>NC_072428.2:125847500-128347500 GCF_028878055.3 Symphalangus syndactylus | reverse complement strand
TTCTGAGTGGTTTGTTACACAGCAATAGATGACTGGAACAGGGAGAACATTGGCTTCTTTCAACTTATGCCATCCAGCGTTACAGAGGCTAATGAGTGTTCCCTGCACTCTATTGCTGTATAGAGATTTTAGGATAAAAGCTTTCCTCGGACCTCTGGCATGAGTCCCTGGGCTGGAGGCCAAGAAAAATTGGCTGGAGAAGATATGAACAGCACACATCCTGCTTTATTCAAAATTGTTCATCTAGAAAATTATCCCAAACAATGGGGAATAAGAAAATCTCTGGAGAGAATAAACAAGTCAGTTACAAAGAAATGGGAATTAGAATGTCCTCAGTCTTTTCAACAATACTAATGGAAGCTTGAAGATAATACAATGCTTGCAAAATTTTGAGTGAAAATTATTTTCAACCTAGAATTCTATATACCCTCCAGACTATCAGTGAAGCATGAAGATAGAATAAAAACATTTTCAAAATAGAAAGATCAGGGAAAAAAGATATCTATCATGTAAATGTTTTAAGGAAAATGCTAAAAGGTGCTCCGAAAGACAAACAACAAAAAAGATACAGGCTGTAAGAAACAAGAGATTCAGTGCAGAAAAGGCATATGGAAGGTTTTTTTAAGACAGAGTCTCAGTCTGTTGCCTGGGCTGGAGTGCAGTGATGTGATCCCAGCTCACTGCAACCTCTGCCTCATGGGTTTAAGTGATTCTCCTGCCTCAGCCTCCTGAGTAGCTGGGATTACAGGTGTCTGCCACCATGCCCGGCTAATTTTTGTATTTTTACTAGAGACAGGGTTTCGCCATGTTGGCCAGGCTGGTCTCAAACTCCTGACCTCAGGCGATCTGCCTGCATCGGCCTCCCAAAGTGCTGGGATTACAGGCATGAGCCACTGTGACTGGCCCTTTTTTTCTTTTTTGAAAGTATTCTTGAGAAAGGGAAATCTTAAGACGGTGGCTGTGCATCATATCTAGAGTACACTCTTGATTTGAGTTACACCTTTAAAAAAAAAAAACTGATAAACTTTCTGACATGTTTAATCATAGGGGGGACATGGGGGGAATATATTTAAAGTATGTCATAGAACTATTGGAAATTATAGGAAGACTTAAATATTCACAAAAAATGCAGCAGATTAACTCCAGATAAAGTAGTAAATTACACAAGAAAGAAAATATAATCTTAATATATCTCTAACTCACAGGGAACAATATTTACACAGTCACAGTCACAATAAGGAAAAAATGAAATGAGGGTCAAAATTATAAACAGTTAACTTGGGGGAGGAAAAAAATAATTAGAAGTGAGCGACATCTTTATTTACCATAATATGAAGTTATAGATATTGTTAAAAATAGATGACTCAAGAGGTTATATGTACTTTATTTAGAAATATGAATATAAGTATTTGAAGAAAAATCAGTTGAGTTGAGAATGGCTTGTTCTGGGGAATGAGATGAGAGGAGGAAGGCAGTGGGGAAAAAGGAAATGCCTGTTTGTGGTGGAAGCCTTTTAGTGCTGTATGAATTTTTTAACTATTTACATGTAATACTTAAAAAACTATAAAAAATATTATTTGGAGGCCAGGTGCAATGGCTCACCCCTGTAATCACAGCACTTTGGAAGGTGGATTACCTGAAGTCAGGAGTTTGAGACCAGCCTGGCCAACATGGCGAAACCCCGTCTCTACTGAAAATACAAAAATTAGCCAGGCTTGGTGGCACGCACCTGTAGTCCCAGCTCCTCGGGAGGCTGAGGCAGGGGAATCGCTTGAACCCAGGAGGTGAAGGTTGCAGTGAGCTGAGATGGCACCACTGCATGACAGCCTGGGCCACAGAGTCAGCAAGTGTATAGATACTAAAAGTAAAATTAGAGAATCTTAAAAATAAGAAAGTACATTTTGTGTTTGATTATAGAAGAAGTATGTTGCTGAACAAAATACAAAATACAAAAATACCTGATTAAGAAAATAATCTGTATATATGACCCTTGAGCAACGTGGGTGTTAGCAGCACCAACCCCCAATGCAGTAAAAAAAAGCCATAGATAACTTTTGATTCCTCCCCAAATTTAACTATTAACAGCCTACTCTTAACTGGAAGCCTGACCGATTACATAAACAGTTGATTAACACATATTTTATATGTTATATGTATTAAATACTGCATTCTTACAGTCAAGTAAACTAGAGAAAATAAAATGTTGCTAAGAAATTCATAAGGAAGAGAAAGTATATTTACCATTCATTAAGTGGAAGTGAGTTATCATAAAGGTCTTCATCCTTGGTGTGTGCACATTGAGGTGGAGGAAGAGGAGAGGAGAGGGGTTGGTCTTGCTCTCTCAGGGGTGGCAGAGGAGGAAGAGGTGGAAGGCTTAGAAGGGGAGGCAGGGGAGAAGGCACACTTTGTGCAACTTATGGAAATGCATAGTAATTTCTGTCTGACTTTTCTGTTTTTTAATTTCTGTAAAAATATTTCTATATGAGGCCAGGCGTAGTGGCTCATGCCTGTAATCCCAGCACTTTGAGAGGCCAAGGTGGGTGGATCACGAGGTCAGGAGATCAAGACCATCCTGGCTAACACGGTGAAACCCCGTCTCTACTAAAAATACAAAAAAATTGGCTGGGCATGTTTGTGGGCACCTGTAGTCCCAGCTACTGGGGAGGCTGAGGCAGGAGAATGGCGTGAACCTGGGAGGCAGAGCTTGCAATGAGCCAAGATCGCACCACTGCATTCCAGCCTGGGCGACAGAGCGAAACTCCATCTCACAATAAATAAATAAATAAATAAATAATTAATTAATTAATTAATTAATTAATTTCTATATGGTACCAATCCACTCCTTCTTCCACCAGTTGCTTTAGTTTTAGTGTCATAGAAAGGTCTATGTTGTCTGGAGCTGGCTTAGAAGCACTCACTTCCATCAAGTTGTCTGTTCATTCCTCTGGTGTGGTGTCTATTAGCTCTTAAATTTCGTCAAGATCCATATCTTGAAACCCTTCACCCTTCAATCTTTTTTTGTGCCATATCCCTGATCTTCGTCATGGTTTCCATGATTGGCTCTGTCATAACTCCTATGAACTCCAGCCTGGGTGACAGAGTGAGAGCTTGTCTCAAAAAAACAAAACAAAGACCAGTTGTGGTGACTCACGCCTGTAATCCCAGGACTTTGGGAGGCTGAGGCAGGTGGTTCACTCAAGGCCAGGAGTTCAAGACCAGCCTGGCCAACATGGAGAAACCTCATCTCTACAAAATACAAAAATACAAAAACTCCATCTCTACAAAATACAAAAATTAGCTGGGCGTGGTGGCACATACCTGTAGTCCAGCTACTTGGGAGGCTAAAGCATGAGAATTGCTTGAATCCAGGAGGTGGAGGTTGCAGTGAGCCCAGATTGTTCTACTGCACTCCAGCCTGGGTGACAGAGTAAGAGTCTTTCTCATAAAAAAAAAAAGTTTGGTCAGGGCTGGGCAGAATGTCTCATACCTGCAATTCCAGCACTTTGGGAAGCTGAGGAGGAAGGATTGTTTGAGCCAAGAGTTCAAGATCAGCCTGGGCTACAAAGCAAGACCCTATCACTAACAACAACAACAAAAAATTTAGTTGGGCATGGTGGTGTGCACCTGTGGTCCTGCTACTCAGGAGGCTGAGGTGGAAGGATTGCTTGAGCCCAGGAATTTGAGATTGCAGTAAGCTATGATCACACCATTGCACTCCAGTCTGGGTAATAGAAAGAGACCTTGTCTCAAAAACAAAAAACCTGTTCAGGCAGATATCCTTTCTCCTCAATAATTTTCTTAAATGTATCTGAGAACTTGTCTGCTGCTTCTTGGTTAGCAGAATCTGCTTCTCCTGTTATCTTGGCATTTTTAAGCCAAACCTCTTTCTAAAATTATCAAACCGTCCTTTGCTGGCATTAAATTCTGCAGCTTTAGATCCTTTACCTTTTGCTTTAAGTTGTTTTATAATGACTTTGCTTTTTTTCAAATCATATTAAAGTCCATAACTACACCTGCCTTATAGAAATCTTTCACCCACAGAAAAGCTGCATTTTCAATATGAAACAAAAAGGTATTTCAAAAAAGTCCAAGATTTTTTGCACCTGCTGGCTTAGCTGCAGCAATGGCTTGATGAATTTCTTTTTCCTTTTTTATAAAGGTCTTTATTGTTTCACGCGTCTGTGTGAACAGTCTACCAAACAGGCTTTGTGTGAGCAACAAGGCTGTTTATTTCACCTGGGTGCAGGCGGGCTGAGTCCAAAAAGAGAGTCAGCAAAGCGTGGTGGATTATCATTAGTTCTTATAGGTTTTGGGATAAGCGGTGGAGTTAGGAGCAATGTTTTGCGGGCAGGGGATGGATCTCACAAAGTACATTCTCAAGGGTGGGGAGAATTAAGGGTGGGGGAGATTATAAAGAACATTCTTAAGGGTGGGGGAGATTACAAAGTACATTGATCAGTTAGGGTGGGGCAGAAACAAATCACAATGGTGGAATGTCATCAGTTAAGGCTATTTTCCCTTCTTTTGTGGATCTTCAGTTGCTTCAGGCCATCTGGATGTATACGTGCAGGTCACAGGGGATACAATGGTGTAGCTTGGGCTCAGAGGCCTGACACTTATGCTGGATTCATTTATCTTGAAATGGTTGCAACCACAGTTGCGGACCTCAATCTATGGTACATATCAAGCAATTTAGCTGTTTCTTGTAATGTCAAGACTTTGCTTCTTGGGAGCACTTCCAGCATCACTAGTGGCACTTTGTATGGGTCCAATGGTGCTATTCAAGGTTTATGGCATTACACTAAATAAAATGAAAATATACAACAACTTCAAGAGTTTTTTTTTTTTTTTTTTTTTTTGAGACAGAGTTTCACTCTTGTTGCCCAGGCTTGACTACAATGGCGTGATCTTGGCTCATCACAACCTCTGCCTCCTGGGTTCAAGCGATTCTCCTGCCTCAACCTCCCGAGTAGCTGGGATTACAGGCATGTGGCACCATGCCCCACTAATTTTTTTAATTAAAAATTCAAAAAAAAAAGTAAGAAAAATGTTACTATGTTTCTCTTAATTACTAAGTTTACTAATTTTTTTTTTTTTTTTTTTTTTTTTTTTTTTTTTTTTTTTTTGAGATGGAGTCTCACCCTGTTGCCTAGGCTGGAGTGCAGTGGTGTGATCTCGGATCACTGCAACCTCCAGCTCCTGGGTTCAGGTGATTCTCCTGCCTCAGTCTACTGAGTAACTGGGACTACAGGCATGTGCCACCATGCCCAGCTAATTTTTGTATTTTTAGTAGAGACGGGGTTTCACTATATTGGTCAGGCTGGTCTCAAAACTCATGACCTTGTGATCCAGCTGCTTCAGCCTCCCAAAGTGCTGGAATTACAGGCGTGAGCCACCATGCCCAGCCTACTAATTTTTTTTTTTTTTTTTTTTTTTGAGATGGAGTCTGGCTCTGTCGCCCAGGCTGGAGTGCAGTGACACAATCTCGGCTCATGGCAAGCTCTGCCTCCCGGGTTCATGCCATTCTCCTGCCTCAGCCTCTCGAGTAGCTGGGACTACAGGTGCCTGCCACCACGCCTGGCTAATTTTTTGTATTTTTAGTAGAGACAGGGTTTCACCGTGTTATAATAAAGAGTTAATGTCATTGTCATCTCCAGTGGTGCCAAATAAGGTTTTTATGTGTTTGTTTTGTTTTGATTTGATCTGTTTTGGTTTAATCTGCACTTTGGCTCTCTCTTTTTTGAGTATGTTGATCAACTCACAGGTTTTTCACATGCTCTATACATTTCCATCAGTTAGAGTGCAAAAGCAAAGCTGCTCAGAGCAGCCTGAGGAATGTGAGGTATGCAAAACTTATCAGCCCCAGAGAGACATGAGCATGAGACTGCAGTCACATTCCTAGCACCCAGGCCCCGGGCAATTGTTTACAGGTATTTTGTTTCTTCTTTCTTTCCCTGTAGTTTCCGGATAGCTGATAAACTACCTGAAATGTTACTAAAAGTTGCACAATGTGACCCTCACCCATTATTCTGGGATTTGTGATACTGGGACAAGGCACAGCCAGTCAATAGCTTATGTTATTGTAATGAACCAATGTAAATTCTTGGTAAACTTACAAATGTTCTCCTAAGTTCTTTTTATTCTTTAAAAACCCACTTGGAGCATCTATTCAGGGCAACAGTTCTAGGACTCCTGGGCTCTAGCTCTCAATCTTGACCCGAATAAACCCTCTACTTAATTTTGCCTCAGTTTCTTCTTAGGTCAACAAGAGTCATGCAAAAATTGTTTCAGCTTTGACCAGAGACAGCTCTGTTTTGTTTTGTTTTGTTTTTTGTTTGTTTGTTTTTTCTTTTTTTTTTTTTTTTTTTTTGAGATGGAGTCTTGCTCTTTCGCCCAGGCTGGAGTGCAGTGGCGCAATCTCGGCTCACTGCAAGCTCCGCGTCCCGGGTTCATGCCATTCTCCTGCCTCAGCCTCTCCGAGTAGCTGGGACTACAGGCGCCCGCCACCACGCCTGGCTAATTTTTTGTATTTTTTAGTAGAGACGGGGTTTCACCGTGGTCTCGATCTCCTGACCTTGTGATCCGCCCGCCTCGGCCTCCCAAAGTGCTGGGATTACAAGCGTGAGCCACCGCGCCCGGCCTGTTTGTTTTTTCTGAGACAGAGTCTTGCTCTGTCACCTAGGCTGGAGTGCAATGGTGACATCTCAGCTCATTGCAACCTCTGCCTCCCAGTTCAAGTGATTCTCCTGCCCCAGCCTCCCAAATAGCTGCGATTACAGGCGTGTGCCACCACACCCAGCTAACTTTTGTATTTTTAGTGGAGATAGGGTTTCACCTTGTTGGCCAGGTTGGTCTCGATTTCCTGACCTCGTGATCCGCCTGCCTTGGCCTCCCAGAGTGCTGAGATTACAGACATGAGCCACCACACCTGGCTGCCACAAGTGTTTTTCTAAAACACAAACCTTGCTACTCCTTGTTTAAAAGACTCGAACAGGCCGGGCGCGGTGGCTCATGCTTGTAATCCCAGCACTTTGGGAGGCCGAGGCGGGTGGATCACGAGGTCAGGAGATCGAGACCACGGTGAAACCCCATCTCTACTAAAAATACAAAAACTTAGCTGGGCGTGGTGGCGGGCGCCTGTAGTCCCAGCTACTCAGAGAGGCTGAGGCAGGAGAATGGCATGAACCCGGGAGGCGGAGCTTGCAGTGAGCCGAGACTGCGCCACTGCACTCCAGCCTGGGCGACAGAGCAAGACTCCGTCTCAAAAAAAAAAAAAAAAAAAAGACTCGAACAGACTTTCTCTGCCTTCAGGAGAGTCAACTCCTTGTACATATTCCAAGGCCTTTCACATCCAAGACTTCTTTTTTTAGAGATGAATGCCCACCTAACCCCCGAACCACTGCCTTCCAGAATTATGGATTTCATGGAAGAATATATTTTCAAATGGCACCAGATATATTTAGTATACCCAACCCTCCTGGTCTTTAGGCAACAGATCCCCTTTCGGTCCATCCTTATTTTTTCTCAGCCCTAAGGCTCATTTCATGCATGACTCTAAATTAATTATATGTAGAAGACAGACCTAGCTCAGAATCTGACTTGTGCATGAAAAGTTTGTCCCCAAATTTAGACCTATTATTTCACTTCTTACTAAATCTGGAGATGATTAAATAGTTTTCTTGCAGTTAATCTTTTATAGTGTCTCTATCCAATAAGAAAGGAAGTGATGGAAGTGTATGGGACAGGTAAGTGCAGCTTGCAGGTTTGTTGTTTGTGAGTACATCAGTATTTAAAGTTTACAAATTTGGGGCTCATACTCTTGAATGTAAGTCTTTGCCTTCTCATAGAGCCTGTGTATTTGCTCATGCAGTATTAAATTCCAGGAAAACAACCTTCCCTACTCTCCTGGGGAACTCCTGACAGCTTTTTCAAATCCTATTCAATTATAATCTCTTGCATAATCATTCCTTCATAGTGGTCTTCTCCTCCTACTTATTTGCAATTAATAGAACCTCTTCTGCTTTCTCACGCTACTCTGATTGTACCTCTATCATAACATATCACCTTGTATGAGCTGTTCATCTCAGCTTTCACCCACTGCATTAGACATGAGCTTCTTGAAGGCAGGGACTATATCTTTTTCATCTCTTTTCCTCTTCCCCTGAGAATTGTTTTCAAGGGTAGCCTAGTAGGAAACAATGCAGATTGTGAAGTGTTGAAAGTATTTCTAGAGGCTGTAGAAGGAAACCACCCTTGTAGCTCATCTTACACTGCCTGTTACCTATTAAGAATATGTCAGGATGAGCTGAGCACAGTGGCTCACGCCTGTAATCCCAGCAATTTGAAAGGCCGAGGTGGGCGGATCACAAGGTCAGGAGATCAAGACCATCCTGGCTAACAAGGTGAAACCCGGTCTCTACTAAAAATTCAAAAAAGTAGCCGGCATGGTGGCAGGCACCTGTAGTCCCAGCTACTCAGGAGGCTGAGGCAGGAGAATGGCGTGAACCCGGGAGGCAGAGCTTGCAGTGAACCGAGATTGTGCCACTGCACTCTAGCCTGGGCAACAGTGCAAGACTGTCTAAAAAAAAAAAGAAAAAAGAAAGAATATGTCAAGATGGCCAGGTGTGGTGGCTCACGCCTGTAATCCCAGCACTTTGGGAGGCTGAGGCAGGTGGATCACGAGGTCAGGAGTTCGAGACCAGCCTGGCCAACATGGTGAAACCCCATCTCTACTAAAAGTACAAAATTAGCTGGGCATGGTGGTGGGCGCCTGTAATCCTAGCTACTCAGGAGGCTGAGGCAAAAGAATTGCTTGTTGCACTCCAGCCTGGGCAACAAGAGTGAAAGTCTGTCTCAAAAAAAAAAGTCAGGAGAGTACAGTCAAGCGTGGCCTAACGATGGGGATAAGTTCTTGGAAACATGTCCTCAGGTGATTTTGTGGCTGTGGCTGTGCGAACATCGTAGAGTGCCCGTATACAAACCTAGATGGTAGAGCTTACTATTCGAAACCTTGGCTGTGTGGTACGGCCTGTTGCTCCTCGGCTACAAACCTGTACAGCAGTTTACTCTACTGAATACTGTGGCAATTGTAACACAGTGGTAAGTATTTGTGTATCTAAACATATCTAAACATAGAGAAATTACAGTAAAAATATGGTATTACAGAGTTGCCTATATATATATATATATATATATATATATAGTAGTATAATTTCATGGAATCACTGTTGTATATGCGGTCATTACAGTGCATGACTTTATTTTTATTTTTATTTTTGAGATGGAGTCTCGCTCTGTCCCCCAGGCTGGAGTGCAGTGGCGCCATCTCGGCTCACTGCAAGCTCCGCCTCCCGGGTTCACGCCATTCTCCTGCCTCAGCCTCTCTGAGTAGCTGGGACTACAGGCGCACGCCACCACGCCTGGCTAATTTTTTGTATTTTTAGTAGAGAGGGGGTTTCACCATGTTAGCCAGGATGGTCTCGATCTCCTGACCTCGTGATCCGCCCACCTCAGCCTCCCAAAGTGCTGGGATTACAGGCTTGAGCCACCGCGCCCGGCCCATGATTTTATTTACATAAAGCTATCCTGTGCACGTGCCAAGGCTGTCCATGGCTGCACTGCTGACACATGACACCCAGGTTTACTCAGACTTGAGCTAAAATCTCCACTACAGAATGAGCAATGGAACAAATAAATTATGGGTTTTCTGCAACAGCTGGTGTAGCCTGGCCTACATATGCCTCTTGCCAAGAGCTCACTCATGCCCAGGGGAAGAGCTTGGGATCCAGGCAGTTGGCTGTGTGGGGCAGAAAGAGGTAGTGCAGAGTTTGTAGCAGGAGTGGGCCCCTGTCCTTCCTGTCTCCAACAGTTGGATCTGTCAGGTTGTGTGTGGTCACTCTCTTGCTTGGGAAGACAGCATAGTTCTCTGCAGAGATTGACAGAGTAACCATGGCTAATTCCCAGGCATTAGTTAGCATTGGATACACCTGCTTAATAGTTCTCTCTCTGTCACTTATAAGTTCACCTGCTTATAAGTTCTCTCTGCCACTCTATTAATCTTTTAAAGTGTTTATCTATAAAAATGGGATTAAATAAAAATTTCTTGGCACAGAGCTTGTTGTATTTTAAACTGCCATTGTGTTTTAGTTCTCATTCTTGCTATTTCTCTAATTGGTAGATGATAATCACTTAAAATATGTTTGTGGATTGAAGAATTAAAACTTGTTAATAGATATTATCAAGCAAAGTAGAAATATACATCAATTTAAAAGTGGGGGATCTGTTTTCTTTTTTTTTTTTTGATATGGAGTCTTGCTCTGTCACACAGGCTGGAGTACAGTGGTGGGATCTCAGCTCACTCCAACCTCCGCCTCCTGGGTTCAAGTGATTCTTGTGCCTCAGCCTCCCTGAGTAGCTGGGATTACAGGCACATGCCACCACACCCGGCTAATTTTTGTATTTTTAGTAGAGATGGTGTTTCACTATGTTGGCCAGGCTGGTCTCGAACTCCTGACCTCAAGTGATGTGCCTGCTTCAGCCTCCCAAAGTGCTGGGATTACAGGCGTGAGCCACCACACACGGCCAAAGGGGGAGATCTTTGATGAAACATGAGAGGAGATTCAAGCTACCACTTGATAATGAACTAACTGATTATTTTATAACAATGACAAAAATTTAAAAGAAAATTCAGTCTGCCATTAATGGCAAAAATAGTTCATGAAGGATTTGAAATCAATTAGGAATAAATGTGAATGTTTTATATTTATATTTACTTTTATTTGATTGAAACACCCCTTAAACTAATATTACTGTGTTTGTAAAATCTGTAGGAATGAATGCCTCTGCTATAATTACCAAGAGGAAAATTTAGAATGAGAGGGTTTTGTAAAGAAATTTAAAACACTGATTAATTTTATGAAGAGAAAGAAAGGTATTTTGTTAATCTTGTGTTGATACATTCAAATAATACTTCCCTAGAAAGGACAGTTAATGATGGATCTCCCTGTATTTATTTTGCAGCTTCATTGAGGTATGATTGACAAGTAAAATTGTATAAATTTAAGGTGTACAATGTGATGATTCGATATATGTGTATAACGTAAAATAATTAGCATAATTAGGTTAGTTAGCACATCCATCACCTCACACAGCTGTGTGTGTGTGGTAAGAGCGTTTAAGATCTACTCTCAGGAAAGTGCAAGTATGTGATGCAGTATTGTTAACTATAGTCAGAATGCGCTGCATTAGATCCCCAGAACTTACAGCTGAAACTTTGTACCCATTAACCAACATCTCTCCTTTTCTGCTTTCCCACAACCCCGACAACTACCATTCTCCTGTTACTGGAGTTTGAGTTTTTTAGATTCCATATTTAAATGAGATCATACAATATTTGTCTTTCTCTGTCTGATTTATTTCATTTAGCATAATGCCCTTAAGGCTCATCCAGGTTCTCACAAATGACAGGATTTTCTTTCCTTTCCCTCCCTCCCTCCTTCCCTCCCTCCCTCCTTCCCTCCCTTCTTTATTTCTTTCTTTCATTTTATTATTCTTTTTTTGAGATGGAGTATCACTCTGTTGCCCAGGCTGCAGTGCAATGGCGTGATCGCAGTGCACTACAACGTCTGCCTCCCGGGTTCAAGCGATTCTCCTGCCTCAGCCTCCTGAGTAGCTGGGACTACAGGCGTGCACCACCACGCCCGGCTAATTTTTGTATTTTTAGTAGAGATGGGGTTTCACCATATTGGCCAGGCTGGTCTCGAACTCCTGACCTTGTGATCTGCCTGCCTCAGCCTTTCAAAGTGCTGGGATTACAGGTGTGAGCCACCGCACCTGGCCCAATTTTCTTCTTTATTATGGCTGAGTAATAGTCCATTTTGTGTGTGTGTGCATGTGTGTATGTGTGTATCCATTCATCTATTGATAGACACTTAGGTTGTTTCCCTTTCTTGGCTATTATAAATGATGCCACAACAAACAGGAGTTCAGATCTTCCCTTTGAGACATTGATTTTATATCCTTCAGCTATATACCCAGAAGTGGGATTGCTAGATCATAGAATAGCTCTATTTTTTTTTTTTTGAGGAAACTCCATTTTCTATAATAGCTGTACCAATTTACATTTTCACTAACAATGTACAAGGGTTCCCCTTTCTCCACATCCTCAATAATGCTTGTTATCTCTAGTTTTGTTTTGTTTTGTTTTTTTTTTTTTTTTTGATAAGCATCATCTTAACAGGTGTGAGGTGCTATCTTATTGTGGTTTTGGTTGCATTTCCTGATGGCTCGTAATGTTGAGCTCCTTTTCGTGTACCTGTTGGCTATTTGTATGTCTTTTTTGGGAAAATGTCTTTTCTTTGCCCATTGGATTATTTGTGGGTTTTTTTGCTATTGAGTTTATGAGTTCCTTATATATTTTGGATATTCACTCCTTGTCATACATATGGTTTGCAAATATTTTCTCACATTCCATAGGCTGCCTTTTCCTTATGTTGATTGTTTCTTTTGCTGTACAGTAGCTTTTCAGTTTGATATGTTTATTTTTGCTTTAGATGCCTGTGCTTTCGGTGTCATATAAAAAAATTGTTCCAGCTGGGCTTGGTGGCTCACGCCTGTAATCCCAGCACTTGGGGAGGCCAAGGCTGGTGGATTATGAAGTCAGGAGTTCAAGACCAGCCTGGCCAAGATGGTGAAACGCCATCTCTACTAAAAATACAAAAATTAGCCGAGCGTGATGGCAGATGCCTGTAATCCCAGCTACTCAGGAGGCTGAGGCAGAGAATCGTTTGAACCAGGGAGGTGGAGTTTGCAGTGAACCGAGATTGCACCACTGCACCCCAGCCTGGGCGACAGAGCAAGACTGTCTCAAAAAAAAAAAAAAAAAAATTTCCGAGACCAATATCAAGGAATTTTTCTCTTATGTTTTCTTCCAGAAATTTTATGCCTTCCAGACTGATATTTAAGTTTTTCATCCATTTTGAGTTGATATTTGTGAGTGATGTACGATAGGGGTCCAATTTCCTTCTTTTGCATGTAGGTATTCAGTTTTCCCACCACCGTTTTTTGAAGAGGCTATCCTTTCCCCATAGTGCATTATTGGCACCCTTGTCAAATATTAGCTGAAAGTTCTTCTCTGGCCGGGTGCAGTGGCTCACGCTTGTAACCCCAGTACTTTGGGAAGCCCAGGTGGGTGGATCACTTGAGGTCAGGAGTTTGAGTGAGACCCCATCTCTACTAAAAAATATAATGTTGTCTTATTGATAGAACATGGAAATAATTTAGAATAGAATAACAAGTACAACAGATTAGTTGAATCCAAACAACTAATTAGCAACCTTGGTGGAAGCTGCAGACAAACCTGAACTAGTCTTTTTTTCTTTTAACAAAGTTTCACTCTGTTGTCCAAGTTGGAGTGCAGTGGCACCATCTCAGCTCACTGCAACCTCTGCCTCCCAGGTTCAAGTGATCCTCCTGCCTCAACCTCCCAAGTAGCTGGGACTACAGGCATGCGCCACCATGTCTGGCTGGTTTTTGTATTTTTAGTAGAGATGGGGTTTCACCGTGTTGGCCAGGCTGGTCTTGAACTCCTGGCTTCAAGTGATGTACCTGCCTTGGCCTCCCAAAGTGCTGGGATTACAGGTGTGAGCCATCGTGCCCGGCGTGAGCTGATCTTTAAGTAATGTAAGTAAGTGAAGCTGGATCCTGGTGAGACAGCCAGGTGGGAAGGGCTCCCTGGTACAGCCTTCAACTGACCTGCGCACTGTGAGGAATGTACACTGAGAGGCATATGCACTGGGGTGGAGCCACAGAAGTTTGCCACGTGTTTGCAGCAGGGAGGAGCCTGGCCCCTGCTGGGTAGAAGCTGGAATTCAATCTGTGAGGTGAGAAGCCTACACTAGCAGGAAATCTGGCCGTTTAGAGAGTTCCTGTTCCCTGCCCCTCCCCTGCCTTTGTTTGTTTGTTTGTTTGTTACCTTTAAGTTCCAGGATACAAGTGCAGAACGTGTAGGTTTGTTACATAGGTATACGTGTGCCATGGTAGTTTGCTGCACTTATCAACCCATCAGCTAGGTTTTAAGCCCTGCATGCATTAGGTATTTGTCCTAATTCTCCCCCTCCCCTTGGCCCCCACCCCTGACAGGCCCTGGTGTGCGTTGTTCCCCTCCCTGCATCCATATGTTCTCATCATTCAACTCCCACTTATGAGTGAGAACAGGCGGTGGTTGGTTTTATATGCCTGTGTTAATTTGCTGAGGATGATGGCTTGCAGCTTCATCCATATCCCTGCGAAGGATATGATCTCATTCCTTTTTATGGCTGCACAGTATTCCATAGTGTGTATGTACCACGTTTTCTTTATCCAGTCTATCATTGATGGGCATTTGGGTTGGTTCTATGTCTTTGCTATTGTAAATAGTGCTGCAATAAACGTATGTGTGCATGTGTCTTTATAGTAGAATGATTTATATTCCTTTGGATATATACTCAGTAATGGAATTGCTGGGTCAAATGTACTTCTGGTTCTAGATCCTTCAGGAATCACCGCACTGTCTTCCACAATGGTTGAACTAATTTATATTCCCAACAACAGTATAAAAGTATCCTATTTCTCCACAGCTTCACCAGCATCTATTGTTTACTGATTTTTTAATAATTGCCATCCTTTGCCCACTTTTTGATGGGGTTGTTTGTTTCTTGTAAATTTGTTTAAGTTCCGTGTAGATTCTGGATATTAGGCCTTTGTCAGATGAGTAGATTGCAAAAATTTTCTCCCGTTATGTGGGTTGCCTATTCACTCTGATGATAGTTTCTTTTGCTGTACAGAAGCTCTTTAATTTAATTAGATCACATTTGTCAATTTTGGCTTTTTTTTAAATACTTTAAGTTTTAGGGTACATGTGCACAACGTGCAGGTTTGTTACATATGTATACATGTGCCATGTTGGTGTGCTGCACCCATGAACTCGTCATTTAACATTAGGTATATCTCCTAACGCTATCCCTCCCCCCTTCCCCCACCCCACAACAGGCCCTGGTGTGTGATATTCCCCTTCCTGTGTCCATGTGTTCTCATCGTTCAATTCCCACCTATGAGTGAGAACATGCGGTGTTTGGTTTTTTGTCCTTGCAATAGTTTGCTGAGAATGATGGTTTCCAGTTTCATCCATGTCCCTACAAAGGACATGAACTCATCATTTTTATGGCTGCATAGTATTCCATGGTGTATATGTGCCACATTTTCTTAATCCAGTCTATCACTGTTAGACATTTGAGTTGGTTCCAACTCTTTG
This sequence comes from Symphalangus syndactylus, assembly GCF_028878055.3. Taxonomy (NCBI): domain Eukaryota; kingdom Metazoa; phylum Chordata; class Mammalia; order Primates; family Hylobatidae; genus Symphalangus; species Symphalangus syndactylus. Next base: position 128,332,211 of record NC_072428.2, on the reverse strand, counting down.
CTATTGTGAATACTGCTGCAATAAACATACGTGTGCATGTGTCTTTATAACAGCATGATTTATAATCCTTTGGGTATATACTCAGTAATGGGATGGCTGGGTCAAATGGTATTTCTAGTTCTAGATCCTTGAGGAATCACCACACTGACTTCCACAATGGTTGAACTAGTTTACAGTCCCACCAACAGTGTAAAAGTGTTCCTATTTCTCCACATCCTCTCCAGCACCTGTTGTTTCCTGACTTTTTTTTTTTTTTTATTATACTTTAGGGTTTTAGGGTACATGTGCACAATGTGCAGGTTTGTTACATATGTATCCATGTGCCATGTTGATTTCCTGCACCCATTTCAACCATTGTGGAAGTCAGTGTGGCAATTCCTCAGGGATCTAGAACTAGAAATACCGTTTCCTGACTTTTTAATGATGGCCATTCTAACTGGTGTGAGATGGTATCTCATTGTGGTTTTGATTTGCATTTCTCTGATGGCCAGTGATGATGAGCATTTTTTCATGTGTCTTTTGGACACATAAATGTCTTCTTTTGAGAATTGTCTGTTCATATCCTTCGCCCACTCGTTGATGGGGTTGTTTGTTTTTTTCTTGTAAATTTGTTTGAGTTCATTGTAGATTCTGGATATTAGCCCTTTGTCAGATGAGTAGATTGCAAAACTTTTCTCCCATTCTGTAGGTTGCCTGTTCACTCTGATGGTAGTTTCTTTTGCTGTGCAGAAGCTCTTTAGTTTAATTAGATCCCATTTGTCAATTTTGGCTTTTGTTGCCATTGTTTTTGGTGTTTTAGACATGAAGTCCTTGCCCATGCCTATGTCCTGAATGGTATTGCCTAGGTTTTCTTCTAGGGTTTTTATGGTTTTAGGTCTAACATTTAAGTCTTTAATCCATCTTGAATTAATTTTTGTATAAGGTGTAAGGAAGGGATCCAGTTTCAGATTTCCATATATGGCTAGCCAGTTTTCCCAGCACCATTTATTAAATACAGAATCCTTTCCCCATTTCTTGTTTTTGTCAGGTTTGTCAAAGATCAGATAGCTGTAGAATTTTTGGCTTTTGTTGCAATTGCTTTTGGCATTTTCATCATGAAGTCTTTGTCTATGCCTATGTCCTGAATGGTATTGCCTAGGTTTTCTTCTAGGGTTTCTATAGTTTTGGGTTTTACATTTAACTCTTTAATCCATCTTGAGTTAATCTTTGTATAAGGTGTAAGGAAGGGGTCCAGTTTTAGTTTTCTGCATATGGCTAGCCAGTTTTCCCAGCACCATTTATTAAATAGGGAATCCTTTCCCCATTGCTTGTTTTTGTCAGGTTTGTTGAAGATCAGATGGTTGTAGGTGTGTAGTCTTATTTCTGAGGTCTCTGTTTTGTTCATTGGTCTATATGTCTGTTTTGGTACCAGTACCATGCTGTTTTACTATAGCCTCGTAGTATAGTTTGAAGTCAGATAGCATGATGTCTCCAGCTTTGTTCTTTTTGCTTAGGGTTGTCTTAGCTATACGGGCTCTTTTTTTGGTTCCATATGAAATTTAAAGTGTTTTTTTCTAATTCTGTGAAGAATGTCAATGGTAGTTTAATGAGAATAGCACTGAATCTCTAAATTACTTTGGGCAGTATGACCATTTTCAAGATATTGATTCTTCCTATCCACGAGGCTGGAATGTTTTTCCATTTGTGTCCTCTCTTATTTCCTTGAGCAGTGATTTGTAGTTCTCCTTGGAGAGGTCCTTCACGTCCCTTATTATCTGTATTCCTAGGTATCTTATTCTCTTTGTAGCAATTGTGAATGGGAGTTCATTGATGACTTGGCTCTCTGCTTGTCTACTGTTAGTGTATACGAATGCTTGTGATTTTTGCACATTGATTTTGTATCCTGAGACTTTGCTGAAGTTGCTTATCAGCTTAAGGAGTTTTTGGGATGAGATGATGGGGTTTTCTAAATATGGAATTATGTCATCTGCAAAAAGAGGCAATTTGACCTCCTCTCTTCCTACTTGAATGCGCTTTATTTCTTTCTCTTGTCTGATTGCTCTGGCCAGAACTTCCAAAACTATGTTGAATAGGAGTGGTGAGAGAGGGTTTTTTCCCAATAAATCCCATTATTCTCACACTTAAAATCATCTGTGAGGCTAATTTTTCATGGCCGTGTGGTAAGGACCTGCCTCTCAGCTGAACTAAGGAAAAAGTCCCACAACACTGGACTGTGACATTACTCCGTCTAAATGACATGCATTTAAGACTACTGACTCAGAGGCTGTAGAAAAGGACTCAATACTGCATTCTATATTGTGCAAAAATTTGACCTGGTGTTTGCAGCTCTGCATCTCATGTTCAATTAAATCTATAATTGATATACATTCTTAGCCAACCAAGAAGTTAACACCAAATCCAACGAAGAAGTTAACACCAAATGTGTCTTATTAGTGTGTGCTGACTTAATACCATGAAGACTTAGAATTGAATACAGAGAGAAGCAAGTAAGTCGAACCAATACAATTAATATTTTGGCATCAAATTTAGAAATAACCTATGCATGTTTATTTGGCGTTTTAGAAGGTAATTGGACATATCAGCTGTCCATGTTAAATGACAAGATTCAGAAAATATGATTAATTGTAGAGTTTATTCAAGCACAAATCTTGTGGGATAGCCGTCCTGGAAGTACAGATTCCAAAGAATGGAAGTATGTGTTCGGAAGCATAGATGTCTAGGGTTGTTTATATAGACAAGGGAAGTTTAACGGAATTTCACCATCTTTCTATATAAGGCTTAATGCATAGTTACAATGATCCCATTGGTTGAGGTGGTATTTTTCTTTCAGGAAAAGTATATTTAACATTCCATACTGAAGATGTAATAGTCATGGGGTCTTTTGCACCATCTGGTCTAAGTTAACAAAACTCAGATCAAAAAAGGAGGAGGTTAATCTACAACAAAGGTCAGTGATTAGGAGAATAGGTCTGGTCTCTTGTCTCTCCTAGTCATTTACAGAACAAGGAGAAAGAGAGTTAATATATAATCTGAGAAACAGAAGTTGCAACTACGTACTACCTAACTCAGATCACAGTCCCATCTCTTTCAAGACTTAAAGCATTTTGAGTTCCAACAACTTTAATGCTTTCTTCATTTCTACACAGCCTTGGGATTATAATTTAAAATGTGTAACTGAGGCCAGGCGGGGTGGCTCATCTCTGTAATCCTAGCACTTTGGGAGGCTGAGGTGGGAGGAATCCTTGAGCCCAGGAGTTCAAGACCAGCTTGGGAAACATAGTGAACCCAGGAGTTTCGAGACCTGTCTGTCTTTATTTTTGTTTAAGTGTAATTGAGTAACTTCTGCTCGTTATATTTAATGTACTTTAAGATTCACATTCCACACATGTAAAAATTTAACACATTAGGTTTATAAATTATAGAAGTGATTGGGAAAATTTGTTTTTATTAGACAATTGAAATGCTTAAAAAAGAAATTATAGTATATTGACATGATAGTTAAGATTATTACAATATTAATTGCATAAAAAATCCTTAAGTGTTAAATTTTTAAATTCATGAATAGCATAAGATTTACAAATTTAATTTATATCTAAATTTAATTTATATCTAAGAAAGAACAAAGTTTTCACATTTTTAACCTTGCTAAAATAAATACTGAATTGTAAAACAAAAGTGACCCCTGAAATTATCTTTTTTTCTTTTTTTTTTTTTTTTTATTATACTTTAGGGTTTTAGGGTACATGTGCACAACGTGCAGGTTTGTTACATATGTATCCATGTGCCATGTTGATTTCCTGCACCCATTAACTCGTCATTTAGCATTAGGTGTATCTCCTAATGCTGTCCCTCCCCCCTCCCCCCACCCCACAACAGTCCCCGGAGCGTGATGTTCCCCTTCCTGTGTCCATGAGTTCTCATTGTTCAATTCCCACCTATGAGTGAGAACATGCGGTGTTTGGTTTTTTGTCCTTGCGATAGTTTACTGAGAATGATGTTTTCCAGTTTCATCCATGTCCCTACAAAGGACACGAACTCATCATTTTTTATGGCTGCATAGTATTCCATGGTGTATATGTGCCACATTTTCTTAATCCAGTCTATCGTTGTTGGACATTTGGGTTGGTTCCAACTCTTTGCTATTGTGAATAGTGCCGCAATAAACATACGTGTGCATGTGTCTTTATAGCAGCATGATTTATAGTCCTTTGGGTATATACCCAGTAATGGGATGGCTGGGTCAAATGGTATTTCTAGTTCTAGATCCCTGAGGAATCGCCACACTGACTTCCACAATGGTTGAACTAGTTTACAGTCCCACCAACAGTGTAAAAGTGTTCCTATTTCTCCACATCCTCTCCAGCACCTGTTGTTTCCTGATTTTTTAATGATGGCCATTCTAACTGGTGTGAGATGGTATCTCACTGTGGTTTTGATTTGCATTTCTCTGATGGCCAGTGATGATGAGCATTTCTTCATGTGTTTTTTGGCTGCATAAATGTCTTCTTTTGAGAAGTGTCTGTTCATGTCCTCTGCCCACTTTTTGATGGGGTTGTTTGTTTTTTTCTTGTAAATTTGTTTGAGTTCATTGTAGATTCTGGATATTAGCCCTTTGTCAGATGAGTAGGTTGCAAAAATTTTCTCCCATTCTGTAGGTTGCCTGTTCACTCTGATGATAGTTTCTTTTGCTGTGCAGAAGCTCTTTAGTTTAATGAGATCCCATTTGTTGATTTTGGCTTTTGTTGCCATTGCTTTTGGTGTTTTAGACATGAAGTCCTTGCCCACGCCTATGTCCTGAATGGTATTGCCTAGGTTTTCTTGTAGGATTTTAATGGTTTTAGGTCTAACATATAAGTCTTTAATCCATCTTGAATTAATTTTTGTATAAGGTGTAAGGAAGGGATCCAGTTGCAGCTTTCTACATATGGCTAGCCAGTTTTCCCAGCACCATTTATTAAATAGGGAATCCTTTCCCCATTTCTTGTTTTTGTCAGGTTTGTCAAAGATCAGATAGTTGTAGTTATGCGGCATCATTTCTGAGGGCTCTGTTCTGTTCCATTGATCTATGTCTCTGTTGTGGTACCAGTACCATGCTGTTTTGGTTACTGTAGCCTTGTAGTATAGTTTAAAGTCAGGTAGCGTGATGCCTCCAGCTTTGTTCTTTTGGCTTAGGATTGACTTGGCGATGCGGGCTCTTTTTTGGTTCCATATGAACTTTAAAGTAGTTTTTTCCAATTCTGTGAAGAAAGTCATTGGTAGCTTGATGGGGATGGCATTGAATCTATAAATTACCTTGGGCAGTATGGCCATTTTCACGATATTGATTCTTCCAACCCATGAGCACGGAATGTTCTTCCATTTGTTTGTATCCTCTTTTATTTCATTGAGCAGTGGTTTGTAGTTCTCCTTGAAGAGGTCCTTCACATCCCTTGTAAGTTGGATTCCTAGGTATTTGATTCTCTTTGAAGCAATTGTGAATGGGAGTTCACTCATGATTTGGCTCTCTGTTTGTCTGTTATTGGTGTACAAGAATGCTTGTGATTTTTGTACATTAATTTTGTATCCTGAGGCTTTGCTGAAGTTGCTAATCAGCTTAAGGAGATTTTGGGCTGAGACAATGGGGTTTTCTAGATATACAATCATGTCATCTGCAAACAGGGACAATTTGACTTCCTCTTTTCCTAATTGAATACCCTTTATTTCCTTCTCCTGCCTGATTGCTCTGGCCAGAACTTCCAGCACTATGTTGAATAGGAGCGGTGAGAGAGGGCATCCCTGTCTTGTGCCAGTTTTCAGAGGGAATGCTTCCAGTTTTTGCCCATTCAGTATGATATTGGCTGTGGGTTTGTCGTAGATAGCTCTTATTATTTTGAGATACGTCCCATCAATACCTAATTTATTGAGAGTTTTTAGCATGAAGGGTTGTTGAATTTTGTCAAAGGCCTTTTCTGCATCTATTGAGATAATCATGTGGTTTTTGTCTTTGGTTCTGTTTATATGCTGGATTACATTTATTGATTTGCGTATGTTGAACCAGCCTTGCATCCCAGGGATGAAGCCCACTTGATCATGGTGGATAAGCTTTTTGATGTGCTGCTGGATTCGGTTTGCCAGTATTTTATTGAGGATTTTTGCATCAATGTTCATCAAGGATATTGGTCTGAAATTCTCTTTTTTGGTTATGTCTCTGCCAGGTTTTGGTATCAGGACGATGCTGGCTTCGTAAAATGTGTTAGGGAGGATTCCCTCTTTTTCTATCGATTGGAATAGTTTCAGAAGGAATGGTACCAGTTCCTCCTTGTACCTCTGGTAGAATTCAGCTGTGAATCCATCAGGTCCTGGACTCTTTTTGGTTGGTAAGCTATTGATTATTGCCACAATTTCAGAACCTGTTATTGGTCTATTCAGAGATTCAATTTCTTCCTGGTTTAGTCTTGGGAGGGTGTATTTGTCGAGGAATTTATCCATTTCTTCTAGATTTTCTAGTTTATTTGCATAGAGGTGTTTGTAGTATTCTCTGATGGTAGATTGTATTTCTGTGGGATCGGTGGTGATATCCCCTTTTTCGTTTTTTATTGCATCTATTTGATTCTTCTCTCTTTTCTTCTTTATTAGTCTTGCTAGCGGTCCATCAATTTTGTTGATCTTTTCAAAAAACCAGCTTCTGGATTCATTAATTTTTTGAAGGGTTTTTTGTGTCTCTATTTCCTTCAGTTCTGCTCTGATTTTAGTTATTTCTAGCCTTCTGCTAGCTTTTGAATGTGTTTGCTCTTGCTTTTCTAGTTCTTTTAATTGTGATGTTAGGGTGTCAATTTTGGATCTTTCCTGCTTTCTCTTGTGGGCATTTAGTGCTATAAATTTCCCTCTACACACTGCTTTGAACGTGTCCCAGAGATTCTGGTATGTTGTGTCTTTGTTCTCGTTGGTTTCAAAGAACATCTTTATTTCTGCCTTCATTTCATTATGTACCCAATAGTCATTCAGGAGCAGGTTGTTCAGTTTCCATGTAGTTGAGCGGTTTTGACTGAGTTTCTTAATCCTGAGTTCTAGTTTGATTGCACTGTGGTCTGAGAGACAGTTTGTTATAATCTCTGTTCTTTTACATTTGCTGAGAAGAGCTTTACTTCCAACTATGTGGTCAATTTTGGAATAGGTGTGGTGTGGTGCTGAAGAAAATGTATATTCTGTTGATTTGGGGTGGAGAGTTCTGTAGATGTCTATTAGGTCCACTTTATGTAGAGCTGAGTTCAATTCCTGGATATCCTTGTTAACTTTCTGTCTCGTTGATCTGTCTAATGCTGACAGTGGGGTGTTAAAATCTCCCATTATTATTGTGTGGGAGTTTAAGTCCCTTTGTAGGTCACTGAGGACTTGCTTTATGAATCTGGGTGCTCCTGTGTTGGGTGCATATATATTTAGGATAGTTAGCTCTTCTTGTTGAATTGATCCCTTTACCATTATGTAATGGCCTTCTTTGTCTCTTTTGATCTTTGTTGGTTTAAAGTCTATTTTATCAGAGACTAGGATTGCAACCCCTGCCTTTTTTGTTTTCCAGTTGCTTGATAGATCTTCCTCCATCCCTTTATTTGGAGTCTATGTGTGTCTCTGCACGTGAGATGGGTTTCCTGAATACAGCACACTGATGGGTCCTGACTCCTTATCCAGTTTGCCAGTCTGTGTCTTTTGATTGGAGCATTTAGCCCATTCACATTTAACGTGAATATTGTTATGTGTGAATCTGATCCTGTCATTATGATGTTAGTTGGTTATTTTGCTCGTTAGTTGCTATAGTTTCTTCCTAGCCTTGATGGTCTTTACAATTTGGCATGTTTTTGCAGGGGCTGGTACCGGTTGTTCCTTTCCATGTTTAGTGCTTCCTTCAGGAGCTCTTTTAGGGCAGGCCTGGTGGTGACAAAATCACTCAGCGTTTGCTTGTCTGTAAAGTATTTTATTTCTCCTTCACTTATGAAGCTTAGTTTGTCGGGATAGGAAATTCTGGGTTGAAAATTCTTTTCTTTAAGAATGTTGAATATCGGCCCCCACTCTCTTCTGGCTTGTAGAGTTTCTGCTGAGAGATCAGCTGTTAGTCTGATGGGCTTCCCTTTGTGGGTAACCCGACCTTTCTCTCTGGCTGCCCTTACCATTTTTTCCTTCATTTCAACTTTGGTGAATCTGACAATTATGTGTCTTGGAGTTGCTCTTCTCGAGGAGTATCTTTGTGGCGTTCTCTGTATTTCCTGAATCTGAATGCTGGCCTGCCTTGCTAGATTGGGGAAGTTCTCCTGGATAATATCTTGCAGAGTGTTTTCCAACTTGGTTCCATTCTCCCCATCATTTTCAGGTACACCAATCAGACGTAGGTTTGGTCTTTTCACATAGTCCCAAATTTCTTGGAGGCTTTGTTCATTTCTTTTTATTCTTTTTTCTCTAAACTTCCCTTCTCTCTTCATTTCATTCATTTCATCCTCTATCAGCGATACCCTTTCTTCCAGTTGATCGCATCTGCTACTGAGGCTTCTGCATTCTTCGCGTAGTTCTCGAAACTTGGCTTTCAGCTCCATCATCTCCTTTAAGCCCTTCTCTCCATTGGTTATTCTAGTTATCCATTCTTCTAATTTTTTTTCAAAGTTTTTAACTTCTTTGCTATTGTTTTGAATTTCCTCTCGTAGCTCAGAGTAGTTTGATCGTCTGAAGCCTTCTTCTCTCAGCTCATCAAAGTCATCCTCCATCCAGCTTTGTTCCGTTGCTGGTGAGGAACTGCGTTCCTTTGGAGGAGGAAAGGTGCTCTGTTTTTTAGAGTTTCCAGTTTTTTTGGTCTGTTTTCTCCCCATCTTTGTGGTTTTGTCTACTTTTTGTCTTTGATGATGGTGATGTACAGATGGGTTTTTGGTGTGGATGTCCTTTCTGTTTGTTAATTTTCCTTCTACCAGACAAGACCCTCAGCTGCGGGTCTGTTGGAGTTTACTAGAGGTCCACTCCAGACCCTGTTTGGCTGGGTGTCAGCAGTGGTGGCTGCAGAACAGCGGATTTTCGTGAGACCACAAATTCAGCTGTCTGATAGTTCCTCTGAAAGTTTTGTCTCAGAGGAGTACCCGGCTGAATGAGGTGTCAGTCTGTTCCTACTTGGGGGGTGCCTCCCAGTTAGGCTGCTCAGGGGTGAGGGACCCACTTTAGGAGGCAGTCTGTCCGTTCTCAGATCTCCAGCTGCGTGCTAGGAGAACCACTACTCTCTTCAAAGCTGTCAGTCAGACAGGGACATTTAAGGCTGTGGAGGTTCTCGCTGAGTTTTTGGTTGTCTGTGCCCTGCCCCCAGAGGTGGAGCCTACAGAGGCAGGCAGGCCTCCTTGAGCTGTGGTGGGCTCCACCCAGTTCGAGCTTCCTGGCTGCTTTGTTTACCTAAGCAAGTCTGGGCAATGGCGGGCGCCCCTCCCCCAGCCTCGTTGCCACCTTGCAGCGTGATCTCAGACTGCTGTGCTAGGAATCAGCAAGACTCTGTGGGCATAGGACCCTCCGAGCCAGGTGCGGGACACAATCTCCTAGTTGGCCGTTTTCCAGGCCCGTTGGAAAAGCGCAGTATTAGGGTGGGACTGACCTGATATTCCAGGTGCCGTCTGTTTCCCCTTTCTTTGACTAGGAAAGGGAACTCCCTGACCCCTTGCGCTTCCCGAGTGAGGCAATGCCTCGCCCTGCTTCGGCTCGCGCACAGTGCGCTTCACTGACTGTCCTGAACCCACTGTTAGGCACTCCCTAGTGAGATGAAACCGGTACCTCAAGCAGAAATGCAGAAATCACCCGTCTTCTGTGTCGCTGGGGCTGGGAGCTGGAGACTGGAGCTGTTCCTATTCGGCCATCTTGGCTCCACCTCCAATTATCTTTTTTTCGCATAAAAGTTACCTTCAAGGGCACCAAAAGCTCACATTGACTTTTTATTGAAGATATTATCTTATCTTCTTACAGAAATTCTTCTCAGTTTCTCTAACATGTTGTCAGAAAGATGAAGATTAAGATCATTTTATGTTATTCCGTTATCTAGAAGCCCGATCTTTAGTTTCCATCAAAAATCTCAATTTCTGGCTGGGTGCAGTGGCTCACACCTGTGATCCCAGCACTTTGGGAGGCCAAGCTGGGCAAATCACTTGAGATCAGGAGTTCGAGACCAGCCTGACCAACATGGTGATACCCCATCTCTACTAAAACTTACAAAAATTAGCCGGGTGTGGTGGAGCATGCTTGTTGTTTCAGCTGAGGCAGGAGAATTGCTTGAACCTGGGAAGCAGAGATTGTAGTGAGCCTAGATTGTGCCTCTGCACTCTAGCCTGGGTGACAGAGCGAGACTCAGTCTCAAAGAAAAAAAATTTCAATTTCTAGGAGCTTCCAGATAGCTGCACACCTGGAGGTTCTTGGAGGGTGGTACACCTGGGGATGGCATGGAATCTTGGAACCTCTTCCCCTCTACTCTGCTCTGTGCACTTCTTCATCTGTTTCCATGTCAATATCCTTTATAATAAACTTGCAAATGTAAATAAATAGTTCCTTGAGTTCTATGAGCCATTCCAGAAAACTAATGGAGCCCCAGGAGGGGAGCATGGGAATCCCAATTTATAGCCAGTGAGTGAGAAGCACAGGCCACTATCTGTGCTTGCAATTGGCATTGGAAGTATGGGGGCAGTCTTGTGGGACTGAGCCCTCACTCCATCTCCAGGTAGATAGTGTCGGAATTGGACTGAATTGAAGGGCACCCAGCTGGTGTCTACTGCAGAATTGATTGCTTGCTGGTGTGGGGAAAACCCACATATTTGGTTATAGAAGTCTTCTGTGCTGGCTGTTGGGGTGCGAGAATGGTGAAAAAACAATGTGTGTTTTTTTAGTTTTTGAGACGATCTCATTCTGTTGCTCAGGCTGGACTGCAGTACGCTGATCACAGCTCAGTGCAGCCTCTGGGGCTCAAGTGATCCTCCTGCCTCAGCCTCCCAAGTAGCTGGGACTACAGGCATGTGTCTGGCTAATTGTCTTTAATTTTTAATAAAGAAGAGGTCTTGCTATGTTGTCCAGGCTGGTCTCGGAACTTCTAGCCTCAAGCAATCCTCCCACATTGGCCTCCCAAAGCTCTAGGATTATAGGTGTGAGTCACCATCCCTGGCCTTAGCTTGTTTTTTTTTTTTCCTACTCAGAATTGGTATCAGTAAAGTGGCATTTGCTGGAAAAGTCCTGGCTCATGGAAACTTTTGGTTTGGAAAGAGAAAGGATAATAGGGTGGGGGAGAGGAATATTTGATCTCTGGGGAGCTCCCTAGTCACCCATAGTATGAAACTACAGCTGCACTGGGTTCAGTAACTAAAGGTCAAATTTAGCAGTGGAATTTAGAGATTATGGTAGACCTAACTCCTCAGGAGTTGGCCCATTGGATATGTATGGAAATGCAAAATAATAAGAAGAATGATGAACACACAATCCCTTGGTTGTTGTTATCTGTACTAACTAAAACGAAAGTAAAAGAAAGTATTGGGTTGGGCCTTGAGGCTGGACAAAAGGTCGTCTGTCTGATCTCAGGCAACTTAGCCTCAAAGCCACTCTCAAAGGGGAAAATTCTGCCAGGGCAACAGAAGTTATCTCTAAGATTTCTGTTCACCAAGAAGGTAGTCAGTGTGGGGAGACAGCTGGGTGCGGCGGCTCATGCCTGGAATCCCGGCACTTTAGGAGGCTGATGCAGGAGGATCACTTGAGCCTGGGAGTTTGAGACCAGACTGGGCAATATAATGAAATTGCTTTTGCAAAATTGTGACTGAGACAGTGAAAGAGATCTAACCGAACTGACTCCATCCTGCTTCTAACCTTTAAGCTGTCCTTGTTCCTTCCTGGGCACAGGCTGAACTAACTTTGAGAGGAACTTAGTTTATAGTTTATAGTTTATTTTTATTTTTGAGATGGAGGCTCACTGTTGCCAAGGCTGGGATGCAGTGGTGTGATCTCGGGTCACTGCAACCTCTGCCTCTCAGGTTCAAGAGACTCTCCTGCCTCAGCCTCCCGAGTAGCTGGGATTACAGGCGTGTGCCACCACGTCTGGCTAATTTTTGTATTTTTAGTAGAGACGGGGTTTCACCATGTTGGCCAGGGTTGTCTCGAACTCCTGACCTCAGGTGATCCACCCACTTCCACCTTCCAAAGTGCTGGGATTACAAGCATGAGCCACCATGCCCAGTCTATAGTTTATAGTTTAAAACAAAGTTGATAACAGCCCTTTTCCCAAACAAATCTCCTTCTTGTCTGGGGAATAGACTGCCTTTGTAGGACTAACAAATTAGCCACAAGATTAGAAATTATCATTTAGGGGTCATGCAACTGGGGGCTACAAGTTTCTAACCCTCCCTAAAGTGCTCCTAAGATCAGTGCTTGAGATATTTTGCAGACCCAGCACTTGATGGATCAGCTGGCACCACCCAGATCAATAAACTGGCTCATCTGATCTTGTGGTCCTCACCCAGAAACTGACTCAGCATAAGAGAATACCTTCAATTCCCTGTGATCTCATCTGCTACCTAACCAATCCACACTCCTTGGCTCATAGGCTTCCCCCCACCCACCAAGTTGTCCTTAAAAACTCTGATCCCTGCCGGGCGCGGTGGCTCACGCTTGTAGTCTCAGCACTTTGGGAGGCCGAGGAGGGCGGATCACGAGGTCAGGAGATCGAGACCACGGTGAAACCCCGTCTCTATTAAAAATACACAAAATTAGCCGGGCTTGGTGGCGGGCGCCTGTAGTCCCAGCTACTCGGAGAGGCTGAGGCAGGAGAATGGCGTGAACCCGGGAGGCGGAGCTTGCAGTGAGCCGAGATCGCGCCACTGCACTCCAGCCTGGGTGACAGAGTGAGACTCTGTCTCAAAAAAAAAAAAAAAAAAACTCTGATCCCTGAGGCTGGGCATGGTGGCTCACGCCTGTAATCCCAGCACTTTGAGAGGCCAAGGCAGGCGGATCACGAGGTCAGGCACTCCGGCCTGGGTGACAGAGTGAGACTCCATCTCAGAAAAAAAAAAAAAACTCTGATCTCTGAATACTCTGGAAGACTGATTTGAGTAATAATAAAACTCTGGTCTCCCACACAGCCGGCTCTGTGTGAATTATATTTCTCTATTACTATTCCCTTGTCTTGATAAATCAGCTCTATCTAGGTACTGGGCAAGGTGAACCCATTGGGCAGTTACAATAATGAGACCTGGTCTCTACAGAAAATAAAAAATTAGCCAGCTGTGGTGGTGCATGCCTGTAGTCCCAGCTACTCAGTAGGCTGAGGTGTAAGGATTGCTTGAGCCTGGGAGGTTGAGGCTGCAGAAAGCTGTGACTGAGCCATTGAATGCCAGTGAGAACTAAGCTCTGTTTTTTTCTTACCTTGCTCAAATTCCTATCTAAGGAGTCTGGAAAGTCATGCCCTACAAATCAAATTCTCATCAGATGAGTTTTATTTAACCCTATATATCATGACTTACTTTCCAGTGACTCTGGCATAACATTACCTGACAAAGAAGAAAATCAAACTATTTTACCCTAAAACATGTTCCTTTGCCATATGTATTTGAGACGGAGTCTTGCTCTGTCCCTCAGGCTGGAGTGCAGTGGCATGATCTTGGCTCTCTGCAACCTCCATCTCCTGCGTTCAAGTGATTCTCCTGCCTTAGCCTCCCGAGTAGCTGGGATTACAGGCATGTGCCATGATGCCTGGCTAATTTTTGTATTTTTAGTACAAAAATACATGTTGGCCATGACTCTCTCATTTCTCTCTCTCTCTCTTTCCTTGGCTACTTACAAGATTGGGTCAAAACACAGGTGTTAATACAACACTATAAAAGGCTAGGTGGACCAAAGGGAGCCCCTCTTAATAATTAAGGGGTTCCAAATAGGTTTGTTGTATTTACCTCAATTTGGAGAAATTTAGAGTCTGAAGGCAGAGATTACAATGAGAAATTTGGTCTGATATTGCATAGGGCACTAGTTAGGAAAATTAATTAAGATAAAGATTGATAAAAGGGCTCAAGGAAACACAAAGTCTTTTGCATGAGAGAGGGGAAAATGGTCAAGGGACAGAGAAGTTCCTGAGATTAGAACATAAAATGAGAGTGTTGATAGGATTTTTCTTTAATTTGTCTAGGGGAACATTCCTTTAACTAGTATAATAAAGCCAAAACCTGTTGATAACATCCATTGGGAACTACAGTTAGGAAAGTAAGGGTTGATGGATTTAAGATAAAAGTTCATAGGGGAGTTGTAATATTTGAACACACTTCATGTGAAGTGGATGCCTCTCTTTTACCTGATTGTATGATGGGGATGGACATTGTATCTAACTGGGAAATGTCTTGTACTTCCCTCATTGGTTTCTTTTTTTTTTTTTTGGGACGAAGTCTTGCTCTGTCACCCAGGCTGGAGTGCAGTGGCGTGATCTCGGCTCACTGCAATCTCCACCTCCTGGGTTCAAGCAATTCTCCTGCCTCAGCCTCCTGAGTAGCTGGGACTACAGGCACATGCCACCATGCCTGGCTAATTTTTGTGTTTTTAGTAAAGACTGGGTTTTGCCATGTTGGCCAGGCTGGTCTCAAAACTCCTGACCTCAGGTGATCTGCCCGCTTCAGCCTCCCAAAGTGCTAGAATTACAGGCATGAGCCACCGCAAGAGGCCCACTGGTTTCTTATAAAAGCATTTGCATTCAGCTGTAAAAATGGCAACCCTCTTTTGGGCCCCCTCTAACAGCAGAGAGGTTTCTTCTTATGGTTATTAAACTTTTGCTCCAATCTCACCCTTGGTGTCCACGCTCCTTAATTTTCATGGTTGTGAGACAAAGAACTTCCAGCCATACCTCAAACAACGAGAGACTGCTACATTGTAGTGCATTGGCGAGACTGTAACACTAACGGGAACCCCAGTCAGAGTGCCTAAGCCTACACAATGCAGAGTAGAAGCTGGAGTGCTGGTTGGGCAAATTCTCCATTTGTTATCCTGTGTGGAACATTTACTGGGTCTTACAGAAAAAGTCTATGAGTGCCTTCCAATAATAACTACTGGGGCTCTGGACTAGAGAATTTCCATGGGCGTGCCCTTACTTCCTTGTTATGTGACATTAATTGGAACTACCCCTGCCACTGAAGGACATAAAATGACCTCGAAACCTGAAATACCTATAATGTCTAGGATGTCAGAGAAACACTCTGATGGGATGACAGTGCCCAGAAGGCCTCCATAATAAAAACGAGTGTTTTATATAAGATCACGTGATCTAGTGAGTGCAGGTAAGAAACACTCATGATCAGGGAGCCTCTTTCCCCTAGGACTAACTCTGGAACTGTGAGACTGGGTGAGGAGCTGCTGGATTCTACAATGCCTAATAAACAGCTCTTAACCAACTGAGAAAGAGCTGCTTGACTTATGGATGGCAGTTTCAAGGTGAATAGACAACATCCTATTTGGAAGGATGCCACTTTGATTGAAGAAGGTAGCAATGGACCAGCTTGATGGGCTGAATTGCATGCTGAAGAATGGAACAGTGGTAAAAGCTCCTGTATTTGGGTCTGTTGGCTCATGGGCATTGGCCAATGGCTGGGCCACATAGGCAGGAGAGCAATGGAACCGTGGTCTATTAAAAGAATGCTCATGTGGGTCATGGTCCTATGGAAATTTGAGGAGTGCATTTAAGCAGGACCCATTGATGACCATTAGAAGAGCTAATGGTTCCAGGTTTAGAAGGTGACTAGAATTGACAGCACATATCCCTGTCCGCTTCCTTGAGGTGGACACCTGAGTTCATGAAATGAGTAGACATGTTTTATAATAATAATAAAAACAGAACAGAAGATATTGCATGCATTTGGACGACCAAAAATCATTTATTCAGACCAAAGAACATACTGTACATAATGCCCAAGAATGGGCAGAGATATCCTCCTCAGAGTAGCGGTTTGATAGAGAAGTGAAATAGGCAATTAATGCATTGGTTGTCAACACACACCTGATCCTATTGGAGGGTGGAGGGGGAGAAGAGGAAGAGGATCAAGCAAAATAACTAATGGGCACTAGGCTTAATATCTGGGTTTTGAAATAATCTGTACAACAAACCCCTATGACACGTTTATTTATATAACAAACCTGCACATATACGTCTGAACTTAAAAGTTAAATTAAAAAAAAAAAAGACTCTGGACACCATGGCTCACCCCTGTAATCTCAGCATTGTAGGAGGCTGAGGTGGGCAGATTGCTTGAGCCCAGGAGCCTGGACAACATGGCAAAACCTCATCTCTACAAAAAAATACAAAAAATTAGCTAGGCATGGTGGTGTGTACCTATAGTCCCAGTTATTCAGGAGGCTGAGATAGGAGGATAGCTTGAGTCCAAGAGGCAGAGGTTGCAGTAAGATTGCACTACTGCATTCCAACGTGGATGACAGAATGAGACTACATCTCAAAAAAAAAAAAAAAAAGGGAGAGAGATGTGAACACAGCACACTCAGCACCCCTGCCACGTGATGCCCTACAGCACCTCAGAGCTCTGCAGAGAATCTCCACCAGCAGGAAGGCCCTCCCCAGATGCAGCTCCTAGACCTTGGACTTCTCAGCTTCCCAAACTGTAAGAAATAAATTCCTTTTCTTTATTAAAACAACAATAACTAACATTGGTTATCTCTCTGGTGGTCTAGTTGTTAAAAAAAAAACAAAAAACATTGGTTGTCTAAAACAAGGGTGAGGAGTGATAGAAGCCTGAGGGATGGTGTGTGCACCTTCATGAGTCTGTGTTCACATGCACGATGGGTAGGACTAAAGCTGTGTCCCCACTAGATTTTCCTGTGTGTGTGTGTGGTTTTTTTTTTTTTTTGTGTGTGTGTGTGTGTGTGTATGTGTGGATCTGGGAAAGGGGGTCAGTAGGATGCATATGACTATGCAATTCTTGCCGAAGGAGGAGTACGTTGGTATAACAACTATCATTTTTTTTCTTCTCTATATCACTTCAATTTTCTTTTCTTTTTGTACCTGACACAGTGGGTCTAGGACCAGAATTGCAACTGCCACCCTTTGAGACAGGGTCTCGCTCTGTCACCCAGGCTTGAGTGCAGTATTGCAATCTTGGCTCACTGTAGTCTCAACCTCCCAGGCTCAAGTGATCCTCCCACCTCAGCCTCCTGAGTAGCTTCACCACCATGCCCAACTTATTCTTGCATTTTTTTGTAGAGATGGGGTTTTGCCATGATGCCCAAGCTGGTCTTAAAATCCTGGGCTCAAGCAATGCACCCACCTCAGCCTCCGAAAATTTTGGGATTACAGGTGTGAGCTGCCACACCCAACCAGGTATAAGTTCTAAGCAAGAAACTGTAACTATGTTTTAAGATTTTATGTTATAATTCCTAAGGGCCTAATGGGGGTGGGTTGTGCCCTCCCCACCACGCTCCCCCTCCCCTAGCAAAATTAGAGTTTAACAGTTGTCAACCTGAGGTAATCAAAAGGGTCAGAATCCTGTTTGGAAGGTTTATTCAAGTGAAAAGCTGGGATTAACAATTCCAGAACACACACTCCAGAGAAGTGGGCTCAGTGCTCTGAAGTTAAAAGCTAAGCTCTTGTTTTTATAAGAATACAAAGAAATGTAACAGAATTACAACATTTTCTATACAAGGCTGGTTTACAAGTTTTACAGCAAATTAGCTACAGTTTGATTTCTTTTCTGAGTGGCTGGTTTACTTTTATTTATAGCTAGTTTTCATTTCCTTTCCACTTTATTTTTTATTTATTTATTTTGTTGAGACGGAGTTTTGTTCTTGTCGCCCAGGCTGGTGTGCAATGGCATGGTCTCAGCTCCCTGCAACCTCTACCTCCTAGGTTCAAGCGATTCTCCTGCCTCAGCCTCTCAAACAGCCAGGATTACAGGTGCCTGCCACCATGCCTGGCTAAAACACAAACAAACACAGGTACCTACCACCATGCCTGGCTAAAACAAAACAACACAGGTAAGGGAAAAAGCTTAATCTGTAAGTACAGGAACAAAGGCTTACAGCTTCCTAGGTTACAGCTGCCTGTCACGTGACCCAGACCCCATAATTCACATTCAGTTTCAAAATAATTTAAGACTTCCGATGGCTTAGATTGGGATTACTTATTTTCATATAGTTAATGCAGCTATATTGCCTGGTGATAACAATAGCCCGCTAGTTCTGCACCTTACCCTGTATGAATGGAAGTGGACTGAGTGGGAGGTCCTTTTGAGACTAGTGTTGCTGCCTATAAGCTGGTCCAGCACAGCAGCTGGTCTATATTGTAATGTCAGCTTCCAAAGGTGATAACGTTTGGGTATTAATGGAAAGAAAAAAATGGTAGGAACTGAGGGTAAATAAATGAATAAATGGATTAAGAATTGAGGGAGATCCAGTATCACATTAACACCTTGAAAGAGACTCAGAGCAAGAGGTGACATTGTCTCTTAGCTCAGTTATACTAGATGCATGAAAGGGGGATGCTATATGTTTGCTGAGACCACTCCTGCTTTTGGGACTTAACAAAATTAGTGGAAACCTGCAAACCTCAGTGACCTCGCACCAGGCCTGGCTTAGGAGACATATTCATACAATAGGATGGCAAAATGGATTATTATTATTTTTTTTTTTTCGAGACAGGGTCTTACTCTGTCACCTAGGCTGGAGTACAGTGGTGGGATCATAGCTCACTGCAACTTCAAACTCCCAGTCTCAAGCAATCCTCCCACTTCAGCCTCCCAAGTAGCTAGGACTATAGGCACACACCACCACAGCTGGCTAATTATTTTTTTTTTTAATTTTGAGATGAAGTCTCGCTCTGTCACCAGGCTAGAGTGCAGTGGCGTGGTCTTGGCTCACTGCAACCTACGCCCCCCTGGTTCAAGCGATTCTCCTACCTCAGCCTCCTGAGTAGCTGGGATTACAGTTGCCCACCACTATGCTTGGCTAATTTTTGTATTTTTAGTAGAGATGGGGTTTCACCATGTTGGCCAGGATGGTCTCAATCTCTTGACCTCATGATCCACCTGCCTCGGCCTCCCAAAGTGCTGGGATTACAGGAATGAGCCACTGTGCCTGGCCCACCTCTGGCTAATTTTTAAATTTTTAGTAAACGTGAGGTCTTGTTATGTTGCCCAGGCTGGTCTTGAACTCCTGGGCTCAAGTGATCCTCCCACATTTGTGTCCCAAAGTGCTGGGATTGCAGGCATGAGCCACTGCACCTGGCCTGGACTAACTATTAATGACTGAATGGTATTCTAAGAATGTGCCAGTCTCCTTGTGCCGCAAGGGATCTGTGTTTGAAGACTGGGGGTGGACTGTGAGATTGTGAAATATATATTTGGTCTACATACCCATCTCCTAGCCTGCAACTCCTAAAATCCTTGGAATCTGTGATAAGTGTCTTTTTGTATGCCTATGAGTTGACTAATCCTGGCAATTCCTAGGTAGCTTCAGGATGAGGGCTGGTTATCAAAAACACTAAAGCAGGATTAGAGGGTTGGAAGTTTCAGCCCCATCCCCCTATTCTGGGGAGGGAAGGGGGCAGAAAATTAAGTTGATTACCAATGGCCAATGGTTTAATCAATCATGCCTACATAATGAAGCCTTCATAAAAACCCAAAAGGGCAGGGTTCAGGGAGCATCTGAATAGCAGAACACATGATGGTTCCTGGAGGGTGGCACTACTGGGTAGGGCAAGGAAGCTCTGAGGCCTTCCCCTGTACCTTGCCCTATGCATCTCTTCACTCATATCTTTTGTAATATATATATATTTTTGAGATGGAGTCTCACTTTGTCATCCAGGCTGGAGTGCAGTGGTGCAATCTTGGCTCACTGCAACCTCCAGCCCCTGGGTTCAAGCGATTCTCCTGCCTCAGCCTCCCAAGTAGCTGGGACCATAGGCGCGTGCCACCACGTCTGGGTAATTTTTGTATTTTTAGTAGAGATGGGGTTTTGTCATGTTGGCCAGGCTGATCTCAAACTCCTGACCTCAGGTGATCCACCCGCCTCTGCCTCCCAAAGTGCTGGGATTACAGGCATGAGCCACTGTGCCCAGCCATATATATATATTTTTTGAAACAGGGTCTCACTCTGTCTCCCAGGCTGGATTGTGGTGGATCATGGCTCACTGCAGCTTCAACCTGTTAGGCTTAAGTGATCCTCTCACCTCAGCCTCCTGAGTGGCTGGGATCACAGGTGCGTGCCACCACACCTGGCTGTTTTTTTATTTTTCATAGAGACAGAGTCTTACTGTGTTGCCCAGGCTGGTCTCAAACTCCTAGGCTCAAGTGATCCACCCACCAGGCCTCCCAAAGTGCTACGATTATAAGCATAAGTCACTGCACCTGGCTGCCATTGTAATTCTTATCACTGCTGATGGGAGTGTAACTTGGTAAAGCCTTTTGTTAAAACTGGCAGTATATACTAACTTGCACATATGCAAATCTATGCAGTCGCACTTCTAGATATGTACACTCAGAGAAAGGCATACTATGTTCAGCAAATGAAATGTACAAGAAAGTTTATAGCAGCACTGTTCAAACTTCAACCTGGAAACTAAATATTCATGATTCATAGAATGTATAAATGGTGGGTTCATGTAATGGTGCACTATATACAGCAATTAGAATGAGGAAATTACAAAAATATACAATAATTATAAACCTTACAGATATAATACTGGGCCAAGGAAGTCAGACATTAAAAAGTACATATTATATTTTTCTAAAATATAAACATAGGTGAAGTAATTTATGGCCTTAGAAGGATAGCCTTAGCAGAGGTGGGACTGGAAGAGACAAGCCAGGAGTTTCTGTGATATTATTCTCAATATGTTGTCCAGGCTGTAGTACTGTGGCTGTTCATAGGCATGATCAACGCACAGTGCAGCCTTGAATTCCTGGGCTCCAGTGATTCTTTCACCTCAGCCTCTGAAGTATCTGGGATTATAGGCAAGTGCTCTTGTACCCAGCTGGCTTCTGAACTTCTGATTGAATGTTGTGGTTCTTGATCTGGGTGGTAATTACATGGGCATGTTTTCACTTTGTGAAAACTTATTAAGCTGTAGACTCAAGATTTTATTTATTTACTTATTTACTTACTTATTTATTTATTTATTTATTTATTTTGAGACGGAGTTTTGCTCTGTCGCCCAGGCTGGAATGCAGTGGCATGATCTTGGCTCTCTGCAACCTTCGCCTCCTGGGTTCAAGCGATTCTCCAGCCTCAGCCTCCCAAGTAGCTGGGATTACAGGTGCCCACCACTATGCCTGGCTAATTTTTGTATTTTTAGTAGTGATGGGGTTTCACCATGTTGCCCAGGCTGGTCTCGAACTTCTGACCTCAGGTGATCAGCCCACCTTGGCCTCCCAAAGTGCTGGGATTACAGGTGTGAGCCACCGCACCAGGCCAGTAGACTTAAGATTTTGTATTCTTCCATAGGTATTTTATACTTCATAAACAAGTATAAGAACAGCAAAAACATAGAAGGAATTCAATGCAGGCAATTGACTACGTAAATGACGGAAGAGTTGAGAAACCAAACAAAGGCTGGTGAGGCAACGCAGAAATTATGAAGAGCATAAAGCAACTACCAACAGCATAAACAACTCCAGTGCTGGAGGAACAAGGGCAATGTTACTGGGACTCTCCTCTTAACTAGGCCTCAAGCTTGGTTTTACATGTTCTTAGCTTACTGAGCCCAGTTTTTCAAGAATCTTGTTAAGGCAGTTTAGCAAGAATCCTTTCCTCTTTGATATCTGATCAAATTCCTCATCCCTCAATTTCAATATCTAAATGTTTGGTCTGCTTTTAGTAAAAATCCTGTTAAACTGGTTTAACAGAAATCCCCTACTCTTGATGGTGAATTGAGTTCCTGTTAGTAATTTTCCATTTAGTGGCCTCTTCACCCATCTAGTAGGCTAGAAATTCCCAGCTGTCTTTGCCATACTCAGAGTTGAGTTCTGCTCTTTACTGAGATCTCTCTTCCCTACTGTAGTAGCTCGAATAAAATCTATCTTACCGTTTACAAATATTTATTTATTTATTTATTTGTTGAGACAGGGTCTTGCTCTGTTGCCCAGGCTGTAATACAGGGGTGCGGTCATGGCTCACTGCAGCCTCAACCTCCCGGGCTCAAGTGATCACCCCATCTCAGCCTCCTGAGTAGCTGAGATAACAGACCTGCTGCCGTGCCTGGCTATTTTTTTTTTATTTTTGTAGAGACAAAGTCTTGCTATGTTATCAGGGCTGGTCTTGAACTCTTGGGCTCAAGGGATCCTCCTGCCTCAGCCTCCCAAAGTGCTGGAATTACATGCATGAGCCACTGTGCCTGGGCTGTATTTCCATTTTTACAAGTGTCCAGTGTATAATTTTTCTTTTACACTAGGAAATGGGGTCATCCTGCAGAAACTGAAGCCACAGCAGCCATTTTGGAGACACAGAGGAAGTGAATCCACTGCCAGAGTCACTGTGGGAGGCAGAGGGAACACAGGGGAAATACTCTAGCTTCTCCCTCCCTCCCAATTTCTGTCCTCCAGTCTCCTGTCAGTATCTCCTATTGGCAGAACCTGGTTTCAAAGTTCATATCTCTTCTCATGTTTAGTCTATTGTAATTTGTCTGAGATCTGTTACTAATTCTACCATGAAGACTAGTAGTACATGGCTACCGTATGCTGCCTGAGAAATCAAATCATTTCTCCATAGAAGGTTTAAAGCCTAAAGATTTCTGAAGCTTTGATAAATGCTAAGATAAAGAAAATTTTGACTATGAAGGTAGAAATCAATCTCTTCTTTGGTTTTGTTGGTTGATGACAAAAGAGATTAATGACAAAGTGTGTAGATAGGAAGAAATGTGAGTTCAATTTCTGTTTTCTGCAAAGAATATTTATGGATTTTTAAAAGACAGAATAACTTGTAAGAGAAATGTGAAAATGAAGGTGGGTAAAGAGATTGTAAGAGAAAATCTTAATAATCTAAAATGAGTTTTAAGACCCAACTCAGATAAATTATATTTTGAGCTCTTAGGAACTTGTAAATGAAATGGAAAAGAACATCTAAGATGAGAGAATGTTTAAATGTTCATAAGAAAGAGGATGGATCCTGTGCATTGTATATTACTAAGCAGCATATTTCAATTAACCCCAACGAGATTTTCCAACCACTTATTAAAGAAGTTATCAAACAAAAAAAGGTAGTCATTTGGGCCAGACATAAAATGCTTAAAAATATATCAGCCTAATCAAATACTTTACCTTAACCAGCTTACTGACATGGTTATAGAGAAATGAAGAATTTATTTATGGACTTCACCTTGATTACAAGGCATTCCACTTTTCCTTGTGGATGACTTAGAGTAGTACTATCTGAACGCTGATACATTTAGGCAGAATTGAAATTGGTTGATCAACAATACCAATAATTTATTGATTACTGGATATCAATTTAGAGTTTTATTAGGATGAAGCGGGGTCCTTCCCCAGGCCTTGTAATTGGGATTTCCTTTTTAAAATAGATCGTTGTATAAATAAAAGGATGATGAGATTATCGACTATTTGAATGACACCAAACTGAAACAGAAGATGAGTATGTTTTTGGTTTTTTTTTTTTTGGGACGGAGTTTCGCTCTTGTTGCCCAGGCTGGAGTGCAATGGCGCAATCTTGGCTCACCGCAACCTCCACCTCCCAGGTTCAAGCAATTTTCCTGCCTCAGCATCCTGAGTAGCTGATCTACCACCAGGCCCGGCTAATTTTCTATTTTTAGTAGAAACGGGGTTTCTCCATGTTGGTCAGGCTGGTCTCAAACCCCTGACCTCAGGTGATCCTCCCATCTCGGCCTCCCAAAGTGCTGGGATTACAGGTGTGAGGCACTGCGCCTGGCCAGAAGATGAATATGTTGATTCCCAAAATTAGAATTTAAAATATATTCTCAGTGGCTCACGTGTGTAATCTCAACACTTTGGGAGGCCAAGGGGAGAGGGTTGCTTGAGCCCAGGAGTTTGAGACCAGCATGGACAACATAGCAAGACCTTGTCTGTATTAAAAATAAAAAAAATTTAGCTAGGCTTGGTGGTACATGCCTGTAGCTCTGGCTACTTGGGAGTCTGAGGAAGGAGGTTCTTTAGAGCTCAGGAGGTCAAGGCTGCAGTGAGCTGCGATTATGCCACTGAACTTCAGCCTGGGTGATAGAGTGAGCACCTGTCTCATAAATGAATAAATTTAAAAAATTTTTAAAATTTTATTTTCAGAATGACATCAGCAAGATGGGAGAATAGGAGTTTTTGGCCCTGATGCTCCTATAGAAACAGCAATTTAACAACCATCTATAGATGAAAATACCTTCACAAGAGTAACATGAACACATATGCAATAAATTTCACTGACAATAATAAACAAATGGACAAATATAGAATAATGAAATACTGTAATAGTAGTGTATAAGTCACTTTTAGCTGTAGTATTAAAGTTAATAGACAAAAATATGGAGAATAATGATAACCACAAAAATTGGTTAATGGATACACAAAATAAAAAGAAATAAATCCTGACATGAATAACAGAGTTTGAGGGGGAGGAAATAGAAGTATAGGGTTTTTATGTGCACTTGAGGGTAAGTTTTTACTAGCTCGAAATAGACTGGTATAATGATTAGAAGTTTTATGTAAGCCTTATGATCACACACACACACACACCTGTAGTAGATACAAAAAAAGATAAAAAGAATCAAAGTATATTACTACAAGAGAACTACAGAGTAGAAAACAATTAACAAAATAGGAACAGTAAAGTGCTCACCTATCAATAATTACTTAAGGGCAAACAGATTAAATTAACCAATGAGACAATGAGGGCCGGGCACGTGGCTCACTCCTGTAATCTCAGTACTTCGGGAGGTGGAGGCAAGTGGATCACCTGAGGTTGGGAGTTCAAGATCAGCTTGACCAACATGGTAAACCTCATCTCTACTAAATACAAAAAAGTCGCCAGGAGTGCTGGTGTATGCCTGTAATCCCAGCTACTTGGGAGGCTGAGGCAGGAGAATCGCTTGAACCCGGGAGGCAGTGGTTGAAGTGAGCTGAGATTGCACCATTGTACTCCAGCCTGGGCAACAAGAGCGAAACTCCGTCTCGAAAAAAAAAAAAATTAACCAATGAAAAGAGAGAGTGGCTAAGTAAAACAGAAAGTAGGATCCAACTATATGCTGTGTACAGGATCCTCACTTGGGATTTAAGGACACAAAAAGATAAAAGTGAGGGATGAAAAAAGGTATTCCATGACAATGGTAACTGAAAGAGGGCAGAGGTGGCTATACTTATGTGATACAAAATAGACTGTAAGTAAAAAACTGTCACAAGTAATAAAGAAAGTCATATAATTATAATAGGATTAATTCAGTAGAAAGAAGTAACAGTTACAAATACATATTCACCCAACAGCAAGCCATCTAAATATATAAAGCAAAAATTGATAGATCTAAAGGGAAAATAGAAATAAATAATAGCAGGAGACACAAATATTCTACTTACAAAGATAGACAGATCATCCAGACAGAAAATCAATACAGAGGCTGGGCGTGGTGACTCACGCCTGTAATCCCAGCACTTTGGGAGGCTGAGGCGGGCAGATCACCTGAGGTTGGGAGTTTGAGACCAGCCTGACCAACATGGAGAAACGCCATCTCTACTAAAAATACAAAATTAGCCAGGCATGGTGGTGCATGCCTGTAATCCCAGCTACTCAGGAGGCTGAGGCAGGAGAATTGCTTGAACCCGGAAGGCGGAGGTTGTAGTTAGCCAAGATCGTGCCGTTGCACTCCAGCCTGGGCAACAAGAGTGAAATTCTGTCTCAAAAAAAAAAAAAAAAAGAAAGAAAATCAATACAGAAACAGCAGATTTGCATAGCATATAGACCAAATGGACCTAAGAGATATATACACTATTCCACCCAATTTTTGCAGAATATACATTTTTCTAAGTAAAAAAACATAAGGAACTAAAATTACAAATTATATGCCAACAAATTGGATGACCTAGAAGAAATGAATACATTCTACCAAGACTGAATTAAGAAGAAATAGCCTAAACAGACCAATAACAAATAAGAAGATTGTCAGTAATCAAACCCTTCAACAAGAAGCACAGAAACAGATGGCCTCATAGGTGAATTCTACCAAACTTCGAAAGAAAAATTAATATTAATCCTTCTAAAACTCCTTCATAAGCTAGAAGAGGGAACACTTTCAGACTCTCTTTATGAGGCTATAATTATCCTGACACTAAAGCCAGACGAAGACATCACAAGAAAAGAAAACTATAGGCCAATATCCAGATGAACATGGATACAAAAATTTTCAACTAAATATTAGCAAACAAAACTCAAAAGCACAATAAAAGGATTATACACCATGATCAAATAGGGTTTATTGCTGGGAAGCAAGGATGGTTCTACATACACAAATCAATCAATGTGATATGCCACATTAACAGAACAAAGAAGAAACAGCACATAATCATCTCAGCAAATGCAGAAAAAGCACTTGACAAAATTAAATACCTTTCATGACCAAAAAAAACTCTCAACAAATTAGTCATAGAAGGAATTTAACGTAATACAAACCACAAAAGATAAGTCCGTAGCTAACATCATACTCAATGGTGAAAAAGCATTTCCTCTAAGATTTGGAACAAGGCACAGATGCCCATTCTCACAACTTCTATTCAACATGATACTAGAAGTTTTACATAGAGCAGTTAGGCAAATATATAAATAAATAAGACATTCAAATAAAAAGAAATAAGTTAAATTTTCTGTTTGCAGATGACATAATCTTTTATGTAGAAAACCCTATAGACTCCACCAAGAAACTGTTAGAACTAAGAAAAAAATGCAACAAAGTTATAGGATACAAGTTCAATATATTGAAATCAGCTGTGCTTCTATATATGCCAATGAATTATGCAAAAAGAAGATTAAGAGAATCCCATTTATAATAACATAAAAAAGAAAAATACTTTAGAAATAAACTTTCTTTTTTTTTTTTTTTTTTTTTTTTTTTTTTTTTTTTAAGACAGGGTCTCACTCTATCACCCAGGCTGGAGTGCAGTGGCTCAATCGTAGCTCACTGCAGCCTCAGTCTCCTGGGCTCAAGTGATCCTCCCACCTCAGCCTCCTGAGTAGCTGGGACTTTAGTCACATGCCACTATACTGGGCTAATTTTTGTGTTTTTTGTAGAGAGAGGCTTTTGCCATGTTGCCCAGGCTGGTCTCAAACTCCTGGGCTCAAGCTATCTTCCTGCCTCAGCCTCCCCAACTGCTGGGATTACAGTTGTAAGTCACTCCAGCCGACACTTTGTGATTTCAAAATATATTATACTCTTTTACCAAGTACCCGCCAATATGGGCCGCATTTGTACTAAAATCCTGAAGAAGGTGGCCTGGGTCATCATTGAGAAGTACTACATCTACCTGGGCAATGACTTCTACATGAACAAGTATGTGTGCAAGGAGATCACCATTACTTCCAGCAAGGAGCTCTGCAGCAAGATAGCAAGCTATGTCACACATCTGATGAAGGAGATCAGAGGCCCAGGTTCACAGGTCTCCATCAAGCTGCAGGAGGAGGAGGAGAGAGAGAAGTAATTATGTTCCTGAGGTCTCAGTCCCGGATCAGGAAATCACTGAAGTAGATGCTGACACTAAGGAAATGCTGAAGCTTCTGGGTTTTGGTAGTGTGTCCAACTCCAGGTCACCCAGCCTGTAATTGGGATGAATTCTAAAACACCATGTGGAGCCATATGAATCTTTCTGTTGTGCTATTAGGTTGGTGCAAAGTAATTGTGGTTTTTGCCATTACTTTTAATTATGTAAATTGTTAAATTGTTGCCATTACTTTTACACTTGATCTTAGCCAAAAGGCCGAGAAGCAATGCCATTAATTTTAATGGCAAAAACTGTGATCATTTTTGCACCAACACAATATGATATTTTCCTTAAATTTGGAGACTGAGTGCAGTGGCTCATGCCTGTAATACCAGCTACTCAGGAGTCTGAGGCAGGAGGATCTCTTGAGCCAAGGAATGTGACGATATAGTGAGCTATGATCGCACAACTACTCTCTAGCCTAGGCAACAGAGTGAGACCTTGTCTCTAAAATCAATTAATCTGGGACAACGGCCAAATACACACACACATATGTGTGTGCATATGTATATTTGGATTGGAAGAATAAATATTGTTAAAATATCCATGCTACCTAAAATGATGTAACAATTTAATTTAATTCCTAAGTCTCAATGGCATTTTTCACAGAACTAGAAAAAATGCTAAAATTCATATAGAACCACAAAGGACCTTAAATAGCCAAAGCATTTTTGAGCTTGTTCTCTCTCTCTCCACACACACACACACACACACACACACACTGCAAAGTTACAGCAATCGAGTATAATACTGGCATAAAAACAGACATATAGACCAATAGAATAGAATAGATAGTCCAGAAGTAAACTCACACAAATATGGTAATTGATCTTTGATAAAGGTGCCAAGAATGCCAAATGGGGAAAGGATAGTCTCCCTATAAATGGGGCTAGGGAAACTGTATATCCACATGCAAAAGAATGAAAATGGACCCTTATTTTATACCATACACAAAAATTAGGATTAAAGACTTAAACATGGCCAGGTGCAGTGGCTCATGCCTGTAATCTCAGCACTTTGGGAGGCCGACACAGGCAGATTGCTTGAGCCTAAGAGTTCGAGACCAGCCTGGGCAACATGGCGAAACCCTTTCTCTACACAAAATACAAAAATTAGCTGGGCAAGGTGGCATGTGCCTATAGCCCTAGCTATTTGTGAGACTGATGTGGGAGGATCACTTGAACCCAGCAGGCTGAGGTTGCAATGAGCCGTGATCGACCCACCGCACTGCAGCCTGGGCAGCAGAGCAAGACCTTGTCTCATTTAAAAAAAGAAAAAAAAAAAGACTTAAACATAAGACTTGACACCATAAAATTCCTAGAAGAAACATAGGAAAAAATCTTCTTAACATTGACCTTGGCAATCATTTCTTAGTTATAACAACCAAAACACAGGTAACAAAACAAAAGAAAAATTAGACAAGTGGGATTACACTAAACTAAAAAAACTTCCCCACAACAAAAGAAACAGTCAAGATAATGAAAAGGAAACCAACCACTTATCTGATAAAGGGTTATTTTATTTATTTATTTTGAGACAGAGTTTCGCTCTTGTTGCCCAGGCTAGAGTGCAATGGCTTGATCTCGGCTCACTGCAACTTCTGTCTCCTGGATTCAAGTGATTCACCTGCCTAAGCCTCCCGAGTAGCTGTGATTACAGGCTCCCACCACCATGCCTGGCTAATTTTTTGTATTTTTAGTAGAGACAGGGTCTCACCATGTTGGCCAGGGTGGCCTCGAACTCCTGACCTCAGGTGATCCACCTGGCTTGGCCTCCCAAAGTGCTGGGATTATAGGCGTGAGCCACCGCTCCCAGCCTGATAAATGAGTTGTTGACCAGAATATATAAAGAACTCCTAGAACTTAATAGCAAGGAAACAAATACACTGATTTTATTTATTTAGTTAGTTATTGAGACAGGGTCTGGCTCTATCGCCCAAGCTAAAGTGCAATGCTGCCAGCCATCATAACTCACTGCAACCTCTGCCTTCTGGTCTCAAGCTATCCTCAGCCTCCTGAGTAGCTGGGACTATGGGCACATGCCACCTCATCCAGATAATTTTTGTATTTTTTTGTCAGAGACAGAGTTTTGCCATGTTGCTCAGGCTGGTCTTGAACTCTTGGGCTTGAGGGATCCACTAGCCTTGACCTCCCAAAGTGCTGGGATTACAGATGTGAACCACTGCATCCAGCCATAACCTGATTTTATTATTATTATTTGAGATGGAGTCTCACTCTGCCACCCAGGCTGGAGTGCAGTGGTGTGATCTCAGCTCACTACAACCTCTGGCTCCCGGGTTCAAGTGATTTTCCTGCCTCAGCCTCCTGAGTAGCTGGGACTACAGGTGCACGCCACCATGCCCAGCTAATTTTTTTATTTTTAATAGAGTAGTTCCACCATGTTGGCCAGGCCAGTCTTGAACCCCTGACCTCAGGTGATCTGCCTGCCTTGGTCTCCTGAAGTGCTGGCATTACAGGCATGAGCCATCATGCCTGGCCCATAAACTGATTTTAAACGGGCAAAGGATCTGAAGAGACATTTCTCCAAAGAAGACATACAAAATGGCCAGCAGGTGTAAGAAAATGTGCTCAACATCAATATTTATTAGTGATATGCAAATCAAAATCGCAATGATATATAATCTCACACTTGTTAGAATAGCTATTATAAGGAACAAAACCAAACCAAAACCAAAACCAAGATAACAAGCTGTATTAGTTCATTCTCATGCTGCTGTGAAGAAATACCCCATACTGGGTAACTTAAAAAGGAAAGAGATTTAATTGACTCTTTCCTTTTTATAGTTACCAATACAGGCACACCTCATTTTATTGTGCCTTGCTTTATTGAACTTTGCTTGTAATTGTGTTTTTCACAGATTGAAGCTCTGTGGCAACGCTATGTCAAGCAAGTGTATCAGGACCACCTTTCCAACAGCATGTGCTCACAGTTCAGCATGGCTGGGGAGGCCTCAGGAAACTTACAATCACATTGGAAGGCACCTCTTTACAGGGCGGCAGGAGAGACAATGAGAACCGAGCAAAGGGAGAAGCCCCTTATAAGACCATCAGATCTCATGAGAACTCACTATCATGAGAACCGTATGAGGGAACTGCTCCCAGGATTCAATAATCTCCACTTGGCCCCTCCCATGACACGCAGGGATTATGGGAACTACAATTCAAGGTGAGATTTGGATGGAGACACCGCCAAACCATATCACAAGTGTAGCTAAGGAGGTGGAGAAAAGTGAACCCTGTACAATGCTGGTGGGAATGCAAATTGGTGCAGCCAATATAGAAAACAGGAAGTTTCTCAAAAAATTAAAAATAGAACTAAGAGATGGTTCAGCAATCCCACTTCTGGGAATGTATCCAAAATAAATAAAATCAGTATCTGGAAGAGATAGCTGCAGTCCCATGTTTGCTGCAGCATTATTTACAGTAGCAAAAACATTTAAACAACTTAAATGTCCGTGGACAAATGAATGAATAAAGAAAATGTGGGCCAGGCGTGGTGGCTCACGCCTGTAATCCCAGCACTTTGGGAGGCTGAGGCGGGCGGATCACGAGGTCAGGAGATCGAGACCATCCTGGCTAACACAGTGAAACCCCGTCTCTACTAAAAATACAAAAAATTAGCCGGGCGAGGTGGCGGGCGCCTGCAGTCCCAGCTACTCGGGAGGCTGAGGCAGGAGAATGGCATGAACCCCAGGGGGTGGAGCCTGCAGTGAGCCAAGATCGTGCCACTGCACTCCAGCCTGGGCGACAGCGAGACTCTGTCTCAAAAAAAAAAAAAGAAAAAGAAAAAGAAAATGTGGTATATAAAGACAATGAAATGTTATTCAGCCTAAAGAAAGAAATCCTGCATCTGGGACAAGTATGAACCTGCAGGGTATTATGCTAAGTTAAATAAGCCAGACAGAGAAGGACAAATATTGCCAGGTAGGCTTGGTGGCTCATTCCTATAATCCCAGCACTTTGGGAGGCTGGCACAGGAGGATCACTTGAGCTCAGGAGTTTGAGACCAGCCTAAGCAATATAGTGAGACCTCGTCTCTACTAAAAATAAAAGACAATTAGCTGGGCATGGTGGTGCACACCCGTAGTCCCAGCTACTCAGGAGGCTGAGGCAGGAGAATCGCTTGAGTCCAGGAGGTCAAGGTTGCAGTGAGCTATGATCATAGCACTGCACTCCAGCCTGGGTGATAGAGTGAGACCTTGACTCAAAAACAAACAAACAAAAGGCTGAGTGCGGTGGCTCACACCTGTAATTCCAACACTTTGGGAAGCTGAAGCAGGAGGATGGCTTGAGCCCTGGAGTTTGAGATCAGCCTTGAAAACAAAGTGAGACCCTGTCACTATTTAAGAAAAAAAAAGGCGTCTAGGCACGGTGGCTCACACCTGTAATCCCCACACTTTGAGAGGCCGAGGTGGGTGGATAAGCTGAGGTCAGGAGTTCGAGACCAGCCTGACCAACATGGTGAAACTCCATCTCTACTAAAAATACAAAAGTTATCTGGATGTAGTGGCGGGTGCCTGTAATCCCAGCTACTTGGGGGGCTGAGGCGGGAGAATTGCTTGAGCCCAGGAGGCGGAGGTTGCAATGAGACAAGATCGTGCCATTGTACTCCAGCCTGGGCAACAAGAGCGAAGCTCCATCTCAAAAAATAAATAAATAAATAAAAATAAAAAAAATTTAAAGTCACATGACACTTATATGAAAAATTTAAAATAGTCAAACTCATAGAAGCAGAGAGTGAAATGGTGGTTGCCCAGGGCTGGAGTTAGGAGCAGTGGAAACAGGAAAATGTCGGTAAAAGGGTACAAAGTTTTGATTATACAAGATTTGTAAGTCCTACACATCTGTACAACATCATGCTTATAGTTACCAATACAGGCACATCTCATTTTATTGTGCCTTGCTTTATTGAACTTCGCTTGTAATTGTGTTTTTTACAGATTGAAGCTCTGTGGCAACCCTATGTCAAGCAAGTGTATCAGTACCACCTTTCCAGCAGCATGTGCTTACTTTGTGTCTCTGGGTCACATTTTGGTAATTGTCACAATATTTCAAACTTTTTCCTGATTACTGTATGTGTTATGGTGATCTATGATCTTTGATGTTACTACAGTAATTATTTTGGGGCACCACAAAGACAGCAAACTTAAATGATAAATGTTGTGTGTGTTCTGCCTGCTCCAACGACTGGCTGTTGCCCCGTCTCGCTCCATCTCTTTAGGCTTCCCTATTCCCTGAGACACAACAGTATTGAAAAGAGGCCAATTAATAATCCTACAATGGCCTCTTTGTGTTCAGGTAAAAGTAAGAGTCACACATCTCTCATTTTAAATCAAAAGCTAGAAATGATTAAACTTAGGAAGGGACGTTGAAAGCTGAGACAGGCAGAAAGCTAGGCCTCTTGTGCCAAACACTTAGCCACATTGTGAATGTAGAGGAAAAGTTATTGAAAGAAATTAAAATTTCTACTCCAGTGAACACATAAATGATTAGAAAGCATAGCAGCCTTATTGCTGATGTGGAGAAAGTCTGAGTGGTCTGGATAGAAGATCAAACCAGGCACAACATTCCCTTAAGCCAAAGCCTAATCCCGAAGAAGAGAGTGAAAGGACTCCTCTTCAATCCCATGAAGGCTGAGAGAGATGAAGAAGCTGCTGGGGAAAAGTTAGAAGTTAGCAAGGCTGGTTTATGAAGCTTAAGAAAAGACACCAATCTCCACAAAATAAAAATGCAAGGTAAAGCAGCAGGTGCTGATGTAGAAGCTGCAGCAAGTTTTCCAGAAGATGTAGCTAAGATATCTGATGAAGGTGGCTACACTAAACAACAGACGTTCAAGGTAGATAGCACAGCCTTCTATTGGAAGAAGATGCCAGCTAGTACTTTCATAGCTAGAGGGGAGAAGTCAATGCCTGGCTTCAAAGCTTCAAAGGAGAGGCTTGCTCTCTTGTTAGGGACTAATATAGCTAGTGAATTTAAGTTGAAGTCAGTGCTCATTGACCATTCTGAAAATGCTATGGCCCTTAAGATTTACGCTAAATCTACTCTGCCTGTTCTCTATACATGAAACAACACAGCTTGAACGACTGCACACCTGTTTACCTCATGGTTTACTGACTATTTTAAGTCCACGATTGAGACCTACTGCTCAGAAAAAAAAAAGCTTCCTTTCAAAATCTGACTGCTCATTGACAGCGTACCTAGCCCCCCAAGAGCTCTGATGGAGATGTACAAGATTTATGTTTTTATGCCTGCAACACAGTATTCGTTCTGTAGCCCAAGGATTGAGGAGTTATTTTGAGTTGTTTTTGTTTGTTTGTTTGTTTTGTTTTGTTTTTTGGTTTTTTTTTTTTTTGAGATGGAGTCTCACTCTGTTGCCCAGACTGGAGTGCAGTGGCACGGTCTTGACTCACTGCAACCTCCATCTCCCAAGTTCAAGTGATTCTCCTGCCTCAGCCTGCAGAGTAGCTAGGATTAGAGTCGTGCGCCACCATACCTGGGTAATTTTTGTATTTTTAATAGAGACAGGGTTTCACAATGTTGGCTAGGCTGGTCTCAGACTCCTGACCTCAAGTGATCTGCCTGTCTCGGACTCCCAAAGTGCTGGTATTACAGGTGTGAGCCATGTGCCCAGCCTATTTTGAGGATTTTAAGTCTTACTATTTAAGAAATAGTTAAGGCGATAGGTGTCATAAATAGTGATTCCTCTGATGGATCTGGGCAAAGTCAATTGAAAACCTTCTGGAAAGAATTCACCATTCTAGATGGCATTAATAAGATTTGTGATTCATGAGAGGAGATCAGAATATCAATAGTAACAGGAAGAAGTTGATGTCAACCCTCACAGATGACTCTGGGAGGTTCAAGACTTCTGTGGAGCATGTCAGTATAGATGAGGTTGGAAATAGTAAGAGAACTAAATTAGAAGTGGAGCCTGAAGATGTGACTGATTTGCTTCAGTCTCATGATCAGACTTGAAAGGATGAAGAATTGGTTCTTATGGATAAGCAAAAAAAGTAGTGTCTTGAGATGGAATCTACTCTTGGTGAAGATGCCATGAGCATTGTTGAAATGACATCAAAGGATTTAGAATATTACATCACCCTAGTTGATAAAGCAATGGCAGAATATGAGAGGAATGCCTCCAATTTTGAAGGAAGTTCTACTGTGGATAAAATGTTATCAAACATCACTGCATATTACAGAGGAGTCTTTTGTGAAAGGAAGTCAACTGATGCTGCAAACTTTATTGTTGTCTTATTTTAAGGAACTGCCATAGCCACCACAACCTTCAGCAACCACCACCCTGATCAGTCAGCAGTCAACAACATCAAGGCAAGACCCTCCACCGACAAAAAGGTTAAGACTGGCTGAAGGTTTAGATGATAGTTAGCAGTCTTTAGTAATAAAGCATTTTTAGGTTGGGCATGGTGGCTCATGTCTGCAATCCTGGTACTTTGGGAGGCTAAGGAGGATGGATTGCTTGAGCTCAGGATTTCAAAGCCAGCCTGGGTAACATGACAAAACCCTATGCCTACAAAAAATACAAAAATTAGCCAGGTGTGGTGATGTGCACTTGTAATCCCAGCTACTCAGGAGGCTGAGGTGGGAGGATTGCTCAGCTGCAGTGAGCCAAAATCAGGCTTTGAGCCCAGGAGTTCTAGACCAGCCCGGGCAACATGGTGAAACTCTATCTCTACAAAAAATACAAAAAATTAGCCAGGCATGGTGATGTCCCTGTAAGATCACGTGAGCCTGAGAGGCAGAGGTTGTAGTGAACCGAGGTTGCGCCACTGCACTCCAGCCTGAGCCATAGGGTGAGACCCCATCTCAAAAAAAATGTAAAATTAAAATATGTACTTTTTTTTTAGACATAATGCTATTGCACACTTAGGAGACTTCAGTATAGTGTAAACATAACTTTTATATGCACTAGGAAGCTAGGCTGAGGTGGGTGGATTGCTTCAGTCCAGCATGGGCAACATGGAGAAACCCTGTCTCCACTAAAAACACAAAAATTAGCCAAGTATGGTGGTGCACGCCTGTAATCCCAGCTATTTGGTAGGCCAAGGCATGAGAATCACTTGATCTCAGGAGGCAGAGGTTGCAGTGAGCTGAAATTGCACCACTGCCCTCCAGCCTGGGTGACAGAGCGAGACTCAGGGGCTTGGTCTCAAAAAATAAACAGAAAAAATAGAATAGAAAAGGCTTGGAGTTCAGAATGCCCCAGGGGTATGATGTGATCATTAACAATCTATAAAGTTGTTGGAAGTAAATGCTTGGTGTCGCCAAGTGAAAATAATACTCAGGCAAAAGTTTTCTCAGCAAGGCAATTTACTTCTATAGAAGGGTGTGTCTCGTGGATGGAGCAATGGCGAGAGCACACGGGACAAGCGAGGGGAAGGGGGTCTTATTCCTAACACAGCTAGTCCCTACTGCTGTGTCTTTCCCCTATTGGCTAAGGTTGAACCGCACAGTCCAAGCTAATTCTGACTGGCTATTTTAAAGAGAGTGAGGGTACGAACCAGAGTGGTAGGGTGAGTAGTTTTGGCAGGAGGGACAGTTACAAAGTAGGTGACTAAGGATGACTAAGGACAGAGCAGGTGATAGAAGCGAGGAGGGGGTTGTTTACTGAAAGTAGGGGCAAGGAGATGTAAAGAATGAGGAAGTCAAACTTTAAAACAGAGAACAAGGAACAGGGAAGCTGAACATACTGACACATTGGTTCTTTGGAGAGGGACTCAGAACTCATTGTACTTAACAATTTTCTCCCTCTCAAATTTTAAAGGAAGTTAACAGGCTAAACTTTGAAGAGGAATTTACTATATCCTACAAAGTGTTCTTAGTCTTTGGGGAGTCCTCCTAATTAGGGAAAAGGAGTCAGGCTGGCAGGACCTAGGGAAAGCAAAAAGAGAAAGCAGGGAAGTTAAAAGTCGGCCTTTCTTCATGGTCCAGGACACATACCCACCCTGTGCTGACAACTCACAACCTTTCTGTGCCTAGCTATCACCAGATACCTGCAAGTTAGCTCACTGCAGCCTTGGCATTATCGGGACTGCAGGTAGCACTCTTTAGAT
Organism: Symphalangus syndactylus; assembly: GCF_028878055.3. Taxonomy (NCBI): domain Eukaryota; kingdom Metazoa; phylum Chordata; class Mammalia; order Primates; family Hylobatidae; genus Symphalangus; species Symphalangus syndactylus. Next base: position 128,295,422 of record NC_072428.2, on the reverse strand, counting down.
AAGCACTATTCTATAAAATCCCCAGCAAGCCTTTATTTCCTTGTAGTCAGCTCCTCTCTGGCTGGTCTGCCCATTGCAACTTTGCAATGTATTTTCATACTTTCTCTAATAAATCTGCCTTTCTTTATTTACAACTGTCTTGGTAAATTCTTTTACCTCCATGCCACTGACCCAGATATTCACCGCTCACCTGAGACAGTCTGCAGCAATTAAGGTACAAGATCTCTGTTGGGTGGAAAGTTTTGTTCTGCTCTGTACTGGGTAGGTACAACAGAAATACCATACTTAATTCTCTGTGTTCCATTTGCAGAGATATCTAGGCAAGCATGGAGAATAACTGTGATAGCAAAGGGATTTCCAATTCTTCACAGTGCTAATGGACTGATTAAAATAGATCATTTCTTCATTTGCATCACAAAGAATCTAAATGACAGATATAATTTACTCCTGTTTACTGAGGTTATATCTGCACTATCAGGGTTGTTGAGTCCATTTTGTTTACTTTTACAATTACAGATTTAAATGTATTAGTTGTGCACATAAAGACTTCTTTGAAGGGGCCAGGTGTGGTGGCTCATGCCTGTAATCCCAGCATTTTGGGAGGCCAAGGCGGGTGGATTGCCTGAGCTCGGGAGTTCAAGACCAGCCTGACCAACATGGAGAAACCCCATCTCTACTAAAAATACAAAATTAGCCGGGTGTGGTGGTGTACGCCTGTAATCCCAGCTGCTTGGGAGGCTGAGGCAGGAGAATTACTTGAACCCGGGAGGCGGAGGTTGCGGTGAGCCGAGATTGCACCATTGCACTCCAGCCTGGGCAACAAGAGTGAAACTCTGTCTCAAAAAAAAGAAAAAAAAAGTCTTCTTTGAAGGACCAGATTTGTAATAATTCTAGTTATTTCAGTTAGCAGTTTAAAAAAAATAAAGAAATTATTCTACATGCTTACCTTCTACTTAAGAATTATGTTTGAGATACATTCTGATGTACAAAGTCTTCTTAGAAAAATACACAATATATTGGCAAAACTACATAAATATACTGGTGTGAAAAAACTGGAATTAGACATAATCAGACTTTGGAAATGTGGAAAGAAGTTTTTACCTCAAAGGATACTATGCAGTTTGTCCACCTGGCTTTTTGTATATGTGTAATTGCACCAATATATGTGAACAGAATTTCTTTCTATAATATTGATTGTTATCAAGGATAGTATGAGGTCAAAATGAATGGGGATAGCTTTAATTCAGGCAAAAGATGAATTTGACTGGCTGTAATCTTCAAAAGATCAAGAAAAGATAAAACAGTTCCAGTTTTAAATTTAACCATAATAAACTGTTAATATGTGAATAAAATTTTCATGTTGTTTAAACAAGAAGCATCCTTTCAGATAATTTGCTCCAAGCATGTGTCAAAGCTGTATTTTAAACTTGCACAAATGAAGAAACCTAAGCAGACGAATTAATTGTTTTTTCTCTTGATAGAGGAAATCAGAGAAAGGGAATAGGTGATTAGATAATTAAGAAAAGAATGCCAGCTGGGCACAGTGTAATCCCAACAGTTTGGGAGGCTGACATGAGAGGATTGCTTGAGGCCAGGAGTCTGAGACCAGCCTGGACAACATAGTGAGACCCCATCTCTACAAAAAAATGTTTAGCGAATAGCCATCCTAGCTACTTGGGAGGCTGAGGTGGGAGGATGGTTTCAGTCCAGGAGTTTGAGGCTGCAGTGAAGTATGATCATGCCACTGCACTCCAGCCTGGGTGACACAGCCAGACCCTGTCTTTTCTAAAAATGAGAAAAAAAAAGAAATAGAAAAGAATGTCTGATTATATATTATTAGATCCTTGACTAAGAATAAATTGAAAGGCAGATAGCTAATTTTAAGAACAGTTCTTTTCAGTTCATTAAAATTTACCCGAAAATAGCTTTAGCAATTTATTAATTATAGTAATTTCTGCCAGGTGTGGTGGCTCATCTCTGTAATCTCAGCCATTTGGAAGGCCGAGTTGGGTGGATTGCTCGAGCCCAGGAGTTTGAGACCAGCCTAGGTAGGCAACATAATGAGACCTTGTCTGTGTAAAAAAGAAAAAAGAAATTAGCTGGACATGGTGGCATACACCTGTAATCTCAGCTACTTAGGAGGGTGATTGGGGAGAATTGTTTGAGCCCAGGAGATCAAAGCTGCAGTGAGCCGTGATCACAGCACTGCACTCCAGCAAGAGTGAAAAAGCAAGATGCTGTCTCAAAAACAATAATAATAATAATTTCTTCCCTGAAAGAAATTGCAAATTGCATCATACAAAAAGAGTTCTGTCCCCTGGCTAACACAGTGAAACCCCGTCTCTACTAAAAATACAAAAAAATTAGCCGGGCGTGGTGGCGGGCACCTGTAGTCCCAGCTACTCGGGAGGCTGAGGCAGGAGAATGGCGTGAACCCGGGAGGCGGAGCTTGCAGTGAGCCAAGATCGTGCCACTGCACTCCAACCTGGGCGACAAAGCAAGACTCCGTCTCAAAAACAAACAAACAAACAAAAAAGTTCTGTCCCAAACTCAGTATTTGCCTAAGGCAATCTTTAAATATTGTCTGTCCCATTGTATTTTGTTGTGAAATCATAATGTGAAGGTGATTAGTTAATAGTTTTTGCATTTCTTACATATAGTGAAAATTAAGAATAGACTTAATTTATACAATACATACTACACAAATCATGTTTACTATCAGTATTCGTATATACATTGAAATTGTTCCTTTTAATCAGTTTTCTACTTTAAGGAAGATTTCCACACAAAATCCTATGTTTATTCTATTTAGTACTAGCTATTTCACGACCTTTTATATTGTATATGTTCTATTCCATTTAGCTGGTTTTATTTACATAGCAAAACATGTGATGAATAGTAAACAAAACTATGGCCATAAGACATAAAATTCAAAATGTTGACTTTGTTTGCAGCGTTTGTAAAGAAACTGCTCAATTATCGAACGAATGAATGAATGAATAAATGTCTCCTCATTGTATTCAGTTTTCCAAAGCAAGACTTTGTTTAGGATACTTTCCCTCATGATGGTGGAGAACAGGAAAATATTTGCATTCCTGGATTCTGAAAAAGAGTACACATGTGGATATTATTGTCTGAATTTGATCTCTGCTCCATACTATGAAATACACAATGTTTTGCCTTGGCCTCCCAAAGTGTTGGGATTATAGGCATGAGCCATCATTCTTGGCCTCACAATTCGATTTTTATCATTTTGCTTCTTCCAACTTCTTGTTTTGCTTATCTTAAATTAGTAATATACTTTTACCAAGTCATCTGCTTCTAGACCATAATAGTCCTGGAAATCCTCATGATGGTAATGTCATTAATTAAGATGGTAATGACAATAATGTCAGTTAAATTGACAATTATACCCATCCCTTCAGTTTTTAGCAGTCAAGTCGTTCCCATAAAGCTCTGAAGCTACTTTTTTTTTTAAGATGGAGTCTCGCACTGTCACCAGGCTGGAGTGCAGTGGTATGATCTTGGCTTGCTGCAACCTCCACCTCCCAGATTCAAGAGATTCTCCTGCCTCACCTCCTGAGTAGCTGGGACTACAGGTGTGTGCCACCATGCCCAGCTAATTTTTGTATTTTTAGTAGAGACGGAGTTTCACCATGTTGGCCAGGATGGTCTCGATCTCTTGACCTTGAAGATACTTCTTGATGTTTCTTCAAGAAAACCCAATATCTGGCCTGTGGCTTATACAATGCCATCAGGCAACTCTCAGGTGAGAAACAGACACTACTTGTTGATAACAAGACTTGAGTTAATATTTTAGACTAAATTACAATATCAGAATGGAGAACAGGGGAATCACTGTCAAAGTAAAGTATATATGTACACAGGCTTGCCTAAATGTTTCATAAGTACTTAGGCCTATGATGGCCATGGACAATGAAGATATTCACAAATATCCAGGACATTACCATAAATTCTATAAAGTGTGTATCATGATCTATAATAAATGATAAAGGCATTTAAAATCTAAAAGTGAATCTTTTCCGAAGTAATTTTGTTCATAGTTCTTGAACATAGTAAGCCACTACCATCCTGAAAGGACATACAATTACTAAAACATATTCATGTTAACAACAAATTGCCTTAGTTCATTTGGTCTGCTCTAAACAAACACCATAAACTGCACAGCTTAACAACAGCAGAAATTTATTTCTCCCAGTTCTGGAGCCTAGGAAGTTCAAGGTCAAGGCACTGGCAGATGTAGTATCTGGCAAGGGTTTGCTTTCTGATTCATAGAGCACTTTTTGCTATGTCCTTACAGGGTGGAAGGGATAAGCTAGTTATCTGAAGTCTCTCTTTTAAATTTTTTATTTATTTAGTTTTAAAATTTATTGTTATTTTTTTAGATGAACTCTTGCTGTGTTACCCAGGCTAGAATGCAGTGGCACAATCACAGCTCACTGCAGCGTTGACCTCCTGGGCTCAAATGATCCTCCCATATTAGTCTTTCAAGTAGCTGGGACCACAATTATGTGCCACCACACTTGGCTAATTTTATTTTTTTGTAGAGAGGGGATTTCACTGTGTTCCTCAGGCTGGTCTCGAACTCCTGGGCTCAAGCAATCCTCCTGCTTTGGCCTCCCAAAATGCTGGGATTACAGGCATGAGCCACCAAGTCAAGCCAGTCTCTCTCTCTCAAAAAAAAAGAAAAAAAATTACTTTTGTTATTTAGAGATGGGATCTTGCTTTTGCCCAATCTGGTCTCTAACTTCTGAGCTCAAGTGATGCTCCCAACTGAGGCTCCTGAGTAGCTAGAACTGAAGGCATGTGCCATAGAGCCCAACTTCTGGGGTCTCTTTTATAGGCTCACTAGTCCCAACTATGAGGGCTCTGCCCTTCATAACCTAATCATTTCCTGAAGGCCCCACCTCCTAATACCATCACCGTGGGGGTTAGGATTTCAACATATGAATTTTGGGGGGAACTCAAGATTCAGAGCATAGCACAAATTATCTGTACAAAATTAACCCCTTGAGAACCCCTTTTTTTCTGATAGCTTTCTCCACACTGTGGCCCCCAAAAACAGGATGGCTCTGTTAATCCAGTTGAGCTAATTTAGAAAATATGGACCATACTTGAATCATGTAGGTGGACATTCACATGTGAATGTTTTGTTCACCAGATATTCTTTGTGTGTGTGTGTGTGCAAGCTCAAGTGATCTTCCCACCTCAGCCTCCCAAGTAGTTGGAACTACAGGTGCATGCCATCACATCTGGCTAATTTCTGTATTTTTTGTAGAGACAGGGTCTCACAGTGTTGCCCAGGCTGGCCTTGAGCTGCTGGGTTCAAGCAATCTTCCAGCCTCAGCCTCCCAATGTGTTGAGATTACAAGCATGAACCGCTGAATCTGGCCCCATCAGATATTCTTAACATTGACATTGTTTGGATCTTTTTTTATTTTGTTTTTTTTTTTTTTTGAGATGGAGTCTTGGTCTGTTGTTGCCCTGGCTGGAGTGCAGTGGCGTGATCTCAGCTCACTGCAACCTCCGCCTCCTGGGTTCAAGCGATTCTCCTGCCTCAGCCTCCCAAGTAGCTGGGATTACAGGCATGAGTCACTGTGCCTGGCCTTGTTTGGATCTTTGATTTGAGAAAGTTGGTCATCTTATTTGCTGTATTATTAAACTTCATTATCACATAGATATGATTAAGTGTACTGAAATCATTATCAGAGTCTCTATACCTCACTAAGCTACCAAAGGCTCTGAACTTCTATTTCCAGAGAATATCTATAATAGCCAGATATAGAGAAAATAAAATATGTCATGACAAAAGATACTGAACGCTAGGGTAATGGGGTAAGGTAGAATTTTATATCTTTTTTTTTTTTTTTTCTCCTGAGACAAGGTCTTGTTCTGTTGCCCAGGCTAGAGTGCAGTGGCATGATCCTAGCTCACTGCAGCCTTGAACTCCTGGGCTCAAGCAATCCTCCCATCTCAGCTATATATATGTGTGTGTGTGTGTGTGTGTGTGTGTCTGTGTGTGTGTGTGTGTGTGTGTGTGTGTGTATAGTTTTTGTAAAGATGGGGTTTCACTATGTTGCCTAGGCTGGTCTCAAAATCTTGGCCTCAAGCTATCCTCCCCACCTATAACCTCCCTGCCGCCACCCTCCGGCCTCCCAGAGTGCTGGGATTATAGACATGAGTCACTGTGTCCAGCCAAGTTTGTCTATCTGTGAAATTAAATGCATTATATTTGAAAAATAAACACGCTCAAAATGCCTAGTCTGCTTGTGTATTGTAAGCAGATACTTTAACATTTCCCTGGGGAAGACGTGTGTGGGAGAAAACTATGTCAGCAAAAATTGCAAATAGTTTGGTGTAGTTGAGGATATTCTCTGGATACTTTTTAGATGAGGAAGAGTTGATCCTGGAGAAGAAGGTAAATGCTGGAGCATAATGGGAATGATAAGGTCATACCAAAAATTCTTGAGCACTGGGAACTGTGCTCTCTATTTTCCATTCTTATAGCCCCAGAACTTAGTTCATTGCTTGGTACATACCTCTGTTGGTTTGTTTTTACACTGCTGATAAAGACATACCCAAGACTGGATAATTTATACAGGAAAAATTTTTAATAGACTAAAAGTTCCACATGGCTGGGGAAGCCTCACAATCATGGTGGAAGGCAAGGAGGAACAAGTCACGTCTTACGTGGATAGCAGCAGGTAAAGAGAGAAAGCTTGTGCAGGGGAACTCCTCTTTATAAAACCATCAGATCTCATGAGACTTATTCACTATCTTGAGAATAGCATGGGAAAGACTTACTCCCATGATTTAATTACATCCCACCTGTCCCTCCCATGACACATGAGAATTCAAGATGAGATTTGGGTGGGGACACAGCCAAACCATATCAATACCTAATAAATACTTGTCAAAAGACAATTTTTAAAAGTTAAAAACATGACTCTCATACAAATATAGAACGAACACATGGCAAAGATATGTTAACTTAATGAGAGAACCAGTAAGATGGCAAACTTGGATAAAAGAACACTTTGTGGAACTGGGCACTTACAGGCATTTTGGAAGGACTGTTAGAATAAGATTGCTAGGTAAGATACAAAATTGGTTAACACATACAAGGCAATAAAATGATAACCTAGTCATAATAAATGTAGAACCAAAGACAAAGAGAAAAGTCTTTAGAGAAGCAAGAGAAAATGTACATGCAACTTTCGAAGGAGCAACCACAAGACTGACAGCAGTTTTTGACACACAAGGGAAACCAGCAAGAGCTAGAATGGAGAATATCTTCAAACTATTGTAGAATGTAAGTTCCAAATAGAATTCCACAGGTAGCAAAAATCTACTTAAGCATATAACCAAAACAAAGGCATTTTGAGATAAAGAGAATGAAAGTAGTAAATATATGGATAAATGTAAAGAAAGATTGATTTCACCTGGGTGTAGTGTCTCTTGCCTGTAGTCTCAGCATTTTGGGAGGCTGAGGTGGGTGAATCGCTTGAGCTCAGCAGTTCGAGACCAGCTTTGGCAACATAGTGAGATCCCGTCCCTATTTTTAAAAAAATAAAAATTAAAAAAATTGATTTTTTTTTGTTTTTTTTTTGAGACAGAGTCTTGCTCTGTCACCCAGGCTGGAGTGCAATGGCATGATCTTGGCTCACTGCAACCTCTGTCTCCCAGGTTCAAATGATTCTTCCACCTCAGCCTCCTGAGTAGCTGAGACTACAGGCACCTGCCATCATGCCCGGCTAATTTTTGTATTTTTGTAGAGACTGGGTTTCACTGTGTTGGCCAGGCTGGTCTGGAACTCCTGACCTCAGGTGCCACCTGCCTCTGCCTCCTGAAGTGCTGGGATTAGAGGCGTGAGCCACGGCGCCCGGCCAAAACATTGATTTTTTAAAACACTAATAATAATGTCTTGCGGTATGTTCAAATATAGAATAAAAACATTTGTTAAAGTATGTGTGGCAACTGGCATAAATGAAACGAATGGGATTTGAGAGCTTTATATTGAACAGGAAGAAGATAAAAGTATTGATTAAAACTAGGCTTTGATAATTGAAGAATGCATATTGGCATTCTAGGGAAAACATGAAAATAATAATGGTGTGTAGAGGGAAAAGGGACTTATAAAAATTGGTCAAACCTCAAACCAAAAGAAGTCAAGAAAAAAGAGAAAATAAACATAGAACTAATGGAAAAATAGAACTCGCAGAATAAGAATGTAGGTCTAACCCCAGATATGTTAGTATTATAATTATACTAAAATAAAATGGACTTTTTTGTTTTTAATAAGTTTTTAAGCCATCATACTTTGGAATTAAAAAAATAGTACATATTTGTGTTTTGGGGGAAGGGAGTTAATATTTATTTAATCATTTTATTAGGCTAAATTAATACTGATCCCAAAACTTGAAAATGACAATACAGGAAAGGAAAAAAATTATAACAAATCTTATTTTTCAAAACGTTTAATTTTGAAATAATTAGCATAAGAAGTTTTAAAGGCATATACAGGGAAGTTCTGTGCACCCGTCACCCAGGATCTTCCAGTTATAATATCTGTCATAACTATAGCACAATATCAAAACCAGAAAGTTGACATTGGTACTCTGATGAAAAAATTAATATTTGAGATAAGAAAAAAACAAAGTGGGCTGGGTATGGTGGTTCATGCCTGTAATCCAAGCACTTTGTGAGGCCAAAGTGGGCGGATCACCTGAGGTTGGGAGTTCAAGACCAGCCTGACCAACATGGAGAAACCCTATCTCTACTAAAAACACAAAAAATTAGCCGGGCGCAGTGGCGCATGCCTGTAAACCCAACTACTCGGGAGGCTGAGGAAGGAGAATCACTTGAACCCAGGAAGCAGAGGTTGCCGTGAGCCAAGATCATGCCATTGCACTCCAGCCGGGGCAACAAGAGCAAAACTCTGTTTCAAAAAAAAAAACAAAAACTGTTTTTTCTACTTGTACACTCAGTACAACACTTAACACTGAACACTTCTTATACCGGATACATGGGGGATTTTCCCCACACACCAAGCAATTCTCCAGTGGGCACCAGCTGAACGTCCTACAGTGTAACTCAATTCTGACACTAATTCCCTGGAGTTAGAGTCACAGTCCACAGGTTAAGAAAAACTGCTTCCACTTCACACACCAATTCCAGACCCTAGGTTGTGACCTGTCTGTTCTTCTGACCAACCAGCTAAAATTGGAGGTTCACATGATCCCCTCCTTGGGTTCAGTTAGTTTGTGATAGTGGTTCACAGAACTCAGAGAAGTACTTACATTAATCAGTTTATTATAAATAAATAATATAGTAAAGGACAAGATGAACAGCCAGATGGGAGAGATGCACAAGGCAAAGCAAGTGGGAAGGAACACAGAGGTTCCACACTCTCTCCGGAGGCACCACCCTCCAGGCACTGCCATATGTTCAACAATCTGGAACCTCTTCAGACTCTGTCCTTTTGGGATTTTATGGAGGATTCATGACCTAGGCACGGTTGATTAAATCATTGGCCATTGGTGATCACCTCCATCTTCAGCCCCTCTTTTCTCTTGAGGTCAGGAGGTGAGGCTGAAATTTCCAACCCTCTAATCCTGTGGTTGGTTCCTCTGGCAACCAGCCCCCATCTTGAGGCTGTCCAGGAGCCCACCAGGAGTCATCTCATTAAAACAAAAGATGCTCCTGTCAGCCAAGAAATTCCAAAGGATTTAGAAGCTCTGAGACAGACACTTTTTTTTTTTTTTTTTGAGACAGTCTCTTCTTTGTCACACAGCCTGGAGTGCAATGGCACAATCTCGGCTCACTGCAACCTCTGCCTCCCCGGGTTCAGGCGATTCTCTTGCCTCAGCCTCCAGAATAGCTGGGATTACAGGCGCCTGTCACCACGCCCGGCTAATTTTTGTATTTTTAGTAGAGACGGGGTTTCACCATGTTGGCCAGGCTGGTCTCGAGCTCCTGACCTCAGGTGATCTGCCTGCCTCTGCCTCCAAAGTGCTAGGATTACAGGCGTGAGCCACTGCATCTGGCCTAGACATTTGTAATTTCCTGAGTGATAAAAGTGTCTGTGGCCCAGCGTGGTGGCTCATGCCTGTAATCCCAACACTTTGGGAGGCCGAAGTAGGCGGATCACATGAAGTTGGGAGTTCAAGACCAGCCTGGCCAACATGGTGAAACCCCATCGCTACTAAAAATACAAAAATTAGCCGGGCGTGGTGGCTCTTGCCTGTAATCCCAGCTACTCGGGAGGCTGAGGCAGGGGAATTGCTTGATCCCAGGAGGCGGAGGTTGCAGTAAGCCAAGATTGCAACAGAGCACCACTCCAGCCTCGGTGACAGAGTGAGACTCCATCTCAAAAAAAAATTACAAAGGTCTTAGGAGCTCTGTGTCAGGAACCAGAGTCAAAGACCAAATATTAGAATAAAAGAGTCTCCTAGCATCCCTATCTACAAGGGTGTTTTTTTTGTTTATTTGTGTGTGTGTGTGTTGTTTTTTTTTTTTGAGACAGAGTCTCGCTCTGTCCCCCAGGCTGGAGTGCTGTGCCTGTCTACAAGGGTTTCAGGAGCTCTGTCTGAGGAAAGGGGTCAGAGACCAAATATATCTTTCTTATTTTATCACAATACCACAGGTTGATACCACAGAGCTTATTCAGATTTCCCTCAACATGTATGAACTCATTTGTGTGTATGTATGACTCAATGCAATTTTATTATGTGTCCCTTCCTGTAACAAACATCACAATCAAGATACTTAACTGTGCCATCACAGAGTTCCTTGTGCCAGTCCCTCATAGAGCCACACACCCTCCTTTCCCTGTCCCTGACATTCAGCAACTACTAATCCATTTTTCATTCTATAATTTTATAATTTAAAGAATATTATAGGCCGGGTGTGGTGGCTCATGCCTATAATCCCAGCACTTTGGGAGGCCAAGCGGACAGATCACGAGGTCAGGAGTTCAAGACCAGCCTGGCCAACATAGTGAAACCTCATCTCTACTAAAAATACAAAAATTAGCTGGGCATGGTGGTACACACCTGTAATCCCAGCTACTCGGGAGGCTGAGGCAGGAGAATCGCTTGAACCCAGGAGGCGGAGGTTGCAGTGAGCCCAGATTGCACCACCGCACTCCAGCCTGGGCGACAAAGCGACACTCCATCTAAAAAAAAAAGAATATTATATAGGCCGGGCATGGTGGCTCATGCCTGTAATGTCAGCAGTTTGAGAGGCTGAGGTGGGAGACTACTTTGAGCCTAGGAGTTCAAGACCAGTCTGGGCAACATAGGGAGACCTTGTCTTTACAAAAGTAAAAAAAAGTTAACTGGGCGTGGTGGCATGTGCCTATGGTACCAGCCACCCGGGAGGCTGACGTGGGAGGATTGCTTGAGCCCAGAAGGTTGAGGCTGCAATGAGCCATGATCATGCTACTGCACTCCAGCCTGGGTGACAGAGTAAGACCCTGTCTCAAAGAAAAACCACAAAATAAAAATAAAAAAAGAATGTTATATATCAATGGAATCATAAAGTATACTACCTTTTGGATTTGGCTTCCTTCCTTCCAGATAACTTTAAAATTCATCTAAGTTGTGGGTATCAATAGTTTGTTGCTTTTTGTTGCTGAATAATATTCCATGGTATGGAAGTATCACAGTTGTTTAACCATTCACCAATTGTAGGACATTCCAGTTGTTTTAGTTTTTGACTATTATAAATAAATCTGCTGTGAATAGTTGCATAGAGAATTTAGTGTGAACATAAGCTTTTATTTCTCTGGGATAAATGCCCAGATTACAATTACTGGGTCATTTAGTTTTAAAAGAAAAATCCAAAATTTTTTCAAGAGTTGTGGTATCATTCTGTCTTGCCAGCAATGTATGAATGAATACAACTTTTCTGCATTCGTATCAGCATTTATTATCACTATATTTTTATTTTAGCCATTCTGATAGGTGAATAGCGATTCTCATTGTGATTTTAGTTTATAATTCTCTAATGACTAATGATGTTGAACATCTTTTCATGTATTGATTGCTATCTGTATAGTCTCTTTTTTTTTTTTTTTTTTTTTTTTTTTTTTTGAGACGGAGTCTTGCTTTTTCACCCAGGCTGGAGTGCAGTGGCGCGATCTTGGCTCACTGCAAGCTCCGCCTCCTGGGTTCACGCCATTCTCCTGCCTCAGCCTCTCCCAGTAGCTGGGACTACAGGCGCCCGCCACCACGCCCGGCTAATTTTTTGTGTTTTTAGTAGAGACGGGGTTTCACCGTGGTCTCGATCTCCTGACCTCGTGATCCGCCCGCCTCGGCCTCCCAAAGTGCTGGGATTACAAGCGTGAGCCACCGCGCCCGGCCTAGTCTCTTAAATGAAATATTTGTTCATGTCTTTGTCCATTTTAGATTTCTTTCTTTTGCTTTTTACTGTTAAATTTTGAGAGTTCTTTATATATTAATGATGTTAGTCCTCTGTTGATTACATGATTTGCAAAAATTTTCTTCCAGTCTGTAATTAGTATTTTCGTCATCTTAACAGGGTCTTTTGCAGAGTAAAAGTTTTTATTTTTAATAAGGTCCATGAAAGGCTTGGATTTGTGTCCCTGCCCACATCTCATGTTGAATTATAATCCCTGGTTTTGGAGGAGGGGCCTGGTAGAAAGTAGTTGGATCATGGGGGCAGAGTTCTCCCTTGTTCTCGTGATAGTGAGTGAGTTCTCATGAGATCTGGTTTTCTAAAAGTGTGTAGCACCTCCCCCTTCTCTCTCTTTCTCCTGCTTCCACCATGTAAGATGTGCCTGCTTCCCCTTTGACTTCTACCAAGATTGAAAGTTTCTTGAGGTCTTCTCAGCCATGCTACCTGTACAGCCTGTGGAACTGTGAGCCAATTAAACCTCTTTTCTTCATAAATTACCCAGTCTCAGGTAGTTCTTTATACAATGAGAGAATGGACTAATACAGTACAAGTTATCTTTTTATTTTTTATTGATCGTGATTTTGGTGTTATTCTAAAATCTCTTTGCTTAGGTCCCAAAGATTTTCTTCTATGTTTTCTCATAAAAGGTTTATAGTTTTATTTGTTTGTTTGTTGGTTTGTCTGTTTGAGACGGAGTCTCGCTCTGTTGCCAGGCTGGAGGCAGTGGTGCCATCTCGGCTCACTGCAGCCTCCACCTCCCGGGTTCAAGTGATTCTCCTGCCTCAGCCTCCCAAGTAGCTGGGACTACAGGCATGTGCCAACACACTCAGCTAATTTTTGTATTTTTAGTAGAGATGGAGTTTCACCATGTTGGCCAGGATGGTCTCGATCTCTTGACCTTGTGATCAGCCCACCTCAGCCTCCCAAAGTGCTAGGATTACAGGTGTGAGCCACTGTGCCCAGCCAGGTTTATAGTCTTATATTTTAAATTTATGTCATGATCCATATTGAGTAAACTTTTGTATAATGTGTGAAGTTTAGGTCAAACTTCTTTTTTGTTTTTTCTTTGACTAGGATACCCAGTTGCTCCAACACGATTTGTTGAAAAGAGCATTTCGTCCATTGACTTTCCTTTGCATCTTTTTCAAAAAGCAGTGCACTATACTTGTCTGGGGCTATTTCTGGATTCTTTATTCTGTGTCTCTCCTTCTGCTGATACCACACAGTTTTGACTACTGTAGCTATTGAAGTCTTAAATTGGACAGAGTGGTTCTACCATCTTACTTTTTAAAATACTAATTTAGCTATTCTTGTTTTTCCATATACATTTTACAATAACCTTGTCTTTATCTACAAAAAAAGGTTGCTAGAATTCTTATAGGAGTTGTGACAAGGCTATAGATCAATTTAGGGAGAGTTAATTGCTTTACTTTACTATGATGAGTCTTTGTATTCATGAACATAGTATATGTCTCCAAGTATTTGATTCTTCTTTAATTTTTTTCAATCAGCATTTGTAATTTTTATCATAAATAAATGACACTGCTGGGTGTGGTGGCTCACGCCTGTAATCCCAGCACTTTGGGAGGCCGAGGCAGGTGGATCACAAGGTCAGGAGTTCAAGACCAGCCTGGCCAAGATGGTGAAACCCCGTCTCTACTAAAAATACAAAAATTAGCCAGGCATGGTGGCAGGTGCCTATAATCCCAGCTACTCGGGAGGCTGAGGCAGAGAATCACATGAACCCAGGAGGCAGAAGTTGCAGAGAGCCAAGATTGTGCCACTGCACTCCAGCCTGGGTGACAGAGCAAGACTCCATCTCAAAAATAAATAAATAAATAAATAAGGCCGGGCGCGGTGGCTCACGCCTGTAATCCCAGCACTTTGGGAGGCCGAGGTGGGTGGATCACAAGGTCAGGAGATCGAGACCATCCTGGCTAACACAGTGAAACCCCGTCTCTACTAAAAAATACAAAAAATTAGCCTGGCATTGTGGCGGGCGCCTGTAGTCCCAGCTACGCGGGAGGCTGAGGCAGGAGAATGGCGTGAACCCGGGAGGCGGAGCTTGCAGTGAGCCAAGATCGCGCCACTGCACTCCAGCCTGGGCGACAGAGCGAGACTCCGTCTCAAAAAATAATAATAAAAATAAACAAAAATAAAAAATAAATAAATAAATAAATAAAAATAAATAAATGACAGTTTTTTTATTTCAGTTTCTCCTTGATTCTTTTTTTTCTTTTTTTTTTTTTTTTTTTGAGATGGAGTCTCGCTCTGTTGCCCAGGCTGGAGTGCAGTGGCGCAATCTGGGTTCACTGCAATCTCTGCCTACCGGGTTCAAGCAATTCTCCTGCCTCAGCCACCTGAGTAGCTGGGATTACAGTTACCCACTACCATGCCCAGCTAATTTTTTTTGAATTTTTAGTTGGGGTTTCACCATGTTGGCCAGGCTGGTCTTTAACTCCTAACCACAAGTGATCCACCCACCTTGGCCTCCCAAAGTGTTGGGATTACAGGCATGAGTCACCACAGCCGGCCTGTTTATTTTCAATATAGAGGAGTGCAATTGGGTCAGGTGTGGTGGCTCACACTTGTAATCCCAGCACTTTGGGAGGCTAAGGCAGGAAGATTGCTTGAGGCCAGAAGTTTGACATTGGTCTCGTCAACATAATGAGGCCCCATCTCAACAATTTTTTTTTTTAAAGAAATGCAATTGATTTTTGTGTGTCAATTTTGTATCCTGCAAGCTTACTGAACTCATTTATTAGCTCTAGGAGGCTTTTCTTGTTTTTTTTTTCTTTTTTTTTTTTTTTGAGACGGAGTCTCGCTCTGTTGCCCAGGCTGGAGTGCAGTGGCGCAATCTCGGCTCACTGCAAGCTCCGCCTCCCGGGTTCATGCCATTCTCCTGCCTCAGCCTCTCCGAGTAGCTGGGACTACAGGCTCCCACCACCACGCCCGGCTAATTTTTTGTATTTTTAGTAGAGACGGGGTTTCACCGTGGTCTCGATCTCCTGACCTCGTGATCCGCCCGCCTCAGCCTCCCAAAGTGCTGGGATTACAAGCGTGAGCCACTGCGCCCGGCCTGGCTCCTTGGTATTTTCTACATAGGCAATAATATTGTCTGCAAATAGAGACAGCTTTATTTCCTCCTTCCCAATCTGTATGCTTCTTGTTTCTTTTTCTTCCCTATTGTTATGAAAAAAAAAAAAACTCCAATACTGTTGAATGAGAGTGATGAGAGTGGACCTCTTTTTCTTCTTCCCAATCTTAGGGAAAGAAACCCCCAGTCTTTCACAATTAATTATGTTAACTGTAGGTATTCTGTAAAGGCTCCTTATAATGTTGAGAAAATTTTCCTCTAGTTCTATGTGTTAGGAGTTTTTATCGTGAATGGGTGTTGAGTTTTGTGAAATTTTCCACATCAATTGATATGATATAATGTAATTTTTCTTCTTTAGCCTGTTGATATAATAGATTACATTAATTTCCAAGTATTGAATAAGCCATGCATACCTAGGACAGATCCTCCTTGCTTGTAGTGTATTATTCTTTTTATACACTGTTGTACTTCCTTTGCTAATGTTGAGAATTTTTTCACCTATGCTAATGAGTGATATAGGTCTTTAGTTTTCTTTTTTTGTGCTGTCTTTGTCTGGTGTTATCAGGATAATACAAGCCCATAAAACACTTGAGAAATGTTTCTATCTTTTCTGGTTTTTTTGGACAGTTTGTGCAAAATTGATATTGCTTCTTTTTTGAATGCTTGGTAAAGTTTTCCAGTGAAACTGTCTAGGCATTGAGATTTCTTTTCTAAGAGCTTTTAAATTATAAAATCAATTTCTGTAAGAGCTGTAGGACTACTAAGGTTTTTTTTTTTTATTTTTTCGTAGATTATTGGGGTACAGGTGGTATTTGGTTACACGAGTGAGTTCTTTGGTGGTGATATTTGAGATCCTGGTGCACCCATCACCCAAGCAGTATGCACTGCACCATATTTGTAGTCTTTTATCCCTCGCCCCACTCCCATCCTTCTCCCCAAGTCCCCAAAGTCCATTGTATCATTCTTATGGCTTTGCATTCTCATAATTTACCTCCCACATATCAGTGAGAACATACGATGTTTGGTTTTCCATTCCTGAGTTATTTCACTTAGAGTAATAGTCTCCAATCTCATCCAGGTCACTGCGAATGCCATTAATTCATTTCTTTTTATGGCTGAGTAGTAGTCCGTCATATACATACACACACACACACACACACACACACACACACTTTACAGTTTCTTTATCCATGTGTTGATTGACGGGCATTTGGGATGGTTCTACAATTTTCCAGTTGCCAATTGTGCTGCTATAAACATGCAAGTTCAAGTATATTTTTCGTATAATGACTTATTTTCCTCTACGTAAATACCCAGTAGTGGGATTGCTAGATCAAATGGTAGTTCTATTTTTAGTTCTTTAAGGAATCTCCTCACTGTTTTCCATAGTGGCTGTACTAGTTTACATTCCCACCAGCAGTGCGGAAGTATTCCCTGATTGCTGAATCCACGCCAACATCTACCATTTATTGAATTTTTGATTATGGCCATTCTTGCGGGAGTAAGTTGGTGTGGCACTGTGGTTTTGGTTTGCATTTCTCTGATCATTAGTGTTGTTGAGCATTTTTTCATATATTTCTTGGCCATTTGTATATCTTCTTTTGAGAATTGTCTATTCATGTCCTTGGCCCACTTTTTGATGGGATTGTTTGTCTTTTTCTTGCTGGTTTGTTTGAGTTCGTTGTACATTCTGCATATGAATCCTTGGTCAGATGTATAGATTGTGAAGATTTTCTCCCACTCTGAGGGTTGTCTGTTTACTCTGCTGACTCCTTTTGCTGTGCAAAAGCTCTTTAGTTTAATTAAGTCCCAGTTATTTGTATTTATTTATAGATTGATTTACTTATTGAGACAGAATCTCGCTCTGTCACCCAGGCTGGAGTGCAGTGGTGCGATCTCGGCTCACTGCAACCTCCACTTCCCAGGTTCAGGCAATTCTCCTGTCTCAGCCTCCCAAGTAGCTGGGATTACAGGCATGCGACACCACGCCTGGCTAATTTTTGAATTTTTAGTAGAGACGGCATTTCACTATGTTGGTCAGGCTGGTCTCGAACTCCTGACCTCATGATCCGCCTCCTGCTTCCCAAAGTACTGGGATTACAGTCATGAGCCACAGCGCCCAGCTATTTTTGTTTTTATTGCATTTGCTTTTGGGTTCTTGGTCATGAAATCCTTGCCTAAGCCAATGTCTGTCTAGTAGGGTTTTTCCAATCTTATCTTCTAGAATTTTTATAGTTTCAGGTCTTAGATTTAAGTCCTTAATCCACCTTGAGTTGATTTTTGTGTAAGGTGAGAGATGAGGATCCAGTTTTGTTCTCCTACATGTGGCTAGCCAATTATCTCAGCACAATTTGTTGAAAAGGGTTTAGGACTAGTAAGGTTATCTATTTCAGATAGCTAAGTGATGTGATTTGGATCTGTGTCCCTGCCCAAATCTCATGTTGAATTGTAATCACCAGTGTTGAAGATGGGACCTGGTGGGGGTTTCTCAAGAATGGCTTAATATTATACCCTTGGTGCTGTTCTCATGATGTTGAATGAGTTCTCATGAGATCTGGTTGTTTAAAAATGTGTAGCACCTCTCCACTCTCTTCCTCCTGCTCCAGCCATGGAAAGTGCCTCACTCCCCCTTTGCCTTCTGTCATGATCAGAAGCTTCCTGAGGACTCCCCAGAAGCAGAAGCAACTGTGCTTACTGTACAGCCTGCAGAGCTGTGAGCCAATTAAACCTCTTTTCTTTATAAAGTACCCAAGCTCATGTATTTCTTTATAGCAGTGCAAGGATGAACTAATAGACTAAGTTTTGGCAGTTCATGTTTTTCAAAGTTTGGTCCAGTGTTTTCTAGATTTTCAGATTTATAAGCATAACTTTCTTTTTCTTTTTTCTTTTTTTATTGAGACAGGGTTTTATTCTTTCACATAGGCTGGAGTGCAGCAACACAATCTTGGCTCACTGCAACCTCCGCTTCCTGGGCTCATGTGATCCTCCTACCTAAATCTCCCAAGTAGCTGAGACTACAGGTGCATGCCACCATGCCTGGCTAATTTTTGTGTTTTTGTAGAGATGAGATCTTGCCATGTTGATCAGGCTGGTCTCAAACTCCTGGGCTCAAGTGATCAGCCCACCTCGGCCTCCCAAAGTCCTAAGGTTACAGGTGTGAGCCACTAAGCCTGGCCAAGCATAACTTTCTTCATAGTGTCCCTTATTATTCTTTTAATGGCTGCAGAATCTGTTGTGATAGCATGTTTCATTCCTGATTGCTTCAGTTTATATTTGTCAGTCTTAAGAGAAGTTTATCAACTTTTTTTTTTATTTTTTTTGAAACAGGGTCTCACTGTGTTGCCCAGGCTGGAGTGCAGTGGTGAGATCATAGTTTATTGCAACCTCAAACTCCTGGGCTCAAGCAATTCTCCCACCTCAGCTTCCCAAGTAGCTGGGAGTACAGGCATGCGCCACTGTGCCTGGCTACTTTTTCACAATTTTTTGTAGACATGGAATCTCCCTATGTTTCCTAGACTGGCGTCAAACCCCTGGGCGCAAGATATCCTCCCACTTCATCCTCCCAAAGTATTGAAATTACAGGCAGGGGGAGGGATAGCATTAGGAGATATACCTAATGCTAAATGACGAGTTAATGGGTGCAGCACACCAACATGGCACATGTATACATATGTAACAAACCTGCACGTTGTGCACATGTACGCTAAAACTTAAAGTATAATAATAAAAAAAAAAAAAAATTACAGGCTTGAGCCACTGTACCTGGCCAATCTTATTCATTTTTCAAACAGTTGAGTTTGTGCACCTGTAGTCCCAGCTACTCAGGAGGATGAGGTGGGAGGATTGCTTGAGGCCAGGAGTTCCTGGCTGCAGTGAGCCATTGCACTCCAGATTAGGTGACAGGGCAAAACCCCATCCCTAAAAAAAATTTTAAAATAAAAATAAAAGAACCGTTTTTTCTTTCATTAAATTTCCTGTTGTTTTCCTGGTTTTAATTTCATTGATTAATTTCTACTTATGTCTATATTTCTTTCCTTCTGCTTGCTTTGGGCTTATTTTGCTATTATTTTTCTCAAGCTAGGAAAACTTATATTACTGATCTGAAATCTCTTTTCTGATATGAGCATGTCAGTGCTATAAATTTCCTTCTCAGAACGGCTTTAGCTGCATCTCACAATTTTTTTCCTTTTTGTAATTATTTATTTAATTTTAAAATAAAAATTATTAAATTTTCAGCCATTATTTTTTCAAAAAAAATTTTTTTTTGAGATAGTTTCACTCTATCTCTCAGGCTGGAGTGCCGCGGTGCAATCTCAGCTTACTGCAACCTCTGCCTCCTGGGCTCAAGTGTACCTCCTGCTGGCATGCCCCACCATGCTTGGCTAATTTTGTAAGTTTTTTTTTTTTTTGTGGAGACGAGGTCCCACCATATTGCCCAGGCTGGTCTCGAACTCCCAGGCTCAAGCAGTCCTCCTGCCTCATCCTCTCAAAGTGCTGGGATTATAGGCATAAGGCACTGTGCCCAGCCAAGCATCTCGTGAGTTTTGACATGTATTTTTATTTTCATTCAGTCTATATTTTTTTTATATATTCTTCGAGACTTTCTCTTTTACTGATGGGGTTATTTAGAAGTATGTTGTGGCTGAGCCCAGTGACTCACACCGGTAATCCCAGCATTTTGGGAGGCCAAGGTGGGAGAATTGCTTGAGCCCAGGAGTTCGAGACCAGCCTGGGCAATGTAGAGAGACTGCAAGTCAAGAAAGAAGGAAGGAAGGAAGGAAGGAAGGAAGGAAGGAAGGAAGGAAGATTAGGCAGGGCGGGTGCTGTGGCTCACGCCTGTAATCCCAGCACTTTGGGAGGCTGAGGCAGGCGGATCACGAGGTCAGGAGATCAAGATCATCCTGGCCAACATGGTGAAACCCCGTCTCTACTAAAAATACAAAAAAAATTAGCCAGGTGTGGTGGCGGGCACCTGTAGTCCCAGCCACTCAGGAGGCTGAGGCAGGAGAATGACGTGAACCCAGGAGGTGGAGCTTGCAGTGAGCTGAGATCGCACCACTGTACTCCAGCCTGGGCGACAGAGCAAGACTCCATCTCAAAAAATAAATAAATAAATAAAAATTAGGCAGACATAGTGGCATGTGCCTGTAGTTCCACCTATTCAGGAGGTGGGAGTATTGGTTGAGCCCAGAAAGTTGAGGTTGCAGTGAGCTGAGATCATGCCACTGTACTGTATCCTGGGAGAGGGTGAGACCTTGTCTCAAAAAAAAAAAAAAAAAAAAATGTGTTGTTTAATTTCCAAGTGTTAAAATAATTTCCTGGTTTTTTTTCTTTTGGTTATGATTTCTAGTTTGATTCCTTCATGGTCAGAGGACATATTCTGTATAACTTTAATTCTTATAAATTAGTTCAGGTATGTCTGCTATTTAAAACTTTGTTTTCTGTTTTTCCTTCAGTTTCCCATTCCTTTTTCTGTTTTCTTTCCTTTCTGAGGGTTACTTCAACACATTTTAGTGCCCCATTCTGACTTCTTTATAATTTTTTTTTTGGAGATAGAGTCTCGCTCTGTCACCCAGGGTGGAGTGCAGTGGTGTGATCTCAGTTCACTGCAACCTCTGCCTCCCAGGTGCAAGCAATTATCTTGCGTCAGCCTCCTGAGTAGCTGGGACTACAGGCACAGGCCGCCACACCAAGCTAATGTTTTGTATTTTAGTAGGACGGGGTTTCACCATGTTGCCCAGGCTGCTCTCGAACTCCTGAACTCCGGCAATCCGCCCGCCTCAGCTTCCCAAAGTGCTAGGATTACAGGCGTAAGCCACCGTGCCTGGCCTCTTTATAATAATTTTGAGTTTATCATTATGTATGGTTTTTTTTTTTTCTTCTGATGGAGTCTCACTCTGTCAGCCAGCCTGGAGTGCAATGGCGCAACCTCGGCTCACTGCAACCTCCACCTCCCGGGTTCAATTCAAGCAATTCTCCTACCTCAGCCTCCCAACTGGCTGGGACTACAGTCATGCACCACCACGCCCAGCTAATTTTTGTATTTTTAGTAGAGACGGGGTTTCACCATGTTGGCCAGGCTGGTCTAAATCTTGACCTCGTGATCAGCCCACCTTGGCCTCCCAAAGTGCTGGGGTTACAGGCGTGAGCCACCGTGCCCCGCCTATGTATAGATTTTTTAGTGGCTTCTCTAGGTGTTACCATATGTGGATAAAACTTGTTTCAGCCTACTCATGTTAATGCTCTACCACTTGCAGAGAAATGTAAAAATATTTTTTCCACTTGTGTGCCTTTATCCTCCTTACTTTTAAAATATGGTTGTCCAGTCTTTATTTCTTTCATTCCAGACCCATTTTTATTCTTCTCTCCTTTTGAGATTATGATGATACAAAGATTAGATTTTTTCCCCCATAATTCCCTGAAGCTGTTCACTTTTTCCCCAATCTATTCTCTGTTTGTTGTTCAGATTGAGTAAATTGTATTAATGTATCTTCACACTCACTGATTCTTTCCTCAGTCATCTCTCCTATTGAAACTATCTAAAGAGTTTTTTTCAATTATTGTATTTTTAGTTTTATAATTTACATTTGCTTTTTTTATAACTTCTATTTCTTTGCTGAGTTTTTCTATTTTTTCATATATTTCAAGAGAATTTATAATTAATTGTTGAAGTATTTGTATGATTCTTGCTTGAAAATCTTTATTGGATAATGCCAACAGCTACTTCATCTAGTTGCATGAACTCAAAGTAGAATGATGTCACTTGATTTCCCTTCCATGTTTAAATTGTATGTTTTCTGGTCCTTGGTCTGAAAAGTTGTTGGTTGTATTCTGCATATTTCAGCTATTATATTAGGGGACTCTGGGTCCTATTTAAGTCTTCTGTTTTGGCAGGCAGTTGCTCTGTTAAGGTTTTGCCTGTAGGTTCTGGCCTAGTTTTGTGGGGTTTAGGTTTTTTGTTATTGCTGCTGTTGTTTATTTTTAGACAGGAGGCCTTGCTCTGTCGCCCAGGCTGGAGTGCAGTGGTGGTGTAGCCTCAAACTCCCGGGCTCAAGCAATCCTCCCTCCTCAGCCTCCCAAATTGCTGGGATTACAGGCATAAAGCTACCACGTCCTGCCATGGGTTTTATTTTTAGTGTCAGTTTAATTTTCAGAGCCCTTGCAATGCTATTCTGATCTGCTTCATCTTTCTAGTACTTCTGGGACTCCCACTTAACCCTTGCTGGTGCCATTTGTGGAGGTGAAATCATGTCCTTCCCTAGATGGTTCGGTATTGCTGGGCCACCATTCTGCCCAGGAGTCTGGAGGGAGAGGAAGAATACAGAGCAGACTCAGAGCCACTGGGCTGAGGTTTCTTCTTGCCACTGGATGGAGGGCATGGGGAAGCAGTGCTCTGCCGATGCTGCCCCTGTAGGTGGATTGGCCTGCCTGTCGCGTCACAGGTATGAAGCAGGTATAGAGTCAGTGTGCCTGGGCTTCTCTGCTGCTGCTCTGGGCATGCTGTCTGCCTGCCTGCGCCCAGCTGGATTGGGGACTAAGATGGCCCAGAGCTTCGGTGTTGCTGTTGTTACTGGCTAATTGGACTTTGTGGTGCTCCATTTGTGGGTAAGGGGTTGGGACAGTTGGGGCTTTACTACCACTGTTAAAGACAGATTGGACTACCTGCTGGTGTCTGGTGGTAGAGCTGGGGCTGGCATGACTAGGGGCTTTGTTGCTGTTAGTGCAGGCTAATCGGACCACCCATCAATACCCTCGTAGGGGGAATAGGGGCTGGGACTCTCCACTAGTTCTCTGCTGGGTTTCCCCTTTCCTGGTCTTTGGCCAGAGAGAGCATGCTTTACTCGGACCCTCTCTGGTCAATGCATGTTAAGGGTGGGTTGTAGGTTTGTTTGGTGTCTAGTCCTGAGTGCATGGGGGATTAAGAAAAAATAAAACCTAACCTAGTGAATTTACTGTGTTGTCATTCCGCATGTCCTGAGGTACCCAGCCAATCTACTTTCCTTTTTTTTTTTTTTTTTTTTTGAGACAGGGTCTTGCTCTGTTGCCCAGGCTGGAATGCAGTGGCACAATTACAGCTCACTGTAGCTTAGACCTCCTGGGCTCAAGCGATCCTCCCATCTTAGCCTCCTGAGTAGCTGGGACCACAGGCCAGGTGTGCATGCCCAGCTAGTTTTTTTTTTTTTTTTCTTCATAGAGAGAGGGTTTTGCTATGGTGCCCATGCTGGTCTTGAATTCCTGGACTTAAGTGATCCTCGAGCCTCGGCCTCTCAAAATTTTGGGATTACAGGCAGGAGCCACCACACCCAGCAGATGGAACCAATCTACCTTCTTTTTAGCTTTCAACGTTCTTTTTATCATTGTCTGTTGAATAATTTCCAGGTATTTAAGTTGTATTTAGCAAAGAATAGCAGGGAAAAGTGAGTTTCTACTATCTTGTTCTGGAGCCAGAAACACAAATCTTATTTTGAATGAATATGCGAGTATTCTTTTTTTTTTTTGAGACGGAGTCTCGCTCTGTCGCCCAGGCTGGAGTGCAGTGGCGCAATCTCGGCTCACTGCAAGCTCCGCCTCCCGGGTTCACGCCATTCTCCTGCCTCAGCCTCTCTGAGTAGCTGGGACTACAGGCGCCTGCCACCAAGCCCGGCTATCTTTTTGTATTTTTAGTAGAGACGGGGTTTCACCGTGGTCTCGATCTCCTGACCACGTGATCCACCCGCCTCAGCCTCCCAAAGTGCTGGGATTACAAGCGTGAGCCACCGCGCCCGGCCTCAATGTGAGTATTCTTAACAAAATATTAATAAATCAGATATAGAAATGTGTAAGTTATATGTTGGGTATAATCTCAAGAATGTAGTGTTGTTTTAATGTTAGAAAATTCGTTGATGTAATTCACCATATTAATAAATTCAAAGAGAAAATTCATGATCTCAATCAAAATAGAGAATATGACAAATCTGAGAACATTTACCAATCTTTCTGTTTAAAAACACTTAACAAACCAGGCCAGGCACAGTGGCTCACACCTGTAATCCCAGCACTTCGGGAGGCTGAGGCGGGTGGATCACCTGAGGTCAGGACCAGCTACTTGGGAGGCTGAGGCAGGAGAACTGCTTGAACCTGGGAGGCAGAGGTTGCAGTGAGCCAAGATTGTGCCATTGCACTCCAGCCTGGGAGACAGAGTGAGACTCTGTCTCAAAAAAACAAACAAACAAACAAACAAACAAAAACACTTAACAAACCAGACCATTCTTATTCTGTTAAGGGAATATATCTGCAAAAAAATCTACAACAGTCATACTTTATTTTTCTTTGGAGACAGGGCCTCACTCTGTCACCCAGGCTGGAGTGCAGTGGCTCACAGCTCACTGCAGCCTCAAACTCCTCGGCTGAAGCAATCCTCCCACCTCAGCCTCCTAGGTAGCTGGGACCACAGGTGTGCGTGCAACCATGCCTGGCTAATCTTTATTTTTTTGCAGAAACGAGGTCTCATTATGTTGCCCAGGCTGGTCTCAAGCTCTTGTTTTCAAGCAGTCCTTCAGTCTTGTTCTTCCAAAGTGTTGGGATTACAGGTGTGAGCCACCACACCCCACCAACAGTCTTATTTAATAATTGAATATTGAAAGCTTTCCCTTTGAAATCAGGACAAAAGCCAAAAGCCCATTATCAACCCTTTTATTAAATACTAATAGTTCTAGCCGGTAAAATAAGGCAAGATAAAAAGTAAAAGGCATAACAGGAGAAGATAGTTTTCAAATCTACAGAAAAAAATTACAATTAATAAGAGGGTTTACCAAGACTGCTGAAGACAAAATCATAAACAAATATTAGTTGTATTTATTTTTTTCTTTTTTCTGAGACAGAGTCTTGCTCTGTCACCCAGGCTGGAGTGCAGTGGCACAATCTCAGCTCACTTGTAAATCAGATGTAGAAATATACAAGTTATATGTTGGGTATAATCTTAAGAATGTAACCACGGGAATGACCATGAGAATAAGACTTTTTTTTTTTTTTGAGACGGAGTTTCGATCTTGTTGCCTAGGCTGGAGTACAATGGTGCAATCTTGGCTCACCACAACCTCTGGCTTCCTGGGTTCAAGCGAATCTCCTGCCTCAGCCCCCGCCAGTAGCTGGGATTACAGGCACCTGCCCCCATGCCCAGCTATTTTTTTTTTGTATTTTTTAGTAGAGATGGGGTTTCTCCATGTTGGTCAGGCTGGTCTCAAACTCCTATCTGCCTCGTCCTCCCAAAGTGCTGGGATTACAGGCGTGAGCCACCGCACCCAGGCGTATAAAACTTTATTGAGGGACATTAAATAAACCTATTTGAATGAAGAGCTATGTCATGCTCATGACTTAAAATAATATTACAAAAACCTTAATTTCCCTTAAATTGATCTATAGATTCAATGCAATTTGTGTGTACACTGACAATCTGATTCTAAAATTATTTAAAGGCTGGGCATGGTGGCTCATGCCTGTAATCCCAGCACTTTGGAAAGCCGAGGTGGGTGGATCACCTGAGGTCAGAAATTCAAGACCAGCCTGGCTAACGTGGTGAAACCCCGTGTCTACTAAAAATACAAAAATTAGCTGGGCATGGTGGCGGGCGCCTGTAATCCCAGCTACTTGGGAGGCTGAGGCAGGAGATGCGCTTGAACCGGGATGTGGAGGTTGCAGTGAGCCAAGACTACACCATTGCACTATAGCCTGGGCAACAAGAGCGAAACTCTGTCTCAAAATAAAATAAAATAATCTAAAATGCAAGGACTAAGAACAGCTAAGGCTGTTTTGAAGAACAATGTATAAGTCTTACTTTGCATTTATAATAAGTATTTTGACTTATTAGAAGTCTTATATTAACTGTGGTCCTCATGATAGTGTGATATTGCTGTAATGGTAGAGAACTTGAGAAATGAAGTAGAATAGGAAATCCAGAAACAGACTCCTGCCTATATGGGCACTTGGTTTATGCCACCCAGCATAATAGGTCTGTTTAATAAACAGTGCTGGATCAATTAGATATCTATTTCTTAAAAATAAAAAAAGCCAGCCGGGTGCGGTGGCTCACGCCTGTAATCCCAGGACTTTGGGAGGCTGAGGCAGGCGGATCACAAGGTCAGGAGATCGAGACCATCCTGGCTAACATGGTGAAACCCCGTCTCTACTAAAAATACAAAAAATTAGCCGGGCGTGGTGGCGGGTGCCTGTAGTCCCGGCTACTTGGGAGGCTGAGGCAGGAGAATGGCGCGAACCTGGGAGGCGGAGCTTGCAGTGAGCCAAGATCACACCACTGCACTCCATCCAGCCTGGGCAACAGAGCGAGACTCCATCTCAAAAATAAATAAATAAATAAATAAAAATAAAAAAAGCCCTATATGGCAACATACCGAAATTTAATTCTAGGTTGATTATCGACCCAAATACGACTAACGAAACTGGAAAGCTTTTAGAAGGCAATATAAGAGTAAATCTTGGCCAGGCATGGTGGTTCACGCCTGTAATCCCAGTACTTTGGGAGGCTAAGGCAGGCAGATCACTTGAGCCCAAGATTTCCAGACCAGCCTAGGCAACATGACAAAACCCCATTTCTACAAAAAATACAAAAATCAGCCAGGTGTGGTGGCGTGCACCTGTAGTCCCAGCACTCAGGAGGCTGAGACACAAGACTCGTTTGAACCCAAGAGGCGGAGGTTGCAGTGAGCTGAGATCACACCACTGCACTCCAGCCTGGGTGACAGAGCGAGACCCTATCTAAAAAATAAAAATAAAAAAGAAGTCTCTGGTTCCTGGCTTCTCAATGTCAGAATTAAAAAATAAATAAATAAGTTTTAAAAAATAAATCTTCATGACTGCATTGCGAAAAGTCTCTTAAAAAGAAACACTAACCATAAACAATAAAATTGATAAGCTGCATTAAAATGAACAATTTCTGTTCATCAATCACATTATAAAGACAGTAAAAAAAAAAAAGGCCACAAAATTAAAGAAAATATTTGAAGACTTATAACCGACAAAGGAATGCTATCTAGATGATATAATGGCTTTCTAAACATTGATAAGGAAAAGACAAACCAGATAAAAAATGGGCTATTTCAACAGTCCCTTCACAAAGAAGAAATGCAAATGACCAACAACATGAAAAGATACTCAGACTCATTACTAATCAGGAAAATGCAAATTTAAATCACAAGAAGATATCATTGTATACCTACTAGATTGACAAAAATTAAAAATCTGGGCCGGGTGCAGTGGCTCATGCCTATAATCCCAGCACTGTTGGAGGCCAAGATGGGCGGTTCACCTGAGGTCAGGAATTCCAGACCAGGAGTTTGAGACCAGCCTGACCAACATGGTAAAACTCTGTCTCTACTTAAAATACAAAAATTAGCCAGATGTGGTGGTGCATGCCTGTAATCTCAGCTACTTGGGAGACTGAGGCACAAAAATGGCTTGAACTTGGGAGGCAGAGGTTGCAGTGAGCCAGGATCACACCACTGCACTCCAGCCTGGGTGACAGAGTGAGACTCTGTCTCAAAAAAGCCAAAAAAAAACAAAAAAACAAAAACCAACCAACCAAACAAACACACAAAAAAACAGAAATCCACAGAGGCTGTCTGTGTGGGCAGTTTGCAGGAGGAGAACTTAGAGTTGGAGTCTTGTTTGTCTTCAGAAGGGCAGTTGTATTTCTGTGACAATTGTACTTTTCCAATAATACTCTTAATATGTTCTTGGCCACCGGTTGGAATGTGAATTCAAATTTTTCGAAAAGGCATCCAATATGCAGTCTGGGTCCTCATACTCCTGACCTCAGGTGATCCACCTGCCTTGGCCTCCCAAGGTGCTGGGATTACAGGCGTGAGCCAGCCTCTGGGGATTTCTTTCCCCACATCACACAAGAAGAGGGCTTTAACAAGATTATTTAGAAAGATTAGGGGTGCTTACAAAAAAAAGAAATAGACATTTCTCTCCCCTGCTGAGTGTGTAATGAACTGCAAAAACTCATGGGCCCATCCTAGAGAAGTCACTGGAGTATACCATGGTGAGAGGATTCTTGGGAAAGTTTGGTATGTGTGCTCTGTAGTCTAGGAGTGTCCATGAGTCTAGAAATTGGTGCTGCCTTCTCTGGAAGACAGAAGGTAATGGGGGGCTGGCTGCCTATATATCCGTCATCTTTCACTGCAACTTTATATGTGTTTCTTGTTAGTTAATTGGACAAGGAATGATGTCTGGGTTTTTGGTAATCTTATAAGTAGACTATCCCAGAGGGGAGCCTGCTAGAGTGAGAGGACCTCAGAAATAGGAGATGGTGAGTCACACCATCAGAGGCAGCTGCCAGGGTTGGGGGAAGGGCATTATAAGCATACAGCCAGACAGTACATTGCCCATGCCAGGGTTCAAGCAAGAACTTCTCAAAGAGGCCAGGCACAGTGGCTCATGCCTTTAATCCCAGCACTTTGGGAGGCCGAGGCAAGTGGATCACTTGAGGCCAGGAGTCCGAGACCAGCCTGGCCAACGCGGCAAAACCCCATCTCTGCTAAAAAAAAAAAAAAAAAAAAAAAAAATACAAAAATTAGCCGGGCATGGTGGCATGCGCCTGTAGTGCGGTGACTCAGGAGGCTGGGGGCAGAGGTTGCAGTGAGCCAAGATCGTGCCACTGCACTCCAGCCCAGGCGACAGAGCAAGACTGTCTCAAAAAACAAAAAACAAAAAAGAACCTCTCAGAGAACTTGTAACTTGCATCTCAGTGAGAGAGCCAGTATTTGGAATGCACCACCAACAGGATTATAATGGCACTGATTAAGTAAGTTCTTAGTTCTATCTTCTCTAATTCTTTCCCCTCTACCTAGACCCTGAAGAAAGCGGAGGTAGCAAAGGGAATGCGTGGGTGTATTGATTATCTGTTGCTGCAACTTGCAACAGCAATAAACATTTGTTATCTCACACAGTGTTTGTGAATCAGAAATTTGAGAGTGGCTTAGGTGGGTGCTACAGGCTCAGGATCTCTTGTGACATGACAGTCTAGATTTGGCTGGGATGCAGTCATCTGAAGGCTTGACTGAGGCTGGAGAATCTGCCTCCAAGGAGGCTCACTCATGTGCTTGGTGAGCTGATGCTGGCTACCTGCAGAAGGCTTCAGCTCTTTATCACATGCACATGGAACTCATAAGGCTGCCTGAGTATATCCCAGGTGTGTCTTCTGGTATCGCCAGAGCAAGTGATCCAGGAAACAGCAAGTCAGAAGCCAAAATATCTTTTATGACTTAGTCTTGAAAGACACATTCCTCATATAGGTCATTCTATCATTATCCTTATATAGGTCTCTCTTTGTATAGACAATATCCTTTTATAGGTCAGCCATAGTATGTGTGGGAGAGGATTACAATTACGCAAGGGTGTGAATACTGAGACCTGTCTGCTACGTGATTATTGCCTGGATAGGCAATGTGGAGACTGAGGATGAGAAGGTCCCATGAGAACTGAGAACCAGCTAATGAAAGAAAGGACTATTCAGCAACCACAAGTTGGCAGCAAAGTAGGAAATTAAGAAGTTAATTGTCTAAGCCTAATGTAGATTATAACCTAGCAGCTGGACAATTGCTTAGCCCTCAGCTTGTGCTAGGCCTGCTGGTTATACTTCCATTGGTATCTTGGTGCTCTTTTTCTCCAAGCCTCAGAGACACACAGACTCCAACGAAACAGCCTTCATTATTTAACCTCTCCATCTAAAGAACAAAATGGAGACATTTGCCTTACATTTGCGTAATTACAGCAAATACATCAGCAAATCTATTTGTCTCCACCGTTGAAGTAAATGAAGTTGAAGTAGATGAAGATCCAATAGCTTCACATCTCTTCTCCACTCCCACCCACGATGTGCTACCATCTTCCTGCTAGGACTACAGGAACAGATCTGGCAGCTTGCCCTCTTGCTCCCAGAGTCTCATCTTCACACAAAGCCAGAGAGGTCCTTTTAAAACATTACCCAGATCACCTCACTGCCCTGGTCAAACTCCCCAGTGGCTTTCCTTCTCACTTAGTAAAATCTAAACTTTAAAATACCATTCTCTAGCCAGAAAAAAAGGTATTCTTTCTTACTAAGCATCCCCACTATTCAAGCCTCTGCTGAAATCTTTTAAGAGGCAAACTGTTTAAAAGAAAATAGTTTGTTAACATGTGGTTTCCTATTTTTTTACTTAAAAAAAAAATTTTTTTTAAGAGCCAGGGGTCTGACTCTATTGCCCAGTCTGGACTTGGACTGCAGTGGTGCAATCAACATGTGGCTTATGGCTGGGTGTGGTGGCTCACGCCTGTAATCCCAGCACTTTGGGAGGCTGAGGTGGGTGGATCACTTGGGGTCAGGAGTTTGAGACCAGCCTGGCCAACATGATGAATCCTGGTCTCTACAAAAATCCAAAAAATTAGCTGGGCATGATGGTGGGTGCCCATAATCCCAGCCACTTGGGAGGCTGAGGTGGGAGAATCGCTGGAACCCGGGAGGCAGAGATTGTAGTGAGCTGAGATTGCACCATTGCACTCCAGCCTGGGCAACAAGAGTAAAACTCCATCTCAAAAATAAATAAATAAATAAATAAATAAAAAAAGAAATGCAAAAACCTGAAAAGACACCTCGAAAGGCCAGTCTTAGGTTCTATAATAGCGATGTTATCTGCAAGAGTAATTGGGGAAGTTGCAAATCTTATGACCTCCAGAATAATGGCTGGTAATTATTGAGAATTCAAGCCCCTCTCATTAACTTGGTAGCCTTTCGTTAGTTTCACAAGAACAGTTTAGTTTTTGGTAAGGGCTAATGTTATTTAAACTGTAAACTAAATTTCTCTAAAAGTTAGCTTGACCCACACCCAGGAATGAGCAAAGACAGCCAGCCTGTGAGGCTAGAAGCAAGATGGAGTCAGCCACGTCCGATTTCTCTCACTGTTGTAATTTTGGAAGGGCAGTTTCAAAGGGTCCTCAAGCTCTGAAAATACAACTCAAGTTGATTTAGAGCCAGTTGTTTTATAATGTTGTCAAGTTACAGGCTATCATGTAGAAAATTGGTAAGGTAAAGCATTCTTCTTTTCTGTTTACATCAAAGTTCTGCCTCCCTCCTATAAGGAAAGTTGTGATTCCATTTGGCCCACACCAATAATTCAGGATAATCTTCCTAACTCAAGATCTTTAATCAATGGCATCTGCAACATCCCTTTGCACTATAAGGTGACGCTTAGAGTTTCTGGGGATTAGTATGTAGACACTGTAGGGATGAAAAGGTGTAATACATTTTCTTCACTCATTTCAAGGTCCTGTAGTGTTCTTTCTCTTGGCCAGTTCCCCTTTCCCCATTTCTTTTCCCCTCCCTCTTCATCTACTCCCTTCTACCCTCTTATCAACTTTACACTCTTTGCTCACTCTTTGTTCTCAAAATAAAAACTCGCTTCCCTACTTTTCTTTCATAGTAGCCCTCAGGAAGAGCCTAAATCTTTAACATAAAAAATAGATTGACTTTTCTCCAGGGCAGGGAGAATTCAACCAATTTCTGTAATGCACCTAAAGAGAAAGCGAGGCTGCCTTTCCATCCTGGAAAATAGTCTTCTCCTCTTCTCCGTCCTTCCTCCACGTGGACTCAAAGATTCTGAAACAAAAAAACAAAGCAATGTTTTTCATACTTAAACAAACAAACCAACAGAACAACCTGAAGTGTAATTGTAACCGCCCAACGGGTTCACCTTGCCTGCTTCCTAGACAGAGCCGATTTGTCAAGACAGGTGAATTGTGATAAAGAATAATTCACACAGAGCTGGCTGTGTGGGCACTGAAGTTTTGTTACTATTCAAATCAATCTCCCTGAGAATTTGAGGACAGAAGTTTCTTGTTTTCTTTTGTTTTTGAGATGGAGTTTCGCTCTTGTTGCCCAGGCTGGAGTGCAATGGCGCAATCTTGACTCACCGCAACCTCTGCCTCCCAGATTCAAGCGATTCTCCTGCCTCAGCCTCCTGAGTAGCTGGGATTACAGGCGTGCGCCACCACGCCCGGCTAATTTTGTATTTTTAGTAGCGACGGGGTTTCTCCATGTTGGTCAGGCTGGTCTCAAACTCCCGACCTCAGGTGATCCGCCCGCTTCAGCCTCCCAAAGTGCTGGGATTACAGACATGAGCCACCATGCCCAGCCGAGGATAGGAGTTTTTAATGATAATTTGGTGGGTGGGTGGGTGGGGGGCAGTGAATCCAAGGTTCTGATTACTCAGGTTAGAGATGAAATCGTAGAAGTCGAAGCTGTCCTCTTGCACTGAGTCAGTTCCTGGGAAGGGGCCACAAGACCAGATGAGTGGGTTTATCTGTCTGGGTGGTGCCAGCTGATCCATCAAGTGCAGGGGCTGCAAAATATCTGAAGCACTGATCTTAGGTTTTACAGTAGTGGTGCTATCCCCAGGAGCAATTTTGGTAGGTTTAGAATCTTTCAGCCTCCAGCTGTATGACTCCTAAATCATAATTTCTTCTCTTGTGGCTAATTTGTTCTGCCAAGGCAGTCTAGTCCCCAGACAAGAAGGGAGTTTGTTTTGGGAAACGGCTGTTATCACTTTTGTTTCAAAGCTAAACCATGAACTAAATTCTTCCCAAAGTTAGTTTGGCCTACCCCCAAGAATAGACAAGGACAGCTTGGAGGTTAGGGGCAGGATGGAGTCAGTTAGGTCAGATCTCTTTCACTGTAATCATTGTCTCAGTTACAACATTTTCCGAAGGCAGTTTCATAATCTTGCAAACTCATGCAGGAGGAAGCATGATGAAAGAGTTTTTGATGACTTTTGAGTCATGTTAAACATGGTCATTTTGAGGGAAGGGAGAGAAAGGAACTGGTTAGGCAAATAGTTAGGACAAGTCCCCTGGTAGAAGTCCTTTTATCAAAAGAGCAACCTGGAAGAAATCAAGCTGTAAGTGCAGATAAGGAAGCAAGATCCAACATCTTTATCTCTTGTGCAACCAGCTAGCTCCAGTTATACACGATGGGTTTCATTGAGCACATTCCTTTCCTTTTTGGGCATACTCAGATAAGGGAGCTCGCACAAGGGGGCTTTCCTAAGACAGGCCTGCAGCTATATAGATAAAAATGTTACATAGAACCAGACACTTCCGCGGTGGAAAATTCCATCTCCTGACACGTGCACAGTAAGGGAAATGAAAGAATATGGAGTCACTCAGGCTTAGGACCCACATGCACACTAGAGGGATAGGGTGGAACTAACAAGAATTTATGCCTTATCCAACCAGCCCTAACTAGTTTTTCTTACCCTATGCAGATGAAACACCCTGCCCAATTAACTTGTTTATTTTTTATTTTGTTTTAATTATTTATTTATTTTGAGATGGAGTCTTGCTCTGTCGCCCAGGCTGGAGTGCAGTGGTGCGATCTTGGCTCACTGCAAGCTCTGCCTCCTGGGTTCACGCCATTCTCCTGCCTCAGCCTCCCGGGTAGCTGGGACTATAGGCACTTGCCACCATGCCTAGCTGATTTTTTTTTTTTTTTTTTGTATTTTTTAGTAGAGATGGGGTTTCATCGTGTTAGCCAGGATGGTCTCAATCTCCTGACCTCGTGATCCGCCCTCCTCAGTCTCCCAAAGTGCTGGGATTACAGGCATGAGCCACTGCACCCGACCAACTTGTTTTTTGGTTTTTTTTTTAAATTATTTTATTTGAGAGATGGAGTCTTTCTCTGTCACCCAGGCTGGAGTGCAGTGGTGCAATCTCAGCTCACTGCAACCTCTGCCTCCCAGGTTCAAGTAATTTTCCTGTCTCAGCTTCCCAAGTGCTGGGACTATAGGCATACGCCACCATGACCAGCTAATTTTTGTGTTTTTTAGTAGAGATGGCATTTCACTATATGTTGGCCAGGCTGGTCTCGAACTCCTGGCCTCAGGTGATCCATCTGCCTCCACCTCCCAAAGTGCTGGGATTACAGGTGTGAGCCACAGTGCCTGGCCCCAATTAGCTTGTTTGTAAAAGCATTTACATTCAACTATGAAACGACAACCCTCTTGGGCCACCTCTCTGCTGCAGAGAGCTTTCCTCTTTCGCTTATTAAACTTTTGCTCCAACCTCACCCTTGGTGTCTGTGCTCTTTAATTTTCTTGGTCGTGAGACAAAGAATTCTGGGTAGTACATCAAGCAACAAGACTGCTCCGGTAAGCCCAGACTGCTTCAATTTAGATGAAGGAAATTTTGCCAGTGTGTTTCTGACATTTGAATAGCATAAAATACTGATAATTCTCAATTTTGTCTCCAGAGTTCCAGTCCCACATATCCAACATCTTATTGAACATTTATGCTTTATAAGGATAAGATGCTGAAATTTTCTTTGAGGGGGGAAGTAGTTGTCACCCGATCCTCCTTTCCTTAGTGTGTCTTCTTGAAAACATAATAGACCCAATGTGAGGCCCCACCTTTGGCTTTTATGCTGCTAAGTCATGAGCCATCTGGTCCTTGCAATCATAAACATCTACCTCTGAAATTAATTAAGAAATCCCAGGGACGGGCGTGATGGCTCATGCCTGTAATCCCAGCACTTTGGGAGGCCAAGGCGGGCGGATCACAAGGTCAAGAGATCAAGACCATCCTGGCTAACATGGTGAAACCCCGTCTATACTAAAAATACAAAAAAATTATCCCGGTGTGGTGGCAGGCACCTGTAGCCCCAGCTACTCAGGAGACTGAGGCAGGAGAATGGCATGAACCCGGGAGGCAGAGCTTGCAGTGAGCCAAGATCACACCACTGCACTCCAGCCTGGACAACAGAGCGAGACTCTGCCTCAAAAAAAAAAAAAAAAAAAAGAAATCCCTCAGAAGAGAGAGAGGAGATAATTGGAGATAATTATAAGGCATGTCCATGTATCTGTCAAGGAGCTAAGACACAGGGTCTGTATTAATCAGGGTTGTCTAGAGGGACAGAACTAATGGAATATATATATATGTGTGTATATATATATGAAGGGGAGTTTATTAAGTAGCATTAACTCATATGATCACAAGGTCCCATAATAGGCCATCTGTAAGCTGAAGAGCAAGGAAGCCAGTATGAGTCCCAAAGCTGAAGAACTTGGAGTCCTGTGTTTGAGGGCAGGAAGCATTCAGCATGGGAGAAAGATGTAGGCTTGCAGGCTAAACCAGTCTGGCCTTTTCACGTTTTTCTGCCTGCTTTATATTCTGCCTGCACTGGCAGCTGATTAGATGGTGCCCACCCAGATTAAGGGTGGGTCTGCCTTTCCCAGCCCACTGACTCAAATGTTAATCTCCTTCAGCCACATCCTCACAGACACACCCAGGATCAATACTTTGCATCCTTCAATACAATCAAGTTGACACAATATTAGCCATCACAAGTCCACCCCTTGTCAACTGGAACCCATACACATCTCCTGAGATCGTACATAATCTTCAAATAAAGACAATAATAAGGTCATAATTACACCTAACATAATACAACTGTCCTTCATACAACCAGAAATGCACCAATCCTCAACCCAAATGCTATTACATAAAGTTAACAATACTTAAATACTGATATGAAGTCAATAAATCTTATGTCACATGATAAAGGAAAAAGGAAATAAAATGAAGATATTTTCATAGTACAAGTGTATACATGCACAACCATGTTTTTAACAAAGGAAGAAGGAAATACCCATGACAATTACAGTCCCCCTTTCTGCAACTGGTCACATAGTCATAGCTGGTATTGATGACTACCTTCTTCACTACCCATTCTGTATTCCCTTTGCCTTCAGCAAGCACCTCAGCAGGTTGTGTTTTTTTCCTGGTGGAATGACCAAACTTTCATTCCTGAAGGGTCTGGGCCATTTGCAGTTCTGCCTGGATTGGGCTGTTGTATAGTTTCCCATTGACCTTAATCACAGGGCATGGTAATACTAAGAGATGCGCTAGTGGATCTCCCGTATTCTGTGCATACCCTTCCTTACCTCCACTGTGGAGTAGTAGACGGACTTCATCTTGATAGCTCAGGTCAATCACTCCAGCCAATACTGTAACTCCCTTTTTAGCCTGTTGACTTAAAGATAGGAGGAACCCAAAGTGTCCACGTGGCAATCTTTGTTGTGTCTCTTGGTGGCAGCATTTCTCCCTCTGGAACTGTGACCTCTAGGCTAGTAGATGTAATGTCGCGGGAATAAGAAGCAAAAATTTTGCTAGTGGATCACTAGGGGTGATGGTGAGTGGTGCCACTTCCATTTCCACCCCTTGATTCCTGGACCTGTGAATCCTGGCTATGGGAGAAACAGTACCACGTATTGGATGCTGATTCAGAGCATACATGGCCTTCTAGGGAACTTTGCCCCAGACTTGAAAAATATTGTCACCTAGTTGGCATTGTAATTGTGACTTCAAAAGGCTATTCCACCGTTCTATCAATCCAGCTGCTTCAGGATGATGGGGAACATGGTAAGACCAGGGAATTCCATGAGCATAAGCCCACTGCGGCACTTCCTTAGCCGTAAAGTGAGTGCCTTGATCAGAGGCAATGCTGTGTGGAATACCATGATGATGGATAAGGATGTGAGTCCACGGATGGTAGTCTTGGCAGAAGCATTGCATGCAGGATAGGCAAATCCATATGCAGAGTAAGTGTCTATTCCAGTGAGGACAAACCTCTGCCCGTTCCATGATGGAACAGGTCCAATATAATCAACCTGCCACCAGGTAGCTGGCTGATCCCCCCTAGGAATGGTGCCATATTGAGGGTTCAGTATTGGTCTCTGCTGCTGGCAAATTGGACACTCACCAGTGGCTGTAGCCAGGTCAGTCTTGGTTAGTGGAAGTCCATGTTGCTGAGCCCATGCATAACCTCCATTCCTGCCACCATGGCCACTTTGTTCATGGGCCCATTGGGTGATGACAGGGGTGACTGGGGAAAGAGGCTGGGTGTTGTCCACAGAACGAATCATCCTATCCACTTGATTATTAAAATCCTCCTCTGCTGAAGTCACCCTTCGGTGAGCACTCACATGGGATATAAATAACTTCACAGTTTTTGACCACTCAGAGATGTCCATCCACATACCTCTTCCCCAAACTTCTTTGTCACCAATTTTCCAATCATCCTTCTTCCAAGTCCCTGACCATCCAGCCAAACCCTTGACTGCAGCCTATGAATTAGTATATAATCGCACATCTGGCCATCCTCCTTCTATGCAATGTGCACAACCAGGTGCACTGCTCGAAGTTATGCCCACTGGGAAGATTCTCCTTCACTGTTGTCCTTCAGGGATGTCCTAGAAAGGGACTGTAGTGCTGCAGCTGTCTGCTTTCTGGTGGTGCCTGCATATCGTGCAGAACCATCTGTGAACCAAGCTCTAGTCTTCTTTTCCTCTTTCAACTGATCATAGGGAGCTCTCCATGAGGCCGTTGGTGCAGGCTAGGGGAGAGAAGGCAGGGTGGCAGGAGTGAAGACCATCAGTATTTGAGCCACTTCTTCATGTAACTTACTTGTGCCTTCAGGACGTGCTCGAACCCAATCGTGTATATACCACTTCCATTTGATGTTGGAACGCTGCCGTGCACCATTCACTTTATGGCTAGATGGGTCAGAAAGCACCCAATTCATGATAGGCAGTTCAGGTCGCATGGTGACTTGATGACCCATTGTCAAACGTTCAGTTTCCACCAAAACCCAGTAACAGGCTAAGAGCTGCCTCTCAAAAGGAGAATAGTTATCTGCAGAAGACAGGAGAGCCTTGCTCCAAAATCCTAGAGGCCTCAGCTGTGATTCACCAATGGGGGCCTTCCAAAGGCTCCAAATAGCATCCCTATCTGCCACTGACACCTCAAGCACCATTGGATCTGCTGGGTCATATGGCCCAAATGGCAGAGCAGCTTGCACAGCAGGCTGAACCTGTTGCAGAGCCTTCTTTTGGACCACACTCAAAACTGGCAGCTTTTCAGATTACTCAATAAATGAGCTGGAGTAACACACCCAAATGAGGAATGTGTTGCCTCCAAAATCCAAATAGGCCCACTAGGCATTGTGTCTCTTTCTTGGTTGTAGGAGGGGCCAAATGCAGCAACTTATCGTTCACCTTAGAAGGCCTATCTCCACAGTCCCCACACCATTAAACCCCTGGAAATTTTACTGAGGTAGAAGGTCCCTGAATTTTAGTCAGATTTATTTCCCATCCTCTGGCATGCAAATGTCTTACCATTAAGTCCAATGTGTTTGCTCAATGGATCCAATCAGCATAATGTCATCAATGTAATGGACACTGTGATATCTTGCAGCAGCAAAAAGTAATCAAGGTCTGTCCGAATAAGATTATGACACAAAGCCAGAGAGTTGAAATGCCCTGAGGTAGGACACTAAAGGCATACTGCTGACCTTGCCAGCTGAAGGCAAATGGCTTCTGGTGGGCCTTATGGATGCGAATGGAGAAAAAGGCATTTGCCAAGTCAATGGCTGCATACCAGGTACCAGCAGATGTGTTGATTTGCTCAAGCAATGAACCACATCTGGTACAGCAGCTGCAATTGGAGTCACCACTTGGTTAAGCTTACGTTAATCCACTGTCATTCTCCAAGATCCATCTGTCTTCTGCACAGGCCAAATGGGAGAGTTGAATGGGGATGTGGTGGGAGTCACCGCCCCTGTGTCTTTCAAGTCCTTGATGGTGGCACTAATTTCCACAATCCCTCCAAGGATGTGGTGTTGTTTCTGATTTACTATTTTTCTAGGTAGAGGCAGCTCTAATGGCTTCCATTTGGCCTTTCCCACCATAATAGCCCTCACCCTACCAGTCAGGGAGCCAATGTGGGGGTTCTGCCAGCTGCTAAGTATGTCTATGCCAATTACGCATTCTGGCACTGAGGAAGTGACCACAGGATGAGCCTGGGGACCCACTGGACCCACTGTAAGTTGAACCTGAGCTAAAACTCTATTAATTACCTGACCCCGCCTAAGCCCCTACTTTAACTGGAGGACCACAATGACGTTTTGGGTCCTCTGGAATCAGCGTCAGCTCAGAGCCAGTGTCCAGTAATCCTCAAAATGTCTGATCATTTCCCTTTCCCCAATGCACAGTTACCCTAGTAAAAGGCCAGAGGTCTCCGTGGAGACAGATGGGAGAAAGATTAACAGCATAAATTGGGCTGAGTGTGGTGGCTCATACCTGTAATCCCAGCACTTTGGGAGGCCAAGGTGGGTGGATCACCTGAGGTCAGGTGAATTCAAGACCAGCCTGGCCAACATGGTGAAACCCCATCTCACTAAAAAGACAAAAATTAGCTGGGCATAGTGGCACATGCCTGTAATCCCAGCCACTTGGGAGGCTGAGGCAGGAGAATCAATTGAACCTGGGAGGCAGAGGTTGCAGTGAGCAGAGATCATGCCTCTGCACTACAGCCTGGGCGACAGAGTGAAGCTCCATCTCAAAAAAAAAAAAAAAAAAAAAAAAGATTAGCAGCATAAATTGTCAGTAGTGTAATAATGGGGTCCTTCCTCAAGGGGACCCAGCCTCCCCTTCATTCAAAGGGTTCTGGGTCTGTAAACTGGCTCAAGTCTGGAAATTGATTGAG
Source organism: Symphalangus syndactylus (assembly GCF_028878055.3). Taxonomy (NCBI): domain Eukaryota; kingdom Metazoa; phylum Chordata; class Mammalia; order Primates; family Hylobatidae; genus Symphalangus; species Symphalangus syndactylus. Next base: position 128,255,317 of record NC_072428.2, on the reverse strand, counting down.
GGACCATGATTCTGTTTTTATAATTTGAATTAGTCTTTTGTCCATTCGACCTGGAAGTTTTCTGCTTATATAAGTTAAGTAGGAATGCAGATGGCTTCCTATCAATTTCACTTCTAGGAACACCGTGATTAATTAGCCAATGCCAGAGCTCTACGTGAGTCAGACTATTTTGATTGCTGCTTTGTCTCTGCTGTCCGTTACAGTAGCTACGCCCACCTTGCCTTTGATGGTTGAGTGCTGCCACTTGGCCTCTGCCACCTCAGGATTCGATTATTCCCCATTACATTTAAATCTTGTAGTTGAGTAAATGCAGTTCCCACTGTTAGATCTGACATACAGAGAAGAGCAATTACAGAGCTCTTTAAAGATGCAGGTGCTGCCTTCACAAATCTATTTTGCAAGGCGTTGAACAAGGGTGTATCTTCTGGACCCTCTCAGCTGGGATGAGTAGATCTAAAGTCATTAATCCATTCCACCATCCCAATCTCCCTAAGCTTTTGGATCCCTTCCTCTACATTAAACCAGGGAGATCAGGCATTTCCAGCTCACTCACAGTGGACCATCTTTTAATCCATATTTCAACTAACAAAGCAAATAAACTATTAGAACCTTTTTTAACTCTCTGAGCTGCAACATTAAATGCAGAATCCCTACTTAGTGGGTCCAAATCAATAAATTCAGTCTGATCCAACTCTATGTTCCTTCCATTATCATCCCACACCCTTAGTATCCATTCCCATGTCTGTTCTCTGCTTATATAAATTAGAAAACTCAAGCAGTTCTTTTTTGAGTGTAGTGTACCTCCTCATGGGTCACACTCTGAACCTCACCTCTGGCGGCCCACTGGGCCTTTAGTCTAGTTATAGGTCTAGAAGCAAACTGGGGTGTTGGAGGTGGCTCCTGAGGGGAATCAACATTATCTTGCCTGGCAACTGCCTCAGGGGAGGCCATCACTGTTGCCTCAGGCAGCACAGGGTTTATCTTCTCAGACAAAGGTGGAAAGTCTGATGGCAGCATGGGTTGGGGAGGGGATGTTGCCACTACTGAGGATAGGGAAGCTGTTACTTCTAGCAAAAAAAGGTTCATTAGAGTTACAAGCTTAGTGTCCCCTGCTTCATCAGGCTCCTCCCACACAACCCACATATAGTCAAAGGTATTATGTATAGAGTCACTAAACTCCTTGCCTCTCATGAGCAGTGGTAAATCAGGAGTGTCAAATGCATTTATTCTGCATAACTCTCTAAACAGGACTGTCGGTGTTCTCTATAATATTAAAAGTAGAGTCTTTAGCATTTTGTGGTCTAATCATTAAGCAGCCAACTCCAGAAGCCCCAAAATCAATGAAAAAACTCCATCCTTAATATTCTGTTTCTCTAGAACCACTTCTGGTACTAAAATCTGTATTAGTCAAGGTTCTCTAGAGGGACAGAACTAATAGGATATATATATATTATATATTTATATATAATATAAAATATATAGAGATTATAGATATATATTTATATATAATATATAATATAGAGATTATAGATATATGTATATCCTATTAGTTCTGTCCCTCTAGAGAACCCTAATACAGATATAAATAGATAGATATAGATATATATATAAAACAATAGAATAACATGATCTGATACATGTTTTATAAGGGATTCCTGAATCTATTTTCACACTAATCAGAGTTGTCTTTCTTATTTTTGCTCCCTGTTACTCTTTTTGAGACAGAGTCTTGCTCTGTCACCTTGGCTGGAGTGCTGTGGCATAACCATGGCTCACTGCAGCCTCAACCTCCCAGGCTCAGGCAATCCCCCCACCTCAGCCTCCTGAATAGCTGGGACCCCAGCTGTGTACCACCATGCCTGGCTAATTTTCAACCATTTTTTATAGAGATGGGAGTCTCACTATGTTGCCCAGGCTGGTCTTGAGCTCCTAGGCTCAAGCAATCCTCCGGCCTTGACCTCCCAAAGTGCTGTTATTATAGGTGTGAGTCATTGCACCCAGCCCTCCTCTTCTTTTTTTCTCTTCTTCCTGTTTTGTCTTAACGAAAATAGCTTTACTGATTTTTCTGATTGTAAAAATTTTATACACGTTGGGAGAAATCAAAGAGAATAGAAAAGTTATTCTTTTTCTTTCTTTCTTTCTTTCTTAGTAAAAGTTGAGTGAAATTCCTTCAGTAACATTTGGTACATTTAACTAATATTTTGGATTATTGAAGTGAAAATATGCTCAGTCTATTTCTTGAATTTGAAACCATCCTCATGAAATTAATAAAACAAAATTGCTAGATTTTAACAAAATTATAAGCTTGAATAGAAGCATAGCCAAGCATGAACCAGCTAGCTTTTTAGCCCACTTCCTTACAGTTGCTGAATGCTTAGAAGTCACATAGCCCCTGTCATGAGGTCCTAAGTTCCCTTGTTTCTATAGATAACATTTTTAATATTAAGAAAACTCAAGTTTTAAAATTTGAGATGTTTTCCATATCCTGCATTCTGAGGATGCCTGCGAGACTGAAAACCCTTCCGAGGAACTGACTCAGCACAGAATGCAGCTTCTACATTGTTATGACTTCATCCTCCACCCCCTAACTAATCAGTGATCACAGCACCTTATCCCTCTTCCCACCAAAACTCTCTTAAAAACCCATCCAAAACTCTTCAGGCAGGCAGATTTGAGGTTCCTCCCATCACCTGGTTTGGCTGCCCTACGATTATTGAACTCTTTCTCTGCTGTAACCCCTGCTGTTTTGGTATATCGGTCTGTTACCATACAATGGGCTATTGAACCTGGAGTCCTATAACAAATTGAATCCCTTTAATATCTTTCCATTGCTTTTCTGATGAAGTTCACTTGCTCTACTTTTAGCTTTTTCTCTTCTTCATTCTCTACCTTCAGCCTCTTGTTACTTCCCTTTCCTGCCTCTGCATAGATCCAGTACCTCACCTGGAGGCATTCTCCTCTACCTGGCTAACCCTTCTCCTGAAGGTTCTGAGTCCCTCCGCACCAGCCTTTGTCCCGCTATTTAGTAGCGCCTCTCTCTCTCACTGTGGACTGTAGGCTCTTTGAGGGCAGTCAGGGAAATTTTCCCTTGGCCCTGTTGACCTAATGAAAAGAAGTGGAGACAAGATTAATATAAGAGTTCCAATAGCAAAGACTTGGAACCAACCCAAATGTCCAACAACGATAGACTGGATTAAGAAAATGTGGCACATATACACCATGGAATACTATGCAGCCATAAAAAATGATGAGTTCATGTCCTTTGTAGGGACATGGATGAAACTGGAAAACATCATACTAAGTAAACTATCGCAAGGACAAAAAACCAAACACCGCATGTTCTCACTCATAGGTGGGAATTGAACAATGAGAACTCATGGACACAGGAAGGGGAACATCACACTCCGGGGACTGTTGTGGGGTGGGGGGAGGGGGGAGGGACAGCATTAGGAGATATACCTAATGCTAAATGATGAGTTAATGAGTGCAGCAAACCAACATGGCACATGGATACATATGTAACAAACCTGCACATTGTGCACATGTACCCTAAAACCTAAAGTATAATAATAAAATAAATAAAAAATAAATAAATTAATTACTTAAAAAAAAAAAAAGAGTTCCAGGATTGCAACCTGGAACCATAGATTCAAATTGCTCTGATTACACACTCTGATTAACAGCAGTTACAAGTGAATTTTTAAAGGGAAAGAAGAGGCAGTTCCTGAGTTGTTTACCAAGAATTTATATAAAAATAACAAGCTATTGAATGGCTATACATTGTTCTTTGTATCACAAATTCCAGGAACATGAAGACAATGAGTGAGACAGCAAGTCAGGAACAAAAATGACTTTAAACAATTGCCCCCAGGCATGAATGGGAGGGAAAGGGGGCATAACTGAAGGCCCCTATACTCATGTCTCTCTGGGCCTGCATACCTTACATAGCTCAGACCACTCTAAGCTTTTTTTATTTTCTCAGCCCTCTAAAGTGTCACTGAAAAAATCAACTGACAAAAGGCAGATTAATAGAAGAAAAGGCATACAAATTTATTAACGTGCATGGGGGGAGAACCACAGAGTGATTATCCCAACCCCCTAGTGGGGTACAGAAGCCTATTTACCCCTTTTCCAGGGGGAAGGAGGAGATGGGGAATATAGGCAATTCTTTTCAGGGGCAGTACATTATTTTAAGGGAGAATGAATGGACTAGAAAGACATAAATTAACTTGTAAATGATTCTCATGACGCTGAGAGGCAGGTTTATCTTGTGAAAAAAATATAAGATCTCAAAGAAAGGAAAAATGGCTGATGGTTTTTTATACCATCTTGAGGTTACAGAAAGAATAGGAGCTTAGGTCATGGCAAAACGGGTTATGGTGGCAAAACAGATTATGAGAGGCACAGAAGAAGAGGCCCAGCTAGCAAAGGTCATCTTGTTATAAAGATGAAACTGTGCAGGTAGCCACCCTCAGAGAGAATAGATGGTAAATGTTTCTTTGAGACTTGAAGGCGTCAGACTTTCTGTTAATCTTTCCTAGATCTAGACAAGGGAGGGCCGCAGAGAAAGCCTGGCTGCGTCAATGTTGATTCTCTACAGATGCAAATCTCCCTCACAAAAGGCAGCTTTTCAGCTATTCTTGCATTTCCAGCCCCTCTCTCTGGACAGCCATCTTGAAACATGTCAAGAAAATATATTTGGGGATGAAATATTTTGGTTTTATTTGCCTGGGCATCCAGGTACCTAGTCCAGTTCCTGGTAATTTAGAGGCACTCAATGACTATTTTTGAATAAATGCACGAGAGAGCTTTGATTCTAGATAATCCATCAGGAGGTGCTTATTAAATATCTACTGGCTACCAGATTCAACTGGGCTCCCCTCCCTCAAGTTGATCACAGTCTCCTGCTGCTTCTTCAGAGGGAAATATCCTGAACTAGAGACAGATAGTCCTACAGGCTGTGTCAGCTTGGTATCAACATGCTTTAAAGAGACCACCCTTTATCCTTCTGGGATTCCAAGCATTCTTATGATCTGCTGTTTTGTCTATTGTCCATTTAGAAAAGATAAATCAGCGCCCTTTTCCCGCATTTAAAGAAGTGTGATAAAACATACATAAGTTTTGCCTTTTTTTATTTTGTGTACAATTTAGTTGTGCTAAAATACATTCACAATGTTGTGCAATCATCACCACTATCCATTTCCAGAATGTTTTCATCACTCCAAACAGAGACTCTGTACTCATTAAGCAATACTCTCCAGCGCACCTACCCCCAGTCTCTCATGTACTTGCTGCCTCTATATATTTGCCTATCCAGATATTTCATTTAAGTGGAATCATATGATATTTGTCCTTTGGTGTCTGGCTTATTTCACTCAGCATAATGCTTTCAAGGTTGCAATGAGCCTTTTTATTTTCATTTTTATTTTTTAAAAAAAATATGGGAAATAAATGTTTGGTCTACTACCCATTTAGAGATAAATCAGTGCAACAATGTATTTTATTTTCATTTTTTACTTGATTTTTTTTTAATAAAAGGCAATACATGCTTAACATCCTTATTTATTTTTTTCTCCTTTCTTTAGAGAAACTAATTGCTTTTGGCTCACATATTTACGGTGTGTTCTTTCTATAGGAGCTTTATTACAGCTCCCAATCCCACTCCACAATTTCTCCCACTCCACAGTTTCTCCCACTCCTGTGGGTGTTTGCTTACACTAACCATAGTAACAAGAATTCTGACCCTGGATCTGGGCAAACAGATGACATTGCTCGTGAGATATCCTGCTCCTGCCTTCCACAACGGGGGATCTCCAGCAATATCTCCAAGTTAGGACTAGGAGAAAATGTGGAGCTGCCTGCTGTTGACTGACCTCTAGTTTCATTTCACTTTTCCATCACAATTTTTCTATCAACAGTCAAGACTGAGATTGTGATCATCCTTTCAAGGTCTTTAGTTCTTTTGAAGTGTTTTGTTGTGTCAGTTTTCATCAGTTTGGCCACACCTGGCTAGTGTAGCCATGGCTAAGGTTCCTCGGCAACTCCTTCCAATCCTCATCCCGTTTCCCCTCATATCTGCTCTTTTTCTGTCTTTTAGCGACATCAACAAAGTAATAAACCAAAGTTTTATGGTGCTTTATATTTCCACTGTGATTTCCTCTATGCCCATTAAATTTTATCCTCAAAACAATCTTTCCAAGGAGGTAGAGTGGGTTTTATTTTTCTCCCTTTACAAATGAGGAGACCTTAGATATCAAGAATTTCAGTGATTTCACAAATTCATCCAGCTGGTAAGTGGCAGAGCCTGAACTGCAACCAAGATTTGTTATCAGTTGCTAGGCCCAGTCTTGGCTAGACAATGCAAGAACTCAATAAATATTTGTTGAACGAATTAGTGATGTGTTTTGTGTTTGCTCTTGTCTGATTGACCATTCCGCAGGCAGCATTTTTTTGAGTAAGTGGAGCTTTTCTAGGTGTCTTGGTAATGCTGACTGTTGTTTGGACAAACTTTTCTATGGATAGTTGACGTTATCCAAGTAGCAGAATATCTTAAATTTCTAAAAATTGTCAGGAAATTGTAATAAACATGTAAGAAAGTTAAGAGGACTGGCCAGGCGTGGTGGATCACGCCTGTAATCCCAGCACTTTGGGAGGCCAAGGCGGGTGGGTGGATCACCTGAGGTCAGGAGTTTGAGACCAGCCTGGCCAACATGGTGAAACCTCATCTCTACTAAAAATACAAAAGTTAGCCGGGTGTGGTGGCGGGTGCCTGCTATTCGGGAGGCTACTTGGGAAGCTGAGGCAGGAGAATTGCTTGAACCCAGGAGCCGGAGGTTGCAGTGAGCTGAGATTGCACCACTGCACTCTAGCCTGGGCTGCAAAAAAACACTCCATCTCAAAAAAAAAAAAAAAGAAAGAAAAAGAAAAAAGAAAAGAAAGTTAAGAGGACTTAGTTGACTATTCATTCCTAAAACATATGTATATTTAAGAACATTTGCCAGCATGTTAGAATGGGAAGGAGGAAGGGAGTGGGAGTTGACTTTGGGTCTAAAGGAGGAAATATTTTTATAATTAAACAGAAGAAAAGACAGCTTTCATTGGTCTATGGTGATAATAAACTATTAACTGAAGAATCTGATAAACTCTTTGCCCCTTGAGATCCAAAAAGAAAAAGCACATTCTATGTATTTCTTTCACCCCTCTTCTCCATGTGATAACGAAGAAAACCAAACACAAAACACAAAAAACCTAAGCCCACCTAAAGAGATGTAGTTTTTGAATTTCACTTTTATTTGATTTTGTACCATCCTTTTGGAGAAGTGCGATGTCCAAAGAGAGAGAATTCTTTACAGAGCTGCAGTCCTAGAGCGGAAGCCATTTTTGCCGGGTGCCTGCAGATCGCTTCTACCACCTAGAGAGTTGCTCTCAATCCTGTTGACTTTCTGTGACCTTCCTTTCTCATGCAAACCAAGGCAGTCAAACTGACTGAGCTGGGTCCTCCCCAGTCCTCAGCAGATGGTCATTACTCACAGCCAGTGAATGGTAGGATTATGGCAAGGCTTGGCTCCCCCTACAACTCAGTAAACTGGTTCAACGTCCCAAGATTAGACAGACATTTGCAGTGGCTGATATCCTTCCATTCACTCTGGAGTGATTTCCTCATTTCAATGCTTTAAATGTTTCCAAATCACAGGTAAGAACTGGTCTAAAATGTTACTTAGGAATTGATTCAAATTCTTAAATCATTTATAGGTAACAGAAACAAGTAGTAATGCAAACATAGACAAAAATAAAACAAACTTTTTCATTTTGTTTTTTGTTGCTGTTGTTTTCTTTATTTTCCTTTAATCCTCTCCTGTCCAGGAGACAAATTTGTTAATAAAAAGATCCTTATCGTGAAAGCTTTTTTCTTTTAAATGAAAAACCATTTTTAACTTAAAGTTTTCTAATTTCAAAGTATCTTCAAGTTAGAAAAACTGGAAAACAGAAGGTACAAGAAAATAATTTACATCTGAGAATCACATCACCCAGAGATGAGAAAAATAACTGTTGGTTGAATTGTGTTTCTTTCCAATTGCATCTGTATACTTTTATTTTATGTGAGAATGTATTAAATATACATTTTTCATTTTTATCTTATTTCACTGAATATTAGTGATCATTATCATTTTTATGTCACTAATGGCTCTATCAAAGTGTTTTTGAGAGATGCCTTATATTTTATTATTTGGTATGCCATTAAAAAAGAAAGATCACGTTATAGGCCAAGCGCGGTGGCTCACGCTTGTAATCCCAGCACTTTGGGAGGCCGAGGTGGGCTGATCACTTGAGGTCAGGAATTCGAGGCCAGCCTGGCCAACATAGTGAAACCTCTTCTCTACTAAATAGTAAAAAAATTAGCTGGGCATGGTGGTGCAAACTTGTAATCCCAGCTACTCAGGAGCCTGAGGCGGAATTGCTTGAACCCGGGAGGCGGAGTTTGCAGTGAGCCGAGATCACACCATTGCACTCCAGACTAGGCAACAAGAGCAAAACTCCATCTGAAAAAAAAAAAAATCACAGGCCGGGTGCGGTGGCTCACATGTGTAATCGCAGCACTCTGGGAGGCCGAGACGGGTAGATCACAAGGTCAGGAGTTCGAGACCAGCCTGGCCAACATAGTGAAACCCTGTCTCCACTAAAAATACAAAAAATTAGCCGGGTGTAGTGGTGCATGCCTGTAATCCCAGCTACTCAGGAGGCTGAGACAGGAGAATCGCTTGAACCCGGGAGGCAGAGGTTGCAGTGAGCCCAGATCATGCCATTGCACTCCAGCCCGGGTGACAGAGACTCTGTCTCAAAATAAATAAATAAATAAATTTAAAAATCACCTTATAAAGGAAACTTCTGGATCCCTTTAAGGGGTTTGCAGCTTGATGATGTTGCATCTTTATTATGTCTAATTTCAAGAATTATGACTTTATAGCTGGGGCTTTAGTGACACACACCTGTAGTTCCAGCTACTCAGGAGGCTGAGGCAGCAACTTGGGAGCCTGGGAGGAGGAGGTTGCAGTGAGCCAAGATTGCACCACTGTACTCCAGCCTGGGCAACACAGTGAGACTCTGTCTCAAAAAAAAAAAAAAAATGACTTTAGTTATCATTTTTCTTTTTACATTTAAATTAAAATTGTTTTTGGGCTGGGCGCGGTGGCTCACGCTTGTAATCCCAGCACTTTGGGAGGCCGAGGCGGGCGGATCACGAGGTCAGGAAATCGAGACCACGGTGAAACCCCGTCTCTACTAAAAATACAAAAAAATTAGCTGGGCGTGGTGGCGGGCGCCTGTAGTCCCAGCTACTCGGAGAGGCTGAGACAGGAGAATGGCATGAACCCGGGAGGCGGAGCTTGCAGTGAGCCGAGATTGTGCCACTGCACTCCAGCCTGGGCGACAGAGCGAGACTCCGTCTCAAAAAAAAAAAAAAATTGTTTTTGTAGAGATGGGATCTCACTGCATTGAATTCCTGACCCCAAGTGATCCTTCCACTGTGGCTTCCCAAAATGCTGAGATTAGAGGCAGGAGCCACTGTGCCTTGCCAGTTTTCATTCTTCTTTTCTTTTATTTTTTTTCTCAAATAGAGTACAGAAATATAAAATATAAAACAAATATCTTTACATCAAAAATAGAACAAATATCTTTGTATTCATCAGTCAAAATTAACCAATGACACTGTTTTGTTGCTTTTCTCCAAAAGTTTTAATAATAAAAATGGGATATTACATATAAAGTTGAATCCTACTTTATTCTCTCCCACATCACTCCATCATAAATCTGATGTGGATTCAACCCATCTTTTTATACATGTATATACTTTAAATTACATAGGCACTATCATTCTATGGATATGATTCTACAATTTTCTTTTTTTTTGAGACAGAGTCTCGCTCTGTCGCCCAGGCTGGAGTGCAGTGGCGCAATCTCAGCTCACTGCAAGCTCCGCCTCCCGGGTTCACGCCATTCTCCTGCCTCAGCCTCCCGAGTAGCTGGGACTACAGGCTCCTGCCACCACGGCTGGCTAATTTTTTTGTATTTTTTAGTAGAGATGGGGTTTCACCGTGGTCTCGATCTCCTGACCTTGTGATCTGCCCGCCTCGGCCTCCCAATTCTACAATTTTCATACATTGCACAGCACTGCCTTTTTCCAGACCTATTGATACATATAGATTGATTCTTTCATTGAAACTATCACCCACATAGTATTCTACTTTGTAAATATGCCAACATTTATTTATCAATCTCTCAACTGATAATGAGTTGTTTGAGAATATTTTTTCTTGTTACAAACAATTCAGCATATTTGTTATATGTTTCCTTGTATTCTTGTATACAAATGCCACAAAAGTGAAATTTTTGGGTCACAGGGTATGCTAATTTGAACAGTTATAGGATAAACTTAGGCAGATAAAAGCTTTCCAAAAATAAATTTATTTTGTAAAGACCGAGTCTCACCATGTTGCCCAGGCTGGTCTCAAACTCCTAGGCTCAAGCAGTCCTCTCGCCTTGACCTCCGAAAGTGCTGGGATTATAAGTGTGAGTCCCTGTGCCTGGCCTATTTTTTATTATTTTATATATACATATATATTTTATATAAAAATATACATATACATGTATTATCTTTTTATATATGTGTATATAAAAATATATATGTATATTATATACATTTTAATCAGGATGGGGTATTACTTTGTTTTCTGGACTGGTCTTGAATGCCTGGGCTCAAGCGATCCTCCCGCTTTGGCCTTCCAAAGTGCTGGGATTGCATTTGTGGTGTGAGCCACCATGACTGGCCTCTGTTTATATTCCGAATACTAATCATTTTTGGTTTGTCTTTAAACAATAATCATAGCATGGATTTTGTTTGAAAATGTTCATCTTGATGTACCAAAATTTATATATTTTATCTTTATAATTTCTGCTTTTAAAAAATTAGTTTTGTTGTTAAATTCTTCACTACTCCAAAGGTACAAAAATATTATCCTATATTTTTCTTTGAAGTTTTAAATAATTATTTTTGCAATGAAGTTTGTAATCCTTCTGGTATTTTCTCCTCCCCATCATGTGAAATAGAAATAGATTTCTTATTGTTATGGTTCTCATATGGTAATCCAGTGACTCAGCACCATTTATTGATTTGTCCATTATTTTTCTAGTGGTTTGTGTTGACATCTCTCTAGTACATTAAAGTCTCATATGTGGTTGGGTGTGTTTATTGGTTCCTATATTGTACTGTCTTCATTTATATGGTTCCATGATAACTTCGGATATTATCTTTTTTTATTATTTAGTAATGAAATTTCATTTTTATGTAAATTTTTCAAACCATTGATGAGTTTAAAGATGTCTTTTATTCCTACTTGGCTGAGAACATTTATCATAAGTGAATATTGAGTTTTACTGATGCTTTTATCTCAATCTATTGAGAAGATTACATTGATTTTCTCTTTCTAAAATCTGTTAATGAAACTGCCTTTGCAAAGATGATGACAGTGAGAGAAGTCTAGTGTGGCTGACTCCATCTTCCTTCTGGCCGCACAGGCTGGCTGTCATTGCTCATTCCTTGATATGGACCAAGGTAATCATGGGAGGAATTTAATTTATGTTTTAACTTTTTTTTTCTTTTTTTTTTTTTGGAGACAGGGTCTTGTCCTGTCACCCAGGCTGGAGTGCAGTGGTGCAATCTCAGCTCACTGAAACCTCTGCCTCCTGGGTTCAAGCAATTCTGTTGTCTCACTTTACCAAACAGTAGAGACTACAGGCGCACGCCACCACGCCTGGCTAATTTTTTGTATCTTTAGTATAGACAGTGTTTCGCCATGTTGCCTAGGCTGGTCTTGAACTCCTGACCTCAAGTGATCTGCCTGCCTCGGCCTCCCAAAGTGCTGGAATTACAGGCATGAGCCACCATGCCCTGCCCATAGTTTAACTTGAAAGCAAGGATGGTAATAGTCCCTCCCTAAAACTAAGCCCCTCCTTGCTCAAGAATGGAAACCTGACTTTGTAAGACTAATGAAAGGCCACAAGATTAGGATTATGGGAGAGGTCTGAACTCTGCTAAAATTTAACAGTAGCTTCTATAACTGCTCGGGAGTCATGTGGCCAGAGGTCACAAGATTTGTGGCTTTCTCAATTGCTCCTGTAATAACATCACTATTGTGAAATTTAAGATTGATCTTTTGAGATTTTTTTTAGACTTGCATTCTAGCAACTGACATACCACATCCAGCCTCCTGATTCTGACTCAGCTCATTCTGTGGCCCCACCCAGAGGCTGATTTAGCACAGGAGGATAGTTTTCACACTCTTATGATTTCATCTCCAACCAATCAGCAGCAACCATTCCCTAGACCCTCCTGCCTACCAATTGCCCATAAAACTCCTAGCCTCCAAGATTTCAGAGATTTTTTTTTTTTTTTTTTTGAGACAGAGTCTCACTCTGTTACCCAGACTGGAGTGCAGTGGCAATCTTGGCTCACTGCAAGCTCCGCCTCCTGGGTTCATGCCATTCTCCTGCCTCAGCCTCCCAAGTAGCTGGGACTACAGGAGCCTGCCACCACACCCAGCTAATTTTTTCTATTTTTAGTAGAGACGGGGTTTCATCATGTTAGCCAGGATGGCCTTGATCTCCTGACTTCGTGATCTGCCCCCCTCAGCCTCCCAAAGTGCTGGGATTACAGGTGTGAGCCACCGTGCCTGGCCGATTTCAGAGATTTAAGTAACATCTCCAACTCCTGCATGGCCAGTCTCAAGTCAATTAAGCTCTTTCTTTAATATAATGCCACAGTCTCAGTGAATTGATTTTGATTGCTCAGCAAGCAGGGAGAACCTATTGGGCAACTACATTAACATGGTAATTATGTTGAAAGTTTTATGTTGACTATCCTTGCATCCATGAGAGAAGCTTTACTTGACTATGATATATTCTGTATGCACTCACACACACATTTGTACTACACATACAGTCAATTCTCATTATTCACAGTAGTTATGCTGCTTTGAATACTGAATCAGCAAATACTGAACTATTGCTCCCAGAGGAAATACACAGTTAGGTTCCTGAAAGCCTCTGGTCACAACATTTTAGTCAACCAATTAATACATAACTTTGTTTTATTTGGGTTTTCTGTCTAAAGACACCTTATTTTGACCGGGCATGGTGGCTCAAGCCTATAATCCCAGCACTTTGGGAGGCGAAGGCAGGCAGACCATTTGAGGTCAGGAGTTTGAGACCAGCCTTGCTAACATGGTAAAACCCTGTCTCTACTGAAAATACAAAAATTAGCAGGACACGTTGGTGCACACCTATAGTCCAGCTACTCGGGAGGCAGAGGCACAAGATTTGCTTGAACCTGGGAGGCGGAGGTTGCAGTGAGCTGAGATTGCACCACTGCACTCCAGCCTGGGCAACAGAGTGAGACTCTGTCTCAAAAAATAAATAAATAAATAAAGCCACCTTATTTTATATTGCTGATTCATTAGCATGCAGCTCATGGCCAGTACCACTACATAACGCATGCCCGTGCAAAGCTGACCTAATGCACATATTTTCTCTACAGGTCACATCACAGCCTTTTTGTGCTTAGGGGCAGTACACAGCACTTCAGTCCTACACTTGGGGACCATTCCAAACAGTAAATTACCAACAATAAGCACAAAATTGTGAAAAATATGGCGCTAAATAGGCTGCAAAAAGGACACCTTTTACTGAATAGGCACTGAAACAAGAAAGGAGAGTGTCACCATTTTTGACTTCAGCTAGGAATGTGTGAGTTGGGTAACTCAAAGTTTTCGCAACTCTGTGTATGTCTGTAAATAACTGTGAAAGTGCTGTGAGTATTGATTTTGGGGTTACAAAAACATTTAGCAAGTAGGCAAACTCACAGATACAGAATGTGCCCATAATGAGGATTGGCTGTACTATAGAATTTGATTTGTTATTTCTAAAATGTAGCATTTTGGACGTATGTTCGTAAGTAAGGTTATATTGTTTTTGTTCTATTTGACATCAAGGTAAATTGAATTTGGTGGCTTTTCCTCCTTTTATTCTCCGAAATATTTTATATGAAATAGGGATTATGCATTTCCTGGAGGCTTGATAAAACCTATATTTTAACATCTTGAAAAAGTGTCCTTTGGAGCAAGAAAGGGAATTACTATCTTTTAAATTTCTTTAGTGTTTATTAGTTCAGTGAGCTTTTGAAAAAAATCAAATTTGGTAAGGTGTACTTTTTAAAAAGATATGTGGTAGCTAAGCTATGAGGATGCAAAGGCATAAGAATGATGCAATGGACTTTGGGGACTTGGGGGGAAGAGTGAGAGTAGGGTAAGGAATAAAATACTGCAAATATGGTGCAGTGTATACTGCTCAGGTGATGGGTGCACCAAAACCTCACAAATCACCACTAAAAAATTTACTCGTGTAACCAAATACTATCTGTGCCCCAATAACTGATGGAAAAAATATTGTCCATTTTATCTAAGGTTTAAAATTTACTTGATAAATTTTTCCTTTAAAGAACTGTGTTCCCATGTTATATTTATTACTGCAACCTCCTCCTCCCAGGTTCAAGTGAGTCTCCTGCCTCAGCCTCCCAAATAGCTGGGATTACACATGCCCACCACCATGCCTGGCTAATTTTGTTTCTTTGTTTGTTTTTGTTTTTGAGATGGAGTCTCCCTCTTTCACCAGGCTGGAGTGCAGTGGTATGATCTCGGCTCACTGCGACCTCTACCTGCCAGGTTCAATCAATTCTCCTGCCTCAGCCTCCTGAGTAGCTGGGATTACAGGTGCCTGCCACCATGCCTGGCTAATTTTTGTATTTTTAGTAGACACAGGGTTTCTCCATGTTGGTCAGGCTAGTCTTGAACTCCTGATCTCAGGTGATCTGCCTGCCTCAGCCTCCCAAAATGCTGGGATTACAGGTGTGAGCCACCGCACCCAGCCAAAAGTAATTACTTTTAATGGCAAAAACCACAATAGCTTTTGCACCAGCCTAATATAACCCAAGGAATAAAGTAAAAATCTATGAGTTCCTGCTGATACAAATAAACAAAGAAATAGATAAATGGGGGAAAAGGGAAAGGTCTTCCTCACCTAAAAATATCAATGAATACATGTAGAACACATGACTCAATTAAAAAATCAACATTTGGCAACCACCACAGAATAACTGTTTTAGGGAACAATCATTAATGGATACTATATCCAATGAGTGAAAATTCGATGACAAATAGGATATTTACAGTCTCAAAGTATCTCTTTATAAGATACTTACTAATTTCAAGGGAAAGATAGTAACTCTACAGTGGAGAAACTTGGCAAACACCCACTTAACCAAGTGATCCAGCTAAGTTCATCAGAAATAGCATAAATTACTCACACCTGTAATCCCAGCACTTTGGGAGGCCGAGGCAGGTGGATCACGAGGTCAGGAGATTGAGACCATCCTGGCTAACACTGTGAAACCCCATCTCTACTAAAAATACAAAAAATTAGCCGGGCATGGTGGCAGGCGCCTGTAGTCCCAGCTACTCAGGAGGCTGAGGCAGGAGAAAGGCACGAACCCGGGAGGCGGAGGTTGCAGTGAGCAGAGATCCCGCCACTGCACCCCAGCCTGGGCAGCAGAGTGAGACTCCATCTCAAAAAAATAAATAAATAAATAAAATAAAAACAGGATACTTTTTTTTTTTTTTAGAGATAGAATCTTACTATGTTACCCAATCTGGTCTCAAACAAACATCACCAGATATTGCAGTCAAAACATAGGTGGGCAACACCACAGTTTATTCAGTTTCCCTAAGGGAAAAAAGACCTTCCCAACCTCTTCAGCTGCAATATATTTTTTCAGTACATGCCCAGATTCTCCTACACAAGCACACCAGCAAATAGGTGTGATTACACTGTGTCCAGCTCAGAATTTATTTTTAGTAAAGTTTATGCAGCATTTCTACATGTGTTGGGAGCTGAAAAGGCCAAAGGGATTGTGACCAACTCAGCATTCCACTGGAGGCTACATGATCAAACAGCAAACTGTTTATCATGAATGCAGGATGTGGGCAAACTCACACCGCGCCTGCCACCCAAAGGTTTGCTGAGGGCCATCACTCCCTGGCACCAGGCTCCTTGAAGTTATCTACTGGGAAATCTAGCTCCTATTGTTCAAAGGATGCAGTCTCGCAAGCCTGCTGTGAACCAAACGGCCAACTGACAATTACCCAACAACCACCCGCTCCTTCTCACTATCTCTTTTGCCTAATAAATAAGGAGGGCTGTGCAAAGCTCAAGGCCCTTGTCCACTAAACGCAAGATGCCCCCTGACCCCTTCTTCCAAATATACTCTCTGGTCTTTGTCTTTTATTCCCGTGTTTGCCCCCTTTTTTTCAGTCCACCAGGGATCATGGCAGGTTACATACATGTGCAGTCTTTTTTTTTTTTTTTTCTGAGATGGAGTCTCACTCTGTCACCCTAGCTGGAGTCCAGTGGCACGATCTCAGCTCACCACAACCTCCGCCTCCCAGGTTCAAGCGATTCTCATGCCTCAGCCTCCCAAGTAGCTGGGATTACAGGTGTGAGCCACTGTGCCCAGCCCATGTGCAGTCTTGATGACAGGCGGGAGAAACTTTTCACAGAAACCTTACCTTTCATGTTGATTAAGTAATTGTAATTTATTTCCCTTGTAACATTGTAAAGAAAAACCAGGTATATCTGAAAGTAACAAATTTTAGGGGGGGAATTAGCAGAAATATCTACAGAATAATTTTTTTAAGTTTTTGCCTAACGTGATATATGATGAGAAGTTTCCTCAATGTATCCTTCTAAATTGTCAGTAAAATATTCTCTTTTCATCATTGTCTGAACTTGGACAAAGGCTGCTCATAGAATCCACTCAGGTTACAATTTGGTGTTCCAATTCCACTTTTTCCCTTAGTAGCTGTGTGACCTTGGACTAACTATACAACTTCTCAGGGTCTTAGTTTACTCATCTTGTTAATCAGGATAACAAACATGCACCGTGTAACTGTGGTGTTAAATGAGGAAGGTCATGTGCATGCCTTTCTTTTCTCTTCCTCCTGTGGAAAAGCAAAGAGTAAGATGGAAAGATGATAGTGAAGGGCTAAATCATTACTAACTAGCTCTGCAATATGGTGTAAGTTCCTCAGGCTCAATCTACCTCAGTGTTACCATATATGAAATAGTCTCTGAGGTTTCTTCCAGATTAACAATCCCATGTTTCAAGGGTTTGGGACTGAGTTTAAGATAAAAACTTGATAAGGCTCCTGTGCAGTTCAGTTTTTCTTTGCAAATATTTATTTATACAGGTTGAGCATTCCTATTCTGAAAGTCCAAAATCCAAAATGCTCCCAAATCTGAAACTTTTTTTTTTCTGAGACAGGATCTTCCTCTGTTGCCTAGGATGGACTGCAGTGGCACCACCATAGCTCACTGCAACCTTAAACTCCTGAACTCAAGTGGCCCTCCTGCTTGAGCCTCCCAGTAGCTGGGACCACAGGTGTGCACCAACACATCAGGCAAATTTTTATTTTTTCTTTTTCCGAGATGGAGTTTTGCTCCGTCGCCCAGGCTGGAGGGCAGTGGCATGATCCCGGCTCACTGAAACCTCCGCCTCCTGGGTTCAAGTGATTCTCCTTCTTCAGCCTCCTGAGTAGCTGGGATTACAGGCGTGCGCCATCACACCTGGCTAATTTTTGTATTTTCAGTAGAGATGGAGTTTCACCATATTGGCCAACCTGGTCTGGAACTCCTGACCTCAAGTGATCTGCTCACCTTGGCCTCCGAAAGTACTGGAATTACAGGTATGAACCACCACACCTGGCCTCAATAGGCTCATTTAAAAAATTTTTTTATAAAGACAGGGTCTCACCATTTTACCCAGGCTGGTTTCAAACTCCTGGACTCAAGTAATTCTCCTGATTTGGCTTCCGAAAGTGCTGGGATTATAAGCATGAGCCACCACACCCAGCGTCTGAAACTTTTTGAGCACCGACATGACACCGCAAGTGGAAAATCCCACACCTGGTTTTATATGGTGGGTTGCAGTCCAAACATAGGTACACAACATGCAGTTTATTCAGCATACCTACTGGAAAAAAAGACCCTCTCAGTCCTCTTCAGCTTCAATGTATCTTTTCCATACATGCCCAGATTCCACCACGTAGGCACACCGACAACTGACAAACTGTAATAAAATGGAACACGTACAAGCTGAATGCACCAATGGCAGGTTCCCCATGATGCCCCACCTGGGGCCAATACCTATGTGCATTACTCACTGTGTTTTTGTGCTTATTCTCGGCTCTGTTGTGTAAAGATACTCTTGAAAATGTCAAAAAGGCCTGCAGATACCATTATTGGTTAACAGTGATAAGAAAAAGAGTAAGCATGTATGTCTATAGCACAGAAAGTCAAGCTGCTAGAGAAACTGGACAGTGGTGTCAGTGTGAAACATCTTACAGAAGAGTGTGGTGTTGGAATGAACACCATATAAGACCTGAAGAGCTGGGTGCAATGGTTCACCCCTGTAATCCCAGCACTTTGGGAAGCTGAAGCAGGCGGATCACTTGAGGCCAGGAATTCGAGACCAGCCTGGCCAACATAGTGAAACCCCGACTCTACTAAAAATTACAAAAATTAGCCAGATGTGGTAGCGCATGCCTGTGATCCCAGCTACTGGAGTGGCTGAGGCATGAGATTCGCTTGAACCTGGGAGACAGAGGTTGCAGTGAGCTGAGATCATGTCACTGCACTCCAACCTGGGTGACAGAGTGAGACCCTGTTTCAACAAAAGAAACAGGAAAAAATAATTAAAAATTAAAAAAAAAAAAAACACCTGAAGAAATATAAGGGTAAAATGTTGAAGTTGTATTCTGAAAGGGATGAACAGAATTTAATGATACTAAGAAAAACACTGGCCGGGCGCGGTGGCTCATGCTTGTAATCCCGGCACTTTGGGAGGCCGAGGCGGGTGGATCACAAGGTCAGGAGATCGAGACCACGGTGAAACCCCATCTCTACTAAAAATACAAAAAAATTAGCTGGGCGTGGTGGCGGGCGCCTGTAGTCCCAGCTACTCGGAGAGGCTGAGGCAGGAGAATGGCGTGAACCCGAGAGGCGGAGCTAGCAGTGAGCCGAAATCGCGCCACTGCACTCCAGCCTGGGCGACAGAGCGAGACTCTGTCTCAAAAAAAAAAAAAAAAAAAAAAAGAAAAGAAAAACACTGCATGAAGCTAAAAGTGAAGATCTCCATTATGTTTTAAAATAATGGATCTGTCAGTGTCACAGTGAACACATGCCACTTAATGGTAAGCTCATCATGAAACAAGCAAAGATCTATCATGATGAACTGGAAATTGAAGGGAACAGAGATTATTCAACAGGCTGGATGCAGAAATTTAAGAAAAAGCACAGCATTAAATTTTTAAAGATTTGTGGCAATAAAGTGTCTGCTGATCATGAATCAGCAGAGAAATCATTGATGAGTTTGCCAAGGTTGTCAGTGATGAAAATCTGACACCAGCACAAATCCATAATGCTCATGAACCATCACTGTTTTGGCATTATTGCCCCAGAAAGACATTGACTGTAACTGATGAAACAGCCCTACAGGAATTAAAAAGGCCAAGGACAGAATAACTGCTGAGATGTGCTAATGCAGCAGGCACACTTACATGTAAGCTTGCTGTGAAGGCAAAAGCTTGCGTCCTCACTGTTTTAAAGGACTGATTTTCTTACCAGTCCATTATTATGCCAACAAAAAGGCATGGATCACCAAGGACATCTTTTCTGGTTGATTTCACAAAGATTTTATACCAGTGGCTTGTACTCACTGCAGGGAAGCTGGGCTGGATGGCAACTGCAAGATGTGTTATTCCTTGACCAATGTTCTGCTCATCCTCCAGCTGAATTTTTCTTTCTTTCTTTCTTTCTTTCTTTCTTTCTT
This sequence comes from Symphalangus syndactylus, assembly GCF_028878055.3. Lineage (NCBI taxonomy): Eukaryota > Metazoa > Chordata > Mammalia > Primates > Hylobatidae > Symphalangus > Symphalangus syndactylus. The sequence goes on along the minus strand of NC_072428.2, from coordinate 128,235,327 downwards.
TCTTTCTTTCTTTCTTTCTTTCTTTCTTTCTTTCTTTTTCTTTCTTTCTTTCTTTCTTTCTTTCTTTCTTTCTTTCTTTCTTTCTTTCTTTCTTTCTTTTTCTTTCTCTCTCTCTCTCTCTCTCTCTCCTTCCTTCCTTCCTTCGAGATGGAGTTTTGTTCTGTCACCAGGCTGGAGTGTAATGGCGTGACCTCAGTTCACCAAAACCTCTGACTCCTGGGTTCAAGTGATTCTCCTGCCTCAGCCTCCTGAGTAGCTGGGATTACAGGCATGCGCCATCACGCCTGGCTAATTTTGTATTTTTAATAGAGAGGGGATTTCTCCATGTTGGTCAGGCTGGTCTACTCCTGACCTCAGGTGATCCACCTGCCTCAGCCTTCCAAAGTGCTGGGATTACAGACGTGAGGCACGGCACCTGGCTGAGCTGAAATTCTTATAAAAAACAATGTCTATGCCATATACTTTCTTCAAAAATGTGACTTCATTAATTCAGTCATGTGATCAGGACATCCTCGGATTAATGAATAGTAAATATAAAAACTCTTTCTTTAGCAGCATGCTAGCAGTAGTGAACAGAAGCATAAGTGTGAAAGATTTTCTTTATTTTTTTTTTTTAGATGAGGTCTCACTCTGTTACTCAGGCTGGAGTGCAGTGGTGCAATCTTGGCTCACTGCAACCTCTGCCTTCCAGGCTCAAGTGATTCTCTCACCTCAGCCCCCCAAGTAGCTGGGACCACAGGTGTTGTCACCATGCCTGGCTAATTTTTTGGATTTTTGGTAGAGATGGGGTTTTACCATGTTGCCCAGACTGGTCTAGAACTCCTGGACTCAGGCAATTTGCCTGCTTTGGCCTCCCAAAATGCTGGGTTTACAAGTGTGAGCCACCATGCCCAGCCCTGAAAGGTTTTTTCTTTCTTTCTTTTTTTTTGAGACAGAGTCTCGCTCTGTCGCCCAGGCTGGAGTGCAGTAGCGTGATCTTGGCTCACTGCAACTTCTGCCTCCCAGGCTCAAGTGATTCTCCTGCCTCAGCCTTCTGAGTAGCTGGGATTTCAGGTGCCCACTACCATGCCTGACTAATTTTTATATTTAGTAGAGATGGGGTTTCACCATGTTGGCCAGCCAGTCTGGAACTCCTCACCTCAAGTGATCTGCCTGCCTCAGCCTCCCAAATTTCTGGGATTACAGGCCTGAGCCACTGCACCTGGCCAGCCCTGAAAGGTTTTCGAAAGGGGTTTAGCATGAAGGATGCTGTTGTGTCAGTGCTTGGAACACAGTAACTAAAGGCACAACTGGCCGGGTGCAGTGGCTCAAGCCTGTAATCCCAGCACTTTGGGAGGCCGAGGCGGGTGGATCATGAGGTCAGGAGATCGAGACCATCCTGGCTAACACGGTGAAACCCTGTCTCTAATAAAAATACAAAAAAAAATTAGCCGGGCGTGTTGGCGGGCGCCTGTAGTCCCAGCTACTCAGGAGGCTGAGGCAGGAGAATGGCGTGAACCTGGGAGGCGGAGCTTGCAGTGAGCCGAGATCGCGCCACTGCACTCCAGCCTGGGGGACAGAGCAAGACTCCGTCTCAAAAAAATAAAAAAAAATAAAAAAAAAATAAAGACACAACTGTACATGTCTGGTACAACCTCCAACCTGAGACTGTTCAATGATGATAACGAAGAAGGCGGTGACTTTGAAGAATTCCATATGTCAAGTGAGAAAAAAATATGATCCCTGACCTCCTTACATATGCAAACAGTATACCTTCAGATTCTGCCAGTATCCTGGAAGAAGTGAATGTCGAAGAAGTTTTTAACATCTATAATGGGACTATAATTGTCATTCATTGACTGATAGTGAAATAGCTGAAATGGTTCTGAATCAAGGAGGTTGTGATAATGGTGATGCTGAAGTATTAACACTGCAGAAAAAGGGCCTATAGACAACGTGGTGAAAATGTGTGATAGGTTTATTGCTGGAATCGAGCAGCGCGTATTCATATAAAATCAAAGAGAGACTTCTGAGACAAAAACTGTAGTTACTGAGGCAGAGGACTCCGGAGGAAATGTTTTTAAAAACCACCCAGGCCAGGCGCGGTGACTCTCGCCTGTAATCCCAGCACTTGGGAAGGCCTAGGCGGGTGGATCACAGAGTCAGGAGATCGAGACCATCCTGGCCAACATGGTGAAATCCCGTCTCTACTAAAAACACGAAAATTAGCCAGGCATGGTGGCATGCCCTGTAGTCCCAGCTACTCAGGCTGCTGAGGCAGGAGAATCACTTGAACCTGGGAGGCGGAAGTTGCAATGAGTGAAGATTGTGCCACTGTACTCCAGCCTGGGTGACAGAGCAAGACTCTGTCTCTAAATAAATAAATTAAATAAATAAAATAAAAAGTAAAAAAAGCCACCAAGCAGAATGCCTCCTCATCTCTAGATGATCCACTTCTTGTTTCCCTCAACTGCTTCAGATGTTTTTTGTCACCTAAAGATTAAAATACTGTGCAACGTAACCCCTTAACCAAAAGCACAATATCGTAGGTAGAGACAGTGCCTGCTGTTGGCTGTTGTTGCAGTTTAGTGGCTGATACAGGTTTTCTGGGGATGCTACTATGCTGCTTAGTTACCCTGAACACATGATTTTTGCACTGTATTAATCATATGTCATTTTTTTTACTGTTAAGTACTTATGTGTGAATAAGTGGAAGAAAATGACAGCTTATTGATATATAAATCAGCATCAGGAATGATGATGTCAAACAACCACAGACAGTCCACATGGGTGGCTGAGATAGTGACAGCTTTGCTTTCTTTTTTTTTTTTTTTTTTTTGAGACGGAGTCTCGCTCTGTCGCCCAGGCTGGAGTGCAGTGGCGCAATCTCGGCTCACTGCAAGCTCCGCCTCCTGGGTTCACGCCATTCTCCTGCCTCAGCCTCTCCTTGTAGCTGGGACTACAGGCGCCCGCCACCACGCCCGGCTAATTTTTTGTATTTTTTAGTAGAGACGGGGTTTCACCGTGGTCTCGATCTCCTGACCTCGTGATCCGCCCACCTCGGCCTCCCAAAGTGCTGGGATTACAAGCGTGAGCCACCGCGCCCGGCCAGCTTTGCTTTCTGATGGTTCAATGTACACCATCTTTGTTTTATGCACAAAATTATTTAAAATATTGTATAAAATTTCCTTCAGGCTATGTGCATAAGATATAGGCAACATAAATACATTTTGTGTTTAGACTTGCATCCCAGCTCTAAGATATCTCATTATGTATAAGCAAACATTCCAAAATCTGAAAAAGTCTTCAATTTGAGACACTTCTGGTCCTAAGCATTTCAGATAAGGGATATTTACCTGTATTCATAAATTTACGAAGTGAAGAAGATAATTTGATTTAGGAGTTAAACATCTCACATGGTAGTAGAGTGTATTGCTTAAGTTCTCTGCTTTATTCCTATACATGGGTGTGTTGTAATCAACTGCAAGAGGTGTGTCAAATGATTTATTTCTAAAATTATGAATTGAAGTGTTAAGTCTGATGGAAGAAAAAAGGAGAGCAGGGAGGAGGTTCAGAAATACTGAAGATACTGGCCAGGTGCAGTGGCTTGCACGTGTAATCCCAGCACTTGGGATTACAGGCCGAGGTGGGCAGATTGCTTGAGCCCAGGAATTTGAGATCAGCCTGGGAAACATGGCAAGACCCCATCTCTACAAAAGATTTAAAAAATTAGCCAGGTATGGTGGTGCGTGCCTGTGGTCCCAGGTACTCGGGAGGCTGAGGCAGTAGTATTGCTTGAGCCCAAGAGTTTGAGGCTGCAGTGAGCTATGCTGGTGCCTCTGCACTCCAGCCTGGGTGACAGAGTGAGACCCTGTCTCACAAAAAAGAAAAAAGAAAAGAACAAGAAATACTGGAGATATGTTGGGGAAGGCACTGACTAAAATCTTCATTGACTTTGTTTGAAAGTGTATTTTTGGCTGGGCGTGGTGGCTCACGCCTATAATCCCAGCACTTTGGGAGGCCGAGGCCGGTGGATCATGAGGTCAGGAGATCGAGACCATCCTGGTTATCATGGTAAAACCCCATCTCTACTAAAAAAATACAAAAAATTAGCCAGGCGTGGCACGCGCCTGCAGTCCCAGCTACTCAGGAGGCTGAGGCAGGCGAATGGCGTGAACCCGGGAGGCGGAGCTTACAGTGAGCCGAGATCGCGCCACTGCACTCCAGCCTCGGCGACAGAGTGAGATTCCGTCTCAGACAAAAAAAAAAAAAAAAAAGTGTATTTAAACACTTGTTTCTAACGAAAAATGTTGAGACTAATTTAAATTTTCTGGTGTGACTTTGCTTAATTCGATGATCTTGTGAAAGTCTAGTTACCAGTAGAAACCAATTTTTCCTTCTAGTTCAAAATGACAAAGAATCAAGAGAAACAGAACTAATAAGGGCTCCCTGTGCTTATATTTTTACTGTTTTACGAGTCATCCATCTTCAATGAAATTTTTTTTCTTACAGGTAATCTAAATTGTTCTATGATAATTGGAAAATAACAGGATATTCTTAGATAACTGTGAGCAGGAGGCTCAAAACTAGTTCCTGTTGGAAACAGTTGCAGAGCGTGCAAGAAATACCCACATGTATACACACAAAGGGGCCTCTCCCTCAACAACGAAGGAGCAGCTAAACCGCATAGCTGCAGAAGGCCATCGATCACATTTATTACATTGCAGACAGCAGCAATTTTAAGTGAGGCTGGGCTTCCCAAATGAATTCCAATAATTCAAGTTATGATTCCTAAACTGTGTGTCAGACCAATTCAATATTACTTTTAGGGAAAAAAAGTTGAAATTATTAGTTCCATTATACAAGTAACAGAACCTGGTTTTGTTACTTTAATCATTAATAAAGACATTACAATCCACTTGGTGATTTTTTTTCAAATAAAAGAATGAGAGAAATTGTGCAAATCCTACTTACTGCATTATAGTTGCATAAATGCATAAATGGTCATGCGTTTTTTTGTTTTGTGTTTTGTTTTCTTACATCAGAAATAGATTTATTTTGGTGTCTATTTTGGATTTTGGAGACTACTTTTTTGGTTTTTGTTTTTTTCCAAAATGGAAATCTTTCTTGTTGTTTTTGCTGATTATAAATGTAATTTGTGATCATGAAAAAGAAAAGAATACCGAAGAATATAAGGTATGTATACAAGAATAAAGTGAAATTGCCCCCAGATAATACCTTTTGGGGATATGTGGTTAAAACAAAACAAAACTAAACTAAAAGTAATTGATGTTATTTTCCAGAGCTTTTTCCATCCATCCATCCATCCATCCATCCATCCATCCATCCATCCATCCATGCCATCTTTCCATATTGAAGAGCAGAAAGTTTGGGAAAGGCAGAAAGGAATGAATTCTTCTGAGAGAGAGGAGGACTCACACACAGTCCGTCATCAGAGCACTGTTCAGGCTGGCCTGGGAGCCGAGGATGGAAGCCCTGTTGTGTGGTGTCTGCAGAGCTGTGTGCTGGGAGTTTGGATCTCCACACTCTCGTTTCAGCCAGGTTTCTAACTCATGTGAGACAATGGGCAAGTCATGCAACCTCATCTATGAAATGTGTGTCCTTTGCATGCTAGTACACATTGAATTTTTGTTTGTTTGTTTTGAGACAGGGTCTCGCTCTGTCACCCAGGCTGGAATGCAGTGGTGCAATCTCAGCCCACTGCAACCTCCACCTCCCGGGCTCAAACAGTGCTCCCACCTCAGCCTCCTGAGTAGCTGAGACTGCAGGTGCACGCCACCATGCCTGGCTAAGAAAGGGATTATTAATTTCTTTCCTTTCCTTTTTTTTTTTTTTGTTTGTTTGTTTGTTTGAGACAGAGTCTTGCTCTGTCTCCCAGGCTGGAGTGCAGCGGCGTGATCTTAGCTCACTGCAACCTCCGCCTCCCGGGTTCAAGCGATTCTGCCTGCCTCAGCCTCCTGAGTAGCTGGCATTATAGGCATGCGCCACCAGGCCCGGCTATTTTTTTTTTTTGTATTTTTAGTAGAGCTGGGGTTTCACCGTGTTGGTCAGGCTGGTCTCGAACTCCTGACCTCAAGTAATCTGCCTGCCTTGGCCTCCCAGGATGCTGGGATTACAGGAGTGAGCCACCTCGCCCAGCCGGGATCATTAATTTTTGATGTTATTTTTATTTACAAGAGCATCCAGTTGGTGCAGTACTACGACCTATGCCCTGAAATACTCTAACCAACATTTGACATGGTGTCTTTTTTCTTTTTTCTTTTTTTCAGTCCCATAATGGCTACTTAACTCGGTTCCTTTAGGCTAAACTTAAAATACTTAATGTTATTGAGGAATAGAGGCAAAACAGATGTCTGTGTTAACTCTGAGAAAATGCTTCAAAAATTGATCATGTCTTGTCATTGATAAAATGATAGTAGCACTGGCATCAGTAACACAGACAAGGGTTTGGGAGTGGTTGTCTATGCACGCTGAATTTCAAATATGTGGTTCTCAGAAATACAGGGGGTTTTGTATGGAGCTGAATGAACCTTCCATAGTCTGAAAGCCCATCTTTGGGAAACAAATATCCGGTTGCCATGGAGACACTCAAGGTGGATGAAGGATGGATTAATCAAAATACAGTAAATCCTTTTTACGAGCTCCCTAAGAAATCTAGTGTGAAGAGAACCCTCTGCTCTGTCTTCAATTTTTCTCCCCTCCATCACACAGGAAATCCACCATGGATGTACAATGAACATATTTATTGTACTGAGTTCTGTGTATGTGCTAGTGAATGATGCTCTCTCTTGCCTGAAAGATACAGTCAGTCATATCAGCACAAGGGTCCCCAAACATTATTTTTACAACCATTTTTGAAATTTAAGAAAAAAAATCATATATTCTTTGCAACGAAAAGAAAAAACAATAGTTAGAAACAACCGCTAAATAAAAATTGTGATTATTTATTAACTGAGCTACATTCTCTGGGGAATAAAGGATATGAAATCATTTTCACTGAGATAGTAGCTGCATTCAGCCTGAGTCTCAATGCACAATGAATCTGATCATTTTAACTGTTCAATTTAGTCAAAAAAACAAGTCATCTCAGTCACAGTATCAATTAAATAAATAAATGAATGCATCTAAATAAATTATTCAGTTGAATAAATTAAGTGAATAAATAAATTAAATGGCTATTCCTCTCCTTCCTAACAAACTGACGGGTCAAATTAATCAAAATAGTTAATCCAGTTGTGGGAGACATTTCCAGAAGCCTCCAGTAAATCATTCTTGGGCAGCCAATTCAATTTTAACTCCTGGTCTTGAATAGCCATGGGCTCAGGCTGCCTGGATGAGCTAGCATACAGAATCAAGCGGATGTAAGTAGGTTTTGGACACCCTCCAAGGACAGATAAAGGTTCACAGTGAGGATGTTGGTTACTGCAGGCGAGGGGCCTACAGGAAGTCCAGGAGGACCAAACAGAGGCCACAGGCAGGAGGTTTTCAGGGCCTACACTCGTGTTCTCACAGACTGAGGGAAACACAGAGGATGGGAATTCCACAGGAGTTCAGCATAGAGTGGAACAGTGGTTCTCAACTGGGGCTGATTTTGTTATCATTGGGGAAAAGTGTGTATGTGGTTGCTACTTGCATCAAGTTAATGGATTCTAAGTAGCACAAAATGCTGCTAAACATCCTACAATGCACAGGCAGCCTCCTGCACAAAAGAAAAATGTCAGTAGCGCTGAGAATGAGAAATCCTGGAGGAAGAGAATAATAGTTATTTTTTATTTATTTTTTTTTGAGACAGTCTCACTCTGTTGCCCAGGCTGGAGTGCAGCGGCACCGTCTCAGCTCACTGAAACCTCTGTCTCCTGGGTTCAAGCAATTCTTCTGCCTCAGCCTCCCGAGTAGCTGGGATTACAGGCGCCCACCACCACACTAGGCTAATTTTTGTATTTTTTAGTAGAGATGTGGTTTCACCATGTTGGCCAGGCTGGTCTCAATCTCCTGACCTCGTGATTCACCCACCTCAGCCTCCCAAAGTGCTGGGATTACAGGCATGAGCCACCGTGCCTGGCCCTAGTTGATTATTTCTAAGTAGCATTTTAGATTGAGCACCAATTCATAGATTTACTAACAGAACAGGGGGTTATAACCTCTGATCTCAGCTATAAGAAATCAGCTCCCGATTTGGAATTTGAAGCCCTGGGTCTCGACCCGAGCCTTGCTTTTTATTATGACTGGCAAGACGGCAGCCTCTTTGAGCTCAGCTGCTTAATTTGTTACATGGTGATAGTAATAGCTGCCTACCTTATAGTAAATGCTATAACAGATATGAAAACATGGAACAGTATCAGTGGTCCTAAAATAATGATTGGAAATTAATAAGCCTGTTTATCTTATCCATATATATATTTTTTTTTCTTGAGGCAAAATGGCTTACTTCTTACCAGTGGTGACATTAAGAAGAGCAAAAATAATTGATTTGGAATTGAGCACTCATTTTGGATCTTCATTTGTAAAATGCCCATTTATTGCTTTGGGTTGGGGGGTACCAGGTGTGAGGATGCAAGCTTGAAGAAGGTATATTTCTTTGCACTAGGAAAAAAAAATAGAATAGGTAGAGAAAGAATTGGGGAGGGCCAAGGGGGAAGCAATGTAGCTAAGACAACAAGCATGATAAGCAAAGGATCTAAGTTTTGCTGTGAGAGATACAGTGTAACTCTCTCTTCTATCTCACTGTAAAGTCTTTAGTAAAATCTTCACTCCACTATGCCTTATGAGTTCAAACTGGTTTTATTTCATTTTGTTTTTTACACAATCAAGTACTGAGTCCTGCTTTGCTATGAATATGCGGGGCTACCACTAGCCCATGTTAAGGAACATTATTGAAAACTTGGACATAAGGCGAAAGGTGATTAATGTCATTCTAAGAACATTTCTAGCAAGCCCACTCAAGGATCATCTGACTCAGGAAATTTAAGCTTGTTGGCATAATTCATTAGAACCCAGAGACTTTGCAATTCTGTAAAGTTGATCTGGTGCAACGACTTTCTTTTTTGTTTAGTGGGAAAGGTAAAGCAGAAGGTTATGATTTTTTAAAATAATTTTTTTCATTGAGGCAGAGTCTGGCTCTGTTACCCAGGTGGGAGTGCAGTGGTGTGACCTCCCGGGCTCAAGTCATCCTCCTGCCCTATTTTTTTATTTTTTTTTCTAGAGACAAGGTCTCACTATGTTGTCCAGGCTGGTTTCAAACTCCTGGCCTCAAGCAAGAAGTGTTATGGTCTTATTATTCCTGTACGATTATTATTTTTTAAAAATTTAGAGACAGGGGCCGGGCGCGGTGGCTCACGCTTGTTGGAAGGCTCCTACCAGTTCCTTCCTCTCTCTTCTCTCAATCCTCCCACCTCAGCCTCCCAAAGTGCTGGGATTATAGGAGTGAATGGCACCTGGCCCCCTTAGGGTTTTAATCATCATATAACTTTATCTAATTTAACAACTTTATTTCAGCATTACTGCCCCCTCTCCATTTATCATAAAAATCTAGTTTCTTAAATTCTCTTTTGAACTGGGCTTTTCATCCTTCTGGGTTCCTTATTAATGAGTTTAATAAATATTTGACATGAACTCGCTATTTGTATTAGAATTATGTTTTTAACATTTTGAGAGCTATGCCTTGGCACCTGTAGCCAGCTTCTGTGAGATTTAGGAAAAAGGTATCCCTTCCTTGAGTATAATTAGTTTTCTTTTCCTTAAGCACAATTTTTAGAAGGTATTATAATTTTTCTTCCTTTATTTATTCTCTTTAAAATAGAGACAAGGTCTCCCTATGTTACGTAGGCTGGTCTTGAATCCTGGGCTCAAGAGATTCTCCTGCCTTGGCTTCCCAAAATGCTAGGATTACAAGCATGAGCCATCATACCTGACTATATTTATTTCTTAATAAAAATTATAGCAAGAATGAAGTCATTCTATACAAATTCTACAAATTGAATGATTAAATAAATAGGAAGCACAAATATTTAATCACACTAAGAACTCACTAGAATAATTAAGAAATCATTAGGAATTAATAATTTGTTAGAAGGTAGTTATATGCATCTTACTTTCAGAGACAAAACATTTTAATGACAGTTTTGAGGCAGGAGAATAAGGTCTCGGAGCAGGAAACCTAAGGCCTTCCTAGAACTAAATCAAACAGAAAAATTCCAACTTTCTTAGACCAAGTAAATAACTTTGTATCTCTACTTCAGCTATGACAGGAAACATCCTCTTAATTTGCATAAGGTGTACACCAAGTAAATAACTTTGTAACATCATTTTATCCTCTTTATTTGCATAGTGTGTAGCCAAGTAAATAACTTTGTAACTTCACTTCAGCCTTTTCATTTACAAAGGGCTTATACCAAGTAATCAATGGGAAACATCTAGAGGGTTTTTCACCCTAGAGAATTCTGTAACTGGGCTAGGCACTTGCTGGAGCCGCTCCCACCCTTTGGAGTGTGCTTTTGCTTCAGTAAATCTGTGCTTTTATTGCTTCATTCCTTTCTTGCTTTGTTCGTGCATTTTGTCTAATTTTTTGTTTAAAATGCTGAGAACCTGGACACCTCAACCGGTAACATATTTTGGCAAGCCAGTCAGGAGGTAAGCCCAAAGTTTGGGGTTTATTTTTCTCATTTTCCTTTCTGTTCCATACAGTGGAATCCGTCTCTCTCTCTCTCTCTCTCTCTCTTTTCCTTTCCAACTGTGGACCCTTGGTGGACAGTGCCTAAACAGGAAGGTAACTGCAGGATTCTGGCTGGGGCCACTCTCCAGTGTTTCCTGAATGCAAGGATTGAATGGGGGTAGTTGCCCTGCCTGGAAAGGGGTAAGATTCTTTTCCGTCTTTTCTGGTTGTGATCTCTGATCCCTACATGTGCACAGCTCCTCTGGGGCAAACTCACATGCCTTTCAGGCAACTTATACCTTCTTTTCTTATGAAAAATTCTTCCCTTCCCCTACTCTTCTGGCTAAGGACAAAAGAAACCTACCCAGCCTCCTATCATTACAGTTTGTATCAGTCTATTTTCACGCTGCTGATAAAGACATACCCAAGAATGGGTAATTTATACAGGAAAAGGGGTTTAATGGACTAACAGTTCCACATGGCTGGGGAGGCCTCACAATCATGGTAGAAGGCAAGGAGGAGCAAGTCATGTCTTACATGGATGGCAGCAGGCAAAGAGAGAGAGCTTGTGCAGGGTAACTCCTCTTTTTAAAGCCATCAGATCTCACGAGACTTATTTTGTATCACAAGAACAACATTGGAAAGGTTTGCCCCCATGATTCAATTACCTCCCACTTAGTCTTGATTAAAGTAAAATAAATATTGTAAAGAAATGCATCAGAAGTTTGGTAATTCTTTTTTAAATGTAGTTAAGCATGAAGCTGGATTTCGTGTGGAGCCAAATTTCACCTACATGCTTGCATTGCTTCACACTATGTTTACTGTTTTGTATGGATAGTGCTGGCACTGGAGTACTTGTTGGTCATGTGCCTACAGTGAATTTCTTCTTTCTTTCTTTCTTTCTTTCTTTCTTTCTTTCTTTCTTTCTTTCTTTCTTTCTTTGGAGATGGTGTTTCACTCTTGTCCCCCAGGCTGGAGTGCAGTGGTGCAATCTCGGCTCACTGCAACCTCCGCCTCCAGAGTTCAAGCGATTCTCCTGCCTCACCCTCCTAAGTAGTTGGGATTACAGGTGTACACCACCATGCCCAGCTAACTTTTGTATTATTAGTAGAAATGAGGTTTTACCATGTTGGCAAGGCTGGTCTCGAACTCCTAACCTCAGGTGATCCACCCGCCTCAGCCTCCCAAAGTGCTGGGATTACAGGCGTGAGCCATTGTGCCCAGCCTAGAGTGAATTTATTGATTGCACAGGATGTATGGTGATATTGGTGGACTTAAGGATATTGAATTGTGTATCAGGAATAAAATATTTATTATGTGGGTTTTTGGGGGCCCTGGGTAACAATGTAGCCTCCAGGGTAGATTGGGTAGAAAAAATTTAGGGTTGGTTTCCTGTTTCTATGTTTTTGCTTTTAATTTTTATTAACTTGCTCTTTATTCTCCTCTGGGCTTTGCTTGTGTATGCATATATATAAAACCATGATTTTTTTTTTTTTAGTTTCTAGTGGAAAGCTTTTATTTGGTTCTGCGAATAGTTATTTCATTTCCTATGACTTTCTAGCAAGTCATCATTTGTTCCATTAATCTGGAATTCCTAGACTACCTTTGTCAGGCCCCCAGGAATTGATGGGGTGCACCAGCTTTTTAAACTTTAACTTTTTGGATGTTAGTCTCCCTGATACTTTAAATGTATTGAGTATACTTTCGTAAATAGAATTTGAGTCATTTTTCTCTCTGTCTGCCTAATTTCTCCAAAATTTGTAAACTATTTGTGAATGTTCTTAATTCATGGCAATGTATTTTTTTTTTTTGCCTACAGTTGAGTAGGGTCGCTAGGGCTGCATAGGGAAGGAGAACCCAGAAACCTGACATGCCAGCAAAAGGGTAAGAATTTCTTACCAGTTGGACTTCTGACCTCTCTCTGTGCAAACCAATTGAATGAATGGTAAAAATCACTGTTTATCTCCTTTGTAAAGTTTTGGTTAATGTGAAAAGAAATTCTGAGGCTACTCATAAGCTGTAGCAAATCTGGGTTATTTTGTGCTATGAATTTTTCTTTCTGTATTGTACTGTCATGAAGAGGTATACCTTAGGATAGAACATGGGCTTAGGACTCCATAAGCTCACTGCTCATGACAACCCAGTAGGCTGGTCAGTAACAAACTTTGCTGCAGGTCCCTGAAACAAACAAAACAACTGGATGAGGTCTCTATCTTGTTTTATGTCCCTAGGAGGTCATAGTTAACTCTAAAAATTGTCTTAAGTAGTTGGAAGTCTTTGCAAGCTCAAAATGAGCTACTCTAGGCTCCTTCTGGAAGGAACAGTGTAGACTGTCCAATGCTGTGGCTCAGCAGCTGGGGTTTTGCCATTTTACAGTGGTGGCCTGCGTTCAGTCCTGGCTTGGGAAATGATTCCTTTCTGGTTTGATATCTGTGTAACCTTTACCATTTGTTGGTTCTCTTCTCCTCTGTGAACCATCTTGAATTTTTCTTCTCTGAGCATTTGGGATGTTACCTTTGGTAAGGCTGAAAAGCCAGAAATATTGGCCACTTGGTGTGGCTAAAATTGGGTAATATGAGATTTTAAAGGATTTTTTTTTTTAAAGAATGTTATGGTTAAGTCAGTTTAATTAAAAGTGGATTCTGGCCGGGCGCGGTGGCTCAAGCCTGTAATCCCAGCACTTTGGGAGGCCGAGGCGGGCGGATCACAAGGTCAAGAGATTGAGACCATCCTGGCTAACACAGTGAAACCCCGTCTCTACTAAAATTACAAAAATTAGCCGGGCGTGGTGGCGGGCGCCTGTAGTCCCAGCTACTTGGGAGGCTGAGGCAGGAGAATGGTGTGAACCCGGGAGGCGGAGCTTGCAGTGAGCCGAGATCGCGCCACTGCACTCCAGCCTGGGCGACAGAGTGAGACTCCGCCTCAAAAAAAAAAAAAAAAAAAAAAAAAAGTGGATTCTAACTATAGGTATATTTAAAAGGCCTTCATGTTGTGTTTTTTTCTCTTCTTGGATCTTGTTTTTCTGGAAGAAGGTTTTTTCTTCTCGGTCGACTGAATGATTTTTATGGGAGTCCTAAAATTCTAGTATATTCTATCAATCTTAATTATTATGTTGTTACTGTAGACCACAGAAATAACCAAACTTCCTTGTCAATAGTGTTTTTAACTACCATTATTTAAAGTCATTTGAACTCCATGGTCTTAAGTCAAATGACCTATTATAACCCAGTAGTTATCAGTGCTATGCCCCTAAGTTGGAGAAACAACTGGTATTCAAGAGGTCATAAGTCCAGTGTTAAGCATGGACTCATGGAGAACTAGGATAGCCACCTTGTCCTTCCTGAGTCCTTAAAGCTTTTGTTATTAAAGGTTATGCATTCTATGACTCATCATGGAAGAGATAAAATGATCCAAATTAAATTTATACTGGAGTGCTGACTTATAAATTGCTAAAGTAGTTTATAACCAATATTTGATTCGTCAAATCCATATTCCTGGGAAGACAATCAAAGCTTCAGATACATTTGGCTACCTGATGGGTCATTTAAACATTTCAATTGTCATTTTCAATGCATGTTTTCTGGCTGTATAAAAACTTTCCCATGCAAGAGGGCTGATGTTATAACAGTAGATTATTATGCTACAGTGTATTTTCACCAGGTAAAGAAAGCTTTTTATGGTTCACTGAGTGAGGACAATCAACCCCTTCACAGTCTAGAACCGGAAGATTGTATCTTCTGAGAACATCAGAGAAAGACTGTCCTTGCTATCCACACTACAGCAAAACTTCGGGACCTTGAACTTTGAGTTCATAATCTCACAGATGAAAAGGGTCCCTCCACACTTTTGGAATTGTACACCCACTGGAACCCTTAAGGTAAAGCTAATCAGGGAAGTTTCTCCCCAGAAAAAGATGGCATCCTTGATGTGAACAACTTTTCCCAACATCGTGGATCAAAACTTCTCCACTATCACGAGACTCTTTGAATATTTTTTCCTTGTTTATGCCTCTATGAACAGTAGAAATGGAAAAGAGGTTCGTTGTGTGTACTTATTGGGCATACTTTTATTTGTGAAGGATTTTGCAGCCAGCCTTATACATGGATAACCTTATACTTTGGTAGATAAAAGATGAAAGCCTGATGTAGGTGAGTAAGTTTTTTGTTTTTTTTTTTTTTTTTTGAGACGGAGTCTTTCTCTGTCCCCCAGGCTGGAGTGCAGTGGCGCGATCTCGGCTCACTGCAAGCTCCGCCTCCTGGGTTCACGCCATTCTCCTGCCTTAGCCTCCCGAGTAGCTGGGACTACAGGCGCCCGCCAACACGCCCGGCTAATTTTTTGTATTTTTAGTAGAGACAGGGTTTCACCGTGTTAGCCAGGATGGTCTCGATCTCCTGACCTCGTGATCCGTCCGCCTCGGCCTCCCAAAGTGCTGGGATTACAGGCTTGAGCCACCGCGCCCGGCCTTTTTTTTTTTTTTTTTTTTGAGATGGAGTCTCGCTTTTTTGCCCAGGCTGGAGTGCACTGGTGCAATCTCGGCTCACTGCAAGCTTCACCTCCCTGGTTCACCCGATTCTCCCCCCTCAGCCTCCCGAGTTGCTGGGACTACAGGCACCCACCATAACGCCCGGCTAATTTTTGTATTTTTAGTAGGGATGGGGTTTTACCATGTTAGCCAGGATGGTCTCGGTCTCCTGACCTCGTGATCTGCCCGCCTCGGCCTCCCAAAGTGCTGGGATTACAGGCATGAACCACCGCGCCTGGCCTGTAGGTAAGAAACTTTAATGGTACATATGTTGCTTCATAATCAGTCAGAAATGGAACATTGTTTCACTCCTTTTAATCCACATCATGGGTTAAAGAGAACATTGCCAGGAGGCCTTCACTCTTCTAGAAGGGCGTCATTTGTTAGGTCCTTTTTCCATAGTTTGGAGTAAAAGCAATGATTAGAAATTTATCCCTCATGATAGGCTCTACAGCGGATTCTACTGTACAGGCTATAGTTACACAACAGACTTTAAAGACTTTAAATTCTTTTGTAAAGGTTATGATAGAATTGGCTGAACAGAAGTATCTGTGCAGCTGCTGGTACTGTGACCTATGGAGAAATACATCAAATGAAGATTATAGAGATTCAATGGTAGGGGATTAATGAAGAGATTGCTTATTTAGGTGAGTAGACTGTTTAGCTCATTCTTTGATCTATTTGATTTTATGTGGTTTGGTTTATGGGAACCCTGGGTAAGGAGTACACTCCAAGGTCTTGGTATTATCCTTCTGATAGTCATAATAATAGTCTCCCTGGTGTGCTGCATTATCTCAAAGGTTTTAAGTGTTTGCATGCAGCCATCTCTAGAATGTCAAATGGTTTCTCTTTAACTTGAATGACAAGAGCTGAAAGAAATATGCCAGGCCGGGCGCGGTGGCTCACGCTTGTAATCCCAGCACTTTGGGAGGCCGAGGCGGGCGGATCACAAGGTCAGGAGATCGAGACCACGGTGAAACCCCGTCTCTACTAAAAATCCAAAAAAAAAAAATTAGCTGGGCGTGGTGACGGGCGCCTGTAGTCCCAGCTACTCAGAGAGGCTGAGGCAGGAGAATGGCATGAACCCGGGAGGCGGAGCTTGCAGTGAGCCGAGATTGCGCCACTGCACTCCAGCCTGGGCGACAGAGCGAGACTCCATCTCAAAAAAAAAAAAAAAAAAAAAAAAAAAGAAAGAAATATGCCACCATGAGGACACCGTAACTTATCAATGATGTGCTGAGACCAGAAACCCAACATTATGGTAACTGAGAGTGGCAGTAACGCCTTAAGTTTTGGTCACACTCTCACCTAAGTGAGAACCTGACCAAAAAGGGGGAATTTTTTAGAACAAAATTATGGGAGGTCATTGTTTTGGACTAAGCTCATGTGCTAGGCCCCAACAGACAAAACCAAACCAAAATGGATTCACTCATGCTAAGGCTTTAAGGAAACATATAGATCTTAGAACAGACCAGGTTTTGTTTTTCTCCTACAAATCTCCATAACAAACATTCCTGACAGCACAGGTATCCACCCCCTGAAGTTCCCATTAAATCTTTTAACCAAATGCATTTCCTGTCACCTAGAGACCATCAAGCTTCAGATGATCATGCAACAAGGTTTCTAGTCAGTTCCAGGTGAAGACACCCCCCACCTCTCTGGCCATCAAGAAGCTACCCCGCCTCCATTAGACAGTTCCATGATCCCCAATAGGTAGAGACTACACCCCAAGCCAGCATGAAGGAGTTGCAGAAGAAAGACCATCAGTCCCTCTGATTCCCATAAAGATTTATGAGGATCATGTCTGTCATGGGGGAGATGAGGCAGGAGAATAGGGTCTGGGGCAGGGAACCTAAGGACTTCCTAGTACTAAATCAAACAGAAAAAACCCAACTTTCTAAGACAAAGTAAATAACTTTGTAACTCTACTTCAGCTATGACAGGAAACATTCTCTTCATTTGCACAAGGTATACACCAAATACATAACTTTGTAGCTCCACTTCATCCCCTTCATCTACATAGGGTGTTCACCAAGTAACATTGTAACTTCACTTCAGACTCTCCATTTAAATAGGGTGTACACCAGGTAACCAATAGAAACCTCTAGAGGGTATTTAAACCCCAGAGAATTCTGTAACTGGGCCCTTGAGCCACTTGCTCAGGCCACTCCCACCCCGTGGAGTGTGCTTTCATTTCAATAAATCTGTGTTTTTGTCACTTCACTCTTTGTTTGTGCGTTTTGTCCAATTATTTGTTCAAAATGCCAAGAACCTGGACACCCTCAACTGGCAACAGTTTCAATGCCTACTTGCTCATGTCTTATTTTCTAAAGAAATACAAAGCTTTTCTTATGCCATCATATACCTTTAATAAACCTTAGTTTGGTGAAGCTATAAAATTTTCCATTGGCAGTTACTGCCACAAAGTTAACTTTATGCTTAGAGCTACCAAAGTTATAGGGCATGTGTACAGCAAATTATTGTGGCAAATATATTACAATACCTTAACTAGAGAAATGGAGGTGTTGATTTTAGAAATCAACTAAAAGTTTTAGTTTCATATACATTGAAGTGAAGTCTTGTCAGTGTCATTTTTCTTACTATGTTCACCAGTCAATTTCAATAGTTAGTGCTTACATAGTTGTAGTAGTTTATATTTCTTAGAATTCTTTAAATTACGTTTGTCATCTAGAACACAGAAAGACCATGATTTTCTTTCAGTATTTTAAAACTTTCCTTTAAAGATGATATTGTTGTATCTAGCATAGAAAAAAAATTGAATTTGAAATTTAGTTTTGGATCATAGATTGGATTTTCAGTTAAATTGAAATATCTTGGTCCTTTTTCAGTCTTGCCTATATCAGTTTGTCAATGCCAAGAGACTTTGCAACTTTTTTAGTATCAATATATTTTTCCTAAGCATTATTGCTCTGTCTTCAAAAAAGTTATTAATTCCTTTAATGCTTTTAAGTGCATTATGTACATTGAATTTTTGCTCCTGCATCATTTTGCATATAACATCAATTTTACTGAAGCTATTACACCAAATTGGTGCTGAGCAAATATATTTAAAATTGGTTATTTTCAAAATTATAACTTTGGCTTGTGTTGCAGAAAAATATAACAATTAAACTCACAATAATGTCTGAGTATTGCATTCTTACTTTGAGTTTCTAGGGTCATGATAGCTTTGACTGGATTTTATCTTTTTTTTTTTTCAAAAATGGCTTCAAAATTTTCTCTTCTAAAATTATTTTCAAGTATCTCCAACTCTGATGCCAAAGACATTGTTGCATGTTTTCTGTAAAGTTTAAAGAATGTGCAAAACAAGGAACACAGGCTGTGTTATATACATTTTTCCAGGGATTTACTGGACTTTTTTTTTTTTTTCTTTTTCTCTGAGACAGAGTCTTACTCTGCCATCCAGGCTGGAGTGCAGTAGCATAATCTCAGCTCACTGCAATCTCTACCTCCCAGGTTCAAGTGATTCTCCTGACTCAGCCTCCCTAGTAGCTGGGACTACAGGTGCCCACCACCAAGCCTGGCTAATTTTTGTATTTGTAGTAGATACAGGGTTTCACCATGTTGGCCAGGCTGCTCTCGAACTCCTGGCCTCAAGTGATCCGCTCACCTCAGCCTCACAAAGTGTTGGGATTACAGGCGTGAGCCACCGCGCCTGGCCAAGGGATTTGTTGTTCTGTCCCTTACGTTTTCCGTGTGTATTTGTAGGATTGTTATATTCCTGGCCATCTAAATTATTTCATCTAGATTCAGTTTTTATAAGCATTCTACTGAGAATTGATATTATCTCTGTCAATATAGCTCAACCATTTTTCCCCCAGCAAATTATAGCCCCAGAAAATAAGACTGCAGACTAATAAGTAAGTAACTTTGTCATTCGCTTTAGGAAATTCCTGCAAACTAATTTATTAAGGCAAACAGTTGCCTGGTTGTGGCAACAACTAGTCTTATCAAGAGTACCTTGTGCTCACCTGGAGAAACAGCTGGTCTTATCAAGACAATAGTTTCGATTCTCCAGGCTTGTTTAAAGACTTGCTGTGACCACTAATCCTGAACTATTATGTCACGAACTTTCTTTCCAAATCCCCACCAGTCCCTGCCTCGGAGGACCTGCCTGCATCACCAGACCCCAAAACCTTCCCCTGCCAAGACACCGCGGAGGCTTTCCGAAGATGCTGCTCTCCCTTGCTGCCGTAAGTCAAATATATTGTCTTTGCTTGAGTAACAGGTTATTCTGGCAGTTTCTGCAGAGGAATCAACAATCAACATTATTAAAAACACATATAGTCATTTTCGTCTTTTTTCTTTTTTTTTTTTTTTTTGAGACGGAGTCTCGCTCTGTCGCCCAGGCTGGAGTGCAGTGGCGCAATCTCGGCTCACTGCAAGCTCCGTCTCCCGGGTTCACGCCATTCTCCTGCCTCAGCCTCCTGATTAGCTGGGACTACAGGCGCCCGCCACCACGCCCGGCTAATTTTTTTTGTATTTTTAGTAGAGACGGGGTTTCACCGTGTTAGCCAGGACGATCTCGATCTCCTGATCTCGTGATCCGCCGGCCTCGGCCTCCCAAAGTGCTGGGATTACAGGCTTGAGCCACGGCGCCCGGCCCATATAGTCATTTTCTAGTCATGTCATTTATGGAACAAACTGCCACAAAATTTTCACCCACAGACATATTTACCTTTTCAACATCCAGAAATCTGGTAATAATTACTATCCATTCTATATAGCTCATATCAGGGGCTATATCTAAAATGGCTAAGTAATATTTAGAACTTCTTGCCCTATCCAAGTTTATATGTGATTTGATGTTAGTGTTTGTAGTCTAAAAAATGGTTCTGTGTTTAACATTAAAATTTGCTGTGGTTTCTGCCAAATGAGGAAAATTTTTCATTATTATGTTTACAAAGTTCTTAGATGGCCTTCTGAATGCTAACATTGTCCACCAAAAATGAATCATCTACATTCTGTCCTTCACAATAGTGCACTTTGTATTTTATCTTATTTTCATATAGTTAATGTTTTGTAGCATTAATAATTATAGCTATACATATAATTATTTTATTTTTAAAATATTTTTCCCTTTTTTCACAGATGAAGTAAGTGTAACTATATTTTAAAATCACATTTCAATTTTAAATGCTTAACACTGTTGTTATCTGTTTAATTTTCTTCATGTTTATTAAGAAAGGGCATGTGATAAATGCTGCCAACATTTGTTCTATTTTCAATTTTTTGTTGATTTTTTTTTTCTATTCTTGAAGATTTTCACATAGAGACAGAATACACATTATTTTGAAGTATAAAAGACTAGTAATTTTTTTTGTGACCTAGGAGAATTTGTGTGTAATGTTTTTAAAAACTTATTACCTGTAGCTTCAGGTAGATAATTACCAACTAGAGTTTCCTTTAAAGATTCAAATTACATGAATGTGTACTAGGATCCACAGAAAGTATACTGGGCTTAATGGAGCCTTGTTTTTTTCTCTTCTGCTTTTTCTGGAAATGTGTCAGTTATAATGAACATGGAGATGAAAAGTAAATTCATATTCTGTCCAAGTAGTGACACGTAAGTGCTATATTGTGCTCACACCAATAACTATTCCTTTTTTCTCCCTGCATTTAATCTATTTCCTCCACAAATGTGTTCAATTATCCAAATATATTTCTGTCATTTACTGTTTTCTTTTTTGTTGTTGTTGCTTTTACTTTTTTGCGGTTGTTTTTTCTTTATATACATATATAAAAATTATATATGCTTTATATATTATATATAATAAAATATGTATACTTTATATATTATATATAATAATATATATATACTTTATATATTATATATAATAAAATGTATATACTTTATATATTATATGTAATAAAATATATATACTTTATATATTAAATGTAATATAATATATATACTTTATATATATTATATATATGATAAAATATTATATTTTTTTATTTAATAGAAACATGATCTTATTATATTGCCCAGGCTGGTCTCTAACTCCTGAGCTCCAGCAATCCTCCCACCTAAGTCTCCCCAAATGCTGGCATTACAGGTGTGAGCCACCACATCCAGCCCATTTCCTGTTTTCTTTTCTTTTGTTTTTGAGACGAAGTCTTGCTCTGTCACCCAGGCTGTAGTGCAGTGGCATGATCTCGGCTCACTGCAACCTCTGCCTTCCAGGTTCAAGTGATTCTCCTGCCTCAGCCTCCTGAATACCTGGGACTACAAGCGTGCACCACCATCCCTGGCTAATTTTTGTATTTTTAGTAGAGATGGGATTTCACCATGTTGGCCAGGCTGGTCTTGAACTCCTGACCTCATGATCTGCCCACCTCGGCCTCCCAAAGTGCTGGGATTACAGGCGTGAGTCACTGTGACTGGCCCATTTTCTGTTTTCTTATACTGGTAGTTAGAAAAAAGTTCTTTTTGATATCAGGAAAAAGTTATGTAATAGCTTAATATTTTAACTTAGAATCTGAAACATTAAAAAATAATAGGTTTGGGGAAGACAGCTTTACAGTGGAGATACCTGGCCAATATCACCTTAGCCAAATGACCGAAGTTAACATACTAGTAATATAACCTATCAACATCATGTGCCTCCTGATATGATGCACTGAGAAGGACTCAAAATCACTTCTGTGGTATTTTTACCAAAAATATATAATCTGAATTTGTCATAAGGAGGCCTCAGTTAAGCCTGTCTGTCATTTTCCAACACTAATGCAATAACATCAGCTGGGTGTCCTACAATTTAATTTAACCTTGATGGTAACTACCTGGAGTTAGCACAGACCCTACCTGTTAAGAGGCTCAAACTGCCTCATTTCAGACACCAGCTGCAATTTTCAGGTGTCCTCAAGGCACCCACATTTCTTCCTACCAACCACATTGATATGGTTTGACTCTGTGTCCCCACCCAAATCTTATCTTAAACTGTAATCCCCATGTGTCGAGGGAGGGAAGTTGATTGGATGATGAGAGCGGTTTCCTCCATGCTGTTCTTGTGGTAGTGAGTGAGTTCTCATGAGATCTGATGGTTTTATAAGTGTTTGGATGTTACTCCTTTTCTCTTCTCTCTCCTGACACCTTGTGAAGAAGGTCCTTGCTTCCCCTTTGCCTTACATCATAATTGTGATAGGGACAGGAGGCAGGGAAATTCTGGGCAGAAGAGGGCATGTCCCCAGTAAGGGTCCCACCCTCAAGCTTGGAACCGCAACCCAAAGTGAGAACATACATTCCTGTTGTCCCGCTTGAATGTTGCCTTTTCTAAAACCATCCGTGGCTGTCCCTGTCCTCTATCCTGTGCCCATAAAAACTCCAGGCTCAACCAGAGTGGAGAAGGAGCTGGACATCAGAGACTATGCTTGGATGTTGGAGAGAAGGCAGCTTAACTTCAGAGGGATGGCTCGATAGTGTAACTTTGGAGAGGAGTCTGGTTGGAGATGGCTAGACTCTGGGGGAAGATCACCTTCCTGCTCCATCCCGTTTCCACTAAGAGCCACTTTCATTGGCAATACAATCCTCTGGATTCACCGCCCTTCAATTTGTTCTTGTGACTTGATTTTTCCTGGACACTGAACAAGGGCTTCAGTACCACGGGTGAGGATGCAAAAGGCTGTCACACTGAACATCTGCCCTTGCTGGCAGAAAGCAGCCACCTCAACTCAAAAGGGCAGAGGGCTCACTGAGCTGTTTAAAACTTAAGCTGTCCATGGACAACAGAGCTAAGAGAGCACTGTAACACACTCCCTCTGGGCTTCAGGGGTTGTGGGCACCCGCTAGACACTGCCATGGGGTTTGCTCTGGCTGGGACCCAAAAGCACTCGCCCCGGCCCCGGCTCCTGCACCTGCTCACCTGCATGCTCCCTCCCACGAAGGGTGAAGCACAGCAGGGCCAAGTGAGTGGAGTTTGCCCCTGCTGGCACTGAAGCAGTCAGCTACATCCAGTGCTCATGTGCTCCAGTTCCTGCCCACGAAGGGGTCAGGGAAATTTCCTGCTTCAATTGTAAGTTTCCCGAGGCCTCCCCAGCCATGTGGAACTGTGAGTCAATTAAACCTATTTCTCTTATTAATTACCCAGTCTTGGGTATTTTTTTTTTATCACCGTGTAAAAATGGACTAATACACACATATTTGGGGGTTCTCCTGACCTGCCTCCTCTGAGGTTTGACAATTCTCTAAAATGAATCACAGAACTCAGTAAAGTGCTGTACTTACAATTGAAGTCTTATAAAGGATACAATACAGGAATGGCCAGATGCAAGCGATGTCTCGAACAAGGTATTGGTGCAGCGTGAGTTCAGAGTTCCCATGCCCTCTCCAGGTATATCACCCTCTCAGCACAGCAATGTGTTCAACTTGGAAGCTCCTAGGGCCTTGTTGTTTAAGGGCTTTTATCAAAGGGCTTTATTATGTAAGCACGGTTGTTTAAATCATTGGCCATTGGTGGTTGGACTAAATCTCCAGCTCTCTGCTTCCCTGGAGGTTAGGGAATAGGGCTGAAACTTCTAACATTCTTCTCACAAGATTAGTTTTTCTGGCAGCTGGCCCCTATTCTAAAGCTACCTAGGGTTAGGATTAACCTCATTAGTATAACAAAGACACTCTCCTCACTCTGGAAATTCCAAGAGTTTTAGGAACTCTGTGCTAGGAACTGTGGACAAAGACCAAAAATATTTTATATTATGCCACAAGCCCAAATTGTGGAACTGAAACTGCCACTGCAAAATTATAGCTGAGACAATAGCTGACCTAGCCGACTCCATCTTGCTTCTAACCTCCAAGCTGTCCTTGTTCATTTCTGGGTGTAGGCTGAACTAACTTTGGGAGGAACCTAGTTTATAGTTTATAGTTCAGAACAAAGATGATGACAGCCCTCTCCCAAGGTGGTCCCCTTCTTTCTTGGGGACTAGATTGCCTTTGTAGGACTAATTAGCCAAAAGATGAGAAATTATGGTTTAGGAGTCATGCAGCTGGAGGCTACAAGATTCTAACCCTCCCCAGATTGCTCCTGGGGATAACATCATTATTGTAAAGCCTAAGATCTGTGCTTGAGATATTTTGCAGACCCTGCACTTAATGGATCAGCTGGCACCACCCAGATTGATAAACTGGCTCATCTGATCTTGTGGCCCCCACCCTAGGAACTGACTCAGTGCAGGACAGCTATGCCTCCTTATGATTTCATCTCCAACCCAAACAATCAGTACTCCCAACTCACTGGCTGCCCCCACCCACCAAATTATCCTTAAAAACTCTGACCTTTGCCGGGCGCGGTGGCTCACGCTTGTAATCCCAGCACTTTGGGAGGCCGAGGCGGGCGGATCACGAGGTCATGAGATCGAGACCACGGTGAAACCCCGTCTCTACTAAAAATACAAAAAAAATTAGCCGGGCGTGGTGGCGGGCGCCTGTAGTCCCAGCTACTCGGAGAGGCTGAGGCAGGAGAATGGCGTGAACCCGGGAGGCGGAGCTTGCAGTGAGCGGAGATCGCGCCACTGCACTCCAGCCTGGGTGACAGAGCGAGACTCCGTCTCAAAAAAAAAAAAAAAAAAAAAAAAAACTCTGACCTTCGAATGCCTGGGGAGACTGATTTGAGTAATAATAAAACTCCAGTCTCCCGCACAGCCAGCTCTGCATGTATTACTCTTTCACTGTTGTGATTCCTCTGTCTTGATAAGTCGGCTCTGTCTAAGCAGCAGGCAAGGTGAACCTGTTGGGCAGTTAAAGAACATTCCACAAAATAACCAGCTAATGCTCTTCAAAATTGTCAAAGTCAGATTGTCAAAGTCAGAAAAAAAGAAAAAAAAAAAACACCCCAAAACCCAAGCTGTCCTAGATTGGAAGAGACTAAGGATACATGAAGATTAAATGCAACACAGAACCCTGGATTGGATTCTGGGTCAGAAAAAGAACATCAGTGGGACAACTGGTAATATTTGAGTAAGGCTTTGAGATTAGTTAATAATATTGTATCAATATTAGTTTGCTGTTTTTGATCATTGTATGATGGTTATATAAGATGTTAAGGCTGGGCATGGTGGCTCACACCTGTAATCCTAGCAGTTTGGGAGGCAGAGGTGGTAGGATTGCTTGAGCCCAGGAGTTTGAGACCAGCCTGGGCAGTATAGTGAGACCCTGCCTCTACCAAAAAAAAAAAAAAAAAAAAGTTAACATTAAGGAAAACTGAGTGAAGTGTATAGTCTACAGAAAATTTTTATGCCATTTTTGCAACTTTGTAATAAGTCTGATATCATTTAAAAATAAAAAATTGAAAACTAAAAATAAATGAAAAATAGTATGCATGTTACTCTAAATATTTATTTTTATTTTTATTTTTATTTTTTAGAGAAGTCTCGCTCTTGTCTCCCAGGCTTGAGTGCAATGGCTTGATCTCGGCTCACTGCAACCTTTGCCTCCTGGGTTCAAACGATTCTCCTGCCTCTGCCTCCCAAGTAGCTGCAATTAAGGTACCTGCCACCACACCCAGCTAATTTTGTTATATTTTAGTAGAGATGGGGTTTCACCATGTTGGCTGGGCTGGTCTCGAATTCCTGACCTCAGGTGATCCACCCGCCTAGGCCTCCCAAAGTGCTGGGATTATAGGTGTGAGCCACCACGCTTGGCTTCTAAATCTTAATAGTAGTTATTTTTATATTGATGAAATTGCCATAATTAAAAAATTGCTATTTTTAAAAGTAGATTAATAGCAATCTCAACTATCGCAGGGACAAAAAACCAAACACCGCATGTTCTCACTCATAGGTGGGAATTGAACAATGAGAACACTTGGACACAGGAAGGGGAACATCACACACTGGGGCCTGTCGTGGGCTGGGGGGAAGGGGGAGGGATAGTATTAGGAGATATACCTAATGTAAATGAGGAGTTGGCCGGGCGCGGTGGCTCACGCTTGTAATCCCAGCACTTTGGGAGGCCGAGGCGGGCGGATCACGAGGTCAGGAGATCGAGACCACGGTGAAACTCCGTCTCTACTAAAAATACAAAAAAATTAGCCGGGCGTGGTGGCGGGCGCCTGTAGTCCCAGCTACTTGGAGAGGCTGAGGCAGGAGAATGGCGTGAACCCGGGAGGCGGAGCTTGCAGTGAGCCGAGATCGCACCACTGCACTCCAACCTGGGTGACACAGACAGACTCCGTCTCAAAAAAAAAAAAAAAAATGAGGAGTTAATGGGTGCAGCACACCAACATGGCACATGTATACATATGTAACAAACCTGCACGTTGTGCACATGTACCCTAGAACTTAAAGTATAATAATAAAAAAATTGTTAAAAATCAAAAAGACAATAATACTACCAAATTTGTAATAAAAAAAATTTAGTAATCTCTATGCAATATTTCTTTGTAAATTTTTAGTGGTAAATAAAGATTAGTTATTATGTAGGGAATCATGTGGAGCCAAGGGGCTTGTCCTCCTAAAGGTTTGCTGAAAAATCACTGAAATGAGGCAGATTGATAAATAGGAGAAAAGACATACAAATGTATTTAATGTATATACATGTGAGCCTTCAGAATGAAGACCCAACCCCTCAGTGAGGTACAAAAACTTGTATAACATCTTGAGGTTACAGAAAGGATGTGGGCTCAGAGTATGGCCAAAAAAAATAATAATCATCAGTTATAGCGGTAAGTCAGGTTTTAGTGGCAAGGCAGATTACAGGAGGGAGAAAGGAAGAGGCTTGGCTAACAAATGCGGTCTTGTTATGGAGATGAAACCTCACAGGTAGGAGCCCTTAGAGAGAATAGATGGTAAATGTTCCTTTTCAGACCTTTAACTCTCAGTTAATCTTTCCTGGATCCAGCGAAGGGCTGGCTGTATTAATGCAGATTCTCTACAGATGGACATATGCAAATTTCTCCCACAAAAAACATCCTTGCGGGTCACTTCAAAGTATGTCAAAGAAATATATTTTGGGGTAAAATGTTTTTATTTCCTTCACATGTTATAATCAAAAGACTCAGAGATACTCGACAGTATCTTTCCAATATAATAAATAAGTAGGTGATAATATGAACTATTATATGATATACTAAGTGCCCTAAGACCAACAAATAATTTTGCTTCAAATGTTACGGTGTTCCCTAAACAGTATTTTAGTTGAAAAGCATTTCCTTGTGTAGAAGGACAGATTTGTTTCAGATGCTTTTGGATCCTCGAGATCTTTATATTATTGTACTTATTCCTCCTGTTTAAATTGAAACCGAATTATTCATATTGAAACAGTTAGATAAACCATTTACTTTCATTATTCAGACAATGGTAATACGCAGATTTTATTAGCAAGAGACATTTTACTGCCATCTGCCAAAAACTGTCATAGCATCAATTTTTAGAGCCAATAAAATTATAAATACAAATATTCACAAAAATAGAAAATTATAACGATGCCTATGAGTTGGGCACAGTGACTCATGCCTGTAATCCTAGCACTTTAGGGTGCCAAGGCAGCAGGATCACTTGAGCCTAGGAGACTGATGCTGCTTGAGTGATCTATGATTGGGCAGAGGGAGATGCTGTCTCTCAAAAAAAAAAAAAAGAAAGATAGGAATGACATCCTTGGCTGGGCACGGTGGCTCATGCCTATAATCCCAGAACTTTGGGAGGCTGAGGAGGGTGGATCACAAGGTCAGGGGTTCGAGACCAGCCTGACCAACATGGTGAAACCCCGTGTCTACTGACAATACAAAAAAATTAGCTGGGCGTGGTGGCAGGCGCTAATCCCAGGCGTGGTGGCAGGTACTGTAATCCCAGCTACTCAGGAGGCTGAGGCAGGAGAATTGCTTGAACCTGGGAGGCAGAGGTTGCAGTGAGCCGAGATCGCGCCACTGCACTCCAGCCTGGGTGACAGAGCAAGACTCTGTCTCAAAAAAAAAAAAAAAAAAAGAATGACATCCTTTAAGCCCTTGTGGTTCACAATCTGAACAGCTTGTCTTGGAGTTACTGAAAATGGAAAAGGTCAGTTTTCCAAGGGAGACCAGCCATATAAAATCTCTAGTCTAGATGTTCTTGGATTCCTTCCAGAAAGAATAATTGAGATGTGCTTCTTTTTCATATTTTCTTTGCTGTGCAAGCCAAGTCATCATAAGGTAATAATCTGCTTAAAGCAAGTGGACATTCAAGCACATATACTTTTTCTTGCTTGTTTCTGTCAATCTGAAATAATCAAAAGGACCAGAATCCAGTTTAGAGTTTATTCAAGCAAAAAGCTGGGAATAGCCATCTGAGGGACAAAGACTCTAGAGAAATGGGGTCAGTGTTCCTAAACTAAAAGCTAAGTTCTTACTTATATAGAAAGATAACAAAGACATTTAGTAGGATTATAACATTGTCTATAAAAGACTGGTTTATGAGTTACAACAATGTAATTTGTTGCAGTTTTGTTTTCTTTTCCATAAGACTTGTTTTCTTTTCTTTATAGCTGGTTTTTATTTCCTTTCCAATTGAAAAGAATGTATTTAACATCCCATCTTAAGACAATGTGATAGCCGTGAAGTTTTTGTGTGAGAAAGGTAAGAGGAATGTTAATCTATAAGTGAAGAGGGAAGGGGTCTTCCTTGGGGCTCTTTAATAATTTGCAACATTTTACAAAACAATATAGGCAACGAAAAAGGCTAATCTAGAAACAGAGAAACAAAGTTTACAGTTGCCTAGGTTACAGCTGTCTTTCACGTGACTCAGGTGCCATCATCACATTCATTTATTTTATTTTATTTTATATTTTATTTTATTTTATTTTTTGCTTGTAAAAATTTACAAGGTACAAGTGCAATTTTGTTACATGCATGGATTGCATAGTGCTCAAGTCAGGGCTTTTAGAGTACCTATCACCTGGATAACATACATTTTGCCCTTTAAGTAATTTATCTTCATGTACCCTTGCAACCCTCTTACCCTTCTGAGTCTGCGTGTTCTGTCATTCCACTCTCTACATTCATATGTATACATTTTTTTGAGTTCCCACTTATGAAAAGATGAGATATTTGTCTTTGTGTGTCTAACTTGCTTTACCTAAGGTTTTTTTTTTGTTTGTTTTTGTTTTTTTTTTTTAAACAGAGTATCACTCTGTCACCCAGGCTGGAGTGCAATGGCATGATCTCCGCTCACTGCAACCTCCACCTCGTGGGTTCAAGCAATTCTCCTGCCTCAGCCCCCTGAGTAGATGGGATTACAAGTGCACGGCACTATACCTGGCTAAGTTTTGTAGTTTTGGTAGAGATGGGGTTTCACCATGTTGGCCAGGCTGGTCTTGAACTCCTGACCTCAGGTGATCCGCCCACGTTGGCCTTCCAAAGAGCTGGGATTATAGGTGTGAGCCACCGTGCCTGGCTTTTACCTAAGATATTGACCTCTAGTTTCATCCATGTTGCTGCTAAAGACATGATTTCGTTCTTTTTTATAGCTGATTATGTGTATATATGCCGCATTTTCTTTATCGAATCATCCATGGATGAACACTTAGGTTGATTCCACATCTTTGCTATTGTAAATAGTGCTTTAATAAACGTACAAGTGCAGGTGTCTTTTTGATATATTGATTTCCTTTGGGTAGGTATTCAGTAGTGAGATTCCTGGATTGAATTGTAGTTCTATTTTTACTTCTTTGAGAAATCTCCAAACTGTTTTCCGTAGAGGGTTTACTAACTTACATTCCCACCAACATTGTGTAAGAGTTCTCTTTTCTCCACATCCTTGCCAATTGTTGTTATTTTTTTGACTTTTAAGTGATAGCTGTTCTGACTGGGATAAAATAATATTTAATTTTTTTTGTTTGTTTGGTTTTGAGACAGGGTCTTACCCTGTTGCCCAGGCTGGAGTGCAGCGGTGCAGTCACAGCTCACTGCAGCCTCGGACTCCTAGGCTCAGGTGATCCTCTCACCTCAGCCTCTCGAGTAGCTGAGACTATGGGTGTGCACCACCATGCCTGGCTAATGTTTGTATTTTTTGACAGGTGGTTTCTCTCTATATTGTCCAGGCTGGTGTCAAACTCCTGGGCTCAGGTGATCTTGCTGTCTTGGCCTCCCAAAGCGCTGGGATTACAGGCATGGGTCACCATGCCTGGCTTAGATGATATTTCATTGTGGTTTTAATTTATGTTTCACTGATAATTAGTGATGTTGAGCATTTTTTCACATAACTGTTGGCCATTTTTATGTCTTCTTTTGACAAATGTTGGGCCAGACGTGGTGGCTCATGCCTGTAATCCCAGCACTTTGGGAGGCTGAGGCGGGCAGATCACCTGAGGTCAGAAGTTTGAGACCAGCCTGGCCAACATGGTGAAGCCCCATCTCTATTAAAAATATAAACAATTGGCAGGGCATGGTGGTGGGTGCCTGTAATCCAGCTACTCAGGAGGCTGAGTCTGGAGAAATGCTTGAACCAGGGAGGTGGAGGTTGCAGTGAGTGAAGATCGCGGCATTACACTCCAGCCTGGCTGACAAGAGCGAAAACTCCATCAAAAAAAAAAAAAAAAAGAAAAAGAAAAATGTCTACTCATGTCCTTTGCCCACGTTTTTTTTTTTTTTTTAACAGATAGATATGACTGTGTCTCAATAAAGGTTTATTCACTAAAATGAAATTTGAATTTCATGATTTTCACATAATGAAATATTGTATTTTTTATTTATTTTTTTTTTTGTTCTGTCGCCCAGGCTGGAATACAATGACATGATCTCAGCTCACTGCAACCTCGGTCTCCCAGGTTCAGGCAATTCTCCTGCCTCAGCCTCCTGAGTAGCTGGGGCTACAGGCATGCACCACTATACCTGGCTAATTTTTTTGTATTTTTAGTAGAGACGGGGTTTCACCTTGTTGGCCAGGCTGGTCTCGAACTCCTGACCTCATGTGATCTCCTGCTTCTGCCTTCCAAAGTGCTGGGATTACAGGCGTGAGCCACTGTGCCTGGCCTGATTTTCACATAATAAAATATTTTTAAAACTTGTCTTCAACCATTAAAAAATGTGAAAATCAGGATGGGTGTGGTGGCTCATGCTTACAATCCCAACACTTTGGGAGGCTGAGCAAGCCAGGAGTATTGCTTGAACTCAAGAGTTTGAGACCAGTCTGGGCAACACAGTGAGACCTCTCCTCTGCTAAAAATAAAAAAAAATTACCCAGATGTGGTGGCACATATCTGCAGTCCCAGCTACTCAGGAGGCTGAGGCGGAAAGTTTGCTTGAGCCCAGGAGTTTGAGGCTGCAGTGAGCTATGATCATGTCACTTCATTCCAGCCTGGGTGACAGAGTAAGACTGTCTAAAAAAATAAAATAATAAAATAAAATAAAATAAGATAAAAATGTAAAAAACAGATACAGACCATATGTTAGTAGGCAGTGGGCAGGATTCAGTCCAGCGGCCAGACTTTGCTGACCCCTGTCTTAAGTGAAGATATTGACAAGACCCAAACCTGAATCTCTCCTAAAATCAAGACTTCAAAGCAGATTATTAATGAGAAATGCCCTGTGCCAGATGCCCCTGTGGTATGAACAAGGTCAGGTTCCTCATACAGGACAATGGACTGGCACTTGCCCACTTTTTAATGGTATTATTATTTTTTTTGTTGAGTTGTTTGAGTTCCTTGTATGTATACTCTGGATATCAGTCCCCTGTCAGATGCATAGTTTGCAAATATTTTCTCCCATTCTGCAGGTTGTCTGTTCCTCTATTGATTATTTATTTTGCTGTGCAGAAGCTTTTAGTTTAATTAAGTCTAATTGGTCTATTTTTGTTTTTTGTTGCCTGTGCTTTTGAGGTCTTAGTCGTAAATTCTTTCCCTAGACCAATGTCCAGAAGAGTTTTTTCCAGATTTTCTTCCAGTTTTTTTTTTTTTTTTTTTTTTTTGAGACGGAGTTTCACTTTTTTTGCCCAGTCTGGAGCGTAGTGGTGTGATCTCGGTGATCTCGGCTCACTGCATCCTTCTCCTCCTGGGTTCAAGCGATTCTCCTGCCTCAGCCTCCCTAGTAGCTGGGATTGCAGGCTTGCACCACCTTGCCCGGCTAATTTTTGTATTTTTAGTAGAGACAGGGTTTCACCATGTTGGTCAGGCTAGTCTCCAACTCCTGACCTCAGGTGATCCACCCACCTCGGCCTCCCAAAGTGCTGGGATTACAGGTGTGAGCCACCACGCCGGGCCTTCTCCCAGTATTTTTATAGCCACAGGTCTTACATGCAAGTCTTTAGTCTATCTTGAGTTGATATTAGTATATGATGAGAGACAGGGGTCCAGATTCATTTTTCTGCATATGGCATTCTAGTTTTCCCAGCAGCATTTATTGAAAAGGGTGTCCCTTTCCCAATGTATGTTCTTATTGACTTCGTCAAAGATCAGTTGGCTATACATATGTGGCTTCATTTCTGGGTTCTCTATTCTGTTTCATTGATCTTTTTGTCTAATTTTATACCAGTATCATTCTGTTTTTGGTTACTATAGATTCAGACTCTAATTTGAAGTCAGGTAATGCAATGTCTCCAGCTTCAATCCTTTGCTTAGAATTGCTTTGGTTATTTGGACCCTTTTTTTGGTTCTGCATGAATTTTAGAATTTTTTTTATAGTTCTGTGAAAAATAATGTTGGCATTTTGATGGGGATAGCACTGAATTTGTACATTGCTTTGGGTAGTATGGTCATTTTAGTAATATTAATTCTTCCAATCCATGAACTGGGAGGTTTTTTTTCATTTGTTTGTAGCATCTCTGATTTCTTTCATCAGTGTTCTGTAGTTTTCCTTGTAGAGATCTTTTACCTCCTTGGTTAAATATAGTCCACGGTACTTCATTATTCTTTAATATTATAACTATTTCAAGTAGGATGTCTTCTTGATTTCACTCTCAGCTATATTGCTAATTGGTGTACAGACACACTCCTGATATTTGTATATTAATTTTGTATCCTGCAACTTTACTAAATTCATTTATCAAATGTAAGAGTTTTTTGGTGGAACCTTTAGATTTTTTCAGATATAAGATCATGTCAGGCCGGGCGCGGTGGCTCACGCTTGTAATCCCAGCACTTTGGGAGGCCAAGGCGGGCGGATCACGAGGTCAGGAGATCGAGACCACGGTGAAACCCCGTCTCTACTAAAAATACAAAAAATTAGCCAGGCGTGGTGGCGGGCACCTGTAGTCCCAGCTACTCGGAGAGGCTGAGGCAGGAGAATGGCGTGAACCCGGGAGGCGGAGGTTGCAGTGAGCTGAGATCGCGCCACTGCACTCCAGCCTGGGTGACAGAGCGAGACTCCGTCTCAAAAAAAAAAAAAAAAAAAGATCCTGTCATCATCAGAGATACTTTGACTTTCTATTTTTCAATTTGGATGCCTTTTTCTTCTTTCTCTTGCTCGATTGCTCTGGCTACGAGTTCCAGTATTTCATTGAATAGTGGTGGTGGATTGCTGTTCATAACACAGGCCAGCAGAAAGATGTAAATGTTATTATTTGGATTGATTATTACAGAATATATTTTTAATATATATATATGTATTGCCCTCTGTAAGTCCCCATTCAGCATCTGGTACAGCATCTGCTACTAATTAGTAAAAGAGACTTAAAGCTTTCAATTCCCATGAAATAGCCTGTTGACCCTCATTAATTGGGCAGTCCTTTTGACATAGTTTGGGGTTCTAGGCACACATGGTTTGTTATTTGTAGAACTATGACTAGTTTGCCTCTTTTCCCAAAATAGGAAGAGAAGCCAGCTTTTGGGAACCTGAGATGACCAAAACATTTTTTACAACAGCCATGCCAGCATTATGTAGACAAGAGTGTGCCGTATGTCTTTCTGAACTAACACTTACCACACAACTGATTAAAGGCCTAGGATTTAGGACTGAAGGATATGTGAAAAAAATTCAGAATCTAAGCTGTTGGGGATCTAAATTATTTTGAGCCTTAAAAGAATGTGACCTAAAAAAGAAAACTATGGACCAATATCCCTGATGAACATACATGCAAAATTCCTCAACAACATACTAGTAAGCCAATTCAAACAGCACATCAGACAGCACACATCATGACCAAGGATGGAATGCAAGGATGGTTCAACATATGCAAATTAATAAATGTAATACATCATATAAAGAGAATTATAGAAAAAAACCATATAATTATCTTAATAGATGTGAAAAAAGCATTTGATAAAATTCAGCATCCCTTTGTGATAAAAACCCTCAACAAACTAAGCATAAAAGTAATATACATACCTCAAGCTAATAAAAGCCATGTATGACAAACCCACAGCCAACATCATACAGAATGGGGAAAGGTTGAAAGCATTCCCCCAACAAACTGGAATAAGACAAGAATATTCTTTTATAATCAACTATATTCATTATGCTTAATATTTTATTTCCTCCATGGCATAATTTAAATCATCACTTCCAAACTATTTGTTTTCCAATTACCAGGTATAATGCAGTTTTTCTGTTATCAGGTCTATGTAGCTTTCCCCAAGGGCAAACCAGCTATTTAAATAAATTTTCCAGTGGCCCTGGGTCACTAAATTATCCAGAATAGAGCTCTTTGGTAAGGCAAATTAAGTGGTGGCAAACTTGGCTGGACACTGAAGCAGTCTCTGAGGATGCAGGATTGTGACGTAACAAACTCCTGGAGGCCCAGTGCAGTGGCTCATGCCTGTAATCCCAGCACTTTGGGAGGCCGAGGCGGGCAGATCACGAGGTCAGGAGATTGAGACCATCCTGGCTAACACGGTGAAATCCTGTCTCTACTAAAAATACAAAAAATTACTGGGCGCGGTGGCAGGTGCCTGTAGTTCCAGCTACTCGGGAGGCTGAGGTGGGAAAACTGCGTGAACCCAGGAGGTGGAGCTGGCAGTGAGCCGAGATCACACCACTGCACTCCAGTCTGGGCAACAGAGCGAGACTCCATCTCAAAAAATATATAAATAAATAAAATAAAAAGAAAAAATAAAAAACTCCTGGAAAGTGTTGGGGACTGAGGTTAAGGGTTAATGCAACCAGGAAATCTGGAGCCTGTCTTCAGAGCTGCTAGGAGAGGTTTATGGCAAGGATTTATTTCTTCCTTTTCCTTTTCCTTCCTTCCTTCCTTCCTTCCTTCCTTCCTTCCTTCCTTCCTCTTTCTTTCTTTCTTTTCTTTCTTTCTCTCTCTTTCCTTCTTTCTTTCTCTCTCTCTTCCTCTCTTTCTCCTCTTTCTTTCTCTCTCTCTCTCTTCCTCTCTTTTTCTTTCTTGCCCTTTCCCATGGTACCAATATGGCAGGGAGTTCCCTAAAAATTGCCAGATGTCTTCTAGCTCCTGCAAAAGCAGCTAGAATGGGCTTGCTCTTCCTCACACCCTAGCCACACTCTGAATCTAAGGGCCCCTGTGTTCAGGGTCACTCCCCAGTGACAAGCTGCCTTCTAGTGTGGTCAGTAGGTGAATGGGAGAGCTTGGGCTGGGGAACAGGACCATCAAGGGGCTCAGTTTCTTCCTCCTCACTGTTTTTGTTGTCCTGGCCTAGTTTGGGTCTTTGGTGCCAGGGATCCTGATAGAGCTCTTTTTAGTTTGTCTGGACAATGTCTGGGGTGAATACCAAGAGCCAGAGTGAAATAAGACTCCACATGTCTTGAGATGAGCTATTGGCTGAAACCCAGAGAGGGGACCAAGGCTTCTTGGAAGTTCTATGAGATCGAATGCCCTATTTAGTAGAAGGCTCAGTGTTAAAATATGAATGTAATAGTGTTGAAATGTAAACTGTGCCCAGCCAAGGAGGAAATGAAAACACTGAGGACTGTAAGTCAAAAACTTTGGTTCTGTCTTTCTGTCTTTACTATTCCACATAGTAGACAAGTGGCAACAGGGATAGTAGACAAGTGGCAACAGGCAGATCACTAAATCTCCCTGTGGCTTGGCTTCCTCTCAGTAATACAGTAAAGGGTTATGGTGAGGGTCACTGAGACAGCATATGTGGAAACAAACAAATACATGCAAAGGTGTTCACCATTATTAGTATTTTCTGTCTCATAGACACTTTAAAGATTGGAAAAAAGAAAAGAGCTTCTCTGAAGAAGTTAGTCCAATACAAACCATTTAAAATCACTGACCAGTAGAGCCTGATTTCCCACATTTTCCAAATTCTAAACTAAGTGGTCAATGTTGGTTTTGGGGGCTGTATTAGTCAGGGTTCTCTGGAGGGACAGAACAAATAGGATAGATGTATATATAAAGGGGAGTTTATCAAGGAGTATCGACTCACACAATCACAAGGTCCCACAATAGGCCATCTGCAAGCTGAGGAGCAAGGAAGCCAGTGCGAGTCCCAAAGCTGAGGAACTTGGAGTCTGATGTTTAAGGGCAGGAAGCATCCAGCATGGGAGAAAGGTGTAGACTGGGAGGCTAAACCAGTCTAATCTTTCCACATTCTTCTGCCTGCTTTTATTCTGGCCACACTGGCAGCTGATTAGATTGTGCTCGCCCAGATTGAGGGTGAGTCTGCCTTTCCCAGACAACCGACCCAAATGTTAATCTCCTTTGGCAACACCCTCACAGACACACCCAGGAGCAGTACTTTGCATCCTTCAATCCAATCGAGTTGACACAATATTAACCATTACGGAGCATTTCAGCAACACCATCAATCCCCATAGATACACCACCAGATTTTATCTCCCCCTTAGTTTTTTGCTATACAGATTGGCATGACTGTTTTTCTTCTTCCTCTTCTTCTTCTTCTTCTTCTTCTTCTTCTTCTTCTTCTTCTTCTTCTTCTTCTTCTTCTTCTTCTTCTTCTTCTTCTTCTTCCTCTTCCTCTTCTTCTTCTTCTTCTTCTTCTTTCTTCTTCTTCTTCTTCCTCCCCCCTGCCCCCAGGCTGGAGTACAGTGGTGCCATCTCACTGCAACCTCCGCCTCCTGAATCCAAACAATTCTCCTGCCTCAGCCTCCCAAGTAGCTGGGATTACAGGTGTGCACCACCACACCCAGCTAATTTTTGTATTTTTAGTAGAGACAGGGTTTCACCATGTTGGCCAGGCTAGTCTCCAACTCCTGACCTCGTGATCCACCCACCTCGGCCTCTCGAAGTGCTGGGATTATAGGCATTATCCACCATGCCCAGCCAGCATGACCATTTTAAACATTTTTAACACTGAGGAATGGAATACATATGTAGAAAAGGGAATAAAACAGCCGAGCGCTGTGGCTCATGCCTGTAATCCCAGCATTCTGGGAGGCCGAGGTGGGTGGATCATCTGAGGTCAGGAGTTCGAGACCAGCCTGACCAAAATGGTGAAACCCCGTCTCTACTAAAAACACAAAAAATTAGCCAGGTGTGGTGGTGAACGCCTGTACCAGCTACTCGGGAGGCTGAGGCAGGAGAATCTCTTGAACCCAGGGAGGTGGAGGTTGTAGTGAGCCAAGATCATGCCATTGCATTCCAGCCTGGGCAACAAGAGCAAAACTCCGTCTCAGAAAAAAAAAAAAAAAAAAAAAAAAAAGGGAATAAAACATAATTTTGCTAGCTTGGGGTCCTTCGAGAAGCAGAGGCCAAGAAGGGATTAAATGTGCAATGATTTTATTAAGATAAATACCTTTGGGAAAGTAAATAGGAAGGGAATCGGAGAGGCTTTGGGGAAAGGCTAGGGCAGCAATTGTTCCCCTGCAAGTCTGACCAGAGTGAAAGAGAGAGAGATAGATTTGTCCTAAATTGACTTGAAGCCTAGGGAAGGTTTGGCAAGGCTGTTGGGGAGCCCCTCAGCGGAAGTTGGTGGTTGCAAGCCTCCTGTATCTCCCAGGATCTGTTCTGCCCTGCTCTACCTGTCAATCTCAGCCATGAGTGGAGCAGCCTCAGGGCCAACCCCATTGTTGTGGGGGTGGGGTTGGCCTGGCCACAATGCTGCAGTGGGGTTCTGAATGCATCTAAGCCTTCAGTCAAGTAATACTCCTTGTAATAGGAGGGCTGGGTGGTGCTTTCTCGTAGCCTCCACAGTAAATGTTTATAAGGCAAACAGTAAATATTTATAAGGCAAACACTTATCTAATTATCAGCTAGATCAAGACAGGAAATTTCAGAATATCCCTGTGTTTTGAAACAACATCCGGCTCAAACCCCTCCTTTTCCATGGAGGAACCACTATTCTGCTTTTTATGAATGTTGGTTACTTCTTTTGGTCACTTGTCATTCTTTGGTGTTTTGCCAATTATGTATGTATTCCTAAACAATAATTTAGTTTTGCTTATTTTTGAACTGCATATAAATGGAATTAGTGTGTATGCTTTTGTGTCTTGCATTTTTGCATGATATTAATTTTAAGATTCATTTATATTATCGTGCATATCTCTAGTCTGTTTACTTTTATTGCCGTGTGTATTTCATTGTACGAACATCTCACAATTTATCTATTCCAGTGTTTTTCCTGAATGGGCTATTGCAAACAATTTTGAGTATATAAGACCATCAGGATACATGTACGATGTCAAATGTTTTTGTGAGAGAAAGGTCCAAAGGCAGCCAGTGTTCCCAAGAAGAACCCTGTGCTTGGTACCGGAGGTGCTGACCAGCTCCCTAAGCACATTGCATGCAAGAGCTCAGAGCACACCAGACTGTACCTGTTCCCTCTGTACTGAGCACAAGTAAACCTTTCTCAAAACTGCTTAACAGGCTGGGCGCGGTGGCTCATGCCTGTAATCCCAGCACTTTCGGAGGCAGAGGAGGGTGGATTACCTGAGGTCAGGAGTTGGAGACCAGCCTGGCCAACATGGTGAAACCCCGTCTCTACTAAAAATACAAAAATTAGCTGGGCACAGTGGTGGGCGCCTGTAATCCCAGCTACTCAGGAAGCAGAGTCAGGAGAATCGCTGGAACCTGGGAGGCAGACGTTGCAGTGAGCCAAGATCATGCCACTGCACTCCAGCCTGGGCGACAGGAATAAAACTCCATCTCAAAAACAAACAAACAAAAAAAACAAATAAAAACCGGACTACTTAGCCATGCATGTGTCGGGCATGCCCCCAGCTTTTTGTATTTCAGACCTCATGGGGCAAGGGTCTGGGCCTAGCAGACCACAGCCCAGAAAGGGCTATATGTGTCCATGCTGCCTGGATTGGATATGAAGTGCGTCTGCTAGTTGTGGGGACCGATGTCTTGCAAGGGACTGGATTTTGTATTCTCACTCGTCTTGCTGTAAATAGATGCTTGACCCTGGTGTGCATGTTGTCTGTTCTCAGTGACCTTGACTCATGCTCTGGTCTTCTCTTCCTTGGGCAGCACTTACCTGCTTCTTGAACTTGGCCACACTCATGTCATATTTTATCCCGTGGCACCATCTGACCACCTGGTAAAACAGTTCCTCTATAAAGATCCTGGTGCAGATGCACATAATTTTCTCAGGGAATATGTCCCTGGGTCACTGCATGAATCTCTGCTATTTACATATTTATTTTTCACTCTAATAGTTAAATGTGAAGAGCTTAGCATGATTTTGGTGGATTTTTGACACAGAATTAAACAAGTAGAAAAAAAATTAATTTTCTTCCTTTAAAACCACGAAGATAAATGAGAGGAAGGATTAAGATTCATAACAGTCGATGAGAGAAAGAGGGAAGGGTAGCGGAGAGTGGTGAACGAGTAGGTTGGAGACCTGTGTGCTTACTCAGGGTGACCCTGCTGTGTCCCTGGACCTCAGTATCTTCATCTTTTAAGTCCCCTTCCAGTTTAAACATTCTAAGATTGAGATAAGATAACTAGCAGCAATTTCTATCCCTTTCAACCTTATTCTAAAGGTATCCTAATCAGTTCTTGAATGTTAAATTTTTTTTTAAGGGAGTCTCACTCTGTCACCCAGTCTGGAGTGCAGTGGTGCGATTTTGGCTTACTGCAACCTCCACCTCCCAGGTTCAAGCAATTCTCCTGCTTCAGCCTCCCGGGTAGCTGTGACTATAGGCGCTCGCCACCATGTCTGGCTGAGTTTTGTATTTTTAGTAGAGACGGGGTTTCACCATGTTGGCCAGGCTGGTCTTGAACTCCTGACCTCAAGTGATCAGCCTGCCTCAGCCTCGCAAAGTACTGGAATTACAAGTGTGAGCTACTGTGCCTGGCCTTACATATTAGAATTTTTAAATGCTTGTCCTGGTGCAGCTCGTGTGCTCCTTGGGTGTGGACGTGGTCTCCCCTTTGTGAATTGACAGCTGAGGAGACTGGTACTCACCCAGCCCCAGGAAAAGCCCAGGGAAGAAGAATGGTGATCCCATTAGTTTGAAGATGGCAGCACAGGACAATTCTTTGGTGCAGTGGGAGATTAAGAAGCACACAAGGATGGTTTGAGCTTAGGAGTTTGCGGCTGCAGTATGCCATGATCACGTCTGTGAATAGCCACTGCACTCTAGCCTGGGCAACATAGCCAGGCCCCTCTGTCTAAAGTAAAAAAAAAAAAAAAAAAACATACACCACGAAGTAAATTAGTTAACATGAGCTGGGGATACACAGTTTATGAGGAGGCTTGGTGGGAGCCATCAATGTATAGGACACACCCATACAGCTGGGAATGGCAGATGGAGAGAAACTGTGTCATGGCAGCAGGTAGGAGGTGCCTACTACAAAGAGAGCCTCTACTCTACTCCAGAGCTCCTCCCTTAGACTACATACGCTCACTTAGCAAATTCAGCATTTCCTACCTGCCCTTTCCATTCTTTTTTTTTTTTTTTTTTTTTTGAGACAGTCTTGCTCTGTAGCCCAGGCTGGAGTGCAATGGCATGATCTCGGCTCACTGCAACCTCCGCCTTCCGGGTTCAAGCGATTCTCCTGCCTCAGCCTCCCGAGTAATTGGGATTACAGGCCCGTGCCACCACACCCGACTAATTTTTGTATTTTTAATAGAGACGGGGTTTCACCAGGTTGGCCAGGCTGGTCTTGAACTCCTGACCTTGTGATCTGCCGGCCTTGGCCTCCCAAAGTGCTGGGATTACAGGCGTGAGCCACTGTGCCTGGCAATTACATTCCTATTACATTCTGACTTCCCCAGACTAATTCTCTTTAGTCTTTCCTTGTGGCACGCTGCATTCTTTCAATATACCTAAGGAAACTGGTGCTCGCCACCATGCCTGGCTAATTTTTGTATTTTTAGTAGAGACGGCGTTTCACCATGTTGGCCTGGAAACTGGGAAAGGCATGGCACCTCCTACCCACTCCCCTTTTTCTTTTTAGTTAAATCAAGATGTTGGACATGTGTGGGAAAAACACCGACCCTTAATA
This sequence comes from Symphalangus syndactylus, assembly GCF_028878055.3. Taxonomy (NCBI): domain Eukaryota; kingdom Metazoa; phylum Chordata; class Mammalia; order Primates; family Hylobatidae; genus Symphalangus; species Symphalangus syndactylus. Next base: position 128,193,913 of record NC_072428.2, on the reverse strand, counting down.
GAACAATACGCTCAGCATCCCGCGTTTTCCATTTATGGTATCTCACTTCACTTTTAACTTTATATGATGAGTTATTTTGTAATCACTGTTTAACAAAACAATGTCAGCCATGTATGGTGGCTCAGGCCTATAATCCCAGCACTTAGGGAGGCACAGATGGGAGGATCACTTGAACCCAGTAGTTCAAGACCAGCCTGGGCAACACAATGAGAAAAAAAATTTTTTTAATTAGCTGGGCATGCTAGAGTGTGCCTACAGTCCCAGCTACTTAAGAGGCTGAGGCTGGAGGATCCCTTGAGCCCAGGAATTCAAGGCTGCAGTGAACTAGGATTGTACCACTGCACTCCAGCCTGGGCAACAGAGTAAGACCCTGTCTCTAAAAAAAAAAAAAAGAAAACAACAAACAACAAAACAATACCAGCAACAATCCTTGTCAACCTTGTTTGATTGGTGAATGCTGTGAAAGGAAATTAAATTTTGAGACCCCCACACTCATTTAGCCAAAGGGAAAAGTCAAGCTGGGAACTGGGTCATGCAAACCTGCCTGCCCTATTTGGTTCTTAAATAAGATGGCTACAAGAGGAAAGGCTACATGCCTCCCCCATGTTTTGTCCATAGGAAATTCCTGTGAGCTGTTAAAACTTTACCATGGCAATGCAAATTGATAGCTTATCTTTTTTTTGAGACGGAGTTTCACTCTTGTTGCCCAGGCTGGAGTGCAATGGTGCGATCTTGGCTCACTGCAACCTTCACCTCCCAGGTTCAAGTGATTCTCCTGCCTCAGCCTCCCAAGTAGCTGGGATTCAGGCATGCGCCACCAAGCCCAGCTAATTTTGTGTTTTTAGTAGACAAGGTTTCTCCATGTTGGTGAGGCTGGTCTCGAACTCCCAACCTCAGGTGATCCACCCACCTCATCCTCCCAAAGTGCTGGGAGGCTCACAAGTGTGAGCCACCTCATCTGATCCAGAGTTTATCTTTATAGGTGCAGTCACCCCGACCTGCCAGTCACAAATGCATATCTGATTGTTCCCCTACCCCATTCTGTCTGTATTATTGTAACTGCCCAAGGAGTTCACCTTGCCCACTGCCTAGACAGAACCGATTCATCAAGACAGGTGAACTGCAATGGAGAAAGAATAATTCATGCAGAGCCAGCTGTGTGGGAGACCGGAGTTTTATTACTCAAATCAGTCTCCCCATGCATTCAGGGAGCAGAGTTTTTAAGGATAACGTGATGGGTAGGGAGGAAGCCAGTGAGCCAAGAGTGCTGATTGGTCAGGGATGAAATCCTACGGAATCATAGCTGTCTTCTTGCACTGAGTCAGTTCCTGGGTGGGGGCCACAGGATCAGATGAGCCAGTTTATTGATCTGGGTGGCGCCAGCTGATCCATCAACTGCAGGGTCTGCAAAATATCTCAAGCACTGACCTTAGGAGCAGTTTAGGGAGGGTCAGAGCCTTGTAGCTTCCAGCCGCATGACTCCTAAACTATAATTTCTAATCTTGTGGCTAATGTTAGCCCTACAAAGGCAATCTAGTCCCTAAGCAAGAAAGAGGTCTGCTTTGAGAAAGGGCTGTTAGCATCTTTGCTTAAACTATAAACTAGGTTTCTCCCTGTCAGGCCCCTGAGCCCAAGCCAAGCCATCGCATCCCCTGTGACTTGCACGTATACATCCAGATGGCCTGAAGTAACTGAAGATCCACAAAAGAAGTAAAAATAGCCTTAACTGATGACATTCCACCATTGTGATTTGTTCCTGCCCCACCCTGACTGTAATCTCCCCCACCCTTAAGAATGTACTTTGTAATCTCCCCCACCCTTAAGAATGTACTTTGTAATCTCCCCCACCCTTAAGAATGTACTTTGTAATCTCCCCCACCCTTAAGAAGGTATTTTGTAATCTCCCCCACCCTTAAGAAGGTTCTTTGTAATTCTCCCTACCCTTGAGAATGTACTTTGAGAGATCCACCCCCTGCCCCCCAAAACATTGCTCCTAACTCCACCGCCTATCCCAAAACCTGTAAAAACTAATGATAATCCACCACCCTTTGCTGACTCTCTTTTCGGACTCAGCCTGCCTGCACCCAGGTGAAATAAACAGCCATGTTGCTCACACAAAGCCTGTTTGGTGGTCTCTTCACACGGACGCGCATGAAACTCCCCAGGTTAGTTCAGCCTATCACCAGGAATGAACAAGGATAGCTTGGAGGTTAGAAGCAAGATGGAGTCGGTTAAGTTAGATCTCTTTCACTCTCTCAGTCATAATTTTGCAAAGGCGGTTTCATTATCTTATGTAAAATGCAGATTCCCACATTTTTCCTCTGCCCTCTTTTGTTGATGCGAAAATTCTGTGCTTCTCAATATCCTGCCCTTTTCTCTTTAAATTTGGAGCCCTCGGCCGGGCGCGGTGGCTCACGCTTGTAATCCCAGCACTCTGGGAGGCCGAGGCGGGCGGATCACGAGGTCAGGAGATCGAGACCACGGTGAAACCCTGTCTCTACTAAAAATACAAAAAAAATTAGCCGGGCGTGGTGGCGGGCACCTGTAGTCCCAGCTACTTGGAGAGGCTGAGGCAGGAGAATGGCGTGAACCCGGGAGGTGGAGCTTGCAGTGAGCCGAGATCGCGCCACTGCACTCCAGCCTGGGTGACAGAGCGAGACTGCGTCTCAAAAAAAAAAATAAATAAAAAATAAATTTGGAGCCCTCAAATCATCTTCGGAGAAAGACATAGACCTGTCTCCCGGGCACGTCCTTAACTTTGGCAAATAAGTCTCCAAAAATGATGGAGACTTTTCTCATCATTTTCTTTGATTGACAATGTAAATACTTTTTATTGATTATTATAAAACGAAAGACGATGTTTTTATTTCTTTTTAACAGGTAGCTGCTGTATGTGGCGCGATCTGCCTTTTGAGGCGGAGACGTTTCCTTAAAAGGAAGGGAACCTGCATAAGTTTCTCTTTAGGGCATTTGCCTTGTAATTTAATTACATTTCTGGTCTAAACAATTTCTTATGAAGAAACAGTTAAAGGCCAGGCGCGATGGCTGACGTCTGTAATCTCAGTACTTTGGGAGGCCAAGGCAGGCGGATCACGAAGTCAGGAGTTTGAGACCAGCCTGGCCAACATGGAGAAACCTTGCCTCTACTAATAATACAAAAATATTAGCCAGGCATGGTGGCGTGAGCCTGTAATCCCAGCTACTTGGGAGGCTGAGGCAGGAGAATCGCTTGAACCCAGGAGGCAGAGATTGCAGTGAGACAAGATCCAGGCTGGGTGACAGAGCAAGACTCAGTCTCCAAAAAAAAAAATGGAAACAATTAAAATATATTAATTGGCTGGGTGCAGTGGTTCATGCTTGTAATCCCAGAACTTTAAGAGGCCCAGGCAGGCAGATCACTTGAGCTTAGGGGTTCAAGCCTGGGCAACATGGTGAAACCTCATCTGTACCAAAAAAATACAAAAATCAGCTGGGCATGGTGGCGTGTGCTTGTAGTCCCAGCTACTCAGGAGGCTGAGGTGGTAGGATGGCTTGAGCTCTGGATGTGGAAGTTTCAGTGAGCTGGGCAACAGAGTGATACCCTGTCACAAAAAAACAAACAATAACAACAAAAACAAAAATGAATTGATATTGTTAAAACTAAATCTTCCTTAAAGTTAAGGTTTATGAGTTTCCAGAAAGATTTCCATTTTTGTAATTTGATATTTGAATGGAAAGAAGCCACAGTTAATCTTATTCAGTGTTAGGTACAGTAAGTTCCTCTTCAAAGAGTTGGCTTGTTCAGCTTCCTTGTTCTTTGTTCTCTATTTTCTTTTTTTTTTTTTTTTCTGAGACAGAATCTCACTCTGTCACTCTGTCACCCAGGCTGGAGTGCAGTGACGTGATCTTGGCTCACTGCAAGCTCCACCTCCCGGGTTCACACCATTCTCCTGCCTCAGGCTCCCAAGTAGCTGGGACTACAGGTGCCCGCCACCACTCCCGTCTAATTTTTTTGTGTTTTTAGTAGAGATGGGGTTTCACCGTGTTAGCCAGGATGGTCTCGGTCTTGATCTCCTGACCTCATGATCCGCCTGCCTCGGCCTCCCAAAGTGCTGGGATTACAGGCGTGAGCCACAGCGCCCAGACTGTTCCTTGTTCTCTATTTTCATGCCTAACTTCCTCGTTCTTTGTACCTCTACTTGCCCCTAGTTACAGTAAATAACCTTCCTGCCAACCTTAATCTGTAACTCACATCTATTTCCCTGATTACTTGCTCTGCAATTGCCCTTCCTGCCGAAACTACCCCCCAGCCTTTGCTGCTCCCTAACATGCCCGGACATGCCTTGTATTGTAACAAACAACCTCTCCCTTCCTGCCTAGTTAGCCCTATTCAATTTTAAACAGTAGCCAATCGAGTCAGCTTAGATTGTGCAGTCGGACTCCAGCCAATGGGGAAAGGACAAAGCTACAGGAGCTGCTGCGTTAGGGATAAAAACCACTGCCCTACCCCACTCAGTGTGCTATCACCATGGCCAGGAGTGTGAGCAGCACCTTCTGCAGAAGTAAATTTGCCTTACTGAGAAATCTTTTGTTCGAGTGCTGGTTTTCTTTATGACTTTGAGCTCTTATTTCTAACATTCAGTAACAACTGCTAAGCAATAACCTAATTGCCCTTTTCTCTTATCCCCAGTCTCTCACCTGAGGTCCCTTGAAGTAAAAAAATCTGAGGAGAAATAATTACCTGTCAAATATGAGTGACAAATTCAAACTGTAACTGGTAGGAACTGAGTCCTTAGCTCAGTGCCAGTTTGGGCCTGGATTGGTTGTTTCAGAAGCTGAAATCTTGTAAGTTTCAGCCTCAAAGATTTGTGGTGTTAGCCTCCTGGTGCTCAGCACAGGATGTGTTCTTACCCCAACCAAATAGAAAGAGTAGGCTGAATTAACCTATCCCATATACACCTCAACCCAGGCCCTGTGACTCCTCTGTATTGTCAATGGAGGGACATGGAGGGGAATTAAAAAAAAAAAAAAGAAAGAAAGGCCGAGCATGATGGCTCATGCCTGTAATCCCAGCACTTTGGGAGGCTGAGGTGGATGGATCACCTGAGGTCAGGAGTTCAACACCAGCCTGGCCAACATGGTGAAACCCTGTCTCTACTAAAAATACGAAAATATTAGCTGGGTGTGGTGGCATGTGCCTATAATCCCAGCTCTTTGGGAGGCTGAGGCAGGAGAATCACTTGAACCTGCGAGGCAGAGGTTCCAGTGAGCCGAGATTGTGCCACTGCACTCCAACCTGGGCGACAGAGCAAGACTCTGTCTCAAAAAAAAAAAAAGAAAGAAAGAAAAAAATGATTGATGGCACCACTCACCGCCTGCAGTGGTTTGATCAGAAAGTATACCACTTGCATGAATAATTTTAGATGCAATTTTTGAAGCCTATGTATTTATTGAATAATTATGACAGATGGAGGAAAAATGACATGTAGTAAGTTAAATTCTTGTCTAAAATTGTTGTTCAAAACATGTGAAGCACAATTAAATTATTCTGAAGCAAGATTTTTTTAAAAAGCAGGATTTTCTTTTGGTGTGATTAGGCTTTGTTAATTACTCTCTTATTCTATGTTTAGAATGAAAAGGTGGGCGTCATTACCCAGTGCAGCTGGATTAACAATAACAGCCCGCCCACAAAAAAAGGGGAGGACTTGTCTTAGACCCTATTAGGATCAGAAGGCCTTTGTAAGTATGCCGATCAGACTTCCTTGAACCTTGGAGACATCTCTGAGAAATACATGTTCTGTCACTCTGAAAGCATTCCTGAGGTGGGTCAAGCATGACCTAATCATAACACAATGGATTCCTTTTATGACCAACAGGAGAAAACACTCTATGGTAAAATGAATGCCTTGCACTATCTACGCCTATTTAAATTTGAAAGCCTGGGAAATTCACTATTCGGCATGGATGACTCACCCACTAACGAAAATAGCATGAAATACACGCTGGTAACTGCCAGTGACTTCTTTCCATTCATCTGTAGGGAAGCTCCAAGAGACAGTTTCCTTTTGGGACTTTTTGTCTGTGTATCTGCTTAAAAATTGTTAAAAGAGATTTTCTGGAAATTGTATTTTGCAATTTCCTCCTGTCTTTCTCCTTTTCCTTCTCCTTCTTTTGCTCCTCCTTTCCTCCTCTTTATTCTCTTCTTTTCCTTCTCCTTGGGTGTTTCCATTTAAATTTAGGTGCAGTATTCGGTGCAATCTAGGACCATTCTTGGTATGGGAATTGAATTTGGGTCACAGGTGGAGCCTTTAGCCTTACGATGATGAAAAGAATATTGTACTAGCATTTAGAAGAACTAGATTGGTTCTGTTTTAAGTATCAGCACCGGAATTGCAACTCAGGTTTTCTGATTTCAAACGCAGTACTCTTTCAAACACACCATTATTTCTTCTGTTCATTTTTGTCCTGAGATCATTATATCATTTGGATATCAAATTTTTAAAATTAATTAATTTTTTTGAGACTGAGTCTCACTGTCACCCAGGCTGGAGTGCAGTGGCATGATCTTGGCTCACTGCAACCTCCGCCTCCCAGGTTCAAGCAATTCTCCTGTCTCAGCCTCCCAAGTAGCTGGGACTACTACCAGGCACATGCTACCACACCCAGCTAATTTTTGTATTTTTAGTAGAGATGGGGTTTCACCATATTGATCAGGCTGGTCTCAAACTTTTGACCTCAGGTAATCCACCCACCTCAGCCTCCTGAAGTGCTGGGATTACAGGTGTGAGCCACTGCATCCATGTCTCCATCCATCTGTAATCCTAGATTACTGGATATCAAATTTAATAGGCAACTACTAAATATTGTGGGGTTTCCTACTTGGAGAAAGTAGATTAGGATAACAGGATATACAATTTTCCTGGGACAGGTGGGTCTGGGTTGGGGTATATTCAGAATAGGTATTCCCTGAATCAGTTTTATTACTCAGAAAAGCCTATTTTGGATTCACAGAAGGAAGGCAAAGGTGAAGTCTGGAGGGAAAGAGAAGAAAAAAATATATTAGAATAAACAAAATGACTAGCTGGGAAGGTGTGTGATTTGAATGTCCCTGAAAGAGGTATGTTGAAGTCCTAACCTCTGGTACCTATGAATGTGATCTTGTTTGGAAATAGGATCTTTGCAGATGTGATCACGATAAAATGAGGTTGTACTGGAGAAGGGTGGACTCTATTCCAATGACTGGTGTTCTTATAAAAAGAAGGAAATTTAGACATGGAGAAACCGCCATGTGATGATGGAGGCTTGGGGTGATGTGTCTACAAGTTAAGGAACAACAAACAAGGAACTACCCAGGCTGGGCGCAGTGGCTCATGCCTGTAATCACAGCACTTTAGGAGGCCAAGGTAAGAGGTTAGCTTGAGGTCAAGAGTTGGAGAACAGCCAGGACAACACAGTGAGACCATGTCTCTATAAAAAATAAAAATAAACTAACTGGACAAGGTGGCACACGTCTGCAGTCCTAGCTACTTGAGAGGCTGAGGTGGGAGGATCGCTTGAGCCCAGGTTGAGGCTGCAGTGAGCCGTGACTGCACCACTGCTCTCCAGCCTGAGTGACAGAGCATGACCCTGTCTCAAACAACAACAACAAAAAAAACAAAACCAAGCAATAAACTATCAAAAGCTAGCAACAGGTGAGGAAGGATGGAAGGATCACAGGATCCTCGCTTAGAGCCTTCAGGGAGAGCATGGCTTGCTGACGCTTTAATTTAAAACTTGTAATTTCCAGAACTGTAAGACAGTGAGTTTCTGTTGTTTTAGGCTACCTAGTTTATGGTACTTAGTTACAGTAGCTCTAGGAAATTAATACAGAGAACTAGAAATGCAAGTTGAAAAAAATCCATGGAATCGGTTGAATGAAGTGACTCAAAACTATGAAAGAATCTTGCTGTTTTTATACTTAGATCTCTCAGATTCATTTCTTTATTGACTTGCATTTTGCAATGCTACAGGAAGAAAACACCCAGATTAGCGTTCTGAGGTTTTTTGATAGCAGGGAAATCTTCCTTCTCAGTAACTATCAGCAAACATAGGAAGAGAATCTTGTATCTAAGAAAATGGAATATGCAAACATTAATTTTTTTTTTTTTTGAGACAGAGTCTTGCTCTGTTGCCCAGGCTGGAGTGTGCAGTGGCGCAGTCTTGGCTCACTGCAAGCTCTGCCTCCTGGGTTCACGCCATTCTCCTGCCTCAGCCTCCCGAGTAGCTGGGACTACAAGTGTCTGCCACCATGCCGGCTAATTTTTTGTATTTTTAGTAGAGACAGGGTTTCACCGTGTTAGCCAGGATGGTCTTGATATCCTGACCTTGTGATCCGCCTGTCTCAGCCTCCCAAAGTGCTGGGATTACAGGTGTGAGGTCCCCCCACCATGCCCAGCCTAATTTTTTTAAAAATACATATTTCTGAGACAAGGTCTCACTCTGTTGCCCATGCTAGAGTGCAGTGGCATGATCATGGCTCACTGCAGCCTTAAACTCCTAAGTTCAAGTGACCTTCTTGTCTCAGCCTCCCAAGTAGCTGGGACTACAGGCATGTGTCACCACTCAGCTATTTAAAATTTTTAAATTTTTTGTAGAGATGGAATCTCACTATGTTCCCCAAGCTAGGCTTGAACTTCAGGCCCCAAGTGATCCTTCCACCTCAGTCTCCTAAAGTGCTGGGATTACAGGCATGAGCCACGGAGTTTGTCTAATGCTATTTCTTGACTTCAGTTTTAGCTATTATTTATTGTCATCCCCCTATTGTGGAAAAAGAGGCTTTGGCTCTTTTAACCATAATACCTTTGTCTTCTTTCTCTATTCTCAATACTATTACTTAGTTTCCAAACTCATAGTCAGAAGTATAGATCTTTTCTCAATACATTTGCGCACACACACATACACACACACAGAAATTGGTGAGAAAAAGTGACCTGATAGAATAAGAGTGGAAGACATGAAAAGACATTTCACAAAAAAGAAATACGAATGTTAAAACATTTATGAAAAGACGTTAAATCCAATTCATAATTAGATGAATGCAAATTAAACTGAATATACCATTTTTCACTTCTCAGATTAGCAAAATCTAAAAGTTTTACAATGCATTCTTGGCAAAGCTGTAGAGAAACAGGCTCTTTCATACACTGCTGTTGTGATTGCACATGTTATAATAGAATCTTTACGTAGGGCAATTTGGCAATATCCCCCAAATTACAAATGCATTTATTCTGTGACCTGAAACTCCTACTGATGAGCATTTATCCTAGAGATATACATATATAATGTCAGGAGTATATCAAATTATTTGTCACATTAAGGAACATTAAAAAGAAAATAGTAGGCCGGGTGCGGTGGCTCACGCCTGTAATCCCAGCACTTTGGGAGGCTGAGGCAGGTGGATCACGAGGTCAGGAGATCGAGACCGTCCTGGCTAACACGGTGAAACCCTTTCTCTACTAAAAATACAAAAAATTAGCCAGGCGTGGTGCTGGTGCCTGTAGTCCCAGCTACTCGGGAGGCTGAGGCAGGAGAATGGCATGAACCCGGGAGGTGGAGCTTGCAGTGAGCCGAGATCGCACCACTGCACTCCAGTCTGGGTGACAGAGTGAGACTCCGTCTCAAAAAACAAACAAACAAACAACAAAGAAAATAGTAAATAATGATGTGTGTGTGTGGAAGATGGTGGTCAGGATGGATGGAGACATGGATGAAAACAGATATTTTATGTTTTTAAAAACTATATGAATGTACTGCCTATTGTAATTCATACATAATGCATTTGTATGCAAATGAAGAGCTTATCTGTTAAAATAAAAGTTGATAAATATCAATTAGTCTTCTCTCTCTCTCTCCATACCCATCCATCCATCCATCCATCCATCCCTCCATCCAGTTTGAGACACTGCTGATATTTGTTCTGGATTTCATGTCCTCCTTCCTCCCTCTCCATTCGGGATGACTTGTCTTCTAGTCTTGTTTTATAGTTGTTGTTTTAAAGAGTCTGTCCAGTTACAGTGTCTCATACCTGTAATCCTAGTGCTTTGGGAGTCCAAGGCAGGAGGATCGCTTGAGGCCAGGAGTTCAAGTATAGTCTGAACAACATAGTGAGTCCCTGTCTCTACAAAAAAAATATAAAAATTAGCTGTTGTGGTGTGTGCCTGTAATCCTAGCTCCTCAGGAGGCTGAGGTGGGAAGATTGCTTGGTCACAGGAGTTTGAGGCTGCAGTGAGCTATGATCACACCATTGCATTCCAGACTCCAGCCTGGGTGACGGAGAAAGTTCTCCTAACCATCATTTTCAGAATTTCCATTATCTCTCCTCTGTGCTAGACTCTCTGTTTATTAAATCCTATGTCTTATTTTCCTTACTATTCTCCCTTGTTTGGGTAGGGGCTGTGTTCCAGTGCTTATAGAGATTTGGCAGGTAAAGAAAAAAGTTTGTATTCTGTCCTCACATTGGATTAATATATATATATATTTTTGTCTGTAGGCTGCAAATGATTTCTGCTATGAATTCTGAAGTCATTGCTTCATCGTTTTCTAGATTTCAGTGTTGCCATTGAAATTTGATGCCAGCCTGATTCCTGATTCTTTGTACTTGCTGTGTTTTTTTTACCCTTCTCTGCAAGTTCTAAGGGTCTTCTTTTTGTCCCTGGTATTCTGAAACGTCATTGCAATGAGCCTTGGTGTAGTTTCCCTCTTATTTGTAGTGCTTGTTTCTGGGGGACTCCTTTTGATCTGGAAATTGGCTTTCCTTAGTTGGAAACAATTGTTGCTGTTACGTCTAGCATCACTTTCTCATGTTAAAACTTAGTTTCCTTTCTCTGGAATTCCTATTACTTGGCTTAAATCCTAAATTGATCTTTTAATATTTGTTATTTGTTCTGTGTTCATATCTTTGCCTTTTGCTCTACAGTATGGGAGATTTCTATGGCATTATGTTTCAACCTTTCTATTGAAGTATTTACTTCCACTTCCATATTTTTAATTTCTTTTTCTTTCTTTTTTTTTTTTTTTTTGAGACGGAGTCTTGCTCTGTCGCCCAGGCTGGAGTGCAGTGGCGCGATCTCGGCTCACTGCAAGCTCTACCCCTGGGTTCACGCCATTCTCCTGCCTCAGCCTCCGGAGTAGCTGGGACTACAGGCGCCCGCCACCACGCCTGGCTAATTTTTTGTATTTGTAGTAGAGACGGAGTTTCACCGTGGTCTCGATCTCCTGACCTCGTGATCCACCCGCCTCGGCCTCCCAAAGTGCTGGGATTACAGGCGTGAGCCACCGCGCCCGGCCCATATTTTTAATTTCTAAGAGCTTTCTGAATGTTTCTTTTTATACCTTCTGGGAAGAAAAGGATTAGCAACTGGTTTGTAACACTCTACTTGACTTGGAAATGCCAGGAAAAAAAAAGTAGAAAGCAATAAGTCAAATCTTGCAAACTAGCTAATGGGATAGCATCTACAAGCAGAAAGAGGTCTCATTTCTGGAATGCTTTTACCAGGATGTACCTGGTCTGGCCAGGTTGCTCTTGTTGTGCAATTCTGGAATCCATGCATACATGGAGGCATGGCCCACTTGAAAATGTCAGTGTCTGCTATGTGACTTTAAGAGTATAAAAAGAAGATTTTTGTCAATAAAATAACTCTACTTGTGTAATAGATGCCTTATATATGCTACTTAGAACCTTACATGTTAACTCTGGGCTAGAGAATGTTATAAAATGGCAAGGAAGGACTGGGGATCCGCGCTGGTCATTTCAGACTTTTCCAGGTTTTGCCTACGTGTCATGATCACCTGTATCCTTTGAATAATTAGGTTTTTTGTTGGTTTATTTGTTTGTTTTGAGACAGAGTCTAGATCTGTTGCCCAGGCTTGAGTGTGTGGCACAAACGTGGCCCATTACAGCCTCCACCTCCCTGGCTCAAGTGACCCTCCCATCTCAGCCTTCTGAGTAGCTGGGACCATAGGCACATGCCACCACACCTGGTAATTTATTTATTTATTTATTTATTTTTTTTTTTTTGAGACGGAGTCTTGCTCTTTCGCCCAGGCTGGAGTGCAGTGGCGCAATCTCGGCTCACTGCAAGCTCCGCGTCCCGGGTTCACGCCATTCTCCTGCCTCAGCCTCTCCGAGTAGCTGGGACTACAGGCGCCCGCCACCACGCCCGGCTAATTTTTTGTATTTTTTAGTAGAGACGGGGTTTCACCGTGGTCTCGATCTCCTGACCTTGTGATCCGCCCGCCTCGGCCTCCCAAAGTGCTGGGATTACAAGCGTGAGCCACCGCGCCCGGCCTATTTTTATTTTTTGTAGAGATGAAATTTCACTATATTGCCCAGACTGGTCTTGAACTCCTGGGCTCAAGTGATCCTCCTGCCTGGGCCTCCTAAAGTCCTGGGATTACAGGCATGAGCCACTGCACCTGGCCCAATTAGTAAATTTTGATACTGGCTAAGATTCTGATTCTTATGAGTTCGATTTGATAATCTCATCCTTGGGGTTACCTCAGCATCCCATTTCATAGATTCAATATCTTCTCTTTTCTCTTTGAGGATATCAATTATGGTTTTTATTCTTTATTTAATTTTTATTGTTTTAGAGATGAGCCTTACTCTGTTTTCCAGGTTGGAGTCCAGTGACATGATCATAACTCACTGTAGCTTCAAACTCTCAGCCTCAGGCCATCCTCCCATCTCAGCTTGCTGATTAGTTGGGATAACAGGCATAAGCCACTACAGCTACCCTCAATTATGTTTTTAAAGTCATTTTTCACCGGCATTGTCTCTTTTTCCATCCAATTCCTTCCCTGTGTTCGCTGGGATCTCTTTGATGTCAAAAGCTTTTTCCAAGTGTTGACTGATCCTTAGGTGTTCATTTATATTTCAGATTTAGACACTGTGTGGCTGAGTGTAGTTTTTAAAAAGGAGATTTCACTATAGGATGATCAGGGAGGGTCATTGGCTATTTTCCAGGAGACTCCAGGTGCCAATATTGATCTGTATGAATTTCCTGTGGACTGGTCAGTGTTGAAGGTGAGGAAGCCTATATTTTCTGGATTGGGGGCTGTGTAAGTTCTCTGTTGCTACTGTAACAAATGACCATAAGTGTATCGCTTAACACAGTAAAAATGTATTATCCTACAGTCCTGAGGTGAGAGGTTGGATGCAAGTCTCACTGGGCTAAAATCAAGGGGTTGCAGGACTGTGTTCCTCCCTGGAGGCTCTAGGAAGCATCTGTTTTCTTGCCTTTTCCAGCTAAAGGTTGCTCCACATTTCTTGTCTGTGGTCCCCTTCCATCTTCAAAGACAGCAATGGCCAGTGGAGTCTTTCTCATGTTCTATACTCCTTCTGTCACTTATTAGGACCTTTGTGATCACATTGGACGCATTCAGATCATCCAGGGTTTATTAGCAACCTTCATTTCACCTTACCATGTAACATAACACGTTCACAGGTCCTGTGGATTAGTATGTGGACATCCTTGTGGGGCCATTATTCTGTCTACTGAAGGGGTATATTCCTGGTTACTATTATTCTGAAAGACAAGTAGGAGAAGGAGGCTGGGAGATGGTACCAAATATGTGGTATGTGGAATATTACTTAGTTCCCCTTATTCAGCTAGCATCCTCAACTCTGCCTGGTGTCTGAGTTCAGAGTGCAAAGCAATGTCTTCAGAGAGTTAATTTTCAGTCTTCTTCAAGGGTAGGGGCAGAGTACTGTCCTAACTTTCTCAGGATGGGAGGACATTTAATGCTGTTTCAGTTTCATTTAATTCAAAATACTTCAAAATTTCTCTTAAGACTTTCTTTGACTCATTTGTTATTTAGAAGTGTGTGCCTTAATATCCAAATATTTCAGGATTTTTCAGCTACCTTTCTGTTATTTTTTTAAGAGAGGGAGTCTTGCTATATTGCCCAGGCTGGGCTTGAATACTTGGGCTTGAGCAATACTCCCACCTCAGCCTCTAGAATAGCTGGTACTACAGGTGCATATCACCATACCTAGCTTTATCTTTCCGTTATGGATTTCTAGTTTAATTCCAGTGTGGTCTCACAGCATACTCTCTCTGTTTTCTATCCTTTTAAGTTTGTTGAGATCTGTTTTATAGCCCAGAATGTGGTCTATATTTGTGAATGTTCCATGTGACCTTGAGAAAATGTGTTTTCTGTTGTTGTTGGATGACATATTTCATACATGTCAATTAGATCCAGTTGATTCGTGGTGCTCTTCACTTCAGGTATATCTTTACTAATTTTCTACCTGCTGGATTTGTCAGTTACTGATAAGGGGGTGTTGAAGTCTCCAATTACAATAGAGGTGGATTTGTCTATTTCTCCTTGCAGTGCTATCAGATTTTGCTTCAAGGATATTGATTCTGTTGTTTGGTGCATACACATTGAGGATTATTATTCTTCTTAAAGAATTGAGTCTTCCATTGTTAGGTAATACTCCTGTTTATTCTTGATAAATTTTCTTATTCTGAAGTCTTTTATCTGAAATTAATATAGTTACTCTACTTTTCTTTTGGTTAGTGTTAGCATGGTATATCTTTCTCTTTTTACTCTTAATCTATGTCTTTATTTTTAAAGTGAGTTTCTTGCACACAACATATAATTGGATCTTGTTTTTTGATCCACTCTGTCTGTCTTTTCATTGATATATTTAGACCATTCACATTTAAAGTGATTATTGAAATATTTGGATTAATATCTACCATATTTATAACTGTTTTATACTTGTTGCACTTTGTCTTTTTCTTCGTCTTCCCTCTTTTACTACCTGCTTGGTTTTAATGGAATATTTTATATGATTCTATTTTCTATTCTCTCTTAGCATAATATTACACTTTTACATTTTTTTCACTGGTTGCCCTAGAATTTACACTGTACATTTACAACTAATCTAAGTCCACCGTTAATTAATACTATGCCACTTCACAGGTAGTGCAGATGCATTATAATAAAGTATTCCTAGTTCCTTTCTTCCTTCCCTTAAAACATTGCTATCACTCATTTCACTTATCCATACATAATAATCAAATTATTATCAAATTGCTATTATTATTTTGAACAATAATTATTAGATCAATAAGAGTATGAAAACTTAAAGATTTTATCTTTCATTTATTCCTTCTCTGATGGCTTTTCCATTCTTTATGTGAACCTGAGTTTCTGTCCTAAATAATTTCCCTTGTCTCTGAAAAACTTTAAAAATATATTTCATATAAGATAGATCTACAGACATCAAATTCTTTTATTGTTTAGCTGAGACAGTGTTTATTTCTCTTTCCATTTTTGAAGGATAATATTACTGGATACAGAATTTTAGATTATTGGTTTTGTGCTTTCACCATTTTATTTATTTTTAAGTTTACATATATATATATATATATACTTTTTTTTTTGAGATGGAGTCTCGCTCTGTTGCCCAGGCTGGAGTACAGTGGCACGATCTTGGCTCACTACAACCTCCACCTTCCGGGTTCAAGTGATTCTCCTGTCTCAGCCTCTCGAGTAGGTGGGCTACAGGTGTCCACCACCATGCCCGGCTAATTTTTGTATTTTTAGTAGAGACCTCAGGTGATCCACCCACCTTGGCCCCCCAAAGTGCTGGGATTACAGCCGTGAGCCACCGCACCCATCCATGTTTTTAAAATTGTAAATGGACAAATTATAGTTGTATCAACACTTTAAATATTTCACTCCACTCCTTCCTTCCTTCCTTCCTTCCTTCCTTCCTTCCTTCCTTCCTTCCTTCCTTCCTTCCTTCCTTCTTCCCTCCCTCCCTCCCTCCTTCCTTCCTTCCTTCTTTTCTCAGAGTCTCGCTCTGTCACCCGGGATGGAGTGAAGTGGCATGATCTCGGCTGACAGCAACTTCTGCCTTGCGGGTTCAACCAATTCTCCTGCCTCACCCTGTTGAGTAGCTGGGATTACAGATGTGTGCCACCATGCCCAGCTACTTTTTGTGTTTTTAGTAGAGATGGGCTTTCGCCATGTTTGCCAGGCTGGTCTCAAACTCCTGACCTCAGGTGATCTGCCCGCCTTGGCCTCCCAAAGTGCTGGGATTACAGGCATGAGCCACCACACCCAGCCATGTGGTTTCTCTTCGCTACTCTTCTCCTCTCCTTTCCTCTCCTCTCCTCTCCTCTCCTCTCCTCTCCTCTCCTCTCCTCTCCTCTCCTCTTCTCTTCTTCTCTTCTCTCTCTTCTCGTCTCTCTCTTCTTCAATTTGGAGACAAGGTTTCATTCTGTTGCCCAGACTGGAGTACAGTGATGCAGTCATAGCTCACTACAGCCTTGAACTCTTGGACTTAAGTGATCCAAACAATCCTCCTGCCTCAGCCTCCAGAGTAGATGGAACTACAGGCATGTGCCACCATACCCAGCCTTGCTTTTGTGGTTTCTGAAAGAAAGTCTAACATAATCTTTATCTTTGTTCCTCTATAGGTAAGGAATTGTTTTCCTTTGGCTTTTTTAGTTGTCTTGTTTCCTGCAGGTACAGATTTTTGCTATTTATCTTGCTTGGTGTTCTCTGTGGCTTGGTGTCTATCATTAATTCCAGACATTTCTCAGCCATTAGTACTTTAAATATTTCTTTTAGGCTAGGTGTGGTGGCTCACGCCTGTAATCCTTGCACTCTGGGAGGCTGAGGCAGGCAGATTGCTTGAGTCCAGGAGTTTGAGACTAGCCTAGACAATGTGGCAAAACCCCATCTCTACAAAAAATACACAAATTGTCAGGGCGTGGTGGCACAGGCCTGTCCAGCTACTTGGGGACTGAGGTGGGAGGATTGCTAAAGCCTGGGAGGTGGAGGCTGCAGTGAGCCATGATCATGCCACTGAACTCCAGCTTGGGCAACAGAGTGAGATCCTGTGTCAAAAAAGAAAAAAAAGAGGCCTCTGTACATATTTTGCTTCTTTCTCTTCTCCTTCTAGTGTTCCCATTTTGCGTGTTACACCTTTTGTAATTGTCCCACAGTTCTTGAATATTTGGGGTTTTATCTATTTATTTATTTTACTCTTTGCATTTCAGTTTTGGAAGGTTGTATCAGTATCTTCAACCTCATTGATTCTTTGGCTGTGTCCGGTCCAACAATGAACCCATCAAAAGCATTCTTCATGTTTGTTACAATGTTTTATATTTATTTTTCCCTTTTCATTTCTGTCAGTTAATGTGCTGACTTTGCAGCGAGGGTTGAGGGAGGCACATCTCACAGATCCAAGTGAAAGCCCAATCATCAAGTGTGAGAGCCAAATCAACCATCATGCTTAGGAATTACAGAAAGATTACCGTGTTTTTTTTATCTCTAACATTTCCTTTTGATTCTTTCTTAGGGGTTTCATCTTTCTGCCTAGTTTATCCATCTATTTTTGTTTGTTTTCCCCAAATTGAATTTTCTTTTTCTTTTTCTTTTCACTCTTGTTGCCCAGGCTGGAGCACAATGGCGCTATCTCGGCTCACTGCAACCTCCACCTCTTGGGTGCAAGTGATTCTTCTGCCTTAGCCTCCCGAGTAGTTGGGATTACAGGCATGTGCCACCACGCCCAGCTAATTTTGTATTTTTTAGTAGAGTCGGGGTTTCTGCATGTGGATCAGGCTGATGGCGAACTCCCGACCTCAGGTGATCCACCCACCTCAGCCTCCAAAAGTGCTGGGATTATAGGCATGAGCCACCGTGCTCAGCTTGAATTTTCTTATTTATTTATTTATTGAGACAGGTCTTACTTTCACCCAGGCTGGAGTGCAGTAGTGCCATCTCAGATCACTATAGCCTTGACCTCCCAAGTTGAAGCAATACTCCTGCCTCAGCCTTCCCCAAGTAGCGGGGACTACAGGCGTGCACCACTACGCCTGGCAAATTTTTTTAAAATTTTTGGTAGAGACGGGGTTTCACCATGTTTCCCAGGCTGACCTCAAACTCCTGAGCCCAAGCCATCCACCTGCCTCCGTCTCCCAAAGCGTTATGATTACAGGTATGAGCCATCTTGCCTGGCCTTGAATTTTCTTTATTTTCTGTCTCCCTTTCTCTCTCTCTTCTTCCTTCCTTTCTCCTTTCCTCCATCTCTTTCTTCCTTCCTTTTTTCTTTTTTACATGAAAAATTTTTGTTTCAATTGTTTGTAGAGACAGTCTCACTCTATTGCTCAGGCTAGTTCTCAAACTGCTGGCCTCAAGTGATCCTCCTGCCTCAACCTCCAAAGTGCTTGGATTACAGGTGTGAGCTACCACACCCAGCTTCCTTTCTTTTCTTCTCATCCATCTTTTTTTTAAATTATTTTTTTTTTTTTTTTTTTTGAGACGGAGTCTCGTTCTTTCACCCAGGCTGGGGTGCAGTGGCGCGATCTCGGCTCACTGCAGGCTCCGCCCCCTGGGGTTCACGCCATTCTCCTGCCTCAGCCTCCTGCGTAGCTGGGACTACAGGCGCCTGCCACCTCGCCTGGCTAATTTTTTTGTATTTTTAGTAGAGACGGGGTTTCACCGTGTTAGCCAGGATGGTCTCGATCTCCTGACCTCGTGATCCGCCCGCCTCGGCCTCCCAAAGTGCTGGGATTACAGGCGTGAGCCACCGCGCCCAGCACAAAGTAGTTTCTTTTGAGAGAAGGCTTTTGTTATGGAGAACAGAAGTTTCTGGGCTTATTTAAAAGTGGTTACTTCTTCTCTCTGCCTGCCCTACACATGTGGAGATTTTTCTGTTTTCTTCATTATAAGAACCTAAAGGGACTTCCGGAGGAAAACTCATGAAAGTATCCAGGGCGGGAGGGCGGCGGGGGGTGGTGGTGCGCCTGAGATTGAGCCCATTATAGTTTTTAACTCGCAGACTGGTCCACACTCAACCTCCAGCACTTAGTTACAGTTTAAATGTTCCCACAGGCTTCATCTCTGTCAGCTTCTGCTCCTAGTAAGCTGTGATTCACCTGTCTCTCCAGCTTTTGATGTGGGAGTTTGCTCTGTGACCTAAGTTCTCTGATGGTTCTGAGAAGAATTGCTGAATTTTAGTCTGTACAGCATCTTTTCTTGTTTTAAGGATGGGAGTGATGACTTCCAAACTCTTTACATATTTGTTTGAAAAACTCAAATCATTTTTCCTCACACCACCACCACCACAACAGAGAAGACTTCTGTGACTAAATGTGTGTGGGTTTTCCCCCATACCCTAAGAAACAGACACCAGCTGAGTGTCTTTTAATTCAAGTCGCTTTTGGTGCTATCTTCCCGGAGATGGTTTCAGATCCCACACGTTGAGGGCTCAGTCCCACAAGACTGTGTGCCCCCACCCTGACTTTCTTCAGACACCAGTTGCAAGTTCAGGCCTCCGGAAAATTCTGACCCATCAGCTTCAAGTTGGGGTTTCTGCAGCCCCCTCTTCGGGTTCATTTAATTTGCTAGAGCAGTTCACAGAACTCAGGGAAACATTTACAGGTACTGGTGTATTATGGAGGTTCTTTTTTTTTTTTTTTTTTTTTTTTTTTTTTTGAGACGGAGTCTCGCTCTTTCACCCAGGCTGGAGTGCAGTGGCGCGATCTCGGCTCACTGCAAGCTCCCCGCCTCCCGGGTTCACGCCATTCTCCTGCCTCAGCCTCTCCGAGTAGCTGGGACTACAGGCGCCCGCCACCACGCCTGGCTAATTTTTTGTATTTTTAGTAGAGACGGGGTTTCACTGTGGTCTCGATCTCCTGACCTCGTGATCCGCCCGCCTCGGCCTCCCAAAGTGCTGGGATTACAAACGTGAGCCACCGCGCCCGGCCATATTATGGAGGTTCTTACAAAGGGTACAGATGGAGAGATGAATAGGGAAAGGCATGTGAGAAGGGGTGCAGAACTTCCAGGCTTCCCTGGGTTCATCACCCTCTAGGAACCTCCATATTTTCAGGTATCTGGAGGTTCTCCGAACACAGTCCTCTTGGGCCTTTTATGAAGACTTCATTGGATACGTATGATTGACAGCCATGTAGAGATGTGATTGAATAACAGGGTATGATCCAAACCCAATAAGGCCTGTCTGTTCAGATTCTTCTTGGCCTCTATGGGCAGTATTCCTTCTTCCAGAGCACAGGGCAGAACCCCTTCTGAAATGAGGGTCTCATGACCCATAGTCACATGAGAGTTCTGCCTTGGGCAGGTGCAAAGAGGTCAGGAGAAGGTCAGAGAGCAAGATTCTGGCTTTTTTTTTTTTTCTTTGGTGAGACACAGGTTTACTCTTGTTGCCAGGCTGGAGTGCAATGGTGCAATCTCGGCTCACCGCATCCTCCGCCTCCCAGGTTCAAGCAATTCTCCTGCCTCAGCCACCCGAGTAGCTGGGATTACAGGCATGTGCCACTACGCCCGGCTAATTTTGTATTTTTAGTAGAGACAGGGTTTCACCGTGTTACCCAGGTTGATCTCAAACTCCTGACCTCAGGTAATCTGCCCGCCTTGGCCTCCCAAAGTGCTGGGATTATAGGCGTGAGCCACTGCGCCCGGCTAGAGAGCAAGATTGTTTACTGAAACAAAGGTTCTGGGAGTTATGAGCCAGGACCTATAGGCAGAAACCTAATATCACACTATCGGAATGAAAATCTGACAGGCCTGCGTGTTTCTGGTCATAATATCTTCCTATTGATTTCATTTTGGGGTCACCCTATGCAGGACTCAGGCTCAGCCGAGGTCTAAGGGTGACTTTCCAAGTTCCACCATCTTCAGGTGACTCAGAATAGGAGTTTGGGGCTCTTTCCATCTCTGAGTCACTCTCTGCCAGGTAGCTCTGAGCCATGGCTATGCAGTGGCTCCCATGCAGGCCAGCTCTGTACACAAGAATCATCGTTGTTTTGGCTCTGGCCTTCCTGCTTCATCCCACTACTTTACAAACAGACTCTAGCAATTCTCCTGTTTTTTTTTGACCCACCTGCACCCCATCTATGGGGTGTCCTGGGGCCTCAAATTCCCAGAATTTCTGAGCTTCAGCATTGTGAATCCGTTGTCATTAACTCCCTCTTGCTTCCACATACCCACCTGGACTCCTTTTAGGCACTTTGATTTCAGAAATGTTAAAAGATAAACTGAGGCAGATTAAAATTTTATTTTATTTTATTTTATTTTATTTTATTTTAGACAGAGTCGCACTCTGTCACCCAGGCTGGAGTGCAGTGGTGCCATCTCGGCTCACTGCAACCTCCTGGGTTCAAGTGATTCTCCTGCCTCAGCCTCCTGAATAGCTGGGATTACAGGCTTGCACCACCATGCCTGGCCAATTTTTGTATTTTTAGTAGAGACGAGGTTTCACCATTTGGCCAGGCTGGTTTCGAACTCCTGACTTCAGGTGATCCACCCTCCTTTGCCTCCCAAAGTGCTGGGATTACAGGCATGAGCCACTGTGCTCGGCTGTCACATTAGAATTTTAAAGAGTTTACTTGAACAAACAGCAGTGCGTGGGTTGGACAGCTCCAGACCACAGCGCTGGACAGAAGATGCAGGAGTGAAAGGCTTTTATAAGGTAAATGTGGAACCAGGGCAAGAAAATATTTGGTAGGTGAAAGTGGAGCAGTAGCCATATTTGGATCATTCCAGTGGAAAGTAGTTCGAGTTTGAGGTTAGATGGCAGTTTCAGAGTGGTTAAGCTTCAGTTTCATTTTCCTTTAAGCTAGTCACTTACAAAAGAGAGCCCAGTGCAGTGGCTTATGCCGGTAGTCCTGGCTACTTGGGAGGCTGAATTGGGAGGATCACTTGAGTCCAGGAGTTCAAGACCAGCTTGGGGAACATACTGAGACTCTGTCTCTATTTAAACAAATAAACACACAGACAAACAAACACACAAACAGATGTATTTGGGTTAGGTTTTGGTTTGCTCATGTAGGAACCTAGGACTTCAGAGCCACCCCTGTCTAACTGCCCCCTATTAAATTATTTTAACAGTGCTCTACTGGTCTGTTACACCAGTTGCCAATCTTTCCTCTTCATTCCAGCTCCCAATTTTGGGTTGATGCCTTTTGTCCTCCGCGCTCCTATTCTCTTTGGCCTTTTGGGCTTATGAGTCTTACTACTTTACTATTATTCTTAGTGAAATTTGTAGATAAGCAGCGGCAAACATATATATTCAATTGGAAACATTTTTGTCTTGCCTGGTTCTTTTTTAATGACATGATTATCACCAGAAGGCAAATGTTCTCTAGCCAACTCTCAATTGCACTGAGAAAGAGAATGGCCAGCCCAGTATTTTGAATTTCATCAAGCTTCTTATTAAATACAAGTGTAACTTACATGTCTATCGGTATTGTCAGCCTGATGAAATCAAAGCTAATACTTCCTGATTTTCACAGAATTCTGTCGTTATCTGGTGTTTCCTGAAGCCTGAAGCTCTCCTTTTATAATGTGTTTGATGGCTGTGCTTGAGGGAGGTAGGATAGTTTTCAGGCAAAGGTGGCACTGTTATTAGGTGCTAGATGAAGGGGCTAAGAGAACCTCATAAATTCTTCAATAGAAAGCTGCTGGCTTATTCACATCTGCAGGGTCCCTGCTGCCTTTGTGTTTGGAATTTAAAACTATTCCCAAGGTATGTGTGAGCACTGTTCTTTGTTCATGTCCCCCTCCCCCACAGTATGGTGATCTTTCACAATCCATTATCTGTTTTCTTTTGATAGGATTTCTTTTTGGCGGGGGTATGATAACTTTGATTTTGCTTCTGTTCCATTTGTTCTGATTTCCTTGGTAATGCTTGCTTTCCTTTCATCTTTGTCATCTCTTCATTTTATCTGTTTTAGTTCAGTTACAGTGAGTTTTGTCATATTATTTCTCTTAGGAAAGTCTATTCTGGTTTAACAAAGAAAAGTAATGCTTTCCTTTACCTCACTGAGAATAAAGCACATATATATTTTGCTACAGAAAAAATCTATGCTTTATGGAGAAACTCTTATTAGGGGTGGGGTGGGCTGAGATTTTCGCTTGAGCCTTTACTACATTGCCCTTCTTTTGTTTGTAATAGGGAGTTAATTTTTAAAATCCTATGTCTTGTTTGTTTATTTTTGTTAAAATTATCTGATTTTTGTTTTTTAAACTGCAGGAGAAGAGTGCTGGTTTTAAGATTGGTGACTTAAAACCTGATTGATTGTAAAGAGAACTATCCAGAGACAATGTTAAAATAAACTTGGCCCTGAAAATGTTGCTTTTTGGTTTCCATTTACGTTGGAGGTTTCCTGGAGTAGAGGAGAGATTACAGAATGGAGCGCCTCCACAGTCTTCTGTGGGAGTGTTAGTCATTCAATATTTCTTAGTTCTCTTTGTAGATGCAAATTATCGGTTCAAATCATCTAAGCAAAGGAGAGAAAAAAAGACCTCTCCAAGTCTAATCTGAGAAGAAAATCTCCTCAGGAATAAAGTCTCAGTTCAGCGAACAAAGGAAGAATAGACCAAAGGCTTATTTACCTTTGACTGCTTCGGGGGATTCGGAGGCCACCAAGCATACAGATGCAAAAGAAAGCTTAGGGCTAGACATTCCTTTCTCTACTCTTTCTTTCTTCTTCTTTTGTGCAATGCAATAGACAGACCTGCCCAGAGGCAAGGGAGCTAAGGAGTTTCTAAACTTGAGGTAGGGGGGCAATGCAGTAGTAGTATTATAAAAGCCTTTGTTACTGATTAAGGTCAACAGGGTGAGAAAATACAGAAGAAATCCTTATGGGAATGCAATCTAAGAATGCTACATTTGGGAAGATGACTAGTAATTTTTCCTCCTAGGAGAAAGAACAGGAGAGGTCTTTCCCTTTAGAAGATTCTGATAAGCCAACAAATAAGCCAAACTGAGAGAGGCAGCTTTCTCAACATCCAGCCTCCCCATGGGAATCACAGACTGTTGAGAAGAGGGTGTTTGTTATTCACAATGGCAGAGGCTAAGACAAAAGTGGATTTATGCTCCTGTAGCAATCCCCAGGCCTTAATCAAATGTTTTTTTTTTTTTTTTGAGATGGAGTCTCGCTCTGTCACCCAGGCTGGAGTGCAGTGGCACGATCTTGGCTCACTGCAACCTCCACCTCCCAGATTCAAGAGATTCTCCTGCCTCAGCCTCCAGAGTAGCTGGGATTACAGACATGCACCACCACACCCGCCTAATTGTTATATTTTTAGTAGAGACAGGGTTTCACAATGTTGGCCAGGCTGTTCTTGAACTCCTGACCTCAGGCGATCCACCCGCCTTGGCCTCCCAAAGCTTTGGGATTACAGGCATGAGCCACCGTGCCCAGCCTCAAATGTTCCTCTTAAAGTCAAGTAGTGAGTCTTACCTTTTATAATTACAGAAATACAGATGTTGCCACAAGTCAGACAGGGAAATATGAAACAATATCCCAGAGAAATCACCATGAGAAAAATGAAGGTGTCTGTACAGTAGATTATCTTTATGTTTACTTTAAAATGCTTCAGCATGGATAGTGTGGTATGATGTGTTCTAGTTACTTTCATTCTTTACTTATGAATAGTTAGTTGGGCATTTGAAGAGCCCTGACTGAAACTGGCTTTGCAAAAGTATGACAGAGAAATCGGACGTGGCTGACTGCATCTTGCTTCTAGCCTCACAGGCTGGCTGTCTTTGCTCATTCGTGGGTGTGGGCCAAGATAACTTTGGGAGAAACTTAGTTTATAGTTTAAATGATAATAACCTTCCCCCAAAACTAAACGATTCTTGTAAAACTAATGAAAGGCCATGAAGTTAGGAGGACGAGAGGGGCTTAAATTCTGAATAATTACCAGCCATTATTATGGAGGTCGTAAGATTTGCAACTTCCGCAATTACTCTTGCAGATAACATCACTATTGTAGAAACTAAGACTGGCCTTTTGAGATGTCTTTTCAGGTTTTTGCATTTCTAACAATGGATGGCCCCACCTGGACCTGCCAACCAGGCCCCAACCCAGGAACTGACCCAGCATAAGGGGGCAGCTTTGATTCCCTATGATTTCATCTCTGACCCAACCAATCAGTATGCCCCTACCCTAGGCCCCTGCTCATCAAAAGATCTTGGGCAAAACCCTAACCTTTGAGTCTTTGGGGAGATAGAGTTGAGTGATAATAGTCTCCTGTGTGGTGTGGCCAGCCTTGTGACAATCAAACTCTTTTCTTTACTGCAATGGCATGGTCTCAGTGAGTTGATTTTGTGTGTGCAGCAGGCAAGGAGAACCCATCAAGGAGTTACATAATTGGGATATATGGGTGAAGGAAGTCCTCTCCTCCATTCTGAAGATTTGAGGCTGAAAGTCTGGTGAAATAAGCTGGCAATAGACAGATTAAAAGGAGAAAAAAAAATATATATATACATTTTATTAACAAGCAGAAAGGCATCACATGGAAGATAAGAAACTACTGAATAACTCAATGAGACCTAAAAGCTTTTATATTCCCTTCATAGGAGAGAGGGAAGGGGAGTATGTAGGCAACCTAGGGAGAGTAAATGATTATGAAAAATACGAATCAGCCTTCAGAAGAATAGGTTATATCCTGTCTGTAGGAGGTGCTAACCTCCAGCTTTTTCTAGGTTTGACTTCTGTTGTGTGTTAATCTTCACGGATAGATAAAAATCCCCAGGAAGCATTTCATGACAATTGGCTTTCTTCTGGAGAATCTGCACTTAGTCAGATAAGGGAAATTCAGGAAAACTCCCTCTGTGCATTTGGCATTTCCCAAATGACTTCAGTTTGAAGTAATCAGCATACCAATACTGCATATTTTGGGGTGATATTTCTGAACTCCCTCAGGAAAAATATACTGCTGGATGGTAGGATAATATTTGAAATTGTCAATTCAGGCTGGGCTTGGTGGCTCACGCAGGTAATCCCAGGACTTTGCGAGGCCAAGGCGGGTGTGGATCACTTGAAGTCAGGAGTTCAAGACCAGCCTGGCCAACATGGCAAAACCTCGTCTCTACTAAAACTTCAAAAAAAAAATTAGCTAGGCATTGGGTTCATGTCTGTAATTTCAGCTACTTGAGGGGCTGAAGCAGGAGAATCGCTTGAAACTGGGAGGCAGAGATTGCAGTGAGCCGGGATCGTGCCACTGCACTCCAGCCCCAGCAACAAAGTGAGGCTTCATCTCACACACACAAAAAGAAGTTCTCAATTCAGAAGCCACATTCCAGAAGGATTACATTATGGCTCCAGTCGTCTTTATCTCATATCAATCCCAGGGGCTTTGTTAATTAGCATAAGGGATGTTAGAAATGATTTTTTACTGGTAAAATGAATTCAATTTTATGTGGATTGGATAAAAATGTCTTATGGATACTCTTACCTTTGCATAAATGAGGTGTAAAAGTCCAGCTAGCCTGTCTATTCATTTTGAATTATGTCTCCAGGCTTGAAATTCTAGACTGTTTGAATTATCTCTCCAGGCTTGAAATTCTAGACTGTAGTGAGATAATTTTTCACCTGACTCTCATTTGAGAGTTAGTTAATCCTGCCCCAAAGCTGGAACATGGTCCTCCTGTCTCTGATGCTCATAAGGTTCTGTGGGAACACTGAAAGGTCAGAGAGCTAAGACTTCATCAAGCTTACAAAACGGGTTGTATGACTATTTGGAGGGCCTGATCGCTAATACATATTTATACCCGTGGCTGAATGAGGTCTGAAATTTGCTTTCATTATAACATACCATCTGGAATTGAAGTCTCTATGGTTGTCACCAACCTCTAACTACTGGAAGCTTTGGATATCTAATCATAAAGCAACTAATAAGTGTGTATGACCAAATTGGCTTAAGTATCTTGAAAACAGCATTGAAGCTACTTTTGTTTTTTTTTGAGATGGAGTTTTGCTGTTTCACCCAGGCTAGAGTGCAGTGGCACGATCTCAGCTCACTGCAACCTCCATCCCCCAGCAATTCTCCTCAGCCTCCCAAGTAGCTGGGATTATAGGCACCCACCACCATGCCCAGCTAATGTTTGCATTTTTAGTAAAGACAGGGTGGCCGGGCGCGGTGGCTCACGCTTGTAATCCCAGCACTTTGGGAGGCCGAGGCGGGCGGATCACGAGGTCAGGAGATCGAGACCATGGTGAAACCCCGTCTCTACTAAAAATACAAAAAAAAAAAAATTAGCCGGGCGTGGTGGCGGGCGCCTGTAGTCCCAGCTACTCGGAGAGGCTGAGGCAGGAGAATGGCGTGAACCTGGGAGGCGGAGCTTGCAGTGAGCCGAGATTGCGCCACTGCACTCCAGCCTGGGCGACAGAGCAAGACTCCGTCTCAAAAAAAAAAAAAAAAAAAAAAAAAAGACAGGGTTTCACCATGTTGGCCAAGCTGGTCTTGAACTCCTGACCTCAGGTAATCCGCCCCCACCTTGGCCTCCAAAGTGCTAGGATTACAGGCATGAGCTACCATGCCTGGCTGCACCTACTTCTTTATATGATTCATGGCTTTTGGCCACAAATGCATGCATGTAACTAGAGGAATACGTATATTATTTGCATGTGTATTAAAATTATTTCTTCTTTTTCAAATTATTCCTTCTTTGCATCAGCTAGAATTTAAATATATCTACCTCATTCAGAGCATTTGGCAGAGATATTAGAGATGGAACAAGATCCAGAGAGGGTCTAATAAAATAATAATTGTGGTGGCACATGCCTGTAGTCCCAGCTACTTGGCAAGCTGAGTTTGGAGGATTACTTGAACCTGGGAGGCGGAGGTTGCAGTGAGCCCAGATTGCACCACTACACTCTAGCCTGGGTGACAGAGTGAGACCCTATCTCAAAAAAGGAAAAAAAAAATAAAAGAAAGGAAAAAGAAAAAACCTTAATAATAATTATCATTATAGTAAAAATAGCAAGTAGCTTTTTCCTTTTTGCAAAATTAATTCTACCTTTCAGCATGTACAAAAGTACATTCTGGAAAAGATTAAAGAAATAGATACACCATAAAAATCATGGAAGAAACAGATAATATTTTAATCTTGGGGATAAGAAAATCATCTCAAGCAAGAAACACTTGAGAAAAAAATACTTTTTGCTCACTAATCTCTAGGTTCATGGCTGAGGCCCCTATAACAAAATACAGATTCACAAGAGAAAATCATACACATATTATTTATATGTGGTATGGAAGCCTTCATAAGGAAAGGAAGATCTCCCCCAAATGCATAAATTTGTATATTCTTTATGCTAGGTTTGATGAAGAAATACAATTGAACAAAGGGAGAATGATGTCATTGAGAGAGGAGGGAGGAAGAAACCAGTCAGGCAGGCAGTTATGGTGGGTCCTTGGTTGAATCCTTTCAAACAAAGGAACAGCCAGAAAAATCAAACTGCAGGCACAGATAAGGGAACTTGCACAGTGGGGCTTGCCTAAGACATGCCCACAGCCACACAGATAAGAAAGGCTACACAGGTGACTTGCCCAGACATGCCCGTAATGGAAAATTCCATCCCCTGACACATGTGCAGTAAGGGCAACAAAGCAATATGGAGTAACTCAAACTAAGGGCCTACATGCACATTAGAAGGATGGGGTGGAGCTACCAGAAATTTGCATCTCATGCAAATGAGATACCCAGCTCTAACTGGTTTCTTATAAAAGCCTTTGCGTTCAACTGTAAAAATGGCAACCCTCTTTTGGGCCCCTTTCTGTGGTGGAGAACTTTCTTATTTTGCTTATTAAACTTCCTAGGAAGGATTTCCTGACCGTCCCCTCAAGTAGGTCTTATGACCCTCATGTGAGAGGTGCCCTCCCTATACCTAGAAGATAGGAACATCCTCATTTCTGAAGATACAGGGACAAAGAGAAGAGTTTGAACAAACAGGGCTTCCTAAGTTCTCCCCAGTTTATTACCATTATGTTACAGTCTCACCAATGCACCACAATGTAGCTCACTCACCCTTGGTGATCATGTTCCTTAATTGTCACGGTTGTGAGACAGAGAACTCAGGGTGATACCTCAAACAATGAGAGACTGCTACATTGTGGTGCATTGGTGAGACTCTAACATAATGGTAATAAACTGGGGAGAACTTAGGAAGCCCTGTTTGTTCAAACTCTTCTCTTTGTCCCTGTATCTTCAGAAATGAGGATGTTCCTATCTTCTGGGTATAGGGAGGGCACCTCTCACATGAGGGTCATAAGACCTACTTGAGGGGACGGTCAGGAAATCCTTCCTAGGTTTTATGATCTGTTTCAGGGGAGTAGAGCATTGTAGGGGAGGTAGTGAGCGTGACCTTCCTGCTTCTGCTGTCTTCTCAAATGCCAAGGTTTCACATTTTGGGGTAGCATGTCGTGAATTCCTTCAACACAAAACTCAGAGTTAGAAAAAGAAAAGATTGAGCAACTTAATTGGATAAAAGCAAAATATTAAGCAATGACAAAAGATATCATTAAAAATGTTGTTAAAAAGGAAAAAAAGAAAACAAACAAAATGTTAAAAAGTCACAATTTGGCTGGGTGCAGTGGCTTGCACCTGTAATCCCAGCGCTTTGAGAAGCCAAGGCGGGAGGATCTCTTGAGTCCAGGAGCTCAAGACCAGCCTGGGCAACACAGTGAGACCCCTATCTCTACAACCCCCCCATCCCACTTCCCAATGCACACAAACAACAACTTGGCAGAAAATATTTGCAATGTGTAAGAAAAAATCAGAAAATACTTACACTTGAGCTAATTAATTGATGACAGAGATGATGGTTCTTAATCATTGAGAACCTCATTGAGGGTTTGTCATCTATCTCAGTATCATAATTTTTCTCACACATAATGACATAATTTGAACATGTTTTCATATTATTAAGTATGTTTCTAGAACATAATTCTTAATAGCCCCACAGAAATTCACTATGCTGAGTGTGGTGTTGAATGCTGGGGTCACCACAGTGGAGCCGCCCTGGAGGAGAGTGAGTAGGGTGCTTTCACCAGTGACCTTCCTCCATCCTTTCCAGTCTGTGACACAGGCTCTTGTCAATCAACAATGGATAATCATTTATAAAGTGTCCCAGATGATTAGCTTGCATGGGTTACCTGTGTCTGCTGTTCCAGAACTGATTCAATTTCCTCAAATCCTTTTCTCCTCCTCCTCCTCCTTCTCTGCTTCCTCCTCCTCCTTTTCCCCTTCCTCCTCCTCCTCCTCTTCTTTCCCTTTTTAAAGCTAAAGATGGAAAAGAGAGGCAGGAGGAAAACATGTGGTAGTACGAAACCAGTAAATGTGTGAAAACTCCATGACTAATTTTCTCAAATTATAAGCAGCTTTCTCAATGGATATATATCTATCAGTATCTATATCTATATATAAAGATATAAAATCCCTCATGTTAATAGATATTTTTATAAAATAACCGGAAACTGGGTTTGACTGGAAGTTAAATATAATACTTCCTTTCTGATACCTTTAAATAATACTTTAATTCACAGGGAATATCAAATAAAAACTGTTTTAATAGTAGTTTCTTATTTATAGATTTTGAAAAAGTTTTCTTCCTATTAGAGCAAGCATATTGCAATTTATTTAACAATTAAATGAATTAAAATATTTTGTTTGAGAAGTTCGTGATTTCAAATGATTCTTTCAAATAAAATGCTAAATGTTTTACATTTGTAACATGATCAGTGAAAAGCAATGAAATTGCTATAGGAAAATTAAAACACAGTCTAAAATACAATATTTTAATGTTTTCATAGTTTATGACCTAGTAATAAGTTCTGATTAAGAATTAGAAAGCCCTTAAATGTGGAAAGAGGAAAAAAAATCCATTCAAAGCCTCACAGTTTTTAATATTCATTGTATTTGTTTTCAGTCATTTTTCCAAGCAGAAGTTCTTCTCTTTCATCTTTCATTATTATTATGTTACATATACAATGTGAATTTTTCATTTTTCATGTGACATAATATAATGGGTTTTTAACAGAATTGTTATTCTATGAGAAAGATCTTTCATCTAAAGAATGCACATTTATGATATAGTCCCTGTAACAGTGAGCAAAAACACCAGGCTTAAATAGATGTGTTTATAAATGAGTCCCGCTTCAAGTCCAAAGACTTTTTGGAATTTAGGGAAGTTTGGATAACATTACTCATTTTAGCTTTCTTCCCAGTAGCAAAGAAAATGGCTTTTGGCAGCTGGGTGTGTGATATAATGCCAATCACCAGGGGCAATGCCTGACGATTAACTTAGAAAATCTCATTACTTTTGACTGATAAAAATGGAAATGGCTAGTTTCCAATTTATAAATATTTGGTTTATTATTGCATGGCAGACACAAAACAGATTTTGTGAGAAGGTACTATTTATGTCAACTACATCTTCCCATTGGGTTGGTGAACAGATATCTTCGTCTATAGATCAGTGATATTTCTAGCAGACATCCCTTAG
This sequence comes from Symphalangus syndactylus, assembly GCF_028878055.3. Classification (NCBI taxonomy): domain Eukaryota; kingdom Metazoa; phylum Chordata; class Mammalia; order Primates; family Hylobatidae; genus Symphalangus; species Symphalangus syndactylus. The sequence continues at coordinate 128,162,612 of NC_072428.2, read as the reverse complement.
GGTACAGGCAAATCTCAGGGTCATTGTACCTACAACCAATTCAAGCACTGAGCTGGGCACTCATATTTGTTCTTAATCTTGGTCAGGAGAGGACTCATTCACTCCATCATTCATTTCCCTTCAGTGAAGTATAGCCTCCCTAGAGAAAGCCTGCTGTGAAAGGTGTGGCCTCTCAAGTATCACTTTGCAGATGACTTTATGTAGACACAATAAATAATGCACAGAAAATAAAATGAATGCTACTGACCTGAAGTATTTATCTATCTCTGGCACCTGAATTCCCTGCCCAGAAGTAGGAACCCTGACTGTATGAAGAATGAACAGCACACAGCACCACCATTTCAAAGCAAAACCCCCAGCGTGCACAGAACACTGCTTTGGATAAAAGATGGCAGCTGCGGAGCTGGAAGGGTAGCTGGTTGCCATGGTTACCGAGGCTCTGATTCAGCCACCATATGCCACCTGGTGTTCTCAGCCTGAAAAAGCAGGTCTGGGTGTCCTAGATTGGCGATAGAGCTATGGCCATAGCTCTTTCGAATCAGTACTGGGTTTGAATGTGCCGCAATGTTTGCGTTGTTTTATTCATCTATAGAAGATTTTGGGGCTTACACCCTCATGACTTAAGGTAGAGGTTCATCTGGGGAAAGGAAAGAGAAACACTTTTAAAACAATCATTCTAATTCTTCCATGGAAACACTGCTATATGGATTTTCATTTTCAAAGATCCATCTTTTGTTCTCTTTTCAGGACAAATTTGTTATCCCAATCTGATAGGTCATACAATATTGCAACAGCAACTAACTCAAAATGCTGGGCATGATGATTGCAGAACATGATATATCAATTATCAGCCATCTATGATCTTTAGAACATTTTGTCTTCTTCTAAAAGTGCTGTATGGCAAATAACAGTGGTATGACCTTATTTTAATGTTGAATTGTGTCCAATTTTTTTGCTTATATATAAATAATATGTATATATATATTTAAAGATGTATATATGACATTCTATAAAATTGCTAAATGGAAAGAAAACTGTTATAAATTTGTAATAATAAGGCAGAGATTGAACAGCCATTTGAGACTCCTTGAGAGTATTCCACAGTGAATGGGTAGTTGTTACACAGTAGTGACTAAATATACAATATGCTATATTATGATAATATAAGAATTTTGGCCCTTATTGTATGTTTTGTGAACTTCATGTTTGATTTTTATATTTATGACAAAAATATCAACTAGTGTTGGATATTGCTGGTGATTCAACTCTGAGATAAACATTTCAGGTTATCCTTTTCTCCAATTCCTACAGCTATTAAAAAGCTGATTACTGATTTTTTTTTTTTTTTTTTTTTGAGATGGAGCCTTGCTCTGTTGCCAGGCTGGAGTGCAGTGGCATGATCTCAGCTCACTGCAACCTCCACCTCCCAGGTTGAAGCAATTCTCCTGCTTGAGCCTCCCGAGTAGCTGGGACTACAGGCGCGTGCCACCACACCCAACTAATTTTTGTATTTTTAGTAGAGACAGGGTTTCACCATGTTGGCCAGGATGGTCTTGATCTCTCACCTGGTGTTCTGCCCATCTCAGCCTCCCGAAGTGCTGGGATTACAGGCGTGAGCCACTGTGCTCAGCCTGATTACTGGTTTTATATTAATGATCTGAGCTTGCAAAATTGTTATTTTGATGTCATTTTTACCACTGCTGGGGAAACAATTACCAACATAATAAATAAGTAAAATGGTTTTAAATATAAGAAAAAAATAGCTTTTACTCTTTACAACTGTTCCTGAATATTGTCAGAATTTTTAGTACTGTGCAATTAAAAAAAGAGAAAAAGAAAAAATTTGCCGGGCATGGTGGCATGCACTTGTAGTCCCAGCTACTTGGGGCCTGAAGTGAGAGGGTTACTTGAGCCCAGGAAGTCAAGGCTGCAGTAAGCTGAGATCGTGCCACTGTACTCCAGCCTGGGTGACAGAACAAGACTCTGTCTCTAAAAAATAAAAGGTTAAAAAAAAAAAAATGGCTGGGTGTGGTGACTTACACCAGTAATCCCAGCACTTTGAGAGGCCAACATGGGCTGATCACCTGAGGTCAGAAGTTTGAGACCAGCCTGGCCAACATGGTGAAACCCCATCTCTACTAATAATACAAAACTTAGCCGGGTGTGGTGGTGGGTGCCTGTAATCCCAGCTACTCGGGAGGCTGAGGCAGGAGACTCGCTTGAACCTGAGAGGCGGAGGTTGCAGTGAGCCGAGATCACGCCATTGCTCTCCAGCCTGGGTGACAAGAACAAAACTCCATCTCAAAAAAAAATAAAAATAAAAAAAATAAAAATAAATAAATAAATAAATAAATTTGCTCTAGAGGTTGCTATAACATTCAGTACCATTTTTAATTTTGGCGTTCATCAAAACAGCCTCATTATTCTAATTAACTGACTTTGTGATAAGTTGTAAATATATAAATTTGAATTTAAAATATGCATTATGTCAATTGAGAATAGTTTTTTTTTTCTTTATTATTGGGGTCCCAAATACAATTCTTTTTCTTTCAAAATGGGTTCTGTTGCTATAAAGTCTGAAAATCACTAGACTTGATCATGTCAGGGACGTAGTCAAATAACTCTTTTATTATCTTTTGTCAAGACGAGGTCTCTCTATGTTGCCCAGGGTGGTCTCAAAGTCCTGCGCTCAGGGCATCCTCCTGCCCTGGCCTCCCAAAGTGCTGGGATTATAGGCATGAGCCACTGCACCTGGCCTCAAATACCTTTTTGAAGATAATTGACCCAGTCTCAGTAGACAAATCAGTGCAGGGAATGTCAGGGACTCTGGCCTCCCTCTGTCGAGGTGGAAATACCATTAGCTGCCACTACACACATACAGAATTCACAGAATATGCATGAGATAGAATGAGCTGGCACATATAAAGAAACTTCATCCTTCAAGAACAAAATCCTGTGATAGGCCAGGATCCCTTTAGGCCTTGAGATGAGGATGCTGACTGGCAAGAGAAATCACGTGTGCTGGTGGAAGCAGCCTCAGGTGCAGCTTCGTTCTCCTGGAGAAAGATCGGCTTTGCTTCCTGCACACTTGCCTATTTTTTCTGTTTCTTCATTCCTGAATGCATCCTAGGGACTGTGACCTCCTCTGTCTTATTTTTTATATTTGTTTTGTTTGCTTGGTGATCTCCTGAATACATTCCTAGTTTTGTCCCCTGACCTAACCACTTGACATTTGGCCCTTGTCTCTTTAATGACTAACTCACCCATGATTGCCAAAAATACGATTATTCCCACCACCTGAACCATGGCTGCTCCTCTTCTCACATCTCTACCATTTATTGAGCCTCTATTATGAGGGAGGTACTATGCCAGCTGCTTTGCTCTAATTTTCCCGATTTTTACAGAAACTCTTTGAGGTAGGTATTCTTCCCATTTTACCAGGGGGAAAGCTGAAGCTCAGAGACAGAGAGGTAAATTAAGTAGTGCAAAAGGTCACATGGTTGATGAATTTTAGAACAGATTCAAATCCAAGTTGGCCTGTGTAAAGGACTCCAAATTCTTTTTCTTTTAAGTTAGTTCCTGCAAGCAGAATTTTGTTTTCTCTTTCTGCCTGCCGGACTTGGTCTGCATAGGTGCCAGCTACATTCTGGCATAGGTTGCTTCCAGAATCTACCCAAGCTCTGAATGCCATCCTGTTTTAAGATGGAGTGTTTTTAGCCTGAAAATAACCAGAGACCCTGATATAAAATTTGTATTTACAGCTTTTAAATAGAATGGCTCTGTCTCTCTCTCTCTGTGTGTGTGTGTGTGTATGTATGTATGTTTATATGTATGTATAATCAATGTCAAGTGGAATTTCAATATGTGTAGGATAACTCTTTACAGCATGGTTTCAAATCATTTCATTTGGGGAGCTGAGAAAGAAAGAGTAAGTGCCTAGTATATTTAGGAACTGCAGGTCCTGTGATAACAGAGCAAACACAACAATATTAAACTGCATTCCAGGGAACACTTTAGAATTTGTTGTATAGGTACAATGTTGCAATCAACTTTTTTCACTTAACATTATACTATATGCATCTTTTCCATGTTTTAATTTTTATAGTTTTTGGGTTTTTTTTTTTTGTTTGTTTGTTTGTTTTTTGAGATAGGGTCTAACTCTGTTGCCCAGGCTGGAGTGCAGTGGCACAATCTCGGCTCATGGCAGCCTCCACCTCCTGGGCTCAAACAATCCTCCCACCCCAGCCTCCCAAGTAGCTGGGACTATAGGTGGGCACTACCACATCTGGCAAATTTTTAGTAGAGATGGGGTTTTGCCATGTTGTCCAAGCTGATCTCCAACTCCTGGCCTCAAGTCATCCAGCCACCTCGGTCTCCCAAAGTGCTGGGATTACAGTCATGAACCACTGTGCCTGGCCTTAATCTTTATAGTTATAATTTCTAATGGTAATCATATAATTTCTGTGTTTCACTGAGATGATTTATCGTAATTAATTATTTTTTTTCTTCAGCATTGAATAGCTTCCTAAGATGTTATCTGCCTTCCCTCCCATGAACATTTAAACTAAATGGGCAATAAGATTTTTTAAATGCCAACTTTATCAAGATACAATTCATATGCTATATAAATCACCCATTTAAGGTGTACAATTCAATGATTTTTAGTTGCACAGAGCTGTGTGGCCATCATCATTATACATTTTAGAACATTTTAATCACTTCTCAAACTCATACTAATTAGCAGTCACTCCCTATTTCCCTGAATCTCTCCACACTAGGCTACCACTAATCTACTTTCTGTCTTTATGGATTTGCCTGTTCTGAATATTTCATGTTAATGGAATCATACAATGTGTAGTCTTTGTGACTGGTATCTTAGCATGTTTTCAAGTTTCATCTATATCGTAGTATGTATCCAACTTCATTCCATTTTATGGCTAATTAATATTTTTTTGTATGACTATACCATATTTTGTTTATCCATTTATCCATCTAGGGACACTTGGGTTGTGTTATGGTCACCGTGCACCTGTTCTTCCATTCACACACAGGCAGCAAAGCATGTAGTTGTGTTGCTTCTTTGTCTCCTGGTGATAAACCCACACAATATTCCACAAAAGTGAACAATTGAAATAGGGACTTGGTCAGTAAAGATGAATGCAGAAAAAAAAAACCAAATGAATGATAATGCTAGATGTGAAATTTGGGTCCAACATAAATGGAATATTATAGATGAAATCGTTCACAGAATGTTGAATACCTGACTACACAGGCAGTCAGGGGCATTTGGTGAAGGGGACTTTATTGACATATTGAAGAAAAATATTTGTGAGAAAAGGGATGAAGATCTTCCAGAGGAAGTGACAGCAGCAAAAAAACTTTGCATTAAAGGAATTCTCAGAGAGATTTTTTTTTTTTTTGAGATGGAGTCTCGCTCTGTCGCCCAGGCTGGAGTGCAGTGGCGCGATCTCGGCTCACTGCAAGCTCGGCCTCCCGGGTTCACGCCATTCTCCTGCCTCAGCCTCTCCCAGTAGCTGGGACTACAGGCGCCCGCCACCACGCCCGGCTAATTTTTTGTGTTTTTTGTAGAGACGGGGTTTCACCGTGGTCTCGATCTCCTGACCTCGTGATCCGCCCGCCTTGGCCTCCCAAAGTGCTGGGATTACAAGCGTGAGCCACCACACCCGGCCGGTTCTCAGAGATATTTTATGACATTGAAAGCATGAAGGATAAAATGTTGGTATCTGATTCAAACTTAGAAAAGAGTATGACAGTTCTCCAAAGCATAGAAAAGATGTTTGTATTGTATCATAAATTATATGAGAAAAAGGCAAAAACTTTTCAGACTACTCTTGATATATTTTTTACAAGGAAATAAAGCAGTTTGATTTTCAATGTTTCTAAAATTTTATAGTATGTGGATTAAATATTAGTTGTACTTTTTTCCCATTTCACTATACATTTATAATCAAGAGTAAGAAAGTTTTTAATGTTTCAACAAAAATTTAAACATCACAGACAGTTGTAACTTTCCCCATTGATTATTATGACTGTTTTGCATGGTTTTAGCTTGCGGTCTTTTTTTGCAGTCCCACACTATCATGCAAAGGGATGATTGCCTGTAGTTGATATAATGTTGCTTATTGATATAAATTTATGTACATTTATCTTATTTAACATAATTTAATTTTTTAATTTGTGTGTGTGTGTGTAGAGGTGGGGTCTCACTATGTTACCAGAGCTGGTCTCAAACTCTCGACCTCAAGAGATCCTCCTGCCTTGGCCTCCCAAAGTGCTGGGATTACAAGCATGAGCCACTGTGCCTAGTCAATTTAAAATTATTAACCCTTTTCTTATCAAAAATTTTTTTTTTTTTTTTTTTTTTTGAGACGGAGTCTTGCTCTGTCACCCAGGCTGGAGTGCAGTGGTGCAATCTTGGCTCACTGCAAGCTCCACCTCCTGGGTTCACACCATTCTCCTGCCTCAGCCTCCTGAGTAGCTGGGACTACAGGCGCCCGCCACCACGCCTGGCTAATTTTTTGTATTTTTAGTAGAGACGGGGTTTCACTGTGTTAGCCAAGATAGTCTCGATCTCCTGACCTCGTGATCCACCCATCTCAGCCTCCCAAAGTGCTGGGATTACAGGCAGCAGCCACCGTGCCCGGCCTTTCTTATCAAATTTTAAGCTCCTATGTTGTGCCTGGTCCATAGAACCTGCTTAATTTATATATATATATAATTTTTTCCCTGAATACCTCCTTTCATTGTGTTTATATTTGTTTACATTTGCTTCTGGATACAGCCTTGACCTTATACATCAGTAAAGTAAATTTTTAACATTTTTCCAATTTTTAAACAATACTGTAAACATTCTGCTCACTGTGTGTGTGTGTAAAATAAAATAAGAATAGTTTGAATCTAAATTTCCTTTTTTTCTCTGATAGTCTTGTCAACTAAAGAAAAATCAGACTTTTAAAGAATTAAAGTTACAGTTGTATTTAGAGTTACTGAGCATTGCAACCTGGGAGAGTCTTTCAGACTTTCTGTTAGACTGCTCAAAGCTGTATTTCAGTCCGCAGCTTATATATCAAGTGGTAGAGGTTCTGCATGTGCTCACAAATGAAGTCAAATGTGCTTAGAAGTTACATTACAGCAACATCTCAGCAAAGTTTGGGTGCAAGAGTACATCTGGTTATAGATGACAGAGGCATAATCATTAATCCTGTCAGATGTTATCTTATGAACAGGCTAGTGCTAGGATTATTGAACTTTTCTAAAAATGCAGTGAATTCAGGCAAGAGACCTGGGAACCTGTGCTCTGTCCTGCTTATTGTCTCCAAGGTATTCTTCTGGGGGGCTGCACACAGTCCCGGAGTCAGGGGTTTATGAAATGTTGCAGACAGGCAGGATGAGCAAACATGGGCTGACCTCAGGACAAGGGCTGACTATGTGGCTGGCCAGAGGCAGACATTTCCTTGATTAGTTCTAATTGTTTGGCCTTTTGTTTTTAAATTTAGACCTTTAATTCATCTGAAAATATTTTTGCATCTGCCATACAATATAGTCATAACTATTTTATTTTATTTTATTTTATTTTAATTTAATTTAATTTTATTTTATTTTTATTTTATTTTATGACAGAGTCTTGCTCTGTCACCCAGGCTGGGATGCGATGGCATGATCTCGGCTCACTGCAACCTGCGCCTCCCAGGTTCAAGCCATCCATACCTAAGCCTCCTGAGTAGCTGGGATATAGGTGCGCACCACCACGCCAGGCTATTTTTTTGTGTGTTTTTAGTAGAGACAGGGTTTCACCATGTTGCCAAGGCTGCCCTCAAACTCCTGACCCCAGGTGATCCACCCGCCATGGCCTCCTAAAGTGCTGGGATTGCAGGTGGGAGCCACTGTGCCCAGGGTACTTTATATTTTTTTAAAATGGAGATCCAGTTGTCCCAATGCCATTTTCATTCAAGTGGCCATCCTTTCCTCACTGACTGTAAGTGCCCCAATTATCATACATTTCTCTCCCATTTGTACATGGGTCTATTTCCAACTCTGGAAGGAAAACAATGACGAATCACCTATCACTGTCTGATAATTGAAAATTCAGGATACTCAGATTTAAAAAAAAACTATTACATATAAAAAAGCAATTTAGAATGATCTCTAGCTACAAGGTGAATAGAAAAAGATCAACAGCTTTTCTTTATAATAGCATCCCCGTTAGATATAGAAATTTAAAAAATTTACAGCAGCAACAAATCTATAAATTACCCAAAGCTAAATCAAGCAAGAAAGGCAGAACACTTACGTGAAGAAAACTTTGCAATTTTACTGAAGGACATAAAACAAGAGCTGAACACAGATACATACCATGTTTCTAGATGGAAAGATTTACTATAAAAAATCTGTTAACGTTTCTCAAAATAATGTATTAATTTTATGCAATTCCAAAGAGAATTCCCATGCAGCATTTGGGAGGGGATCTTGAAAAGTTTCCGTTTTCATCTGAAGGGAAAAAAAATGTGGTAATTATACCAACAATGTTTTGAAAAAGAATAGTAGGGAGGGAGGACCTAACAGATACTAAACTATATGCTAAAGCAGCACTAATTAGTATTTTTGGCAGGGGAATGTGTCAAATTTATCAGAGGAATCAAAATAACCCAGAAATAGACCTATGTACAAATGGGAGTGAAATGTATGATAAATGGGCCATTTACAATTAGTGAGGAAAGGATGGCCCCTTGAGTAAAAACGGTATTGGGGCCGGGCACGTGGCTCATGCCTGTGATCCCAGCACTTCGGGAGGGCGAGTTGGGTGGATCACCTGAGGTCAGGAGTTTGAGACCAGCCTGGCCAACATGGTGAAACCCTGTCTGTACTAAAAATACAAAAATTAGCTGGGCATGGTGGCACATGCCTGTAATCCCAGCTACTCGGGAGGCTGAGACAGGAGAATCGCTTGAACCCGGGAGGTGGAGGTTGCAGTGAGCCAAGATCACGCCACTGCACTCCAGCCTGGACAACAAGAGCGAAATTCTGTCTTAAAAGAAAAAAAATGGCATTGGGACAGCTGGATCTCTATTTAAAAAATATAGTTATGACTATATTGCATAGCAGATGCAAAAATATTTTCAGATGAATTAAGGGTCTAAATTTAAAAACAAAAAGCCAAACAATTAGAACTAATCAGAAAAAATAGAGGCCATATATATAATTTTAGAATAGCACAGAAAAGCCAGAATGTCTAAAAAAAGCCTCTAACAGATCTGACTAGATAATATTCTATTATGTATATATATTTCTTGGTTGGACTTCATGTACAGAGGGCTGAGTTAATCATATGCTTTAGTTTGTGTCACATTATTATCGTTATTTTGGTACTTTTGGCATTTTAATTTTATTTTTAGAGACAGTGTCTCACCCTGTTACCCAGGCTGGAATGCAGTGGTGTGATCATATCTCACTGCAGCCTTGAACACTTGGGCTCAAGGAATCCTCCTGTCTTAGCCTCCTGAGTAGCTGGGACTACAGGCGTGTGACTACACCCAGCTAACTTAAAAAAAAATTTTGTTGTTGAGGTTTCACTATATTTTCCTAGCTGGTCTTGAGTTCCTGGCCTCAAGTGATCCTCCTGCCTCAGCCTCCCAAAAGTGCTGGGATTACAAGTGGGATTACTTTTGGGTTAAGTAAATATTTTTGTGATCCCATGTATCTCCACCATTGACTTATTAGCTATACTTGTTTTTTGAAAAAAATGACTGTGGTTAGGTATAATGGCTCACGCCTGTAATCTCAGCTCTTTGGGAGCCAAAGCAGGAAGATTGAGCCCCAGGAGTTTGAGAGCAGCCTGGGAAACATAGTGAGACCTCTTGTCTACCAAAAAAAAAAAAATTAGGTGTGGTAGAACGTGCCTCTAGTCCCAGAAACTCAGGAGATGAGGTGGGAGGATTGTTTGAGCTCAGAGGTCAAGGCTGCAGTGAGTTGTGATCATTCCACTGCACTAAAAGATTGTTCAAGAGTTTCCCCTGTGCATATTTAACTTAAAACAGGCTATCATCAAATAACTTCACATTCAATGTTAAAAATCTTATTACAATATACTTCTACTTCTCCATTTGGAAAGCTAGTTGGCAGCTAGTAGAGGGGTCAGCCTGGACATTCTGTCCTTGAGAAGGCTGACCTGTAGTCAGAATTTCATTAGTTTGTGGCTTTTCCACATGGCTTTGGGAATTTTACTTGTGGTGTGCATGCCATGTGGTCTCTAGTATAACGTCTGTCAGGTCCTTCTGTGAGCACCTCTTCCTCAGCTGGGCCAGGGCTGTACCACTTTCCTCATAGGAATTTCTCAACTCCTGCATTTTGGTCAAACAAGCTCCAAATGGAACAGGTTTGGCCATGAGGAGTCAGCCTCTTCCTTTTTTTTTTTTTTTTTTTTTTGAGATGGAATCTCGCTCTGTCTCCCAGGCTGGAGTGCAGTGGCATGATCTTGCCTCACAGCAAGCTCCATCTCCCAGGTTCAAGTGATTCTCCTACCTCAGCCTCCTGGGTAACTGGGACTACAGGCCCCTGCCACCATGCCCGGCTAATTTTTGTATTCTTAGTAGAGACTGAGTTTTGCCATGTTGGCCAGGCTGGTCTCAAACTCCTGACCTCAAGTGATCTGCCCGCCTTGGCCTCCCAAAGTGCTGAGATTACAGGTGTGAGCCACTGCACCCGGCCTAATCTCTTCTTGACACAGCCTTGACACAGTTTTATCAATTGTCAATTTCATCAATCGTCAATGGTGTGTGTAGCAACATGTTAGCACCTGGCTCTTAGGCAATGGACGAGGGAGCAAATATTATGAGAAACATTGGGAACTTATGGCTTAACAAAGAGAGTAGTTTCCCCAAGTTTAGTTCAATAAGCTGCCGTGTGTGTGTGTGTGTGTGTGTGTCTTAATTGAGTATTTTAACTGTTATTTGTTTGATCAGAGGTAAATGATGGGTCATACATTCTGGTTTTGAAACAGCTCGCCAGAGTAGAATCTTTCTTAGAAACCAGTGAAATCTAGCATCTTAGCTCCCTTTTGACAACCTTTGACATCAGGCTTTATTTTAAATACTTCAAAAGTCTAGAAAACAAATTCAACAGTTGGGAATGGATAGTGGTTCAGATGCCAGAAGTGGTTCAGATGAAAAGAAAAATGGAAAAAAAAAAAAGAAGATGCAATAAATAGTAAGACCTGAGTTCAAGTGTAAATCCCTTATCCTGATCATAAATCTTGATTCAAAGACCTTGGCAGGACTTTGTCTACACTGGATGTCATCTTGAATCACACGATCTTAAATCACAGAATTCACAGGAGGTTGTCTGCATTGGCAGTGGTCTGTTTCTGGGGCTTTTAAGTGGGTTCCAGGGTCAGATTTCCAGCAAGTTTGTATGTGAAAGTTACAGAACTTTTTTCTTTTTATTATTTTTCTTCCAGACTAACCTCTTGGTAGATACAAGGTTGTAGAATCTTAAGTTCTTCTCCTCTTCCTCCTCCCTGCCTGCCTCTTCCTCCTCCTTCTCTTCTTCTTATAAAATATATACAACATGAAATTTATTGTTTGTTTTGTTTTGTTTTGAGACGAAGTCTTGCTCTGTCGCCAGGCTGGAGTGCAGTGATGTGATCTCAGTTCACCGCTACCTCCACCTCCCAGATTCAAGCGATTTTCCTGCCTCAGTCTCCTGAGTAGCTGGGACTACAGACACGCGCCACCATGCCCAGCTACTTTTTGTATTTTTAGTAGAGACGGGTTTCACTATGTTGGCCAGGATGGTCTTGATCTCTTCACCTTGTGATCTGCCCCCCTCAGCCTCCCAAAGTGCTGGGATTACAGGCGTGAGCCACCATACCTGGCCGAAATTTATTGTTTTAACCTTTTATCAGCATAAGTTCAGTGGCATTAAGTACATTCACATTGTTGTGCAACCATATCACCATTCATTTCTAGAACATTTTCATCTTCCCTAACTGAAACATCATACGCATTGAACAATAACTCATTCCTTCTTCCCTCCAGTCCTTGGCAACCAACATTCTACTTCCTGTTTCTATGAATTTGACTGCCCTGGGAACCTCCAATCAGTAGAATCCTATAGTGTTTGCCTTTTGGGGACTGGTTTATTTCACTTAATGTCTTCAAGTTTCATCCAGACTGAAGTCTTCTCACATATAATTAAGTATATATGAGTTAAATAATATGATAACCGATGAGGTCAGAATGTACAAGGCAGAATCTTTCACTACAAGTCTTAAGCCAAATCTTCAGGGAATTTTAGTAACAATTTCATATAGGGAGGGTTTACAGAGATAGGGTAAAGATCTCCTTATCATTCAGGCTCGTGGTAAACACTTTAAGCCAAGGAAAAGTAAGCTCCTTTAGAAGCTGGTAGTATTGACTGTAAAATATCATTAGCTTACCTTTTTCGTAGAGCTTTAAGGATAATGTGGACAAAATGTTTCAAATTAATGTGAATACTTTGCATACATTAAAAAAAAATTTTGCTGGTAAAGTGAGCTTTCATTATTATTGATGATTGAAGATATTTCCAGACAGGAAAATAAAATCTGTATGTTTTTGTATCAGCCTGTTAGTCTTTGGCAAGGGGTTGTTTCAATTTGGCCAGACAATTTTTTTTTTTTTTTTTTTTTTTTGAGACAGAGTCTCGCTCTGTCGCCCAGGCTGGAGTGCAGTGGCGCAATCTCGGCTCACTGCAAGCTCCGCCTTAAGGGTTCACGCCATTCTCCTGCCTCAGCCTCTCCGAGTAGCTGGGACTACAGGCGCCCACTACCACACCCGGCTAATTTTTTGTATTTTTTTTTTTTTAGTAGAGACGGGGTTTCACCGTGGTCTCGATCTCCTGACCTCGTGATCCGCCCGCCTCGGCCTCCCAAAGTGCTGGGATTACAAGCGCGAGCCACCGCGCCCGGCCCAGACTATTTTTTAAAATAAATAATTATTAAGGCTGGGAGTGGTGACTCATGCCTGTAATCCCAGCACTTTAGGAGACGGAGGTGGGAGGATCTCTTGAGGACAGGAGTTTGAGACTAGCCTGGCCAACATGGCAAAACCCCATCTCTACTAAAAATACAAAAATTAGCCAGGCGTAGGAGCACACACCTGTAGTCCCAGCTACTTGGAAGGCTGAGACAGGAGAATCGCTTGAACCTGGGAGGTGGAGGTTGCAGTGAGCCGAGACAGTGCTACTGCACTCTAGCCTGGGCGACAGAGTGAGAGTCTGTCTAAAAGAAACAACAACAACAAAACACCAACAGTTAATACATATTGAGTGCTTACATGCATCGTCTCAGTCCTCTCAAGAGCCTTATGAAGTATTAGACACTGCACCTGGCCTATTCTGTAATTTTTGTAAAAATATGAGACAAATATAAATTAAAATGATGTTCAGTGGCCAATGTTTTATATCTTTATCTTAAAAATTTTCCAGGGGCCGGGTGCAGTGGCTCATGCCTGTAATCCCAGCACTTTGGGAGGCCAAGGGGGATGGATCACTTGAGGCCAAGAGTTCAAGACCAGCCTGGCCAACATGGCAAAAACCCATTTCTACTAAAATACAAAAATTAGCTGGGTGTGGTGGTGCGGGTCTATAGTCCTGGCTACTCGGGAGGCTGAGGCAAGAGAATCGCTTGAACCCAGGAGGCAGAGGTTGCAGTGAGCTGAGATCATGCCACTGCACTCCAGTCTGGGCAACAGCGAGATTCTGTATGAAAAAAAATTCACGTATATGAAGATAATTCACAGTTAATTTAATATCAGCTTAAGGTCTAAAAACTAAGGACTTGGAAATTACAATCTATGCTGACACATTAAATCTGTATGATTTAAAGCCTTGTAATAATCTCTTTGATAAAGAATTATGTATTATAATTTAATTTAGTTTGACACATAATTTTAATATTTTATAATCTCATCTGAATTAGCTTATTTGACAAGCAAAATCAGTAGAGGAAATTCATAAAACTCAAATTAATTAGCCTTTATATTAGAAAATAAACCCAAGACTTGTTAAAATAAGAAATTATGGTAAATAATTTTATACTGGTAAAATCTGAGAAAAGACAGCTATTTCTAAGCTAAAAGTATTAAGCCAGTTTAATTTACTAAGGAATCCTCTTGATTAGGATTATTATATAAAACTTTTCCCATTATAACTATATATATATATATATATATATATATATATTTTTTTTTTTTTTTTTTTTTTTTTTTTTTTGAGACGGAGTCTTGCTCTCTCCCCCAGGCTGGAGTGCAGTGGCGCGATCTCGGCTCACTGCAAGCTCCGCCTCCCGGGTTCACGCCATTCTCCTGCCTCAGCCTCCCGAGTAGCTGGGAATACAGGCACCCGCCACGGCACCCGGCTAATTTTTTGTATTTTTTTAGTAGAGACGGGGTTTCACCGTGTTAGCCAGGATGGTCTCGATCTCCTGACCTTGTGATCCGCCCGCCTCGGCCTCCCAAAGTGCTGGGATTACAGGCTTGAGCCACCACGCCCGGCCTATAACTATATATTAGTTATTACAATTTTTAAGTTGTTTAGACAATTTGGCTCATGCCTGTAGTCCTAGCATTTTGGGAGGCTGAGGCAGGAGAATTTCTTGAGGCCAGGAGTTTGAGGCCAGCCTGGGCAACATAGTGACATCTCTATTAAAAAAAAAATTGTTGCTGTTATCACATTTCCTAGTAACCAAGGCCATTGGTTAAACTTACAGCTAACTTTTTAAAAACATTTTTTTCTGTTACCACCTTAGTAAGATTTTTTTTTCTTAGAGATACCTTTAAAGTACAAAAAGAAAGAAAGAAACTCTAGAAATCTTTGAGTTCCTCTTCATATTTATATTAACATTTGATGTATTAACACCATGTCTATTGGATAATTGGAATAAGAACTTGCTTCATTAAATTTTAAAAAAATCTTACAATCTGGTTTATTAATTTTCGTAGAGGTAGATAAGGTATATATGTTTGCTTAAAAAACTATAAAATGGAACATTTTACCAACTCTTGTGCAAGCTGGAATTGCAATGGCCCTGAAGCAGAGACTAACGTGGCAGCAGAGATGTCAGGATCTATGAGGAATATGGATCAGTTAAAGTAAGGGGTCCCCAGCCCCGGGGCCAAAGACCGGTATTGGTTAGGAGCTGGGCTGCACAGGAGTGAAGCGTCATCTGTATTTAGTTGTTCCCTATCGCTCTCACTACCGCCTGAACTCCGCCTCTTGTCAGATCAGCAGTAGCATTAGATTCTCATAGGAGCACGAACCCTGTTGTGAACTGCACATTCAAGAGATCTCTGTTGCATGCTCCTTATGAGCATCTAATGCCTGAGGATCTGTCACTGCCTCCCATTGTGTCCGGAATTGGTGGGTTCTTGGTCTCACTGACTTAATGAAGCTGCGGACCCTCGCGGCGAGTGTTACAGTTCTTAAAGGCAGCGTGTCCGGAGTTTGTTCCTTCTGATGTTCGGATGTGTTCGGAGTTTATTCCTTCTGGTGGGTTCGTGGTCTCACTGGCTCAGGAGTGAAGCTGTGGACCTTCGCGGTGAGTGTAACAGCTCTTAAGGTGGCGCGTCTGGAGTTGTTCGTTCCTCCCAGTGGGTTTGTGGTCTCCGCTGGCTTCAGGAGTGAAACTGCAGATCTTCGCGGTGAGTGTTACAGCTCATAAAGGCAGTGTGGACCCAAAGAGTGAGCAGCAGCAAGATTTATTGCAAAGAGCGAAAGAACAAAGCTTCCACGGTGTGGAAGGGGACCCAAGCGGGTTGCCACTCCTGGCTCAGGCAGCCTGCTTTTATTCTCTTATCTGGCCCCATCCACATCCTGCTGATTGGTAGAGCCCAGTGGTCTGTTTTGGCAGGGCACTGATTGGTGTGTTTACAATCCCTGAGCTAGACACAAAGGTCCTCCAGGTTCCCACCAGATTAGCTAGATACAGAGTGTGGACACAAAGGTTCTCCAAGTCCCCACCAGAGTAGCTAGATACAGAGTGTTGCATGGTGCACTCACAAATCTTGAGCTAGACACAGGGTGCTGATTGGTGTGTTTACAATCCCTTAGCTAGACATAAAGGTTCTCCAAGTTCCCACTAGACTCAGGAGCCCAGCTGGCTTCACCCAGTGGATCTTGCACTGGGGCTGCAGGTGGAGCTGCCTGCCAGTCCCACGCCATGTGCCCACACTCTTCAGCCCTTGGGTGGTCGATGGGACTGGGCACCGTGGAGCAGGGGGCGACGCTCGTCGGGGAGGCTTGAGCTGCACAAGAGCCCACGGAGGCCGGGGGAGGCTCAGGCAGGGCGGGCTGCAGGTCCCGAGCCCTGCCCCGCGGGAAGGCAGCTAAGGCCCGGCGAGAAATTGAGCACAGCAGCTGCTGGCCCAGGTGCTAAGCCCCTCACTGCCCGGGGCCGGTGGTGCCGGCCAGCCGGCCGCTCCGAGTGTGGGATCCGCCAAGCCCACGCCCACCCGGAACTCACGCTGGCCCGCAAGCGCGGTGCGCAGCCCCGGTTCCCGCCTGCACCTCTCCCTCCACACCTCCCAGCAAGCTGAGGGAGCCGGCTCCGGCCTTGGCCAGCTCAGAAAGGGGCTCCCACAGTGCAACGGCAGGCTAAAGGGCTCTTCAAGTGCCACCAAAGTGGGAGCCCAGGCAGAAGAGGCGCCTAGAGCGAGGGAGGGCTGTGAGGACTGCCAGCATGCTGTCACCTCTCCTCTCACCATCACCCGCCGGATGAAACTGTCTAGTTGCAGGAACACAAGCTCAGGGCTCCCACTGATTCTACATTATGGTGAGTTGTGTAATTATTTCATTATATAGTACAATGTAATAATAGAGATAAAGTGCACAATCCATGTAATGTGCTTGAATCATCCCGAAACCAGCCTCCACGCCCCCCTCCACCAGCCTCCGCTTCACCCCCGTCCATGGAAACATTGTCTTCTAAGAAACCAGTCCCTGGTGCCAAAAAGGTTGCGGGCCACTGAATTAAAGAAACAAAGATGGCCGGCGCGGTGGCTCACACCTGTAATTCCAGCACTTTGGGAGACTGACGCGGGCGGATCCCTTGAGTTCAAGACCAGCCTGGCAACATGGCGAAACCTCGTCTCTACTATAAATACAAAAATTAGCTGGGCATGGTGGTGGGCGCCTATAATTCCAGCTACTCGGGAGGCTGAGGCAGGACAATCGCCTGAACCCGGAAGGCAGAGGTTGCAAGGAGCTGAGATCTCGCCACTGCACTCCAGCCTGGGAGACAGAGTGAGACTCTATCTCCAAAAAAAAAAAAAAGAAAAAAAGACATAATTATGAACCACTAGGACCCTTGGGGGAATCATTATTAACATCTAAGTAATTTATTATTTCCTTCCAAATATAGTAGCATAATCTCTGTTTCTCTCTCTTTTTCTGTTTCCATGCCTCTTATAATAAGACAGTCTCCTGTGTTTACTCCCTTGGGTAGGGCAACACTAAAAGAAAATGGCCCAGATGATTGCAACGTGAATAATGGTATGCTCTGTTGCTGGGGAGCTACTGCTATGCTACTGCTTAGCTATGTTACAGCTCCGCAGCTGTTACCCCATTAGGTAACAGAAAGACTCAAACAAACCTCCTGAGAAACTGGGAGATGAGAAATTGCCTCATTACAGCCTCCTTGGCAAATAGAAAAGTGAGTGAGAATGGCCCCAAGCATCTCCTCAAAAGCCTCCCATGTGCTCAAGGTTCAGAAGGATGCAGAATGTTTGGCCGAGGCTCAGATTAGCTGCAGTTCAAGCTTGGCTCATGTGGTCTATGGATATATGCAAGGTCACCACGAGCCAACAAGGAGCCATTATTTTACATTACGTAAAAGTCTGTCTTCAGGAGCT
The DNA here is from genome assembly GCF_028878055.3 of Symphalangus syndactylus. Lineage (NCBI taxonomy): Eukaryota > Metazoa > Chordata > Mammalia > Primates > Hylobatidae > Symphalangus > Symphalangus syndactylus. The sequence continues at coordinate 128,144,709 of NC_072428.2, read as the reverse complement.
TACTCCGAAGGATATATGTGTGAGGCATTCCAAAGACTGGTGTCTAACACCAGTCTCCAGTTCAAAGAGCATAGAAATAGAGGTGGAAATTGATGGTGCTAATTATCAGGTACAGCTTTGACCGATGACACCTGTGCATAAGGGTCAGCCTTTCATGCCACACATCTGTGAAGAATGATCCTAGAATTTTTTGGTTGTGATCAGTGATTTTTTTTTTTTAAATGGAGTCTTGCTCTGTTGCCCAGGCTAGAGTGCAGTGGTGTGATCTTGGCTCACTGCAACCTCTGCCTCCCAGGTTCAAGTGATTCTCCTGCCTCAGCCTCCCAAGTAGCTAGGATTATAGGCATGCACCACCACACCTGGCTAATTTTTGTATTTTTAGTAGAGACGGGGTTTCACCATGTTGGCCAGGCTGGTCTTGAACTCCTGACCTCGGGTGATTACACCCCCCTCGACCTCCCAGAGTGCTGGGATTACAGGCATGAGCCACTACGCCTGGCCATGATCAGTGTATTTGGAGCCTTGTTATTTTCTGTTCTGCCTTTTGGACTCTTAGTCGCCCAAGGCCATTTTGGGCAAAACTCTGTTGTGATCTTCTTTGCAGTTGGCTGGTGTAACCTATGTGCTGCAATTGTTTCTCAGCTTTCCACAGTTGACTCTGGTGTTTAACATTTCCTTTCAGAGCCTCCTTGCCCAGAAGGCAGGTGGACTTAGCAAGAGGAAATAACTAGTTTTAGGGTTTCCAGGACAATTGTTGGGCTGTTCATGTCGTTGGCTTCTTTGCCTTACTCAGGGAGATGTTAGGAGGTAATATTTATACATAACACAATCATAATGTATCTGACCTTACATAACCCAAGAGATCCTTTTAATACTGATATGCCTTCCTGTTTCCTCCTTCCATTGTCTCATCTCTCCCCCATCCCCAGCTTCATCCTGGAAGTAAATGCCAGAATCAGCTTTACTCTTTCCTTTTTACCTCCTGCCTTTTGTGTGATGTTTATTATTTATTTATTTATTTATTTATTTATTTATTTATTTATTTACTGGAGACAGAGTCTGACTCTGTCACCCAGGCTGGAAGTGCAGTGGCACGATCACAGCTCCCTGCAGCCTCAAACTCCTCTGCTCAAGTGATCCTCCTGCCTCGGCCTTCCAAAGCCCTGGGATTATAGGTGTGCGCCATTGAGCCTGGCTTGTGTGGTTCTTTGAAGTCACCTCAGGCAGTGTTTTGCTTCTCTCTCTAGTCTCAATACTTGTGTTACCTGCCCTTTTCAGGTACAATATTCACTTTGATTAGAAAGAAGTGGATTCCAACCAGAAGAATAAATGTGGCTATTAGTAGACCCTTGGAACTCTGTGTGTATAGCAAGGAATAGCGCTGGTGGAATGTGAGGTCAATTGGTGTAACTTTTTAAAGTGCAGGTCTTTAATGAATTATCTGCTGATTCCCTAAAAGCTTCTGCTTTTTAAATTTTTAATTGACTCCAAGGTTGGAACATGTCTAAAATTGCTCTTGTCTTTGCAGAAGCTGTTTACTGCAAGTGCTTTGGATTGCAGTTTACTCTTATTTTGTTGTCAATCCAATCTCTTGTGCTTTCTGTTTTTGAGAGTTTTAAGTTCACTGATAGTATGCTTTCTTTATTCTAAAGGTGGTATGAATTTGGTCTTTTAAATTGACTTTCTGCATAGTTATTTTTAAAAATTGGGAACAGGAAGGAAAGTAGATAACCAGCTTAATCTGATGTCTTATTGCTTCCATCTTAATAGCAGTCTGTTATTTATCAGAGCAATTTTCTCTTGGCTTATACTGAAGATGTAATTTATAATTTGTAATTTCTGTTTCCTGCATGAACTCATTTTCATTGGGACTCATTTGTCCATGTTTCAAATGCAAACACTGAAAGCATGAAATCCATTATCAGTTTAATAATCTGAGAACAGATAAAATGCATAAAAATAGGTGAATTATAATGGATGGGCTGTTTACTTTAAGTGCTATAGAAATGAACCTAAAAGGATTAGTTTTCAGTTGTGTGCAATGGGCTGAAAGCATGGCATTAGGAACCAGTACCCTTTAGCATCTATCAAGAAAGACTCTTGTGTTAACAGGCTTCCTCAGCCCCAGTTCTATTGACATTTGAGGCCAGATAATTCTTTGCTATGGGAAGTTATCCTGTGCATTGTAGGATGTTTAACAGTATCCCTGTCCTCTACCTATTAGATACTAATGCCACCTCTGTGTCCCCCACCCTAGTTGTGACAACCAAAAATATGTGTAGACATTGCCAAACGTCCCCTGTGGGATCGTGGGACAAAATTAACCACAGTTAAAAATGTGGCCAGGCGCAGTGGCTCACACCTGTAATCCCAGCACTTTGGGAGGCTGAGGCGGGCAGATCACCTGAGGTCAGGAGTTTGAGACCAGCCTGGCCAACATAGTGAAACTCCATCTCTACTAGAAATACAAAAATTAGCCGGGTGTGGTGGTGCATGCCTGTAATCCCAGCTACCCGGGAGGCTGAGGCAGGAGAATCTCTTGAACCAGGGAGGTGGAGGTTGCAGTGGGCTAAGATTGTACCACTGCACTCCAGCCTGGGTGACGGGGCAAGATTCTGTCTCAAAAAATAATAATAATAATAATAAAACAAAAAAAAATCACTATGGTAAAGGAAAGAAACCACTCACTCGAAACAGCTTTTCCAATATTAGATGATAAAAATCTATAACACATGACTGTATGTCCATTACATCTAACCCAGTACTTTAGAATAATCTTGTCACAATCTTATGAAATATTAAAAACATTGATGATATTATCTGAGCTCAGCATGATTAAAAATAAAATATACAAGATAGAAGATAAAGCTCTACATCAGAAATTAAATAAGAACTCTCGTGAACAACTGTTAATCAAAGAAGAAACCAAAATCAAATTTCAGAATATCTAGAAAATAACAAAATTGAAAACATTACATTCATAAGATCTTAACCAAAACAGTACGTAGAGAAACATTTATTGTATTCAAGTTTATATTACTAAACGAGAAGAAAAACCAAAAAAAGAATGAAATAGGTATTCAACCTAAGAAGTTAGAAATTTATCGACAAGCTAAGAAAAACCAACAAAAGATATCAGTAAAAGAAGACAGAAAACAAACAAACAAAAAACAGTAGAACAAAGGCATCAATACATTTTCTTTTCCTTTGGGAAATTTGCTCTAAGTAAAATCCAGAAAAGAAGCAAAACTAACTTGATACACCACTAATTGATTAGTAGAAAAAGGAACAAAACCATAAATACGTATATCACTCATCTGTCACTTATATCTTCAACACAAAGGTTAAAAGAAAAGAACATTAAAAATAACTATAATGCTGAGCATGGTGGCTCACACCTGTGATCCCAGAGCTTTGGGAGACTGAGGCAGGAGGATCTCTTGAGGCCAGGAGTTCAAGGTTACAGTGAGCTATGATTGAATCACTGCAGTCCAGCCTGAATGACAGCAAGACCCTGTCTCTAAAAAAATAAAAAATAAAGAAAACAAAAAAACTGTAACTACAATAATTTGTTAATAGATTCACAATATAAAAAGATGTATCAAGGCTGGGTGCAGGGGCTCACGCCTGTAATCTCAGCACTTTGGGAGGCCGAGGTGGGCAGATTGCTTGAGCTCAGGAGTTCGAGACCAGCCTGGGAAACATGGCGAAACCCCATCTCTACAAAAAATACAAAAATTAGCTGGGCATGGTGGTGGGTGCCAGTAGTCCCAGCTACTCAGGAGACTGAGGTAGGAGGATGGATTAAGCTCAGGAGGCAAAGGTTGTAGTGAGCCGAGGTCGCACCACTGCACTGCAGACTGGGCGACAGAGCCAGATCCTGTCTCGAAAAAAAAAAAAAGTATCAAAACATCATGTCATGCACTATAAATATATATAATTTTTATTTGTCAATTAAAAATAAATTTAAAAAATTACAGACATATGTATTTATTTTTCATTTGTTCAGGCATTCCACAACCAAGTATTACATTTCTACTCTGTTTACATAAGTGTTGCTGAAAAAAAACACAGAATCTCCATTTTTACAAGTGAAAAATTGGTATATTACTTGCCCTTCGTATTGTGTAATGTGATTAAAAGTGCTCTGTAAAACATGGTCAAACATAATGTAGATTTTTTGAATGGATAAATAGGTATGTTCTGGGTATGGTGGCTCATCCCTGTAATCTCAGCACTTTGAGAGGCCAAAACAGGAAGATCCCTTGAGACCAGGAGTTTGAGACCACCCTGGTCAATAGAGTGAGACTCTATATCTACAAAAAATTTAAAAATTTGCCAGATATTGGCTGGGCACGGTGGCTCAGACTTATAATCCCTGCACTTTGGGAGGCCGAGGAGGGCAGATCGCCTGAGGTCAGGAGTTCAAGACCAGCCTGGCCAACATGGTGAAACCCTGTCTCTACTAAAAAATACAAAAATTAGCAGGGCATGGTAGGAGGCACCTGTAATCCCAGCTATTTGGGAGGCTGAGGCAGGAGAATCACTTGAACCCGGGTGGCGGAGATTGCAGCGAGCCGAGATCATGCCATTGCACTCCAGCCTGGGCAATAAGAGCGAGACTTTGTTCCCGCCCCTCCGCCCTCAAAAAAAAAATTAGCCAGATATTGTGGTGTGTAACTGAAGTCCTGCTATTTGGGCTGCTGAGGCAGGAGGATTGTGTAAGCCCAGGAATTCAAGGCTGCAGTGAGCTGTAATCATGCCACTGCACTCCAGCCTGGGTGACACTGTGAGACCCCTTCTCTAAAATAAATAAATAACCAAAATTTTATATGGATCCTTTTAGTTGAGAAGATGAAAAGTGTTGCAAATTGTGTGTGTATCTGCACCTCTGTGTTCCATATCTTGAATTTATTAGAATGATTAAGGTAGATTATTAGTGTCTTGATATCTAGACACAGATTATATAAATTGAAGAAATCCATCTTCTGTCTCTTATTTTAATACTTCCCTTGTTTATTGTAAATGGCAGGTGTTTATGTAACAGAAGAAAGCTCTCTTAGTATGTACTTTTGATGACTTTGCACCAAGAAAAATGCATTTAATATATATAAACCTGTGCAAAATGTATTCCTTAGAGTTAGAACTCAAAATGAGTTTGAGATGTTGTATTGCCTATTTTAGTATTATTCCCTCGTCTAAATTGCTTCAGTGACTTTCTATATCCTTCTAGGAAAAACAAGACTAAAGTTCTGTCATGTCCTATTTACCTATTTAGGCTTATCTCAAACCATCACTTGTCTGAGTCAGTTCTTAGCATAGATGAATATGCAAATTGTGACATCAAAAATACAGAATGTGGCCAGACAGAGTGGTTCACACCTGTAATCCCAGTACACTGGGAGGCCAACGCAGTCAGATCACTCGAGGCCAGGAGTTCGAGACCAGCCTGGCCAACATGGTGAAACCCCATCTCTACTAAAAATACAAAAATTACCAGGGTGTGGTTCCATGCACCTGTAATCCCAGCTACTCAAGAGGCTGAGGTTGGAGAGCTGCTTGAACCCAGGAGGTGGACATTGTAGTGAGTCAAGATCACGCCATTGCACTCCAGCCTGGGTAACAGAGTAAGACTTTGTGTGTATGTGTGTATGTATGTATGTATGTATATATATATATATAAAAAATATATTTTTTTCAAGTTTCTTCAAATGTCATAATTAAAATATATAGAGAGAATGTTGGGGAGGGGATCAAATTTAAATTACTGTAAGCTTAAAATAGTATAACTATAAGGTGTTATATGTAAGCCTCATGGTAATCACAAAGAAAAGACCTATCATAGACACATAAAAGATAAAGAGAAATGAATGAAAGCATATCTAGTTATAGTTTAAATATGGTTTGTCTACATTAAACCTCATGTTGAATTTTTAAAAAATTTTAAACTTCAGTAGCTTCAGAGGCACTAGTGTTTTTTGGTTACATGGATGAATTGGATAGTGGTGAAGTCTAGGATTTTAGTGCATCTGTCACCTGAGTAGTGCACATTGTACCCAATTGGTAGTTTTTCATCCCTCAGCCACCTCTCACCCTCTTCTCTTCTGAGTCTCTAGTGCCCATTATACCATTCTGTATGCCTTTGTGTGCCCATAGCTTAGCTACCACTTATAAATGAGAACATGTGGTATTTGGACTCATGTGGAAATTTGATTTTCAGTGTTGGAGGGGGGGCGTAATGTGAGATGTTTGGATTATGGGGGCAGATCTCTCATGAGTAAGTTAATGCCCTCCATTGGGGGTGACTGTGTTCTCACTCTGTTAGTTCCCATGAGGGGTAATTGTTAAACAGAGTCTGGCACCTCCCCCTCTGGCTTCTTCTCTTGCCATGAGATCTCTGCATATTCCAGCTCCCCTTCATCTCCTACCATAAATGGAAGCCTTCACCAGATGCCCGATTTTGAACTTTTCCAAACATCAGAATTGTAGCCAAAGAAACCTTTTTTCTTTAAAAATTACTCAGCCTCGGATATCCCTTCATAGCAATACAAAACAGAATAGGACAATACCATTACAGAAAATCATCATATCACAAAGAAAGACAGCAAGAGAGGAAGAAAGAAACAAAGGATCTACCAAACAGCCAGAAAACAATGAACAAAATGGAAATAATCAGTCCTTACTTTCAGTAATTATTTTACATTAAATAAATTAAACTCACTGATCAAAAGACGTGGAATGGCTGAAAGGATAGAAAAAAGACTTAACTCTATGCTGCTTACAAAAGAATCACCAGCTTCAAGAATAAACATGAATTGAAAGTAAAGAGATGTAAAAAGACATCCCATACAAAAGGAAACCAAAAGAGAGGAGGAGCAGGCATACTTATGTCAGACAAATAGACTTTAAGTCAAAAACTGTGAAAAGAGACATATGGTGCCATTATATAGTGATAAAGAGGTCAATTCATCAAGATGATAGAACAATATGTAATATGGAACAATATATAATACACACACACACACACACTATTCTGTACCCAACATTGGAGAACATAAATTAAGAAAATATTAATAGATTTGAAGGGAGAAGTAGACAGCAAGACAGTAATAGTAGGAGACTTCAACATTGCACTTTCAACAATGGATAGATTTTCCAGACAGAAAATCAATAAGAAAACATTGGACTTGAACTATACTTTAGACTAAATGGACCTAACAGACACATACATACAGAACATTCCTTCCAACAGCAGCAGGATACACATTCTTCTGGAGCACACATAAAACATTCTCTAAGATTATATTAGGCCACAAAACAAGTCTTAACAAATTTCAAAAATTGAAACAATGTGGTCAGGAGTGGTGGGTCTTATCTGTAATTCTAGCGCTTTGGGAGGCTGAGATGGGAGGATCGCATGAAGCCAGGAGTTTGAGACCAGCCTGGTCAACGTATCAAGACTCTATTTATGTATATTTTAATATATTTATTATAAAAATCTATTATATGTATCTATGTATATTTTTGCATATTTTATAAAAATTAAAAAAATTGAAACTATGTCAACTATCTTTTCCAACAACAATGGTATGAAACTAGAAATAAATAATAGAAGGAAAACTGGAAACTCACAAATATATGGAAATTAAACATCATGCTCCTGAACAACCAGTGGGGTCAAACAAGAAATTGAAGGAGAAATAAAAAAAAAAACACTGAGAGGAACAAAAATGGAAACCGTACATAACAAAATGTATGGAATGCAGTAAAAACAGTTCCAACAAGGAAGTTTAAAGCAATAAATACCTACATTAAAAAAGAAGAAGTATCTCAAACAAGTAATCTAACATTATTCCTTAAGGAACTCAAAAAAGAAGAACAAACTAAACCCAATGTTAGCAGAAGAAATGAAATAATACGGATCAGAGCAGGAAAAAAAAAAGAAACTAGGAAAAGAATAGAAAAGATCAACAAAACTTTTTTGAAGACATAAACAAAATTGACAAAACTTCAGCTAAACTAAGAACAAAAGAGAGATGACTCAAATAAAATTAGAAACCAAAGAGGAGCCATTACAGCAGATAACACAGAAATACAAAGGATTGGCTGAGCACAGTGGCCCAGGCCGAGGTGGGTGGATCACTTAAGGTCAGGAGTTCGAGATCAGCCTGGCCAACATGGCAAAACTCCGTCTCTGCTAAAAATACAAAAATTATCTGGGCATAGTGGTGTGCGCCTGTTGTCCCAGCTACTCAGGAGGCTAAGGCACGAGAATCATCTGAACTTAAGAGGCGGAGGGTGCAGTGAGCTGAGATCGTGCCACTGCATTCCAGCCTGGGCAACAGGGTAAGACTCTGTCAAAAAAAAAAAAAAAGAAAGAAAGAAATACAAGGATCATAGGAGACTACTATGAATAATTATATAACAACAAATTGGATAACCTAGAATAAACAGATAAATTCCTAGAAATATACAACCTAACAAGACTGAATCATGAAGAAATAGAAAATTCGGACAGATCAGTAAGGAGATTAAATATTAAATCACTAATAAGCCAATGTGGTGGCTCACACCTGTAATCCCAGCACTTGGGAAGCCGAGGGGGGCCGATTGTGAGGTCAGGAGTTTGACAGCAGCCTGACTAACATGGTGAAACCCCGCGTCTACTAAAAATACAAAAATTAGCCAAGTGTGGTGGTGGGCACCTGTAATCCTAGCTACTTGGTATACTGAGGCAGGAGAATTGCTTGAAACTGGAAGGCAGAGGTTGGAGTGAGCCGAGCTCGCATCACTGCACTCCAGCCTGGGTGAAAGAGTGAAACCCCATCTCAAAAAGAAAAAGGAAAAAAAGCCTAAGACCTGATGGCTTCATTGCTGAATTGTACTAACATTTAAGGAAGCATTAGTACTAGTACTTCTCAAACTCCTGAAAAAATTAAAGAGGAAGGAACACTTTCCACCTCAATTTGTGAGGCCAACATTATCCTGACATGAAAGCTAGGCAATAACACTACAAAAAAAAAAAAAAATTACAGCCCAATATTCCTGAGGAACATAGACACAAAAATCTTCAACGATAGACTCGCAAACCAAACTCAATTGTGTATTAAAAGGATCACTCACCATGATCAGCTTGGATTTATGCCTGGGATGCAAGGATGGCTCAACATATGCAAATCAATAAATGTTATACATTGTATTAACAAAGTGAAGGACAAAAATCATCTCATCTCAATAGATGCATAAAAAGCATTTGACAAAATTCAGCATCCTTTAATGATTAAAACTCTGAACAAATTAGGTATAAAAGGAATGTTCCTCAGCACAATAAAGGCCATATATTACCAGCCCACAGCTAACATCATACACAATGGTGAAAAGATGAAAACCTTTTCTCTAAGATTGGGAACAAGAGAAGGATGTCCACTATTAAGAGATGGGAAACACCAAATGTTTTTCCTAATCCCACATACCCCTCAGCATAACACTTCTAATGCAAAATGTGTAGGGGCTCTTCACCAGACTTCCAAGCCATTCTCCAGCAGGCACCAATTGGGTGTCCTACAACTTAACTCAATTCTGATACCACCTACCTAGAGATAGAGTCAGATCCCACAGGTTAAGGACTCATCCCCTTGAGACTGTCCCCCTTTTCAGATGTCAATGGTAAGCCTCAGGTTGTGACCTGTGCTTCTGACCAGTCAGCTCTAAATTGGGGTTCTCAAGACCCCCTCCTTGGGTTCTATTAATTTGCTAGAGTGGCTCACAAAACTCAGGGAAATACTTTACTTACATCTACTTATTTATTACAAAGGATATTTTAAAGAGTACAAATGAACAGCCAGATGAAGAGATACATAGGGTGGAGTCTGGAAGGGTCCTGAGCATAGGAGCTTTCATCCCTATGGAGTTGGAGTACACTACCCTTCCAGTATGTGAATGTGTTCACCAGCCAGAAAGCTCTCCAAAACCTGTCTCTTTAGGTTTTGTTGTTGTTGTTGTTGTTGTTTTAGACAGAGTTCCTTCTCTGTTGCCCAGGCTGGTGTGCAGTGGTGTGATCTCAGCTCACTGCAACCTCCGCCTCTTGGGTTCAAGCAATTCTCCTGCCTCAGCCTCCCAAGTAGCTGGGACTACAGGCATGCACCACAACGCCCAGCTAATTTTTGTATTTTTAGTAGAGATGGGGTTTCACCATGTTGGCCAGGCTGGTCTTAAACTCCTGACCTTAGGTGATCTGCCCGCCTCAGCCCCCCAAAGTGCTGGGATTACAGGCGTGAACCACTGCACCCAGCCATCTTTAGGTTTTTAATGGAGACTTCATTAGGTAGGTCTGATTGGCCTTTGATGACCAAATCAACCTTCAACCCCTCTCCCCTCCCTAGAGGTTGGGGGTGGGGCTGAAAATTTCAACCCTCAAATCACATGGTTGGCACCCCTGGCAACTATCCTGTGGTTATGTAGGAGTACTCAGTGATCAGCCATCTCATTAGCATACAAAAAGACATATCACTTTGCAGATTTCAAGGATTTTAGCAGCTTTATGCCTGGAACCAGGGACAGAGACCAAGTATATATTTTTTATTATATCACAGTATTACACTGACTCTCACCACTTTGTTTTTTCAACATAGTACTGAAGTCCTAGCCAAAGGAATTGGGCAAGATAAAGAAATAAAAGTAATCCAAATCAGAAAAGAAGTTAAAATGTCTCTCTTTGCTGATTACATGATTTTATATATAGAACAACCTACCAGGCATGGTGGCTCATGCCTGTAATCCCAGCACTTTGGGAGGCCGAGGCAGGCAGATCATGAGGTCAGGAGATCGAGACCATCCTGGCTAAAACGGTGAAACCCCGTCTCTACTAAAAATACAAAAAATTAGCCAGGCATGGTGGAGGGCGCCTGTAGTCCCAGCTACTTGGGAGGCTGAGACAGGAGAATGGTGTGAACCCGGGAAGTGGAGCTTGTGGTGAGCCCAGATAGTGCCACTGCACTCTGGCCTGGTCGAAAGAGTGAGACTCCGTCTCAAAAAAAAAAGAACAACCTAAAGATTCTACCCAAAAGTGTTAGAATTAATAAATGAATTCAGTTGAGTTTTAGGATGCAGCATCTACATATAAAAATCACTTGTGTTTCTATACTTTAGCAATAAACTATCTGAACAAGAAATTTTTTAAAAAGTCACATTTATAATAGCATCAATGGGAATAAAATAATTAGGAATAAATGTAACCAAAAAGGTGAAATATCTGTATACTGAAAACTATGAAACATTAATGAATTAATGAATAAAATTGAAGAAGACACAAATAGATATTTCATGTTTATGGATCAGAAGAATCAATATTGGAAACTTGTCTATATTACTGAAAGTGATCAATATATTTAATGCAATTCCTATGAAAATGCCAATGTCATTTTTCATGGAAATAGAAAAAAAACATAACATTTATATGGCACCTCAAGAGACCCTGAATAGATAAAGCAATCTTGATCAAGAAGAACAAAGCTGGAGGCTTTGTGTTCTGATTTCAAATTTCATTACAAAGTGATAGTAACCAAAGCAATATGATACTAGCATAAAAACAAATACACATAAACCAATGGGATGTAATAAGAAACCAATAAATAAACTAATACATATATGATCAAGTGATCTTCAACAAAGATGCCAAGAATATACAATGCAGAGAGAATAGTCTCTTCAGTGAATGATGTTGGGAAAATTGGATATCCACGTTCAAAAGCAAACAAAAAAATGAAATTGGATTCTTATCTTACACCATGCACAAAAATCAACTCAAACTTGATTAAAGATTTAAATGTAAGATCTGAAACCGTAAAATTCCTTAAAGAAAATATAGGAGAAAAGCTCTATGACAGAGGTCTTGTCAATGACACCAAAAGCACAAGCAACAAAAGCAAAAATAAGCAGGCAGGATTATATCAAAGTAAAAAGTTTCTGCAAAGCAAAGGAAGCAATCAGCAAAACGAAAAGTCAGCCCACAGAATGAGAGATAATATGCACAAACCATAGATCCTATAAGGAGTTTATATCCAAAATATATAAGGAACTCTTACAACTCAGTAGTAGAAAAACAGCCTGGTTTTAAAATGAGCAAAGAACCTGAACAGACATTTTTCCAAGGAAGACATACAAATACTCAACAGAAAAAGGCAATAAATGGCAATTATCAAAACCATGAAAGATGTCAAGTATTGGCAAGAATGTGGAGAAACTGGAACTCTTGTACACTATTGGTGGGAATGTGAAATGGTGCAGCCACTATGGGAAACTGTATAAAGGGTGCTCAAAAAATTAAAAATAAAACTACCACATGATGCAGCAATCCCACTTTTGGGTATATCCAAAAGAACCGAAATCAGGATCTTGAAAAGGTGGATATCTGGACTCCCATGTTCATTGCAGCAGCATTATTCACACTAGCCAAGATACAGAAACAATTTAAGTGTCTGTCAGTGGGTGAATGGACAAGGAAATTATACATATATATGTATAATACACACATACTTCATTAGGTAGGTATGATTGGTCTTTGATGACCAAATCAAACTTCAACCCCTCTCCCCTTCCTAGAGGTGGGGGTGGGGCTGAAAGTTTCAACCCTCCAATCACATGGTTGGCACCCCTGGCAACTATCCTGTGGTTATCCAGGAGTACTCAGTGATCAGCCATCTCATTAGCATATAAAAACACATATCACTTTGTAGATTCCAAGCATTTTAGCAGCTGTGTGCCAGGAACCAGGGACAGAGACCAAATATATATTTATACTTGATACATATATCAAGTATACATACACACATATTATAACAAACTGTTATTCAGCCTGAACAAAGAAAGAAATCCTACCTTTTGCAACAACATGGATGAATCCGGAGGAGATTTGCTAATTAAATGTCAGATATAAGAAAATGAATACTTCCATGTGGAATCTAAAATAGTTGAACCCATAGAATCAAAGAATAGAAGGGTAGTAACAGGGTTGAGGTAGGGGAGAAATGAGGAGATGTTGGTCAAAGGACACAACCTTGCAGTTAGAAGATGAATAAGTTCTGGAGACCTAATGTATGGCATGGTGACTGTGGTCAATAATACTGTATTGTATACTTGAAATTTGCTAAGATAGATCTTGAGTATTCTCACCACACACACACACACACACACAAAAGAAAAATCAAAGGAAAAGGTAACTATGTGAGATGATGGATATGTTAATTAGCTTAATTGTGTAAATCATTTCACAATGTATAGGTATATCAAAATATCACATTGTATACCTTGAGCATATACAATTTTTATATGTCAGTTATACCTGAAGAAAGCTAAAAATATAGGAAAAAAAGCCACCTATGGATTCTAAGCCACACATGAATAATGCTAGGCAGAGATTTCTGAAACGGAGAAAATCTCCAATAGGAACTGAAGAAAAAAAAAAAATACTTAAAAAATTATTTGAGATATAGCCAAGTTTAGTGATGAAATCAAGGTTAGATGAACAAAAAGATTACATAACTGTACCTAGGGAATTGTATGTCTGTAGTTTCCAGTTTTTGTTTATTATTTATAAACATAGTAATTATGAATTTTGGTCTAAATCTTTAGTAAATAAGTTTTTAGACAAAAGGCAACAAAGAAACAAAACATCCAAACAAAGTCTCAGATTCTTCTTCTTTTGTGTAGGTGAGATCTTACAATGTTGTGCTGGCCTTGAACTCCTGGCCTCACGTGGTGCTCCTGCCTCGGCCTCCCAAAGTGTTGGGATTACAGGCATGAACATCATGTCTGGCCCTTTTCTTCTGATATATATTATAAAAATAAAACAAAAATACGTTACTTGTATAAAAGCATGACTAAGCTCAAATTATTTTTGCATAAAGAAGTCTACAAATAACAGAATCTAGCCCTCATGTTGTTTGTTTTCCAATAATCTTCAGTGTATGCAACTTTGCAATCACTAGGAACTAAACAAAGCTGAAGTTTCTTTGCTAAGAAAGTTAGTAAATGCCACAAATAAGAGAGGTCATAATACTGGTTTCTCTGGAAGGAGGATATGAATTGAGAAGCAGTTGAGAACCTCCTGGAGTGCTGGAAATATTTTATCTCTTGATATGGGTGTCAGTGGCATGGGTGTTGGTACAGTTTGGATCTGTGTCCCCCTGCAAATCTCATGTCTAATTGTAATCCCCAATGTTAAAGGGGAGACCTGGTAAGAGGTGATTGGATCATGAAGGGGTGGATCCTTCATGAATGGCTTAGTACCACCCCCATGGTGCTGTTTTAGTGATAGAGTTCTCATGAAATCTTGTTGTTTAAAAGTATGTAGCACCTCTCTCCTGCCCTCTCTTGTTCCTGCTCTGGCTGTATAAGATGAGCCTGTTTCTCCTTTGTGTTTTGCCATGATTGTAAGTCTCCTGAGGCCTCCCTAGAAGCCGAGCAGATAGCCTGCATCATGTTTCCTGTACAGCATCTGGAACCATGAGCCAATTAAACCTCTTTTCTTTAAAAATTAACAGTCTCAGGTATTTCTTCATAAGAGTGCAGGAATGAACTAATACAAAAATTGGTACTGAAGAGTGGGGCATTGCTATAAAGATACCTGAAAATGTGGAAGTGACTTTGGAACTGGGTAGTGGGCAGAGGTTGGAAGAGTGTGGAGGGCTTAGAAGAAGACAGGAAGATGAGGAAAGATTTGGCATTTCCTAGAGACTTGTTAAATTTTTGTGACCAAAAGGCTGATAGTGATATGAACAATGAAGTCCAGGCTGAGGAGGTCTCATATGGAACTGAAGAATGTACTGGGAAGTGGGGTAATGGTCACTTTTGCTAAGCAAAAAGTCTGGCTGCATTGTGTCCCTGCTCTAGGGGTCTGTGGAACTTTGAACTTGAGAGTGATGATTTAGGGTATCTGCTGGAAGAAATTTCTAAGCAGCAAAGTATTCAAGATGTGGTTTGGCTGTGTGTGTATTTATATATACTCATATATATGTATAACAACATAAATAAATTACAAATAGTTTAATATGAAGGCAAAATTCTTTATCAAGGGATGTGAATTCAGTATTGCTCAGTGTGCACAGTCATCTGTTTTCTGTGGGCATCAGGGTGATTCATACAGTTTTCAATATACTTTGTTACCACAAATTTGTAGAGTAGGTAAGGGCCTATCATGACATTAAAGGTATTATTGTATTCCTGCCACAACTCATTAAAGTATCAAACTTTGTATTTTCTCTAACATACATTAAGAAAAATTATCTAAAATTTGAAAGTGGATGAAAAAAATGAGTGTCGACTTTCAGTGTTGTTGTGGGGATTGTCTAGCAGGCTTCCTCAAGGACTGATTTCCCCCAGGGGAAACTTTGTAACTTTTTTTGATTTGCTGTTAATTATTTGTGGTATGAGGTTCCTAAGACCACCCTCAGGTTCAATAATTTGTTAGAAGGAACCACAGAACTCAGAAAAGCTGTTCTACTCATAGTTACGGTTTATTAGAGAAAAAGAATTTAGATTTATTATCCAAGGTAAAAGGAGAATATGGCAGAGTCCGAGAGAGACCAGGCACAAATTTCTACTTGTTCTCTCTCAGTGGAGTTGTATGGATAGTGCTTAACTTTTCCAGCAGTGATGTGTGACAACACATAAGTAGTATTGTCAACCAGGGAAACTTATCTAAACTTTGAGATCCAGGGATTTTTGTTGTTGTTGTTGTTTTTTTTTTTTTTTTGAGACGGAGTCTCGCTGTGTCGCCCAGACTGGAGTGCAGTGGCGCGATCTCGGCTCACTGAAAGCTCTGCCTCCCAGGTTCACACCATTCTCCTGCTTCAGACTCCTGAGTAGCTGGGACTACAGGCGCCCACCACCACACCTGGCTAATTTTTTGTATTTTTAGTAGAGACAGGGTTTCACCGTGTTAGCCGGGATGGTCTCGATCTCCTGACCTCATGATCTGCCCGCCTCAGCCTCCCAAAGTGCTGGGATTACTGGTGGGAGCCACCGTGCCCGGCCCTAGATCCAGGGTTTTTATTGGGGGTCAGTCATATAGGCTTGGAGTGCCCACATAGCTGACCTTAGTTACTCAGTCTCCAGCCCTTTGGAGTCAAACTGACATCGTGTAGCCACCTCCCTCCCCACCCCCCTTAATAAATCACATTGTTAGCATAAACTGTCTAGTGTGGCCCAAAGCCCCAGATAAGCAAAGACATTCTTCTCAGGAATGACATTCCAAGGGCTTAGAGGTTATCTCCCAATAAGTGGTTAATGGCCAGACCTTTCCTTGGAAGGTGCAGGGTTTGGATTTCCCAGATCAGCTGAGTGAATGGTTTAATAGGGTAATTTACAATTTTGTAAGAGTAGTTGTTAACTAATAGAAACCTGGTAGTGATGAAAATGATTCTTGTCCAATAACAATGCAAATGGATCTTTTATTGTAGAGACGTAAATTATTAAATCCAGTAGAAAAGATAAACTCAAAAGTTATATAGTTGTATTGCCTTTCAGAAGGCTAAACTGGTTTGGAGCTAAATGAGCAATTTGATCCAAGCATCCTTTCTTTCAGCTGCTGAAATATTTTACTTTCTCCAATTATCTTGGTAGTTCTCTTACCATTTTTCTGTTTCCATCATTAATGAGATAATTAAATCACTGGTATGTACTCATTTTGTATTTACATAAGAATCATATTTTTGTTTTTCTGTTTTTTTTTTTGAGATGGAGCTTCGTGCTTGTTGCCCAGGCTAGAGTGCAATGGCACAATCTCGGCTCACCACAACCTCCGCCTCCCAGGTTGAAGTAATTCTCCTGCCTCAGCCTTCCTGAGTAGCTGGGATTATAGGCATGCGCCACCACACCTGGATAATTTTGTATTTTTAGTAGAAACGAGGTTTCTCCATGTTGGTCAGGCTGGTCTCAAACTCCCAACCTCAGGTGATCTGCCCGCCTTGGCCTCCCAAAGTGCTGGGATTACAGGCGTGAGCCACTGTGCCCGGCCTGATTTTTAAAAAATTATGCTTTGACAGTTTCTCATTTACACCCTCTGATCGGCAGCAACCTTCTTAATTTTCAGTGCTGATGGAGATTTCTACTATATCATTTTTTTTGGAATCTGAAGTGAGGGAAGCAGGAAGCTAAAACCTAGTACTCCAAAACTCCTATCAACCTAAAATAATCAAAAGGTTCAGAATCTAATTTAAAGAGAGTTCATTCAAGCTCAAAGAGTGAGGATGGACCACCCAGAAACACCAGTTCCAAAGGAATGGAGTCAGCAGTTTGAAGTAGGGAATTAAGATTTCATTTATTTAGACAGAAACAGAGATTTTAGTGGGATTACAACACTATTTACACAAGGTTGGTGCATAGTTACAGCAATTTGATTGGTTATAGGCAGTGTTTCCTTTTGGGAAGGGGACATTTAACATTTTTTACAGAGGGTGTAATAGGCATGCGTTTTTTGTCATCTGGTTTAAGCAAAGTGAGGCAGCAAAGGGGAAGTGAATCTATGACCAGGGCCATTAATGAAGAAGGCAGGAGGCATTTATCTGTGGTGTAGTTGAATTCTCTCTAGTCATTGTGCAGAACAAGAAAAATAAGAAAGTGAGTTAATCTATCTGAGAACAGAAGTTGTAACCATGTGTGACTCAGATCATAGTCACATCTCACTCAGGGCTTAATGTGTTCTGGGGGGTTCCAGTAGCTTTTAAATTTTATTTATCTCCACGCCCTGAAAGTCCCTGTTGTAGACATCTCTTATTTTTTCTGCTTCTTGGGGCAACCTATTCCTGGTGATTCAGGCAGGATTGTAGTTCCTTATGATTCCTTTCTCCTTAGTGCTCCTCTTGTTCCACTCGCTCCTACTCTCTTGCCTTTCCTTCCCCCTTCCACTGTCTCTCTGATTCCTCTTTCTTCTTCTCTGCACAGGGATGAGTTTATGTCTCAGGCCCTTCCATTCAGTCTGCCCCAGGCCATCACCATTGGTTCCAGCATGATGCATGTTGGCCAATCAGAGTTCTTCCCAGGATTACTTCCTTGACAGAGCTATTACCAAAGACTCGCACCCTCTTTTGGGTTCCTGATCTGGTTGAAGGAGAGTGTTGCTGAGAGCTATCATGTCTGCCGTCTGGAGACAGCTAGTCCAAGCGAGGGGGAAAAACAGTCACAAGTTGTAAACACACTGTTTGAGCCCTAGTTCTAGCTGCTTACAGCCACTTTACCCCTGCACTTCTTTGTTTCCAGTTCTGTGACAAAGTGAATTCACTATTTTTGCTTAAACTAGTCTGAACTGCATTTCTGTTACTAGGAACTAATAACATCCTGATGGAAAAATCGCTATATGGAAGTGGGGCATAACAAGTGAATACTCCTGAAAGTTAGAATCGACTGAGTTAATTTGGGTGAAGCATAATGGGAAACACAGTCCTCACTGGGAGTCTGGATATCTTTTCCACTGTTTTATAAGAGCTCATATTTTTTAAATATGAGGTTCAACTCATTTTTTTCCAAATATGAGCAAATATTTTAATTAAACATGAAGAGAAAAAAACAGACTTTTAAAAGTATGCAGAAAAGGATAATTAACATTGGATCCCTTGTAAAAATGGAACCTCAGGGAGTCTAACAAAAATGCACCTTTGGCTAACTTTTGCTTTTTAAAATTCCTTGTTTGACTTCACCTCCCAGTGCACAGGAAATGACAGCTTCTGGGAGATGCATGGAGTTGCAGGAGTCCCCAGGAGCATCAAAGGGTTCAGGGGTTGTATTCTAGCAGTTTCTTTCTTTTCTTTTTTCTTTTTTTTTTTTTGGAGTTGGAGTTTCACTCTTATTGCCCAAACTGGAGTGCAATGGCATGATCTCGGCTCACCGCAACCTCCACCTCCCGGGTTCAAGTGATTCTCCTGCCTCAGCCTCCCGATTAGCTGGGATTACAGGCATGTGCCACCACAGCCCAGCTATTTGTTTGTATTTTTAGTAGAAATGGGGTTTCACCATGTTAGCCAGGCTGGTCTCGAACTCCTGACCTCAGATGATCCACCTGCCTCGGCCTCCCAAAGTGTTGGGATTACAGGTGAGCCACCGCAACCGGCTCTAGCAGTTTCTTGATCTTCTCTTTCCTGGTCTCACTTTCATCTTGCGCTATCACCAAGGAGTGTGAGTAGCTTATGGAGACCTGCTTTGAAAAGATGCCATCCAGAGTCTTCACCTCTTGGGCTGCAGTAGAAGACTTGGGCTCATGGTCCCTGTATCCCAATTACCTAAAGGTTGGTTATGGCCCCCAGCTGATGGTGCTCTCATTGGCGGCCACAATGATGCTGCTCTTCCCACAAGCCAGGCTCCGGATTCTAAAGCTGCAGAGGTCCTGCACGGCTTTCAGGTACATGGAAGATTCACGGGAGATATTGGGATCCCCAGAAAAAGAGACTACCAACTTCACAGACAGCAAAGGAACAGGTGTAACCAACATGGAGCTGGGATGCCCCACACCCAAGGAAGTCAGACTCCAACTTCACCAAGTGGGGACCATCTCATCGTTCTGCTCCGAGTGGCCCAGCCAACTATAGCCACCAAAGCCCCAGGAGAAGACTCATTTCTTGGAGTCCAGAATCAATGTGTGGTTAGCATCACAGGCCACGTCTTACACAACTGTTACTGGCTGATGGGTTCTTGACCCTTAGTAAATAGAAATAGACCAAGAATCTGAGATGCACCCCCCAGCACTCCCCACCAGACCAAGGCTCCAGCCCATTCACCAGATTCACTTAAAGTGTAACTTATATTTTGGAACTTGGACCATGTGTCTGCCAAGGCTCAGGCTTTGGTGCTGGTTTAGAAGATTGTGCTGGATGCTTCCTGTGGCCTTCGATGGAGTCCTTCATAAAGGAACCAAGTTTTGGTTCAAGCCTGGAGTGCAGAAGGCAACAAAGGAAGAGAATGTGGCCTTATTAAGAAAGTTTGATCTGCTTTGAGCTGAATCAGGCAAGCACGTGCTGTGCAAAAGGAGAATTTTGCCTCAAGCTAGGCAATTAGTACATCCAGGGAGGGCAGCCGGAGCTCAAGCTGAGATTCCGAAGAATCCAAACAGGGAAGCCAGGGGGACAGTTCCTGCCAGAGGAGATATGACCCACCAGAAAAAGCCTTTTACGAAAATGCCCCTTAGATGAGAGAGTAAGCCTATTAGTTGGACATCACCCTCTCATCCTGTTTCTCATGAATGGGAGGCAGAGACTAGGGTGGAAGAAGCTAAAGTGAGAATTTGAGGATTTCGTGTGTAGAGACAGAAACATTAAGGCTACTATTCAGGTTCAGGGAGGATTCTGATTCAAGAAGAAGGCATTGAAGTTAGCAGAAGCCTGAAATTTTGAGAGTTCCGAGAAATATCAAGTCTTAGAAATATGAGTTTGTTCATCTTTGTCAGTCCCTATGACTGTGGCCTCAGAGTGCACACACCTCAAAGTGTTGAAGGCTGAAGACAGGGGATCATTGCCTATGCCCCTCTAATGGCCTCTCCTGGTGCTGTGTCATTACTGTGGACAGAATGACAGTGCCTGAAGGAGGCCCTCTTGGAGAACTGTCAGGGATAAGAAACATTTTTTTCATGTCATATGGGTAATGTGCTGATGTTATAACAAGGTTTAAGGGTGGCACATCTCACACATGCACATGAACACTCAGTCATCACGCTCATGAACTACAAAAAGATCAAGAAACATTCCTTTTTTTTTTTGAGGTGGAGTTTCACTGTGTTGCCCAGGCTGGAGTGCAATGGCACAATATCGGCTCACTGCAACCTCCACCTCCCAGGTTCAAATGATTCTTCTGCCTCAGCCTCCCAAGTAGCTAGGATTACAGGGATGTGCCACCATGCCTGGCTGATTTTTTTTTTTTTGTACTTAGTAGAGACAGGGTTTCACCATGTTGGTCAGGCTGGTCTCGAACTCCTGACCTCACATGATCCACAGCTTCAGCCTCCCAAAGTGCTGGGATTAAAGGTGTGAGCCATCGCACCCGGCCAAGAAACATTGTTATCAAGAAACACTGCAGATCCAGAAACATTCTGTGCACTGGGGCAGGATGTCCTTGCCGCTCCAGCCCGGTATGTTTCTGTGGACCAGTGAGCATGGCATGCCATGGGTCTCCTCTCATTTTTCAGGCAGGTTGCATCACTATTGATGGATCTTTCTACATAGCTGATCAGAGGCCATTGATAAGAAAAATTGATTTGGGTTAACAAACATCTCTTTGGGGTTGCTTACGTCCCTAAAAGATCAAGATTATTGGTTGTCAATACTTGGGCTCAGCAAAGCATTGATTTGGCAAGGCCATTTTTATAGCCGATGTTAACTGGAGAGACAGGAAATCTTTACTGAGGTGAGGGATGGTGTGTTCGTTTGTAAAACTGCTATAACTAAGTACCACAAACTGGGTGGCTTAAAGGACAGAACTGTAGTGTTTCACAGTCCTGAAGGCTAGAGTCTGAGATAGAGGTGTTGGCAATGTTGATTCTCTCTGAGGGCTGAGGTGAAACTGTTCCATGCCTTTTGCCTAGTTTCTTATAGCTGTTGGCAATCTTTGTCATTTCTTACCTTGTAGAAGCATCACCCTGAACTCTGTTTTCGTCTTCACATGACATTCACCCTGTGTGTTGTCTGTGTCCAAATTTCCCTTTTTTATGAAGACACAGTCTCATTGGTTTAGGGTTCACCTTACTCCACCCTACCCCAGTATGATCTCATCTTAATTAATTACGTATGCAGTGACCCTATTTTATTTATTTTTAAGAGATGAGGTCTTGCTTTGTCACCCACGCTAGAGTGCAGTAGCATGATCATAGCTCACTTCAGCCTCAAACTTCTGGGCTCATGCAGTCCTCCTGCCTCAGCCACCCAAGTAGCTGGGTGCTATGTGTGTGCACAACCAGCCATGTGTACACAACTATATCCAGCTAATTTTAAAATTTTTGTAGAGATAAGGTCTCACCCTGTTGACCAGGGTTGTCTCGAACTCCTGGCCTCAAGTGATCCTTCCACCTTAGCCTCTCAAATAGCTGACATTACAGGCATGAGCCACCACACCTGGCCCTATTTTTATAAGATCACATTCTGAGGTACTGGGGTCTGGGCTTTAACATATGAATTTTGAGAGGATACAGTTCGACCCATAACAGATGGGAAGCTTGAGAGTGGTGACAGTGGAGGGAGAAGGAACATGCAGAAGCTTCATTCAGACTGTTGTTCTTTCCTGACCTTCCTACTTTCTGTCTCCAGATCTTTTTCCTCCATCTCTGTTATGACTAAGAGAGGATTTCTCTCCCCCAATTTTTAGAAATACCTTTTCACTGACAAATGATGGGACTCTTTTCCAATGCCTGTCTTAAAAATGCTTTGGTAGGTGTTGTTTCCATTCTCACCTCTACACTAATACCCTCAAAGTGTTTTGAAGGACTTTGACAACAGGGACCAGGACTCAAGTTTCTGCTCTTTCATAATGGTACCCCCTTTTTCTTCTTCCTTCCTTCCTTCTTTCTTTCCCTCCTTCTTTTTCTTTTTTGTTGAGACAGAGTCTCGCTCTGTCGCCCAGGATGGAGTGCAGTGGCACGATCTCGGCTCACTGCAATCTCCGCCTCCTGAGTTCGCGCCATTCTCCTGCCTCAGCTTCCCGAGTAGCTGGGACTATAGGCGCCTGCTACTATGCCCGGCTAATTTTTTGTATTTTTAGTAGAGACGGGGTTTCACCGTGTTAGCCAGGATGGCCTCGATCTCCTGACCTCGTGATCTACCCGCCTCAGCCTCCCAAAGTGCTGGGATTACAGGCGTGAGCCACCGTGCCCGGCTCCCTCCTTCTTTTTCTTTCCCCTTCTTTCCTTCCTTCCTTCCTTCCTTTCTTCCCTCCCTCCCTCCCTCCCTCCCTCCCTCCCTCCTTCCTTCCTTCCTTCCTTCCTTCCTCCCTTCCTTTCCTCCCTCCCTCCCTCCCTCCCTCCCTCCCTCCTTCCTTCCTTCCTTCCTTCCTTCCTTCCTTCCTTCCTTCCTTCCCTTTTTCTTTTCCCTCCCTCCCTCCCTTCCTTCCTTCTTTCCTTTTCCCGTTCCTTCCTTCCTTCTTTCCTTTTTTTTTGAGACAGAATCTCACTCTGTCACCCAGGCTCCAGTGCAGTGGCACAATCTTGGCTTACTGCAACCTCTGCCTCCCTAACCCAAGTGATCCTCCCACAGCAGCCTCCTGAGTAGCTGGGACTACAGGTGTGTGCCACCATTCCTGGCTAATTTTTGTATTTTTTTTTTTTTGGCAGAGATGGGGTTTCGTGATGTTGTTCCAGGCTGGTCTTGAACTCCTGGGCTCACTCCATCCACCCGCCTTGGCCTCTCAAATTGCTAGGATTATAGGCATGAGCCACCACACCCCCTTTTCTTTCCTCTCTTCCCAGTGCTAAATGTACAGCAAGAATTAAATCAAAGGCCTTTTAATTTAACTGGCTTCAGATGATTCTTC
Organism: Symphalangus syndactylus; assembly: GCF_028878055.3. NCBI lineage: Eukaryota > Metazoa > Chordata > Mammalia > Primates > Hylobatidae > Symphalangus > Symphalangus syndactylus. The sequence continues at coordinate 128,121,210 of NC_072428.2, read as the reverse complement.
CCCTGCCCCAACCTTAGAAAACAGAATGGAGATTCATGTGATGCAACAAGTCATTATACTTTATTATTTCTTGTAAACAAAATATTTTCCAGAGGTCAGTGTTGTAAGTAATAACATTGGAATCAGTGAAAACAATCAGTATAGACCAAAAATTTTTTTTTTTTTTTGAGATGGAGTTTCACTCTTGTTGTCCAGGCTGGAGTGCAATGGTGAGATCTCGGCTCACTGCAACCTCTGACTCCCAGGTTCAAGCGATTCTCCTGCCTCAACCTCCCTAGTAGCTGGGATTACAGGCATGTGCCATCATGCCCGGCTAATTTTGTATTTTTAGTAGAGCTGGGGTTTCTCCATATTGGTCAGGCTGGTCTCAAACTCCCGACCTCATGTGATCTGCCCGCCTCGGCCTCCCAAAGTGCTGGGATTACAGACATGAGCCACCGCGCCTGGCCTCCAAATTTTTTAAAATGATAATTTCTCAAAAATATATGTCTTGAGGTCATTGAACATTATCTATAAGCAACTGATCTTGGGAAAACATAATTTTTGAAGAACTCTCTCCTATGACAGTGACCTAATGTGAATGAATAAAATATATTTCTTTTTTTTTTTGAGATGGAGTCTCGCTCTTTCTCCCAGGCCGGACTGCAGTGGCGCTATCTCGGCTCACTGCAAGCTCTGCCTCCCGGGTTCATGCCATTCTCCTGCCTCAGCCTCCTGAGTAGCTGGGATGACAGGCACCCGCCACCGTGCCCGGCTAATTTTTTGTATTTTTAGTAGAGACAGGGTTTCACCGTGTTAGCCAAGATGGTCTCGATCTCCTGACCTCCTGATCCGCCCGCCTCGGCCTCCCAAAGTGCTAGGATTACAGGCGTGAGCCACCGCGCCCGGCCAATAAAATATATTTCTGTAGTTGAATTGAAAATAGATATATCTCTATTGCTGAATTCTAATAATCTTATTCACTCTTTAAATTGTACATACGGGAAAATTACCAGAGTTCTTTTGAACTTGCTTTCTCAAAATTCATACAAAATTCTCAAAATTCATATAAGCTATCCAAGTAACACTATTAAAGTCTTAAGTACAATAATCTTACAAAGCACCTTATTTCAATTTATCTCCCAAGTTAAGAAGAGAAGCCAATATATGGTTTCTCTTTTACTATTTTACAAGGCAGGGTTTTTATTTGTGTATGTTGGTTGTTTCAAGCCTTTTTACATAATAGTGGTTCTATAATCAATGTAGGCAAGATTGATGGTAAGATGTGTAAGTATGGATCAGCAGCCATGTTGAGACTCAGGCCCTTTAAGGATGCAAGAGAGATCCAGTTAACTTTTCATTCTTCAAGTTGGATAAAAACTAAACAAACATACATTGGATGAAAACAAACACCAACATCGTGATGGCTTTGTTGACCACTGTGGTGTTTAGCTCTATTTTAAGACTTTTCTACATGTAGCCCTCTCAACTCAAGGTGCAGCAAATCACTTCCTTGTTAATAATGTGTGTGTGGATCTTATCTTGGCTATGTCTGTTTTATAACCAATGGTCCAAAGCCTCAAGGCCACTGCCAGCACACTGCCATACGTACTTTGTTGTCCTGTTGACACTTAAAGAACTCAGATTACCAATGCTACTACCCAGATTCATGAATTACTTGTTGTCATATGTTGCCTTTGATGTCTTTTCCAAAGTCTAATTTTTTTCTGCTTGGAACCTAGAAGATACTGATATGAAAAAATTAGTCGATAATTTCCTAAGAGTTATTTCAACAGATTTTAATAGTTTTACTTCAATGTGACTAAGTCAAAGTCACTTACACTACACAAACATTAAACACATTTCCATCATTATTTCTTCTCAGGATGGTAAAACCCTCTTCATTTTCACATCCAGGGGACTACCCATCGCACCGTCTTGGCACTCATGGGAGTGAAAAATCTGTTCAGGAACTCCCTGCAGTCAGTATTCATCATGAAATGGGTATTCAGGATGATCGCGCCACCTGCCAAAACAATTCCCCCACAGAAAAAAGTTCACTTAAAAATTGCACAGCTGTATGTTTCAATAGCATCCTTTGAGAATTTCACTGACCACTACCCCTCTCTCCTATTCATTCCTCTGCTGTTTCTTACCTACTCTCCTATTCTGTTTTCTCTCAAGCCAGCACCTTTTCCTGAAGCTCTGGACAGCCTCCTGAATGTGAGTGTGTTGAGGGAAGGTTGGTGGCCACCTTATCAACATTTTACTCAGAACAGAGTCCCCCAGAGGTGAATCATGGCTTAGGCATGTCATGGGCGCATGCCTCTTCCCTACTCCTTCCCCCTTTCTGTTCCCTTGATGCTGGCTGCCTCCTTCTCCAATCCACTACATGGGCATTTCTCTTCAAAACTCTTATTACAAGTGTCACCCTCTGCTGATCAGCATTTTTTTCTTCTTTTTTTTTACAGATGGAATCTCGCTCTGTCACTCAGGTTGGAGTGCAGTGGCATGATCATAGCTCACTGCAGCCTCAAACTCCTGGGCTCCCAAGCAAGCCTCCTGCCTCAGCCTCCCAAGTAGCTGGGATTATAGGTATGTGCCACCACGGTTGCCCAAGCTGAACTCCTGGGCTGAAGCAGTCCCTCTGTCTCGGCCTCCCAAAGTGCTGGGACTACAGGTGTGAGCCACCACACCCAGTCTCATTAGCATTTTTACTTGCCCCTCTCACTAGACCTCCTGCGTGTTGACAGTTTGAGATCTAGAAAGGTGATGAGTAGCAAAATAAGTTTCCTGGATGGTTATGAGGATGATGATGATGGCAGTGAATTTAGCTCTTAAATAACAATGATGAAATGGTCTGTAAAATGTCTGGAATGTGTGTGTTCCTGATTTAGTTTTCTGCATGTACTGTAAATTAAAATGGAAAATATTAAGATTTTCAAATGTGAAAACTCAACTTGATAAAAGCCGAAAAAAATCATGGTCCAGTATCTCTAAATGATACAGTATTTGTGATTAATGGGGCCTAATTCTTGTTTCACCTTGCTGATTTGTCTAGTTATTTCTGGTAAGAGTTATTTTTTTCCCCTAAGTTGCTAGAATTGCTTTTAAATATGTCAGATGTCAAACTGAATAATGTCACCAGCTATCTGTAAAACAATTAGCACATGGGTGGATTGATTATACTGTTTTTGTTTGTTTGTTTTTTGTTTTGCTTTCAGACAGGGCCTCACTCTGTCTACCAGGCTGGAGTGTAGTCATAGCTCACTCAAAGTCTTGGGTTCAAGTGATCCTCCCACCTCAGCCTCCTGAGTAGTTAGTACTACAGGTGCGTGCCACCACAATGGCTTATTTTTAAATTTTTTGTAGAGATGAGGTCTTGCTATGTTGTCCAGGCTGGTGTCGAACTCCTGGCCCCAAGTGATTCTCCTATCTTAGGCTCCCAGAGTGCTGGAATTACAAGTGTGAGATACTGCACCTGGCTTCTCTTCTTAACTTAATGATACACTCTCGATTCAATAGAAGTCATTTATCTTCAAGAGCTATTAATTAACCTATAACTGTTAGTTCTGGGAAAGTGTTATTTATGTGTTTATGTTTACTCTTTTGTTACTCTTTTGTTCTTGAGGCTGGGTGGTGGTGCCTTTTGATGTCAAACAATTTTCCCCCTGACAAATTTCCATTAGGAAGCTGTTTTATTAATTCAGAAATTCAATATTAATCCAGTCAGTGTACTTTCTGACCCATGAAAAACAGTGGGATCAATAAAGTAAGCGTCCAAACTATGTGAATCATCTTAGCATTTTCTGAATGTTCACTTAAAGATTCAAGACAAAGATGACTATTCAGGTGATTTGAAGAACTGGAAAGATTAATAGAGAATGATTAAGAAGAAAAAAATGCATGTGTGTGTATATGAGTATATATGTGTATATGTGTGTGTATATTTATACACACACATATAGAAACTATATTCTTTTTTTTTTGAGATGGAGTTTTGCTTTCGTTGCCCAGGCTGGAGTGCAGTGGCGTGATCTCGGCTCACTGCAACCTCTGCCTCCTGGGTTCAAGTGATTCTCCTGCATCAGCCTCCTGAGTAGCTGGGATTACAGGCATGTGCCACCACACCCAGCTAATTTTTGTATTTTTAGTAGAGACGGATTTTCTCCATGTTGGCCAGGCTGGTCTCTAAACTCCCAACCTCAGGTGATCCGCCCACCTCGGCCTCCCAAAGTGTTGGGATTACAGGCGTGAGCCACCACACCTGGCCAAAACTATATTCTTTTTTAAAGGGCCTGTAATATTTAGAGAATAAAGAGCTACTTCAGTTGGTTAGCTGGACTTGACATTTTGAAGGAGTATATGGAATTTTGCTTGTAGGAAGTCAGCTAATAGGTAGAGGTAGAAACTAAAATCTTATAGGCAAGAAAGTATCTAAAAGTCTAAGTTCTTGGTTTTCAATCTAGTGCTCTTTCTTCAACATTATCATGCCTCTCAGAAATTTTTTTTTATAACTTTGCTTTAATTTGTGCATCACTTTGATTTTTAGGAATAAATAAATAAGTTGTTTCAACATTTGTGCTGCTGTTGTTTTAGCATATGTACATGGTGAATTAATTCTCCTCACGTTCCTTAGCCTGCATGCCTTCACCTGAGTCACGGAATGTCACAGATGTCAGGACTCTTCTTTTCAGCGAGAGTGTAGGGTTGTGGAAGGCCATGTAGTGGATGTATTTCCCTCAGGCATGTTAACATTCAGAATATGCGGCCCACCATGCTTTGCCCTGGTGCTATGGACATAGGTCAGGGTTCATATGAGCCTTGTTGCTTGACACATGACCATTCAATACCACTGGCCAGTACCCATTAATGATCCCCAGAACTTACATGAGCAATTGTACAAAGCGGACATTTTTATTCAAGGCTTCAATGTCCTTCATTTCTTCTTCAGTGAGAGAAAAGTCAAAGATCTGAAATAATGGAAATAATAGAACATTTTTGAAGGTCAAACTTGGGATCAGAAAGTGGGGCCACCAATGGGAGCCTTTCAAAGATACATGAATATCTCTGCAAATGTCTAAGAGGAGTCAGGCTGGTGTTGGGGGGCTACCCACTGAGGTGGAGCTGGATACTCTGTTCTGCCCTTTGTTTTTGAGACAGTCTTTCTGGGGATATCTTACAAGAAATTCCAAATGCTCTGAAACCACAAATGTTAATAAAATCCCCTACAATTTCAAATGTGAAGAATTCTTATTTCTGTATGAAATGCTGGGCTTTTGATTCTGAACTATGGTCTTACACTTAAAAAATTCTGAGTCTCTAAATATGATTTTTTTTTTTTTTTTGAGACAGGGTCTTACTCTGTCACCCAGGCTGGAGTGCTGTGGCATCATCTTGGCTTACTGCAACCTCCACCTCCTGGGTTCAAGCTATTCTCATGCCTCAGTTTCCCAAGCAGCTGGGACTACAGACACATTTCACCATGCCTGGCTAATTTTTGCATTTTTTTGTAGAGATGGGGTTTCACCATGCTGCCCAGGCTGGTCTCAAACTCCTGAACTCAAGCGATCCTCCCACCTTGGCCTCCCAAAGTGCTGCAATTACAGGCATGAGCCTCACCACGCCCGGCCTAAATTTGCTTTTTTAAAAAACTTTTAATTTGCTTTGTTTTTAACTTTTAATTTGCTATGTTGAAATCCTTTCTCTCATCATTTTTGATGTCTCTTCCACCTTTCTATTCTAATTACATTTTCAGTGTTTTATTTTTCTTAGATTTTATACTTTATTTATATTCTGGTTTTATAATTGTCCCTTATTAACATTTATATATTTTATTTTCACTTCCTTTTATTTTTAACATTTGGGTTATCTGTATATAACCTATCTTCTCTTTATTGTTTTATCTTTCTATCCTTTAACTTTGATTTTAATATATTTAATGATTAATAGATTTTAATTATATAAGTAGTACATAAATATATGCTCTTTGCAAAGAAATGAAACACTGTAGAAGTACATAGACCTATACAGAATAAATAATGAAAATCTTGTCACTCATCACCCCATTCTTATTTCCCTTCCCAGATATTCCTCCCAAATACTACACACATTAAGAGGAAAATGCAGTAATTGGACCATATCTTTATGATTCTACAACTTTCCTTTATTCACATAATATCTTAGTGACCCCGGTGATAGTTCTATCAGAATACGCAACCCGACTTTATTCATTTAGCCGTGGTATTCATTGTGTAGATGGAACACGATTTACTTAATTATCCCTCCATGGATTCTTTCCAAGTACTCTTTTCAGGGGACCATTTTCTTTTATGATTTATTATCCAATTATTGGCCTTTATGAGATTACATGAGGAATCAAAAATTTGCACAGTATAAAAATGAATGAATTGCCTATAAAATGAATCCTTACCCACATTTCTTTTTTGCTAAACACTAGTCCTGTCCTTTAAGTCTTGGTGGGTCAGCCTCTTATCCAGTAAATATATGGCATAATCTAATGGCAAAGTGAGGCTGCAAATCTTGCAAAGATGCAGGATTTTATGAAATCGAAGAAAGTGATCTTGGAGATTTGTTCTAATTATAGGTATGATCTTTTTCAAAGAAGAATCCTGCACAGTTAAAAATCTACTTTGATAGATACGTCAAAAGAGTGTGACTTGAAAAAAAAATTAAAGAATTAAAAGTCTCCTTCAGATAAAGCCCTCCAAAATTTTTATGAGAATTATTCTCTTTATGAACATTCTGCAAAACTTTTGTGAAATAGAAGATGTCATGTTGTGTTATGTAATTTTGTCAAGCATATTTTAAAAAAATCAACACTGATTCACTGTTTCTTCTGAGTTAATAAACATGCAATTGTAACCTACATTGTGTTGAGAATAAAAGTAAACTTACTTTCATAAACTTTGGTTTCGATCTTAATATAAGCTTTCAAATTCACCCTCTTTACATTATTTCTATGTCATGTTTTTTCTTGTTGTATGCAGATTGACTTTCGGTGGTCTTTTTTTTTCTCCCATGGCACAAATTATCCTAAGTGAATGAGGATCTCATATTATAAAACTGAGCTCCTGATAGTTCCTCTCAAACTGCCTCCCTTACAGTTTTCCCTCTCAGTAAATGTTTGAAGAAGGAGATATTGTTAACTGTATCAGATGTGGTCGAAAGACCAACTGGGACAAGGATTGAGAATTACTGGATCTAGCAGTGTGGAGGTAATTTTGACAAGGGCTGTTCCAGTGGGATGGTCAGGGTAAAAGTTTGGTTTGAATGGCTTCAGGAGATAGTGGGGGAAGGGAATGGGAAGCAGCAAGAACAACTTCTCTTTCAAGATGTTTGAAACAGAAAGAGAGAAGTGGATAATACTTGTAGCACAAAGTGAGTCTAGATTGGATTTTATTTTTTAAGATAGGAGGTTACTACATATGTGATTGTTGGTGGGAGTTAGTAGAGAGGAACAGTTGCTAGTGTAGGAAAGAGAGGGGGATGTTTGAAATTGAGGCTATGGAGGATTTATTAGGAAGTTGTTATTGCAATTTCCAAGGGATAGCCATGGGAATTAGTGGCTGAAATATATAGGACAAGATTCTTATGGGAGAGGAAGTCGAAGAGCTGTCAGGTAAGGGCGGAGAACGACTGGTGTGGATGTTGAATTCACTAAGAATTATGAGAGGAAGAGTATTGGAGAAAGTGAAAGTGAGCCCAGAGGTAACATCTTCAAAGAATGGAGGCCAATGGATGATGGCAACAAAGCTGGACCACACCTGGTATAATTTCATTTTTTTATTTTATTAACTTTTAAAATATCCTGGCTCCATATTAGCTTTCTTCATTTTTACCTTTAATTTTATCTAGTTTTTAAACTCATGGTTTTTTGTTTGTTTGTTCTGAGACAAAGTTTCGCCCTTGTCATCCAGGCTGGAGTGCTATGGTGCGATCTCAGCTTACTGCAACTTCCGCCTCCCTGGTTCAAGCGATTCTCCTGCCTCAGCCTCTTGAGTAGCTGGGATTACAGGCGCCCATGACCGTGCCCGGCTAATTTTTATATTTTTAGTAGAGATGGGGTTTTGCCATGTTGGCCAAGCTGGTCTCAAACTCCAGACCTCAGGTGATCCACCTGCCTCAGCCTCCCAAGGTGCTAAGATTAGAGGAGTGAGCCACCGTGCCCAGTTTAAACTGATCGTTTAACTTAACTTTTTTTATTTTAAAGCAATGGGATCTTGCTTTGTTGCCCAGGCTGCTCTCAAACTCCTGGCCTCAAGCAATCTTCCTGCCTCGGCCTCCCCAAGTGCTGGGATTACAGGCGTGAACCACTGTGCCCAGTCTTAACTTTTTATTACATAATTTTTATTTTCTTTTGCTCTTCTTTTTTCATCAAAATATTTATTTTTCCCTTTATTCTGTATGTTTTATTGATCTTTGCCAGTCTTTTAAAATATTTCTAACAGTTTATTTTACCTTCATTCTAAGAGAGCATAATTTTTTATTTTGATGCTTCTTGCTTTCATACCCAGCAAAATTCATGGTTATTGGGTGAGTCTGTTGCCTAAAGAGTGAGAATTGGCTGTGATTTTCATTCTCATTTTCCTTCTAAATCTATATCCGTTTTATATTTTCTTGGAGTATGTGACCTCTGAGTTCCATTCTTTTATTATCAAGGCTATGGAAACATATGGAATGTAACACAATTAGTTACAATGAAAATTTCAAGGAGAGTGGCATTTTCTCTGGTAAAAGATTGCGATTTGCTAGATGCTATAAAGTCCAAATGCTTTCCATTGCAAAGGTCACTTGTAACACTCTCATAATTTTTGAACAGCAAAATTTTCAGTCCTCAAAAAGTCCATCAAAATGTGTTTTAATCTTCAACGAACCTACACATTAGTCATGCAGTTGATCTCTTTCTAAGATTGTGGAAAAGAGTGTCAACCACTTTTTAGCATGAGGCATTTTGGCAAATGTTATTGTCAGGAGCTGATGTAACTATTTAGCATCTTTGCGCCTTTTTTCTTTTTATGAACTTTCCTTCCCCCTTCTAGTGGAGCTGCCTGTTAACTTCTTCAGCACAGGAATAGGGATATAGCCCTGGGGGCCAATCAGGGTATCCTACTCAGTGGCCACAGTGGGTAATATGAGGGTGACCTACAAGAGCTAATCAGGGATTGACAGAGACCCTGATAGAAGACTTTGTTTCTGATCATCTTCACTCTTCACTGAGTATGAGTAATTGATTATCCTGGAGCTGTTAGGAATTGTCTGTGCCGCCATGTGGGTGGAGAGAAAGGAGGAAGAGAGAGAGAGAGAGAACTAAATCTCTTTATAAATCATTTGAGTACCTATGTCTAGCCATTTCTGATCTACTCATGGACTTTCCAGTTATGCAAGCCAATAAATTATCTTTTATTTTTTGCTAAAGTTTGAGTTGCATTCTATCATGTAGCAAAAAACTCTGAAGATGTAATTGTCTAATATTGTGGATATCCTCCTTTGTCAGTACTTGTATTTTTTAAATGGCTATATGATATTTCAATGTACAAATATGTCATAGCTTGTTTTATAAAATCCTGTTGAAGATTGTTTTGAGTTTTTAAAAAATTACAAAGAATTCTATAATAAACATCTGTCTGTGTGTGTGTGCATCCATGTATATATGTGCAAATACATCTATAGGATAAGATTGCTGAGTCAATGGATATGTGTATTTGAATTTATTCAATCTGACAGATAACATTGTATGTTTTTATCATATACAACATGATGTTTTGACATACATATAAATTGTGGAGTGGTTAAATCTAGCTAATTAACAAATGCATTACCTCATATAGTTATCATTTTTGTGGTAAGAGCACATAAGATGCACTCTCTTTATGTTTTTCAAGAATACACTATATCATCATCAACTATAGACACCTTTTTGTACAGTAGATCTCTTGACATTTATTCCTCCTAACTGTAATCATGCATTTTTTGACCAACATCTCCTCATAGCACCCTGCCTTCAATAATCTCAGCCTCCGGTAACCACTATTCTACTCCCTACTTTTATGTGATTAACTTTTTTAGGTTCCACATATAAATAAATCATGTAATATGTGCATTTGAATTTTGATGGACATGAAATAATTTAACCTACTCTTCCATGTCTCATATAAATTAATGTTTCTGACAATAGTGTGTCAAAGTGCCTGTTTCCCCAAATATTACCAAATATTTTGATTATTTTCTGATATGAAGGGACAACTAGTATCTTTTTATTTATCTTTAATTATGAGTAGGGCTAAACAGGCAATTTACTTTTGAAATGTAAATTAACTAATGGGTAATTAATTAATTTTATATGGCACTTTTCTATGGTTGTATTTACCTAACAGTTTAGTCTTTAGTAGTAGTGGAATAAATGAATTACCCCTTGGACTAGTTCTTTTTTCACCTGGAAGTTACAATGTAAGTCATAGATTACTTATAGAGGGAAATAAAGGCAATTAGCATTCATGAAGTCTAAATGGTCCTCTTCAATAATTTTCACATTTGTCCTCAACTTTTACCAGAGCCATTAGGAAGGTGGAAAGTTGACTGTTATGAATTCCAAATTTTGTTCACTCAATTTTTGTTGTGCTGGTAGAGAAGTGAGTAGGTAGTGTCAAGAGTCAATAGATAAGGGAAGAGGTTGGGTACAGTGGCTCACGCCTGTAATCCCAGAACTTTGGGAGGTCAAGGTGGAAGGATCGCTTGAAGACAGGAGTTCCAGACTAGCCTGGGCAATATAGCAAGACCCTGTCTCTATAAAAAAAAAAATTAAAAAAAGAAATAAAAAATAGATAAGGAAAGAGAAAATGTAAGGGATCTGGATAGTGTACAAGTAGCAAAGCAATGTCTGAAGTACTAGCAATTGTCTCAAATTGAGTGAAAATTAAACCTAGATATGGGCTACGGGTCAAGGAGCTGGTATAAAATAAAATATGAGAGCGTTACAGGTTTCCTATTAAGCTGAACACATTCTATAAAAGCTAAAACAGCAAACATGCCCATCTTTTCACATTTCCAAAAGCAGTTCTCTTACCTGAAAATTTTCTTTGATCCTTTCAAGATTAAAGCTTTTAGGAATGACAACCACCCCTCGCTGGATGTTGAAACGCAAAACAATTTGAGCTGCTGTCTTATTGTACCTTTTCCCCAATGAGTTTAGAAGTGCATCCTTTAACAAAGGTGGAGAAGAAATATTCACCCTTAAAAATATCAAAACATGCATCATAATTAGTTTGCATAATGGGAACCAAGGTTAATAAACCATCCTCCTCCTCTGTCTTCCCATTCACCCAGTCACCTACCAGGACACTGCAGGTCACCTGTAACCAGTTTCTCTGAGTGCAGAGTATGCACTGAGTGGAGAGTTACTCTTAGTATGGGAAGATAAAGCAAGGCAAGTTTTATGGAGCTGCCTCCTTCAGAGGGTAAATAATATTTTTTGATGAGTCTTATAGAGAGAGCTGGCATGTAGGGAAAGGCAGGAGGACTGAAGTGGAAGAAATAGAGACACAACTTCTGGAATCATCTTAAAGTAGAAAAATTTCTAAAGTTTGTGGAACACATCATAGTAGAAGTATCACTATTGAATACAGAGATCAAAAAATTTAAAATTTGCAAAACATGGCCATAGAAACTCCTTTGTCAAATAATCATTAAATTAACTTTTACTGAGCATTCCTATATATCGGCACTGATAGGCAATTTCATACCTATAATGTAATCAATTTTACAACAGCTCAGTCAGGAAAGTATGAAAAGTTCTAATTCATATATACAGATAATGACTTGAAGAGGCTGCACAGGCAAACCAAAAGGCATATCAATCAAATACAGTAGTTCACATGAGCCTCACGCTACACACCAAAGGAAATACTTCCTAAAGTTTTACTTACCAGGTTGGATTCCTACTGGTCCCCAAAGGGCTATATGCAATAATGACAATGTCATGTTGTTGGCAAAATTTCAAGAGTTTTGGCTGGGTGAAATACGGATGGCATTCAACCTATGTGGTTGCATTGGAGAGCAGAGCACAAAATCAAGACTACGTTGTTGAATACAATTTTACAGTTAAAAAAATTCTTCAATAAAATCCATTTCATTAATAGAATCTCCTTCATACTGTATATATTTTGTGTCCTAGTCCGTCCCTTCATATCTTGTTCATTTTGCTTCCTTAAAATGGATTCAAGAACATCTTTTGTTAAGATTTTACATAATATGAATGTCTTGTAACTTATTTAATCATCCCCTTAATTTTTTGTATTATGTCGCTTCCATTTTTTTCCATTATGAACAATGTTGTAGTAAACACACATCAGTCTATTTAGGCATTCTGATTTTTTTTATTTTTTTTATTATAGATTACTAGAAATAAAAGACTGTGAACATTTTTTAAGGCCCTTGATACATATTGACAAATTGTTTTTTTAGTAAGGCTGAACCAATTTGCACTCACTAGCATTTAATCACTTGCCTACATGGGGGCATTATATTTAAAAATATTAATAAGACAAAAACTTTGCTAATTTGATGTGCAATAGAAAAATCACACTTCAATTTAAGTTTCTCTAATTAATTGTGAGTTTAACATTTTTCATATGTACCAGTCTTGCAATTTGTCTTTTGTGAATTTCTGTTCATTTCTTTTACTCCTTTTTCTGTTGAGCCTTAGTGTTTTTTCTCATTTTTTTTTTAATGATTTTCATTAGATTCTTTTTTTTTTTTTTTGAGATGGAGTCTCGCTCTGTCGCCCAGGCTGGAGTGCAGTGGTGCAATCTCGGCTCACTGCAACCTCCGCCTCCCGGGTTCAAGCAATTCTCCTGCCTCAGCCTTTGAGTAGCTAGGATTACAGGCATGTGCCACCATGCCCAGCTAATTTTTGTATTTTTAGTAGAGACGGGGTTTCACCATGTTGGTCAGGCTGGTCTCAAACTCCCGACCTCGTGATCACCCACCTTGGCCTCCCAAAGTGCTGGGATTACAAGCGTGAGCCACCGCGCCCGGCCCCGTTTTTTTAAGTGACACTAATAGAAAGAAGTCTAAAGACTTGCACAGGGTTCCATGATGAGATTTAGGTGGAGCAATCACGAGCCTTCCCAACTCCCAGCTGAGGCTTCTTCGTGTCGTGTAAATCCTGCCCCCATTCCCCACACCCCAGTGGAAACTATTAGGCTGTACCTGGTTGCTGACCGGCTTGTGTTTGAGTCCTGGCTTGTTCAGGATGAGCTCCAGCTGCCTGCGGTTAAAATTGGACACTCCCAGGGATTTCACCAAGCCAGCATCTTTGCAAGCTTCCATCGCCTGTAGAGTAAATGTCAAAAGGTCAACGAACAAGCCTCACAAGAAGCAAGAATGAATGTTTATAAGGGTGACTGTGAATTCTTTAAAAAGGAAAGTTCCTGGGTATGTTAATAAGCATCTTGCAAAAAAAAATAAAAGAAGGATGGTGGGAAAAGGCAGTAATTCTGTGATTGAATTTGGAAAATATGTGTATGCCATATCTTCCGCTTGTATTTTCTCAGGGTATTTACCACACTTTAGTGATCCCAGGTAGGGTGCGATGGCTCACACCTGTAATCCCAGCACTTTGGGAGGCCAAGGCAGGAGGATCACTTGAGGTCAGGAGTTCAAGACCAGCCTCGGCAACAGAGTGAGACTTCATCTCTAATAAAAATCAAGAATTAACTAGGCATGGTGGCGCATGCCTGTAGTCACAGTTACTTAGGAGGCTGCAGTAGGAGGATCCACTTGAGCTGGGGAAATTGAGGCTGCAGTGAGTTATAACTGTGACACTACACTCCAGCCTGAGCAACAGAGTGAGACCCTATCTCAATTAAAAACATGTTTTTTAAATGATCCTACTTCTTGAAATTTTTGGATACTTTCTTTATGGCATAGTACCTGGGTACTTTTTTTTTTTTTTCCTAGATGGAGTTTTGCTTTTGTTGCCCAGGCTAGAGTGCAATGGCGTGATCTCGGCTCACTGCAAACTCCTCCTTGCGGCTTCAAGCAGCCCGAGTAGCTGGGATTACAGGCATGCACCATCATGCCCAGCTAATTTTGTATTTTTTGTAGAGATGGGGTTTCACCATGTTGGTCAGGCTGGTCTTGAACTCCTGACCTCAGGTGATCCACCTGCCTCAGTCTCCCAAAGTGCTGGGATTATAGGCATGAGCCACTGCACCCGGCTGGCAATTTTTATAAACATTCTGGTATATGTGAAATAGATTACGTTCTCCCACTTTTGGATGTAACACTCTGTCTCTCCTCTCTCTCTCAAACATATATGTATTTAAATATACATACACACATGTTGTATATAAAATTAGGTCTAGCTCTTCTTGGCTTCTCAGTAACTGAAATTAATATGTCAAAATTAACAGAAGGAATATGTCAAAAAACTGAAAGGAAAATGTCAAAAATCTCTTACTATACTGGTGATTTATTAATGTTCTTTTGTATTTTTTTTTTTTTGAAACAGTATCTTGCTCTGTCACCTAGGCTGGAGTGCTGTGATGGGATCTTTGCTCACTGCAGCCTTGACTTCTGGGCTCAAGAGATCCTCCCTCTTTAGCCTCTTGAGTAGCTGGACTACAAGCATGTGCAACCACACTGGCTAAATTTTGTTTTTAAAATATTTTTTGGAGATGAGGGGGTCTCACTATGTTGCCCAGGTTGATTTCAAACTCCTGGCCTCAAGCGATCCTCCTACCTTGGCCTCCCAAAGTGCTGGGATTATTGGCATGAGCCAATGTCCTCCTGTATTCTGTCAATTTTTTGTTTTATATATTTTGAAGATACTTTATTTGGTATATATGTGCTTAAAATTAGTATATCTTTTTGGTAAATTCAATCTTTCATCTTTATGTACAACTCTTTTTATCCCTAATAATGCTTTTAATTTTTAAGTCTGTCTTATATGATATTAATATAGTAATACCAACTTTTTCTGGTATTTGACTGGTGCGTGTATGTGTTTTTTTTTAACTGTAAAGTTTTAACTTTCACATTTCTTTTGGCTTAGGTGTCTCCTTTTAAATTGTCAATCTGTCTAGGTGAGTTTATTTTATCTACATTTATTGCAACCATACATATATTTGAACTGTTTCTGCCATCTTGATTTATTTCAGTTTATCCCACTTATCCTGTTTCTTCTTAACTCTTTATTACTTTTAAGAAGTTTGCTAATAAAGACAATAACTTAGCATGTTTACACGGTATTTATCTACCCTCAACATCTGTGATGCTAATAGTATGTATATCAACTTTAATTGTAGCGTATTATGGGTTCATTTTCCTTTTATTATTTGATATTAATATTTTTATAGATAATACACACTTTAAGTTTAATCTGATCACTTTTGCTTTATGCATTTTTTTTGGAGCATCTGTTAGATTTTTGTTCCTTTTACTTAGTACATCAATCAGACCTAATGATTACCAGTGTGGGTCTTTACCTGGCAAAATTTCTGAGCATGTGTAGATGTGGAACTTTTTATCATGCATCATTTTTGCCTTATAGTTTGGTGAGTTATAACTGATGTACAATAAACTACACATTTTTGAAGTGTACATTTTGAGGAATTTTAATGTATGCATACACCTGTAAAATCATCATCACAATCAAGATCATGAACACCTCCAGTGGAATACTGATAAATGTTTAACAACCAGCTATCCAGGAAGAAAAAAGCTCTCCAGTTTGTAGTATTTGTCAATGTCTGTGATGTGACTATTCACACCGGGCTATTCAAGCTAACCACCTGACATCACTGAATGTGGAGTTAGGAAGAGGTTTGCACAACAGGTTCCTGCAAGCTGGTAGGGGCCAGTTTTAGTACAAGATTACCCTTCCCCATTGAATTGCGTTGGCATTTCTGTTGAAAATCAACTGACCATATATGTGTATGGGTCTATTTTAACATTCTCTATTATGTTTTATTGATCTATATGTTCCTCTTTATGCTAATTTGGCACTGTCATGATTATAATAGTTGCATAATAATTCTTGAAATTAGTATAAGCCTTCCAAACTATTGCTTTTTATTTTTGAGATGGAGTCTTGCTCTGTCACTGAGGCTGGGTTGCAGTGGTATAGCTCACTGCAGCCTCAACCTACCAGGTCAAGTGATCCTCCTACCTCAGCCTCCTGAGTAGCTGGGACTACAGGCACATGCAACCCCCGTGCACGGCTAATTGTTTTATGTTTTTGTAGAGACAGGGTCTCACTGTTCCCCATGCTGGTCTCGAACTCCTAGGCTCAAGTAATTCTCCCCGCTCAGCCTCTCAAAGTGCTGGGATTATGGGTATGAGCCACCGTGCTTGGCTATTGCTCTTTTTCAAAAAGTTGTTGTGGCTATTATAGGTTATATGTACTTCCATATACATTTTATTTTGTTTATTTTTTTTGAGACAGAATCTCACTCTGTCACCCAGGCTGGAGTGCAGTGGTGGGATCTCGGCTCACTGCAACTTCCGCCTCTCAGGTTCGAGCAATTCTCATGCCTCAGCCTTCCAAGTAGCTGGGATTATAGATGGGCACCACCATGCCTGGCTAATTTTTGTGTTTTTAGTAGAGACAAGGTTTTGCCATGTTGCCCAGGCTGGTCTCGAACTCCTGGCCTCATGTGATCCACCTGCCTTGGCCTCCCAAGGTGCTGGAATTTATAGGCATAAGCCACTGCTCTGGGCCCCATATAAATTTTAGAAGTAGGTTTTCCATTTGTATTGAGATTTTGACTGGGATTACATTGAATCTACAGATGAATTTGGGGAGAATTAACATCTTGATATTCAGATCAAGGAACATGGTTTATGTCTCCATTGAATTTTGGATCATCTTTTATTTCTTTCAGTAATAAGTTGTTTTTACTGTATAGCTCTTGCACAGATTTTTTTAGATCTCTAAATATTTAATGTTTAGTACTGTTTTAAAAAATAATTTCCAATCGTGTGTTGCTAATATATAAATTACACCTAGATAAAGATTTTAATTTTTTTAGATCTTATGGGTTATTTACATGTGTGCCTCTCGTTTGGTCAGACAGCATACCTTGCATAATTAAAATACTTGAAGAATTACTGAGATTTATGTTATGGCTCAAAGAATGGCCTATGTTGCCAGGCGCGGTGGCTCACATCTGTAATCCCAGCACTTTGAAAGGCCAAGGCGTGTGGATCACGAGGTCAGGAGTTCGAGACAAGCCTGACCAACATGGTGAAACCGCATCTCTACTAAAAATACAAAAATTATCTGGGCATGGTGGTGCGAGCCTGTAATCGCAGCTGCTTAGGAGGCTGAGGCAGGAGAATCGCTTGAACCCGAGAGGTGGAGGTTGCAGTGAGCCGAGATTGTGCCACTGCATTCCAGCCTGGGCGACAGAGCAAGACTCGAGGAAGGAAGGAAGGAAGGGAGGGAGGGAGGGAGGGAGGGAAAGAAAGAAAGCACTCTGTTATATTTTGGTGAAGTGTTCTATAAATGTCAGGTTAATCTCCTATATCCTATAGATCTTTCTGTATACTTATCATTTTAGTATGATATCATTTTAATAGAATCTCTGACTATAGGCCAGGCGCGGTGGCTCACGCCTGTAATCCCAGCACTTTGAGAGGCTGAGGCAGGTGGATCACGAAGTCTGGAGATCGAGACCATCCTGGGTAACACAGTGAAACCCCGTCTCTACTAAAAATACAAAAAATTAGCCAGGCATGGTGGTGGGCGCCTGTAGTCCCAGCTACTTGGGAGGCTGAGGCAAGAGAATGGCATGAACCTGGGCGGTGGAGCTTGCAGTGAGCCGAGATCGTGCCACTGCACTCCAGCCTGGGCGACAGAGCGAGATCCATCTCAAAAAAAAAAAAAAAAATCTCTGACTATAAATGTGGATTATTCTCTTTCTCTGTTCGGTTCTCTTAGATTATGCTTCATGTATTTTGAAGCCCTGTTATTAGGGGCATAGATGTTTAGGATTGACTCTTTTATCATTATATAATAATCTTCTTAATCCCATGTAATACTCGTTGCTCTGAAGTATTTGTTGATATTAAAATAGCAACTGCAGCTTTATTTTTACTAGTGTTAGCCTAATATATCTTTTTCTATCCTTTTGCTTTTTGAAAGACTTTTGCTTTTAACCTGTTGGTGACTTTTTACTTAGGATGGATTTCTTGTGTATAATATATAGTGGGATTTGGTTTATATCCATTCTGATAATCTATGCCTTTTAATTGGGGTACTTAGACCATTTATATATACTGCAATTATTGATATTACTGAGTTTAAATCTCCCATCTTGCCCTTTGCTATTTTTCTCATCTGTTTATTGCCCCTCTTCTTTCTTTTTCTGCTTTGTCTTGGATTGGTTATTTTTATTATTCCATTTTCCTTCTTTATTGGATTATTTATTATGCTCTGGAGGTTTTAACATTTTCTCTTTATGTTTGATTTTTTTTTTTTTTTTTTTTTGAGATGAAATCTCGCTATACTGCCCAGGTTAGAGTTCAGTGGCTATTCAAAGGCACGACTATAGCACACTGTGGCCTTGAACTCTTGGCCTCAAGTGGTCCTCCCACCTCAGAATTCCAAGTAGCTGGGATTACAGGTGTATGTCACTTCACGCATGATGTTCCTCATCTTTCCTCTTTTGTGCTCCATGGTCCCTTTAAGATCTTCGTGTTTTTTTTTCTTTAACTATTACCCCCCCTTTTTTTTCTTTTTTGTAGAGATGGGGGGGTCTCACTATGTTTGCCAGGATGGTCTTGAACTCCTGTGCTCAAGTGATCCTCCAGCCTCGGCCTCCCAAAGCATTGGGATTACAGGCATGAGCCACTATGCCCACCTTCTTGTTTCCTTTTATTTTTTCTTCTTTCTTTTTTCTTAGAGTCCAGTTGTGTGCATATTGGAATTTCTAATTTTATTCTTTGAATTCCTTAGCTTTTCTTTCATATTTTAAAAAATTCTTGTCCTTTTCATCTTCATATTGAGAGATTTCCTCATTCTGATTATCTCAATTTGACCATTTTCTTCTATTTATCCCAACCTATTACAGTTTTTATTTTTTAATTTTTATTTTAGCTTGTTTTTTAAAATGTTGTTTGTTCACGTTTCATATTGCTAATATCTTTTCTTATGTTCTCTAATATATTAATTGGTTAATTTAGGAGTTCCTGGTTCTCTGTTCTGTTTACATTGGGATCAGTATTTGAGATGTATTGTCTTCTTGTGAAATAAAAGCCTTATTACTTTGGGCTGTGAAATCATTTTTTGCTGGGGATGCTGGCTGTCCTGTTAGGCAGTCCTTTAGAAGAGAATGTTCAAAATGTCCAACTGTCCGAACCTGATTCACTCCAATGAGGTCGGGAGTGACTGTGTGTTCTTTTGGACAGAGCCCCGGGCACTGGGAAATAAATCATTCCTCCTCACCCCTCTAAACAACTTCACAGCTCAGACCTTCAGCTGTTGCCTCAGAGGCAAGTATATAGAAAAAGGTACTTACCAGAGTGTAATTTCCAAACTTTTGGAGTTTGGAATCACATCGGTGGGAAAAAAAGATGCCAGAGGTCAGTGGGCAACTTACGTTTTTCTTCAGTTTTTCACAAGTTTAGAATTTCAAGGCTGCTCTACAGCTGAGTCCTGAGTTTCCGCCTGTGTGGCAATATTTGTTCCCAGGCTATGGCAGGGGTGAAGGAAGTGCAAAAGGACCAACCGTTCCTCTCCTGTATTATCTTCTTCCTGCTTGTTGGGTTGACTTCTACTCTAGGTTGGAGCTGCCACACCACCTCTAAGCAAACAAGTTCAAAATATCCCTCCCCACCATGAATCCATAAGGGTTTATTTATTATTTTCCTACAGTTGTGTACTCTTGTGATCTTGGGAAAGAGCCAGCAGCTTGCCCAGAAATGAAAAACAGAATTGCTTTTCAGGTTTTTCTTGTTGTTGTTTTTGAGATGGCATCTTGCTCTGTCGCCCAGGCTGGAGTGCAGTGGCATGATCTCGGCTCACTGCAACCTCTGCCTCCCAGGTTCAAGCAATTCTCCTGCCTCAGCCTCCTGAGTAGCCAGGATTATAGGCGCCCACCACCACGCCTGGCTAATTTTTGTATTTTTAATAGAGACAAGAGTTTCACCATGTTAGCCAGGCTGGTTTCGAACTCCTAACCTCAGATGATCCGCCCACCTTGACCTTCCAAAGTGCTGGGATTACAAGTGTGATCCACTGCAACTGGCCTGTTTTTCAGTATTTTTATGTATCATTTTAAGTTTGTTTCTTGTAGGCATCATATTAACAACTTAATATATATTTTTTTAATTTGTGAATTTATCTTATTCATATATTTTAATTACTTTTATATTAGAATATATTTTGTTTACACTGTTTTTCCTTCCACCCCTCTCTCTTTTCTTTGGCATTCCAGCAAAACAAAAGTAAGAATTATTTAGTACCCAGAAGTGGAGATTTCATATACCTGTACTTACGGTTAGGAATGCCTGTTCTGACTGTTGCTGTTCATTGGAAGTAAAGGGTGCATCTCTCTCCATAAATATGACAGGAATAATCAGATCACAGTTTAAAAAATATTGTCTTTTAAAATAAGAAGCATATTTGAACTTACCTCCCAAGTGGCACACAGATTTGACTTGTGATATAACCATTTGCCATTCTCATCTCTAGGGTATATTTCATCTCCTGGCTGAAAAAAAAAAAAGAATAAATGTAATTCATTTTATTTATATCTGGGAATT
Organism: Symphalangus syndactylus; assembly: GCF_028878055.3. Lineage (NCBI taxonomy): Eukaryota > Metazoa > Chordata > Mammalia > Primates > Hylobatidae > Symphalangus > Symphalangus syndactylus. The sequence continues at coordinate 128,100,441 of NC_072428.2, read as the reverse complement.
AAAATAATAGAATTTAGACTTCCCAGTCTTCATAATAGTGAGCAATATCAATGTCTATTGTTTCTAAATCACCCAGTCTAAAGTATTTTGTCGTAGTGGCCCAGCTGGATTAAGACACCTGCCCATGCTCCCTGGGATGCCAGTACCCGTCTTGTGTGCACTGTCCTTTCACTCTGTACAGCTGACACCTGCGTCTGTTAGAGGACAGACCTCAGGCTACCGGGACTTGTGTATCTTTCTACTCACTTATATGTGCCCAGGAATTTACACCCTGCTCCCCCTGCTGGGACAGCCTTTGAACTAAAGTTACAAGTATCAATATTTGTTTCTTTGCCCTGTGACTGTGTAATTCTGAGATGTGAACAACTTTGTCTCCAGAGCTTTCTGTGACATTTAGCCTAAGTTGCTCTCTGTAGGACTCTGCTTTCTACCTCACATCTGCTTAACCTCTTATTTTTCAGCCACATTTCCCCACTCCCTTAACAGTACTTCAAAATAAATCACTCTTGTATGCATTCTCTTCATCTCAGGGTCTGCTTCTGCGGAACTCAACCTAACGGGCTATATGCAATAGGGGAGAGCTGATGGTGCCTGGGACTGGGGCAACTGCAGTAGAGAGGAAAAGAAGGGAACAGATTAGCACATGAACGAGTAGTAGAGCCAGCATGCCTTAATGTTGACTTGGAAATGAGGTGGGGTGGTGGGAATGAGGGAGAGGGAGAAATCAAAGATGATTCCCAGATGCCTTGGGTGGTTGGTGGTAACCATTTCTTGAGGTTGGGGCTAGGAATCCGGAATATCATTTTGGATATTTTGACTTTGAAATGGTCACTAGATATTCAAGTGGATATTGAGGGACGCGGTTGAACAGAGAAGTCAGGAGCTTAGAGAGAGGTCATGGCTACAGATAAAATTTGGAGTCATTAGCATGTAAAATGGTATTAAATCCATATGATTGGATTAAGTCACCTATAGAGAGAGTGTAGCTAGTAAGACAAGAATATTGAGGGTAGACAACTGGGCATAACAATATTTGGAAGCTGGCAGAGAAGCAGCTGCCAAAGACCATGAGAGGGTCATGAGATGTCATGAACACCATGAGAAGAAAATGTTTACAGAAGGAGGTGATAGTCAACTGTATTGAAAGAGATCAAATAATAGGAGGACAAAATGTCTATTGAATTTGGCAGGATGAAAGTCTTTGTTGACTTTGGTAATAGGGATTTTCTTATTGGGAATTGCTGTGGTTTAAATGTGTCCCCCCGAATTCATGTGTTGGAAACTTAATCTCCAATGCAACTGTGTTGGGAGGTGGGGCCTAATGGGAGTTGTTCAGTCGTGGATTAATGCCATTGTAAAAAGGGCTCAGATGAGGAAGGGTGCTTTCTTATGCTCTTTGCCCTTCCTTGTTCCAGCATGTGATGACATAGCAAGAAGGCTCTAGTGAGGTGCTGGTACTTTGGTCTTGAACTCTCCACCTTCTAGAACTCTGAGCCAATACATTTCTGTTTATTATCTATTAGCCAGTGTCAGGCATTCTTTTTTTTTCTTTTAAAGGAAATGTTTCTGAATCATAACATTCTTTTTCCGTTGTTGTTTTTTGTTTGTTTGTTTTTGAGACAAGGTCTTACTCTGCTGCCCAGGCTGGAGTGCGGTGGCATGATTATGGCTCACTGCAGCCTCAGTGTCCCCAGGCTCAGGTGATCCTCCCATCTCAACCTCCTGAGCAGCTGGGACTATAAGTGTGCACCACCATGCCTAGCTAATTCTTTTGTATATTTTTTTGTAGAGACGGGGTTTCACCATGCTGTCCAGGCTGGTCTCGAACTCCTAGGCTCAAGTGATCCACCTGCCTCGGCCTCCCAAATTGCTGGGAATACAGGTATGAGCCACTGCACCCAGCCTCAGGTATGCTTTTATAGCAGCACAAAACAGACTGAGAAGGGAATCAAGCAACTGGACAAAACCCATTATGCTCTTAAATTTGTCCCTAATTTGGCCAGGCGCAGTGGCTCACACCTATAATCCCAGTATTTTGGGAGGCTGAGGTGGGCCGATCAGCTGAGGTCAGGAGTTCGAGACCAGCCTGGCCAACATGGCAAAACCCTGTCTCTACTAAAAATACAAAAATTAGTCAGGCGTGGTGGCGGGTGCCTGTAATCCCAGCTACTCAGCAGGCTGAGGCAAGAGAATCGCTTGAACCTGGGAGGTGGAGGTGGCAGTAAGCCAAGATCATGCCACTGCACTCCAGTCTGGGCAACAAGAGCAAGACTCCATCTCAAAAAAAAAAAAAAAAATTATTTTTCCCTCTAGCATTTCACCTTTGTGAAACTCAGCTTTCCTTTCGTGAAAACATTTTCCCCATTGTCTGCTTTAGGGAAAGACAATGTCTTTTCAACTTCCTCCCATCTCCCTGAGAGCAGAGAACAGTCCCTTTTCTCTTTGATGCCACATTATTACTCATGTTAATTAGCCATTCTGTCTCTGGTTTCTAAGCACTTTGACTTTCTCAACACTTATGACTCACATTTCTGCTCCATATTTCTTGCCTTGTGTTTCCTAATTTTACTTACCTTCTGAATGGCCTTATGCCTCCATCATGAATTCTGTTACATGATTTTTACTTTCTCAGATTCTAATCAAGTTGTTATCAAGCCTGAACCCACATTAGATACCTCTAGGTGTTTCCCTTGACCTTCCATTGTGCCTATTTTACTCATCCTTTCATCCTGATAAGCCTCTTTGTCTCTTTCCTTCATTCCTCTTCCTCACAGTCAGGTATTATTGGAAGAATAACCCAACCCTCTAAAAATCTATGCTATTGACTCTCATTCTTGTTCATTTATCTTTTAAACATGTCATGATTTTTAATATTTTGTTGGCTAAAATTCTGCTTGACACTTAAAAAATAATAAAGTGCTAAAAATATTTTAGCAAGAAAGGTTTTTTGTTTAAAAAAACTTAAGATTCAAAAAGCATGTGAAGTCAGGTATGGTGGCTCATGCCTGTAATCCCAGCACTTTGGGAGGCTGAAGTGGGAGGATGGCTTGAGGCCAGGAGTTCCAGACCAGCATGGTCAACATAGCGAGACCCTGTCTCTACAAAAGAAAAATTGAAAAATTAGGTGAGTGTGGTGGCACACACCTGTAGTCTCAGCTACTTGGGAGGCTAAGGCAGGAGGATTGCTTGAGCCTAGGAGCTCAAGGCTACAGTGAGCCACACACCACTGCAGTCCAGCCTGGGTGACAGAGCAAGACCCTCTCTCTCTTTCTCTTTCTCTGTCTCTTTTTTCTTTTTTTTCCAAGACAGGGTCTTGCTCTGTCACCCAGGCTGGAGTGCAGTGGTGCAATCTCGGCTCACTGCACCCTCCACCTCCCCAGCTCAAGTGATCCTCCCACCTTAGTCTCCCAAGTAGCTGAGACCACAGGCACATGCCACCAAGCCTGGCTAATTTTTGTATTTTTTGTAGAGATGGGGTTTTGTCATGTTGCCCAGGCTTGTCTCAAACTCCTGGACTCAAGTGATCTGCCAGCCTTAGCCTCCCAAATTACTGGGACTACGGGTGTGAGCCACTGTGCCCGGCTGACCCTACCTTAAGCAAATAAACAAACAAACACCAAAAAGCATGTCATACTTAAGCTTCAAATATTGATTTCCCAATTATAGGTTCAGTTGGGAGGTAATGTCACTATATTGTGTCATTTCTCACTGTTAAAATTTTACCTTTTGTGCCCATGAACCCATCAAAAGTAAGAATAGAAATTATCTATCGTCTCCAAAAAGATGTAAATGTCTTTAGTTAGTCACAGAGAAGTACATTTTATTTTCTCACTTTTAAATAGAGTCATGTGCTGCATAATCACATTTTGGTCAATGGTGGACTGCATGTATGATGGTGGCCCATAAGATTATAATAGAGTTTAAAATTCCTATCACCTAGTGACATCATGTTTGTGGTGTTGCTGGTGTAAAAAACCAACTGTACTGCCAGGTATATAAAAGTAGAACACACATAATCATGTACAGTATATAATACTTGATAATGATAGTAAACAATTTCTGTTTTTACTATGGCTACAACTTCTGTATTTGCTCTACTATACTTTATCATGATTTAAAATATTCTCCTTCTACTTTTAAAAAATGTTAACTGTAAAAAAGCCCCAGGCAGGTCTTTCAGGAGGGATTCCAGAAGAAGACACTGTTGTCACAGGAGATGGCAGCTCCATGCGTGTTATTGCTCCGGAAGAACCTCCAGTGGGACAAGATGTGGACGTGGAAGACACTGATATTGATGATGCTGACTCTGTGTAGGCCTAGACTAATGTGTGTGCTTGTGTCTTAGTTTTTAACAAAAAAGTTAAAAAAAAATTTAATAGACAAGAGCTTATACAATAAGAATACAAAGAAAGAATATTTTTATAGAGCTGTACAACATGTTTGTGTTTTATTCATGTTATTAAAAAAGTAATTAATCCCAATACTTTGGGAGGCCGAGGTGGGTGGATCACGAGGTCAGGAGATGGAGACCATCCTGGCCAACATGGTGAAACCCTGTCTCTACTAAAAATACAAAACTTGGCTGGGCGTGGTGGCACGTGCCTGTAGTCCCAGCTACTCGGGAGGCTGAGGCAGGAGAATTGCTTGAACCTGGGAGGCGGAGGTTGCAGTGAGCCGAGATCACACCACTGCACTCCAGCCTGGCAACAGAGCGAGACTCTGTCTCAAAAAAAAAAAAAAAAAAAAGTAGTTAGTACTAGTGTTATTACTAAGTATTATTACAAAGAATCAAAAAGTTTAAAAATTAAAACATTTATAAGGTTAAAAACAGTTACAATAAGCTAATGTTAATTTATTATTGAAGAAAAAATATTATTTGATTCATTGTGTACTCTAAGTGTGCAGTGTTTATAAAGTCTCCAGTCATGTGCAGTAATGACCTAGGCCTTCACATTCACTCACTACTCACCCCCTGACTCACCCAATTTTTATCCTGCAAGCTCCATTCATGGTGAGTGCCAGGTATAGGTGTATCTTATCTTTTATGCCATACTTTTACTGTACCTTTTCTATGTTATGTTTATATACACAAATATTTACCATTGTGTTACCATTGTCTACAGTATTCGGAATAGTAACATGCTGTGCAGGTTTATAGCCTAGGAGCAATCAGCTGGGCTATCTAGCCTAAGTCTGTAATAGGCTATACCGTCTAGGCACAACGTGTTTGTGTTTTATGCATGTTATTACAAAAGTAATGCCGCCTACCATGGTAAGTAAAACCTTACCACCTCGGTTTGTGTAAGTACACTCTATATGATGTTTGCAGAACAACAAAGTCGCCTCATGACACATTTCTCAGAATGTACCCCATTGCTAAGCAACACATAATCGTACACTGGGTCTTTCCAAATTTTTAAGACTTAGGTTAGAAATCTGACAAGAGTCAACATTAACAAAGTGAGGATGAGGGTGGAGATTGTGACTGTGTGAGTAGGAAGAAGGGTGTGCGTCTCAATGCTGGGCTACAGTTAGGGGACTACGTGTTGGTTTGATGCAGAGAGCTTAAACTATAGTTGTAAAAACATGGTATAATAGAAATTGCATTGAATTAAAAAATCAAGAAACTTGGAAACCAAGCCTGAGTCTGCTAACATAATCTTCTTGGGTATTTGTCAGACTAGGTCAGTACTCTCTGATCTGTGGTAACAAAACACCACAATATTCTGTGGTGCTAAGTAATTAGCTAGCTTCATGCACATAGCTATTGGCTCATGGTTGCCAGGGTGCAGAGACCTGACCTTTAGGCATCTGAACTCACCTTAAAGGCCATGGGTACTTCAATGATGTAAAGATCCACATAATCTAGCTGGAGGACCCTGAGTGTCCTCTCCAGGGTTGGGCGGACCATATCTGGGACATGATTTGTAGCCCACAGCTGAAAGAATCAAAGAGGGATAATTAATTAACGTCCACACACTATTTACGATAATGCAGCCCCCTTTTCTTTGTAAAGCACTCATACACACTTCTTTTTTTTTTTTGAGATGGGGGTCTCACTATGTTGCCCAGGCTGGTCTTTAACTCCTGGGCTCAAACGATCTGCCCACTTCAGCCTCCCAAAGTGCTGGGATTATAAGCATCAGCCACTGTGCCTGGCCCCTTGTACACATTTTATTCACACATTTCATTTCACAAAAATATGTTTATGATGCAGTGTCATCTGAGTATAGGATGAGCTGATAAAACTCTTGACACTCAGAGCCTAGCTTGAGAGCTTGTTTGGAGGTTCTAGTAGGGGAGTGCAGCTACTCATATACCCTTGACCTAAAAACCCTCCTCCTTCATCGGGGAAAGCCGTCCTCTTCCACTGAAAGTGCAGCTTCAAGAGGTACAACTGCCTAGACAGCCAGATCAGCTGAATTAGCCCTGGTGACCAATGGGGTGACATATGTTGCAGCCAGATCACCCTCACATCTCCAGACATCATTTTATGCAAATCTACCACAAGAGACTTACAGATCCTCCTTGACCACAGAGTATCTAATTTGATGGCAGTCTTCCCCATTTCCGGGCGAATTTCCTGATGCTTAGTTCTTGCATTTTTCCTCATTGTATAACTAGGGTTACACAATGTTCTAGATGTCCTGACCTAGCCTGATACTTTATTGTCATGCCACTCTGATAAAATGAGCAAGGAATATGGTTATGTGTGTGGCTTCACTGGGTCCTTCACATTGTGACAGGTGGTGTGAAAGCCTGGTGAAATTTTAAATTAGTGCATAGATTTAGATTTGCTTTCACTGATGTTTTGTTCTTGTTTGGCCCTACTTAGACCCCAGAGCAATTAAATTACTCTTTCACTAAGGCATTACATAATGAAGGATCAAGGTTTGGTTGATCCTACTGGAGCATATGTACCCTTAGGTGTCTGAGACATACAGTGCCAAGGTTGCTATATCCACAGGACAAATTAGTACATCTTTTGGAATATCAGTTTTGCTCACAGATTTTTGGGGGGGATATAAGTTTATAATCATACTTTCCTTTTTTCTTTCTTTTTTTTTGAGACGGGGTCTTGATGTGTTGCTGAGACTGGAGTGCAGTGGCTTGATCTTGGCTTACTGCAACCTCTGCCTCCCGGGTTCAAGATTTCTCCTGCCTCAGCCTCCCAAGTAGCTGGGATTACAGGCACCTGCTACCACGCCTGGCTAATTTTTGTATTTTTAGTAGAGACGGGGTTTCGCCATGTTGGCCAGTCTGATCTCGAACTTCTGACCTCAAGTGATCCTTCCTCCTCTGCCTGCCAAAGTGCTGGGATTACAGGCTTGAGCCACTGCACCCGGCCTGAATCATACTTTTTTTGCTTACAAGAAAGAGCAAGCAAAATTGGTAAAATCTGATTTTTTCCTCTGTTGGACAATGATTTTTTTCTTTCCTTAAAAACACAGAGAAAATTTAACATGAAGAGAGTAGTGGAAAAATGTGTTACGTGTGTTTTGATTGCTACTTTGGGTCCCTTTGGTGTTACTATTGCAATCCCATCTAAGTGGAAATTCTGTTCGATATTTATTTTATTTTCTTTTTCATTCCTGGGCATAGGCTGATGATATTTTAATTTACTTTTATTCAACAAACATACATAGTATTAGCTTTGTGCCAGGTTCTGTGTGAGTGCTTTGTAAATGTGAACTCATAACAACTTTATGAAATAGTTGACATTATTATCCCCATTTTATAGAGAAAAAAAACTGAGGTCCAGAAATGCTAGGCAACTCAGCCAATAGTGACAGATCTGGGCCTCTGACCTGGGCAACTTTGCCCCAGTCTAGGCACTTAATCACCCCCACATTGCCTCTCAGGTGCTGCTGAGCTGCAGTGAAGACAGTCCTGATGAGGCAATAGCAATGGCACATTACATGAACTCAGCTGCACACACTGTTTCTGTTTACTTAAGTAAACACCAATATTTTGCCCAAGTATGCTTTATTACATACAGCCCATATTGACATTGTATATGTATGAATATTGCTTTCTATTCACAACTGCACTTTTTGGACAATTTAAAGGATTAAAGTTAAAGGACAATTTAAAGCATGTTTTGACCACCTTTTCCTTGTATGCTAACTTTAGCCCCTATCATAGTAAGAAATGACTCCTATAATATGAGTCATTAAGCAAAAGGCTTGCATAATGTGCCTGCCCAGGAAGCTCACATAGCTGGCTTTTGGACTGGTGACCTTATGAGCTTGTTTTTTTTTTTTTTAAATTTACGTTTGTTTGCTTTTATTAAACAAAATCTGAATACCATTTCTGAGTTAATTACATTTGCTCAAATGCTTTTTTTTTTTTTTTTTGAGAGAGGGTCTCGCTGTTTCACTCAGGTTGGAGTGCAGTGATGTGAACGTGACTCATTGCAGCTTCAACCTCCTTGGCTCAAGCCATCCTCCTGCCTCAGCCTCCCAAGTAGCTGGGACTACAGGTGCAAGCTACCATGCCTGGCTAATTTTTGTATTTTTTTTTGTAGAGACAAGGTTTTGCCATGTTACCCAGGTTGGTCTTGAACACCTAAGCTCAAGCAAAACACCTGCCTCAGCCTCCCAAAGTGCGGATTAGAGGCGTGAGTCACCACACCCAGCCAAATACTTTTTTAAAACCTTCTTTCTCTCCCCCAAATTCTACTCTGCTTACTTCTCCCAAACAAATAATTCGTTAATATGATACAAGAATGTTGAAAATCCTATTTTGCATGATTTTGGTCTCATTTGAACATTTATCTTTTAAACAAACAAACCCAAACTGTTATTAAGTACTGCATACTCATGAGTGCAATTACACACACACACACACGGAAGATGAATAATAAAATGAACACCTGAAACCTTCTCACTGCCCCCAGTGGAGGCTGAAGGCAAGATCTCACCTTTCCACAGTAGAAGATATCTTCCCTCCGCACCTTTCCTTCTGCTATCTTCTCCCTGATGGCCTCCCCAACTTCGTGTTCGTTTTGGTAGATGTAGGCCCCATCAATATGTCGGTACCCTGTGTCAATAGCAACCTTCACTGATGTTGCACAGGCTCCCTTAGGGGTCTGAAGTGACAAAGAGGTTGGGTTTGGGGAAAAGAGAAATGGACTTTCCTTTAATCATCATTAATCAGGACATTTTGCGTGTACATACCTTTACAGCTAAAACGACACATTCCCGATTCCTCGCTATTGTGATTGGAAAATGGTGTTCAGCAGCAGAAGAAACTGACCTCCCAGGGGCCTCTCCCCTCCCTCAGTGGGAGAGAACATCTGTCCCAGGTCTGCCCTCAGCTTTGTGGCATCAAAAATGTGATTTGATCAATATTTCCTGTGACAAGGGAATTCATGGAAGCCTTTTTATAGTAGGGCACAAGCTGATTGAAGAAGGCTAAATTATAAATCAAAAGGTTGGGTAAGCAAATTGAGATGTATCCACAGAATGGAATACTCCTCAGTAATAAAAAGGAATGAGGTGGGCCTGGTGCGGTGGCTCACACCTGTAATCCCAGGACTTTGGGAGGCTGAGGCAGGAGGATTGCTTGAGGCCAGGAGTTTGAGACCAGCCTGGGCAACATAGGGAGACCCCATCTGTACAAAAAGTAAAGTAATTAGCTGGGTGTGGTGGCATGCACCTGTGGTCCCAGTTACTCAGGAGGGTAAGGTAGGGGGATTGCTTGAGCCTGGGAGTTCAAGGCTGCAGTGAGCCATGATCATGCCACTGCACTCCAGCCTAGGCAACAGAGACAGACCCTGTCTCAAAAAAAAAAGAAAGAAAAAGAAATGTAGCATTGATGACAACACATAGTATGGATGAATCTCAAAATAATTATACTGAGTGAAAGAGGACAGACCAAAAAGAATAAATACTTTAGTTTTTCTCTTCTAGCATTTTATATAAATGGAATCATAGTCTGTGGTGACAGACATAGATGAGTGATTGCCTGGGGTCGGGAGTGGAAGGAAGTATGGGTGGAAGGAGGGATTACAAAGTGGTATGAGGAAGCTTACAGAGTTGATAGATATGTTCATTATTTTGGTTGTACTGATGGCCTCACAGATGTATATATGTCAAACTCTTCAAATTGTATACTTTAAATATGGGCAGTTTATTTATTTATTTATTTATTTATTTATTTATTTATTTATTTTTTGTTTTGAGACAGAGTCTCGCTGTCGCCCAGGCTGGAGTGCAGTGGCGTGATCTCGGCTCACTGCAGGCTCCACCCCCCAGGGTTCACGCCATTCTCCTGCCTCAGCCTCCCGAGTAGCTGGGACTACAGGCGCCCGCCACCTCGCCTGGCTAATTTTTTTTGTATTTTTAGTAGAGACGGGGTTTCACCATGTTAGCCAGGATGGTCTCCATCTCCTGACCTCGTGATCCGCCCTTCTCAGCCTCCCAAAGTGCTGGGATTACAGGCGTGAGCCACCGTGCCCGGCCTGGGCAGTTTATTATATGTCAGTTATATCTCAATAAAACTGAGGAAAAAATATTGTTGAGGAAGATTTTATGTTTTAGGATATATTTTAATAAAATTTGGTAGCTACATCTTTGTTCATTTTATTAACTCACATTAAACAGAAGAATGAGCATATCCTGTCCCCTGAACCTGATTTTTCATTTGCTATGGTTTGATTATTTTTGTCCCCTCCAAAACTCATGTTGAAACTTAATCTCCAATGTAACAAACAGTGTTGGGAGGTAGGGCCTAATGGGAGGTGTTTAGGATTAATGCCACCATAAAAAGTGCTGTGAGAGTGGGTTCTCCCTCTTCTGTCATGTGAGAAATAGTGTTTCTCCTCTCCAGAGAATGCAGCATTCAAGGTACACCCTTGGAAGCGAGAGACTGGGCCCTAACCTGCTGGCATCTTAATCTTGGACTTTCCAGCCTCTAGAACTGTAAGAGAATAAACTTCTGTTCTTTATCAGTTACCCAGTCTCAGGCATTCTGTTACAGCAGCACAAAATAGAGTAAGACACCATTTTTCAGATTCCACATAAATCTCTATGCCTCAATTATGATGGCATTTAAATATACAAATGTATTTCATTTTAGTTACATTTTTTCTTAATGAGAAACAGCAATGAGATTTCCCTGAAGACAAACATCTAGTCTCATCAAATATAATTTTCAAAGCATCTTTTAGAGAGTGTGTGTGTGTGAGAGGGTTAATTCTATTTTCTGATTTGTGCTGACTTCATATCGAAGGGTGATTGTTCTGATCTTGCTCAACAAATGTTGGTTAACTACTTTTGCTTTCTTTAGTGTTCTAACCAAATGCTGAACAAATCACATCAGACATGTGAACTCTGGTCCACACCTATTGATTTTTGTAGGCTGAGCGAGAGAATAAATCTGAAATGTATTTCTAGTGATTTTATAGTCCTGGGCAGGAAATAGAAAGCCTTGGGGACATATATTGTATTTTTTTCCCCCTGCTACAGTTGAAAGTCATCACTATAGAAAAGATAAGAGGATACAAAAAATGAACAAACTGGCTACATAGATGATATTATAAGATTCATAGTCACAAATATCAAATAGCTGGGAAAAGGAGACACACGTTTCAGCAACATTAGAAATATTTGTTTGGTTAATTAATTAACAACATGATTAATAGGACTTGGACAGTAATTGAGTCAAAAGGCCAGAAAAAGCCTGTAAAATGAGATGTTATGAATGACAAGTGTGACAACCAAAGTACAATGGGAAGGGGAGGTGAGGCGTGGTGTCCAGAAATTTACAGGGAAGAAAAGAAACATCTACTTTCATTCTCAAGTATCTACATTATTATCATCATTATTATTATTATTATTAGAGATAGGGTCTCCGTCACCCAGGCTGGAGTGCAATGGCACGATTATGGCTCACTGTAGCCTCGGCCTCCTAGGTTCAAGCGATTCTTCCACCTCAGCCTCCCGAGTAAGTGGGACTACAGGCGTGTGCTACCATGCCTGGCAAACATTTTTGTAGAGATGGGGTTTTGCCATGTTGCCCTTGCTGGTCTCAAACTCTTGGGCTCAAGTGATCCTCCTTCCTTGACCTCCCTCTACATATTATTAATATATGAAGCTTAATACTAGATGGTAAATAGAATCTCAGAAACATCACTGAGATTTTATGGGCTGGAACTGATCATTTAAATGAAGAGCTAAAGTACACAATGAAGGGAGCCCCAGACAAATGCATATTGAAGTAGGTGCTTGTATTTTCAAAGATTAACCCAAAAAATGAAGTACAGAGGAGAGCATTTAGGATAAAGAAAGTACGGCCAGGGATGGTGGCTCACGCCTATAATCCCAGCACTTTGAGAGGCCCAGGCGGGCAGATCACCTGAGGTCAGGAGTTCAAGACCAGCCTGGCCAACATGGTGAAACCCTGTTTCTACTAAAAAGTACAAAATGTAGCCAGGCGTGGTGGCAGACACCTGTAATCCCAGCTACTTGGGAGGCTGAGGCAGGGGAATCTCTTGAACCTGGGAGGCAGAGGTTGCAGTGAGCTGAGATCATGCCACTGCACTCCAGCCTGGGTGACTGACAGAGTGAGACTCTGTCTCAAAAAAAAAAAAAAGAAAGAAAGAAAAGAAAAGAAAAAGAAAGTGGTAAAGGCAAGGGCTAAGGTAGGAGTGTAGTCCACTGCTGCATATTTGGATGATGACTCATTTAACAAGGATTATGGCACAGAAGCAAGTTATAGTAGTGAAAATCTTCAATTATTCAGCTATCACCAGGGAGTGTCTTCTAAAAGCTGGGTATTTACTTACTGGATATTTTACTATTTACTTATTTATTTATATGTTTATATTTATATACTTGCTGAAAAATATTGTCCCTCAGAAGGCAGAAGCAGCAGTGAGATGTCTTACTGTTTTGTACTTAATTCTCATCAATATGGAAGAACTAGTTGGGACTGTGGACATGAGGACCACACTTTGAAATTCTTTTTTTTTTTGAGACGAAGTCTCACTTTGTCACCAGGCTGGAGTGCAGTGGTGTGATCTTGGCTTGCTGCAACCTCCGCCTCCCGGGTTCAAGCTATTCTCCTGCCTCAGCCTCCCGAGCAGCTGGGACTACAGGTGTGCGCCACCACGCCCAGCTAATTTTTGTATTTTCAGTAGAGACAGGGTTTCACCATGTTGGGCAGGATGGTCTCAATCTCTTGACCTTGTGATCTGCCCGCCTCGGCCTCCCAAAGTGCTGGGATTACAGGCATGAGCCACTGCACCCGGCCCACACTTTGTAATTCTTAAATGTGGCACAAAGAAATTCTACATAAATTCTGACACATTTTTTAGGAAAACCAGTTTTGAAAAAAATCAGAAAGATCAAATAGGATACCACATAAATGATATGATAGGAGAATCTAAAATATAAAAATTTGATTCCACAATTAAGGACGATCTCACTGAACGGTAAAACAAAAAATCTGTTTTCCTAAAGTGGCTGACAGCATCTCCTTCTACTTAAGAAAATTAAAAATGCTGGATTATGCTGGCATGGTGGCACACGTCTGTAATCCCAGCGCTTTGGGAGGCTGAGGTGGGAGGATCGCTTGAGCCCAGGAGTTTGAGAACAGCCTGGGCAACATGGAAAAACACCATCTCTATAAAAAATACAGAAATTAGCTGGGTCTTGTGACTCGCTTGACCCTGGGAGGCAGAATTTGCAGGGAGCTGTGATCATGCCACTGAGCCTCAGCCTGGGTGATGGAGCAAGACCCAGTCTCAAAAAAAAAAAAAAAAAACAAAGCTAGATTAAAACTTTTAAAAAGATTACCATAAAAGTGCTGAAAAGACAGTAGGCATTTATTAATTCAAACTAAATTTTATGGGAAAGTCTGAATGCAGAAATGAGAGGTGTAGGAGATGAAAAAGGAAAGTAAAAACACTCCCTAAAAGGCTGTGGCCACCTCCAGTCCCTGGGAGAATTCATAACCTCTGTAGCCGGAGTCTGCTGACCAGTTTAATGTGGTCACTGGGTAGCAGTGCCTCCAGGGAACCTGGAGCAAACACACACAAATGCTGTCTGAAAGAAAATACTTGTTTTTCACCCTTGATGCTCGCTCACAAATACTTTTTTAAAAGTAGTATTAGCCTGCACACAGTTGAAGAATTCAGGTACCCCAGAAAACAAAGTTCCATAAAGGAAGACTGGCAGAAACAACCAAGAGCCTAAACAGAACCATAGATCCTAATATTGGAACTATCATCAGAGTGAAATTGGACCTGTATCTTACACCATACACAAAAAGTCAACTCAAAATGGATCAAAGATTTTTAAGACCAGAAACTGTAAAGCTCCTAGAAGAAAACATAAGGGAAAAAGCGTCACAACATTGGAGTAGGTGATGATTTCTTGGATATGACACCAAAAGCACAAGAAACAAAAGCAAAAATAGGTTGTTGGTACTAAATCAAGGTAAAAAGCCTCTGCACAGAAAAGGAAACACTTAACAGAGTTAAAAGGCAACCTATGGAATAGGAGAAAATATTTGCAAACCGTATATCTCACAAGGGGTTAATATCCAAGATATAATTAAAAAGAACTTCTACAACTCAATAGCAAAGAAACAAAAACAAAAAACAAAACAAAACAAAAAACCCCAAAGAAAAACCTAACCTGATTAAAAAGTGGCAAAGAACTTGAGTAGACATTTCTCCAAAGAAGACATACAAATGGCCAATAGGTATATAAATATCAGTATCGCTATCCATCTGGGAAATGCAGATCAAAACTACAATGAAATAACACCTCACACCCATTAGGATGACTATTATCAAAAAACTGAAAGGTAACAATTATTGGTGAGGATGTAGAGAAATTAGAACTCTTGTACACTGCTGGTGAAAATGTAAAATGGTGCAACTACTGTGGAAAACAGTATGGAGGTTCCTAAAAAAATTAAAGATATATTAGAACATGTTGGTCAAGAAAAACAATTAAAAATAGAACTACCATATGATCCAGCAATCCTACTTCAGGGTATATATCCAAAGGAAATAAAATCACTATCTTGAGGAAATATTTGCACTTCCATGTTCACTGTAGCATTATTCACAATAGCTAACATATGGAAACAACCTAAATATTCACTGACAGATGAGCAGGTAAAGAAAATGTGGTACATAAACAATGTAATATTATTCAGCCTCAAAAAAGAAGGAAATTCTGCAGTACACAACAATATGGATGAACCTGGAGGACATTATACTAAGTGAAATAATTCAGTCACAGAGTAATACCACAATAAAAAATTGGAATTATTAGTCAAAATTTAAAATAACTATGATTGTTTTGATTAAAGAAATAAGCTGGAGGCTGGGCATGGTGGCTCATGCCTATAATCTCAGCACTTTGGAAGGCTGATGCAGAATTGCTTGATGCTAGGGGTTTGAGACTGGCCTGGGCAACATAGTAAGACCCTGTCTTACAATAAAATCATAAAATAAAATAAAAACAAAAATTAAAAAATTATCCAGGCATGGTGATGTACACCTGTCTGTAGTCCTGGCTACTTGAGAGGCAGAGGCAGGAGGATTGCTTGAGCCCAGGAGTTGAGATCTTCAGTGAGCTACGATTGCACCACTGCAGTCCAGCCTGGGTGACAGAAGAAGACCCCCATCTTTATTAAAAAAAAAAAAAGAAAAGAAAATTAAATTTAAAAACAAAGAAATAAACTTGAAAATCTCTATAGAGGACAGGAAACTATGAAAAATGCCCTAGAAGATTTAGGAAAGAACCAAACACAGCAATTCTGTAAACAAAACAAACAAACAAAAATCTGATAAGACATCTGAAATTAAATGGACGCATCAGTAGCATATCGGACATAGCAAGAAGGAATTAGGTAGAAGGAAGAAGGTAAATCAGCAGAAATGATCCAGCACTGCTCCTCCATGTTAATGTCCAGCATTCCCTGTGTCCTTTGAAAACGACGCAGAAGCGGCTGCCTTGGAACACGTGCTCCAGGCAGGATCTACCTGCATATTGCCTCCTAGTCACCAGACCAATAATTAGTTGTTCCAAGAGGGGGCTTCCAGTGAATATCACTTGGTAGGGAGACTAATTTCACAGCCGTGGAGTCTCATTAGAATATATGCTTCTAAATATAAAAGGTAGGAGTTCTTGGCTGGGCTTGTTGGCTCATGCCTGTAATCCCAGCACTTTGGGAGGCTGAGGCAGGTGAATTACCTGAGGTTGGCAGTTCGAGACCAGCCTGATCAACAGGGAGAAACCCCGTCTCTACTAAAAATACAGAATTAGCTGGGCATGGCCATCTTGGTGAAACCCCATCTCTACTAAAAATACAAAAATTAGCTGGGTGTTGTGGTGCACATCTGTAGTCCCAGCTACTCAGGAGGCTGAGGCAGGAGAATTGCTTGAACCCGAGAGGTGGAGGTTTTGGTGAGCGGAGATCGATCGTGCCATTGCACTCCAGCCTGGGCAACAAGAGCGAAAGTCTGTCTCAAAAAAAAGGTAGGAGTTCCTTTTATATTTTGGATATTATCCCTTATGAGATCTCCTGGCTGGATAAAAGAAGAAAGAGACTGATACACTGAGGGAGCTGCACACTGCGACACCATGCGATGGAGGTGCAGAGCATGTGTGAGAGTGGATCTTGGGGTGCAGCATCAAGAGGAAGGTGGAATTTCAAGTTGGATAAAGGAGAGTTTATTGGTATGGAAACACCATCTTCTGATACGTGACTTAACACCTCAGGAAACAGTGCTAACACACTGCCAGCATAACTCTTGAAATCTTGGAAAAAGTGAGATCCACATACATGAAGTAGACATTCCAGAAATACCACGGCAGACGGTCAAAAGAGGGCTCAGGAAGCTCAGAGAAGGGAGCCCACTATAGTAGATACACTACGTAAGGCCGGAAACCCACGGATGATCTATGTTTTACAGCAGGGCCCAGAGAACACTCCTTTTATCAAAGAGACAGCAATGCTTTAGCAACAAAAACGCCAGAGTTGGTGAGCTCAATTACAGCTGTCCTCTGTAGACTGTGGGAGATGTTGAAAAACTAGGTTTACTAAAAAATCAGGGGCCAGGTGTGGTGGCTCAGACCTCTAACATCAGCACTTCAGGAGACCAAGACAGGAGGATTGCTTGAGCCTAGGAGTTCAAGACCAGCCTGGGCAACATAGTGAGATCCTGTCCTTATTTTAAAAACTAAGAATGATGGAATTTTAAAATAATAGAGGCTACATGGCAGTACTAACTTCAGAAGTGAAGTGAGCACCGTTATCAAAATGAGTGGTATCCAAAGAGCATGACCCGCAGAGATGCTTTGCAGAGATGGTTAATTAGACATGAAATCCCTGGAGTTTTCAGGCAACATACAGGATGCTCGGTTACATTTGAAATTCAAATGGGCAAGACTTTTTGTATATGCATATTCCAAATATTAAGTGGGATGGAACATACTTATATTTAAAAATTATTCATTGTTCATCTGAAGTTCAAATTTACCTGGACATCTTATATTTTTACTTGCTAAATCTGGCAACCCTACCCTAAAGGCAAGTTAGATAGGCAGCCAACAAGTGCATTGTGTAATTTAAAGAAACCAAAGCAGTCAGCATGGATTATTGGGCTGGGCATGGTGGCTCATGCCTATAATCCCAGCAATTTTGAAGGCCAAGGTGGTAGAGTTGCTTGAGTCCAGGAGTTTCAGACCATCCTGGACAACATAGAGATACCTTGTCTCTATTAAGAATTAAAAAAAAAATGGATTATTGGAAGGCTGATGGAAGTTCTTTCAAGATAAAGTCATAGGTATGGCTGTATACTAGGAAAAGCATTAAGAAGAAAGCACACTACCCAAAAGGCACCCTGAGGCTCCAGAGGCAGCATATTCCATACTTGCAGTACTATTCCTACCCATTTACTGTGTGACATGAATACACCAGGTTTCAGTAGGCCCAGAATGGGGAGGGGCTCAGCAGAACTCCAGACTTTACCACAAGCATCCCTGCCACTTGGGCCATATGACCCAGCAGGCCCTATTGTTTACATGTGGCATGGAGTTTATGGCAAGCCCCAGTTGGAGAATTACAAGGTAAGCCTGTAGGGTTCTGGAGCAAGTCACGCCATCTACATTGTTGACATTGCTGCTGAGTCCTGTAGAGATAGTATCTCTGACCATGGGACATGATGTGACTGTGTGGCCAGAGCTGCCCATTATGAGCTGGCTTATATAAAATCCACTACAACATAAGTTTGGGTGGGTCAGTGGAAATCCATTGTAAGATGTAATTGGCACATTTGTGATTGGACACAAGTTGGACAAGACAGCATGCCATCCAGATGTCATCCAAAATCTGAATGAGTTGTTGTTGCTTACAAATTAATAATTACAGCATTCTCCAAAAAGTGTTAGAAGACTGGCCAACAACTGGATTATTATTCATGATGATTGGCTGTACTGGAGGACAAGCTGCCACCCTCTTGTAGTGTGATGTCTATTATATCCTCAATAATAGTCCCCCAAGTGTTAGTTGCTTGTGTTTTTTCTTTTTTCTTGTAGAAATAAAGAGGAAAATAAGGCATTGCTTGCACTCATGTCTAGTATCAGAATGGGGAAGTAGGACAAAATGAAGAAATAGACTTAACTCTCTGAAACCACTCATTTATGTTTTCTGCCTAGCCCCTGGTCCCCTTAGGTAGAGCTTATGAGACCTTCACCCTGTCCTCAGCTTAAAACTAGATCTGAAAAAATTACTTGGTATAAGAGCAAGGCTTTGCTGTCCCCAGGTGAGAGAAAGTTCCCTGGGTGATCAAAAAAAAGGGGAATTAAATGGGCATTGGAGAGAAGGTAAGGAATGTTTAGGGCCGGGTGTCATGGCTCATGCGTGTAATCTGAGCATTTTGGGAGGCTGGAGCAGGTGGATCACTTGAGCCCAGGAGTTCGAGACCAGCCTGGGCAACACGGTAAAAACCTGCCTCTAATAAAAATAAAATAAATAAAATAAAAGGAATGTTTAAAGGATGGCACATTCCTGAGAAATGGGTTCTGAGCCCTGCACCCCCACCTCCCTCTGCTCAGGAGCAAAATGTAGTGGGTGTTTTAGGCTTCTCCTGGGTACTCACTAAGAGCTTGGACTGCACTTCTCCTTTGCCCCATGGGTCATTCAGATTCTGAAAACTTGCTGCAACTACAGCAGTCTCAACCAGAGCCAGTCAGGAAGGAATATTCCCCCATCTAACTTTCTAGGCCATGCCTTCTCCATAGCTTGTACCCCATAATTAGACTTGCTCATCATTTCTTTTATCTTTGAACAATAGTTATCTCCTGTAAGGGACTTACATGGGGGAGATATAACAAACAATAGAGAATATAGCTTCGAGAATCTCTTCATATATGTGGTTGGAGCCAAGATTATGAATGAGATCATAAAGAAACATTGTGCAAAGAAAGAAGAGAAAGGGGCCAAGGATCAAACTCATATAATTGTTCCAAGAGTAATTTTCAATTGCATTACCAAAAACAAGGGAGGTGGGCAATTGAAGTGGAATGTGGGATTGTGATCCAAGTCTTAACTACTCTTGCTATGGGTAGTTTATTTCTCCTCATCCGCCTTCCGTTCTCCATGCTACAACCTGAGTTTTATCTTTCAAAAATACAGATCCAGTGATGCTCTTTCTTCGCTTCTAAACTTTAGATGATGTCTCATTACTATAGAATGAAGTTCCAACTCCTGGCTGAGCATAGTGGCTCATGCCTATAGTTTCAGCACTTTGGGAGGCTGAGGCGGGCGGATCGCTTGAACCCAGGAGTTCAAGACCAGCCTGGGCAATATGATGAAACCCCTTCTCTACAAAAAATACAAAAATTAGCTGGGCATGGTGGCGCCTGCCTGTGGTCCCTGCTACTCAGGAGGTTGAGTCAGGATGATTGCTTGAGTCTGGGAGCAGAGGTTGCAGTGAGCCAAGATTGCATCATTGCACTCCAGCCTGGGTGACAGAGTAAGACCCTGCCTCAAACAAACAAGCAAAGTTCCAACTCCTTAGCATGGTGTTCAAGGTCCTTGGTAATCCCTGTCTTAATCTGCATTTTCAGATTCAGCTGCCATCACCATTAACTCCTTGTGCCAGGCACTATGGGCTTGGCATTCACTGGATATATCATATATCCTTCTCTGTCTAACTAAAATGTCTCTATACTTCTTATTGCCAAAATGTCCTGCTTTAGCTGTGCTTCTCTGTCTGGTACATTCATGCTCAGCTTCAAATAGTTCATTCATACATGACCACTCAAATTTCAGTAGCATTTCTACACATGTCACTGTTTGTTCTCGTAATCAGCATTAAATGTTGAACTGCAACAAGGAACAGATATTCTCATAAGCTGAAACTTTACTATGTTTTAAAGGAAGCCCATTTCAATCTTCATGGTCAAATTTAATTATTTCCATTTCTATGCTGATATGGTTTGGCTGTGTCCCCTCCCAAATCTCATCTTGAATTGTAGTTCCCATTATCCCCACATGTTGTGGGAGGGACCCAGGGAGAGGTAATTGAATCATGGGAGAGGTTACTTCCATGCTGTTCTCAGGATAGTGAGTGAGTTCTCATGACATTTGATGGTTTTATAAGGGGCTTTTCCCCTTTGGCTCAGCATTTCTCCTTGCTGCCATCTTATGAAGAAGGATGTGTTTTCTTTCCCTTCTGCCATGATTGTAAGTTTCTTGAGGCATCCCCAGCCATGTGAACTCTGAGTCAAACCTCTTTCCTTTATAAATTAACCAGTCTCTAGGGTATGTCTTTAATAGCAGCATGAGAATGGACCAATACATATGTTTTCAGAGACTATTTACAGAGAGTTCTAGAATAGCATTGATCCTTATCTTTGTCATTCTACAATTAGTTGTCAAGAATCTGCCCCCTCTATTTGATTTTTAATCCCTAGATAACAGAGACATTGTTTTCCTCATATATGACACTTCTATCACCTAGTGCTTAGTGCATGGCAAGTATTCACTATGTGTTTTTTAGACTGAACTAAAAATTATCTAATATAAAAAAAAGTCATAAACATATGAATTTCATGTGGCTCAGTTCACTCTAGGAATCAACATTTAGCTAAATTTCAGTAAAGGCAGCAGAAAGCTCTCCTTCTCTAATCCAAACTAATTTTTAATCATGAATTGATTTAATGTAACCTTTGGCTCAATACCTATTCAGTAAATAGTAGTCCTTTCATTATTACAAATTGAGGTTGCTTCCATTACTACAAACAGTAAGTCAATGAGATCTGCTTAAAATAAATTGCATATTATGCTATAGGCAAATGTTAAAAGAAACAAGCAAGCAAAGAGAGAAAAGATAAGCTTACCGATTTAGGTTCTGAGTAGGTACCAAGTCCGATGATGGGAATGCTGTTTCCATCACTTAGAGGTATGCGGTGACTTGCAGCACTGAGATCCATTGTGGAGAATCTGATTGTAGGAGTGATTCTGAACACCACAGGGAATCTTTTTAAAAAGGTGTCCTAGGGCCTATTCAATCAAAGAAAGGAAGGCCAGAGGGAGGAGCAGAGGGAAGGGAGATTAACACACCTATTTCTCAACCTGTTTTTTTTCCAGGTTGTCCTGGAAATCCTAAGCATGGTTGTCCTTTGAACTTCATCAGAGGCTTGTAAAACATAACCTATTGAGAGCTTATGCTTACTTCTTCGCAACAAAAGATTGAAAAAACAAAAAGAAACAAATTTATCTGACCTCTATCAGTTAGTATGCTTTTGTTGGCAAATAAGAGACTGACACAGTTTGGCTGCATCCCCAACCAAATCTTATCTTGAATTGTAGCTCCCATAATCCCCAACATCATGGGAGGGACTTAGTGGGAGGTAATTGAATCATGGGGGTGTTTTTTTTCCCATGCTGCTCTTGTGATAGTGAATAAGTCTCACAAGATCTGATGGTTTTATGAAGGATAGTTCCCCTGCACATGCTCTCTTACCTCCTGCCATGTAAGACATGCCTTTGCTCCTCTTTCACCTTCTGCCATGATTGTGAGGCCTCCCCAGCCATGTGGAACTGTGAGTCCATTAAATCTCTTTTTCTTTATTAATTACCCAGTCTCGGTTGTCTCTATTAGCAGTGTGAGAATGAACTAATACACAGTTCTATCTTAAATTCTCTTAAACTATAATGGAAATTTATTGGTTCATATTCCTCAAATTCTGGCAGTAGGGCTAGCTTCAGGGGAGACTAGACATTTTCTAGGACTTCCCGGGAGATATGGATGTAGCAGAACTGGAAAGGGATCTAGGATCTTTATCACAAGTTAAGCTTATCACCAGTTACACTGGACTAGAGGAACAATAACATGGCCAGGACCAATTTCTCACTTCTCATTCATCTCTCTGCCTTCTTGTTCTCTCAGGAAACTCTCTCTCTCTCAGTTCCCTTAACATTGAAAAGTATTTACTGACTGTCCTTGGAGTGACAAGGTTTCAAGCTCAAACAACAAAAAAGAGATTTTACTTTTTCAATAGCTCAAACAGTAGTCCTGAAATTGAAACTTGTTGGCCTTGATTGCCTTTCTTGGTTCATGGATCCATCATGAAATCAATCACAGTGGCCAAAGGAAATAAAAGACATTTCCTTAAAAAAATTAGAAGACATTTCTAAATTTGGAGCTGGGGGTTGAAGGAGGCAGGAAATTCCACCCCAACATATGGCTCCCTGGTATAATGAAGATTTTGAAGTAAAGACCCTTAGAGATCAACGGGCTCTGGAAAAGACTTTCCCCTGTCTACGTAAGGATAGGATGGACCCACCAAGGAGGACAATTGTTCTTTTTCCCCTCCCTGTTATCTCATGATCCTTTACAAAAAAAGAAGACCAAGAATGTGTTGGGAGTCAGAAACTGATACCCCAAAATATGGCACTTTGACATACTGAACTGGAAAAGCCTCAAGGTCTCTCTGACCTCTACTCCCTACCACCTCTCCCAAAGTGAAGTTCCTTTATCTGCCTAAGATCCAGACCCACCAAAAGGAACAATTCTTTTTTCTTCCTCTCCCTGTAAGACTAAGAATGTAACCCCTCCTGAACAAACCCTTTCACAAGGTAATGTACAAGGTAATCTCTACTCCCTGATCCATTCATTCTCCCTAGTGATCCCCCCAACAGAATTCCTCTTTTCCCCTCTCCCATAACCTGATTTGCCAGTAAATAAGCTTCTAAACCCCGTTGTGGGTGGGTAATCACTCTGTGGTTCTCCCTGTGTAAACATATAGTTAAATAAAATTGAATACCTTTTCTCCAATTAATCTGCCTTTTGTGAGTTGATTTTTCAGTGAAACTACAGAAGGCAAAGAGGAAGTTTCCCCAGCCTGTACACTTCACAGGTCACTGAGTCCACAATGGTTAAAATGTCCTGAAGTTGAAACTGGCCAAATTGTCCCATATTTATGGATTTTTGAATAAACATAGAAATGGGCCCTCTGTTTTAAAACTTGAAACTTATGTCTTAACTGAGTTTTTTCCTCAGGAAACTGACCCTCAGGCAAGGGACTGAAACTCACTAGATCACCACATCCAGATATTGAGATACCAAATACCTGATTCATCAGGATTGCTTCTTTATCCCTCCCTAATTTCTTTTCACACCTTTCCTGCTATGTAAACAGACCAATTTTGGTCAGTCAGGGAGATAGATTTGAGACTGAACTCCCACTTTCCTTGGCTGCAGGACTAGATTAAAGCCTTCTTCTCTGGCAATCCTTGTTGACTTAGTGATTGCCATTCTGTGCAGGGAGCATCACAATCTTGACTGAACTCCAAGTATTTCAGCAATAAAGTTTGTCTATAATTGACCTGCCCTCCCTCCAACAGTCATTCTTGCTTATGTACACATTAACACATAACGTATATATAACATGTTCAGTATTCAACTAGACACAGTAATTTAAACTAGGCTGTGGCAATGTGGAACACGGCAATAATGGTCTTCAATATCATTTTTAAATTGATACAACAAATGCTTACTGTGCACCTTTGTGTGCTAAAATGTTGATTAGCATGTGTTTGTTATTTTTATTATTACTGATTTTTTGCTATTTAGTTCTATGTATTTTAACACATATATAGATTTTTGTAACCACCACCACAATTGGGATACTGAAAAGTGCTATAACCCAAAGAACTCTATCCTATCACACCCCCAACCCTTAATCCATAGAAATTACTGTTTTCAACCACCATAGTTTTATTTTTTGAAATTATCATAAAAATTGAATTACACAATATAAACTTTTTTGAGATTGGCTTCTTTCACTCAGCATAATGCCTTTGAAATTCATCCAGATTGTTGCTGGTGTCAACAGTTTATTATTTTTTTTAGTGCTGAGTAGTAATCTATTACATATGTGCACTGTAGTTTGTTTCTCTATTCTCCAACTGAAGGATGTTTAGTTTGTTTTCAGTTTTTGGTGATTTTGAATAGGGCTGCTCTAAACACTTATGTACAGGGTTTTGTATGAACATTAAATGTTCATTTCTGTATGGTAAATACCCAGGAGTAAGATTATCGGGTAATGTGGCAAATGTATGTTTTGCTTTGTAAGAAACCACCAAATGGCCATTCAGAATGACTACCATTTTGCCTCTCCAGTAGCAATGCACATGAGTTGCAGTTGTTCTGTATCCTGACAGCACTTAGTATTTTTTATTTTAGCCTTCTAGTAAATTTGTTGTGTTATTTCATTGTTATTTTAATTTGCATTTCCCATGTAGCTGATGATGTTGAACACATTTTTCTTTTTTCCTTTTTTTTTGGTTTTTAGAGAGAAAGGGTTTCGCTCCATCCCCCAGGCTGGGGTACAGTGGCATGATTATAGCTAGCTCACTGTAGCCTCTACCTCCTGGGCTCAAGTGATTCCTCCTGCTTTACCCACTTGAGCAGCTGGGACTATCAGTGTGTACCACCATGCATGGCTGGTTTTTAAAAATTTTTTTGTAGAGACAGGGGTCTTACTATGTTGCTCAGGCTGGTCTTGAACTCCTGGGCTCAAGTGATCCTCTTCCCATCTCAGCCTCCCAAATTGCTGGGATTACAAGCATGAGTCACCACGCCTGGCCTACCTTTTCTTATGCTTATTTGCCATCTGTATATCCTCTTGGTGAAGTGCCTATTTAAATCTCCTGCTCATTTTTAAAATTGAATTGTCTTCTTAGTGTTGAAATTTTAGATTTCTTGGTAAATTCCTGACGTGTGTTTTTTACTGGATATGTGGTTTGCAAATATTTTTTCTCAGTCTGTAGCTTGTCTTTTCATTCTCTTAACTGTATATTTCATAGAACAAAATATTTTAATTTTGGTAATGTTCATTTGTCATTTTCTTTGTATTGTGCTTTAAGTATCTAACTCCAGGTCACAAAAATTTAATTCTGTGTTTTTTTCTGAAAGTTATATAGTTTAATATTTTCTGTTTAGACGTATGGTTCATTGTGAATAAATTTTTGTATAATTGAAGAGATTTAGTTGTTTTGTTTTGAGTAAGGATGGCTTATTGTTTCAATTACATCTGTTGAAATATCTATGCTTTCTTCACTGAATTTGTTTTGCACCATTGTTAAAAATAAAAGGCCATATATTGGTGGGTCTATGACTTTCTACTTTGTTTCATTGATTTTTTTTTTTTTGCTTTATTTCTGTGAACTCCACATAGAAATAGGTTTCACTGATCTATTTGTCTCTTCTTTCTTTGATACCACACTGTCTTGATTTTTGTAGCTTTATAATAAACCTTAAAACCATATAGTATAATTTTCAGACTTTAGTTTTCTTGCACAAAATTATTTTAGCTATTCTTTTTCTTTTACTTTCGATATATGTTTTAGAATCAGTTTGTGTGTTTAAAATTCCTGCAGGATTACTTTGTATATTTAAATTGTTTTCTGGGTGTCTTAGTTTGGGCTGCCATAATAAAATATGATAGATCGGGTGGTTTAAACAACAGCCATTTATTTCGCACAGTTCTGGAAGCTGTGAAGTCCAAGATCAAGGGGCCAGCCAATTCAGTTTCTGTTAAGAGCTCTCTTCCTGGCTTGCTGATGACTGTCTTGCTGTGTTCTCACAGTGTGTTGGGGGCTGGGGAGGTGGGGAAGAGGAGAAACAGAGAGGAAGCGAGCTCTGTGGTCTCTTTTTAAAAGGACACCAAGCCCATCATGAGGAACCCACCCTCATGACCTGATCTAAACCTAATTACCTCTCAAAGTCCCCATCTCAAGATACCATCACACTGGGAATTCAAGTTTCAGCCTATGAAATCTAGGGGGACACTATTCAGTCCATAGCACTGGAGTTACCCTGGGGATTACGATTAGCATCTTAACTTTGTAACAATCAAGTTTGAATTAATACTAACCCAGTTTTAATAGTATTCAAACATTTTGATCCTTTAAAAACTCCATCAACCTACTCCTTTATGTTATTATTGTTACATAGATTTTGTTTTCAGGTTTTGACAATTTGACAGTAATGTGTCTTTCAGTGGATCTCTGGCTGTGTCCTTCTTGAAGTTCACTGAGCTTCTTGGATGTGTAGTGTCATGATTTGCACCTAATTTGGAAAGTTTCTTGGCCATTATTTCTTCAAAAAATAGTGTTGTTTTTTTTCTCTCCTCTTTCTTGTACTGCTATTATGTATATGTTTGTATGACTGATGGTGTCCTACAGGTCTCTTAGGCTTAGTCATCTTTCCACTCTGGTGAGTTTTAAATGTCAGATATTATGTTTTTCATTTGTGAAATTTCCATTTAGTTATTTCAAGTATGCTTTATTTCTTTCCTTAGACTCTCTACATTTGCACTGGCTTCAAGAGTGTTCTTGATTGTTTCCTGGGGAACTTCTGTAATAGCTGCCTTAAAGTTTTCACCATGTAAGTATGTACAACATCTATGACATCTTGGCTTTGGTGTCTTTTGGTTTTTGAGAACTTTTTGAATGTTAGGTTATGAGATCCTGGGTCCTGATTTTGTTTGTTTGTTTCTTGTTATTGTTTGTTTGCTTTTGAGACAGGATCTTGGTCTGTTTTCCAGGATGGAGTGCAGTAGTGCAGTCACAGCTCACTGCAGCCTCAATCTCCCTGGGTGCTGTTTAAATGGCATAGAATATTAATGTTCTCATTGTGGAAAGCAGGTTTAGAGTTGTATTCAGTGGGAGACTCCATCTTATTTGGAACTAGAATCCTCACATGTTTCTTAATTTTTAATGTATTATACATCCTTACTAAATTGATGGGAATCTAAATATTACATTTGCTTTTCTCATCAGAAATGTTTCAAGTTACTCTTTATATATTAATATTTTCTAAATAAATTGACCGAAAACAACTCCTATTTTCATTCACAAAAAAATTGCTTGTGAATTATACTTTCTTTGTGGCCATAAATCCATAAAAATTATATTGACAGAAATAATAAGATTAAGTTTGGTATTTACTATGTACTTTACATGGCTTCTTTAATTTTCACAACAATCTTATGCGGTGAATATACTGGGTCATTTAGTGTCTCCCCAAACTCAGGTCTACCTGAAACCTCAGAATGTGACCTTATTTAGAAATAGGATCTTTGCAGATATAATTAGATAAGTTACTATTGGATTTCGGTAAACCCAAATCCAATGACTGGTGTTCTTATAAGATGAGAAAACAGAGACATAGAGGCTTAGGGAAGAATGACATGTGATGATGGAGACAGAAATTGAAGTAATGCATATACAAGCCGAAGAATGCCAATGATCGCTGGCAACCACTAGAAGAAAGGAAGAGGCAAAGAAGCATTCTTCCTTAGAAACTTCAGAGGGAGCATGGCCTTGCTGATGTCTTCATTTCAAACTCCTAGCGTCCAGAAATGTGCTAGAATAATTTTTGTTTGTTTGTTTTAAGCCACCTAGTTTGTGGTAATTTGTTATGGCAGCCCTTAGAAAGGAATGCAGTGGGTAATATTATTATTCCTGTTTTATAGGAAGAGTCTTGAGGTCCAAAAGTTTTTTGTCAAAAATTGCTTAGTAACTGGAACAACTGCCAGGCTGTCTGACTCCAGAGCCCATGCTCTTAGTCACTACACTCTACTCCCTCCAATAAAGTGATAACAGAGCAGATACATTGATCAATGACAACATATTTAAAGGGACTGCAAAAATGACTAATCCAAACTAGTCATAATTAAATGAAAATAAATTGAAACCTTCATATATAATATGCTCACAGTATTAAATACTCTTATCTCTGTAGATCTGATGGTAGAAAAATGTTTGCGTTACTGTATCAGAGAGGAAAATTGATTTGACATGTTTACTGGAGAGCTATTATCAATAATAAATTTTACTACATTATTAGTATTATTTATTATTACTATTAGCATAATTAATTATTACCATTAATAAAAAGGATAATAAAAATGTCTAGAGTATATCTTAAGTCAGATACTTTAGATGACATTTTAGCGCCATTTAGTCAATCACGTGTTGAAGCCATCAGTCCAGGACCATTAGAAAAATACATGTAACCAGTGAAGTTAGTTTTATAAACTCCCTGCAGCAAGAAAGACTGCACTCTACGTAGAAGCATGGAGTCTTACTAAGAGGGAGATGGGAAGAGCTCATTGTAGAAACTGGGCTTATCTTAGGTGATTTGGGGAAAGATTCCAGGACACAGGTATATTTTGTGTGTGTACGTGTGCCCTCTTATCACTGGGCCAATGACAGTGATTGGATATCTTAATAATTTATTTCTAGAAGGTTGAATAAATAGAGCATAGCTAGCATTGCCATTGGAGAAAAAGTAGCAGTCACCCATGTTGGCTGAAGATGGGATATTTGGTTATTCTTGTGGTTGCATAGTATCTCTGCTCAGGTATAATTACAGAATGGACTTAATTTTTTCTCATTCCATCATGGTCATGAAGAGTCCTCATGTAATATTGATATTCTATGAAATTATTTATGTTTAGCAGGGAAGGAACATCATAGCCTAGTGGTAGAAATTAGGCCACTGTCCACTGACAGATATCAGGAAAGACGAAGTCAGACTGTAGGACAATAATCTTTGATGTTCAAGACCTTCGCATTGTCAGGATCCTGCTGATCAGATTATCTGGGAAAGGTTGCCTCTAGACTGGACAAGTGTCAGTTCCTTCTGAGCCTTCTAAGGTTGGTGCAAAAGTAACTGTGGTTTTTGCCATTACTTTTATATGGGGAAAACCACAACTACTTTTGCACCAACCAAATATTATAGAATGAGTGTTTGCATCATGTAATGTAAAAGTGGTTACACAGTAACACTTAAGAATCTAGACAGGATGCGTTGAACAACTGTGATACAGGCACTTGCCAGAAAAAGAAATTATTATGACTTTGGTAAAAGACTGTTCATCCAGTGGACTAGATAACCAAACCCAGATCTCAAAAATGCGCTAAAAAATCCAGCGGAGTCTATTCTTGTACATGTGTATTTGCACCAAGATATGCAAATACATATATACATATGTATGTTTGTTCTGGCATAAACCTCCTCTTGGATAGTGAAGAGGAAATCAAGATGAAATATGTTATTATCCATTCAGACCCTGCGTAATGAATTTAAACTGTTTGATGGGTTTCCAGTGGTAGTGTACACATAAGAAATGGTATTTTGGTACGGCATGGACTCAAAGGACAGTACAAACATTACATATCTTCAAAACAGAACTAATCATTGGTCCCTAATGCTGGACATATTTTCTGAGTGAAGTTAAATAATTCCTGCAGGATACAGTGACTCTGAAGAGAGCAACTGACCATTGCAGAGAGCGGAGCGGAGTTCCTGGGTTTAGTTAATGATCTAATAAGACATATTTTGTAATGTGGAGGTAAAGTCCAATTTTTACAAGGTTGAAGGTTGAGACTCATAATGTGAGAGACATTTCAGTACTAGAAGAAATTTGTATAAGAACATCTATCTTGACAATATTTAAAGAAACATCTATGACATATGTTTCCCCCAGTGGGGTCAAATGGATATTGATCCACCAATCAGATTTACAGCAGTAACTAAGGTCTGAGAAAAATGTATAAGAATGTTTTCTTTCTCTTGAAATGCCACAAAAAAAAAAGACCATAGAGGCTTAGAAATTTAAAAAAAAATGTATAGGAGAACAGACTGAGAACTCTTGACCCAGTCACTGGAGAGCTTCAACATAAGCTATTAGGCAAGATCCATAGTAAAAAAAAAATCAAAAGGAAAAGTGTATTAAATTATCTTAAAATTAATCTTGTTCCAGAGATTTTAGTAAAAGCTATCTAGTTTACATAATCATTAGCTTCAGTGGAGGGTTTTGAATCAACTGTTACTTTAAGGGATTGTCTGCTTCTGGTAGAGTTCAAAGAATTCTCAGCTTGAGGTCTACCAGTGAAATGGAAGTCCCCTGATCTAGGAAAAAGGACGTATGTCTTTTGAACTGAAAATATGAATGCAGGGATTACTATCTCAGAGTTTCACCACAGTGTTAATTAGTAACAGTACCTGATACAGTCCTGTTAGTCGAAGCTCAAGGCAAATCTTCCTTTGCTTTCTCTTCCAGAAGACAAAATCTCCAGGTTTCAGGCTCAAAGATTGTGTAAATGGTTACTTTGAAAAGGCAGCTTGTATCCGTTTAATGATAAGATGTAGTATTTAGTTATGTCAACTTGCAGTGGGGCAAAGACTAGGATCAGAGCAGAATTCTGAAATGCATGGCATGGTCTGTTATTAACTCTTAAGGGGAGAGCCTATGTCATGAAGGTAAATGGAATACTGTAGGAACTTACATGTAAGTTCCAGTGACTCTTAGAACTTTGACAATTTTTAGTTTTAGTAATCCTTTATTTTCTCTACATTTTCCTGAAGACTGGGTATAAGAACAATAAAGTTTTTGAGTAAAAGGAAAAGCATTCAAAGTCTTTAATGATGGTCTGGCAAGAAAAAGTCTCAATCCATCCTAAAAATAAGTAAAGAATGACCAAAGCTTACTGGGAAATATTGATTGGACCAATAATTGCTCCTTCATTTTATGCTAACTGGCAGATCCAGTTGAGGTTAGTTAACTCAGTTATCTGAATCAACTGACTTTTGAGAAAGGCTCATATGCCAAGAGTGAATTCGAATCAGTAATAGCATAGCTTGCTTGACAATCTCCAGCTTTTATGTTTAAGTATGAACTACTAGTGAACATCATTCAGTTAGGGTTATCAAAAGGTGCATTAATTATTTTGATCAAGTGTTTGATTCCTGAAGGGATCCATAGGACCCAGTTTGTACTTTATTACAGGCAACAAATACAGCAATAGCAGGAGAAGAAAATGCATTGGGAGTGTCTAGAGATCTCAGGTGAAGACTTCCTTACTTTCACACCACATGGTTGTTCTGATTATGCTTTGTCTTCAGGTATTAAAACACCAGTGACCTGTGTGAGCACCTTGGCACCAGAAAGCCCAGAGCCTGCTCAAGGAGGGTGTCTCTTACAGTGAGCTAGTTGCATAGACATATTCCAATATGTGACCAGACTTAGTCCTTCAAGCTCCACCAAAACCAGTGGAAATTATAAATGCAATTATTAATACTAAATATTGCTGACAGGCTGGTACATGCTACCCTGAAAACAACTCACAGATCCATGGTTATATAACATCATTTACCTTTAATTAATACATATTTAGTTAATACATTCCCTAGTATGGACAAGAGTCGAAGTCATTCTCTAGGCAGTTCTGGAGATAAGCATTTGTCCTTA
Source organism: Symphalangus syndactylus (assembly GCF_028878055.3). Lineage (NCBI taxonomy): Eukaryota > Metazoa > Chordata > Mammalia > Primates > Hylobatidae > Symphalangus > Symphalangus syndactylus. The sequence goes on along the minus strand of NC_072428.2, from coordinate 128,068,642 downwards.
TCTCCAAATAAGAAGGTCAATAGAGGTTAACTCATGCCATACAAAGGGAATATACAAAGGTCTGTATAGGACACTGATAATTTCCTAATACAGGTTAAATAATCAAGGCATTTTTCTTGCTTGAGTAGGGAAGGAGAGTTGTTGAGTCCAAGGTATTAAAGCTGTGGATAGTTATATATGAAGGAGAGACAAACAATGATGCCATAATCTATCTCCAAGGCATTTAATTTATCCCATAAAGTGCATTGTAATTGTTTACAAGTGACAAGAATATTTACATCTAAAATACTGGGAAAAAAGTCTTTTAATAGTTATTTTGGCAGTTATTATTATATAACTATTATTAATAACTATTATTATATAACCATTATATACCTATTTAAACATAGGTATATTTCTTTTAACCTGAAAAGTACAAAACTGATGGGTACATATTTGTATTAATGTATTTTACTTATACATAATTAATCTGGAAAGATAAACTGTTGCTGTGATTTATCAAGCTACCCCTCTTTCATCTTAAATTTTGCACCATAGTTTCAAATTGGTGAAAATTTGGAGGATGACAAATCTGATTATTTTTACTTATTTTTAAAATAAATCTTTGTGGTACCTAGTGAACCCTTCGAGAAATTTAATGATAGCTTAGTCATAAAAAGACATCTTGACTGAAAAGATTTTCCAGGCTGAGACATCTATGAGTACTCACCAGTCTCCAGCGTATGGTGATGCAATGCTGTGATTTACAGAGGAGAGACAGAGTACAGCAGAAGAGTTCAGCCAAGCATTAGGGGTCAGAGAGATGGCATCCCAGGCTAAGCTTCCCAGCATCTGTATTCACATGCAGCACACCGAGTTTCCAGGTTGAACCGCCAAGATCTGTGTGAGGAATACATTAGCTTAGGCTAGAACTCAAAACCAAGCTTCCCAGCAGGAATTTTTCTCTCTTGAACCACATAATCAAGCCTAGCTAACTCAGCTGGTTTGACCTGTTGCACATCATCAGTAAAGAAACTGACCTTGGGGGTGCGGGATCACCAGGGGGAGCTTTACCCTTTAACCAGCATATCATAAAACTGCCCTTATCTTGTCTGAGTGTCAAAATGTCATCCAGGAGACCTAGAGACAAATAGTTTACAGGTGGAAAGTCCAGCTGTAAATTAACTCCATTGTCCATATCCTCTTATTTTTCTGAATTTGGGGCCTAAATTTGGGGAATGCAAAATGAAGAGTTTTCAGAGAAGAGATATAAAACATAAGACAGTCTCTGGAGGCAGGTAATAGTTACCCAAATGTTTGTTCTCTCCAGGCAATATTTGAAAACACACCATAACAAGAAACAATAATTAGTAGAAACTTTTAATTCTTTTAAGCTGTGAGGTTTTTTTTGTTTTGTTTTGTTAAAATAATTTAAAAGCATGTCCAAAGGAATGAGGGCTAATAGAATATTATAGTGCTAAAAAAGGTACATCTGTGACCAAAAAAACTGAGTAATTTTACAGAAAAACACAAATTATAATTTTTTCCTTTTGGTTCACTATTCACGTAACAAATTGTAGTAAATAATTTACTAATATTGCTCTATGTGTAAGAATTTAGACATAGAGAGATACATAAATATACAAATAGATGATAAACATAAAGGTCTTAACTTTAGTCTTAATATATAATTTTATAAATATATTAAATAAAATAATGCTTATGATATTGAATTTACCATTTTAATCTTCTACAACAATTTCCTGAATAGAGAAATCATTTTTTATATCATCTATGTATTTATATATTTTACATATTTTTGTATCTATTATACCATTTACATTAATTGCCATATTTAACAAAAATAATTCTATTGCCTTCAGATAGAAAAGAAAATTAAAGAACATGAAGCCAAGAATTGTCTTATCTTTTTTTTCCAGTGAATACACATGTTAGATTATTAACTCAAATATAAAGTGGCAAAAATAAATATATGACATTATTCTAAAAGCATTTACACAAACTTTTAATTTAGCCATTTTAAGAAGTAATGGCAAATTAAAACTATGTTTAGTGATTAAATTTCTGTATCTTTTTCTTACTAATATACTTTTTGGGCATTCAATGATAACTTATTAATGAGCTAAATTTAACTTTTATCTAAGGTATCAAAGCTAATTAAGGATCTGGAAATTACAATTTTAGCCAGCACATTAAGCCTTTATGATTTGTAGCAGTATAAAAATTTCACAATATTAAACCCTTTAAAAAGACATCTGCTATTACCATTTCAATTAATTGAATACAATTTTATATTTTTGTCAACTTATATTTACTTGACCAACGAAAGGAACTTCAAAAATTTTAATCCTGAGAAACTTCAGTCTTGCGCAAACTAAAATATTGTGCTAACGAAATTCTCATATGACAAAACTTGGGGAAAGACAGTGTTATCTCCCAATCAATATTATTTGTCTCTAAACCAATATTAACTCTAATTTGTTGGAGTTAATATTGACTCAGTCTGAGATTTACCTTTTTAACCAAGAATATTACATAAACCTTTAAAATATAATTTATAAACATCTGCATTAATAACTGAAGTTGAAAGACTCTTTAAATTATGCCAAAAGTTCTGTATAGTCAACTTGTTAAATCTCGTAACCCTAAGCAATGACATTAGCTTAAATCACAATTAAATCTCTCATTATTTCCTTTAAACTCCGAGCTTTTAGCAAGATGAAATTGTAAAAGACAACACATTTTACAAGTTTAATGTTTTTGCTTTTCCTTTTAGTTAGGATAGGACTGTTAATTTTCCCATAACGTCTTTGTTTAAAATATTGACAGGTCTCTTTGTTGAAAAAAATTATTAAATTTCCCTTAAAAATTCATTAATTTGTAAATCCTTCTCATGATTAAGCTAATTATTTTTTTCACCAAGTTTTTGTATCTTCTGATCTTATCAAAATATAATTGCTAGTGGTCATGAACAGGTCTGAATTCTTCAATATACCTTTTCCTGTCCATTCTGGGGTTTGAGAAGTCTTCTATTGATATTCATATATGGCATAGGGATATGAATATGATCAAGGTTTAAAATGCACACACCGGTCAAAATCTGGAGAGAAAAAGGAAAGATACAAACAAGAACGAGGGGAATAGGATTCAGATGGAGACACACGTGAACCTGCTTTAAGTTCTCAAACTTTTCAGTGGACTTAAAGGGTGTTTTAGAGAGGTAGTTTTAAAGGGCAAATTGCACTTGGAAGCCTCCTCATCTTAATTAAAGAAAGCAGACCAGTTGGCGCTGGGAGCAAAAAAGAAGAAAAAAAGAAAGCAGACCATTGGACAGTTAAAATTGTGTTTTGCTTTCCTAAAGGGCATCTCAAATGAACAATCTTATTTATACCAAAGATTTCTAAAAGTGGCCACTATAATCCCGGGTTGTCTTTGTAAATTGTGCCAGTTGGAAGAATAGGTGCGTGAACATCATGCTGTATACTATAAATAATACCATTTTTATTTGTCACTTAAAATCGATAAATAAAGATCCATTTTACCCTTGCCCTAAAAAAAAGAAAGAAAAGAAAAAGAAGGAATGATAGTTGTATGAATTGACTCTGAAGCAAGACAGCATTAAGAAAGGTAGGTAGTTGGCCTAGAGGAGGCAGAATTTTAGAGTCAGGAGACTTCTGAGACTGATTAGAGTGGTGCTCGTGAAACTACATGTCTCCCAAACCTGGCCAAAGACAAGTCATCACCAGTGAAGCCTCTGGGGAAATGAAACAAAATAAAGACATTTTCAGAGATACAAAGACAAGATTGAGGAAACAATCCTTGAAGAGTTTTGGAAAAGAGATCTGAGGCAAAGTTTATGTAAAGGGCACTGGTCTAATGAGACCCTTGGAACTCTTCAGCCACCTGGAAGATGGACTCACTGGGCCTATGCTCATCCTCTCTCCATAGACTGTTCTTGTTACAGAAAAATGAGACTCAAGATACTGGATAATCACCCAGAAAAACAGAAGCGAGTTTTAGAAGACTGGACATCTTTATATCAAAGAACAATAAACTTATGACCAGACAACCCAAAACTTTCTGGAGATATTATTTCTAGGAACACAAGAAAAATCTTACATTGAATGGCTTCAATCAAATAATCTGAGTTCAGACTCAGATTCAACTCAACACACACATTGCAGTGTCAGGCGGGTGGTGGGGGGGTACTAGCAGATAAAGACAAAAAGGATCTCAGATAATGCATGTACATTCTTACTGGGTTAAAGATCTGTTTATAGCAGAGAGAGTCTCAGGTTTATCTTGATAAGGTCTTCCACATCTATTAATACTCACACACCATCAAAGACTACCATGAATACATCTTGTAGTTAAGGTTACGTTTGTTGAGCTTGGTGCAGCCAGGGAGACCGTACTCTGAGGAAATAGGGAGTGTCTTGGCAAGAGGGAGTGAAAAGATGCTCCTTGTAAAATTTAGTCTTTACGTTAATGTTATTTTTATTTTATATTTTTTAAAAATTTAAGACAGGGTCTCACTCTGTCACCCAGGCTGGAGTGGTCACTGCAGCCTTGACTTCTCTGGGTTCCAGTGATCCTCCCACCTCAGCCTCCCAAGTAGCCGGTACTACAGGCACATGCCGCTATGCCTGGCTAATATTTGAGGTCTTTTTTGTAGAGATGAGATCACACTACGTTGCCCGGGCTAGTCTCAAACTCCTGGGCTCAAGTGATCTTCCTGCCTCGGCTTCCCAAAGTGCTGGATTACAGGCATGAGCCACCAGGCCTGGCCTAAGGTTATTTTTGAGAGAGTTCAAGAATCAGAGGTTTGATCAGGATTGAGCACTGTCAGAAAGTAGGGACAATCCAATGATTTAGTATCATAATTTTTATCGATGAAACAAGAGGAATGGAAAGGGGTTAAAACTGTCAGTGGAGATGCAGCAGCAACTCATTTATACCAGGTGTGGGGTATGTTTTGTTTGTGTGTGTGTGTGTGTGTGTGTGTGTAGTTGCATAGTGCCTTAGTTTCTTTTTTTCTTTTTTCCAATTGAATTAGTCTCTTTTTATTTTCTTGGCAATCTCTTCCAGAGTTACTACTTTTGTTTTAGGCGATAAAATGGATAAGGCTCCATTTCCAATGCTGTCACTGCTATGAGCATGGTCTTTCTCTTTACTGCAACTAGGAATTAAAACTTTTGATTCTTGTTTTTTAGACCAGGCCATGGTGGCTCATGCCTGTAATCCCAACACTTTGGGAAGCCAAAGCAGGAGGATCACTTGAGTCTAAGAGTTCAAGACCAGCCTTGGCAACATAGGGAGACCCCTGTCTCTACAATAAATAAAAAAAGATTCTTGTTTTTTATATTCTAGCCCCAGAAGTAGTTTCCACTGTAGAAGTTATCTGATGACAGTATTATGCTTTCTTGTAGTGGCCTACAGCCAGGTGTCTTCAGGAAGAAGCAGCTACAGGATGGATTTAGTTTAAATATTAACGTGTTAAACTAAGAGGTATTCTCTCAAATGAGTTTAAATGCATTCTATTTTTAGACAACCTACATAACGTGTAATTTCCTTAAAAACAATACCTGTACTTCAAATACATGAAAATAAATGAAAAGCTCAAGATGACTTCAGTTCCGTTTGTCTTAAGTCCTGGTGTTGTGTGGATGACAAGCACCAACCAATTATGATGACAGGTGATAGATCCAAAATAATTGCCAAATTAGTTAACATTTTTCCATCTCTAAACCATCCCTAAAGAAAATCATATATAGGGGTCATACCACCCTCAGGGTAATCCAGTAGAGCAACCATGTCATCTGGAATCATGTGTCACCAATAAAGAACTGGTAGTTTTTGAAATTAGCAAGGATATGTTTGATTTGTTCTGCAGCCCCTGCCATAAAAGTTTTACTTTATCTGGCCTCTGTTCAAGTTTGCCTTTGATTAATTTCATGTACTTTTTTTTTTTTTTTTTGTCTTGAGATGGAATCTCACTTTGTCACCCAGGCTGGAGTGCAGTGGAACCATCTCAGCTCACTGTAACCTCTGCCTCCCAGGTTCAAGCGATTCTCCTGCCTCAGCCTCCCAAGTAGCTGGGACTACAGGCCCCACCACCACATCTGGCTAATTTTTGTATTTTTAGTAGAGATGGGGTTTCACCATATTGGCCAGGCTGGTCTTGAACTCTTGACCTTGTGATCCACCCACCTCAGCCTCCCAAAGTGCTGGGATTACAGGCATGAGCCACTGTGCCCAGCCTATAGTTTCTTTCTTTCTTTTTTTTTTTTTTTTAGAGATAGGGTCTCGCCGTGTCACCCAGGCTAGAGTGCAGTGGTGCAATCATAGCCCACTACAGCCTTGGACTCCTGGGCTCAAGTGATCCTCCTGCCTCAGCCTGTTGAGTAGCTGGGACCACAGGTGCACACCACCATGCTGGATAAAATTTTAAAGGGTCTTGCTTTGTTGCCCAGGGTGGTCTTGAACTCCTGGGCTTGAGCAATCCTCCTGCCTCAGTCTCCCAAATTGCTAGGATTATAGGAACAAGCTGCTGTGTCTGACCCAGGATTATTTAATTCTTTAGTATCCTTTACTAGTTGATAAAAATCTTCTTTTTGAATTTACGTGTAAACTTGTAGATTTTGTCTGGTAGCAAAGATAACCCCAAAATTATATTGTATTACCCTATGGGGCAATAATCAGTTTTATATCCAACCCAGCAATTTTTTCTCTAAATTTTTGAGAGGCCATTCCTGATGGATTACTTAAACCCTTGTTACTAGAATCCTCTTGGAACTAGCTTTACCCTCTCTTCTTTTCTCTCCTTATTAATAAGTTAAATAGACCTTTGGCATCTTTTCATATTATATATATACTTTTGGAGACAGGGTCTTGCTCTGTTGCCCAGGCTGGTGTGCAGTGGCACAAGCATGGCTCGCTGCAGCCTTGACCTTCTGGGCTCAAGTGATCGTCCCACCTCAACCTTCTGAGTAGCAGAGACTATAGGTGTGCACCACTATATCTGGCTAATTTTTGTTTTTGTTTTTTTTTTCCTGGTAGAGTTGAGGTTTTATCATGTTGCCCAGGTCTCAAATTCCTGGGCTGAAGAGATCCTCCTGCCTTGACTTCCCAAAGTACTTGGATTGAAGGTGTGAGCCACTGGGCCTGGCCTCTTTGACCATTCATATTTTCAATCCTTTGAAAATTATAGTTTGACAGAGGAGGGGTGCCAAGGCGTAAGTTCCCCTTGGTCCTCCGAAGGTTTGCTGAAAAAAATCACTGGCAATATGCATATTCATAGGAGAAAAGGCACACAAATTTATTTAATGCACATACATGGGCAGAATCAGAGTGATTACCCATCCCCCAATGGGGTGCAGAAGCTTATACACCATCCTGGCAAAACAAATTATGGGAGGGCAGAGAAGAGGAATTCTGTTGATAAAATTACTAGGGAGAATGAATGGATCGGGGAGCAGAGATTAACTTGTACATTATCTTGTGAAAGTGTCTGTTCAGGTGGGGTTACTCTATTGGTTTTATGCAGAGAAGAGGAAAAAGTGGTGGGTCTGGATGTCAGACAGATGAAGGCCTTGGGAGAGACGGCAGGGGCCGTAGTGGGTAGGGGGGCAGGTCAGAGAAATCTTGAGGCCTCTCCAGTTCAGCATGTCAAAGAACCATATCTTGGGTTACTGGTTTGTGAGCCCCAACAACAGGATAATTGTGGAGAGTAGCCTTGTCCTTAAATAAGGTACCAAACTTTCAGGGTGAGGATGAATTCATTGTCAGCAATGCAGCCCAGGTGATGACTCATTATGTAACTCAGGTCTCTGAACATTGGAAGGACTCCCTTAGCCACTTTGCTTAAGATTTTATAAGAGATCTCTAGAAACACCATGATTATGGTGGCAGAAGAGTTTCTGAATTTCCCCAAATGTCTTTATATAAGAGAGAGGGGAACGAGGAGGGCAGAAGAAAAAAGATGGCAGACATCTTCAACACAACTGGGAACAAAGAAACCTTCATGAAACCCTAAACACCAACAGGTAGGGCTAAATGGCCTCAGAAAAAGCAGGATCCTATAGAACTCACTTACATTTAAATCTATGTAAATCTATGCAGAAGTAGTGGATGGAAGGGACAGAGGAATTCTGATCTCCAGAGAAACCTGGAACACAGACATTCCCCCCAAACTTACTTTCCTTCCTTCCTTCCTTCCTTCCTTCCTTCCTTCCTTCCTTCCTTCCTCCCTCCCTCCCTCCCTCCCTCCCTCCCTTCCTTCCTTCCTTCCTTCCTTCCTTCTTCTCTTTTGAGACAGAGTCCAGCTCTGTTGACCACGCTGGAGTGTAGTGGCGCAATCTTCGCTCACTGCAACCTCCACCTCCTGGGTTCGAGTGATTCTCCTGATTCAGCCTCCCAAGTAGCTGGGATTACAGGTACATGCCATGATGCGCAGATAATTTTTGTGTTGTTGTTGTTTTATATATATATATATATATATATATATATATATATATATAGAGAGAGAGAGAGAGAGAGAGAGAGAGAGAGAGAGAGAGAGATGGGATTTGGCCATCCTGGCCAGGCTGGTCTCGAACTCCTGGCCTCATGTGATTTGCCTGCCTCTGTGAGCTGGGATTACATGTGTGTGCCATTGTACCTGCCCCTACCCCCCACCCCAAACTCTTGAGTCATCAAAGAGAAGAAATATGTCTGAGTGGAATCCTCGGACAGCAGATGTGAATGAAAGTATCAGTGAGCAAAATCAACGTGCAAAAATCACAAGCATTCCTATACACCAATAACAGACAAACAGAGAGCCAAATCATGAGTGAACGCCCATTCACAATTGCTACAAAGAGAATAAAATACCTAGGAACCCAACTTACAAGGGATGTGAAGGACCTCTTCAAGGAGAAGTACAAACCACTGCTCAACAAAATAAAAGAGGACACAAACAAATGGAAGAATATTCTGTGCTCATGGATAGGAAGAATCAATATCGTGAAAATGGCCATACTGCCCATGGTAATTTATAGATTCAATGCCATCCCCATCAAGCTACCAATGACTTTCTTCACAGAATTGGAAAAAACTACTTTAAACTTCATATGGAACCAAAAAAGAGCCCACATTGCCAAGTCAATCCTAAGCCAAAAGAACAAAGCTGGAGGCATCACGCTACCTGACTTCAAACTATACTACAAGGCTACAGTAACCAAAACAGCATGGTACTGGTACAAAAACAGAGAGATAGACCTTTGGAACAGAATAGAGCCCTCAGAAATAATACTACACATCTACAACCATCTGATCTTTGACAAACCTGACAAAAACAAGAAATGGGGAAAGGATTCCCTATTTAATAAATGGTGCTGGGAACACTGGCTAGCCATATGTAGAAACCTGAAACTGGATCCCTTCCTTATACCTTATACAAAAATTAATTCAAGATGGATTAAAGACCTAAATGTTAGACCTAAAACCATAAAAACCCTAGAAGAAAACCTAGGCAATACCATTCAGGACATAAGTTTGGGCAAGGACTTCATGACTGAAACACCAAAAGCAATGGCAACAAAAGCCAAAATAGACAAATGGGATCTAATTAAAGAGATTCTGCACAGCAAAAGAAACTGCCATCAGAGTGAACAGGCAACCTACAGAATGGGAGAAAATTTTTACAGTCTACCCATCTGACAAAGGGCTAATATCTAGAATCTACAAAGAACTTAAACAAATTTACAAGAAAAAAACAACCCCATCAAAACGTGGGTGAAGGATATGAACAGACATTTCTCAAAAGAAGACATTTATGCAGCCAACAGACACATGAAAAAATGCTCATCATCACTGGCCATCAGAGAAATGCAAATCAAAACCACAATGAGATACCATCTCACACCAGTTAGAATGGTGATCATTAAAAAGTCAGGAAACAACAGGTGCTGGAGAGGATGTGGAGAAATAGGAACACTTTTACACTGTTGGTGGGACTGTAAACGAGTTCAACCGTTGTGGAAGACAGTGTGGTGATTCCTCAGAGATCTAGAACTAGAAATACCATTTGACCCAGCCATCCCATTACTGGGTATATACCCAAAGGATTATAAATCATGCTGCTATAAAGACACATGCACACGTATGTTTATTGCAGCACTATTCACAATAGCAAAGACTTGGAACCAACCCAAATGTCCATCAGTGATAGACTGGATTAAGAAAATGTGGCACATATACACCATGGAATACTATGCAGCCATAAAAAGGATGAGTTCATGTCCTTTGTAGGGAGATGGATGAAGCTGGAAACCATCATTCTGAGCAAACTATCACAAGGACAGAAAACCAAACACCGCGTGTTCTCACTCATAGGTGGGAATTGAACAATGAGAACACTTGGACACAGGGCTAGGAACATCACACACCGGGGCCTGTCATGGGGTGGGTGGCGGGGGGAGGGATAGCATTAGGAGATACCTAATGTAAATGACAAGTTAATGGGTGCAGCACACCAACATGGCACATGTATACATATGTAACAAACCTGCATGTTGTGCACATGTACCCTAGAACTTAAAGTATAATTAAAAAAAAATCAGCAAATAATAACAGGCAATTTATAGAAAGTAACTGCAAATGGCTCCTTAAACCTATTTAAACATGACCAAGTTCACTCATAAGAGAAAAGCAAATTAAACTAAATGGGTTACTGTTTTTCTACCTCTCAGCTAACAAGAACACATTGTACTAGTGGAATTGTGAATTGGCAGAACTTTCTAGGGAGTACAGTTTGGCAATATGTAACCAAAATTTAAAGTGCATATACCCTTTGATCTAATGACTCTAATTTCAGAAACCTATCCTATAAAAATATTCACGTTCGAAATGACACAATTGCATGGTTATTTATTGAGACTTTGCTTACAATCCCAAACTATGGAAAATAATTTAAATGTCTATCAATAGGTGAAATAAATTAATGTGCAGCCTGCAAGATACCATGCATCTCTAGAAAAAAAAGAGGCAGCTTTTCATGTATAGATATGGAAGGATCTCCAACATATGTCAAGTATGAAAAAGTAGAATAAGCATAGAATACATGCTCACTTTGTTGCCCAGGCTGCCTTGCTCCTTCAACAAATGATCACAAGATCATTTGACTATATATTGTGCGTCTATTTTGGGGCTGTGCATTTTGTTTCATTGAATTATTGAACTATTTGCCTGTTATTTTCACCAATATCACATTGTCACTGTAGTGATTACCCATAGACTTTTTTTTTTTTTTTTTTGAGACAGAGTCTCACTCTGTTGCCCAGGCTGCAGTGTGGTGGTGCAATCTCAGCTCACTGCAACCTCCACCTCCCAGGTTCAAGTGATTCTCATGCCTCAGCCTCATAAGTAGCTGGGATTACGAGCATGTGCCACCACACCCACCTAATTTTTGTATTTTTTTAGTAGAGACGGGGTTTCACCATGTTGGCCAGGCTGGTCTCGAACTCCTAACCTCAAATAATACCATTTTTTTTAAAAAAGATCTATATGGAGTTCTTTGCATAGACTATCTTTAGAAAAAATACAGAGGAAACTGGTAGTAGTGGTTGCCTTTGAGAACGGTAACTTTCACAAATATAATTAATATTGAAATATGAGCTTATGAATTCAATTTAGAGAAAAATGAGTATACATAGAAAAATCTGAAAGAATATAAACAACATTACAGGGATTTTTCACTTTTAAGTTATATATTTCTGTAATGTTTAATAGTAGATAGATGGTAATTTTAAAAAAATATGATGGAGATAAAAGAGAGCAAAAGTTGGCCGGGTGCAGTGGCTCACACCTGTAATCCCAGCACTTTGGGAGGCTGAAGCAGGTGGATCACCTGAGGTCAGGAGTTCAAGACCAGCCTGGACAACATGGTGAAACCCTGTCTCTACTAAAAATACAAAAATTAGCCAGATGTGGAGGCAGGCACCTGTAATCCCAGCTACTCAGGAGGCTGAGGCAGGAGAATCCCTTGAATCCAGGAGGCGAAGGTTGCAGTGAGCACAACTGCACTCCAACCTGGGTGACAGAGCAAGACTCCATCTCGAAAAAACAAAAACAAAAACAAAAACAAAAGTTAGCATGAGCTTTCATTCAGAGATATGGGTAATAGAACTTACTATGACAGCTACTAAAACTATCAAATCATCTAACAAATGTAATCTGGCTTCATGTGTGACATTATTCTATGCAAATGGTACTCTCTGATGTACTCTGTTTTACCTTATAGGAATTCAAAAGCACGTGGCCATACATAAGTTCCATTAAAGTGGATAAAAGTTTATTTCACCTGATGCTGCTATTATCTAAATCTTTGGCACAACAAAAATGCAATGAGGTCCTAATGAGTTATTTCAGCTATCGTTTTGATTACATTTATTAACAGGTGTTTTACGAAATTTAAAAATATCCTTTCTGTTTAAGAAAAGTTGTCCAACTTCTTTCTCTGTCTATCAAAACACAAAAGTGGCTCCTAAGGACGCTAGAGGAAGACCATGACACTCTGAGTAATGGTAGCTGTTTTCTTAAGCACAGGACAGCCACCCAGTTTCCCTGTAAATAAATGCCAGGCATTTCTTGATTTTGAGTTGGGTCTGTTGTTTTGCATCCTCAAGTTAACATCAGTCCACAGATCAAGACATAAATCCTATATAGTGGCCTGTCTTTGTATTTTCCAGAATCCAGTTGGGTTTGGTGCCAGCCCAGAAGGTTTTGTGTATTTGAAGTCATTTCTCATATGAAAGACCAGGGTTCCGAGGCAATATTGGGATTGGAGTGAGGGCTTTGAGGGCTCATCAAGTGTGCTGGCAATACCCGGAACAGATATTTCTTGGCATGGATCCATCTATGTTATCCAATACAATAGCCACTGGCCATGAAATGTGGCAAGACAAATTGAGATGTGCTGCAAGAATAAAATACAGACTGGATTTTGAAGATTGGGGGAATAAAAGGTAAAATATCTCACTAACAATGTTTTATATTGACTACATGTTGAAAATAATTTTGTGATGTATTGGGTTAAACAAAATATATTAATAAAATTAATTTCATCTGTTTCAAAAAAAAAAAAGAAAGTATCAGTGAGTTGGAAGGAGGATCCAATATGTAGGTGAGCACTAAAAGTCCATGAGTACTCTCTAAGAGGCTGTAGGAGATCAGCAAGTCCTGAGGCAGCCTCATTCAAGGAACTCGGAAATATCCAGGAAAAACTCATTTAAATTGCACAGAAACATATTTTATGGAAAAGGCTGCCTAGAGCACAACAGAAAATAAGGGAGTACTTAGGAGCAGAAAGGGAGAGTGAGAGAGAAAAATGTTTCAACTGCTGGTGGAATGAGTCCAGAGGAAGCAGATCTCAAAATTGTGGAAATGGCTTTATGGGGAGCCCACATTTTTGGATTCTTGGTGGTAACAACAGAGGAGGAGCCTCCAGCATCGGAGTTAAGGCAGCTATTCTGGCTTATTTCCATCCCTTGCAGAAATACTAAATACAAAAATACTTCTCTGATTAACAATACAGGAAGACACATCTCATTTAAAGATGAACAACAGAAAAGAATTACATTCAAGTCCCATATAAATATGCTGAAAGGAAAACAAGGCAAGATGAAAAGGAAGTGAATCACATACAACATATGGAAAAGTCTCATTAGAAAAAAATTTAGAAAATTAGCACAGAGCCAAGCACGGTGGCTCACGCCTGTAATCTCAGCACTTTTGAGAGGTGACCCAGGGGTTCGAGACCAGCCTGGGCAACATGGTGAAACTTGGTCTCTACAAAAGATACAGAAATTAGCCAGGTGTGGTGATGGGCACCTGTAGTTCCAGCTATTTGGGAGGCTGAGGTGGGAGAATTGCTTGAGCCCAGTAGGTCGAGGTTGCAGTGAGCTGTGATTGTGCCACTGCCCTCATCCTAGGCAACAGAGTGAGAAACTGTCTCTAAGTAAATAAATGAATAAATGAACTAAAAGATTGTGTTTCAAATTTTGTGTCTTTTAAAACTTGTGTTTGATTATTTGTAGTTTTTCTCTGTGAACCACCTGCTCACCAAAATGTATTGAGAGGTGAAGCCAGCTGGACTTCCTGGGTCGAGTGGGGACTTGGAGAACTTTTCTGTCTAGCTAGAGGGTTGTAAATGCACCAATCAGCACTCTGTAAAAATGCACCAATCAGCACTCTGTGTCTAGCTAGAGGATTGTAAATGAACCAATCAGCAGTCTGTAAAAACACACCAATCAGTGCTCTGTGTCTAGCTGAAGGATTGTAAATGCACCAATCAGTACTCTGTAAAAATGCACCAATCAGCACTCTGTGTCTAGCTAAAGGATTGTAAACACACCAATCAGTACTCTATAAAAAACTCACCAGTCAGCACTCTGTGTCTAGCTAAAGGCTTGTAAATGCACCAATCAGCACTCTGTAAAATGGACCAATCGGCACTCTGTAAAATGGACCAATCAGCAGGACATGGGCAAGGCCAAATAAGGGAATAAAAGCTGGCCACCCGAGCCAGCAGCAGCAATCCACTCGGGTCCCCTTCCACGCTGTGGAAGCTTTGTTCTTTTGCTCCTCACAATAAATCTCGCTGCTGCTTACTCTTTGGGTCTGCACTACCTTTATGAGCTGTAACACTCACCATGAGGGTCTGTGGCTTCATTCCTGAAGTCAGCAAGACCATGAACCCACTGGAAGGAAGAAACTCTGGACACATCTGAACATCTGAAGGAACAAACTCTGGACACACCATCTTTAAGAACTGTAACACTCACCGCGAGGGTCCGCGGCTTCATTCTTGAAGTCAGCGAGACCAAGAACCTACCAGAAGGAACCAATTCCAGACGCAGTATGTCCACACAACGATTTGTACACTGATGTTTGTAACAGATTTCTTTGTGAGTCCCAAACTGGAAGCAACACAAAAGTCCATCAACAGGTCAATGGAGAAACAAACCGTGGCATATACAAACAAGCAAATGCTACCAGGGAGTAAGAAGGAGTATAAACTACTTGTATGTGCAACAACATGGAGGAATCTCAAAATCATTAGGCTGAGTGAGAAAGACAGGCACAAAACATACATAAATTGAAATTCCATTTATTTATTTATTTAAAGTCGAGGTCTCACTTTGTTGCCCAGGCTGCCTTGCTCCTTCAACAAAGATCACTATATTTGTGGGTCTATTTTTGGGTTATGCATTTTGTTTTATTGAACTATTTGCCTGTGATTTTCACCAATATCACATTGTCACTGTACTGATTACCTATGGACTTTTTTTTTTTTTTTTTTTGAGACAGACTCTCACTCTATTGCCCTGGCTGCAGTGCGGTGGTGCAATCTCAGCTCACTGCAACCTCCACCTCCCAGGTTCAAGTGATTCTCATGCCTCAGCCTCACAAGTAGCTGGGATTACGAGCATGTGCCACCACACCCACCTAATTTTTGTATTTTTTTAGTAGAGATGGGGTTTCACCATGTTGGCCAGGCTGATCTCAGACTCCTGACCTCAAGTGATCCACCCACCTCAGCTTCCCAAAGTGCTGGGAGTACAGGCGTGAGCCACCAAGCCCAGCCTCCATGCACTTTTGATATGTAGCAATCTCTTCAGTTTTGGCTTACCAAAGGATTGCTACAATCCTTACGAAAGAGGATTGAATTAACCCTCTGCCTTTGATTTTTCTAAGGTACAGTTAGTTTAGAGATCAGACAAAAATTGTTAGATTTTATATCATATATCACATGAATTAGTGATTTTAGTAGGTATGTACTGGTATCTCAATGTTTTAATTTGAAATTCTTTAATGATATATGATATTGAGCATCTTTTCATATGCTTATTTACCATCTGTGTATCTTTTTTGGTGAGGTGTCTGTTCAGATCTTTTGCCCATTTTAAAATTGGGTTGTTTTCTTATTGTTTAGTTTAAGAGTTCTGCATATATTTTAGATACCAGTCCTTTATCAGATATGTTTTGCAAATATTTTATGCCAGTTTGTGTTTTTTCAGTCTCTTAACAGTATCTTTCTTGAAGCAGAAGTTTTAAATTTTACTGAAGTTCTACTTATTAATTTTTTCATTTCATGGGCCATGCTTTTGGTGTTGTATCAAAAAATTCACTGCCAAACCCAAGGTCACCTAGATTTTCTCTTATTTTATAATCTAGAAGTTTTATAATTTTGTGTTTTACATTTACAGTTCTATGATCCATTTTGAGTTAATTTTTATGAAAGGTGTAAAGTCCATGTGCAGATCCAGTTTTGTTTTGTTTTGTTTGTTTTGTTTTAAGAGATAAGGTTTCACCCTGTTACCCAGGCTAGAGTTCAGTGGCATGAACATAGTTCGCTGCAGCTTCCAACTCCTGGGCTCAAGTGATCCTTCCATCTCAGGCTCTTGAGTAACTAGGGCTATAGTACTTTTTGTTTGTTTGTTTTTGGATTAGTACTTTTGGTTTGTTTGTTTGTTTTTGGATGTCTGGTTGTTCTAGCACCAATAATCGAAAAGACTGTCTTTTCCCCATTGAAATGCCTTTGCTCCCTTATCAAAGATCAGTTGACTATATTTATATAGATCTGTTCCTGGTCTGTTGATTCTGTTCTACTGATCTATTTGTTTTTTCACCAATACCACACTGTCTTCTTTACAATAGCTTTATAGTAAATCCTGAAGTTAGATAATGTCAGTTGGCTATTCTAGGTCTTCAGCTTTTTATATAAACTTTAGGATTAGTTTGTCAATTTTCACAAAATGTGTTGAGATTTTGATTGAGATTGTGTTGAATGTATAAAGTTGGGAAGAACTTACATCTTGACATTATTGAGTTCCTATTCATGTGCATGGAATATATCTCCATTTATTTAAATCTCCTTCAATTTTTCTTTATCGAGTTTAGGAAATTTTGAAACTGACCCAATTGTCCCACAGAACTGATGTTCATGCTTTCTTTTGAATAAATGCAGAAACTGTACCTCTCAGTTTTGAAACTTGAGAAAGTTACATTTGTCTTATCTGAGCTCCCTTCTCAGGAAATTAATCATCAGGCCTCCCATATAATATCAAGGAACTGAAACTCACCAGGTCACTGCATTTGGACAATGAATTGTCAGACCCCTAACCCATCATGATTGTCCAACCAACCACCAGCTTCCCATCGACTAACTTCTCTTCCTCACCCCTCCATAATTCTTGTTTTCCTGCATGTAGTTATATTTCTACTATATAAACCCCTAATTTTCGTTGGTCAGGAAGATAGATTTGAGACTGATCCTCCATCTCCTTGGCTGCAGAGCCAAAATAAAGGCTTCATCTCTGGCAATACTTGTTGTTTCAGTGATTGACTTTCTGTGCAGCAAGCAGCAGGAGTACACCCAACCCCTAGGTCATTTTGGTAACGGTTTTCCCTATTCCTAGTTTGCAGAGTTGTTTTTGTTGTTCTTACCATGAGTAGGTGTCATAGTTTGTTTGTCAAATGCTTTTTCTGCATCTATTCATATGACTGACCATATGCCTTTTCTTCTTTAGCCTGTTGATGTGATGGATTACATTAAATGATTTTCAAATATTGAATCAGCCTTGCATACCTGGAATAAATCTCACTTATTTGTGGTGTATTTTTTTAATACATTGTTGGATTTGATTTGCTAATGTTTTACTGAGGATATTTGCATTTATGTTCATGAGACATATTGGTCTGTAGTTCTTACTTGTAGTGTCACTCTCTGGTATTAGGGTAATGTGACTTCATAGAATGAATCAGGAAGTTTTCTCTCTGGTTCTATTTACTGCAAGAAATTGTAGATAACCAATACAATTTTTTTTTTTAATATTTGGTAGAATCCACCAGTGAAATCATCTTGGTCTGTATTTCCTGTTTTGGAAGGTTAATTACTGATTCAATTTTTAAAATAAATATAGGCCTTTTCAGATTATCTACTTTATATATGTTAGTTTGGGTTGTGTCCTTTTTTTTCTTTCTTTCTTTTTTTTTTTTTGCAGTGAGAGAAAAGTGGAATTCAGTTTTATTTTGTCCTCTCTGAAACTTCCATTTATACCATGTCCTCATCTATCAAAGAAGAGGAAGAAAAAGCCCTGCCTTATACCATAGAATGCAGGTACTCATATACTTGTTAGAGGTGGCAGGATGTTTGTTGCTCCAGTTTTTTGGCTTCAAGACATTACACTTTCAGTACCAGTGTGGTGAGAAACCACTGACAAACTGCTAGAAATGTCTTCTGGATTTGTCAGTGTATCATTTCATAAAGTGCTCCTGGAATTAAAATCTGCCAGGCTGTCAAAAGTGTCCACACTTTTGCAACAAAGGATAAAAGAATCCCAATAGGTATCACTGGGTCCTTCTCAGCTGGGTCTCATTATTGGCACTGCTGCTTTAACCTTTGAGGCGCGGGCCCTCACCCCAGGTGAAACCTTCTGGCCGTTCTTCAGGTGTGGATTGTAATTTGGATCCTCATCTGGTGTATCAAAAATCACTTTCAAAATAGATGGTGTTTTCAGAATTCTTATCCACCAGACTGACCAGGAAACAGATCTTCCAAGAAAAAATATATGTATCCAATTGCAATGCCTGGTTAAAAGTTCCTCTGACATGCTCATCCTGTTCAACCTCTAGGCTTGGAAAGTTGTCACAGAAAATGTGCTGTAAAATAAATGACAATGCCCTGAAGTGAAAATCTGGAGGTCTACTTTCACCTGTTCGGACTATCTAGCGAATCGTGGGAGACAGATGAACAGCTTTAGGAAGAGACAGGGTGTTCTTTAACATTTTCCTGTATGTGTTCTATTTGTTGAAGGATACCGTCATTAAGAATCCACCAGAAAGGACAGTCTGCTGTCCAACCTTGGAAACAGCCTTCTAGCATTTGACAGTAACGATAGAAAAATTATGTTAAATAAAAAACGGAATCCAACTGCCCCTCAAAATAGGAACTTTGTTATTAATCTCCATATTCGAAAGTGTTTAAAGATTAATTAAGGAATTGAAGTATAACTGAAAAGGTGTGATCACTTCCAACTGCTGACCCCTCATGAAACAGCACTCCCTTCTCGGGTCATTGGAGAAGCATTCTTGATGCCAGCTCGAACCCTAGAGTAATTTATTTATTTATTTGTTTTATTTATTTATTTATTTTTGAGATGGAGTTTCACTCTTGTTGCTCAGGCTGGGGTGCAATGGCATGATCTTGGCTCACCGCAACCTCTGCCTCCCGGGTTCCAGCAATTCTCCTGCCTCAGCCTCCCAAGTAGCTGGGATTACAGGTATGCACCACTGTGCCTGGCTAATTTTGTATTTTTAGTAGAGACGGGGTTTCTCCACGTTGGTCAGGCTGGTCTCAAACTCTCAACCTCAGGTGATCCACCCACCTTGGCCTCCCAAAGTGCTGGGATTACAGGCGTGAGCTACTGCACCCGGCCACCCCAGAGTAATCTTCGTATGCCCCCACCAACCCTGTGACCAGGGCCTCTGGGCATCCCCGAGGCTCAATCCCCAGTTTCCTGAAGACTCAATTATATCCAGCCAGGATAATGAGAAGGTGGCACTGCAGCTGCTCACCACAGCAGTGGTGGTGAGAACTCGGGCGGTTGTGTAGGCATGGCTGACTGGCAGGATCTAGGTTGTGCCATTCAAGGAACTGGTCTATTTTATCTAGGTTTTCAAATAGATGGACATAGATTATTCATTGATTTTTTTTTAATGTCCGTGGAATTAGTAGTGATGGCCCCTCTTTAATTTCTGATATTGGTAACTGTTGTGAGAAAGCTGGTTGACCACCTCAATCTCACTTTTTCTAGTGTAGAAACTGTCGGTTGAGGAAAGATTTTTCACATGTAGGTTGCTGGGCGGAATGAGGAGATGCAGCATCAGGTATATGAAAGTCTGATTCTCCTACTATCAGTTTGGAATTTTTTACTTTTTTGTGGATCTGGTATCTCTCTCATCTTCATGTTTGAGTTCTGAATTGTTGCTGGTAAAAATCTCAATGCTCTCTCTATATATTTTGGTTTTCTGTAGGAGGGCAGTGAAGCCAGCTTGCTTCTACACTGCCATTTTAAAATCAGAAGTCTTGCTTCTTTTCTGGTGTACACATTCAATGCTATCAATGCCATACATTCCTGTAAAAGTATTGCTTTCACTGTATCCTACGCATTTTGATGTTGTATTTTCATTTTAATTTATTTCAAAATACTTTAAAATTTATCTAGAGATTTCTTTAACCTATGTTTATTTAAAATTGGATTGTTTAAACTCAAGTATTTTGAGGGTTTTGGGGGTTTTCCAGCTATCTTTCTGATTTGATTTCTGGTTTAATTCCATTGTAATCTGAGAGGATTGTATAATTTCTGATTGCTAAGGTGTGTTTTGTGGCCCAAAATGTGGTCTTAATCATAGTGAATGTTGTGTGTGAACTTGAGAAGAATATGGATTCCTCTGTTGCTAGATGACGTATTCTATAGATGTCAATTAGATCCCGTTGTTTGGTGGTGCTGTTCAGCTCAACTATGTCCTTACTGATTTTCAGCCCACAGGATCCATTAGTTACTCCAAAGGGGCATGGAAGTATTCACATATAATAGTGGATTCATCTGTTTCTCTTTGCAGTTTATCAGTTTTTGCCTTGTATATTTTGACGCTTTGTTGCTAGGTGCACACAACTTAGAAACTGTCTTCTTGAAGAACTGACTCCTCTATTACTCTGTAATGTCCTTCTTTATTCTGGGTCATTTTCCTTGTTCTGAGGTTGGCTTTGTCTGAAATTAATAACTACTTGACACATCTCATTTAAAGATGAACAACAACAACAACAACAAATAAAATAAAGATGAACAACAGAAAAGAATTACATCAAGCCCCATATAAAGATGCTGAAAGGAAAACAAGGCAAGATGAAAAGGAAGTGAATCACATACAACATATGGAAAAGTCTCATTAGAAAAAAATTTAGAAAATTAGCACAGGGCCAAGCACGGTGGCTCACGCCTGTAATCCCAGCACTTTTGGGAGGCCACTCAGGAGTTCAAGACCAGCCAGTACAAAAAATAAAGTAATTAGCTGGGTGTGGTAGTGCATACCTGTAACCCAGCTACTTGGGAGACTGAGGTAGGAGGATTGCTTGAGACCAGGAGTTTGAGTTTACAGTGGCCTATGATCATGACACTGCACTCCAGCCTGGGGGACAGAGGAAGATAAGTGACTTGTAGTATATTTTACACAATGGAATAGTACACCTCAGTGAAAATGAGTAAACAACAGTTTCACAGAACAACATGCACAAATCACAGGAATGCAATATAGAGTTTAAAAAATGGAGTCCAGAAAAGAACAAGTAGTAAGATATCCTTTCTCTGAAGTTCAAAGCCATTAGAACTGAAAGGTTTGAGAGGCTGAGTTGGGAGGATTGCTTGCAGCCAGGCTGGGTAACATAGCAAGATCTCATCTTTACAAAAAGTAAAACAATTAGCCTGGTGTGGTGGTGAGTGCCTATAGTGATATTGGTACTGTAATTTTGAAACTTTTTTTTTTTTTCTCAACCTAAGATCATCAGGGCAGAATTTTGAAAATGTTTTATCTTTGTTGTAAGATAAAGCAAGTAAATAAATAAATAAATAAATACCTTAAAGTTATTAGGAATCAAGATTTAAAGTGTCAAAGAGCTATAAACATAAAATCATGCCATGTCATATCAAATTTGAGTTGGATATATCAATATAAAATCAAGTTAAGAAGATATTCATATATTCTTCACACTGAAGCCACCTAAAAATAATGATAGCTTAGTAGTGAGCCCTCCTAGAGCTCAGATCTCAGTGTTTAAATACCTTTCTCTATTCCAGGAAATTAAGTCTCTTTAGATATATCACTGGATATGGACTGGGACAGAGAAAGGGTAGGGTGAACTTGCCTTTCTGGATGTACCAAAGGGAAGAAAGTGCTCAAAGACTACTGAAATGACATCAAAAGGACACAGAGGTCAGTTTGCTGGAGCTCTTGCTAGTCCAATTTGGGACAATTTAATTATTTTAAAACTAGTGATTATAAAACTTTGAGTAAATAAAATTCATGAGTCTAGAATTATTGTTTATTTATTTATAGACAGGTTCTCATTCTGTTGCCCAGGCTGGAGCGCAGTGGTGTGATCATAGTTCACTGTAGCTTCGAACTCCTAGGCTCAAGTGATCCTCCTGCCTCAGCCTCTTGAGTAGCTAGGTCTGCAGGTACATGCCCACCACGCCCAGCTAATACAATTATTTTTTAAAAATTAAGAACTGAAAGAAAAAAGAAAAAAAAACCCTTCACAGACTACCACTGCAGGCAATTATTACGTCTACTCCCATTCCAAAAACTGATAGTTAAGTACGAATGATTACATCTTCATCCTGAGTTTTGTAACACAGTTTATTTACACTTGGTGAGGAAAGACTCTTATTTTCTGAAGAATGCAACTGATAAATGTAAGAATTATGATATCACCATTTTGCAATTACCAATAGATAAATTAAGGTAAATATCATAGTCGTTGTGAAAATGTCTATTTTCAAGTATATTGGGCAACAAGATTTGCACTCTGCTAGAATATCACTGAAACGAGAAAAACACACCTGGAAATGAAAATATCTACTTAAAAAAAAAATAAATTCAGGTCAACAACAAGAAAACTGATATAATTCTAATATTTTTAAAAATCAGTTTTTATTCAAAAGAAAAATACAGGATTTCATACTATTCTCTCTGGGATCACTGTCTTTCATTGTCTAATATTCAGCATCTTAAAAAAATGTTTTTATATATTTTGTCTGGTTTGTTAGATTGTTACAGGGAGAAGGTTAACTATAGTCCGTTATTATATCTTGGCCAGAAGCGGAAGTCCAAGCATTAGTTCAGTAGGACCAACTTATTTGTAAAGTAAGTTTTAGTCCTGTTACATTTGGCTTAATTATTTGCATAAAGTAGGTCGGGCGCAGTGGCTCACGCCTGTAATCTCAGCACTTTGGGAGGCCGAGGCGGGCGGATCACGAGGTCAGGAGATCGAGACCATCCTGGTTAACACAGGGAAACCCCGTCTCTACTAAAAATACAAAAAATTAGCCGGGCGCAGTGGCGGGCGCCTGTAGTCCCAGCTACTCGGGAGGCTGAGGCAGGAGAATGGTGTGAACCCGGGAGGCGGAGCTTGCAGTGAGCCGAGATCACGCCACTGCACTCCGGGCTGGGCGAAAGAGCGAGACTCCGTCTCAAAAAAAAAAAAAAAAAAAAAAATTATTTGCATAAAGTGCAGCAAGAATAATCATTTGCCATATAGGCCCTCTGTCTCTCTTTTTTACATTTCTTTTTTTAACCTTAAAGACTTTTGTCCCTAATCCTTTTTAAACAATTTGCTTTGCTAGAACCTTTTTCAAGAGGAATCTAAGATTAGACCTTTTTAAAAGCCTGGAGCCTAGCCAAGGATTTACCTGTGCCTGCAAATGCCTGTGTGAATTGGGTGAATTCCTCTTTTTAAGGTCCCAAGAAAACTTAGGGTTCCTGGGCCTTTCAGAAAGTGTCATTCTTTTTTTTTCTTTAATCGGCTTCAGAAAAGGAAGAAAGTGACATTCTTTGCATATCCACAGGTCAGGACCCTGTAAAGGACAAAATATCAGGCCAATTTTTCCGAGGGTGTTTTATTGGCTCTATAGATCAGCCTCATTTTCTCAAGGCAATCTGAAAATGTCATCCCAGTCAAAGCCTTGGTAAAATAATCAGTGACTCAAATTATGCCCTGTTATAAAAGAAAACAGACTGTTATTAAAATTATGCAAATAACTATATTACCACATATTAAGAATATTAACTTAATAGTTCCAAAATTTGTAGAAATTCAGTGAGAGAAAGGAATTATGTTTTAAATTTTGCTCATAAGAGTATACTTTACTCAATTGTTAAGAGCTGTAAATAGCTTAAAAGAAGAAAAATTTCTCTTAACTGAAAAACAAGAGAATAAGCAAATGTTTTAAACAAAAAAATCAAAAAACATTATTTTAGTTTTCTATTAGTTCAGCCCATGCAATTAACTCCTGTTCTTCCTGATATTGGATTAGCAAACCTCATGAATTCATCAGCTCTCCATGAAAGTCCTGTAAGTTTTCCTCTTTATTTCAATGGAACAATCTAAAGTTATCAGAAATCTATATTTAAGAGTACTCCTCAGAGTTCTATAGCTGATTATAAACTGCCTTATGAAAGTAGCAGAGTAAAACAACAATTATGAATGACAAAAATCTTAGAACAGCTATGGTTAAAGATACAATTGACAAAGAAATTTGGTTACTTCTGTGGCATACAACAATTTTACATAATAATCATAATTAGTACTAATACATACACTAAGACATATCAGAATCACAGGAATATCACACAAAAGTACATATTTTGGAACACATACTTTTTTTTTAAATTATACTTTAAGTTCTAGGGTACATGTGCACAACGCGCAGGTTTGTTACATAGATATACATGTGCCATGTTGGTTTGCTGCACCCATTAACTTGTCATTGACATTAGGTATTTCTCTTAATGCTATCCCTCCCCCTGTCCCCCAACCCATGACAGGCCCCAGTATGTGATGTTCCCTGCCCTGTGTCCAAGTGTTCTCATTGTTCCATTCCCACCTATAAGTGAGAACATGCGGTGTTTGGTTTTCTGTCCTTGTGATAGCTTGCTCAGAATGATGGTTTCCAGCTTCATCCATGTCCCTACAAAGGACATGAACTCATCCTTTTTTATGGCTGCGTAGTATTCCATGGTGTATATGTGCCACATTTTCTTAATACAGTCTATCATTGATGGACATTTGGTTGGTTCCAAGTCTTTACTATTGTGAATAGTGCTGCAATAAACATACGTGTGCATGTATCTTTGTAGCAGCATGATTTATAATCCTTTGGGTATATACCCAGTAATGGGATGGCTGGGTCAAATGGTATTTCGAGTTCTAGATCCTTGAGGAATCGCCACACTGTCTTCCACAATGGTTGAACTAGTTTACAGTCCCACCAACAGTGTAAAAGTGTTCCTATTTCTCCACATCCTCTCCAGCACCTGTTGTTTCCTGACTTTTTAATGATCACCATTCTAACTGGTGTGAGATGGTATCTCATTGTGGTTTTGATTTGCATTTCTCTGATGGCCAGTGATGATGAGCATTTTTTCATGTGTTTTTTGGCTGCATAAATGTCTTCTTTTGAGAAGCATCTGTTCATATCCTTTGCCCAGTTCTTGATGGGTTGTTTGTTTTTCTCTTGTAAATTTGTTTAAGTTCTTTATAGATTCTAGATATTAGCCCTTTGTCAGATGGGTAGATTGTAAAAATTTTCTCCCATTCTGTAGGTTGCCTGTTCACTCTGATGGCAGTTTCTTTTGCTATGCAGAAGCTCTTCAGTTTAATTAGATCCCATTTGTCTATTTTGGCTTTTGTTGCCATTGCTTTTGGTGTTTTAGTCATGAAGTCCTTGCCATGCCTGTGTCCTGAATGGTATTGCCTAGGTTTTCTTCTAGGGTTTTTATGGTTTTAGGTCTAACATTTAAGTCTTTAATCCATCTTGAATTAATTTTTGTATAAGGTATAAGGAAGGGATCCAGTTTCAGGTTTCTACATATGGCTAGCCAGTGTTCCCAGCACCATTTATTAAATAGGGAATCCTTTCCTCATTTCTTGTTTTTGTCAGGTTTGTCAAAGATCAGATGGTTGTAGATGTGTCGTGTTATTTCTGACACCTCTATTCTGTTCCATTGGTCTATCTCTCTGTTTTTGTACCAGTACCATGCTGTTTTGGTTACTATAGTCTTGTAGTATAGTTTGAAGTCAGGTAGAGTGATGCCTCCAGCTTTGTTGTTTTTGCTTAGGATTGTCTTGGCAATGTGGGCTCTTTTTTGGTTCCATATGAAGTTTAAAGTAGTTTTTTCCAATTCTGTGAAGAAAGTCATTGGTAGCTTGATGGGGATGGCATTGAATCTATAAATTACCATGGGCAGTATGACCATTTTCACGATATTGATTCTTCACATCCATGAGCGTGGAGTGTTCTTGCATTTGTCTGTGTCCTCTTTTATTTCGTTGAGCAGTGGTTTGTACTTCTCCTTGAAGAGGTCCTTCACATCCCTTGTAAGTTGGGTTCCTAGGTATTTTATTCTCTTTGTAGCAATTGTGAATGGGCGTTCACTCATGATTTGGCTCTCTGTTTGTCTGTTATTGGTGTATAGGAATGCTTGTGATTTTTGCACATTGATTTTGTATCCTGAGACTTTGCTGAAGTTGCTTATCAGCTTAAGGAGATTTGGGGCTGAGACAATGGGGTTTTCTAAATATACAATCATGTCATCTGCAAACAGAGACAATTTGACTTCCTCTTTTCCTAATTGAATACCCTTTATTTCTTTCTCTTGCCTGATTGCCTTGGCCAGAACTTCCAACACTATGTTGAATAGGAGTGGTGAGAGAGGGCATCATTGTCTTGTGCCAGTTTTCAAAGGGAATGCTTCCCGTTTTTGCCCATTCAGTATGATATTGGCTGTGGGTTTGTCATAAACAGCCCTTATTATTTTGAGATATGTTCTATCAATACCCAGCTTATTGAGAGTTTTTAGCATGAAGAGCTGTTGAATTTTGTCGAAGGCCTTTTCTGCATCTATTGAGATAATCATGTGGTTTTTTTGTAATCCCAGCACTTTGGGTGGCCGAGGCAGGCGGATCACGAGGTCAGGAGATCGAGACCACGGTGAAACCCCGTCTCTACTAAAAACACAAAAAAATTAGCCAGGTGTAGTGGCGGGTGCCTGTAGTCCCAGCTACTCAGAGAGGCTGAGGCAGGAGAATGGCGTGAACCCGGGAGGCGGAGCTTGCAGTGAGCCGAGATTGTGCCACTGCACTCCAGCCTGGGTGACAGAGCGAGACTCCGTCTCAAAAAAAAAAAAATCATGTGGTTTTTGTCATTGGTTCTGTTTATGCGATGGATTATATTTATTGATTTGCATATGTTGAACCAGCCTTGCATCCCAGGGATGAAGCCGACTTGATCGTGATGGATAAGCTTTTTGATGTGCTGCAGGATTCGGTTTGCCAGTATTTTATTGAGGACATTTGCGTTGATGTTCATCAGGGATATTGGTCTAAAATTCTCTTTTTTTGTTGTGTCTCTGCCAGGCTTTGGTATCAAGATGATGCCGGCCTCATAAAATGAGTTAGGGAGGATTCCCTCTTTTTCTATTGATTGGAATAGTTTCAGAAGGAATGGTACCAGTTCCTCGTTGTACCTCTGGTAGAATTTGTCTGTGAATCCATCTGGTCCTGGATTTTTTTTGGTTGGTAGGCTATTAACTATTGCCTCAATTTCAGAGCCTGTTATTGGTCTATTCAGAGATTCAACTTCTTCCTGGTTTAGTCTTGGAAGGGTTGATTTGTCCAGGAACTTATCCATTTCTTCTAGATTTTCTAGTTTATTTGCATAGAGGTGTTTATAGTATTTTCTGATGGTAGTATGTATTTCTGTGGGATCAGTGGTGATATCCCCTTTATCATTTTTTATTGCATCTATTTGATTCTTCTCTCTTTTCTTCTTTATTAGTCTTGCTAGCGGTCTATCAATTTTGTTGATCTTTTCAAAAAACCAGCTCCTGGATTCACTGATTTTTTTGAAGGGTTTTTTATGTCTCTATCTCCTTCAGTTCTGCTCTGATCTTAGTTATTTCTTGCCTTCTGCTAGCTTTTGAATGTGTTTGCTCTTGCTTCTCTAGTTCTTTTAATTGTGGTGTTAGGGTGTCAGTTTTAGATCTTTCCTGCTTCCTCTTGTGGGCATTTAGTGCTATAAATTTCCTTCTACACACTGCTTTAAATGTGCCCCAGAGATTCTGGTACGTTGTGTTCTTGTTCTCATTGGTTTCAGAGAACATCTTTATTTTTGCCTTTGTTTCATTATTTACCCAGTAGTCATTCAGGAGCAGGTTGTTCAGTTTCCATGTAGTTGTGTGGTTTTGAGTAAGTTTCTTAATCCTGAGTTCTAATTTGATTGCACTGTGGTCTGAGAGACAGTTTGTTGTGATTTCTGTTCTTTTACATTTGCTGAGGAGTGCTTTACTTCCAACAATGTGGTCAATTTTGGAATAAGTGCGATGTGGTGCTGAGAAGAATGTATATTCTATTGATTTGGAGTGGAGAGTTCTGTAGATGTCTTTTAGGTCTGCTTGGTGCAGAGTTGAGTTCAAGTCCTGGATATCCCTATTAATCTTGTGTCTCATTGATCTGGCTAATATTGACAGTGGGGGGAACACATACTTTTAACACATTTATATAAATATAATCCAAAGAAGGTTAAACGTCAATTCATATTTGACAATGCTTCCTGTATGATTTTATTATACCAAGTAAGCCAAATATGTCTCTTTTGGACTTCGGGGGACTTAATATCAAACAAATTAAATGAGGTCAAAAGGACTGAATTTAGAATATGATTTTGGAAACTTTGACAAATATCAAAAGTTTGAAACTCTTGATATCACTAAATAGGATCACAGGTCATTGTAAAATAAGTCATTCATTTGACCAAAGTGATAACTCAAATATTTTTTTAAAGCAAAAACCTTTATTCTTTCAGAGAGGAGACTTAATTTCCCAAACAGTAAGCAAGTCCTAATAAAGATGGCATGAAGCCAGTCAAGTCTGTCTTTCTTATGTTATAAACAAATCTATTAAATTGTAATTATCTTGATCATAAGATATAAATTCCATAAACCTTTTTTTTTTTTTTTTTTTTTTTTAGACAAAGTCTCGCTCTGTTGCCCAGGCTGGAGTGCAGTGGCACAATCTTGGCATACTGTAAGCTCTGCCTCCCAGGTTCATACCATTCTCCTGCCTCAGCCTCCCAAGTAGCTGGGACTATAGGCGCCCACCACCACACCAGGCTAATTTTTTATATTTTTAGTAGAGACGGGGGGTTTCACTGTGTTAGCCACGATGGTCTCGATTTCCTGACCTCGTGATCCGCCCACCTCGGCCTCCCAAAGTGCTGGGATTACAGGCATGAGCCACCACGCCTGGGCTCCATAAACCTTTTTTATAACATTTTATAATTTATTTAAATTAAAAAGTGGGTTAATGCTCCAAGAAAACCTTGTTAATTTGACAAGGTCTAGTAGAATCAATGTGCCTTTGATATTAATGTTTAATTTACAGAGAAAATCTGAGTTAATTTTATCTCTCAGGAAGTGTCTCACCTTTACAATCTCATATATCCACCTCTTCCATGATAGTCCCTGGGCTTAGAGGGGTTGAATAGTTTTAATTTCTGGCCCTGGGTCTCATGAACACAGTTTATTTTGATTGTCATCTTTTCCCAGGTTTGAAGATGAGGCTTTAACTGCCATCAGTGTTTAAGATTTAGCAGGACTTGGTATCCTTTTTAGACCCAAGAGATGCAGCCCTGTAACTTAATGGCATAAGGACTATAAAAGCAATACAGAAAGTTACATGGGTGTAATGATCTTAAATTTTAAAAGTTTAATTTCAGGTTTCCTAAGCAAATCAAAACTGAATAACAATGTCATAGGAATTATTTTGAAAAAACAAAAATCTGTTTGTGAGACCAGTTACCAAAAGGCAAAAAAAATAGAATGCATTTGCAGTGTGATTGTTTTTCCCTATGGGGAGTCCATTTAGATAACCTGGAAGTCAAAACTCACGAAAAGTGTACTTGAATTAGTTAGACATAGGAATAGTGTGTCCTGGGTCATAAGTGAACATTTTAAGTTTCATAGAAGAATTTAAAGCTAAGAGCACAGAATCTTGTCTTAGAAGACAACATTTCCTTTAAACTGTTAAAGA
Organism: Symphalangus syndactylus; assembly: GCF_028878055.3. NCBI lineage: Eukaryota > Metazoa > Chordata > Mammalia > Primates > Hylobatidae > Symphalangus > Symphalangus syndactylus. The sequence goes on along the minus strand of NC_072428.2, from coordinate 128,038,734 downwards.
AAAACATTTTTACCATCAGGCCACAACAGCAGTTAGTACCTGAGGAAAAAAGTTACAAGAGCTGATGAAAAACTTGGAGAAGAGAGAGTAATTATCTAAAGCCTTCTCAAAATGAAGAGAAAGCTAAAAACAGTGAGATGCAGTAAAAGTTGAAGTTTTGGGTTAAAGAAATAAAAATCTCAGCTGGGCGTGGTGGCTCACACCTGTAATCCCAGTACTTTGGGAAGCTGAGGCAGGCAGATCATGGGGTCAGGAGTTCGAGACCAGGCTAGCTAACATGATGAAACCCCGTCTCTATCAAAAATACAAAAAATTAGCTGAGTGTGGTGGCACACACCTGTCATCCCAACTACTTGGGAGACTGAGGCAGGAGAATTGCTTGAACTCGGGAGGCAGAGGTTGCGGTGAGCAGAAGTCACACCACTGCACTCCAGCCTGGGCAACAGAGTGAGACTCTGTCTCAAAAAAATAAATAAAAATAAAAATAAAAAATCTCTTGTAATTTTATTAGGAGAAAATTAATACTTTAAGAAAATGTTGTTCTAACTAATTCTTTAGTGTATTCGTGGATTTTTTCATATTAAAGCCCTATTTTTAGAAACACTATCATAAATAATTTTCTTTTAATTCTAGCCAACTTGATTACATGAAGTTTTTTTTCTCATAAATCCTCTTTTTACAAACCTTATTACTAGTTACACAAAACATTTATGACATGCTTGGGCTTCCTGTTTTGTCCTAAACATAGCTCTTTCTTAAATAACTAGTCATTGTAGGACAGAAAATTTACCATACAAGATTTTTTCTCATATAAAATTATTTTCCTTTTAAGCTTTCTTACCAAAAAGTGTCTCTTTATAACTATAACTGTCTTTACATCTCTCTTATTTTCACCATGTTGGCCAGACTTCTCTTGAACTCCTGACCTCATGTGATCCTCCTGCCTTGGCCTCCCAAAGTGCTGGGATTACAAGCATGAGCCACTGTACCCAGCCTTACCTGATTTTTTTTTTTTTTTTTTTTTTTTTGCTAAAATAGTTATTACAACAGGGATACTCTTGGGTCTTTAACATGAGAAAGGGTATGTTAGTCTGTTTTCATGATGCTCATAAAGACATACCAGAGACTGGGAAGAAAAAGTAGTTTAATTGGACTTAAAGTTCCATATGGCTGGAGAGGCCTCAGAATCACGGCAGGAGGTGAAAGGCCCCTCTTACATGGTGGTGGCAAGAGATAATGAGGAAGATGCAACAGTGGAAATCCCTGATAAAACCATCAGATTTTGTGAGGCTTATTCACTACCACGAAAACAGTATGGGAGAAACCATCCCCATGATTCAAGTTCCTTTTACCTTGTTTCATAAATAACCTTTGAATTAGACAAAAATTATTTTCCTTTAAATAAGAACACATTTGGTGTGTATGTGTGTGTGAGTGAGTGTCTGTGTGTATGACAGCCAGACCCTGTCTGTCCTCCACAGGCTGGAGTGCACTAGTACCATCTCAGATCACTGCAACCTCCACCTCCTAGGTTTGACTGGTCCTCCCGCCTAGGCCTCCTGTATAGCTGGGACTACAGGTTCATGCCACCACACCTGGCTAATTTTTGCATTTTTCGTAGAGACAGGGTTTCACCAACTTGGCCAGACTGGTCTTGAACTCCTAAGCCTAAGTGATCCCCCATCTTGGCTTCCCAAAATGCTGGGATTGTAGGCATGAGCCACCAAACCCAGCCAAGAGCACAATTTTTTAGAAAAATATTTTCCTATAATTTTTCTAAAAAAAATTGGAAATGACTCAGACATGTAATGAATATTATTTAATCCAATGTAATTTTAGATTCTAAATGCTATGACAAGTTTATTTATAAGAATTTACTCCATTTGCCTAATTATTATTATTATTATTATTTGAGATGGAGTTTTGCTCTCATTGCCCAGGCTGGAGTGCAGTGGCGCGATCTCGGCTCACTGCAACTTCCGCCTCCTGTGTGCAAGTGATTTTCCTGTCTCAGCCTCCTCCATTTTGGAGCTTTAGAATTTGACTGCCCCACTGGATTTTGGACCTGCATGGGCCCTGTAACCCCTATGTTTTGGCCAATTTCTCCCATTTGGAATGGCTGTATTTACCAAATACCTGTACCCCCATTGTATGTAGAAAGTAACTAGCTTGCTTTTGATCTTACAGACTCATAGGTAGGAGGGACTTGCCTTGTCTCAGATGAGACTTTGGACTGTGGACTTTTGGGTTAATGTTGAAATGAGACAAGACATTGGGGGACTGCTAGGAAGGCGTGATTGAAATGTGAGGACAAGAGATTTGGAGGGCCCAGGGGTGGAATGACATAGTTTGGCTCTGTGTCTCCACCCAAATCTCATCTTGAATTGTGCTCCTATAATTCCTACATGTTATGGGAGAGACCCAGTGGGAGATAACTTGAATCATGGGGATGGTTTCTCCCATACTGTTTTCGTGGTAGTGAATAAGCCTCACAAAATCTGATGGTTTTATCAGGGATTTCCACTGTTGCATCTTCCTCATTATCTCTTGCCACCACCACGTAAGAAGGGGCTTTCACCTCCTGCCGTGATTCTGAGGCCTCTCCAGCCATATGGAACTTTAAGTCCAATTAAACTACTTTTTCTTCCCAGTCTCTGGTATGTCTTTATGAGCATCATGAAAACAGACTAACATACCCTTTCTCATGTTAAAGACCCAAGAGTATCCCTGTTGTAATAACTATTTTAGCAAAAAAAAAAAAAAAAAAAAAAAAAATCAGGTAAGGCTGGGTACAGTGGCTCATGCTTGTAATCCCAGCACTTTGGGAGGCCAAGGCAGGAGGATCACATGAGGTCAGGAGTTCAAGAGAAGTCTGGCCAACATGGTGAAACCCTGTCTCTATTTAAAAAATACAAAAATTAGCTGGGTGTACTGGCTGGGCGCGGTGGCTCACGCTTGTAATCCCAGCACTTTGGGAGGCCGAGGCGGATGGATCACAAGGTCAGGAGATCGAGACCACGGTGAAACCCCGTCTCTACTAAAAATACAAAAAAATTAGCCGGGAGTGGTGGCGGGGCCTGTAGTCCCAGCTACTCGGAGAGGCTGAGGCAGGAGAATGGCGTGAACCCGGGAGGCGGAGCTTGCAGTGAGCCGAGATTGCGCCACTGCACTCCAGCCTGGGCAACAGAGCGAGACTCCATCTCAAAAAAAAAAAAAAAAATTAGCTGGGTGTGGCAGTGCATGCCTGTAATCCTTGCTATTCAGGAGGGTGAGGTGGGAGAATTTCTTGAACCCGGAAGGAGGAGGAGGTTGCAGTGAGCCAAGATCGTGCCGTTGCACTCCATCCTAAGCAACAGAGTGAGACTCTGTCTCAAAAAAAAGAAAAAAAAATTCAGGTAACACAATACAAAAGCAAGCAGATTATGATATGAGAGGACTTTGTCTGTTTAAACTCTTAGGGTCATAAAAAAAACAGAGGTTTTGCCCCAAAAAGGAGTCTAGCACCTTCTGTTTTCTTCAAGGAAGCCCAGGCTATTAGAAATTATTTTAGTTCGGCTGGGCACGGTGGCTAACGCCTGTAATCCCAACACTTTGGGAGGCCAAGGCAGTCAGGAGTTCGAGACCAGCCTGGCCAACGTGGTGAAACCCTGTTTCTACTAAAAATACAAAGAAATTGGCCAGGTGTGGTGGCAGGCACTTGTAATCCCAGCTACTTGGGAGGCTGAGTCAGGAGAACTGCTTGAACCCAGGAAGCAGAGGTTGCAGTGAGCTGAGATCGCACCATTGCACTCCAGCCTGGGCAACTATAGCAAGACTCCATCTCGAAAAAAAAAGAAATTATTTTAGTTCCCTCATGCAGCAGAGGGAGGCAAGAGGAAGGACAGACAGGTAGAAGTAAATGGAGAAAACATAATTCAGTCAACTAAGAAGAAAAAAACCTTTTTCTCAAAAAACAAGATCCTAGAGAGAAAGAAAACATAAAGGCCTTTTAAATGTATATATACATTATACATATTCTATTATGAATTTTATATTATAGATAATATATAAATATGAATTACATATTATATAGGTAATATATAAATATGAAAATGCACACAGAGACACATTTACATCTTGAATATTAGCTTTTAATTTAGCTGACTTTTAACCTTTGAGCTCTTAAAAAATCCTTTTAAATCTCAATACCATTTTTTAGCTGGGACAAACTACTAATATTTCAAAAGTAACAGAAATGTCAAGCCAGAGAGGACCTGATTTAGGAACCAACCCAGGCTGCCATGGTGAAAAAAAGGGTAGAATCTTAGCTACTGATTACAATGTGAAGTCATTGCTCTATCAGTTTGGCTTGGCTAGCAAAAGGTGACCTAGTTATGCAAATACAGTCCCTCAAGTAGTAAGAATCTTTTTTTTTTTTTTTTGCTGGCCGTTCCCCCCGCCGCCCCACCCGGCTATGGGAATTTAGCCAATTCAGAGGCTTTGTTCCCCATAATTTGGAACTTTTTTTCGGACTTGATCAAGTTGGGTAGAGTTGGTCAAACCCAATGGAAAAAGATCAAAACAACAACAAAAACAGAAACAAACAAAAAACAGTTAGCAAAACAAGCAATTGCATAATTTATACAATAACTGAATGCTTGAATGGTAAGGAAAAATTAAGATAGCTGGTTGTTAATGTTAACTTTGGTCATTAAGGAGAATTTCCAAGACAAAACCCAAATTCAGCTACTTAACTAGGAATGGGGCCCAGGCTGAAGACTGCTCTCTACCATCTTAGAAGCAGGAAAAATCTCAAACATTCATTCCCTGTTGGAAGTGAGCTGAAACTCCAGGAATGAGTTGCCTGCTCTCCATCGTCATGGAAGCAAAAAAGCTGGCCTTCTTGTTGGAAGTGAGTAACACTCCAGAAAAAGGAGTTGTACTGCGAAATAAACCTTAGATCGCAACCAAATTTGGGGAGATCAAGGATCCTCTGGAAGGGAGTAGCTCCCAGACCTCAGCAAAATGTCCTATTGGTTTGAGCAATAAAGATATTCATTCAAGCTGGTACCAAGCACCAATAGGAGATTTGTCAAAGGTAAGGGACACCTCCACTCAGAGCCCCTTACCTGGGTTGCCAATTTATAAACCAAAAAGTATTCAAGAGAGGTCTCAATTGATTAGAAGTTTATTTTGCCAAAGTGAAGGATATGTGCCTGGGAGAGAGGCCTGTTTCTTTCTCCAAAGATCATTTTTGAGGGCTTCAGTACTTAAAGGGGAAAAGCAGGCTGGAGGAGAAAGAGGGAGGATATGGTCACAGTACTGAATCCACATGTTGTAAGAGAAAAAAAGTACGTAGGGGAGTAGTCAATTATGTATTCATCCTGTGCTCACTATACCATAAGGCGACCACAGAATGGCTAATTGTGGAGATATTTAACTTATCTGTAGCTTGCTGCTTAGTAGCAAAATGGAAAGTAGCTTCTTGCATGACTCAGTTTTCAGGTTAATTTTTTTTTCTTTTGGAAGAGTGAGCTGGGGTCCCAACTTTCTACTTTCCTTTCACAGATCATATATTTAAAAGTGAACAGTAAAAATATGAAGCTGTTTGGGGCTCAGAAACCAATACCTCCAAGTATGGCATTTTGACTGGCTGAACTGAAAAAGCCTCAAGGTCTCTTTGACCTTCCGCTATCCTCCACTACCTCTCCCAAAGAAGCTGAAGTTGCTTTATCTGCCCAGGATCCGGACCCAGCAAGGAGGACAGTTGTTCTTTCTTCCGCTCCCTATTATCTCATTATCAATTGCAGAAAAGAATACCCAGACGTGACCATACCTGAGAAGACGGTATAATGACTCTCTCCAAGCATCATCTAAATTCCAAAGAAAATGATTTGCAAGTTGATCTGTGCTCTCCAATCTAATCATTCTCCTTATCAATTATTTATTGCCCCTCAATGGAATTCCTCTTCTACCTGCTGCCATAATCTATATTACCAGGGTACAAGCCCCTATTCTTTGTATAACTTCAAGATAATATATAAGTTTCTATAACTCAAAAAGTTTCTGTTACTCACTGGGAAGTTGGGTCTTCATTCTGAAGGCTCCTGTGTAACACATTGAATTAATTTGTATGTCTTTTCTCCTCTTAATCAGTCTGCTTCATGCCAGTGATTTTTCAATGAACCTTTAGTGGGTGAATGGCCATAGCCTCCACAATACGGCAGTGTGAGCAGGATGGTCAAAGCTATGCTTCTGTCCTGGAAGCTGCATTGAAGAGAACCCAGGAACCTGGGTAAAGGGTTCCTTTACCCGGAACCCGGAAGCAAAGGGGTAATAATTTCTTAGTGGCCAGGGGGCCTCTCTCCCTCTGTGCACTCCAGCTGATGAGATGGTACAAATCACTGGTTGTCTCCTCTACACGGTTTTGATCAATGGGAAAAAAGAATTTGTGTGACGAGTCTTGGGTTGTAGTGACTCTGGTGTACACTTGGTACTTGTGTTATGAATATTCATACTGTTTGACCCACTTCCCTCTCAAAAATAGTTTTTTTTGTTGCTTTTTTCCTTTGTCTTTTTCTTTCTGTGTTGTTCTGTCATAAAGAGGGGTACCATAGGGGAGAACATGAACCTAGAACCCCTTTAAACCCACTGTTCAAGGCCCTGCAGACTGATCAGTTTTCACAGTTCTATGTTGGCATCTGTAAAGACAAACTTTGCTGTAGGTCCCAGAAATAAAAATCAGATGAGAGTCCCCTCTCATCTTGTTTTATGGCCTTGAGAGCTTGACCTTGTGACTAGATGGGGGTACCCTCTCTTGGTCTCTGCCATCTGGACTGCATGAATTTTTTAAAAAATTTTAACTTTTATTTCTGACACAAGATCTCATTCTGTCATCCAGGCTGGAGTGCATTGGTATGATCATGACTCCCTACAGCTTTGATCTCATCAGCTCCAGTGATCCTTCCACCTCAGCTCCCCAAGTAGTTTGGACTATGGGCACGTGCCACAATGCCTGGCTAATTTTTTTGATTTTGTGTAGAGATGGTATCTCATTATGTTGCCCAGGCTGGTCTCAAACTCCTGGGCTCAATGTTGGAGGTGGGGCCTGATGGGAGGTGACTGGATCCTGCCTCAGCCTCCCAAAGTGCTGGGATTATAGGCATTACACTGTGTCCAGGAAGAGGGCATGAATTTTTGGGTTCATATCAGGGGACCAGTCTGAAAGGACAGGGAGTCCAAGATGTAATATTTTAAGCAGCACACTCTTCATCTCAAGTGTGTCAAGCTCTTAGGGGAGTTTTGTCTTAAAAGGTCCCGTCTCTATGGGGCTTCTGTTGTGTAAACCAAAAAGTATCTGAGACAGGTCTCAATCAATTTAGAAGTTTATTTTGCCAAGGTTAAGGACATCCTTGGAAGAAATAAACATGGAATCACAGAAACAGTCTGTGGTCTGTGCCTTTCTCTAGCTGTGATTTTGAGGGCTTCAGTTTTTAAAGGGGAAAAGTGGGCTGGAGGGGAAAGAGGGAGGGTACGGTAATCCACATGTTGCAAGAGAAAAGCAGCAGGTAGGGGAATTTATGTTTTCAATTTATGTATACAATTATGTATTTATCTCATGATCAGTAAATCAGCACTTTACATAAGATAAGGTGAACATAGAGTAGCTGCCTGTGGAGATGATTAACCTTTTATCTGCAGCTATCTGCTTAGGAACAAAAGGCAAGGCAACATCTTACATGACTCAGCTTTCAGGATAGTTTTTTTTCTTTTGGCATAATGAATTAGGGCCCCAAGTATTTATTCTCCTTTCACATTGTCTTTTGTTATTTTAAGTCTATTTCTGAGAGTAAGTTTTTTTTTTTTTTGAGACAGAGTCTCGCTCTGTCACCCAGGCTGGAGTGCAGTGGCGCGATCTCGGCTCACTGCAAGCTCCGCCTCCCAGGTTCACGCCATTCTGCCTCAGCCTCTCCGAGTAGCTGGGACTACAGGCGCCCACCACCACGCCCGGCTAATTTTTTGTATTTTTAGTAGAGACGGGGTTTCACCATGGTCTCGATCTCCTGACCTCGTGATCCGCCTGCCTCGGCCTCCCAAAGTGCTGGGATTACAAGCGTGAGCCACCGTGCCCGGCCTCTGAGAGTGAGTTTTTAATGATCATGGGGATTGCCTCCTCGATGCCCTCCCCAGGAATACCTCTTGCTTATGCAGAAAAAAACCTGGAAAATTACTACCTGGGCTTTCAAGAGGCTTTTGCATTGAGTTACTATTGGAACTAAGTACACCACTGAAAATAAAAAAGATTTTATACATTTCTTATTCTAAATAATTAATGGGAAAATCAAAAATTTTAAAAGGACATAGACTAGTATCATGGCTAGCCTTAGAAATTCTCTTGATAGGCCGGGCGCGGTGGCTCACGCTTGTAATCCCAGCACTTTGGGAGGCCGAGGCGGGCGGATCACGAGGTCAGGAGATCGAGACCACGGTGAAACCCCATCTCTACTGAAAAAAAATACAAAAAATTAGCCGGGCGTGGTGGCGGGCGCCTGTAGTCCCAGCTACTCGGAGAGGCTGAGGCAGGAGAATGGCGTGAACCTGGGAGGCGGGGCTTGCAGTGAGCCGAGATCACGCCACTGCACTCCAGCCTGGGTGACAGAGCGAGACTCCATCTCAAAAAAAAAAAAAAAAAGAATTCTCTTGATAAAATTAAAAGAAAAAGTTTTGACCTGAAAGTTAAAATCTTTTGCAAGTTCAAAACTGCCTGCTCTAGATTCCTTCCGGGAAGATCAGTGGAGACCACCTGATATGGTTTGGATGTTTGTCCCCTCCAAGTCTCACCTTGAATGTGATTCTCAGTGTTGGAGGTGGGACCTGCGCGGGTGGTGATTGGATTATAGGAGCAGATCCCTCATGAAGAGTTTAGCACCATTCTCTTGGTGATAAGTGAGTTCTTAGTTCATGCAAGATCTGGTTGTTTAAAAGAGTCTAGGATCTCTCTTCTTTCTCTCTCTCTCTCACTCACTCTTGGCATGTGACATGCTGGCTCCCTATCACCTTCTATCATCATTGTAAGTTTCTTGAGGCCTCACCAGAAATAGATGCCAGCAGCATGCTTCCTTTAAAGCCCGCAGAGCCATGAGCCAATCAAACCTCTTTTCTTCATAAATGACCCAGCCTCAGGTATTTCTTTACAGCAATGCAAATACAGGTTAACACACCACCCCATGCCGTAGTACAGTAGCTAAGGTTCTCCCATTTGACTAATGCTGCATGGGTTCAATACCCAGCCAGGGAATTAGTCTTTTCTGGTTTGATATTTGTGTGACTTTTGCCATTTATTGACCCTTTTTCCTTCCATGGACAGTTTCCGATTTCTTGTCCTGCGTTTTCCTTTCTCTGAGCTATCTCTAGGATGATTCTGGATCGTGTAAAAATTGTTTGCCACCTCTTTGGAGAAAACTCGTGTACCCATGATTAAGTCGTAATTTTGAATTGAGACCCTTAGAAAGATACCTTTGGTAAAGAAACTCAAAAGCCAAAAATATCAGCTGTTGTCCTGGCTAAAAATCAGCTTAATAAAAAGCTGATATTCAGGTGTTCTCTCTCTCTGTCTCATTCTCTCTATATAAATATAGACACACACGTATATATATATATACACGTGTGTGTGTGTGTGTGTGTGTGTGTGTATGTATTTAAAAGGCCTTATAGTTTTCTTCCCTTTTTTTGATTCTATTTTTGGGAATTTTTTTTTTTCAGATGACTGAAACCTTTTTAAAGAACTCATGTGTTTGGTTTCTATGTTCACTTCCTTTTCTTAAAAATTGTTCTTCAAGTTAGTTTTATTTCACCCTATTCTTCATATACTGTAAATTCTAATAGCCCGAGAACCCTTAAGAAAAACAGGAAAAGGTGCCACAGACTCCTTTTTGGGAGCAACTGCTTTTTTTCCTCATGGAATCCCAAGTTGTAAATGGACATAGTCCTTTCAGATCTAAAACTGTTCTTTCTGTATAGTGTTATGTGGTCTTTTTGGCTTTTTGGGGTACCAGAAATTACTTTGCATTGTGCAAAAATAACCTTGGTGTGTGTGATAGTTAAGTAAGAGATACACTCTTAGAGATGGCTAGTGGTAGTTACTTATAGTGAGTGGTTATTACTCCAAGGTGCTACTTATTTTGTGGCACATTTGGAGGGGAAAAGGTGCTTTTGGGTATTTAAAAGCTATGTAAATACCCCCACTCCCCAGTAAGGGATAAGACTCCTATGGGGGATGTGCTGATCACACAGTGGGCTGATTAGTGTTGAGTTGTCCACCAATCTTGGGAGAATGTTGCTGCAGCGGAGTATATTGTAAAAGCTTTGCACTGTCACATTCCATTGTATTCCCCTCTTTTTGGGGACCCAAGATTCAATGTAAAATGGGATCCTTGATTTTGGGGCATCTGTGTTCTGCCTTCCAGCTTTGCCTACTTGTTGCATATTTAAATATTAAAGGTGCATGCTTTCCTGGCCCTTTCCTTACCGAAAACCAGTTATCTACATAGGGAATAAGTTAAGTTAAAAAGCCAAAATAGAGGCAGAGCCCAGTGGCTCACATCTGTAATCCCAGCACTTTGGGAGGTCAAGGTGGGAGAGTCACATGAAGCCAGGTGTTTGAGACCACCCTGGGCAACATAGTGAGACCCCACCTCTACCAAAAAAATTTAAAAATTAGCTGGGCATGGTGGCATGCCCTGTAGTCTTATAACCAAAATGGAGGCTCAGCTGCTCACTGCCAACAGAGTCCATTTAATAAGAGTGAGATCTGGTATAAAGAAAGTGATATTTTATTCCAAAGCTAGCTTAGGGGAAGAAGTTATAACGCTTCCTGCCTAAGGGTACCACTTTTCTTTTGGATCAGAAAGGAAGCACTTTTAAAGGGGGCTTAGCATTAATGGCACAAGGGGTGGGGGGAAGTGAGCAGGTGAGGGGTTGGCATGTTAGCTTAGTGCCATATCTACCAGGTGATCAAGCTGGTGACTGCTGGTGTCTCCATGGGCAGGCATACTTTGGGTTGTAAATGGACTGTTATCTCTGGAGGCAACCTCCTGGTGGGTGAGATTTCCTTTCTGGAGCTCCTAAGCATATAGTTAGGTGAATTTGCTCTGTAGGGAATGTCTGGTGAAGGGGAGGTAAAAGGCTATTAAAATTTAGAAATCTGCATTTCTAAAGGACTAAGTAAAAAGTGGGGAAAGGAGGAAAAAGAAAAGAAGAGAGAGAGAGAAAAAAATAAACTATTGCTTAGGAAAATGGGAGTATTTGGTTACAATTCCCCACTACCAAGTTCCCTTCCATCTCTGTGAAATTGGGGTACTGTATTTATTCTGGCTACTTCCTGCTGAAAGACGGTGTAGTTACTGGGTGTTGGTATGGAATTGATCTGTTTGGATTTGGAAATATTCACGAATACCTGGACTTTACAGATGATATTTGTTGGACCATTATGGTGCAAGGTCTGGAAAGTCTCTGGGGAAAGCCCGTCTTGCATTCCCATATATATGGAGAGTGCAGCAGCAGTAAACTCCACAACAGAGGGATATGCCTATCCTTGAAATCAGGGCCAATATTACAGCCAGCTTTTGCTACCAGGATGGTACTGACCTGAGTCAGGACAATAATCATTGGTCTAGTGACAATGTGGAGTCAGACAAAGCTTTGATTTGTTGGTATGTATCTTGCAGGGCTATCTGAGACATTTCCCAAATTTACTGGGATGTATACACAGCAGTTAGTCTTAATTATCATACAGGTTGCCCACTGCCCATCATAACTGGATATAATGACAGGTTGGCTAAATATGTATTTAACAGGTTACAGGAAGGGCTATGAATACTCATGAACATTGTCACAAGTACTATCTAGTTCTTGAGAATGGATCAGTTTAGTTAAATATCTGCGTCCCATCCAGGAAGTGGCATTGCGGATGGGCTAGGCCTCTACATGTGATGAAGGCAAACAGATTATTAATAAGAGGCATTTCTGTGGAGACAGTAGAAAAACAAAGGTTAACACTGAGCACAATTTATTCAGATGTTAGACTCAAAGCATCTTCAGTTACAGAGGAGGAAGGCTGTGGTAGTCTGACACGTCTTTCTCATCTATATTACAAGGAATGATGTAGTAGTAATTTCACTGATTCCAAGTCAGAAAAATTTGCAAGCAATAATTTGGGGCTTGAAGCTGGGATGGAATTCAGGGTTCAGTCCTAATAGCTGAAAATAAAAACTCACAAACAGTGAACACAACTAAACTCTAACAACAGGTGTACTATGGTTTTTTTCTAAAACATATTTTTTCTCTCTAGTTATTTTTACTAAAGACAAGTCATTGTAGAACCAATTTATTTGCATAATAAATTTCAGTCTTATGTGTGGCCTGAACATTTGCATAAAGTATAGCAAAGAATAATTACTTGCCACATAGACTCTTTCTAAAATTGACTTTGCTGGTAGTGTTTGATTCCTTTATTCCATAAGGAATCTCAGATTAGATTTTTAAAGCCTTGAGCCCAGTCATGGATTTATCTGTACGTGCAAATACCTGTACGAGTTGGGGGAATTCCTCTCCTTAAGGCCCCAAGATAATCTGGGGCTCCTGGACCTGTCAGGTGACATTCTTTACTTACCACAGGTGAGGAACTCTATACAAGGACCGTGTAGACAAGGTATGAGGCCAGTTTTCCCAAGGGGCTTTTATTGGCTCTGTAAGTCAAATGTGATTCCTTAAAGCAGTCTGTTTATACCTGAAAGTATGCCACTCTAGTCAAACCTTGGTAAAATAACCAGGGTCTCCAATGGTGTCTCGTTACAAAAGAAAAAAGATTCTTACTGAACTTGTACAAACAACTATACTGCCATAAATTAAGTACACTTACAAATAGTTTTCAAATTCTGAGGAAACAAGGTGGACAGAAAGAAATACCCTCTAAATTTTGCTCTCAAGAGTGTACTTTACCCAGTTGCTAAAAGCTGCAAACAGTACAAAAGATGAAAGGTTTTCTGAACTCTGTAAAACAAAAGAATTAGCAATGTTTCAAACAAAAAGTCCTAAAAAGACTATTTTGGTCTTCCATTAGTTCAGTCTATGTAATTAACTCCTGTCCTGCTTGACATTTATGAACACATTAACTCTCTATGGGAGTCTTGGAAGTTTTTTTTTTTTTTTTTGAAACGGAGTCTTGCTCTGTCACCCAGGCTGGAGTGCAGTGGCGCTATCTCGGCTCACTGCTAGCTCCGCCTCCCGGGTTCACGCCATTCTCCTGCCTCAGCCTCTCCGAGTAGCTGGGACTACAGGCGCCCGCCACCACGCCCGGCTAATTTTTTGTATTTTTAGTAGAGACGGGGTTTCACCGTGGTCTCAATCTCCTGACCTCGTGATCCGCCCGCCTCGGCCTCCCAAAGTGCTGGGATTACAAGCGTGAGCCACCGCGCCCGGCCCTGGAAGTTTTTCCCTCTATTCTAATGTCACAATTTTCAAAGTTATCAGAAACCTAGATTCCAGGGCAACTTTCAGAGTCCTATAGCTGATTATAAAGCTGCCTATGAAAAGAATCAGAGTGAAATAACAATTGGCAACTGCATACAGAGGGGTTTGAGGCTCCCTTTCCTCTGGGGATTGCCAACTCTCTCCCCCAGCCTAACAAATAACTCCGCTCACCGCCACTCAGGCCTGCAAAGTGAACGCCAGGCCACCGGGGCATGAAGAGTACTAGGGCAAGGGGGCTGCTCATGGCAGGATCAGGGGAGGGGCTGCCCAGGCTGAGTGAGGGGCTAAAGTCTCAGAATAGCTATGGTTAAAGTCTGATCACCTTATGGAACAAAACAATTTAACATAATTATAATTGTTACTGATAATATATAGACATATCAGAATTATAGGACATAACAGAATTATGGGAATCCTATACAATTTTGGAACACATGCTAATAATATATTTATATGAATATAACCCAAAGAAAGTTTAAACACCATTTTATATTTGGCAATATCTTTCGTATGGTTTTAGTATGCCAAATAAGCCAAATATGTCTCTTTTGGACTTTAGGGCACCTAATATCTAAAAGGGTTAGCCAGATCAAAGAAAAAGCTTAATTTAGAATTTGACTTTGGAAAGTTTGTCAGATATCAAAGGTTTAAACACTTGCTATTACAAAATAGAATCCCAGGTCACTATAAGTCATTTATTTAGCCAAAATGATATCCCTCCTTCTCAGGATGAAGATATATTCCTATCTTATGAAAACATTCAAGTAACACCCTGGACATTTTCATGTTACTCTCTTTTTTAGTACCTGGTGATTGGCTTTGGTTAGATTTTCTATTTTAACCAATGCTTCTTCCTGTTCTTTCATTTTTAGCTTCTCTTTCAGTTTCTCTGCTTTGAACAGTTAGGTACAGTCATTAAATAGCTTTTGTGTCATCTGCATGAAGAGCTTCAGTGTGTTGGATATCAAGCCATGTATTGTCCTGTTCCAATGGGTCTTTGAATTGCAGTACAAGTATGGAAACATGATCAGCAGAATCTTTGCTGTGCTATTACTGATCAAGCTCATAATGTATTCATTATTCCAGTAACAGAGTGCCTGCTCTGCCACCTGGAAGTGTGAGCCGGAGACACATTTGGCTAGCTGCCAGAAGAGAGGCTCCGTGATCTTCCAAATTCCAATGGTTCAATTATATCTAAAATTTCTTCTAATTTGTTTAAGAAAATTACTTCTTTTGGACTGTAAAACTCTGGCCCATATTTGAGAAGTGCCATCACCATTGATACAGTGAGGGTGCTATCCTTTTCTAAAAACTGTACTACACAATATGCCAGCTGGGGATGGTAGACACTCAGAGATTTCACTTTGTGCAAAGGTATAGCACCTTGAATAAGAAAATCTTCTTTTAGTGGTAAAACAAATCCATTAATCATATTTCCCAACATATCTAGTAACTCGGCTATGCCATCATGATGCTCTGTTTCATAAATAAACCTATAAAATATATTATTTATCTGTTTTCTGATATAAGCTCTCAAGCCTAAGAATTTCCCATAGATTCTGCAAAGGCTGATTTTAGGAAAAGCTCTCTCCCAGGCCAGGTATCTGGCTTACACCTGTAATCTCAGCACTTTGGGAGAGTGAGGTGGGTGGATCACTTGAGGCCAAGTGTTCAAGACCAGCCTGAGCAACATGGCGAAACCCCGTCTCTATAAAAAAATACAAAAATTAGCCAGGTGTGGTGGCACGTGCCTGTAGTCCCAGTTACTCAGGAGGCTGAGGTGGGAGAATTGCTTTAACCTGGGAAGCGGAGGTTGCAGTCAGTGAACCATAATTGTGCCACTGCACTCCAGCCTGGGTGAGAGAGCAAAACTCTGTCTCAAAACAAACAAACAAAAAACTAAACAACAACAAAAAACTCTTCCCTGAGGATCTTCACTGTCAAAGCACTCTAAAAGCTGCAATACAAACTTCTGATCAATATATTTCTTTGCTGTATTAGGTTGGAAATCTGGAGACTCTAAAAATCTATTTTTTTTTTTTTTTTTTTGAGATGGAGTCTTGCTCTGTCGCCCAGGCTGGATTGCAGTGGCGTGATCTCGGCTCACTGCAAGCTCCGCCTCCCAGGTTCACGCCATTCTCCTGCCTCAGCCTCCTGAGTAGCTGGGACTACAGGTGCCCACCACCATGCCCGGCTAATTTTTTGTATTTTTAGTAGAGACAGGGTTTCACCGTGTTAGCCAGGATGGTCTCAACCTCCTGATCTTGTGATCCATCCACATTGGCCTCCCAAAGTGCTGGGATTACAGGTGTGAGCCACTGTGCCCGACCTCTAAAAATCTGAAGAAAAATTCATAAACAAGCTGTAAATGGGGCCAGGTTGCTTCTAACATTGGTTTGTTTTTCTCTGGGCCAAATTCAGCTCCTGGACGATAGAAGGTGGTAATGTTTGAAACATGTCAACTTCAAACATATGGACTACTTCTGGGTAAACAGGCTCTGTGATCCTATTCCAATGATGGGTGATAAATTCTTCCATTTCACTTAAAGTAGCTCATTGTTCTTCCTTCCACTTTAGGTCATTTTGTGGATCAGAAGCAAAGTCAAAGAGGACACAACACTGATGTAACTTCCAAATAAAAAGTGTCTCTTGATCAGCAGGAAGAACATCATTTGAAGATGGTAGTGTTTGAAGTTCTTTGTTATTGCCTGTGCTAAACCTTGACGAATTTTGCTGTTTTTGTCTTTCTTCATTATGGGCTGAGAGATTGGTACATTTATTTTAGCAGATACTGTAGATAGGACTGCAACAAGGCTATTTTTTCTGAAAGAAATTTGCTCTGATCTTACTGTGTCTTGTCCTTCTTTTAAACTTTTTCCACTTTTCCCTGCTTTTGGTGATTCTTTTTCTTTTTATTCACGTGCCACCCCCCAAAACCCTGCCCTGTCCCCACCCCCACCGCCACCCCTACCACGCCACCCCACCATTGCCTGCTCCTCGCAGCAGCAGCGCCCCCACCTTGTCATCATGTCTCCCTGGCCACAACCACCACTGCCATCAGGGGACTGAGTCATTCACTGTTCTCCTTCCCCTTTTCTAGGCTCCCAAAGGCTGCGGTAGCTGTGGTGGAAGCTCAGAAATTTTTAAAAAGCAAAAATGTTACTTGTTGATAGAGGGTAAACTCAACTTTCCACACGAGACCCAATAAAGACAGCATGAGGCCAACCCAAATCTGACTTTTCTCTTTCTCCCTTCTCTCTCTTTTTTTTTGGTTGTTTATTTAAAAGGCAAAACAAACAAACGAAAAAACCAAAAAAAAACTTTCATTATCTTTTAGTAATTACATGAAAATCTTGTTCAAAAGAGAAAGCCAAATTGCATCTTTGCATTAGTGTACTATTCTTAATAAAAGGCCAGGGGTGGTGGCTCACACCTGTAATCTCAGCACTTTGGGAGGCTGAGGTGTGGATTGCTTGAACCCAGGAGTTCAAGACCAGCCTGGGCAACATGATGAAATACAAAAAAATACAAAAAAAGTAGCCAACCATGGTAGTGCATGCCTGTGGTCCCAGCTACTTGGGAGGCTGAGGTGGGAGGATCACCTAAGCCCGGGTGGTTGAAGTTGCAGTGAGCTGTGATTTCACCACTTCACTTAGCCTAGGCAACAGAGGAAGACCCTGTCTCAAAGAAAAAAAAAAGGAGGCCCAGTGTGGTGGCTCATGTCTGTAATCCCAGCACTTTGGGAGATTGAGGTGGGTGGATTTCTTGAGCTCAGGAGTTTGAGACCAGTCTGGGCAAACATGGTGAAGTCCTATCTCCACCAAAAAATACGAAAATTAGGTGGGTGTGGTGATTTGTGCCTTTAGTTCCAGCTACTCAGGAGGCTGAGGTGCGAGGATTGCTTGAGCTCAGGAGGTGGAGATTGCAGTGATCCAAGATTGTACCACTGCACTGCAGCCTGGGTGACAGAGGGAGACACTGTCAAAAAAAAAAAAAAAAGCTTCATTAAACCTTATAAAAAAATCTATCCAATTTTAATTAGCTGACCATAAGGTAAAATTCCCATAAACCTTTTATAATCCTTTACAATATTTTGTTAAAGAACAAATCAATGCTCCAGGAATACCCTGTTATCCAGACCCATGGGCCCAGATTCTGGCCCTGAATTAGGTGTGGCTTTATTTTAATATTGAATTTACAGAAGAATTGAAAAATATCCTTCAAATTTTAGCCAACTTGCTCATACCCACAGAACTTCCTTTATAAGATCAATCTTTCACAATTTACAGCTTATTTAAACCTTCAGTTTTTCCCCGTTACTCTTTTAGGTTAGGACAATCCTTAAAAACTTCTGAATTAGACAAAATTACATTGGCCAGGTACAGTGGCTCACACCTGTAATCCCAGCAATTTGGGAGGCCAAGGTGGGAGGATTGCTTGAGGCTAGGAGTTCCAGACAAGCCTGGGCAACATAGGGAGACCTCATCTCTACAAAAAATTTTAAAAAATTAGCCAGATGTGGTGGCACACGTCTGTAGTCCTAGTTGCACATGGAGCTGAGGTTGGAGGATGGCTTGAGCCAGGGAGATCGAGACTGCAGTGAGCCGTGATCATGCCACTGCACTCCAGCCTGGGTAACAAAGTGAGATCCTGTCTCAAGAAAAATAAAACCAATAAAACCCCTAACCGTTCCCTTTAACAAAGGCCATACTTCCATGCCTTCTTATAACCTCTTACCAAAAGTACGCTCTACTTTCCTTATACACCTTGTGTGTTAAACTCTTTCTCTAGTAGTTTCAAGTACATGTCATAGTGTTAACTCTTTGCAACTTTTATTTTTGGCAAAAGACCTGGTAAGTAAGTAAGTAAGTAACTGTGTAAGGGATTGTAGAGCTCAGGAGTAAGACAGAGCTGCAGACAGTGTCTGACTCTTCCCAGCCTAAATCCTTTCTAAAATCTGTTACCTGTAAAGCGGACAAGTCAAATGATTATCAAAAATGTCGGCCGGGCGTGGTGGCTCACGCCTGTAATCCCAGCACTTTGGGAGGCTGAGGCAGGCAGATCACCTGAGGTCAGAGTTCGAGGCCAGCCTGACCAAGATGGAGAAACCCTGTCTTCACTAAAACTACAAAATTAGCCAGGCGTGGTGGCACATGCCTGTAATCCCAGCTACTTGGGAGGCTGAGGCAGGAGATTCACTCGAAGCCGGGAGGTGGAGGCTGTGGTGAGCCAAGATCATGCCCATTGCACTCCATCCTGGGCAACAAGAGTGAAACTCTGTCACAAAAGAAAAAAAAAATGTCATAGAAGCAGTTTATGACATTAAAGCATCTAACAGACAGTATCTGATCTGCCTAATTTAGACCAAATGTATAAATTTTGAAGACATCTTTCATTTTACCAATAATCTTGAAAACTATATTTATTTACCAAAGACTACTAAAGTCACGTGAACTAAAAGGCATTAAAGTGCCTATTCTACTGACAAAATATTTGATTAAAGCACTTGTTTTTCTTTAAGTCAAATAATTAGAGCTCTTTTATATTAACTTCATATACACAATACATATAAATACACAGACAGACAGAAGATGATCTGGTAGTTTGAAGACTTTTCATTTGCCAGATTTTAAGTTTCTTCATTGGATTACTGGCTTCAGGGTGGAGCCCTTTGAGGAACAGGGCCGAGAAAGCATGGAGTTTCTAGGGCCTAACATTTAATCGTGTGAAAAACAGGCATCACTGGAAAGCAGAACAGATTTCCAAAAACCAAGGATTCCATTTTTACACCGAATCCTGAGTCCCCCAAAATTGAAGGAAATCATACAGGAAAAGACAGTACAATGGTTTCACTGGTGCATTTCACTTCGAGGACATTCTCCAGAGGCTGACGGGCAAACGAAAGCCAATCAGCCCATTTTATAATCTGCCCATCCCCCATTCCATGCCTTTTAGCTGCCAATAGAGCATGTTTTTCTTCTCATTTAAATGCAAGAAGAAAGAAGTACCAGCCTGTAATAATGCCCACTCACTGTAAGCAACTGCCATTAGCCATCCCTAAAAATATATTTGTTACCTAGCTATTACACACCAAGGCTAAAAGTTCTACTGTAATGCAGAGTAATTTCTGATGCCCCTAAAAGTCAAAAAGTTCAGGTAACATAATGCAAAACAGAACAGAGCCTTAAGATTTTGATAGGGATCTTTCTACTAACAATTCTTGGAGTTCCATGAGGAAAACAGAGGTTTCCCCTGAAACGGTGTCTGTAGTGCCTTCTCTGTTTCTCCCAAGGAGTCCCAGGGTATCAGAAATTACCTTAGGCCCTCTCATGTGAGCATTGAGGGTAGCATGAAGGCAGACAGAGTTCAGTTGACTGAATATATGAATATATCATATATAAATTATTATATCATATAAAAATATAAAAATTATATATGTTATATTATATGATTGTATATTATATATACTTATATAATATGTATATAATATATATCAGCATTTAGTTAGGCTGACTTTTAATGATAGAGCTTTTTTTTCTAAAAAAAAAAAAACAAACGAAAATCTTTTAAAATCTCTTATTACCAGATTCCAGGTGGGAAAAACAGCTGACACCTCTGGCCTTTAGGTTTTTGTTTGTTTGTTTGTTTTTTGTTTTCCAAAGATATTCTCCCAAGTGAAACCAATAAGCTTTAATTAAGGTTACAACTTAACCATGGATGTATGAGGTATCTCCAAAAAGATGGCAAGCAGTTTTCACAAGATCTAGAATTCCCAGTAGGGTAGCTCAGAGAAAAGATAATTCAAGACAGGAAACCAGAAGCTGTCCTTGGAGGGGGAAAAGAATCAACAAATGGTAAGTCCCATGACTATCAACTAGAAAGGACTTACTTCAAAGGCAAGAGTTGAACCTAGACTGCCAATGTGAAAGAGCAAAGCCTTAGCTGCTGAGTTAGCACAAGGTGATTGCTATTGCTTTTTCCAGGAGTCTAGAGCAGTTACTGTTGAGCTTGCAAAGGATTTTAACTATTCAAGAGAATTAAGGCTAGACATGACCTTATCATGTGTCCTTTTTAGAGCTAAGGAGTCAAAGCCCTATAACTTAACAGCAGAAGTACTTTAAAGGTAATACAGAAAGTTACATGGATGTAATAACCTTTTCAAATCCATAATTTGAATTAGCTTTTAGATAACTTTTGAATTAGATGAAAGTATTCTTTTTCTCAATAAGAACACATCTTCTTTGGCACATTTTATATAAACCTGGGAAGCAATAAATCCTGAACTGCCTATCAGATATTAGAATTTCATAGATGCAATATTAGCATTTTATAGTTCACAATTCTGGAACATATTTCCCATATAATAAAACTTTCTTAAGTGGAAATGATCCAAATATTCAACAAGCATCCAAAAAGGGGTAGGCGTGGTGGCTCACGCCTGTCATCCCAGCACTTTGGGAGGCCAAGGCAGACAGATTGCTTGAGCTCAGGAGTTTGAGACCAGACTGGGCAACATGGCAAGACCTTGTCTCTTCCAAAAATACAAAAAAAAGCGGGGTATGGTGGTATGCGCCTGTAGTCTCAGTTACTCGGGAGGCTGAGGCAGAAGAATCACTTGAGCTTGGGAAACAGATGTTGCAGTGAACAGAGATCACACCACTGCACCCCAGCCTGGGTGACAGAGCAAGGCCCTGTCTCAAAAAAAAAAAAGATTTAAGATTTTAAATTATACAAAAAGTTTATTTTTTCTAAGCATTTGTCTCATTTATAGGTACTCCATTTTCTCATTTTTAACCATTTATTTAGATTACTTCTGAAAACTAGGTTATGACACAAAGGTGGTCATTATTTAAAGTTATTTCTCTATTAACCACTTTTAAAGCTTGTGAACATCAGGTGTTTATTTAAGAACCTTATAGTCAAACACATGGACGTTTTGTTGACAACTTAGAACAGGGGTCCCCAACCCTTAGGCCATGGACCAGTCCATAGCCTGTTAGGAGCCAGACTGCACACCAGGAGGTAAGCAGCAGGCAAGCGAGTGAAACTTCATCTGTATTTATAGCCACTCTCCATTGCTTGCATTACTGCCTGAGCTCCGCCTCCTGTCAGATCAGCAGTGGCATTAGATTCTCATAGGAGTATGTACCCTATTGTGAACTGTGCATGCGAGGGATCTAGGGTGTGTGCTTCTTATAAGACTCTAATGCCTAATGATCTGTCACTATCTTCCATCATCCCCAGATGGGACAGTCTAGTTACAGGAAAACAAGCTCAGGGCTCCCACTGAATCTATATTGTGGTGTGTTATAGAATTATTTCATTATATATACAATGTAATAATAATAGAAATAAAGTGCACAATGTATGCAATGTGCTTGAATCATCCCCAAACCATTACCCTCTTCCCAGGGTCCATGGAAAAATTGTCTTCCACGAAACCGGTCCCCGGTGCCAAAAATGTTGGGGACTGCTGACTTAGAAGATTTAGCTGTTTCTATTAAACAACAATTAAATGTCCTATTTATCAAAAATTACACAAAGATCATTCTTTTTGGGGCTAGGTTTATAGTTTTTTAACTTTTCTGCCAAATTTTGATGCCTTATAATATCTGGCAGAGATAAATATGAAACCACTTCATCAATAAATCTGAACAAAAATGTATATTGACAATTCGTAAGGTATTTCTAATATTATTTTACCAATAATTTTAAAGCCAGCTTATTTATTCAAGATTTTTCTTAAGTCTCATGAGTACTCCTTAACTTTAAGTCAACTTGGTACCTTGTAGCAGCAACATATAACAAAATACATGTGTGTACACATAAACACACATATACACACTCATATAAACAAAGATCCTATAGCTTTTATTTTTGAACTCTAGCCGAGAGATATCAATGTAAACTCATCAGTTTATTAAAAAACAGTTGAATCCAAATGGTGGTTTTTATCTTAACACCAGTAAAGTAACAGCAGATTTAAAGCAGGCAGGCAGAAAAGAAAATAGAGGAAGATATAGTCTGGCCAGCCTCTGCATAGGAACCAGGTTTTACAAGCAGGGCATGAGAAACAGGAAAAGGAAATAAAAAGAAGAAACAGTAAGGCTGGGCACGGTGGCTCACGCTTGTAATCCCAGCACTTTGGGAGGCCGAGGCGGGCGGATCACGAGGTCAGGAGATCGAGACCACGGTGAAACCCGGTCTCTACTAAAAATAAAAAAAATTAGCCGGGCGTGGTGGCAGGCGCCTGTAGTCCCAGCTACTCGGAGAGGCTGAGGCAGGAGAATGGCGTGAACCCGGGAGGCGGAGCTTGCAGTGAGCCGAGATCGCGCCACTGCACTCCAGCCTGGGTGACAGAGCGAGACTCTGACTAAAGTGATAGAAAGGGAGCTCGCAAGCTTCCAGCTACTACACGGCACAGGGTTGATACTCCCATCACCCTTGTTTATCTCCCATTCAGGAGAGCCTCAGCATCCCAGGTCCACATGATATGGGATGGGACCCTCCCACCTTCACAAGTCACTGGTCAAGATGAGCTGTTTCCAGTCATAGGGAGCTAGGGGAGCCTGCAGTTGAGGGGACTAAGGCTGTAGGTGGCTCTCTGAAGATAGTTAGAAGAGTGAGATTGGAGGTAGAGAGTGAAGAAAGAAATCAGGGCCCATTCACAAAGTACATGCAAACAAACAGCATACTTCCAAATGAGTCTCCAATCAAGGAGGCTGAATCTGCAATCAAGGAGATCCTGAATGCCCCTCCCCAGGTCCAAATGGTTCCATAGGCCCAGCAAAGCTCCCATGGTGCTGCACTTACAAAGAGAAACACCTAAAATACTCAAATGATGTCACGAGCAGCCAAGTCTTAGGTAGAACAAGGCCCCAGTGACACCCCAAAAGAAGCAGAGGGTGATTAGGTGCACTTCCAGCTAACTCAGCCACTTCCAAAGTTTGCTGGGTTTTACAGAGGTCACTTTCTTTGTACCAGCGGAGAGTTGAAGGCAGCAGATGTGCTGTGAGGCGAAAGGGAGGCTCCCCCAAAACAAAAGCAGTTTTGGCAGCTGCTGAGAAGTTCCCTAATGTTCCTGTCATGAGAAGTTCCCTAATGTTCCTGTCATGAGATGTTCCCGAATGTTCCTGTCATGAGATCTGCTAGCGATGAGCAGCTGGTGCTCACAGGTGACCCCAAACCTTGCCCGGTAGCAAAACCCAGCTGTCAGGCACAGACTCACCCAGAGCATGCAGCACTTCCCCTATATGGGCCACCAAAATTGTAACTGAAATGCAGGTTCAGCTATTTGCTGCTTGCAGAGTCCAATTAACAAGAGTGAGTTCTGGTATAAAGAAAGTTGTTTTTTTGTTTTTTTTTTTTTAATTATTCCAAAGCTAGCTGAAGGGAACAAGTACAGGCTTCCTGCCTAAGGGTATCACTTTGCTTTTGGAGCAGAAAGTGAGCACTTTTAAAGGGGGCTTAACATGAACGGCACATGGGGTCGGGAGAAGTAAGCCAGTGCGGCATCTACATGTTAGCTTGGTATCTTATCTACTAGGTGGTCAAGGTGGTGACTGCCTGTGTCTTTGTGGGCGTGTGTACTTTGGGTTGTAAATTGACTGTTATCTCTCAAGGCAACCTCCTGGTGGGTGAGATTTCCTTTCTGGAGCTCCTAAGCAGATAGTTAAATGAACTTACCCTGTAGGGAATGTCTGGTGAAGGGGAGGTTAAAGGCTATATTTGCATTTCTAAAGGACTAACTAGAAAGTGGGAAAAGGAGGAGAGAAGAAAGAAGATAGAAAAAATAAATTATCTCTTAGAAAAATGGGGATAGTTGGTTACAGTTCCAGCTACTTGGGAAGCTGAAGCAGGAGGATTGCTTGAGCCTGGGAGGTCAAGGCTGCAGTGAACCATGATCACACCACTGCATTCCAGCCTGGGTGACACAGTGAGACCCTGTCTCAAAAATGAAAAGTGATACGGTTTTGCTCTGTGTCCCCACCCAAATCTCATCTCGAATTGTAATTTCCATGTGCTGAGGAAGGGACCGGTAGTCCCCATGTGTCGAGAAAGGGAGATGATTGGATGATGGGGGCAGTTTCCTACATGCTGTTCTCGTGATAGTGAGTGAGTTTTCATGAGATCTGATGGTTTTATAAGTGTTTGGAAGTTCTTCCTTCTCTTTTCTGTCCCTCTCACCTGCTGCCATGTGAGACCTGCCTGCTTCCCTTTCCGCCATAATTGTAAGTTTCCTGAGGCCTGCCAACCATGAAGAACTGTGAGTCAATTAAACTTCTTTCCTGGGCCGGGCGCGGTGGCTCACGCTTGTAATCCCAGCACTTTGGGAGGCTGAGGTGGGCGGATCACGAAGTCAGGAGATCGAGACCACGGTGAAACCCCGTCCCTACTAAAAATACAAAAAATTAGCCGGGCGTGGTGGCGGGCGCCTGTAGTCCCAGCTACTCGGAGAGGCTGAGGCAGGAGAATGGCGTGAACCCGGGAGGCGGAGCTTGCAGTGAGCCGAGATTGCGCCACTGCACTCCAGCCTGGGTGACAGAGCAAGACTCCGTCTCAAAAAAAAAAAAAAAAAAAAACTTCTTTCCTTTATAAATTACCCAGTCTCAGGTATTTCTTTACAGCAGTGTGAAAACAGACTAATACAAAAAGAAAGAGAGGGAGAGAGAGACAGAGAAGCAGAGAGAAAGAAAGAGCAAGCAAGCAGGCAAGCTTTTCCTGGCCATCTTAACTGAACTTATGCCATTTTTTCCTTGGTTTGAGCAAATGATGGTACAATATATAGGACTAATATCTTAGCTCTGTGCTTTTGAAATATACATTTTCTATCTCATTTCACCTAAGAATGTTCCTTTATAAAGACAAATATAGGGTTATCTAGATAATAATTTCCTAGGGCAATAAAATAGGCAGTTGGAAGAGTGTATGGGGAAAAAAAAACTATTTAAAAACTGGCTAATGAGACTTGTATAAACCTGTAAGATCTGCTTCTATCTGTGTATCTGTGTCATGTGTATGATGTTTCACTACCAAAATATATAATAGAGCTCCAATTAATTGACTTAAAAAAAAAGTAAGTGCTTAAATCAAATACTTTATCAAAAAAACAGAAACTTTAACTCAAATGTCTTTTCGTTCACATGACCTTAATAATCTTTAGTAAAAGATAATTTTATAATTATTGGTGAAATAAAATAGAAACGTCTTCAGGATTTAATGTAGACATTTGATCTGAATTAGGTAGGTCAGATGCTATCTTTGCTAGAGGTTTTAAGGTTATAAACTGCTTCTGGAATATTTTTGATGCTTGTTTGACTTGCCAGTCTTAGCACCTTTAGATTCTAGGCTCTAAAAAATAGCATGATAAGGCCTGGGGACATGTGGAGTTCTCTCTGGCCCAACTATGCCTCCTCGCTGTGGTGGGAAGGGTCATGTATTATCTGCAGCTCTCTCCATTTGTCCTGGGCTACACATCTGATACATAACTTAAATTGCTTACCTCCTAGGTTTTTCATTTAAAAATTATGAAGAGTTAACATTGTAATTAATATATGTAATTAAAACCACTAGATAGAAGAGAAAAATTCTATATGTAAAGTATATAAGGAAAGTAGGATGTGTTTTTGGTAAAAGGTCAGAGAAATGTAGTGTTTTTTTTTTAAGGGAAAGTGATTTTTCCTAGCTTGGAGGTTTTTAAGTTGTTTTAAATGGAAGGAAAAATGATAGATAAAATGAAATGGATATAGAAAATTGGGAAAGTAAATTTTTGTCCTAAGATAAAATGATAAGATAAAACTGAAGATTTAAGTAAGATTGTAGTGAATTGATCTTATGAAAGGAATTTTTTGTGTGATCAAGTTGGCTACAATTTAAAGGGTATTATTTAGTTTTTCTGCAAATTAAACATTAATATCAAGAGCACACCATGCAGGGCCAGAGTCAGAAACCCTGTGTTGGAATAAAAGGGTTTTCTTAGAGCTCTGATCTGTTCTTTACTAGAAAATTCTAAATGGTCAGAGTGACTGAGATTGAATGGATTTGTTTATAAGGTTTTATTAAAAATTAACTTCAGTGTTAATATACTATGCAAAGGCAAAATTTGGTTTTCTCTTTTAAACAAGATTTTCATGTAATAATTAAGAGACAATAAAATATGTTTGCTTACTTTTTGAGTAAACTGCCAAAAAAAAAAAAAAAAAAGAGGAAAGAAAAGAGACAGATTCAGTTGGCTGCAGGCTGTTTTTATTAGGTCTTATTGTTTGGGAAACTGAATCTCCTCTCTATCAAAGAGTAAGGATTTTTTTTTTTTCTTTTTGGAAATATTTGAGTTATCACTCTTGGCTAAATGAATAACCTGTGATCCTATTTTGTGATCTCAAGTGTTTTAAACTTTTGATATTTGACAAACTTTCCAAAATCAAAATTTCAGGTTTGAAATTTAGTCCTTTTGACCTTATTAACTTTTTTAGATATTAGGTCCCCTGAAGTCCAAAAGAGATTTTGGACTTATTTGCCTTACTTGGTGTGTTAAAATCATAAAGGAAGCATTGTCAAATATCAAATTAACTTTGAGTTAAATAAATATTAGTATGTGTTCCAAAATCATATGAGATTCCTGTAATCCTGATATGTCTTAGTATATATTTTATTATCAGTAATAATTATGATTCTGATGTAAATTGCATGTCACAGAAATAAGCAAATTTTCTTGTCAGTTGTATCTTTAACCATGACTGTTGGTTTTTTTTTTTTTTTAGATAGGAGTCTCACTCTGTCACCCAGGCTGAAGTGCAGTGGCATGGTCTCGGCTCGCTGAGCAACCTCTGCTTCCCAGGCTCAAGTGATCCATCCACCTCAGCACCCCCGTAGTTGGGACTACAGGCTCATGCCACCACACCCAGCTAATTTACTTTACTTTTTGTACAGATAGGGTCTCCCTGTGTTGTCCAGGCTGGTCTTGAGCTCCTGGACTCAAGTGATCCACCTGCTCAGCCTCCTAAAATGCTGCGATTACAGGTATGAGCCACTGCACCTGGCCTGTCCTAAGACTTCTATCATCCATGCACAGTTCTTGTTTTACTTTGATTCTTCTCAGAAAGTAGTTTATGATCAGCTACAGTTCAAAAGTTACTTCTTCTTTAGGGAAGTTCATGGAAAGGACTCTGATGGGTGCTCTTGAATACAGGTTTCTAAGTTTGGAGGCTGTGTCATTGGACGAGAGAGAAAATTGCCAGATCTTTCATTGAAGAGCTGACATGTTCATGAGGATTGCTGGCCCAATCTTGGACGGAACAAAGGTTAATTACATGGGACCGAACTAATATATAACTGAAATAATTTTTTATACCTTTTTTGTTTGAAACATTGCTGATACTTTTTTGTTTTGTTTTTCAGAGTTAAGAAAACTTTTTTTCTTTTCCTTTTTTGGGGGATGGGTTCTTGCTCTGTTGCCCAGGCTGGAGTGCAGTGGCATGATCTCAGCTCACAGAAACCTTGACTGCACAGGTTCAAGCAATCCTCCTACCTCAGCCTCTTGAGTAGCTGGGACTACAGGTGTGCACCACCACACTAAGATAATTTTTTGTATTATTATTTGTAGAGATGAGGTCTCACTATGTTTCCCTGGCTGGTCTTGAACTCCTAGGCTCAAGCTACTCTCCCACCTTAACCTCCCAAAGTACTAGGATTACAGGCATGAACGACTGTGCCCAGCTGAAAACTTTTTTTGAGTTATTTATAGCTTTTAACAATTGAGTATACTCTTGTGAGTAAAATTTCTCTGTACCTGATTTCTCCAGGATTTGGAAACTATTTGAGTATTTTTAATTTATGGCAACACAGTTATTGGGCATAGGTTCAATAAGAATCTGTTTTTGTTTTTGTTTAGTAACAGGTCACAAGTGGAGACACTGGGTATTTTACCAAGGCTTTGACTAGAATGGCATATTTTCAGATATGAGAAGACTGCTTTGAGGAATTGAGATTGACTTTATAGAGCTCATAGCCCATCGGAAAAACTGGCATGGTGGTGTGTGCCTGTAGTCCCACCTACTTGGGAGGCTGAAATGGGAGGATTGCTTGAGCCGGGGAGGTTGAGGCTGCAGTGAGCCATGATCCTGCCACTGCACTCCAGTCTCGGTGACACAGTGACAGCCTGTCACAACAACAACAACAACAACAAACTCCACAGACCAAAGTACAGATACAGTTGATCTTTATTTATGGATTCTGTATTTGAGACTTTGTCTACTTGCTAATATTTATTTGTAACCCTAAAATACTCATGGTATTCTTATGATCCATATTTTGGACCTGCATAGAACAGTGAGAAATTTGAATCTCCTGGTGTGCCCCACTGCACCCAAAATTTGAGTTATCCCAGTGAGGTCAAACAAGACCAAGTTCTGCCTTCTTGTTCTGGCTGTAATACGGTAAAACAGGTGTCATTTTTGTGGTCAATTTAGTGCTAAACATAGCATTAAATTCATTTTTGTGGTGCTTTGTTGGTGATTTCGCTGTTTAAAATGGCCCCAAGCAGCCGGGCGCGGTGGCTCACGCCTGTAATCCCAGCACTTTGAGAGGCTGAGGCGGGCAGATCACGAGGTTAGGAGATGGAGACCATCCTGGCTAACACAGTGAAACCCCGTCTCTACTAAAAATACAAAAAAATCAGCCGGGTATGGTGGTGGGTGCCTGTAGTCCCAGCTACTCAGGAGGCTGAGGCAGGAGAATGGTGTGAACCCGGGAGGCGGAGCTTGCAGTGAGCTGAGATTGTGCCACTGCATTGCAGCCTGGGTGACAGAGTGAGACTCTATCTCAAAAAAAAAAAAAAAAAAAAAAAAAAAGAAATGGCCCCAAGCATAAGGGTAAAGTGCTGTCTAATGTTCCTAAGTGCAAGAAGGCTGTGATGTGTTTTTTATGTAAAATACACATGGATAAGTTTTGTTCAGTCATGAATTACAGTGCCGTTGGCCATGAGTTCAATGTTAATGAATCACCAATATTTATTTAACAAGGTGTCTTTAAACAGAAACACACATAAAACCAGGTTGCTTCTATTTTGTTTCTGCATATTTATCAGTTGATACACGTTAAACATAGATTGATACATTTGTTTCTTTATATGTACTGATTGCTTGATGAAATTGTCGTGAGCAGAGTCTCCCAGGAACCTAACCCCTATTTTCCCTATGAGCAATGGTTCTGTGATGATTTTATAGAACAGAGCTACTGCAAATAATGAGAATAGGCTGTACATGCAACAGCATGGACCCATCTCACAGACGCGTGAGTCAGACAAGGAGTATATGCAGTAAAATTCTATTTGCATCATGCTCAAGACCAGGCAAATCTGATCTATGGAAGCCAGAAAGGCAATGACCTCTGGAGGAGCACTGACTAGCAGACAGCATGAGGGCACTCTTTGGGTTGATGGAAATGTTCTCTCTCTCCACCTGAGGGTTGCAAATTAATCTGGAACGTGAGATGTGGTTTTATTTTACCACTGCTGGGGCCAGGAGTGGCGGCTCACACCTGTAATCCAGTACTTTGGGAGTCTGAGGCTGGAGGTTCGCTTGAGCCCAGGAGCTCGAAACCAGCCTGGGCAACATAATGAGATTCTGTCTCCACTAAAAATACAAAAAATTAGCCAGCCATGGTGGTTTTATTTTACGACTGCCCAGCTCTTGCAATCTTTCCCTTTGGGTTTGCTAGTTGCATTGTTCCTCTATAGCCACTTGGTGGCACTGTTGGAGAAGTGACCAAAACGGCTGAAATTGAAGTTCCCGTCCTTTCTAGTTCAACTAAAGGGCTGTGTCCTCCGTCCTCCTTTAAGGAACCTCTTGTCTCCACCAACCTCTCTTGTGACACGATGCCAACAATGTTAGCCAGGCCTGGTGGCATACGCCTGTAATCCCAGCTACTCAGGAGGCTGAGGCAGGAGAATTGCTTGAATCCAGTAGGTGGAGGTTGCAGTGAGCTGAAATGGCACCACTGCACTCCAGCCTGGACAACACAGCCAGACTCTGTCTCAAAAAAAAAAAAAAAAATTCAACACCCTGAGCCTGATCTT
Source organism: Symphalangus syndactylus (assembly GCF_028878055.3). Lineage (NCBI taxonomy): Eukaryota > Metazoa > Chordata > Mammalia > Primates > Hylobatidae > Symphalangus > Symphalangus syndactylus. The sequence goes on along the minus strand of NC_072428.2, from coordinate 128,008,151 downwards.
CTATCACTGGGAGAAGGTCACATACCAGGAAATTCAGACGTGCAAAGCATATGATCCCCGTGTCATACAATTGATGTTTCTAGAAGTAAAACCTGTTTATCAACATGAAAAATGCTTCATCCTTTTCCAGTCAGCTGCTAACAAGAATGCATTAAATCCACACTGGAGGACGGGGGATTTTCAAGATATCTTATTAAGTGATAAGAGCAAACTGCAGAGAAATGTGCATAATAAAACAATGACCGAACTTCTCTCTGTCTCTGTGTATTTGTATATGATTATATGAGCATAAAGGAAGTATGGAACAATATGTACGAGGCTGTTACCACTGTGTTCTTGGGATAGGATGGCCATGAGCAGATAAACAATGGAAAAAAAAAACCTTCACTGCAAAATGACTCATGTGAACAGCAACATGTATAACATTTTAATCTTATTTATTTAATTACAGGTTAGATGTATATCTCTGTATGGCTATGTGGGTGCATACATAGACACACAGACATATATACTTATGTATAAATTAATTTTTTCCTATATATTTTCTGCCTTTTACATTATGCCTAGACCTTGGTCACACCAAAATTATACAAGTATTTTATCTCTGGTTTCTCTGGATGGCTTTGTTTTATTTTACGCTAATATCCTTAGTCCATCTGAAGCTTTTTTTCATATAAGTTGTAAGGTAGGGGTTTAATATAATAAAGTTTTATTTTCAAATTTTCTACAATCTTTAAAGAAGCTGTAGTGTATTAGCAGCCTCCACACAGTGGCAAGTTAGTACAAGTATAAATTCAGCATGTAATTGTGAAGCCGAGGGGTGGCCCTGGGACGGTGGAGTTCAAGATCTCCTGAGGTCAGCAGAGGTGGAGAAGGAACAACGTATGTGATTCTGGCTGCTCGTACCTGTAGCTGTTCCTGTTGTCCTGGGGACTTTGGCCATTTCTGAATTTGCCAAGATGGGAAGAGGTCTGTTTCCAAGGGTAACCTGCTTTCTAGGTTTTCAGAGTCCCCCCCTGCTCCCCCCTTTCAGAAACCGAGAGGCAGAGAGACGTGTTTCCTTGGCTTCAGGCAGAATGGTTCCATCCAGCACCCCCATCAGGGGCTATTCTCTATCAATAAGCAATCTGCAGCCAACTGAAGTCAAGGCACCTGTGCCATCCCTTTTCAGCTCATTTTCTACCCCAGGTGGACTTCTCAGCGGTGGGGAGCAGCTCTCCTTCTCCCCTCCTCTGTCTGACTCTTTATCCCAGTACTCAAGAGTTCTCATTACCAATTTATTTCACATTCCTGAGGCTTATCCTGATTTCCTGGATTCCCTAGGAAGGTATTAGATTCTTGCAGACATCTTCTCTCCTGTTTGTTCTATATACACTAAAGAGGCCAGGTGCAATGGCTCATGCCTGTAATCCCAGCACTTTGGGAAGCTGAGGTGGGAGGACAGCTTGAGCCCAGGAGTTCGAGACCAGCCTGGGCAATGAAGCAGAAAACCCGTCTCTATACAAAATAAAAAATTAGCTGGACATGGTGGCATACACCTGTAGTCCCAGCTACTCAGGAGGCTGAGGTGGGAGGTTCACTTGAGCCTGGGAGGTTGAGGCTGCAGTGAGCCATGATCACACCACTGCACACCAGCCTGGGTTGTAGAGCGAGACCTTGTCTCCAAATAAATAAATAAATAAGAAATAGACATTGAAAGAAAATCCTCAAAGCTGGGAAATTTCTATTATACTGAATACTGTTAGAACAGGAAGAATTAAACAAAGGAAGTCCAGAGGGTAGTAAAAGTTTGCTCCCATTCCAAACTGGAATAGAATGATAGAACATGTTAAAATAAAAAGAAAAATCTCAACAGATGGTAGAAAGTCAAGAGCATGAAGGAGTAAAATAAATACATCTTCAGAATTTATTAAAACAATGTCAGGCCGGGTGCAGTGGCTCACGCCTGTAATCCCAGCACTTTGGGAGGCCGAGGGGGGTGGATCAGGAGGTCAGGAGATCGAGACCACGGTGAAACCCCGTCTCTACTAAAAATAGAAAAAATTAGCCAGGCGCGGTGGCGGGCGCCTGTAGTCCCAGCTACTTGGGAGGCTGAGGCAGGAGAATGGCGTGAACCCGGGAGGCGGAGCTTGCAGTGAGCCGCGATCATGCCACTGCGCTCCAGCCTGGGCGACAGAGCGAGACTTCGTCTCAAAACAAAACAAAAAAAACAATGTCAGAGATGAAATGGGCAGGATTCCATAGTTTGTGGTATTATTAAAAAAAAAAAAAACTGCCCGAGAGGAATGAGATGATCTGAGAAATGCAACTCTGACTGAGTAATCCCAAATGGTTTCAGTAACGACGGCAAGGGGGCTGTACTTGGAGAACTCAGTGTGTTGGTTGGGGAAGGGCTGAGATTAGCTCTTGAATGGACAGGTACAAAGGAAAGAGAGGAGGCAGAGAACATTAGAGGGTGACATACACCTTGGAGAGTCATTGCTGTTGTTTAGAGCCTCCCAGGCTGTTGTACTTTGTGATGGCAGCCTTGGGAAACCAATAGAGTATGTCTTCCTCTCCCCTTCACATAATCCTCACCATTCGGTGAGGGAGACCTTGATAAGCCAACTGCTGTCTACCCCACACACATTCTTTGGCCAACAATTTCACTTGAGAAGCCCAAGTCTTCACAGCTTGTGTCATGTGCAGGTGTCAGGATGTGGCACCATGGATGCCTTTGCACAGCCTTTTCACGTTGGCTTAGTCAGACTTTCTCAGGCTGGAGTGCAGTGGGGTAATTATAGCTTGCTGCAACTTTGACCTCCTCGGCTCAAACCATCCTCCTGCCTCAGCCTCCCAAATAACCAGGACTACAAGCGTGTGCCACCACATCCAGCTAAGTTTTAAAACTTTTTGTAGAGATAGCTTGCTATAGTGTCCAGGCTGGTCTCAAACTCCTGACATCAAAGAGTCCTCCCAACTCGGCCTCCCAAAGTGCTGGGATTACAGGAATGAGACACCGTGCCCGGCCCCATTTCTTTTTTTAACAGAGTTTTAAACCTGGAAAAATGTATACACAATGGTGTCTAGAATTTAGCAGGTACTTAACAGTTTTCCCTGTGGATAAACTGAAAAAGTACAAGACACAAAAAAGGAAAATTCAATAGATTAATTTTTATTGAGTAGTCAAATAAAAAGCATGCTGATGAGTGGGGCCATGAGAACTTGGAAGGTGGATTCTATTTTCATGATGTGAGGGATCTGTCAAGTGCCCAATTCTAGATACGATTTATCTTAATAATTGAGATGAAGGTATAGAAAGCACATAGAACAAATTTGTAAATAGACTGACACATGGAAACATAGCAAATAATATCAGAAAAAAATCAGAGAAATGTCTTGTTGGCTAATGTATCTGATTTTCATTTTGGGAAAGTATGACTTCCAGTCATGCAAGTGCCATGAATCTATTAATAACAGACAGCAGAACAAGGATGCCAGCGAGCAGCTGGAAGGAGAGTCAACTACATTGCTAAGTTCTAAGAAGGAGATGAAAAGGGAAAGAATTTCATTTTCAAAATGCAAAACAGGAAGACAGGCTGGTAAGAAGTTGTGTGTACATTTAACAGAGAAGTATACGCGAAACAAAGGAGGCTGGAGAAACCCACCACGAGGGATTGTGATGCTATTATTAGAGTACAGGTAAGTTTAACCAAACCATTTAGGGTGCCAATGATCATAATACATATTTCACAAAGGAAAAACCTAGTGGCTTAAAACAGCATACATTTATTACCTGACAGGTCAGGAAGTTGAGTGTGGCTTAGCTGGGTCCTCTGGCTTAGGGGATCTCACAAGGCTGCAGTCAAAGTCTTGACTGGGTCTGTGGACATATGAAGGCTCGCCTGGGGAAGGATCCACTTCTGTGTTCACTTACATGGTTATTAGCAAAATTCAGTTGCTCATGGGCTGTTGGTCTGAGGGCCTCAGATCCTCACTGGCTGTTGGCTGGCCACATCCTTGCTACATTGGCCTATTCACATTGCAGTTCATGGCACGGCAGCTGGCTTCTCTTAAAGCAGGCAAGCAAGAGAGGAAGAGGAAACAAGCAAGTCAGGAGCCATGATCTTTTTGACATCTTTTCGCTTTTGGCATATTCTTTCTGTTAGAAGAAAGTCCTCAGGTCTAGCCCAGACTCAAGAGGAGGGAATTACACAAGAGCGTGAGCACCAGGAAGTGGGATCACTAGATGCCATCTTGGAAACTGGCTACTACGTGGGGTATAAGCAGGATTAGACTTTGTCAAAAGCAGAAATGCTTCACAGATAAATGTTTGTATTCCTACATTAAGGAAGATGTACAGATGGTTCCTGACTTATGACTTATGATTTCCTGACTTTATGATGGTGTGAAAGAGATATGCATTCAGTAGAAGCTGTACTTTGAGTTTTGAATTTTGATCTTTTCCCAGGCTAGCAATACGCGATATTGTATTCTCTCCAGGTGCAAGGGAGCCATAGCTCCCAGTCAGCCACACAATCATGACAGTAAACAACCAGTACTGTGTTGCCAGATGATTTGGTCCAACTGTAGGCTCATATAGGTGTTCTGAGCACATCTAGGGTAGGCTAGGCTAAGCTCTAATGTTTGATAGGTTAGGTATATTAGATGCATTTTTGACTTATGATATTTTCAATTTATGATGGGTTTATGTGGATGTAATCCCATTGTACATGGAGTGCCAGATTAAAAAAATAAGAAAGGCCTTTAAACATGGAAAGAGCGATCTATGGAAAGAATGTGGTGAAGTGGATACCAGGCTGGAAAAGAAAAACCAAGAACCTAAGAGAAAAATGAGAAAACTATTATATAAGGAAGGTGTGTGCCCATAAACTAGAGCTTCTATTTAAGCATTAAAATAATCTCAAAAGCTGGGCGTGGTGGCTCATGCCTTAAATCTCAGCACTCTGAGAGACTCAGGAGAGAGGATTGCTTGAGCCCAGAAGTTTGAGGCCAGCCTGGGCAACAAAGTGAGATCTTGCCTCTACAAAAAATTTAAAAATTAGCCGAGTGTGGTGGTGCACATCTGTGGTCCAAGCTACACGGGAGGCTGAGGCAGGAGAACTGCTTGAGCTCAAGAGGTGGAGGCTGCAGTGAACTGAGATCGTGCCACTGCACTCTAGCCTGGGTGACTGAGTGAGACTCTGACTCAAAAAAAAAAAAAAAAATCTCAAAAGTCCCCCAGAAGATAGGACCAGACAAATGGAATAGTTAATATGATAAACTGCTGCTTTAAAGACAACATAGAGTTCAAAGACATTTGTCCCCACCCGCCAAAAAATACTTGCCAAGGAGACAACACAATAGCTAATACCTGAATGTGCCATTGTAAGAAACTTCTAGAGCTAACTGGCAAAGACCTACTTTTATATTTAAGATAGGTAAACTATATTTTTAAGGGCTTCTTTTTTTTTTTTGGAATTAAAAAGGAGGAAGAAGAATCACAGTGTTGGGGGAATTCCTTTAGAACAGGCTATTCTAGGAGGCAGGCCTGGTGCTCTGCTCCTGGCTCACCTTTCCGGCCTTTCTCACCCCTCCCTGCCAAGCACCGCTGCTGCAGCCACACTGGCCCCTCCCAGCAGTCACGGGAACACCAGCTTCTCCCGAAATCTCATTTCCTTTAGGAAGAACTTCCCTGATCAACACGTAAAATAGCATCGATCTTGACGCATCCTGTTTTCCTGCGTTTATTTTTCTTTATAGCAATTTCCACTTTCTGAATTTAAATGTTTATTTCTTTGTTTATTGCCTGACTCCTCTGAGATAAAAGCTCTATGAATTCAAGGACTGGGCTCACTTCTGTAGGACCTGGAAAAGCATGCCATTGACTCTTATCAAGCAGATGAAAGAAAAAAATACAATAAGTGAAGTCCATAAAAAATACAAGAACCCAACAGAAAATGGGCGAAAAAGGTGAAGAACAATGACAATTTGCTAGGGCTGCACTAATATAAATGCATGTGCATGAGGAATGTTTGTATTTTTGTATAATATGTAATCCATTAAAAAAATTCCGAGAGATTCAAATGAACTAAAGTACTTGAAAATGTTTAAGTCCCCCGCGCAACAACTCTCGCGCCCCCTGTCGGCGCGCTGGCTAATTTCTGAGGATTCTCTGCAAGAGGCCTGAGCTCACCCTCCCTCTTTTACAAAATGTATTCTTGTCGCTATTTCATTGGCTGTACCTTTCAGACGTCCCTTTCACATTAGTCAAGCCTCCAGTCCATCACTTCCGGACCCAAGTCTTCTATTGGTCCGCTGTAGGCGACAGCCGTCAGCGAGCCGCGCTCAGACAGGAGGAGTTCCTCGGTGACGTCACAGATTCTCGCCGGCTACATTCCAAGGCGTGGGCGGAGACTTCCCGAGGCCTCTGCCTTTGGGGGCGGGACAAGACCGAGAGTGAGACTCCTGATTGGGTCTTCTGGGCAAGGCGGATATCCGATTGGTCAAGCCTTGGAGGGAGGTGGGGCCGCAGCTGGGTCCTGGAGCAGAGCCGAGGAGCCCTGGGGTGTCTCAAAGTTTGTGTCTGGAGCGGTAGTGGCAAGTGGACTTGCGGCTAAGAGATTTTCCTGGGATGAGAGCGGGTCCTCTGCCTTCATTTTGGATGCACATCCCGCTTTAGCCCCGGCAGCCTTTGGTCCGGCTCGTGCCCCTGGGGATTCTCGGATCTCCGAGGACACCGGACGGGAGCGCTTGGCCATCCTCTCTCCGGCAGAGGAGCAGACTTTTGCTTTCCAAGTGCAAAACTACACACACGCGCGCGCACACACGCACGCACACGCGGAGAGAGAGGAACCTCGCCGGTCCGAGGCAGCTCTGCGCGTCCCCTCCTGCGCTTAGCATCCTCGGCCCAGCGCGGCCCGCACCGCCATGGAGGTGCTGGAGAGCGGGGAGCAGGGCGTGCTGCAGTGGGACCGCAAGCTGAGCGAGCTGTCAGAGCCCGGGGACGGCGAGGCCCTCATGTACCACACGGTGAGGACCCGGCGGGCGGGGCAGGAGGGCTTTCAAAGCGGGGAAGTGTTGTCACGCGAGGAGCAGCTGGAGTCCTGGGACCCGGGAAGGCAGAGTTTGGGGCAGGGCATGGTCAGAATCAAGAGGTCCTGGGCGAGGTGTACTTTAATGTCTGAGCAGATGAAGGCGGGCAGCTGGCCCCTTTGCATTTCTCATGAGAGTAATGCCGCTTTGTATTCCTGTAACAATTCATGCTTTTTTTCCCTGAGGCTTTTTCCATCTGTAATATCATTTGCTGTTGTTAACAGTACTGTAATGCGGGAGAGGGAGTGTGTATTTTGAGAATAGCATGTCTCCGCCTAGTTTGCTATTGATTTTTTTTTTGAGGTTTTCAAAAACTGGACAAGATTAAGTAGAATTTCCTTTTCATCCGTCTCGTATTCTGTCTTCCTCTCTCCCTCCCTTCCTCTTCCTTCATATTTATATTTTAAAAAGTACACGTGTGTGTGTGTGTGTGTGTGTGTGTGTGTGTGTGTGTGTGTTGAAAGGGGTCCTCTACGTTAAGGAGAAAGGCGGCTTTATTTGCCTTCTTAAACTGTACGACCAAGAAGTCTCCTTCCTCCCTCTTCAGAGGAAAAACCAGCAGAGGCGTATGGAAAATCTGAGACAGTTGCATATTTAAGAAAGGCTCTGGGGAAGGTGGGACAGCTCACCAGTTGCTTGTTCAGTCTTATACTAATGCCTCAGAGATCTCTTTGGGGATTCAACTGTCCCAGAGTACGCACATTTCTTTTAAAGTTTTTAATGTCAACTTTTTGGTATTAAGTTTGCAAAATGAAATTTTGTTTTCAATAGCCAGCACTGATCATAGGACTTTATGCAAGATCTCTTTGTTTGATTCTTATCCATGCAGATGTTTGTAATGGGGGTGGGGCTGGGGTGAGGGGGGACACTAATGAGAAAACCACTGGAGGCTTGGCTGCTTCCCCTTCAGGCTTTTTTAATGGGGTCAGTACCAAGATATTTGAAACTTTTGCAAAATGGCCTGCAGGCTCCACCTCTTTGGCCTTTGCCTCTGGCTGACGTTATTTTGGGACAAGGAATGAGGGCCTCCCTGCTGATTCCCACCGAAGTATTTGTGGTGGCTGAGAGTGGCTTGTTTAAAAAAAACGCAGAGTGCAGGGCTGAGAGGGAGTGGTAGTTCATGCTGGGGCAAAAGCCAGATGTTCAGTGTGATCTTCTGGGCTTTGCTTGCTGAGCCTGTCCTGGGGACACCGTGTGGGCAGCACGGGGGTTGGGGTCCCAGATGTGCTTCCTGTCGTCAGTAAAGAACTTGGAGTATGTTGGTCCTCAAATATCTTTTGATGATTGGGTGCTCCAGGAGTTTCTACTGACAGGCTACGTTTTACCCATATGCAGAGGGGCAGCCCTTCTCTTTTGTTCTTGAAGTATTCTTTGGCCGTAACAGTGTCTCATCCAGCAGCTGCAATGCCACAGCTAGGGGATTGTCTTTCAGCTGGGATGAATGTCTTTCAGGTGGGATGAATTACGCACAGGCATCTATCTACCTTGCTGTTCCTTGGCCCTGTGGCTTGCATTTGTGAGTTCACAGGGAAGGGTGCGAGATGCTACCTGTGACTGTGGCATTCACTCAGGGAAGAACTGCTTGGACTGGCTCTAACTAACACCTTATGCACAGTTTCAGGGAGTAGAGGCCTTACATTTGCTTTGATATTAACAGCCCAGTTTTTCTGTCATTGTGATAAAATAGGAATGTGTGATTATTTTTCTTTTAATTCTATTTTTAAAAAATGCTTATTATGTCCTCTACTTAAGTACATGTCTGTTGTGAACAGCACATTCCTATAAAATGCTGCTCATCATTGCTGCAAGTCAGTGCAACAAACTGTGCATATGAATTACTGTTGAAAGAGGTATTGGTTTAGCAGCACAGATGATTGGGTTATATTTCTCTCAAACTAAGGGACATTTGGGAGAGGTGGGGAGATAACTTTCCCATCTGTTTCCTGAACTCTGTTAGATATCCAGGGGCAGAGCTGTTTGTTACTCTAGCTGAATCTTTATGTAGAAAAAGGATGGCCTGAGATTATTCATTGAGTCAGAGAGATATTCGTTCTTTCGATTAATATTTGTGGAATATATAAAGCACTTGGAAACATGAGTGAACAAAAGCAGACAAAAATCCCTGACCTCGAGAAGCTCATATTCGTGTGTGTGTGTGTGTATGTGTGTGTGAGTGTGTGTAGGGGAACATAATAAACATAATAAAGAAGTGATTATGTTGGATGAAATAAGTGCTATGGAAAACGTGTAAGTAGAACAAGGTGAGGGGGATAGACAATACAAGGTGGAAGAAGAGCAAACTATGGGATTGAACTGAGTGATCAGAGCAAGCTTCCCACAGAAAATGGATCTGAACAAAGACTGGAAGGAGGTAAGAGTGTTAGCTCAGCAGGATGAAAAACTAGAGCAAAGGCCTAAGGTAGGTGTGCATTTTCATGAGCCAGTGTTAATATCATGTATTTCAGATTACCCATTTTGGTGAGTTATTTGTCTTATAAACTCTGGGTGCTTCTGAGACACCAGTGCCTGTTTTGGGAATGATTTAGTAAAACTTTCCAAGTTGAAGAGAGCCTGAGGGGAGGGTAAGGTGCAAATATGAGTTGTGAGGGTGGTAAGAGATGATGACAGCTACCATCTATTGAGTGTTTATCATCCGAAAGGCAGGGCTGACCACATGGCCTGCCACCCATGCAGGGCCGCGGGGTCCACACTTGGTTTGATGCTGTGCTGTCACCATCTTGAAAATCTTAATTCTTTTTGAACAGGGGACCTTACATTTTCATTTTGCACTGGGTTTCACAAATCACATAGCTGGTCCTGCAGAAAGACATTGTGTCTAGTGCTTTACAAAAATTATGCCATTTAACCCTTGTAATGACCCAATGAAATGAGCCGTTTTTATTACTTTTATTTTACATATAAGAAAAATGAGGCTTAGTGAGTTTAAGCCACTTGGCTCAGTTCCCACAGCTATTTAGTGATAGAACCAGGATTCAAACCCATGTCTGCCTGCCTACAAGTACTTGCCTATCAGGCTGTCTGGGTGAAGAATCCTGACTTAAAGAAAAGGAACTGTCATAGAGGTTGGGAGAGAATGATTGGAATATAGGAACTGCTGAGCCTGAAAGCAGCTAATGTTTAAATGAGGCTGACAGTGGCAGCCACCAAGCCTTCCTAGTGAGATCACTTTTGTTGCTCTTACTAGGGATTTAGTTACTACATGCATGATTGCCAATGCTTTGTTTTAGCAAACCTGTCACATACTTGATTTAAACAATTTAGAATGTTCAAGTTACCCAAGGCTGAGATTATAATGTTTCTCAGGAGCCTTCTGTTAACCATTAGGAGCAATGTTTTTTTTTCATTTGGTTAGTTATGAACACATCTTGGTCTACAAGGACAAAGGCAGACAGATTCAAAGTCTACAAAATAATGAAGCATATGGATAGGGCAAAGATGGATTGATCATTAGATCCTGAATTGCTAAAGCTCTGGGCTTCCTCTTGAAGCTTAAAAAATTGTTTCCATACAGATGATGAAATGTTATTTTAATTCAGTGAGTACTGGTTTTAGGAAAGCTGTTGCTTCAAGATGGAATACAGGCTAAAATTGGTTCAGAAAAGGTGGCAGATCTAAAAATCAGGAGAATATCTCTTGGGGTTCGGTACCACCATGAGAAGAAACCTTGCCTCTTTCCCCAAACCTGCCTGTATGTTGGACATTTCTGCCATTTGTATTGTATTCCTGTAAGATTCTCTGAAAATTACTTTCTGGGAATTATCTGTGCTTTTGTAATTTATATTTCATTTTATTCTAGTCTGCACCCAGACTAGAGTGCAGTTGCGCAGTCATGGCTCACTGCAGGCTTAACCTTCCAGGCTCAAGTGATCCTCCCACCTCAGCCTCTAGAGTAGCTGGGAGTATCAGTGTGTGCCACCATGCCTGGCTATTTTTTTTTTTTTTCTTTTTTTTGGTAGAAACAAGATCTCAGTATGTTGCCCAGGCTGGTCTCCCAACTCCTGGGTTTAAGGGACCCTCTTGCCTTGGCCTCCCAAAGTGCTGGGATTACAGGTGTGAGCCACTGTGCTCAGCCCTCTTTTGCAATTTAAAGAGCAAAATAATCTATAAAATTTAAAATGTATTTTATATATATATAAACTGTATCTGGAAGGATGCTCAAGAAATGGATAATTTTTGGGAAAGCGGCTTGGGGAAGTGGAAGTCAAGAGATGAAGGGAAGCATGTCTACACACTATACCTGTTGGTACTATTCAGATTTTTACCTCTTGACTATGTCTAGAAAATGGAAGAAATACAACTTATAGGCACCATGTAAAACTGGACTAGAGGTAATTTTCAACCAAGTGTTCTTGGGGGAAAAAGGGAGCTTCAGTACTATATAGAAACTCAACATCACTCAAGGTCAGTGGAGGCCTTGGATGAAGAACAGGGGAAGTGGGAAGGCCCTGTGGAAAGAGACTTTAGGGGGAGAGGTTGGCAGGGCGTTTGCCTATGATAAACATCAAGATCTTGATAATGTTCTCCTTTCTTCTATTTCAGTTTAGCCATCTGGAAAATAAAACAATTTTTGCAATTTTCGCCATGATTATATCCTTTTAAAAAAGTGTATAATAAAAACTAAGTCTTTGTGAAAGTAACAACAGAAGTTCTGCTTCTTTAAAATGCAGAATTCCTATAAAGCCAAGTTATTTGTAAAATCAGTTGGTGGTTATGCTACTACAGTTTTATATCTGGTTGGTTCTTCAAGTGAAACTACTGGTCCCAGACAGTGGTAGGTAGGGAGTTGGGGGAATATTTGACCTGCCTGGTGTCCAGATGGAAAGGCCATCTGGCTTCCATGTCTTACTGAGTGCTGAAAAGGAGTTGGCGGATCTCACAGACGGTGTGGTTTCCTCTTCCTCCTGCCTGGCCCGGAGAGTGATATGATTTCAATGCGATATTGAAGCTTTTGGTTTGATGTTCCACTTTGGAGTCAACTCCTAGGGTTGGCCCCAGGCCAGGTTCTGAAGGGGGACCCGGGTCCTCACTGGCTGAGAATGTTATTACTTATGGTCACATGACCTCCACAAGCTGAATAAATGTAATGAGTTCTAATGGGAGACAGAATTGGGAAGTAAGTATAATTTTTGCAGACCCTTGTAGTACCTTTCAACATTCTCACCCCTTTTGTGTTCCCCTCCTTTCTCAGACATCAAATGTTTACTGTAATGTTCTCTTTCCAATTTCTTCTCTTCAAATTTTGCCGTCAGGAAAGATTTGATAAGCTTACACTAGAAATTTCAGTGTTAGTAAGATTTAACATGTTACCCCTAAATGGGCATTTATATTTAACAATAATTACTTCAGGTCAAAAGGATGAATCTCTACTTGGAGAACCTAGGGCGAAAGCCAGGTAGTAGTGGGGGAATATTTGGGGAATGGGAGAGGAACCCTCACTGCCCCTCTATTATTTCATAATGTGGCTCTTATTCATAAGGCAGCCTTGTTCATATGTTGCTAATTTGTCTATGATCTAAAGGATTTCCCTTGGCTTAGCAAAAAATCTTTGACAGATTATTTTATTGTGTCTGAAATTGTTCTCATGATAGTAACATTGGTTGGGAGGTGGTAGACATAGGCACAGTCCTGAAAGATGAGAGGGCAGTACAGAGTTTTATATTTGCCCTTCTTCTCGAATGATCCCTGAGTTATAGTGTTCATGGGAAACAGGGATATGTGATGTGACATTGCTTTGGAAGGAGTTATAAGGTATAGCATCTAGATTAATAATTGAATTAATTACAGTGCTTGCAGCTAGAAGTAACTGAAAATGAATTCAGATCGGCTCATACGGTAAGTAAATTATCTCATGTTGCAAGAGGTTTTGAAATTGAGCCCCTGGCCGGGCGCAGTGGCTGACGCCTGTAATCCCAGCACTTTGGGAGGCCAAGGCAGGTGGATCACAAGGTCAGGAGTTCAAGAGCAGCCTGGCCAAGATGGTGAAACCCTGTCTCTACTAAAAATACAAAAATTAGCCGGGCGTGGTGGCGGGCGCCTGTAATCCCAGCTACTCGGGAGGTTGAGGCAGGAGAATCGCTTGAACCTGGGGGGTGGAGGTTGCAGTGAGCCGAGATCATGCCACTGCACTCCAGCCTCGGTGACGGACTGAGATTCTGTCTCAAAAATAAAAAATAAAAAAAGAGAAAAAAAAGAAATAGAGCTCCTTGTTTGGCTGATTCAGCAGTTCCTCAGTGTCCCCATGGACCTTGGTTCTGCCCATGTGCAGCTTTCATCCTCAGGCTGGATGTGTGATGGACATAGGAGTTACAGGTGTTACATTCAAAATGACAACATCCACAGGAAGAAGAGAAGTTGTCTCTTTCTCGTGTCCCTTTTTTAGAATGGAAGAAAGTTTTCTTAGTAGCCCACTAGCCCATTTTTCTTAAAGCTTTATTGGTAAGGATTGGGCCATATGACCATTCTTAAGCCAGTGGCTGGAAAGGAGAATGGGATTTATATTATCAGTTTAGATTAATCATATGGGGATGGAGATCAACCAGCATGACCATTGGGATCATTAGTAAAATAGTCTGAGTTAACAATTCTTTCCTTAGTCAAAAGGTATGTTTCTTTTCTCATGAACATGGGCTAGCAACTAGAAAATTTAAAATTCACAGTAATTTGCCCTGGGCGCAAAACAGTAAACCCAAGTACTGTGCCACTCGCAGAGTTCTTTTGTTTTTCGTTTTTAAATAGAGACAGAGTCTCCTTATGTTGCCTAGGCTGGTCTTGAACTTCTGGGCTCAAGGGATCCTCTGCCTCGGCCTCCCAAAGTGCTAGGATTACAGGCATGAGCTATCACGTCCGGCCCAGCAAAGTTCTAAGAACATTATTTAGCTGTGCTACCAATGCCCAGTGAAAGAAGACTATAGATGTAGAAATAGCCTCTTGAAAGTGCAGGGAAAGGCTAGGGAGGGGTGGGAGCCAGGAGGAGATTATGGCTTTGTCTTGACTCACTAACTGGGAGATGGAGAATTAACTGTATTATCTGGACTCTTGGCATCAGAGTAGAATAGCAGGGCTGGAGGTAGCTGGCTGAGCCTGTAATCATGCTTACCATGCAGGACAAGAATGATTTGTTCTGTTTGGGATCGACAGCAGGTGGAAAGCTAAATGCCATTTTTCAAAGAAGCTATTTTTCCAGTTGCATATGGCTGTTCAAATATTGATGAGGCCACATGTGCCTGTCTGCAGCTAAAACTGCCGGCCTCAGCCTGACATGGCTCTACGCTGTCTGGTGACTCTCTTGGGGCAAGCCTTAAGCCTTAGCTGGGCATTTGGTAGGGTTGAGGCCTATGGTTGCAGGGCATCTGAATTGTCCCAAGTGAGTGATCTTACGAATGAGGGAGTGCTGCCCTTGTTTTCTGCCCCTGTGGAATCAGGATGGAAAGGAAATGATGAGACCCACTGTCTCTGGATCAACCTTGAGCCTATTTCTCCTTTTCCCTGCTCAGTAGATGCTCTCTGGCCCTTCTAAATGAAGTGCTAAGGGATCTTGATTTTTCCTTGAATCGAATTGTGTAGGTTATTCATGAGGCACATGGGAGAAGATGGGCCATTTTATCTATGGGGAATGTGAGACATAGACCAGTAGAGAGATTTGCTCAGCACAAGTTCCTTGAGGACAGGAGACATGACTGTCTCTTCTGTACCCTCAGGTCCTTAGTCAAGTGCAGGATGCCCAGAGAATCGTAAGTGCTTGATGCATAGTTAAGTAGAGTGAGGCAGTCCTGGAAAATGGATAAGCTGGGTGGCTTTGGCCTGTTTTTATATATTTTTAAAACTCTGGGCAGTACGTGGTGGCCCATGCTTGTAATCCCAGCACTTTCAGAGGCTGAGGCAGGAGGATCGCTTGAGCCCAGGAGGTTGAGTTTACAGTGAGCTGTGATTACGCCACTACACTCCGGACTGGGCAACAGAGTGAGACCCTGTCTCAAAATAAATAAATAAATGAGCAAACAAACAAATAAACTCTGGATTCTTGTAAATGGTTTTGCAAATGTGAAAATTCAGTATAATAGTGACTTGGGTAATTCAGTGTCAGTATCTTTTCTTGTTTTGATTAGAGAACAAGATGGGCGTGGGGTGATTGAGTGACAGTCCCTGTTTCCAGTGGGAGTGGAGTTGATGGCGTGGTGGAAAGGGTGGGCTCTCAAGGCAGGCCATTTTGCTGTTGAGGGACACAGGCTCTCTGGTGACCTTGGGTACATTACTTCACCTATTTGGATTTCAGTTTCTTTGCATGTCACTGCCTGACCCGTAATAGAAGTACTTTTCCAACCTATCCCCTAAGTCAAATGTCTTCTCTTTGAGAACGAGGTGTTCCAACCTTAGGAGTCTGACATCATTCAGAAAGTGGAGAGAGCCTGTCATTATTCTCTCTCATGCATCTTTATTTCCTCTCCTCTCCAGCTCTTACCTTCTGCTGTAAACACAAGCCTCTGCCTTGAACACATGTTTGCCAGATGCTCCCTCTTACTCATTCCATTTCTCTTGTTTACTGCCAGGTTTTCTCAAGTGCGTGGTCACCAGCCATGGCCTCCATTTCCTTAGTCTCTACCCTGTATCTTCTGCCCCCTGGGTCCTACTGCTCAACCTCTCCCTGGCTGCTAAATCCAATAGTCTTTTCTCTGTCCTTACCTGCAGGGCCTCATGGGAATATTTGGCAATACTGACCACAGGATTGTCTCATAACTTGTTTTTGCTTTGGCTTCCATGACACGCTGGCAAGCTTAGTTCTTCCTCCTTTTCTGGCTTCCATACCACCTGTTAAATGTGAGTATTTGGTACTTGGCCTTCTCTTCTCTCTGTATGTTCCCCTGGGCTGCACTGTAAACTTCAGTGCAGCTGGTTCTCAGTTTTTTATACTTGTCATTTGTCTTTTGATGAAAAGCAGATCTTTGGAGTTTGACTCAAGCCTGCTAGGTCCACCTGAGCCGCGGAACAGCTCTGGCTGGGTAACCCTTGAATTTTCATGTGTTTCTTGATGTGTTTCAAAGAAGAGCTGGGACGTTGATCCCTCTTATCACTGCTCCCATTTATCTCAGGGAATGTTTAGTGACTCAGCTCTCTTGCAGTATAAACCCAAGAGGAGCTCATGGGTCATTCCTGGGATTCAGCTGCTTCTACAGTCCGTGTCACTCATTAGAGGCAGGCTGTGTTTTGCCTAGACTTTTGCTTGTACTTTGGCTTGGGAAACCCTCTGTGGCATCCTGTGGGGATAGGTCTAATCTTTTCGACTGTGTGGAGGGTCATTTCAAAAGTGAGACATAACTTCTTAGATCATGTACCATATTTTCCTCTTGTATGTACAGCTGCTGTGGGTTGTATTGCCTGCTTTTGAGTTGCTCTGTTCTGATGTAGGTGTAATCTATTTACGTGAACTTTACTGATATTATGAAGAGCTTTGGGGATTTTTTTTTAAAGAATTGAGATGGGTTATTCTGAACCATCCATATTTTAATGCCTGATTCTTGTTAGAATTATTAACGGTAGTTCTTGGAAGAGGGTTTTTCTTTGGAGGATAAAGCTTTTTTTTTTTTTTGAGGCAGAGTCTCGCTCTGTTGCCCAGGCTGGAGGGCAATGGCGTGATCTTGGCTCACTGTAACCTTTATGTCCCGGGATCAAGTGATTCTTGTGCCTCAGCCTCCCGAGTAGCTGGGATTATAGGTGCCCACCACCTGGCTAATTTTTTGTATTTTTAGTAGAGACAAAGAGTTTCGCTGTGTTGGCCAGGCTGGTCTCAAACTCCTAGCCTCAAGTGATCCACCTGCCTTGGCCTCCTAAAATGCTGGGATTACAGGCATGAGCCACTGTGCTCAGCCGTGCCTTCTGATCTGTGAACTCATCACGGTACAATTTACTTCACATTTTTAGTGATCACTTTGTAAATTCTACATTTTTATTACATGATATCAAAATCCCAATGGCATTACATGTGTTACGCCCCTACCACTGAAGAATCTTTAAAAAATAAGCTATTTAAGGCCGGGCACAGTGGCTTACGCCTGTAATCCCAGCAGTTTGGGAGGCTGAGGTGGGTGGATCATGAGGTCAGGAGATTGAGACCATCTTGGCTAACACGGTGAAATCCCGTCTCTACTAAAAATACAAAAAAATTAGCCAGGTGTGGTGGCGGGCGCCTGTAGTTCCAGCTACTCAGGAGGCTGAGGCAGGAGAATGGCATGAACCCGGGAGGCAAAGCTTGCAGTGAGCCGAGATCATGCCACTGCACTCTAGCCTGGCCAACAGAGTGAGACTCCGTCTCCAAAAAAAAAAAAAAACTAAAAAACTATTTAAAACAACAACAGCCACGATGACAGTAGCACCAGCAGCATTCAGTCGATTGTGTATTTCATTTGGGCAATTCAATTGGCAGGTGTAGTTTTGCATTTTGTAGTCTGTTTTCTGACTTAAAACTTTGGTTAAGTGAAACCCAGACAAAATAAAGAATGGAAAAACAGAGAGACCCAGAGGTAGGAAACTTTTTTTAACATTAGAAAAAAAAGTCCCTTCAGACTCCTTGGCAAATAAAAGGAGTCTGGGGCAAAAAAATCTGCAAACAGTTTCCTAGTTGTCTGAGTGGAAAATCCTGGTTTTTCACATTTCATATCTTGGAAATGTCTGAATAGTTTTTGTTTAAAGGGAAATTCCTTTTGGCTGAGAAAGAGCTTGCAGGATTCAAACTGATAGGGTGAGGTTTTTAGAAAACTTGGAGGAAATAGGATTTGTGATGAAAATGCTTTCTCAGTGGCCAATTGTGTTAAACCAAAATTTAAATCCAAGGTTACCAATCATAGAGTTTTAAAGGTTCAGCCATCAACTCCTTCCTTCCCCTCGCATCCTGTCTGCATGCATCCTGGGGAAACCTCTCACATAGCTGGTCCTTCCTCCAATTCGAGGAACTTAACAAGCTGCTTGTCTAAGCATGTGCCTGTTCTAGGCAGGAGATAAACATTCTTGACCTGTGGCTTTCCAAGTAGAGTAGGAAGGAAGATGTGTCATTAAATTATAAGTCATTAAATGCCTGATACATGTTTTGCAGGAGAGCTGTGTTCAAAGTATTTCTGTAGCAAAGTGGATGGAATGACAAATCTGAAAGGGGTAAAGAGTTGGGGAACACTTCATGGAGGAGCAAGTGATATTTGCAATGGGTGCTGAAGTATACATAGGAGTTCACCAGGCAGTGGGAACAGCAGGTACAGAATAGGAACGTGTAAAAAGTCATGACTGATCCTGGGAATCCCAAGTCATTTTATGTAGTTTGAGAGTAGAGTGCTCTGTGGGGAGTCTTGGGAGATACCACAAGATCATGAGAGGTTTGTGTGCTTGGCAAATGACTTGGACATTCTTTTGTAAGCAGGAAGGTGGGAGGCTTTTAACGAGAGACCGGACAGGAGCAGACATGTATTTTAGAAAGGATGGACTGGATGGCAGAATTGACAGTGGCAAGTTGATCTTCTGGCTGGCTATTTCATCCATGAAGTAGAACAAGATGCCATGAGGGCCTGAACCCAACAGTGAGGAGTAGATGAATTCAAGAGAGGATAGGGGAGGCTAGACTAGAGATGTGATTACAGGGCATGAGGGCTATGGGAGACTTCTTGTTTTCTGGCTTGGCAGGCTGAGTTGACGGTGTTGCCATTGACCTTGAATGGGAATATTTGGAGGAGGATGAGTTTGGCGGGGAAGATAATGAGTTCACTTTCAGGCACAGTAATTCCGATTTACTTGCAGAACATTCACAGGAGCGACACCTAAAGGGCATTTGGAAACTTGGGTCTGGAGTTCTGGAGAAAGATCTGGACTGGAGATGTAGATTTGGGTGTTAGGATCCTGGTGAGGGATTAGTGAAGCCAATAATCCATATAAGATAGTCCAGAAAGGTTAGAGTGAGAGGGAAGAGTGTGAGAGAAGGGCTGAGTGTGGAGCCCTGGGGGCACCGGAAGGATTGGCCAGGGAGAAGCCCCTACAGATAGAACCCAGAAAGAATCATCAAAAAAAAAAAAAAAAAAAAATGTGGAGAAAAGCCAGGAAAATTCCATCATAGGCTCCAAAATCGGGGAGAGTCACTACAGAGTGGTCAGTACGAATAAGGGTTGAGTGTGCTATTCAGCTGACCGCCGAGTCCCCCGAGGACTTACTAGCATGTTAGCTCAGGGTGGTGTCTGTGTCTCTGCAGCCTCAGGTCTTCTCTGTAGCAGACCTGTGTGCATGGGATGTGGCATTCTGCTGGGAAGGAGAGGCCTGGTTTCCAGGCGAGAGCACGAACTGCAGAAGGCCAGGAACTCAGAGTAAATGGACAAAGTGTAGAACACAGCGCTGCCTCTTTTGATTTTTTTTGGAAAAAGATTAATATCAGTCCTCAAAATTGGCATTGGAGACCATCACTGGCTCATTGGTGCTTGTGTAGTTTCATGAGGGTCCTTTCTTTCTTTTCTTTTTTCTTTCTTTCTTTTCCGTCCTTCCTTCCTTCCTTCCTTCCTTCCTTCCTTCCTTCCTTACTTCCTTCCTTCCTTCCTTCTGTCTCTCTTTCTCTTGCTTTCTTGCTATGTTGCCCAGGCTGATCTTGAACTCCTGATCTCAAGCCATCCTGCCCTCTCCACCTCTCAAAGTGCTGGGATTGCAGGCGTGAGCCACTGAGCCTGGCCTCTGAGGGTCCTTTTGTCATTCTTCTCTCCAGATAAGTCCATCTGTCTCTGGATGTCCTTCCTATTGGCTGGATGGAGTTTGTGCACGTGTCTGTTTTGTGACTGTGTCATTTGCAATTCTTAGTTTTGGGGCTTTGCAAAAGGATAGGCTTTGTACTCATTATACCTGTTCAAGAGTGTTGGGATTCACCACATGACTCCAAGGTGAGTCTTTTCCTCTCTTTATTCTTCTGACTCTTCCACTAAGGAAGTATCAGGTGGATCCACTGAATGCCGAAAATGAGTTTGATCACAGAGGCATCAACAATATTCAAGTGGTAGAAACATAGAAACAAGCCCTAATTGGTTCCATTTTTGTATGACATAATAATAAGGACAGGTGAGGACAAATCGCTTTGTAATAAGAATATGAGCCTGCAGAAGGAACATTAAGTAAATAATTGTAGCTTCAAAGAAAATGAGCAGCTGCTAGCAATGCCCAGGTTTCAGGACCTGCAAAGGTGCTCTGGCCAGACACATCCCTGCTCCCCTCTTGTGCCTCCCATGTGCCTTGGCTGGATTCTGGGTTCTGCCCTTGCTCTCTGTTTCACTGAATCTCTGTTCCTGTCATGGCCCTCAGGCCTCCCAGGGGCATGAGGAACAGGGGTGGGAGGAGGAAGCCCTTCAGCTGGGCCTGAGGTCTGGCACGTGAGTACTGAGGACAGAGGTGGGTGCAGAGGAAGGAGAATTCTGCCTCAGACTGCACAGGGAGGAAAGGGCCACCCTCCACAGCCCAGAGCAGAGCAGGCTCTTTGAAGGAGACACAGAGTTTAGGATTCACTCCACAGTTTAGCTGTGTGGTGAATTAAATGGGTTTCTGAGGCCTGACTGGGAAACAGATGACTTTTTATCACATTATGTCAATAACAAAATGTCTTGTGAGTTTGAACCACCCGTGTTACAGACCTTTAAAAAAGGTAGCGAAAGGTGTGGTGGCTTATGCCTATAGTCCCAGCTACTTGCAGGAGGCCGGGGTGGGAGGATCGCCTGAGCCCAGGAGGTTGAGGCTGCAGTGAGCCATGATTGTGCCACTGTACACCACCCTGGGCAACAGAGCCAGATCCTGTCTCTCCAAAAACAGAAAGCATTTTAGAGCAGTTTTATGTTCACAGCAAAATTGAGCAGAAATACAAAAAGTTCCCATATACCTCTTGTCCCCCCAGCACACAAAACCTGTCCCACCATCAACATCCTGCTATTACAGACTTTTGGCATATGGATTCATAAGCTGGGGTCACCTGTGGCAGCTTTTGATTTAAACTTAATTTTTAGAGATTAGTCACAGATAAGCCTCCCTTTGTAGTCCAGCAAAGAAGCCAGATTGGCCACAAAAGCCTTGAACACCGAAGACGGTATCCTGTTTTTTGTTTTTTTGCTACTAAAAACTTATTCAAACGACTAGGCACAGACCTGTAGATTTCAGTACCATTAAAAAGTCATTTCCCTCCCTCTTTCCATTTACAGATGACTTAGGCAGTAGATGTTATCCTTTGGAAAGTGATGGGATCTAGTGAGGAAACAGTATATATTTTTTTGTAACCAAAGAACCTGACTCCGATCTTTGTAGTTTTGACTTTTTACTTCCTACCCCCAAATGGTATTCATTTCTGAGGCACTGCCAGGAATTGTTTTTCTGGTTCCACTCTGGGTTTGCAAGCTTTCTCTCCAGGCTCTCCTGCAGCCCAAGACCCACGTTGGAGCCGCTGGGAGAGCTGGGGCAGTGGGCTGAGGAGGCCAAGGCCCAAACCAGCTGCAGGCGAACAGCTGCAGCACAGCTATGATGTTATCTGCATGGTGCAGTGGGGCCGCCCTTGGGTTTGGAGCATCATGTTCTAAGGCAGTCTTCACAGACACGTTTTCTTGTGTGGTAAGAGAGGGGCAGAAACATAGCTGCCAAAAAACCATTTGGTTTCTCAGCTGTGTTTACAAGCTGAGGAACATGAGGCACATTGAAACCCAGTGTTTCCTTTTGACTGAAATACAGACTTGTAGGAGGACACTGAAATGAGGGTGGGATGGCTGGGTAGATGGAGCATGAGGAAGTTTCAGCTTCTTATTCCTACCTTCTCAGTTTCAGTGGTGGGATTCGGAATGTCCTCTTGTCTGCAGATTGCTCAACCACTGGAAAAGGCAGTTGGTAGGAGGAGCAGGGATTTTGCAGTCAGCACGACTTCATAGCCCTTATCACCACTGGCAAATGATTTCTTTAGTGTCCCCGAGCCCTGCTGTCATGGCACTCATGGAAAATGATGATATCCACATGGTGCTGTGTGTCAAAGTAACAGATGAGGCTAATCATAGTGGGTGGAATCCATCTCAGGGGTGCAGTCGCTCCAGCCTCTGCTGCCAACTTGCCCTCCTTCCCAGTCCCATGGAGCTGGGGCACTCCCTGGCATACCTGTTGGGAAGCCCTGATAAGTGTGCTTGTCTGTTTTCTCCTCTAATAAAGTGGAAACACCATGAAAACAGAGAGACTTTGTTTTATTCGCTGCTGTTTATCCCCAGCTAACAGAACAGTGCTGAGCGCATGGTAGGCGCCCAGTAAAATGTTTGGTGAATGACTGGATGAACAAATGAATGAGTCTAGGCTTACAGTCTGGTTCTGGCTGTCCCTACTGTGAGCACCTTTCTGAGACTGTTTCACAATGCCGTGGTGGAAGAAGATAAATGACACGACATAAGTAAAGTGTCACCATGTCTGATATGTGGCCATTAGATGGGTGATATTAGGTTCCTTTCCTTTATTTATTTATTTTTTGCTCCAATAATTCCTGAGAGGCCTAGGAAGAAAACTTTTGCTGCATTCTGAACTCATGGAGAAAATGAGTAAATAGAATAAGACCTCTGAATTGTGGCCTGATTGTGAAAAGGTATTTAGGGAAAAAGACCCGAAATATTTCTTCAATTCTTACCTGAATCCTCTTAGGTTCGATGCCTGGTATTGATTTGCATGACTGAATTAACACTTCAAATTTTCAGGCACCTGCTTCTGAGGAACTGAAATGTTTGTGTCAGTTTTGAGGGGGTTGGCTGGTAGCAGGTGTTAGCACTCTTTAAGTTACAAGAGGGAAGACAAGAAGGGGACGGCTTGTTCCGTGCGCCTGCCATTTCCTGAAACACCATCTATCACTGGACATTGAGGTCACTTACGTTATTTTTTCCTAATGAAAATAATTTTTCTGGGGCTGACTGTGACCTGTTTAGGGGTCTGTTAACAGCAGGAAAGTGAGTAAGGGACAGCAGGATGCCACTGAGCAGCCCTGGTAGGGCTGCTGCCTGCAGTGTCAGGGACAAGCTGAAGGGCTTTCCATCCGTGAGGCCTGGGGCTTCCTGGCAGAGCACCTTTGGAGTGCTGTTGATACGCTGCAGCAAAGGCGTTTAAGCCACATCCTCCCTCCGACCCCTGGCCTGAACTGTATCTAGCCTTGGCTGTTCCCAAGCAGTTGATGTACATATTGTTGAGCGAGAGAAACTCTCTGAGTCCTGCTTTCTTGAGAATCAGGTTCTAAGTTGCTCTCCTGTGCCTTCCTTTTATCTGGGCCAACCAGCATTTTATCAAACAGAGCTTATATGAAGATTCTGGCGTGTGAAGGGCCCCCTTCCGCCTTTCCATAATGTCTTACTATTGCTTTGGCAATTTCAGTAGGTCTTTGAAGAGGGAGCTGACTGAAAACTGTGCCCAAATCTCAATCTCTCTTGGAAGTTAAGTTGCACATTTTTATTTTAAGTAAAAGCAAAAGAAAACAAACAAAACCCCCAACTCTCCACAAAACTCATTGCTGATAATGGAGTTCAATGAGAAAGAAAGAAAATCTTAGCTATTGAGGCTGACAAGCTTTAATGAGCTACCTGATGATTCTTCTCTATTGGGCTACGTTACTGTAAAAGAGTTTGCAATTTGGGAGACTTTGAGACCTTTGATCTTTCATGAAACGCAGACTCCTTTCATGGAGAAGTTTATTATTTGGTATTTGCCAACTGAAAGAAAAATATCCTGGTAGGTAGATTTTTTTTTCCCCATAGCGTTTTTTGAGGAACTATTAGTTGACCCAAGTTTGCTTTTAGAAAAACCAAATAAAAAGCTGCAGCAGCAACAAAATAACAAGAATAAAAGTGTGAAGATGACAAGCTTATCTGTCACTTGGCTTGAGCATTTGGTAATTTAAACATGTAAGGGCCTATTTATCTCGTGAACCAAGCAGTCCTGAGCTAGGCCCTCCAGGGCTAATGTAGTGCTTGATCAGGGCCAACGGGGCCCCTCCTGTGAGGCTGTTTGTCACCTTTGTCCTCATGACTACAAGATGACTGCTTCACTTCCAGCCTAACATCAGCCTCACTGGTGGAAGAAAGTGGCAGGGCAAAGCAGAAAGGGTGGTACCTATATTAGGACAAGCCAGGGCTTTCTCTGAGGCCTCCAGCAGAATTCCCCTTAGGTTTCACTGGCCATCCCTAGCTGCAAAAGAGGGCAGGAAGGTGTGAGTGTGTTAGCTTAATACTTGCCACCCTGAATAAAATTGGTGTCTGATAGTAAGGAGGACAGGTAGGATGGTTACTGAGTGGTCAAGCAGCAGTGTCCACCACATCCCAAAATAACATTTTCCCAAATTTATAGAATCCAAGGTCTGGTTGGGACCTGTGAGATGGCTGAGAATGGCGCCTGCATCTCACAGATAAAGGAGCTACTTTATTTCCTTCTACTTCTATTCAGCGTGCCAAAAACCTCAGTGGCACTTTTTGGCACTTCTGGGTGTGGCTGCTCATCACCTAATCCCCAAACTGTGCCTGGAATGTGAGTGGGCCGAGAAGTTCCTTCACTGGAGAGCAGAGTGGCAGGGAGCAGGCAGTGTGTGGATGGGAATCAAAAGGCCTGATTGTGCTTTCTCAGGAAAAGCAGCTGGCCAACAATAATGACTGGGCCGCCCCTGAGTGCAGAACCTGGAATCCAGCCTTCTGGAATGAAAAAGCCATACAAGACTCAGTCCCTGCCCATAAGGAGTGAAGGCCTAGTAGGGCGGATGGAACAACCATAGGGGAGAGGTAAAGCAGAGAGGTATGTGAACAATGAAGAAAGGCCATAGCAAACGGAGTGGCCAGGCCGGGAAGGTGGCTTGGAGGAGTTGGCTTTGATCAGGGATTTGTAAAGATCTGTTATTTGGTGGCTCACAATGGTGTGTAAAAATACTAATTGAGAGTCAGCAGCTTTGCCTGGTTGGAGCAATTTAACAACACCTGCCTGAAGCCTGCTGTGTTTTCTTTAGAAGAACAGCCTGAGTCAACAGTGCTTATGGACTCCTTGATGGATGCAGAGGGAGTATTAAGTTAGCCAGATTTATTGGAACATGTCTAAAAGACCACTAGCTCTGTACCAACGTTTCCTCTGAAGTTTCAGTCTCCATCCTCTCTTCCCTTCCCCACTGCCTGGTAGCTCTGATGTTGCATTTCTGCCCTTGCTTCTCCTGTTTAAGATTCCTTCTTCGAGGGCCCAGCCAGTCTCCCCAGTCCTGGGGCTGTGTGGTAGATAGTCCTCTGGAAGGCATTCACCGCCTTGTCATAGGGCCATGTGGTTGGTGGAGGAAGCAGAAATGAGGGGACTAGTGTTTCAGAGGCTCTTATGGCACACATGGGAACAGGTAGACTGTATTTTGGCATTGAGAGTATCTGGGTGTATTAGTCTGCTCAGGCTGCTATAACAAAATACTACAGATGGGTGATTTAAACAACAGGTATTTATTTCTTATAGTTCTGGAGACTGGGAAGTTCAGGATCAAGGTGCTGGCTAATTCTGTTCCTGGTTAGGGCTCTCTTCCTGGCTTGCAGATGGCCACCTTCTCACTATGTCCTCCTGTGGTAGAGATAGCATCTTTCTTCCTTTTTGCTGTGTCCTCTTCCAGTGAAGTTGCTAATCCCACCATGAGGGCAACATCCTTTCAGCCCGTTTAACCCTCAGGCCCAGTCTCCAGATACTGTCACATTGGAGGTTAGGGCTTCAGCATATGAATTTGCAGGTGTATTAGTCCGTTCTCATGCTGCTAATAAAGACATACCTAGGACTGGGTAATTTATAAAGGAAAGAGGTTTAATTGACTCACAGTTCCACATGGCTGGGGAGGCCTCACGATCTTGGTGGAAGGCGAAAGGCACATCTTACATGGTGGCAGGCAAGAGAGAGCTTGTGCAAGGGAACTCCTTTTTATAAAACCATCAGATCTTGTGAGACTTACTCACTATCATGAGAACGATACAGGAAAGACCCACCCCCATGATTCAATGACTTCCCACCGGGTCCCTCCCATGACACGTGGGAACTGTGGGAGCTACAATTCAAGATGAGATTTGGGTGGGGACACAGCCAAATCACATCAGCAGGGAACACAATTCAACCCATAGCACTGAGGGTTCACCAGAGTTTCATAAGTTTCCCAAGGACTCATGGCGGTGACCAGAGCAGTGTGTTTTCTACTGAAAGAAACCTGTGGAAGTTGAAAACCTACAGACTGAAGGTTCTTAAGCTGAGTTTATGGCCTCAAGTGGGTCTGGGAACTTCTGGAAATGCTCTTCAGGATATCGTATGTGCAGCACATATGTGCATCTTTCATCGCGTTTTCAAAAGGTTTGCTGACCTAACAGTGGTAAAAGCTACTGTCCCAGAGACTGTACCTCTAAAGTAGAGGCTGAGAAGGAACAGGTCTGTGCACAGTGGTGTCCACCACCAGCATCGCGTGTGCACGGGCCAGGACCCCCCACCTCATTGTGCAGCCCCATCCCCCTGGAGCATTCCAGAGAAGCTCTGCTCCCTCTCGCTGCTGGGCACTAATTAGACCCTGACTGCTGGCAGGTGAGCTTACTGCCCAAGAACTAAAGAGAGAGAGCTCTTCCCCCAAAAGCTGCCCAGTGCCTCTGTACTCGGAACCTAACCCTTTGTTGAGTTCTTTTACTTTTTATTTTTGGAGCAAACTTTATTTTTGGAGAATACATGAAACGAGTGGCTGTCTTACATCATAAACCAGAAAAACCACTGTGCTTATTAAAGACATTTCAGAGTATTCTCAAGATTTGGACTCAAAGCAGACAACAGTAGAAGCTGGCTTTTCTGCCTCTAAATGGAGGGCTCTGGCCCCCACATTCATTCATCCCTCCTTGAGCTAAACCACTGCCTGCCCGGCTAATTGATCTCAAGAGCAGGGCTGGGACTCATGGGTATATATTTTTTGTCTGTGACTTTTTTCCTAGTTAATTTCTGTGGAGTCTGGACTGTTTTCTAGCCCTATACTTATTATTTTTTCTCGTTCTCTACTTCCTGGTTCTCCCACATGACTAATCCTTCTCTACACCCATGCTGAATTTTATTTGACCTCATTTGATATGTTTTCTCTAAGTCACTTCAGTCCTTTTTAAAACCTGGTAAACATGAATCCATTTTAAAAGCACGGGCCCTCATAGAATCTGGGTTTATCCTCAGGCTAGGTCACTGCTACCCCTGGCCAGTCCCCAAAGAATGCAGGAGGCCTTTGCCATGCTCCACCTTCCTCTTCTCCACCCAGGCTCCCTTTTCCTCCTCTCCTTTCTCTCCTTCTCTTTCCCTTTTTGTCTCCTTTGCTCTCCTCTTTCTTTCATTCATGCAGGCCATCCCCTCCTCCTCTGGGCTTTAACTCTGCCAGTGTTTCTAGAGCTTTGCTCAGTCCTGACAGGTGTGAGGACCTGAACTCAGGGCTTGGGATCTTGTCTCAGGTTCTCCTGCTTTATTGCAAGGATTTGGGGTCCTCAGCAGATCTTGGCATTCTGGAGGGTGTCGCATTATTGGTGTGCATCGTTAAGGGTCTTTGGAGGGGATTTCTGTCTGGCATTTGGAAATTGCAGAATTGACTTTCTAAATGTATGGAGTAGCTGGCGACAAAGGGGGGTCACATTGTGGTGGAATAGGGGCCGGTGCATCAATAAAGAGCAGGAGAGGCAAAGAGAGGAGCTGGTCACTCTTAGAAATTAATGAGGAATTTTGTTGATGGCCAGTGGAAAATTGTTTCCTAGTTTACCTTTCCCACCTCCTCCCTCTCAGTTGAAATCCTGAGGACCTTCAGCCTATAGCTCTATCAGCTTTGGAGCCTGTATGGAGAAATCCCATGTCATGTATTTTAGGAGCCTGGGCCACTGGTTGGGGAAGTCTGAAAGTAGGCCTGCTTTTTACAGGTGTCTGCAATGCTTGGGGTAAGCCCTGGGCACCAGCAAGTCTTCTCTTCCCCTTTCTCTGGTTGTGTTTGTCCAGGCCTGGGGTTGCCCCCCACCAGTTTGGAACCTTTTTAACTGAGCCTGTGGTCACTCGCGCAACTCAGCCTGGGTGACCACTCCCCTGAGCTGCCCCAGGCCAGGTGAACCCACTGGAACGATGAAGCTCCTGCTCTGCCCATCCCCACGGTCTAGAGCAAAGAGTCTCAGTCTTGGCTGCACATCACACTTACCTGGGAGCTTAAACAACTTTGATGCCTGGGTCCCAGCCCAAGAGATTCTGATTTAATTGGTTCTGGGATGAGGCCTGGGCATCAGGCATTTTAAAAGCTCTCCTAGTGCTTCCAAAGTGAAACCAAGGTGAGAACTGCTGGCTTGGAGTATGACTACTCAAAGCATGGTCCATGATCTGGCAACATTCATCTCCTGGGAGTTTGTCACAAATTCAGAATCTGAGGCCCTACTCTAGACTTTCTGAATTATAATCTGAAGATCCCCAGATGATCCATGTGCATGTAAAATTTGAGAACTGCTGGCTAGAATATTCTGCTGCCCCTCCCATGAGGCTGATTGGACTCACCCATCATCCGCACGCACCAGGTACTGATGCCAGATCAAGCTAGATGGAGCCCAAGAAACTGATGTGGCCTCCCCAGGATCCCTTCTTGGGGATCCGTTCTACATCTGAGTTAGGCTCCCTGCTGTCTCCATTTCTGACTGATCCCTTTTATACCTGTCCACTCAGAAGTCCCAGCATGTCTCAAGGCCAGAGATCGAAAGAGCCAGGCAGTGTTCTTTGTTGTTGTTGTTGTTGTTTTTGAGACGGAGTCTCACTCTGTCGCCCAGGCCGGAGTGCAATGGCGCGATCTCGGCTCACTGCAAGCTCTGCCTCTCGGGTTCATGCCATTCTCCTGCCTCAGCCTCCCGAGTAGCTGGGACTACAGGCGCCCACCACCATGCCTGGCTAATTTTTTTGTATTTTTAGTAGAGATGGGGTTTCACCATGTTAGCCAGGATGGTCTCGATCTCCTGACCTCGTGATCCGCCCGCCTCGGCCTCCCAAAGTGCTGGGATTAAGGTGTAAGCCACTGCGCCCGGCCGGCAGCATTCTTATATTAAAATAAGGGCTGGTAGGACCAGTTGCAGCCTGTGCTTTTTGATGTCTTGGCCTGATGACCCGCCCTTGCTGTGCTTTATTTGGTCAGCCTGGCAGAGCCTGCCATCCTGACCCTGGAGGGTAGGAACAGGAAAATCAGGCTAAAAGGAAAAGTTTCATGAAAGAAAATGGGTACAATATGCTAGAGCTGGGATCAATTAGAACAGAGATGACAGACACAAAGCACTCATGTTCTTCCCTCCCTGTGTGTCCTGAACATGCTTGTTTTTCAACACAGATCTTTCCCCTACTGAGCTCAGACTTGACACTAGTTCCTCTGTCAGTAGGGCACACCAGGCAGATATGGTCAATTACTTAAGATGCAACTATTTTGAAATTTCTTTTTCCCAGAGTAGCATCATTTACCGCTCTCGTTGTGAGTCTTGAGTTTTGTCCCACAGCTTCCAAGTTCTCAGATCACATCTCTGAGATGCCATCAGACCTTCGCCTCATCCCACCATGCATGGGGCCACTCTCTAGGCCCTCACAGGCAGTTGGTGAAATGAGTATGTGTTTCTCCTTGAGGTTTTCATCCACGGCTGTCTTCCACAGATGTTTCCTGAGCAGCACTCTGTGCCCAGTGCTGCAGTGGGCTAGGAGTTGGAAGAACACAAACTTAGTGGGGACTCAGCTGCCTGCCTCAGCTGCGTCACTTACTGCCCTAGTCAGGACAGCCCCCCTTCTTCTCATTCACCCAAGGGGAATGACAGCACACTGAGTCACTCAACTTCTTGACCCCTGTGTCACTGCCTGACCAGTGTCTTACGTTCTTTTCCCACTCACCATTATTTGAAAACACTATGACATGACTTCCTAACCTTTACATCGTACCAGGCCTGCCATTGCCACCTTCCAGAACCACCTGCCGTCTCGGTTGATTTGAGCTCAGGAGTCAGGCACGTGAAGGAGTGAAGCTGGTCAGAGACATCATAGGGAGGAGGAGGGACTGAGGGAATAGGAAAGTTCAGGACCTGCTTAAAGGAAGCAGCTGCCACTCAGCTCCAAAAGACCCTTAGCATATAGGAATTTGGACCCAGTGTTTGCAGATGATCTGACTTCAAAAGATGTTAGAAATACAGATTTTATATGTGTGTAAAATCTCTTGCTTTATATATGACAGATAATCTCTAGAGATATATATAGAGAGTTATCTCTGTATATCTCTGTATAGAGAGTATATCTCCGTAAAGTTGTCCAGAAGTCAGGATACTTGCATTTTTGGGCTCCTTGTGCGCCATGGTCTCTGATTTGTTTTTATTTATCTTGGTCTCTTCTGCTTCATTTGTAAGGTGAAATGATAACACCTATTGATTTCACAAAGCTGATATCATGACTAAGATTGTGAGGAATCTCTTTGGAAAAGGCTAATTGTAAGGCATCAAGTTTGAACTGTAAGGCACTGTTGGAAACTGCTTCTACCTTCCTTCCCTTCCCTCCCCTCCCCTCCCCTCCCCTCCCCTCCCCTCCCTTTCCTTTCCTTTTCTTTCTTAGTCTCACTTTCTTGCCCAGGCTGAAGTGCA
The DNA here is from genome assembly GCF_028878055.3 of Symphalangus syndactylus. Classification (NCBI taxonomy): domain Eukaryota; kingdom Metazoa; phylum Chordata; class Mammalia; order Primates; family Hylobatidae; genus Symphalangus; species Symphalangus syndactylus. The sequence continues at coordinate 127,977,432 of NC_072428.2, read as the reverse complement.
GTGGCATGATCTTGGTTCACTGCAACCTCTACCTCCCAGGTTCAAGCGATTCTCATGCCTCAGCCTCCCGAGTAACTGGGACTACAGGTGTGCGCCACCACACCCAGCCAATTTTTCTATTTTTAGTAGAGTCAAGGTTTCACCATGTTGACCAGGCTGGCCTCGAACTCCTGACTTCAAGGGATCTGCCTGCCTCAGCCTCCCAGAGTGCTGGGCTTACAGGCATGAGCCACCATGCCCAGCCCTACATTTCTTTTTAAACAAAACAAGATTTGTGGTTACATATGGTTATCTGTCTGTCTGTCTGTCTGTCTATCTATCTATCTATCTATCTATCTATCTATCTATCTATCATTTATTGCCTTCAAAATGAAATTAATTTTCAAGGTTTGTTGGAAATGGCTACTAATGATGTAGTTAGATGCCCAGTGGATTATACCAAGATTCTTTCCTGAGTCACTATTTGTCATTCCTTTTTCCAAACCCTTGTAAGTATTAACTGTCCCCACAGTCTTATTTTATAATCGTTCTGTTGTTGCATAACCATTTCACTCGTGTGCTTTGGGTCTCTTAGAGGACAGACATGGAGATACTGCTAACCGGTAGTTGCTGCCACCTCGGCACTTTGGTTTTGGACTGTCTGGACTAGAAAATCTAGGCAGGGTTTATTGCTAATCCCACTTTCTTCCTTTTGCTGGATTTTGAGAAGCCCTACAACCCTATTTCCATGCAGACTTCCACTGTGGTTGGGAGGCAGAATAACGGGGGAGGAACCTGGGAAGGATGGTGGGAGGTACAGGGGCAGGGGCCGTGTTTAAGTGTGGAAGCTCAGGGGGTGTCTGTCTTTAGACCTGAATTTCGCCTTCTGCAGCCTCATTTCTAAAGGAATAAAGGGAATTTTCTCTTTCCACCTCCCACCCCATTCCTTGGCCTTTGCTTCATTTGTCAATGGTTGGTGTTGTGTGTGAGTGTGTACGTGCAAGAAGATGGCAGGCTGCTGGCTGCATAGCCTGTATAGCTTATGGTGTTCCTCAGGCTCCACCCACTGGCCTCTCACACTCTCTCTGGGCAGGGCTCAAGGGAGGCAGAAGCATTCTCCCCTATCCCTTTGGTTGCACATTTGAATTACTTGGGGAGATTTTAAAAAAATACTAATGCCTTAACCCCCCCTCAAAACTGACTAAATTAAAATTTCTGGAGATGGGACATAAGATTTTTAAAAATAGTCTCCAGATTGGATTTGTATTTATACTGAGGTCTGCAATTTACTCTGCAATGCATAAAAAATAGGCCGGGCGCGGTGGCTCAAGCTTGTAATCCCAGCACTTTGGGAGGCCGAGGCGGGCGGATCACGAGGTCAGGAGATCGAGACCACGGTGAAACCCCGTCTCTACTAAAAATACAAAAAATTAGCTGGGCGTGGTGGCGGGCGCCTGTAGTCCCAGCTACTCGGAGAGGCTGAGGCAGGAGAATGGCGTGAACCCGGGAGGCGGAGCTTGCAGTGAGCCGAGATTGCGCCACTGCACTCCAGCCTGGGCGACAGAGCGAGACTCTGTCTCAAAAAAAAAAAATAAAAATAAAAATAAATAAAAATAAAGTGGGGTGATGGATGAATATATATCAACAGGTAGGTTTGTGATAAGCAGGAACAATGAAATATTAATGGTGTTATTTAGGCAGTAGGCATATGGTATTCATTATAAAATTCTTTCAACTTTGCTCTGATTTGCATGTTTTAAATTAGAATGCTGGGAAAAAACAAACATAACCACTTCTCCAGATGATTGTAATATGCAGCCAGGTTTGAGGATCACTGGACTAAAGGATAAATTAGCGAGTGGCCACTGCATTGAGGTGCTTAGGGCAGGAAATTTGGGGCTGATGCCACCCAAGGCTTGAGTGTGGAGGTCAGTGGAGAGGGACTACATTAGTTCTCTGGGTAAAGGGTGTTGAGTAAGCAGATTTTGGCACATGCCTGGTGGCTGGGTGGCCATATATTTAGGAAAGGGACCCCAAGGAGGTCCAACTGAGAAGGTAAGTAAGAGCAGACTCCTGGCTGATAAAATATCCATGTTGAACCCAATACTTGGTTTATCAGAGTTCTGAGGGCCATTGGGCCACATTATTAGCAAAGAGAAAGAGCTGTTTTTGAAAGATGCTGATTCCCTAATTGGAGATGATGTCTGTGGAACATCTGGTTCTTACTTACGGGATCAGACTCTTGGAGCAGAGAAACACTGAGGGTCATCTGGCTCAGCCTCCCACTCAGTGTCTTTCCCAGTGGCCTGAGCTGAATTGTATTGGATTTATGCAGCTGGATGGAATGATTCTAAGGTCAACCTTTTAAGGGCGAATCTACTTTGAATTCCAGAGAATGAATATAGTTTAAAACCGTTTTCCTAAAAGAAAAATAAAAGCTGTTTTATGCTTTTTTGTCTCTCTCTTTCCTGTTGTTTAATTAATTTATTGACTTCTTTTCTTTTTTAATTTTTAAATTTAGTTTTGGGCTCTAACTGAATCTTTCTTGCTATTTTACAATTGGATGTTGAGGTGCTGGAAGATGCAGAGAGCGTCTAGGAGAAGTATGTCGTGTGCTACTTGTGTTTTACTTCCCATGGAGTCATGGGTCCTGGTCCTCCCCGAAGTGTGCAGAATGAAGTCCCTTTCTAATGCTTTTAAGAAGTACAGAAGCAAAGGCTGTTCTGTCCTGCCTGTGAGGCTGGGGAACAAAGGACAAAGGCCCTTTAAAAAAGAGAGAAGGGGCGAGAGTCCTGCAGATGTGAGGTTGCAGTGTGTGTCAGCCTGCCTGGGAGCTGCAGCCAACTGATTGCAGAGGCCCAAATATGGGACTCATCTGTGGGTTCTGCAAGAAGAAATAGCCTGCTGGTTATGAGTAACCCTAAGTCCCCTTCTGAGAGCCTCTTGGGCTCACAGCAAATTCAATCTGTTCTCCTGGACTTTTGGAGCTTTGTTATGGATTAAACTCCTCCTGAGTTCTATACAACTGATGGCCTTGTTGAGTTTGATCTATAGCTTTTAATGTCAGAGAAATATTAATTTCCATGCCCTTTCATCTTTTAGAGTAACTAATATTTTTATAATGCTTTATGGTTTATAAAAGATATTCATATGCCTTATCTTCCTTGATTCATGGAACTTTCTAAAAGGTCTAAGTATTTCAAGGCTTGATGCTGAAATGTCATCTCTTCTCATTCTGTAACTTTTTCTTGGGCAACACTCCAGTTGGCATCTCTATCATGATGGGCCCATAATTTATATCTTTAGCCTGGATCTGTCTCTAAGACCTGATTATTCAGTTGCCAGCTTGTCTCTCCACTGGACTATCTCAAAGGTTCCTCAGCTTTCACAGGCTCTACCCCAAACCTGTTCCCTATCTCCAGCAAATGGTGCAGTCAAACATTCACTGGGGCAGGCCAGGCACCTAGGAGCTATCCTTGATGTCGTTCTTTCTCTCCTAACTTGTATCCCATCTGTCATTCAGTCCTGTGGCTCTTCCCTCTTGAATAGCTTGACTCCATTCACTTCTTTCCATCTCCTTGGTCACCTCATTAGAACTGAGCTCTCCCTGTCTTTTGCCAGGACTATTGCAGTAGCCTATTAACAACTTTTCTCATATCTGTTCTCCCTTCTCTCTCTTTCCTATCATCCCCAAGTTTAAGAGAAATCTTTTCAAAATGCAAATCTGATTATGTCACTGTCATTCCTTAAACCCATCAATGGCTTTATATTGCTGTTATGATAAAACCACAATTCCTAATAAGGCCTACACCTCCCTCTATGGTGTGACCCTTATAGCTCTTCCCTGACAATCCGTGCTCCATCGATGAGTCCCCTTCCCCTTTTTAAGATCTTTAAATACATTTCTTCCTGCCATGGGGCCTTTGTACATGCCGGTTGGTCCTGGTTGGAACACTCTTTTCACCCTTTTCCCTTTGCCTGGTGCTTAGCTTTCAGATGGTGCTCAAACCTTAAGGAAACTCTTCCTGCTTTTAGAGATCTGTATTCCTTTATTTCAGAGGGATTATAGTATTTCATATTTTTGATTCATTATTTTGATTGTTTCACCTTTTCTCTCCCATTATTGTAAGTTCCAATAGAGCAAGGGTCTATTTGCTTTTCATCACCATTGTACCTCAGTACCCAGCTCTCAGGAATATTTGTTCAATGAATGAGACCAATGGGGTAGGTAGGACAAGTATTTTTATTCATTTTCTTTTTACACAAGGAGGTTGATTTTTTTTTAAAGAGCAGATTCTTAGCATTATTTTATTCCTAATTTTATAATATGGATATTTCTGCTTCTGATAGTTTCCCTGTGTCATCATTTCTCAGTCTTGGCTCTTTCCAGATTCACTTCAGCAGAGACAATGATGAGCAGTTATTGGTTTGGAAATACTCCCCAGAACATGCAATGCCAGCTCATAAAATGTTTTCAGGTTGTTGGAAATCTTGTGAAAACGTGCATAGTTAACTATTGGAGAATTTAACTGTGAATGTGAATGGGGGAGCCATTCATCAGAAGCCCTGTCTGAATAATTGATTAAACAATGCCAGGAGGTTTGTAAGAGGAGGATTTGAAGACTGAATTGTAAAGCTGTGGCTGACTAAGGTCCCTCTTGGCAGTCTCACTTTTTTGCCTCGTGGCATCAGGCATTAGTGTCTCAGATCCATCATATTAAGTCTCTGGGCTTACTAACTGATCTCGTGTCAGATGGGCCCTATGCTGCTACCTTCTTGACTTTAGGACATCTCTTGTTACCTTTTTGCTGCTTGCTCCCACCGAGGAACACAGTAGACTCCAACTCACTCTAGGTGAGCTTTCCTCTAGCTCCCGAGGGTCATGTGCCTCTCCATTGTGTTCAAAGAGAATAGGCACTGGTGGGCCATTGTCTGGGAAACTGTGTTCCTTGGTGCAGTACTAAACCTATTTAGTTAAATTTGATCAACTTTAGCACACCCTCACCATGAGTATATGGATTCCCCTTAGGACCCAAGTCTTCCATACAAGGCAAACAAGTTGGAATAGGGATTTCTATGATTAAGGTCATCGTTAGTTGAAGAATTTCAAACCATTTTAGTTTTTCATGATACGCTATTTCTTCAATTTCTCATGTGGATTTGGGGTGTGTGTGTGTGTGTGTCCTCTCATGTGTAAATATTTTCATAGAGGCCCTGAAGCTTCTTTCCTATATAGGGATTTGGGGACATTCCCCCAAGCAAGAGGACTTTGTTACCAGGGTGTCCATCTGGGGCCTTGCTGGTATGAAAATGATCCCTGGGTTGATCCACAATGTATTTATTCATGAATGTTAGAGATGCCTTAGAGTTTAGTTCCCTTAGGTGACTGTGGAATTTAAAATAAGAAATCAACCTTTATCCTAGGTTTATTCTTTTTCTTTTATATATATATATATATATATTTTTTTTTTTTTTAGAGACAGGGATCTCACTGTGTTGCTCAGGCTGGTCTCAAACTCCTGTCCTCAAACTATCCTCCCACCTAGGCCTTCTAATTAGCTGGGATTATAGATGTGAGCCACCAAACCTGGCTTCCTTTTACTTATCAAGAAAAAGATACTGTTCTTATTGTTCATTACAAAAGGAGTATTACCTCATTAAAGAAACTAAAAAACAAGCAAAAAAGACATCTCTCTCTCTTTTTTTTTTTGTTTTGTTTGAGATGGAGTCTTGCTCTGTCACCCAGGCTGGAATGCAGTGGCATGATCTTGGCTCACTGCAACCTCCGCCTCCTGAGTTCAAGCAATTCTCCTGCCTCAGCCTCCCAAGTAGCTGGGATTATAGGTGTGCACCCCACTCCCGGCTAATTTTTGTATTTTTAGTAAAGACAGGGTTTCACCGTGTTAGCCAGGCTGGTCTCGAACTCCTGACCTTGTGATCTGCCCGCCTCAGCTTCCTAAAGTGCTGGGATTACAGGCCTCCCAAAGTGTTGGGATTACAGGCATGAGCCACTGTGCCCAGCCAAGACATCTTTCAAAAGCTCATTATGCACTCCCCAAACTGCTGTTCATTTCTCTTGTGTTAGAGTTCGGATTTTTTTTTATGAATACTTCTTTTACATAGCTATTAATAAAACATATTCATGTAACTATTGTGCCATGCTCTTTTGTATTTAATAATGGACATTTTCCTATTTTAATACTTAGCCATTACTTTTTTTTTTAAGGAAGTGAATAAATGAAAGAATGGCTACTCCATAGACAGAGCAGCCTATCTATCACTTTTTAATGGCCGTGTATTATTCATTGAGTGTATGTTTTGTAGGTTCTTAAGTGACATCCAGTTATTAGGATTTTAGGTTATTTCCCATTTTTGCCTCTTTTAAATAGGTTGGCTTAATGTTTAACTAATAGTTTTAGAAAAATGGAAAGAGCAAGAATATACATTAGAAACAGTCCATGGCTTTTTTTTTTTTTTTTTTTGGGCCATCCAGAGAAGTTAATAATTAGAACTTATGATAAGGTTCTTTACAATGGGGAAAGAGATTCAGGGGATTAGGGTTGCAGAGAGTAAGGACCAGTGTTTTGTATGCAGTCACACATCACAGCATAGCCGCAAAAAGATTGAGTTCTGCGGTGTCTGCAGTGTGCCTTAGTGTCCTTCATAACAACTTGTATGTCTCCCCTGATCCATTTTTTTTTTTTTTTTTTTTTTTTGAGATGGAGTCTTGCTCTGTCTCCCAGGCTGGAGTGCAGTGGCGGGATCTCGGTTCACTGCAAGCTCCGCCTCCTGGGTTCACGCCATTCTCCTGCCTCAGCCTCCCGAGCAGCTGGGACTACAGGCACCCACCACCACACCTGGCTAATTTTTTGTATTTTTAGTAGAGACGGGGTTTCACCGTGTTAGTCAGGATGGTCTCCATCTCCTGACCTCCTGGTCTGCCCTTCTCGGCCTCCCAAAGTGCTGGAATTACAGGCGTGAGCCACTGCGCCCGGCCCCAATTTTTTTTTAAACATAATTCTGACTCTGGAAATAAATAGGTACCTTTAAACTCTGTGTAGACTTGATTTTGTTTTTTCTTTAAGTTTGTGTATATCTCTTAATATGTGTGCTAACTTAATTTAGGGACTAGGTTCATACTGATGTTGGAAGCATGCCATTCTCCAAGCTTTTTAAAAATATGGATATTCTTAAGTATCTCACACTGAGGCACCCAGCTATAAAGTAACTGTAGTGTAGGTAGGTGTACACTGCATAAACACTTCTTCTATAAGCTGGAGAAATAGCTGGAGGAGAAATCTGTTCTTAGAACAAGGCACATGCTGTTGGTTCCAGACATTCTTTTTACTGGAGGATACAAAAGTGTGTTTAACGGTTGCTGGCCCCATGCCCATTCTCCAGCCCTATGGAATGTGCTCTGTCTGGGCCACACTCCCAGTCATCAAGGCAGTTACTGTGGGGAAGGAAGAAGCCAGCTCTTCAGTTCCTTGACCTGAGCTTTTCCTGCCAAAAGAAGGAATCTGTTTTGAAGATTAGGTTTCCCACCTGGACCCTGCCCACCCCACCCACCCCCTTCTGTGAACTGTCCGGCTTATTGAAGAAGACCCATTTCTCCTTCTTACAGTTGCTGTTTCTTCATTGCAAGTGATTTACCCTGAACGTAAAGTTAAGAAACAGAGTTTATAAGGAACTTTATTTGGTAGAGAAATGTCACCCCATTCTCTCATTAAAAGATATGATATCTGGATTGATTCCAATATCAGTGGTTTTTGGCACACGCCATCTTTCTGAAATTGCTTCTCTGTGTTTTATGTAAGAGGAAGAAAGAAAAAGAGGCCGGGCCCGGGAGGCTGAGGCAGGAGAATGGCGTGAACCCCGGGGGGCGGAGCCTGCAGTGAGCCGAGGTCGCGCCACTGCACTCCAGCCTGGGCGACAGCGACAATCTGTCTCAAAAAAAAAAAAAAAAAAGAAAAAGAAAGTTCTAAAACAAACTGGTCAGCTTATTCTTTGGAATTCTATTTGGGCAGTTTAAGTGAGGATAGTACTATACATCCTGTCTTTTCTCATATCAATAATAATAATAACTTCTGTGACTTATTACATTTAACTCTCATAATCAACCCTTTGTATTCAATACCGTTTTGGGCGCCATTTTACAGATGAGGAGACTGAGGCTTGAAGAGGTTAAGAAACTTTCTCTTTAGATGGTATTCCAGTGTAGGCAGCCTGACTCCAGAGCTGGATGATCTTCTAACCCCCCATAACAGTGCTTTCAAGTCAGCTGGAAGAACTTATTATGCAAATTAAAATACCCTGGGCATCTGGGAAACATTTGTTTCTTAGGTTGTGGCTATTTTATAATTTCTTTTCTTTTTTATTTTGAAAAAGTTCAAATCTGAGAAAAGTTGTAAAAATAATAGTCAAGACATATATCATTTGACTAAGTCCATCAGTTGCTAATATTTTACCATATTAACTTATTTTTCTGTCTTTCTGCGTATGTGTATGTTGTGTGTGTGTGTATGTGTGTGTGTATGTGTGTGTGTGTTTGATGACCCTTGAAAGTTAGTTGAGACATTATGACATTTCATCTCTAAATATTTTAGCTGGTATCTTTGGGAAAAAAAAACCATTCTGCTAAACAACCTCAATGAAAATCACAGGCTGGGTGCGGTGGCTCACGCCTGCAATCCCAGCACTTTGGGAGGCCGAAGCGGGCGGATCATGAGGTCAGGAGATCGAGACCACCCTGGCTAACATGGTGAAATCCCGTCTCTACTAAAAAATATTAAAAAAATTAGCCAGGCCTGATGGTGGGCGCCTGTAGTCCCAGCTACTCAGGAGGCTGAGGCAGGAGAATGGCGTGAACCCAGGAGGTGGAGCTTGCAGTGAGCCGAGTTCATGCCACTGCACTCCAGCCTGGGTGACAGAGCAAGACTCTGTCTCAAAAAAAAAAAAAAAAAGAAAATCATAATGCTCAAAAAAATTTTACATTAATACACTGCTATTATCTAAGGCATTCATGTTCAAATTGCCCTAGTTTTCCCCAAAATGTCCTTTATAGCCACCTCTTTTTCTGATCCAGTTTATCAAAAAGCAAACTTTGCTTTTGTGATTTGTAATCTTGATATCATCATGCACATTCTCTTCTCAGACTAGGAACAGTTTTCTTTGGCTTAACTAGGAGACCAGGGATCTTGCTGGAGTTCCAGATTTGAGCTCTCTGCCTCTCCTGACTAAGCAGCCCCACAGTGTCCTCACTTGACACATGCTGTTTTACGGGGCGCCACGTCTTCTTTGTTCCTACTCTCTTCTCTGATCCACTTTTCTCCTTGACCCTATTCTTCTCCTTCCTTTCTCTTTTTTCTCTCTCAATTTCTTTTTGCCCCTTCTCACCTTTCTTCCTTCTTTTCTCTGACCCCCCAGGACATACACAAGACTTGTTCTTATGTGCTGTAATTGGAAGTTGGAAATCAATGTGGTTGCAGGTAGGAGCCACCAAATTGGATTCATTTATGGGTTGGGATACAGACTTGGTGGCGGGCCTGAGCTGGTGGTATACTGGGGACTGATCCAGCTGTACCGCCCCCGTTGGAGGAGGTTCAGCTGGCTTGAAACAGTGTGAGGCTGAGAGGATACAAGAGTGGCCAGCTCCACTATTCACAGTAGCAAAGACTTGGAACCAACCCAAATGTCCATCAGTGATAGACTGGATTAAGAAAATGTGGCACATATACACCATGGAATACTATGCAGCCATAAAGAAGGATGAGTTCATGTCCTTTGCAGGGACATGCATGAAGCTGGAAACCATCATTCTCAGTAAAATATCACAAGGACAGAAAACCAAACACTGCATGTTCTCACTCGTAAGTGAGTTGAACATTGAGAACACATGGACAAAGGGAGGGGAACATCACATACTGGGGCCTGTTGGGGAGTCTGGGGCTGGGGGAGGGATAGCATTAGGAGAAATACCTAATGTAAATGACAAGTTGATGGGTGCAGCAAACCCACATGGCACATGTATACCTATGTAACAAACCTGCACGTTGTGCACATGTACCCTAGAACTTAAAGTATAATTAAAAAAAAAAAAAAGAGTAGCCAGCTCCAGTCCAGGGCAACATCAGCTGTGGAGGACAAGGAAGGGATGGGGTATGCCAAAATGGGGTAGAAACGACAGTGTGTTCTATTGGAAAGAAAATAGACTTTAAAGTCAGACAGAAAGGTGAAAATAGCAAGCTTTTACTGACTGGCTGTGTGATCTTGGGAAAGTTATTTAACTCTCTAAGTCTTGTGTGCTTCAACCACAAATGGGAAGAGTATAACCTACCTTGCAGCATTGTGTTGAGGATTAGGGATAATGCGTATTAAAGCAGAGATCCTGGCACACGGTGGTGCTCAGTCAACAGTAGCTGTTAGGTATTTACATGGTGTCCCAGCAAGTGGATGGGGCGTCAAAGCGAGGGGAGGTGATGGTTGGAAGTTCATGCAGGTGGCCAACATGAGGCTGAGCTGCCAGTGGTTAGAAGGATCTTAGGAATGCAGTGTAAGGCAGGCTTCCTGTTCCTGGGAAGGAAACTCGTGAGTCAGTTTCCAGTCATCAGGAGCAGGGGCCACAGGAACACTCCAGTTCAAAGGCATGGGGCTTGGTGTCTGGGAGAGAATCGAAGAGCCAGAACCAAACTGTCCGATCAAGTTCAAATCAATAGCAAGGGCACTTGTGGCTGAGTCATCTGGAGTATCTCTTGTTTTGGGTTAGCATTAGGGAGAAGCTAGGGTTGGGGATTGACTGTGGGAGGAGGGCTAGGACTCAAGCTAAGCCTAGTGTTTGTTCTCCTTTTACATCTGCTAGTAGTGTGGTCACCATGATAACATTCCAGAGGCTCTTTTCTTCCTGAGTCCTTGGCCCAAAGTTAGGTAAATTGTCTCTAGGTAGATAATGATGTCCTGATTACGAGCTCAGAGTCCAAACTGCTGGGCTGATCGAGATTCACTCCCCTTTTGCCTTGGTCTGCTCAGGCTGCCTTAACAAAGTACCATAGACTGGGTGGCTTAAACAGCAGACGTTTATTTCTTACAGCTCTGGAGACTGAAAGTCTGAGATCAGTGTGCCAGCATAGTTGAGCTCTGGTGAGCGCCCGCTTCCTGACTTGCAGACAGCTGCCTTCTTTCTGTGTCCTCACAGGGCAAAGAGGAGAGGGAAGGAGAGGAAGGGAGAAAGAGAGAAGACGGAGAGAGAGAAGAAAGGGAGAAGAGAGCAAGCTCTCTGGGCTGTTCTTATAAGGGCACTAATCCCTTCATGGGAACCCGACCTCATGTAAACCTCCCAGAGGCCCATCTCCAAATACTGTCACATTGGGGGTTAGGGATTCAATATATGAATTTTAGGGAGACACACTTTCAGTTCATAAAACCCTCCTTCCATGCCCTCATTCCCAGACACTTGAGAATCCATATGTAATGAGAGTGTTACCTTGAGGAGTATACGGCTCCTGCGTATTATATGGAGACAGAGACAGGATTCAGAAGCACAGTTCTAGCAGCTTGTCAGTAAGCCACTGTGGGGGAGCTTTGATGGACTCTCATATGGCATAGGTCCTTCCTTTCTACCTACAATTTTTATTTTTGTAATTTCCTTATTATTTTTATTTGAGAGGCATGAAAATGAGGCAAAATATGTTATTTCCTGTTCTCTGTAAAATCTCCAAATTGAGCTATCTGTAGTCAAAAGTGAGGTAGTCTTCTTCTTTTATCCAAAAGATTAACTTATTCTGAGCTTTCCTTCTATCTGAGTCATGGCTAGGATCAACATACACTTCTTAAATATTCCAATTCCATATCAAGGATAGCGCTCCTCCTTCTCCCTGAGCCACTGGAGGGAGCACCAATGTATTAACAGTTTTCTTTGTTGACTGAATTTGCTTTTTTTAACCTGCTTTCTGAAAGTGCATCACATTATCATCCAAACTTATTGGACATAATTTTTTAAAGTATGTAAGCAAGTAACATATACTCTATTTTACAAATTATGCAGTAAGACATAGTAGGATATAACTTAAGAAGATGCAACTAGCCCTTATTTTTCCACTTTCTGGAAGAATTTCATGACTTTTCACATGTTTGCACCTCCTGTCTCTGATCTGTATCTTCTTTGGCTCCTCTGTCTTGATGCCCCTCCCAACTTCTGTTCCCCTAAGTCCTTGATGCCATCAGTGAACATCAGATTCCTTCCTTGGAGACCAGTGGTTCTCAGAGTGTGCAAAGCATACGAGAACTTGTTAGAAAGACATATTCTTGGGCTCCACTGCAGACCCACTGAATTAGAAACTCTAGGGTGAGATGCACCCATCTGTGTTTTAATAAACTCTCCAGGTGATTGTGATACACCCTCAGGTTTAAGCATTCCTGCCCTAGACGAGGCTAGATTCAGTAGGTGTTTCTCCCAGTTGCCCATTTTAGCATAAATAATAGCACTTTGTTTTGCTCCTCCTCAGGCATAGAATCCCATAGTTTTAAGTGGAGTGGGATTTTGAGTGGACATCACCCTGGTCAACTCACTTTACCATAGAAGAGAGAGCTTTGCAGATAGTTGCAGTGTTTGGCTGGAGAACCCAGGGCTTTCTATCTCCTTGCTTATAACATGGGCTGTGTCACTTCCCTGAAACTTTAATCAGTGCTTCCTGAGACCAGGGTTCTTTGTGAAATAACTTGAGGAAATATTCCAGAAGAACCAATAGCATTGGTCTACTCACCTGTGGGTTCTCTTAACATTTTAATATTAACAATATTCTGATATTTCAGATGTAGATTGCAAAGCCTCACAATCAAGGGGCTTTTGTCATTGATTTGATTTAATTATCCTAAGGGAAAAAATGGAATGCTTAAACTAGCAAAAGTTCTCGTTTCTGTCTTTTTGGCCACGTTTTCCTCAACAAGTGTAAATATATTTGTGCTCATGTGTGTTGATACTGCATGTTTGAAGGACAGAAGGAGACAGATTAAATTTTTGTTTATAGAAAAATTGTAAGTAATCTGAGGAAGCAGTAATTACTGGAGTTGGCAACAGTTTGAGCACTATCCTGTCCCTTGCTCTAACTCTGGCTTTAGAGATAGCTGAATCTAGAATGTTACCTTATGGGCAGTTTCTTTATCTATTTTGTTTCCTCTATTGGACAATCTCTGTAGTATAACTAGAGTTTAGTCACTACTTGTATTAGTCTGTTCTCACGCTGCTGATAAAGACATACCTGAGTCTGGGTAATTTATAGAGAAAAAGAGGTTTCATGGACTCACAATTCCACGTGGTTGGCAGAAGGCAAAAGGCACGTCTTACGTGGTGGCAGACAAGAGATAATTGAGAGCCAAGCAAAAGAGATTTCCCCTTATAAAACCGTCAGATCTCGTGAGACGTATTCACTACCATGAGAACAGTATGGGGGAAACCACCTCCATCATTCAATTATCTCCTTCCAGGTCCCTCCCACAACATGTGGGAATTATGGGAGCTACAATTCAAGGTGAGATTTGGGTGGGACACAGCCGAACCATATCACTACTGGATTATGACTCTCTATAATTTGAAAAGAATGGTAGAAATTGAAGAATTTGAAAGCAGTCTATCTAGATAGTTCAATATCAGTTTACCTTGCATATCACGCTTGTCCCCTCCCCATCTTTGTGGGAGTGCAGGGTGCACAAAGAAAGCCTTTAACTGAATGATATGGTTTTTCTAGATGGATTAACATTTTTGTATTTGATGGGTCAATAGCGTTGGGTGCTTTAGTCTAGATGCTGAGTGCTCAAAAGGCTAAACACTGAGGAAAACATTCCCCTGTCGAAACACATAATTGATTTGGTAGTGACAAGTGTTTTGGGAGCCAGAGACATGCTGGTGGGTTAAGCATGGGTTTTCTTTGTTTGTTTGTTTGTTTGTTTTGTTTTGTTTGTTTTGAGACGAAGTCTTGCTCTTGTCCCCCAGGCTGGAGTGCGATGGCATGATCTTGGCTCATTGCAACCTCCGTCTCCCAGGTTCAAGTGATTCTCCTGCCTTAGCCTCCCAAGTAGCTGGGATTGCAGGCTCCTGCCACCACACCTGGCTAATTTTTGTATATTTAGTAGAGACAGGGTTTCATCATGTTGGCCAGGCTGGTCTACGAACTCCTCACCTCAGGTGATCCACCCGCCTCGACCTCCCAAAGTGCTGGGATTACAGGCGTGAGCCATCGCGCCTGGCCACAAGGGTTTCTTAAACATGGCCATCTTAAAAGGGATAAAGGATCTTCTAGGAATTTATTTCAGCTGAAAACAGATTGTGATACATTCTTACTTTGGTGTTGTCATCATTTGTTCATTTCTATTTTTTCTTTCTTTCTTCAACAGATATGTCAAATACTATCCTAACATTGAACAAAATAAGTCGTTTTTTTAATCACCAAAATAAAAAGGGCAATAACTATTATTATTATTATTTTTTTGAGATGGAGTCTCGCTCTGTCACCCAGGCTGGAGTGCAGTGGCGCGATCTCGGCTCACTGCAAGCTCCACCTCCCGGGTTCACGCCATTCTCCTGCCTCAGCCTCTCTGAGTAGCTGGGACTACAGGCGCCCGCCACCACACCCAGCTAATTTTTTTGTATTTTTAGTTGAGACGGGGTTTCACCATGGTCTCGATCTCCTGACCTCGTGATCCGCCCGCCTCGGCCTCCCAAAGTGCTGGGATTACAAGCGTGAGCCACCGCGCCCGGCCGGCAATAGCTATTTTTAAGCTTATAAAAACAAATCAAGTTTGGCTTGACATAATTATCCCTGGACATAATTATTGCTGCTTCGGCAATTTAGGGAGGAGGATTTCAAGATTTCAAAAGATCCTGGGGGAAAATTAGGTAAACTCCATGGCCAGAGACTCTAATATAAATACAGTTCGTGAAGGAGGAAGTTAGAAAAACATTTAAATTTGATCCAGTAAAAATGAACAATAAAAACAAAGATGGGAGGGGTAGATCATGATAGCACAGAGTAACTAGAGACATTTCACTCAGAATTTAAAATAATGTATCCAGAAGATAGAAAGATTGATGTTTACCTTAGGATAAATATAAAATGGCATGAATTAGAAATCAGTTTAAGGACTAACAAAGTCAAGTATGAGGTGCCTGAAAACTAGAAAGAAGTGAATACCTTACTAGTTTTTGAAAAGGGAAAAGCTTGACATTAATACCTGGAAAACTGGTAGAGCTGGTTATTAAACAGATCCTTTGTGAATAGGAAGAAAGCAGTGCTGACTAAGTGGGAACATGGATTTGCCAAGAGGTCCTGAAGAGCAGGTAAATTCTGGCTTAGAGCCTCTGGAGAGGGGGATCTTTAAATGTGCTCTGTTTGCTCAGCCTTTTTATCAGCATATCTGAGGATGACATAGACCATAACCCTTATCTAGACTTTCCGGGCGTTACGTTGCAGGCTTGGGATCCGGAAGGAACGTGAAGGAGGGGGGCTGGTGTGAGTGAGATGAAGAAGAAGGGAGACATCTTTATGAAGATCCAAGGGCCCCAAAACTGAGAGGGACTGCTGGGATGTCAGATGTCAGATCAGTATCCAAAATCACCTTGCTGTTTAGGAAAGCTGGATATGCAAGCCAGTGAATGCAGAGAGAAAGCAAAGAGGTTTGTGTGTGCTGGGGGATGAGTACGAGGATGGAAAGGAGTGGGAATTCATTTATTGATGTATGTGTACAGAGCACTGCACCCACTTTGTGCCAGGTACTGTGTTCTGGGTGCTGTTGTAGCAGTGAATCAAGTAGAAAAACGCTCGGCCCCCATGGAACTCATGTAGTGCAAGAGATCGGAAACAAACATACATGTAATTTCTTAGGGAGTGATTCATGTTATGGAGAACAATAAACCACAATGGGGTAAGAGAATGCTGGTGGGAGGTGGGAGGCTGTGACTGGCTTACACAGGGTGGTGGGGAGTCCTGCCTGATGTTGTGGTATTTGAGTCTGAGGGCAGTGAAGGTGCAATCAGCCCAGATGGCTGGGAAAAGTGGTTCCCCAGGGTGTGTGCTAGAGCTGGGAGAGCCAAGTGTGTCTGCAGCAGAGAGCCCTCAGGGAAGGGAAAAGAGGATGGTGCAGGAAGAAGCTCAAGGTGAGAGGGCAGAGAAAGGGGGCCTAGAAACCCGCTGTTCATCCTGATGTGATTCAGGACTTGAGTAGAGGAGGGACAAGATCTGGGAATACATACTCAGGGTCCTTCTTGATGACAGCCTTCCAATGCTTAAAGGGAACAGTTCCAAAGTCAGAGCCATGGCCATCTAGTGAAGGGTACCAAGAGAGAGCTTTCAGTTCAGTGTATGGCAGCTTTAGAATTCAAGTCGCCAAAGCAATAGTCTGTGCTGCTTCATGAGTTTAGTGTCCCTGGGTTTGAGCTTAAAAACCACCAGGGTCCATTTCAATGTGAACATTCACTGAGTCTTCCCCCTTGTTCTACAAGTGTTTCCTGACATTGGTCCTGACTTTGGTGGGGTCGCAGATGGGGAAGAGCAGAGCAGGCGCGTGGAGGTGCAGGGGATGCTAGGAGAGGAAGTGGAGGCTGGGTTCATGGAGACACGGGGGAGCAGTGTGAGTTCCTAGAAGAACTTCCTAGAAGTTCCCATGGTTCAGAAAAGTGAGGGGGCCTGCCACGGAGAGACTGAACATTGGACATGAAGAGGGCATGGGTCATGAGATCGTGGAGGAGAGGCCTGGGGTAGGCTAGAGGTCTTTCAGGAAGCAGCAAAGGATGAATGGAAGAATTGCCAAGGACAGAGCTTAGAGCGGAGTGACCAAGGTGACGATCAGAGTTTTGTGAGGTGTGCCCCCGGGTGGGAAAAGGAAAGCTTTTGTTTCCTAGGGACCACAGGTACCTGAGAGAAAGATAGAGGACTGTCTGGCATAGAAATGGGGAGGGGAGGACAAGAGATGCCACAGGGGAGGGACCCCCAAAATGACAGGAAGAGTTGAGGCCTAGAGATTGGATCCACAGAAGACGCATTCTGTCTGTATCCTGTGATGAAACAAAGGTGGGATAAAGGGCCTCTGCCTGAGAGGGTGAAGTAGGAGAAAGCCTGAGATTCTTCCACGTTTGGGTTGCCTGGGTGTGGGGAGCAACAGCTGACTCAAGGAAAGACAGCCTGACTCAGCTCGTGCTTTGACTGTGCAGGGGGAGGGCCCACATGATGTTCCTTCCCCAATTTCAATTCAGAGACATACACACTTTCCTCCAAACTGCCACTTAATTATATGCTGGATTGATTGCAAAGACACTGAGCAAATTCATTTACATTGAGAAAATTGGGGACAAATGAAAAATTTTAATGTTCTCATCTCCCCCACCCCCCACCCCCCAGTTTATAATTTGGAGGAAGGAAGTAAATTTAATGCAGAATATAAACATTTAACAATTTAAGCTTCTTCCTAAAATAATAGATTGGCTTTTTAAGCCCACATTTCTTTCTGAGTGAAAGAAATAATTATTGGGAGGCCAAGGTGGGTGGATCGCCTGAGGTCAGGAGTTCAAGACCAGCCTGGCCAACGTAGTGAAACCCCGTCTCTACTAACAATACAAAAAATTAGCTGGGTGTGGTGGCATGCACCTCTAATCCCAGCTACTCGGGAGGCTGAGGTAGGAGAATCGCTTGAACCCGGGAGGTGGAGGTTGCAGTGAGCTGAGATCGTGCCATTGCACTCCAGCCTGGGCAACAAGAGTGAAACTCCGTCTCAAAAAAAAAAAAAAAAGGAAATAATTTAGTTTTAAGTTTAAAATAATTGGTAAATAAGATTATGTTTATTTGTTAATTTAAATGAAATAAAACACATGCTTCTGTAGTGGTTGTATTATGGCAAAACTATTCAAAATATGCACAATTAATTAATTGAATTTCAGATGGTTCCCCTGTGGATGTCTTTACAGGTGTATGCTTTAGAGCCAGAGGTAATTGATCCAATGCTGTCTTTTATTAGATACTTCCAGGCTAATATGCCACTGACCGTAACTGTTATATATTCCTGATTCTCTCTCTAAGCCTTGGAAAGGCTTTGGACAAAATCACTAATATTCTAACTCTTTTGATGGAATTTCAGTTTTCACCATTACTTCTTTCTGTCTTTCATTTTCTCTCTCCACCCCCACCCCCGTGTGTGTGTGCATGTGTATATGTGTAAACACACACATATGTATTTATTTTGCATTTACTTATAGTCACTGTATTTTAAGCTTGCATTCTCATGGGCAGTCTATGTTATGAACTTAGCACTTATTCCTCAGAGGCAGTGTTAGATAATGGAAAATTCATGAGCTACGTAACCAGACAGATGGTGGTTTAAATTTTGGCTCCAGCACATGCAAACCACATGTTCTTGGCAAGTTACTTAACCTCTCTGAGCCTTGGTTTACTGCCCTATAAAATGGGTCTAATTACTACTTATCTAATGGTTTAGTTATGATAATTCACTATGTAATGATAATTATATATTTTTTGCTAGATGTTAAAAGCATCTAGTAAAGTGCCTCCATTAGTGGAAGCTACTGCTGCTTCTGTTTTTGCTAGAGGACTACAATGGGGATATGAAGCAATGAAAATTCTAAAAACTAGGGAATGGGAACATGGAAAGTAGACCTCTGAGAAATAAAGAGAAGAGAGTGAAAGTGAAAAGTTACTGAGGTAAATAAGTATTTTATCCCTCAACTTTCTGTTGTACTGGTGAACCAGTAATTACGTTACCTTACATTTTCTAAATATTGCACGTACTTTCCTTGCCGGATGGCAAAGGATGCAGTTTACTTAGGATAATTTAATTTGGTTATTATACTTTGATTCTCATCATGCTTTCTTTTTTTTTGTTGTTCTTATTTTTAATTTTTTGCACACAAAACAATAAACATTTTCTAAAAGTACATACAAACAAAAAGATGCATATCAAACATATTAGGAAGGTTGCACATGGGAAGGCAGGGAATAGAAATGGGGGGTGGGAATTAAAGAAAATAAATGAGAGAGGGACTTTGTATGGGTCAATGATAATAACTCAATCCTCTATTTGACAAAAAAGAAGGAGAAGGAAGAGGAAGAAAAAGAAAGTGGGACAAAGGATCAGAAAGGGAGGAAAATAGAAAAAATTAGAGTATGACTCCAGGGTAGACTTGTTTTGTTGTCGCTTGGTTGGTTGGTTGGTTTGTCAGTTGTATTTTTCATATGTTTCGCCATGTTGGCCAGGCTGGTCTCGAACTCCTAGCCTCAAGTGATCAACCCGCCTCGGCCTTCCAGAGTACTGGGACGACAGGTGTGAGCCACCATGTCCAGCCCCCACATTGCTTCTGGCCTCTGTGGTAGACCTCCCAGACAAGGCGGCCGGGCAGAGGCGCTCCCCACGTCCCAGACGGGGCGGCCGGGCAGAGGCGCTCCTCACTTCCCAGACGGGGCGGCCGGGCAGAGGCATCTTGCTTTCTTTCACCCTAGTTTGTAGAATATTTGAGAAATCATTGATCGGGCTCCCTGTCTTCACAGAGTTGAATGTCTTTTCAACATATGGTCATGTCTTCCCTCCCAAAACGTTTTTGGGAATGGTGTTTGAGGTTTTGCTGCATAACAAATCACCATACAACTTAGTGGCTTAAAACCACCATCATTTATTTAGCCTGCAATTCTGTGAATCAGCAATTTGGACTGGGCTCAGATGGACTTTTCTTCTGCTGGTCTCAGCTGGGTTCACCTATGAGTCTGTGGTCAGGTGCTGGTCAGCCAGCTCTGCTTCTAGGGGATGGGTGGTGATCAGCTGGGGTGACAGAAAAAGGGAATGGTGGGGAATATGGACCTTGGGGGTCACTCATTACCCAGAGACTAGTCCTGTCTCGTTCAGATGGCAGCTCAAGGTTCCAGGAGGGAGACTGGAAGTGCCAAAGACTCTTGCGGCCCAGTTTCAGAACTTGGACAGTTATACTTTACTTCATTGTGTTGGCCAAAGCAACTCGAAATGCCATTGCAGAATCAAAGAGCAGAGAAATAGACATCACCTCTTCATGGGAGGACCTGCCAAGCATTGAGGCCATTTTCACAATCCTCCTTAGGTGGGGACCCTACAGTCCTCATTAACAAGTCAATTCTGGTCTCTTGGAGTCAATAGGTTCCTTCTCAGACATGAGGCAGACATATGCACATACTGTAGTAACTTCTGCTTTAATGTTAGTCTCTTAAAAAATGACTTGCCATTTTGAGGACTGAAAAGAAGTACTTAAGTTTTTACATCCCTTATGTTGCAGACAGATCTCAAGTGTGTAAAGTGTTGGCGCCAGAGGATTGACCCTGACTGCACTGAACCTTCCTTGGATTTAATCCTGACCAGATCCACTCACCTGTGTCTAAGCAGTGGTCAGGCAGAATGAGGAAGTGTCAGCTGGTGACCTCACTAGAGGCTCTTCAGGTGGCCCTGGATCAAGAGCACTTATTCATTGTCTTTGATGCAGAAAGTGAGACATGGGAGAAAGGGCCTGCCCTTAACTCACTGGATTTCTTAAAACATTTAAACATTGCATTGTACCAAATGCCAAGCAGATAAGTGAGTTCCTCAAATACAGCTTTTTAAAACTCTTATCACCCATCAGATATCTCAAGCTGTTTGGCTTGTTTGAAGCAGCCAAGGATTTCTTTTCTTTCTTTCTTCTTTTTTTTTTTTTTAAACAGGCAGGGTCTCACTATGTTGCCCAGTCTGGTCTCGAACTCCTGAGCTCAAGTGATCCTCCTGCCCTGGCCTCCCAGGGTGTTGGGATTATAGGTGTGAACCACTGTGCCTGGCCAAAGGTTTATTTTCTGATCATTTTGAGGGAAAATAAATTCTAATATTTCTCCCAAGACAGTAGACTTAGGATCTCTGTGGTTTGTCTCCAAGTCACAAACTTAAGGGGTTCTTTTTTAACATGAATTTTACCTGAGTTCTAACTTGTGTTAGGCCATCAAGTTTGTTATGCATAGCCTTGGGCTTGTGTGCCTTGGTAATGTGAACTGTTTGAATTGACTTCTGGCCTGTAAACTCTACTCTCTTCCCACTGAGGACTGACCCCAGGGAATTGCATGAGTCAGGGAGCTGCCTGTTTCCCTTGGCGACCATGGAAATTAGGAACAGTGATGACCTGGATTTAGGAGAAAACTAGAAAGTGACTGATTCAGTTGAACAGCTCCTGGGACTTCAGTGGGCCAAGCCTAGGACAGAACACGCCAGACACAATGTTCCTGCCTTCTGGGAGGAGGTCCTATATTGTAGCCTTTATTCCCTTGGGACCAAACAGTCTTCCATTCTGTGATACAGCAAAAATTAGTAAGAAGGCATCTGAAGTGTTTTTGCTTATTGATGAATTAATACTTAGGCAGAGGAAAGAGATAAATGTCATTGCATTTACCACTCTTCTTATACAGCCAGTCTTCTTTCTTACAGGTGCGTTCTTTGAAGAAAACTTGTGAAGCCTGTGAATTGTATGGAAGGAGTAGGAATTATCTGGGTTATTAAAATATTCTTCACTTTCTAAAAATCAAAAAAAATTATCCATCTTCTCAAGTGTAAGAGTTCTTTACTAGTTGAGGGGCTGGGCCTAGTTGTTGAGTTTGGAGTTACTGTATTTTTTTCTGATGCGAAGTAGTCTGGGCCCAGTGGAGATTCCAGGGTGAAGGAAGACTTGGGGTTGTATAATTAGGCACCCCTGTGGACAGTCAGGATGCTATACAGACGGTGGGGAAAGGAATGAGGTTGTGACGTTAATGGATTTCTCAAGTGTTTATTTAGCTTCTGTTATGTCTAGGCATTGTAGATTCCTGTAGTCACATCCTTGAAGAG
The DNA here is from genome assembly GCF_028878055.3 of Symphalangus syndactylus. NCBI lineage: Eukaryota > Metazoa > Chordata > Mammalia > Primates > Hylobatidae > Symphalangus > Symphalangus syndactylus. Next base: position 127,955,595 of record NC_072428.2, on the reverse strand, counting down.
AGAGAAATAGGTTAAAAAAAAAAAAAGGCAAAAAGTAAGTGGTAAATGTGTTAAGAGAAGGAAATATATGAGTCTTTGGGTGCACTTTGGGTGCCTAGTGACATGATTTCCTGGGTGAGTGGAAAAAGGCTAGATCGTGGAAGTAGCAGTTTTCCAGGTGGAGAAGGGAGGGAAGTGGAATTCCAGGCTGTAGGAACCTGTGTTCAAGATGGGGAGGAGTGATGAGCGCTGTGTTCAGGGAACTCCACATCATCATTACATCTGACCAGACCAGAGTGGGAACCGAGTGGAGTGGAGAGGAAGAAGAAGAAAAGACAAAACATTTTATGAATTTCAATGTACACTGGGGGGTGGGGGGCATTGGATTAAATCCACACACACTGCTTTTCTAAAAGGCCTCTGTTTGACAAAAGGAAATGCCGTTCGGCTCTAAAAGTAGCTCTTCACTACTGGGTTAATTGAATTTGCCTACTTTCCTGTAAGTGACAAATCCCTTTTTCTAGAAAAAGGTGAACAGATCCACCTAGCTCTGTGCGGAATGTTGTTTCACCTGTCTGAATGGTCTAACTCTTTTAGGTGGGGCCTTATGCTGTATGCTAGCAATCGCAAATCTTTGCCCAACTCAAAGAATTCAGAACCTGGATTGTGAAATACAAGTTAAAGTAAAATAACTATCATTGTTAAATTGTGCTGTTTCAATATGGCTTACCTGGGCTGCTGGCTTCTCGAGAAATATTCGGCATGGCTGTCCGTGTGAAGGATTGCCAGGACCCAAAAGATGGAAGGTAGAGAGCGCAATGGCAATTTGAAAGCAGCTCAGGTGGGCTTAGGAGCTTTTTTGAATAAGAGAGAGCTCAGATTTGATTTAGAGGAAATTGACTTCAAAATTAATTCTGTTACTGGAAACTTGCACTGGGGAGGAAACCTGGGTATTACTGTCCACTGTTAACACTGCGAAACGATTTTCTTCTGGCAAGGGTGGTAGTTGGAATTTAAACCAGACACTGACCTGAGATGCTCTCTAAAGTAAATTGACTAAACACTTATTTGAAAATGGTCTGTAATGAAAATGTTCAATTAGATTGAAATTGTATTCTACTCCTTATAGCTTATTCATCTCACTCAGTTTGTGCTTTTTAATTTTATTTCCACTTGTAAGTGGGAAACAACTGTTTATAAATAATTAGAAGGCCTTTGGGTCTTCTCTGATTCAAAGTCTTACATTCCTGAGGCAAACTGATGGTTCCGTCTTGCCACCAAATACCTGGTGCCTAGTAACACAAGTGGCAGCAAAATCTGAGACCTGAAATTAAGTGCCTTAGCTAGTGTTTTAAACATCAAAGTATGAGTGATTGCAAGTGGACTGAAAGGTACCCAGTGAGAGAAATTTTACTTGCAGCAAGGAAGACTAGGACTTGAATGTGTCCAATGACTGTCCCCATACATCCTGGGGGAAGTTATTTAACCCATTTATGCCTTAGGTTGTAATTTTTTGAATTTTTGCATGAATGAAACATCAGACCTTGGCGATGACCTTGAGCAGTAGGATATAAATAACTCCTGCATGTGTAGTGTTCCAATAATGGAACACGAGGCATATTAATCTTTCCGAGCTTCTGTTTCTGCCTTTATAAAAAGGAGATGATGGTGCTCAGATCTGCCTCTTTGAGGTGGGTTTTAGTTTTATTGGTAATATTTCAGTTCTTTTTCAAAAATTTGAGGGCAAGATCGCTGATTTACATTTGAAAAGTCTAGGTGGTGGATTTCAGGGGTACCTGTTAAATTATTTTCTGAGTTATGTTTGTTTCAGATTATTTTCCAATTAGAATAGAAATTTAATCACAAATTAGAAGTGAAAATGCCAGGTGCCCTCACACATATTTCTAGACTCCATGAGTATTTTTGAACCGGACATGTATGTTTGGCTTGTGGGGATTAAGGGGAGAGGAGTGAGGTGGCCGTGCTGAAGAACTAATCCTAAGACTGCCATCTTCACCCTCCCCCATCCTGTGGTGCTTACCAAACCAGGATGCGACCAGCTTCAATCCACCAGGGCTTTGCTGCTTGCTCCTTAGAGAAGCTCTCTGTGAACACGTGCTTTTCCTATACCTGTTGGATGGGTTCTTACTGTACTCATTGAAGATGGAATTGGGCAAGGATTTCCAGGAGTTTCTAATGATGGAGTAGTAGCGTATCTGTAACCACTTACGAAAGGTCAGCCTGGTGAGAATTAGGGGTCAGGAGAGTGATTGGTTTATCATGGCCATTCATTATTTACTTTTAAATGTAGGTTAACGTGGTGGGGGAATGGTGTCTCTACCAGTGGCTCTGTCCAGGGAACTTTAGAGTTTTATGTTAAATAAGAACCCAGACTCTGGCAGTTATAGGGCCTGGTTTCTTGGGTCTGGGTTCTCAGTCACTGGGAGTCTTGAGTGACTAATTACACTTGTGCTTAGGCAACGTTTGTAGTCTTCTTTCTATTCCTTTGTAGGTTGGGCAGTTGTTCCGGCTTCTCTGGGACTGAGAGGTATCCCAGGATGTGGAACTTTACAACCAGAAAAGTCTGAGGCAACTGGGGCAGCTGGACTTCTTACTTTCTAGCCTCCATGCCTTCCTCTTCTCCTCTTGCCTCCTCTCTCATGGCCAGACAATTCCATGAGCATTCCAAACTCTTTAGGTTGCTGTTACAGATAAACTTGACATGTGGTGGACCTGGGGAGTTTGGCAACACAAAGTTATTCATTTTAAAAAGTAGGAGTGCTCTTAGGGTAGTTTGGACGCAAGCATGAGCTGCCTTTATAGAGCTTAAATGTGTGCTGCCTGCAGTGCTCCTGATGATTTCTTTGCGGTTCTTTCCTTTTTGCTGAAAGTTTTCTGAAAATAGAAAGCTGTGGCCATTACAGTTAGAACAGGGAGCAAACAGACACCTCTGAGATGGCCCCTAGCCCCCTGCCCCCTGCCTGGGTCCACCCCTACTTCTGGGTAGCTATCTGCTGTTGCCACCTGCAAGAGCAGAAGTATTTGTAAGCTGTGGACTATGTCCCTAGGATTACTAGTCTTTCTTTTTCAGGAAAAATAATACACAATTCAAGCCAAATGTAAACAAGCACTAAGATCCTACACTTTTGTTCCCAGTGATCATTAAATGCTGTGGGTCATTTCACAATTTCAGTTGTCATTTCAGTTATCCCTCATGCACAGACAGGACAGGTACAACTTGTATCTCAAGGTCAAAGGGCAGGACTCTACTTATGTTTGTGGAACTTCAGAATACCAGACAGAAACCCATGCAGAGAGGTAGCCTCTCAAGATTTTGATCTTGTCTCCTCTGTGAAGAATGACACGAAGAATTTCTCTTTCCTTATGATTCATCAGGAGAGTGCTGTTTATTCTTCCAGGTTTACAGCTCACATACCCCTGCTGCTTTTTCCTCCTGGAGAGCTTACAGGACCTTGTGATCTTACTGGGCTGTGTGAAAAACCCATGATGATGCCTTTCCCTTCTGCAGATCTTTGTTTGACCGTCTGTTTTAAGTGCCCCTTTTTCTCTTGGTTATCTAGCTGCCAGCTATTTACAAACTAGTTTGCATCAAGTGGTTGCCTAGAAACCATCATGAAAACAGGATTAGGTAAAGCATTTTTCTATATTACAGCTGCTTTCTGATGAAGGCTTGGTGTTAGAAAGAGCTCAGTTTCTACCCCTTCCCAGCCTTAAAACACAATGCAAATGAAACAAGGACTTTCCAACAGAGATGAAATGATTTCTCTATAGTCACATTCTGAGGCGGTCATCACCCACCCAACTCTCCCCTCCTCTGCAAACCCGCATACCTTTCCCTTTCAGGAGAGCCGTGTGTTGGGGATGGTTGACACTTTTTAAAGAACATTTAACATAAACCAACAGCAGGTCTCAGATACTGTTATTTATCCATCCATTCCTCGGGCCTCAGCTAGACGGGAGTGGGTGCAGAGAAGTTAGAAGGCTCTGGCACTAATTTGGTCATAAAGAAGGAATGTGTTATATGGAGTAGCAGTTAATCAACTAAGCGGTAAGCAGGTTTTCAGTGAAACACCACCAGGAGCTAATCCCGCTTAACATCAACTACAGTGACTTAGAGGGAACAGACTCTCTAACCCTGAGCTCTCTTTTCTCCCAGGAAATAAATCAGGATGAAGTCAAGAGACATCAAGGAGTTTACATTAAAAGGTCTTACCAGGTGATTGAAATATTCTTAAACTGGCTGGGCAGAGTGGCTCATGCCTGTCATCCCAGTACTTTGGGAGGTCGAGGCAGGCAGATCACTTGAGGTCACGAGATCGAGACCAGCCTGGCCAACATGGTGAAACCCTGTTTCTACAAAAAATACAAAAATTAGCCAGGCGTGGTGGCAGGCGCCTGTAATCCCAGCTATGTTAGAGGCTGAGGCAGGAGAATCGCTGGAACCCGGGAGGCGGAGGTTGTAGTGAGCCAAGATCACGCCACTGTACTCCAGCCTGGTTGTCAAGAGTGAGAGAGTGAGACCCCGTCTTAAAAAACAAAAACAAAAACAGTTATTCTTAAACTCCTCCTGGAATAGGATAGATAGGTAAATAAGTGATTATATCTGGATTTGGGGTCAAAGGAGAAAGAGGAATCAGGAAAAACTTAGAGTTAGTAAATCAGCAAATACCGAGCACTTCCTTCCAGGTGTGGTAGAGTGGGGGTGGGGTAGGTAGGGTGGCTGTCAAACACTGATCAAGACAGACAGTCCCTGTATATTCCAGTGCAAAGGCGGGAAAGCAGGGGCCAGATAATAAAAACTGGAACAGATAAATCAATAAGCTAATTTCACATACTGGCAAATGCAGTGAAGATGACAAAATGGGACCTGTGGCTACGGTAGGGGTCATGGACACTGCTTTTCTAAGGTGACATTTGAGTTGAAAGGCTGAGAGCCTGAGGGCTGGGCGGGGATATCCTCTCAGCCATGGGGAGGCTGGGAAGGAGGCTGAGTATGTGGAAGAGATAGTTAATAGGAATCAAACACAACGAGAACCTTCAAAGTCAGATGATAAATCAGGTCCATACTAGGAAGATCTTTTCCAAGTTTCCCAGAAAAGTAAATCAAACCTCACCAGGCCTCCAGATGGTTTTAATTACCGTTTTTTAGGGCTGCGGAACAGGGTATGAGTCATATACTTGACAATAAGGACTTGTGGATTTTTCTCAGAGATATTAATGGATGGGAGTAAATTTGCATTTGAAATTTTATTTTTAAATTACAAAAATAACATATTACTGAAGTTAGAGAAATAAGAAAAGAAAAATCTCTTATGTTCCCACTATCCTAACAGCCCTATTATCTATTTTGTATATTTCTTTTTCTTTTTCTTTCTTTTTTTTTTTTTTTTTCGAAGACTAGGTCTCACTCTGTCACCCAGGTTATAGTGCAGTGGCGTGATCCTGACTCATTAGAGCCTCCACCTCCTGGGCTTAAGTGATCCTCCCACCTCAGCCTCCTAAGTAGCTGGGACTGCAGCTGTGCGCCACTACGCCTAGCTAATTAAAACATTTTTTTTGGTAGAGACAGAGTCTCCCTATGTTGCCCAGACTGGTCTCAAACTCCTGGATTCAAGCAGTCCTTCTGCCTCACCTCCCAGAGTGCAGGGGTTACAGGCATGAGCCACCATGTGTGGCCTGTTTTGTGTGTTTCTTACAGTCTTTTTCATGTATATGATTTTAGATCGTTAATACATTGCCCTTTGAATGCATGACAGACATTTCCCCAATCCTTAATAAGTACAGTCAATTCTTGTTATTTGCAGTGGTTACGGTCTGTTAAGTCATTGTGAACAATGAACTAGCAAATACTAAACCTTTGCTGCCAAGGGAAATAGAGGATTAGGTTCCTGCGGGTGTCTGATTACATTTTTATCACTAATCAGTATATAACCTTGTTTTATGTGTGCTTCTATTTAAAGACACCGTACTTAATGTATTAATATATTGTTGGCTTATTAACATTGAACTACAACCAAGAGTGCTATCACCCATACCTGAACAAAGCTTATCGAACACGTGGTTTTTTTCCTGTGAGGCACATCACAGCCGTCTTGTACTTAGGACAATAGATAGCACTTCAGCACTGTGCTTGGGAGGTGTTTTAGACAGCAACGTCACCAACAAAAAGCACAAAGATATGAAAAACATGGCACTAAATAGACCATGAAAAGGAACCTGAGTAATAGCCTGAGAGCTAGAGGAAGAAGGCAGAGTGTGACCTTTTTCAACCTTAGATGGGCACGTGCATGTCAGTGACTCAAATTTTTTGCCACTCTACACGGATTCTCAAATGACCATGAAAGTGCCACAAGTATTGATTTTTGAGGTTACAAATACATTTTATCAATTAGACGCAATTCTTAAATATGTAATCTGTGAATAGTGAGGATCAGTGTATTATTCTTCACACTGTACCATGGCTGTACCATGAAACTAGGGATCTTGAAACTAGGGAAAGCCTCCCCAAGCCTTTGAATTACTGGAGTGGAGAAATAAAAAGGTTCCCTTTCTCCTGATAATATTGCAATTAAATGAGAATATGTGAGTCCTTTATAAAGTGTGTTTTGAGATTTAGCTTACACCTTACAATGACACAGTTTCTGATATGTCCTTTTTTTTTGTTTTACTATGAAACTAAATCATAAATGGCTCACCTTCGGATGCATACACAGACACACTGCTATACTCTGGTGTTTGTGGAGCCTTTGTAATACCTCCTCACTCCCCACCCCAAATGAACCAAATCCTGAAAAAAGCACTACTACGGAGTAGCTCAGAAGCATGGGGTAGGGGAGAAACAGCCCTTTGTGTCTCAGTAGGGAACAGTGGTGATAATATCACCTTACATTTATGAGGGGCTTTAGCATTTGTGAGCTTCTTTGATGTAGTCCAGTTTCCCCAAAAAAAGACAAATGTGAACTGATGGTAATCATACCTGACCTTACCTGAAATGACTATCAGACGTTTTGCCCTCTGGAGAAATCCAGGGTGTGAGTCTTGATCCTTTCTTTGACCATTGCCTGTTTGGTGAGAATAGCTATCCCATTGGAAAACACTGTACCCCTCATCCACTGTACCCACCAATCCACGGCAAAACCATCCACATTTTCACCATCGAAGATCAAGAAGCATATGGTGTATTGGAAAGAGTGTGGCTTTTCTAGTCAGAGGAACTGCTTTTGATTTCCTAGTTCTACCCCTTCCTCAGCTGTGCAACTTTGGGTAAGTTGTAAAGCCTCTCTGAGCTTGCATTTTCTCATTGGTCTAATGGGGATAATTATGACCCCACTCATATGTCTGTTGTGAAGATTAAATAAAATAATATACTTAGCCACTTTCCTTATTATACTTCTGACCGTTCCTCTGTTGACAAGGAGCTTATCAATAGATCCTTAGAGAAAATCAGTGAGTCATCTTGACAGTGACCTTTGCTTCCCAGCAACTCGGCCTGGAGGTGATCACTTTCAATAACACTATTATCAAATAACCAGTGTGGATTGGGTTTTGCATCCATGAGTGTCTAAGCAAATGTCACTATTTAATTTTATTCTTCCAAAACATGTTATTTTTCCCTGGTGTGAGAAACACAAATGTTCCAAAGTAAACATTCATGAAATATCCCTTAGATTTTTTTTCTAACCTTGATTGGGGTGTTGACAAGCTTTATGTCTGTGTTAGCTGTTGAATAAAGCCATAGAAGAGGTTTGCTGAATATAACAGACCCAGGACAAAGGGGTGTGGGAAGAGGCTAGTGCAACACTGGTGTCCATTTAATCCATGGGAAAAGCAAAATACAAGGAAGTAACTTGCACAGAAGGATCTTGAAACTAAGGAAGTCTTCCCCAAGCCTTTGAATTACTGGAGAAACAAAAAGATTCCCTGTCTCCTGATAATTTTGCAATTAAATGAGAATATGTGAGTCCTTTATAAAGTGTGTTTTGAGATCTGGCTTACACCTTACAACGACACAGTTTCTGACATGTCCTTTTTTAAACGTCTGTGGGAAGTTAGCAAGTGAATCCCAACTGCTAGATTGCCCATCACAGGTCAGTATCAGCCTCACTATGGCAGAGATAATGGGGTCAGCAGTTTGAATGCCGAACTCCAGGTCCAAGTGGCTATTTCCTTTTGCACTTTGATAGCTGGCATTTGCCTAAGAGAAAACGATACTTCTTTGGGCTGACTTGGCCTTTGAGATTGCCGTGAGACCAGTGATCTCTGTACCCTGATGTGAGGTATAGACTTATTTCTCAACTAGGAAGAGGGACAACTTCATGTAAACATGTTTGGAACTTTGTTCCATTCTTGTGTGAATGTCTTTTATATTTCTGATGACTCCTGTGGTGTAAGTTGGTAACAGACAGCCATCCTTAAGCCCGGGATAGTCACAAAACTGATGATCCTGCTGGTTTTCATCGTCATCACTGAAACTCATTTGAATGGCCAGTTATTCATTATGTTGTGCAGGTCACAGAACAAGGACAACAAAATTTGTCCGATATACCTTCTTGGAGCTTGCAGTCTATAACAGATAACTGGATAGGAATGGTCAATTCGTTTTCATGAGGCTGTTCTTCAGTTATGTACTAATACTCATGCTGTGGATTCAGTAGGAAAATTGAAACTAGAGAAGTCTTATGGTGAGCCCAGCACACTTTTGAATAGCCAAGATGATCCTCTTAAATGCTAATATTTACCTTGGCCAAGGTAAATCAGTATCCTGTTTCCTTCTGTTAACTTGCAGTGGCTTTCTGCAAATAAGTAAACAGTCTAATAGTGAGAAATTTAGTAGGGACATGGAACTGAGACACCAAAATTCCAATACATTTGTTTTATTCCAACTTTATAGAGTTGGAGAGTTGGAGGAAATGGAGAAGCTACGGGTAAGTTTTGGTTCCTACCATAATGTCCCCCTGGCTACTAGCAAGATGAAGCTTAGGCACTAGTTGAGAAAAAGTTTAATCGTGAATTGAGTTTCAGCATGGTGTAATACCAGCTTCAATAATGAACTAGTGAGCATGTTTTAGGTAGTCCTAGTAGGCTTTGAGCTGCAAGACAGCATGTGTGCATCTCCAGAATTTAGCACAATTGACTGACACATTATAAATTCTGAATATATCTTAGCTGAATAGAAGCCAAGGTGGTAGACACAAGAGCAAAGAGGCCTGGAGACAGGGAGTCATGGGAAAGCACTGTCTTGTGAGGTCCTCAGTATTAGATCCAGGTGAGGAATTGTTGAGGTCAGGTATGGAAGTACCTTGTTCAACCAGGGAGCCAGACAGAGCAGGAGGACTTGGTGGGGTAGCTGCAGAGTGGCAGGGCCCGAGGCTCCAGGCTAGTGAGGGAGCCAACTCAAATGAAGGTCAGGCCGGAGGAGGCCTGGCACAGTTATAAACCTCCTGCAAAGACAGGACAGGGGAAGGAAGTGGATGTAGAGGTGGATATTCCAGGCATGACACCAGCCAAGCCAGGCTGTGACTGGTCTTCAGTTAAGAAATGTGTCTTATATAAATGTGTCTACTTTGAGCATTTCAAAAATTCTTCTTCCTCCCTCCCCTCAGTTTTCCTGTAAAAGTTTCTTTAAAAAACTCAACTTGGTCTTGGCTAGACCATCAGGAATAAAGAGATTTACCTAAACTTAGGCCAAGGCAGAACAACTGACCTGTGATCTGGGAGCCCAGGTATGAAGTCACAGGCGCCATCTTAGTCTGACTTCCTTTTCTAAAGGAGTGAGCCAAGAGGGGCAAATGGCGGGATCAAGACACAGGTGTGGAGAGGCTCAGGGGAGCCCAGGAGGGCACAAGCCAGGGCCACACTCCCAGTTTGAGGCTGACTGAAAGTGTCACAGGTTCTCCAGCTCTCGTGTTTCTCTTCAGGATTCATTTTTCCTCCTCATGAATGTCTTCAGATAGTAGACACAGAGAAGCGAGGGTGTAGGTGAGGGAGTGGACAGAGATGTAGCCAGTCAGTGGGTATATTAATTTTCTCTTGCTACGGGTATTGATCGGGTGTGGCTGCCATAACAAAATACCGCAACTGGGTGCAGAAATGTATGTCTCATTATTCTGGAGGCTGGGAAGTCTGAGATCAGGGTGCCAGCATGGTTGGTTTCTGGTGAGGGCTCTCTTCCTGGCTTGTAAACAGCCACCTTCTTGCTATGTCCTTACTGGGTAGAGTGGAGGGAAGAGAGAGAGAGAGAGAGAGCGCTAGGGCTTCAACAGTTGGATTTTGGCAGGACTCAGTTCAATCCATAGCACTACACCTAACAAATTACCACAAACATAGTGGCTTAAAACAACCACATTTATTATCTCACATTTTCCATGGGTCAGGAGTCTGGGCATGGCTTAGCTTGGTCCTGTCCTCAGTGGCTCACCAACCTGCAGTTAGGTGTCAGCTGGAGCTGCAGTCTCATTTGAGGCTCAAGGTCCTCTTTCGGGATCATATGGTTGTAGACAGAATTCAGGGTTTTTTTTGTTGTTTTTTGTTTTTTCTGTGTTTGTACATCTTTAGTGGTTTGCCTCTTCCAGGCCAGCAGGAGGAAAATTTTTCTCATTTCTAGACCTTCTTTTAAAGGGGATCACCTTATTAGATCAGACCCACTCAGGATAATCTCCGTTTTGATGAACTCAGAGTCAACTGAATTGGGACCTTCATGACACCTACAAAATTGCCTTCACCATTGTAACCCGGCACTCACAGGACTGCCATCTGTCATAATCACATGTTGCACAGGCCACACTCAAGGGAAGGGGGTTATACCGAGCATGTTACAGCAGGGAGCAGGAATCTTGGGAGTCATCTTAGAATTTCAGCCTATTACAGTGGGCAGGAGGGAGTGTGTGGCCAGTGCCTGTTTATTCTTTCCATAAAAGCAGAGGGATTTAACAGACTGTAATTTGGGGGAGGGTGCATTTGGAGAGCAGGATCAAAAATATTATTTTAAGTATTTGTGGCTGGTGGCTCAAGTCATGAGAGAACAGAAACGGCCACTAAATACAATCTAAAGATAAAAGCTTAATTGTAGCGGCTCAGGGTGGAAATTTGGATTTATGAAAGAAAAAGCATTTCGATAGGGCAATGTGTTAGGAGTCATTTCGGAGCCCACCCTCATGAGGAGGCCGGTGAATAAAGAGGAGCTCCTTTTCAGCGTTTGAAGTTCTAATACAAAACCTGCGTGTTCACCTGTAGGTAGCCATGCTTGTTGGAGAAAGGCCCAGTTCTTCTTAGTCCAGATGGCTGTCAACACGGAGGGCAAAAATTAGAGAGCAGATTTCTGTCTATGTAACATTTAAAGTGTCAGAGGAAAAAGTATCTGTGATTTGGGTTATTATTGTCCTACAGAAGAGTCTGTCTTTTAGGTCTGTGCCTGCCAATGGGTTTGTTTGTTTGTTTTTTAACATGCATAAAATATAGAATATCTATCTTTTGGGCAGAAAATGCTGTCTCTAGTCAGTTGTCCTCCCTGGTTTTTGTTCCTTGAGGACTATTGAAATCAGTTCTCACTTAATTCAGTTAAACAGAGTCTGTTTTGAAAAAGCAAATGCTTTTTTCCTCCCATTGTAAACTAGAGGTCTTCGTTGTCAGAAATATAGATAAGAAGAATTAAAAAACCCTGTTAACACTACACAGAAGTGCATCAACATTTTGCTATAAGGCTGTGCATATATTTTTGTATTCTAGCACTTATAGATAATTTCTACTTTCAATTAAAGGTTATAAATTCGGCTGGGTGTGGTGGCTCACGCCTGTAATCCCAGCACTTTGGGAAGCCAAGGAGGGCGGATTACCTGAGGTCAGAAGCTCGAGACCAGCCTGGCCGACATGGTGAAACCCCATCTCTACTAAAAATACAAAAATTAGCCAGGCATGGTGGCACATGCCCATAAGCCCAGCTACTCAGGAGGCTGAGGCAGGAGAATTGCTTGAGCCCGAGGAACAGGTTGCAGTGAGTCGAGATCATGCCACTGCACTCCAGCCTGGCCGACAGAGCAAGACTCTGTCTCAAAAAAAAATAATAATAATAAAAAAATAAAAGTTATGAATTCTAAAATTATAAATTTGATTATACATTTATGAAATAGATAAAAATACATTGATATATAAAGTATGTAACAAATATATAAAGACAATTATAAATTAAGGAATTCAGTTTTCACAATATATTTTTCATTTAGATATATGATGTGGACATTTCTGTATATTAACAGATAGTTTTCTACAGTAGCAGTTTGTTTTCACAGCCACTTAGATATACCTTAATTTATTTAAATACTCTTATGTGGGCTATTTTAAATTTCACAGATTGATGGATCACAATTCAGGGATATCTACCTTTGATCAGTAAGCTGTTCTTTCTGATTGTGATCTTGTTGCCTTTACTCATTTGACCATTTGGTCTAATGTTCGTTGATTCAGTGCTTGCTGCTTGCAAAGGCAAAACTTGTGCTTTAGGTTTACTTTTTCCATGGTCGGTTCCCAAGGCTACACGCAGAGTTTAAAATACCTCTTTTGTGAACTAGAAGACCTAATAAACAAACCACTTTGTTGAGACTGGGAATATTAGCATTGGCACAATTTCTTAATTTTACTGCGCGTTTGCAGACATCATGAGGCAGAGAGGTGGTTCAGCTGCACCTTCGTTCCACACACGGACTCTGTGTACAGCTTTGTGAATTGCTATTTTTCTTTCCCTTTCCCTTCTAAATGGGCTCCTGGTGGCAAAAATCTGTTTAAACAAAGGTAAGCAAAAGATCAGTTTAAAGCCCAAACTTCAAAAGTTAGAGGTTTAACCTATTAGACACCCAGACTTTGCAAATGTGCAGAGTATTCAGATTAATGGGGAAAGGGGCGCTTGGATATTGGTGGGTCTTTAGACAGTGAAGCGAATACAATTTCATGCCAGAGACAGTCACAAAGAGAAGTTTTTGACACAGTGCTGCATTTTGCATGAATGCTGAAAACAGACCCATGGAAAGAACCTAAATCAACGTTATGGATCCCTCTTAGTTGTGTCTACATTTTGAAAGCTCCTTTTTTGACTTTTGGAAATACATGGCGGCATTTTGGGTTGTTGTTATAATGGGAAAGGGGGATGTTACCAGCACTGAGTGCCCAGGGGCCCTGGAATGTACAGGAAAATCCTGATTAATGAAGAATCATCTTATCGACAATATCAGCATGGCCTGGCTGAACCTCTCTAACCACTTCAGAAATTGTTAGTTTCTTCTGAGGAATAGGGCAGAAAACATGAAGCTATGACCCTGAATTTTTTTCCAGGCTTCCTAGAAATGGTCTAGTGCCATTTCCCTCCCCCGTTTCTCATGGAGGTTCTGCATAACTGAGGCTGGAAGATATGGGTAGATGGAAAGAGGTTTGGTTCAGGGGAAAGTAGTACAGTAGTTTTAAGTCTGATACTGCTCTCCATCTCTGCTTGGCCTCCACAAGTTGAGTCATTTTTTCTGATAAAGCCTGTCTGGTTGTTTGTCTCAGAGACCAGCTGTTGAAAGGGCAGAAATCACCCAGTACTGCCCAGCTGTTAGCTCAGCCATCCTCAAGGGAACCCATTCTTTGCCAAAGGAGTCTCAGAAAAGGCCAGAGAGGGGGAGTTGCAGGGAACATTGACTCAGGCTGAAGATTTATTTTCAGGCTGTTTTACTCCTTTAGGTGTGAGTGGAAGCAGAAGCTACCTACGTCATAGTTGGTCTCAGAATACCAGAGCTGCAGGGGGCCTGGGAGACTGCCTGGTCCCACCTCTTATTTTATTTCCTAAGAAAAGAGACCCAGAGCAGTTCAGTGACTTGTCCAAGGTCACAGAACCAAGTAGTGACAGAGCTAGGTCTAAAACCCAAGCGTTTTGATTCCAAACAAGGCATTCTTTCTGCTATGCCAGCAACTACCCCTTTGACTTCTTACTTCTGAATGAAGCTGTGCTGACTTTCTTTCTAGAATATCTCCCCCACCCCCGAGGCATTGCATCATTATTACATTCAAACCTTGTGTACTTTCTGATACCATTGACTTTATAGGTAACAGAAAATAAAACAATCTTTTGTGACTAGAAGGCAAATGTGTCCTATTCATGATCCAATAAGCAACTATCCACCATTGTTCAACCACGAACAAATATTCAGAAGCATTGCTCTACCTCGTCTTTTGGGAGAAAAATCCTCAAACTGTTTGGGAATAACTTTTAACATATGGTGGTTGCATGTGTTTTCCAGTAGGACTGCAGAATATCTCTGTTTGTTTGTTCTCATAATAACCTGCTGAGATCACTAGATTCTATTTATGGTCTTTCTTAGAAAGAGAATATTATGGCCTCATGTTTTGTTTTGTTTTGTTTTTCCTTCTTAGAAATTCTTCAACTCTACCAAGTTGAAGAACTGAAGCAAACCCCGTCTCTACTAAAAATACAAAAAATTAGCCAGGCGAGGTGGCGGGTGCCTGTAGTCCCAGCTACGTGGGAGGCTGAGGCAGGAGAATGGTGTGAACCTGGGAGGTGGAGCCTGCAGTGAGCCCAGATTGCGCCACTGCACTCCAGCCTGGGTGAAAGAGCAAGACTCCGTCCGTCTCAAAAAAAAAAAAAAAAAAAAAAAAAAAGAACCTGAACCTGAAGTTAAGGTACACTAAACCACTACCACTATCCCAAAAGAAGCAGAGTTTGATGTTTCCCTTTTCTATTCCAAAAGGTATGACAGGACTGTGGCTCAATGACAGGGGAGATCCGCCTGAGGGCAGAAGGATGTAGAGGGATACTTTTAGGAGAACCTGGACCCCATTTCCAGAGAAAGATTTGAGAACCTGAAAATATTCATCTGGTTTTCGTCAGTGCCACCAAAGCGGGGAACTTGATAGTGCAGTTCAGCTTTAAACAGTTCCTTCATAAAAGTTTGAATGAGAGGTTTGCCTAAAAATTATAATTGCTGGTTAAGATGGAAGGACACTAAAGAAGCTTATGGATGTGAGCACAGTGTGGCTGGTTATCTGTGGAGAAATTGCAGGGAATGAGAGAGATGCTTTGAGACTGGAGATATGGGCCTAGTTTTCCAAAAGGGGAAAGGAAGATCAATCAATCAATTATGAATTGATGAACTGAAAATGAGCCCCCTGGTAAGCAAATGGGCAAACTAGAATCTACCGAGTTCACTAAAGAAAAATGATGTTTTATGACCCTCATCATTTTTTATGGTGTTAATAGACTGATTAAGTCAGAGAAATACTTAATAATTTTGTCCCAGTTTTAGCGAGGCACGTAATACAAACAACAATAAAACAGCTAACATTTATTAAGCTCTTATTATTCAAAAGTAACTCTTGTAAATGAATAGAGAGACATCAAACTCTGCTTCTTTGGGGTAGTGGTTTAGTGTACCTTAACTTCAGGTTCTTCATTTAAAATACTGGAACTTGCCTTTCTGATCCCTCTTGTTTCTAGAAATGTGATTGGAATGAATAACCTGGCTGGGGCAAGCAATGTGGGATAACAGAAAGCCAACTGGGGCCCGTTACTTCCCACTGCTCCAGGATAGTCTGTCCTGAGCAGGCCTCAAAGCTCTTGGATTCTGGTAGCACTTAGAGATAGAAGAGGGTTCATTGCCTCAGCTGGTTGAGGTTCATGAGAGGAAGGAACATGCAGGAGCAGACAGCCAATGGCTGCTGCGCTCCCAGTAACTGCGGTTGCTAACTGGCTGGCCACGATGGAGATAAGAACTCTGTGGATGTCTGGGAAGTCACTTTCGTGTTCATAGCCTGCACCTGGTTTTCTTAGCCAGTTTTCACTTACCATAGCACCATCTTGTATCTGGATTAGACTTGTATCGATGAATTCATTTTTATCTTCACTACAGTTTTGAAAGGCAGATTGGATTTCTCATTTTCTAGTGGTGTAGAGAGAACGAGTGATTTGACCCAAGGTTATTGCTAGGATCTACAGAGCTGATGTAGACTATATGCCTTCTGTCTCATGAGTCCAGTGCATAACACAAGGGTTCCAAAGGCTAAGATCCCCTGGTATGTCTCAACACGTGTCATTCCAGAGAGGTGGGGCATACATGTGAGGTCTCACAGAGCAGGAGCCAAAGTGGCTAGAAGCCAGAACCTTCCTGGTCTCCCATTTGCTGACCTGTGGGATACCCTTAGCTCTTATCTTGGGGTGGAGGGGTACCTCCTGGCAGAGTCATGCCTGAGTATTTAAACAACACAAACAGTACTTTGTACCTCTCAAGCACTTTCCCTTTTCCCCAATGTGGCCCTCTAGGGATGAGATTATCTCAGTAATGCTTATGACATATTTGGCTCATAAATAAAGCATAGGTTTCTAGGAAGCATGCATACCATTCATTTTTTCCCACAAACTTCATCGCCTGTTAGTGTTTCATACCTGATGTTTTTGGCATTGGATCTTGACTTGGAGACGGAATTGTTCCATTGCAACATGCACGTTCTGTTCAGAGAATTCTGTGGGGGTCGTCTGTGGAACCCTTTTCAGTCACCCATTTGGTGATCTTTATGTCTGGTCATCGTTTCTCTTGTTAAAGAGTCTGTAGTATAGATTTCAGTTCTCAACTCTTTGATTTCATGTGCCATTTTGGACCTCAGTTTTCTCAAATTAGAGTGACCAGGTCAGGCCAGATGACATCCAGTGTTTTCTCAAGCTTCACTAGTCTGTGATTTGGAGCCTGCTGTAATCCAAATTTTTTCTGGAATGAATGGCAAAGTACCAGATTGTATTCTTTTAGGGTAAGATGCAAGAGTGTAGGAATAATAAATACCTTAGCTTGTGCCTTCACTGAAGGATATGAGGGAATGCCCTGGGTGTCCCCTGGTGAGGTAAAGACTGAAATGTTGGAGATGGAAAGTGTGTACTATGGGAGAGGGAATGGGGATGCCTTCTGTTTAAGAGAGTGGAAGATACCAGAGAGGAGAAGCTTATGACTGCAGAGAGGGCAAGAGACCTCATTAGAACAGTCTGACCAAAAAACCCTCCAAATTTCCATATATAATGAGCATGTAAAAGGGTTGAAAACTGCAAGTTGAAGGATAAGGGACAGAAGGAGGGATATCAACAACACCAATTAGGAAGAGTATCTAGAGAATTTAACTGGGTAGTAAGAAATTTAAATCTACTTTAACTCTCACTGTGGGGAATTTGGACATAGATTGAGTTATGTAGGAGGCTCTTAAGTGTGGGAGGGTTAAAAGCAAACATTTTTTGGCCTTGGCATGTGGGATAGATGAGGTGAAAAGCCCTGCTGGGCCTCCAGCACTGCCGTCCAATATTGCTGGGGTAGAGTCTAGACTCGGGGATAGAAGTGGAGAAAAGGGAGAGGGAAGAATTGGTGGTCCTGATGGTAGCTGCTCTCAGCATCCCAGTCTCTGTGGCTTCCCCACTATGGATGACGAGAACAGAATCACAGGTTCTATACTGCCTCAGCCTTGAACAGTTGACTTGATCATGGCTTTGATGGTCTTTCACTTGTTGGTGAGATTCAGCTTTCTGTTGTGGCAGAAGGAAGGGGCAAGAGGACTCGGGAATGGTTTGAGTTTCTTGAAGCATATCAGAGGACTTCTCTACCTGATACGGGTATTTCTGGAACAGCTCTGTCTGCTCTAAAAGGATCCTGAGGATTTCCTCCATTGACATGAGGAGATTGCCCTTCTCTCAGGCCCAAGTTACAATTCAAAAAGCATTTTTGGGGAACAATTAGAAATCTGAGCTCCAAGTTCTCTGTGTTAGTGATTGAGAGGCAGCAGGGACTATGCCGAATGTGCCTGGGAAGAGGGGAGCAAAAAAGGGTCCTGCCCTACTCCAGGCTGCCCCACTGTCTCCACCCTCGGGATAATTCTCCATCTTGTGAGGATCAGATACAGTCAT
This sequence comes from Symphalangus syndactylus, assembly GCF_028878055.3. Classification (NCBI taxonomy): domain Eukaryota; kingdom Metazoa; phylum Chordata; class Mammalia; order Primates; family Hylobatidae; genus Symphalangus; species Symphalangus syndactylus. The sequence continues at coordinate 127,937,678 of NC_072428.2, read as the reverse complement.
GGTGTGCAAGTGTTTTGTCATATGTAAATACTATGCATTGAACATGGAAGGTGCTATTATTATTAAATTTTCTTCACATTATTTTTATTCCTGTTGGTACTTGTTGGATATTCTTGGGCCATGGAAGGACAGGCCCTACTAGGCTACAGGCTAATTTGGGTTCAGAAAGAATGAAGAAGTGCATTTTGGGAGTATTTGCAGCTATATGTGTAAATAAGCCAAGAAGTAGGCAGATTGAATTTTTGTGTGCTAGCTAATTCTGAATCTCGCAGCTCTCCTTTGTTATCAGGAGCCACCTGTGGGGTATTTCTCCCTTCATCTCATTAATTGATTTATTTGTAATGTGGGCAGATGCTCTTAAAATGAAACAGTGGATTTTTTTTTTCCACATCAAATTCTAATAACTGCTATAGGCCATTCAGGATTGGCATGCATTTGGGAAAGTGGATCATTACTTGTTTTAATAATGAAAAATTATGTAGTTTGAAAGGAATTAGTATGGTGCATGACCCTTGAAGCAAATATCATATGTAAAAATTCATTTTTACTTAATATATACATTAGGAATTAGTTTTAAAAAATAAACCATTTCTGGCTGGGCGCAGTGGCTCACACCTGTAATCCCAGCACTTTGGGTGGCCGAGGTGGGCGGATCACAAGGTCAGGAGTTTGAGACCAGCCTGACCAACATGGTGAAACCCCGTCTCTACTAAAAATACAAAAATTAGCCGGGCGTGGTGGCAGGAACCTGTAATCCCAGCTACTCAGGAGACTGAGGCAAGAGAATCGCTTGAACCCGGGAGGTGGAGGTTGCAGTGGGCTGAGCTCGCGCCACTGTATCCCAGCCTGGGCGACAGAGCGAGACTCTGTCTCAAAAAACAAACAAACAAAAAGCCCATTTCTGAGAGCAGTTTGAGGTTCAGAGCAAAATCGAACAGAAGGTACAAAGATTTCCCATATGCCCTCTGCCCCACACATTCATAGCCTCCCCCATTGTCAACATCTGCCATCATATTGGTAGACATGACGGTAGATACATTGACACATTGTTATCACTCAAAGTCCATAGTTCACATTAGGGTTCACTCTTGTACATTCTATAGATTTGGACAAATGTGTAAAGACGTGTCTCCACCATTATAGTATCCATGTCAGAATTCCACTGCCCTAAAAATCATCTGTGGTCCACCTGTTTATTCCTCCTTCTCCCAGGGTGACTCCTTTTACAAAATATTGAATATGCCCTACCAATGGATTTATCGTAGGTTTCCTTTAAATATCATCTCTCAATGCCTTTATTGCTTAATCTATTTCACATACTTCATTTACAAAAAAAAAGGTTCATCTGGATACCACCAAGCAAGGTGTATATATATTTATTTATTTTTTTTTTTATTTTGTTTTTGGTAATAAGGCTCTTTAAAATACAGCTTTTGTTACTGCTAGTGAAATTTCAGTAAAGCAAATATCATTTCAGAACAAAACACCCTCCCCAAAATAACCCCCACCGCAAACCTCCAAACCTCTGGTGTAATAAAGAGTTCCAAGCTCAGCCCCCATTTTTTAAAAATTAAATATGTAATGTACCTATATTTTTGTACTAGAAAAGAATTGGGTATCCTTGAAATTTCACTGTAATGGGGTTTGATTTGTGAGCCATTTTTTTTCTTGGGACTTTGACAAGGTCACCTTTTTCCTCCTGGTTGGCATCTGGCCCTTTTCTGTGTGTTGTGTGCAGGGTACTTGTGTGAGAGCCACTCAAGGTGCACTGGTTTTGAAGGCAGGTCCCTTCTCTCCCTGCAAGGGGAGGAGAGAGGGTGGCCTAGGGGATGCCAGGAGCCCAGGGCAGCTCCTCCCTGCCTGAGCAATACGGTCCAACTATGTTTTGCTGGAAGGAGGCCTTGGTTTCTAATGTGAATTTGAGGTGTGTCCTCTGAATCATTTATGGAGAGGATTGGCTTGCTCCTGCCACACTCCCTACTTCCATGGCTCCAGTCTTTGGGAGGCATTCTGTGCTCTAGGTAAGGCTCCTAGCCACGATTTTTAAGTACAAAGGCTTCTTTTCCTGCCTGCGGGAGAACTATCTTTTCAGCCAGAGACTGGCTGCAAGGCATCCCTGTTTCCCAGAGGGCAGGGCTGGGAATTGGATGCTTGGGGAGCTCAGATGGACCCAGGCAGGCCTTGGGCCTCTTGCTGCCAGCCCAGGTTCTGCTTTCTGAATCCTATTACCTGCCTTGCCCACCTGCTTCACTGCCCATGGGCTGGCATTACAGGGGCAAATCTAAACAAACCTGTGAGGCAGAAAGAGAGTGTTCTCTGTCCTCCTTTTCCCAAGTTGAAAAACCTTCTTAGCTCCATTTTATGTTGCCTGCAACATTTTAGAAAATGATAGGGTAGTAGAGCTGAATAGGTTGTTAGCAATGACTTATAAATATCCCTGTGTTATTACTACTTTCTCTGCTGGGAGGGTTTAACCCGGGATCCATGGAATCCCCCTGCCATCTGCAGACAGACTTCAGGGGCGGGTCAGCCTCCTGAAATGCTGGGCTGTGTTTGTGTGTATGTGGCTGTGAGCATTTCTCAGGCAAGACTGTCATTAGATTCCCAAAAGGAGCATTAGATTCTCAGGCAGGAGCATTCATTAGATTCCCAAAAGGGTCCAAGAGTTAAAAAAAGGTGACAAACTACTGATCAGGTTTAAGGCCCACCGCCATCCCCAGTACACATAACGCTCACACTCACACGCACACACACACAGAGGTTTACAGGTAAGGTAACTGAGTCTAGAAGAGGCAGACTGACCACCATTGAAGTGCAAGGCTGGGACTAGAACTCCTGTCCCTAACTGGCCCGGTGCAGCGCTCTTCTGTTATCCTGTGCACAAAAGAGGCCTGTTGGGCTGACTATGGGATGACAAAACTGCTTTAGAACACGCTCTACAAGTTATCTGGACAGTGGGGCACAGGACATACATTCTGGCTAACTCATTTTGCACCTTGGGACAATCGTGTCTTTATAAGACTGACCTTTATTCATCTTTCTGCCCATGCTCCCACTGTATTTGTTGAGTGGGCGAACCTCAGTGGAGAGTACTGTACAGAAGACAAGTTGGTAGCTTTATGCAGCCAGTTGTTTGAACTAAAGAATTATGAATCCTTCCTTTTCCTTCCACTTTGTTCCCCTTTCCTCACCCTCGTGACCTCCGATCTTAGGGCAGTTGTTAGTAGCAGGAGGTGGCCCAGATCATAAACCACTCCTTCCTTGCAAGCTACTTTGGCAGTTCATTAGTGACCTGAAAACTCAAAGCGTAAATGCTTCAGAGCCAAGGTAATTTTTTATAAAATAAGTAATTCTTATAAGGATAAAAATTTCTCCTAATTTATCTGATTTGTAAATTTGAATATACATTTTAAATGTTTGAAGGCACTTATTTATAACTGTTGGGAGATCTAGCCCTAATTTGGATTTATCTTCTATTTCGTTAGGATGTTATAGAATGATAGTAGATGCAAATGAGATAGTTGTTGAATGCAGCAACTATCTACGATCTATGATCTCTGATCTGGGCTAGGTCCAGAGAGAGGGGTGGGTAAACGGTTTACATCTGGGCGGTAGAGTTTGGAAGGCCTAGTGATAAGATATTTAAGTAACTTGGCAATGAAAGGAACATCAAAGAAAAGGAAAAATGTGTCAAATTAAGAGATACTTAAAGGGCGTTACTTGTTTAGGGAAATGAAAGATCAATTCAAGGTGTATCTGTCTAGGGATGACTTTCTAAAAGAAGTACATTTGTTCCCTCTTAGGTAGTTTCCTGATTGGTAAAGATGAAAATGAAAGCATATTCTAGGAAGAACAATGTGAGAAGCTGGTGTGTGCAAGTAGAAAATGCTAACATTTTATTATTTTAATTATGTTAGTTTTTTAAAAGAGCTTTTTAAAAGATTGCTATGCAGTGGAGTGTTAGGTGTATTACATGCATTATTTAGTTTAATTCTCATGACACCAGGCCGGAACTATTGTTAATTTCACTTTACCGGCATTATTGTTAACCTCATAAACCAAGGTTTGGAGTATGGAAATATCTGGCTCAGGCTTGCACAGCCAGGATGCAAATTTAGGGCTGACTGACTCCAAAGCTATATTGCCACAGTGCCATACTGTGACTATTAGGATTGGAATGAAGGTGTTGTGTTTATAAGAATAAAGGGAGACAAAACTTTATGGGATAGTTAGAGGATGTTTAATGCAGAATATTTAGATAATGGGGAGATAAAACCTGAAACAAATGGAGGAGATAAAACTTGACACAAATTTTTAAGAGAAGTTGTCATGTGTATTCTCTGAGCTGGGTGAAGAACATTTATATTGTGAGGCAGGGGTTCGATCCTGTTAGGATATTTCTTCCAACTCAGAGATTCTGTGATGTTGCTTGAACCCTTTGGCAGAAACATGCATTAAAGTCGAATAACCATCTCCATCCTTATTGCTGATGTATCATAGCAAGTGATACCAGGGGCCTCTCCTTCTAACAAACTCTTGGCATGTTTCTACAGGTTTAGTGCAGGAGACCATGTGTTCATAGCGGATGACCGTCTGTGAGCCTATCTTTATCTAGCTTTAGAGGCAGACGCAAATGAGGAAGCATGCTGTAGTAGAAAGTGCCTGGGATTTGGAACTGGCTGAACATGGGATGGAATGTCAGTTTTACCTTTCATCAGCTGTGCATCTCAAGGCAAAATAGCTAATTATCCTGAGCCCCAGTTTTCTCATCTGTAAATGGGGACATGTTTTCATTTTCTGAAAATCGAATATGTCAAGTACTGAGTCCATCAGACAAGTCTAGCACCTAATCCTGACATCATCATCCATGATCATCACCATCATGGTTTTACTCTTGTTAGAACCTCTCCATACAGTTGTATTGTGAGGCTCAAATATCTCTTTCCTAGGAGAAACAATAAGGAAAAAATTCAGTCAATTTGACTTGAGTACCCTAGTTCAAGGTCTCTCAGTAGGGGACAGAGATCTTGGACAGTGGACTAAAAGCCAACTTACAGGATTGTCATGAGTATTGAGTGAGGAAAAGGCTATGAAATTACAAATAAAGTTTGATTCAAATATTAGACAGAATGGTAAAATGTTATTATGCCATTGCCTTTGAAGGAATTAAACTAAAATCCTATAACCCTTGGGTTCACAGGGGTAGTACTTTGCTAAAGCGTTTGCAGGATCCAGAAAGTCTTCCTCTTTGAGGCTCACTTTGCTCCTTTCTCTGGTTTTTGGCCTTCGGGACCATAAGGCCCCTCTCCAACTGGCTGGCATTAAAGATGGGCCCACTCTGGCCCGATCCCGGCACCAGCAATGGGATGTTGACCTGTCTGCTCAGTCTTGGAGCCCACCGCTGCCACGGAGACCCAGCTGGAGCTAATTTGCTGGGCTGAGTCATAGCATCTGGTTGGAACCGGTTTCTTTTCCATCACAAGGATCTCCCTGAACCTACTGAGAGCTCACCACTTTGCTAAATTCCTGGGTGTGGGTGGGTGTTTAGGCACAGTTAGACTTCTGAGGAGGATCCTTTTCTAGAGGGGAGGTTATGATAATACACTTGATAACAACTGTGAATGCTTCAAAACTGTCTATCATTAGTGCTAAATGGTTTGTAACATGAGAATTACTGCATAATCCAAAGTAGGGGGAGTTCAGGGAAAGTTAGCAGAGTTAGAGAATGTTTATTATTGGTTATCCAGGGGATGTTCATGAAAACATTCATTAGTGCTGCTCAGAAGAAAGAAAACAGAGTGTCAGCAGAGCGCGCCAACCTGGGCAACTTCCATGGGAAAGCCTGGCCAATCAAAGACAGCCTTGCCTCGGGATAGAATGGGATTCCAGAGCTTTAGTGGCCAGCACAGCAGATCAGGACTTGACCTTGTAGTTCAGGGAACAAAACTGTGGCTTGGAAATGCAGGGACTGTGGGTTTACCTCTTGCATTTGCGTGTTACATTCTGTTATTTATTTTCTCTTTTTGTTACCTTAGTTTTGTCTTGAAAGGATCTCTGTCAAACAGTTGCAGAATAATCACCATCAGGCAACCAGGAGATTTGTCCTTGGGGAGCTACTTAGGCAATCAGATGCTGACTTAGATTATTGTATAATCAGGAAGTCTGGTTCTAATCTTAGCCTTGCCACTGTTCTGCTCCTTGCTGCCCAGAGTGTGGTCTGTGGAGTCACAGCATTACCTGGGTGCTGATTAAAAATGCAGAATCTCTGGCCTGCTTAGACCTGTGAATCAGAAGCGATGGCTTAGGAGCCCCAGGTAATTTATCTGCGCATAAAACTTTGAGCACTGACCTAAGTGGTAAACTCTGGTAGGGCATGGGCATTTTCTAGTTTCTTACTTATTATTTTGTATCCCCAGTGTCTGTCTGAAGTTTAACACACAGTAGCTGCAAAATCCTTGAATCTTCCTCTTACCTTGGGCATATTTGAACTAGGAGCTTTGTAAGCTTCTAGGGACTTAACTGTAAAGTGGCGTAGGGAGAGGACTGTTGAGTGGAAATGAAGCCAGTGATTGAGAAACTGAGGTGAGCGTAGAAGGACTGGTGGTGTGTTTTTGTTGTTGTTGTTTATTTTTTGTAGAGATGGGGTCTTGCCATGTTGCCCAGGCTGGCCCTGAACTCCTAGGCTCAAGCCATTTGCCTACCTCTGCCTCCCAAAGTGTGGGGATCACAGGTGTGAGCCACCGCACCTGGCCTAAGTGGTAGTTTTAATACAGATGTGTTTAACCTACTAGGTCAAAGTCTGTGAGGGTGGATCATCAAACTTGTATGTTTTTATTTATTTATGCCTTTTAACCACATTCTGAAAACAAAACTTATGTGTTTTTTAAAGTTCCCTTCATGTTAAGGAATATTTTTTACAATATTACATACAATAAAAATGTAAGAGTTCCTCAAGAGGAAATGGAGAAATACAATAGAATAGAATTCAGATGTTTAAATCAATGAAATAGGGCTACATGTATAAACATGAATAAACCTAAAAAAATTTTTTTGATAAAAGAAAATTGCAGAGGATATGTGAGATATGGTACCATTTACTTAACATTTTAAAGAATCCTATGTGTAATGGATACATGCATATGTAGTAAAAGGATAAAGACCTGGATGGGAAAGATAAACACTAAGTCTGGCTAATGGTTAACTTTGAGAGAGATGAAGGGAATGGATGGGAGCTTTAACAGTCCTTCATGTTTTATTTCTTGAGGAAAAGAAAGAAAAAGCAAAAAAAGATTACAGCAGCAACCATGTAAAAGTAAGATTTTTAAATTTTGTATTTAAATTTTTTAATTGTATTTATTTATTTATTTATTTATTTATTTATTTATTTATTTATTTTTAAGACAGAGTCTCACTCTGTTACCCAGGCTGGAGTGCAGTAGCATGATCTTGGCTCACTGCAACCTCTGCCTTCTAGGTTCTAGTGATTCTCCTGCCTCAGCCTCCTGAGTAGCTCGGACTATAGGTGTGCAGCACCATCCCCAGCTAAGTTTTGTATTTTTAGTAGAGATGGAGTTTCACCATGTTGGCCAGGCCAGCCTCGAACTCCTGACCTCAAGTGATCTGCCTTCCTCGGCCTCCCAAAGTTCTGGGATTACAGACATGAGCCACCAAGCAAGCCTGGCCAATTTTTTTTTTTTTTTTTTTTTTTTTTGAGACGGAGTCTCGCTCTGTCACCCAAGCTGGAGTGCAGCGTCGTGATCCTGGCTCACTGCAAGCTCCGCCTCCCAGGTTCACCCCATTCTGCTGCCTCAGCCTCCTGAGTAGCTGGGACTACAGGCGCCTGCCACCACACCTGGCTAATTTTTTGTATTTTTAGCAGAGATAGGGTTTCACCATGTTAGCCAGGATGGTCTCGATCTCCTGACCTCATGATCCACCCGTCTCAGCCTCCCAAAGTGCTGGGATTACAGGCGAGAGCCACCGCGCTTGGCCTTTTCTTTAAAGACAGGTTCTCACTCCATCGCCTGGGCTGGAGTGCAGTGGTACAATCATGGTTCACTATAGTCTTGACCTCCTGGGCTCAAGGAGTCCTCCTGCCTCACCCTCCTGAGTAGCTAGGACTAGAGGCGTGCACTACCATGCCTGGCTAATTTTTGTATTTTTTGTAGAGACTGTGTCTCACTATGTTGCCCAGGCTGGTTTAGAATTCCTGGGCTCAATGAGCCACCTTGCCCAGCCCAGTTTTTTGTTGTTGTTTTTTTAAAGGAATGACTACATAATTGTTCATGATATGTATAATCTTTCTGAATACTTACAATATTTCATTATGAAATGACTAACCCAAACTTCCCTGGTAATTGTGATTCTGGCAGTTGGCATGTGGCCTTAAATACTCCTAAGGACCTTCCAGTTTGAAATGTATTTGTACTCAGAGAGCTCTCTCCCTGACCCTCTCTCTTGTTCTCGTAGACAATCATGCCTGTTCGGATATGCCCAAGTTCTGTAGCTTCCCTGCATTCTGTCCTGATGAAATGCCGTGTCCCGTGTTTGTGATGTCAGTGAATTTCACTGTTCTAACTCTTTAGGGACCAAGCCTGCAGAGGCTTCCTCTCTGCTGTTCGCTTTTCTTCTTTATTAAAGGAAGCATCTTGTTCTACAACTACCCTGATCTTAGAGCTCCAGCTCTAGGGACTTCTCCCACCTTCCCTTCTGGTGTTCATTTTCGTAACGCCTTCATTGACACTTCAGTTTAGTGGTGAGACTTAGGTGTCCGTGTGAATCCCAAGAATTGTATTGCCTACCCCAAGCCTCATTATTTGCAATCATTCTCTTATTGCTGTGTCTGCTTTCTTAACTTCCTTTCTATACTAGAAGTGTCCCTAAAGTTTAATCAGTAAGGATGACACCCATTGGTCTATGATTCAGAGAATGTTAAGAAGGCAGAAATCTCTAATAGCTGGTGCCAAAGTGGGCTTTAAAATTTCATTTTATTGGCCGGGCACGGTGGCTCATGCCTGTAATCCCAGCACTTTGGGAGGCCAAGACAGGCGGATCACAAGGTCAGGAGATTGAGACCATCCTGGCTAACATGGTGAAAGCCTGTCTGTACTAAAAATACAAAAAAAATTAGCCAGGCATGGTGGTGGGTGCCTGTAGTCCCAGCTACTCGGGAGGCTGAGGCAGGAGAATGGTGTGAACCCCGGGGGGTGGAGCCTGCAGTGAGCCGAGATCGCGCCACTGCATTCCAGGCTGGGCGACAGCCAGACTCCGTCTCAAAAAAAAAAAAAAGGGAGAGTGGACGGAGCTGCAGCTCCTTTAGAGTGGGACAGTGTGACAGGGGATATGGGAATCCCAGGGAATTTATATGGGCTAGTCCTATATTATGTCCAAACGTGGTGGGGGCTGGAAAATTCATGGTAATAGAGATGAAGGCTGGGAGCATATTAAGGAAAAACCAGAGAGGAACAAAGTCCAGCCCATGGGGAGACTGGAGAGAAGCCACCTCTATTGTTTTTGAGCATGGGATGTTAGTGTGAACTGCACCTGTATGCTATAGAAATAGAGGATCGCTTATTTAAACAGACTGATATTATCAATGCAGAATGTGGTAGGCCACGACAGCAAGGACCCCCAGTGAATCATGCCCCCCGCACCATCCACACTCGTCTGCATTGTGACTCTGCCCTTCCTCTCATCAAGCAGTGGGAGTCTGTTTTCCTGCCCCACGGGTGTGAGCTGGCCTTGTCCTTTGCCTTGACCAAAAGAATGTGGAGGGTGTAATGGTACGTGATGTCTGGGGCCACTCAGCTTTGGTTTTTCTCCTTCATGGAAGATTTCTGCCATCATGGGAGGAAGCCCAGCCTGATCTTTCCTTTCCAGAAAGAGGCCCAGGTGTCCAGGGGTCCCAACCCAGCGCACTCCCAGCCAGCCTTCCCACTAATGTGCTGTGTCAGGGAACCCAGATGAAATCAGCCCACCCACCCAGCCCAACCCACTGAGGAGCGAGAAGTAATATATTAATATTATGGTTACCTTCAGCCACTAAACACTGGGGTGGTTTGCTACACAGCACGAGCTAACTGGACACTGTGTGTGAAGAAGGGACTTCGTATCAAGCAGTGGATGAGGTATTTGGTATGTGCGTAGGGTAACTATCACATCATGGTTAAGAGAAACTGAGTTCTTCCTCCTTTGTTTCTTGTAGCACTTCTCAGAACTTCTGGATGAGTTTTCCCAGAACGTCTTGGGTCAGCTCCTGAATGACCCTTTCCTCTCAGAGAAGAGTGTGTCAATGGAGGTGGAACCTTCCCCGACGTCCCCGGCGCCTCTCATCCAGGCTGAGCACAGCTACTCCCTGTGCGAGGAGCCTCGGGCCCAGTCGCCCTTCACCCACATTACCACCAGTGACAGCTTCAATGACGGTAAACTCAGAGGAGGAGGAAGACCTGGACCTTAGTGCCTTTGGTTCTGAGCTCTTGAGGGTGTGGAGTGTGTATTACATTAAAGAGGGTGTCAGCACCCTCGTTAGTGAGATACCTACAGTGTGTAAGGCCTTGTGCTTGGGCTGTGGGGAAAAGCAAAGAGGCACAGGACCCATTTCTCTGGGAACTTGCTGTAACTGAAGGATGGTCATTACTCTCTTTCACCCTGTGGCTTCAGCAGCAGAGCAGCCTTTTGCAAATCAGGCCAGCCTATCTGGCTGGTCATTCCTGCCAGTACAGTAAGTCCATTGTTTCAAGAGGTCATGCCATTTTTTTTTTTTTTTTTTCTGAGAAAGAACCATTCCTCTATAGAAGCTTCTTGGGCTTCCTCTTAACCCAATTCCATCATGTTCTATTGACCTCATGTCCCCCACCCCAGATCTTAGTGGACATTCCTAGACTTTCTTGTTGATTACCCTTTCATGCCCGTCATCAGTGCCATGAGTGTGGTATTTGTTGAAGGTCTAGTTTTTCTGGCCTTGGAGATGTTAAGATGTTTTGACCATTACTCTACAGCCCTTAATTGGTAAAAGCTGTATCTTGTTCCAAACTCTCCAAGGCATATATATCTTTTAAGTGTAATTTTCTTTTCTTTTCTTTCTTCTTCCTTTTCTCTCTCCCTTCCTCCTTCCCTTCCTCCCCTTCCTTTCCCTCCCTTCCTTCCTCCTTCCTTCCTTCTCTCTTTCTTTTCTTTCTTCTTTTTCTCTCTCCCTTCCTCCTTCCCTCCCTCTCGCTCCCTCCCTGCCTCCCTTCCCCTCCCACCCTTCCTTCCTTCCTTCCGTCCTTCCTTCCTTCCTCTTTCCTGTCCTGTCCTGTCCTCTCCTCTCCTCTCCTTTCCATTCCCTCCCTTCCTTCCTTCTTTCTTTATTTTCTCTCCTTCCTCCCTTTCCTTCCTTCTTCACTTCCTTCTTTCCTTCTTTCTTTTTTAGACAGGGTCTCGCTGTGTCATCCAGGCTAGAGTGCAGTGGTATGGTCTCAGCTCACTGTAGCCTTGACCTCCTGGGCTCTCATGTAGTCATTCAGCCTCAGCCTCCCAAGTAGCTGGGACTACAGGCATGTGCCACCATACCTGGCTAATTTTTTTATTTTTATTTTTTTGTAGAAATGGGGATCTTACTATGTTGCCTAGGCTGGTTTCGAACTCCTGGGCTGAAGTGGTCTTTCCTCCACAGCCTCCCCAAGTGCTAGGATGATAGGCATGAGCCACCATGTCCAGCTTTAAATTTAATTTTCTATGTTTTGTTTTCCTAGAGGGATAGCCAGCTATTTTAGTTCTTTAAATTTTAAAAACTCGATTTCCTATTCCCAGTCCAGCATATGCCTTCTTCTTTACAGGAGGATGACATGGTGAGGAATACTCACTAACTTGACCTTCTTGATGTTAGTGTTCACCTCTTGTTCTTATACCACTGTACATATGGCAGCATCTTTTGAAGGTGGCTGCACCTGTCAACCCATAATTTAGGGATTTGTCCTAACGCTGTCCCTCCCCTTGCCCCTCACCCCCCGACAAGCCCTGATGTGTGATGTTCCCCTCCCTGTGTCCATGTGTTCTCATTGTTCAACTCCCACTTATGAGTGAGAGCATGCGGGTCCTTTTCTGTTCCTGTGTTAGTTTGCTGAGGATGGTAGTTTCCAGCGTCATCCATGTCCCTGCAAAGGACGTGACCTCATTCTTTTTTTATGGCTGTATAGTATTCCATGGTGTACATTTGTTACATTTCCTTATTCCAGTCTATCATTGGTGGGCATTTGGGTTGGTTCCAAGTCTTTGCTATTGTAAATAGTGCTGCAATAAACATACATGTGCATGTGTCTTTATAGTAGAATGATTTATAATCCTTTGGGTATATACCCAGTAATGGGATTGCTGGGTCAAATGGTATTTCTGGTTCTAGATCCTTAAGGAATTGCCACTCTGTCTTCCACAATGGTTGAACTAATTTACACTCCCACCAACAGTGTAAAAATGTTCCTGTTTCTCTGCATCCTCACCAGCATCTGTTGTTTCCAGACTTTTTAATTATCGCCATTCTAAATGGCATGAGATGCCCTTTAATTGTGAGGCCAAAGCATTCACCATTCAGTTCCCCCAGCTGGGGCTTTGTTCTATTTATAGCTCTTAGGCTGTGACAGGCCATGCTGGTAATTTGCTGAGAACAGGTACAGTGGGTCAGATATATTTTGCAAAGGGTTTCAGATCCACAGTTCAGCTTTTTTGAAGTACCAGTGTCTCATCTGAGTAAAAGTCACTTTCCTAGGCCAGCAAAAGCACTTTTCTGAGACAACAAACACGGGATACTAGTCATTTAAGATGTGTGAAATCAGAGTGAGGCAGTGTGGGTGAGTGGATGGGGAACTTGTTCAGCAAAGCTTTGTCTGGATCTATTTTTCTGAGTTGTGTGGATGGGCAGATGTTTGGGAACAGAATTATTTTATTCATGTGAACCCCAGTTTGCATCCCCCTTAAGGTGGCAATCTGTAGGGTGGGGGAATCAATCCACAAGTATTCCTTCCAAATCCAAGTGCTCTGTTAGAGCAGATAACCACCCTGATGGAGAAGGATGGTTATTTTTAGGCAACATGTAAATATGTAGCATGTATAGACAGCTATATACATTACATTTTATATTCTTTATCTGCTCCATGGTGATAATAGCTTAAGCAAAACTAGGAGTCCTTTTGTTCAGTGATGGATGGGAAATTAATGTTTCATTATACCTGGGAAAGCCAGTGAGTCAGCTCTCCCTGTCCAATTGTACTTACATTAAATACAGTTCTTCTGCAGTTGCTTCTAAGTCTGGAAAAAGAGTGATGACACACAGTTAAGTGGAAACTCCCTCCTAATTTATTAGAGTTTTTCTTATTTTTTCTCCCTCTGCCTCCTGCTTCCTCTCTCTCCTTCTCCTTCCCACTAGAACTCTTATTTTTCCCTCTTCCTCCTTTGCCCTTTTCCTCCTAACTTTCCCTTCCTCCCTCCATCCTCCACCTGAACCCCAGGGCAACTAAAAAGGGCACATGCAGATGTTCTTATCCTATCATTCTATCACGGACTTCAGATGGACAGTGGACCCCTAAAACTGTATACAAAAATGTGGGCTATCTACATTTGTTAATTTTTTGAGAGTTATTAGATCATTTCTTAGATTCTCAAAAGAGTTTGTGACCAAAAAAAGTTAAAAATAACTGTTCTAAGATTCCACAGGAATCATCTGTCTCAGGGGGACTTTGTAGACTTCTGAAACACTAGAGCTAAGGAACTTCACGTGGCCCAGCAACCACAGGAGCCAACCCTAGAAATGTAGGTGCAGCCTTCAAAACCATCAGAAAGACATCCTACATCCGGCTCAGCCATTTCTCCCTGTGATTAAGGCTGTGAACCAGATGCTAAGGAGGGTTTTCTGTTCTACAAAAAAGGCAACAACAACAAGAAAACACCAAAAAAAAAGGAAGAAGGAGAAAGAAAAAAAACATGTAATGAGGTTAAGAGAGAAAAGCAGAAGCATCCCAGCAAAATATTTGTGATACTTTTATGCTTTGAGAAACAAAAGCTTATATTTGAATGACCAAGTCTTGTACCTCACCACATGGAGGTTGTCTTTATGAGTTACTATATTTCAGTCATGTTCCTTTGTGTAATTCAGTTGGGATGCTAGGTATGCATTTGCATTGTCCTTTAATTTTGGTGTTCTTCCTAAAGAAGAAAGTGTAATGCTGGATGAGGGCTGTTCAGAGAGAACCAGAGATGGCCCCTATCCTCTAAGGTGATACAAGAACAGAGCTAAAGATTATATAGACTATCAACAGACCTTAGCATAAAATAGGCTAATACGGAAGTGGTCTAATACTACCTTTGCATCACAAATGTAGTCAAGGGTGGAACAAAGCACCGTAACTATGGCTGTCCCAGGTCTACAGAGGGTGGGCCAGGAGCATGGATAAGAATGATCTTCCTCCTGATGAATTTAGTAGGGCTCTCGGTGTCAAGGGATGTCTGGGTAGGCTGGTTCACTATGGATACCTTAAATTTATGGAGCTGTGTTCTCAGGTGGGAATGAACACAGTAGTCTGTGAGGTAAAGGTGAGCAGATATTGCTGGAGCAAAGTCACATGGGGTTAAGTGGGACAGCCCGCAGGAGGAGGAGGGCAAGGACTAGGGTTTTATCTCTGCCTGATGGGAAGCAGGGACTGAGAAACATAGGATGACGTTTTTTGGAGCTTAGACGAAACACAGAAGATCTTATGGCTGCCATGTGAGAACAGGGAAGGTGTGCACAGATATAGTTATCCAGGGAGAAGTGGAAAGATATATAACATGATGGCAAAGAAAAAATGGGTTTTGAAATGATTTGATGAAACCTGCAGCAGGAAAAGCACAGGATCGAATATGCTGAGGAAGGGGCAGAGGTGAGTCAGAGATGACTTAGGTTTTTGCTTTGCAGTGTTGAAGAGATCTTGATGTTGATGACATGGTCCATAGAAGTGAGACTTGAAAATCACAGAAATGAGTTGCATTGTGGTGTCTTCATCACATGTAGTGTGAGCTGATGACAAGAACATCAGTGAATCATCGTAGAGTAGCTAGACTCAGGGGTAGAAGAGGAAGGTGTGTGTATCTACTGAGAGAGTCACCGGGTCCTCCGTCATGCACGGCCAAAGAGAGAACCTGACGGTGATTGGGGAGGACAGGCAGAGGAACAGTTGACCTCTTCCATCTGAAGCTTGGGTTTGTAATACACGCTATTTTGCTATTCCTCCGCTTTTTTGGTGTTACCTTTTACTTTTTTCTAAACAGATAAAAACAATAATGATGTTTCCCCTTTTTATTTTTTGAAAAAAGTAAAATAATGACTTCTCTGCCTAGCCATTGCAGTGCTAGATTAGTGTAAGAAAGCAATGTTCCCATTAATCCAGAGATTACAGTTACTTTGGATATTCATACATGAGAGTCATAACTTCTTCACGGAAGAAAAAAGATGTAGTAAATATTTTCTGTTCTTACTATTATCACCACCTCTTCATGCCGTTCAATACTGCAAGTTATTTCAGGGTTAAGTTACTCAGGACCGGGGCCAGGGGGAGATAGGCCTCTAACTTCCATTGGAGCATGTAGTGGGCTGTAGTTTAATATGATTCTGACACATTTAACTGAATTCTTGCCCCTTTCCCCAGCTTCCAGAGCCCAGCCATTATATTTTTCCTTCAAGAGATTTTTACATAAAAAAAATTGGTCAGGATTTGCCAACTCCTTTGAAAAATTTCAAAGGGCAAACAAATGAAATGCTAAAGGCTTTAGACGAGGCATATTTATTTAATTTATAAAATTTTCTTTTCACTTTAGATATGTTACATAAATAGTAAATGGATGTATGGTCAGCCCTCCCCGTACTTGGGTTTTGCATCCTATGAACACTGTATTTTCAATCCATGTTTATTTGAAAAAAATCTGCTTGTGAGTGGACCCGCATGGTTCAAACCTGTGTTGTTCAAGGGCCAACTGCGTATGTGTTTTTCTCATGTAAGTGGTAGTACGTCATCTGATTTCTCTTTTTAAGAATAAATGCCCATTCTCTCTATGTTCACATGTATATATATATATATATATATATATATATATAGTGTGTGTGTGTATATATATAGTGTGTGTGTATATATATATATTGTAAACCAAAAAGTATCTGATACAGGTCTCAATCAATTTAGGAGTTTATTTTGCCAAGGTTAAAGACATAGCCAGAACAAATAAACACAGAATCACAGAAAAAATCTGTGGTCTGTGCCTGTCTTCAAAGATGACTTTGAGGACTTCAGTATTTAAAGGAAAAGTGGCTGAATGGAAAAGAGGGAGGGTATGGTAATCCATATGTTGCAAGAGAGAAAAGGAGCAGGTAGGGGAACAGTCCATTATGCATTCATCCCATGCTCAGTAAATCAACACTTTTCATAAGATAAGATGAATGTTGAGCTGGGTGCTCATGACTGTGATTCCAGCACTTCGGGTCGCTGAGGCAGGAGGATTACTGGAGCCCAGGAGTTTGAGACCAGCCTGGGCAGCAACACAGTGAGACCTCATCTCTACAGAAAAAAAAAAAAAAAAGAAAAATTAGCTGGGTGGGGTGATGCATGCCTGTAGTCCCAACTTCTTGGGAGGCTGAGGCGGCAGGATTGCTTGGGCCTGGGAGGTCAAGGCCGCAGTGACAGAGCAAGAAAAGAAAAGCCGGGCGCGGTGGCTCACGCTTGTAATCCCAGCACTTTGGGAGGCCGAGGCGGGCGGATCATGAGGTCAGGAGATCAAGACCATGGTGAAACCCTGTCTCTACTAAAAAATAGAAAAAATTAGCCGGGCGTGGTGGCGGGCGCCTGTAGTCCCAGCTACTCGGAGAGGCTGAGGCAGGAGAATGGCGTGAACCCGGGAGGGGGAGCTTGCAGTGAGCTGAGATTGCGCCACTGCACTCCAGCCTGGGCGACAGAGCGAGACTCCGTCTCAAAAAAAAAGAAAAGAAAAAGGTGAACATAGAGTGCCTACCTGTGGAGATCTTTCATATATAACTGTGCTTAGGAATAAAAGGAAAGGCAGTTTCTTGGATGACTCGGCTTTCAGATTGATTTTTCCCTTCGGCATGGTGGATTGGGGTCGTGAATGTTTATTTTCCTTTCATTATATATCAAGATAATGCCAACTCCCAATTTAGGGTTTTTTTTTTTCTTTCCTAGGAATCAGTATCCATTCAATGCGCTTGTCTACGTGGCACATATGGAAATGATGGAAGATCTGCATTTTGATGTTGCTATTACCTTGGCTTTGAGTTCATGTTTTTTTCAGTCTCTTTGATGATTTGCCTATCTTGATGATTTGACAACTTGGCATCTAGCCCCGTTGCTCATGGCTGCTCCATTTTGTCTTTGTATGTAAAGGACTTGCTTCTCACCACGATCAGTGGTTTGTTTTTATTTTCTTGCTGATAGCTAAGTGGTGAAGCTGAGGAAATGTGCCAGTTTGACCTTTGACAGGAAGCTGTTTAAATCAGCTGATACGGAGTTTGTTCTTCTTACTCTCCACACTGTGGACTGCTAAACTTTACCAGGGATGTTTTTCGTCTGAAATGACACTTAAAAGACGTATAAACACAGTGCAGAAAGAACATTTTTATTTTTTCCACTCGGTATCTCAGCTTCAAGTTTTAGAAATTAGAGGGTGTGGAGTGTCTACTGACTCTTATGTTTGTAGTTTAGCCAATAACTAAGACATCCAAGGATAATTCCAGTTCTAAGCCAGGGTGGTCCTACTGATCTTTTTGCCAATAAAGTAAAACTACAAAAATAAGGACATGGAGAAACATTATGATACACATTCTGCTCCTTCTCCTCTACTCTGTCCTTCCTTAACCCTCACTTCATAGATTACATTTGTCATTTTGTTTTCTGTGATTTGATATTTATTTCCATTGAGTAAGAGAGTACAAGCCAACCTCCAGTAGTTCAGAATGAAAGCTGTTTTCTTTCATTTCAGCTACCACTGGAATGCTGTTCTCACCAAACTACTTACTGGCTGACTTTCTTCATGTGAAGTCATTTCATATTTTATGATGTAACTAGTAGGTCTGATCAGCCAATCTACAAACATTTATTGATATGATCCATAGTTGATGGTTTAGAGGAATTCTTTTGGAAATGAATTTAGTAATTTCATTGTAATAGATTCTAATGGGTTTAATTTATTTTTCATACATTCGGCTATATTGTATCAGCTAGCTCTGTTGCGGCATAACAGACCACCCCCAAACTCAGTCACTCAGTCATTTATTATCATAATCCACCTGTCTGTTTCTGTGTGGGGGCCAGCAGAGCGGTTCTGCTAGTTTCAGCTAGATTCACTGGCATCTCTAAGGTCAGCTGATAGTTGGCTGGTCTTGACTAAGCTCCTCTGGGGGTGACTGTTCTATGTGGCTGTCATCCTTCTGAGATCACTAGATTATCCTAGCTCATTCTTCTCACGCTGATGGCAAAACTACAGCAACATTAGTTCCATCCTGCAAGCACATTCCAAAACTCCGCTTGTATTAAAAAGCTCACATACCAGTGGTACATCAAGCCACAGGTCCAAGCTGTGGGTGGGGATCAGCCCACGGTGGGAGGTCACTGCAAAATTCTAAGGCAAAAGACATGGATGGAGGGAGGAGGAAGACCTGGAGCCAGGAATGCAACTTATTTACATAATAAGGGACTCATTGACTCTTACTGAGTCAAGGGCTTTTAAATGGCCCCATGGGCAGTTACAGCCTCTACCCAATAATTACCATCCTAAGCCATGAAGTGGAGCAGGCCATGTCCCTGTGTGTTCATCCAAAGACAATAGTGTCCCAAGATTGGAAATCTAGAAGTACTATAAAATTTAAAGAAAAAGTCATGCATGTTCTGAACGATTATCCAGAGACGCTTACTATTTGGCGTATTTCTTTTGATTCTTTTCTATAACTTTCTTCTTTAATAGTATATAAATTTATATCTAGAGTTTTTGTCTTAATATTTCCTTATAAGTGTTTTCTTTGTAATTAAAAAGGCTGTATACATGTAATATTAATGTCTGCATAAATATTCCATTGTATGGATGCACCATAATTGACTTAACCTTTCTCTTGCTTTTTAATGTTTTGGTGATTTTCAGTGTTTTGTCATCATAAACAATGCCCTAGTGAGCATTATTTATGCATAATCTTTATCCACATAGAAAGTTTTCTTGTTAATGGGAAGATTACTGGCCAGAGTGCAGAGATCTGGGTTATGCCACTAATTTGCCATGCAACCTAGGCCCAGGTGTCATTTTCCTCATCTAGAAATGATAGGCTGGGCTTGGTGGCTTACACCTGTAATTCCAGCACTTTGGGAGGCTGAGGTGGATGGGTCACCTGAGGTCAGGAGTTCGAGACCAGCATAGCCAACATGGTGAAACCCCATCTCTACTGAAAATACAAAACTTAGTCAGGTTTGGTGGCACACGCCTGTACTCTCAGCTACTTGGGAGGCTGAGGCAGGAGAATCGCTTGAACCCAGGAGGCGGAGTTTGCAGTGAGCCAAGATTGTGCCACTGCACTCCAGCCTGGGTGACGGAACAAGACTCCATCTCAAAAAAAAAAAAAAAAAAAAGATATCTTTGAGCTTGATGGCCTTAAAACTCTTTATAACTCCGAAGCATCTTTCAGGATCAAGGACTAAATTGCTGTATTGGAGTGGAAGCATGAAAGCAACGCCAGTTGTTTGTCCTCAAAAAAGCTCAGGGGAGGAGAGGCTGCTTCCTTGGGCTTCTCTCTCTTGGAAATGTACATTTGTCCTTGAGAGAGAAGGTTTCCTTTTATAGTTCAAGTACCATCGCTTGCCCTGTGGTTTCCATTCCCTGAGGCAGCACTGATGATATCTGTACGTTTGTAAAGAGGGCTATAGGACACTGGGCATTAAGAATATAAATGGTCTTGGCTTGTTTTACGAATGTGCACACTTTGAGAATGGCCTCGCTAGATTGGAAGAACTGATTCTATCACCCATCTTCATTTTGTCTTATAACTTTTTGCATTCACTTTTTTTTTTTCTCTACTTTTGCCTCTTCTTTTGTTCGCCTTGTGAATTAAGTTTCATCACAGTTGCCTTCACTGCACAGTCAAGGGATCTGGCCTTATCTCACAATGTCCTGGTAATTGTGTGTGACCTTTTTCTCAGGGATGCCTCCTTACCGTCCATTTCGGCCTGTACTGAGGCTATATTTCATCTTACCTTCTTTCTTCCAGCCTCTGCCAGGGATAAATATTGCTCAGTGTGGGCAGGCTTTAAGTGTTGACTTCAAAAAGCAAAAGCATGGCTGTGCATGGTGGCTCACGCCTGTAATCCCAGTACTTTGGGAGGCCCATCACCTGAGGTCAGGAGTTCAAGACCAGCCTGGCCAACATGGCAAAACCCCGTCCCTACTAAAAACACAAAAATTAGCTGGGCGTCATGGCGTGCTCCTGTAATTCCAGCTACTCAGAAGGCTGACAGGAGAGTCGCTTGAATCCGGGAGGTGGAGTTTGCAGCGAGCTGAGATGGCGCCACTGCACTCTAGCCTGGGTGACAGAGCAAGAATTTCTCAAAACAAAACAAAACAAAACAAAGCAAAAAGCAAAAGCATCACCATGTCATTGCTGAATGGAAAAAATGGGATCTATGCTGTCTCTGTCTCTCCAACCCTTCCCTGACTGTCCTACGTGGGTATTCTTTGCAGCGGACAGTGTCTTCTAGCTCCTAAGCTCCTTTGGGGAGAGTCAACGGAATCTTTTGGCTGGTGGTCCGGTTGCTTCATCTCTGGGCTGAGCTGGGGCACAGTCTGAGTCCAGTACAGAGTGGTCTCCCTCCTCTGGCCGCCATCAGAGGGCCCTTTGTTCCCCCGCCCTCCCCTTCCACCAGGATGTGGCCTACACCCCACGAAGGATGGAAATCCCCGTCACACCATAGCACTCAGCAGCCCCACTCTGAAAGCAAAACATCTTCCACCACCAGAAGGCCTGCCCATCCTGTCTTTATTTCACCTTGGGAAATAAATTGAGGCTGGGATAATTCATCAATTATAAACTGGATTTAGGGGGGAGATTATTTTCCTCAAATATGAACCTAACTTTTTTTGTGCTTTAAAGAAGTTGCTTATGAAACATAATTTTAATAATTGTAGATTTTTAGTTCTTAGCTTCTGTGTCTGCCCTTCCCTTCTTCTTAGTAGTTCTAAATGATTGTACCTTTTCATAAGAAAACTGGAGTCACATTCTTGAATATAAAATAAATTTATAATGTGAATGACTTTGCTCTCCTGACGGTAATGGGTCACTGAGTATGTGAAATGTGCTGTATGTGTGTAAGCATTTTGAGAAAGCAAAGGAGCATGTGTTTGCTTTATTTTAGCCTCATTTTAGTAAAACTGGTATCAGCTAAGGAATGTGGCCTTTGGCTTGCTTTGTCTTGTCTGTTTCCAGCCCTCTGGTCTTTTCCTTTCCTTCCCTCCTCCCTGCTTTTCCAGGCAGTGCTGAGGCGCTAGCTCCAAAGTAACTTGTTAAGAAATACAAATTCTTATTCTCTTAGGCTCTGAGAAGAATGTGCATTAAGTGGCAGAAGCACTCTGTCTTGTCTCTCGGTTGTTAGCTATCTCCAGGCCTGGTGATAATCAGGAAAGACAAGACAAGACCCAGACTCACCAAGATGCAGCCGTTTTCTCAGGAAGAGTATTTAGTCCATTTCAGCAAAGGGCAGATGGTTATTACAAACCAAAGTCTCCCAAAGGGCTGAGCAGAGTCTCTGGAAGTCTAAGTTAGGTTTAAGGCCTAGATGGGATCACAGTGAAAACAGAAGAGAACAAAAACAAACAAAAAAATGGAGTGAGAAGAAAAAAATATCAAAAAACCAAATAACTTTCCTTTGGAGAGAAGGAGAGAGACCTACTCACCATGTTCTCTCATCTTCTCCCATTGGTTACCAACCATTTGCTTGCTTCTCTCTCTCTCTCTCTAGCTCTCGCTCTCACTGTCACTCTCACTCTTGCTCTCTCTCGCTCCCCCTCCCCCTCCCTTCCCTTTCTCTCTCTTTCTTTCTTGACAGGGTCTCACTCTGTTGCCCAGGCTCTGGAGTACAATGACGTGATCATAGCTCACTGAAGCCTCGACTTCCTGGTTTAAGCAATCCTCCTGCCTCAGCCTCCCAAGTAGCTGGGACCACAGATGCTCACCATCACACCTATCTAGTTAAAATTTTTTTTTTTGTCGAGACAGAGTCTTGCATTGTAGCCCAGGCTGGTGTTGAACTCATGGGCTCAAGCAATTCTCTTGCCTCGGCATCCCAAAGTGCTGGGATTACTTGCGTGAGCCACTGTGCCTGGCTGCTTCTTTCTTTCGTGTTTTTAAATGTGCTTATTTATCTGTTTTTTTTTTTTTGGAGACGAAGTCTTGCTCTGTCACCCAGGCTAGAGTGCAGTGGCGCGATCTCGGCTCACTGCAAGCTCTGCCTCTTGGGTTCACGCCATTCTCCTGCCTCAGCCTCCTGAGTAGCTGGGACTACAGGCGTCCACCACCACGCCCAGCTATTTTTTTTGTATTTTTGTTAGAGAGGGGGTTTCACTGTGTTAGCCAGGATGGTCTCGATCTCCTGACTTTGTGATCCGCCTGCCTCGGCCTCCCAAAGTGCTGGGATTACAGGCATGAGCCACCGTGCCCGGCCTTCTGTTTTTGTATAGATAACACATTTACATGATTTGACAACCAAAAAGAGTAGCTCATTACATACTCAAAATTCTCCCTCCTATTCTATTCCCCATCAACCCAGGTTTCTTCCTGCCTTTCTCAGGAAACCAAGTTTCTTTCTTTTCTATGGATTCCTTCCAGAGTTTCTTTAGGCATACTCACATGCAAGCGAATACAAGTATAGATTCTTTCTTTTCTGTTCATATCTATCCATCTTTTCTCTCACATATTTCATTTTCTGTTATTCCACTTTCCATCATCCTTCACTGAGCTTTTTTGGGGAGAAAGACCAGTGGTTGCTTGTTTTGCTTATGCCTGATGCTCTGAACAAGTTCACATGTGTGCTTGTCTTTTTCCTGCAGATGAGGTGGAAAGTGAGAAATGGTACCTGTCTGCAGACTTCCCTTCAACAACCATCAAGACAGAGCCAATTACAGACGAACCACCCCCAGGACTCGTTCCATCTGTCACTCTGACCATCACAGCCATCTCCACCCCGTTTGAAAAGGAGGAACCTCCTCTGGAAATGAATACTGGGGTATGCTCAGTTTTCTTCTGTGTAAACAGGTTGGATTAAAAGATACAGATAGATCCTCATTCTCCAATAGGGTGTTTAATCTTTTTGGAGTTAGTGGCTGTGTACATTTAAGGACATGCAACTTTTTATGTGTGTATATACATATGTATACATTTAATAAGAGTATGTTGATTTGGTGCCAACTTCTTTTAAAGCCATTGTTCGGAAAAAATTAGTAGCTAAGCTGATTTCATTCTCTCTTTGATTACTGTTAAAAAATAAAAAACACAGAAAATATCTATGGTAACAAAAAATTCTCTATGGCACTGGTTTTTAAGCAGTGGAAAGGGAGTGACTGAGGTGGTGACGTAATCCATGGCTTACAGTGCATGGCTACTGGGAATGTGAGCTCCTGTGTAATATTTCACTTTCCTAGTGGGACGCTGAGTTGTCCTTACTCAAGTCAGGAATGTCTCACGTATCGATAATATGAATAATATTAACAATATTAATAACATAATAATAGTAATAGTAATAATAACACCTATTATTGTGTTACCCGTGGAAAGCATAAGAAATCAGGATTTTTTTCCTTACTAGATTCCATGCCTACCGCAAATATAATTTAATTCTACTCTACCTTTTTTCTGGATATTTCCAGTGTCTGGCCATGGACCAGCATCGTATTTGTACATCTTCTTGCAAGTGTTGGAAGCCTGTCTTAGCTTCCCTTAAGTTCAAAGCCTCAGGTTATAAGCAACAACTTCATTAACATTCCTTAAGTCAGATTTCTTGTGAGCAAGATAGAGTGTCTATCTGCAGCTGGGCACGGTGGCTCACACCTATAATCCCAGCACTGTGGGAGGCGGAAGCTGCAGAGAGCTGAGAGGAGCCACTGCTCTCCAGCTTGGGTGACAGAGCAAGACTCCGTCTCAAAAAAAAAAAAAAAAAAAAAAAAAAGAAGCAAAGAAAAAATATATAGCGTTTACCTGTTCGGAATAAGGTAACACAGAATCAGTAGACTCATCAAAGTGTCACTGCATACTCCCTTGTCAGTCCATCTGTGTGATGTGAAGGGTTGTAGATAGAGGCCTCTGCAAGTGTGCTAGGATTCCTTTCTCAGTAGCTACCTGAGTCTCTTTAGTAGGCTGGGCTCTCTGGGTCTATATTAGTCTCCTTGATCCACAGAATTTTAGTTACTTTATTTTATGTATTACTTTTTTTTTTTTTTGAGACAGAAGTCTCACTCTGTCGCCCAAGCTGGAGTGCAGTGGCTTGATCTCAGCTCACTGCAACCCCTGCCTCCCAGGTTCAGTGATTCTTGTGCCTCAGCCTCCCGGGTAGCTGGGATTACAGGCGCCAGCCACCATGCCTGGCTAATTTTTGTATTTTTAGTAGAGATGGGGTTTTACCATGTTGGCCACGCTGGTCTCGAACTCCTGACCTCAAGTGATCCACCCACCTCAGCCTCCCAAAGTGTTGGGATTACAGGCGTGAGCCACACGCCCGGTCTAGTTGACTTATTGTAAAGTATGTAACTAGCAAAGCTCAGAGGCATGGCCTTGCTCCTGTGTATGGGCCAGATAACTTTTCTCCTTTCCCTACCAGGCATTTCATGATTAGATACCATCAGTCATTAGGAAGCCTTAATAATAACATCATTAATATTAATTATTAATAATTATATTAATTGTATTATAACATTAATTATTAATATTAATAAAGTTATATATAAGAGAAAGGATGTGGCTTGGTGCACAGTCCCTACCCCAGGGCAAGCTGGTGGAGGCCTGTGACTCTTTAAAATTTAGTTCCCATTTTCCATGGTGATTGACTCAATTTAAGTGCATTGTGGCTATATGTAATTTACAGGCTGCTTTACATTGCAGGCAGGGAAAACTCCCAGGCTGGTGTGAGGCTGAACTGGGATAAGAGACCCCCTGGCCCCTCCTCATTCTGCTAAGGTCACCACCTCTTAGAAGGCCTCTTATTTTCTTTCAGCGATCAAATGTATGGTTACGCTCTACAAGTAAATTCTGCAGTCTTGGGAATCCTTACCAATATAAGTTGCTTTTTAAAGCCTCCAAAGTGGCGTGAGGATAGGGGGAGTGGAAGCATTGTTTGGTTCTTACTTTACCCAAACTGTGTATTAAGAATAAAGTTAGCAGAATGATGCCACCCAAAAAAAGTACCAGAATATTTTGTAATAAAATGCCTTTATAGTACTATAAAAAAATAGAAAAGAATATTAATACAGTCTTGGGCTTGAGCCTTTGGCTTTCAACTTTAGAGTTCTGAGTGTTTTTTCTTTTTCTTTTTTTTTTTTTTTTTTTGAGATAGAGTCTCACTCTGTTACCTAGGCTGGAGTGCAATGGTATGATCACAGCTCGCTGCAGCCTCAAATTCCTGGGCTCAAGTGATTCTCCTGCCTCAGCCTCCCAAGTAGCTGGGACTACTTAGGTGCACGCCATCACAACTTGCTAATTTTTGTATTTTTGGGGGAGATGGTGTCTCACTGTGTTACCCAGGGTGGTCTCAAGTAAGTTTGGAGGGTCCTGTCAGCTGTAATGCCAAGTTTGGCGATGAGAAAAAGGTTAAGAACTAAAATGACTCCCTGTCAGGGAAGCTGCCTACACTCAGCTATTCTCCAGGATAGGCAAGGCTGTCCCGAGAGGAAGACACAGGTGACAAATAGCTCTCCTGCGTGTGTCTTCAAGGCTGTGATTGGTTTTTAAAAATTGTGTTTGAAATTCTTCCTCCAGGTTGATTCCTCGTGCCAGACCATTATTCCTAAAATTAAGCTGGAGCCTCATGAAGTGGATCAGTTTCTAAACTTCTCTCCTAAAGAAGGTCTGTCTGCCCTCCCTGTGTCCCTTTGGGTTATACATATGGTCTCTGAGTCTACAGAGAGGGAATATGGCGAGAGAGCTGGGATGAGTTTGTACCACAGATGTAGCTGGCTTTATGAAATAGCTCTGTTCTTAAAAAATACAAATTTTGCTTCCAAATAAAAATTTTGCAAGCTAATTATTATTTTCCCATGTATGCACATGATTAAGTTTCAGCTAAGTGTTACCATACTTTTACTTCTAGCCAGGGTGATATTTTTCAAAACTTTTATGGACTGCTACTACAAACACTATCGAACAAGAGAACTGCAGCCTTTATTCATCCAGGTGTGAACCCTATATAGCCCCGCAAATCAACAACCATCTACAAAGGCACCTTGCTTATTTCAAACAACTCTAGTTTCAACTCTTTGTGAAGTAAATTCACAGTTAATTATGTGGCCAATTCATTGTTTGTAAACATTGACTTTGGATGACAACTATTGCAAGGAGCCCCCTCTCTATTTGATCGTGTTCATGGTTCACAATTGTGCATATTTTTGGGCTTCTTGGCATCCATCCATTTAGAATTAACACATGCTTGAGGTGGTAATAGTTTTGTTTTGTTTTGTTTTGTTTTGTTTTGTTTTGTTTTTTGAGACAGAGTCTCACTCTGTTACCGTGCTGGAGTGCAGTGGCACCATCTTGGCTCACTGCAACCTCTGCCTCCCAGGTTCAAGCGATTCTTGTGCCTCAGCCTCCTGAGAAGTTGGGATTACAGGCGTGCGCCACCACACCCAGCTGATTTTGGTATTTTTAGTAGAGATGAGGTTTCGCCACATTGGTCAGGCTAGTCTTGAACTCCCAGCCTTAGGCAATCTGCCCGCTTCAGCCTCCTGAAGTCCTGGGATTACAGGCATAAGCCACCTCGCCTGGCCCAGGTTGTTATATTTCTATATTTATCTTTCTCTATGTCAGTTTCTTTCTGAGTTTCTCCCTCTTTGTTCTCCTGTGAAGCCCATAGTTAGGAATCCTGGATGCAGACCCCTGAGCCTCGCCTCATAAGGTCTAATGAAGCTCTCTCTGCCTTGCATGTGCAGATTCTCCTGCATACATCCTGCTCTTCTCACTTCTGTGCTTTCAGTCATGCCATCACTTCCCTTTTCATTCATACTTTTTATTTATTTATTTTTTGTGTGTGAAACAGGGTCTTACTCTGTTGCTCAGGCTGGAGTGTAGTAGTGCCATCATGGCTCATGGCAACCTCAACCTCATGTGTTCAAGCGATTCTCCCACCTCAGCCTCCCAAGTAGTGGGGACTACAGGCATGCACCACCATGCCCAGCTAAATCGTGTATTTTTTGTAGAGATAGGGTTTCACCATGTTGCCCAGGCTGGTCTGAAACTCCTGAGCTCAAGTGATCCTCCAATTGTGGCCTCCCAAAGTGTTAGGATTAAAGGCATGTGCCACCTCACCCAGTCCCATTCATACTTTCAGTACAAATTTCAAAGTACAGTTCATTACTGTGGTCAACAATAAGAAATTGGCTTATACAGTTGTCACCGAAAAGGTATATTTGCTACGGTATATAAATGTGAGGATGTTTACATATGAGCACTTCTCATGAAAATATCATCTATCTTCATTCCGTTAGAAACTAACTCAGGATTTGGTTTGTAACAATGTAATCAGGGTTGGCCCTTTATTTGCCTTTATTATCAATAAAGAAAGGATTACATTTTTAAAGTTAATAATACTGAGTAGAATCCATATTGAGACACTATGTCTTTGCACTGAGTGACAGACAGTAGTGCCTTTCAGCTTTATATACTGCTTCAAAGTAATTGCTTTCATTTGTATAACACCAGTTATTACTATCAAATAAATCTTACTCTTTTAATTTATGCTGTGATGTGGTTCAGAAGTGTCATCACCATAACAATGAATCCCATAGTGGCTTCTGAATCCAGGGTTATTGGAGGAGAAATGTTTCAAGAATGAAGTTAAGGACAACCCTTCCTCATTATCCTGGATAAACTGAGATAAGGAAATTCAATATCCTTGACTGCATCAGTTTCTACGCAAAGTAGCTTGTTGTCCCCCAGACCTTGCAGTAACCCAAAAGCGGCATTTCAAATGATATTTAGAAATCTGATCCTGAGGTGCCTCTGGCCAGCTCTGTAGCTCTTAATAGGTAGGAAGGACAAGATTTTACTTGCTTCACTTGCTTTTCTTGTCATTCTCTTTCTGTCTTTTGTGGGGTGCCCTCTGCTTGGACGGGAAAACAGTATTAGAATAATTTGGCCCCTACCAAGTGAAAGGGACAGGGTGGCTCTAGGTACTCCAGGCTGGTTCTTGGGAATGTAACAGCACAGAAGCCCCTATTAGGTTCGTCTGCTTCCCGTTTATTTATTTATTTTTTTAAACCATGAAGTGCCATAATATTCATGGCTTTTGAGAAACCTTAGGACTCCTCCCTCTTAGCCAAGCACCTGCATATTTTCTCTTCCTGGGCTGCCTGCACCTGTGGCAGGAGTAGTGGGAATAGTGCAACTAGGATTATTTTAGCATATTCTTTAGCTTTAAGAGTGCCCACAGAGACTAAAAAGCCCAGGGACCTCTTTGGCAAGACTGGCAGAGAAAAAGGGAAAGAGGAAACATCTAGAGAAAAGCTGTATGTGGCAGAAAGAGAAAGAAAGGATGGGAGAGAGGGAATCGCAATGAGAGAGAGAGAAGAAAAAAAGTATGCCAGGGCCGGGGGGACCAGGGTTGGCTGAGGGGGCATTGCCTGTTGTGGCCTCGGCTATTCAGGTATTCCTGCAGGAGAGAGATGCTGATTGCTGCTCATCCTCTCTGAGGGCAGTGTATTAGTCTGTTTTCATGCTGCTGATAAAGTACGCGAGACTGGGCAATTTATGAAGAAAAAGGTTTAATGGACTCACAGTTCCACGTGGATAGGGGGGCCTCACAATCATGGCAGAAAGCAAAAGGCACATTTTACAAGGTGGCAGGCAAGAGAGAAAAGGAGAACCAAGCAAAAAGGGGTTTCCCTTATAAAACCATCAGATCTCATGAGGCTTATTCACTACCACAGGAACAGTATGGGGGAAACTATATGGGGGAAACCATGATTCAGTGATCTCCCACTGGGTCCCTCCCACCACACGTGAGAATTATGGGAGCTATGATTCAAGATGAGATTTGGGTGGGGACAAAGCCAAACCATATCAGACAGCTATGGGTAAGGTCATCTTTTTTGGGTCAGTTGTTGTGTCTCAGGAGGGCCCTTCCCATCCATAGCATGTTGGGTGGTCTCCATTGGAAGAAGGGACGAGGAGGTGATGTGCTGAGGCTTCCCATGGCCTTCAGCAGTTAGTTCTCTGGCCGAGCAGAACCAGCTGTGTGGGCCATGCCCACTGTGGGCTGCCATACAGAGGACTCCATTGTCCTGGGGGCTCCAGGAGTTAAGTGTTTACCTGCAGTTACCTCCCTTGGCTCAGTAGCAGTGGCTGGTACAACAGAAATGTGCACTGTTTAGAAAGAACAGTGAGACCCAAGAGTGCTTTCATTCACGTTGAAGCCTGGTTGGATTCCTCCTTCAGAAGCCCATCTCTGCTGCCCTGGAGATGCCTGATGGATGCTAACCAAGGCTCCATAGGCCCTGGCAGAGAGGGTGTCGTGCCTCCCTGAGGAAGGGCGAAGGAGACTTTGGAGGAGAAAGTCCCCCCACTGCACTCTCACTTATTTTTCCTGTGCTCACTCCCGTATCTGAAGATGGATTTCATGTTTTCTGAATGAAGAATGCCTGGCGTCTTGCCTACGGGCATGACCACGCACATTGCTCCAGAAACAAACCTGCTTTTCTCAAAGCAGCCACTCTGGCTTTTCGAGATGGATTCTCGCTCTGTCACCCAGGCTGGAGGGCAGTGGTGTGATCTTGGCTCACTGCAACCTCCGCCTCCTGGGTTCAAGCAATTCTCCTGCCTCAGCCTCCCAAGTAGCTGGGACTACAGGCGTGCGCCACCACACCCGGCTAATTTTTTTTGTATTTTAGCGTGATCTCGGCTCACTGCAATCTCTGCCTCTCGGGTTCAAGTGATTCTCCTGCCTCAGCCTCCTGAGTAGCTGGGATTATGGGCATGTGCCACCACACCAGGCTAATTTTGTATTTTTAGTAGAGACAGGGTTTCGCCATGTTGGTCAGGCTGGTCACAAACTCCTGACCTCAGGTGATCTGCCCACCTCAGCCTCTCAAAGTGCTGAGATTACAGCCATGCGCCACCTTGCCTGGTCCCTGGTCGCACGTTTATTGGTTTCTTGTATACACTTCCAGTGTTTCTTTTTGCCAATATAAGCAAATGTGGGTCTATATCCTCTTTCTCTCCTTTTTCATACGAAAGGAGGACTCCCGTATCCACCCTCTGCACCTTGGAGATCTGTCCGGGTCAGCTCATGGAGGCCCCTTGCACTTTAGTTCGCTCTGCCACAAATCAGTTGTGTCCTTATTTGTGGCTCTGGGATGGATGAGATGTGCTTCCTTTTTTGCAGCCCCAGTGGACCACCTGCATTTGCCGCCCACCCCCCCGAGCAGTCACGGCAGTGACTCAGAGGGCAGCCTGAGTCCCAACCCACGCCTGCACCCCTTCGGCCTGCCTCAGACCCACAGCCCCTCCAGAGCTGCACCCCGGGCCCCCTCCGCCCTCTCCAGCTCCCCTCTCCTCACGGCTCCTCATGTAAGTATGCAGCCGGCATTCCTGGACCAAAGGGAACCCTCTCCATTCATTCCCATGGGGCTGTATCCAGAGCAGGACCACTCAAGGCTGTTTGGTTTTTCCTTTTGTCAAGAAGTTTCTGTTTAATGGCGAAAGCAGAGTGATGTCAACCCGAAAGAACACTTTCTAAGAACTGCCCGCACATCTCACCTTTTACTACCACAATTCTCATCTTTTTCACATGCACACTTCCAGTTTTCATTCATATGTTTATTTTACAGAGCTATAGGCATGAGGAATAAAAATTTGGGGTTTTTCTCTTCAAAGTTCTATCATAAATATTTGCATTAATTTAATGGTCCTTGTGACCTATGTCGTAGGAAATACCTTTTATATTTTAAATAAGCAATTTTTGGTGAACTTAAAAATTACTCTGAGATTAATTTCTTTGATGCTTAAAGGTCAAAAACAGTTTAAGCCTTTTCTGTGTGTCGTATGACTTTTAACCCAGAAACTCAGATCAGACATCAAGACCCTCGTTCATCCCTCACATACATGAGGACGCCATAATAAAGAAGAATAGATCATTAACTTCTTATTGTTCTAGGAGTGAATTGATTTCTATGAAATTATAAAAATTATAATCAGCTATTTTGAATTTACAATATCACAACTAGAAAATTTAAATGAAATGAGATGTTTTAAAATTCTGTAAGTACCATCCGTCCATTAATTAACATAACTTTGAAAATTTGTGTTGATTCTGTCCCTGAAAGTTCTGGATCTGTAACCACATTCTTATATTTCACTGTTACTGAGGACAAGGGAATTCACCCTTCCACTCTTTCTTCACCTTTTCAACTTGAACCTGACTTCACTCCTTGGATTACTAGAATAGCTTGTATCCTATAAACCTGTGTGTACTACTATGATCTGTCCATTCTACATGTTTATGGAGGAACTATTCCCCATGTCAGATGCTTGCCCAACAACTACGTTGTGTTTCCCTATTACCTGTTGGCACCAAGCCCTGACACTTTTACCCATTATCAGGTATCCAGCCTTCTGCTGCTTCAAGAACTCCTTACCCACACTAGGCAGAATGGCTTCTTCAGTGACTTTTCAAAATACTGCCTTTTGCTTAGAATGCACTCCTCTCTCTTATGTAAATCATCCCCTTTCTTTCAGGAGGCCCAATTCAAATCTCATCTCCTGCCCTAAATGTTTCCTGATCACACAACTCATAGCAGTGTTCTCTTACTTCAAATTTTTAGTACACCTTTAGCTAATGTATTAGTCCATTTTCACGCTGCTGATAAAGACATACCCAAGATTGGGCAATTTGCAAGAGAAAGAGGTTTAATTGGACTTACAGTTCCATGTGGCTAGGGAAGCCTCACAATCATGGTGGAAGGCAAGGAGGAGCAAGTCATGTCTTACATGGATGGCAGCAGGCAAAGAGAGAGCTTGTGCAGTGCAACTCCTGTTTTTTAAAACCATCAGATCTTGTGAGATTCATTCACTCTCACAAGAGCAGCACAGGAAAGACTCACTCCATAATTCAGTCATCTCCCACTGGGTCCCTCCCACAACATGTGGGAGTTATGGGAGCTATAAATGAGATTTGGGTGGGGACACAGAGCCAAACCATATCACCTAAGATTACAGTTTAGCATTTAATTAATCTTATCCTTTCATGGGTATCAATTCAGTCTCACAGTCTTGATCACAAGCTACTTGAGAGATAGGGTTTGTTTTGAGTCCTTCATGGCATTTAGTATGGAGCTAAAATGCAATAGGGACTCTGATTAATTATAAACATGCCATTCTACTGTGGGTTCCATGAGATGGGCTGCTATTCTTGTCTTCATTGCTGATGGACGTTCTGAGACTGCTGAAGCCAGAGGCTTCTGTGGAAAGAGTCTGCAGGTGTGTCCCTGGGTGCTCTGCACCCTTAGCTAAAAGTGGAGGAGAGAAGTGACTCCTGGTGTGTAGAGAGCACCTTATAAAATTGCATTTTCAGAAGGAGAACAACAAAACTCTTGCACAAAGCAGGGCTGCGAATGAATCCTTCATCACTCCAAGGCCAGGAAATCTCTAGGGATGTGGGAAATGACTCCTCTGCTTTTTCTTTTCATGTTTTAGCAAGTGGGGTGCTTCCCGGGAAATAATGGGTGGAGGCTTCTGTATTCTTTCCCTTGAATTATAATCCCTAGGTTATAACACTCACATGGGGGTGTCTTCCCCATCTTCCCATGCCCTTCAAAATACCCATCTTATCACCCAAAGCAGATGGGGCATCCTTGTGTCAGAGCCTTCTGTAAGACATTGTAACAGATTCTCATCACCCCATCGGGAGGTGATTCTTCAGTGGTCCCAGTTCTTTTTCTTTGACCCTTTTCTGCTCCTTGGTCTGCACAGAAACTGCAGGGATCAGGCCCTCTGGTCCTGACAGAGGAGGAGAAGAGGACCCTGATCGCTGAGGGCTATCCCATCCCCACCAAATTGCCCCTGTCAAAATCAGAGGAGAAGGCCCTGAAGAAAATTCGGAGGAAGATCAAGAATAAGGTGAGCCCTTCAAACCTAGGCACTTCTAGAGCAGAGACACGAGCAGAATCGAGTCAGCATTCCCTTCCCTGCCTTCCCAATGGCCAGTACTACCCGATCCCATGGTGAAGACCAAGGCCCAGCCCTTCCCTTCCCTAAGCCCTGGGAGGAGCACCCTCACCACGTGCCCCTCTCTTCCTCCAGCCCATCCCATCCCTCTTGAGGCCAGCAGACTTCCAAATCAGTATCTACCTCCTTGGTGCCCACGATAATACATTCAGGGGTGGGAGGAAGCTATTAGAATTTCCATCTAGTTTTTTGTTTTTTTTTTTAAACTCAGCCTTTTAAATTTTGGGTGTATGATATATACAGTAGTTTCCTCTAGTAGACATATATATGTACTATATGTATCTATATAAAATACAGCATATATATGTATTATATATATATAAGGTACAAATACATTGCGAATGCTTGGTTTATTTTTTTTTCTTGGTAGGGTTTTGTGATTACAAAACTTCTGCAGTTTGCTGGTCTATATTTGGACTCAGTAGTCTCCTACCCCTGGGCCCCTCAGTGCTGAGCAGGCCTGATGAAAACCAGGAGGATGGATGAGGCACAGGCCTACCAGGAGGGAGGGGGCAAAGAGGGAAGGAAGACAAGAGCTTAGTGTCACTCTATCCATGTGCGGAACCAGCAGCAAGTTGATGTATGACCAAGCCAGCTGTCTTATTTTATAGATGTAGTTCAGCCAGCAGAGGTCCAGGAGTTAAACTCATTTATCTGAGACCACACTGATGGTTTGTGAGCCACATGTTCTGGCCTGGCTCTTCACTCAGTGTCCATTTTTTTCTTTTTCTTTTTTTTGATATAGAGTCTCACTCTGTCACCAGGCTGGAGTGTAGTGGCATGATCTCGGCTCACTGCAACCTCTGCCTCCCAGGTTCAAGTGATTCTCCTACCCCAGCCTCCCGAGCAGCTGGAACCACAGATGTGCGCCACCATGCCCGGCTAATTTTTTTGGTTTTTGTTTTTTGTTTTGAGATGGAATCTCTCTCTGTCACCTAGGCTGGAGTGCAATGGCACAATCTCAGCTCACTGCAACCTCTGCCTCCCGGGCTCAAGCGATTCTCTTGCCTCAGCCTCCCAAGTAGCTAGGATTACAAGCACACACCACCGCACCCAGCTAATTTTTGTATTTTTAGTAGAGACGGGGTTTTACCATGTTGCCCAGGCTGGTCTCGAACTCCTGACCTCAGGTGATCTACCCGCCTTGGCCTCCCAAAGTGCTGGGATTACAGGCGTGAGCCACTGCGCCCGGCCATTTTTTTGTATTTTTAATGGAGACGGTGTTTCACCATGTTGGCCAGGCTGGTCTCGAACTCCTGACCTCAAGTGATCCGCCCACCTCAGCCTCCTAAAGTGTTGGGATTACAGGCGTGAGCCACCGCTCCTGGCCATTCAGTGTCCATTTTACTGGTGGCCTGGTTTGTAGGAAAGTAGGTGTGAGTTTGGCAGCTGGAAACCCGGGAGGAAAGACTAGTTGATGAACCAGCAGCTTAAACAAATGGCAAGCAGCTTGCAGAAGTGAGCAGGGCTTTGGTGACTTCTACGCTAACCACCTCCCGTCTTAACTGGTTTACTTACGGAGCTGGAAATTAATCATTCTCCTCCCACCCCTCTCTCTCAGATTTCTGCCCAGGAAAGTAGGAGAAAGAAGAAAGAATACATGGACAGCCTGGAGAAAAAGTAAGCCTGCTGGCAAACTGTTGTGTTCATCGGGCAGTATGCACAGAGAAATGTGGGTGTGTGGAGAATCGGGGAGAAGCAGTTCAATTCCTCTTTCTGGCCACCTTGGAAACCCGGTGGTTTATCAGCTGTGGTTTGCCTGCCACCTAGTGGTTATTTGGAGGAGACGTCTATAATAAAGCAGGAAAGAAGTACCTTACTTAGTAGGCGTTTGAATCATACCACTGCCAGCCAAGGACCCCGGAGTCCTCAGAGACTTCCTTTCAAACACATACAAATATTAACATTCCTGCACATTCCTGGAACTTCTAGCAGGAGAAGCCCTGTTTTAGCCAAAAGGAGCAGTGCTACTTAATCAGCCCCCATTGGCCACACTCCCTCATGCTCTAGGGAGGGCACACAGGGAAAGAAAGATGTCAGGTTGGTGGCCTTTATTTTCCAGCCACTACAATTCATGTTTTTTTTTTTTTTTGCAAAAACACTGGAAGACAATCTTTGTTCTTTTGAAAAGTCTGTAATATCAGGCGGGCTGTTAGAAAAAGATGAATTAAATACAGTTTTGTCTTAGCCCTAGAAGTTAGTTCTTTAGCTAACAAACCAAGATATTTTTAAGATGGGCATGAGGCCCCAGACCCAGAAATGAACTTCATGTGGATCTGGGGAAAGGAGCGGCTGGTGGTTCCTGGCTGTTTCTCAAAGTTACTATTGAAAGTTTAGTGCTTCTATCACCTGACTTAAGTACTGGTAATACAGCATTAAGTATAGTCGGCTCTCCATATCTGGGGATTCAGCGTCCTCAGATTCAACCAACCGTGGGTCTAAAATATTCAGAAAAAAACCTCAATAGGCTGGGTGTCATAGCTCACTCTTGTAATCCCAGTGCTTTGGGAGGCCAAGGTGAGAGGATTGCTGGAGCTGAGGAGTTCAAGATCAGCCTGGTCAACGTAGCCAGACCCCCTAAAAAATAAAAAAAAATTAGCCAGGCATGGTGGTGCACATCTGTGGTCCCAGCTACTCAGGAGGCTGAGAGGGGAGAATCACTTGAGCCCAGGAAGTTGAGGCTGCAGTGAGCTGTGATTGTGCCACTGCACTCTAGCCTTGATGATAGAGTGAGACTCTGTCTCAAAAAACCAAAACCAAACAAC
The DNA here is from genome assembly GCF_028878055.3 of Symphalangus syndactylus. Taxonomy (NCBI): domain Eukaryota; kingdom Metazoa; phylum Chordata; class Mammalia; order Primates; family Hylobatidae; genus Symphalangus; species Symphalangus syndactylus. The sequence continues at coordinate 127,901,450 of NC_072428.2, read as the reverse complement.
TCAATAAAAAAAAACTATAACAATAAAAAATAATACAACTGTAAATACAAGATAACACATATTTACAGAGTATTTACATTGTATTTGGTATTGTGAGTAACCTAGAGATGATTAACATATACTGGAGGATATGTAAAGGTTATTTACAAATACTACACCATTTCGTATCAGGAACTCGAGCATCTGGAGATTTTGGTATCTGTGGGGAGTTCTGGAACTAATCCCCCCTGAATACCATGGGAAGACTGTAGTCCCATGCTGTCCCACCATTTTCTACGGGCATTCGGGTCAAGATGTTTCTATGAAAATCTCTTCACTGTCTCTTTTGGGCGTGCATGCCCCAGCATCGGGATTCCTAGTCCTGGGCTCTCGTCCTGTTTGTTTAAGTCTCTTCACTTCTTATCAGTCCTGGTAAGAGTGTAGCCGGGAGTATCCAGATTACTGTAGTATAGAGGGAGAAGTATGATGGGTATTGAGAACACTAGGGAGGAGGTGAGAAGAAAGAGGGTTGTAACACCCTAAAAGAGGGTCATATTTTGTACTGTCCCTATTCATCTTTCATTATTCAGGCACTCGTCACTCAGCTCCCTCTTTTTTTTTTTTTTTTTTTTGGAGACAGAGTCTCGCTCTGTGGCCCAGGCTGGGGTGCTGTGGCATGATCTTGGCTCGCTGCAACCTCTGCCTCCCAGGTTCAAGTGATTCTTCTGTCTCAGCCTCCCAAGTAGCTTGGATTATAGGCACACACCACCATGCCCAGCTAATTTTTGCATTTTTAGTAGAGATGGGGTTTCACCATGTTGGCCAGGCTAGTCTTGAGCTCCTGACCTCAAGTGATCTTCCTGCCTCAGCCTCCAAAAGTACTGGGATTATAGACATGAGCCACTACGCCCGGCCTCAGCTCCTTCTATTTTTCTTTTTTTCTTTTTTTGAGACAGATCTTGCTCTGTCACCAGGCTGGAGTGCAGTGGTGATCTTGGCTCACTGCAACGTCTGACTCCTGGGTTCAAGCGATTCTCCTGCCTCAGCCTCCCGAGTAGCTGGGATTATAGGCACGTGCCACCACGCCCAGCTAATTTTTGTATTTTTAGTAGAGACAGGGTTTCACCATGTGGGCCAGGATGGTCTCTATCTCCTGACCTTGTGATCCTCCCGCTTCGGCCTCCCAAAGTGCTGAGATTACAGGCGTGAGCCACCGTGCCCAGCCTATTTTTTTTTTTTTCCTAAGTGTCTTCATCCTTCTTTCCATACTTTCCCACAATTCCATGGAGTGGCAGATCCCCCCAACCCTCCTTTTCCTCATCCCCACCTACCTCCACCCTAACTCCTAGCTTAGTGTTTGCTCTATGGATAGTAATTTTCTTCTTTCTCCTTCCTTTGTAGAGTGGAGTCTTGTTCAACTGAGAACTTGGAGCTTCGGAAGAAGGTAGAGGTTCTAGAAAACACTAATAGGTAAGTGTCACTGGACTGAGAGCTGATTGCGCTGCCGGTGGAAGGTGGGGAAGGAAGAGGATAGAATCCAGAACCAGGGATGGCAGAAAAGTGGAGGAGGTCACAGTGAAAGTGCAGTTGTGCTGAGATGCTCAGCATGGCCAAACTCCACCCACCCGCTCTTGCTACACACACACATATGCACACACGCATGCACACGTGCTACTCTTGCACACATACAAACACATATGCACACATGCTGTCATGTTCACATCCACAATACACATATGTACGCACTCATATGCACATACATGTACACATACCTGCATATGCTTTACTTTTTCTAAATGATATAGGATTGAAGAAGAAGCTGATCATGACAACTAGAGGGTTAAAAAAGAGGCTTGGAGGAGAGTAAGATCAACAAGCCTGATTCTCCTGAAAACGACATCACAATTTAGAGGTGAACAAGGAGGCACTAGCCACTTCATTATAATCTAATTTTAGTAGCAAATGATACTTATTAGTTTAAAAAAAAGAGAAAATCATTGGTATTTTTTTTCTTTCTTTTTTTTGAGACAGAGTCTTGCTCTGTCGCCCAGGCTGGAGTGCAGTGGCATGATATCGGCTCACTGCAAGCTCTGCCTCCCGGGTTCAAGTGATTCTCCTGCCTCAGCCTCCTGAGCAGCTGGGACTACAGGCACGCGCCACCACGCCCGGCTAATTTTTGTATTTTTTTTTAGTAGAGTTGGGGTTTCACATGTTGGCCAGGATGGTCTCAATCTCCTGACCTCATGATCCGCCCCCCGCTTGGCCTCCCAAAATGCTGGGATTACAGGTCTGAGGCACTGCGCCCGGCTGAAAATCATTGTTTTTTAAATTAGTTTTTTAAAATTAGCTAGTTTATTAGTTAATTGCATTTCAAACCCATTTCACAAAAATTATAACAGTACCAAGTTGATAAATTCCTCTAGCACTTGCTGTGCCAAGTGCTATTTTAAGCACTTCACAGCTGTGAACTCATTTAGCCCTATGAGGTGCCATTACTATCATCCTCACTATATGGGGAGGTAACTGAAACTCGGAAAGTTTAGGTGATTTGTCCAAGGTCACACAGTAAGTGCTAAAGCTGCATTTGAACCCAGGCGGTCTGGCTCTGGAGCCTCGATGTGGGAGGAGTATATGGAGGTTTATGCCTGGGTCATATGCAAGAGAAAGGGGTGAAAGTTCAGGGTTAAGAAACTGGCTTTTGGGGAGTTTCATCCAGAATATATGTGTTCATGTGCACACATGATACGTACCTGTGCTGTGACAATTATTTCTTAGTCAGAGAGTCCTGTCACCCTGAGTGTTGGAGATCCAACAAATTAAGCAGAGAAAAATGGACTTACTGAGTAAACAAAAATGTAATCAGATTAAGGGTCAGCGTTAATGCCCAATAACAATTGTGCAAATATTAAGGGATCAGTTTAAATCTCTTTGCATGTTATTTGATAATAACAAATGAATTTAATTCCCATTTCCTGATTCTTCATGGTTAGTTGCTCAAAAAACCAGCTAATAGAGACATAAGCTAAAACTACCGTCAGTGGGATCACCCTGAAGTTTTCTCTGCATTTCTGGGAATGTGTGCTCAGATAGCAGTCAGGGGCAGTTCACCGCAAGTGCTCTGTAAGACAGACTGCCCAAAGGGGGGAAGCGCCACCAACTTAGCGTGGCATTACCTTGATCTCATGAGGCAAGGGAGCTGGTTTCACTGCTTGCCTTTGGCCCTTAGTTTCCTGGGGCTTCCTCTGTTTTTATCTCCACTTCCTCTCCCCTGGGGGGATTGCCTGAGGCGGCTCTGGTTCTCTGGATCCTGCTCCCCCAGCCAGCATCTGCATCCATGTTTTTAGCATCCTGAGCAGATAGGCGTTCCCGGCACCCATCCTGGCACTTGCTCCCGCAGCAGCCCCATGTTCATGGGTGGGTGGGACAAATCCTGGCCAAGAATTGGCGAAAAAGGGAAGAGCAAAGACCTCCTTGGAGTTTGTGTTAAGGTTTCGTCCTCTACAGGCTCAGTGTCAGGCCTTCTCTCGGCCACATGGGGGCAGCAGAGGCACAGCAGGGATGCGCTGGGGTGAAGTCGGGGTGTGTGAGGGAGAAGGACCGACCACACTACCTTGCCTGGGAAGTCTCTCCTCTCCTCTGCAGGTGGACTGTGGTGCTTGTTCTTTCCTTCCTTCCTTCCTTGCTTGCTTGCTTGCTTGCTTGCTTCCTTCCTTCCTTCCTTCCTTCCTTCCTTCCTTCCTTCCCTGTCTTTCCTTTTCTTCTCTTCTTTCTTCTCTTCTTTCTTTCTTTCTTTCTCTCTTTCTCTCTTTTTCCTTCTTTCTTTGCTTCTTTCTTTTTTCTTCCTTTCTTCCTTCCCTTCCTTCCTTTCCGCTTCTCCTTCCTTTCTCCCTCCCTCCCTGCCTCCCTCCCTCCCTCCCTCCCTGCCTCCCTCCCTTCCTCCCTGCCTCCCTCCCTTCCTTCCTTCCTTTCTTTCCTTCTTTCCTTTGTCCCTCCCTCCCTCCCTTCCTTCCTCCCTCCGTCCCTTCCTCCCTCCCTCCCTCCTTCCACATTTTTATTTTTGTTTGCTTGTTTGAATCAGATATCCAAATAAGGTCCATGTGATCAAACTGTTTGATATGTCCATTACATATCTTTTTGTCTGTAAGTTCTCTTGCATGTCTTTGCTGTTATTTAGTAAAGGCCAAGTTAGTTGTCCTATAGAGTCTTTTGTGGTCTTAGTTTACCTGTAATGTCCTTGTGGTGTCCGTTAGCACAGTCCTTCGCCCACTACACACTCTACTTTGTTTGGTTTCGGTTTTTGGTAAGAATTCTTCATAGGTTCCATGACATGCCTCCATCAGAAGGAACATATTCTCCACAATGTATACTTATTGGCTAGAGAGATCAATACATTAGGGGTTTGAAAGTAGCCTTATAGAATTCTATCATTTCTCCTCCAGTTATTAGCAGAATATTTTTCTAAAACAAGACTCTTCATCATTAAGGAACATGGGTGCACACGTAACTCTATGAGATGCCGATTTCATTGTCTTTGGGTGTATACCAGCAGAGGGATTGCTGGGTTATATGCTAGTTCTATTTTTAGTATTTTGAGGAACCTCTACACTGTTTTACATAATGGTTTTACTAATTTACATTCCCACCAACAGTGTGGAAGGGTTCCCTTTTCTCCACACCCTTGCCAACACTTTTCACGGCTTGTCTTTTTTATAATGATCGTACTAACAGATGTGAAGTGATATCACGTAGGGTTTTGATTTACGTTTCTCTGGTGACTAGTGTCAGCGAGCACTTATTCATATACCAGTTGACCATCTTTATGTTTTCTTTAGAGACGTGTCTATTCAGGTTCTTTGCCCATTTTTTAATTTTTTTTTTTTTTTTTTTGCTATTGAGTTGTATGAGTTCCTTATATATATTTAATATTAACCCCTCATGGACGGTTTGCAAACATTTTCTCCCAATCCGTGGACTGCCTTTTCATTTTGTTAATTTTTGTTGTTGTTGTTGTGCAGAAACTTTATTTAGTTTGATATAGTTTTACTTGTTTATCATATGTTTCAGACTTAAGGAAGATGCATACATAATATGTGCTCCTTTTAAAATAATTTAGGAAAAAAAAGAATCCTTTCACTCAGAGGTATCTTTATGTTTTGGAATATCTTACGTGTACGTATTTATATTGTGCATACTTCTTTGTTAAGAACTATTTCCACATAACAAAACTCTGGACATATTCTCATACATTTCTACAGGATCTTTGACTCACCATTAAAAATAATCTACTTGATCAGGCGCAGTGGCTCATGACTGTAATCCTAGCACTTTGGGAGGCCGAGGCGGGTGGGTCACCTGTTGGTCAGAGATCACTTGACCAGCATGGTAAAACCCCATCTCTACTAAAAATACACAAATTATCTGGGCGTGGTGGCAGACGCCTGTAATCCCAGCTACTCGAGAGGCTGAGGCAGGAGAATCGCTTGAACCCAGGAGGCAGAGGTTGCAGTGAGCCGAGATTGTGCCATTGCACTCCAGCCTGGGTGACAGAGTGAGACTCCGTCTCAAATAATAATAATAATAACCTACTTCATGCTATTGGGATCTGAGCCTTCCCTGACAGTCTGCTGTTACTGAATGTGACCAGGGCTAGCTTAGCCACCTGTTAAAGCGGGGAAAGTTTTTTGTTTCTGTGTTTTGTTGTCAGCGTTATTAAGGTATAATTGACAAAATTGCATATTTTTACAGTATACAGTGTAACGATTTGATGTATGTGTATATTGTGAAATGTTTATCACCATCAGGCTAATTAACACACTCATCACTCCACATAATTACCTTCTTTTTTCTTTTTCTTTTTGGGGCCAATGCTTAGTTACTACTCTCTTAGCACGTTTCTGGTATATATTATGGCATTTTTAATTACAGTCACCATGCTGTACAGTAGATCCTCAGAATGTATGTACCTTATGACTGAAAGTTTGTATTCTTTGACCAGTTCTCCCACTCTCAGCAGCCGGTGACCACCTTTCTATTCTCTTATTTCTGTGAGTTTGACTTAAATTTTTCTTTAGATGTAAGTGATACCATACATATTTGTCTTTGTCTGGCTTATTTTACTTACAAAGCAGGGCAAGTTTGCTGATGTTCCTCTTCCCCTTGGCCTCCTTCCCTGGACTCTGTGCCTTCCCTCGAGTCTCAGGAGCACAGTGGCTGTGTGTGTCTTCTTCTCCCATTTCTTCTCCCTTTTCAAGACTCACCTCTCCTCATGGACAACACTTTTATGGTAGTAATGGCTGGCAATGGATTCATCTGTGATCTTCCCACAGATAATTGTAGCGGAGACCTCCTAAGGTCATGATATTTAAGACCAGTAGCTTTTAAGACCTGGTGCGGTGGCTCACGCCTGTAATCCCAGCATTTTGGGAGGCCGTGGCTGGTGAATCACCTGAGGTTGGGAGTTCAAGACCAGCCCGATCAACATGGAGAAACCCTGTATGTACTAAAAATACAAAATTAGCTGGGCGTGGTGATGTGTACCTGTAATCCCAGCTACTCAGGAGGCTGAGGCGGGAGAATCACTTGAACCTGGGAGGCGGAGGTTACAGTAAGCTGAGATCACGCCATTGCACTCTAGCCTGGGCAACAAGAGGAAAACTCCATCTCAAAACAAATAAAACCAGTAGCTTTTCATGTATTTTGGCTTGAGAGGGAAATAGATAAAAGCAGGGCTGCTTTGCTCAAACAGGGGGAATGGACCTAGAGTTCCTCTAACTGCTCTTCCCCCTTTCTCTTTGTTTTCTGCCAAGGGCCTCTGTGGTACTCAGAGAACACCACAGTAACCAAAATGACTGATGTAAGCATTGGCAATGCCCTGCCCTAGAGCCAGCGTGGGGAGCTGGTGACTGGGGTGCTGGGCAAGGGAAGACGTTGGGACCCTTTACTCACATCACCCCATGCAGGTGACCAGTGTTTGAGCGGTGTGCAGGCCTGGGCTGGGGAATGCACACCTGTGTGTGTGTTCCTGTTGATGCTTCTCATTTTATCATCCTTCAGAGGCAGCTAGATGGAAGTAGAACAACTTTGATAAGTGAACAGGATCCTGGGTCACCAGAAATGGGGGGTGGAGAGGCCTTGGGGGCCATTGTTCGTATGCATGGCATGGCAGGGAGGGGAGTGGCTGTTTCATCATTGACCAAATGAAAGAAAATGATACCTCTTTACTTTTTTCTGCTCCTATACAATACCCCACAGGAGACTTTCCCATCTACCCAGATGAAAATTTATGCTGGGATTATGAGTCAATCCTGAGTATGGTTTTCTTTCTTTTTTTTTTTTTTGTACTGGACTCAGCAGCAGCCATCTAGCCTATTACTGATTTCTAGATGAAAAGATATTTTATCTGAGCTATGGAAAGTGGAAGAGCACAGGGCTGGGAAAGGAGATGAGGAAGTCCTCTTCATCTTTCTTCAGTTTTTCTCTGGGAGCCTCTGGGAGCAGAGCTGAAGTGGTGTGAAAGCACCTTCACACTTCCTTTGCTGAGGTGATCCGCTAATTGCATGCTATCAGGAAATGTGTAAGATGGGAGTGAGATGGTTCCCCAGGGGGCCCTTCTTCCTGTGCTCCATCAAGAAATACATTTTCACTTGCCAGTGTCTGAGCAGTGCCCGTGTGTGGCTGCTAGCAAATCCTTCCGGCTTTTCTAAGTGAATGCACCTCTCTAAGCTGCAAGCTCTCTGGATGGCCCCACCCTGGTCTCATCCCTGAGAAATCTTGTCATTTTTTCCCACTGGTATAGTTTTCTTCTGCACGAGTGATACACATACCCTGCCTGGCCCATTAGTTGTAGGCACTTGTGGCTCAGTTTGCTCCATTTATTACTTATTTTGTTCTCAGGCTTCTTTAGGGGCTGTGAGCTACAGCCTTTCTCCTTGAGCATGGATTTGTAGAATCATAGGGGCTTAGACTTGAGATACACCTTAGATATCATTGTATTGAACTGCTAATCACCTTATTTTACAGAAGGAGAAACTGAGGCCTGGTGGGGTTAAAATCATCTAAACATTTAGAGGTAGAATGGGGACGAGAACTTGGTCGCTTAATTTTTGATCTGGTCCTTACTTTGGTTTGTCTTGCTGCTGTGCCTCTTGCTCCTTCAAGGAGCTTGCCCCAGCAAGAGCCGACTTTAGACCCGGACACAGGGCCCTTGATTTGGACTCAGTGTTTTAGAGGGCCCTGTGCTGGCTCTCCTTTAGCCTTGTCCCCCTCCATGGGATGTGTAGTTGGCAGGACCAAGGAGATGTGTCCATCTGGAGCTCTCCCCCTAGCCCTCTAGAACTTACCCCGGTACCTAGGATCCTGAAATTCCCTGTCCAAAGGTCTTAGCTCATTTGCAGGGCCTATGTGGACTTCTACCCCAAATCTGTTCTCTGAAGGGCAAACCTGGTGACCAGTGGGCACCCCTGAAGCCAATGGGGTAGACAGAGACAGCTCTTTGTGAGGGCTGCATGTGGAGTTTGAACCAGGGCTGGTGTGTGCATGACATCCTTCACAATATATCAGGTCTGGGATTCAATTTAGCCTTATTTATAGAAGATATGAGATTCCTGGGTCAGAGACAAAGGATTCTATTGCTCAGCAGGCAGTGTGAGCAGCAGCATATATGTATCAGTTCTCCTTGCCCCCAGGTGCCAGGACAGATCTGGGTGGATGCTGTGCTCTCAGTGGGGATTGTGTCACAGCTAAGGAAGCCTGAGCTTGGAGAATCCACTGCTTTTATAGCAAGCAATCAGTAAGCCTGCTTCTTGCCCAGGGAGAGACATTACCTCATCTGTCCAGGTTACTAGCTTCATAACAACCTTGAGAGGTGGCCCATCATAAAAGAGCAGTGAGAGCCTTTCCATTTTGGCATCCACAGCAGAATGTGTAGGAACACGAGAAGACCCAAGAGACTGCCTCTCTCCAACGGTGTGGAGCAGGCTGAGGCCTGGAGTAATTCTGCTTATACTACCACATTTTGGCAAGCAGCCCTGGAAGTCCAAGAACTCTAGTTCAAACCTGGCCACAGAGGAAGCCGGAAGGAGCAGGTGTTGGGCTGCTTGGTTTGGAGAAACCTTAAGATGTGTGGCCTGTGGACTTCATTTGTACACTTTCCTCAGACCTCACAGAAGTAAGGGACATGCTTGCCTCTATTGATATCAGAAATAGGAATTCCTTAACCTTTCTCTTTGATCTCCCTCTTAGCTGTAGTCTCTCTCTCTAACTCTACTTTTCTTGTTCTTGAAAATCTCTATATGATTCCTATTAAAGGTCTTTCCAGCCAAGTCTACTGGGTTTTGACTGGATTCTGGCTCTCCTGGTCTGTTTGTTTAGCCCACACAGCTGTGTCTGTTTGCACTAATTTTGTGTATTTGTTCCCTACACACTATTGCGGTTTTCTGTGTGTGGGTTCATCTCTTCTCTCTTAGACTGACAATAACTGGCTGAACCCACTCCCAGCTGCACACAAAGAAGCTATTTGAGGACTGATAAATGACCCAAGTTACTCTACTGTACACGTTTACCTTGGTTTTAAGTCACTTTTCATTTCTCCATTATCTCTAACTTCTGGTTGCATGAAGAGTATGAACTTTCTTTTCATGTGGAAATATTTCGAACTTCAAAGGATTATTGGGTACTAAACTAAGTTCCCCAGAGAGATTAGAAAGGCATTTTAGTGTAATTTAGTGTAAAGTTCAAAATTCCACAGCCTCAGTTTTTGTTCCTGGGCCAGTAGGTAATAGAGCATTTCAGAAATGCCCTCTGGTTCCTACAAAATGAAGAAGCCTCTTGTAATGTAACAATTAACACAGGAAGAAAAAGGAGAAAATTATACGCTTTTTTTTTTTTTTTTTTTTCATTTAGGCCAGAGCCCCATGAACAACCTTCAGAACTTAAGTAAAAGGCCATAAACATATAGGTATTTAGTCAAGATTTAGGAGTTTGAGCTGATGTGGTTATCTTTTGTGTATGACACACTTTAGTATTTAAATGTCTTTGAGATTGTTCATGATTTTCCTTAAATATCCTTATGAAATGTGTAGAACTTACAATTATTAACATTGTATCCCACCACCTCCCTGCCCTCGATCCCAGGACTTTGAGGTAGGGATTTCAGCTGTTGGACACCCCCTCCTCACCTCAGAACCTCCCAGGCACTAACTCTAGATGTGACTCAGGTGGGGTGGGAAGGGATTCAGGGGGATTTTGCCTCAGAAGGACATGGATGCTCATCTCTTCCATCATGAGGCCACCTGATCGTCACTTGAGTTTTGTTTTTTTTGAGATGGAGTCTCACTCTGTCACCCAGGCTGGAGTGCAGTGGTGTGATCTTGGCCCACTGCAACCTCTGCCTTCCAGATTCAGGCAATTCTTGTTCCTCAGACTCCCAGGTAGCTGGGATTACAGGCACACACCACCACACCTGGCTAATTTTTGTATTTTAGTAGAGACAAGGTTTTGCCATGTTGGCCAGGCTGGTCTCGAACTCCTGACCTCAAGTGATCTGCTCACATCAGCCTCCCAAAGTACTGGGATTACAGGCATGAGCTACTGTGCCTGGCCAAGTTTTCTTTTCTTTTTTCTTTTTTTTTTTTTTTAATTGTGTGCACTAGATAAGTAACACTCATGCTTTTTTGATTGTACAATTATTTTACATTTTATGCAGTATAAATGGCACACCAGACATACCACATGAACTTGTACGTATACATCATACATCTCACTAATATGAATGCTTCACAAATCGATAGTTCTTTACGGTTTACAATGCCCTCTGATGTTGTGTATTCTATTTGATTCCATTTCATTAAAAACATATACCAGTCACAACCCAATTGATTTCACAAACCTACAAATGGTTCATGATTTGGAATTTGGAAATGACTGCTCTAGGTGCTTCTATAAGGCTGTGAAAAAGTTCCTTCATCTCTGAAGGAGGCTGATTTACCCAGGGAATAGTTTACACACATACATATGTGCACACACACATATGTGCACCTGCACACACCACTTCCTGGAGAGTTCCATTTCTAAGATGTGTTATAAGATTTGATGAAAGTATGTCTGGCTGGGCGCGGTGGCTCACACCTGTAATCCCAGCACTTTGGGAGGCCGAGGCGGGTGGATCACCTGAGGTCAGGAGTTCAAGACCAGCCTGACCAACATGGTGAAACCCCATCTCTACTAAAAATACAAAAAAAATTAGCCAGGCGTGGTGGCACATGCCTGTAATCCCAGCTACTCGGGAGACTGAGGCAGGAGAATTGCTTGAACCTGGGAGGCGGAGGTTGCAGTGAGCCAGGATCACACCACTGCACTCCAGCCTGGGCAACAAGAGCGAAACTCTGTCTCAAAAAAAAATAAAGAAAGTATGTCTACAGAGAGGGCCTAAGTTGAAGCTCCCAACACACCAAATAATTGGGAACCACCACTTTTGTTTTCCTGGTCCTGGTTTCTGACTCCAGTGGGAAATTAGGTTCCTGAATGTTCAAAGTCCAACATTCAATAACTGTATGACTGTTCTCATTCTTTCTTTTGTAAATAAGGAAACACACACAAAAAGCAAAATTAAACCAAAGACAAAGAAAACATGAGACTGTTGATGCATTTCCCAGTTATTGTAAGATTGTGTCTCCCACTCTTGGATTCTTTTGAATGTTTTGCCCAATTTCCTTTGATATGCCTCCCAAGATACAGGGTGATGGTTTATTTTGGGCAAGGCTGGCAGCTGCTTTCCACTGCTCTTTTGCAAGGAACTGCATGAGGATAGCCACTGAGTTTATTTTTACATCTCACCACAGGACAAAATCCACATTTTCAATCAAGTGTTGGACACTCCAATTTAACAAATTGTGAAAAATCTGTTGGCCCAGATAAACGTATGCTAAGAGTATTCCTTTCTCTAAATTAAGATTTTGTTCCCGGAAGCCCAAGAATTCATTAAGACCATAATTAGCCATGATCGCTGATGATTTAAAATACAATAATAAAGAGGAAGTTTATACTGAGCTTCATCGGCACCATTGGCTCTGTCCTGCGGTTGACTTTTTATAGCTGTAGTTTAAAAATAACTTTTCCATTTCATCTGCTGGCTGCCTTTTCTCCACCCAGCCCTTCACACGAGTAGGGTGGGGGCTGTCATCCAACCTCCCATTGCTGCAGGCAGTGACATCTGTCTCAGTGACATCAGAGAAAGTGCCACATCATCTCAAACCAATGTATCAGTTATGAGGTCACAGGCTTTCCCATAAAAAGGACTGGCCTCATCTGTCATCAGTGACATCAGAGAAAGTGCCACATCATCTCAAACCAACATATCAGTTATGAGGTCAGAGGCTTTCCCGTAAAAAGGACTGGCCTCATCTGTCATCAGTGAAAAGAGACAGCAGGCACTCTTCAAAGATGTATTTGCTTCAGCAAACCCAGAGTTACCCTGGGAGGGAGCATTGTCTCATTATTCCATTAGCTGATGTGGTCAAGGGAATTCATCTGAGTAGCTGCCTAAACTCAGAACTTAACTTGATTAAAGGTACATAGCAGTCATCCTCTGATTGAAACTCAGGTGTCTTTGCCTTTAGAGCCAATCCTCCTGATATATATGCATCAGCTTAGCAATTCTAAAGCCATCTCATCAGCTTTTTTGGTATTTCACAGAGGGACACGTTTTATAGTTTCCATTTTTCTAAATAAAGCCCAGGCTTGACTTCCTGACACCTTAACTAGGCAAGGAGTACCCTTGATTCTTTTATCTATTATCTGCATTTTATCTTTGATGTATCCAGAGAAAATACCACACAATATTTATTTGCCCTGATGGTTTTTGTGTCACTGTTACTGAAATTTTGTTAGTATGCATCTCCTTGCCATCGGAATGGGTTTTATTGTGGCTCTTCCATCTATGGTTTAGTCTCTTTTAATAGTAATATTTTCATATTTAATGGTGGACATATCTCAGTTGGGCTGGTGTCAATATAATATTAATGTTACTGGAGTTAAGAAAAATCTACTTAACTAAGACATGCTTTATTATTAATTTTAGTAGGTTATTGATTAGGGTACCATGCTGTACCATGTTGGAATGTACACAAGCTATGGGGTCAGATAGGTTTTGGTTTACATCTTAGGTCCTCTACTTATTAGCTACGTGACTTTGAGATGATTGAATAGTGTTTTAGTGTATGTAGTTCTTGGAACTCAAGTAGTAGGCACTCAGTACTCTGTCATTGTTCATTTTCTTTTTTTATGATGAAAAGGAGTGTTTCTGTTGTATGGATGTGTATGAATTTCCCAAACTTTATTGGATCATAGAAGTCTGTTTGGATTCTGGGGATGACTGCGTGAAATGCCTCAGTGTTGCTGATTGATGGGGCCTTGCACATGTTGTCATTTCTACCATCAGTTCCGTTTACTTTCTCCAGCACCAGTAGGAGAAGCAATGGCAAACAGCATATTATTAGTCACTGTCGCGCTTTCCACCAACATTTCGAACTAAAAATGTGTGTTTTAAACTACATGTTTGCTCATCTTAAAGAGTTAGATTATAAACTGTTAGAAATCAGGGACTATTAAACAACCATTTTCATTTGCAGTGGATTCAGAATATAGTCATCTTGAGTTGGGAAAGGATGTGTCCGTGAATGCCAAGCAAAGTGCTGTGCAGTCAGGAAACACCAGCCCTCCCTGCTCTCTCCAGCCCTTCTTAAAGGGTCCTTCTTCCCAACTTGTAGCACTTTACACCTGTAACTGGGGAAAGGGGATTCCAATTTGAGCCTAAGATATTCTTTCAGTGGACTTTAGATATATCTGGCCTGCTGAAAGTCTGTTTTCAGGAGGCACTGGGGAGCCTCCTAGGAAACTGTTCATCCTAGGGAAAGGGGTACAGGGCCCAGAGATCTCAACCAGAAATTGGAAGGGAGGACTGATTCCAAGTATTGTGTGGATTTTTTTTTTTTTTAAGCTATTCATGCCCTAAGGACCAGGCAAGGGGTAGGGGATGGGCAAGGAGGAAGTACGGGCTGGCTGCTGGTCAATAGGGATTGTTGGTAAAAAAATGGAAGTGGTCATTCCCCTTTCAAAACAGCTTAAGACTTTGGAGCAAAAGTAACATGCCTTGGTACCATCTGGAAAGGTACTAACTGAAGCCTGGATGGAGAAACGTTACCCCCTCATGCCCAGAGCATAGCTAAACTTCAGCACCTTGCGGCCACCAGCTTACAGGCTGCAGGAGTGCCCAGTGGAAAACTGAGGTGCCCAGGAAAAGTGGCAGTCGTCACTTACAGAAGTAGCTCTTGAGCAGGCCAGGGGAACAGGAGACCACTTTTCATAGCTTAGCAGGAAGGAGAGACCCATTCCTACCATAGAGAGTGGTCGGCAATAAGAGGAAAGGGTTTGAGCCATGTGGTCTTATCTGTGGGCTTACCTGTAAATTTGCCCAAGGACTTGAAGAAATCTCAGCAGGGAGAACCCAGCAAGGGCTCTGGGGCTGGCATTACAGGTGGTAGACAGTCAAATATATGCTACGGCCAGTGAAATCTCGCTGTGAGAATGAATGCACACTCAGGAAGTGGCTGTGCAGAAGGAAAAGGCAGCTGTGCTGTTGGGTAGGAAGGGAATTTTCTGGGGAAGTCCTGGGAGAACAGAGAAAAAGTTTCATGAGGAAGGAAAGGCGCTGCATCATAGAACCATTTAGTTGCAAACTTTCTTTAAGTGGAATTTAAAGTCATTATGCTGTTGAGTATTTCTCAGCATTAAGTAAACATACAAAATGCTTTTAAAGAAAATGGTGCTGGGCGCAAGTGGCTCATGCCTTTAATTCCAGCACTTTGGGAGGCAGAGGTGAGAGGATCCTTTGAGCTCAGAAGTTCCAGACGAGCTGGGCAACAAAGTGAGAGACCCTGTCTCTACAAAACATAAAGAAAACTTAGCTGGGCGTGATGACTCACACTTGTATTCCCTCCTAGCTACTCAGGAGGCTGAGGCAGGAGGATTGCTCAAGCCCAGGAGGTTGAGGCTGCAGTGAGCTGTGATCACACCACTGCACTCCAGCCTGTGCGACAGAGCAAGACTTTATCTCCAGAAAAAAAAAAGAAAAATAAACAAAAATTGTACCTGAAAACATTTAAATATAAACCAGGTCTACACTACATTCAATCATACTTCTATATAACCAGAAACAAACAAAAATGTACGATTAAGTACAAAAAAAGATCTTCACATTAAATAGAACTTAAATTAGTGATATTAACTAATAGAATGAATGATTTCGTGTTGCTTAAATTAAAATCACTATACATGGGGAAAATGGCACGTAGATGGAACTGCATAGAAGTTTTTTTTTTTTTTTTTGAGATAGAGTCTCGCACTGTTGCCTGGGCTGGAGTGCAATGGTGCAATCCCAGCTCACTACAATCTCTGCCTCCTGGGTTCAAGCGATTCTCCTGCCTCAGCCTCCCAAGTAACTGGGATTACAGACGCCCGCCACCATGCCCAGTTAATTTTTTGTATGTTTAGTAGAGATAGGGGGGGGTTTCACTATGTTGGCCAGGCTGGTCTCGAACTCCTGACCTCGTGATCTGGCCACCTCAGCCTCCCAAAGTGTTGGGATTACAGGCATGAGCCACTGCGCCTGGCCCACAAAGGAGTTTTGAGTCCAGAAAGCATCTACTCCGTGTGCTGAGGGCTGCTTCAATTCACCCACCACTCCTAGCCATTTAAACTGCTGAAAGCAAAACCATTCTTGTGACCAACCTGTCCTTAATTTGCTTAAATTGGGAGAACTTGTTTCATTGGTACTAGCTGGGGGCGAAGTGTAAGCCCAGGAAAAATCTGCTTGTCCTTCTAGCACCTGAATGCTATTTGGGGGTAGACTGTGATGAGAAGCAAGTTATCTGCGAAAGCCCACAGCATTCTGTGAACAAATGATTTGATGATGTTTTCCAGTGAACTTATGTGGCTGTCTAACATTGTTACATCACAGCACACATTTTCTGAGAATCCTTGAGACCCAAGAGAAAGCATCTGCTCATAAAATCTTTCCACTTTGCCATATGCACTGGGTTTGGGGGTGGGGGATGAGGATGAGGAGGAGCCTCAACTCTTTACACCACTCACAGGGAACTCTTCCCGGGTGCTCTAACTCAGGAGGGTGTGTTGTCAGATCCTTTTCTACGCCTTGCAGTGTTCAGAATTTGCAAAGAATTTTACCATCTGCTCTTTCTGTGTGCTGATGTCACACAGAGCAGAGTATATAAGACTGTTCTTATCCCTCAAACTTTGCCTTGTAAGGAGAGGCACAGTTGTCCAATTTTAGGGATAAAACGTCTCCTTTTTTTTTTCTGCTCTTGCTCTCTTGTCTCTTTCCTGGAGAAAGGCTAGAATCTGTTTCAAAGGATGGTTTTGAAGACCTCTGACTCTGGGCATGAGGGTCCAGTTGAGCAGGCATCTTTGTTCTTTCATATGTTGGCTTCGTTTCTGACTCTGGAGGTGCTGTGAGCCTTTAAGAACCACAGGCTTGAGCTGCAGGTGGCTGTTTGCCTCTCTGCCTTAAACAGAGCCGTTCTTGCTTTTCCTCTCCTTCTTTCTCTCTCTCTTCTAACCTGCCTGTGAATGCCTGTTACTCTGTGTTGGCATTTCCAGTCACAGCCCCCCACCTCTGGCCACTCCTTCTGTTGTTCTCTACTGGTCATTTTTTATTTTTCCTTCTCTTTGCCTTTGTCCCTTTTTTTATGTTTTTGTCAATGTTTCTCATCTCTTGGTTAAATGAGTTCTTCTTTTAATCAACATTTTCTTAGTCTGTTCAGGTTGCTATAACAAAATGTCATAAACGAGGTCACTTATAAACAACAGAAATTGATCTCTTATAGTTCTGGAGGCTGGGAAGTCCAAGATAAAAGTGTTGGGAGATTCAGTGTTGGGCGAGGGCCTGCTTTCTGGTTCACAGAAAGCAGCTTCTTGCTGTGTCCTCTCATAGTGGAAGGGAAGCACTCTAGTCTTTTCAGCTCCTTATAAGGGCACGAATCCCACCAATGAGGGCTCCATTTATGACTTAATCATCTCCCAAAGGTGCTGCATCCTAATACCATCACATAGAGGACTGGGTTTCAGCATAGGAATTTAGGAAAGACACAACCATTGTGACTTTAGCTACCATCCAATCAGTGTTCCTTTTCCTTTGTTCTCAATCGCTGAGAAACAAGCCATAGCCTGTCAGGGGTAATGTGGAGGCAGCTACCTCTAAGTCAGGGCAGTGCAAGAACAGGACTTTCAAGTGTGAAGGCTGATTCTGAGCCCCAGTGAGCTCTGTGACGATGGTGCTGGGAGGTACTGGTGTTTGTATCTTCTTCCAGAGGAAACCGTCCCTTGGGGCTCTGTTGAAATGCAGGCACAAAGGCACGGCGACCTTCCTGGGTCACATGGAGAGATCAAGAAGCATCTCTTCTCTGTCAGACTCCCCTCACGGCTGTTGTTATCATTGGCAGGACTCTCCTTCAGCAACTCCAGAAGCTTCAGACTTTGGTGATGGGCAAGGTTTCTCGAACCTGCAAGTTAGCCGGCACGCAGACTGGCACCTGCCTCATGGTGAGCTTCCCAGCAGGGTAGCACAGTGACCACCCCTGGCCTGGGCCGTGTCTCCCCTCTCCCTCCGCTTGGCAAGGCCCAGTGCCGTGCTGTAGGAGAAACCACGTGGAGGAACTCCACTCTGAGGCTGTTCCTCGGTGAGGCACCCTGGTGATGTGACCCGTGGGTGCAGTCCACTGGCCTGAAGAGGAGAGTCTGTGTCCCTGGGTTTAAAGCTGTGCTGTCCAGAGCCCGGAGTCCACAGCCCCTCATGTTCTCTCTCCCCTCTTTCTCTCCCACAGGTTGTGGTGCTGTGCTTTGCCGTTGCATTCGGCAGCTTCTTTCAAGGCTACGGGCCCTATCCTTCTGCCACCAAGATGGCTCTGCCCAGCCAGCATTCCCTGCAGGAGCCCTACACAGCCTCCGTGGGTAAGACAGCACGTGGCAACTTGGGCAGGGTCTTGTTTGATTTCCCTAGAGCTGGGTTTCTCAGCCTTCCAAAAAGAATCTTCTGTGAAAGTCCAGTGTTTAAAAAGTGGTAAAAGTGGAGCTTCTCCCTTTGAAGAGGCAAGTGGGGGTTCCCCTGGGTTCCCTCATCCACTGGACTGAGGCGTCACTGGGAATTCTCCAGAGCTTGACAGAGCACAGTTTGCAAACTGCTGTTCTGGACTGCGTTCCCTGATCCATTCTGACATCTAATTTTTGAATTCTGATAAGGGAGAGGGAAGTAGATGAGGGAAAGTCTGTCGCTTTCTGTGACGTTTTTAGAGAACTGCTGTGTTTCTGCCTTCACTGAGTGGAATTGTATGAGTAATGTAATGTATATAGTAAGGGCTTGTAAAGTGAAATTAAATAAACAGCAAGGTCAGGGCCAGGTGCGGTGGCTCACGCCTGTAACCCCAGCACTTTGGGAGGCCGAGGTGGGCAGATCATGAGGTCAGGAGATTGAGACTATCCTGGCTAACACGGTGAAACCCCGTCGCTACTAAAAAATACAAAAAAATTAGCCAGGCGTGGTGGCAGGCACCTGTAGTCCCAGCTACTGGGGAGGCTGAGGCAGGAGAATGGTGTGAACCTGGGAGGTGGAGCTTGCAGTGAGCCGAGATTGCACCACTGCACTCCAGCCTGGACAACAGAGTGAGACTCCATCTAGACAAAAAAAAAAAAAGAATCAGCAAGGTGAGGAGTTCAAGACCAGCCTGGCCAATATGCTGAAACCCCATCTCTACTAAAAATACAAAAATTAGCTGGGCATGGTGGTGCCTGCACCTATAGTCCCAGCTACTTGGGAGGCTGAGGCAGGCGAGTGGCGTGAACCCGGGAGGAGGAGGTTGCGGTGAGCCGAGATTGTGCCACTGCACCCCAGCCTGGGCGACAGAGCAAGACTCCATCTCAAACAAACAAAAAGAATCAGCTTGCCTTCCAAAACCTTATGCCCAAGATCTAGAGAATATGGGGACTCAGGTGTCAGATAAGAAGCGTATGGTATTCTCACCTAGAAATAAAGGGATGGTGAGTAAGGAACACACACACAAATTCACACCTACACCTATAGGAACGAGCGTGGGGTTAGGCGGTACAGTAGTCCCCCTTTTCTGAGGTTTTGCATTCTAAGGTTTCAGTTACCTGTAGCCAGTGCACATACCTGCAGTTACCTTAAAATAGCTGAATACACTATAATAAGAAACGCTACCTGTAGCCAATAAAAATACCTGCAGTTACCTTAAAATAGCTGAATACGCTATAAGAAACATTACCTGCAGTCAATGAAAATACCTGCAGTTATCTGAAAATAGCTGAGTACACCACCATAAGAAATTTTGAGAGAGGCCACATTCATGTGACTTTTATTAGAAGATATGGTTAGAATTGTTCTATTTTATTATTATTGTTTATTTCTTACTGGGCCTAATTTCTAAATCAAACTTTATCATAAGTACATATGTATAGGAAAAGGCATATGAACCCTACATGCTATATGCCCATATATAAACCCTATATGGTTTTTCCTATACATATATACCTTATACCATATATATAAGGTTCAGTTCTATCTTCGGTTTCAGCCATCCACTGGGGGTCTTGAAACGTATTCCCCATGGACAAGGGAGGACTACTGTATTGGATTTGGGATAGGGAAAATTTTGCCATTTTGAAACATCCGTGGTCTTCACCAGGCAGGTGTATCTCTGCCAGGTATGACAGAAGTGCTAGCATTCCAATTAAATAATTTCAGTGGCCTGTTGAGAATTTTTCCCCCCAAGGAACTGTCTCTCTAAATTTAATTAGAAGCATAGTTTCTATGTCATGGAAAATTGCTACAGAGCCATCTAGCTGTGTGACTGTCCTATAAAACAAAGGAGATTGTCTCTATCCTTTGATTTATGGCTTTGGCTTTGTGTCTTCTCTTCACTTTCTAAATGAAATGCCCTGTACCTCATCCCCCTGCCAGACCTACTCACTGGGAATGCTGCTTCTTTTATCTGGGTCTGGACATCTCCAAATATTCCACTCCCATTCTCCATGAATCATTTTCCCTAGATGCTTATGGGTGGTAAGGGAGGGAGTTTTATATTTTCAAAGCAGTGGGGGTGGTAGTTTGCCTTGTGTTTATTTGCTTTTCTATTGTTCTTCCAGCCCTGTATAATTGGTATAATTTTTCAGTGCACAAACTCCGAAGCTCTAAAGTCTTTATAGAAAGCCAAATCCTGTTGGCACCCATGGTTCTGGGCAACGAGAACTCACACATTGTCATCTGCTACCAGCGCTGAGCACCTGGAGTGAGGGGATGTGTTGGACCCGTGTGGTCTTTTGCTAACACCTTGTTATTCTGCTCTGTCCTCAGTGAGATCCAGAAACCTGCTGATCTACGAGGAACATTCTCCCCCAGAGGAGCCGTCTAGCCCGGGCTCGGCTGGGGAGCTGGGGGGCTGGGATAGAGGTTCCTCCCTGCTCAGGGTGTCAGGGCTGGAGTCCAGGCCGGATGTGGATCTTCCCCATTTCATTATCTCAAATGAGACCAGCCTGGAGAAGTCAGTGCTTTTGGAGCTGCAGCAGCACCTGTGAGTCATAGAGACACAGAGCCAACTCCTCTAGTGCACTGATGGTGGGTTATGAGTCAGCAACCTGGGATGTGAGGTTGAGACTCTCCATAGGCCTGGTTCAGTCCCTCAGCTCTCTCAGGACCTATTTCCAGGACCTGGGACTGCAGAGAGTCTGTTGCTGGCCAACAGTTGCCCTGAGCAGATATGGGGAAAAAAGCCAGCATGAGCTCCCGTATGTCTGCTGCATCAGCGGGGAGCTGGTGTGGTGGCACCAAGAAGTGGGGGAAGGGATTCAAGCCCTTCCCCCACTGTCTCCATCCTCCCTTCCAAGCCACATGAGTGAATGCACAGCCCAGGAAACCACAGTGTGTTTACTGTGCAAATCCAACTTTGAGACATGTTCTATGGCTTCAGCTGGGGAGTAGATATTGTGCTATATGTCAATATATGTTTATGATTCATATGTAAATACACATGTTAATTAAAACTATACATATTATAGTTTTATACTTATAGATGTATGTTGAGGGGTACGATTTAAGAGGCAATGGGCACGCATTTCCATGTTGAAAACAACCTCTGTTTGGCTCCAATTCTACATGAGTTGTTTCTCAGTTTCTGGGAAAAATCCCTTTGTAAACATAAAGGCTTATGTGACTGCAAGGTATTGTTACTGTGATAGGGGAGGTCCCTGGGCCTGCATGCATGCTCCTGGTTACGTGTGACATGGTTGGTGATTTAGCTGAACTCTGCTCCTGTGCCTCCCAGAAATGAGGCCATTCCGATGTAAATGGGAAAGATTTTGTTTCAGATTCTTCAGCTTTCATCCCCTAATTCTGCAGGGGAAGGTTTATAATGAAGTACTTTTATGTGTGTACATCATACATACATATTTAACATTTACTAGCACTTACTATTTTAAGCACTTTACAGATGTGAGGCAGGTTGAGTATCCCTTATCTGAATCGTCTGGGACCAGAAGTGTTATAGATTTCCGATGTTGGAATATTTGCATTATACTTAACAGTTAAGCATCCCTAATCCAAAAATCCAAAATGCTTCAGTGAGCATTTCCTTTGAGCGTCATGTCAATGCTCAAACATTTCTAGATTTTGGAGCATTTTAGATTTTAGATTTTTGGATGAGGACCACTGAAACAGTATCATACAAATCCTTTTAACTGTCCCAGGTGGTAAGGCATCATTATTATTCCTGTCATAGAGAAACTTCCCAATGTAGTCACCGCTGGGATCTCTAGAAGACCCAGCTGCCTGCTGACTTGGCTCTGGACAGTTTATCTCCTCTCAGCTAAGCTGTTCAGGGCCCCCTTCAAATCCCATTTGTTCTGTGATGTCTCCTAGATAACAAAGCCTCCTAGCCCTCCTCTGAATGCCTAGAGATTTTCCAGGGTGTTACACAGTTTAATAATGTATTTATTTTCTGTTATGGATTTATTATTTCAAATTAGCTCATTGTTAAAAATCTTTATCTGGATTATTAGCTCTTCTAGGCCAAGGATCAGCTCTTATCATTTTATTTTCTCCTTCCCTGAGTTTAGCATAGGGCTAAACATCCTGAGTAAATAGAATAATTTAGTGCATCTCATGACAGATCAATATCAAGCCACCACGATTATCCTTAGTAGGGTTGAGATGCCTTGGGTGTAGACAAAGGTAAGAATGTGGACTAGTGGAGAGGCTGGTAGCAGGGGACTTTGGAAACAGAGAATTGCTACCAGGAGAGAAAAAGACAAGAAACATGCCCAGGCCGTCTCACCAAGTTGCAACCCCTGAATGACTGTATCACGCTACAAAGCATGAGAATTGTAGCTAACAGCTGGTGACTAATACTTCTTTTTCCTTTTAATGCCTTCACAGGGTCAGCACCAAACTGGAGGGGAATGAAACACTAAAAGTTGTAGAACTCGACAGAAGAGTGAACACCACTTTCTAAAGAGGCTGCCTGCACCCCCTGCCTTTCCCTTAACTCTACTTTTACATCCCCAAACCACCTTTGTCATCAGCTTTTCCTCTTTGCCACTGGATCTTCGTGAAGACATGGGCAAGCATTAGTGGCTTCAGATGGGAGGCCAGCCTGGGACTTCCCTGCAGTGAGAGAGCATCTCCCCCTGGTCCATGTTCCTCCTGTGCGGAAGGGAGCCTGCATCCCTCCCTTCCTTTCTCTTACTGCCATAGGAAATTATTTTAGGGGTTGGAGGTGGGACAAGCAGGCTGTTTCCACCAATAGTGCCAAAAAGATACTGCCTAATATGCACCTGTGAAGTGTAACCCCCCACTTTGGAGATGAGATGGCTCTTGTTCAGTCAAGACCCCAGACTCTGGCCACAAAAATGCCATGATGCCTGTTGGTATTTGGCAAAGCACTGACCCATGTCCTCCCTTGCTCGCACTGGGGTCTCTGGTGTGAACACCCCGACAGCAGCCCTCCGCCCACTCTGCCCCCTGGGAGCCCTCGCTGGATCGTCTCGTCTCCTGCACCAGCACTGGCAGGCGAGGGCTCTCGTTCATATTCTCAGGCCGCAAGTGCAATGCCTGAGGGGATCAGGCTTTTCTACTCCAGGCAAACCTGCCCCATCTTGTCGCTTTTAGGACCTCCCACAACCTGGTTCCCCACACATCCATAGTTCTGCCTCCCCGGCTTCTCCTCCCCACTTGTAAATAGTATTTATTAGCTTGCCCAGGCTTCCTGCTAGCAACCACACTGAAGAGATCAATGCCTCCTTTCAAGCTAGCCAAGTTTTCTGCGAGCCTTCAGAGCTAGGAGGGCACCCCAGGCTCTAGGATCCCCTGTCTTTCCAGACAATGTTTTGCTTCCTTTCCTTTGTTTTTTCTTTTAACTGGAATAATTACCATTGAAAAAGAAGTTCCCTTGAGCATGTATGTGTCTGCCTCTAGGATGAGCTCAGAGCGAGAGATGGCACAATGCCTCACTCAGGCCCGGGGCTCCCTGGCCACAAGCTTTTTCTATCCTGTTTTCATGACAGAGAAGGGAAGCCCTGTTCCTGACAACAGACATTTCAGACAACCTTGCTGGCTTTCCACACCTGCCTGGCCCCCTCCTCCCTCCACACTTCCACTTTGTCCTCCTCGTCCCCTGCCTCAACAAAGCTCAGTGGGGTAGGTGACATTTGTGTATCCACATTCTCGCCTTTGATAGTCAGGTTTGGCTACTTTGCAGCTCGCCCAAAGAGATACAACCTAACCCCCAACCTACTTTTAGTTTTTTAGTTTTTTTTTTTTATGGTTAAAAGTAACTTTTGTAGTTTAAAAAAATCTTTCCTCTTTCATATAAATAAGAAGTGGAAATTGCCTTTTTATTGTGTAATGTAGAAAACCCTCAAGTGTTTTTTCCGAGCTTGGGAAAGATTTTGTGTAGGAAATATGCATAGAGTTTGTATTTTATTTTTATTAGCAGCTGAAATGCTTTTGGTTTTGGCTTCTCTCTCTCTCTCTATTTCTCTCTCCCTCTCTGTCTCTCCTTCTCTCCCCCCCCCCCCACACACGTCATCTGCATTGTTATTGGAGCCTGTACTTAGAGGGATTAAGCCCACACCCTGGCTTCCATTCCATATCAGGTACAGGATTGGATGTTATTAACATTTGTCGTCATACCTCATGAGCCGGTCCCTGCCTTGTCTGTCTAGGCCCATTTGGGGCTCCCTGTGAGTGATTCCCCTCTCTTTGCTATGCTGGAGACGGTTCCAGCCTGGAAAGCGGCCAAGTTCATCTTCTCACTGTGAGTGGAAGCTGGATCCGGCCCCTGTAGTCCTGGCAGCCCTGTTGTCTGGAGGGTTCTTGTTGTCCCTCACTTTAGCCAGGGCGGAGACTGTCTGGGCTGTACAGGAGGAGGGTTGCTAGCAGGTTCTGCTTCTGCTTCCCTCTGCTCCACTGTCTGCAGCCCAGATCCTGTTGGGCCTGGCTGGTGTCTGGTAACCATGGGCCTCCACTGACCCATCCCTCTCTTTTAAACTGTCAGGTCGTTATCAGGCATAGGCAGCCTATAGGGCCCAAAGAAGGCAAAAAGATAAGATTTACTCAAGTAGCATTTGGGCAATGAGGAAGGAAAGGTTTCAAATTTAAGGGCAGAAGTGAGAGAATGAGCCAGCCCATGTACCTGCTGCAACTGAACCAGACTGGGTTTTCAAGGCTCCCAGATGTAGAGTAGAAAACATGCTCTTCTAAATGAGGGAGAAGATAAAGGAAACTTCTAGCCCCTGTCCTTAGTGCTTTGAGGATTTTATTTTCTCCCTTACTACCCTTGCTTGACATCACTCTTTCTAGACCTCCAAACAGCAGGACTCTTTCTCTGGGAAACTGTCCTTCCAAAACGGAATCTATATAGAAAATGGGACATTAGGCAGAGAGCTCAGATGAGCTCAGATGGCTCTTTTAAGGGGGCTCCAAGAACCAACATCACTGCTCTTTTAGATAAACCTCTGCCCTCCACTCCTTGCGTGAGTGGGTTAAAGGAACTAACAGTTGTCCCTTTAGGAGGACAAAATGGGGTCAAGAGGACACAGAAGAGTTGTATAGCACTAGATTGGTTCCAAATAATTAATGGATGTGTGCACATTTTCTGTTCAGGGATTAAGACCAGAATATCAGTGGATTTGTTTTCCCCACCAAGTGGCCTCTTAGACTAGTCATTAACTTATGGTTAGCTCTAAAGATTTCAAATAGTGGCAGACATTGTCTTCCGAATGTAAATTTTGAGAAATACGAGTCTGTCAGAGCGGCCGTAAGCCATAAAGAGTCAATCTCTTAATTATATTTTTCATCATGTAAACAGGTTTCCCATTTCCCTTTCTTAGATTGCACCAGTGAAGGAGATGTTTCGCAAAGATTCAGAGAACTAATTTTTTCACTGGATAAGACCTGAGTAACCCAGACCCCCCACTGTGGTTCTTTTCACAGCTCTCGACTTTGCACTTAAAAAGGGATATTGTAAATGAAAGGCTGCACTGCCAGTTTTAAGAAAGAATTTCTGTGAAGTGTGAGGACTCTGGAGTCTAGCTCACATAAAGAGAGTGTTATATAAAAATCCGACAGCTGAACTAGGTTGCTCTTTTTTGGCAGGGAGTGGGGATGAGATTTGACACCAATATGGGCAAAATTAGATAACCTTTTGGTTAATATAAATGATTTTGATTTGGAGGCCTAATTTGTAGATTGTGAAAGCGGCCTTTAGTTCAACTTATTCACAGACCCCTTACAATTACCATGTTTTTTTTTTTTCTTTCTAAATCTCTCAGTCCAGCTTATGACTCTTACATGCCCATAAAGTTGGGATGTTGAATTGGCTCTTCTTTGTTCTGGCAGTGAGTCAGTGTCCAGCATTTTTTCATAAGTGTTTTATTAAAATTGTTCTCCAGCATTTTATGGCTCCTCCCTCCCATGTCCTCAGACCCAGCCAAAGCGTAGAGGCAGAATCAGAGGCCTCTCCAGGCCAGCTCCTCTGCACACATGTCACATGAGGTGTGAATTTGAGCACAGTCCAGAAATGGAGACATCCCACCCCCAGTTGAATAATGGCCCATTCATGCCGACCTTGCCAACACGGAGAGGGCAGAGATGCACTAGAAGACCTTCATCCTCCCTGTCGTCTGCCCCAAGTCACTACAGTTGGTTCTGTTGAAGCCAGTCTTTAAGAAACCTGGATTAAAGACACCAGCACTTCTGCTTGCTGGGCTGGCTGGACCTGTGAAGCCATGGGCAGGTAGTGCCTCTTGAGAGTCATTTTATTTGGCCACCTTCAGCTGAGACTATCCATAGACACATGCTGGGATAGGCCCTGCTGGGAGGGCAGTTACAGGAGAGTAGGTGGTGGTGACGTGAGGGCTGTGAAGGATCCGGAGACAAGACTTAGATGTTTCGTTCATTCACTCATTCATTCAGTTACTCCTAAGACTTCTCAGTTTCATAAGGAAGAGTGTTGCCTGAGGCCCTAGGGAATATTGGGGAATAGAAGGGATTGAGGAAACATTAATAGTAGTTATTCAAAAGACCCAAATGCTTATACTTCTTTCTCCCTTCTTTCTCTGACACACACACACACACACACACACACACACACGCACATTCCTCCCTTACATGCTCATTTGTGCCTTAAATGTGCCTTATATATAACTTCAGGATGACTGAGGAATCCCTCGTCACTGAGAGATTTTGTATATATTCTTTTATTATTAGATTGAGGTGGATGTGGGGGACAGAATTTTTTTCTAAAGGCTCAAAAGTGGTTTCCTAAAAGCCACTATCAGATTTGCACATCAGGAGAAAAGAAATAGGGTTACGTCCATTAGGAAAATCCCAGTTTGCAGGAGTGCAATCACATCAAAAAAACAACCAGCCAGGATTAAAGGTATTATAAATCCTCATAGCGGAACATTTCTCAGTGCAAAGGAAACTGGCCCATTTGAAGATTAATGTTCCATGCCTTTGTGGTCAAAGGGTCAGCACTTACCACAGGAAAAAACTAGGTGTTGTTTTGTTTTGTTATTTTGGACAACATAAAATTCAGGAATGTTTTATTTAGCCTTGGTTTCTAGAAGGAAGGGGAATAATATTTCTTGAGCATTTACTAAGGTGTTGGGTGCTGTGCTAAGTAAGTTTTAAGTCTTTCAGTTTTATAGATACAGAAAACAAGGGTGACTCTTTACCATAGGATGAATAAAGAAATAAGTAATATGGGAAATGCAACAATTTCTGGACTAGCTGAGCCGATTCCTTCCCGTGAGCACACTGTAAGCTTTCAAGTTCTCTGGGCAGGAATTACAGCACCTGTCCCCTGCAATGGCCCTGCTGTGCGATGCTCATCGCTTCCCTTCGGGCTGGAGCAGTCCCCCAGGTGTCCATCTCCTATCTTTTTGTTCCAATCTTCTGTGAGTTCCAGCTAGCAGGCTTTACATCTGGGGAAAGGAAAACCAGGGGTTTTAGCTCTGTTCTCTGCTCCCATCCTTTGCTCACCAGCTGAGTGAGAACATGAACTTTTTGCACCATGTACCCATGGCTTACACTACTTAGAAAATCGCCTTTTCAGATAAAACACTTTATGAGTTCATAGAGAACACCAGCACTCTTTGACAAAACTGTGAGTGACCCTTTTTAAACAATGCTGAGCAGACCGTGGGCTATAATCAACGGTGAGCTTTAATGTCTATGCTGACAGTTAGGTTTTGCTCTCTTTTATAACAGGTTACGTAGACCAGCAGTGTTTAAATCTAAATACGTTGTGAGTCTGTCATCTGTTCTATCGCGTTTTTTAAATGACTTTTTATTCTTTATCATAGCTAAGTAAATACCAAAAAAAAAAAAAAAAAAAAAAAAAGCTTTGTAGGACACTTGTACTTAGTTTGGGAAAAAAAAATAAATTGAAATTGTTATGCTTTTGTATTTCCATTTCTTGCAAATAAATATTTTTTCTTAAATAGTAAGATGTTGACCAGTCTTTACAATCTTGGTACTAATTTGAAAAGCATGGTTTTTTTTATGAGCATGGGTTTGTGTATGTGTGCCGAACCATTCTTTCCTGGATATCTACTTGGCCTGAAAGAAGAGCCTCAAACCAGCAATCGGTATGTTATATAGGACTGAATCCAAGCCTTAGTTGGAGGAATGTTGAGAATGTAGTTGTTTTTTCAGGCAGCCACGGGAAGAAAAACAGTATCCTCTAGAGACTTCTGCAGCATGACTGTTATTTTTGTTGTCTCCTCTAACTATTCCCTAACTAGATTTTAAATGTCTGTGGATTTGATTTTGCTTTCCCCAGCTCTGGTTGCTTGAGAAAGATCCTTTGGACTTGAGCCAGAAAGGAATGATCCTTCTTCCTACGAACAGTTGCAGAGGATGGCTAACAGATTCAAGCTCCAGAAATTCTGATGAAATGGTTGATAAAGGTCAATGCACTCAAGCAGAGTAATCTTCATTCCATTTCAATGTCTGAATCCAAACGTAGCTTTCTTCACTCAGAGAGTGGGGGCTTCGTTTAGTCTCAGACTGACTTGGGATGTTTGTTAGAGACTAAGGCCAGGGACTGTGCTTACTTGGAAAAAAAAAAACAACATGGGATTTTTTTGTTTGTTTTGTGTTTTTTTTCCTTAGCAGCATGCCCAACCCTGCCCTGGCCTTGAGGGTACATTAATCTGCTCTATCTTGTCCTCTTTAGAGCACCTTGACCTTCTGTTGTTACACAAGGGGGACTTTCCCTTCAGAGGCTTTGATTATCATTCCCCACTCTTTCTTTTATGGGGAGCCTATTTCTGAAGCCCTCCTGCCCCCAATATGCTGATGTCTTTTCAGTGGTGTGTGGAGAGGGCAAATACTCACTGATTTGAGAATGTTCTGTATTAATCATGCCTTTCCATTTTCTGAATTTCTTTTTTTTTTTTTTTGAGATGGAGTCTCACTCTATCGCCCAGGCTGGAGCGCAGTGGCGCAATCTCGGCTCACTGCAAGCTCCACCTCCCGGGTTCACGCCATTCTCCTGCCTCAGCCTCCTGAGTAGCTGGGACTACAGGCGCCCACCACCACACCTGGCTAATTTTTTGTATTTTTAGTAGAGACAGGGTTTCACCGTGGTCTTGATCTCCTGACCTCGTGATCCACCCACCT
The DNA here is from genome assembly GCF_028878055.3 of Symphalangus syndactylus. Lineage (NCBI taxonomy): Eukaryota > Metazoa > Chordata > Mammalia > Primates > Hylobatidae > Symphalangus > Symphalangus syndactylus. The sequence goes on along the minus strand of NC_072428.2, from coordinate 127,872,205 downwards.
CGGCCTCCTAAAGTGCTGGGATTACAGGCGTGAGCCACTGCGCCCGGCCCTGAATTTCTAATGCTTTGACATCTAGGGCCTTGCTGACCCTGGAGGGACCGCCCGTGCCAGGGCTAGCCCATTCCTAGCTTAGGAGCATGCCTTTCATATACAAACCGACCTGTAGCCCATAGCCCAGCCACCTCCTCTGTGGCCTCTCATACTCTGGGCCACTCTCCCCCTGCCCTAGGTACCCTAGGGCCAGGTACCAGACAACTAGAGACAGTCTGTAACCCTGCAGCCTACTGAAATTATTCGAACTAGCCAATCCAAAACCTGTGTACCCTGTGTTGCCTGTCTTTTCCTGCATAAACCACAATAAAAGCCCTTGCTCACATTTCCCCTTCATTCCTCCTGCTTCTTGAGCCGCCCTGGTGCTTCCCCAGGTGGTCTTGCATGACATCCCCTCTTCTCTTGGGAACTGTGAGTAACAAGCTGTCTTTTCTTTTCGATGACCTCACCATCCACAAATAATCATGCCATAAAAATCTGCTGGCCTCACCATACCCGAATAATCATACCATAAAACCTACATTTTTAAATGAATATCACATGAGAGGCTGATCCCAGACTCATGGGCATCTGGGGTTTCACAGATGGGCCGCTGTGATTTAGTTGGAGGGACTACAGATCTATTATCTCTTTGCACACTGGTTGCCACTTTTGTTCTGGAGATGAAAAGTGAGATCTCTAGGGAGTAGTGTGGCTTGTTCATGGGAAGAGAAAGCATTGTCTAAAAGCCTAGTCCTATGCTCAGGTTCCAAGTTAAGTCATACTAGATATCTCTGAGAATGAGTGCCATAGAGGCAAGGGAACACCTGGATACAGTGGGGGGAAGAAACAAGTGGGACTCAGAAGATAGAGGTGTATGGGTTCTTGCACTAGTTATACCATTAACTTGCTGGCCTGGAAAAGGAGACACTTATTGAGTGCCTACCATGTACCAGGAAGTTCTCATGAATTACCTCGAACTCTTGGGTTCAAGTGATCTTCCCACCTCAGCCTGCCGAAGTGTTGGGATTATAGGCATGAGGCACTGCACCAGGCCAGTTTTCATGAATTATCTATGATATTTAATTCCTCCAAAATCTTTGTGGGGATACACATACCACCTTTTACAGTTGAGGAAGAAACTGGAGTTCAAAAAGAGTAAGAAACTTACTCAAGACCATCCAACAAATCAGCTGCGGATGAGAGGTTGAGTCCTGGGTTGACACCAAGTCCACATTCTTCGAACTACATTCCACAAGGTTGTAGGGCATTTAGAAATTATAGGTTAACTTTTCCACATTCAAAGGATTTTCATAAAACTCCAGATTTCCATCTTCTCTTGAAAGACTGAGAGACACAGCAACTTCAAGAGCTGAAAGGTGTCGGCCCCCAGGATGGCATTTTCATTTCTGGTGGCCACATTTTCCCCACACCCAAGCTGCTTCACTCATTCATGGTACTTCCCTGGTCCTTCTGTCATCTGAATTCACTGCCTCTTGTTTAGGTGGTGGCTAAATTTTGGGGAGCAGTGAGAAGGAATAAAAGCAAGGATCCTGTGTCAGTGATGGAACTAAGAGGTGGGGAGGATGGTTAGTTTCACCCTCAGAGGCCCAAGGGGGAAGGCAGCTCAGCTATGAGCTGTGGGGTAATCTGCACGTTGGAGACCTCTCTTCTCACTACCTGAAAGAAAAATTGAAGTTTGTGGTCTGGTGTGGTCTTCCTATTCTCAAAGATGAATATTCATTAATCTCAAAAATGACATCAAATATGCATAAAACAATTCCTTCACCCATAGATAACTCACATGTATACATTGGTGCGTATTTCCAGACTCCCAATAAAAATGTGAATATGAATATAAATGAGTATTTACATATTTAGTTTTTTTATAAAAACAAAATCGTTTTGGACCCATTGGTTTTATGACTTTTCTCCACCAAACAGTGTATCATAAAATCATTCTATGAGAATCAGTATTAATCTACAGCAACATTTGTATTGTCTGAATGCTATATTATTTTATATAAATTATTATAATTTATTATATAACACTGGGAATTCAGGGTTGCTGTTTCCTTTTTTTATTATAAACATGCTGAAAAGAGAAACACAAGTATACTAAAAAAATCCTAATGATGTCACTTGTCTAGGACCTTGTGCCTTACAGCAAGTCTGTCTACATGTTCTCTGCTGGACTGGCTGATCTTCCGTGGGGAGGGTGGAGCAGTCACTGTTGTCCCTGTTGCTCAGCTGAGAAATAGAGGCCATAGAGATGTGACTGGCTCCACATTAGGTCACACAGTGAACGAGTGCAGAGCAGATCAGGAATCAGCTGCCCTGACTTCCATCCTTGTGCCATTTCCATTAGCCATGCCTCATCTGGGCAGGGAACACTCGCTGTCCAAGTCATCCATGACCTTCCCATGGAGTTTCATTTATCCATGAAGTGAACCTACTTTGCAAGGTGCCAGTGCCATGCTCTTTTTTCTTAGCATCCTCAGGACTGAGTTGTAACCCCGGATTTGAGATGCACCCGGAGGTGTCTGTCTCTACAGAGAGGGAAGAAGAAGGAAAGTGGTTCATCTCAGTCATTTCCTGCAAACTAGTCCACGTCACCATCTTGAGAGTCTGATTCCACGTGATCCCTCATCACTTGACGGGGCTGAGCAGGTTGCACAAGTTGATGTTGTGTTCCATTGGTCACAGCTGTTGCTAGATAGTTTGGCAATTTTAAAGACGAGTTCTGGCCCCATGAGGAGCCCATGTGTTCTCCTCCTCCCTCTATGCTGTTGTTTTTAGATGGAGGGACAAAAATATCCATTGAGGAATACCATAAAAGCTGCCAGAGAGGCTGTTGTACTGTTCTCTGAGAAGTCTGTTTCAAAATGTTTAATGTTTCTTAAGTGAAAAGAATTTGGGAATTGAGGCTGCCAGTTCATAACTAATGTCCTCCCCAGTATCACTGCAAAACAGATGGCAAGTTCAGCTTCCTAATGGGTACATGAGAGCTTCTATGTGCCTGGGCTAGTTCAAAGACAATATCTCCTTGAAAAGGAAAATTCTAAATATAAAGCAACCCACACAGTATTTAGAGATCTCTGGGACAGGAAAGGGATCCTCAATCCCCATAGTGTTTACTTTCTTTGGTTATTTATTGTTTAAATTAAGCTTTCAGTGGTTGATACAGCTTTTTATCATGGGTTGAGATAGTAACTGAACACAGAAAATACAGTTTAGATGGTATTTTTGCTATTGCACAAATAATTTCATGCAACCGCACTCCAGGGGCAAGACTTGATTGGGGGATGTATGGTGAATTAGGACAGATGCTGTAGAGATAGTCAGCATTAGAGAGTGCCATTTATGGAATAATCAGGGAAAATACTGAGTAGAAACAATGCTATTGGGACCAATGACAAAATTTTCCTGTAATACAACTAAATGAAAAACATTATTGTGGTGATATTGTACATAGCTTAAAATATTAGAGAATTAAAAAGCTCTTATTGAAAAATAGAGGTACACTGTTTTATCTCTTTTCCATCCACAAGTCCTACTGCTTGGAAGTAACCAATTTCAATTTCTTTTCACATTGATCTCTATATTTCTAAGTAATGTGTTTATGCTGCTAACAGTTGATATATCAATTTTAGACATTTACTATTAGCTTCTTATCATGGTACATAAAAATTTGACACCCCACCCCCACACACACACACATTTCTCTGTCCTCATTTTCCCAATAGTGTGTTTACATTAATATAATGACATAAATGTTGTTTTCTGCTGAGCGATGTATTATTTTACTAGAATTAAGTTGCCTCCCTTGTATAAATTTGCATCTTTCCTGGGATTAATAGTTGCCTCATTTTTCCATTTGGTTAGTGTGTATATGGCTCATATTTAATATATAGAAATGATTATTTTTGAAAACTCACATATATTTATTATATTATATAAATAATATAGTAAATATATACCAGCTATGTCAAAAGTTTTAGTGCTTATTATTATATGTTCTTGATAGTTAAATGAATTAGATAATCAACATTCTTTTTTTTTTCTTTTCTTTTTGAGACAGAAACTCCTCCAAGAGGCCTCTAATCACCTGGTTTAATCCATTTGCTTTGTAGTCTGATTTTACAACTGTTAATTCTAGGATTCCCCTTCACAATGGTAGTGGGAAAACCCTTTCCCATTTTGCTCTGTTGGAGTCCCTGTGTCCTGGATCACATGTCTTGTCTTTTCTTGGTTGCTTCCCTTGTTTAGCTGGAGTACATTCTGTATTAGCTGTCTACAAAAAGCTTCATTGGTGGTAAATTACTTGATTCTTGCAAGGCTCATAATATCTTATTCTTTCTTACATAGTTGATAGTTTGGCTGGGTCTAGCATATTTGGCTGAGAAAAATCTTCCTTCAGAATTTTAAAGGAATTGCCCTATAATTTTCTATCTTGCAATGCTGTCATGGAGAAGTACAATGCTATTTTGATCCTTGTTTATTATTTTTTTCTCTATTTCTGTTGTCGCAAAATGATGATCTACCTTCTGGAGGGTCTTTTTCGTTTGCTGTATTGGATCTCTCATTCTGAAGACTTGTGTCTTTTCTGGGAACATTTTCAAATAATTTCTTTGATTAATTTCCTTACCTTATTTTTAGAATGACTGAATTGAGCCCTTATATTTCTTATATTTTCTCCTGATTTTCTGTCTATTCTTTTTCTTTTTTAGGTTATAATTTCTTCTACTTTAACTTCCAGTTTTTTAATTAAAATTTTGTTCTTCATTTGTTTTTAATTTCAAGGCTTTTTTTCTTTCTACAGTTTTTCCTGTTTCTAGCCCTCTGTTCTGAATTTTAGAAGCAATGTCTTTTACCTAAGTGTATTAATTATGCTATATTAAGACTTTTCTGATTCCTGCTTTGTTTTGTTTTTGTTTTTGTTTTTGTTTTTTGAGACAGAGTCTTGCTCTGTCAACTGGGCTGGAGTGCAGTGGTATGATCTCGGCTCACTACAAGCTTCGCCTCTCAGGTTCATGCCATTCTTCCACCTCAGGATCCCAAGTAGCTGGGACTACAGGCCCCCGCCACCACGCCTGGATAACTTTTTTGTATTTTCAGTAGAGATGGGGTTTCACCATGTTAGCCAGGATGATCTCTATCTCCTGACTTAGTGATCCTCCCGCCTCGGCCTCCCAAAGTGCCGAGACTACAGGCGTGAGCCACCGCGCCCGCCGATTCCTGCTTTGTTTTAATTTTATTTCCCTATTTGCTTGTTTGTTTTGGTCTCTTTATTTTGTATTATCAGCCTTCCTCAAAGATCTGGATAGATGGATATTGCTGTCCATTCACATGCATCAAATAACATTAATGATGCACAATGACTAATTGTCTTAAATTTGTGTCAGGGTAAGTGGATTTTTTTATTCTTTTAGCTTAGTATTTTTTAAATTGAGGGTCAAAAGGTTGAGAAATCAATTTAGTATGTTTGAACAACAATTTGAAAAAGAGAAACAAAATGAAATGAGATGGAATGGGATGGGATGGGATGGCCTGGAATTACACAGAATAGATAGAAATACCAGAATGCATCTAAAAGAGGTTAATGCTGTTTCATGTAACTTTCATTTCAGTCCTGTATGTGTATGTGTGAGTGGTGTTCTGGGTCACAGTGTAAAATTTATATCTTTCTGATGGTCACAATAAAAAGGCTCAAAATTCTCAAAAAAAAAAAAGCATTAATGAACTGATTGAACTCTCCGTAAGGGGATAGGATGATAAGTTAACTTTTTTTAGGGTTCTCAAAGGGTAGTATATGAGTACCTGGGGCCATTTAGTTTTTCAAGAGGAGAATGTTTCATGTCTTAACTGGGGAAGTTGCAGGTATTCTGGGATCACAGTGAGCAATAGAGCCAGGGGGAGTCAGTCTAATCATTCAGCATGTAATTTATTTAATCCTATCTTTGTCCCATACTTCACTTTTGCTCTTTTTTGTCTCTGGTGGCCTAAACTCTGTTCTATTTTGATTGCCTCCATTAAAGAATCTCCAAGAATTTTCAAGATGATTCAACACTGGCTTTTACCATTGCCTAGTTGATGTAATCAATGTGGAACACCAAGGACAAGCAGTGATTGAGTATCCCCTGCTCAAACTCCATCTCCCTTGGACATTACTAAGCCAGCAGTAGTCCCCGATGCTGTTTTCATTGCTCTAGAGGTAACTGAGTTTTTGCACAAATGAGAGTAAAGTAGCTCTGCATGTCTAAAAGAGCAAATGTTACTAACAATTAAGAGCTAAAACTTTTGTTAAAATTTTAAAAAACAATTTTCAAGCTGGGATCAAAAATGGATGAGAAGCTGAACATATCCTGGGGTAAATGGGAGAAATGATAACATGGCAGAAAGAGCCCTTCCATTAGGACTCCCTGGCACATCTCACATTCCCTCATCCTTTCCTGGATGCCTGATTACAGCAGCTATGCAGCCAAAACTGGGGGTAAAGTGGATGGTAGCAGATAGACGCAGAGTGTGGGGAATCTCTATATTTAGGTCCAAAACCTTACCTTCCCAATAATAGATTGAGGAAGCTCTGGCTTGGTAATGTATCTGGAAGTCTGTGTTGACATGTTGGAATGTGACTGCCCTCAAGTGACAGCAAAGTTAGAATCTGTCTCAAGTCATTGGAAGCAAGAATGTGGCCCCACCTTGAATTAATCGATTCCCATATGTGGTATTTCATCCTGTTCTGCGTACCACATTTTAAAATGCACATAATGAACTTTCTTAGGTGTTGACAAACTCTTATCAAAATGGTTGTATCCATTTACACGTTCACCAGCAATATGGGTTCCTATTTCCTAAAACGCACACCAACGTTTGTTGTTGGATTTTAATTCTTGCCAGTTTGATGGGCATAAAATGACATCTGGTGGTTGTCATTTTTATTTGAAGTAAAACCCACTCTTTTTGTTCTTTTGAAAAACATGATTTTTGTCATTTTAATGCATGTTCTACTTAAACATCTAGAATTAATCAGTATATCTCCTCTCCCTGAATAGCTTAAGGGTCTTAGAATGCTTTAATACTGAGCAGCTCTCCCATTTTCATGCAATTTCTGTGCAATATTTTAGTTATACAGTTGACCCTCATTATTCACAGATACCTTATTTGTGATCTCGTATAGTCATTAAAACATATTTATAACCCTAAAATCAATACTGGCAGTGCCATCATTGAAACTCATGGGCATGAACAGAGTGGCAAAAAAAATCGAGTTGCCTGACACACATGTTCCCAGCTGAGATTAAACAAGGTGATACCTTGGCTTTTTGTTTTAGCTCTTATAATTGTAAGCAAGTATCCTTTTCATAGTTTATTTAGTTGCCACATTTTCCCCAATTTTGTGCCTTTTGTTGGAGATTTTGTTATTTCAAATGGTTTCCAGGCATAGTGCTGAAGTGTTGTCTAGTGTTTCTAAGTGCAAAATGGCTACAGTGTACCTTATGGAGAAAATACGTCTGTTAGAGAAGCTTCCCTCAGGCATGAGTTAGCATGCTGCTGGCCATGAGTTCAATGCTAATGAATCAAGAGTATGATACATCCAGAAAAAGGTATAGGAAATGCCAATCTACTTGTGAGGCCACTCTGGAAAGTGTTAAAATATCATCTATAGTGAGTGATGAAGCTACAGAAAAAAAGTTTTAAAAGTGCCTGTATTTGTGGATTCATGAGATGAAGACTGAATTTTTAAAAAATCATAATGGACAATATTGTTGTGACACTGAAAGCCAAAATAAAATGTACAGTTGCATTACCCAGGGTATGGAAAATGTCAAAGTCTTCTCAGCTAGCTGGCTGCCTCACAGATTTCAAAAGGTGATAAGGCAGGAAAAATGTTAAACTTGCAGGCAAATAAGCTACTTATAGATCAGGAGGCAGCAGAAGAATTTTTAAAATATGTGCCAAGTGTTATATAGGAAAAGGGTGATGTGAGGGTCTTGTTCTAAGCCTTAATTTGTCTATAATTGTCTTTTATTCTTCCCAGTTCGTGAAAGATAGTTTTGCTGGGTATACAACTGTAAGTTGACAGGTATTCTCATTCAATGCTTTGATTGCATTGCCTTCAGAGTTTCAATTTTGCTGTTGAAAAGTCAGTTTTTCTAGTTCTTGATGATCTGAAGTTAATCTGGCATTTTCTCTGGCTTCCTTATAATCTTTTCTTTGTCTAATAATGGACTCAATGATGTGTTCATTAACCTATTAAACTTGAGATTCATTGCATTTCCTTAATCTGAGGATTGGTATATTTCATCAATTTTGGAAGTCCTCTGCCATTCTCTTTTTCTAATATGATGCTTTACCTTTCCTTCTGTTACACTTATATAACTCTGATTGTTCTTATTACAGACCTCATTCTGTCAGTAATATCTCTTAACTTTCATATTTGTTTCCCTGGGAGCTATTGCTTTAAATCTATTGAACTGCAAGGAGTACAGTCGGTCAACTGACAGGCTGTCAGTTTCTTCAGGATCTTCTTTAGAAGACACAAGTTGCCTTTCTAAAGGTCACTGGAAAAGCTAATATCCTGTTTCTGAGCAATGAGAGGATATAAAGATCCTGACTGTTTCTTCCCTGTGCAGAACAAGGTGTCTGCTAGGAAATATTCACTTCAGATGTCTCTACTGGATTGGCCAAGGTTTGTTAGGACTCTATTTCAGTCTGACTCTCTGCCAAATCTTGCTTCTTTCTCTTTCCTTCCATAGATTTGAATCCTCAATCAACTTTTTATACCCCAGACTCAAATTCAGCATCTTATTCCAGAGACTGCAACCTGTATCACAGCAGACTAGACACAATCATAAGGAGGCTGAGTAAACTGGAAACACTCCTAAAAGGGAGAGGTAATGCTGGTTGATTTATGAAGCCTTTTCTAGCCCTAACATTCTAAAATCCTAGATATATGAGTCCTTCTTTAGAAGGAACAGATTTGTCTTCAAAAGCAAGAGTAGAAGTCATAGATAGAGATGGAAAAGAGAAAATGTTTAGATCAGAGTAAGGAATCATAAATGAATGAAGTGGTTCCACAGTGGAATTCTGACCTAGAGACATACTACTATTCTAGAGTTTTTAAAGCACAGATCCTGGAGCCAGATGCCTAAAGTTCAAAATTCTGACTTTGCAATGTACTACCTTTATGATCTTAGGAAAGTCTTATCATTTCTCTGCTTCAGTTCCTTCATGTGTAAAATAGTAATAAAAATGATACCTACTTTACAGGGTTATTGTGAGTTTAGAGTAAGTGAATATAAGTAATATATTAATAATTGGCACATAGTATTCATGACATAAGTGTTATAATTATTATTGTGTGTGTAAGATTTCTAGATAGAAATTATTCATGGATTTACCTATAATTTAAAACTTTTATGAATCCCACTAATACCACAAAACTTTTACAAATGACCCAACCCACTGCACAGAAATCTCTCCCCTCTGGAAACTAACACCCATCATTTATACTGCAAGGGCCTTGGGGAACCATGCTACTTTATTATTTGTTCAATTATTTATTTATTTTTATTTTTTTAAGTCAGAGTCTCACTCTATCACCCAGGCTGGGGTGCAGAGACACGATCACGGCTCACTGTAACCTCCGCCTCCTGGGTTCAAGTGATTCTCCCATCTCAGCCTCCCTAGTAGCTAGGACTACAGGAGCACACCACCATGCTTGGCTAATTTTTGCATTTTTTGTAGAGGTGAGGTTTCAACATGTTGGCCAGGCTGATCTCGAACTCCTGACCTCAAGTGATCCACCTGTTTTGGCCTCCTAAAGTGCTGGGATTACAGGCATGAGCCACTGAGCCAGGCCCAGTGCTATTTTATCAGGTACCCAACACTTCGTGACTAATGCCCAGAGTGTTGGGGCCAGAAGAAACCAACAAGCTTTCATATCAAAGGTTTTCAGACCTGGCTATACGTTAGAATTATCCGGAATGTTTTTACCAAAACGTTGATGCCTGGGCCCCATTCCAAGAGATTCTAAATAATTTGTTCTGGGGTAAAGTTCAGGCATCAGTATTTATGACATGCTTCTGCTGAGACATTCACTCACATTTTGACTCATGTAAGCATTCCCATCCAGCTTAATGGATATGCATGTGCAAAAAAAATTAGGCAGGTAGGAAGGAGGAAATGAATTTGTGGATTTTTTTGACATGTAAAAATGGTTAGTTGAATAGACAGGTATGTGGCAGAAGACAAGTACCAGGAAATAAAAATGGGTCAGTAAAATTGTGGGTGGAACAGAAAATGAGAGAGAAACCAGTGAATTCACTAGAGGTTCCAAGAATTCCTCAAAACCAATTTTGATTTTTTTTTCTGATTTTAGTTTCAATTAATGCCCTGAATGATTTGGGGACCTCATAAGTTGAGCACAGATTTTAGGCCCCCCAATTTTTCTACTTTTTGCATGAGCCACTGGACCACTGAAATACCTGTGGCCAAACCTTGGAACTTGGTGGACAGTTAATATAAGATGATACCCAGACTAGGAACTTGGTGGACAGTCCAGATAGCCACACCAGAAAGGATGATCCTGGTACTGAAAGCTGCAAAGGAGGCATGCGTTTTAGTCAAGGCCCTGAGACAAACACCACCATCTGTGTGGGTGCCTTCAGCAATCAGCTAGCTGAGCTAGTGGACCTTTTCAGAGCAGGGGCTGAAGAGCTTTGCCAACTGGAAGAGAGGCTGCTTGTCTGTGCTTAATCTGGCAGGAACTCTTAGCAGCAGAGGGATATTTGGAGGTCTCCCCTCTTGACCAGACTTTTTGCTGCAGACCCACTGAAGAGAGGAATGACACCTTCCTTACCTTCACTTCTTGACTATCCACATCTGCCTGGGAAGCCCAACAGTCTGACTGCACTGGTACTTAGGATATCACAGGCTGGTTGGCCCACGCAGGCAAAGAAACATCACAAGCTATATTAGGAGGCAGAGATATTAGAAAAGGGGAGCTCAGGTGAAACAATCAGATTAGGTGCTTTCTATGGAAGCAGAACTAATGAAAGAACTGAACACAATGTTATTAAAAATGTAATTGGGGATCAAAAAAAGATGTTTGCTTGAAGAACAAATTAGAGTTTCTGGAATCAAAAGAAAGTCTGAATTAAAAAATTTCTTAGAGGATACAGAAAGTTTATTTTCTTTTGCTTTGTCCCATAACACATCTACTGACATTCCCATAAGATAGTAATTAAGTCAGCCATTAGCTTTTTACTTTTCAAACTCAAAAAATGTCTCTCATTCCTTTCCTTTTCCCCATTTTAATTTTTTTCAGTAATCTTCATTACTTGTCTCTGAACTCTCTTAAATCTCTCCATATCCTTTTTAAAAAAGTAATAATGATTTGAGCAGCTCAGGGAAGCCACTGTGTTCCACGTGATTACATGTTCCTACAAGAGGTCAGAGGCTTCCACATCAGCAAATGTCAGAGTAGCATTCAAAACTCAGTCAGCATTCACAGATACGAAGCAAAACGCAAAGTCATTTTGGCAGCTCCAGTGCTGTGAGGAACAAACACATCTCCTTTTATGTGAGTTACAACTTTCTGCGTAATGTCTTCCCTCCTCTTCCTTCCTACTTTCTTCCCTCTCAACGAATTCAGACAGAACTATTTTAATAGTGTCTTTTCTGTTATTGTTATTTAATGTTTATTGAGTGATGGAGCAGGAAATACATCAATGAGCTCTTGACTATCAGACTACAGTTATCCATTAGCTTTGATGAAGCAATCATTTGGAAGTAGTTCAATGTTCAGATTGGCAAGCACACTCGTGAATTTACTTTCTGTGATGGAAAAGCATCAGAAGGATCCATATCTATTCCTGAGAGCAAGGGAACACAATGGTATCTTTAAGAAGTCCTGCTGTTACTCCCTGTGAAAGTGCTCCTGATACCATTGCCTTTCTTCCTTTTTGGTAGTCACAACCTGGAGAGAAAAGGGAGGAATAAGAGAAGGAGGGAGAACATAGAGAAAGAGAGAGACTTTTGTTTGTTTCTCAGGAGGAAAAAACGGAGCAGTTTAGTAGTAAGGGCCTCTCTCAGGATGTTTAGGGCAACAAAATACACGATAAGGTGGAGTCGCCTCTAGTCTCCAGTTCCCTCATTCATATTTATTAGATTCTTGGAGCAAGAAAGAATCTTGGAGAACCTCTCTTTCAACTTTCATTTTATAAATAAAAGAACTAAATATTAGAAAAGTTAGATGACCCGCTTGAAGCCACACAACTTCTTGTTGATGAAGATAGAGCAGCCAGGGCTCTAAATTCTCATCAGCATCCTTTCCACGACCAAGTCCTTCTGAAACAGGTCGTTGACTACGGCACGTTTGGTTTAGGTTTTCCTGTACTTGCTTTGTTTTATTCTAATTTTTAAAATTTAATTTAATTTAATTTAATTTATTTATTTTGAGATGGAGTCTCACTCTGTCACTCCGGCTGGAGTGCAATGGCGCAATCTCAGCTCACTGCGACCTCTGCCTCCCAGGTTCAAGTGATTCTCATGCCTCAGCCTCCCCAGAAGCTGGGATTATAGGCGTGCACCACCACACCTGGCCATCTCCATTCTCTAGCTCAGGGCTCCAGTAGGAGGTGTGAGTGCTCAGGGGTTATGATCTGAATGCAGGTGGCAGGCAAATGGAACACTACTTGTGGTGAGCCGGGAGAACCTCCCTTCATGTCTCAAAATGGCCCATATTTGGCCTGAACCCATTTTCTGTAATCTACGATAATAATGTCTTCTCTAAACCAATGAACTGACTGGTACAGACTCCGAAGTATTAACACTCAGGAAGCCTTAATCAGTCATTGAATTCAGCAACCTCTGAAGCAAGCAATCAATTGATTACTGATAATTTACTATCCTGGGCAGAGCGTTATTGGGTGCTGTCGGGGAAGCAATAGAACCATAAGGCTTCTTGCTCTCAAGGAGCTGACACTCTAACTGGCAGAGACGAATAGAAAATAATGAAATGCTGTATTTAAGTATTAAATAGATAGTAAGGGCAGTGTGGTATAGAGTAGTGTTCCTCAACCAATCCCAAGAACCTCTGCTATTTCTCTTCAAAATTAAAATTTTTGTTTTAATTTGTATGGTCATTTAAAAATTAATACAGTAGAGATGTATTCTGTATCACTTAGACTTTCCTTCGATAAAAATTGCTCTCTGATTTCAGGGGCCCCATTTGCACTGATCACCAAATAGCACTGTTTTGTGACTGTGGGCTAATGAGTAAAGGATAGAAATGGAATTATTATGTAAATTCTGCCTTTGTGCTAAGAAAGGCCAAATGGCATCATGACAGCCTGTGTGAGCAGAGGCTCCACTGTAATTGCAGCATAGAAATATGACCGGACAATTGAGTGTTCTCACAGCACGTATCTAAAAAGAACCTGCTCTGGTGCAAACAGGTGAAGGTGGTGATACAATTCAAGGAAAAACAACACTATCATACAACATTAATGTTCGGCTTTTGAGTGTTTGGGTTATATACTCACATTGTATTTGAATATTATTTGGTTTTCATTATTGTATAATTAGCATTGTGACTTTTAGGCTTATTTTTGTAAAACATACTTGATTAAAATTACCATTAAAAGAATTTAAATGGGCCAGGTGCGGTGGCTCATGCCTGTAATCCCAGCACTTTGGGAGGCCGAGGCGGGCGGATCATGAGGTCAGGAGATCGAGACCATCCTGGCTAACACAGTGAAACCCTGTCGCTACTAAAAATGCAAAAAATTAGCCGGGCGTGGTGGTGGGCGCCTGTAGTCCCAGCTACTCGGCAGGCTGAGGCAGGAGAATGGCGTGAACCCGGGAGGGGGAGTTTGCAGTGAGCCGAGATCGTGCCACTGCACTCCAGCCTGGACAACAGAGCGAGACTCTGTCTCAAAAAAATAAATAAATAAAATAAACAAAACAAAACAAAAAAAGAATTTAAATGAATTTCTGAGAGTCTGTAAGAATTTCTTTTTCCTTTTCTAGAGTTCGCTATAGGACTGAAGATTGAGAACCAGAGGTATAAAGTATGAATGAAATAAAAGTTCAAATAAATGTAACGAGAGCTGCTTTTGAGTCCGTTGGGCAGCAGAAGCAGTGTTGTAACAGGAAGGTTCAATTACCACAATCCAGTTAAAGACCTGACTCGCTTGAAACAAAATGGGAAATGTAAATGTTTTCATGTGGGGCTCCCTAATGGTGAATTGGCCTGGACGAGTATCGCTGATTGCACTGGGCTCACCAGAGCCACTGAGAATAATAATAACAAAAGCACACCTCTAAGCATTCTGCTTTTGCTACAAGCAAACTCTGGTCCTAAGAGCATGAGCATTTGTCCTCAGAAAACTTTTCTCACTCCAATCAGCATCATCTCAGGGACAGAAAATGGAAAACTCTTTGGCAAGTAATTCCATCCTGTAATTCTGTATTACCTTTGATTAATGAAGAGGGGAGGGCAAGCTCCAACGAAAAGTGGTGCAGGGATTGGCATCGCAGTGTAGATGACTCCATCAAGCAATTATTTCTTTCCTTGCTTTGCAAATTGCTTCTACATGACTCTTAGTCATTTGGGCCTATCTTCTTAAGAGAATTTATTTTCCTTGCTCATGGTCTGAGACTTAAAGTCAGAGATGAATTTCAATAATTTGTGGCCTCAGCGTAAATTTATTTTCATTGTTGCCCATAACATAGTCTTTTACCCTTCTTTCAGAGGTTTTCCACCACTAGTATTCTTTTTTCAAAAATTCTATTGTGGTTAAGAAAATATATAAAATTTTCCATTGTAACAATTTCTAATTATATAATTCAGGAGTATTAAGTATATGCACATTGCTGTACAACCAATCTCCAGAACTTTTTCATTTGCAAAACAGAAACTCTGTACCCATTAAATAACAACTGTTTGTTTCACCTTTCCCTGGTGCCTGGCAATCACCATTCCACTTTCCATTTCTAAGAATCTGACAACCCTAGATATCTAAGTGGAATCATACAGTATTTGTCTCTTTGTGACTGGCTTATTTCACTTAGCATAATGTTTTCAAAATTCATCCAAGTTGTAGAATGTGTCAGAGTTTTCTTCCTTTGTAGGCCAATTAATATTGCATTGTATGAATAGATCGCATTTTGCTTATCTGTTCATCCATTAACCGACACTTGGGTTGGTTTTACCTCTTGGCTATTGTGAATAGTGCTGCTATGAATATGAGTATGTAACTATCTCTTTGAAATCTTGCTTTCAATTATTTTGCATATATATGCAACAGTGGAATTGTCGGATCATATAGAAACTGCCACACTCTTTTCCTTGTGTCTGCACCATTTTACATTCCCAACCGTGCACTAAAGTTCCAATTTCTCCTTATCTTTATCAACTCTTCTTTCCCTTTCTTTCTTTCCTTCTTTCTTTCTTTTTTTTCCCTTTTTTCCCTTCCTTCCTTGCTTCCTTCCTTCCTTCCGTCTTTTTTTTCTTTCTTCTTCATTCTAATGGGTGTGAGTGATATCTCATTGTTGGTTTTGATTTGCATTTCCCTAATGATTAACAATGTTGAATATCTTTTCATATGCTTGTTGGCCATTTATATCCATTTATATGTCACTTTTGAGAAATGTCTGTTCAGATTTTTTTCCATTTTTAAATCAGGTTTTTTTTTTGTTGTTCAGTTGTAGGAGTTCTTAATATATTCTGGATATTAATTCCTTATCAGATGTATTTACAAATATTCTCTTTAATTCCATAGTTTGCCTTTTTACTCTGTTGCTTGTGTCCTCTGATGCACAGAAGTTTTAAATTTTGATATATTTCAATTTGTCTACTTTTCTTGCCTGTGTTTTTGGTGTCATGTCCAGGAAATCTTTGCCAAATTCAATATCATACAGCTTTTCCTCTATATTTTCTGGTAAGCATTGTATAGTTTTAGGTCTTCAGTTTAGATCTTTGATCCATTTTGACTTAATTTTTGTATATGGTGTAAGATAGAGGTCCAAATTCATTCTTTTGCATATGGATGTCCAATTTTCCCAGCATCATTTGTTGAGGAGACACTGTTTCCCCATTGAACAGTCTTGACACTCTTGCCGAAAATCATTTGACCCTATGTATGAGAGCTAATTTCTGAGCTCTCTTATTCTATTCCATTGGTCTATATGCATGTCTTTATGCCAGTACCACATAGTTTTGATTAATATAGCATTTTAATAAGTATTGAAATCAGGAAATGGAAAACCTCCATCTTTGTTCTTTTTTTTGAAGATTATTTTGGCTATTCAGGGTCCCCTGTGATTTCATATGAATCTGAAAATGGATTTTTCTATTTCTGCAAAAAATGCCACCGATATTTTGATAGGAATTGCATAAATCTGTAGATTGCTTTGGGTAGTATTGACATCTTAACAATATTAAGTCTTTTGGCCGGGTGCGGTGGCTCACGCTTGTAATCCCAGCACTTTGGGAGGCCGAGACGGGCGGATCACGAGGTCAGGAGATCAAGACCACGGTGAAACCCCGTCTCTACTAAAAATACAAAAAATTAGCCGGGCGTGGTCGCGGGCGCCTGTAGTCCCAGCTACTCGGAGAGGCTGAGGCAGGAGAATGGCGTGAACCCGGGAGGCGGAGCTTGCAATGAGCCGAGATTGCGCCACTGCACTCCAGCCTGGGCGACAGAGCGAGACTCCGTCTCAAAAAAAAAAAAAAAAAAACAATATTAAGTCTTTTAACTAATAAGCAAGAATATATTTCCATTTATTTGTGTCTTCTTTTATTTCCTTAAACATTGTTTTGTAGTTTTCAATATACAATTTTTTGACCACCTTGGTTAAGTTACCCCTAAGTATTTTATTCTTTTTGATGCTACTGTAAATGGAATTGGCTTATTATTATTTTTTTGGATTGTTCATTGTTAGTGTATAGAAACACACCTGATTTTTTCGTGTTGAGTTTGTATCCTGCAACTTTGCTGAATTTGTTAGTTCTAGTAGTTTTTTAAAAAAATAATTGGTGAAATCTTCAAAGCGTTCTACACTTAAGATTATGTCTGCAGACAGAGATAATTTTACCTCTTTCTTTCAGCGTGTAGCCTTTTACTGATTTTTCTTGCCTAATATTGCTGGCTTGAGCTTCTAGGACTGTGTTGAATAGAAATGGCAAAAGTGGGCATCATTGTTTTGTTTCTGATATTAGAGGAAGAGCTTTCAGTCTTTCACCATTGAGTATGATGTGAGCTGTGAATTTTTCATATATGGCTTTTATTATGTTAGGGTAGTTTCCATCTATCCTTAGTTTATTGAGTTATTTTATTGTATTATTCAAGGTTGTTGAATTTTGTCAGGTTCTTTTTTATATCAGTTGAGACGACCAAGTTTTTTTCCCCCTTCATTTTGTTAATGTGATATACTACATTGATTGGTTTGTTAATGTGATATATTACATTGATTGATTTTCATGTGTTGAATCATCCTTGCATTCCAGAAATAAATCTCACATAGTCATTGTGTAGAATCTTTTTAATATGCTGTTGAATTCTGTTTGGTAGCATTTTGTTGAGGATTTTGTGTCAATATTCATCAGGGATATTAGTTTATAGTTTTCTTGAAGTGTTTTTGTCTGGGTTTGGTATAAGATTAATGCTGGCCTTATAGAATGAGTTTGGAACTCTTTAATTTTCTGGAAGAGTCTGAGGATAATTAGTGTTAATTCTTCTTTAAATGTTTAGCAGAATCCACCAGTGAAACCGATTTGGTCCTGGGCTTTCCTTTGTTTGACAGTTGATTAATAATCCAGTCTCATTACTAGTTATAGATCTGATTCATATTTCTATGTGTTCCTGATTCAGTCTTGGTAAGTGTGATATATATTCTTAATTCAAGATCTCCCTTGCAAAACTTGCCTTTGATTACCAAGAGATTTGATGTGCTAGTTACGGAAGTTTTGAGCATCACTTTATGACATACAGATAGGAACAAATTAAATTCTATTAGGGTTTTTGTGTTATTTAAATTTGCCTAAAATTTCTAGAGCTACTTATTGATTAAACTACTTCAGGATGGTTGGATTTAACTCTTATTCCACCATTTCCCTATTTACAACCAATTTGTTAACATTTTAGAAGTTATACCTCAGAAATATCTTTCAAATATTTATTCCCTTTCCTAGCCCACTGTCACTTCCTTATATCAGGTCCTTAGTATATCTCGCACAGACTACCTCAATAGCCTCATAACTTGTCTTCCTGCTTCTTCCTGTCCAGCTTTGTCCTCCACATCTTGATACATTTCTGAAACTTATATTATATGATTATACCACTTTTCCTGCCTAGGAATAATCCATGTATTTTATCTTCCTAGTCCACAAAGTTCAGAATCCTCAGAATAGGAGAATCTCTCCAAGTGTCTGTAACTTGCCCCGCTCTAGCCTTATCTACCTCCCCTTCTTCCTTGCCACCTACTCCCATTCCAAATTTGTGCCCTATCAATGTATTCCACATTCTATAGAACACCTGAGTTTTTCATTTTTCTGTGCTTTTGCAATGTGCTGTTTCTGGGTGGTAAAATTTCACTCAAACCTTTCGAGATAAGGCAAAAGTCATTTCTTTCCTGAGACTTCTCAGACACCAAATGTTATGTCCTTCAAGGTCATGCCCCAAGGCACTTGGAACTTAGTAGAATGCAAGTACTTATATCAATATGTCTTATAATTATTACCCTAATGTTCACCCCACAAAACTCTGATCCTTTAAGGGTAGGATATGTCCCCAACTTATCTTTGTGTAGAGTGCCAAACACAGTGTCCCATATATCCACAGTGTCCAAATACAGCTAGCATAGAATAGCTAGCTACTTAATGAATGCTTATTTAATGAGTGTTTATTCTGGGGGATGAATAACATTGAAAAAGACCTGAACTTTATTGCTCCTTCTCCACTGACTACTTATGTGACCTTGGGTGAGTCATTTATCTTCTCAAGGTCTGTTTCTTCATTTGTGAGTGAAAGGTGATGACAGATAATCTCCAACATCCCTTACAGCTCTGGCTCTGACATCTTATTATTGTCATTTTTATTTGTGCAAAAGACAACCTTAATTATTAAAATAACTTCATTGTCCATGACACTCAAGGAAAACAAAACCATAACCAAATTTCTTTACCTTATTTGACTTTACATTTCATGTTCATTCTTGAGTGGAACCATTCTAATCTTTATGAGTGTTCCCAATTTTACATCTATATACTGAATTAAAATGTTTTATGTCGTTTGCTTAAATCTACAGCTCTGTTTAGATTTTTCCAGTGTTCTAAACCATAGGTTTATAATACCTCTGTCCCAGGTAGAGGCACAAGAGAAGATATATTTTAAAATAATACAGTATTTAATAAAATAATATTTATCATTTAAAATGTCTTACAACACTATAAATAATTTAAAAATTAAGAGTTATCTTTAAAGTCAACTCATTTCCTGTTTTGTGTTCCTTTTCTTTGTTTATTCATATTCTATATAGTTTCAAGGATGGTATCACTTAATTTTATACCCTAGTGTTTTCATTTAGCACATCATCAGCAATTTGTATTATTTCTACTTAGACCCATAACTATCATTTTGGAGGTCTGCATAAGGTTCCTTCACTGGACATTGAAAAATTTACTTAATTATTTTCCTATTGTTGACCAGTTAAGTCACTTTCTTTTATTTAACATTATAAACAATTCTATAACAAATATCTTTCTTTACTCGGAATCTTCTTTATTTGGGTTTTCTTTCTTAAGATTCATTTCTAGAAGTGAGATTATTTGATTAAAGAGTAATATTGCTAATTTTATAGTTAAGTTCGGAAATTATCCATAAAAGTATAATTTTAGGGACAATGTAGTCCAAATATCTTATTTTATATAGATTATTATGAATATTTCCATCAATATATTAAATATTTTTCTGAATTTATTTGTGCCATGTTATAAGAATGCATTTGGCTGCAAGTAAAGAAAAAAATAAATCCACTCAACAGTGGCTTATACAGATCAGAGTTTAATTTCCTTACGTAATAAAAAGTCTAGAAGTAGGTGGACTATAGTCAGCTGGCAACTGCTCAAAGAAGTCATCAAGGACTAAGGCCTATTACATTTTCTGACTCTTCCATGCTTAGTGAATGGTTTTCATCTTCATGGTTGCAAGATGGTTATTATACTTGTGGGCATTGAGCTCCTCTCTAAGCATGAAGAAAGAAAAGGGCAAAGGACTGAGAGGGCATATTATTTTTCTGTACTAATAAAACACATCTCCAGAAGAAGCTCCATTTGATTATGTTGGCTTTGATCTCCTTGTTCAGAACCAGGTCACATAGTCACACTTCACTTAAGGGCAGTGGAAAAGAAAGCATTTCATCTTGTACATCTCTATATTCTAGGAAGATGGAGAAAGGGAATGTGAATGGCTTTTAAGTTAAAAGGTCAAGGTGTTTGCCACTTGACTTTCATTACTCTACGTAAAAAGAAGTGAAGACGAAAGGAAATGGTTTTCATTTATTACAATTAAATGGTAATCTCTTTCAGGGAAGTTATCTAATTGTATCCATCTTTGAATCCTTAGCATTAGCAGAAGGTTCATATAGAAGGGGCTCAAAAAGTGTTTGTAATATGCTGAAACAGCAAATATATGTTCCCTGCAAATCTAAACGGATTAATTAAAAAGTCATATTAGATTAGCATCATTTTCCTTGATAGCATTTCTTGTTTGATACCTTAGGGAAATGCAATAAAAAGAATATTAGGCATAGTTTGCCAACCAAACTTTGCCCACAAATACAGGAATGCAGATTCAATGAGAGTCCAGCTGAATGTTTTAATATGGATTTTAATAACTATACACAAAAGTTATTAATTAGTGGAACATTGGAATGTTTAGCACCAAAAGAGCAGGGTCTTTAGTTTTTCCTCACTGAATTACTGGTACCTTGAACAGTATATTACAATTACAAGTAGACGTTTACTAACTGCCTGTAAAACAAATGACTGTCAGAATGAATTAAGGTTTCTAGGAGTGCATTGCACACTCTGATGCCAACCTTATCCTTTTTGGGAGGAAATTTATTGGTGACTTCATTGAGTCTGCTGCAGATCAGGCCTGCTCTTGATAAATAACCAAGAAAAATAGTGAATGCAATGAGCGACAGACTCTGGATCCCGAAGACTTTTGCATGAGCGAGTGAGAGTCAGAACACAGCAAGAGGAAATTTAGTGGGAATGCAAGCTAATTCCTCAGTTTGCCCCCCACAAACCAGCTGCTCAAATACAGAATCATTGTAAATTATATATGTGTTTTTTGGTACGCCAGCAGTTTGAATGAGGAATAATGATAAAAAAAATGGAATGCACTTTATGACAGAGCCTATTGAAAATGACTAGGTTGTCTTAGAAAGTAGTGAGTCTTCTGTAACTTCAACTGTTTAAGTCTAAAAAAAAATCACATGAAGAGATGCTGTGGGAGCACCATGCATGAGAGGGGGCTGGACTGGGTAATCTAAAGACCTCTTCCCTCCTAGCAATATAATAGTTCTATTTTTAGTTAAATCTAGCTTAGACACTGCCTGTTGAAATCAATTCCTATCAATAGAACCTAAAATATTTTTCTCCATACTAATTCAGCAAGCTCCCACTGTAGCTTCATATTTTTTATGGCCATGATATAAGTCTGAAAATCTTCAGCTCTAGGTTTAATACAGGAACAGTTTAACACAGACACAGTTATATGTCAGCTAATGGCTGAGAAGGGCAGTTTAGCGAGCGAGAGGCTTCTCTGATGAGATAACATGAGAAGTAAGACCTGAATGGTAAGAAGAATCGGAGTATATAAGACACAACTGATGTCCCCAGAATGGCTGGCCTCCATCTATTCTCTCACACCCTTGTGTCTTTGCTTGCTCAATGGCCAGCCCAAGCCACCGTTGCCATTGCCAGTGCCTCATATCCCAACTGTGCCAGTGACCTCAGCCTCCCCCAGTGGCTGGATTCCACTGAGATTGCATTAGAAGGAGACTCACAAGTTTGGTGCTCAGGTGCAATCAGTGAATCCTCAGAGGTTCCTCCAATCACTGGGGGATCTGGGTTGCCTAGCAGTTGCCATAAAGAGCCAGTAACAGAACCTGGAGGTGAGAGTGAATTAATTACTTCTCTAAGGGACAAACTTCAGCCAGTTTCAACAGGAGACAGGAAGACATTGGCAGAGAATCTCCACTCTCTCCTGTGGACAGAATGTTTCTGGATATAATGACGTAGGTCCTGTCTGGAAGAAGTGCTGGTGACCAAGAAAGCAGGTATGTTGTTTTGTGATGCTGTAGTCATTCATAACTCACCGCCTTGAATTTACTTTCCCCTCCTTTTCAGCCTTGATTCTCTTTTTCCTTCATTCTTGAGTCCTGGAATTACAACTTCACATAAAGTCTTGGCTTGTAAGTTTTGCCTCAGGATCTGTTTTCTAGGAAACTCGGACAAAAACTAACACAATGCAAAAATATGAACCATAGTTCAGGAACTGTGCTTAGGTTCATGGAGGTGCTCAGGTTTCTGCAGTACATTCACAGGGGCATCACAGGATATATTAAAATTTTGAAAGAAACTCAGAGATACTTGACATTTGTTAGACACCATGCATACTACTGACTCAATGTAGTTGACAGTTTCAACACTAGATTACACTACATTCTTTCAGTGACATCATTATGTTTGCAAAGCTGGGTTTTGGTGGTTGCAATTTCATGTGGTATTAAGGAGCAATACCACATGAAAATTAGTGTGGAACAGGAAATGAAGGTGGAGGTGTCTAATATGATACTAAGATTTGAGAGGTTGTGTCATGCCCATTACTATCCCATTGGTAAGTGATTGTGGCTGCTTACAAATGAAGTACAAACATTTTTTCTTTCAATTTGTGTTTTTTTTCAAATAGCTACTAATGTTGTCAAGAAGTAAATGTTTATTGAATTGCTAGCACCTGAATACTTAATAAACATAAGCGTTAGGTTCGTCTTCATAAATCTCAGCCTAGAAGTGCCAGGAAAAAGAATTACTGAGACATTCAGTAAGGGTGGTGTGAACTGAGAAAGTTTGGGAACCTCTGAGGTAGAGCTTTATGGGCAGGCAGGAAAAAGCTTAGCATGTGATATGGTTTGGTTCTGTGTCCCCACCCAAATCTCATCTCGAACCGTAATCCCCATATGTCGAAGGAGGGACCTGGTGGGAGGTGATTAGATCATGGAGGTGGTTCCCCATGCTGTTTTCATGATAGTGAGTGAGTTCTCCCGAGATCTGATGGTTTTATGAGGGGCTCTTCCCCCTTCACTCTCTGCTCTCTCTCTCCTACGGCCATGTGAAGAAGGTCTTTGCTTTCCCTTCACCTTCCGCCACGATTGTAAGTTTCCTAAGGGTTCCCCAGCCATGCAGAACTATAAGTCAATTATGCCTCTTTCCTTTGTAAATTACCCCGTCTCGGGGAGTTCTTTATAGCAGTGTGAAAATGGACTAATACAGCATGTATGAGAAATGGGATGTTAGGAGAGCTGAGTGAGAAGGTGAGGGACTGCAGGGATGGAGGAGGCACAGGAGAGACCAAGTAGGACCTTGTAGGCTTTGACAAGGGAGCTCAGTTATCATTTCTGTGCAACATGATACATGCAAGCTTAATCCTGGAAACTTCTTTTTCTTTTGTTCCTCAGTGACGACATTTTCAAAAGCTCTATTATCTTTCCCTGGTTTTGTACATAACTGAGGTCTCCAATGTGTGCATATGCATATTTAAATGTGTCACTTGCTTTTTAAAAAAACATGATTTTGTGTTATTTCTGGGAAATTCCTGAAATTCCTGAAAACTACATACATTTAAAAATGTTAAATATAATGTTCTCATTATTATCTGGTCTTGCAGTCTTATCTAGACTTAAATTTTTTTTCTTCTTTCTTTCAAACTTCACATTGAAGCCCTTTTATCAAGCTTAACAGTTAGGAGACTCAAGTTTGATATTTAAGACTAGGATGATACCTGTTTTAGGTTGAACAGTAATTAATAATAGAAAGGTGAATTAAGAAGCTCACCAAATGGGGCACGGCTTTGGGCCCAGTCATGGAAATATTGTCCATCTGAGGTCTGAGATTATATTTCCAGGTCCAGACACTGAGGTTTCAATATACCCAGAGATGCTCATTTTCTTGGTTATGTACTTATGTTACTCAAAATCACATGCAATGCGGTTTCAAAGCAGAATGTCAATTTATTTTTGTGATTAGAATGCTTTTGACCCATTTTCAAGGATTCCACTTTTTAGTGTCAAGGAAACTAAGAAGCAGGATGAATAATTACAAGGTTACTTGGCGATCATTGAAAAATAGAAAGGAAAATAAATTGTCTAAGAGAATGACTAATATTTTAAGTAACTTCTCAGGAGGCCACCCCACAACAGAATTCATTTGTCTTTTGCTGGAATTATTTGTGCTTCCCAAATGTCGCTCTGTCTTAAGTTAGAGTTAAAGTTCAATGGCTGTTTTTTAAAAAACCCAATATTCCTCTGATTAGCAACCCATTAATACACTATTTAAACATACAAATACCCACGTGACAGGTCCAGCTGGCTTTTCTGATAGGCTGGGAGACATTCTGTTGGTATGTACTTATTGAATCAGGCAAAACCTCAAGACTCTAGCTAGAGCCATTCAACTCCGCTTCACTGTGACCATTTTCTTATGTATCTTTCTTATGTATCTTTCCAGAAATATTATATCTCTATAGATCTTTTCTCCATAAATGATAGCATACTACTAAATACTCTGAGCATTGTTTTTCTTTTTTTGTTAACATTATATATTTGAGATTGTTTTATATTACTGAATATTAACTTGCCTTATGTATCTTGACAGTTCCAGAGAATTCCATTGTTTGGATGAATAACAATTTTGGTTGTTTTCACTCTTAAATTCTTTGTGTATACCTACAAGCGTATCAGAGGAAGAATTTTTAGAAGTGAAATTGCTTGATTAATTAGGTCATGCATTTCAAAAATGGGTAGATACTGTAAAATTTACCATCAGAGAGATTTTACTAGTTAAAATACATCAACAATTGGAGGAAGCATTTGTTTTCACACCCCCCTCATCAATACCATCTATTATCAAACTGTTTGTTCTGAAAAATGACGTCTTTTCATTATGTTCACAATGATGTATATTTCTTTTCTCAGTCAATAAACACTTCATGATGGTCTATGATATACACACTTACGCAATTATGTTACCTGCTTATTATTACTGAAGATATAGTGATAAACAACATATAGCCTTTATATACATGTGGGATAAATAGACACATGACAGTTGCAGTGGTCCAAGTTTAGTACAATGGTGCAATGGGAGCTATGGGAGGTACGTCCATCACAGTCTAGAAAGGGATCATCAGTGGAGGCTTCTAGTGGGGAGAAACATGGGGAGAGACATGTAAACTAAAATCCGATGGAGGTGTAGAGTAGTTGGCTTGGCAAATCTTAGGAATAGGAGAAGCAAAGAAGAGGGGACAGCAGACTCACACGTGCAAAAATGGGAATGGAGAGAGCAGAGAGCGTGTGGGGTTTGCACAAAGAACAGTTCAGAACCTCACTGTCATGACAGTATGAAGGGAAAGTGGGCAGTACTCCACCACCCACCAATGTAGCCCTCAAAATCAGTTGAGTTGTTTGAACTTTACCCTAATGGCAATATGACATAATCAAAAGATTTTTAAGTGGAGGCGTGAAAAAGCAGAAGTATCTTGGGGCTCACACTTGAGATTGGATTGGGGAAGATACGGCTGAAAGTAAGTGGGAGTAGTGAGGGGGCTGTCCCAGTAATTGGGTTCAGATGACATTTGCTTGATTTTAGGGATGTACGAGATATTCATGGATCTTTTGTTGAAGCACCTAATACACGATGTCCCTTCTGAAGACGGGTGCATTAAACCGGGGTGAAGCACAAAGGCCACTGAGCAGCCTAGCTTGACTCCTGGCTTTGCCAGTTTGTACTCGCACTCGCACGCGTCCAAATCCTTGAGAGGTGCTGTGAAAACATAGAGGTGGATGAGGTAAGTGCTTATACAGCACTTACCGTATAAAAAGGAGGGCTTCGTACTTGCTAGCTGTTTTAATTTTTATTAATACTTTCCCTCGCTGCACACGGAAATGTCTTTACCTTTGTCTTATTATAAGGTACATACGAGGAGAATTACAGAACATGGGTGTTAGAAAAGATTTGACATATCTGTTCATTTTCCTAATTTTAGTAACGAGAAAATAAAGGGAAAGAAAGCAATTTAGATTTTTACCAGTATTACAATTCTTTGTCCACGGGCACACCACGCCAACCTGAAACTGTTCATTGGTCTGGTTCTCTTACCACCACGTATATGTAGATTTATAGTTTGGTTACGAACGCCACCTTGTCTTAACCACAGATAGTTCCTGTGTTTGCCGACAGCAGCGATTTCTTGTGTGGAAACCCCTAATTTGGGAAACAATCTGTTTTAAACACTTTGTAGCACATCACTCAAACCGCACAGTTTTCGATAATCTTAGAAACAAAAACTGGGGTTGAGGCGGACAGTTAAATTCTACAGACACCAAAAGCTTGGATTCGTTTCAGCAGTCGGTCCTAAGTGGTTTGAAGCCCCTTCCGGGATGCCTCTTCTCCTTATCCGAACACCGCAGCGGCGCCAGGCGCTCGGGTCCTCACTTCTGCCCCCTGGATTTCCTCCGCCTTTCTGCTTCACCGAGGGCCCTGTGATGCGATTCCATCGAATTAACCGCTGTTTAGCGAAGGTCTGCTGCGCCTAAGGAAGGCACCGGGCGAGGAGCAAGGCGGGGACACAGTTCGGGGACGCAGGGGTCCCGGCCCCAGTCCTGAGACAGGAGGTCGGCGCTTCGACTTGGCACCCGCAGACGAATTCACTCCAAGGTTCCCACCGGCGGCGCTCCTGCTACCTCCCGCCTCCCCTAAATGCAGCTCCCGCTACCTTCCCGCGCCCAGGGTCTGCTGCCTGGCCCCAGCTCTGCTCACTGAAGGGCGGCGGTGGAGAGGGTGCTGGCCCAGCGTCGGCAGCTGGGCTCAGGACCAAGGTGGGCGCCCGCCGGTCCTGGTCCCAGCCTAGCGGTGCGGGACCCAGGGCGCGGCCACTCGAGTTCCCCGGACGCTCTCCTTACTGATGCTCGCTGTCCCTGCCCTGGCGTCCCCAGCCCGGGGGCGCAGCCTGTCCCCCTCTCCCTCCCCCTCCGCTGCAGCCCGTCGCCTCCGGGCAGAGTTTAGGTTCAGCTCGGGCTTTCGCTTGGGATTTAGGAAGAGGCCAGCGGGGCTGGAGGGCGCGGGCCGGCGCGGGAGGGCGCTGGAGGCGGGGAGCGGCGGCCTCTGATTGGCCGGGGCGGGGGAGTGAGCGGAGTTTCCCACAATGCCCCGGTGCGGTGCAGCCGCGGATGGATGCTGCGGGAAGGGGCTGCCATTTGCTGCCCCTGCCAGCGGCGCGCGGACCTGCCCGCGCTCCTGCAGCCGCCGCCGCCGCCGCCAGCGCCGCCAGCCCGCCCGGCCTCTGCAGCGGCGCCGCCTGCGCTCCCTCCGCGGCAGCCGGAGCGGGCGCCATGAACCCCAGCTCCTCGGCGGGAGAGGAGAAAGCGGCGACGGGCGGCAGCAGCAGCAGCGGAAGCGGCGCCGGGAGCTGCTGCCTGGGCGCCGAGGGCGGCGCGGACCCGCGGGGCGCAGGGGCAGCCGCGGCGGCTGGGGCCGCTGCCCTGGACGAGCCCGCGGCCGCCGGCCAGAAGGAGAAGGACGAGGCGCTGGAGGAGAAGCTGAGGAACTTAACTTTCCGGAAGCAGGTCTCGTACAGGTAGGCGCGGGGAGCCGGCAGCCGAGACAGGTGCGCCGCGGCGGGAGACCCACTCTTCCCCCAGCAAGGGGTGCTTCCGCGGAGTTGGGCACTTCTCTATTTCCACGCCTCTCCTTCCCCCTTTCCCCCTCTCCTCCTGGGGATGTCTGTCTTCTCCCCATCCTATCATTCCAGGCTGGAGGGCATCAACGCCTGCTTTCCCCTGTGGCAGGAGAGAAGCACTGAGTCCCTAAGGTCAGAACAACAGAAATTTTGTCTCTCTGTGTGTGGGTTTGTGTGTGTGTGTGTGTGAAAGAGAGAGAGAGAGAGAGAAAGGGTTGCAGACTCAGTGACGCTTAGTTTTCTTAAGAGAAGTCGTCAAAGTTGCCCCTAAGCAGGTGTCATCTTCAACCACCCTTCCCCCACCTTCCAGATTTCGCTGGATGAACCTTTGGCACTAACTTGATAGCTGAGATCACTCCGACAGGCAGAAAAGGATAGCACTATACTGAAGAGAAAACCTTATGGAAGTTGGACCTGCCTCGAAATCCCCCATGAAGGAAGAGTGGGTTTATGTCTGTAGATGCGCCACTGGTTATGGGGGTTCCATGCCTGCGTGCTCCTTGCCTCTGTCCTGGCTGCAGGAGGGTGTGGGGAGCCCGCTGGCAAGCTAGGGGTGAAGGTGAGAGTTGGGGCCATATTTGCACCTGAGGATGAGTGTATGTGTAAGACAAGGACAGTGTGGGATCAATGGCCTTTAAATTAGGATAAAAGATACCTCCACATTGTATTAGAATCCAACAACGAGGAATTAGGATTTATTAAGGTCTCTCTCCCCACTCGCTTCCGCAGGCAAGAATAAAGATATTGACAGGTTTGGAGAGTTGTTGACACTAACCCTACTGCTTGTCGATGTTAAAGGTCGAGGTGATATGCAAGCATAGGCTTACAAAGATGTACACTTGCTGGAGCTCAGAGGGTTTCTGGAAAAGGGGGTCAGTGAAAACATTCTTGTAACCCTACTCTTTCTAAGTTAGTGTTCCCTTCCCAAAACCCATAGAAAGTATTAAGCCTGTCACACCATGTGCTGTTATGTAAGCAAACGCAGATGACAGAGGTGTGTGGGTTTGGGAGGGTGTGTTTTATTTATGGGGGCAGGTGTGTGAATCATTGGGATCCCCACAGGCATCGCCTGGCCTGGAGGCCACAGTCACTAGGGCATGTGCTCTGTGTCTAAGTGTTGACTTCTGTTAACTCCTAAAACGCCTTCCTGGTGAGGCTGCTGCTTCTGCGTTCCTCGCATGCATTTTGTTCGCTGCGCTGAGGGAGTTCCCCACCTGAGCTGTTCTCTTAGTTACTCACACAGATCAGGTCCAAATGGATCTTTCTTTTTATACTTTGGTTTCTCAAAATAGATGGTGGGGAGGGGGTAGCTCTAGGGAGGTAGAACTGACTGGCAGTTCTACTTCCTAGTTATGATGGCCTGTCTGGCCCCTGGGGGAACAGGGACTACATTCAGCCTAATTTAGGAGCTGTGAGTTGGAAGGGGGTGGTGATTACATGAAGCACAGTGTAGGCTGCTCCTGGCTTATTGGTATTCATCAGAGTCCTCATTGGGTAGGAAGACAAAGCCAGAGTTTGCAAGGGAAATCATTTCAGCTTGCCTCTTGGCGGGGGTCATTCTCTGAACCTCGTTTTTCAAAATGTATGTTGTGTGGGGTTTTGGCTTTCTGAGTTGCATGCTCACACATGCACGTGTGAGTGTGTA
Organism: Symphalangus syndactylus; assembly: GCF_028878055.3. Taxonomy (NCBI): domain Eukaryota; kingdom Metazoa; phylum Chordata; class Mammalia; order Primates; family Hylobatidae; genus Symphalangus; species Symphalangus syndactylus. The sequence continues at coordinate 127,842,499 of NC_072428.2, read as the reverse complement.
CACACACAAGCATAGACATGGACATAGACGCAGCATGATTCTATAGAAGAATAATAACATTGCGTCTGCTTTGCAATCCTTACATAGAGGTGGATTCTACTTCATGAACATTATTTCCTTTTAAATAAGGCTTTACAGTCTCCAATTCCTGCATCAGTGTCACCTCAGGTGGCTGGTTAAAAGTGCTCACCACCCTAGACTTACAGAATCAAACTGTCTGTGGGTGAGAATTTTTAACATGCTCCTCAGGCCATGTTTATGCAGACTAATATATGGGGATTGCCACCCTATTTTGCCCCCAAGACTAAACAATTTCTCTTTGAACTCATAAACCCTCCACATCCAAACCAGGCCAGTCAGTCTCAAAGTCAGAGGAAAGATGGTGAAAAGGAGGTGCTTCCATCTGAGCATGTTTGCCCCTGGGTGACAGGAAAGTGTCTCCATTTTGATCACTGTTACTTATTTGTTTTGGAGTCATGGTGAATGGCCTGCCCACTCATCATGGCAGCCATTGGTGCTGGACTCCTGCAGCTGGGCTGGCTGTTTTACTGTGGGATGGATGAAGGCTGTGTAAAAAAAGAGCAGGTTGGTCAGGAGCTAAGGGTTGGCTCCTCGGTGAGGACCACACCACCTCCCTTCTGGGGGCACCTGAGGACAGTGTCTGGTGGGAGCTTATGGAGAGGAGGCAGGAAGACCTCACAGAATGGAGTCTGAGTGAAAGGACTCAGTTAGGGTATGGAGCATGGCTGCTTGTGTAAGGGGGATCATTTGAGGTGGAGGAGTGGAGATTTGCAGGTAGGCAAAAAATATCTTTTGAAGAACATGGATATTTTTGGAATGAAACTTGACAGGCAAAAAGAAGGGGGCTTTGGGAGAGAGGGTGTGTGTGTGTGTGTAGGGGGGTCTCATCTGCTCCTTCTGTTGCTAAGGAACATATAAGCTAGGGTTTAAAAATAAATGAGGAGTGGGTGGGCATATGCAGTGACTCCTGTCTTTTTAGGAACCAGAGCCCTTTACAAAAAGCCTTTAAATAACCATTTCTGGAGGCAGATTATTCATTTTGCTTGACTTTTACTTTGTTAAGTAAAATAAACTCCTTTCTATACTCTAGATTTCCCCTCATTATCTATTCTTTGTTGGCTTTTTTTGAGAACGATTTTTCCCATGAGAATTTTTTCCTTTATTTCAGAATCTGCACCCCTAGAGCAAATAGTCTCTGTCGACTGTAAAGCTGAACGTTTGAAAAGGCAGTGCAAGTGAGCTGGTACTTTTCTTTTAAAATTACTACTTCGTTTTTCTTTGCAAATTATGGTGCTGCAACAGATACATATGTGTAAATGACTATATAATGTGTAGGAACTGTTTTTTTTTAAACTGCTGTAAGAATTCCCATATAAGTCAGTACAATAAAAAAAAGACTTCAGAAACAGATAAGGGAGGGGAAGGAGAAGGTAGCTGATGTTTACTGTCTTCTATGCAACAGGCACTGGGCTAAGCCTTTTTGTATATTCTGTCTTAATTAATCTTCGTGACAGTCCTATGATGTGACTATGACTATTTCCATTTTATTGAAAATGAACTTGAGGCATAGAGCTTGGGCAGGAGGCAGAATTTAAAACACAGATGACTCCAAAGGACTTTCTCTTTAGACCGCATCACGCTGCTTCCCTAAACATTTATTTTAGGTTTGAGCTCTCTCTCCATGTGTGCATATGTGTGTTATGCATGCGTGTGTGCAGTGTGAGTTATCTTCCCCCTCATCTGTAATACACGACAGGTCATTACATATTATTATTATTATATATTATTGCATACCTTTTTTTGGATTGTGGCCCTTTGCCTATATAATTTTAGGGAACTCTTCTACTATCTCAGAAATATAAATGAATATAAATTCATGATTGCAAATATATCAGTTTTGCTTCTGAGAACAAAACCACCTACATGCACCTGCTGTGTAGATATCCATGTTAGAGGTTTATATGCCTTTAAAAAAAATTTACACACGGTTGTGTAGGCGAACCTAGGTCCAATGAAGAGCTGGCCCATCGGTACCTCTTTGGGCAGCACAGAATGAGTGATAAAGTACAATTTTGCTTGTCAGTAGGTCTGGGCAGATGATTACTTATGAGATGTTGATGCCTATGATTTAGTTTCTCTACTCATAAGCCATGCTGGTAATACTAAACCTTTCTTAAAGGAAGTTTTTGGTATGAGATAGAAACAGGAGCAAGGAGTATTAAACACCTTAGTTTGGGCAACCATGTAAAAAAATGATCTATTATTCTTTATAGGTTGATGATTAGAATGTAATTTTTGTGTGTGTTTTGTCCCACAGAGTAAGGTTGTGTTATTACAAGAAAGATATTTGAGGAGTCGGAAGCCATGTAGGATAAAATGGATATTGGTCTTCCTTGCATTGTAATCAATAGTGTATGGGGGAACTTTTCTTCTCCTGAATATCAGTATGTAGCATCCTGTTTTGTAAATCCATTTTATTTTGTTTTTATCCGTGTTTTGCACATCTGTTAGATTTTTAAAGACTTTAGGATCAGATTAAGATCTTGGTTCTAATTTAATTCCTTTCTCAGTAATTACTTACGTACTGACTGTTACTTCCTCAGGATACACACTGGGCAAGATTTCAATTCAACCACTGTCCAGAGTACTTATTCTGCTCTAAGTGATCTTTTAGAGGCTTGATTTTTACCTGGGAGATTGACACTATTGGGTCCTGTGGAATCCAGGGATAGGGAAGTTGAAGAGAGGTCTTTGCTGGTGTTCAATTCTGCTGTGGCAACAAACAACAGCATTGCCTCATGGGGCCAAATTAAATTAGATTAGAGCTAGCTCTTTCCAACACTGCACTTTCTAATCTGAGGAAATGAGGGTTCCCAGTGAGAGCCCAGGCTGTCTACACCCTGTATGTTCATCTGGACTGGGATCTGAGAACGTGTTCCCTACACAACCCCAAGGTATCCTTGAAGTTGAGTGCACTGTGAGACCAGAAGCATCTGGAAGAATTATTGCCTACACGTTGGGCTGTGACATTTGCTTTCTTCCATGGGTATGCGTTGGTAACACTGATCCTGTGGAGACTAATTCTTTTTCCTAAGGCCCTGTAACTGTAGTATTGGGACAGTAGTTACTGCAAATAATGATGGCATGTGAGCTTTTCTTACAGTGGATAACTTTGAAAGAAAGGTCAGAAGTAAAATGAAATCTAAGCCATAAAACTTTTCTTCATTAAAATTTAATTTGCTCAAAATACCTATAAAAATGGGCTAATTTCTAATTGTTGGAACTGATTGAAACCTATTTCAAGGCACAACAAACAGTGCAGATAATTGGAGAAATAAAAATACCAAGCTAAGTCTGTTTGCCCATAATGCTTCCACAACTCATTGCTGGCTTGTTCACCAGGAAAACTCCTCGATTGGCAGGAGCTCAAGAGCGTCCACTTGGGGTGATGGGTGGCTGGTCCTCCCCTGTCCTCACATGGCACTTTCAAATAACTTCGTTAGGACTGAAGTGTCATTTTCTGGTCTGGGACTTAGACTAGGGTTTGAACTTGGCATCTTTCTGCTAATCTCAGACAAGCTATGTAACTCTTTGGAGGCTCAGCCAATGTGTTTCTAAAATGAGATAGTAGTAATACCTAACTTACAGGTTTGTTAGGAAGATTAAATGAGTTACTTTATTTAAAGGACATGGCATAGTGTCCTGCACAGAGTTAACCTGTGTACTTATTACCATTCCCCAAACTACGTTGTTAGCTCCTTTGAAGACAGAACTTGCACCTGATCATTTGAATCGATGACTCTGATTCTTCTTGCTTGGTAGGTGTTGGATAAGTATTTATTGAATAAATACATTTCATTGGCATTTTAAAATAAATTACTACTGTTATTCATTCTTGGTTCATCTCAATTGCGAGTTTCTTTTCTACTAAAGGAACCTCTGCCTTTTTCTTATTTACACTTTGTCCAGCAGCCCAGGACTGTGTTACTGTTTACAGCTTCCTGTTTGTGTACCTGCATCAGCCATTTAGGCAGCTGTTGGAGGCTGGAGAGGGGTGGCAGAAACTCTTACTTAACCAGCTATTTGCAGCTTGTCAAAGAAAAGGCCTTAATTTGCCTTCTGAGTAGCACTAATTAGCTCTCCGGTTCTCTTTCTGTCTGTCTCATCCCTTTCCAAGGGGCAGCATTGATTTTCTCCTCAGGGAAATTTCTGTTGACTTTTCCTTCAGTGATTAAAATGTAAAAATGCAGAAAAAGGGCTACCCAGCATTACTGGAGTCCTGACCATTGTCCAGCCAGCCGGAGGTCACTCCAGCCACCTCTGTTCTGTATTACTTCACTCCCTCTTTCCTTCCAGCTCATCTGATTGACTTTGGTGAAAAAGTTATTTTAGGAAGAATGCATTAGTCCGCTTAGTGACTCTAAGCTTTTGCTTTGTTTTTAACCCACTTAATAAAATCTTCAGAAAAGCACCAGCTACTTTTGATTCATGTACCATACAGAGCACTTGAAGAATGGCTCACGAGTGTCCTGACACCCACAGTGTTTAGGGAGAGGAGGGATGAGCACTGCTTGGGTTACTTTAGAGAAAATTAAATCATCTTGTGTGTGCGTATTAGCTGAAGAAGGGGGCTGTGATTGGGTAGAGGTGGGAAGAAAGATCTTTGCATATGAATGTTAATATTCTTCCCTTCCAGCCCTGAGTTTTGTGAGCCTTTGAAATAAAGCAAACAGCATTTTTTTTTTTAAAGGCAACAGCTTTCTAACAGGGGCTTCTGTCATTCTTGCATCCAACCTGAGTTTTGCTGAAATGGAAATTTGCCTTTAGATTTCCAGACTCATAAATAATGTTCTGATAAAAGAACCAATTCTGGTTTAAGCTGTAATATTTATAGCCTGGCTTTTGTTTGATGTTGGGAACAACATTCAAAACAGTAAGATTTAAACCACAATTAAATTTCATTTTTCTTAACTTTCAATTACTTGAGAGGTGGAGGAGAGTAGTGGTGAAGAGCCCTGCTACCTGGGTCCAAAGCTCCACCTCTGCCTGCTGCGTGCCTGCACAAGTTACTTAACCTCTCTGTGTCTTAATTTCCCTATCTACAAAAACGGTAATGATAGTAGTACTCATCCTGTAGAATTATTTGACATTTAAATGAGTCACAAAGTACATGCTATATGTGTGTTTGTTAAAGTGGTATTATCTATACTTAAGTCCAGTTAAGGAACAGATTTGTATATTATTCTTCAAAATACAGAACATCATCAAATGTCAGCAGCTGGTGATAAAATTATTCAGGTAATATGAAAATGAGATAGACATAGACTTAAGAAATTTAACTGACAGGTTTTGGCATTCTTTAAAGTATAGAATATGTGCTTTTGCTTTCGTAACTTATTAAAACACAACTCATTGTTACTAGGGGATGTGAAGGGGAGAAAGCTGCTTCTTAGTGCTTTGGAAATTGGAGCAGACAGAAGGCAGAGGTCGGAGGAGACAGACACAGTCAGTGTGCAGAGGAATCAGGTAGCAGCAACCCAAACTCCCAGCTGGTCATCTGAGAGCAGGAAGCCAGCCGTGGAGGGTTGGGTGAGAGGGGTCTCAGAGCTTCACAGTGTCAGGAATGGATAAGCTGATAAAGACCGAGGTACTAGAAATAGAGTTGTCCCCTGTGATTCCAGGACAGAGGTTATTTCTCTTCTGGCCTGTCTTGATGATGTCTGCTTTGTACATACAGACAATGGCCGGCTGGCATGCCCTGGCAATCACAGAAAGAAGCTTCGCAGATGTACCTGCCCTGGATTATTTCAGAAATGGAAGGTGCAGCCTTCTGGGATGGTCCATCAGTTATCTGAACCAGGCCAAACAGCAGAATATATTTTAAAAGATGTAGATGGTTATTAAATATTTGTTGGACAAATAAAACTGCTCAGGACTGTGAAATAAATGTTGAGGAGGTGAATTCATTTTTTTTTTTCCCTTAAAAAAGGCAAAGATAAGACAGTTGGACTGCTTTTGTGTATCATGTAGTCTTTCAGGAAATAGCCAGAAAATAGATTCCTTGAAAGGACCAAAGTACATTTTAAAAATGTGTCATTCCTTTGTACATGAGAAAGATGTCAGTCTTGTAAGGAAAATACATTTTTGCTTTTTTTAAAAAAAAAACTTGAAAGCAATTTGTTGAAAGATAAAAAGAGCTTTACATAAGCTTATGTGGAAGCGGTCAGAAAGGGCTCCATGTATCATTTAGAGACAAACTTCTGGAACATTCCTCAGTCTGAAAGGCCTGAGATCTCATCATTGTCCTTATGGATGTGTCAGAGTTTGAGATGATCTCTTTCAGACTGAAAGCATTCTCTTTAAGAGTTTTGAAGGAAGAGCCTGTAATCTCAGCACTTTGGGAGACTGAGGCGGGCAGATCACAAGGTCAGGAGATCAAGACCATCCTGGCCAACATGGCGAAACCCCGTCTTTACTAAAATACGAGAAAAATTAGCTGGGTGACCATGGTGGTGCACACTTGTAGTCCCAGCTACTTGGGAGGCTGAGGCAGGGGAATTGCTTGAACCCGGGAGGCAGAGGTTGCAGTGAGCCGAGATCAAGCCACTGCACTCCAGCCTGGCGACAGAGTGAGACTCCATCTAAAAAAAAAAAAAAGTTTCTCCCTTTTAAATTGGCTCCCTCTCAATGCAAAGACTAAGGTGTGGCATGTTTCTTTTCCTCTGCAATTGAAGCACCGTCCTCAGCATCTGAAGTTACATAGGAAGCCGCCAAGCATGGGCTTCCCTGACAGCGCACAACCTCGGGGCGCCTTGGTTTTCATGGCCGTCTTCATCAGCTTGGGCTGCTGTAAAAAAGTCCCATAGACTGGGCGGCTTCTAAACAACAGACATTTCTTTCTCATCGTTCTGGAGGTTGGAAGTCTGAGATCAGGGCACCAACATGGTCAGGTTCTGGGGAGGACCCTCTTTGGGGCTGCAGACAGCTCTCTTCTCATGGTGTCCTCACAGGGTGGAGGTAGTGAGGCTCCTGGGGGCCTCTTTCTAGAGGGGCACTCATCCCATTCATTAGCGCCCCACCCTCGTGACTGAATCACCTCCAGTGGCCCCACCTTCTAGAACCATCACATTGGGGGTGATAATTTCAACATGTGACTTTTGGGAGGACATAAACACCAGCCCACCCTGCCTTTTCTCACAGTATCTCAGGAAGCCACAGACATCACTCCTCTTGTCCTTCCCAGTGGCCTCTGAAGGCCATTCCCAGAGGCAGCAAAGGCAATCCATGCACTTCCAAGCTTTTTGTAAGTGCAGCTCAGAGAAGGAAAAAGCTTTTCTTGGTTCGAATACTGACTGCAATGATTAACTTACCTCCCTACCTATGAATATTAATCATTATAAGTTACTGATTTTGCCAAATGCTTACACTGTGTCAAGAGCTGCTAAATATTTTACATTTGGGATTTCACTGGACTGTCAATTAAGTAGGGACTATTATTATTTCCATTTTACAGAGAAGGACATTGAGGCTTAGAGTTTAAGCAGCTTGCCTGCAAGTCACATAGCTGAGTGGCAGAGTTAAGATCTGTGCCCATATTTGCATATTGCTTATTACTTCCCGATTGCAGCTTTTCTTGTCCTCTTTTCACCCTTTCCCATTACCCTCTCTGTGTGCAAATAGCCATATTTTCACAATCTAGTGGTTTATTAGACCGAACTGTCTTGAGGAGAGAGACCCATGTGTTTCATCTTCATGGGCCCAGCCAGACCTCACACAAGACATAGAGAAAGGCCTTGACAAAGGTTGATTGGCTGAGTGGATGAACATTCTTTTTATGTCTAAGCATAAAACTTAGCTCTGAATAATCATGTGCTACTGTCAATTGTAGGGAGGCCAAGATTGAGCTTTCCATGGTGTTTTTTTGTAAAAACTATATGAATTTTCCATTGCACAAGACAGGGGAATAAATCCAGTTTCCTGGGGCCAAGAAATGATTGCAGGGATTATAGACTGGTACTGCTCCTTTTACATTCTACAGTACAAGACCTTGTGATTTGTTGTAATCACAGTGGAACTTGAAGGAAAGTGATGGTACCATGGATTGGGGTCCAGTGAAGAAGCTAGGGTTAACTTCTGTGCACTTTACATGTCTGAAATGGCGTAGTCAGCCCCATTTGATTTTTACAAAAGATATTCTTAGAAGAGTCTAATCTTTTACCTTTAGCTTGAGGACCTGTTTGAGCTGCAAGTCTTTGCAATATGAGTTTTTCCATAACAACATCTTTCAGAATTCATAAGTATGTTCACGAGTGCAGTTAGAAACACCTAGAAAGTTCCAAAGGAACATTTTGAAAACCTGAGTCATTCTTTCTCATTTGAAGAAAACTTTCAGAATTTCTTAGGAAAATAAACCTCTACTTCAAAAATAAGTGCCCAAGCTATTTAAAGATTAAAACAGAAGCTTTCTATGAGCCAGCATTGAATTACTTATAACAAAGTCTACGGGATTTTTTTTAAAGACAAATTTCTGGAGATTTCTTAAACTGTTATACTGACTAAATTTAGGTCCTTAATAATAATAAAAATGTGTGTGGTGCTTTCACAGCTTACCATTTATAAACTCCTTTCACATAATTAATCTAACTTTACTCACAAAACAATCTTAGGCAACCCTGTATTGTTTTCATAGCCATTGTACATTTAAGGAAACAGTCAGAGTAGCTAAGCGACTTTCCCAAGGCCACGTGCCATAAGGGACATTGCCAGGTTCAGGTTGGTTTTCGGATCTGAAGTCTCATACTCTTTTCACTGCAGGATGCTGTTTCCACACATGAATCTATGGAAAGATAGCACCATTTCCCTCTCATTAATTTTACTTACTTGAATTAATCTCACTGGTTAATCACAATGGACAAAGTTGGAATCAATCACTAGCTGGCATTCTAAATCCATATTGCATTGACGACGAGGATGACCTCATTGCCATTGTCATTACCCTTCCTGTACACATGAAAACATGAAGCTGCAAGTGTGATGGTATATGTTTAACACTCCTCTTACTGGGGAAAAAGAAAAAAAAAAAGGTAGAGATAGAGTCAGGCTCTTTCTTTGCATTAGTTGCTAAGCAGCAGCCATTTCATTGTAAAGGAGACCCAGTTCAAGTAATGGCATAGGTATTCCAAGAATAGTATTTCATTTTTATAGCAATTGCACTTCAGGTCTCCAGAAAGCATATGCTTCTGTGGCTCAGTGACTTTTAGGGGAAGAAATAGCCACCTCAACATATTTGTTGAACATATGGAGAAAATTCAGTATAGCTGATTACCTAATAACCAGACTTCCGTGAGCCACACGTGGTTCACAGGGGCAGCAGGTTCAGGCTACCTGCAGTTTGAAGGATTTGGAAGTCTCCAGAAAATACTGCTGACAAACAGGTACGTTTTGAGGCTGTATTTGACATTCACCAATACCATCTCAATGGAATAGTCTGGGTAATTTAGAATTCTAAGGGTATTGAAATAATATGGTATAGAACAAAATTTTGTTGTTGCAGCCAAGGGGTTGGATGGTGCCAGGATTTCATTGTATTGAGCTTTTACTGGCAGCTGAAAGCTCTTCAAAATGAAGATAGAAAATACGGTACAAGACAAGCATAATTCATGGAGCTCAGTTTATCAGAAGGATCTGAGTGCAGAGGAGGACGTATACTTAATGTCCCAATGGGTATGTGTGTGAAGGGGTGATGTCAATATATAAAGCTGTCAGGTGCTATATTTTTTGATTGCACTATCACTATTAATTTTGAAGGTGGATTGATCTGTGTGTGGAAGCCTGGAAGCCCTTGGCCCTGCCTTTTAAGGCATTTCTGCCATCTCTGTTGTAATTTGCCAAACTATTGTGGAACTTATGTGTATCTATACAAATGTATTTTCTTCAGAGAATTGCTTCATGGAGTTGTTAAGGGAGCAAACTTTGTTGTTTTCTAAGAGTGTGCTGCATAATACCACTCCTCACCATTTCACTCCTCAAGATATTTGAGAGAAAATGCCCCTTTCCAGGAGCAGCTGGTATGCTTGGAAGCTTGTCTTTAATTTCCAGTAAGTTGCCCTTCCATTTAAGGCAAAGTACCTTTTCCAGGAACTAAAATTCAGACTCAGAAGAAGTAATACATGGATGAATTCACAAATGGTGAATGGTTATTCCCACTGCGGTGCTGGGTTCATTAGTATGGTTGGTTTTAGCATCTCTCGAACAATTAATGCCTCTTGTATATGTTTCATCATGTACTTTTACAATGACTCAAAACAGCTTTAGCAAAAGCACCTGTGTTATATGAACCCAATATATAGATGGTGAAATCAAGACAAGAAAGGCTGGGGAGGAGAGATCTAAAACATTGACTTCCTGGCCTGGCCTAAAACCCATAGAAGGGCAAGATCCTAAGTGTCTCTCAGAAAAAGCATATCTGGGAGGTGCTTGATGATATACCTTCAACATTAATATGAGGTCCTACTTGCCAAGAACTGTGAAGTGCTTTACATATATGGTTTCAGTTAATTCTTATCACAACTTTATAAGGTAGATGCTTTTACTATACATAGCTTTACAGAAAAGGAAACTGAGGCACAGGATAATGAAATAATATGTCAGGGCCTCACCATCAGCCAACGGTGGAGCCAGGGTTTGAATTTGAGAACCCCCTGTCTAGTGCACTTAAGCATTATTCTGCGCTATATTCCTATATGCATCCAAAACCCTGTTTTTCCTTTTAGGAATGACCTTTGTCCTCTTGTGTGTAGCCTTGGGGGGCTGTACATCAAGGTGCCTGGCTCTCCACCATGGTAACCAATGAGGCCTTTGGAAGCTGTTGTAGGGGGGCTTCCTCTCACCACCCTGATAGCATCTTAGGGCAAGTGTATGACTTGAGCTTGGATGACCAGACTCTCTTGGACTTGGACTTTTAAAGGATTGTCAAAGGGATTACCAATTTGTTCATATCCACTGACAGTGCCCTGGTAGGACAATTCCTGCTGCTCTGGTTCTTGTCTTTATTCCAAGCATGGGTTGTGATATGGTTTGGCTTTGTGTCCCCACCCAAATCTCATCTTGAATTGTACTGTCATAATTCCCATGTGTTGTAGGAGGGACCCAGTGGGAGGTAACTGAAGTGTGAGGATGTGTCTTTCCCCTGATGATCTCATGATAGTGAATAAGTCTCATGAGATCTGATGGTTTTATCAGGGTGAGTTTCCCTCCACAAGCCGTCTCTTTGCCTGCTGCCATCCACGTAAGACGTGATCTGTTCCTCCTTGACTTCGCCATGATTGTGAGGTCTCCCCAGCCACGGGGAACTGTCAGTCCAATAAACCTCTTCTGTAAATTGCCCAGTCTCGGGTATGTCTTTATCAGCAGCATGAAAACAGGCTAATACAGTAAATTGGTACCAGGAGTGGGGTGCTGCTGAAAAGATACCTGAAAATGTGGAATCAACTTTGGAACTGGGTAACAGGCAGAGGTTGAAACAGTTTGGAGGGCTCAGAGAAGACAGGAAAATGTGGGAAAGTTTGGAACTTCCTAGAGACTTGTTGAATGGCTTTGACAAAAATACTGATAGTGATATGAACAATAAGATCCAGGCTGAGGTGGAGATGAGGAACTTGTTGGAAACTGGAGCAAAGGTGACTCTTGCTTTGTTTTAGCAAAGACTGGTGGCATTTTGCCCCTGCCCTAGAGATTTGTGGAACTTTGAACTTGAGAGAGATGATTTATGGTATCTGGTAAAAGAAATTTGTAAGCAGCAAAGCAATCAAGAGGTAACTTGGATGCTGTTAAAGGCATTCAGTTTTATAGGGGAAGCTGAGCATAAAAGGTCAGAAAATTTGCAGCCTGACAATGCAATGGAAAAGAAAATCCCATTATTCAAGCTGGCTGCAGAAATTTGCATAAGTAATGAAGAGCTGAATGTTAATCACCAAGACAATGGTGAAAATGTCTCCAGGGCTTGTCAGAGGTCTTTATGGCTGTCCCTCCCATCACAGGCCCAGAGGCCTAGGAGGAAAAAATGGTTTCATGGGCTGAGCCCAGGGACCTCTTGCTCTGTGCAGCCTATGGACTTGGTGCCTTGTGTCCCAGCCACTCCAGCCACGGCTAAAAGGGGCCAAGGTATAGCTCGAGTTATTGCTTCAGAGGGTTCAAGCCTTAAGCCTTGGAAACTTCCACATGGTGTTGAGCCTGCAGGTACATGGAAGTCAAGAATTGAAGTTTGGGAACCTCCACCTTGATTTCGGAGGACGTACGGAAATGGCTGGATGCCCAGGCAGAAGTTCACTACAGGGGCAGGGCCCTTGTGGAGAACCTCTGCTAGGGCAGTGCAGAAGGGAAATGTGAGGTTAGAGCCCCCAAACAGAGTCCTCCTGGGGCACCACCTAGTGGAGCTGTGAGAAGAGGGCCACTGTTCTCCAGATCCCAGAATGGTAGTTCCACCGACAGCTTGCACCGTGCACCTGGAAAAGCCACAGACACTCAATGCCAGCCTGTGGAAGCAGCCAGGAGGGGGGCTATACCCTGCGAAGCCGCAAGGGTAGAGCTGCCCAAGACCATGGGAACCCATCTCTTGTATCAGCATGACCTGAATGTGAGACATGGAGTCAAAGGTGATCATTTTGAGCTTTAAGATTTGACTGCCCAGTTGAATTTCAGACTTGCATGGGGCCTGTTGCCCCTCTGTTTTGGCCAGTCTCTCCCATTTGGAATGGCTGTATTTACCCAACGTCTGTATCCCCATTGTACCTAGGAAGTAACTAGCTTACTTTTGATTTTACAGGCTCATAGGCAGAAGGGACTTGCTTTGTTTCAGATGAGACTTTGGACTGTGGACTTTTGAGTTAATGCTGAAATGAGTTCGGACTTTGGAGGGACTCTTGGGAAGGCACAGTTGGTTTTGAAATGTGAGGACATGAGATTTGGCAGGGGCCAGTGGTGGAATGATATGGTTTGGCTCTGTGTCCCCACCCAGATCTCATCTTGAATTGTACGCTCATAACTCCCACATGTTGTGGAATGAGCCCATGGGAGGTAATTGAATTATGGGACGGGTCTTTCCTATGCTTTTCTCATAATAGTAAATAAGTCTCACGAGATCTGATGGTCTTATAAGGGGGAGTTTCCCTACACAAGCTCTCTTTTTGCCTGCTACCATCCATGTAAGTTGTGACTAGTTCCTCCTTGCCTTCTGCCATGATTGTGAGGCATCCCCAATCACTTGGAACTGTAAGTCCAGTAAACCTGTTTTTCTTCCCAGTCCTGGGTATGTTTTATCAGCAGCATGAAAACAGACTAATACAGATCATCAGTCTTTCTATTCATTGTGAACTATCCAACATCTTCCCGATAAAATTCCTTTTTGGTTAAGTTAACTAGGTGGTTTACAAAAGGTCTAACAGATAAAATGTCATTGGCGAATGGCCCACCAGCCTCTGCTTGTGAATGTCCTCAGTGCCAGAGAGCTCTTGGATACATTAGGGGGATAGTTACACCATTGGTCAATTCTAATTGTTAGAGAGTTTTTGTTATAGGAAAAATGAATATATTATCATTTAGTGAATACTTAGTATGTGTTAGGAAATTTGTTGCCTCCTTTTTGTCATTTTCTTGTTTAATTCTCACAACAACTCTGAGTAATCATTATTGTACAGATGAGAAAACTGTGTCTCACAGAGGGGAAATAATTTAAGTCAAAGTGCTATTAATTGATGGAGTCAATTAATTGGATTCAGACTCAGTTCTAAGTCACCTAAAGCCCCTATTTTTTCCCATTACATTCTGCTGTCTTCGTGTTGAGTCTGAAACTCACTCCTGAATTTTTTTACCTACTTAATATTACATTGTACTTCTGGAGGACATTCAGGATAATACCCTTTCCTTTTCTGTATAACAGGTCTTCGAATATTTGAAGTCAAATACCACATGCCTCTTTAGCTCTTGTTTCTTTAGACTGCACCATCTCCACTTTCATTCTATCCCTTATCCAAAAGTGGTTTTCAATCAACTTCACTTTTCTGGCTCTTTCTAATTTGACAGCATACTGGGTTATCCATGGCTTTCTTCATAAAAATGCAGCACTAAACTAAAAATGTGGTTCAACCAAGGTCACCATTAGCACATATGGTGCCTTTGTTCAAATTAGAAACAGGTTTCAAGTCTGGGATGCATGAATTTACAAAAGTTCTCTTGCACTCCAGAGCACAGTCAGCTCCAGCTAGGACCTCTCCTGTGGTGGGGGGCACTGAGGCTGGATTTCTGTCCCCATCTGCTCCTCCTTTGGATCCTCTGGTGCAGGATACACCTACATACCATAGGCATAGCTTTGGGGACTTCATTAGCTTGCTGTGGCTGTTGGTTGTGGATATGGATTAGTATGGGTGTGGACCAATTGCTGTGAAACTCATTCCAAAAGTCCAAAAGTTGAATATCCAGACTGCCAATTTAACAAATTGCTGATAATATTTCCAAAGTTTTGCTTATGTTGCAGCCATTTCACTTAAGACTGGCCATTTTAGCTTGGCTAAGTGTTTACTTGGCTTGTTTCCTACTTATTTCAGATGCCAAGCCCTTCTAGAATGTTCCACATTCATCCCTTCCTCTGTCCATCCATCTGTCCCTCCTTCCCTCTCTTTCTCTCATTTTTCCTAAATAGGAAGGGGCGAGCTCTCTCTTAAGTTCTATTTACTATTATCTCTATTTTTCAGACTTATGCCTGCATCGTCCTCCTTTTGACCCTGCTGCTAGTGGAGAAATGCCTGTGACCAACTCTTCCAAAAACTGGCTTAAGCTATTTGAGAGGTTTTGGCGAACTTTCTTTCAGTGAGTTGACACAGAGCCAATGAAGAAATCCACGTGGACTTTGGCTAAAACTATATTTGGTGGCCAAGAAAATTACTTATTTTATCCAGAGAACAGCATTTTACTATTTTAAGTACAAAGGCTATGCCGTTCAATACAGTGGGCACTAATCCCGTGGACCTACCAAAACTAATTAAGTTAACTAAATTTGAAATCCGGTTCCTCCTTCACACTAATCACACATTGAGTAAATAAGGGCCATATGTAGCTAGTAGCTGCCGTGCTGGACAGCACAGACACAGAACATTTTTGTCATTGTGGAAAGTTCTGTTAAATAGCACAGCGTTGTGGGATTAGGGTCAAGATACTAATTTATCAAAATTACAGAAGCCTCTAGACAGCCATCCTTGAATGATAACCTTGAATGATGAAGTTCTTGAATTACGAAGTCTAGTTCCCCAAGTTAACAAGTGGTACTTTCAGGGCGTAACTAGGAAGGAGAGAGAACTGTAGACAGGAAACGTGGGGAGAGTCCTCTTTGGTGTTCCGCATCATCCTGCCTGTCCTGTGTTCCTCTCCTCACCACAGTGGTGACTGAAGATAAGGGTAAAGACAGAGAGTTTGTCTTCTCTTTCCTTTGCAAACTGCATCTTCCTCTGCTTTGCCAGACATATTGAGCATTAGATGTAAGAGAATGTGTTCTATAGCTTTTGGGCGGCCTGGCTGTTTTGCCATCTAAAATAGTTTAGCTTGTGGTAGCTGCACTTGGAGGTAGAATAAAGGTTATGGGAAGAGCATTATTGCTTCTCCAGCAATTAATTCCTAAAATTTGGGTAAGAGGATCATTCAGGATGAAGGATACGAACTTAGAATGTGGATGTGTAGCTTCAGGTTATGTCTGTGTCACAGAAATTGTTTTTTATGCCCTTATATTCTTAACATCAGTTCCCATCATGTTCAATAAATATTTATTGTAAATTCACTAGGGAGGCATAGAAGTAAATGCATGGACTTATACTTTTACTGTGGCTCCCCTGATTCCTAGGGGAGAGACCTTAGGAAGCTGTGAAAAGAGCTTCAAGGACAGAGCAAAAGCCCCAGGAGAATCTGTGTGTGTTTGTGTGGATTCTATCTGGTGCTTTGAACTGCCAATATTGCACACAAGGGTGTTCTAAAAATAACTCAAGTAATGTGCATTCTCTGCTGAAGGGACTGAGATAATTCGTGAGGATGATGAGAAATGAAAAAGGAGAGAAGCTTTAGAAGATGAGAAATGAAATACATGCATCTCAATGGTCTCTGAGGCTCTTCCACGCACTGAGTGCTTTCTTTGAAGTCTTGGTATTGAAAGCTGGGAAAAAGTACTTTAAAAAAAGCATCACTGGGAGAACATTGGGGTTTTCTCACCTGTTTTATAGCATGAGGAGTCCTCTCGATAAAAACTTACCTATGTTGTAAGAATAGATATGGAATACTAATTTGTTATGTGTGCAAGACACTATTTCAAGCCCTTGGTGAGGAATCAAAATTGAATAATAAATGATTTTTACCTTAAAGTTGTTTCAAGTTGCTTATAACTTATTGGAGAAAGAAATAAAAAAAAAAGTCCACTATGTGCCAAATGCTATATGAACTGCTAGAAATAAAAGAGAAATAAGAATCTCTGTTATCAAGAATTTATGGCTTGGTGATAGAGAGAAGCAAGACATTGACCTGTCTACAGGGTGATAAATACAAAGATAGCAGGCGGTCAGCGGGCAGGATGGGGGAGCCCTGAGAGAGGGCACTTATGTCTGAGTGGAGAGTGGAGGATCTGCAGCAAGTGATGGTTAAATGTGCCTTGAAGGAGGAAGAGAAGATAACCAGGTGGAGAGAGGAATTAAAGGACTTGTTCATGTCATTGATTGAATGGAGAAAACATACTCAGGGTTCTAAATGGCAAACTAGAAACAGAATTTTAGAACACAGTCCATTTGCTTCTAATCTCTCCTGAAAAGCTCTCAAAGTAGATTATTTGAATATTTGAAGGAATGAAGGGCTTTAACAGGTTCCACTAAACTAGAATTCCACACATAAATGACCTTTACTAGAAGTTATATCTATTCTGTGCTTCTTAGACATCAGCAGCTTGAACAAAGGTAAAGCAGCAGGCATAGCGTGATGCACATGATTGTATCTGGATCTGGGTGATAGGAACACAAAAGTGGGAGAGGTTAGTTCTGTTTGGGAGAAGTTTTCTTGGAGCACTGACTTTAAAGGGTTGGTAGGATTTCAATAGGAGGAGATGGGGACACAAGGAGGGAGAGTATGGAAAGTGTTCCGGGCAGCAGGAATTGTATGAGAAAGGACACAGTGGTAGAAATGTATGACGTATTTGTGCAGCAGTGTGAATGGTGATGAAGTAGTTTGGGTTGCGCATAAGGATAGAGTGGAAGATAAGGCAGGGAAGGTTAGTTAAATGCTCATTATGGAGGACTTTGAATGCCATCAGAAGAATTTGGATTTTGTAGTTAATAGGGAGCCATTGGAGGTTTTTGAGCCTATAAGTGATGCTCTGTACTCAGCTGTGGGGAGGTCCTTGTTCTCTCTGAAGCCATTGCTGGTTACCCTGCATCCAGAGTTGCTGTTATAGCTGCAGGTCATTCCTGTGCAAGTGACACCTCCACCCTGCCCTGCCTCCAGACACTCCAGTATGGACAATAACTTTTCTTCCTCCTCTAGCACATGAAGAAGGAAGGGGGACCCCTGTTCTCTCTGCAGGGGCCATGGTGGCTGAGAACCAGGCTTTTCTCATGCCTTAGGAATAATAGGAAGTAGGGTGAGTTTCTAGTCTCAGATTGAGACTAGATATCTAGTCTCCAGACTGAGACTAGATATCTAGTCTCCAGATTTGTGAAAGATTGAGTAAGGAGAATTTGAGATGTCCACAGAGTTTGAACGTGAAACTCATTTTTACATAAAGGAATACAATAAATGATGTTCAGATTTGATGCCATTCATTATTACTTTAGCAAAATAACATTGTCCTAAGTTCTATACAGGTAAATACACAGAAAATTCTGGAACGTGGCTTGCCTCTGAGCTAGGCACTTTCCCTCTAAACTGTTTGGATAAACTCGCCTGTGCCTGCCGCCCCCCTCCCCCTGCCAAATCACATCATTGGACTTTAAAAAACAAAAATGAAGTGGATAGGTTTTTTCCCCCAGATTCCAATACCTAGAAATCATTGAACAAAGTAATAGGAGAAATGTGTGTTCTGAATTTATTAGAAAATAGTAGTCAAGCAGCTTAAACATTGTTCACTGTCAGAGGCCTGTGTTACTGTCTAACAGTGTTACATGAATAGAGATTGGCTGGACCAGTTAATAGAAATACAGATAATTTTGCAGCTAAGAAAGATTTGCCTTTAGCCGCAAACCACACACTCTTTTCAGACATAATCTTCAGTAAATGGAGTGCAACATTGTGGAGGAAAGTCAGTGTGACCAATTCTGACTGCTGGCTTTCAGGCCTGTTCCAGAAGGATTAGGACAATGGCCGGCTTATTCTCTGCATTCTGTACATGCATTGCGATGCCTGAGAGCTGGCTCACACTCTGCATTTTGGAGAAATCGTCTTTTTTCTCATATACATGGAAAATAGAGAAACATAGAAAAGAGAGCAACTTTGAGATCAAAGTATTATTAACAGGCAGGAAAAAATAGAGTCTTGGTTTAAGGCCACCCAGAGTGATGAAGAGTCTTGGGCCCACAGGCCCACATGACCTGCCTGACTTGGAGATACAACCTACAAACTGACTTCATGATTAAGAAGTTAAAAACTTGATTTTTCAACTAAATCCAATTGTTAATAATGTGGAGACTACTAAGCAGGGTCATAATTCTAGTCAATAATACTAAATTCAAAGATGTAAAACTTCGTATTTTTTTCTTGTTACTTAATAGAGGCAGTTTTATTTTAAATGAAAAAAAGCGTGTCCCACAATTTTCTTTCTTGATAGCCTTCATTCGAAAAGGTTTACTTTTCACTGCCCTAGACTGACAAAGACATAAACAAATTCAGAAAACAAGTCTGTTAATGTGTCACTGTCCATCCATGTTAGAAAATACTACTGCCTACCACTGAGTGTGTGTGTATGTGTGTGTGTATGTGCACGTGAGTGTGTATGTGCGTGTGAGTGTGTGTGTATGTGCGTGTGTGTGTGTATGTGTGTGTGTGTAAATGTGTGTGTGTGTATGTGTGTTGGGGGGTGCATGCCTGTGTAAATGGGCGTTGTTCATGTCACTTGCTAATCTTCAGATAGGTCTCATTCTCTGAGCCCCAGTGTCCTCATCTGAAAAATGAGGCTAATGATACCTATTTCCCAGCATGGCTATTGGTGCTGATTGGAATAATGTGTGCACATTGTAAATTTTATAGCCTTATAGCCATGTAAGATATTGCTGTCACCACCACCATGCTTCATCACATGTATGCCATCTGCCATGGGATAATGTGAAGACATTACAAACTTCTTAGGGTAATGAAATTTCTTAACACCAGCTCTGGAGCCTAGGTTTATAAATGGTACAGATTGTTTTGGAGATGTGCAAATGCAGTTATTTGAGGGTTGGCCAGCTTTTGGGTTTCATTGTTAAATATAATATTTATTTAACCAAAGTAATATATAAGCAAGACTTAAGGCATAGCTCATAGTTAGAACTACAGAGCTTTATTGTGGAAGACAGTGTGGCAATCCCTCAAAGAAATACCATTCAATCCAGCAATCCCATTACTGGGCATATACTTAGAGAAATAGAAATCATTCTATGATGAAGACACATGCATGCATATGTTCACTGAAGCACTGTTCACAATAGCAAAGACATGGAATCAACCTAAATCTCCATAAATGATAGACTGGATAAAGAAAATGTGGTGCATATATACCATGGAGTACTATGCAGCCATAAAAAGGGATGAGATCATGTTCTTTGCAGGCATATGGATGAAGCTGGAGGCCATTATCCTTAGCAAACTAACACAGGAACAGAAAACCAAATACTGCATGTTCTCACTTATAACTGGGAGCTAAATGATGAAAACACACGGACATATAGAGGGGAATAACACACACTGGGGCCTTTTGGAGGGTGGAGGCAGGGAGGAGGGAGAGGATCAGGAAAAATAGTGGGCACTAGGGTTAATACCTGGGTGAGAAAATAATCTGTACAACAAACCGCCTGTGTAACAAACCTGCACATGTACCCCTGAACTTAAAAGTAAAAAAGAACGACAGGGCTTTAAATAAAACCCAATAGTTCCATTTTCTTTTTTTCTTTTTTTTTTTTTTTTGAGATGGAATCTCACTCTGTCCCCCAGGCTGGAGTGCAGTGGCACAGTCTTGGCTCACTGCAACCTCTGTCTCCCAGGTTCAAGCGATTCTCCTGCCTCAGCCTCCCAAGTAGTTGGGATTACAGGCATGTGCCACCATGCCCAGCTAATTTTGTATTTTTAGTAGAGACGGGGTTTCTCCATGTTGGTCAGGCTGGTCTCGAACTCCTGACCTCAGGTTATCCACCTGCCTCGGCCTCCCAAAGTGCTGGGATTATAGGTGTGAGCCGACGCACCTGGTCAATAGTTCCATTTTCAAGGTCTCTCCCATACTCTCATTTCTTCAGTGTTGTTATGATATATTAACTGTTTCTTCTGGATTCTGCATTTGTATTTATATATCACATACTACTGGCCACTGAGTGCTGTTTGGTAATATTTCTTAACTGTCCCTTCTGAGGTGAGGATTTAGTAGTTCTCTTTTTATCTCACCCTTATGTGTCTCTTCTTCCATCCTTCTGATACACTCATTTAACAATTTTATTTAAATCATTAATAAATGCTTATATTATCATGACTTTGTAAATCTTATCCATAGCCGAGTCACCCAGTGTGCTATGAAAACCTTTTCTTTCTTTTTTTTTCTTTTTTTTTATTAATTTTTTTTGCACACAAAAACAATAAACATTTTCTAAAAATACATACAAACAAAAAGATGCGTATCAAACATATTAGGAAGGTTGCACATGGGAAGACGGGGAATAGAAATGGGGAGTGGGAATCAAAATAAATGAGAGAGGGACTTTATATGGATCAGTGATAATAACTCAATCCTCTATTTGACGAAGAAGGAGAAGGAAGAGGAAGAAAAAGAAAGTGGGGTAAAGGATCAGAAAGGGAGGAAAATAGAAAAAATTAGAGTAGAGTATGACTCCAGGATAGACCTGTTTTGTTGTCACTGAGTTGGTTGGTTGGTTTGTCTGTTGTATTTTTCATGTTTCGCCATGTTGGCCAGACTGGTCTCAAACTCCTAGCCCGAAGTGATCAACCCGCCTTGGCCCCCCAGAGTGCCAGGACCACAGGCGTGAGCCACCACGTCCAGCCCCCAGATTGCTTCTGGCCTCCGTGGTATACCTCCCAGACGGGGCGGTCAGGCAGAGGCGCTCCTCACTTCTTCCCAGATGGGGTGGCTGGGCAGAGGTGCTCCTCATTTCTTCCCAGACGGGGCGGCCGGACAGAGGCACTCCTCACTTCCCAGATGGGGCGACCGGGTAGACGCGTTGCTTATTTCTTCCCGGAAGGGGCGGCCGGGCAGAGACGCTCCTCACTTCTTCCCAGACGATGGGTGGCCGGGCAGAGGCGCGCCTCACTTCCCAGACGATGGGTGGCCGGGCAGAGGCGCTCCTCACTTCCCAGACGATGGGTGGCCGGGCAGAGGCGCTCCTCACTTCCCAGACGGTGGGTGGCCGGGCAGAGGCGCTCCTCACTTCTTCCCGGACGGGGCGGCCGGGCAGAGGCGCTCCTCACTTCTTCCCGGACGGGGCGGCCGGGCAGAGGCGCTCCTCACTTCTTCCCGGACGGGGCGGCCGGGCAGAGGCGCTCCTCACTTCTTCCCGGACGGGGCGGCCGGCCAGAGGCGCTCCTCACTTCTTCCCGGACGGGGCGGCCGGGCAGAGGCGCTCCTCACTTCCCAGATGATGGGTGGCCGGGCAGAGGCACTCCTCACTTCCCAGACGGGGCGGCCGGGCAGAGGCGCTCCTCACTTCCCAGACGGGGCGACCGGGCAGAGGCGCTCCTCACTTCCCAGACAGGGCGGCCAGGCAGAGGCGCTCCTCACCTCCCAGACGATGGGTGGCCGGGCAGGGGCGCTCCTCACCTCCCAGACGGGGCGGCGGCCGGGCAGGGGCTGCAATCCCAGCACCCTGGTAGGCCAAGGCAGGCGGCTGGGAGGCGGAGGCTGCCGCGAGCCAAGACCACGCCACCGCACTCCAGCCCGGGCCACACGGAGCACCGAGTGAGCGAGACTCCGCCCGCAGTCCCAGCACTTCGGGAGGCCTAGGCGGGCAGAGCACTCGGGGTCAGGAGCCGGAGAGCAGCGTGGCCAACATGGCGAACCCGCGCCTGCAGCCAAAGGAGGAAAAGCAGGCTGGCGAGCGCTGGCAGTCCCAGGCAGTCCGCGGTGCGGGGCAGCAGCGAGCCGAGTAGATTACATGCAGCCTGGGGCACAGAGGGAAAAAGAAAGAAAGAAAGAAAGAGGGGGGGGGGGGGGGGAGGGAGGGAGGAAGGAAGGAAGGAAGGAAGGAAGAAAACCTTTTCTTTCTTGTATTATTGGTCTTATTTTAAAACTTATTTTCATATGGACTTACTCATGATTCTTCCACAAAGTTCTTAACAGGACAATAAATGTTTTATTGCATTTAATCGTATCAAATAATGAGTCAGTTTCGTGGTTTTTCTTGTAGACAGCCCTTCTGGTTCCTTCCATCATCTTGCCCTGTCTGAACTGGTTTTTACATAGCTTCCGTCCTTCTCCAATACCTTGACATCCTTCTGCCATTTTCCTCAGGCGGATCCTCTGACTTCCAGATTTCTTAAGCGTCGCACCTCCTTTTCTGACTTATGCCTTGTTTGATGGAACAAACAATTTTAAGAAGGAGAAGAACAACACCAGCCTCCTCAATGAGGTTTTTTCCCCAGGAACTCTCTTCCTATTTTTAGATGACCAACTTGAAAAAGTTTTTCAGGATGTAAAACATCCGCAGGAGCTTCTTTGCAGAGGGTACATGGGAGTTAGATATTTAGAGTCCTTTTATGGCTGAGAATATATATACATTTTACCTTCACACTTGACTGAGAGTTTTTCAGGTTATGGAGTTCTAGATGGGAAATAATTTTACCTCAGAATTGTGAAGGCATTTCTCTGTTGCTGCTGTGCTTACAGAGTCACAGCTGAGAAAAATTCCATTCTAATTCTCAATAACTTTACATCTTTTTCTTTCTTTCTGGTTTATTTTTTAACATTTTTCCCTTTATATATATTGTTTAGGAATTTCAAAACTGGTGTACTTTATACAGGTACATATATTCATGGGTTTTGGGACCTTTTCAGATCTCTTCGCTCTAAAAACTCTTAATGCCAAGAAATTTTCTGGTATTATTTTTTTGGGTTGGGGGAGAATATTTTCCTCCTCCGCAATTTACCAGTTGCTTTTTTCCTGGAATTTATATTAAATAGCTAATGTATCTACTGAACTAGTCCTCTGATTTTTTTTTTTTCCGTTAAAGTTCTCCTTTACCTTTTATTCTTCTTTCTGGGAGATTTCCTCATTTGTTTGCCATCCTTTCACTGGATTTTTAAATTTTTTGTGATCATACTTTTTATTTCTATGAGCTCTTTCTTGTTTTCTGAGGTTCCTTTTTGTTTTATTTTCGTTACATAGCCTTAATATCTTCTTTTATTCATTGAGGGTATTAATAATAATTTTTGGATGTTGTATTCACCCTACATTAACTCTGTTTTCTTCAAAAATTTTCTTCTCTTCATGCTGATAGCTTCTTTTTACATTGGAGGCTATTCAAATGTCTGATGATCCAGTAATAATTAAGAGAGAGGCCCCAAAAGGCTGAATGGAAGCTCGGTGTGCATGTCTGTGACTTATGCTTCACTGTGGGGTCCTGGTTTGTTTTATTGAAAAAACCCTAAACTTTAGCATTTTCTGTTTAGTTTTCTCAGAGAAGAATCCTCCACTTTCCTTAAGAGTTCTACGTCTTTTTTCTGAGGCTGAATAATAATAATAATTATTATTATTTTGGAGACAGAGTCTTGCTCTGTCCCCCAGGCTGGAGTGCAGGGGAGTGATCTCGGCTCACTGCAACCTTCACCTCCTGGGTTCAAGTGATTCTCCTGCCTCAGCCTCCCGAGTAGCTGGGATTACAGGCATGTGCCACCATGCCTGACTAATTTTTGTATTTTTAGTAGAGACAGGGTTTCGCCATGTTGGCCAGGCTGGTCTCGAACTCCTGACCTCAGGTGATCCATCCGCCTCAGCCTCCCAAAGTGCTGGGATTACAGGTGTCAGCCACCGTGCCCTGAGGCTGAATTACTATTATTCAGTGGATAGACTTTCATTTGCTCTCTGCTTTTAGTAGAGGGTCTCACACTCAAACCCAGCTGTGATTGTATTTTCTAGTTCTCTCTGGTGTAGCTTTTTTAGAAACTAAATCTCCAGTCTCATAGCTGTGTGTGGCACATGGGAGTAGTCAGAGGTCCTCAGAATGGGGGTCTAATTACTCTCTAGAAAGGATTCTTCCTGTTTTTGGCTCCTCCTCACACCCTCACCTTCAGCAGTACCTGATGCCTCCAGTTCCTGAGCTTTTCTGGAACTCTGTGGGGTGAACCCACCTCTTTTTGTTTGCTGCTTCCTCCTTAACACATTTAATTTCCAGATTTCTCTACTCTGCCTGCATTCAGCTCACTTCGCAGCTTCCAAAGAGGTTGTCAACTGTCTCTTTGATTGTCATCTCCTGTTTTCTTTCTTTTTTTTTTTTTTTTTCTGATGTATGTCTTTTATTTCCTTGACTTTGATCTTAGTGGGAGTTTCTGGAGAGAGCTGGGCTAAAAGTATGTGTCCAGCTCACCATTAGTGACCTGGAAGTTGCTTATTTTGTTTTGCTTTACAACAATAGAAAAGTTAATGTATTCATGTATTTCTTCAGAATTTTTAAACAATGTTGTTCTTAGTTCCTCTTACTTCCAAAGGACTTTTAAGGGTTTTTTAGATATTTCATCTTTCCCAATTATCTGTCTGCGACCAGGGGCGAATTGGTAATTTTGCATCTTTTTTTCAAGCATTCCAAGTAGAGGAGGCACCCCTGTGACTTCCGTGGCATTCTGCAGCAATTAAGTTGCATTCATTCAGCTCATCATTTACCTCGCAGCCATCAACTCCTTTCAAAATACCTCTTTGATTGTCAGTAACTACTGACGTGGAGCCATCGGCTTCTTCCAGGAACAATGCTCTTCTCTGTAGCCTGCGTTCTCCCAGTTTTCTGGGAAGCCCTGAGACTTGTCATTCTCCTAGCAGCTCAGATGTCATTCTCCTCAAACACCCAGAGTTCATTTAGCACCAGCGAGGTGCTCAGTCTGGGATTTCTGAGGGACCGTCATTGGGGAGAGGCTGTTGCTAATGAGGTGCAAATTGGCGGCAGCTGGGGAGGAGCTGCTCTCTCCTTCTAGGGCTGGGCCCCAGGGGAGGAGGGGAGGGTTGCTCTGACGTTTTCAGAGGAGGTTGGTGAGGGGCCGACTGGAGACTCCTCACCCTTCAGCAAGGCCTGATGCCTGGCTGGGGGAGGCCCTTGCGTCTTGCTGGGAGGCTGGTCTGGTCTCACACAGCCCCACCTCCAGAGTTGCTGCCAGCTGGCTAATTTCTTGGCTGGCTTTTCTGGCTGGATTTACTTGGAAGCAGGAGAGGCCATGATCAGACACGGGATTTTCCCAGACACTGGAGAGAGAGCCAGGAAGACCCACAGTCCCCAGAGACACTGTCCTTGGGATTGGTATGCTAGAAGGTGATGAGGTTGGGGTTTGGTGGTGGAAGAGGGGTTACTGTAGCAACTGTTGAAACAAGAGAGCCCATCCATCTCCCCCCAGCATTTGCCCACCTGTTCTACATGGAAGAGCCTCTTATGCATTAAACTGTTCACCTGAGTGCCCCCACCAGCTGCGCTTCTCTGCTTCTGCAAGGTGCAGCGCTCTCACAATCATTTTCATCTGCAAGGGTCTCTGCCAGAGCTGTGGCAGAGTTGTCTGTGGGATGAATCAGAAACTATGTTCTAATGGAGAGAAAATGGAGGGCCGTGGGTGGATGTGGAATGTTCAGTAGGTAGTTAAATGGCTTTATGTCTCCTGGTCTGTCTGACAAAGTGTGCTGATTGGGGCCTCCTCCTGTGAGATTCGTTTGCGTGATCTTGAGCAAATCTCTTAATTTCTCTGACTTTAGCATCCTTCATCTTTTTTCGCTTTATCTCATTTTTTCTTTTTAAGGAGCACACTGAGTGCTAGCCTAGATGCAAGGATGAGCGAAATGAATAAAATGCAGTCCCCGTCCTCACAGAACTCACCTTCTGGTGGAAGAAGGTGGACATATAAATAACATAGACTTACACATGATGAGAAATGCACTATGTCAAAGGCATGCAGAAAGTGTCATGGGATGATGAAGGAAGGGGCAACGATGCTCTCTGAGAGGGTCAGAGAATGCCCTACAGCGGTAGTGACATTTGAACTAGTTGTTGAAGACTGATTCTGTAGGGGGACAAGGAATAGTAATGGAGGTTTGAAAAAACATGGTGTATTCTAGAAAAGGCGAGTTGTTTGTTGACACTAGCATGCATGTGCAGGATGAACTGGCAGGCTGTAGGGCTGGCAGTGGACTAGGTCAGATGATGAAGAGTGCTTGCCATACAATGAGTTTGGATCTCACCTTCTTGGGGATGGGGCGTTGTGCTGGGTTGTGCAGAAGAGAACCATGATCATTTGCTAAATGAGTAGGCTGGGCCATATGATCATTTAAGATCCCTTGTAGTTTGGCCGGGTGCGGTGGCTCATGCCTGTAATCCCAGCACTTTGGGAGGCCAAGACGGGCGGATCACAAGGTCAGGAGATCAAGACCATCCTGGCTAACACAGTGAAACCTTGTCTCTACTAAAAATACAAAAAATTAGCCGGGCGTGGTGGCGGGTGCCTGTAGTCCCAGCTACTCAGGAGGATGAGGCAGGAGAGTGGCATGAACCTGGGAGGTGGAGCTTGCAGTGAGCTGAGATGGCGCCACTGCACTCCAGCCTGGGTGACAGAGCGAGACTCTGTCTCAAAAAAAAAAAAAAAAAACCCTTGTAGTCTGAAGTTCTTGGATTTTCTGTGTGGGTACAAAGCTGTGGGTCTGGGAACACAGCTTCGTTGAGGAGTGTTATCTGGTGTAACGTCTGTGAGTAGGTGTTTAAATGTGGGCTGTACTCAATAGCTATATTTAAGAGGTAGCATCAAGCAGAGAGTGGAGCACCAGGTTCCCAGTTAAGCTGGAGTTTAAATATGCAAGTCTTGTTTTAGCCTTTGATCATGGTTTTGACCATGGCTAAAGCACTTAATCTGTCGAAGAGCCTTAGGATCATCACCTGTAAAATGGAAATTTCCACTTCTGTGCAGTTGGGAGGGCTTTCTGTAGAAGCTTTATTTGATAATGATTTTTCAGTTGCTTAGGTCATTTGAGGGGAAAAACATTATTTTAAAGTTTAACGTTGTTTCTAATGGTCTTATGAACTATCAACATACATGGAAATAGAAGTTATCTGTGTATTGATTTGTGTGTAATACACTTATGCTGAGTTTTCCCTGAGTTTTTGATCCATAGATGGAGTAAGAATCTGGTGGGAGTTGGAAATACGGGCAAAAAATGGTGGGAGGGCCAGGTGTGGTGGCTCACACCTGTAATCCCAGCACTTTGGGAGGCTGAGTCAGGTGGATCACCTGAGGTCTGGAGTTCGAGACCAGCTGACCAACATGGTGAAACCCTGTCACTACCAAAAACACAAAAAATTAGCTGGGCCTGGTGGCGCATGCCTGTAATCCCAGCTACTTGGGAGGCTGAGGTAGGAGAATCCCAGCTACTTGGGAGGCTTGAACCTGGGAGGCAGAGGTTGCAGTGAGCTGAGATTGCGCCATGCACTCCAGCCTGGGCAGAAATAGCAAAACTCCGTCTCAAAAAACAAAACAAAAAAAATTGTGGGAGTTGGGAATATGTGCAAAAAACGGTGTCACAGGAGCTCAGTTCATGAATGTACAGATACACAAAGCTTAATGGTCCACTTGAGCCATCTGAGGAGTGCACTTGTATGGTTGATGACACGTTTCTGGACTCTTAAGTGTTAGTTTATGCTTATTGAACTTTTGACCTAGAGAATTATTATGGAATGGAATCACATGATGAGCAGTTTGGACCAACTTCAGAGCAATTCTAAATCTCTGATTTGCTTGTTTGCTTTTGGGTTGGGTATATTTTCTTCAATTTTGTCTTAGAAGGTTTTTAGCTTGGTAGCCTGCCATCTTCTCAAAATATTCCCAGTTAGCTCATCTTTGTAACCAAATGGAATAAACGGTTTCTATATGATTCTCATGCTGTAAGACAATGTCATTTGATAGTGTGTAGCCAAGTAATGGTGAAGCCAATAAGAATATTCAAAATCTGGAGCAACTGATAAGGTGTGAGCATGGACACTGGTTGTGGATGACTGATAAGTTCGTACTAGTACATAGTGTCTGATGTTAGCCCCTGCTGTGGCTAAGAAGGCCTGGGACACACATGCATAGGAATAAAACAGATGTGACATATTAAAGACTGGGTAAGAAAGGGTAAGAAAGGCGTGGGAAGGTACCTTTTAGCATTGGCCTCACTCAGATACAGTTTGCATTCTCTACATTCGTAGGACTCTTATCATTGAAATAATCCACTGGTATCTGCAGATTGGTTTTCCAGCAGGAGTGATGATCAGTGTGACCCTCCAAATATCCTCACATCTGGTCTGCAAGGGCTTTATTAATCACTAGTGAAATTATGACCATGGTCTATGACTATAGGACTGTATTGGGGGAAGGTGAGTCACAATTCGACGGCAACAGTCTTTACTTTGTTCTATACACGTAAGAAAAGTACTCATTGAAGAGTATTTTTTCCTGATTCTGAACTCAAATAAACACTTTGTTGTTATTGAATGTACATCACTTGTCACCTTTAGTATTATTTGAGAGTTATAGGTGTATATATTTTGTGGCCTCTAAACAATTGTAAAATCCTGAGGGCAAAGTAGTTAATTCATTCAATAAATATTTATTAAGCACCGAGTATGTGTCAAGCACCTACTGTGTGTTATAGGCACTGAATACAAATGAATTAGACAATAAGACACTTTGAATTGATGGCACTTTGAATTGAATTGATGAAAGGATGATGGGGAATTGTTCAGTTGAAGAGGGATGGGAAGGGTCTTCTACAAAGGTCAAGAGGTCAGCATAAGCAAAGGTATGGCCATGGGAAATGACTTGGCTGATTAGGAAATGAAAAGCAAGTTGGTAACCCAGAAATATAACATGATCAGTTGGGTCAAGAAGTGAGATGAGGCCAGGCGCGGTGGCTCACGCTTGTAATCCCAGCACTTTGGGAGGCCGAGGCGGGCGGATCACGAGGTCAGGAGATCGAGACCACGGTGAAACCCCGTCTCTACTAAAAATACAAAAAAAAAATTAGCCGGGTGTGGTGGCAGGCGCCTGTAGTCCCAGCTACTCGGAGAGGCTGAGGCAGGAGAATGGCGTGAACCTGGGAGGCGGAGCTTGCAGTGAGCCGAGATTGCGCCACTGCACTCCAGCCTGGGCAACAGAGCGAGACTCCGTCTCAAAAAAAAAAAAAAAAAAGAAGTGAGACGAGAATGATAACAGTCTTTGCCACTTAAATTATCATTTTAGTGTTGCTATTCAGTGAAGGAGATTTCGTCATAACTCCCGGGACACTACTGGCATCTAGTGGTTAGAGGTCAGGCTGCTGATAAACATCCTACAATGCACAGGATGGTCCCTCACAACAAAGAACCCTCTGGTTCAAAGTGTCAGTAGTGCCAAGGTTGAGACTCCCATCTTCGGATCTTTTTACATTTGGATTGCATCATTCAGGTCTTAACTCAAAAGTTCCTTCTTTAACAGCTTCCTTACTCACCCCCAATTGTCATATAAAAATTTACCTCTCCTTCTCTGTCACTATTACAAAACCATGTTTTTTGTCTTTATACCTTTTGATACCATCTAATGTTATATTACGCATTTGTTTATTTTTATTATCTGTCTCTCCTCTTTTAAAATATAAGCACCACAAGGTCTTTGATTGGTTCACTGCTGTATCTCTAGAACTTAGAATAGTGTGAGGCACATTAGAAAATGCATGGAAAAGTTCAATATATGGGTGTTCTGAGTGGAAGAATGTGGTAAGTGGGACATAGATTCTGAGTTGCTGGAATAATAATAATAGTTAACATTCATTTTTACCATTGATACTAGGCCCTGTTCCAAGCATTTTGCATGTATTAACTCAATCCCCAAAACAACCTCAGGGGATAGGCATATGATTATTTCCATTCTACATATGAACCAACTGAGAAAGAGAGTTATTTTCCCAAGATGTACATCTAGCAAGGGGCAGTGTTCAAGAGGTAAATTGCCCAAGGTGATCTTGTGTGTTTATTCACACATGCTTTTTGTGGCTATTAGTCTGAGAATGCTATGGGGAGTTGGGGATTAAGTGACTTGAGAATTGGATTTGAGGGGTTTCAAGCAATGCATCCAAAACATAGATGAATGTGAAATATAATGCACTCAATGTTGGTCATATTGCACTCAAGGGACCTGTGAGCCATCAAGGTGAAGGCTAACATGAAAAGGATTCTCTCATTCAAGAGAATGGTCTCAGATGAAGTGTGGAATTTGTAATGGGAACTGAAATCAGGAGAGCAGACTTGATTATTTAGGGACAGGTTGATGATGGGAAGAGACCCAGGGAACACCCTGACATCACATCAATATATAGGGCCCATAACATAATATATAAGGGTACCCATACTGAAAATAGAGCAGTAGAGTCACATTTCAAGTTCTGCTTTGGGCACAAGCTTCTGTCTAAAGTCTGTTTTCTCCCTTGTAGAACTAATCTTTTCTCTCTGTTCTACCTACAGTATTTTATATTTTCAATGTATTAAGTGACATAAGAGAGGTGTTAGATAATAGCTAATACTATGAGTGTCACCTAAACCCGTAAACTTCCACAGGCCTAGATCTTCATCTTTGTTCATATCCATGTCCCTAGCATGAACATCCATGGCTGACATCTAGTAGGCTTTCAATATTAATAAATATATTATGTTGAATATGTGAATTAGGAAATGTTTATTGGGAGAATAAATGTATCATTTCATTAGAAAATGTGTTTGTAACCCACATCAAAAGAAGAAGAAGAAATGTGTAGACCAGTGAACTTTTCTGTTGTTTTTTCTATTTCAAAATAAACTCAACCCCCGACTTCTTAGGCAAGCCATTTAGCTAATTTCTGAAAGGGACAGCTAATCCAGCACCAAAGCCTGTGCAGAAGCTGGGCCAGCAACTCAAATAAGATGATTTTCTGAGAATGACCAGACGTGTTGGCTTCACATATGGAAGACAAAGCTCTTGAATTCTCCCCGCTCTCGGGTGGCACATGGTGTCTTCTCTTTCTAGCTGCTCCAGGTCGAAGAAGGGGGGATGAATTTTTAAAAGAGTCAGAGGAAAGAATCCAGATTCTAGAAATATCCAGGAAAAGTAATAATAAAACCAGTAATTCTACTTTTATGAACCAAAGGTCAATATTATTTAGTTTTTTTTTTTATTTTTTCTTGGGAAGCAAAAAGAGAGCCGATCTTTTGGGTAATTATTGATATTTCCATGTTTTCAGCAGGATTCAAGTTAGCCAAGGAGAAGCATAATCTTTCATTATCCAAACTGGAGATGTCTTGAGTAATCCAGTGGCAGGAATTGCTGCTGAAGGAGTGTGTTTTCTTTTAGTTCATCTGCCTTTTGACCTAAAACCAGTGTACCATTTTTTTGTTTTAAAATATACGTGATATACATACATGGTTTGTCTACCTCTGGAATATTTATAGGCTCATATTCCTTTCTATCCTTGTTCTCTAGCAGGGGTGCTTATAGCATTTAATAATACTTACAGAGTCTGGAGTATTTCTTAGTCTCATTTCAAACCTCAATGTTTGTGCCAGGTTGCTTGGAGCAGCTCAAGTCTCTGAGGTTATTTTCCCAAGATGTACATCTAGCAAGGGGCAGTGTTCAAGAGGTATAATACCCAAGGTGATCTTGTGTATTTATTCACACATGCCCTTTGTGGCTATTAGTCTGAGAATGCTATGGGGAGTGGGGGGTTAGGGGCCTTGGGAATTGGATTTGAGGGGTTTCAAACAATGCACCCCAAAACATAGATGGGTGGGAAAAATAATGAACTAAATGTTGGTCATTTAGTTCATTATTAGCCTCAGAGAAGCTAGAAGCTGTAAAATACTCGAGTATGAGAAATTCACCCCTTCGAAGAGAAGGGGAATTGATGATGGAATATGAATCCTTTTTTGGCATTTCTCTACTTTATAAGAACACATGACGGTGTTCCATTCCAGTAGAGAGGAGCTGTTCTTAACTCTTAAACAGAGAGCCCTGCTGTTAGAGAAAAGACTTCGTGAAGGCTCCTGTGAGTGGGGTCATCCTGCTCTCCGGGTGGCTTCCTCCCCCCATTCCTCACCTTCACCCGTCACTGTACTTGCACATCTATCCCTTCATTCTGCTCTGGAGATCCTTTGGAAAGGGAGAATAGAAAGGGCAAACCATTGATCGATAGAGGCAGTAAAGCTGTCCTTTGGGGTTTCACAATATGTCCTGTACTATTTTTGTGTTTAGCAAAAATCCATTTTGCCTCATTATGAGCCTGTTTTCCCTTGGGCTCTCACTTCGGAGATTATTTCAAGGGAAGTTATGTCTATATATTAGTCTCATTTGCCCACATCTCACTCAGTCACTATTAGCATTATTAGATATCCTGAACCAGGAAGTTGCATTTTGCCAGCACTAAATGCAGCTTGAAATTCTAAGATTCAATTTGGAGAAAAATCACTACATTTGAGTGGGTTAAAATCTTGCCAAAAATGCATTTTTCCATCTGTCTCATGGCAAAAGCTCTTTTAGGATTTGAAATTTATAGCTAAGGACTTCCAGTCATCTTTGCAAAGTGGTCTAGAACTAGAGAATATGATAAGACTGGAGGTACTTGGGAGCATTCCTCTGAGGTGGAGGAAGGAGTTGACATCAGTTTCTTTCTGTTTTAAGTTTATTGAATGGTAGACATCCTCAATATCAAATGCCGTGAAGTCAGCACCAGCACACTCAACACCCAAGGGGGTGGTTCACAAAGTGCATCCATAGCCCTGCCACGCCCAGTGTGACATGACTGAAAGTGATGATCATGGTCACTTTCATTCTTTCTTTCTGACCTGAATCTGCCTGGGAATATGAACATTGGGTTCATCCTTACTGACCTACTCTAATACATACAAAGAAGGCTGTTGGCTTGCCAAACCCAAACAAGAAATCAGAGGCCAAGTCAGGAGTTGGTTTTCAGCCTCTTCGCTGATGTGACCTAGGAGAAGTGATGCTCCTGAGAGTGACTGTCTGCACTTTGTCTTAGCAGTGCCGATGAGACCAGTGAGCACTAGCGCCATCACCAGTGAGCACTGTACCTGGTCCCCCTAAGTCTGTTCCTGTGTGGGTGGACCCTGCCTCTTAGGGTTGTTCCTGGTCTATTTACTTTCTTTAAACAAAGGAGCTCCCTTCCTTCTGGTTGCATATCAACTTGTGTCCCTGGCATGCTTTCTCAGGGTCATTGTTTGGGGCTCTGCTCTATTGACTTCTTGACCATTTCTGCTGTTCTCACAACTGATGCTTTCTGTACTTCAGTGCATTGTGCAGCAATGATTTGAGAGGTTTAGTCTTCTCTTTTACACATATAAGACATCCTGTATTGTTATTGCCTCAAATATGACTATATACCTAATTAGTATGACACAAAGGCACAACATAGCTTAGTGGGTAGAGCACAGGCTTTAAAAGTCAACCTTCTTGGGTTTAAATATTTACCACTTTCCAGGTCTGTGGAGTCAGGCAAGTGATTTAAAATCTCTTGGCCTCAACTTCCTTCTTTGTAAAATAGAGATATTAGTATAATCTGTCACGTAGGGTTATTGTGAATGATGATTAAATGAATTAGTTTATAGAAAGGGCTTGGAATACTGCCATTTATGCATTAAGATATCAAATTTTAGTTATGGTGATGATGCTAGGGGCTCAGCATAAGGACCTCAAAATTGCTCCTGAAAGAGCAGGGTTTCTTCATCAGTCATCCTGCCCTGGCACCTTACTGTCCACTAAGACTTTAGAGAAATATAAAACAAAACTAATTAAGGGGTTGAGTGTAAGCTTTGCTACAGTTAAATGCCTCCTGTCTTTATAGGATATAGAGCCTAGATGATGATGATGATGATAGTCAACAGTTATTGAGCAATTACCATGTACCAGGCCTGTCCTAAGCCAAATATGTAATCATATTTATTCCTCATAAAAACCATATGATGAGAAGCTTATCTCTGTTTTTTAGTTGAGGAAACTGCAACTCAAAGACTTGGAGCTAGATTTACACCCAGGTCTAAAGATGAATAATCATTATGAACTTTCTCCTTTACAATAGACTGGTTCTCCTCAAAACAGGAAGCCTGAGGGAATGGAAAGTGAAGGGCATCTCCCTGGGATCTAGTCCTTTGAGATGTTGGACTTTGAGCAAGCTACGCAACTTCCCCAAAGTTCAGAATTTTAATCTGTAAACTAAGATAACAGCTACTTCACAGGTTGTTGTGAGGGAGACAAAACAAGCTAAAATATATAACAAAGCAGGCAAAGATGTATACTTCAAGAGTCACTACCTACCTAGGCTGGGGCAATTAGAAATTCTAAATATATGTACATAAGTATTTAGCATAGATGATAAAGGATGGGCAATTCATTCTGAGATTAGGCTGTAGTTCTTCTTCAGTATGGAATCAGAGCTCAATTATCTTTAGCCATTGTGATTTGGGGAATAGTTTTGGTCCTAACTGGGTGTACATGATGCCTTTGCCTTCAGAAGCCTGATCAATCAGGGGATGCTGCATCACAACCCTTATACTACGTTTTAGTGTTTCTCAATGTCAGGAGACTTCTGTAACAGATTTCAGTTCTTTCTGATGGCTTTGAAAAATGCTAGTAATTCTCTGTCTTTCTAACGGAGTATTTTGTGTTTGTTTTCTCCTGAGGTCAGAAAATTACTTTGGGGAAGTTGACTTTTGTGAGCTGTGAGTATGGTGTGTGTGTGTGTGTGTGTGTGTGAGAGAGAGAGAGAGAGAGAGAAAGGGGGAGAGAGAGAGAGAAAGAGAGAGAGAGAGAGAGAATTAAATCTGTATTGTTAGTTCTTGGTTAGAATAGAGCTTAATGGATCTTCCCATTTGTGAAAATCCCATAACTCTTCCTGTGTAATACCATTAAAGAGCCTCCTGACAGCAGTAGGTAAGGAGTAGCTCTGGGGTGTTACTTTTTAATCACTTTAAGCCCATTTTCGTGTGTTATTACAGAACCATCCCTCTTCTTTATCACTGCGTCTTCCAATAGCACACCATTGCTCCAGGACCAGAATTCAGCAACAATTTTAGTTTTTCTGTTGACAATAAATATGTTAGCCTGTCTGATCAAGGCTGATGCATGAGCTTGATCTTTGGGATTATTTCCATTCTACCTCCGAGTACATATGTAGAATGTACTACATAAGATACAGCCAGCTCTGCCAACTGTCTGTGGTTGTCATAGGTAATGCTTCATCATATATTCTGGTGCATGGTAGGTATACTTCCTGGCTTTGTATATTTGAGTGGGGCCACCTAACCAGTTCTGGACAATATGTTGTGATTGGAAGTGATGTGTATCACTTGTGGGATGGAATGTTTATTTGCCACAAATAAATAACTAAAAAAAAAAAAAAAATTCTCCAGGGATCTCCTTTCCTTCTGCCACAGTTACATCCTATTGTCAACCTGGGTCCAGAAAGCCCCAGCCAATTCTTTATAGACAGGCAGTGCTAGATAGACATAAACTGCTGTTATTTTAACAAGTGAGATATGTCTTCTGTTCCTACAGTGTAACCTACTTCATCTCGACTAACAGAATGATCCATAGTCAGGGACACGTGCTTTTTGGTGAGCAGTCAAGGTGTGACCTTGATGTCCCTTGTTTTCTCTGCTTTGCCTTTACTGTGAAGTCTGTCTAGCAGTCTGAGAAAATTTAAGACCCTAATAATAGATGTCTTGGGGCAATGAAACTTAGTACCTTTCACAGTTTCGTTTTCTTTTCCTTAATTTTTTTTTCTGCATTTCCTTGTACCAGCCATTAATGTTTTGCCTGTCACACAGCAGCCACTCAATAAGTGAGTGATGAATGAATTTGTACAGAAATCCATTGATTGGTAGGGAACAATTAGCATTAGCATTATAGAAGTGTTTTGATTCTCCCTGAACTTATTGTTGTCAGTTACTCTTTTACCCAATTCAACCCTAAGTCATACTATTTTCTGTTTCCAGGGCTGCCCTGATGAGAGGTAGCTTTGGCCTGTCAGTAGGTGCATTGGCCTCTCTGAGATAGCAGCACAGGAGACCTCAGCCTTCTACTGCCTACACTCAGCAAACAGAAATATATGAGGCTCTTGGCTGTGAAAGCAGAAGAACCTCTTACTCCTGCACCATTTTATGGCCAAGGCCATAGCAGTCAAACTGCTGCTGACTCCGGAGAATTTTTTCACCTTTTTTTTAAACTTATGTGGATTTTTTTTTTTTTTCCAACTGGGTTTTGCGCTGTTGCTCAGGCTAGAGTGCAGTGGTGCGATCATGGCTCACTGCAGCCTCGACCACCTCAGCTCAAGTTATCTTCTCACCTCAGCCTCTCGAGTAGCTGGAACCACAGGCACACGTCCTCATGCCTGGCTAATTTTTGTATTTTTTATGGAGACAGGGTTTTGCCATGTTGCCCAGGCTGGTCTTGAACTGAGCTTAAGCAATCTGCCTTCCTTGGCCTCCAAGAATGCTGGGATTACAGGCATGAGCCACAGCACCTGGCTTGTAGTTTTAACTAAACTAAAACTTCTCTGACCCTGGAGAATTTCCCTGTCTCTAAACGTACGCATATCAGGACATGCTTAAAGTGTCTATTTTATGATAAAGTGATGAGAAGGAAAGAGACAAGGGTTAGGACAGCCCGAGACTGCAGGCTGATACCCGGTGGCAAAATACTAGTCTCTTAAATACTAGGCACATATCCTGCCCAATTAGAGATCTCCCTGGAATCAATTCCTTCTCTCCATTCCTCCTGTCATTGCTTCAGATCAGGCTTCCAAATCTGTTGATTACACTATTAAATTAGAACTGTGCCTGAGACATCAATAAGTATGAGCTATTATTATCTTTATTATTGCTATTCTGTAGCCTCCTGTTCCCGTCTCCAGTTTTTCTTCATTCCAATCCATACTGTGTATCTTTTAAAAATAGATCAGATTCTGTCATTTCCCTGTTTATAAAGCTCTCTTGCCTCCACTGCCTAGAGGATAAAGGCCCAGAGTCTGAGCTCATTGTACCTCTTCAGCTGTTAACTCATGTTAACTGATGTTCAGCTAACTCATGTTAGCTGTATTTGAATCATCAAGGAAGCTTTCAAACTCTCTATGCCCCAATTCTTTTCTCCAAGAGATTCTGGGAAGCTTTTGGGTGATGGGGAAGGGAGATATGACACATTCCTGGGGGGTGTGGAGTTTGAGAAAGCTTCCCCGGTGATTCTGAGGCCACTTCTTCCTTACTTAGCCATCCCCACGTCCACAGCTGGAACCTCTAATGTTGCCATGTGTAATGTTGGTTCCAGCCAAGCCAGGCTTCTGGAGCTCCATAGTCTCACCATGATCTTTGAAATCCTCATGGTTTGCAGGTGTATTCTCATCACTTTTTGTGTTCTTCTTCCTTTTTCTGCTCGGGTCTCTCCCATGGTTTTTTAAGATTTCATTTAAATGTTAGTTCTTAGGCCTTTCCTGATATTCCCAGATGACTGTCTCTCTCCTCTCGTGGCATGTTGCATTGACCTATGTTATTATCCTTGTTATATTGCAGCCTCATTATTTGTGCCTGCCACTGCCTGGACAGTGGGGGCTAGGGGAGGCAGGTGCTTGGTTCTGTAATCTTCTGCCAGATTTGAACCGAGTTTGGTGCATAGTAGGCACTTAATGAGAAGCACACTTTATGAGGCAGCACCTTGTGATGGTTGAGTCTGGGCTTTGGAGTCTCCCCTCCTGGAGTCTTTGTGACAAGTAAATGAAATACTGTAAACAAGGCACTTAGCCTAGTGTCTGGCTCTTAATAAATGCACAATAAATGGCACCTACCATTTTTGTGAAATAAATATTTGATGATTAATAAGTCTGTATAATTCTCTCATTTATATACTGTATTAATTACACTAATTTCAAGGATGCATAGATTTTTTTTCATCCAGACAGTTTATATACCATCAAAATGGGAAA
The DNA here is from genome assembly GCF_028878055.3 of Symphalangus syndactylus. Taxonomy (NCBI): domain Eukaryota; kingdom Metazoa; phylum Chordata; class Mammalia; order Primates; family Hylobatidae; genus Symphalangus; species Symphalangus syndactylus. Next base: position 127,804,064 of record NC_072428.2, on the reverse strand, counting down.
TAACAACACCTGACTTATTTACTGGAAAAATATCGGTTGCTGTGGAGATTATCTGCTACGTTGTCCTTACTCTCAAAGAGATTGCAGTTAAAACACACCAATATCAACACGAACAACTAGGAAATAGCAATGAGCCAATCACAGCAGAGATCTTAATTGGCTTCGTAACAAAGTATGGTCTGTAAGCCAATGGGAATGAAAGGAGAATCAATGAATCCCAAGAGACGAGAGTTGCCTTTTTGGGGGACACAGTCGTACACACACCTATATTCGCTCTGGAGGAAAAATGGTGGCAAGAGGGTGTATGACTTGATGAGTGGGGGAGACATGGTCAAGGGGACAGGCAGGCGGGTGAGAGTCTGGGCTGACTCTGGGTTGGTCATAGCGTTAGGGCCATGCCACTCAAAGTGTGTTTATGGACAGTGGCAGCAGCAGCGGCACCTGGGAGCCTGCTGGAAATGCAGAATCTCAGGCTGGCCCCATTATTTTTTCCAGTTTCTAGTTTCAGGGCTTGCCTGATGGGAGACAGCCTTGGCCTATCAATAGCTGCAGTGGCTTCTCTGAAACAGCAGCACAGAGAACACTGATGGACTATAATCTGCATTTTAACAGGGTCCCCAGATGATTTGTGAGCACATGAAAGTTTGAGAAGTGCTGGCCCAGGGATGTGCAGTGACTTAGATGGGCCCTATTTAGGGCTCTCCTGTGAGCTGCTGGAACAAAATAGAGGGTCCTTAAAAGCATATGCACTTCCACTGTAGGCTTAAAACTGCAGAAACGAGGTAGCTCATGAATAAATGTAATAATTCTTTGTTCCAAATGTACCTAGATGTCATTATGACAAAACATAAAATCCATTTGGAACTGTTACTGATTCCTAGCAGCTTTTTGCCATTAGACATTTTCCAGGCATCCAAACCTAAAATAACATGGATCTTGGGTGAAGGTTTTTGAAATGCCTTATATTAAAAAGTCCTTGTATTTGAAAACCAGTAAAGAAGTATTTGGGAACCGGTGTACGTTCTTTCAGTACTGCATATGCAGAATATTTTAGGTCTTCACAGATAGACTTGTGACTCAAAAGTAAAATAAACTATCTCGTAATCACACAGAACAGATCACTGACATATATGGCAAGATGTTGCAGTGACCCAGGATTGAAAGTTTAGCATAGTTCTTAAATGTGTGCCTCATACTGCATCAGCTCCTTATTTCTAGGGCTCATAGTGGATGAAGCAATTACCTGGATGGTCCTGTTTCTTGCTCTTTCCCTGGTCTTCTGCCATTTAGGTTGGTGGTGATGGTTGGGAAATGGGGGTGGCAAAAGGGCCCTTTATGGATTTTATACAGTTCTTATTCCACTTCTTGGTGGGTTACTGGCCTGGTTGCTGTCATGCATGGTGGGGAGGTGGGCAGATGAGAAGCCCAGCTCTATTGCCAATCTCAGTCCTGAGCATAGAAGCAAAGGTTCAGGCTGGGCACGGTGGCTCACGCCTGTAATCCCAGCACTTTGGGAGGCCGAGGCGGGCGGATCACGAGGTCAGGAGGTTGAGACCATCCTGGCTAACATGGTGAAACCCCGTATCTACTAAAAATACAAAAAATTAGCCAGGAGTGTTGGCAGGCGCCTGTAGTCCCAGCTACTCGGGAGGATGAGGCAGGAGAATGGTGTCAACCTGGGAGGCAGAGCTTGCAGTGAGCCGAGATCGCACCACTGCACTTCAGCCTGGGTGACAGAGCGAGACTCTGTCTCAGAAAAAAAAAAAAAAAAAAAGAAGCAAAGGTTCAGTTTCTGATATTTTGTTTCCAATCATGTAGCATTGACACTGGAATCAGCTAGACCTGCATTCAAATCCTGACTCCATCACTTAAGCTGTTGTGTAACTTTGGGCTGGTTACCTCACTAACCTCTCTCAGACCTCTCTCAGTTTCTTCATTTGCAAAGTGGAGAATAACAACACCTGACTTAGATGCAACGCAAGTTGCAAGTCATTCAGCATTTACTCATGATCAGTGAGAGTCACTGATATCTCCGTTGTTCTCGTTTTCCCTGCCTTCTAAAGCCATCAGGAGGGGACCTTCATCTACCAAACAGATGCTAAAGAAGGATGGGAATGTTGAGTAGAAGAAGGAGGTTGAACAGTTGTTTTTGCTCCCAAGTGTTTCATAATAAATGAGGTTGAGAAGAGAAAATAAAATACCCTGTCCTCTTGCTCTTATCTGGCTCAAATGCAGCCTGTATTATTTAGCGTCAAAGAAATTATCTTCTCATGCTTTGTTCAGGCCATTCCAACTCATGGCCACAGTTCTGACACTGGCTTAGCCTTGGCTGACCTGTATGAAGTCAAATAAGTTCCTTCACCTTTCTTAACCTCAGTTTCTTTATCTTGAAAATGAGAGCATGAACCTTTGTGATCTCTAAGGTATTTCCAATTATTCAGTTCTAAGAGATTATGCCCATCTGAGAACAAGTGGAATTAATGTTATGAAGGGAGCCTTCAAAGGAGAAATGCTTGAGATGGGAGCAAGAATAGATGCAAATCATGCCTGTTTTTGAGCTCGGGAAAGCTTTCATATGGCAGGGTTTTATATTCATCTGCCTAGTTGCATGCTTATGCACTGCCCTTGTTTGGCCTTGAAGAACATGGTTTTTTCCATTGTTTCTGGTGGAGATAATCACAATGACTGTGTCACGTCTGCTTGGGAAACCAACCACGGCTGCTGATCTTTGGATCCTTGTCTGGGAAGCTCTCAAGCCAGTAGTAGTTTGCCTCAACCGTTCAGGGGTAGCTCCTCTCTGGACAGGACCTTGTTATGCCCTCCCCGCAGACAGAGTAAGGGATGGTAGGCATTCTTTCTCCATTCGCTCCCTCGCCAGAATCAGCACTGGTGATTGTCAGGCAGGTAAGGGTGAACACTGTCATGCTCAATAGAGATGTCAGACTAATGTTAGTCAGCTCTAGCTTCCCTCAAGCACAGCTGGAAGACAAAGAAACGGATTTACTGGAGATGTGCACGAACTAGTGCCTATTATGTTAAAAAACATAAATAAAACGAGGGAGAAGGCATACAGAGAGAAATTATCTTTTAAAAACATCTTGGCAAAATAGCACTCAATACACATCAGTACAATAGTGGAGTCATCCATGTGTGTCAACCTGTAGTTCTTAATGACAGGGATGTATAAACAAGTAGGTAATAAGCAGCCCAGCTGCTTCTGGGGTTTCTCTTAACTTACTTTCTTTGATAATGAGTTGGTGGAAATACAGCTGAAAACACAGACTCAGAAAATGAATGAGTCATTTGAGTTGAACATAAAAAAGGAGACCTGGATGAGGATTTAGAGAGAAGATCCATTCAACTCCGTAAGCTACAAAGTAAGATTAGACTAAATAGATAGAAATTTTACTCTACTCCCAAAGGATAAACATCATTTTCCATTTCTTTTTGTAGACAGGCAAAGCTCTGCCGTGAATCATGGTTTTAATGCAGACTTCTTTACAGAAAAAGAAATATATCTATTTCCTTTCCTTTCCTGTGCCCATCCAAGCTTGTTATCGAAAGGAGTGCCTCTGTACCCTCTGTCAGCTAGAATCAATGTTAAACACTGAGTACACAAACACCAAAAAAGTTTGCATCTTTTTATTTTTCTTCAAAGACTTCAAAACTACCTTGCCTTTGTTCTTACAGATAATTTTTAATAGCTGATCTAGTTGTATTTATGTTAAATGGAGGTACGGGGTCAAAGAGACTTATTAAAAGGATAGAATGAGTGAAGGACTTCTGAAGAAGAAACAAGGCATTGAGGTAATAATTAAATCTTATCGAAGCAGAGAAAACTAGCCTATATTTATACACCTAGAATGTTCTGAGTGCTTTCCTGTAGGATCTCTTTACAATAACTGTAAAGTGGTAATTTTCTTCATTTTCCTGAAGAGAAAACTGGTGCTCAGAGAGGCTAAATAACTCTGCCCAAGCTCACATACCCAGTAGAGAGTGGGGAAGAGATGGAAGTCCAAAGTCAATGCCACACTGCTTGCTATTTAACAATATCAAACTCAGGCATTAAGCTCCTGCTCTGTGCCAGGCATTTGCTGGGTACTGGAGATGTGGAGAGAGAATGGGCCAAGCGCTTACTGTTGAGAGCTTCCCAAAGCATGTGCTTAGTGTTTGCTGGTTGTCACTTACTCTCACAAAGGAGCTCCCTCAGTCTAGCCTCGGAGAAGATAATTGTGCAAAGTGGGCATGCTTGTTAGCTTATTTTTTCAAATAATGAAAAACGCATGCCCGGACTATTTACCTCACAAATCTATGATGATATAGTGAGCCAGTGTTAGGGTTGGGACCTGGGCCGAATCCAAATAGGTTATGCATTTAGCCTTCAAATCCTTGCTGTGTCCCAATGTCCGTTTAAAGCTTGTTAAATTCTCCAGGATATTTGATACACACTTACTTAATATGTTACGTCTGCAGAAACAGTTGTATATCCTGGAAGTGAAACTGCATTTTTGTGAGAAATTCTTAAGTGGAGGACAACATTGTGCTCAGGAAGAGTTTTCCAGAGACTTCAAAATGACATTATATGTTAAGGCTGTGTCCAGTCAAGATGCCTGTATATAAATGTGAAAGGTGCATTATCTTAGTAGACAACATAAAGAAAAATAACATCAAAAAGAAAGAAAATATCATACAGGTAAACAGGTGATATAAATAATATACATAACTTAAAAAATGTGAAATCAGTGGATAGGATTCATATGAAGATCTTTTAACATGCTTCCTGATATCAGAATCATAAAATACAGCTCCAGTCTCATTACTTTCTTGTTTGAAAACCTATTTTGGCTCTTTGTTACTGATTTTGTAATTTGTCTAAACTGTATATTGGAATGTAAGGCCTCTGAAGAGTGATCACAGCCCCCCTTTTCAAACTTACCTCCATCTTCTCTACAACCCAGCAAAACTGGTGTCTTCACTGTGTCCTGAATTTCCTTGTTTTGTCTCACCTGCGTTCTTATCTCAGCTTGCACTCCTCCATCCCTTTTCTCCAAATGTAGAAACATTTAATTGCTCACTTACTTCTCTAGGATGCATTTATGGATCTTTCCTTAATGCAAGCGACCTGCCCTGGCCTTTCCTCTGGATTCCCTTTTGTAGTGTTAATATTGGCATAGTGATTCTTATTTTGCTTTGCTTTGTATTCATTATTTTTAGTGCTTGTCTTATTTTACCTCCTAAACTATAATTTTCTTGAGAGTTTTTCTCATCTTTTTTTTTGTCTTTGTAGCATTTGGCATAGTGCTTCATGAATTGTATTAATGAACAACAGTAGGTATTAGTTAAATAAAATTCAATTAAATAAAGGCCAGAGTAAGATGTGCAGTTGGAACAGCCAGGTGTTAGATTTTCTCTGACTCAGAGATGAACAGCTTCACAGCAAGGGAAGAAGTTGGAGGAGACAGGCCGGTAGGAGAGGAAGCCACTTCTATAATTTGGCACTAATAAGAAATTTACTCTGGAAAATCTCAGTTTTTCACAAACCGTCTTTCACTTTTCTCATGATGGAGAATATCCCTTTATTAGTCAGGACCTTCTGCAAATTAATGGGCAAATCTCATGTCCTCATTAAGCCATAACCCTATTTATGACATCACAATTGGTTACTTAGTGATAATTATAATGTCACAAATAGAGGATTATTATGATTTGAGGTGCAAAACAGCTGTAACAAAGAAAGTCAGCAACAAGTGGACATGATGTAGTAAATTTGCAGCCGGAAAAGAATAATTCCCAGAAAGACATTAAAAATTATTTTAATAGTTTTGGGGGAACAGGTGGTTATAGGTTACATGGATACATTCTTTAGTGGGGATTTCTGAGATTTTGGTGCTCCTGTCACCCAAGCAGTGTACACTGTACCCATTGTGTAGTCTTTTATCCCTCATCCCCCTCCCACCCTTCCGTCTGAGTCCCCAAAGTTCATTGTATTATTCTTATGTCTTTGCCTCCTCATAGCTTAGCTTCCGCTTAAAGAATAGACGATATTTGGTTTTCCAATCCTGAGTTACTTCACATAGAATAATGGCCTCCAACTCCATCCAGGTTGCTGCAAATGCCATTATTTCATTCCTTTTTGTGGCTGAGTAGTATTCCATGCTGCAATTATACCACATTTTCTTTATTCACTCATTGGTTGATGGGCATTTAGGCCCATTTTATATTTTTGCAATTGCGAATTGTGCTGCTATAAACGTGTGTGTGCTCGTGTCTTCCAAAAATGCACTTTTTTTGCATAAAGTTTTCCACTAAGTGATGGGGGCGGGGGGGCACTTGCTAAAGTTGAAGCTTTTGCCATGGAGAGAGAGTTGAGGGCTGCAGTTCTTTTGGAGGATGCTTTTCCCACCCACAAACCCATATTGATTTCTTCCAGAACATTTACTAATCCTCTCTCCCCTGCTCTCACCCCCAGTGGGTGCAAGCCTGTGCATATAAACACACTCCCTTGTTTCCCCTTCAGGATGTGGAATCTTATACATCATAAAAGAGACTGATCTCCGTCCTGATTCATAGGACTGTCAGCAGATGGCAGAGAGAGTGATAATGCCACTCACTATCAGGTCACTCAGAATTATTTATTCTGTGGAGAGTGAGACTGAGGACTGAAACCTAAGTTTAACTTTTCAAAATCACATGGTTAGAAACTGGAGGGTCCCAAGCTTTCTGGTCCTACATCTAATGAACTAATGCTTTTGTTGTTTATTTTTGCACTATACTTTATAGCTATGTAATGATGTAAAGGACACTGTTGTTTTATGAAATCCATTTCCCCTTGCTCCTTCCTTTCGAAACCTTTATCTTTTTTTTCTCTTTCTAGCAGCTTATGAGATTCAGGAAAGCTGATCCCATTTCCAACTCCAGGGAGCAAGAAAGTGTAATATTTGACCTTCCAGCCTCTTAGCATCAGCTGGTACTTCCTTCTCTTCTCTTCCTGAGCCGTGAGTCATGCTTCATCAAAAGTTTCCCAGGCTCCTGAAGTGAAAATGACAAATCAGTGCATAAGAGTGATAGGAAGAGAAGTACAAGATTGTATTAGACAGTATAGAACAAAACACTTTGCAGAATGAAAAATTGCAGAGTGCTGACACTTGTTCTACAGAAAGGGCATCAGCACTTAGATCACTGTCGAACAACATTCATTTTGGGATGAATATTGTCTAAGGTGAAGCTGAAATTCTTTGCTTCAAATTCTACAAAATTCTTACTCTACAGAATGATGGATTATTTAACTACCAAACTTTACTGAGTATATAGTTATTGAGGATCAACTGGGAGATGCGTAATTGGGCATCATGAGCATTGGATGGAGCATTGGGTGGGAGCAGAAAATGTTAAAGTCATACGTGAAATATCAAAGTGCACAACCCAGGAATAGACTTCAATATCAACAAGACTTGACTCAGCTGAACCTCTGTTTTGCCAGTCTTTTCTAGGTCTAGTTTTATACCTGTTAAACGTGAACATTAAAACATTTCACTCTGTGTTAGTCGGTTCTTGCATTGCTGTAAAGAAAACCTGAGACTAGGTAATTTGTAAGAAAAGAGGTTTAATGGGCTCATGGTTCTGTAGCCTGTACAGAAAGCATAGCACTGGCATCTGCTTCTGGTGAGGCCTGAGGAAGCTTCCAATCATGACAGAAATCGAAGAGGGAGCAGGCGTCTCACATGGCAGGAGAAGGAGCAAAACTGAGAGTTGGGGGGAGGTAGCACACACTTTTAAACAACCAGATCTCTTGAGAACTCACTCACTGTCCTGAGGACAGCACCAAGCCATGAGGGATCTGCCCCCATGACCCAAATGCCTCCCACCAGGCCCCACCTCCAACACTGGGGATTACATTTCAACAGGATATTTGGGTGGGAACAAACATCCAAACCATATTACACTCCTTGCCTGTAACCAGTGAGAACCCACTTGGCTGGTATATCACTCCAGTTTGTTCTAAGGATGTAGTAGGTATTTGCCAATTCTGTTGAGCAACAATCTCAACTCCAACCTTGCCATATTCTATACGGGGGAAACTGGAATCCCCAAATCTCTTGGGTACCTGAGATTTCTCATTCTCCTTAAAAGGTCCTGGTTGGCCTAAAGCAACCATGCCTCCTATCCCTGCTACCTCTGGTATTTTCTTCCTGTTTTATTTTTAACAGTTGTCTAGAGAGAACCATACTGAAAAACTGAATCAGGTGATTTCTAATGCCATTAAATACTTGAAATTAGCATAGAACTAATCATTATAGAGGAATATTTCAAAAGCTTCAAATACATGGTTCATAATCTCATTGAATTAAAAAGCTGGCTAAAGATTCAAAATGGATGCACCTAATGGGACAGCAAACAATATCTAAGTTGTATGGGAGATGTTGTAACTAATCTGTCATTTAATCATCCTTTCATTCAAGCATTTCTTTGATTGGTAGGTGAGGCTGGCTGGCTTATGTCAGATGCAGATTTTGATCAGTTTTCCTTAGGAAAGCATGTGATTGACTTCTTAACCAATCCAGCCCAAAATGGATGAACCATAATATCAAAATAATCACTTTTAAAGGAGTAAATTCTAGGCAGAATAACTGTACTCAGTATGTTCTTATGAGGAGTTGGACTGATTTTGTTAATAATGGCATTATGAGATACAATTTATATACCATAAAATTCATCCTTTTAAAGTGTACACTTTTGTATATTTTGGTGTGTTCACAGAGTTTGACTATCATCACTACTTTCTTGGCAATCTTTTAATCATCCTCAGAAGAAATTGTGTACCCATTAATAGTCACTTCCCCGTTCCCCACAGTCCCTGGCAAACACTAATCTACTTTCTATCTATATATTGGCCTGTTCTGGGCATTTCAAGTAAGTGGAGTTATGCAAATGTGAGTTTTTGTGACTGTCTTCTTTCACTTAACATAATAATTTCGAGATTCATCTATGTTATCGGATGTATCAGGCCTTCCTTCCTTGTAATTGCTGGATATTATTCAATTGTATGAATATACCAGTACTGTGTCGAATAGAAGTGATGAAAGAAGACATCTTTTTTTCCTTATCTAAGAGAGAAAACATTCAGTCTTTTACTATTAAGTGTGATGTTGGCAGTGAGTTTTTTTTTGTAAAAATAGATGTCCTTTATTAGGTTGAGGAAGTTGCCTTATATTCCTAGTTTTGTTGAGTGTTTTTTAATCATTGACAGATGTTGGGTTTTTAGAAAAATGCTATTTCTATGTCTATTGAGATGATCATGTGGGTTTTGTCACTTAGTCTATTAATATGGTATATTATATTGATTGATTCTATTGTGCTAAACTAACCTTGCACTCCTAGGGTAAAATCTCCTTGATCATAGGTATAATCCTTTTTGTATGTTGCTGGGTTGGGTTTGATAATATTTTGTTGAGGATTTTTGCATTGATATATTTTAAAGAGTCTGGACACAGTGGCTCATGCCTGTAATCACAGCACTTTGGGAGGCTGAAGTGGGTGGATTGCTTGAGCTCAGGAGTTCGAGATTAGCCTGAGCAACATGATAAAATACCCTCGCTACAAAAAATACCAAAATTAGCTAGGCGTGATGGTGCACACCTGTGGCCAGCTCCTCAGGAGGCTGAGGTGGGAAGATCACAGGAGCCCAGGAAGTTGAGGCTGTAGTGAGCCATGATTGTGCCACTGCACTCCAGCCTGGGTGATGGACTGAGATCCTAACTCAAAAATAAAAAATAAAAATAAAAAAAGCAGATATCGGCTTGCTTTTTTCTTGTTTGTGATGCTTTTTTTTTTTGTTTTGAGACGGAGTCTCGCTGTCGCCTAGGCTAGAGTGCAGTGGCGCGATTTCGGCTCACTGCAGGCTCCACCCTCTGGGGTTCACGCCATTCTCCTGCCTCAGCCTCCCGAGTAGCTGGGACTACAGGCACCTGCCACCTCGCCTGGCTAATTTTTTGTATTTTTAGTAGAGACGGGGTTTCACTGTGTTAGCCAGGATGGTCTCGATCTCCTGACCTCGTGATCCGCCCGCCTCGGCCTCCCAGAGTGCTGGGATTACAGGCGTGAGCCACAGCGCCCGGCCTTTGCGATGCTTTTGTTTGGTTTTAAGATCATGATAATACTGGCCACATAGAGTAGGTTGAAAGGTTTTCCTTCCTCTTTCAGTTCTCACAAGACTTTGTGAATGATTGGTACGAATTCTTTAAATCGTTGGTAGAATTCCCTAGTGGAGCCATCTGGGTCTGGGCTTTCCATTGTGAGAACTTTTAAAATTACTAATTCAATCTCTTTGGTTATTATAGGTCTCTTGAAATTTTCTATTTTTTTCTTTAGTCAGTCTCAGTAGTTTATGTCTTTATAGGAATTTTTAAATTTAATCTAGGTTATCTAATTAGTTGGCATATAGTTGTTTATAGTATTCCCTTATATTTCAGTAAGATCAGTACTGATGTTCTCCCATTTAGTAATTTGAGTCTTCCTTCTTTTTTTCTTGGTCAGCTTAGCTGAGTTTTTCAATTTTACTTATTACACTTTTCAAAGAATCAACTTTTGATTTTACTGATTTTCTCTATTGTTTGACTCCTCTCTATTTCATTTATTTAGGCTCTAAGTTTTATTATTTTCTTCCTTCTGTTTGCTTTGGGTTTAGTTTTTCTTCTTCTAGTTTCTTAAGGTGTGAGGATTTATTATTTGCTTGAAATCTTTCTTTTTCTTTTTTCTTCATTCTTTCATTACTGTCTTCTTTTGTGTTAAACATGTATTTCCTAATGTATCATTTTAATGATCTCTTCCACTTATTTTTGAGTTACTTTATTAATGCTTTTTTCTGAGGATTACATTTGAAATCCCAAAACAATCTAGTTCAGGTTAATATCAACTTAATTTTAATAGTATTCAAAAACTTTGTTCATATATAGCTCTGTTTCCTTCTCTTTTGTGTAATTATTGTCATACCAATGACCTCTTTACACATTATAACTATATCAACATTATCTTATAATTATTGGTTTGTGCTGTTTCCATTTAAATCTGATAGAAGAGTTACAAACAAAACTTATTAATACTGTCCTTCATATTTACCTATGTGGTTACCTTTATTGGTTGTCTTTATTTCTCCATGGATATTCAAGTAACTGTAAAGCGTTCCTTCATTTTAGCAGAAGGGCTCTTTTTAGTATTTCTTGTAGGATGGATCTTCTTATGATGGGTTCTCTCAGTGTTTGATTATCTGGGAATGTCTTAATTTCTCATAAAATTTGAAGAATAGTTTTGCTAGATTTGGTCTTCTTGCTGACAGTCCCTTTCTACCAGCCTTTTAAATATGTCATTCCTACTTTTCTTTTAAATATGTCATTCCAACTCTGGCTTCCGTGTTTTAGGATAAGTCAGCTGTTAGTGTTACTGAAGGTTGCTTGCATGTCATTTTTCTCTTGCTGATCTCAAGATTCTGTCTGGTTTGGTTTTTGACAGTTTAACTATGTTAAATATATAGGTATGAATTTCTGAGTTTATCCTACTTGTAATTCATTGAGCTTCTTAGATGTATAGACTAATACTTTTTATTATTTAGGAAATTTTCAGAACTTATTTTGTCAAATACACTCTCCGCTCCTTTCTTTCTTTTCTCTCCTTCTGGAACTCTCCTTGCATGTATATTGGTATGCTGGTTTATGTCCCACAAGTCTCTGAGGCTTTGTTTATTTTTCTTCATTCTTTTCTGTTTCTCTAACTGGATGATCTCAATTGCCCTATCTCCAAATTTGTTAATTCTTTCTTCTGTCTGCACAGTTGTGCTGTTGACCTCCTCCAGTGAATTTTTCATTTATGTTATTGCACTTTTGAACTCTAGAATTTCTATTTGGCTCTTTTATAAGTGATTTCTATTTCGTTGAAATTGTCTATTTGGTGAGACATCATTCTCATATTTTCCTTTAACTCTCTAGGCAAGATGTACTTTAGTTCTTTGAACATACGTAAAGCTTTTTTTCTTTTTTTGAAATGGAGTTTTGCTCTGTCACCCAGGCTGGAGTGCAGTAGTGCAATCTTGGCTCACTGCAATCTCCGCCTCCTGGGTTCAAGTGATTCTCCTGCCTCAGCCTCCTGAGTAGCTGGGATTACAGGCATCCACCACCACGCTCAGCTAATTTTTTGTATCTTTTAGTAGAGATGGGGTTTTGCCGTGTTGGCCAGGCTGGTCTTGAACTCCTGACCTCAGGTGGCCTACCTGCCTTGGCCTCCCAAAGTGCTGGGATTACAGGCGTGAGCCACCGCACCTGGCCTTAAGGCTTTTTATTTAAAACTTTGTGTAAGCCCAATATCTAGGCTTTCTCAGGGACAGTTTTTTATTGGCTGTTTTTCCTCCATGTGTATGGACCATGCTTTCCTATTTTATTATGTATCTTATTGTTTGTTGTTGTTGAAAACTGGACTTTTAAAGTAATATAATAGAGCATCCTTGGAAATCATATCCTTACCTTTTGTTTTTGTTGCTACTACTACTAGTAGTAGTTGTTGTTAATGCTGTGTGTTCGTGTGTTTTTTATAGACTTTTAAAATTCTGTAAAGTCTGTGTTCTTTGTTGTGTGCAGCATCTAAAATCTCTACTTGGTTAGCTTAGTGGTCAGCTAATAATTGGACAGACATTTCCTTAAATTTATTCAACCAATAACTTTCCCACTACTTTTTTGTGGATCTATATGTGTGAGTTAGAGTATGCAATAAATACTTTGGTAAGTTGATAACTCTACTGTAGCCTTTACTTCCTGCTTTGTCAGCCAAAAGTGAGAGATTGGGATCTTCTCAGATCCTTCCTGGGAATACACACAGCTTAGGCATAGGCATGGCTTTCCAGATTCCCAAGAATATGTCAGAACTTTCCAAAGCTCCTGTGGACCTCTCATTTCCCATATTTTGATTTTTAAGTTTTTCTATCAGCTTCTTATTTGCCCCAACAGAGGACCACCTCAGGCAGCTATGATGTTAAACAATTCCTGATTCTTTTGGAAAAATCTCCTGGGTACAGGGATTTCCTCACTGAGTAATAGCAACTTAGGTCAAATAAAGATAATCCCATGTGAATGAGAATTTCCCAGGGAGCTTCCAAACAAGTACAATAGTGATAATTCTCTGAGGATGGGCCTTTTGTGGGAGATCCAAACCTATTCTCTTCTCTCCAATAGCTATTAGGCCACTGGTTTTCACAGCTACCATGTTTCTAAAGCTGCTGGTTTTCAAGGGTACTGCAGAGATAGGGAAAGGGAGATGGGAATAGGAATAGGGTAGGTTTAAGTATCACAGAGCTCACTGTTCTGTAGAATAAGCCATTTTTATTTCAACCTTTTGGTTAATTTTTAGAATTCTGAAAATGTTGATTTTGACCATTTTTGCAACTGCTCTCATACTTTTAGGGAGCACCATTCTGTCTGGGGTGCTTCTTTTTCCTAGGTGATTTTCGTATCAGGACTGACTTCTTTTGAGACACAAATATCAGACTTGAAAGTTGTTTTGTGAGTACAGAATCAGAAAAAGGGAAATAGATGTGTTAAAAAGGATGTAGCTGGACGATGAAGTCTGATGCTTGTCTCCTCTTTAGGAAGATTGATATCTGTGTCTCCAAGGGGAATGGTATATCTAATATTTCTGTGAACAATAACCACCACTAAATATTTATCTTAAGTCTTGAGATCATTAAATGAGCATGTTGGTGGTATTTGCTGCTGATAAAACTTGAGTAGATATCTGTCTCAACTTAGAAACCTGATAAAGCCAGCAGAACACAACTGAGGCAGTAAAGCTTTGGGATTGACTGGGGACTCTTGAGATACACTCGCTATCCACTTGCTACTTGAAGTATGGCTCAAAAAGTACAGCATCAGCATCACCTGAGAACTTGTCAGAAATGTAGAATGTCAGGTCCCACTCCAGACTTTAGTGAGTTAGAATCTTCATTTCAACAAGGTGATTTATGCACACATTAAAGTTTGATAAATACATGCCTGTAGCATATTTACATCTTTATGTGGTTGTCCTGGGAGGATTCCTGCAATTTGCTAGCTTCATCTATTTAATGTTCATTTGTATCAACTTAAATTTCAGAAGTATCTGCTCCTAAAGTCTTGGAGAATATTAATCTTTGTACAGTCTTGTCTTTCTTGTAACTCTTTATGGTAAAAATAAATAGTTGAGCTTCAAGAATATCAGAGAGGGAGAAAATCTGTGCAGGCTGGAATGGTCCAAAAGGCATTATTTGAGTTGGGCTTTGAGGAAAGGGTGGGGAGAAAGTGAATGCGTGTCATGCAGATGAAAGAATATGGGCCAACCTACAGAGGTGGGAATTATTTATTATGTGCAGTAGAGGTCTAAACTGTAACATTTTTGAGGACATGCATTATGTATTGCTTATATATGTATCCTCAGTGACTGGCATTTCATAGGTGCTCTATAAATTATTTTCAAACTGAATAGTAGGAAGATTAGTTTAACTCAAGGTGAGGGTTTATATAAGAATTATGGGAATTGATGCAAATTTATTAGCATATGGCCAGATGATGGTGACCTTGAAAACTTGGTAGGAGTTTGTATTTAAGTTTGCTGGGTAATCTCCAGTAAGGTACGTGGGAATGGGAGGGGACTAATTTGTGATTATTAGAAAATTATTAACAGATTAAATAACTTTACTCAAACTCCAGAAAATAAGCCCTTCAAAATCTTCTTGGCTCTTCCAGATATGTGGATCTTTGAATGAGAACATATTGTAGGAATCACATTAAGGAGAAAAAAAGTTGAAGAAATATGGTAAACATTAGTAGCCCATTTTAATGTTTTATATAAGTTCTTAAGCAGGGGAATGACATGTGAAAATGGTGTTTGTAAGTGATTAAAATGTAGGCCGGGCGTGGTGGCTCATGCCTGTAATCCCAGCACGTTGGGAGGCCAAGGTGGGTGGATAACCTGAGGTCAGGAGTTCAAGATCAGCCTGGCCAACATGGTGAAACCCCGTTTCTACTAAAAATACAAAAATTAGCTGGGCATGGTGGTGTGTGCCTGTGATCCTAGCTACTCAGGAGGCTGAGGCAGGAGACTCGCTTGAACCCGGGAGGTGGAGGTTGCAGTGAGCTGAGATCACACCACTGCACTCCAGCCTGGGCGACAGAGTGAGACTCTGTCTCAAAAAAAAAAAAAAAAAAAAAAAAAAAAAAGGAGCAAAATGCTAGATGGATTGGCAGGGCAAGAGAATGGGTGAGGTAGACTAACTAGGGCTTTTTTTCATTATCTAGAGATGAAGGCAGATGGACAGAGACCAAGGTAATGTCAGGACAGAGAAACAAACGTTACTCCTTGAAGTCCCTGGTATTATAAAGTAGAGACATCTAATTAAGCAGTTTAGCTTTTACACAAAAAGAAAAAAGAAAGGAGGAAAGAGATAAACTATCTGATGCAATAACAATAATAGCACCTATTCTTTACCATCCTCATAAGACAATGGTGAGAATTAAATGAGTGAATGCTTGTAAGTTGCTGTATTAATCTGTTTTGCATTGCTGTATTAATCTGTTTTGCATTGCTGTAGGCATACCTGAGACTGGGTAATTTATAATGAAAAGAGGTTTACTTGGTTCATGGTTCTGCAGGCCATACGAGCATGGCACCAGCCTCTGCTACGCTTCTGGTGAGGCCCTCAGGGAGCTCTTACTCATGGCAGAAGCAAAGGGAGATCAGACATGTCACATGGTCAAAGAGGGAGATGCCAATTTCCTTTAAACAACCAGCTCCCATGTGAACTAATAGTGAGAAGTAACTCATCACCAAAGGGATGGCACCAAGCCATTCATGAGGGATCCAGCACCATGACCCGAACACCTCCTGCCAGGCCCCACCTCCAACAATGTGGATCACATTTCAACATGAGATTTGGAAGGAACAAATACCCAAATCATACTGGTTGCCTAGAAAAATGCCTGGCACATGGCAAGCACTCATAAATGTTAGTGATAAGCTATTGTTAACTGGAAGAAAGAACCTTCTCGTGCTATCGAGTAGCACTTCTGTTTCTCAAAATCAGCACCCAACACAGTGCTTATCTGTAATAGATGCTTAATAAATGTTTAATGAATGTATGAAGGGGAAATAAAATATCCCTCAATGTAGGAATGAAATATTTTGGGGTCACATTTTGCTGTCGATTTCTATTATACATATAATTCCCCAATGGAGGATTGGGGGAAAGTAGTTATTGATTTCTCATATTCTGTTCTCCAAACTAACTTTATCTCTATCTCATTCGCTTTCTCTCTTTGTCCACACCCATCCTAAGGGATTTCCATCTCTATGCTCGTGATTCCTGGAAGCCACTGCCCCTGTCTGTTTCACAGCAGGTGCTCAGTCAATATTTGTGTTCATTGTTAAACCAATATATTCTAGACCTATGGCTCATGCCTCTCAGAGCAGTGCTCTCAGGGAAAAAGACACTCTCTTTTCTCTGCTGTATTTAATTCAGTCCTTTTCAATAGTTCATCCTTTCTGAATGGCCACTGAGATGTTTGATACAGCCAACTTAATGAGTTGTGACTAAACTGCTTTATTTTATGTGGCTGAAATATGTTCAACTGCACATGTGTACAGAAGACTTAATCTCTAGACATTTCGTGATAATTTGACAGCATAATTGAAGTGAGGGGGAAAGGATTGAATGGTTTGTTTTGCTTACATTTTTTCACCCACCCCTAAAATAAAATATTCTCTGAAGCAAATGTCAGGAACTTCTTCCACCACTGTCACCATGTGACAATGAGTTAGGGAGTGGAATTAAATTCATTATCTAGCATCTCTTTCCAAAGAGCTAAAAGGTTTTTTTGTTCATTACCAGAGCATCTCTCCAACAGAACAGAGACTTTCCCGTATACAGCTGCAGCTGAATTTCATACTTAAGACATCTTTGCCGGGCGCGGTGGCTCACGCCTGTAATCCCAGCACTTTGGGAGGCCGAGGCGGGTGGATCACGAGGTCAGGAGATCGAGACCATCCTGACTAACAGTGAAACCCCGTCTCTACTAAAAATACAAAAAATTAGCCGGGCGAGGTGGCGGGCGCCTGTAGTCCCAGCTACTCGGGAGGCTGAGGCAGAATGGCGTGAAACCCGGAGGGCGGAGCCTGCAGTGAGCCGAGATTGCGCCATTGCACTCCAGCCTGGGCAACAGTGAGACTCTGTCTCGAAAAAAAAAAAATCTTATAGGATCTTCTAAATTTTAAGGGACATAGTTCTACTTGAAAAAGTCTGTAGAAACCTAAAGTCCAGCTCTTCGGATTGCCTTGGGTCCTTTTATTTAAAGTTGGCTTGCCTTTTGTAATGAAACAAGCCTTTTCTTTAGTGTTTAATAGCAATGAATCTTTTGGAGAAGATATGTTACAAAGATTTTGAGCAGGGGTAGAGAATCTTCCTATGTCAGGACCACTGACCCACCAAAATAATTTATCAGGTACATTTAAGAAAGGACAACCTAACTTAGGTCACTTGCAAGAGAATGCAAAACCATTAAATAAATATTCTTCTAGTTCATATTATGGCCAATTGAGGAAGATGAGAGAAGAGATATAGAGGGAGAAATAGAGTGGATAAGCAGGAAAGAGAAAAAAACAGGAGAGGTAGATACATACACATAGAAATCAAGAGGGATAGAGAGGAGGAGGTTTGTGAGTACTGAGGTGAGAGTTACTGAGGTGTGGTGCTTGTCACATGCCATTGCTCACTTGGGCTGGTTTCCTTGCTAATGAGTTGCTTAAGCCTTGCTCACAGCTCCTGTACAGCAGTTTTTCAGGTGAAAAAAATTATCCTTTGGACTGTAGCAACACTGACCCCAGGGGTGCCTCTCTGAGAGAACGGAGAAAATTAAGCCAAGCACTGAAGGTTGCCTAATCCTTTGAGGGGAATGCAACTAACATTAATTGAATTCTTATTCTGTAGGAAGTGCTTTATATAGGTTATCTAATTTAATCTTTAACAAATCTAACAACAGGCACTGTTATACCCATTTTCCAGGTGATAATACAGTCACTAAGTGCTTTGTCAGGTAACACCACCAGTTAGCAGGGAGAGAACGGGATTCATGCACCAGCCATCTTCTGAGTCCTGCTCTTTCTGTTTCACCAGCTGCATCCACGTCTCTTTCTAGAACTTAAAGAAATTTCAGAAAATCATCCAAGTTTGCAAATTGGTAGAAATTGCTCCACGCCTCAGACTGATAATAATTTGCTTTATTGATTAGTGTGTCACTGGGCCCCATGCCAGGCATCTGAGCTTTTTATCTATTTAAAGTAGAGCAGCAGCCAGTTGGTTGGAAGTATTGTACCTACCCTTCTTTGACAGATGGCTTTCTATTTGGCTTTTGAAATTCCATAAGAAAGAATTTCACAGTTTGTCACAGTAGCTTATTGCAGTCATATCCAGAGTCAGTCTTCGGATCATGAGTACATTGATCCCTTTTCTCTGGCTTTGAATGCAGCATACTGTCATAGGCCTGGGCGAAAGAATGGTTCCAGTGTGTGTGTGTGTGTGTGTGTGTGTGTGTGTTGGTAATACACAATCTGTGACATAGTCGAAGAAGACTATGAATAAAGAGTTGGCAAACTGGCCCATGGACCAGATCTCGCTGGCTGTTTTTGTAAATAAAGTTTTACTGGAACACAGCCATGCTTATTCATTTATGTATTATCTGTGGCTACTTTTGTGCTACAATGACAGAGTGGAGTAGTTGTGATTGAGATTGTGTGGTCTTCAAAGGCTAAAATATTTTCTTGTTCTTTACTGAAGAAGTTTGCAATCCGTGCTATAGATTAACGTATCAACTAGAGAATTCTTGAAAAGAACAGAGCATGAATATAGCAAAACTATGGTGTTACCTAGGTAATAGTACTATGAGGATCTACTACAGATAATATTTTCCAAGTGCCCCTTGTTGTGTTTGGGAGAATACAAAGAGAAGGTTCTCTTACTTATATGTTGAAAGAACTCCCTAGAATAAGGTCGGAGAGTTTCTGATAGGAATGTTGCTTGTGTATCAAAATACAGAATTGTGCCTCTCTGTTCTGACTGTGGTTCTTGTCCAGGCAAGTTTGGAAATTGTGACTCCTTGAAACCATGCAGGCAGCCAAGTGTTCCAGCTGATGTTTTGTGTGTGTGTTTTTTTTTCTCCTTCATTTAAAAATACACTTTGTAGAATTTTTTTTTCACAGCTCTCTAAATATTCTGTTTTGAAACATTTAATTACTCAGGTTATTTATATGGAAAGGTTTGATAATGTTTCTATGGGAGTCTGTTATTTATTTCTTTTGCTAAATTTCATCTTATATTAGGGGAAGGGCTGAGGTTGGTTACTATGGCAACATTCTCAAAACCGCAACAATCTCATTACGGATGCTAAAACTATAGTCATTCCAGTGGGAGGGTAGCATGGGGAGTGGGTGGTAATCTTTTTATTTTTATTTTATTTTTTTTTTAAAAACCTCTCCCACTTCCAAATCTTTTGCATTCATTTATTTTAAGCTTTGCAGCTTAGGGTACAAAAAATAAAAAAGAGTGTCATGTCTCTCTCCATTAAATTTCTGTAGTCCTTTATCAGCTCCTTTTGTGGGGATACCCAGTTTTCTACCTACTCTTTTATTCATTTATGCATTCATTTATTCCCCAGACTTTCATTGAGACCTGTATTATAGATGAATAAGAGAATCCTTGTTCTTGTTTCTCCTTTTAAATTATAAATTCTTTGAAGCCATTATTCACTTCACTGTAATTCATTTAAACAAATACTTATTGAACAATTTGCTTTGTATCAAGAATCATACTTGCATAAGAAGACAAAAAAGAAAAAAGGGATTCTGTTGAAGATTAACGTTTTGTTTTGTTGGGCAGCACAGGGAAGGGCACATAGTGAAGCACAGAGGTGATTGAAATAAAATGTGATAAATGCTTACACAGAGGCACTTAATCCACTTAACTCCCCAGCCTAGAAAGCATAGAAATGACTGCAGGGAGGTGACATTTGGGTTACCAGATAGGCATTTTCTGGTTAGGGCCTAGATGTGTGTGTGTATAGCAGGGGGATGGAGGTCTGTGTGTGTGTGTGTGTGTGTGTGTATTTGTGGGTTTGGGTAGGTAGGGCATTCCAACCAATCTAGACCAACAAGAATAGAGATTTAGAGGCGAGGAGTCCTTGGCCATGAGCAGGAGAACTTAGAAAACACATGGATGATTGGTAGAAGAACAGTCTGGAGACATAGCCATCAAGAGAAGTCATGTCTGGGAGGTTGGATTTGGACATTGGGAACCATTGAAAAGTTCAGAAGGAGGAGCAATTGACTGTTCCAGTTTAGAAGTGGAAGACAGTGAAGGGAAGGGAAGGGGGAAGATGGGATTGGGAAGAGATATGGAGACTTGTAAAAATGGCAAGATTCACCTTGGGACATGATGAGTTGTAAGTGAACCCCATCAAGTTGGACTGTCCAATAGGCAGCTGGAAATATGGCTCCAGAACTGACAAGAAGTGTGGACGGGACCCAGAGATCTGGATATGATCAGAGAAGGCTTTGAAGGAGGAACAGGAACCTCAAGAGAAATTACACATTATTGTATCCCTAATACGCTGTCTCACTTTTAGTGAAATATTAAGTGTTTCTAAAAAGTAGATTTTTAAGTATTGATGTGACCAAAATATTTTTATAATTTTTAATTTTTTATTTCAATAGATTTTTAGGGAACAGGTGGTGTTTGGTTACATGAATAAGTTCTTTAGGGGTGATTTCTGAGATTTTGATGCACCATCACTTGAGCAGTGTACACTATACCCAATGTGTAGTCTTTTATCCCTTGCTACCCCTGACAGTTTCCCCCGAGTTCCCAAAGTCCAATGTGTCATTCTTATGCTTTTGCATCCTCATAGCATAATAGTGTCCAGTTTCATCCAGGTTGCTGCAAATGCCATTATTTCATTCCTTTTCATGGCTGAGTAGTATTCCATCTGTATATATGCCAAATTTTCTTTATCCACTCATTGATTGATGGGCATTTGGGCTGGTTCCATATTTTTGCTATTGCAAATTGTGCTGCTTAAACATGTGTGTGCAAGTATCTTTTTCATATAATGACCTCCTCTGAGTAGATACATAGTAGTGGGATTGCTGGATCAAATGGTAGATCTACTTTTAGTTCCTTAAGGAATCTCCACACTGTTTTCTGTAGTGGAACTATGTACTAGTTTACATTCCCACCAACAGTGTAAAAGTGTTTTCACCGCATCCATGCCAACATCTATTACTTTTTGGTTTTTTGATTATGGGCATTCTTGCAGGAGTAAGGTGGTATCAAAATGCAATTTTGATTTGCATTTCCCTGAGAATTAGTGATGTTGAACATTTTTCCATATGCTTGTTGGTCATTTGTATATCTTTTTTTGAAAATTGTCTATTCATGTCCTTAGCCCACTTTTTGATGGGATTGTGTTTTTCTTGCTGATTTGTTTGAGTTCTTTGTAGATTCTGGATATTAGTCATTTGTCAGATGCATAGATTGTGAAGATTTTTGCCCACTCTGTGGGTTGTCTGTTAATTCTGCTAATTATTTCTTTTGCTGTGCAGAAGCTTTTTAGTTTAAGTGCCATCTGTTTATCTTTGTTTTAGTTGCATTTGCTTTTGGGTTCTTGGTCATGAAGTCTTTGGCTAAGCCAATGTCTAGAAGGGTTTTTCCAATGTTGTCTTCTATAATCTTTATGGTTTCAGGACTTAGATTTAAGTATTTGACCTATCTTGAGTTGATTTTTGTATAAGGTGAGAGATGAGGATCAAGTTTCATTCTGCTACATGTGGCTTGCCAATTATCCCAGCATCATTTGTTGAATAGGGTGTCCTCTCCCCTCTTTATGTTTTTGTTTGTTTCGTTGAAGATCAGTTGGCTATAACTATTTGGCTTTATTTCTGGGTTCTCTATTCTGCTTCACTGGTCTATGTGCTGATTTTTATACCAGTACCATGCTGTTTTCCTAACTATGGCCTTATAGTATAGTTTAGAATTGGGTAATGTGATGCCTCCAGATTTTTTTTTTTTTTTTTTTTGCTTGGTCTTGCTTTGGCTATGCAGGCTCTTTTTTGGTTCCATATGAATTTTAGGATTGTTTTTTCTAGTTCTGTGAAGAATGATGGTGGTATTTTTATGGGAATTGCATTAAATTTGTAGATTGCTTTTGGCAGTGTGGTCATTTTCGCAATATTGATTCTACCCACTCATGAGCATGGGATGTGTTTCCATTTGCTGTGGCATCTATGATTTCTTTCAGCAGTGTTTTGTAGTTTTCCTTGTAGAGGTCTTTCACCTCCTTGATTAGGTATATTCCTAAGCATTTCATTTTTTTGCAGCTATTACAAAAGGGATTGAGTTCTTGATTTGATTCTCAACTTGGTCACTGTTGGTGTATAGCAGAGCTACTGATTTGTGTACATTAATTTTGTATCCTGAAACATTGCTGAATTCATTTACCAGTTCTAGGAGCTTTCTGGATGAGTCTTTAGGGTTTTCTAGGTATACAATGATATCATCAACACACAGCAACAGTTTGACTTCCTCTTTACCAATTTGGATACCCTTTATTTCTTTCTCTTGTCTGATTGCTCTAGCTAGGACTTCTAGTACTGTGTTTAATACAAGTGGTGAAAGTGGGCATTCTTATTTTGTTCCAGTTCTCAGGGGGAATGCTTTCAATTTTTCCCCATTGAGCATAATGTAGGTGGTGAGTTTGTCTTGGATGGCTCTTATTCCCTTAAGTTTTGTCCCTTCTATACCAATTTTGCTGAGGGTTTTAATCATAAAGCGATGCTGGATTTTGCCCAATGCTTTTTCTGCATCTATTGAGATGATCATGTGATTTTTGTTTTCAATTCTGTTAGTGGTGTATCACACTTGCTGACTCATATATGTTAAACCATCCCTGCATCCCTGGTATGAAACACACTTGATCATGTGGATTATCTTTTTGATATGCTGTTGGATTTGGTTCACTAGTATTTTGTTGGGGATTTTTCATCTATGTTGATCAAAGGTATTGGTCTGTAGTTTTCTGTTTTTTTAATGTCCTTCCCTGGTTTTGGTATTAGGGTTATGCTGGCTTCATAAAATGATTTAGGGACGATTCCTTCTTTCTCTAGCTTGTGGAATAGTGTCAATAGGATTGGTACTAGTTTTCTTTGCATGTCTGATAGAATTCAGCTGTGAACTTGTCTGGTCTTGGACTTTTTTTTTGTTGGCAATTTTTAAATTACTATTTCAATCATGCTGCTTGTTATTGGTCTGTTCAGAGATTCTCTGTCTTCCTGGTTTAATCTAGGAGGGTTGTATATTTTCAGGAATTTATCCTGAAATTTATCTCCTTCAGGTTTTCTAGTTTATGCACGTGAAGGTGTTCATAGTAGCCTTGTATTTCTATGGTATCTCCCATTTTGTTTCTAATTGAGCTTATTTGGATATTCTTTCTTCTTTTCTTGGTTAATCTCACAAATGGTCCATCAATTTTATTTATATTTTCAAAGAACCAGCTTTTTGTTTAATTTATCTTTTGTATTTTTTGTTGTTGTTGTTTCAATTTCATTTAGTTCTGTTCTGATCTTTGTTATTTCTTTTCTTCTGCTTGGTTTAAGTTTGGATTGTTCTTATTTCTCCAGTTCCACGAGGTGTGACCTTAGATCGTCTATTTGTGCTCTTTCAGACTTTTTGATACAGGCATTTAATGCTATGAACTTTCCTCTTAGCACTGCTTTTGCTGTATCTCAGAGATTTTGATAGGTTGTGTCACTATTATCATTCAGTTCAAAAAATTTTTTAATTTCCATCTTGATTTGTTTACCCAGTGATCATTCAGGAACAAGTTATTTAATTTCCATGTGCTTACATGGTTTCGAGGGATTCTTTTGGAGTTGATTTCCAGTTTTATTCCACTGTGGTCTGGGAGGGTACTTGATATAATTTCTGTTTTCTTAAATTTACTGAGACTTGTTTTGTGGCCTATCATATGGTCTATCTTGGAGAATGCACCATGTGCTGATGAATAGAATGTATATTCTACAGTTGTTGGGTAGAATATTCTATAAATATTTCTTAAGTTCATTTGTTATAGGATATAGTTTAAGTCCATTGTTTCTTTGTTCACTTTCAGTCTTGATGACCTGTCTAGTGCTGTCAGTGGAGTATTAAAGTCCCCCACTATTATTGTATTGCCATCTATCTCATTTCTTAGGTCTAGTAGTAATTGTTTTATAAATTTGGGAGCTCCAGTGTTAGGTGCATACGTATTTAAAATTGTGATATTTTCCTGTTGGACTTGTCTTTTTATCATTCTATAATGTCGCTCTTTGTCTTTTTTAACTGCTGTTGCTTTAAAGTTTGTTTTGCCTGATATAAGAATGGTTACTACAGCTGGATGTTAGTGTTCAGTTGCATGGAATATCTTTTTCTATCCCTTTACCTTAAATTTATGTGAGTCCTTATGTGTCAGGTGAGTTTCCTGAAGACAGCAGAAACTTGGTTGGTGAATTCTTTATCCATTCTGCCATTCTGTATCTTTTAAGTGGAGCATTTAGGCCATTTACATTCAATGTCAGTATTGAGATGTGAAATACTATTCTATTCATCATGCTATTTGTTGCCTGAGTACCTTGTGTTTTTTACACTGTGTTATTGTTACATAGGTCCTGTGAGATTTATGATTTAAGAAGGCTCTATTTTGAGGATTTGTTTCAAGATTTAGAGCTCCTTTTAGCAGTTCTTGTAGTGTTGACTTGGGAGTGGCAAATTCTCTCAGCATTTGTTTGTCTGGAAAAGACTGTATCTATCCCTCATTTATGAAGCTTAGTTTCACTGGATACAGAATTCTTGGCTGGTAACTGTTTTGCTTAAGGAGGCCAAAAATAGGACCCCAATCCCTTCTAGTTTATATGGCTTCTGCTGAGAAATCTGCTGTTAATCTGATAAGTTTTTCTTTATAGGTTACCTGCTGCTTTTGCCCCACAGCTCTTAAGACTCTTTCCTTTGTCTGGACTTTGGATAACCTGACGACTATATGCCTAGGCAACGATCTTTTCACAATAGATTTCCCAGGTGTTCTTTGAGCTTCTTTTATTTGGATGTCTAGATCTCTAGCAAGGCCAGGACGTTTTCCTCCATTATTCCCTCAAATATGTTTTCCAAACTTTTAGATTTCTTCTTCAGGAACACCAATTATTCTTAGTTTGGACATTTAACATAGTCTCAAACTTCTTGGAGGCTTTGTTCATTTTTTAAAATTCTTTTTTCTTTGTCTTTGACAGATTGCGTTAATTTGAAAGCCTTGTCTTTGAGCTTTGAAATTCTTTCTTCTGCTTGTTTGATTCTATTGCTGAGACTTTCTAGTGCATTTTGCATTTCTCTGTGTGTCCTTGATTTCCAGAAGTTGTGATTGTTTCTTATTTATGCAGTCTATTTCACTGAAGAACTTTCCTTTCATATCCCATATCACGTTTTTGATTTCTTTAAGTTGGACTACGCCTTTCTCTGATGCCTTCTTGATTAGCTTAATAATCGGCCTTCTGAATTCTTTTTTTGTCAATTCAGAGATTTCATCTTGGTTTGGATCCATTGCTCGTGAGCTGGTATGATTTTTCGGGGTGTTAAATAATCTTGTTTTGTCATATTACCAGAATTGTTTCTCTGGTTTCTTCTCATTTGGGTAGACTATGTCAGAGGAAAGATCTGGGCTTCAAGGGCTGCTGTTTAGATTCATTTGTCCCACAGGGTGCTCCCTTGATGTGGTGTTCTCCCCTTTCCCCTAGGAATGGGGCTTCCTGAGAGCCAAACTATAGTGATTGTTTTGCTAGCCACCCAGTGGGGCTACAGAGCTCTGAGCTGGTACTGGAGAGTGTCTGCAACGAGTCCTGTGATGTGATCCATCTTCAGGTCTTTCAGCTGTGGATACCAGCACCTGCTCTGGTGGAAGTGACAGGGGAGTAAAGTGGACTCTGTGAGGGTCTTGGTTGTTTTTGTTTAGTGCACTGGTTTTGTGTTGGTTGGCCTCAAGCCAGGAGGTGGTGCTTTCAAGAGTGCATCAGCTGCGGTCCTATAGGGAGGATGCAAACCTCCCCCAGGGATACCTGGTTAGTATTCAGGTTTCTCAGGTGGCAGACAGGGCCATAGAGCTCCCAAGAGACTATGACCTTTGTCTTTGGCTACCAGGCTAGGTAGAGAAAGACCACTAGGTGAGGGCAGGGCTAGGTGTGTCTTAGCTCAGCCTCTCCTTGGGCAGGGCTTGCTGTGGCTGCTGTGGGGGATGGGGATGTGGTTCCCAGGCCAATGGAGTTATGTTCCCAGGGGGATTATGGCTGCCTCTGCTGAGTCATACAGGTTGTCAGGGATATGGGGGAAAGCCGGGAGTCACAGGCCTCACCCAGCATCCATGCAGCCTGCAGTCCTAATGGCTGGTCTCACTCCCATCATGCCCCCACAACAGCACTGAGTCTATTTCCAGACAGCCAGTGACCAGGGCTGAGAACTTGTCCCAGACCATGAGACTCCCCATTGAGAAAGCAAGCAGACTCACAGTTTTACGGTGTCTCAGGGAGCCTGCAGAGGTGATCTAGTTCATTACTTCAAAGGGTCTGTGGATTCTCTCAGCTTTCCTGGTATGTTCCTACAGTAGTTCTTGGAGCAAAAGCTCATGATGTGAGTCTCCACACGGTGCTCTGTCTGTCTGAGCAGGAGCTGCAAGCTAGTCCTGCCTCCTATCCACCATCTTAATTGACAGTGGTAACCAAAATGTTTAGAGCCATTTTGACAGATTGAGGAATCATTGCTATGATTAAAATATAGCACTTGAGATGACCATGCTCAACTCATAGGATGCCATCATCAAACAGCTTTGCTTTCTCCCTGCATTTATTCTTTAAACCTGCACAGTGGGGCATGTCCTTCCCTGGCAATTCCGGTCACTCTTAGGCAATTAAAAAACAAAACAAAACAAAACATTCAGGTTAAAAACACCAGATAATTCAATACCTGAAACGTCCAGCATTATGTAATAGCAAAAACACTGGAGTTGATTTAGAATTGAGCTTTCTTCCCTCCTCCAACAGGGTCCTGCCCCAGCCCTGCAGTCATGGAAGAAGAGTGGTCAGCTTCCCTTTCTCCTCAGTATTCCTTCACCCCTTTTCTTCTCTAGGCTAGCCTCAGTCTCAGACCACATTACATTGGGTTGAGAGAGAGGAGGAGGAAGGAAATATAAGGGAAACAGTAAAGCGCTTACTTGACTGCTGATGAATTGTTAGTCTAGTTTCAGTGTTTTCTGAATCTAGCAGATATGTAAGTTGAGTTCTCTGTGGAGTTCTTTTGTGTATTCTTTGCACAAAAAGAACATACTCTGCCCCCATTGCTGAGGGTCTCATATCTGTAGTTCTCTGAGACAAAAACAATGTATTGCTACTGGGCTACACCTTCCCGACCCTTAGGCTCCTGGCCACACCTGCAGCTAATTTCTGCTATGCCTTTTGAGTAGTACCTGAACAGTCCTGATATGGCTGTCTCAGATGCACAGCTTACACCTTGTTCATGGGAGACACTCAAGCATCCTTTGCTTCTGCAAACTCTGGGAGTGCAACCACCTCTCCTAGATCCACCAACAAAACAGCCAGCAAGCCTAGATGCTCTCACATCTAGATGTCAGATGTGGTTCAGACACAAATCTATTTGTTCCCCAAACTGCACAGACTGCTGAGGACAGATGTGAAGCCCTCTGTCTGCCTCTTTAAAGTCCCTCTTTCTTGACTTGAAGTGAAGCGACAAGTCCCACTAACCACTGGCTCTCCTTGGTTGAAGGGTTGTGGACTCTCAACACATCAATGGCTTCCTTGAACAATCCCTCCAAAAATGTCCAATTCTTGATCCTTTTAAGGAATTATGAGATTTATAAACAGTTTATAGCACCTTTTTTGGTAAATTTTGCAAAAGGTCTAGCTCTTTTTAAAAAATTATTTATTGATGCTTCAAAGAAAATATTCACTGAAACATCATCTTATGTGAGCATCATTTTTCTACCTTCATTAAAAAAAAACTTTTCCAACTAATTGCAGAAAGAGTTTTGTTACATGGATATAGAATTGGCTGTATCTAGGGATAGATTGAATTGATGACAAAGTGAAACCATGCTTTCTTTCTGAAGGTTGTATTTTCACCTTCCTTGTAGACACCTGTCCTTTTCCAGGGTGCCCTTAGATGAGCAGCTGTGCATCTTACAGGAATTGCTTACAGTGATAGATTTCCCCTATGCTCATGACTGCCAAATCTGTCTTTGTAGCCCAGACGTCTTTCTGAGATGCAGATCCATATATCTGATAGCTTACTCTACTTCTTTGATCAAAGTATTACAAGTTTAGCTCCCATCATCATTACTCTAAATACCATTCCTCATTCTGAATATCTATTTGCCTTCATGTAATTTATCTTTAGTCTTAAGAAATGGTACTTAGAAACCCCTAGTTGTTTAAATCGGAAACTTGGGAGTCATCAACAGATTCTTAAGTTCCTGTCAACCATGCCACTTTAGCAATCTGGTGATGTCTCTGACCGCCTTTCAAAATAGTGTTTGTAAGATACAGGACTACTATGGAAACCAATGATGTGGAAACACAGTTCTGTTATGAATGACTTGGAATTCATGAATTGTTTTCTTTCTCATCTCTCACATTGATTCAGTATATCATTCACAGATCATCTCCTGAATAGCAGTCAGACTCATTTTATTTTCTCTATCTTCACTGATACTTTCTTACTTCACTCCTTCATCATCTCTCACTGAATGACTGCAGTTTCATTTAAAAAACAACTTATACTGATAAATTTCAAATATAGACAAAGGACACAAAATAATATAATGTACCCCATGTTGCTGTTACCTAGTTTTGCATTCCCACTCCCCAGTCTATGATAATGATGAATTTATAGACTTTATTTTAAGTAAAACTTATAAACTGTCTTAGTCTGTTTTGTGCGGCTATAACAGAATACCACAGACTGGGTAATTATTTTATCAAATGTCTGTTCAAGTTTTTATTTTTGACTGTTTTTAATTGTTTAAAAATGTTTATAAGTAGTTGCAGGAGTTAAAAAAATCCGGATACAAATCGTTTGTCAGATTCATGGTTGGTAAATATGTTTTTCCAATCTGAAGCATACCTATTAATTTTCTTAATGTAATTTTTATAAGCAAAAACTTTTAATTTTTGAAAATGATATTATGTTCTATGTCCTTCTGAGAAATCTTTACTTATCTGCAAGTCATGAAGATCTTCTGTTTTCTTCTAAAAATTTTATGTCTTAGCTTTCACACTTAGGTCTATGATTCATCTTGAATAAATTTTTATGCTTGCTATAAGATAGGGGTTGAGGTTCATTCTTTTTTTTCAATATGGACATCTAGCTGTTCCAGCATAATTTGTTGAAATTATTGCTTGCTTTATTGAATTTCTTTGGTAACTTTTTCAAAAATCAATTGACTATAGACTTGTACTATTTCTGGACTCTGTATTCTGTTCTGTTAATCTATTTTTCTATCTTTATGCCAATAACACCCTGTAGGTTTAAAGTAAATTTCAAGTCATGTTGTATAAATTCTCCATC
The DNA here is from genome assembly GCF_028878055.3 of Symphalangus syndactylus. NCBI lineage: Eukaryota > Metazoa > Chordata > Mammalia > Primates > Hylobatidae > Symphalangus > Symphalangus syndactylus. The sequence goes on along the minus strand of NC_072428.2, from coordinate 127,774,354 downwards.
TTTTTTCTGTTTTCAAGATTAATGTATTCTGGATCCTTTACATTTCCAAATAAATTTTAGAATTAACATGTCAATTTTTATTTTCAAAAGCCATGCTGGAGTTATGATTGGGATTTCATTGACTTAGAAGATTAACTTGTATGTATAGTTTATTTTTTAGCCAGTGATTTGGGAGAGAGATTTATTTGCAGATTTTAGGGCTCACTGCCTTTGTGACTTCTCCCTATTTAACATATACCCCTAACTTTCTGCAGTTTTGCCTTCCCCTAAGTTATCTGATACCTTGATTAAGTGAGGAAACTGAGGCTTTCTGCAACTCCAGCTATGTGCAAATTGGGAGTGCTAACAGGCAAATATTTGCAAACTTGCAAATTTCATTCATTGCAGTTTGTCTTTTAATGGTGGTCCCTGCTCCAGATTTTGCCTAACCATGTTCACGTTGTAGTGACTTTGAGTAGTTTTTTTTTTAATTGTCCAGATCTAAAAATTGTTATCTGTGGAACAATTGTTTTGACCTAGCTACTTTGCTATTAACAGAAGACAGAGCACCTCCTTCTTGCCTCCTCTTTCATCTCCCTCTAACACACCTGCCCCTTGTCCCCTAAGTAATCTTTCAAAAAAGCAAACCCAAGCAAACCATTTTCTGGTTGAAAGCCCATCAATGACTCTTCATTGCTTTCTCTCTGCTTTCTTATCTTCCTTTTTTAGATTCCTCCTCACTTACCCTATGCACTCTCTGGCTTTATTGAACCATTTGGCGTTTCCTAGACACGCGCTTCCCTTAAAAGTCTCCCCTTCTTGGGCTTATATCATGATCCTGACTAAAATGCCTCTACGTTCTTTGTAGCCAAGTGTACTCCTAGTTCTTCAAAAGTCAGCTCAAAGCACCAACTCATTGGACAAAACTTCTGGGCTTTATTGAAGTGGGCTACTCATACTTTCATATTTTCCTAATGTTTTTGTTATGTTTTAGTATCACAAAACTCATCAACTTGTATTTAATTGTTTAATCACTTATTACACTGTGAGCTGTGTGCACCTTGATAGGGTCCATGTCTTACCTGTGATTGCCAATCGCCTAGTATTCTTGTTGAGGAAATAAGGGAAGGTGAACGGACTGAATAGTCATATGATGGTTGCATTTTAGGTGTATTTATGACTAAATTTTAGGTATCTGGTCATTCCCAAATATTTTCCCTTTGTCTTCTCACTCATGGCACTGGATATTTAAATACCAATATGCGATTAACAAAGTAAAGTTAGAACTACAGAAATGCCTCAGTTATCCAGAGGAAAGCTTTCCAGGAGCCTCAGAAAGTGAACCAGATGAAGACTTAAAAACATATTTATATAAATAGAATAATTCTTTAAAGAGAATAAAAGACATTGATGAGTCGAAAGCAGTGACATAGTAAATATCTAAAGAGCCAATTATGCAAATATTTCACCTGTTGAGATATGACTTAAAGTTTTATGAGCACAAAAGAAAAGGCTGATTCTGATTTCAAAAATTAAGCAGCTCTTGAAGCTTTAATTGGCGTGGCTACAGTATGACGCAGAGGAAGACTGAGGGAGCTAGACCATAGTCGTCGCTGCTGTGAGACACAGGGAGCCAGAATCCTTTCACATTTTCCTGGACATGTCAACCTTTCTTTGTTTCTTTTTTGACTGCTACATAATCATATAGGCATTGCATACTTTTTATGGAGATTCTTTCTTGGTGGAATCCCAGTTTTAATTACTGTTTCCATGTAAGTTATTTTTGGTGAGCAGACAATGCCTTTTCCACTTTTTAAAATAATACCATAGAATTCCATATTACTACCATGCATATACACTAAAGTTTCTCCTGCCTCACCCTTCTTTTCAGAGACGGAGGTCTCACTCTGTTGCCTGGGCTGAAGTGCAGTGGCATGATCATAATTCACTGCAGCCTCAAACTCCTGGGCTTAAGCAATCATCTGCTGTAGCCTCCTGGTTAGCTGGGACTATAGGCATGTGCCACCATGCCCAGCTGGTTAAATTTTTTTTTTTTGGTAGAAATAGGGTCTTGCTGTGTTGCCTAGGCTGGTCTTGAACTCCTGGCCTCAAGCATTTCTCTTGCCTCAGCCTCCCTAACTGCTGGGATTATAGGCATCAGCTATCATGCCTGGCGTTTTTAAAAGGCCTTTTCTTACAATTGATTATTATCTCATTACTCCTCCTTTTCTCTTGTATTTTTCTTCTCTTCTCCAGTCCATTTTTGCTTTGAGCCTCTCCCACATACACCTGCCCCCTCAAATATCTGTCATTTATCACAAGGGCTTTCTCCTACTGTCATGCTTTAAGACACTGATAATCCACTTCTTCCATTAAGTTGCCCTGTACCAATCATAGATGGTCGATTTTGTGGTTGTATGAAATAGATAATACAAAGTGAAAAACGAAAGTTTCTTCTTTAAGTACACCTTCCTCAGATACACCTCTTCTCCTACCCTCAGAGGTAACCACACTTAACCATTTTCTGTGTTGTGTAATCCTTCTATATTTTTTCTAAGCATCTATGAGTAAACACACACACGTAAAGTAAGATGATGGTCAAAATGTTTAACCATTGCATGGTAATATAAAACTTAGCACTTAGAAATATGTTCTATTCTTTAGGCAGACCAAACTGTATATAATTGCCTACCAGGTGATCTATGTTAGAGGTTAAATCATTCATCAAACTATTCCAATAATTTTCAAAGCATTTATTGATTTTTAATGGGTATGATCTTTCGTTTGATGCAGCTGTCGGTAGCTAAGTGATGGCCCTGTATCAACCATGATTTGAAACAGGGAAACACATCAATCTATTCCAATGATTCACTCATTGCATTATACTGCCACTTGCTTCTTTCATTTAAGAATATACTTTTAGCTGGGCGTGGTGGCTCACACCTGTAATCCTAGCACTTTGGGAGGCCGAGGCAGGTGGATCACCTAAGGTCAGGAGTTTGAGACCAGCCTGACCAACATGGAGAAACCCCATCCCTACTAAAAATACAAAATTAGCCAAGCATGGTGGCACATGCTTATAATCCCAGCTACTCGGGAGGCTGAAGCAGGAGAATCGCTTGAACCCAGGAGGCAGAGGTTGCAGTGAGCCGAGATCACACCATTGCACTCCAGCCTGGGCAAAAAGAGTGAAAAACTCTGCCAAAAAAAAGAAAAAAAAAGAATATACTTTCGATATCTTTCCCTGTGAGAATATAATAAATCTACTTTATTGTATCTAATGATAGGATGATATCCCATAATATGGATATAAGTTTATTTATCAAGTTCTCTACTGTTTAAATGTTTCCAGTATTTTGCTATTACACATAACGTTGCTAAAACATTCTCTTACATCTTTGTCTGCTTTGGTGAATACTTGTAAGATAGACTTGTAGACGAAGAATTGTCGGTTCAAAGTAGATGTGCCAATCAAGAATGTGCCCACTTATAAGTAACTACACACATCCTGTGTGCACATTGCACTGACATACATATTATCACCTGAAAATACAAACCCAGATGCAAACACAGGTGAGCACTAAATTAATTCTAAAATTCATTTGAGGATTTGGCACCATGAAGTTGCATAGCCACATACCCTCAGGTAGACAAGACGGGAATGGCAGAGGTACCTTGGTAGAAAGTGAAAGAGAAGAAGAAAGGTTGGTGGTCCAGAGAAGTCAGTATTTCCTTGCCTGGAATGAGTGCCTGCCTATCGAATTTTGAAAAAACTTCTTGATTGTCATCCTTGTTTCATTACGGTCCTCCCAGGAATATTTTGTATTTTTCTAAGCATTAAAGATCATAGCTTCATGACTTAATCTTTGGACTGGTTTTCCCCACTTATATGAGAAGAACTAATAATGCCACATGGAGCACACCTTTTCAGGACTCAAGGAGTCTAAAAAAAAGAAAAGAAAAATGAGTCAGAACTTCTGCCTGTGAGTCTGAGTCAGCTTAGTGTGTTAAAAAAAAAAAAAAAAAAAAAACTGTGTGAGGAGACCTGCCTGGAAAAACTGCTGAATGGAAAGACTTGAGAACAGCTTATAGATATTGATGGCAGATGAAGAATTTTCATGTCTTTTCAGAAATGGTTAGCAGCCACTCATAACAGTCCTGTGACGTCACAGAAATCTTGACTCCTGCTTGTCCTTCTCGTTCTCCTTTAAGCCCTTCCCTCCTCCTTTTCATATAGGACCTTAACACAAGAGGGTCAGGAAGAGAAGAGAAGGGTTGCTCACAGGAGGAAAGAAGGCAAGGGGTAGCTGTTACTTTACCTGGTGGGCCATGTGTCGCTACAAATCAGGTAGTCTCTTTGGAGGAGATGCCACTCGGTAAGGGAGGCTTCTTGAGCACTGGACTACTACTAGCAACTCAGAATGTGGGACCGCTGGAAGGAAAAACACCCCTGGATGGGGCGAAGGTTGAGTTCAATTTTATTTTTTGCTCTGTGTGTGTGTTGGGGGAGGGTAATGGGAAATGTGTGTTTTGCAGACACATTAACATAAGGAGAATAGCGGATGCGACTTTATTATCCTCATTCACATAAAGGTGGACATTTTAATTTTTTTTTACAGTAGGGAAAAAGAACCTTCTGAGTTGATTTGGTATAGTGGAAATTGCATGGAAATGTTTAGCTTCCTCTGTTTTCACAAACATGTAACCTTCTAAGAAAATCTGTCTTTGACTGACCTATTTCAAAGTTTGATTTTTTTTTTTTTAAAGCCAGTTTGGAAAATAGGAGCTAACATGAATTGCCCCTTTTCCAACAGTGAAAATGTTTGTAATGTACCTTTTCATGTTGCTGTAATTATGACCGTAACTTCTTTTTTATTCAATCCTGAATCTGTTAGATTTTAAAATTATAAAACACTGGCCAAAATTAGTCACCCAGGAAATAGTATAAGGGACCCAGTTAAGAAAGTAGGTTTAAGTGACTGAAAAAGTTTGGTGACTTCTCACTGAGACAAACTTGCTTATTTGTTTGTTAACCTTAGAAGTATTACCATACATAATGTCTATGGATTTAGATATATGATTTTTCTCACCTCCTAGACATCCACCTTGTTGTGATAGAAGGAACATGGATTTAGAGTCAGGCTGCCTTGGATCTGAATGACTTCACTACTTCTGTGGCCCTCAGCAGGCTATATAGCCTCTGTGAGCCTCAGTTTCCTCATCCATAAAATGAAAATAAAGTCTCCAGCTTAGTATTGTAACAAGGGATCATTCAGATTAACTTTGGAAAACCTTTCTCCTATTAAGCATTTGGAAAACATGAGTTTCTATTTTTTTGTATTTTGGTTATTATTATTGGCTTGGTTTTCTTTCTAGGCCTTGGGTTCTCCTTCACTTTATGTAGAATATGATCTTCTCGTAGTAGATAGATTTGAGTCCTGCCAACAGAATTTTTCTGAATTGGCTTCTTGTCTTTTCTTTACCAATAGCTGCCTATTCAGTTCAGCTGCCTGATAACATCTTGTCTCTCAATTCCTGTGTTCCCTCACAGATCTATTAAAGCACCCTGAGAGGAGGGTCCCTCAGGGTCACCGGGTTTCAAGGCTCCAGCTTTTCCTGGGGATCAGAATACCCCTTCAGGGGCCAGCACTCTAAGGCAGTAATGTGTTTCTCTGGCCAAACGCCTGATAGTATCTTCTTGGCAAGTTCATTATTTATTCCCCCTTACTGGTGTGAGGGTTTTCCCAAAGTGTCGTGTCTTTGCAGAGTTTTTCCTACCATTCTGTGCTATACGTGTGGTACCATTTTATGCATTTGTTTTTGCTAATATGAAATAAATCCCATTATAAATAATTCCAAGGGATTTTGCAGATGATTTTACTGTTCAGAATAAGAGGAGTGTTCCGTGAATCATGGAGCTGCTTTGGTACACAGTTTGTAGAAGTACAATGTGGTATAATGTAATTGACCCAAGGGTCCCTTCTTGTACAGAGTGTCACTTGCTGAGAAGTAAGCAAAAAAGGGAGTGGATTCCTGCATCTGGCAATTCACCCCCATCCTGCAAGAGTAACTCATAGAGCAGCTTATTCCATTGTGACACTGACTCACCCTTCCTCTCTCCACCCCCATTGTCTAGTTCTGATGTGTTCTGTCCCCACTAATTCTAGGGTCACACTGACTTATACCTTCCTCATCCTAAGTGGGGAAGAAAGCTTGTCTGTGTTGATGAAAGTACGAAAATAGAAATGCCATAACTTTTAATGCAAACAATATATGTTTGTTGAATGTATGAATACAACAACTTGGAATAACTGCTGACAGTGTTTCCAAATATTTTGGGTCTATTTAAGTAAAGAGACATGAATAATTTGAAACTGGCATTCTTTTTCTTCTTCTTTTTTTTTTTTTGAATTAGCAATACATGTGATGAAACCTTAAAAACAAATTCTCATAGTTAAGAGTGGTTGCCTTTAGTGAGCAGGATGGGGAACAGATCTAGGGGCTTAGGTCATTCATTATAAACCATTCTGCAGGCTTTCTTTTTTCTAACCAGATGTGTGTGTTACTTTAATGTTTTTTTGATACCTCCCTTAAGTAGGCCCAGTCCAGTTTAAGTGCAATCTCTTGAGTGCCTCGTGTCAGACACTGTGCCGGTCACCCAGGGTTCCAGGGTGAATCAGGAATAGCTCTTACATGTGAATTCACAGTCTAGTTGGGGAGACAGCACAGACCAAAAGCAGATAATGTTGAAATAACATGATGCTGGCTGAGAGAGAGGTAGCCATGGAGTTAAGCATCTTCTTCTCCATTTTATTCAGCCTTTTGTTTTAAAATTCTGCCTTTATGATGTGTGTTATTTCAATAGAGTTCTGTGTCATAATTTTGGATTTAGTGGAAAAAGAACAGATGAGATTTTCTTGTTACCTTAATTTTCCCAACATGGAAGATTCGGGAATGAAGAAGGACACTGCAAAGAGTGAGGCCTAAAAGCCACTCATGATTTTTATTTTGCTACTTTCTTTACGGACACGAATGCACAGTGTAGAGCAGCCTTAACTCTGAATTGGAACAAGGTCGTCTAAGGGCCAGGACGTTATTTCCAGAAGCCTACAGCTGCCAATTCCTGCACCCAGCGATTTCCACTGCCTTTTCATGATTCTGGAATTCCCAAGAACAATGTCATCTTATTAGAAGGTATTTCCCAGTTCGAACTGGAGACAAACCAACTATCCCTCACAGGCTGAGTCCTTCTGGTTTTACTGCCGAAGCTTCCAGACTCATCCAGGGTCTGTTAGACATATTTGAATGAATCTGTCAGATTGTTCAGTAGTTAATAAGGCCACACTTTCCATGAAGACCGTAGCGGCATCATTTTGTGTACCAACAATTGTATCAAGTCATGATGATTTTTTAAATATCATTGAAATATATCATTAAAATATTATTGAGATAAAGATGCATGTTTATCAGTATCTGTTTATTCCTTTCTCCTGTTTAAGAGAGAATTTACTTAGGTGTGTACAAAACTGCTTTCTGGCATGCTTAATTTTATGGGTTTGTGATTTCCACATCACTAAAAGTATCTGGAATACCTATGATGCAATGTGAATCTTGTTTCCACTAACTAGTAGGTAAATGCTTTGTTAGAGATTTAAGAAAGTTGGCCGGGCACGGTGGCTCACACTTGTAGTCCCAGCACTTTGGGAGGCTGAAGCGGGTGGATCACCTGAGGTCAGGAATTTGAGACCAGCCTGGCCAACATGGCAAAACCCCATCTCTACTAAAAATACAAAGATTAGCTGGGCATGGTGGCATGCACCTGTGATCCTAGCTACTCAGAAGGCTGAGGCAGGAGAATCACTTGAACCCGCGAGGCGGAGGTTGTAGTGAACTGAGATCACACCACTGCACTCCAGACAGAGGTGAGACTCCATCTCAAAAATAAATAAATAAATAAAAATAAAGAATGAATATAATTGCAAAGATAAAATGTAAACCCAGATTGGGAATAAGAAGCAGAATTATACCAAAATGGAAGCTGACGATCACACAGATTCACTCTTTATTTACTCATTCAAGGCTTGCCTCACATACCATAGGTAAAGTAGGTAACTCTTTCTGATTTTTTTGGTTCACTTCAAGACTATATGATATTGAAATTTTAAATAAGTAAGCTAAAAAGGCCCTAAAATATTTTATTAAAACCCACTGAGTATAATTTGATTTTTATAAAGCTAATTATTTTTTTCTATTTTACTTGTAAGTTTTGGGATATGTGTGTAGAATGTGTAGGTTTGTTACATAGATATACATGTGCCATGGTGGTTTGCTGCACCTATCAACCTGTCATCTAGGTTTTAAGCCCCTCATGCATTAGGTATTTGTCCTAATGCTCTCCCTCCCCTGCCCCCATCCCCAGACAGGCCCTGATGTGTGTTGTTCCCTTCCCTGGGTCCATGTGTTCTCATTGTTTCACTCCAACTTATGAGAGAGAACATGCAGTGTTTGGTTTTCTGTTCCTGTGTTAGTTTGCTGAGAATGATGGCTTCCAGCTTCATCCATGTCCCTGCAAAGGACATTTCGTTCTTTTTTATGGCTGCATAGTATTCCATGGTGTATATGTGCCACATTTTCTTTATCCAGTCTATCATTGATGGGCATTTGGGTAGGTTCTAAGTCTTTGCTATTGTAAGTAGTGCTGCGGTAAACATACATGTGCATGTGTCTTTATAGAACAATGATTTATAATCCTTTGGGTATATACCCAGTAATGGGATTGCTGGGTCCAATGGTATTTCTGGTTCGAGATCCTTGAGGAATCGCCACACTGGCTTCCACAACAGTTGAACTAATTTACACTCCCACCAACAGTGTAAAAGCGTTCCCATTTCTCCACAGCCTTGCCAGCACCTATTGTTTCCTGACTTTTTAACAATTGCCATTCTGACTGGCATGTGATAGTATCTCATTGTGGTTTTGATTTGCATTTCTCTAGTGATCAGTGATGATGAGCTTTTTTTCATGTTTGTTGGCCACATAAATGTCTTCTTTTGAGAAGTGTCTGTTCATATCCTTTGCCCACTTTTTGATGGGGTTGTTTGTTTTTTTTCTTGTAAATTAGTTTAAGTTCCTTGTAGATTCTGGATATTAGACCTTTGTCAAATGAGTAGATGCAAAAATTTTCTCCCATTCTGTAGGTTGCCTGTTCACTCTGATGGTAGTTTCTTTTGCTGTGCAGAAGCTCTTTAGTTTAATTAGATCTCATTTGTCAATTTTGGCTTTTGTTGCAATTGCTTTTGGTGATAAAACTAATTCTTAATTGTTATCACTCAGTGAATGGTACTAGTTTGATCTTTCCTTGCTGATTAATCCAGTTCTTTCCGGTTTACTTGAAACCCATTTCTTTGACTCAGATAGCTTTCACTTTAGTTCGAAATTTTCAGGGACATTTGGTACTGAACTCTTCTTACAGAACTTTACCCTCGACTGCCATTGCTGGATCTGCCACAGTCAGAGTTGATCTACTGGGTCTAACACGTCCTGGCTTCTTTTGCATTTTCTCCCATGTCTCCCTTGGGTGTCGCAGAAGCGGCAAGAGATTATTATCATGTAGTAGGGTTCCGTAATCAGAATGCGAAATCCCTATGCATAAATGCTGTCTTTTCTCAGAATTTCCTGACCCACTTTCTATTTTTTGAGAAGACAAAATTGACTTTTTTTTCTGACTTCTTCAGAAATCTCTTATAGTGACTGGTATTTTCATCTGCTGGCACCTCTAACAATGACTATTACAATGTGCCCCAGAATACAGAGTGCTAACACCTCATCTTCTAAAAGAAATGCTTCCTCTGTAAAAGTGTGTTTCTCTGATGAAGCCGCCATATAGACCATTGAATAGGAACTGCAGAAGACTCCAGAACACAATTTGATAGCCGTTCAGCCATGAGGCCACAATTTCTTTTGTCCCCGCGTGTGAAGGAGGCAGCCCAAAGAAGGTTGGCTCTGGAGGAGGAAGGCAAGGATACGGGAAAGAGGGGCCAGAGAAGGGCGGGATGGGGCAAAGATTCAGGGCACCTTATGTAATGAGGCACAGCGTGATTCTGCCCGGGACCTGTGCGTGCATGCAGTCGGGTTGCCTCCCTTTCCCCTGGAAATGTGCCCTTTGCTTACTTTTTGTTTGGTTTTAAAGCAGCTGGAAAGGATATTTTTTGCTCAGAATTGGTGCTTAGCTTTTGCAGAAGCTGCTTCTTGAGAGTCGTCTCTTGTCATCCCTCTGGGTTTTAGCTCAGTGTGATGAAGCTATTTAAAATATGTGTGTTTTGAAATGATTCTAAAAATAAGTATTCACATTGTTATGCCTCACTCCCTCCCCAGTATTGAGTCCTGCTCCCCTGACAGCAACTTTCCATTTCTCTAGCTTATCCTTCTGGTATTTATTTATATCTGTGTTTTTAACTACTATGTTTATACTATGATCATTTGGTTTGCCAATTGTAGACATTATCTATTAGGTTGGTGCAAAAGTAATTTTGGTTTTGCCAAGATGATAGTATTAGGTTCCGACCTAATACTATCATCTTTCTATGAGATGGTACCATTTTAGATGAACATGAACATCTTGTGTTCACTTAATATCCTCCCTCTTTCTGTAGCTTCCTCATATATGTACATCAAAGTTTTTGGTTAGATTCATGATCAGATTATTTGTTTTTTGTTTGTTTGTGTTTGTTTTGTAGGGACAGGGTCTTGCTGTGTTGCCCAGTCTGGTCTTGGAGTCCTGGCTTCAGGTGATCCTTCTGCCTCTCATACTGGAATATTATATAATATTTTAAACAATAGCTCACCTTTATTATGTATTTTCTGGGTGCAAGACACTGTTGAAGAGCTTTAGACATGTATTAACTAATCTTCATAGCAACCATGTAAAGCAGATACTGTTATTCTTTCCATTTTGCAGATATGGACATTGAGACCTGGGTTAACTAACTTTCCAAAGTCATATAGGTAGTAGTTGGTGGAGCCAGATTTCAAACCAAAGTAAATCAGGCTCCAGAGTCTACTTTTAACCACTATACTTTTTAAATGATTAAGATTTTATAAATACTATTCATAGTGGAGCTACATGTATACTATTACCTCTTCGCCTTCTCGTCTCTTCTCTTCTCTTCTCTTTCCTTTTGGAACTCTTATTAGATGGAAGTTGTATGTCCTGAATTTATCCTCTAATTTTCTTACCTTTATCTCTTCATTACCTTTGACCTACATTCTGGGAGATTGCTTTAACTTTATCTTTTAACTCTTACCAAAGAGTTTTTTTTCCCCTGTTACACTTAAAAAGCCCAGTAGCTCTTTCTTATTTTTGTCCTGTTCTTTTATTTTTCAGTTTTTTCCTCCTAATTGAGTACTTTGGCCCGGTCTTTCATATTGGTAGCTTTCCTGCAATGGCAGGAGATCTGCAGCCATCAGGTCACATACGTGAACAAGGCTCTGAAGAGCTGACAGGGCACCTTCTGTGGGTGGCCCAGGCTCGTCTGGTAGTGGCCCCCCCATTGCAGAGTGGTCTAGAATCACAGATCTGTTCAGTTGGAGGATCCTCAGATGTCAGCATCTGGAAGCTTTTCCCTTGGGCTGGCCAGAATCTCCATAATAGAACCACCCAGACTTGTTCCTGGGGCTGTACACCTGCTGCAGGTTTTGTGGGAGCCAAGTTTGGAGCAGGAAACAGAAAGATCTCATTGTGGGTGTTGACTTTCACTCAATTCTCCCTTTTCAGACTCACGTTTACCCATGCACCACCCTCACCACCCTGCAAGCCCTCCCTATTTGAGTCCCTAGTTCCTGAGGATCCCTTTTTCAATTTCTCTAGAAAATAAATTCCTCCTGTCCTGCCCTGGGTGTGCTGAGTGGGAAAGAGGGGATAAGGAAGATTCTCTTTGCCCTGGAGGAAGTCCATGACACTTCCAATTCCTCCTCCAATTCCTCAGCTTTTCTGAGGGGCTCCGTGCAAATTGGCTTGCCTTTTCTTGGTTTTGCTCTTTGAGATTTGTAGCTTTCTTTGTGCTAATAGGTTAGTAATAACTTGTTAATTCACTTTCCATCTTCCAGAAGACTGTTAACATTTATTTCTACCTCTCCATTTCTCTGTGTCCTTGTGGAACTTTACTTTTTAAAAAACTTAATTACTTTCATTATGTTGGAGGTTGGGAAGAGAGTAGAGATGAACATCATGTTGACACAACCATACTTGATGGAAGTCTGATTAGATCACCATTGGAAATATTTGTTTCTTAGAGTTTGCTTCATTTTCCTGTTAGTCTGGAGGATCCCATAATATTTGTCTCAGAATAACGGGAGGGTTCAATTTTCATTCTATTTGAGCTTTCCTGGTGTATACCTTTCTTCCTTTCCTCTCAGGATCGCAAGTCCTGAATAATCTTGTTCTAGCTGTTTTCTCCTCTTATCTTCATCTGTAAATGAAAGGGGCTGAGAGCTGGTTTCAGGCAGGAACTAGATCTGACATTTAGGAACTCTCCTGTTCAGGTAGCTTCTCTTGGCCTTTTCCTTTCAGTGATATTTTCTGAAAACCTGACTTGCCATACTGATTTAAATGCCTGATACCAGTGTAAGGTATAGATGTGACTTCTCCTAGGAACATAGATAAAGCTTTGGGGGTGAAATTGACAATAGAGTGTGTCTCCTTTCTCTCTTTAGCCAGTGGGAAGGTTGGGTGACTTGGGGCTGCAGGCTTCCGGGAGGACTCCATATCGTATGCTGCCTGTCCTTAGAGTCCATCCAGACCTGAGAGCTACTTAGCTGAATTGTTTAGTAAATGATGTGGGATTTAGCTGCATCATCTCTACGAAGACTCTCATGTTGACTTATCATCACAAAGGGCTGATGGTGGCAGTGGTTTTTTTTTTTTTTTTTTTTTTTTTGGAGATGGAGTCTCGCTGTCGCCCAGGCTGGAGTGCAGTGGCGCGATCTCGGCTCACTGCAAGCTCCGCCTCCCGGGTTCACGCCATTCTCCTGCCTCAGCCTCCCGAGTAGCTGGGACTACAGGCGCCCGCCACCTTGCCCAGCTAATTTTTTGTATTTTTTAGTAGAGATGGGGTTTCACCATGGTCTCGATCTCCTGACCTCGTGATCCACCCGCCTCGGCCTCCCAAAGTGCTGGGATTATAGGCGTGAGCCACCGCGCCCGGCTCAGTGGCAGTGGTTCTAAACCTTGACAAGTGAACGGTTTCTGCAGGAAGGCTCTTTGGAAGACTGACGTCACAGACAAGACAAGGAATATCATTAGTGAGGTCATTTTAAAATTCTCAGATCTTGGACTTGCTCTGGGCAGTGACTTTGCCAGCAAGTTGGAAGAGGGCACAAGAAGTGTGCTCATCAAATTTGTGGCAGACACAAAACTGGAAAGGATGGCCAATGTAATCAATGACAAAAATATGTCTCAAAATGATGTGGATATGCTGGAATGCTGGGTTAAAAATAACACAATGACATTTCAAAGGGATAAATGTAAAATCTTATTTTGTAATAAAAAAATCAATGATACATAATGGTAGGAGAAAAAATCTACTGGCAGTGGTTCTGGTAGAGAAAGACACTGAAGTTTTATTCGACTAAAAGCTCAATATAAGCCACTAAATCTGACTGAGGCAACTAAAAAGCTGCATTAATGGAACGTTAATGTATTGAACTCAGGAAGTAACACCCTTCTTCAATGGTTGGACTGCACCTGGCGCCTCATGTTTGCCCAGAGAAGGGCAATTAGCAGGTGCCTGAGGGTCTGGAAGCATGTCTCAGGAGAAACCATGGAAGGAACTGAGTATACTCAGATGGAAAAGAAAACTGTCTTCTCCTTATTAGCTGTGAAACTTTAGGCAAGTTACCCTGGAAGCCCCTGTAGCCTCTTGGGTAAAATGTGGAAGGGGACCATTTCTCTGTGGTATAGGTAGGGGGTAGAAAGCAAGAAGTACTGGAGGAAGAGATTGGAGAGGTAGGAGGTGGGGATGGGATTGAGAACATATTCATAGCTCAGGATAAGGCATTCGCAGTTTATCCTGAGTGCAGGAAAATAATATGGGCACTGTATTATCTTTCAAGCCAGGATATTCAGAGTGAAAGCCAGGCTTATTCAATACAACAGGACAAAAGGTACCAACTAGGGCTGTTGCAGGTACCCTAGACAAACCAGGAGGAAAGGCCATACTGCTGAAGAGCACTGTCAGTAGAGGACATCTGCCTTTTGGGGTGGTGAGTGGCCTGCCTTTGGAGGCATCTAAGCAGGGCTTGAATGAACTTCTCTTGTGGACCAGCACAAGAGAAGTTGGGTGGAAATGAATGAAATGAACTTTCAGATCCTTATTAAGTACTGCTACAAGGGATGCTATGTTAGAGAATATATGAAATAAGTTAAACAGGAGCCATCCTGGCTCTCTGCAAATTCTTTTAGATGTGTATATTTGGCAAAAAGAGGGCAGAAAAAGGAACTCTGACCCTTCCTCAATGTAAAAGTTCCTTCTGAAGGATGAAATTAACTTAAAGGTTCAGAATCTGTTCACCTGGAACAATAATTCTGGTGTGCTCAGGAAGCTTTTTTTTTTTTTTGAGACGGAGTCTTGCTCTGTCACCCAGGCTGGAGTGCAGTGGCACAATCTCGGCTCACTGCAAGCTCTGCTTCCTGGGTTCACGCCATTCTCCTGCCTCAGCCTCTCCGAGTAGCTGGGACTACAGGCGCCCGCCACCACGCCCGGCTAATTGTCTTTGTATTTTTAGTAGAGACGGGGTTTCACCGTGGTCTCAATCTCCTGACCTCATGATGCGCCCGCCTCGGCCTCCCAAAGTGCTGGGTTTACAAGTGTGAGCCACTGCACCCGGCCTAGGAAGCTTTTTAATAACACAGCTTCCCAGGGTGCCACCCTGGACTTAAAGAGCTAGAGGAGGGGAGGGGCACTTTAAGGAATATGATCTGTCCTAGGGCAACACCGTTCACATCTAGGGTGAGCATGTACCTACTGCATATTTATTAAATATTCGCGGGCTTTGTGCCTAGATCTGTGACAGCATCTGATCAAAGTTGATGTAGGAGCCATCAACTTTTAGGGGCTTAAAATAAATGTTGTGACAATATGCAAACACTGAACAAATGCCAAAGCAGGTAGACGACCTGTCCCTTATTTAGCGATCTGTTTTTCAGTCCTAGACTACCCTATCCTTACCGGTTAGAAGTACAGCATGCTTTGCTAGTTATTACAAGAGACTGAAAATTGCTCTATGTGGAGGGTGAGGCCTTATGGGAGACTTGGAGCAGACAAGCATGGCCTGAAATTCTCTCTGGATGAGGAAGGTGTAAGGAAACACTGGCCTGAGCTACATGAGTCAAACCTTTTTAGCCCAGATGAATTACATTCTAGATACAGAGAGAAGCTATTGAATTACTATTTAGAATCTTTGGAGAATCATGGATAATAAATGGGACAGGAGCTGGAAAGCTGAGATGGGCAAACATTTTCTAAGTTTTCAAAAATAAAAATACTTTGGATTTCACACACTGTAGATGAGAGAATCTGACATCATTTCCATAAAACATTCTTGAACAGGTTATGAAACAGGCAGTTTGGGAGTCGTTGGACAGGAGATGAGTGATCCCTAAATGCAAATACTGGTCCACTGAGAATGTTAAGCCAAAGCAGCATGATTTCTTTTTGGGAAAATTAAAGTTGCAAAGCCTTAAATAGAGCAAATACAGTAGATGTGGCATATCTAGGATCCTGCGAGACACTTGAGGTGCACGTCAGTTCACACTCATAGCTTCCTGGACAAGACTGGTGCATATAAACTGTGTAATAGGACAGCCAGATAGTCAGATAGCATCATTCTTGTTTGAATGGCCTCTCCAGTATTTCACAGGCAGGCAGGCATTTGACGGTAGTCATTCTTTTGCCTATAAAAGTATAAAAGCTTCCAGTCCTTTGCATTCCTTACCATACCACTTGAGTGAATGAGTACCTAACCAGAGAGAATTCTCATATGGACTCTGTACCTTGGCCCCTGATTTGACACTTTTCTTCAGCAATTTAGATGAGAATAAAGAGAACATGGAAATCAAAATGCTAAGTGATATGAAATTGGGAGGGAAAATGAATACTTTGGATGAGGCTGTAAGGTTTTGAACAGATATGAATAGCTGGGCAATGGAGCTAAAGCCTACTGGAATCATTCTTTGTCACTCTCTCTGCAATATTAAATTCCCTATTTGTCTGGAACAGGCTAGGTGCTGAGATCAGGAGATGCACATGCCATAGCAGGGAGAGCAGGAGGCAGACGTATCCTGTAATACTTTGGTGGAGGTCAGCCCAGGATGCTATAGGAGCACACATGAACTGGATCTCATGAAAGCTTGAGGTGGGTGAGGGCTTGGGGAGAGCTATTGAACTGAGCAAGGAGATCAGATATCTGGAGAAGGTGATATTTGAATGGTTTAGAAAAAAAGGAGTTAGCTGTGATCCATGCTGGGGTGAGGGTGTTCCACATTCAGGCATCAAGTATAATGGTGTCATAACCAGGACCTGGGTGTGAGACAACATGGAAAACCAATTTGCAATGCTCATCAATGGCAGAGAACTGGAAGAGAGAGAGGTGTTACATATTTTTCTCACTTTAGTGTTCCCTGCTGCTGGAGTATAGAATGTGAGAAAGACTCTAGGGATACTCTAAAAAGGAGCAGCTGTAACATAAAGGGCATGCTCTTTTACCTTAGAGGCCAGCATTTTCCAAACTTACCTGATCATTAGAATCACTTGGTCCTTGTTACAAATGTTCTCAGGCCACTTTCTTGGCAAATCTGATTTCAGGTGTGTCAGAGTGTTTCCCAGGAATCTATTAAGAACATCACTAGTTAAGTTTGGGATATACTGTTATAGACCATGGGGAACTATTGGAGATTTAATATCGGGAATGAACTGGTCGTATTGGCATTAAAGTGGGCTGTTCTGGCTACCGTATACGGAATGATTTGAGAGGGGTAAATACTTTTGATACTCTAGGCCAGAAATAATGAGAAATAATTAAGAAAATCAGTAATAGTAGACAGCTATTGGCTTGAGAGAGACTGAAGTGGAACCAAGTGGGTTTAATTACTACCTGGAGTTAGAAAATGAGGGATGAGGATGAGGTGATTCACGGCACCAGTTTTCAGGCTTGGGCTTCTAGGTGGTGCCATTTATTGGGATAGAATCTTGCTTTGGTCAAGATGAGTTTAGGCTGCCTGTGAGACACTGAGGTGGAGATATCCAGTAGGCAGATATATAGGTCTGGAGTCTGGGAGAGAAGTCTGGAGGAACATAGAGATTTGCCGGCCCACCATCTACTATGGTAGTTAAAGTCTTGGATATAACTCAGATTGCTTAGTGAGAATGTTTAGTTGAGAGGAACAGATGGTCCAGAACAGGAATCTGTGGACTATTCTATGAAATAAAGCTAATGAGACTTTCAAATGGGAGCCCGAGGGGGAAAATACAGGGAAAGAAGAAGAAAGAGGAGAACATGGTGAAGAGTATCAAGAAGAAGAGATCGCTGAGTGCTGCTGAGGGATTCAGGTAAGAAAATAGTCATTAATGATTTCTGTGTACTTTCTTTGAGTGAGCACTGCTGTGGTTGTTTTACAAGTGTTGTCTTATTTAATCACCACAATAACCAGGTGAGGTAGCCCCTGCTATTTACATCAAGGAAATATGGGGAAACTGAGGCAACAGAAAGGGTAAATAACTTGACTAAAGGCACACAGTTGATAAATGCCAGGGCCAAGATTTGAGCATAAATGAAAGGATGCCGAAGTCCTGTGTGTTGACCGCCACAATCACTTGTTAGGAAACACAGTGGCAAAAAGGCTACAAAGGGCCTGCAGAATTTAACAACAGGGAAATTCTTCATAACCTTGGCTCTGGCATGGTCCTGAAGCAAACCACTGTGCAGTGGGTTGAAGGCAAAACAAAGAAACAGACAGAAAGGGGAGATGACTTTCCAAAAGGGTGAGTGGCCGGTTATCAGAGGGTAATATGGACCAACTAGGGATGTTGTTTTAAGATGGGAAATTGTGTTTCAATGCTGAGAGGAAAGAGTAGGTAGAGAGAAATTGGTTTAAGATTCAAGAGAGGAAATTTTGGTTGAATTAAGATCTCTAAGGAGGCATGAGATAACAGAATCCAGAACAGCCTAAAGGGAATTGCCTGGACTAGAGGCAGAAATGTCATCCTTCTGGACCAGAAGGAAGGAGGGATATAACATAAGGATGCAAGAGGAGGGGAAGGATTATCTCTTTGAAGCAGGATGTAAGGTCTTATTCTGAGGGGTGGCTTGTTGGATGAAGTGGTATTAGTGGACCTCAGCAGGCCCATCAAATAACTTTAGCCATCAGCTTCTTTTTGCCAACCGAGATGGTTCCTATTGGACTTCCCCCTTCTGGCTCTCCTTTCTCCTTTTCTCCTCCATTTCTGGAGCCTGTGTAGAACCTTCGTTTTCAATTACTGCTTGTTGCTGTCATGAGTGGTGCTTTTCCATTTGGGAACAGAAAAGAAACCCTCCTGATAAAATCCAGTAGACTAGAGTGGGGTGGGGGCAAGGAACAGTGATTACTGTTCTTTCCTTTTATCCCTCAGGGAAGGAAGGGGACGCGGATGGGGCGGGAGGGAAGTAGTGAAGGCCACAGAGGTGGGAAGAACCAGGAGGTGGGCTGGAGCGGAGCCAGCTTGTTTAGCAAGCAAAGCAGATAAAGATTAGAGTAACCATGACAACAGGCTACTGGCAAAGGCGCTCAGCATTTGGGGAGGAGAGAGGGAGGTGGAATGGCTTGGCTGGGTATAAGCCCAGAGTTTTGGAAAATGCCGTTTCTTCCCGCAGGGCTCTTGGCTGTTAGAGAAATCACCGTAGTCACCAACAGTGAGTGCAAGGGAAAGAAAGGAGAGGGCCCGCAGGAAAGATTAGTAGGTGAGGTGGGCTCTGCCGATTCAAGGAAAGAGGGAGTAACTCCTCTGTGATTGGAGGCACAGAAGAGGATTAAGAGGATTCCGTGTCGATTGCCTCAGTCTATCTGTGTGTCTTCAGGGTACATATATTTTTCTGTTTAGCTCTATTTTCTCACACACGCTATGGTAGCAAAGGCGCCACAACTAGTATGCCTTTTTGTTTCTAGTTTTTCAGGATACCACATTTTTTACTTCTGGACAATGAGGCATGAGAATATCAAGACTTTTTAAAATTTTTTTCTGAGGGTGCTCAAAGTGTGTGTGAGGGAGGGACGAAAGGGAGGAGAGAGAAACAGAGAAAGAAAGGGAGAATGAGTTCATATTGGTATAAACTCTTCACCCAGCCTGGGCCTGTAATTAGTTAAGAATTTCTTGGAAATCTTTTACCCTTGTTCTATTGCCAACCACTTCTATAGCTGCTTGAGAATCTCTATCAGTAAGAATGTAGAGGGGCTGGGTGTGGTGGCTCACGCCTGTAATCCCAGCACTTTGGGAGACTAAGGTGGGCAGATCACCTGAGGTCAGGAGTTCAAGACGAGCCTGGCCAACATGGTGAAACTCTGTCTCTACTAAAAATACAAAAATTTGTCAGGCGTGGTGGCAGGCGCCTGTAATCCCAGCTACTTGGGAGGCTGAGGCAAAAGAATTGCTTGAACCTGGGAGGCAGAGGTTGCAGTGAGCTGAGATGGTGCCATCGCACTCCAGCCTGGGGGACAAGAGTGAGACTTCGTCTCAAAAATATAAAGAAAAGAAAATGTAGAACAGCCATAGAAAAGAATGAAATTATGTCATTTGCAGCAAAATGGATGGAGCTGGAGGCCATTGTCTCAGTGAACTAAGATAACTAAGTGAACTAAGAAACAGGAAATCAAATATTGTGTGTTGTCACTTATAAGTAGGAGCTAAACAGTGGGTACGCATGGACATAAACATGAAAGTAATAGATACTGAGAGCTCCAAAAGCTGAGGGAGTAGGAGAGGGAGGGGGTTGAAAAATTACCTATTGGGTACAATGTTCACTGTTTGGGTAATGAGTATACTAGAAGCCCAATCCCCACCATTATGCCATGTACCTGTGTAACAAGCATGCACATGTATCCCCTGAATCTAAAATAAAATTTAAAAAATTTGAGAAGAATATAGATACTTTTAACATCTGTGAATATAGTTGTTCCTTTGTGAGTAACCCCGAAGCACCTATATGGGAAAAGTAAAAAAATGGTATGATTACAAACAAATGGTGCTTTAGGTTTGAGTATCTATCTCCTGATAACCCAGTGTGATCTTGCCCAAAAAAGCACCAGCACTGTTGGGGAAGGACATATCAGACTTTTCTTTAGTCTGATATGTCAGACTGAGATATATATAAATAAATATATATATATAATAAATAAATATATAATTTATTTATTATTATTATTTTTGAGACAGAGTCTTGCTCTGTCACTTAGACTTGAGTGCAGTGGTGCAGTCTTGGCTCACTGCAGCCTCCGCTTCCCAGGTTCAAGTGCTTCTTCTACCTCAGCCTCCCGAGTAGCTGGGATTACAGGCACCCACCATCATGCCCGGCTAATTTTTGTATTTTTAGTAGAGATGGCGTTTCATCGTGTTGGCCAAGCTAGTCTCAAACTCCTGACCTCAAGTGATCCATCCACCTCGGCTTCCCAAAATGCTGGGATTACAGGTGTAAGCCACCGCACATGGCCTCTGAGATATGTTTTTAATATAAAGTGTATCACAAACATGGCTTTGAGAGGAGAGTCCACTCCCTTTTCTACCAGACTACTACTTCATTGCCTACAGAAATGGATGCTGGAGCTACCACTTGGGCCAGGTCCTGAGTCCCAGAATGAGCCCATATCTCACCCAGGGGCTCATAGAACCCCACTGGTTCCATAGGTGTGGGTGTCACAGATATCATTTCTGAGATTTCTACATTTTGATCGAGGAGGAGGTAGTAAAGTGGATTCATTTCCATTTCCAAATCTCTTTCCTTCCAAGTAAGCATGTATAGCCCAAGATATTGGAAAAAGAAGGTTCTTTTGCACAAAGGAAACTTAAACCAGGAGATACAGGACTTGAGCTTTGTTCTAAACTGTCATAAGTAGCTGTGAAAAGAGAAAACATAAAGAAGACTGATTTCCCCAGGGTGCAGAGGAGAAGAAGCTCTCTCAAAGTTGGAAAGAGTGTGTACAATTCTCCAATTTCGCTATATGCCTTAAGCTACTTTTTAAAGAAATACCTACTTCTGCCAGGTGGATATAGTTATCTTGTTCTTCTCAGCTACATTCTAATTCATGAACACATAGATTTGGCCAGCAGTGATGTCAAGTGCCCAGTGCCTTGGGGAACCGGCTTGGCATTGAGACTTTATTGGTTAAGAGAGATTTCCTGAACCAATATTGAGCTGTTTGCCAGGTTCTGGCTTGAGTAATTTTTTTTCTAATAGGAAGTAGAGGTGGAGGGACAGGTGTTGAGGGTCAGATAATGGGTACGGTTTTAGACATTTTGAATATTAGCCATTCCCTTCTAGTGGGTCAGGAGAACGGTCTCTGACAGGGAGAGAATGTTGGGACTCCTTACCATATGGGAGTAGCGGGGGCATGAAAGTGGATGACTTCTAGGGAAGTCACATGGAGAGGAAGAGGGGCTGAACACAGAATCCCAGCTGACACCAACGGTTAAGAAATGGGAAAATGAGAAGCCTGGGAAGGAGAGGGTATAGGAAAACTGGGAATGAATCATATACAAAAGTTAGATTAAGAAACAGTGGTAAAGAGAAGGAAGTGGTTACCAGTGTCTGTGGCTGAAGAGCAGGACTGAGAAATGCTAAGGGGTTCTGTCTCCATGGGGATGGTATTGCTGACTCTGGGGAGAGATTTTTCCTGAAGTGGGGTGGGGGAAGCCCGATGACCCAGGTTTAAGAAGTGGATGCAGCGTTAAGTGGAGCAGAACATAGAGTTGGTACCCAGGGCACCAGTGGTGCTTTGAAAAGTCAGGGGTGGCTTTCATGCCTTTATTTTGGAGAGGATTAAAAAAAAAAAAAAATCCTGGAGAATGTTTACTGAGAAATTCCAGAGAAGAAACAAATACAAAAAGGAAATATTAAAAAATATAACCAAACAGTTATATACCCCAAACACATCCAAAATATATGGAACCCACATAGTTGAGAGAAGAAGGCAGATAAATATATCTGGGTGAGAAATTGAAAACTAAATTGTGGGTAGGTATTAGTGGTCCTTGTGTGGTTAGGAGAGGGCTTTGGAATGGAAGGACAAGGGAAATGTGTTGGGCAGTTAGCCTTAGGAACGTAGTACTAATCAACTCTTAAATCTACACAATGTAGTCTCTGAGGCAAGTTCATTTTAAAATTGGAACTAAATTTTTTTTTTTAAACCCGCAAGTCAAAATACTTAGTCTTTTAGATCGTAGAGATGGATGAAGTTAAATAGCTCTTTAAGAACAGCACTGCATGGAAAATAACTGGGTTTACTAGCTAAGTTTAGCATATAAAGCTCTTTACTGAATGGCTTCTTTGTCAACCCCAGGCTGGAGGAGTTCAATTCCTTTTTATTTGGTGAATTCCTTAATTGGATTTTGTTTGCCGATCTTACTTTCTCACATTGTAAGATTTTAATAAATCATTATAATCATTCCCTCATGTCTTGCAAAAATAACCTTTCTGACGGTTCCCGAATGACTTTTTTTCCTCTGTGTTTGCATCATGGGATTATTAGTGTAGCTTACAAATGAATCAGAAAAGGGCTGTGCAGCCAAGGGTATATTTCCATCATTTTCTAGGCATGAACTTGGAGCCTGATAACCAGGAACCTGTGAGGTCACGCTCGGCTGGGAGGGCACAGCAGGTCTTGGCATATTATCTCTTGTCTGGATTATTGATGAGATCTACTGCTTGGAAACAGGAGAGAGATCTCCTATCTGCTTGGTTATTAAAGCCTCTGCAGGAAACAGGTTTATTGGTGATATATGTACACTGAGGCTTCTGTTGCATTCTCAGCTCAGATTCTTCTGTGTCTGTTACTGTTGATGACTGCGTAAGGAAGAACTTATTTTGTTCAACTGACGTGTTTGGTGAATGTCTGGCTCAAAATATACCTCTCCTAAGAACCTTCCATGACTGACCTTTTGCAAGGCTGAAGGACATGCTTGGTTACCCATTAGGAACTGGACCAGACACCCAAGTCTTTTTCTTTCAATTTTCAGAGTTTTGCAGTTTGCTCTTTGGCTTGTAGATGCCAACACTTAGAGTTTATATAGTCAGTTTCTGCGATCCTGAGAGGTATTTTTTTTTTTTTTTTTTTTTTTTACAATTGCAGGTGGTTGTTTATCCTCTTACAGTTTGTTTAGCCTCTTCCTCATCCATTATCCTCCAGGCTGTATCTGAAGTGGGCATAGGAGAGAGGGCCCTTCCCATGACCTGCACAATGTTCACAGCCCCTTTCCTGTTGGTGGGGCTTTTGGAGAAGTTGGGGTTCCCTTGGGGGATTGGCAGTTACAAGACTTTTCAGATGAGGCCTGTGGTTTATTTGGCAATTCGGTGCCCTAAGAGACTTAAGAGCATTCAGGTCGATTTGTTTCCACTTTGTTCCATGTGTGAGTGACCAAGGCAAAGTTCTCAATCTAGACATAGAAGCAATTTTTAAGCCTGAAAAGCTCACTTGTCTCGATTCTCTGTTTCTCCCTCCTCCCTCTGCCCTTAAACTAAAGGCAACCATCTTGAGGCCATGTGGAAAAATAGGCTTGGATGGAAAGGTGCACCCTTAATCTAATTTTTGCCATGGATTGGCCCCCTCGTTTGGTGGGGAACTCTTCATGGGACATGTTGAAAAAGAGCTCGCATCTTTATCATTTTTTAATTTATATTTCTTTCCATATTAAATTGGTTTTTGCTACTTGTAACAAAAGGATTCCTGATGAATGCCTCCTGTGTTTGGAGTCCTATTTTATTCTTCCTCTCTGTAGCTGCAGGGTCTAATATATACCTAATGTATAATCTGTGTAGGTGCCAATTACATATGTAATTGTGTGAGCATATGTATATAAAAACTTAGAAGCAGATATGCCCCTGAAAGCAAAATAAAGAATAAAGTTCCTAAAACATACAGAGAAAAAGATAATGTAGGAGAAAGAAAGCAGACGTTTTAAAGTATGCATTGTTTGAGCTTTTATGCATCTGTCAAACAACCCTGAAAGTTCCATCACGTATGATATTTTAAATTTTGCTCCCAAATGGAGAAAGGCATCTTCCCATCCCTCTGCTGTGAGTCAAACCACTCAAGCAGGGCTGTGGCTGTCAGTGTGAAGCCAGCTCTTCCAAGGACCCAGGGGAAGCTGCCATCGCTGCCGTTTCTGCCTCTGCCTTTCTTTGCTCAAAAGTTGGCAAATGCTGGTCATGTCGTGGATCTATTTATAGTAGGCACACGTCTACCCACCTTGTTCTTTTCTTAGCATCAACTTGACATGCTATCAATTATCCATGAGGTGAATGACAACACAAGGGAAGTTATTTGAGGCAGGTGCCCTGAGGTGAGAGATGAGGGGGTGGCAGAGGTCGCACAGTGACAGCTCCGAATGAAAAGGGTAAAACAAACGTCCCTTGCTGCATCTGGCTGCTGAATGATTGCAGACAGGTTGGTGGGAAACCCTGAGCTGGTCGCACAGCAGTCTCCCACTGCCCTTCTTCCCTGTGCCTGCTGATGTTTGAAAAGCCGATTTGAAACAGACAAGGGGCAAGACTTGAAGATGTGATCTCCCTCCAGTGGAGGTCATTTTTGTTATTCTCTTAAGCCACAGGAGGGGAGGACACAAGGACCTCCTGGGGACAGGGGGTGGATGTGGCAGAGGCTGATACTCTTCTTCCACGTAGGAGCATTTCTGGTGGGAGTGAAGCAGCCACTGGGGGATGAAAACAGGGTGCCCCATTCCTCACTGCCTTTGAACCAGCAGGGAGGCTATTCCTGGCAGCAGCAGTGCACCTGCCCCTGGCCCACAGTGCCTCCCACCTTCCTTGCATAAGTCCCCATGACCCTCTTGGATTCTAGACTACCCTGTTTTTGCTCCTCCTCACTGACAACTTAGTTCCCCTTTGGGGGAACTACTTCTTCTCCTTTTCCTCCCCCTCCACCCTCCTCTTCCTCCTCCTCCTCCTCTTTTTTAATGTTGTAATAGAAACATTGATT
This sequence comes from Symphalangus syndactylus, assembly GCF_028878055.3. Taxonomy (NCBI): domain Eukaryota; kingdom Metazoa; phylum Chordata; class Mammalia; order Primates; family Hylobatidae; genus Symphalangus; species Symphalangus syndactylus. The sequence goes on along the minus strand of NC_072428.2, from coordinate 127,749,144 downwards.
GCCTATTTCAGTGGGACTGGCTACCCTGGTGTCCTTTTCTGATTTATATGCCATTAATTTGGGGCTGCTCTGTAGGAGCTGGTGGCATTTACTCTCAAAGCGGCTCTAACGATGATGCTGATGTTATTGTTTTAGCTCCAGGAATTGAATTACTCATGGCAATAGAGGCGACTTCTGCTTTGTCTGTAGCCTCAGAGATCACCCCTCCTGTCTATGTCCTCTGTCCACCTTGGATTTTGAATGTGAAGAGAGAGGGAAAGATTGAATTATGGTCAAAGAAAGTGGAAAGCAAATTAATTCAACCTCTATCAGCCTTGCCTTCAGATATAAACTGACTCAGACTTTACAACCCGTTCCTCTCTGAGTTTGCTCAACTCCCCTGTACTCCTGCTCCTACTCTGTTCCATTCCTTTGGCCAATGAGGTACTAAACTGCCTCTGTGATATGTGTGTGTGCTGATTCCTTGGGGATAGAGCGGCTGTGCCCTGAAAGGCCTTGGAACCCTCGCAAAGTTCCTAAATACATGTGGTGGGCACTCCAGCAGTCGCTGGCAGACTCTCCCAGGGATCCCGGCTGAGTTGAATACTGTCTGCCAGGCTAATCCACTTTCCAGGGCAGTGTCTAGCACCAGAGACTCTCTGTCTGGAAGTATCCTGGCCATTCAAATGACTCTGGGTTCCTGGGGATCAGTTTGCAGCCTTTGTTATCTTTTGGCAGAGCCACCTTGCTTTTCCTTTCTCATCTTCTCTGTAGTCAGACCACTCAAGTGTAACTTTGTTTATTATTTAGGGACCTCATGGGGAGAAGTTGAGATGATTATCCTGAATACAGAATAACCAACTTCCAAGTGGGTATTGTGGGTGTGCGTGTTTGTGTGTGTATGTACATTCGTATGTACTAGCATGCACTAGTAACACGTGTATGTTTGTGAGTGATACTGGCTGTCTAGGAAGGATGAGTAGGGTTTGGATGAATCTCTTCTGCAGGAACCAAAACAGGTGCAAAATACCCGTGTCAGAGTCCTCAGATGGCTGGTGAGTGGAGGTGTAGCAGGACAAGTCGCAGACAAAACCCCTCAGACAGAGTTAAAGAAGGAAGGGCTTTATTCAGCTGGGAGCTTTGGCAAGACTCACATCTCCAAAAACCGAGCTCCCCAAGTGAGCAATTCCTGTCCCTTTTAAGGGCTTACAACTCTAAGGGGGTCCACATGAGAGGATCGTGATCCATTGAGCAAGCAGGGGGTGTGTGACTGGGGGTGGCATGCACTGGTAATTAGAATGGAACAGAACAGGACAGGGATTTTCACAATGCTTTTCTATACAATGTCTGGAATCTATAGATAACATAACCAGTTAGGTCGGGGGTTGATCTTTAACCAGGCCCAAGGTGCGGCGCTGGGCTATCTGCCTGTGGATTTCATTTCTGCCTTTTAGTCTTTACTTCTTCCTTCTTTGGAGGTGGAAATTGGGCACAAGACAATACGAGGGGTGTTCTCCTCCCTTAGTGGAATTCCCTACATTTTGTTCTAAGTTATAACCAAAAAACTGAAGTTTATAAATATGAGGCCTTCCTTTTCCCTCTTTGTAGACTAAAGTTTGTGAACCAGGACCCCCTATTGATACCTTTTTGGGGTTTGTGGGATCTGACTTTGTTTTTTTTGTATTGTTGATTTTGCGTTTCTGAGGGACGGGAGTTCACCACCCACACTTTTGTGCTGTTACTATTTGACCACCTCTTCCTCTTTGCTTCCCCCACAACTTTTATTATCCAGGGAGAAGTCTTTTGGAATAGGATAGAAGAGGTTTCTGGGGATAAGTTTTGGAAATAGGCAAATTTTTAGTCTGAAGGACATTGTAGTAGGATTTATGATTCTGAAATGTAGTGACTGTATGTAGTTATGTATTTGGGTACACAGCCTTATGTACATTGCATTAAATACATTTAAATAATTGGATAATGCCTAGACATAATTAATAAAGTGATGCTGCTTTCTTTTGTTATTATCATGTTGTTATTATTTTATATTATCTTATGCTTGCTTTTTGTTCTGAGGTTGATTGCAAGGGTTAGAAAATGACAGTGTACAAGTCAATTTTTGTAAATAAAGTTTTATTGGAATGCAGGCTGGCTTATTTGTTTATATATTGTCTATAGTTGCTTTTGTGTTACAATAGCACAGGTAAGTAGTTGTGACACAGATTACATGGCCAATAAAGCTTAAAATATTTAGTATTTGACCTTTTGATACAGGTTTCCACCCTCAGGTTTAATTTAGTCTTTTCCTTTACATACTTTCAAAAGTGCTAGAACAATACTTTAGAAAGTGCTAGTGTCTTTAATGGAAGAATGAGTCATTATCTGTACTCAAGCATATTCTAAACCAATCAGAAGAGCTTGAGAGATACATCTGAAACGTGTGTAGGAACACATATAATAAAAATATATGAAAAGAAAAAAAATATATGAAAAGATACTCAGCAGATGTTTGTCAGATGCCACCAAGTACAAGGTAGCTTCTCAGGTGCTATGAGAGATACTCGATGAATGGAATACCATCTTATTCTCAGAGAATTAACTGCCCAGTAGGAGAAATCTGCTAAAATAATAGAGATGTCTGATAGTGGCTATAGACAGTATACATTTTTATAAAACTGAAAGGAGGTAGAATGGCTTTTGTAGCCAAGTCTATGTGTAGCAAATTTGGAATGGAAATTAAGAAACTGTAGTGATGACTGCTGCTTCTAACAGTAAACGAAATCTTTACATGTATCTTCCAGATGTTTACTGAAGTAGAACCTTAGTAAGTTATTTGACATGAAGCCCAAAGTTATAATAGACACAAAGATGCTTCATTTCAAGCCTTAGATAGGAACTAAAATATGATTGAAACCAAAATTAGCCTAGAACTAGAAGTGGCCTTTACAGATCATCGACTAATATCCTGCTCATTTTGCAGCTGAAAAGACTGGGGCTGAGAGATCTAGTTGTATAAAATTGTCTCTGAAACCTAGGACTTCTGACTTCCTGGTCTTTACTAAATTCCAGTGTAATTTAAAAAATTTTCAAGCTAGATTCTCCGTGGATGTGGAGAATATCAGCATGAAGTCTTGCGCTGCCTTAAAGATCTTCATTAGCGTGCTATTCCTTTCCTTTATCCTCCTGAGTCCCCAAGGTCACAGATGTGGGAGTAAAGTATGGAAAAGTCATCCAGGACTCTGTCTTCTCCCCGTTGCCTTGTTGAACTTCTTATGGGGGTGATGTTCAGGGGCTGGGCTAGGGCATTCTACTAGAGTGCCCAATATCCTTATACAAATGCTGATTGCTGCCCTGAATACTCACAGCAGGAAATTTTTTGAGAGAGGGAGATGAGTGTGGGCAATTGGGAAAACGGCCCACAGGTAATGGAGGGAGGGAACCTTGAGTTTCCTTTTCACTGCCCATCAGTAATTCTTTGTTCATTTATTCAAGTATTTATTAAGCATCTACTATGTGCCAGGCTTTGTTCTAGGCACTTGTGATACAACAGTGATCTACACAGGATCCTCCCCTTGAGGGCTTTGCATTTTGGTGTGCTTCATGGTGGAGGAGTGTGTTTTTCATGGTGAAGCCATTTGGAATCTGCCAGGTTGAAGCACTGGACCTGGAGTAGGAAGACCTGCATCTAGGCCTCAGCACCACCTCCTCACCAGCTCTACAGCCCTGTGCATCTCATTTCTCTGCAGCCGAGTCCTTTCTTGTTAGAATCTTCACCCCGGCTCCTCTAGGACAAGGGTATCTTCTTTATTCTGGTGCTTGCCTCCTTATCTGGTTTCCCCACTTCTTCTTGGCCTTAGTTTCTCCTGATATGTTCTTCTGTCCAGTTGCCTCTGACTGGGTCTCCCTGATGCCAGTTGCGTGTCCCTGTGCAGGTCTCTGCTCTCCTGTGACAGTATGTTCTGCCTGTTTGCACTTTCCCAGTCTTTGCAGCCACTTCTGCTCCTACCCAACCCCACTGAGCAGGACTAGCTCCATATCCTGGATCCCGCCCATAGGCTTATCCACACCGGGGAGAGTTCCATCCCTGGCTATGTCTAGAATCAGGACTTGCTGCATGTTGATTCACTCATTCAGCAGTATTTATTGAGCACCATTTAGGGATGTGATTGGAAGAAGATCTAGTCTCGGCGCTCATAGATCTCATGTGAACCAATGAGGAATCAGAATTGAATTTTGATTAAACTCAGGGACCCTGATTCCTCAAACAAAATGATAAATTTGGAGTAAACTTCAACAACCCTTTAAGCTCAAACACTCAGTCCACAAAATTTCTCCATTTCAGACATTTCTCCCTAGCCCTTAAATCCTCTGTCTACAAGCTGATTGACTAATGTATTCAGCTAAGGTTATAAAAGCAACCAGGGTTTCTCAGCCAGCCAAAAAGAAGTCAGAGAGCGAAGAGGAGAGAAAAAGCCAAGAATGCCGTAGATCCTGGATCAGGTGGGCCAGCTAGGGGAGCAAGGTGGGAAGTGAAAGCTTTTTGATGCCTGAGACCAGTGGTTTGAATGGGGAGCTTGCTTGGGAAAAATCAGCAGGGTCCACAGAAATGAAAGGGGATGTCTACTAGGAGCAGCTAAGAAGAGCGGGGAGGGAGGGCTGGGGGAGCTCCTTGTCCTCACCTTGTTTTAGGGTGCTGCCCTTGTGCCTTTTTCAATTAAAGAAACAGAAACAGCAGCTATTTGGGGTTTTGAGCATGGAAAGGTGGAGGACAGAGGAGCTGTCTGAATTATCTTAAGAATCTGGTTTTACTATTTATTGAAATAAAATGGCCAGAGCTTGAAGGAAAAAGTAATTTAATTTATAAATAGTTGCTGATCACTCTTGTGAATAGTATATTCTGTTGTCTCCACAAATAATCCTGTGGACATCACCTGTATGTCAATATTTGGTTCAGAAAATATAATCACCGGTTGCTGTTATTGTCTACAAGGCATGATACTAAATTATCTTGTCATCCAACTCAGTTTTTATCATTATCTCTTAGTAATTTTATTGGAAGAAACCAGTAACTTGTAAATCATAAGAAGATGAATAATCCCAGTTATAAATTCCTTCCCTTAACAGATGTCTTTAAGACAATCTGACTTAAATTCTCAATTCTGACTAATTTTTTTCTAATGGTTTTTAGAGAGCTGCATCATGATTTGTGTGATGGGATATGTTTGGGAATGGTGGATTTAAAGTGGATTTCTGATAGTATATGAAGAGTATGTATCTTTGAAAAAATTGAAAGCAGAAAAATATACAGAAGAAAATAAAAGTTCCCATGGCTTCCCCTTTTCCAAGAACTAATACTAGACTGTAAGAGGACTGTCAGGGCAGATACATTGTCTGTTTTATGTTCTGTGCCTGTGTCGAAAAGTGCTTGGCAAATAGAAGGGACTTAATAAATAGTTGTAGGATGACCAAATGAATATTTTGTGCATTTCCTTCAAGCCTTTTTTCTATCGATATATGTATGAATGCTATATAATAATGATTACTTTTATATCTTTAAATAATATTCTGTATTTCAGTTTTATATTCTGCCCCCGTTCTTTTTTTTTTCTTTAACCACAGTAGATGTGTTTATATACATCAGTTTTTTGGGGGATCAGAAGAAAGTATAATACAGATAGTATTATATGTGGAGTGATTTAAAATGTTTTGTTTATATTTTAATAGTTAGTGACTAAGAAATTTGAAGTCAGCCTTCCTCCTTTGCCTTAGTTCCTCATCTACAAAACTGTATTTGTAGAATTAGCACTTAGGTACAGATAGCCAATGTTCAGGGATGATGATGATAAAATGATGATATATAGATAGGATTGAGAACTTATTTACTAGAGTCAGAAGAGCCTGAATTTGAATCTTTTCCCTCTCACAGTATTAGATTATGTGACCTTGGGCAAGTGACTTTGGACAAGTGTCAACCTTTATAAATCTTATTTCCTTGTCGTAAAATGTGTTTGCATTTGTTAGGATTGGCTAGCTAGAGTGTGCTGCCATAACAAGTCCTGGAATCTGATCAATTTAGCACAACAAAAGAGTGTTTCTTGCTCACACAAAGTCTGAGGAGAGCCTGGATAGTGGGTGGCAGTAGGGGTTTAGGTTGCCTACTCCTTGTGGTGCTGCCATCCCATCTAAACAGATCTTTACTGTCTCTGCAGCAAAAGAAAAGGAAGCTTGGTGATGGTGTTACCGGTAGAAGGTGTCCAGGTTCTTGGTGTCTTGAACAAATAATTGGACAAAACGCATATACAAAGCAAGGAGGGAATGAAGCGTTTTGTTGAAAATAAAAGTACACTCCACAATGTGGGAGCCAGCCTGAGTATAGGGGCTCAAAGACTCCATTACAGAATTTTTGGGAGTTTACATACCCCCTAGAGGATTCCACTGGTTACTTCGGTTATGCCTTATGTAAATGGAGAGGATGAAGTAAAGTTACAAAGTCATTTACGGATTATGGCCTATGGAGAGGGTATTTTCTGTTATAGCTAAAGTGTGAATCGGCCTCATGTTCCCTGCCTCCGGACCCTATTTTCCTGCCTCAATGGCACACTAGCTCTTGCTGCCTTGACAGTGAAGTTACACATTACATATTACTTCTGCTCACATTTTGTTGTGCAGATCTAGTCATATGGCCACACTTGAGTACAAGGGCTGAAAGTAAACTTTTTAGGTGCTTAGGAAGAAGAGGAGACCCAGAAATAGGTAAGCTCTAGTAGTTTTTACAACAGAGGTGAATAATAGTAACTTCAATCAAAATTGGTGTGATCTAATCCCCTACCAGCCTGTGATTTAAAAAAATAGGATTACACTTTTTAAAAAAAAAAACCTAAATTATTAGGCCAAGGAGCTTCCCACTAGCAAATTGCTAGAAATAAATTCCCCTCAAAATTCCTTTTAATGATTTTGAGGAATTCTCAGGGTCCTGACTCCTAGGTATTTTCAAAGAGATCTTTTAGGTTTCCCCATTCTAGTCCCTTCATCTTGCCCCAGGCTAACTCTGATGTTTTGAGAGGACTTCTGTGTTGTGCCTATCTGTCCCCCATTGGTGGCCAGTGCTCTCCCTAGTTCTTTTCAGGACATGATAAGTCTCAGTTGATGAGAACATATTAAAGTCTTGAGGATAAAGCCAGCCAAACCCAAGGAACAGCTTACACCTGATACCGGATGGGTTTGGACTTACAACCTCAGATCTACACCTAAGCTTCAGAGTCTCCTTTTCTGCTAGTTCTTAGCTCAGTTCCATCTTTTCCCTGCCATAGGGAATAATTCAAGCCTGTGCATGCTTGAGCACCTAGACCCAAATGGTTTGCCCTATTTCTAGGCTTAAAAAACAAACAAACAAACAAACAAACATCTCTGGATTACTTCTTCCCAGGATGGCTGCCAGTGGGAAATTCATTTTCCTCCAGGGGAGATTTCACAGTGTGGCTTGGCCTCCCTGTCTCTGAATATGTAATGCAACACTTGACAGCACTTTACTCTAAATCTAGATTATTCATGCGCAAATCATGCCACCTTGGGGACCAATAGCCTATTCAGATTGTGCTTTGTCAAGTTTGTATCACCTTCATGTGACCTTTCTTCCGGAAGTTGATGAGGGAAAATAGGGCTTTACCTCTCTCTTGATATTCTAGGTCCAGCTCCATCGCCCAAAAGCAGATGCCTGGACAACTTAAGCACAGTCTTTCAAGAACAATCCAGAATGTCAAGCATTGATCAATTTTAATTTAAACCTTGGGAACCAAACCAAACTAAAAAAACCTCCAAAACAAAAACAAGAAACAACCCATACAGTTCTGTTAGTGCAGCCAATTCCATCATTGAATAGATACAGTAGCCCCTCTTGGGAAACCCCCCAGTAGATGCCTGAAACTGTGAATTGAACCAAACTTGATTCCCGTCAATTGTGGCACATTTCTGTTTGTGTCTTCCACCCACAAATTTATTGCCTTTTCCGTCTTAACTAAGCACTTGTCACACACTGTGGCCATCATTTTTGCAATTTGAGGTGCAACAGTAAATCTAGAACTAATTTATTTTTCCTTCTTCATGTTTTCACCAGTGAAATTGGTCTTACTGTAGATCTTAGTAACCTCAGCATATGATTTTTTTTCTATCCTTTTTAAGCTGAGAACTCTCATCTGTTCACTGAAAGAAAGCACTTTATGGCTTCTCTTTGGCATATCTGAATTGCCATCATCACCACTCTTGCGTTTTGGAACCATTATTAAGTAAAAGAAGGGTTACTTGAACACAAGCACTGGGATATTGTGGTAGTTGATCTGATAATTGAGCCCACTACTGAGTGACTAAGGAGCAGGTAGCACTGACAGCGTGGATACCGTGGACGAAGGGAAGATTCACTGTCTGAGCAGAATGGAGCGGGACAGTGTGAAATTTTATCATGCTACTCATAATGACACATAATTGAAAACTTGCTGTTTATTTCCGGAATTTTCCATTTAATATTTTTGGACTGCAGTTGACCGGGTGTAGTAACTAAAACCTTGGAAAACATGTCTGAATAAGGGGGGACTACTGTATTTAATGTGTTTGTCTGAAGGTTTTATACTGGGTTATTTCTTTGGATGTAGCCTTCCCCAAGGAGGAGAGAGAGGTACTCACTACCTTCCATCTACATAAACAAAGGGGTCATCAAAGGAATCCTTTCATAACACCAGCTAGTTTGTATCTAACAACAAAACAAATACATTCTTCACTTTACAAGGCAGAAACCCACAAACGGATGTTTTTACAGCTGCACTACATTTTTTTTATTTTTACTTTTAAAATGTTATTTTAGATTCAGGGGGCATGTGTACAGGTTTGTTACATGGGTATATTGTGTGATGCTGAGATTTGGGCTTCTAATGATCCTGTCATCCAAGTAGTGAACATAGTACCCTTATCTTGTTCCAGTTATTAGGGGGAATGCTTCCAACTTTTGTGCATTCAACATGATGTTGGCTGTGAGTTTGTCATATAGGGCTCTTATTATTTTCAGATATTTTTCTTGATATCTAATTTGTTGAGGGTTTATATCATAAATGGATGTTGGATTTTATTGAATGCTTTTTCTGCATCTACTGAGATGATCACATGGTTTTATTTTTAATTCTATTTATGTGGTAAATCACACTTATTAATTTTCATATATTGAACCATCCTTGCATCCCAGGATTAAAGCTGACTTTATCATGGTGAATTCACTTTTTGATATGCTGCTGGATTCAGTTTGCTAGTGTTTTATTGAGGATTTTTGCTTCTATGTTCATCAGGGATGTTGGCCTGTAGTTTTATTTTCTTGTTGTGTCTTTACAAGATTTTGATATCAGGATGATACTGGTTTTGTAGAATGGGTTAGGAGGAGACCCTCCTTGATTTTTTGGAATAGTTTTAGTAGGATTGGTAGCAGCTCTCCTTTGTACATCTGGTAGAATTTGGTTGTAAATCCATGTGGTCCCAGGCTTTTTTTGGATGGTATATGTATATATTTTTTTAATTACTGATTCAGTTTCTTTACATGTTATTGGTCTGTTCAGGATCTCTGTTTCTGCCTGGTTCAATCTTCAGAGGTTGTATGCTTTTAGGAATTTATTCATTCTTAAGATTTTCTAGTCTGTGTGCATAGAGATATTCATAGTAATTTCTGATAATCTTTTGTATTTCTGTGGGATCAGTTGTGATATCTTTGTCATTTCTGATTGTGCTTATTTGGATCTTCTCTTTTTCTTTGTTAATCTAGGTAGCAGTCCATTAATTTTATTTATCCTTTTAAAGAACCAATTTTCTGTTTTGTTGACCCTTTGTATGGTTTTTGGGTCTGAATATCATTTAGTTCTACTGTGCTTTTAGTTATTTCTCTTCTTCTGCTAGTTTTGAGATTAGTTTTTTTGTCTTTTTTTTTTTTTTTTGAGATGGAGTCTTGCTCTGTCACCCAGGCTGGAGTGCAGTGGCACTATCTCAGCTCACTGCAACCTCTGCCTCCCGAGTTCACCCCATTCTCCTGCCTCAGCCTCCCGAGTAGCTGGGACTACAGGCGCGCACCACCATGCCCAGCTAATTTTTTGTATTTTTAGTAGAGATGGGGTTTCACCCTTGTTAGCCAGGATGGTCTTGGTCCGCCCGCCCCGGCTTCCCAAATTGCTAGGATTACATGTGTGAGCCACCGCGCCCAGCCGGGATTAGTTTGTTCTTGTTTTCCTAGTTCCTTTATGTGTGAAGTTTAGATTGTTAATTTAGGACTTTTCTATCTTCTTGATGTAGACGTTTTGGTATGTTGTGTCTCTGTTTTCATTTGTTTCAAATAATTTTTTGATTTTTGCCTTAATTTTTTGTTGTTTACCCAAAAGTCATTCATTGCAAGTTGTTTGGTTTACATATATTTTTATGGTTTTGGAGGTTGCTCTTAGTATTGATTTCTATTTTTAATCCCTCTATGGTCCAAGAAGATGCTTTGTATAATTTCTATTTTTTAAAATTTATTGAGACTTGTTTTATGATCAAGCATGTGGTACCTTTTAGAGTATGTTCCATGTGCAGATGAGAAGAATGTATTTTCTTTGGCTGCTGGATGAAGTATCCTGTAGATGTCAATTAGATCCAGTTGGTTCAGTGTCCAATTTAAGTCCAGAATTTCTGTGCTAGTTTTCTGCCTCAGTGATCTGTCTAATACTGTCAATGTATTAGAGGTCCCCTAATGTTATTGTGTGTCTGTCAAAGTCTTTTCTTAGCTCTAAAAGTAATTGTTGTATAAATCTGGGTCCTCCAATGTTGGGTACGTATATATTTAGGATATTTAAGTCTTCTTGTTGAATTGAATTCTTTATCATTATGTGGTGTCCTTCTTTGTCCTTTTTTACTCTTGTTGGTTTGAAGTCTATTTTATGTGATTCAAGATTAGTGACCCCTGCTGTTTTGTTTTCTATTTGTGACTTCACTATAATTTTAAAGTCCGGTTCTCGCTAGAACTTCATTTTGTTAGATGCTTTGATTGTAATAAAACAGCCTTAGATTTTTCCATTTTTATCTTTTTATTCATTATCTTTTGTAATAAATTCCATTATGCATAAAATTTTAGTGGTTACTTTTGGGATCAAGCCTGTTAACTCACTCACACAATTAATTTTTCCTTTCTGACTTTATTTTTTTCCCCCGTTAGCTGAGTACCTTTCTTGCTGTAACATTGAGTAAAACATTGACGATTTATACATCTGGGCTTTCATTCTCATAAGTGTGTGTTTTAAGCGTGGGTATTAATTTCATTATGTGGGTCCAAACCTGTCTCTGACTTGGAAATGACTTATGGGTGCACATGGGTCTGCATATTAAGGTCTTTTGTGGCTATGGGAGTGAGTGGGAGTGACGGGAGCTACTGTGGGCATTCTTGTGTACATCTGGCCATAGCAGTGAGTCCCAGGCTAGATCACTGGCACTTCTTTAATTAGGGCTCTGTTTCTGCCCAGAGCAAATTTGAAGTTCTCTACTCCTTTTCCTATTGCAGAGGGGGCCCTACCTAGGAAGGATTTTGAAGTTCTGTTTCTTCCTTTATTTTTTTTTGTATCCTTTTGGATGTAACAGCTCACCACCACTGCCAGAGCTGACAGAATTGGAATGGCAGTAGGTGGGTGGAGGGTGGGGGTGGAAGGAGGGATGGCAGTCATCAGTTTGGGAACAACCTCTGAGCCAAAGAAATACCTTTGGCATGTGAGAACAGTGTGAGTTTATCTCTTTTCCTGTTTGGAAGAAGGTATACTATAAATCCGACTCTACCCAGGAACTGTTTATGGGAGATCGTTATTAAAGAATAGATATTTGATTTTTCCATTGGTTTGGAGAGACTAGGAGTCAGGCACTAAGGACATGCTGTGTACTGATAACTTCTCTCCAGCTATCCATGAGGCTAATATACATTTTTGACAGGAATTTTTTTAAGTAAGAATTTTTTTTACCTTGTATTTATAGATGTAAAAGCACTAACAAACAGAGAGCTTTATTATTAGAAAGTAGCCCCTATGGTTTTCGGCATTGCTAGAATCAAGAGATTATATTCCTGTTGACTACTGACCATGCTTTTCCAAATCACCCACTGTTGCACATTCATGAAATTGGAGTGAGGATACAAATTTGTTGAGAGAATTATCTTAACTAGATTCAACCTCTGTGCCCATGAGGGACTGTCATTCTCAGTGATTCAAATAGATATTTGGGTACAGGTGGTCATGTTTGGCTAGCTGGTTTCTGTGCAGATTCAGCACCTGTGGTTTGTTTCATCTTATCATTCAGACACAGATGCTCTTAGAGCACCGCATCATGCATTCCAATGAAATCTTTCCACCGAAACCATAACTTCTGTGATCCTAACAGGAAGGAGTCAGTGTACAGAGGGACATGACATATTCAGAATCAAGCTGGGATAAGGCAGAAGGAACCTTGTGGGATTAATTTTCTTCTTTAAGTGTGGATAATGTTTTTCACATGCCCTCTTTTCAAACCTCAGCACTTCACTTGTCCATCCGCATTTTCTCCAAGTATTGCAAATGTCAGGTTTGTGTGAAGAGGCATCTGTAAAACTGCTGGCATGAATAATGACTCTGATGTTTATGTACAGAAGAGCGCACCTGACTTTAGCACTCTTATTATCTTTTACTAATTGAAATCAAGAAGATGTTTCAGCAAGACCTTGCCTGTGCATAGCACCTGCTGGATTGCTTTTCTCCTTTTGGTGTTTCTGGTTTGGTGGAAAGGCAAGAAAGGTGAGCTGAATGACTTGGAGCAAGGAACAGTGGTGATGTCCCACCACTCTAGGACAAGCACTCCTTAGCCTATTTAAATTTGTTTTTCTAGTTCTCAAAATAATCCAAAAAAAATTAAGATTTAGCCACCCTTTTTTTTTTTTTTTGAGACAGAGTCTCGCTCTGTCACCCAGGCTGGAGTGCAGTGGCGCAATCTCGGCTCACTGCAAGCTCCGCCTCCTGGGTTCACGCCATTCTCCTGCCTCAGCCTCTCCGAGTAGCTGGGACTACAGGCGCCCGCCACCACACCCAGCTAATTTTTTGTATTTTTAGTAGAGACGGGGTTTCACCGTGGTCTCGATCTCCTGACCTCGTGATCTGCCCGCCTTGGCCTCCCAAAGTGCTGGGATTACAAGCGTGAGCCACTGCGCCCAGCTAGCCACCCTTTTTATCAGTGAGGAAATTCAGGCTTAGAGAGGTGAACTCATTTACCTAGTTACTCAGCGTGTAACAGGATTAGGATTTGGACCCAGGTCACTTCTGAAGCTTATTCTACTTCCAATCTTATAATTACCTTAAAAATAGGGTGTGGCTGTATAGACCAGCTTTTGCATGAGAAAAGCCTCATTGTTATGAATTTAGTTTGTATTGGATGGTTATTTTAAATTATAGTCATGTGCTGAGCATTATGTCACCAGCAAATCATAGCCATTTTCCAGAGTTATTTCCCTGGTTAAATATTCACAAACATTTGAACATACTGAACAGCCAAGCATGTTGCTAGTTGTTATTGTTGTTTTTGTGCGGGGATAGCAGGGAGGGGAGGGGATTAAAAGTATTGGGCTGGTCTGGCTAATTTCTAGTCTCCATTTCTTGCAGACAGCCTTGATTCTCTGGCTTTGAGGTAGGGAAGTGTGATTGTGGTGAATCCCAAGAAGACAGCTTGATAGCTTTACACCATACACCTGCCATTGCTGACATACTTTGGAGGGGACTGAAGTGGAGATGCAAAGCAGTCAGGCTGTAGGCCCCAGGGAGCTTCTTATGAATCTGACCTCAGGGGTCCTCCCTGTAGAAATTCCTCACACCAAACACCTGAACTCATGCCAGGCAGTACTGTTTTAACCTCACTTTTTGTCCAGAATGATGGGAATAAAATCAAAATTGACAGACAGAGGAAGCTGGTCTTTCCTCCAGAATTGATAAACCAAGATACTTTAAACATTCCCAAGAATGTGGATTTCTGCATGTATCTCTTCAGGTTGCATAAATGGAATTTGTGCTTCAATTTGTCAGAATCCTGAATTTCCAAATCCTGATGTAGGGGTTTAAGTAGGAGAGATACCTGGATTTGAATTGCTGTGAAATACAGTGGTAGGTTGACTAGCTTTGTTCCAAGAGAGTGAGGTTGGTAGTCTTTGTTGCCATGAGATGCTTCACCTTTTCCCCTACCAACCTTCAAAGACATGGTGGAGCGGAATCACTGGGCAACACCAGTGGGAATAATTCAACCAACAGTAGTTCTCACTTAACAGAGACAGACCTCACGTTCAACCTTTTCTTGACTGCCAGTTAAATTCTGCAAGTGGCAAAAATAAACTGGAAAGTGGGTGATCACTCTCATATGCTCTATTGACAAATAAGAAAAACAGGGACCAAAAACAACTTTCTCTGGGCAGTCTGGGGGATAAAAACTGCTGGGAGGATCTAGTGTACACATATGTGTAGCACTTTTTACATTTGCTAAACCCTTTTATAGTTACTCTCTCATTGGCCATTCTGACTTTGTTGTGTGCAGGGCAAATGAGTTCTGTTCTTCCCATTGGTGAAGGGCTATCTAAGGAAGACCCATGGGAAATTAGCAAGTAAGCCAGGGCTGGAGTTCCCGGAGAGGCCCTGCATGAGGTCCCATAGGAATCCTCTAGGATCTCAAGGTCTAGTCGTTATTTTTCCTCTTTGGCAGATTACACTGTAACTCCGAAAGAGCCAGGGAAGCCTAGGTTGTTTGTTCTTTAGAGTTTTCAACATGGGAGGAGGCTTAGAATTTATTTTGTCCATCTCTTCATTTTAGAGATGAGGAAAATGAGACCCAGGGAGATGTGATTTCACAGGTCAAATAGTCCTATGGCACTGGGTAGACAATAGGATACCTGATGTGAATGTTGAAAAATGTGCCGTAGGAAAAAACAGCCCTTTAGGCACTTGACTTGGCAAGCTGAGGTTGCTTGGTGCAAAGGAAGAGATGCCCTTCTTTCAGGTGGATATAGATCCATGCTGAGACACGTGGCTCAGAGTGCTGAGCATGGGCTGGATTTCGGCTCCTGATCCCTCTATTTTCAGTCCACAAACTGCATACTCTGTGAAGTGGCTCTGCGTGGTTTTGCTGGTTCACTTAAAACACATTTGGATAAAAAACATTACTGAATGAGGGAGTCAGCTTTTCATTAGGTAGAGGAGGTGTCCATGTGTCTAGTAATTGCCCTCATTTGGCACAAATCAATGAGACCTGAGGGATGTGGGATGAATCTGTGTCTTCTTTTTTATGGTTATGGGCATGAACAGTTAGGATGAAATCAGACCTGCGTGTACTGGTTTGGCTGATGACGGATACTTTCAAAATTGTGTCAAAGAAAATAGACAATGAAAGTCTGGCAGACTTTACAATGAGTATCTAGTAAATTGGATATGAAAAGGGAAGGGGGGGAAAAACCTCATCTTCTCTGTGAATTTCTAAAAAAGTGTTCACATAAGACAGGGCTAGATAGTTTGAAGGATATTTTCCAAGCCCAAAACAGTAAAAGAGGAAGTTTTCTCTGGGAGCTGGAATTTGAATGGACAAAGTCAGGTTGGTCTCAGTGGTTAATGCTTAAAGTTTATAAACACATCTTTTTGTTTTTAGCACATCCTACAAATGCAGTTTATTAATATGGCATTTTATATTGAAAGGTAAATATCACCATACCATTGTGAATAATTCTTTAGTAGTGAAAATAGCCCTATCTTACAGTGACTAGATCCTTCTTATAAATGCTCTTCAGGTAGCCCAAAGTTCTCCTTTGTATAACCCATTTTAATTAGATTATAAATACAATTATGTAGAGGTATGTATTTAATATGTGTCTCTCCTAGTAGCTTGGAGTCAGTATAGCACAGCAGCTAAGGGTCCAGCCCTTGAGATCTGCTTTCAAATTCTACTTTTGTCACTTAGTATCTACATTACACCGATTAACTTAATCAGTGTCATGTGGTCCTGCTAACTGCATTAATTTGTCTGTATTTCATTCTGCATCTACAAAATGGTAATAAACATAGGACATATTTTATAGGGCTATATATTGAATGTATTAAATGAGAAAATCCTTGAGTATTGCTTAGCACTGTGCCTTGAACACGAAAACTCTTAATAAACCTTGGCTATTAGTCTTGCTAAACGGTAAGGACTGTTTCTGTCTTATCCCTTGTATTATCCCCAGTTCTTTGCACAGAACTTGTGGCACACAGACTAATCATAGATATTATTGACTAAATTAATGGTCCCATTTTTTTCCTAGCTCCATTGTGGTGAAGTCTCAGATTCCCAAGGATGTGGTTGTGTGCAGTTAGGTTCCATGTGGCCAGGGCTCTTGTTCAGATTAGTGTATTTATTCTGCCACACTTTGCTTAATTCCAGATTGATTTGCTTTTACATGAAGATAGTAATATATGGGAGGCATTGATTCTTAGCTTCTTAAAAATTGACAGCTGATGTTTAGAGGCATTTGAAAATACAGTATCCAAATAATATGTAGGGAAACAGGAGATGTAATTTGGGTGGATAGGAAATGACTTGGGCTGAAGTAAGAGGTTCTGGGTTCCATTCCAAAGTCTATCAGAGGTGAGCTTTCATGTCACCTGCTTAAACTTAACTTTTTTTTTTTTTTTAAATAAAACGAAGGGAAAGTCCATTATCATTAAGGTTTTTGCTTGTGTTTGTATTTTATGACAGTAAAATTTTAGTTACTTTTATTAATTCCTTAAATGCATGGAACAGATATGCCTTTATATTATGGATAGAATGCAGATTCAATTTCTGCAAATAATGTTGCTTTGTATTCCAGGGAAACTTGCTGTTGAAAGTTCTCCTTCCATGAGTATTTCTTGTAAATCAAGAATCTTTTCTAATACAAATAGTTATCTCATGCCTCTGCTTTGAAAATTTGTATTTTTTTCTTGTAAAATGAGGCATATTTGAATGTTTTCAAGTAAAACTAATACCATTTGGTGAGTATGCACAGGCCCAGTGTAGGGAACTAAGTATTTCAATGTTTACGATTTTAAAACACTGTCATATTTCATGCTGTCCAATCACATTTAGCTTTAATAGTTTTCCGTCCAATTTTTCGAAACCCACCAGACTTGATTTTTAAGAGTTGGTTCAAAGATTGCTCAAACTTCGATTCAATCTGGCTTATAAGAGATAACAAAGATTATTATTTAAAGCCACCGTCATTAGTGATATGAGGGTAGATATAAAAAAAACTGAACAGACTGCTTATCTCTTCCTGTGATCTGTATGACCTCTGATTAATTTAATCATGGTTCTGTGTCTAATGTTGAGGGCCTGCAACAAGGTCTTGATTGACAAAATCTATTTTCTCTTCATACTCATTCAGGCTTCTTGGAAGCTAGGGGTTTCTGATTAAATTATGCTATTTTTATAACAGAAGATCCCATATGGTCAATTTCAAGTTCCCGTTACTTTCAGTATTTTTCCTAGATGTTATTTCGCTTAGGACAAACAGGATGCAATTTGTGGGGTGGTTGTTTGACCTTCTCATATTAAAAGGTTGTAAGTGTTGTCTCTTTCAGCTGCCCATTTTAGAAGTTAAATTTATTGGTTGCTGAGCACTTTAGTGCATTCTCTCATTTATTCTTCACAGCAACCTGAAGAGGTAAGGTCTACTATTAATCCCATTTTGCCTTTGCAAAATAAGCCATAGAGGAACTAAATAATTTGCCCACTGTCACACAGTAAGAGGTTGAGCCATGTCTGAAATTCAGGTTTATTTGGCTCCAGAACCCCTACATTAGCCTTACAATAAGATGCCTCATGCAACCTAGCTTGATGGAGATTGCATGCTAAATATATTTTAATACTGGAAATGGTTTACTGATGTTTCCAGCATTCATAATGATCAGGTTGAAAAATCTGTTTGGACATTTATTAAGAAATTGGAACCAAATTAATGACATCTTCTTTGAAATTTCTCTTGGCTTATCTTAGGAGAAATTAGAATGAACTGAAGCAGGGAAGGATAGGAAAGAGCTGTGTGGAAAATTAAACAAACACTGTGTTTACCAATGTCGAGTGGCTTTGTGCACAACATGTGTGATCTGCGTGTGGGGCCCTGTGTCCAGTGCTCAGGCTATGGTACTACTGTCATTTTCAGCCACTGTTCATTAATGTACACTCACTGTTCAGGGTAGTAGAGTCGACAAAAGCATGCAGTGTCACTGACATAGCAGATGGTAGCTGGCACAGGCGTTTAGTGTGGCCATTAGCCTCAGCTCTTGCTCCTGTGATTTCATTTCTCAGGAATTGTTGTTCTTCCCTGTTGCTGGGTCTTGGTAGGGTCCGCTCTGGTCTATCCTAATCGGTGTCCTTAACTTTAAATTTGGAGTACTAAGAGTTGAGGTTTTGCTTCATTTCTTCCCAGAATCGCTTTGGAATCCTTATGCAGTTTGCTCTACTTTCTTCGTAGTGACCAATTTTATATACTGGCGCTTCTGAATTCCAAGAAAATGACTTGCTGTTCAACTGACATTTCAAAATCTAAGATGGTACTCTTGCAACCAAGAAAATATAATTTATTTTATAAAAGAAAAAAACCATCTACCTCATCATATGCATCAGATATACAACTAAACTGTGGTAAATGCTTGAACACCAGTATCTTCAGGGTCCTGGAGAGCATAAAAAGGGCTACTTGGCCAAATGTGACAGATGATTCCTGATTTGACTCTGGGGATAAGTAAAATCTAACCAGGTAGAGAAAGGTGGAAAGAGTATTCAAGCAAAAGCACAGGATGAACAAAAGAAGGAAGCAATGAACTGACGGTTAGTAAAGCAAAAGCAAAATAGATTAGTATTACTAAAGCAAAAGTATGAGGCAGAAGGTAGCAAAAGATAAGTTTGAACATCTAGGTAGAAGCCCTAAAATGCAATGCCAAGGAGACTGGGATTTATTTTAGGTTACAGGGTACCCCTAAAGGGTGTTAAGTGGGACAGATGTGTTTTTCACACAGATGAGTCTAATTTTAGCATAAAAGATAGATTTCAGGGCCCGTAGCTAGAGTGGAAACAGGGAAATCAGTGAAGAGATGTTAACATGGTACCAGTGTGAAATGAGAAAGGAGCCACCCAGGGTAATGGTAATAGGGATGCAGAAGATTTTTCAATTATATAGAAGGGCAAATTGACAAGCCATCATGATCAGCGGTGACGTGTAAAGGAGAGGGAGTAGTTGACAAATGTTTATTGATCACGCACTCTGTGCCAGGCACTTTAAAGGTCATGAGGCATAGAAGTCTGGATTTCTAAAAATCTACAGAATGACTGCAAGGTCTCTCGTTGTGAATTCATTCTCTATTGCTGCATTGGAAATTGCCCTAAAGCTTAGTGGCTAGAAATAACATTTATTATCTCACAGATTTGTGGGTCAGGAATATAGGAGTGGCTGAGCTGGGGGTCTCTGGCTCAAGGTTTTTCTTGAGGTAGCAGTCAGTTTGTTGGCTGGGGCTGCCATCATCTCAAAACTTACCTGGGTTTGAGGAATCTACTTCCAAGGTGGATATAGGTCCCTAGTCACAGGGGCCTGTCTGCAGAGCCACTTAACAAGAAGGCAGCTGGTTCTCCCCAGTGGAAGCACTCTAAAAGATATGATGAAGAGCACACACGTCAGAAACTGCAGTCTTTTAAAATCTTCATCTTGGAAATGACATCACCAGCCACTCTAGATTCCTGACCCACAAATCTGTGAGATAATAAACGTTATTTTTAGTCACTAAGCTTTGGGGCAATTTCTAATGCAGCAGTCAATAAAGAATTCACAAGGAGAGACCTTGCAGTCATTCTGTAGATTTTTAGATTTTTATCATCTCTTCCCTGATCTCCCTGTTCCCACTCTAGCTACTGGCCCCCAAATCCATCTTTTATGCTGAAATTAGACTCACCAATACTTCTGTTGTATTCTGTTTATTAGAAAGGAGTCCCAAAGTCCAGCTCACACTTAGAGGAGGGAATTACACAATGGCATAAATGCCAGGAGACAGGGATCTGCAGGGGCCCTTTGAGAGGCTGCCTACAACAACTGTATGACTGAGTAGATGGCAGTGCCTTAATGAAGATTAGGAATGCAGTTGAAAGAGATTTTAGGGGGTTAATGAAGAGACTTGTTTCAGATAGAAACTGTTGCCTGTTCAAATGGATATGTGCAGCAGCATTAGTAACGGAGAAGTAGATTGGAGGGTGGTCATCATCTTGTAGGTAGCATGTGAAACCATCCAAGTGACGACTACCTTACCTCCTTACAAATCATTGCTCAGAGGCCACCCTTTCAATGAGGTCTGTCTTAACCAATCTCTTAAAATTTTAACTCTCTTTTTTCACTCTTAATATCCCATCTCCACTTTTGAGTTATGCATAGCACTTACCATCTTCTGTCACGCCAATGCTTTGCTTATTGTTCATTGTCTGTTTCTTCCACCAGAATGTGAGCTCAATGAAAGCAGAGTTCTTTGTTTTATACACTGATGTACACTTAGTGCTTAGTAGAGTACCTGATGTATAACTGATACGCAATAGTTATGGAAAGAAGGATAAAATTTTCTAAAAGTAGTATACCTAAGCCAAAGGTGGAAGTAATCCAAGTATTCATTGATGGATGGGTGGATAAACCAGATGTGGTACATACATACAATGGAATATTATTTGGCCTTAAAAAGTAAGAGGATTCTGCCACATGTTA
Organism: Symphalangus syndactylus; assembly: GCF_028878055.3. Classification (NCBI taxonomy): domain Eukaryota; kingdom Metazoa; phylum Chordata; class Mammalia; order Primates; family Hylobatidae; genus Symphalangus; species Symphalangus syndactylus. The sequence goes on along the minus strand of NC_072428.2, from coordinate 127,728,377 downwards.
CAACGTGAGTGAGCCTTGAGGACATTACGCTAAGTGAAATAAACCACTCACAAAAGGACAAATACAGTATGATTTCACTTAAATAAGGTACTTACAGTCATCAAATACATAGAGACAGAAAGTAGAATGGTGGTTACTAGGCATTGAATGGAGGAAGGAATGAGGAGTTACGGTTTAGTGACTGCAGAGTTTCATTTGGGGAAGATGAAAAGTTCTGGAGATGGTTGGTGGTGATGGTTCCACAACAACGTGAATGTAGTTAATGCCACAGAACAGAGCAATTAAAATGGTTTAAATAATACATTTTATGTTATATGTATTTTACCAAAAAAAAAAAAAAAATCCCAAAGGTTGTGGACATAGTAATTAAGATAAGGACTGAGGAATGCCTATTGGAGTTGCTGAAACAGAGACCTCAGTGAGAGCTGTTTCAGTGGGACACTGGGAGCTGAGATTATAGTGACGAATGGTTGAGAAGTGAGGGGGATGCTGCGAGCTAGAGGAGGCTTCTTTATAAAGAATGGGGGGGATCTGAGAATGTTGCAGGCTGGGAGGAGAAGTGGCAGTGGGGTGCATGTGTGTGTATGTGTGTGTGTTGTGGAGACTATGTGGGGCGGGGAGGCCACCTGGAGATACAGCTATTAAACAGTAAGGGAACAACAATACAAAAGCTGGGTTGGGGGAAGGGAGGAAGGGTACTGAAGGAACCTTTCCTGTCTACTTGTATGGAGGAGTAATGTCTGAAATTTTCCAAATAGCCAAAGTTGTGGCACATGAGGAGGTTTGGAGCAAACATTACAACAGCTTGGGATAATTATCACAGTCTGCACCATTCAGACAGTGTCTATCAGAACCCAGGAATAGCCTATAAGACTAAGCTGTGCTGAATTGTGGAAAGAGGTCAAGGTTTAGGGCAGTTAGGACTGCAGGTTCTAGGGCAGTTATCATCATGAAAGGCTGTGATAAGACATTAACTGTTGAACATTCTTGCAGCATATCGTATTTTAATAGACTTTGAATTTGAATATTTTATTATAGCAAGTATGTTGTATGCAAACTACTCAGGCATTGCAAATCAGGCAAAGTTGAAAACACCCCAGTATTATTAGAGCTCTACCACACAGATCCTGCAACATGGAGAAACTCAATTTAATACATTTTCATTGAATACCTATAAGCCTCCATGGTATGAAAGGCATACAAAATGTGTATTTACTATATATATTGAAAAGTGATTATATATACTATTGTGAAACTAGATCACTATTTGGTCTACTAGCTAATATGTATGTAGATGGTATCAGCATAGCTATTGCCATATAGGCAAATAAATCCATGTTACAGGTGACAGAATTGCAGGTTTCCTCAAGAACTGCTAGTGGATTTTAAAGTATTATTGGAAGTGGAAACTTTTGCTCAGACACAAAAGTGTTGTAATGAACTAAAGATGGCTGCATAAACATGCAGAAATTTATTTAAAGTTACATGGTCCTACTAGGGCACGGGCAGTTAGTCTAGAGAAGGGCCTGATCAAGCACAGTGTAGGACAGAGAGCTTGTGTGGGTTTTTTAGGTGGGGACTTGGCAATTCTGGGATTAATTTCAGCAGGTTCCTGAAGGTCAAGTGGGCCAAGCTTCAAACAGAAGGCCTGTGGTTATGTTTATTCAGTGGCGAGGCCAGATTTAGGAAGCCGAGAAATCAAACATTATGAGGAACAGCTAGTTTCAGAAATCAAGGTCAGGCAAGGGCAAGAATGTAAGGAGAAATGTGAGTCAAGATAGTGTCATTTCTGTCAGAATACACATGTGGGCCTGATTTGAGGAGGAAAGGGTTTGTTCTAGGGTTTCTTTCAGAGTGAGAGCTTTACTACATATGGTGGTGCTAAGGCACATAATGATGATGAAGAAGATGATGATGAAGATGCCGTAATGATAAAAGCTGCCATTTGTTAGATCTGTGCTATGTGCCAAGCACTGTTACTTCAACAAATATTTTTAGTACCTAGTATGTGCCTACGTGCTGGGGAAACAACAATAAGCAAAACAGATAAAATTCTTGTTCTCATGAAGCTTATGTTTAGGTGGAGGGAGACAAATAATTAATCTGTAGGCAAAAATGCAATAATCTAGAGAACGATAAGCCCTTTGGAAAACACAGAAGAAGCAGAGTGAATGAAGAGGGCTTGGAAGAAGGTAAATATTTCATGTACGATGCTTAGGAAAGGTCTGAAAATTTGAACAGAGATACAATACTAGCATGGATACAAGTCAAGCAAGTTTGGGGAAGACTTTGAACAGAGTGAGAGCAGGTGTGAAGGCCCCATGGTAGGGAATTGCTTGACAAATAAAAGGAATAGCAGGAGGGCCATTGTGGCTGAGGCAGAATAGTAGGATTCTTTAGAGCTTTTGCTTGTGGCCATCTTACCAGCTTTACCTTTGAACCTAGTGAAATGGGAAGCCATTGGAAGCTTCTCTGAGCATCCTGAAACTTAGGCTATATTATCCTCAAGATACTTGTATGAGATAGGTAAAATTATTATGTACTTTTTACATTAATGAAAAAGCTGAGACACGGAGAGAGTTTAAGTGACTTGCCCAAAACCAGCTCTAAAACTTTGGAATGAGGATTTTAACCTGGGGAGTGATTTTAGGTTGCACAGAAAGGACGGCAGAGGGACACAAGGACATTTTGGGGGGTGATGGATGTGTTCATTATCTTGTCTGGCTGGTTTCATGCATGCATATGTATGTAAAACAGTGTGCTTTAAATATGTGTGGTTTATTGTATGTCACTGATACCTCAGTAAACTCATAAAATATGTTTTAAAAATGAGGGAGAGGCCTTGATGGAGTTTAAAGCAGAGAAATGGCATTCATATTTTGGGAAGGATGGATTAGAGATCAATTAGAAAGCCAGTACAAAGATCCAAAAATAAGCCAGTAAGGAACTGAAGCAAGGTAGGGCAGAGAGGAACAAGAGAGGACTTTGACTGTAGAGATGACAAGACTTGAAAGGTAATAAGAATGAGGCATGAGAGAAAGAAGGAATTGAGCATAATTACCAAGTTGGCTGTGTTCAGAGGTGAACCGTGGTACCATTAACCAAAATGTAAAATCCTGGAAGGGCATCAGGTCCTGGGAAAGGTGATGACAGGTGTAGACAGACTGCGATCTTGTTGTCGTGGGATATCCAGGACAGGAGGTAGTTTAACTTAGGGAGACTTCTGGTTGAGAACTAGAGATGTGGGAGTTGGTGTGTAGGTGGCCTATTAGAGCTATAGGCATGAATGCCATGCCAGAGATAAGAAGGGGTGGAGGAGAAAGCTCGAAAGCTCTGGGGAGCACCAATATTTAAAATGAGACATAGAGAAAAACTTGGTCTGCACTGTGCCCTGTATCTCATTTCATACTCATAGGAAACACTGATCGTCAGTCACAACACTCTTTCCTTCAGACGTCTGTCAACACAGTGTTGGTAGAAACCACTGCATTTGATCAGTGTCAACGAGCAAGATGAATCCTCTTTCCCACCCCTGATTTTAGTAGTGAACATGGAACCATTAAGGAGATGAAGGAGTGTTTGAAAAGATTAGCAGAGGCCCGGGAGATAATCATGTCTTGAAGGCCAAGAAAATTTCAAGAAAAAGAGTAAGGTACAGAGCTTACTCTTATAAGAACTGAAACATATCCATTGTTTTGGGCCATTAGGAGGTTAATAATGACTTTGTGGAGTGTGGTTTCTGTGGCATGAGAGGGCAGAAGTCAAATTATAGTGGATGGAGGGATGAAAGTGAGGACTGTGATTCCTGGAAGCACAACTTAGAAGTGAAGAAGTAGGAATTTTATTGAAGAAGTCTGTGTTCTTTTTATAAATTTCTTTACAAATCAAAGAGTTATGTTAGTTTTTATAGATTGTCACATTTATTTCTTAAATATAGGAAGATCCTTGGAGTCTCTTTGCCAGGAGACTTTTGGGCACAAAGCAGATGCCCTTATTTCTGGGCAGTTTCTTGACCTGAAGTGTGGGACGAGACTACCTGAGCCTTAGAGCCATCCGGGATGGTTTCCCAACTGCTGATCTACCAGCCTTTGCCATCCCAGAGTAAGAGAAGTTGCATATGGTGCAAAGAAAAGTGAGAAAACTGAGTCTTCTATAAAGAGCACTGCTTTATCCTGAGATATCTTTTTTTCTTATATTTGGGTTAAAATGTCTTTGTATTAGTAGGCAGTATTTTTTCTTTTAAATACCCCACTTAGCAAAATAAAAACTTGCCACCTCTCTCTGAGTTAACTCTGTTTTTTCTCAATGATTCTAATGCCTTAATTCCTTATGAACAGCCATCTTTTTGTGTGTGTTTTAAGTTTTTATCTTCTCTAGGCCAGAATTAATTTGGACAACGAGAACTAACTAGAACAATGATATTGTTAGTCCTCAGGAGCTACAGGCAGATGGCCTATCACCCAAGAACTCCAAAATATAGTACATGAGATTATCCTGATAAGGAGATTATTCTTCCTAAAATTAGAGCTCAAAATCAATCATAGTAGATAAGTGTGTAAAGTCACCTTGAAGATATAGAATAGCTCCCCTGCCAGCCAGATTTAACTTTCATGTGATTAAAAATATTACTATGTCTAATGAAAGAATGTGTTAATGAACAATGAGGTTGACTGGCTATGAGAACATGGGAAACCATGGGGGGAAAAGCTGGTGATATCTATCTGAGCAATGGTTAGACAAGAGGAAATGATGGCAAATGGAGGCCTGTGGATAGTTAGGTTTCACTGGCAGAGAGACCAGATGGACCCACCGGATTGGAGAGGCCTGGCTATGTGAGCCTGATGTCACCCTTTACCCTCAATGCATCCAGCTTTCCTTCATCTTTTCCCATGCCTACTCTTTTCATTTGACTTCCCAAGTAGGAGGAGAATGCAGTAGTCCTGGGGCTAAACTATTGCTTCTCATACACACTGAAAATTTAAGTCCCTGTGTGGATCATTTCTCAATAGAATTTTTTAAACCAGCATTCTGGATTTATCCCTCAGTCTCAGCTCTGGAAGAAAAATTCTTTAATGTGCTGACAAAGTCTGGTTTCTGAGCTTATGGTGCTGAGGTCTGATTGAGCCTCTTGTGCCTTCAGCCAGGAGGACCCTGGCTTTCCTTAGATGGGAGCAGACTTTGACGTTACCACTGTGTTGGACCACATTGTGACTTGCTGTAATTTTTCTTTTAAAGTTTCCTCCAAAATTACCATTTTAAAAGAAACACCAAATTAAAAACATATTTATTGACCAGACATTCTGCAGAAAACCATGTTCAGGAATAACTTTTGCGATTTTTCACTAGACAATTTTTAGAATTTTGTCATTTCAACATTTTTTTCTTTGTTTCTCACTCCAAATTTCTGTAAATTTTTTATTCAGTAAATTTTGTTCACACAATTATAGATAGTCTTGTGATGATTGTCTCCAAGTTGGTTCCACTTTCTGTGTTTTTAATTCTGCTCCAATGGATTATTTGTCTTGAAGATCTTGAAAGAAGTTGATAAAGAAGAGCTTAATCTTAGCAAAATTTCTTAGATTCTTAATTTGGACCACAAGCAAAATGGTCTGTTTTAAGCTTCTGCTATGAAAAATTACATGGAGTTCTTCTCATGGTTTGCAAATTATTTTATTCCTAAGGCTCAAGGCTCTTGATGTGATGGTGAACATCTGGGAGAAAAACTTAAGAAAAATGTAGTCATTTGAATGTTTGATGTACAGTTTGAGAAGTTCACAAATTTGTAAACATTCTGATTTTAGTCATTCGAGTTCTTCCCCTACTTCTTTCATTTGCTCTTGTCATTATGTAAATAGAGCCCTACAGAGGGGATGGAGAAAAATTAGTTTTTGTCCAAATATTCCTCTCTTTTGCATTTGATCAGAATGTTCTCTGTTCTTGACGATGGGTGATAAAATTATGGGCAAGGAAAAGCTTTGCAGAAGGGCAGAAGGAGTAAGCTGGGGCTCTGTGAGTATTGCCCAATTGAGTGGCTTTGCTCAAAAATCTTTTTGTTTTTGATGATAACTTTCTCGTGTTGTTGTCATATTACATATTTAGAAATGAAAATAAGATGAAATATTTACTTATTGAACATCTGCTTTTCTCCTAGATGGGGTCACAGTCTCCAAGTTCCCTGTTTATTTAGGAAAGATTGGCTGGTAATTTCTGTCCCCTTTCCTCCCTTTTGTATTACTTTAGATATCTGATTATTCATACCATCTCTGTTAAGGAAAAAAATACTTATTTTCATGGAAATAACATTAGGAAGTGGCTTTGGGAGCTAAAAATTTTCCTTTCATGAGAAAACATTTTTTTTTCTTTTGCAGATCTTGAAAACAACGGCATCCTTAACATACAATATACACAAATAGATGTTTTGATAAAGAAAATAGATCCATATAAGAACTGTTTTATCTGAGTTTACATTAGACCTGCAATAACATAGTAGTAAGTTGATACTAGGAAGCCATAAAGTCATAAAAGTTTTACCAGTATGCTTAAGAGAAGATTCTCTTGAGGAAATTAAAACAGAAGAAGTGATATATCATAATCTTTCACAAATCTGTATAATCAATAGCAGAGATCAATAGTAATATAGCTAAAAATCTTTGAACCCTAAAGATATTTTTTGAAGGGACAACGTTTTAGGAATTCTTAGCTCATTCTTGGCTGACGTCTCCATGAAACCAGGGTTGTTTGCGATTTTGCTTCATAGGAGAATCCTTGATCACTCCGTGGAAGAACTTGTAGTTCCAGAATAAGAAAGCTCATGAGCATAGAATGTGTGATTTATTAAATTAGAATCTGCATTTTGCTCAAATTTTGAAATTCTCAGATCTTTTTAACAACAAACATCATGATCCAGTAGCAGTATATTTTGGTTAATAATTTTGGTCTAACAGAGTTGTGTTTGGTAACTACAGAATTATCTTACCTGATTTTCTCAGAATAGTGACCATGAGAAAAATATTTTGGAATTGGACTTGGATTGGAAGGGAAAAGTGGAGGAGAGGAGAAATCGATCAGAAGCGTTTGCCGCAATCTATGTGGACATGGGTCAGATTGGCCTGTGGGGCAGCGGGGATGCAGTGAATGGAGAGCTTCAAGACATATGGGAGAGAGAGAATTGACTGCATTCATTGATCATTGATTGTGGAGTTGAGAGTGATGAAGTCCGAAAGGAAGATCCCTAGCAACTGAAGTGAGGAAAGGACCATTGCCTGAGAGGGGAGAAGGACCAAAAGTTCAGTTTGGTGCATGGTAGTTATAAAGGATCTTCAGGGTGAGATACAGAGCAGGCAGTGGGAGATAGGAGTTGGGGTTTAAAAGAGTCTCTTGGTCCCCAGACAAGGCATGTTAAAATAGCTGACATTTGATGAGCTTTGAGTATTCTATTTAATAGCTAATTTTAGATACTGTACTATATGACAGCTATAAAAATAGGAGCTGATGTACCTGAAAATATCCAAAAAGAAAAGGAAAGAAATCAGGTTGGGTCTAATAAAAATCAGTCAGTAGATTTAAAGAGAAGAAGAGAGTTAGGCTGGGAGAGAAATATAAAACTCCCAATTTGGTCTCTTTTGGTTTCATTTACATGGAAATCTATGCTTGAAAGGGAAATACAGATGATTATTAGAAGTCAGAAAACAAAGGTACAGGAAAAGAACGGAAAGTCAACTGGATTTCCCACCACTTGTAGTTTTCTAAGGTTAATTAAATCTATTTGCATTTTATAATGAGAAAAATATCACAACCTTTTTTTTTTTTTTTTTTTTAAAAAAAAGCCACCATTTTTTAAAGTGATTTGAAATAGAAATGCCTCTGCTAGGTTCTCTTTTTCATGCTGAGAGGACATTTCCCAGCAAGCCCCAAGGCTTTATTGTCTTGTGATGTCTCCAGGTCACCTCAGGGACATAGTGGTATAATAAGGAAAACCAAAGGGAGAATGGTAGAGGCATAAAAATGTAATGAATTGGGGGAAGGTTGATTGGACCAGGCAAAATCTGGTTATTTTGACCCTTTGTCAAGGCGGTCCCAGGTGTATCTCTGCCCAGAAGAATGTATTTCAAATGTCTTCAGCTGTAGACTTCTGAAGCAACAGATGATTCCACTGATTTATCACTTCTCCCGTAGGCTGACAACATTTTGATACTCAAAATGCAGGGAGGAAAGAAGCATAAGAAGTAGGCATGAAAGAGAAATCACAGGCTTTGGGAGGGAGTGGTATTAAAGAGCCGAAGGGGGATAATACCCACAGAATACCTGGGATGAGTTCCTCAGGGAATCCTTTTCAAACCTTCTCGCCCTCCCCACCTCATCCCCTTCTCACCTCTGTATAAAGAGCTTTGCCCTTTTCTCCTCTGCTTTTCCTCCTCCATCACTGGCTGCTTCTTTTTAGTCTTTTTGCTAGAAACAATCTTACCTTCTCAACTTCTAGTTGTTGGAGAGCCCCCGGGTGCAGTATGAGTATAGCATTTCTTTTCTTGTTTATTCCCAGCTACTCCCTACTTGACTTTCATCTGTCCCTGTAACTTTATATACCATTTATATGCTGCAGATGTTCAAATGTACGTATCTAGTGCTTGCCCTCCTTGAACTCCACACCTCTTACTTGACATCTCTGCTTAGAAGTCTTGTAGGCATCTTAAACTCAATTTGTTCAAAACTAAATGCTTGATTTCCACATCTCCAAACACTTGGTCCTCTGTCAATGTCCCTGTCTCAGTAAATGTACCACCATTTGTCCTGGAACCTTGAGTCATCCTTGGCTTTTCTTTTTTACTAATAATTCATCATTAGTTCATTAATAGTAATCCATTAGCAAGTGGCTCTGCTTTCAAGATCTACCTCGAATCTTACCACTTCTTACCACCAGCACAGTTACCACTCCAATCCAAGCCATCACTTTCTGGACCGTTGTAGTTGTAGTAGCTTGTTAAATGATTTCTCTAGTTATGCCCCTCCCCTTTCAAACACATTCAGATATGTTCTCCACATACCAGTGAATGTGACCCTTGAAAACATAAAGCTGTTCATATCATTTCCTGGCTCAAAAACTTATGTTGGTTTCTTGTTGCCCTTAGAAAATCCAAGGTCCTCACCATGGCCTATAAATGCCCCTGGCCCAGATGCCTCTCCAGCCTTATCTTCTGTCACCTCCTCCCTCCCTTGCTGAGGTCCAACCTCACCCACTTTCTGGCTGTTACCTGAACAAGCTAAAAATCTAAGGGACTTTGCATTTCAAGTTACCTTTGTCTGGAATGTTCTTCTACCAAATATTCAATTGACTGTCTCTCTCTCTCTCTTACCTAATGTAGGGGTCTGCTCAGAGGATGTCATGATACCTTATCAAAAGGAAGTCATGGGCCAGGTGCAGTGGCTCACCCCTATAATCCCAGCACTTTGGGAGGCCGAGGTGGGTGGATCATGAGGTCAGGAGATCGAGACCATCCTGGCCAACATGGTGAAACCCCGTCTTGACTAAAACACAAAAAATTAGTTGGATGTGGTGGTGTGTGCCTGTAATCCCAGCTACTCAGGAGGCTGAGGCAGGGGAATCACTTGAACCCAGGAGGTGGAGTTTGCAGTGAGCCAAGATTGCACCATTGTACTCCAGCCTGGGTGACAGAGCAAGACTCTGTCTCAAAAAAAAAAAAAAAAAGGATATTGTGATACCTTATCAAAAACAGCATCCCTTGCCCTACTCTTGGTCTTGTTCTTCATCACTGGTGCCATGATTTCACTGTACATTAAGAGTGTATTTGTTTGTTGTTTGACTCATCTCCCGGGCAGTAAGCTGTCTCAAGCAGGGGCATTGTTGGGCTTTTTTGTTTTATGCCCACCATCCAGAAGACTTCCTGCACATGAGGCATAACTATTAGCTCCATAAATATTAGCTGACTGGATAGCAACATCAGTAACCAAGGGAATTGGTTTTTGATTTGTGTGGCTTTTTATTTTGACAGCCTTGGAAACAACAGTGAGTCTGCCCAGTTCTCACAAGTGTCTAGCATGGCGCCTGGAGCAGAGTTTGCGCATATAAATGTGTTGGGTAAATTAGTGAATGACCAAATGAATGAATAAAGTCACTTTAGTACATTAATCACCAGTACATCTTCAGCTACCCTTCAGACCCATTCATTACAGCAGAGTTACTATGGCAAAGGAACCTAACCTTGTCTAAGGGTTCCGTGAAGGCCTCCCTGAGGAGGGTACTTAATCATCGTCATCATACCTAACAGGTTCTGAGCACTTACTATGAGCCATCTACTGCTTTATGAACTCTGATTTAATCCTCACAACAAATCTATGAGGTTGATAATATAATTAGTCCCATTTTACAGATGGGGAAAGTGAGGCACAGAGAAGTAGATTCACTTAGGATAGGTAACTAATAAATGGTAGTCTGTTTCCAGAGCCTGTGCACTTCACCACTCACTATGCTATACTTCTAAGCTGAGGACTGAGGATGGAGTATTAGCTGGCTTGATGGAGGATTGGAATTAGGCAGAAGTTAGCATTCTGGGCAAATGGAACCATATGTGCCAAAGGCCAGATCATTGCCAGTTCCATGAAAGACATGACAGGTTTAGTGTGGCCAGGGCACAGAGTGGGCATATAAGAGGGTAAGAGCTGAACCTGATTATTAAGCACTGGCCAGATTGTATAGGTCTGGTAGGCTGTGCTGAGTTTGGACTTATCTTAGGCAAAGGGAAACATTAAGTGGTTTTAAGCAAAAATGTTAGGTGTACAGATTTAACATTTTTAAGCAGTCACATTGGTGACCCTGTAGAGGATGAGAAGATGGGCTGGAAAGCAAGCAGGTGAAGGGCAGGGAGACCATTAGGAAGGTCTCACAATAGTCCAATAAAAGGGTAATGATGACCTGGTCTAGGGTATTGGTAGAGGCAGTGGAGAGGTAGTATAGATTTGAGGTAAAATCAACAGGCCTTGTGACTTGGGGTGAAGAAGTGGGAGGTGTACAGAAATTGAGGATGACTCCCAGATCTCTGGCTTAGGAAGGCAGGTAGAAGATGTTATTTATAGGGACCAATGAATTCATTGATCAATTCGTTTCTAGGATTTTATTCTACAGATAGACTAGTTGCTAGTACAAGCCTTTATTTAGAAAGATACTCATTGTAGGATTGTTTGTAGTAGGATTAGAAACAATATAGTGTAGGGCCTTGCACAACTCCAGGATCTGCCATTCACACAGAATACAATGTGGAGGCCTCCCTGAATTTGCACAACTGATTAATTAATTACCGAATTACAGGATGTCCAAACCATGGGATATAATACAGCAGTTAAAAAGTAGGATGTGAGTGTTTATGGACTGGTAATGGTTGCCAAGATAGGTTGTTATGCAAAAAGGTATCCTATGATTTGTTTTATGTAAGTCTATTCATACACACACATATTTACACTTGTAAACGCATAACATAGTTCTGGAAAGATACATAAAATTTTGTAACAGGGCTGCCTTTAGGGTAGAGGATTGGAAGACAATAGTAAAAAAGCTTTTTTGTCTTGTCTGATTTTAAATTTGTATGCATTACCTGTTAAAATAATAATACGTTAAAAATACATCATGGAGACTTGATAATGCAGTGACAATTAAGTAATTAACCAAATAGGAATAAAGCAAGCGTGATACTAATTTATAACTACCTTTCCATTGAAACACTTCTGAAAGAATAAAAAATTAAACCGTAATAATAAATCCCAGGGCAAAATTAAATATGAAGGTAATAAATGTGGGGCTTTGAAATAGTGTGTGGGGGATGTTATCAAAAATTCCACCTGACAAATTATTATAAAGACTTAAGATTTTTTCGGCTGGGCGCGGTGGCTCATGCCTGTAATCCCAGCACTTTGGGAGGCCGAGGCGGGCGGATCACGAGGTCAGGAGATTGAGACCATCCTGGCTAACACGGTGAAACCCCGTCTCTACTAAAAATACAAAAAATTAGCCGGGTGCGATGGCGGGCGCCTGCAGTCCCAGCTACTCGGGAGGCTGAGGCAGGAGAATGGTGTGAACCCGGGAGGCGGAGCTTGCAGTGAGCCAAGATCGTGCCACTGCTGTCCAGCCTGGGCGAAAGAGCGAGACTCTGTCTCAAAAAAAAAAAAAAAAAAAAGATTTTTTCAAGTGTGAAAAACCTTAAAATTCATGAATTTTAGATTGCACTTCTAGTTATAATATTAGTTGCTCATGAAGTATGGGGACCTCAGTGTCTGTCAGGCAAGCATTGCAGCTCTAGTGTGACTTTAAGGATTTGCTGTGTTCACCAGGGCATGTGAGAATCCTCTGCAAAATGAATGCACACTATAAGCAAGAAGAATAAAGTGAGGCAGGCCCAGAATATTAGATCAAGTTTGCCATACTAGCCTTCTTTAGATCCTTACTCTGCATGTAATCATGCTCTTTTGAGAAGGGTCAGGCTTCACCAGCCCTCACTTATCTGTGCAGCCATGAAAATGCTTCAGGACCAGGTTAGTGCCTTTTTTTATTCAGAACTTCCTTGGATTTTAGGTGAATTTAGAATTGGAATTAGTTTATAGTTGCAATGGTAAAATTTACTATTGGCATTACGTGGGTGGCAGAAAACCTTAAAAAAAAAAAAAAAGTCCTGAGTAACAGGAATGACAAAGTAAAGGTAAATTCCAGCTAGAGAGTACTTATTTCTCCTTATTCCTATCCCATCTGTAGTAAACCAGTAACTCAAACTATTGAAAATATAATACGTGTATATCTTTGTGATTTGCAAGCACCCAGGTGATTCTGATAGCAATAAAGTTCGGGCAGCATGGTGCTGAAGAGTGACACTGCCTTCCCAACCAGCCTCAGATGAATCCCGTTGAGTACTTCATTTGTGAATCCCTTCTTCAATATCATTCTGCTTGGGGGCCTATGGAGGAGCAAAACTCTACTGGAAAACTCTGATGATTCTACCTAGAAAATGATAGGTTTGTGTTCCAGGGGGACATGGAGATATATTACTTCTAAATTCTCTGATCTGTTGACGAAATGCGGCAAGGCTAACCGAGAAAATAATCTGGTTTTAAAAGATATTCCTAAAAAAAGTTGAGACAGTTGCAACTAATTCTTGGCTGCTGCAAAGATTCCTGCTGTGGAGGGGACTTGAAGCAGAACACGCCCCTCACTGCCCTTTGTGGCTGTAATTCACTCAAGGGATTCTGGCAGCATACACCTCAGACACAGAGAATGTTTGACTGCAGAGACTCCTAGGTAGACTGTGAAACATTTTAGGACACGTTCGACATGAACTCCAGCTTTATACCCTGTTTACATTTCAGAGTCATCTATTAAAGGTGGGTATGAGATAATCAGCGGATACAGAAAATCTAGTTCTGCAAGACATTAAAATATTATGTGCCAAGACCTAGATCCTTCTGCTGACCAAAATATCGATGGCGTGAAAGACCATGCCCCTTGTATATTTTACACAGAAGTCCATCATACTGAAAAGTTTGGTCCTTTTTTGCAGTGATCACATTGGCCACTAATGGCAGGCAGCCTTTAATCTTATATCACATGGTCTGATTCTGCCCTTAAGGAGTCACCTGGGCCTTGGAGAGGAGACAGTCTTCTCCTTTGTTGCCCAGGACTGGGAGACCTCCTAGTGTATCCTGACAACTGCTATGCTCACCTCAAGGATGACAAGTCCCTCAGAACTGTGACTTTTCTTATGTTGTCCACATTTCAGAGGCTTCTTTTTCACGTGCCAGCAAATGACTGCCCACAGCAAGTCTCTTGTTCTGTTAAGGCAGTGACACTGAGCCTGGAGCTGTGTGGCTGGAGCCTTGCGTATCCTAGGAGAAAACTCTTGAGTGGACCTGCGTCAGAAAGAGCCTTTGGCGTTGCCTCTCCCTTTTTTGTAACAGTTCCTCTTTCTCCCTGGCTGTGGTTCCCTTCTCAGCCTCCCCTGTTTGGCATGCCCATTACACCCCTGGCAGGGTGGGCATCTCTCCTCTAAGGGGTCACCTTTGGGTTCAAATCCCAGCCCCATTGTTATTTACTTATAATTTGGGACAAGTTACATAACCTCCCTGGGTGTCATTCTCCTCATCCATAAAGCTGATCCAATAACAATAACAACCACAACAGTAATATTACTGCCTAGGGTTTGCTTTTAAAAAACCTCCCATATGCTGTCCGACAGAAAGTGGATGCCCCATTGCTCACTGCTGCTGTTCTCAGGAGGCTCACAAGCCATCCAGCCCACCCGGCTGGTTTTTGTTTTAATCCTCTTGAGATGCCGTGAGTGGGCAGCACCATTTGGGTGAGTCATCACTCCTCATTCTTGGTGGGACGGCACTCTAAGCACATTCTGAGAAAGCAACCTCTGAGCAGTACTCCTCTTGTCCTGGTGGAAGAGAATAGGTCTCATGATAGCTCCTTCCACTGGGTGGGTTGTATAATTTGCAACAAGGATTCTAAAAGGAAGTTTAAATCAATCAGAGGCTGTGTATGTGGAAATAGGGCGATTAATGTGCTGAGATGTTTTTCTACCCAGGAATAGACATTAGGCACGGGCTTTTTACGTAAGAAGCCTTTGTGAGAAGGTAAAGCATGATCTCCTGTTTCAACCCCTTGTTAGAACTTAATGTTTTTCTTCTCCATGCCTCACTTCCCACCCCACATAATATTCCTCTTTTCATTAATTTTTATGGCAATTCAATTTAATATTTCCAAATATGCAAATATTAAAAATAAAAATCAACATAAAAATATTTGTATATGAGTATGTACACACACACACAAAAATATATAGTGTAGGCGTTACTGAGTGGTACCTGCTTTCGGTTGTAAGCGAACAGACAGACATATGTTTATGCCTTGCAAGAAGCTCCACAGCATCTTATAGAATGTTAATATCACTCACAATGTGCTTACTTACTCATAGATTTTATTTCTTTTTCATTTTCCTGAGAACTGTTCCTTGTAGCCAAAATGCCAATTACTCACTTTAAATAGAGTTCTAATTTCTTATAAGTCACAAAGAAAAAAAATATGCAATTTTTCCTCTTCCTTTTCCTTCTTGAGAGCCAAAAAGGCATGTCTGTGCCATTTCTTCTCACAACTGAATAATAGGCCCTCCCACATCCCACCAGCTCTGAACCAGCACACTGAAGAAAGCCACTGTTTTGACATTTTCCTGTGTACAGGGCAACATTTCTTTATGCAGTTTTATTCACATTAACCAGTACTATTGGCCTATTGCCCACCTTCTATGTGCTGGTCACTTTGTGGCCCAAAGTAAGACAGAGTCTCTGTCTTCTGTAATCCCATCAGAAGGGTCAGAAAAGCAAGTTTACCATATAGTACAAGTAGAATAGGATGTGTTCCATAAGAAAAGATAAAAGCCAGTCTGGAAGGAGAGAGTAAGGTTACTGGTGAGTAAAAGGATGTTGATATCAAGTTCTGTAAGAGTCAGGTAGGAATGGAGTAAAAAACATGGGTGGAAAAATTTTCTTAGGCCAGGAGGTAGAGCTGGTTGTTATTTGTTTTTCACAGAAGGAGAGGCGAAGGAATAGGCTAGCTATGGTACTGTGAAATGTTTAAATAGGAGGAGAGAGAGGTAAAGGAGGTGCCTACCTTGATCTTGGGGAATTCGGACAGAAGGTATTTTGCACAGAAGGTGGGAGTGGAGATGAAATTTGGGACTTGAGAGAACCTTTCTTGGTCAGTGATGACATGTTTGCTCTTGGTTTATCTTTCAGTCTTTCAACACACCCTGCATGTGTTCAACAGTCTACATTATTGTTTACTTTTAAAGATCATTAAGAGAATAGTGATTTCATTTTTCATTACCTCCCTGCTGAGTTTTCCTTCACTGGCATCTCTGGCTTTATGTCTGAGTTAACCTATTCTGGATCCGGCTGTCTTCTGGTTACTGGTATAAAGTAGAAGTGAGTGGCAGGTTGTTATAGCAATAGAATTTGATAGCAGTTGGAGATACCTGTGGGGATTGGTCATGAGCTTGAATAGTCAGCAAGCTCTTTCTTAGGAAATTTTTACAGTCATTTAAAGGCCTTTCTTGCAGTTTTTATTCTGACAATGAATCTTTTCATGAATGTTCAGCTTGAAGATGTCGCAAAATTATAATAAGACAGTTGTAAGAATGTTCCGTGATTCCCAGAGAACTATAACATTGAATTTCCTATTAAAGTTGTGAATAAGAAAGATTTTGCAGAGACCAGATTGTGAATGCAATCTCTTACACAAAAGCATTGGGTGGTTCCCTTTTGTCTGTGACCTCCTTGGTAGGTCATTCAGAGCTTCAAACTCTTGCTCTCAGCAATCCAGCTTCATGCCTTCTTTCTTTCCTTCATACTCCCTACATTCTGGCCCCAGTAGGTGACTTTTTGTAACCAGCGCAAGACAGTCACCATCACAGCCCTGGGGCTTCGCTCTGCTTTCCTCTCTTGACAGCACACTTTGAACCTTATTGTTTATCTGGTAAAGTTCTTCTCAGGCTGAGCTCCTCCTCTGTGAAGACTTCCCTACTTCTCTCTTCCAAGCAGAATTCACTCCCTTTCTGAGACAATACCACTAATATAATAGGTTTGGGCTTCTATCAAGGTTGTCTGGTTAGTCATCAGGGAGCACAGAATATTTCTGAGTTATACATGCTTTTCCCTGTTGCTTTGCACACCCTTTGTTCATTTGCATGCTACAGGGCACTGCTGTGTGTGCTCATACTTGCTTATTCTTTTAGGCATATGCCATAGTATTGCCCTAAATGAAGCTGGGACTTTAATAGTGATTCTACAAGACACCATTTAATACCCAGTTGGTGGTCTGGATGATGTTAAAAGGAACAACATTTCTGGACTTTAAGAGACTTTCAAAATAGGAGGGAGAGGGCAGTGGGTCTCATAACTTTCCGCCCTGCTCTACCATCAGACTGACACGTTGTTTTGGCCAGCATTTCTCAATCTAGGTTTGCCAGGAACCTAGATTTTCATAATACAAATGTCTAGGCTTCAGAGCTTCTAATTTTGTAGGTCTGGGGATGACAATTAACATATTTCCCAAACTTGGCTGGTGACTCTCTATACAGTGGACTGAGAAGAGTTGATCTCACTGTGGCTTTAGCCCTGGCTGCACATTTGAATCACCGAGGGAGGTTTTCGAAATATTGAAGCCTAGTTCCTACCCGTACCATTTAGATCAGATTCTCAAAAACCAGACCACTGGTCTTAGGCTTCTCTCTTTCTGCTTTTCACCAAAAAGCAAGACGTAGAAAAGAGCAGTAAACAGAGAGGGGTGATTATATTATGGGAAACCACAGAGAAGATTCAGTGTAGTCCTTTTTATGCGGTTACTTTTGTTTCTGTTTTCTGATTAGGAAGGAGGGATGGAGGATAACAATATGAATGCCTAGAAGCTAAGGACAAAGCCATTTCAGGTGGAAGGATTCATACTTATGAAGGCATAGAAATAAGCAATCTACTTTTCCTGATGGAAAGACCACATATGTGGATTCATGAGGGACGACCTTGCATGAAGGACCACAGGGAGGTGGTGGGGAGGGAAACCCAACATCTAGGTTGAAGATAATGGATTTCATATTGGAGAGAATAGGTAGTTACTTCGTTTCTAAGCAAGGAGTAATTTTAGAGATAATACTGAGTTTCAGTAAGATGTCTTATTATTATGGTTAGGGTGGACTGAAATAAATGGTAACACAGCAGGGTTTTGTTCAGGGCCAACTTGTGTGATAGGTGTGACATGGTGGCTGCCTTCTGTTCTGCATGTCCAATTTGATAAACCAAGATCTACCATGGGATTTGGGTAATCCATACCTTCCTGCCCTCTCTCTAGCCCTGCTTCTCTTGCCCTTCTCCATTTCCCTGTCTCTTTCTCTGCTACGTATGCCATTATCCTCTATTTAGGGTAAACATCTAAAAATAGGTATAAAGAAATAGAAGAAAAATAAAAAAGTAGCAACGATGCACACCCATATTATAAAAGATGTAAATTGTTGTAGGGAAGACAGAATTGTTTAAAATATATATTTAAACACAGATATGTGTTAGATGTTTTTAAACATTTTTTTAACCTTGAAAGGAAAAGAAAATAATGTTAAAATTTTAGATCTATAAGGGATATGAATTTATGCCCAATATTGTTTTAATTCAATTTAGGATAATTATTTTAAAACTGGAGAAAGGAATCAATATTGATAAAAGCAAATAATAAAAAATCAGAAATAATCTATTAAAAAAACTACTTTCTTTGAAGAGTGAAGTTTTCTACATTCAAATAAATTATACCACAGATAGTAAGAGATCCTATAAATTTGGTCATAGAACTATGGGCCAATAATGTCTGAGAAATAGTAGAAATGGGAGAGTTTCTGAAAAATTGGTGGTAAGAAAATATCCCCATTCAAAATTGGGCAAGTGGCCAGGCACGGTGGCTCATGCCTTATAATCTCAGTGCTTTGGGAGGCTGAGGTGGGAGGATAAGTTGAGGCCAGAAGTTTGAGACCAACCTGGGCAACATAGTGAGATCCCATCTCTACAAATAAATAGATAAGTCAGGGATGGTGATGTATGCCTGTAGTCCTAGCTACTTGAGGTGCTGAGGTGGGAGGATTGCTTGAGCCCAAGAGTTTGAGGCTACAGTGAGCTATGATTGCACCACTGCACTCCAGCTTGAGTGACAAAAAGAGACCCTGTTTCTAAAATAAAAATTAAAAAAAATTGGTTAACTTACAGCTTAATAAGTTAATGGCAACCTTTACAAAATTATCCTAACAGTAATTAAACAGATGTTTTATGTAGAATTAGAAAAGAAAATAGTGGTCATATAGAGCCAGCATGAGTTCCTTAAAAATAAATATGTATTATGTGTCTCATTTATTGGATGGGGTTATTATAGTGATAGATTTGGAAAATTCCATAGACAACTTGTGTCTAAATTTCAGCAATGCATCTGATAATATTTTGTGATTTCCCTATGGTTAAGGTAGAAACATATAGATAGGCTAAAATTAGGCCAAATCGCAAATGGTTACATCCCACCCTACTCTACCCTATGTGAATACTATAAATTAATTCCAAGCTGGAGCCAGGTATCTATTTGAGCAGAGATTCTGCAGCTGGTTCTGTCCTGGTTGCTACGTTTATCAATGACAGGTGAATCATACATGAATACTTATCAACTTATCAACTTGCTCTTATTCTCCTCTGGGAAAGACAGTTGATACACATGGTGTTAGAAATCAGATTTAGATATCCATAGACTGGAACGATGGTCCTATATTAACTAATATGAAGATTATAAGTTTAGAAACTGTGGCAATTAGCCTGTCACCACTTGTGCTCTAGGGTGTTTTGTCTAGATCTTTGTTACTTAGAAATTCCAAGCTGAAGCTGGCTGACCATTTTTCAGGATTGTTCACCGAATGAGTTGCTAAGTGGCGAGGAAGCTTGAATTTGATTATTTGCTAACCCTGAAAGTCTATTATTCTTTGGAATTACTTGGAGAAACTGTTTCATGAAACATATCATCATCTCAATTGTTTATCATATAGCTAACTCACCTATCTCATCCATCAAACTTAGTTTCAAATAACTTGTTGCTGTCTGAATAAAATGAAATCTATCCTCAAAAGATGAGGACTGTTAACATTCAGAATCTTCCAAAGAGGCCTGCAGGTTCAGGAGGCATTTCCAAAAGAGGAATCTTCACTGCTTTGAACAAGATACTGGAATCTCAGTAAAATGCCATTTGCTATTGGTAGAGATGTAGTGTATATTTTCTAGGGTGACAACTTTGGACAGCAGCAATTTGACTGTGTAAAGGCTTACATATCTTTCTATTTCTTTTTTTTTTTTTTTTTTTTTTTTTTTTTGAGACGGAGTCTCGCTCTGTCGCCCAGGCTGGACTGCAGTGGCATGATCTCGGCTCACTGCAAGCTCCGCCTCCTGGGTTTTCGCCATTCTCCTGCCTCAGCCTCCCGAGTAGCTGGGACTACAGGCGCCCGCCACCACGCCCGGCTAATTTTTTTGTATTTTTAGTAGAGACGGGGTTTCACCGTGTTAGCCAGGATGGTCTCGATCTCCTGACCTCGTGATCCACCTGCCTCGGCCTCCCAAAGTGCTGGGATTACAAGCGTGAGCCACCGCGCCTGGCCATATCTTTCTATTTCTAATTTTATAACGCTTAAAATATTTTTATTATTGCACATTCTTGAGATCATTACTAAAATTTGTTGTTAATATGGCACACTTTCAATTTTAATTAGAACACAAAACATGAAGTGTTCTAAGTGTATAATTAGAATAAATCTGATGCTCGGTTAAAATATTTTTATTGAGAAGAGAATATATAGTAGGATACAACAAAATACTTGGAAATTATAAAGGATAATAACCCAACAAATATCTGAGTATTCCCTACCCATTTTAATAACAAAGGGTACCATCGTAATAACCTCTGAAGTCTGTTGCTTATTTTCCTTAATCTATTCCTGAGCATCCCCAATAAGCTTGAATTTTTCGCTTATTGTTCCCTTGTTTTTATGAATATTTAACCAAATATTTGTATCTTTACTAATGATAGTAGCATAAAACTTTCATATAGTGATTTCAATGTGCCAAGCACTTAAATGCCATACATTCATTTAACTCAGAAGCAATCCTCAGAACTAGGTATCCCCGGCCAGGCATGGTGGCTCATGCCTGTAATCCCCAGCACTTTGGGAGGCGGAGATGGGCAGATCACGAGATCAAGAGATTGAGACCATCCTGGCCAACGTGGTGAAACCCCATCTCTACTAAAAATACAAAAACTAGCTGGGTTGTTGGTTTGCGCCTGTAATCCCAGCTACTCGGGAGGCTGAGGCAGGACAATCGCTTAAACCCAGTAGGCGTAGGTTGCAGTGAGCCGAGATTGCGCCACTGCACTCCAGCCTGGTGACAGAGTGAGACTCCGTCTTAAAAAAAAAAAAAAAAAAAAAAAAAAAAAAAAAAAAAAAAGTTGGTATCCCCATTTTACAGATGAGGAAATCGAGATATATAGAGATTAACCCGAATTCCAGTTCAGGCAGTCCGACTGCAAATTCTGTACTCTTCCCCTCTGTTCCATGCCCCCTCTCAAGAATACATAGTATAGCTCTATTTGCATTTAAAATGTTATGTAAATGAAATACTACTGTGTGCAATCTGCAATTAACACTTTTAGTCACGACTGTGTTCTTGAGTTTCATCTGTTTTGTTCTATGGAACTGTAGTTCATTTATTTTCATTTGTAAAGAGTATTATTTCATTGTTAGACTATATTGCAATGTATTTGTCTGTTCTGCTTTCATCTAACATTTGAGTTGCCTTTATATTTTTCTGTAATAAATAGTGCTGATATGATATTTTAACTATCATCTTGTGTGTATATACCAGAGATTATCTAGGGTGCATATCCTGGAGTATAATTCCTGTGTTTATGTGCACCTTCAATATTCCTATAGAACACCAAGTTGTTTTCCGTGGTGATGAACCATGTTGTCCTCCTTGTGACAGTATGTAAGCTGTGTATCTTGCCAAGAGGTAGTATTGTCACACTTTAAAATTTGTGTCAGTCTGTTTAGTTTAAAGTGGTAGAGGAATGATGAGGGGGAAAGAAGAAGAGAAGTGGGGAGGAGGAGGACAGGGATGAATTTCCAGTTATCTGATGGATCTGAACATGTTTTTCTTTTTTTACTATTAATATTTGGTTTCTCCTTTTGTAAACTACCTGTTCAAGTCTTTGGTTCACTTTTTGGGGGAAGGTGTTTATCTTTTTCTTATTAGTACCTATTAGTTGTAGAAAACATCTTTTATTTTGTGGCTAATCTTTTTACCTTCTTCATGGTGTTTTTGATGAACAGAATTATTTAATTCAATTGAATTTATAAATATTTTCCTTTTAGGATTTCTGGATTTTTTTTTGTGTGTATTCTATTTATTAACTGCTTCTGTTCACTTTGATCCTAAAAAGATACTTTCCTATATTATCTTCTAAAACTTAACATAGTTTTGTATTTCACATTTCCATTTTTAATCTACCTGAGATCAAATGTATATATGCTTTGAGGTATAAATACAATTTTATTTATTTTTTCTATAAGGATAAGCAATTATTGTGGGAACATTTGTTGTAAAGTGTATTTTTTCTCATTATTCTGAAATGCCAGTTTTGTCATAAATCAGGTTTCTATGTATTTTTTGGTCTGTTTCTGACTCTCTTTGTTTCATTGGTCAGTTTATTTCTGTCTTAATATCACACTGTATTAATTGTTAATGGATTATAACAGGTCTTGATATCTGCTAATGCCTTCCCTACTTCCAAATCTTTTTCATAGGTAGTCTTAACTCCTTTTGTTCTTTGCTCTTCCTTATAAATTTTAGAATTAGCTTGTCAAGTTCACTCAAAAGCCTGTGGGACTTTTGATTGAAATTGTACGGATCCATAAATCATTCAGGGAGAATTGACAGCTTCAAAATATTGAGTCTTCCATGGTATGAACACAGCTTTCCTTTTGTTTGGGTTTTAATGACTTTCTAATATGCCTTTAAATATTGTCTCTACCCAATTCTCTCTTCAATTCTCTCTGTTCTTTTTTTGAATCTCTAATAAACATGTTAGATTTACCTTTTTTCTCTTCTCTATGTTTCTTAATACTTTAATAATTTATTTAGATCTACATTTTAATTTACTATTTTTTTCTGTTTCTGTCTGCTATTATAACCCATTTATTAATTTTAATCATAATTTTCCTTATTAAAATTTATTTTTGTTCTTTTTAAAGTATTTATTCATTTGTTTATTTATGGTCTCTTCTTTAGTCTTAGTTTTAACCCCATCTTTTATTTTTTAGCATTAATTATAATTATTTTATATTCTATTTATGATAATTTCATAGTCTCTTTTTTAGTCTTAGTTTTAACCCCATCTTTTATTTTTCAGCATTAATCATAATTATTTTATATTCTACTTATTATAATTTCAGTTTTCTGGAGTTTTTGCTGGCTTGTACTCATTGATTCTTTTTCATTCTCCTGTGTTTGTGATTTTTGATGAAGATTTCATGTGTCTTGGTCCTTTTTTGGAATTCTTTGAGACCTGGGTCTTCAGAGAGGATTTGCTCTTGGACATGCAGGGAAATTTATCAAGCCATGAGTACTTTATACTAAGTATTTGGATTGCAGTCTGTTGGATAACCTAGAGAACGAAGGCATGTAAGGGCTAGTGTGCGGTCAGATATGTTGGAAAGATGCTTTTCCTTCCATCACTTAGTGCCAATATTCAAGATGAACATTTTTCTCGTAGTCTTTAAGATGAGTGGAGTCTTTCCGATTTAGTCTTTCATTTTTGCTGACATCACTTTAGACAATATGCCAGAAGTGTTTACATATAAATGCTTCTTGACTGTATCTTCTCTCCTCTCCCTACACACGAAACTCTGTGACTCCCAGTACTCAGTGGCCCATAAGAGCAAGAGGCCCTAAAATTTAAGCTTCCTTAGTTTCATAATAAATCCATCTCTGCTTAAAAGTAGATGTTCATTATTTTATCATATCAAGTACATTGAAGCTTTAAAAACAAATATTTTTATTATATAAAGTAGTTTATGGTCTCATATTTCCTGTAAAATGTTGTCTTCTCTTTTACAGTTGAGGAAAAAAAGGGTTGGAGCAGTGAAGTGACCTGCCCAGAGCTGTAAAGTTAATGCGTTGAATCTGGTTTTCTGTCCAGTCCACTTTCCACTTTACAATGCCAGTAGTTATCTATTTAGTTATAACAGATGCCTTTTTCCTGTGTTCTAGGAAAAAGGTACCTTTAATATTCTTACTTAATTGCATCTTCATGGCTTCTACTCGAAGTCACTTCAAATCCTGTTTCTGTCACCTCCTCTTAGTAGCCTTTCCCTATCAACATCATTCCCATTTTCTACCACTTATTCCCATCATTCCCTTCATAGCAGATCTATTAGCAATAATTCATGCATTTGCTTGCTTATGTATTGTCTGTTTTTTCCCCTGAGATCATAAGCTAAGCAAGAAGAGGGACCATGTGCGTTTTGTTTACTTCCATACAAACAGCAATTACTTTGAGCCTAGAACACAGTAGATGCTGAATAAAAATATTGAATGTCTAAAAGTCTGATTCTAAAACCCATTTCTTTTTGCTAAATATATTTATTGAATCAGATGTTTCCTGTTATCTTAGAATTACAGCCAAGTTCCAAAGCTGAACTAAGTATCCTACATTCTAAGTTTTGAGAGCTGCCAGTGGTTAAGGCCAGACATCTACTGGGAGGACCGAGATCAGAAAATTGTTCCTCCAAAGCTGTCACTTCCACTCCTGTAAATTAATATAAAGGGAGAATGGGAGAGAAGATACTGCTTTTTTTGGAGTACAATGTTAATAAAGCAAGTTTAATTGCTTCCTTTACTCTAAATCTGCCACTAAGAGTAGGGAGAGAGGCTCAAAGAGAATATTAATCCAAGTTATGGTTGTCTCAAAGAAGACACTACAGGTATTTTAATCTCCATTAGAACATATGCTTAGCCAGGCTTGGCGACCTGCCTATCTGGCAGAAGAGAAGAATCTGTAAAGAGACATCTTAGTGGGGTACTGCCAGGCAGGAATAGGGCACAAGTTGGGGTTTACTGCAAGTTCTGGTTCCCAGAAAGTTTGGAAGACTGATGCCGTATCTGCTGTCAGGCGCAGATAATTGAAACTTTAGGGATAGGGGTCCAGTCTTGTTAGTATCCTCACAATTTGGGGAGATTTGGAGGCAAAAAAACAAAACAAAACAAAATAATGCCCTGTGTATTAGAAGAATGGATCATAATGCTACCATCCTGGTATTAACTGGAAGATCTGACAAGATCTTGGTCAGGATGGTTGTATTAGTCTGTTCTCACATTGCTATAAAAAAATACCTGAGACTGGGTAATTTATAAAGAAAAGAGGTTCAATTCATTCATGGTTCTGCAGGCTGTACAGGAAGTAAAGTGGCTTCTGCTTCTGAGGAGGCCTCAGGAAACTTATAATCATAGCAGAAGGAGAAAGGGAAACAGGCACATCTTATACGACCAGAGCAGGAGGAAGAAAGAGAGGGTGGGGAGTGCTACGCACTTTTAAACAAGCAGTTCTCAGAAGAACTCACTGTCATGATGACAGCTCCAAGAGGGATGGTATTAACCCATGAGAAACCACCCCTGTGATCCAGTCACTTCCCACCAGGCCCCACGTCCAACATTGGGGATTACAGTTAAACATGAGGTTTGGGTATGAACACAGATTGAGACATATCAATGGTCAGTGCTGGGAGAGCTGTGTGGGTCAATGGAGCACACTAAAGCTACCATCAGTTCAAGACAATACGTTCAATGTGCCCTAATGGCTTGCCAAGGCCAGTGATGCTACCAACATTATCCAATCAGTTGAGGACACTGCCTTTTCCTTCTCTTTCCTTCTTCCAAAATGCTAGAGGAATCTGCACAGGTGAATAGAGGTACTTATGATAAGCAGACCACCCCACTCCCTAATTCAAAGCCATTTGTACCACAGGTCTAAGGGAGGAGTGGTGGCATTTAGAATTAGAAATGAAAAATGAAATGAACAAGATCAAAGTGAACAAGATTGACCAGCGGAAATCAAATGAGACTGTTAGGGGAGACTGTTAGGGAGGATAGATTTAACATGTCATGACTGGGGAAATAGTTGTTGGAAAATAAAGCTCTTTCTCATTCATAATCAGTGAAGTTGAGAGTCCACATTAAACTATTGAAATAGTTCCCTTTGGAAGGTCAATAACCTAGGACTGGTTCTTAGGAGAGAATTATTTAAAATAAGGGTGTTTTGGCTGGGCGTGGTTGCTCACGCCTGTAATCCCAGCACTGTGGGAGGCTGAGGTGGGTGGATCACGAGGTCAGGAGATCGAGACCATTCTGGCTAACATGGTGAAACCCTGTCTCTACTAAAAATACAACAAAGTAGCTGGGTATGGTGGCGTGTGCCTGTAGTCCCAGCTACTGAGGAGGCTGAGGCAGGAGAATCACTTGAACCCGGAAGGTGGAGGTTGCAGTGATCCAAGATTGCGCCATTGCACTCCAGCCTGGGCTACACAGCGAGACTGTGTCTCAAAAATAAATAAATAAATAAAAATAAAAAATAAAAAATAGATAAAATAAAATAAAATAAGGGTGTTCTGGTACTTCAGTATACCACCCAGTCTTTGATTTCTTCTTCAAGGTAAACACTGTGGTATAAGACCTAACATTTTGTTTTAACTGGAACTAAAGGCCAAACTTCATATTTTCCCTTGGTGGTCTGCATATTTCATCTGTGTAGCTATTTTAATGTACCTAGAGAACAAGGAAAAGGAAATACATCAAGAGTTACAGAAAAGAGGAGACCCCAGTGGTTTGTATCTTTGGGTAAAAAGGCCCTATAAGGGGGCACTGATAAATTGTGGTATAAACAAACCTTGATCCTGGCAATATAGTAGATAGCAAATAGGTACTTTTCTTTAAAAAAGATAAATATTTCTGAATATTTGCTAATCTGGGTGGTGATTCCGCTATTAAAATTAGCATAGACCTGAGTTTTAATAGAATAGCATGCTTGGTGCCTAGTAGGAATGCAATAAAAATTAGCTTAAAAAGATGAGTTTCCAAATGATTGTTTTGTGGGCTCATAAATAAAGATGCTTGTAAGTTTTTTATTGTTTTGCTCCTGACCCTCCCTCAGGGTTATATCTTTACTGCATGTTCCATATTTAATTTCATGATCACATTGAACATCATAGAAATAAGAAACAAGTTATGTTCGTGGATAGTGACCTCCATTGTTTAATAATAATAGCTATCATTTCAATAAATATTTATTATTTGTCTGTTAATTTACATGCCTTATTCTATTTTGTAATTTTTATTAAGGTATATTTAAATGCAAGTTATGAGTTTTGCAAATGTGCACAATTGTATAACCTATATCTTTATTAAGATATCAAACATTTGCATCACTCCAGAGAGTTAACTTGTGTGCCTTCCCAATCAGCCACCTCCCCTCCACTCAGCAGCCACTGTTCTGATTTCTACTGCAATAGGATAGTTTTTCCTGTTCTATAACTTTATATATTATAAATACATATACAATATGTTCTTTTTGTGTCCCATTTTTTTTCACTCAGAATAATGTTTCTGAGATTCATTCATGTTGTTGGAAGTATCTGTAGTTCATTCTGTTTTATTGCTGAGTACTATTTCACTTTATAAATATACCATAGTTTCTTTGATCCATTCTCCTATTGATGGACAGTTGAATTGTTTTCTTTTTTCTTTGCTAATATGAATAAAGCTGCTATGAATATTTATATATAATTTTTTATATCTAAGAGTGAAATTGCTGGGTCATATTGCATATTTATGTTTAAGTGCATTAAAAACTGTCTAATAGTTGTCAAAGTGATTTACTATTTTATTCTTCCACCAACAATATATGAGAGTTCTTGTTGTTCCACATTCTTGCCAACATTTAGTGTTCTCTGTCTTTTTATTTTAGTGAAATGAAATCACATTTCATTGTGGATTTACTTTACATTACCCAGATAGCTAAAGTATTGAGCATTTTTTTCTGGGCTTATTGGGCATATTTATAGATCTTTCTTTTGTGAAACATCCACGTAGAATTTCTGTCTTCATTTTTGATTGATAGTCATGCTGGATATAAAATTCTTGGTTGACAGTTACTGTTTTTATTTCCTTTCAGCACGTATAACATATCATCTCACTGCCTTCTTTCTGGTCCCATATTTTCTGAAGAAGCCAGCCATTAGTATGAAGGATGCCTTGCATGTGATGATTTATTTTTCTCTAGCTGCTTTCAAGATACTCTCTTTATCTTTTACTTTTGACATTTTGACTATGATGTTTCTAGATGTGAAGGTCTTTGAGTTTATCTTAGAGTTTGTTGAGACTGTTGAACGTATAGATTAATATTTTTCTCCCCCCTCAAGATTGGGAATTTTCTGTCATTTCTTTAAATATTCTTTTTGCCCCCTTTTCTCTTTCTTTTTCTTCTGGAATATCTATTATGAATATGCTGGTATGCTTGATGGTCTGCCACAGGTCTCTGAAGATCTGTTTTTTTCTTCATCCCCCTTTTTTTCCTGTCTCTTTAATTGAACAATTACAATTCACCTATCTTCAAGCTCACTGATTCCTTCAACTATCAGCTTCAATCTGCTGTCCAGCACCTGTAGTGAATTTTTACTTCAGTTTTGATATTTTTAACTTCAGAATTTCTATTTGGCTCCTTTTCAATATTTTCTATCTCTTTATCGATATTCTCTATTTAATACAACACTGCTCTCATAGTATCCTTTAGCTCCTTAGACATGGTTTATTTTAATTATTTAAATATTTTTAATATAGGCGCTGTTATTTATTTATTTCCCCAGGCTGGAGTGCAGTGGCACAATCTTGGCTCACTGCAACCTCCGCCTGCTGGGTTCAAGTGATTCTCCTGCCTCAGCCTCCTGAGTAGCTGGAACTGCAGGTATGTGCTGCCACACTCGGCTAATTTTTGTACTTTTAGTAGAGACAGGGTTTCAACATGTTGGCCAGGCTGGTCACAAACTCCTGACCTCAAGTGATCTGCCCGCCTTAGCCTCCCAAAGTGCTGGGGTTACAGGTGTGAGCGACTGTGCCTGGCCTGCAATTTTAAAAAAATGTCCGATCTTCTCCAAAAAAATTTTTATTGACTTCCTCATTTCCTGTGTATGTGTGATACTTTCTTGTTTCTTTGCATATCTCATAAAATTTTATTTAAAACAGGACCTTTTAAATAATATAGTGTGACAACTCTGGAAATCAGATCTTCTCTCACTCCTCTCCAGTGTTTGTTTATGTTGCTGATTGTAGTATTGTCATTGCTGCTTGTTTGTTGACTAATTCTGTAAAGTCTATTTTCTATGTTGTGTATGACTACTGAAGTCTCTGGTTAGCTTAGTGGCCATCTAATGATCTAATTATTGGACAGATTCTTTCTTAAATACCTGAGTATAGTAAGTGTCCCCAACTTTTTCAAGTGGCTCTTTATGAATAGTGGGGCATATCTTCAACACTCAGGCATGTGTAAGATGGTTTACAACTTTGCATTGGCCATCACTTCCTGTTTGTGTAATGTCTCCCTTTCAGCCAGAAGTGAGACATTAGGGCCTTCTCAGATTTTTCCTGAGCATGTGTACAGTCTTATACATGGTTTGGATTTGTGTCCCCACCCAAATCTCATGCCACATTGGAGGAGGGGCCTGGTGGAAGGTGATTGGATCATGTGGGTGGATTTCCTCTTTGCTGTTCTCGTGATAGTGAGTGAGTTCTTATGAGATCTGATGGTTTAAAAGTATATCGCACTTCCCCCTTCTCCCTCTCTTTCCTGCTGCTATGTGAAGAAAGTGCTTGTTTTCCCTTCCACCATGGTTGTAAGTTTCCGGAGGCCTTCCAGTCATGCTTCCTGTTAAACCTGCAGAACTGTGAGTCAATTAAACCTCTTTTTTTTTCATAAGTTACCCACTCTCAGGTAGTTCTTTATAGCAGTGTGAGAACAGTCTTCTACCTGTGCATGGTCTTCTAAATTTTTAGGAATATGTTGAAGCTTTCTGAAACAACGTATGTGTACAGCTTAATTCCAGCTTTTCCTTTTAAGATTTTTGCTTAGTTTCTTATTTGCCCCAGTTGTTATCATCATCTTAGGCCACCATGGTGTTAAAAATTCATAACTGATTATTTTCAACAAATGCCACTGGTGAAAGTGCTGAGTGGAGTCTGAGCCAGGTTGAAGAAAAACAAGCCATGGAATGGGGGTTTTCAGAGAATGTCAGACACGTCACATTACGACAGTTGTCTGAGCATAGTTTTTTGGGAAGCTCCAAATGTATTTTGCCCGTTCCAGTGGCTGCTAGGCTGCTGGTTTTTACTGGGATCAAGGAGCTGTTATTTTTCAGTGCTATTGTGGAGCCGGGAGACAAGGATGGGGATAGGGCAACTTAAAATGTCACAAAAATCACTGTTCTTATTGAGGTTTAGTTATTTTTTGTGACCAAATGCTTCTCAGATTGTTGTAGCATTTCTTGAAAAATAATCTCAAGAGTTCTGAGGAAAACGATTTTGCCCATTCTTGCCGTTGTTTTTACTGCTTTTGTGGAGGAGCAGCTTTCCAGGGGTATGGCTCTGCTATTCCTGCTAGAGGCACAGAAATAGGAAGGAGGTGCTGAGTAAGTAGAAGTATTGCTTGACATGTCTTTTACTTCTTTTGATAAGTAGATGTTAATTTTGATGTAGTTGAATTCATGAATTTCTTCTTTTATGGTTAGAAGTTTCTGCATCCTATCTTAAAAAAAATCATTGCGAACTCCGAGGTCATTCAGTTTTTTTTAATGCTTTCTTTTAGAAGCTTTGTAGTTTTAACTTTTAGGTTTCTATTTGTGATCCTTCTTGATGTATTATCTGTATAATGTGAGATATGGTCAATATTATTTTTTCCCATGTAAATAACCTTTTTTTTTCTAGCATCTTGTCTTGAAAAGACCTTCTCTCCATTGGATTGTTTCAATACCTCTGTTGAAGCTGTACATGTGGGGGTCATTTTTGAATCTCTGTTCTTTTCAATTGATCAAATGTCAATTCTGTCTTTAATAGCACATGTTCTGGATTTCTATAGCTTTATAATAAGTCTAGAAATTGGGTAGTGAAAGTCTTCCCTCCAACTTTTTCTTTTTTATCGAGGTTATTTGGCTATTTTATGTTTTTTTTTATTGCTATATACATTTTTTTAAATCAGCTGGATTTGAATAGAGATTGTGTTGATTCTAAGTATCAGTTTGGGAAGATTTGATATCTTAGTATTAGTACTGATCTTTCAATACACAAATATGGTATGTTTATTTACATCTTTAATTTTTGTCAGTGATGTTTTATAGTTTTCAGTGTAAAGTCTTACAAATATTTTATTGTCTCTGTCCTTTAATAATGCATGTTTTTTAGTGCTATTTTTAACAGTATTTTAAAATTTTTATTGTTTAATTTGTAGTTGCATATATACAGAAATACAGTTGACTTTTATATATGGTATCTGTACACTGTGACTCCAAACTTACTCATTCTGTAGAATGAGTTGATTTTTGCAGATTAGTTGGAATTTTATGTAATCATGACATTTGCAAATAAAGACAATTTTACTTTTTCCTTCCCAATATGTATGCCTTTATTATTATTATTAACTTTATTTTCCCTCTCTTTTTATACTGGCTAGAACTTCCATTATGATGTTGAATAAAAGTGGTGAGGGCAGACTCCCAGATTTGTTTGAATGCTAGGGAGATGATACTCAGTTCTGTACCATTATGTATGATGTTACTTATAGATTTTTCATATATATTCTTTATCAGACTGAGGACTTTTTTTTTTCTTACCATTTTTTTTTTTTTTCTGCAAGTAGGCCTGCAGGATACATGTGAAGTATTAGAGTCTAGTTAATGGTGAGTTAGTTGCTAGTGAGGTAGGGGAAATTAAAAGAACAAGTATATCTGCAGGCCAAACTGGATAGGATGAACAAAGGCCATATAATAGGAATATAGACAAGTTGGGCTGTGATGAAGAAACCTGACTTCTCTTTGTGGCTCTGCCACCAACTTCCTATTAAACCTTAAATAAGGCACTTTATTATATTTATTTATTTGTTTATTTATTTATTTATTTTTGAGACGGAGTGTCGCTCTTGTCGCTCAAGCTGGAGTGCAATGGCACGATCTCAGCTCACTCCAACCTCTGCCTCCCGGGTTCAAGCAATTCTCCTGCCTCAGCCTCCCAAGTAGCTGGGATTATAGGCACCCACCACCATGCCTGGCTAATTTTTGTATTTTTAGTAGAGACGGGGTTTCGCCATGTTGGCCAGGCTGGTCTCAAACTCCTGACCTCAGGTGATCCACCCCTACTTGGCCTCCCAAAGTGCTGGGATTACAGGCATAAGCCACTGCGCCCTGCCATGGCAGTTTATTTTTTACTTAGCACTAAAAGATATAGCTGAGAGCCAGGTTGATTTCAGAAAGAATTTGGTAGAGTTGCAAATGTGATTTAAAAATTTGAAAAATAAGAAATGTAAGAAGAGATTGATAAGGCTAGATTTCCTTTATCTGCTATAAAAAAGGCTGAGATTTAAATTTTTTAATACTACTTTCAGTTCACTGCACCAAGACAACCATTCATCTGTCTCTGGGTACCTTCACATTCCTTTTCTCCAAAACCACACGCTCTTGGTTTCTTTAGCTATGTTGCAGGTCTTGAGATCAGGTAATGCTGTGTTCCCCAGCTCTACTTTTAAGTAATTATTTTGCTAAAGTATCTTCACCTGAATCATCTGGGATGAATTCTGTTTTCTTCCAGGACTTTCACCTCACTGATACAAATTGGCAGTGTGTCTCCTCCACACATAGGTGTGCCCTGGGGTCTTTGTAGGCTTAACCATTGTGCCTAGGGCTGACATCAAAATAAGTAGTTAGGTCTTTGCCTCTCACCACAGACCTCCCATATATCTATGACACTCTGAATTACAGCTTAGGAAAATAGTTTTAACTACTTTGAATGTCATTTGACTCCATTCCTTAGGGTCATGCAGGATTTTTTCATTTTTATGAGCCCCTTCTGAGAACACAGATAGCCTTATGAGGGACAGTTGCCTTCAGTTGACAGCCTTGTGTGGGGGTTGTTTAGTCAGCGATACCATCAGTTTTGCAAGACTGTGGTTGTGACAGTATAGGGGTCCAGGTGAAATTGAAGGGCGAAGGGACCAAGTGTGCTAGCATCGAAATGGGGAGTGGGATGCTAATGATACACTTTTCTTGTTGTCAATTTTACTGGGAACAGCCCTGTGGAAATTTAAATCCTTTCCCCTAAAATGTCTTTGAAGTCCCAAAAGGCTTATGTTCTTAAGGTTATTAGTGTTCCCAGCCTAATGCTTTTCCTAAATTTGTTCAATTCTGGATTATCTTTTTATCTCAGTAGGCAAAATCTATTCTGTATTCATTGACCTGGATATAAAATTCAGCCCCTTCTCCAATTTCCATATTCATTAGACCTCACTGCCTTTAAGGCAAAAAGTAGACTTCCCTGAAGGTGTAAGTCCAGGTGGGAAATATGGAGGAGACAAAGGAGGCATTTCCATGACAGTGTGCAACAACTTCCAATTGAGCATTAGACTGTGTTCTTAACATGCTCTTTATTTACCCCATACCAGAGCAGTTGCCTGAATGTTTATGCCCCCTCTCAATCCTAAAATCCTAACCCCCAAGGTGATGGTATCAGGAAGTGGGGCCTTTTGAGAGGTGAATAGGTCATGAGGGTGGAGTCTGCATGAATGGGATTAGTGTCCCTTTAAAAGAGACCTAAGCAAGCACGTTTGCCTCTTCCTCCATGTGAAGATCCAGTGAAATGACACCTTCCATGACCAGGAAGTAGACCGTCACTAGACATTGAATCTGCTGGCACCTTGATCTTGGACTCTCCAACCTCCAGAATTGTGAGAAATAAATGTCTGTTGTTCATAAGCCTCCCAGTCTATGGTATTTTGTTAGAGCAGCCCAAACAGACTAAGAGAGCATTTCATGGACAGCATTTAGTCCATTGCATGCCTGGTCTTATACCATCTTGTGGATCCTTCCCTTCCTTTCTATTCTGTGGCCCTTCTCTCTCCTTTCCTTTCAGAGGGAATACAGCGTGAGAGCCTTTGGAACCAGACATCTGGGCCCCAGTCTTGGTTTTATCACTGATTCACTGTATGGCTTACCTAAATTACTTAAACTTTCTAATATCAATGGTCCCATTCATAAAATGAGTATAACAAAATGATCCATTTCATAAACTTGCTATGCATATTAAAGGTGTGCTGTGGTTTGCTGCCCACAGGGCTTCTCAGAACCAAGGTACTCATTTCCCCGCTGCTGGGAGGGTTGGCTGCTGCTGGTCCACAGCTGAGCCCCTTCCCAGGTATTGTCTCTGGCACAAGAAGATCTCTGCCATGGTTATACTCTCCCCAGGGGCTGCCTGTACTCAAAGACTGGTTGATGTAAAGTTTGAAAGTCTTGTTCTTTTACCTTAAATTGGGGCAATCCAGAAGGGCAATCCAGCTCCAGAACTTCTTGTGAGGCCAACTGAGGCTTCTGTTACAACTATCTCATAGTCCAGCTTCTCACTCTGCTAATCCTGCCTCCTTTAATCCCTGACAAGCATTCTTCAGTAAACCTCTTGAAAACTTTTGTCTGAGAGTCTGTTTCCAATCAGAAAGAAAGTGGGTAAAAGAATTTCCAATGCATACTAGGTACACAATAAATTATTATTATTGCTTTGAAGGTAAGATAATTTATTTCAAGATATTTTCCAGGATATGGATCTATCTATATATCTATCTATCTGGAGATATATATATATTTGGAGTTTTATATATATATATCTGGAGTTATATATATATCTATATATATATCTGGAGTTATATGTATATCTATATATATATCTGGAGTTATATGTATATCTATATATATATCTGGAGTTATATGTATATCTATATATATCTGGAGTTATATGTGTATCTATATATATATCTGGAGTTATATATATATCTATATATATCTGGAGTTATATATATATCTATATATCTGGAGTTATATATATATCTATATATCTGGAGTTATATATATATCTATATATATATATCTGGAGTTATATATATCTCTCTATATAGATATCTATCTATCTGGAGATATAGATAGATATCTATATATATCTGTATCTATCTATCTATCTATCGATCTATCTATAGCTATCTATCTGGAGATCGGGAGAGATATCTATATATATATGGATATCTCCAGATAGATAGATAGATAGCTATATATACATATAGATATAGATATATAAAGCTACATAAGGAATTCTAATTAATAGTTTGAACCATGAATAATGAGAATAAAATTATTCTAAATTTTGACAAGGGAAATGGTTATTGTTTTTTTTTTTAAGATGTTATTTTACTGGAGCATATTCTAATTAGCCTCCTCCAATAAAAGCAGAATCTTTTTATTTAGTAATTGACTCTCATCTGATACTCTTGGGTACTATAATTTTGTTGTTTCTGTATATTTGAGTATTATTAATAATCCAAAACTGATAGAAGTGCTGATAGTTTATATTTCTGGAAGGCTAGAAGTTAACCTGTGAAAAGCTGATGTTTTATGATTTTATAGACTAAAAGAGAAGTTAATGCCACAGAGGTTAAGATATTATGAATTCATAGAGTGTAAACTACTCTTACATCTAATTTAGCAGTCTTTTTAGGCATTTCTTTCCTGACTTTTATAAATCTCAATTTCTTATTTATACTTTGAATTTGCATTTGTCTTCTCTACTTGTTACTTTACTAATGAGTTAAATAAAACTTGGTCAGATGCTCACTACTATGTGTATGAGAATGATGTTTTTCATGGGAATGTGCTTCTGTTTAAGTATTATTAGTTTATAAAGGGTAGCATTATCATGGGAAGGCACCCAAGGTTTCATGGGGGCAACTGGAAAAGAGAAGTCAGCATTTTGAAGTTAGCCAAACCCTATCATGCTAAATTCAAACTTTGGGTGTGGTTTTGAAGTATGTGTATTTGCTAGGGTTGCCATAACAAAGTACCACACATTGAGTGGTTTAAACAACCAAAATGTATTGTCTCACAGTTCTGGAGGCTGGAAGTCTGTGATCAAAATGTCGGCAGGGTTGGTTCCATCTGAGGGCTGTGAGGGAGAATCTCTCCCCTAGCTGCTGGTGGTTGCTGGCAATCTTCAGTGTTCCTTGGCTCATAGAACCATCACCCTGATCTCTGCCTTCATCTTCACATGGCTTTCTCCCTATGTGTGTGTCTGGGTCCAAATCTCCCCTTTTTATAAAGACACAGTCATATTGGGTTAGGGGCCTGTCCTAATGACTTCATCTTAACTTGATGACCTCTGTAAAGACCCTGTCTTAAAATATGGTTACCTTCTGAGGTACTAGGAATTGGGACTTCAACATGGGAACTTTGGGGCAACACAGTTCAGCCCATAACAGCATAATTACTTTTTCTCCATTCTCAAGGATTACTTTTTCCCTCAAGTGATACCATAAGGAGAAGAATGTCATTAACTCTGGAGAGAATCTCAGTTAAGTCATCTTACCATGTTTTAAAATGAGTTTGTTGCCACATCCCACGCCAAGCCCGTACCAGTATTGCCTTATGGATGTGGTTAGGAAAGTTACACTTCGGAAGTAAATCCTGTCTGAGAAATGAGTTCACAAGTTCTCAGGGGCATTTAGCTGCCAGGCCATTTTTACACATTAAGAAAAAAAAAAAGTATTTTGGGCATTGCATTCATTTACATGAATATAATAAATACTTCCAATGGCATTTGGATTGCACATTTGCATGTGTTTAATATGTTGGTAAATCTCTCTGAGGAAAGTGTGCGGTGCTTTCTGATTTTGTATTAGGAAGATGGGTTAGGCAGGGAAGAAGAATGATTCCTTTGGCAACCGTGGAATTATTTACTGACTAGAAGAGGAAATCTTCTGTTTGAATAACCCCTTTGAACTGCCTGACACGTGGTGGAAGCTTGTCAAATGTTTGTTGAATGAACAGAAGTGTCCAGGGAACTTAGACGATTTGAGAGCAATCAAAAAGCACACATTTATTCAGAGATTTACCATGTACCTAGCTTTGGCTGGTGCTGTGGGGGCCCGCTGATGTGTGTACGAACAATAATAGCAGCAACTATTGATTGTGCTTACTCTGTGCCAAGCATTCTGCACAAATTTTTTCCACTATTCTCTGAGTTAGGCACTATTTTGATTTTACATATAAGGAAACTGAGGCTAAAAGACATCAAGCTATCTGACTACGTAACCATTAATTGGTAAGGTAGGGTGTGTGCTTAACTTCTGTACTCCAATGCCTACTAAACATGTCCTCTTGCTGGTAGAAGTTTGCATTCTTGTTCTAGAGATAGGAAATTTATAATTAAGGCAATTAGAAAAGTAATACAGAAAAGGTGAATTTTATAGTACGTCTGGTTTGCTATGTATATGTGTACTGTCAGCATTTTATAAAAGTGTCAGGTTGTGAAATGGTTAAGTATATACCTTCTGGAGTTAGATGTCTGCATTCAAATCTTACTCGGACCTCTTCTTACCTGTGTGTTGTTGGACATGGAGCTTACGTGTTCTCCATAAGCTCCATGGAGAACATTTATTATAAAAAAATGGGAAATTTATTATGAAATAGGGATCATACCTTATTATTGCAAGGGATACATAAAATATGTAAAAAGATCAGTGCCTGGCAAAATGTATTTTCTGTTCAAATGTAAGCTTCTCAAAGGTGGCAGTGATTTGGGTCTGTTTTATTTGTTCTTGTATTCTACACATTTAGAACAGTGCTTGGCATAAAATAGACATTCGGTAAATACATTGTCGAATGGATATATTTCAATATGTAAATACCTGGGCTTAGTCACATTAACAGACATAATGAAGTAGTCGGATGTTTGCACATCTATGTGGAACAGTGGTTCCTAGCCAGGATACACATTAGAAATACCTGGAGGGCTTTGAATGGACTGATTCTTAAACCCCATGGTAGGCAAATGTTGAGTACCAATGTTGAAGAATCACTGTGAAGGTAACAAACATAGAATAATAGTGGTGTATTATGTTGAAGATTCAATATCAAAAGTGATTTTCTGAGTGACTCAATGGGATAAGTTTCTTAGGAAACAAAACACAACCTTTGGTTCAATAGTAATTACATCCTTCAACATTTCAATGTACATTAAAATAATCAAAAAATACTTTGAGTTCATATATAATATGAAGTAGGATTTAGGCTCAAATAATTACGCATGGTTTGTTCCCTGACATAAATCAGAGGTGAAGTTTCTGCGGGGCTTGGGACAATTTTTTTATTGTGTGGACTATCCTTTGCATTGTAGGCAGCTTGTCTAAGTCAACCAAAAAGCACTGTGAGCTGCTTTGAATACAAGCAAAGTTAGTGCCCATATGGTATAAGAAAAAAGACAACAACACACGAGGTGATTAAGAACTCTCTTGGGGAATCAAACCAAGACACAGTAACTTCTTAGACAGCTGGTTCCTTTTCTAGAACAATAGGATGAGTTCACCAGTCTCTAATGTGTCAATCTTTAGGAGGTGTTCTGGGTAAGAGACTTCCTGATTCTCTGGTGCTTTTCTGCTCTGCAAGAAGAATCCTGATTCTGTACTCACGTGCAGCATCACCCAGAGAGGGAGCTGGCAAGATGGGGATAGATGGAAAATGGGAGCCACATAAACCTACAATCAGACTGAAACTGGAACCAGAGGAAATTGAGAGAAATTTGCAAAATGGGTAATTAGAAAAGGGTATCTCTGGCTAAATAACCACTTATTTGCATGTTTTCCATAAAATTTTTTTTTTTTTTTTTTTTTTTTTTGAGACGGAGTCTCGCTGTCGCCCAGGCTGGAGTGCAGTGGCATCATCTCCGCTCACTGCAGGCTCCGCCCCCTGGGGTTCACACCATTCTCTTGCCTCAGCCTCCCGAGTAGCTGGGACTACAGGTGCCCACCACCTCGCCCAGCTAATTTTATGTATTTTTAGTAGAGATGGGGTTTCACCGTGTTAGCCAGGATGGTCTCGATCTCCTGACTTCGTGATCCGCCCGCCTTGGCCTCCCAAAGTGCTGGGATTACAGGCGTGAGCCACTGCACCCGGCCTTCATAAATTTTTAAGTTTATATTTATGAAGAGTATATGCCACATGTTTCATTAAACACATTGTAAAAATATTAACACTACCATATGCCCTTTACGAATGTGGCAAAGGGATTCCATTTTAATGTTGACCACACAAAGCCGTTTTGATGTTTCTTAGGCTTCTTAACACTACACTGGATTCTACCTTATTTGCATTTATTTTTAAAGAGCTGCTATGAAAGATTTCTGACTCTCTCAGGCAAGAATATCACTGAAATGTAAGGCCTGGGATATAATTCAAATCCTCCTAATCAGATTTCTCAACCCTTGATCTAATCAGCAAGCTGTTTTGCTTAGCTTCTTGGTCAAGTTCATTCATTAACTCAGAAAGCATTTCTTGAATATAGACTGTGTCTACCCCAGGGCTGGAATGTAATTAAGATTAGTAGATGGAGGCCGGGCGCGGTGGCTCATGCTTGTAATCCCAGCACTTTGGGAGGCCGAGGCGGGCGGATCACGAGGTCAGGAGATCGAGACCACGGTGAAACCCCGTCTCTACTAAAAATACAAAAAATTAGCCGGGCGTGGTGGCGGGTGCCTGTAGTCGCAGCTACTCGGAGAGGCTGAGGCAGGAGAATGGCGTGAACCCGGGAGGCGGAGCTTGCAGTGAGCCGAGATTGCGCTGCTGCACTCCAGCCTGGGTGACAGAGCGAGACTCCGTCTCAAAAAAAAAAAAAAAAGTTAGTAGATGGATTGAGCCCTGTCCTTTAGGAGTTTATAGTCTTATTGAATCAAGTGAAGAAAATAATGTGATGCTACTTAAAATGTATAATGGCTTTTATATTTTAAATATGTTAGAGGTCTTTCAGGTAATTGATATTAACTGTGATGTATTATTGAAACTGCATTATAGGATATTTTCTTTTCATATCTATTTCACAGTTAATATCACAGTTCTTTTCAAAGAAGCATTTGTGATTATAGCCATCTCCTATGAAGTATTGTTGTGAAATTAATAGAAAGAATCATTGGCATTTTATGGTTTTGCTGACCGTGGGCTTGAGAGGATTCTGAGCAGAAGGAAAGAACAAGTTGAAACCCCATTGATTTTTTTAATAGGAGCAAATTGCAGCATAAAACTACTGCCCCCTCATCCCACTCCCAACCACACACCAAGTTCTACTAGACTCTTAAATTCATCATCTACCACCAAGATAAATTCAAATAGAAAAATAACTTTCACTAACTTATATTTGAGGTCTGAGATATAATAAAACTATTTTCTTATTTTGGAAGAAAATGTGTTTGCCTGTACGAATTATTGGAGAAAAGGATTTTCTCCCATGGTTATTTAAAAGAATGGAAAGTTCTAATCAGAAGTTATTTCGTACACCCTGTTGTACCAAAATATATTTTTTCTATTTGTATGACCTTTTGTGAGGGCAATTAGAGTTACAAACTGGCAGCCACTTTCATGTTTTTTTACTTATTTTTTCTCCTAATTAATGTTTATGTGTGTAGACATAAAACCAACCTTAAATTTGTATCCACAAAGAGAAATAAGTGATCAACAAAAAGGCCTTACTTGTTTCTATTCCCAGGCTAGAAAAGAGTGTGATTTGACTGTAATTTCTTTCAGGGTTAAATGTTTGTATGTCTCTTTATCATATAGCTACATTATCTTTCATAGACACACGTGGCTTGAATCCTTGACTCCTAATTTGATTATTTCAGCAATTGGCTCCTCCTGGCAGTCCTAATTAGGAAGAGTAACCAGGTGTTGGTGGTCAGAATCTACAAGTT
Organism: Symphalangus syndactylus; assembly: GCF_028878055.3. Lineage (NCBI taxonomy): Eukaryota > Metazoa > Chordata > Mammalia > Primates > Hylobatidae > Symphalangus > Symphalangus syndactylus. The sequence continues at coordinate 127,687,690 of NC_072428.2, read as the reverse complement.
CTGATGAGTTAAACTCATTTGTCTTGTGGTTTCTACTGGTGCCTGACAGTAGAATTTTATTTCCTCTCTTAATAAAATTTTTTTTTTATCAAAACTGTCTGGGACAGTTAATGAAAAAATGAAAGATCTGTGTTTTTCTCATTAAACCAAGATTTAGATATTCTTCAGCCATTCTAAGAGTTTGCACTTGGGTATGGTTTGGTATTTTTTGTAAGGACACTTAATTTAGGTTGTGGTGACTGTTAAGGAATCAAATGTAGAACCTGTGTATTCCGACTCTGCAGAGATCTGATTTTCTTATGATGAAAACTGTAGCTCAGAGTCCCCATACAGAGCCATTCAAAGCCAGAGAAAATCCTAATAAAAATGCTAAAGAAGTTCCTTCAACATAGGTGGAGGAAAACTGTTTTGAGATGAAAGATCACTGTATAAGATTCTTCCACTGTTACTTTCTTATTGCTCGATGATATGGAATATGCTTTGGGGTGAGGGGCCAAAATTGATGTTGCTAATTATTTGCCTTGGTGAAAGTGAGGAACAAGAATATTGTGTCACCATTAAAGGCCTCCATCTTCATAATGACCCTTTCGGGGATTATATAAAGCAAGTACATTGTCTGTTACCCAGTGGGAGCTTTTGAAAGTAGGCTACCAGCAAGCTCGATGTGATCGCTTCTAACTACTGAAGACCTACCCACTATATCTGGGACTTCCTGTATAGGAATACAAGAGACTTAAAAAACAAACAAAAAAAAACCAAAACCCAAAGGTCTAGACACTTGCTGAGCTCTCTGACATACTTGGTAATTGATTAATGGTTGCACAATCCTGGATTCTTACTGGCTTCTATTCAGTGTTTCCTTGGGCTTGGGGGCTACTATTCATCTTGCTCAACTTTACAAATTATTTTTTGGAGGGAGTTTGCAGAGGTCACTGAGCAGGATGAAAAGATTACCTGCCCTTCAGGGTTCAAGAAAGCTTTTAAATTCTGCTTCTATTCCTTCCCCTTTATATGGGGCAAGTTTCTTTTCCTTTGGGGACTCATTTGTGATGGGATTCACCACAGATCTGGCCATCACCGCTTTCCTTTTCTCCATTCCACTGTCTGGAGCCTTGTTCCTCTGTATAGTCCAAGGGGTTGAGAAGTCTGAGGATCTGGGCCTTTCTGGGGATCCAGGGTATCTGCAGGCCTCATCTCAGAGATGGCAGATTCTTACTGCAGTGTTCAGGTCATACAAGACTAGCTGAAGAGAGCCAAATGAAGATAAAGTAAATAATGAAATTGCTGATGTTTTCTTTAGAACTCCCCTTGATGGGCTTTGGAAAGTTGTGGTCCCAGCTGCCTAAATGTACATGCTCCCACAGAGCAAAGTCTAAGAACTTTAGTGCACAGAAGACAACCTTACGAGTGTGTGTAAATGCAGCTTTCCATGCCTCACCCTCCAACTGATTCAGGACTCAGAGTTGCAGCATCACAAGACCCTCCTGATTCTATTTCAGGTACTTCTCAGACCACACTTAGATACTATTATAGGGGAAAAGCCCCTCTCCCTTCTAGGGAGCGACTTAGTTAAATCACAAATCAGCACTTATGTTTAAGCTCTAGACCCTTGTGAGACATTTTTTGTGAGGCTGTTCAGAAATTGAACTTCCATGATTCCTGGTAATCCCACAGATCTCCCTAGGTGATCTCTGCTTTTTTTTTTTTCTTCTTCTTGCTGTTCTTATTCTCACCACTATGCTCTAACTGTTCCTCCCTTCCCTTTGCTCAGCAATGATCATATTGGCTTTGCTAAAGTAGCCCCTCTTGTTTCATTTCTTTGCAGACCAAGATCAGGGCTGACTATCTCAACCTCTCCCAGTTCATACCCTCCTTTCTGACCTGAATTCTGTTATGTTCCACTCAACAAATCTAAAATCTAATTAGTGTTTAGGCTTTATCTTACTGTGGGTCTTGGTAAGATATTGGATGTGCAATTTCTTGGCAGATGCATAGCAGTCTTTTCCCATTTAGAACCTCAAACTCAGGTAGTCCTCTGCAGGGATAAGGAGGATAGGGAAAGGATGATATTCTTGAGAGGAAAGCAAAATAACAGTGAACTTTCAGCTGTAACCAGCTTGGAGAGTGCTTTGTTGGCAAATGGAGGAATTTCAGTAGGAGACCTCATGAACCCATTTTTCTTGCTTTTAGTCTCTGGCAATCTTAAAGTTGTTCAAGTATGGTGGCTGCCCAAACCCTAGGTCTTTTTCCATAAATGAACAGTCAAGACCTTTGTTCTTTCCCTCTACTCTGAATAGAGGATTATATTTTAATTTTTGGTTCTGAAGCACTATTTCCCCACAGTGGTCCCCTTGACACCTCCCTGTCTTTTGGGACCTGCCACCCTCTTGACACCATGCACTTTAGAGAGGTATATTCCAATACGTTGGTAAAGATTTTCAGATGTGGAAGAGGCTAATTCAGGCATTGTTTCTACCCCATGGGAAATTTTGAGCTCTGTATGAGATTCTGATGTTGGTTTTTCTTTGTTTTTGTTTTTGTTTTTCTTCTTGCTGCAGGAAAGCAATCTCCCGGGCAGGCCTCCAGCATCTGGCTCCTGCACATCCCCTCAGCCTTCCTGTGGCAAATGGTCCAGCCAAGGAGCCCAGAGCGACTTTGGACTGGAGTGTAGGTGTTGGCTTTTTCATTTAAACATCACTTCAGTGCATGTTTTGTGTCTCTCATTCTCAGGATTCCTCTAGCTACAAGGAAGACTTGCTTAATAATTTTCAACATTGCCTGCTGACCTGTCCTCAGATACCTTAGCTGTAGCTCCACTTTCAAACTCCTAGGAACATCGCTCCTTTATATGAAGTCAGATGTGTTCAAGACTAAGATAAAAGCTTCCTGAATCATTTGAAGTATTACTGCAGCTGTAAGATTAAAAAGTACCTCGTGCGCAGTCTTTATTGGTTTCTGCCAAGTTGACGATGAATTGAGCTTACCCTTAGTGCAACATCACGCAATCTAAGTTTTGATTTCCTCAGCTTGAGCTGAGTTTTTCTGGGTGCTTTTTTTCCCAGAGGATTACAGGCACTTCGTGTCATTCTATTGCTTTTCCTTCCTCCCTTAACCAAAGGCAGATGGGTCTGGCATCAGTAGGTTGGGTATATGAGCTTATGTTAACATTTTAACCATAACACACTCACAAAAACTATTAACTTGACTTGAAGATTATAGTCTGAAACTCTTTAGTTGATTAAACACATTTATTGAGAGTCTTCAATGAGTCAAGTTCTTGGCCGAGTAACTGTTTCTAACTGTAGACCCAAAGGCTTTGTCCCTTCCTGAAGCAATATGAGGAAAAGGTATCAAGGGAGAGAAGGGCTTCCCTGAAGTCCTGCCAGCCTTCCCTGATGATGAACCTTGTTTAGCACTTTTAGTTGAGTCTGAATAGAAGGGATAATCCACGTTCTTTTTCTCCATATGAAAGAGAAAGGTGGGGTGGGGGAAAGGAAACCCATGCCATGATGTGATATCCTCTGTATTACAGCATTTCTTCCTCTCCTCTCAGCACACACTTATTAATATCCTTATTTTACATCTTGGATGCATACCAATGTAAATGCTGCCCACATTTATGAAGTGCCTGGCAAAAGACTGGATGTGCTTGAACTACAGCTTCTCCCTTGGTGGAGATATTGTTACCCTGAGAGTGTTCACATGCTGCCTGAGCCTGTTGAATTGGTGTATAGAAAGAATATTCCTTTCCTGGAGTTTTCTTCTTTATTCCAGGACAGCTATTTAATAAACTCTTAACCTACAATAGAATATATTTGCACCAGTGTTTACATAATTAAAAACAATTAAATGCATAAACATAAATAAAACCTAAGGGGGTATGCATGGAACAATGATGAGAGTGTGTTATGTATCAAGGAACCGAAAGAGTTGGTTTAATATTCACGATGTTCCAAACAATCCTGTAGACTGCAGCCGTAGGGCCTTCTTTGAGGTGAGACATTCCAGGGGTAGTTTAATCATTTAGAGGCGAACATTCATTAAATCCCTTCTCTGCCCTTTTGTGTGACATTAGGTAAGTCACTGATTTCTTGCAGCTTCAACGTCCTCATCTGTAGATGGGGATAATTGTGGCCGTATTTCATGGACGTTGTTAGGATCAAATGTGACAATAAGTGAAAAAGTTTTTTTTTGTAAACTGTGCAGCCAGCAGATTTGTTAAAGTAATTGATGAATTCATTAATTCATCAAACATTTGGTGAGTTCCTGCTTTGTACTAGAATCTATGTTGGTTACTTGGGATTCTGAGGTGAAGAAGATATGGTTTCTGCCTTCAAGGGGCTTAGAATCCCGTGGGCAGAAAGGAAATCAACATGAAAATACAAGGAAATGATGCCTAGAACACAGGGGTCAGAGGACGTCACTGGAATGCAACAAAAGGACATTCCGTTCCCATTTGATGTTGGAAATAGTTATCAGAAAATGCGTTTTGAAAGAAGTGTCCTGCCTGAGCCAGAGCTTGGCACAAGGTATTATTTTCTGATTCCTATAGAGAGGTATGTACTCTAATATTTCATCAAAATGGTATTTTTGGCCAGTGGTGGGAGGCGGCAGTACAGGATGAGGGAAAAACAAATAGGAATGAAGGCTGGGTTTGTGCCTAGTGATCTTTTATCCCTCCCTCTTCTCCCCTTTTCTTTGATTGTGGGTACCCCATCTTGGAGGTCTGTTGAAAGTATGGCATGACATGAAACACTTAGCTAACATTTAACAATGGTGGGAAAACCGAAAGCCCTTCCTTGAGACAGTCCATCTGAGGGCTTAGAGATCTGATGTGTAAGGAGTTATGAGATGTTACTCTGGAAAAAAACCAACATCTTTGTGGGCTGACTTTGGTGTCAGCAAACAGAAACCAAACCGTGACCAACACACTACACTCATTTATTACAATCGTGTAAAGCATTTGTTTCAGAAAAGAGGAAAAAGCAGATCGTTAAAAATATTTCAGTGACTTTTTCTTTGGCTAAAACTTTAGATTACTTGTATTATTTTAGTATGCTCCTCTGTTCAAGGAGCCAGCCAGGGATTTCTTTGTTCTGTTTAAGGTGCAAAAACAGTCACCTCTCTGTGCCATTCCTTCTCCTCCACTCTCTTGTTTGATTCCCTCATCTTCTACCATTAGTCTACTCTCCTGGACTCAATGTATGGAAATGAGCAATCTTTATTTAATTCAGTATTACTATTTATTGAGCAATGAAAAGGGTTGGAGCCTCTTTGATTCTTTCAAATAAAAAGGAAGGGGGCAGGAGCTTATAAAAAAGGTGGGGGGAACTCCAGTCTCTTGCCTTTGATAAGGTAGAGGGCCCCAATAGTGCCAAGTTGTGCTTCTGAAGGTCTTGACCACAGTGGCAGACGGGGTCCAGCAGGGACGACGAGGGTCCTATTGTTCCCTTTCTCCGCTTGACTCTTGGGTGGAAATTCTCTCTGCTCTGTAACGCTTTGGCTCAGGGGAATGAATGGGGGTCACCTCAAAGGCCTCTACTACTATGATTCTCTGGCTTATGTTACTCTATTCTTCTTCCTTCATCTGTAAGGAAAAAGATTAAAAAACTGTTCATGGTGTGTCTGAAGTTGCAAAGTCAGAGTGAACCTGGAGTTAGGATCTTTGTTCCCAAGTTTCTACTTATTGTGGAATCCCAAAAGGGCCATGTTCTGACACTAGCCTATGTGCCAAAGTCATCTGAAGGGACACAAGTATTTCCTAAATATACTTTGGCAAAAGGCTTTGAGGAGAAGTCTGTTTGTGGGGTGCCTGAGACACAGGTGAGCACTGATTTAGTGCACATAGACTCTAGGCACCTGCACTTCTTGGCCAGGAGGGTGCTATTGTAGCAGACAGTTTTTATGCTTTGGGTACATGAACTTAATACTTTTCTTTAAGCATTCCATTTTTATGGTCTCATTTCCCTGTTTGTGATATATACAGTGTCTCTCTCTTAGTTTTAGCTTGTTTCTCAAAATCCCAAACATTCTCTCCTGCTGTGTTTTACTCAAATGGCTTATTATGACTTTTAGGATTCTCAGTCCCACATGGGCTCATTCTTTGAAGATTTTTTGGCAATAGATATTTACTGAGGCTGCCTGTGCACACAGTCATTTTCCTCCATGCATGTCAGGGATAGAACCTGCAATGGTGTGTGGAGATTATCTGGATCAGTCTTCAGTATGACACCCGAGTCTTCTATTGACAGCAGTGGACACTGGGCTCAACCCAGTATGAAAATTGCTGTTTCCTCTAGAGATTTTCTCTTTTGCTGTCTGCCAAGCCATGCTCATCTTTTCAATCAAACCGATGCTATTTATCTGATGTAGTCTTTGCTTTGTATCCTCACAACACCTCTCTGTTCGTAGTGCGTTGTCTTACAAACCTTAGAACCAATTTAGTGCTTTTTGTTTGACTTTCTTATTTGTGGCTGTCAGATTTCAGGCTGCTTAAAAGGAGGGGCAATGTTTTCTGCTTGTTTTCTCTTCACAGTGGAGAGCGCAGCATCATAGACCTAGTAGCTGCTTGGTTACTGATGTCAGGGGATGAACTGATTACAGTTTTTCTGCTCAATCAGTGAGAAGGGGATATTTCGCTGGGAGTTGACAGGCACTCAGATAATCTCTAGTTCTTGAAAAGCTTGGTAGGCATGACTCCAAAGTCTGCTTGAAAAATAAATGGATTTATGCCCTTTTAATCCCAAGCAACTATCTTTACATTTCCTTCCTAATTCAACGCATTGTGTTAGATCTTAAGGTGCACACAGTACTTTGGCCTTCCTACTCTTCACCAAGACATCATCTTTTCACCTCCACAGTGACAGCCTGCAGCAGCTGCCCCCTCTGACACTGGATGACGCCTGTCAGCCAAGCCAGTTGGGGTAAAACAAGTTAAATTACTAGAAAGGAAGGAAGTAATGCCTAAAAAGGAAAAAATATTCTCATCTCCTGGGATGGATTCCAAGTTCCCAGTTTAGAGTGAATTAGTCCATTTAGAAGCATGTCTGTTCCACAGATAATGTGTATCTTCTTTTAAATGTCACGTCTCCCTTCCAATGGAGACTTCATTTGGACTTCCAGCACTCTTCCCTGTTTGTAGTATTGCAGCAGAGAGCCCAGGAAATGTGTTTCCCATCTGTCCCCACCATTTCATAATTTGTTTTTGCCCATTACACTGCCTAAAACAACCCCCTGAACAGTGGTGGAAAAGCCACCAAGATCTTTCTTAAAGGGCACATTGGTTTTAAACCCAGCACGCTTGATTTTATTTTGTTTTCCTTCCTCATTGGCAAACTTTCTTCAGTCCCAAGAGCTGTGGAAAACAGAGCCTCAACACAAACAAAGCCAGATCTTCAGTCCAAACCACCTTTCCTTTCCTTTAGCTGACGATGCTAAGAAAAGAAACACTTTCTCTGAGGCAGATAGAAACATCACACAGTTGGTGCCCTGCCTCACAGTTTGGTTCAGGGACAAGATTAAGGAACCAGAGTCTTCATGTGGGATTGGTTTAAACTGGGTTATGAAACTAGGTCATCTTATCTTTAGAAACCTTGAATGAAAAGCCAGAAGGAGGCAGGGGTGTGTGTGTGCATGCGTGTTTGTGCGTGCGTGCTCGTTTTTGTGCGTGCGCGCTCGTGTTTGTGCGTGCGCGCTCGTGTGTGTGCATGTTCTCATTTCAGTCCTGTTTCCTGTGAGTCCTTGGAGACCTGGACCTTAATTTTGGGCGTCAGGCCCCTCTCTTCATCAGGTCCGAGTGTCATCACCCATAGCTCCACATCTTTCTCCACTCCCAGCCCCATTTCGAAAAACTGAAGTCAGATTAATCGATAAATGAGACTGTTTGTTGAGCAGAGCATAAGGAACTACTCATTGTAAATCAGTGAAGATCCCGGTCCTGGTCAGCCACGTAAATAAAGGGACAGATCGACCTTAATTTCAGGGACTCTCACCATTCCTTTATTTTCTGAGAATGGGGGAGTTTTTAAGTCAAATCACCCTGGCTGCCGAGGGAAATCATGGAATCCTGTAACTTCACAGACCTGTGAGAAGTGTCTGTGTCTAATCTTCTGCCTCTAGGCAAGTGATTATCTAAACAAATGCTGTCCAATAGAAATAGATATGAGCTGTAATGATAAATTTTCTAGTAGTCACACTTTAAAAAGTGAGAAGAAACAGGTAAGATTATTTTTAATTCCATATTTTGTTTAAGCAAATATATTCAAAATATTATTTCAACATGTAATCAACATAAAAATTATTAGGGAGGTGTTTTACATTCTTTTTTCACCCTAAATCTTCAAAATCTGCTGTGAATTGTTCAAAGAGAAGCACATCTCAATTAGTGCTAACCACATTTTAAGTCCTCAATAGCCATGTGCATATTGTACAGCACAATTCTAAAACATCCAACATGGTGTGTTATCAATTCTTGTCTTGAAGATTTTCAGGGGGAGGCAATCCACTCTTTTTCCTTTTTGATTTTGTAAGGACATTTACATAGGATACATATTTATAATTCTCATTGTTTCAAAACATTTTTATAAGCAAGCGTCTTCATTTTGTGGGGAGTATTTGCTTCTTGTGTGAGCATACTCTTTATCTGTATTAGTCAGTCTCAAACACTTACCTCACCTTTGTCTTTTTACCTATAGCCATTACTAGAATTTCGGTAGCACTTGAGCAAGAAAACGTGCCTATATCTAGAAATCTGTATTTATGTCTATTTAGGTGAATCTCCACTCTTAGATGGATAGATCTATCGATGTAAATCTATCAATGTAAATATATATATAGCTATACAGACTTGTCTCAGCACTCACAAGTACAGAAGAAGTGTTATCTTTGTTTAGAAATAGGAGAGTTATTTTTCTGTCTGGCACAGATGGATACTCTTTGAGTTGTATACTATTTGAGATGGTATTCCAAGAGGCATGTGTAGAGAAGAGAGAAAGATGTTTCCAGGTAGGGACAGTAGAATGAACAAAAACGTGGCACCAAAAATGGAAACGCGAGGTATGTTTAAAGAAGAGTGACAGGGAGCCCAGTGTGTTGGCATACGCCTATAATCCAGCTACTCAGGAGGCTGCGGTGGGAGGATTGCTTGAATCCAGCAGTTTGAGGCTGCAGTGAGCTGTGGTGATGCCACTGCACTCCAGCCTGGGCAACAGAGCAAGGCCCTGTCTCAAAAACAAACAAACAAAAACAAACAAAAAGAGTGACAAGGATAAAAGAGTGATTGATGCTGTTATTGGAGTCTAGTATGCCAGGTTGAATTTGGATTTTATTTTATAAATAGGGAAACATCTAAGCATTCTGAACAAGGGAGAGGCACAATCATGGCTCTCTTTTGGGGGAAACTAAATTTATACTAACGTTAAATAAATCAGAGAGGGTGTCAGAGTTCAGAGCAGAAGAAACTGACTCCGAAATTAGATGCACTGTCCAGTGTATAGTAAGTAATTGGGGGTATATTCAGATAATGAAAAGAAACCTAGACAAAAATAAAAGCAAAGGGAAGAGGCCTGCATTTGCTGGGGTAAATGAGGCTCTGCAGCAAATGAAAGACTCAAATATATAATGGCCTAATACAAGAGAGTGTCTCACCTATGTCATAGACCAAGACTATTCCAGGTGGTTGGCTGGGTAGTCAGGTTCTTTCTCACATAGCTGTTCAGTGACCCATGCTGAAGATTGCTCTGACATCTCACCAAGAGGATTCCAAAAGGCTGACTTCCCAACTGACCAGTAAGACAAAAGATCATGGAGGAATGCATGTGGGAGGATTTAATGGAACAAGTCTGGAATTTCTGCTCTGTTTCACTGTTCAGAATTTGGCCACACCTAATTGCAAGAGAGACTGGGGAAATAAAGTCTAACTGTGTGTCCAGGAAAAGGAGAAATAATTATTTTGGGGAATGTCTAGCAGTCTTGGCCACAAAGACCAAGGAGAGAAACATAGTTGATGCTAACATCTGTGGATTAGGAGGAAGAAGGGAAACTAGAGAGTAACAGCAACAATAATAAATATAATGAACATCTATTAACTTCTTGTTTTATGCAGAACATTGGGCTTTATGCATTTTTATGTTTAAACATCCTTGTAGTCCTGTAAGGGAGGTACAGTGATTTTTATGTGACTGATGAGTAAAATAGGGTTTAGGAAGGTGAGAAGGGCCCTAAGTCATACAGCTATTAGGCAACAAGTCTGACTCCAAAGCTCATGTTAATTAATATGGAGCTGGAGAAGGGTTCATGAGAATTGCAGGAAGAAAACAAAAATAGTTCATTTGTCTACTGCATTGTGCTAATGCCACCCAGTCTAGACAACTTTATGCAGGATTCGAGAGTCCCCGAGATTACCCTCTCTTCTGACATTAGTTGCAAGTTCGGGAACCCCCAAGACCACACAGCTTCAGTAAGTCACTAGAAACACTCATAGAACTCCCTGAAAGCTGTTAATACTCACATTTATGGTTTATTACAGTCCTTTCCAAGTAGAATCATGGTTCACTAGCTAACTTCTCCCAGCAACCATGTGCTATAATATACATGGCATAGTGCCAAGCAGGAAAGCTCATTCGAACCTTGATGTCCAGAGTTTTAAGTGGGGGCTGGTCCTGTAGACAGGGTTGACTGCCCATTTGGTTGACATTAGCCTCTAGCTCCTCTGGGGGTCAAGCTGATACCTTATGGCCCAAGGCTGCCAGACAAACAACACTTTTATCAGGCAGGACGTTCTGTGGGCTTAGAGATTGCTTTCTTGGAGCTGAAAGCTCATTGCTTTATCAGTAGGTTTTGACATTTTACCCACTGCTACATTTTAGACTTCACTTTCTAAAGTAGTTAGTGGGATTTTGCTGTGGTTTCCCTCATATTGGCCGCTGTTATTACGCATTTAGTTCCATCTTCTCAGGTAGATTTTTCTCCATTGATTAACACAGAATCTCAGTGCCTGGCACCAGTGTTAATAAAGAATTGTTGAATACATTAAAGAATAACAAAATGAAAAGGCATTATTCTGTATAAATGGTTATAACTTAGAGTTGGAGAAAAGTTCCCAGTAGTAGAATATCTTACTGGATATTCTGGATTGATTTCTTCAGGATACCTTGTGAAGAAGTGCCTTTCTACTTTTCTTAAAATGTTGTCATCATCTATCATTATCTGAAAACTTTTAGGGTCTGAACCCATAGCTATGCTTCTCTTTCCTCTGCTGTTGTCCCACAAGATTGACTGTGAGGTGAAGCCTATTTTCCCGTTGACTTCCTTGAAAAAAATTGAACTTGCAACAGGGAAAAATTACCAGTAGAGAAGAAAAAGTTTTGGTGAACAGGTGTCCACCGTTTGATGTAGAGGGCAATGATCCCGGTCAGTGTTGCTCTCCCTTTAGGAATGATTTTGAGGCACTGGGAAATGTGGATGGTGCACTCCTACCCCCGGGGTCTCCCTGTACGTTGTCCTGGAGCCCTTGACACCTATATCCCTAGTGACTTTCACCTTCTCTTGTCCCTTACTGCCTCACTTCTGCGGTCCAGGACTTGGACCCACCTTTCTTGGATCCTGAAACGCCGAGGTCACGTCACAATACAAATTTTGGTTGTTCTTACCCAAGAATTATTTGAGTCACTAGGCCCTGAAAGGAAAATGGGTTCTATCTGAATCTGAAGAAATACATTTATTTTAAAAGATGGGTGACACTTGGTATTTTTTCCCAGCAAATATCATTTAGAGTATATTCGTTTTTTTTTTTCTTTTGAGTCAGAATATTGATCCATTGCCCAGACTGGAGTGCAATGGCACAATCTCAGCTCACTGCAACCTCTGCCTCCTGGGTTTCAAGCAATTCTCATGCCTCAGGCTCCTGGGTAGCTGGGATTACAGGTGCCCGCCACCATGCCTGGCTAATTTTTGTAAGTTTAGTAGAGATGGGGTTTCACCATGCTGTCCAGGCTGGTCTCAAGCTCCTGGCCTCAAGTGATTTGCCTGCCTCAGCCTCCTGAAGTGCTGGGATTATAGGCATGAGCCACTGCTCCTGGCCATTTGGTATATATTTCTGCTTTGCTGTACTAAGCTTTGAGATTCAAAGGGCCATCGTGTGGACACTGCTGGAGTAGGTTATAATAAAAGTGCCTCATGTATAAGATGAGTTTCTATTACATGATTATTCTATAGAATTTCTTATTGAAGTCTTCTGCTCAGGCTGCTATAACAAAATGGCATAGACTTGTTAGCTTAAACAACAGACTTCATTTCCCACAGTTCTGGTGGCTGGGAAGTCCAAGGTCAAGGTGCTGGCAGATTCCAGTCCTGGGTAGAGTTCTCTTCCTCACTTGCAGACAGCCGCTTTCTTGCTGTGTGCTCACGTGGCCTTTCCTTGGAGTGTGCATGTGGAGAATCTCCCATGTGTATCTTCTATAAGGACACTAATCCCGTTATGAGGTCTCCACCCCCATGAACTCATTACTTCCCAAAGTCTCATCTCCACATTCTATCACATTGAGGGTGAGGGATTCAACATAGGAATTTTTTTTTTTTTTTTTTTTTTTGAGATGTAGTCTCACTCTGTCACCCAGGCTGGAGTGCAGTGGCATGATCTTGGCTCATTGCAGCCTCCACCTCACAGGTTCAAGCGATTCTCCTGCCTCAGCCCCCTGAATAGCTGGGCTTAACAGGTGCCCACCACCATGCCCAGCTAATTTTTGTATTTTTTTATTTGAGATGGGGTTTCACCATGTTGGCCAGGTTGGTCTCAAACTCCTGACTTCAAGTGATCTGCCCACCTCGGCCTCCCAAAGTGCTGGAATTACAGGTGTGAGCCACTGTGTCTGGTCAACATATGATTTTTGAGGGGACACAGTTCAGTCCATAGTATCCCCCATAAAAAATAATTGTATGCCCATGTACATCTGATGAATAAGATAAAAACAAGAGTAATTTTCCTGTAAGCCATGGAGACTTAGTCTTGTTTCTTTATGGTTAATCTAATACAATACTTTCCCTAACAGCTCAGAGCCCCTTTTAAGCAAATGAGCAAAATATACAATTAATATATAAATCTATAATTTCCAAGGTAGTGTCCCATAAGAAGGAATATGGAATTCTATTCATCATACTATTAAAAGAAAAACAGTTTGCTTCCCCCTTTCCCCAATACCACACTACACATTTCTGGAAAATAGGATTGTTGCTCATCAGGTCATACATTCTAGCAGCTCTGCACCCCGTCCAAAGTATATGAATATTTTTAGAAGCAATAACATTTAGTTTGAAAAATTGAGAAGTAATTGGGTGAAGACCTTACTGAATTAGTAAGATGTGAATTAGTGGAAACATATTATGCTTTGAGTACACAGGGACTTAGTTTTAAGAAGCCTCTGCCCTTAGAAATATAATTTACTTATTGCTGGTATAACTGTATTTTCAAACTGTCTTTACTTAAAATACTTTAATGCTACCGTCCTCCTTTTTAGCTAATTTGTTAAGCTTATTCACTAAGCAAAGTCAAATTTTAATATAATTTTAGTCTCAGTTGTCATGACATTTGCAGTGGTGGGCCTGGTGAATAAGGTTTGACATCAAACTGTTTAGAGGTGTTGTTTCCTCATTTGTTGAATATGTTTCAAAAATGACCACCTCCATGGATAAAGCAGCTATAAACCTAATGTTTATTTTAGTTATAGCTCAAAGTTTTTCCAAACACCTTTCTCCCTTTTTAGAATTTCGGTAGAATCAACTCTAGCAGTACTTTGAGTGGTCAAATGAGAAATGTTTAGACTCCTACGTTTCACTAACTTTCTTGTATCCCAAATCTAAATTTGAAATAGTCTTCCTTATCCCTGGAAAAAAAAATTGATGTCAGGTGGGTCTTTTCCTTGCAGGAGAATGCCGTGAATGGAGAACACCTGTGGCTGGAGACCAATGTCTCGGGAGACCTCTGTTACCTTGGAGAGGAGAACTGCCAAGTCAGATTTGCAGTGAGTGTGGGCTCTGTCTTGCTGGGGGAAGGCCTGTGGATCTGAATGAATAGAGGGGTCTCCTTGCCTACATTTCCAAGGGGAGGTTTGAACGAGCCTGTCCTTGTGAGATGGAAAACTTGCCGGATGTTTTCAAGGTTTGCAGAGAGTTTCTCAAGTTAACATGGCTTTCAGGTTATCACTTGTAATGGTTTTAGGCTTCAGTTATGCAGGCCAGGCCTTGGTGTCATGTGTTACTTTATAATGATGCCCAGGGTAGGTTTTTGTGTGTTGGTGGGGGGGCAGAGGGTAAATGTGTACGAGGTAGTGTCTGCTTATGGAGGGGTTGTTGGGGTGGGGCCAAGGCCTGTGTGTGGAGGAAGGGGCTCTGTCTGTAGGGAAGTGGCCACAGTGGGGGCTTTACTGGGGTGAAGGTGGAAAGAGAGGGAAACACCTGTGCTGGGAATGGGTGTAGGCTAACAAATAATCCAGACTAAGTTCTGGAGGATTCAATTCTAGAAATAATATAAACAATCAACAGTCAGGTCGGTTGGAGTTAACTTTTATTGTTTAAAATTTGCTTTGTGTCCCTATTTAGAACAATCTATTTAGAGGGTTAAAATTCTCTTTATGTTGTGAGGTAAGTGTGGTTGCCAGGTGGTGCATTGTGGAGATATCAAAACGATAGTGTTGAGAAATTGAACTTAAAGTTTGTGTGTAGTTTTAAATGATTGGTCCAAACAGAGAGTAATGGGAAGCTTAGGATAGTAAAGAAGAAAGAAAAGATGTATTCCTTCTTATTTGGGGAAATGAGCACCAGAATTTATAGAATGCTTTTTTTTTTTTTTTAAAAAATATTTGTTTATTATGTGAAAGAAATATTTGCAGCAAGATGTAGGGCCTTGAAATTGCAAATGAATATGTGTTTGTTAATAACTAACATGGAATAAATCGAGTTTCCATCAAAGCTTATAGAAGGATGTGTATAGCCCACCAACGATTTTAACCAGGCTGCCTAAAAGCCCAAAGTCCCAGAACCAAGACCTTTTTTGTTGCTTTAGCTGTTTTAACTCCTCGTTTATAAGTTTCATTTGGAGAGTTTTGAGAGTTCTGGGGAGAACAGGGCCTGTTTAAGTGAAGTTGGGAATCAATGTCAGGGAAAGACCCAGATGAACAGGCTCTGGATTGGAAGTGGGGAAACCTGGAGCTGAATCTCAATGTTACTGCTCAGTGTGTGACACTGAGAACTCGTGACCTTTGGGCCTTGGCTACCTTCTAAAACAGAGAGTAGGGTTAAATTTTTTTTATTAATTTATTTTTGTTTCTAGACCTGTAATTAATCATTTGCTTCTCTTCTAATTTTGTTGTAAATTGTATTGACTTAAATATCAGGATTTCAACTTTATGCGTATATATTTTTAATTAAAGTATAATTGCATGGAATTGGATTAAATTAACCAAACCCACGAGAAGCTCAGCTGTTTGGACTAAAATGCTGTAAATAATGAATTAACATTAGCGTCTTGGTTAATTGCGTAAACACTGGTCTTGGGATGTAAGATAATATAAAATGGAAAAAATGAAAGCCAGTATTACTTACGTGTATACTTTTGAACAATTTCTACTGATGGACTATGATTTTTTACAGAGTCATCCCTTATTTCCAAATTGCTCCCTTTAATCCCTTTCTGTTACTTTTTAGGGGATGGCTACCTCTCTTGACAAATATATGAACAAAGACACATATCCTCCTTAAACCTTCTATCAGTAAATAGCATTGCTATCCACTAAATGATTATTGCTTGTTCACTAATACCTTTAGGCCAGGAAAAGCAACAAAGAGAATAAAGGAAATTTTAGGTAGAAGTAGGAAGAAACAGAGTTGAGAACATTCCCAGTTTCCTTCTGAAGCTTCCTCATAATTTCGTACCAGGTACTTGGCCCTATTAACTCATATTACAAAACATCTGAAAGATGAAGAACTCTCCTCCAAAAAAAAGTTGATTAAATGGAGGAATAAATCAGTGAGGAAGCTGAAGACCTAACTGCTGTAAGTTTCCTGAAGCTCAGTTTCTTTACCTATAAAACACTGTTTTGAGGGTTTGGTGAGATGATACATAGAAAGGGCTTACTTAGCTCAGCAACTGACCTAATGAATTAAAGGCAAAAAACCAAAAAACCCAGGAAGGACAAGGACAGGAAATTTACAAAAGAACTACCAATTGCCAGTAGATATCTGAAGAATACAAAGGCATCCCAGTTGAAACAACTCAGGAGTCAACTTCATGTGCCTATTAAATTAGCAAAGATTTATAAAATGGTAATAGTTACTGCTGGTTGGTTTAGGCTGAAATGGGCAGGCTCATCATCAGCTGCCAGGAGTGTAAGTAGATACACTGTCCTTCACAAAATTGGCAGTGTGCACTGAAAGCACTGAAAATCCTCTCGGTCTCTCTCCCCACCTCGCACTGTGAGGCGCATGTCATCTCTGGGCATCCCAATTTGAGAGAGACATTAGCAAGCAGCAGAGGACCCAGAGTGGGGTGCACAAGTTGGTTTAGGGGATGGAAGATTGTTGTTAAAAAATGTTAGATTACATGGGCTACAACTGAGTATTAGGAGCGAAGGCAGAGAGATGTCTTCCAGTATATTAAGAGTTAATTTGAAGAAAAGAGAAGTGACTTGCTGTCTGTTGTTAGAAATGGAAAAGTCATAGAGGTAGAATCCACCGACTCTAACTTTATAACAATAAACAAACATTACCTGGGAAACCTAACAATGCACACTCCTGTTTCCCTCTTTGCTCCAAATGCTGATTCAGTATGCTTGGAGTTGGACTTGGGAGCCTCCGATTTTTTTTTTTTGGATGTAGTCTTGCTCAGCTGCCCAGGCTGGAGTGCAGTGGTGTGATCTCGGCTCACTGCAACCTCCGCCCCCCGGGTTCAAGAAATTCTCCTGCCTCGGCCTCCTGAGTAGCTGGGGTTACAGGTGCAAGCTGCCACACCCAGCTGATTTTTGTATTTTTAGTAGAGATGGGGTTTCACCAGGTTGACCAGGCTGGTCTCAAACTCCTGACCTCAGGGGATCCACTCGCCTCGGCCTCCCAAATTGCTGGGATTACAGGCGTGAGCTACCACACCTGGTTGGGAGTCTGTGATTTTAACAAGCACCTCAAATAATTCTGATGCAGATGGTCCGCAAACCTAACTTTGAGAAATACCGTGTGATAAGAAAGAACTTTGTCAGCCTGAGCTTCCCAGCAAGGGAACAAGGTGCCTGGAGAGACTGACTGGTGGGATGTGTATTTGTGGATAATGTGGGTGGCCATCTTTCAAGGATGCTGTAGTTGGGGACTCTCAGCTGCTTTGGGCAAGAGGTCAGACACAGAGATCTCCGGGTGAGTCCTTAGTTTAAATGCTCTGTTTGCAGTTTTCTTAGAACAACAGTCTTTTTTGGGAAAAAAGTATGCATAAGCAGATTGTGTATTTATATTCCAATTTCTTTTAATGAACCACCTTTGAAGAAAGCCTACCTGTTGGGGCTGGGACTAAATTACCATAACCAGGTACTACCTGCAGGCTCCTGAATAAAGTACAGGCAGAGTGCTCAGGGGAGGAGTGAATCCATCATCTACGATGTGCCTTTCACTCCTTCCCTATTTTAGCAAAGCAAATGTCACAAGTAGAAGTTAAGGAAGAAGTCAGTGTGGGTTGAAGCAGAAAGAGGCAGCTTCGTGGAAATGGGGTTCAAGCTCAGTTTTGAAAGATGGTTAAGATTTACATAAGTGAGTTTGAAGAAGGAGAACATTTCGGGCAGGGAAGAGGAACATGAGCAAACTCAGAGGTGGGGCAAGCTCTGTAAAAAGGAGGTGGCAATCATGAGCTGTGCATGAGCATGTGTCAGAGAAAAATGGAAATAAGAATGGAGTTAGGTTTTTTGAAACAAAACTTGGAGTGCATATTATAAATACTGGTGGGCTTAGGAGGTGTGACTATATAATACATTGTCTAAACCAAGACACTTTTGAAGGTGAAAGTGGCTGCTGTTAATAATGATGCCGTAGGCCGGGCGCGGTGGCTCACGCTTGTAATCCCAGCATTTTGGGAGGCCGAGGCGGGCGGATCACGAGGTCAGGAGATCGAGACCACGGTGAAACCCCCTCTCTACTAAAAATACAAAAAATTAGCCGGGCGTGGTGGCGGGCGCCTGTAGTCCCAGCTAATCAGGAGGCTGAGGCAGGAGAATGGCGTGAACCCGGGAGGCGGAGCTTGCAGTGAGCCGAGATTGCGCCACTGCACTCCAGCCTGGGCGACAGAGCGAGACTCCGTCTCAAAAAAAAAAATAATGATGCCGTAACATTAGGGATAAACCAGAACTGCATCACCCTAGCTTGTGGGACATTAGGGCATCTATGTAAAACTAAAACTGTCCTGCAAAGCTGGGACCTCCTGCTGCCATGTGGATTGGTATTTGGGGACTGATATTGGAGGGTACTGAAAGCAAGGCAGTGACTTCCAAAACCCTAGAACAGCTGTAGGAGAGTTTGTTCCCAAACTTCGGGGGGGCTAAACCTAAACCACGTGACCTTTCCTGTTCTACAGTTCTCTGGTGGCAACATTTAATACTGTAGAATACCTGTGAGCAGATAGAGCAGATACGTAATAGAATTAAATTTGTTCCCAAATTGGCAACAGTTCCCAAATTAGCAACTGTTTCTTTTTCTGATCTAGATAAAATAAAAGGATGCAAAAGTAATGAAATTGAAGCAGAAAGATCACTGTTTCCCAACCTGATTATGGGCACGGGAAACCTGAAATAAAATTCCAGCCAGAATCACTGTCGTTTGGTGACATTTATTTTTATGTACATTTATTCATTTATTGATTCCTTTATTCTGTCGGTATTTGTGAGCTGGGTTGAGTACCCAGTGTCTCACCGTTCAGCGGGCACAGCCAGATAGAAACTGTTCTCATGCTCTGGGGCTAGGCTATACAAACATGTTGAGCCAAATATTTGTACCAAAAGGAGCTCATTCCTCCAGTAGTAATCCCTGGAGTCCATACCAGTGTGCACCTACTCAGACTTGAAAGAAACCTGCCTACATTGATATGCAAATTGTACACCCACCATGGTCACACAGACCTGAATAGGCACAGATGGGTAGCATGGGTGGTCAGAAGGAAACAGACTTTGTGTGGACTGACCTGGGTTTGAAAACCTGCTGTTCCATTTATGTACTGAGTAAAGTTGGGACATATCACTTTGCCTCTTTTTGCCTCAGTTTCCTGATTTTAAGTATTGCTACTGAGATAGACCACAGTGATTCTTGTTTCTGGATGAGCATTATACTCAATTATGCCATTTTACCTTTTAATCTTACCTTTAAAGTGTTGGTTCCCATTCTGGATGTACCACATCAGGATCTCTAGGGAGTGGGACTCAGTCTGATGTCAAAAACAAACAACCAGATCTACAGATGATTCTGTTCACTGTCAGGGTAGAGAGACAGTGATCCACTTCAGAAACAGAGTGTCAGGACCAAAAACCGTTGCCTGGTTCTCACACCTGGTGTGTAGTGGCTGTGATGGGCTAAATAGTGTACTCCAAAAGATATGTTGAAGTCCTGATGCCTCGGGACTTCAGTACCTCAGAATGTAACTTGATTTGGACATAGGGTTGTTGCAGATGTAATTAATTAGGATGAGTTCATACTGGAGTAGAGTGGGCCCTAATCCAGCATGACATGTGCCCTTATAAGAGAGGACACATGCTGGGTGCGGTGGCTCACGCCTGTAATCCCAGCACTTTGGGAGGCCAAGGCAGGTGGATCACCTGAGGTTGGGAGTTCAAGACCAGCCTGACCAACATGGAAAAACCCCATCTCTACTAAAAATACAAAATTAGCCAGGGTAGTGACGCATGCCTGTAATCCCGGAGGCATTACAGGAGGCTGAGGCAGGAGAATCGCTTGAACCCAGGAGGCGGAGGTTGCGGTGAGCCGAGATTGCGCCATTGCACTCCAGCCTGGGCAAAAAGAGCAAAACTCCATCTCAAAAAAAAAAAAAAAAAAAAAGACACACAGAGATATACACACAGAGAAGAAGGCCATGTGGTGATGGGTGCGGGAATTAGATTGATGCAGCTGCAAGCCGAGGCCCTCTGAGGATTGTGGCTCTCCTCAGAAGCTAAGAGACAGGCGTGAAATTCATTCTCCCTCCAAGCCTTCAAAAGGGTGTTCAACCTTGTCGAAATCTTGATTTGGGACTTCTAGCCTCTAGGAGTGTGAGAGAATTCCTTTCTGTTGTTTTAAGCTGCCCAGTTTGGGTTCCCCACAGAATACCCATTGCCATTGAGTGGGATCTTAGTATTCAGTGGAAAAGTATTTGAGAAATGCTCATACAATGTTTGCAGTTTTCCTAGGACTCATCCTCATCATCTCTGATCTGTTACAACAACCTTTTGGGATGGCCATATTGGGCCATTCACTTCTACCTAAAGATAAAGAAGAGTCAGAGAGGCTTACTCACTATCCAGAGCTTTATGACTTCTTTGCTTTCTTAGGGCAGTGCTAGGAACCTAATATAGTAGCCATTCTATAAGTTGAGTTACCTTATCTGGCCATGCAGATATCACAGTTATATAGGCTCACGGACACGTATGCACACAGGTGCGTCTACAGCAGTCTTGAGTGTTTAGGTTGAGTGGTATGTGGTTGAGGTATAAGTGAGCAGACAGGCAGGTTGGTGTCAGAAGCTGGGAGCCGCAGGGAACAGAGTAGGTAGATGGTGAGGTGAGTGAGCGTGTAGGTTGTGTTAGAAGAAAAATGGAACTGTCAGACTTCAGGATGCTGTTACCAGATATATCTTCTCTATTTTTAAATGTGCTCATGCCACCCTCTTTTCATGGACCAGCTAATAGGTACTGCTTTGCTTTTGTTATTGTTTTGTTCTTTTATTTTGCTTTAGTCTTTTCCTTGTAGATAATGTTTGGTGAAAATGGCTTAACCCCACCTGTGACACCCGGCCTTAATTCTAAGGTTTCATCTAACGTTGCTTGCAATTTTTCAAATACAGTTTTATTGAGAAAGTGAATGAATTGCATTAGAGAGGCTGTGTGATATGAGAGTTGGAGGATTGGAGGCCAAGAGCTTCACAGATCCAGAGACAAAAAGATCTAGATAAAAATGCAAGTTCCGCTCTGCCTTTGTGAGCCTCAGTTTCCTCTGTAAAATAGTGGTGATTAAATCTACCTCTCAGAATCAGTAGAGGGATAAAATCAGTTAACAAATGTTTGTATTCATTTTCCTCCTCTTCTGTACCTACTGTGGTTCAATGTCATGGAGTTGAACAAGCTAATTAGCAGATTTGGTTGGACTCTGGCTTAACAAGGCCTTACATTTGGGATGATTCTGTCTATCCCAACACTAAGACTCTTACGCCTTCACCTGTCATTTTGCTGCTGTGTGTAGCATCCATATTCTTACCAAGTCATGACTGGGAACAACTGAGTGGGACAAATCAAAGTAACCCATTCTGTGATCTCATCTCACAAGCTGTGTCTTCTTATTGGTGAATCAGAAGCTCATCGTTGTCTGTAATGGGGTATCACAATATTTGCTCACAGGAATGCTGGTCATGTCCTTAGATTCTTGGAAGAAACTTTCAAGAAGAGTACAAGGGTCATAGCTCTCTGCCCTATTTGAAGGAAACTTTCAGCTTTCTGCTGTTCAAAAATGAAAATGACTTTGAGCCCAGTTACACCTTGTCTGTTTCATCTCAGGAAGAATGAGCACCAGGCAGCAGCTGGTGAAAATGCTGGTTCCCATGCATCTGTGTGTGTGGGTGAGAGATGAGAGAATCAGAGCCCGACATGCATTACTGGGGACTTTCTGGCCATCTGTGTATTTGGGTCTAGCTGGTGTGTACCACGGAGCACCAGCGTTGGACTTAGAATGCACCAAGATCTGCCTGCATGTTGCTCCTGCTCTGTCAGCCTCAAATGCCAGCAGACTCATGATCTGCACCCCAGATGGCAGTTTGGCTGAGCTGGGTGCAGGCTGTCAGAGGGAACCACGTGTGTGGCAATAAAGCCCAGGAGGCAAAGCCAGCTCTCTGAGTTGTTTGGGTGCCAGCCATTCTCTGCCAGGGGCCTTTTTCACCGTTAGGATATTGAGGATCTAATGAATCAAGATGACTCATAGAAAGTGTAGCCATCAACAAAAATAAGAAAAGAATTTTCACGGACACACTCTCTGCTGCTGAGTTCCTAGTCAGTGGATACGAGAGAGGGAGAGAGTGGGGTGCTCTCAGCGGTGGAAGTAATGTCACCCTTCAGGTGTCTGGCCTGATAGCTCAGCATTTCCATGAGATCGTTCACGTGCACACTTGGAACAGTGTCTGGCACGTGGTAGACCCTCAGGACATGTTAGCCATTGTTACTATGACAACTGTCATGAGGATTGTTATAATTTGGTAGCAAGTGCTGTCTGTATATTAAAGGAGAATCTAGTGCTGATACTGCTCACTTCATGTAATAGGGATAGTGATAGTATATGTAGGCTATGAAGCCAAGGGATCTTTCGGATTCTGTCACTTCTAGGTGACCCTGGATCAATAGTACCATTGTCTATTTGCACAGCCCATTTTCTTTTTACCCAAAATTTTGTTCTGGAGAACACTAAGCTCAAATGAAGACAATATACGGCCTTATACATTAAAAGGAGCCCATGATCATAAATTTCGAAAACACTGAATGACTTTAATGTACAAATAGGTCCTGTGAAGCTCAACGAAGCATATAAGGTATGCAGGATTTCCTACTTTTTTTGAGTGGATGGGAGGATTGTGGAACCCATAATTTCCCCACGGAACACCCATTGCCATTTTGTAGGATCTTAGGAGTCAGTGAAAAAGTATTTGAGAAATGCTCACACAATGCTTTGCAGTTTTCTGAGGACTCATACTCATCTCTGATCCATAACAACAACCTTTTGAAGTGGTCATATTGGGTTGTTCACTTCTACCTAAAGATAAAGGAAAAAAAGAGTCACAGAGGCTTACTCACTCTCCAGAGCTTTATGGCTTTTTTCTATCTTTGTGCAGTTCTTTTGCCTTTATACTAAACTTTCATTAAGCCAAAATACATGTGTCTTATTTTATTCTTAGAGTTTGAGCCTCTGAGAATAATTGTCATCTCTTCTGTCATGACAATTTTAGATTGAGGCTGCATTTGCGTGTTTGTGTAAGGGTGTGTGTTTCTGTGAAGCAGTTCTGTTGTTATTGGGTATTGTATGGTCCTGTTACCTAGTAATAAAGATAATTTGCGTCTGATTTACCATAAGGCTTACATGTTACCTAGGCAATGCCCAGGTGTACAGAAATGGTTTCTCTTCTTGCAGTGTTTTCCAGGGGCGGGGACCCACTGCACTAGGGTTTAACCAGTATTCCTGTTGCTCAGAGGCACTCAATCTTGATGGAAGCATTATTTGCATTATGAGTTACTCCAAAACCACCACTGGCCCCCAAAGTTGGTATTGTCTCTGTTTGTTAGGAGCTTGTTGTTGTTGTTCCTTGCCACATTGACGAGGTGGATACATATTCAGAAGGTGATGCTTTAAAAACACGAGGAAATGGAAAATCCTGCATTGATGCCTTCATTTAAGGAGGTGCAGGTGATGTGTTGATGAAGCGTGTGAACTTTGGAATCAGATGACCTGGCTTTGAATCCTGATTTCCAGGCTTTGAGTTGTGTGACGCTGGTCCTTGTTTTAACCTCTTTAAGTTTAAGTTTTACATCTGGAAAATGGGATAATACTGCTTCTTGTGGTTGTTGTGAAAATTAAATGAGTTAATGCATATATAACAGCAAGCTGGCAAATTATAGGCACTCAATAAATATTGTCCACTATAATCATTCCTCCTTGAACGAAAGTGGTTCCAAGAAACAGAGCCAAAAGAGACAGCCCAGAGTACTAGGTTTGAAGTGTCTTAGATTCACCTGCTACCTCTGTTTCCTCAAGGAAAGTTGAGGACTGAGCTTGTGAGGTGGAACAACTAGCCCAGCTGGCAGGCAGCCTTTCCCGCCCCTCTGCTCCTTCCCCATTCTGTCAGCCTTTTATAGCACACACCACTTACTAGCTATCATACTTTTAAAAATCGTTCGCTTATTTATCTGCGTCCAACACTAGAGCATAAGCTCCATTTAGCTGAGGAACTCTGCCCTTGTTGTCCTCTGCTGTATTCCCCACACTGAGGATAAGTGACTGCACTGAATAGTTACCCTGTGTTACTTAACATTGAATGAATGAATGAGTTCAATGAGGTGCTCTTTGAGAGAGAGACACATACACACACAGACACCTGTCACCAGATCAACCCTGCCATTTAAGTATTGTTATATTTATAATCCAGGACGTCTGAATTCCTGCCTCATTTTTAAGGCTCTTTAGAGGGAGATTTAACACATGCAGGTAGGTGACTTGTGTAAGGTTTTATGCCCTGTTTAGCCAGTGCTATGCCTTTTGCAGTGCATTTTATTTCATTCTCATGGAGAACAGAGACTGCTTTTTGCCATCTTGGCACGGGGGTCATGTGTGGTTGTCATTAGTCAGTTCCCCTAGGGATCTCATGAGAACAGATCATATGAAGCAATCACATTAAATATCATATTTCTTGTCTATCCTCATCAGTCTTGGTCCCCAGTCTACCACTAGCAAAGAAAAGGGGAAAACAGTAGGCTGTAACACATAGAGATGGCTTTGGGTTAGAAAGACTTTGCTTCCACTCTTAGCTAGTCTTTCTTGGGCAAGTTGCCCAGTCTCATAGGGTCTCAGTTCCCTTAGTTGTAAAGTGGGTAAGCCGTACCTACTTGGCATGGCAGAAGTGAGCTGTGTTTACGGTGTGGGTAATGTGTATATCACACAGCTAGCCTCCTGGCAAATCTCTGTGGGTATGATGTAGTCATTAAAAAAATGATATGGGCGGGTGTGTATGTGTCAGTGAAAACATTACCAACTGGAGGTACAGTGTTGAGTAAACAATGACTGAGATGTCTGTGGGTCTTCCTGGACTAGATTGGCTGGAAGACTGCCTTAATTATGTCACCAAATAGCTTGGAATGTGAAAAATGGCAGTGAAAGGATAACTAACTCACCACAGCTTGATATCGCTTCTGAACTACAAATACAGTATTCCATATCAAAGCAAATATCTCTAAATGTTTGGTTAGAAATATTAAGCTGTGAACTTTAAGAAGATAATTCTATTTCCACAAAGTAAACTGATAATGGAAACACGTCAGGATTCATAATACAAGTAAGATGGTGTTTATGGTACTATCACACCAGCAAGGACTAAAAAAGGCAAAGTGTTTGGGATTTCCTGGTTTATACTAAGGCTCAGATCTCTGCTGTCCCCGTGATATGCTACCTCAGAACTAGAGAAAGCCACCAAGACGTAGAAACACCATTTTCTATTAACTTGTTTTGTTATGACTTGTGTAATATGTCTAGCCCATCTTCACTCAAGTCTGTCTGCTTGAAATTTGTGGATGCACATGGGTGTGTATGTGTGTAGGGCTCTAATGGTATGAATTTCTACTTACTAGTGTCTGTGTACCTGTAATTATATTTATATCCATATTTGCATGCATATCAACCCTTCAATTACTTTACTATAAGACACGTCGCAACTTTGACCTGCTGGCACAAATAATCACCTTGAAGAGCGTGTAAAAATATGACAAGGAACAGCCACAAAACCACCTGTAAAGAGCCAAAACCAGGAAGATTGCATCTGATGAGTTGAAACTAGTGACCGGCCATGGTTGCATACTGACTTCCAAGCTGAGAAGCATGGAAAAACAAATGGGGAAAAAGAAATAAGAGAAAAGAGAAGCAGGCAAATTTTAAAGAAGCAGAAACAAGAAACGAGGGCAGCAAAGTACAGAGAACTTCAGTAATAAGCATGATGACATATGAAGTGTCCTTGGGTAAAATGAGAGCCAGGGTGGGAATAGAATTATGGATTTTTAAGGATTTCTTCAAGTTCATTAGGCTGGAACCCTTTTTAATGTATCATGACTATGAGGGAGGAGGCAGAAGGAATACCTGAGCCGCACGGTAATCTAGATGGAGGGGCACACTGAATATCATTCCCCATGACTCTCCGCCTGGCATCTCTGAGGCCATCAGTTTGTTAGTATCATTTCTTTAGACTTGTGCAAACCCATTCAAACTTATTAGGCCCTTCGCCATGCTTGTTATAAAGACTGGCTGCAATATTCATTTTATATCTCAATAACTGTGCCTGAATTGTAAGAAGATTTCCAAAAGATGGTGGCAGTATGCGATAGTCACCCAAATGAATTCCAAGGTGTAGACTTCTCCTAAGATTCACGTCATAGCTTTCTGTTTTTTAGTTTGTTTGTATGTTTGTTTTAGAGACAGAATTCTGCCGTGTCACCCAGGTTGGAATGCAGTGATGTGATCCTGGCTCACTGCAGCCTCAAACTCCTGGGCTCAAGTGATCCTACTGCCTCAGCCTCCTGAGTATCAGGGACCACAGGCTTGCTGTAGCTTTCTGTTGAAGCCTATCAGAGAAACTTTGTGCCTATCACTTTCTTCTCATTAAAAAGAAGTATTAAATCCACTAACATAAGTCACATTTAACCATTTAAGAGTGTGATTTGGTACAAATTTTAGTATAAGGGTAAACTGTTGAAATACAGACATGTACCTTTTCCCTCCCTTAAAAAGAATCCTGTACTGTTCTGACTGTAGTTTTTACCAAACTTAATCCAGTGCTCAAAACATGATGGATGTATCATTCTTTATAACCAGTCATCAACTTTAGCTTTGAATTAACGCAATCCTAGCAATTTGGTTCTTACCAAATTGTTTCTCTTGTGAGCCCTGATTGGCCGCTTCTCAGGAAGAGGAAAGGTTTTTGGGTGTCTTTCTAGTTCTTATATTCAGCTCACGAAGTCTTTTTTTCCCCCTTGGCTTTCTGCTGTAAGATTTTGGTTTTCTTTCTCTACAGATGAAAAATATAAACTACACTGGCTCTCTGGGAAACAGACAACTTTTTATGTCAGTTTCAAACAAAAACACACAGGCACTGCTCTTCTTTCTCCCTGTAGGTCTCTCGGGAGGTCGTGGAATTGACCCTGCCTAGGTGGGGTTCAGCCTAGTATCTAGAACCTACCTGCACATCTGAGGTTACTCAGGGGAGGTGCTAGGAGCATCAACATAAACACTTCATATGCAGAATGCCTCTGATAATGTGTTTCTCAGAACAGAACAAAACACGCTGTTCGAAGAGCATCAAGTGAGTTTTCCTGCTGTACTTGAGAGGCAATTCCAACCATAACACAGCATGAGACTGTCAGGTGTGCTGTCAGCCCAGCATACACATGAACAGCAGAGCTGACCAAGGGGTAGGACTGAAGCCCTCCTGAGCTGCTGATGATTCTACTGAAAGACTTAAGGACAAAGTATGAGGAATTCACGCTGACCTTAGCGGAGGCCGGTGTGGGGCTGGGAAAAGGGCTGTGTGCTCTCAGTCACTCTTGCGGCTTCCTTTTTGTTCCATTCTTGTCACTCCAGTTCAGGCCCCCATCGCCTTATCTAGGAAATTATCACTGTGACCTTTGAATTTCTTATTCTCTTTCAGGAAAAAAAGCCAGTGTCTTAACCACGACCTGCAACACAGCGTGATTTGGCCTGCTGTTATCATCTGACCTCATCTCTACTCCCCCACACTGGCCCCTGGCCACTCCTTAGCATCTGACATCCTCATGCCTCTGAGCTTTGCACTGGCTGTGCCCTTTGCCTAGAATGTTTTTCCCTCAGATATCCACGTGGTAAACTCTCTCACTTCCTTTGGGTGTTTGTCAAAATGTTCAGTGAAACCTTCCCCGGCTCACCTGTCTACAACTTCAATCATCTCCTGCTCTTGATGTTTCTTATCTCCCTTTCTCTCTTTGATTTTCTTTTTAGTACTTATTTCTATCAATATTTTATATACTAATCTCTCTTGTTTGTTGTCTGTCTCTCACAGGAGAATATAAGTTCTATGAGATCAAAACAATTTTTCAGGGCTGGGCACGGTGGCTCATGCCTGTAATCCCTGGTTCTGTGTGTTTTCTCTCCACTCCTGCAACTGTTCCCAAATAAATATTCCAAGGTTTAACCAACTTGTAGACACAGGTGGCATCACATGAGCCACACTAATACAGATGCAACTGTTTTTTAACTCTATGCAGTCTACGTAAGACCTCAGTCTTCTGCAAAATAGCCCTTCCGTCAGATAGTCCTGTGAGTCCCCAGAAGATATCTGATGTGTGCTCACAAAAATATTATAGTTGTTCAGCTATAATTGTCATGCAGCCTCTATGCTTTCTTTTTCTTTTTCCTTTTTTTTTTTTTTTTTTTTTTGAGACAGAGTCTTGCTCTGTCACCCAGCCTGGAGTGCAGTGGCACAGTCTCAGTTCACTGCAACCTCCACCTCCTAGGTTCAAGTGATTCTCATGCCTCAGCCTCCTGGGTAGCTGGGATTACAGGCGCCCGCCACCATGCCCAGCTAATTTTTTGTATTTTTAGTAGAGACAGGCTTTTGACACGTTGGCCAGGCTGGAGTTGAACTCCCGGCCTCATGTTCTGGGCCTCGGCCTCCCAAAGTTCTGGGATTGCAGGCGTGAGTCACCGCACCCAGCCGCACTATTTTTTCCCTATTGTGGGCAGAGAGCTTCCGTTCCTCAAACAGTCTGAGGGCGCCTCATTACTGTTGCTTTTGGGATTGCTTATTGCAAGAATGTCTATGTCCCGGTGGGGGTTTTGTCTCCTAATGTTTCCGAAGCCACCAATTCTCCAGACTGGGGCTGGTTGAGGGGTTAAGTGGGGAGAGAGTCCTACCTCAGAAGCCCTTTCTCCTTTCTTCCCTCCCGTTTTCCTTTCAGAATAACTGTGTTAGGCGGTGTTCTTGGTTCTCGGTGCTGGAGTATAGCAGCATGGAAACACACAGAGAAATCTCTACCTCTCTGTAACTCTGTAATTTTGAAACCCATGGCTTCTGGGGAATAGTTCTGTTTCCCCTTCTCTTGCAGCTCCTCATGAGACAGCTCCTCTGGCTTCTTAACACAGCCAGTGTACCTACTTCCCAGGTTTGAGGGCATCCTACTCTACCTGCCAGCAACCCCCAGACACACTGTTCAAACCTCCACACTCAACCACCAGCTTTGAGCCCAGTGACTTCTGTACATAGACACCCAGGAGCCCGGAATTGTCCCGCAGTGGACATGCCAAAGCAGGTCTCCATGCCTTTTCAGAGGCATGGGTGCCTACTACATAAAGAGACTTCAGATCTTTTTCCTGCTTGAATGCCTTTGATTTTTTTGAATATCCATATTTTAAGCCCAAATTTAAGACTTTGCTTTCTCTGCTAGACCCTTTTGACTGGCTCGGCCTCAGATTTTGCCCTCCTCTAGATGATAGCTTTTCTTGTCTGGGCTGTTGTTGAGCGTGTAGCCATGTGTGGCTCTCTCCTGTGAATGGCCTCTTCTACCAAGTCCCTCTTGTCTCCTGAAGTAGCTTGCCAGCTCTTGCAAGGACAGAAGCTTCCTCCTGTTTATATCCTGTATAGCACTCTCATAGTCTTATACACATAGTGATGGTTAAAATAATTGGTGGACTAAATTTCCATAAATATATTCTGGAAAAGTCAGCAGTAACAGATTGTTTCAGCCATATGGAATCTTCTCTTATGTAGGATACCTCAAACCATCATGATTCCAGATCCCTGGCATCTACAGATTCAGGAGTATTGGTGTATATCTGAGCATTGCATGAGTATTTTGGTGTATCCTTTGTAAGAGTCTTCAACCCAACTTCTAGTTGTTCCTACTGCTTTTCTTTCAGATATTCTGAGATATTTTTGGCATCATCCCTTATCAACGGTGTTGGTTGTTGGGGGCTATCGCAGAAGGTTTCAGCCCTTACCAAATCCTTGTCTGTCCACAGATCACGTTGCACAAACACATGGGATCTTTACAAATGAACGCCTGCCCTCCAACGTGGGCCAGCACTACTCAGGGTCTGGGCTGGGACCTTTTAACATGGAGTGAGGTCTCTCTGCAATTGAACCTCTGAGGAGAGGTCTGAGTTTCCACTCGGGTCACAGACTCCTCCGGACATGTGGCATCTTTGCTTTTTGGTCTGGAATCATGAGATCCTATTGTCATAGACAAAATGAGTGATATACTGAGGATAAAAGGAGTGTGCTGGGCCAGGCACGGTGGCTCACGCCTGTAATCCCAGCACTTTGGCAGGCCGAGGGGGGTGAATCACGAGGTCAGGAGATCCAGACCATCCTGGCTAATGTAGTGAAACCCCGTCTCTACTAAGCATACAAAAAAATTAGCCAGGCATGGTGGCGGGCGCCTGTAGTCCCAGCTACTTGGGAGGCTGAGGCAGGAGAATGGCATGAACCCAGGAGGCAGAGCTTGCAGTGAGCCAAGATCCCGCCACTGCACTCCAGCCCGGGCTACAAAGCGAGACTCCGTCTCAAAAAAAAAAAAGGAGTGTGCTGGAACTTCAGCTAGCCACCCTCCTGGCTTGTCCAAAATGTTCTATATTCTTTTGAAGAAAAAGAGAAGCCTGCATTAGTGACAGTGGAGGTCAGGCTTTGGCCCTGAAATCATATTAATGGAACTTTCAGATAATGTCATTCTTCATTTTTCCTAATGCCAATTTATAGATTGCATCCCAGACTCCCCAGAGAAGTAGAACTTGCCAAGTATGCTTGTCATTTCTTCTAATTAGGTTTTTAAATAAATCAAAGAACTCTTGTTTTCATTTACCTTGGATTATACAGCAACAATGTTCTTGTGTATGTTGCCAGAGAGACACTGCCTTCTGAAAGGACACCAGATTCCTGACATTCTAAGAGCTTAGGAAGGTTCCTCCCCTCTACTTTCCTAAGCATTCCATTAGCCCCACCATTGAAGAGGAGGAAAG
Organism: Symphalangus syndactylus; assembly: GCF_028878055.3. Lineage (NCBI taxonomy): Eukaryota > Metazoa > Chordata > Mammalia > Primates > Hylobatidae > Symphalangus > Symphalangus syndactylus. The sequence goes on along the minus strand of NC_072428.2, from coordinate 127,656,685 downwards.
GACAGTGCGGCCAGGGCTGCATGGCCCCTCCTGCCTACCCATCTCCAAAATGCTGCTGTGGACTGGGCTTTGTGGTCTAAAAGGGAAGGAGAAAGGGGAGGAGGAGAGCACTCTCCTGGCCTCTCTTGCAGCCCCTTTGCCTGATTTTCAGCCTTCCCTCTGTTTCTAGTCCTCAGGGTGAATCTTCCCATCTAGGAGGCTAAGGGGTAGAGAAACCATGAGGGAGAAAGCTGGGAGGCAGCTGGGGGTAGGCCTGGCCCAGCAACCTCCTCTGTCCTTCTTCCTGGCTTCTCACCATGTGACCCTCCTCTGGCCCTTTCCCCAGCATGCCCCATCTGCCCCCTTATGCACTCACAGTATTGTTGGTTTCTGCCTGGAGCCCCTTTCCTGGCTGTCATCCCTTTGCTCACTGTGGCCTCATAGCTGGTGATTCTTTGCATTAGGCCTGGGAATTCTGGAGTGAGGTGCCATGAGCTCAGACTTTGCCCTAGTGTTCTTGGTCCTGCAGCAGCCTCTGGCCTCTGAGCTCTTCTGAGATGGGGAGACTAAGAGCGGGTTGCCATGCTGGCTCTTTTCCTACTGCCTTCCCCGTGTCCCATCTCTGGTGATTCTACCTGTCGAGGTGGGCAAGCTCAGTGGGGGCTCTTAGGACCGCAGCAGAAGCTATGTAGTCAGCAGGCAGTGCAGTTGGCCCCATTGCAGGAAGAAATAAGGCTTGCCGTGTCCCTTCTTTAGAAGAGGACAGCCAGGCTTGTTGTACCTGCTTCCTGGGTGTCAAATTTCTGACAATTGGGAATGACAGATATTTAATTTTACTTACCTTGGGCAGCATAAAGGCCCCAATCCTTTTATAAATCAGAGGCCTGTGAAAGTAGGTAACCCCAGGCCCTGAAGGACCCACCCTCTCCTCCTTTCCTCCCCTCTCCTCTCCCTTCTCTCCTACCCTTTCCCGTCTTTTCCCCTTCCCTCTTTTTCATCTTTATTTTTCATCATCATCTTTCCCTTCCTTCCTTTCTTCTTTTTCTCTATCAAACTCTCTCAACTCCCACCAGATATTCATTGTTACTTAGCAGAAATCACATACCTTGCTCAAAGGAAGAAAAAAAATAGCTTTCTTGGTACATATAGATCAGGGACTTAGGCAAGGGAGGTAGTTGGGTGGGATAGGATTCAATATTAATCTCTTTATTAGGGACAATTGTATACTCTCTACCACTGCCTGCCACTGATCCCTCTGTCCTCCTCAATCCCCATTCCCTGCTCCAGTGGTCTAAAGCTGTGACAGTTTTTCTCCCTTGCCTGCTATGAGCGGAAGATTGGTGGAGAGCTGTCACTACTTTGAATGCCAGCAGTGCCTGCAGCATGGGAAATATGTAGGATGTGTTTTCTCTTATAACCACTGTATGGCTTCTGGTGAGATCATGCCCACTATCCTAAAACCTAGCATCTTTATTATTGTGTTGTTATTTAAGTAAATGTTGGTCATGTTTTTATTAGAACAGTGTAATATAATGGAATGCGATCTATACCGTATTCCATATTGTCTTAGTTTAAACAGATATGTTCCCCCCTCTGTCCACCCCATACCATACTCCTACAAATAAGTTTCTTTTGAATACCAACACCAGCAAAATCAGGAAACCCTTAGTCAGGGTGCTTAGGTGCTGTTTGATATTTAAGGCAGTAAGCTGAATTGGCCTTTAAATTCATTGATGAGGCCGGGCGCGGTGGCTCACGCCTGTAATCCCAGCACTTTGGGAGGCCGAGGCGGGCGGATCACGAGGTCAGGAGATCGAGACCATCCTGGCTAACAAGGTGAAACCCCATCTCTACTAAAAATACAAAAATTAGCCGGGCGAGGTGGCAGGCGCCTGTAGTCCCAGCTACGCGGGAGGCTGAGGCAGGAGAATGGCGTGAACCCCGGGGGGCGGAGCCTGCAGTGAGCCGAGATCGCGCCACTGCACTCCAGCCTGGGTGAAAGAGCGAGACTCCGTCTAAAAAAAAAAAAAAAAATAAAAAATAAATTCATTGATGAGAGCAAATTATTGTTTTTTAAATAATTTTAATTTTTAAACATGTTTCATGTTCTAGGCAATATTTGTTTAAATTATGTTTTTGTGCTAGGTTCTATAACAACTATGTCCCAACGTGAGGAATAAGAGCTAACCTACTGAATGCTTCTTTTTTGAGATGGAGTCTCACTCTGTCGCCCAGGCTGGAGTGCAGTGGCACGATCTCGGCTCACTGCAAGCTCTGCCTCCCGGGTTCACGCCGTTCTCCTGCCTCAGCCTCCCGAGTAGCTGGGACTACAGGTGCCCGCCACCATGCCTGGCTAATTTTTTTGTATTTTTAGTACAGACGGGTTTTCACTGTGTTAGCCAGGATGGTCTCGATCTCCTGACCTTGTGATCCACCCGCCTCGGCCTGCCAAAGTGCTGGGATTACAGGCGTGAGCCACTGCTCCTGGCCCCTACTGAATGCTTTTAAGTGACTTTTCTTGGTTTAATTTATCAGCTTTCATAGAGAAGTAAGCATTGGCTCATGTAAGTTATTTGGAAAAAAGTGAATATTTATAGTATTTAGAATGTCCAGATTCCTGCATCTTACCTTTGTATATAGCTGGGAACTTAAAAATGAAAAATTGCAACCTAACTAAGCACAAAATTCTATGTGTTTTGGGCAATTTCTGTCCGGAAGCTTATTATCCAGCTACTTCAAATAACTTTAACCAGTTGAAACGTAGTCATACGCCGTGAAGTCAGTGATTAAAATTTCAGATTTGCTTAAACAGTTTTCCTCAATTAAGGAACTAAAAATCTATTTACTTTTCTACTATGGCAAAAGACCTTGGACCTTTATTCAGAACTTATTTACTTAATTTTACATATGATTGTAAACTGTAATTATCTGATTTCTCAAATTAAAAGCTGTTGAGAAGCTGCCATTTAGGAAATTGAGAGCAACAAAAGACAGCAACGCTGACTCAAAAGGAGCTCTGCCCAAACAGAAGGATAGGAAAGAGAAAAATGACTGTTCTTTGTAGTACAGTGCATCATGTTGTAGTCTTTATGAAGAAAAATTTAGAATATGGTTTATATATTCTGCCTCAAAAGGCACATAAGTTCGTAATACATTTTAAGAGGATCTTTTAAAAATCAATATAGTTCAGTTAAAATCAGTTTCATAACTTACAGCACTCGACTCCATATATTATCATCTGCAGAACGTTGCACTTCAGTTTTTCCATATGAATGATGTTAGTGTATTTACATGACGTTCCAGAAGGCTGAGAGATAGCGTATCTTAACACACCGGTTCTCAAATTCTTCTAGCCCAGATCCCTTGTGCAAAAGATGTTTTGACTCAGAATCTGATTTGTAAAACAAAGAAAGGAGGAGGCATTCCATTTCATTGAATGCATGAGGCTTCCTGAGTTTTCTCCGTGTCTTCCTTCCATCCTCAGTGACTTTCATAGCAGACTAAGAAATCCCTGGAACTCCATAGAACTTAATGCAGACCGTAGTGTCAAGCACGAAGCTAGACTAGGACAGGAGTTATTGGCAAGGAGGGAGGCTTTTCAGGCATCCTTAAATCACAGCCTGTAAGTGGTTGCCTACCTGTGGTAATATTGCTTTGCTTATCCACAATGTAATTTACTAGGAGTTTCATGGGAAATGAATAGATTAAAATCAACTCCAGTTTCCTTTGTGTCACTATAACTCTGATTAGCAATGTGACTCAAATGCCCCATGCATTTTCCACAGGTGCTGCCAAAGCAGTGATTCGCACCAGGATATCCATAGGAAACAGAAGGGAAACCATGATTTGCTTATGGGTGCTCTACCCTGTAGAGCAAAATAGAATTTTTTGATTGTTCTTTTGATTGCTACTGCTGTGCTACTACGATTACGACTTCATGTTTTCTTGTTGTTCCTCCCCCTCCTTCTTTTTCTCTTCTTCTTCTTTTCTTTTTTAGTAGTAGAACAAGACACTGTTCAGTAGTGTAGCTAGATGCTTTGGTTTCTTTTATCATTGTTATGTGCAAAAGCAATTGTAAACGTGTTTCATGTGCTACAGCATGTTCTTCCCTCAGGAAGAGGAAATCCAAGAGTGATAAAAGCATCTGCAAGCAGAGTAAAGGAATTTCAGTCGGTGGATTTCTTCTACAAGTTTCATGGCAGCGGTACTGCAGTGTTTTAGATTCTTTGTAGGTGGCTGATAATGTGTAAATGCCCCATGTTGAATGAATGCAGCTGTCTAAGACCTATGAGGCTGCAGTTTCTTTCCTAATCCTACCCCTCCAAAGTGGTGGTTTGCAGCCCTTCCAGTCTCTGGCTGCAGCAATGCTTTATTTCTTCTCACCTACCTGACACAATTGACTCAAAAATTATACCTCAGCAGGGGAAACCACTCCTCGGAAGGGGAAGGTTGCCAGCAATCTCTAAGAGGACAGGAACTCAGGACCTTTCACACTTGGATGCTTTGATAGACCATCTGACAGATAGGCTTAGTTATAGTACATTTCTTTCAGGCTCAAACACAGAAATTATTCATACAAATCCTCCTTCCAGTCTGTCCTTTATAGAGAGGGCTGAACTTTCCTATCTTAGATCCTGCATGACACTGGCAGTCATGAAATGTAGATTGTGCTCATTCATCTCTCTCCATGCAGTCCATTTTTTATCGTTAGAGAAAAAGATAAACTTTAAAAAGTTTTATTTCATTATAATTTTAAACTAGTACTGACTGTCAGAGAGGCCGAATTGTGTAATGCTTATAAGCACGAGCTCTGAAGCCAGACCACCTGGCCCTGCTGTGCCTTAATTTGCTGACCTTGGGCAGTTTTCTCATCAGTAAAATTGAATTAAGAATAGGACCTGTTTCATAGGGTTGTGAGGGTTAAGTGAACTACCATTTGTGAAGTGCTTATGAGAGCACATAGCAAATACTATATTCCTATTAGCAGCTTTTCCTGCTTTTGTTGCTATTCTTATTGTTTCCTGGGCGTAAAAGCTGAACTTGCCTTCTTTTACTTCTGGAAGATTTGGGCAGAAACCGAAGTAACTTAGTCTAGACTCATGCCTGGGATAGAAGCCTAAAATGACTGGCCCCTGGAAATCTAGACTCTTTGGCAATAGGGACAGAATGCCTGTTTTCAACTTAGATCTAAGTTTGGATGTTGGTCTTGTCCCTTAGCTACTTGAGTGATAATGTAGAAAATATTTTAAAATGGAAGAGAATAATGCCTGTATTGTAAGGTTCTGAAAGTGAGAACGAAGAGCCAGTTCTTATTATATGCTCAAAATATTGGAGCTATTATTATTATTATTATTTGAAGAGACAATCTAGCCCACCCTAAGTCATGCAGATATGGAGCTACTTGGTGAGTGGAGAGACTGTTGATAAAGTTTGTCAGTTTATTTAATATTTAAGATGAAGTTTTAAATTTGCTTTGTAATAGAAATAATTACAATATTTGCTGTATTTATGTATATATTATATATGCCCACTTTAATATTAGGGAAATCTTCAGAATAGACTGTTAACATTTCTTTCTTGTCTTTTGAATTGAATGTTGTAGAAATCAGCTCTCAGGAGGAAGTGTGCAGTCTGTAAAATCGTCGTCCACACCGCCTGCATTGAGCAGCTAGAAAAGGTAAGAGCGCGCCCCCTGCTGCGGTTTTGTTACATTGCAAGTATTTGGTCTTCAGAGGCCCGGTGTAAATTTCTAGTTCCAACTATTTGAAAACAATGCCCTTAAAAAAAAAAAAAAGCTGGAATTCCAACATTATTATCAGATTAATAACGAAAAGACAATGTTTAAGGGTCATTCACTCTCTTGTTTGCTGAAGTGTAATTTGATATCATTTTACGTTGACTCTCGGGAAAAGGAATAACACAGTTAGATGGAAAAGCCTGGTGTGCACTGATTCTCTTATTATATCATCTCAGTTCAAGCATTACTATTCACCCATAGGCTCTTCCATAAGCTGTTTAAGAAGGAAGAAATTCCATAAGCTCTTTATAATTGTTGTTCACATATATCTGACTTGTGTGGTTTACTTCTTCCCAAAGTGCCTGCAAGGGAGTGAGCCACGCTGGAAGCCGGCTCTCACTCTGCTGGGGCCGTACTCCTTTTGTTGCTGCTCAAATGTGTGGGTGGGACTGGAAGTGACATCCCGGTGGTGGTGTGCCTCCAGAATAAGTGGATTCGGCAAAGTCCATTTATTTGTCATTTAGGGGATGGGAAAGGCTCCAATAGTGAGTTGCCTGCCATCCTCTTTCCTTTCACACTTCCTACTCCATTTTAATGTGTGTGTTTCTCTGTGTATTATCTATGTTCTTGAGCTGTCAGGGGTAAATGCATTGAAATATTTTAGTCCCCCATGACATTCATTTAGTTTCACTGACATGACCAGTTGATCCTAGCTGATACCTTGTGGCAATGACTACCAACATGTTGTCTTAATATTTTTTTTCTGCCCCAGCTTCACTTACTCATCTCTGCCTTCATTCTTTTGCTCCTTTCACTTTATCGAGTAGCTAACCAAGATGTCAATGTGCCTACTAGGAGACCTCCACATCTAAAAGAAAAGCAGTGCTGAATCTTTTTATAAAGAGTAACTCTGGGCTGGGCGTGGTGGCTCATGCCTGTAATCCCAGCACTTTGGGAGGCCAAGGCAGGCGGATCACGAGATCAGGAGATGGAGACCATCCTGGCTAACATGGTGAAACCCCGTCTCTACTAAAAATACAAAAAATTAACCAGATGTGGTGGCACACACCTGTAGTCCTAGCTACTCGGGAGGCTGAGGCAGGAGAATTGCTTGAATCCAGGAGGCGGAGGTTGCAGTGAGCTGAGATCACACCACTGCACTCCAGCCTGGGTGACAGAACCAGACTCCGTCTCAAAAAAAAAAAAAAAAAAAAAGAATAACTCTGTTGTCTTTGAATAATCATCATAATACTAAAAAAACTCAAGTTTATATTTTCTACTTTTACAATCGGAAACCTAGCTGGGTAGTTTCAGCTGCCAATATCTTTCCTCTGGCTCTTTCTTATCTCAGTTTCTCAAATTTGTGGTGTAAGAGCATTATCGTTTAAAGATACTTAGATTTCATTTGTGAGAATGAAGGAAAGGGGTTGGAGATATAGAATCACCTGGGATCTCTGTTGATTATCTAATGTGATGATTTCAAAAGACTAAGAAGAGTATTATTCCCTGTTCTTTGGAGGTTTTGCTTTTCAGTCTTGATATCTGTCACTGTTTTTTTTTTTTTTCCTCGGGTAATTCAGTCCAGTCTGATGCTTATCTCTAATATAATATACTTTTCTTTTTGATTGACAGATTAATTTCAGATGTAAACCAACATTTCGAGAAGGAGGCTCAAGGTCACCAAGAGAAGTGAGTATTTCAGAGCTTGATTTCAAGTATCACCTTTGATTTCTTGTTGATTCAGTGGATTCATAGATATTCACCAGGGAATAAAAAATAAATTACATCTCTGTTGCACACCAATTTTTTGTTAATGCATCAATAGATACAATCAATAAAATCTTCAAGTCTTTTCAACATGTGCACACTGGACTTTATTCTCACAAATGTACTGGGGAGTTAAGGTCTTACCAAATGAACCAGAGACTAGAGGAAGGTGGTAGTGATAGAATTGAAGGGGTAAGAAAGAAATAGACTTTTATTATTTATTTATTTAGAGACAGAGTCTCGCTCTGTTGCCACCTCTTCTGGTTGATTTTAAGTGCATTTTTCAATTTTGAGTGGGTATAAGCCATTCATGGGGCAGCACAGTAACTGGTTATCCCTGTAAGCCCTGGAGTCAGATGGTCTGCTTTCAAAACCAGCCTTGATGCTGTGTGGTCTTGGGCGTCTCACCTAAGTTCTCTAAATCTCGTGTTTTCATTTGTTAAGTAAATAAATAAATACATCATAAGCTAGAACTCTATTCAGTTCTCAGTCCCTGACCCTCCAGTCTGGTCATGAAGATAAACAGGTAAAGAGGAAATTAGAATGAAGAGTTGTTACTGATGTGTTAGTGGGAAGCAGAGGTATGACAAGAGGAGACAGCACTTATTTGTTCATGTTTTATTTAGCAGAGATAGCAAGCACAGTTCAGGCAAAGATGGAGAAGGCAGGGAGGGTTCTCAGCCTTCCGGTGTTATTCTGGACAGTTTAGCTCCAGGCCCAAAGTTGCACTCCCCAATCAGTGAAACAAATCCTGCAATGAACAGAACCTGTCCTCCTAGAATGTAGTTCAGCCTGCCCAGCAGTCACTCACAGCCTCCCAAACATTACCGTCTTGTACGGTATCCTCCTTAAGACAAAGTCTGGTAAAAATGATTTCTGATAAGCATACTTTCTCAGGGAGGCAAGGTTCAGTTCCACTTACAAATTTACCCCTTGGAAACCTCCCCAGCTGGTCTACTCCTCAAATCAGCTCTGTGTAGTAACAAATACGAAAGAGAGGAAAGGGGTCAGAGAAGGGGCTTCCTGGAAGAGGCGGCAATTAAGCTGAGACCTTAAGGAGCTAACTAAGTTAAGTGAGAGGAGGGTGGTTAGGAGGTGAGTGGCGAGAGCCTTCTGGATAGAAAGAAGAGCACACAAGTCCAAGTGAGAGAGGGTGTGCTGAGTAAGACATGAGATCTGAGATAGCAAGAGCTGGACCGTGAAGGTCCTTGTAAGCCATGCTGCAAGTTGAGTGTTTTATCATCAGGATAGTTGGGAGGCGAGCATTAAACTACTTTAAGCCAAATATTGTTCAGGCTGCAGTGTGGAGGAAATACCATGCAGTTCAAGAGTTGGAGGCATAGAGACAACTTTCAGAAGTCATGCTAGTAATCTAGGCAAGAAATAATGGTGACATGAACTAAGAATAATGTTGGTAGATATGAGTTTGAAGGAAACAAAATTGACAGGATGTAGTAATTGATTGGATTTTGGACATGAGAGGAGCCCAGACTAAACCAAGCTACTGCTAAGCGCACGCACACGCGTGCGCACACACACACACGCACACACATGCACACACACACACACACCTGAAAAACTGATTAGATGTTGGAAAATGAGTTGATTTGAGGATGGGGTGGGGAGGTAATGAGTTTTGTTGTAGAACTGTGAAGTGTGAGGGATCCATGTTGTCCTCAACTGGAGATGCCCAATAGAAGGTTGAGTGGGTATATGAGTTTGGAGCTTATGAGGAAGACTGGGCTGGAGGTCAGGCATTGTGAGTTATAAGCGTATTTACACAGCAATGAAAGCTGTGGGAATAGATGAACGTGGAGAGTGAGAATAGGAGATATCTGAGAACGATAAACATTTAAAGAGAGTTGATGGAAAAAAGACAACATAAATATGAATGCTATAATTGTTAGTGACAATGCAAAAGGATTGGGAGAACATGTGGAAAGAGAGTAGTTTGGGACGGAGGTTATAGAAAAAGAAAAATATAGTTGTTCCCATCAGTTGTCTTTTCCCACTGTGTTTGTGCAGCATGGCAGCAATAGGAAGGTTGTGGGCCATGTGCAGGGTGAGGAAAGCAGGAGAAGAATGATAGCGCTGTGGTGCCTCAGTGCCACCCAGAGTGCAGACAGTGTGGGCCAGAAAATAACTCAGCGGTGACTCAATTGAAGGAGGTGCTTTATTTAGGAAACTAGAAGGGATAGTTTCATGTTTAGATGGAGTTTATGACTTTCCAACCAGGGGATTCATATACCCACCTTTAGCTTCCTGACCTCCAATATGTATCTCTCTCAATTGATAGGTCAGTGTGGAGGCAGGGGAAGAGAGAGAGAGAGAGACAATTTTAATCGTGCGATTTTTCTAATACAAGATGCTTTTGGTTTTCATTAGTCTGTACCACTTCTCTGAAGCTAGACCTTCCATAAGGGTTTTGGATATTCTCCCTTGTCTTCTTATCAAGGACTTGAAATTCCTTCCTTGTATATATTTTCATCCCCTCATTTCTAGATAATGTCTATCAGCATAAACACGCTCTAATAATTTCTATCAAAAAAAAAAAAACAAAAACATTCCTTAGCCACCAACTGTGTCTTACCTACTGCTCTAATTCGCAGTTTTGTGTCACTGCTGAACTTCCAGAAAGTGTTAACTACATAAATTATTTTCAGTATGTCACTTTCTAGTCATTGTAACCTGTTCTGATCTGATACCTACTCTACCCATTTACTGAAATTGCTTCTTTTTTCAGTGTTGCCTATGATGTCCCATATGCTAAATGTATTAGATATTATTTATTTTTCTGTTCTTTCCTTATCCAGTCTCTCAAAAATATTCATGATATACATATTCCATCCTTCTTGGAATGCTCTCCTCTCTTGGCTTCTCACATCACCCTTTCCTAATTTTCTTCTTCTTTCATCAGATGGCCCTTCCTATCCTTTTTCATTGCTTGCTCCCCCAACCTCTGCAAATCCCTCTGAGCTTAGTTCTTTTCTATGTTCTCTTCTCTCTGCCCACTCCTGTTAGAAGAGCTCATCCAGTCTCATGGCTTTAAATACCATGTGGGCTGACAACTCCTAACTTTACATTTCCAGTCTGCCTTTCTTGGAGTTCCACTTGGCATGTCTTTTGAATGTATCACAGTCATCTCAAATGTAATACATCAAACACTAGACTATTTCCATCGCCATAAAAATGATTTAAAAAAAATCTTAACACACCTCAGGAAATGAGATGGCTGTTGATCTGACTTCTCAACTGAGAAAACTGGGGGGTCATGTTTATTCCTTCTCTCATAGACTCCCCACATCTAATTCATTTGCCCATCCTTTCAATTCTATTTATAAAATATATTTCAAATCCATCCAGTTGTCTCCAATTCTGTTATCAGCACCTTAAACTAAGGTACTGTGACCTCTCCCCTTTGACCAAATCAATAGCTTCATGATTCTTCAGTTTTCACTTTCAATCCGCCCTTGATTTAGAGGATTGATCTTTGAAAATGAAAATCAGATTATTAGGTTGGTGCAAAAGTAATTGAAAGTAATGACAAAAACTGCAATTACTTTTGAACCAACCTAATATAATTTTCCCTGGCTTAAAACTCTCCATTGGTTTCCATAACTCTTAGAGCAAAAGCGAACCCTCTGTCTTGGCACGAAAAGGTCCACATCGTCTGGTCCCTGCCTGCCTTTCCAGCCTCCTCCATCTCCCACATGGACTTTCTTTCCATTTATGAGGCATATACCAAGATATTCCGCACCTTTGGATATTTGTGTATTTCATTACTGTACTGAAAATCTCTTTGCGTGACTGTTTCTTACAGTTAGGCCTCAGTTCAAATATCCCCTTCAGCCATTGTCTTAGTCTGTTTAGGCTGTTGTAATGAAATACCATGGACTGGGTGGCTTATAAGCAACAAAAACTATTTCTCACAGTTCTGCAAGCTGGAAGTCCAAGATCAATGTGCCAGCGTGGTCTAATTCTAATGAGGGCCCTCTTTGCGGTTGCAGACTGCCACCTTCTCATTGTATTCTCATGTGGAGGAAAGAGGATGAGAGAGCTTCCTGGGGTCTCTTTTATAAGGACCCTGATTGCATCCATGAAGAGTCTACCCTCATTACTTGATCACCTTTTAAACACCTCACCTCCTATTACCATTGCATTGGGGTTTAGGGTTTCAACATACAAATTTTGAGGGAACACAAACCCCAGTGCTTTGCAGAGGTCTTCCTTTACAACCACCTTTAAATACATAGCATATTGTTCTTTATCAAAGTATCTTGTTCTTTCTTTTCAGGGCACTTTGTATACCATAATAATTTATGCATATTACTGTTTGCTTGTCTAAAGAATATCTCCCTTCTTTAGTGTAAATTTTGGGAGATCACTCATAGATTTTGTCCTAAATTAATTGCACCAAAACACAGAGTATGTGATTGATGGATCTCTGCTGACTGAATGCATTTACAAAGGTATTCATTTCTCCCAAAATGTTTAGGAACTCTTAGTCTAAAAGGACATTTTGAAGATGAAACTTATGACTCACTGACTATGACCCATTTGATATTCTTAATTAAAAATTAAGAATTCTTACTACTACTAATTTAGATGTTTATTTAGTAAATGAAAGAACATTTGCTTTAGAATTCATTTGGCTGTAGTTCAAATTATACCGCTGCTTCTTTTCCACTAAGTGGTAAGAGTCTCTGGAGCACAGACTGTTGGTCACTATGCCCTGGCATTTGCATAGTGCCTGACATGTGACAAGTTTTAAATAAATATTTGTTGGAGTCATCTAAGTTGAATCTTTCCGGATCTCCTTTTTCTTAGTCATAAGCCATAACGGATTGGGTTAAGATTTCTAAGATCCTCTCAAACTCTATGAAATATATGTATATACATATATATATATGTATATAATTTTTTATTTCTATAGATTTTTTGAGGATCAGGTGGTATTTGGTTACGTGAGTAAGTTCTTTAGTGGTGATTTGTGAGATTTTGGTGCATGCATCACCTGAGCAGTATTTACCAAACCCAATTTGTAGTCTTTTATCCCAGTTCAACTGGCTGTTTGAAAATAGCCAAGCAATTGTATTGTGTATTTTTGCTAACAATACTGAATATAAGCCCTGAAATAATGCATTACCAATATTTTAACACCTGTAAGTAATAGCCCTTTCCTTGCCCAGTACCTGAAGTTGTTTATGAATAATTCAGAAGTTATTGATGAGCAATAAAAAGGTTTTATGGTGTCAGAAGCCTTGCTTTGCTATCTTAGCAACAATATATCAACACTCACATTTGCAGTATTAAGGATCCTGAGTCCAGCGTCAGTTCAGCAACTTAGGAGCTCTTGGTCAAATGGTCAGAAGAGAAGAGTGTGAGAAATTAAAGCACTTGGTATATGAGGATTAGAATAAATGATTCTATAGTAACTTTTTTTCCTTATCGATGAAGGCAATTGATGATCCTCCCCTCCTCCATGGTAACTGTGTGATTTAATCGTCAAAGAAATTAGGTGGATAATTACATTCAATTCAACACACATGTATTGGATGTTTACTTTGTTCAAACTATAATTAAGCAGCAGTAGAATAAATTTATATTCGGCCTAAAAAGAACTCTGAACAGAAGGATGCTGGACATCTCAAATCACAGAGCTGTAGTTTGGAGACAATTACTCATTTTCTTCTATGATAGTGATTTTGTATAAGTTAGTTTATCAATCCATGCCTTAGTTTTTGGCTTATTTTCTAGGAAGGATGATATTAAAAATATTTAACAAATGGTAGAGCCATAGAGAGTAATATTTAAATAATAATTTTTAAATGTTCTTTCTTATTCCCCGACTAAACTATATGATATTCTACATCTGCTTACCAAATTATATACAGTAGTCCACTCTTATACATGATTTTGCTTTCCAAGGTTTCAATTACCCAAGGTCAACCACAGTCCAAAAATATTACATGGAAAATCCCAGAAATAAACAATTCGTAAGTTTTAAATTGCATGCTGTTCTGAGTAGCACGACGAAATCTTGTGCCATCCTGCTCTGTCCTGGGATATGAATCACCCCTCTGTCCAGCATATCCACTACCTGCCCATTTGTCACTTAGTAGTTTTCTCAGTTATGAGATTGAAGAATCATTGTACATGTAAAGTTTGGTACTATCCCTAGTTTCAGTCATCCACTGGAAGTCTTAGAACATATCTCCTGGGAAGAAGGGATAACTGTGTGTTGCAGTGCAAATGATGAAGTCAGTGTTAAGATTTCTAAATAATTGTTGATTTATGGAAAGCGTTGGCTGACTCTTTTGAGTAGAGCTGTCACTTGCTAAATGATCCCATGAGTCAGCCATGATTTCACACAGGTAATTGCATCAAATGTTTCCAACATGTTTCTTCTTAAATTGATAGTCATTAGGTGATTTATAATCTCAATAACTACAGATTTTTTCTGAACATCAATGATATTGTTCATTTTCTCTCAGCTTCTGCTACACTAACAGCAATTATATTACATTTTTCTATTCTGTATGATACTGTCTGACATTTTTATATATTCAATATTTCTACTACTGACTGTCATTGAAATCATTTGTTGGTATGTCATGTTGAAGTAGCATGAGCCCTGTCTTGCAGAACAGAGGAAAGGCACAGTGACACAATGGTAAGACCACAGATTCTGCTGCCAGTCTGTCTGGGTTTGGACCCTCACTTTGACCTTTACATTTTGAGTAACCCCTTCTATGCTTTAGTTTCCTTATCTGTAAAATGAGAATGATGTTGACCATTCAAGTCAAACCCTCTGATAATGTGCCCTACTATAGTATGAATTGGGATATGCTGCAGTTGGCAGCTGGCTCCGGTTCTCCCTAACCCTTATTCCTAAGCAGGCAGTGGACTAAGGTTCTCATCTTATCTGTTGAGTAGGCAGATGCTAAAGGTGTCAGCAGTAGCCTCAGCTGCAAAGTAAAGAGGTAGAGGGTCCAGTGCCTTCATCCTCAGTAGAATTTTTGCACTGAACTGATGGGATAGATACTGATAACTGGGCAGGTTATTCTGGAATTGCCGTCACTTTCTTGAAAGCCACAGCCAGCCACAGGACCCAGGATTGTCCATCCATGTGGATATTAAGATTGTACAATCACCACCAGCTGGGCCCAGCCCAACATTCTGAGATTCTTTGGGGGAACCAGTAACATTGCTCAGACAACATGATTTGTTTTTAGAAGAGAGAAATCACTGAAATAGGATCCTGGAGACCTATTATGTCAGAAATTAACATTATAATTGCTTAATAATGAGGAGGTAGAAGTGGTCTCTCATGTTGAGGGGATGCAAGGGAGGAGTCAGAGAGATGGTAGGGGCACTAAACTGCAGTTTCCCAATCAACATATATTTCAGTATTTCAACAACTCATAGGATTTTACTGATACATTCCAACTAAGTGGCATCTCATGAAAATTCTCATGAAGATTAGAAGATTTATTACTTATAAAATATTTTTTTAAGTGTATGGCTCACAGTACTCAACAAGTGTTAGTTATTAGCTTCTTTCTTAGAACAATCTAAGCTTGTGTCTTTGTTTTATTAAACTGTGGTAGTAGGAAAAGTGAGACAAACATTAGACTAAATTGTGGGACCATTGTACTTATTTATATCTGATTATAGTTAAAAGACCATTATTCCTCCAGGGTCTTTGTTTAGTTTTAGTTTAAGTGGATTTGACATTATTAAGAGAAATAGAGGTGGCATTTCAGTATTGATAATGCTAATGCTTATTAGTGGTTTCTTGTCACTCTGAATTTCATGCCTTGATATGTAACTTTTTTTCCCTCTACACTGATCTATTTTCTGT
This sequence comes from Symphalangus syndactylus, assembly GCF_028878055.3. Lineage (NCBI taxonomy): Eukaryota > Metazoa > Chordata > Mammalia > Primates > Hylobatidae > Symphalangus > Symphalangus syndactylus. Next base: position 127,641,338 of record NC_072428.2, on the reverse strand, counting down.
CCATCTGTACTTACTAATAGAACAGTGCCTTGCATGTAGGAAAAATTTGAATAATTGAATATATATTAAAGTGGTTTTTAAGGGCTATGGCTAGGCCCTACAATAGACATGTTAGAATTAGATAAAGTGTGTTTTCCCAGAAAAGGGCAAAAGAAAACAATGAGTACTTGAGGGGTATTGGTGTCAGAGGGCTGAATTGTTTGTAAGTTATTAGGGCTTGCCTGCATTCCTAGTCCTGAGGATGACTTTCTTGTAATGTATCCTGAGAACCAGTGGTGAATGGCGCTACTTGACTCTGCCCCAGGAGTGCTTGTCTACTTGGGAGGAAGAGGACTTTCTGTGTTTCCTACAGTCTGAGACAAAGATAGACCTTGAAAGCTAATCTGTAATAGTTCAAGGTGCCCAAGGATGGTTTAAACACAATACCATTGCAGAAACATCATTGATATGCTTATATCTCTTGTCCTTGACATCTCTTGCCTTCAGCTTTTCTCTTTCTTCACTCTATCTAGTGAATAATTCTCATGTCTATGTCTTGTATTAGGAGATCTCTTTCCGAGAGTTTGATCTACATTATCTCTAGCTAGAATGTTTGGTATAGTGCCTGCCTGCCACAGATAAAGCTCTACATACCTATTTGTTAAACTGAACTGGATGTTGTTGTTTCAGCTTCTCCCCTTCACCTTTCCACTTTTGTTTGGATATTTCTTTCACCTGCCTCAGTTACCTCCCAGCTCAAGGTCCTCTACTGTGTTCACAAGTCTGCAGAGTGTTTGACTAGTAAGACAGTAGAGTAACAGCAATCTGGTGTGGCTACTTGCCACTAGGAAGACACGGAGGGAGGGCATGAGAAGTGGAATCTACAGATATGAAAGATCTTTGGGGTTGGAGAAGTAACTTAATTTGTCCATGTAGATTCATGTTTATTGTTAAACAAGTCATACCCATAAATATTTGTTTCTGGGCTCATCTGGGCTTAGATCATGGTTTATATAAATCAATAGTATTACCACTTTAAAAAATGAATCTTGAGGTTTGCAAATTAAAATATATTCAATCAAGTGCATTAGCTCATGCCTGTAGTCCCCACTATTCAGGAGGCTGAGATGGGAGGATTGCTTGAGCAGAGGAGTTTGAGGCTGCAGTGAACTGTGATTATACCACTGCACTCCAGTGTGGGTGACAGAGCAAGACCCTGTCTATAAAAATAAATTTTAAAAAATATTCATTTAATTTTGTTTTCCCACAGAATTTTGTACGTCATCACTGGGTGCACAGGCGTCGGCAGGAGGGGAAATGTAAGCAGTGTGGTAAGGTAAGAGCCCAGCCACCTCATGGCCTCGCAGGAGGCTCCCCAGGCCTCTGCAAGCACCTGAGGTAGATGAGTCCTGTCCCCGAATCCAGTGTTCACTACATCAGTTTCTTTCTGAAAGCCCTTACTTGTCCAGGTCTCCTTAAGAGGCATTGTAGTTGTTCTAGAACTCACTGCATGAGGCAATGGTGTTAATAAAAAGAATTGGCACATTTTAAGATACATGGATGCATTCTTACAGCGAATTTCGTTGATGATTTTTGAGAATATAACTATTTTGTGAAAATACCTTCATGAAGACAACTGGCTCATCTTACTTTGGCCAGTAGCAGCAAATCAATGGGTTTGAGCAACACTACGTTTGCTAATATAAAATTGTGTTTGGGCGCAACTGTTTAGGACAACATGGTCAGAAGCTAGAAATGTGTTGCTTCCTTGGGACATTATCCAGTTCATGGAAGAGATGCCCTTTTTATTTGTGGTTATTTATATCTACCTCCTCTGTCATCATGACTGGTTATAGGCCCCTTAGGATGCAGTGCCACTTGGAAAAGTGAGCTGGAGCAAGGGGTGGGGGTGTTATGATTGTATACTATTAAATGCCATAGATGCCATGTGTCATTGACCCCAACAGATATGGGTTATAGCTTTTTCCAGTGTACAAAGATCTGCTTTAAGGATGACAGGGTACCCTGGGAGGGTTAAACTGGTGGTGAATATCACTATAAGTATGTATAGTGTGATTCACCACCAATTTAAATGACATTAATAGTAAGCTGATGGTCATCAGTAAAGGGAAGTTTTGATTTGGTGGAGAGCAAGATAATTTGGGGGGAATATATTCCTAAATAATTAATTATTCCTCTGTTTGTTTATTCATGTGAGTCCTTTGGGTCAAGCATTGGTGTGAGCTGCCCAGTGCAGCATTTTTGACAGTAAAGCAATGCAAGGAAATATTGGCTGCCTGAGGTAGGGTTGTGGAGGGTGAGGAAGGGAGACTTGGAAAAAATTACATGAATTTTGCTGTTTTGCCCAATGCCTGGGAAGAAAATATGCTGTAACCATTGGTTACGAAGGTCTTCTCTGGAAGGCTACACACCTTAGCCTCCAGGGCGTAGGCCTCCATTGTAACCAGTATTTTATCCTTCAGTTCAACCAGGTGGCTCTCAGTTGGTTCTCTTTTATCCTGTAAAGAGGATGAACAAAACAGGGTGAAAGCAGGGTGAAATAAAACAAAGTAAACAAGGAGGAAGGGGGAAGTGGAAAGATGTGTACGGATTCTTATTGGCCATCTTACGTGCCCTGGGGAAAAGGAGGTCACACCTCTACTCTCACATGACCTTTCTCTCTTGGGTCCATCAGCCTCTTCCAAGGTGTTGCCTTGGGGCTTATGGATTTTCTTTTGCTTCAAGAATCATTGACTGTAACTTTACCATAAGTGTGCATGTGTGTGTGTGCATGCATGTGAGGGTCAGAGAGATGCTGCAGCCAGGCAGGCATAGGCATTTTTTGGGTCAGAGATGTAAAGAGTAGTAAGAATCTGGATGAATAGGTCCTTCACTTTGGAAAAATATCTTCACTGGAGCCCAGTAGCTGGCACCACCTCAGTAATGTAAGCCATAATGGAGTGGGAGGGATTTTATTAAAAGAAAATCAATAAACATTTTATACTTTGAGACAAGTGTTCCCAAGTGCCATATTGCACTCTCTTCTGGCCTCTTGTTGGCATGGTCAACTGAACAGGAAGAACTGGGCTTCCTCCACCCTGAGTTGCTGTGTCTCCTTTCCTGCCATTGTTCTCAGCCAGCCATCATGCCATGTGCACAGCTCGCTGCACATCCGTGTCAGTGGAGAAGTCAGTGATCCAGCTTGTCACATCATGTTTCAAAAATATTGCACTATTATAGCCATGTCTTGTGTTTATAATCCAGCTTCTCCATGAATTCTTCAAGACACAAACAATTATGGGACGGGTGGGATTGTCTCCTTGCCACATAATAAATTACCCTTCCTTGGATTCCAGCTTCCACCCTGGATGGGAAAGCTATGGCTCTATTTCCATTTTCAGATTAAGTAATGAAAATTCACTCCAAACATTGGTGCTATACATAATTTTCATCAGTGGTGTTGTACATTCTTATTCATATTCATAGACCTCACTCCATCCCCCATGCACATGCACACACACACACACACACACACATTATTCCATAATTTACTCATTGAGATGGAGTGAAAAATAATTGCTTCACTTAGCAAAACTTTTTTTTTTTTTTCCAACTGATGGCTTGCAAACTTTACAGATTTTTTAGGAAGTGTTTATGGTTAAAGAGTGTTTGTGGTTTCCATTTCTACTTTTTTTTTTTTTTTATTATTATACTTTAGGTTTTAGGGTACATGTGCACAACGTGCAGGTTTGTTACATATGTATCCATGTGCCATGTTGATTTCCTGCACCCATTAACTCGTCATTTAGCATTAGGTGTATCTCCTAATGCTGTCCCTCCCCCCTCCCCCCACCCCACAACAGTCCCCGGAGTGTGATGTTCCCCTTGCTGTGTCCATGAGTTCTTATTGTTCAATTCCCACCTATGAGCGAGAACATGCGGTGTTTGGTTTTTTGTCCTTGTGATAGTTTACTGAGAATGATGTTTTCCAGTTTCATCCATGTCCCTACAAAGGACACGAACTCATTTTTTATGGCTGCATAGTATTCCATGGTGTATATGTGCCACATTTTCTTAATCCAGTCTATCATTGTTGGACATTTGGGTTGGTTCCAACTCTTTGCTATTGTGAATAGTGCCGCAATAAACATACGTGTGCATGTGTCTTTATAGCAGCATGATTTATAGTCCTTTGGGTATATACCCAGTAATGGGATGGCTGGGTCAAATGGTATCTCTAGTTCTAGATCCCTGAGGAATCGCCACACTGACTTCCACAATGGTTGAACTAGTTTACAGTCCCACCAACAGTGTAAAAGTGTTCCTATTTCTCCACATCCTCTCCAGCACCTGTTGTTTCCTGATTTTTTAATGATGGCCATTCTAACTGGTGTGAGATGGTATCTCACTGTGGTTTTGATTTGCATTTCTCTGATGGCCAGTGATGATGAGCATTTCTTCATGTGTTTTTTGGCTGCATAAATGTCTTCTTTTGAGAAGTGTCTGTTCATGTCCTCTGCCCACTTTTTGATGGGGTTGTTTGTTGTTTTCTTGTAAATTTGTTTGAGTTCATTGTAGATTCTGGATATTAGCCCTTTGTCAGATGAGTAGGTTGCAAAAACTTTCTCCCATTCTGTAGGTTGCCTGTTCACTCTGATGGTAGTTTCTTTTGCTGTGCAGAAGCTCTTTAGTTTAATGAGATCCCATTTGTCGATTTTGGCTTTTGTTGCCATTGCTTTTGGTGTTTTAGACATGAAGTCTTTGCCCATGCCTATGTCCTGAATGGTATTGCCTAGGTTTTCTTGTAGGATTTTAATGGTTTTAGGTCTAACATATAAGTCTTTAATCCATCTTGAATTAATTTTGGTATAAGGTGTAAGGAAGGGATCCAGTTTCAGCTTTCTACATATGGCTAGCCAATTTTCCCAGCACCATTTATTAAATAGGGAATCCTTTCCCCATTTCTTGTTTTTGTCAGGTTTGTCAAAGATCAGATAGTTGTAGATATGCGGCATCATTTCTGAGGGCTCTGTTCTGTTCCATTGATCTATGTCTCTGTTGTGGTACCAGTACCATGCTGTTTTGGTTACTGTAGCCTTGTAGTATAGTTTAAAGTCAGGTAGCGTGATGCCTCCAGCTTTGTTCTTTTGGCTTAGGATTGACTTGGCGATGCGGGCTCTTTTTTGGTTCCATATGAACTTTAAAGTAGTTTTTTCCAATTCTGTGAGGAAAGTCATTGGTAGCTTGATGGGGATGGCATTGAATCTATAAATTACCTTGGGCAGTATGGCCATTTTCACGATATTGATTCTTCCAACCCATGAGCACGGAATGTTCTTCCATTTGTTTGTATCCTCTTTTATTTCATTGAGCAGTGGTTTGTAGTTCTCCTTGAAGAGGTCCTTCACATCCCTTGTAAGTTGGATTCCTAGGTATTTTATTCTCTTTGAAGCAATTGTGAATGGGAGTTCACTCATGATTTGGCTCTCTGTTTGTCTGTTATTGGTGTACAAGAATGCTTGTGATTTTTGTACATTAATTTTGTATCCTGAGACTTTGCTGAAGTTGCTAATCAGCTTAAGGAGATTTTGGGCTGAGACAATGGGGTTTTCTAGATATACAATCATGTCATCTGCAAACAGGGACAATTTGACTTCCTCTTTTCCTAATTGAATACCCTTTATTTCCTTCTCCTGCCTGATTGCTCTGGCCAGAACTTCCAGCACTATGTTGAATAGGAGCGGTGAGAGAGGGCATCCCTGTCTTGTGCCAGTTTTCAGAGGGAATGCTTCCAGTTTTTGCCCATTCAGTATGATATTGGCTGTGGGTTTGTCATAGATAGCTCTTATTATTTTGAGATACGTCCCATCAATACCTAATTTATTGAGAGTTTTTAGCATGAAGGGTTGTTGAATTTTGTCAAAGGCCTTTTCTGCATCTATTGAGATAATCATGTGGTTTTTGTCTTTGGTTCTGTTTATATGCTGGATTACATTTATTGATTTGCGTATGTTGAACCAGGCTTGCATCCCAGGGATGAAGCCCACTTGATCATGGTGGATAAGCTTTTTGATGTGCTGCTGGATTCGGTTTGCCAGTATTTTATTGAGGATTTTTGCATCAATGTTCATCAAGGATATTGGTCTGAAATTCTCTTTTTTGGTTATGTCTCTGCCAGGCTTTGGTATCAGGACGATGCTGGCTTTGTAAAATGTGTTAGGGAGGATTCCCTCTTTTTCTATCGATTGGAATAGTTTCAGAAGGAATGGTACCAGTTCCTCCTTGTACTTCTGGTAGAATTCAGCTGTGAATCCATCAGGTCCTGGACTCTTTTTGGTTGGTAGGCTATTGATTATTGCCAAAATTTCAGAACCTGTTATTGGTCTATTCAGAGATTCAACTTCTTCCTGGTTTAGTCTTGGGAGGGTGTATTTGTCGAGGAATTTATCCATTTCTTCTAGATTTTCTAGTTTATTTGCATAGAGGTGTTTGTAGTATTCTCTGATGGTAGATTGTATTTCTGTGGGATCGGTGGTGATATCCCCTTTTTCGTTTTTTATTGCATCTATTTGATTCTTCTCTCTTTTCTTCTTTATTAGTCTTGCTAGTGGTCCATCAATTTTGTTGATCTTTTCAAAAAACCAGCTCCTGGATTCATTAATTTTTTGAAGGGTTTTTTGTGTCTCTATTTCCTTCAGTTCTGCTCTGATTTTAGTTATGTCTAGCCTTCTGCTAGCTTTTGAATGTGTTTGCTCTTACTTTTCTAGTTCTTTTAATTGTGATGTTAAGGTGTCAATTTTGGACCTTTCCTGCTTTCTCTTGTGGGCATTTAGTGCTATAAATTTCCCTCTACACACTGCTTTGAACGTGTCCCAGAGATTCTGGTATGTTGTGTCTTTCTTCTCGTTGGTTTCAAAGAACATCTTTATTTCTGCCTTCATTTCAGTATGTACCCAATAGTCATTCAGGAGCAGGTTGTTCAGTTTCCATGTAGTTGAGCCGTTTTGAGTGAGTTTCTTGATCCTGAGTTCTAGTTTGATTGCACTGTGGTCTGAGAGACAGTTTGTTATAATTTCTGTTCTTTTACATTTGCTGAGGAGAGCTTTACTTCCAACTATGTGGTCAATTTTGGAATAGGTGTGGTGTGGTGCTGAAAAAAATGTATATTCTGTTGACTTGGGGTGGAGAGTTCTGTAGATGTCTATTAGGTCCACTTTATGTAGAGCTGAGTTCAATTCCTGGATATCCTTGTTAACTTTCTGTCTCATTGATCTGTCTAATGTTGACAGTGGGGTGTTAAAATCTCCCATTATTATTGTGTGGGAGTTTAAGTCCCTTTGTAGGTCACTCAGGACTTGCTTTATGAATCTGGGTGCTCCTGTGTTGGGTGCATATATATTTAGGATAGTTAGCTCTTCTTGTTGAATTGATCCCTTTACCATTATGTAATGGCCTTCTTTGTCTTTTTTGATCTTTGTTGGTTTAAAGTCTATTTTATCAGAGACTAGGATTGCAACCCCTGCCTTTTTTTGTTTTCCATTTGCTTGATAGATCTTCCTCCATCCCTTTATTTTGAGTCTATGTGTGTGTCTGCACGTGAGATGGGTTTCCTGAATACAGCACACTGATGGGTCCTGACTCCTTATCCAGTTTGCCAGTCTGTGTCTTTTGATTGGAGCATTTAGCCCATTTACATTTAACGTGAATATTGTTATGTGTGAATCTGATCCTGTCATTATGATGTTAGTTGGTTATTTTGCTCGTTAGTTGCTATAGTTTCTTCCTAGCCTCGATGGTCTTTACAATTTGGCATGTTTTTGCAGTGGCTGGTACCGGTTGTTCCTTTCCATGTTTAGTGCTTCCTTCAGGAGCTCTTTTAGGGCAGGCCTGGTGGTGACAAAATCACTCGGCGTTTGCTTGTCTGTAAAGTATTTTATTTCTCCTTCACTTATGAAGCTTAGTTTGGTGGGATAGGAAATTCTGGGTTGAAAATTCTTTTCTTTAAGAATGTTGAATATCGGCCCCCACTCTCTTCTGGCTTGTAGAGTTTCTGCTGAGAGATCAGCTGTTAGTCTGATGGGCTTCCCTTTGTGGGTAACCCGACCTTTCTCTCTGGCTGCCCTTAACATTTTTTCCTTCATTTCAACTTTGGTGAATCTGACAATTATGTGTCTTGGAGTTGCCCTTCTCGAGGAGTATCTTTGTGGCGTTCTCTGTATTTCCTGAATCTGAATGCTGGCCTGCCTTGCTAGATTGGGGAAGTTCTCCTGGATAATATCTTGCAGAGTGTTTTCCAACTTGGTTCCATTCTCCCCATCATTTTCAGGTACACCAATCAGACGTAGGTTTGGTCTTTTCACATAGTCCCAAATTTCTTGGAGGCTTTGTTCATTTCTTTTTATTCTTTTTTCTCTAAACTTCCCTTCTCTCTTCATTTCATTCATTTCATCTTCCATCAGCAATATCCTTTCTTCCAGTTGATCGCATCTGCTACTGAGGCTTCTGCAATCTTCGCGTAGTTCTCGAAACTTGGCTTTCAGCTCCATCAGCTCCTTTAAGCCCTTCTCTCCATTGGTTATTCTAGTTATCCATTCTTCTAATTTTTTTTCAAAGTTTTTAACTTCTTTGCTATTGTTTTGAATTTCCTCTCGTAGCTCAGAGTAGTTTGATCGTCTGAAGCCTTCTTCTCTCAACTCATCAAAGTCATCCTCCATCCAGCTTTGTTCCGTTGCTGGTGAGGAACTGCGTTCCTTTGGAGGAGGAGAGGTGCTCTGTTTTTTGGAGTTTCCAGTTTTTTTGCTCTGTTTTTTCCCCATCTTTGTGGTTTTATCTACTTTTTGTCTTTGATGATGGTGATGTACAGATGGGTTTTTGGTGTGGATGTCCTTTCTGTTTGTTAGTTTTCCTTCTACCAGACAGGACCCTCAGCTGCAGGTCTGTTGGAGTTTACTAGAGGTCCACTCCAGACCCTGTTTGGCTGGGTGTCAGCAGTGGTGGCTGCAGAACAGCGGATTTTCGTGAGACCACAAATTCAGCTGTCTGATAGTTCCTCTGAAAGTTTTGTCTCAGAGGAGTACCCGGTTGAATGAGGTGTCAGTCTGTCCCTACTGGGGGGGTGCCTCCCAGTTAAGCTGCTCAGGGGTGAGGGACCCACTTTAGGAGGCAGTCTGTCCGTTCTCAGATCTCCAGCTGCGTGCTGGGAGAACCACTACTCTCTTCAAAGCTGTCAGTCAGACAGGGACATTTAAGTCTGTGGAGGTTCTTGCTGAGTTTTTGTTTGTCTGTGCCCTGCCCCCAGAGGTGGAGCCTACAGAGGCAGGCAGGCCTCCTTGAGCTGTGGTGGGCTCCACCCAGTTCGAGCTTCCTGGGTGCTTTGTTTACCTAAGCAAGCCTGGGCAATGGCGGGCGCCCCTCCCCCAGCCTCGCTGCCGCCTTGCAGCTTGATCTCAGACTGCTGTGCTAGCAATCAGCGAGACTCAGTGGACATAGGACCCTCCGAGCCAGGTGCGGGACACAATCTCCTGGTGTGCCGTTTTCCAGGCCCGTTGGAAAAGCGCAGTATTAGGATGGGACTGACCCGTATTCCAGGTGCCGTCTGTTTCCCCTTTCTTTGACTAGGAAAGGGAACTCCGTGACCCCTTGCACTTCCCGAGTGAGGCAATGCCTCGCCCTGCTTCGGCTCGCGCACAGTGCGCTTCACCCACTGTCCTGCACCCACTGTTAGGCACTCCCTAGTGAGATAAAACCGGTACCTCAAGCAGAAATGCAGAAATCACCCGTCTTCTGTGTCGCTCACGCTGGGAGCTGGAGACCGGAGCTGTTCCTATTCGGCCATCTTGGCTCCACCCCCCATTTCTACTTTTAAAATAAACAATAAAATGATGTTTGGATTGATTTTCTCTTGCCTTAAATATGTGTTTGGCTGAGTGTGTTTGGCATTTAACAGAGATCAGATGAGATAACTCATGATTTAATTGCTCAGTTCCTTTAATGTTAGCTGAATGCCTCAGGCTGCTAGGTTTATAACCCCTCTGCAGTTTTTCGTTGTCATTCGTAGTCCTTGATTACATAAGAGTCAGGGTCAAGGCAGAAAAGAGGCGAAATGCTCATGTTCAAATTATGTAATTTGATGAGAGTTTAATGAGGAGAATATTTAAAATGTGTGAAAAGCATGGGGGGTGGTGGGTGGAACCACAAGGAAAAGTGGAGAACACTGTGACTAATGTTGGAGAGCTATGGTCAAGCTAAGCATGAAGAGGGGAGGAGATGGAGAGGACCCCTTCCCAGGAGCTGCAACTTTCAGTCACAAGACTCAACCAGCCTGTGGTGACCTACAGGCTGGAGAAATAGATACCCAGCTCCACCTACCTTCATGTTCTAGTGGCCAAACCCAACAGATACCATAGCACAAGGGATTGTTTGATGCAATCCATAAAAGCCAACTCTTTACAATGAGTCATTGAGTAGAGAAGGATGGAGAGTAGAACTTGAGAGGCAGATGGAATTGATCTAGCACATATTGTTTAATGCAAACCTGTAGTCAATCAATGGTTGGAGGCAGAATGCATACTTTTGCTGTGAACATGTCTGATCTTCACTAGATCTACACATTGCCTTCATTCAATCAAAATTTATGAAACACCAAGTTGTCTATAGTGTTTCAAAAAATCTATATTCAAAAAAATATAGTAATGATTATGGCTACTTTGACTCTTCATTTTTTGAGGGAAGCAAACATCCAAACCTAGCATTATGGTAATTGTGAAAATATGTTTGTAAATCACAACTTGAAAGCTTATCTTTTATTTCTTTGTATGTAAAAGTTATAAAAATAAACAAGCTAACTTTTTGAAAATCAAAATTTAAAAATTTCAAACATCAATTCTTGAAACCAGTTTTAAATGCAGTATACACATTGAATATCCCTTATCTGAAATGCCTGGAACCAGAAGTTTTTTAGATTTAGATTTTTTTCGGATTTTGGAACATTTGCGTATATATAAGATATCTTGGGGATGGGACCCAAGTCTAAATATGAAATTCATTTATATTTCATGCTACACTTAAACACAAAGCCTGAAGGTAATTTTATACAATATTTTAAATAATCTTGTGCATGAAACAACGTTTTTACTATGAGCTGTCACATGAGGTCAGGTGTGGCATCATGTTGGCACTCAAAAGATTTTGGATTTTGAAGCTTTTTGGATTTTTGATTTTCAGATTAGGGATGCTCAACCTGTAATACATAGTTAAACTTTGTCTACATTTTTTATACCGTTCAGTTCCTGTATTAGCTGTTTTCATGCTGCTGATAAACACATACCCGAGACTGGGCAATTTACAAAAGAAAGAGGTTTATTGGACTTACAGTTCCACGGGGCTGGGGAGGCTTCACAATCATGGTGGAAGGCAAGGAGGAGTAAGTCACATTTTACGTGGATGGTGGCAGGCGAAGAGAGAGCTTGTACAGAGAAACTCCCGTTTTTAAAACCATCATAGCTCATGAGACTCATTCACTATCACAACAATAGTGCAGGAAAGACCTGCCCCCAAATTCAATCACCTCCCACCATGTTCCTCCCATGACGTGTAGGAATTATGGGAATTACAATTCAAGATGAGATTTGGGTGGGGACACAGCCAAACCATATCAGTTCCCTAACCAAACATGCTACATTAATATGAATTACTTGTCCATAAATATGTATTTTCATATATTGTTTAAATAGCATGCAGTGTTTATTAAATGGGAAAACATCAAAACTACTCTTTATTTGTAGTAAATATTGTTAAAAACTAACCTGAGAATGAACTTAGGGTAGAATATGTAAATTATACACAAAAATGCCAAAGTGTTTAAAACTAGTTCATGGGAGTGCAGTTGGGATATTACATGGGTAGTGAAAGGGATTACAGAGTATAAAAATAATGGAAAATACTGACTTGGGCCTTTCAGGAATGTCCCCTTATCAACTTAAAGCAATGTACTCTACTAATCTGAAAATGTGTACCCTGGGAGTTAAGGATAAGGACAAGGAAGGGAAATTTAAGGGTGAGGATCTTTGCACTGGTTGGGCTGGTTTGATTATTTGCCTGTCTGTGTGTTTGTGCAGCTATAGCAAAGGAAGCCTCTCCCAGTAGCCTCAGGAGGATTATGAGTAGGTAGAGAGGGGGCAGTACAAGGGCAAGGAATCCAGGATGCTCTATAAAGCCCCTGCCCACATGACTGCTGGAAGCCTGGCCCTTCTCTTCTTGGCTATCAAGAAAGGGGGCAAGGACAACCACCGTTCTACTCTCTGCTCCTATGAGTTTTGACTACTTTAGATTTCTCATACTAGTGGTATCATGTAGTGTTTGTCCTTCTGTGTCTGTCTTATTTCACTTAAGCGTAATATCCTATAGATTCATCCTGGGAGGGGGAAATGGGGAATTATTAGGCAAAGGGCACAAAGTTTCAGTTATGCAAGCTGAGTAAGTCCTAGAGATCTACTGTACACCATAGTGCCTGTAATTAACAATACTGTGTTGAATACTTCAAAATTTCCTGAGAGGGTTGTACTGTTAAGTCTTACCACCAAAAAAAAAAAACTAATAATAAATAAACAGGGCAGGAAAACATTTTTGGAGTAATGGATATGCTTTTATCATGGATTGTGGTGATTCATGGGTGAATACTTATCTCCAAACTCATCAGGTTGTATATATGAAGTATGTACAGTTTTTTAATGTAATTATACCCCCAAATAATTTTTTTTTTTAAAGAAAAGAGGATGGGGGCTAAGGGGTCCTTGCTGCAGTCCCCAGTTTTCATCTGTAGAACCATTTTACTACTGTCCCTGCTCCCTGGGTCTTTGGTGTGGTCACTATCCTGGTCATCGCAGCAAATACAGTGCCCTGGTCACTCTGGGGCCCTTTGTTCTTTCTTCAGTAGTTCCCGCCCACCCGTCTACCTGCTTCTGGCTGCTGCTGCTGGGCCTGCTGGTACTTGTGAACCCACATGACCTACATGGGGAGCAGAGGCCCAAACCTCAGGCCAGGGTGGCAATGAGGCCACTTCCTGTCATGGTGTTCAGGTCCCAGGTACACAAGCAAATGACCCCTTTGCCCCCTGATCATGATGGGGGACATGGTCCCAAAAAGTTCCAGGTACACGAGATCCCAGTCCCAAAAGGTTCCAGGTACACAAGCAAATGGCCTCTTTGTCCCCCGATCAGATGGTCCTCAGAGACAAATGGCTTCTGTCCTTCTTCCTCACTTCCTCAGCAGGGCTGATTCTGCTTCTACATATTTACCCTCCTTTTTGGAGAATCTGGCCCAAGTCATGTGTCTCATGATAAATCTCTGGTTTTGATTCCAGTCTTTTTAAGGGACTGATCTCATCGCATATTTCATATGTTCTTGCTCTCTCTTTGTTGCTGAATTTGAAGTATAAACTGGATATTAGCAAGTAAAAACATTTGATCAAAATGACTATTTCAAATATAGTAATTTAGGCATAGATGAACAAACAATCAGAAAAGCAAATCCAAACATTTTTGAAATCTTTGTGTACTTCTCCTATTTAGAATTACTGTCAGATAGATGAGATCATATATGTGAAGCAGTGTATGGTAAATGTGCACCTCATATTTGGATGCCAGTTGAGGAGAGCTAGTTTCTTCATGAAAAGCAAATCAATTATAGGCTGTGTACAAATAATAAAAAATTTAGTATTTTTTAAGAGAGAAATTAGAAACATACAGCTTCTCTGCCTTTTAAATTAATAAGGCATATAAAACAGAAATTATAAAAATATATAAATATAAATATCTGTATAAAATATATAATCAACGTGTTATAGTTATTTACATATATATGTGTATATATGTATATCTGTGTATATATGTGTGTGTACATATGTGTGTGTGTGCATATATACGTGTGTATACACACGTATATATGTGTGTATACACACGTATATATGTGTATATACATATATACACACATATATACACATACATGTGTGTATATATATACACATATACACACATATATACACATATATGTACATATATGTGTATATATGTGTGTATATGTATATGTATATACACATATATATACATATATACACACACATATACACACATATATGTGTGTATATATATACATATACACACACATATACACACATATATATGTGTGTATATATATACATATATACACACATATATATATAACTATATATATATATATAGTTATTCTTGCCAGATAAGAGACTGAAAATTCATAAAAGGGCAAAAGGTATTTACATATGTATGTATGTGTGTATATGTATATATATCTGTGTGTGCACCTATATATCTATCTGTGTACATATATATGTGTGTGTGTGTGTGTGTGTGTGTGTACGTATATATATCGTTATTCTTGCCAGATAACAGACTGAAAATTCATAAAAGGGCAAAAATAGAAAAAAAAGAATTGGGGAAATGAAGAAAATAATGACATTTAAGATAAAAATTGGAGGCAGAATATGAACAAAAATGTATATGGAGAGGAAAGAAGAGACAAAGAGGTGAAAGGTGAGAAGCAAAGGGACAGAAAGGTCCAGAGAGCTGCCAACAAATGAGTAAGAGTATCTGGAGAATGAAAAGGAGGAGTTCTGAAGCCACCAAGCTGACATTTACAAGCTGAGCTGTGCTCATTCCTGGGACACACTGGCATTCCCTAGGTCAGGCATGCTTGGAAAGGGGTAAAGGAAGCAGTTCCCAAATCCTCCTTCACCATTTGTCTCTTTATTAAAACCTGAATCTGACCTGCCTGAGAACACTTTTGTGATTCTCTGTGCTGACCTCCCTTTCCAAATTGCCTTTCTTCAATCCGCTTATGACAGAAATCATTCTTCTCACCCTTTGCTCCAGGTGTAAAAGTCTAGGGATGTCAAACAGACGTATGAAATATCGATGTCAGAAAAAAATCTCCTTTAATTAAAAAAACAAATGAAATATGATTTCAAGGAAGAAAAAGAAGTGATATAAAATTCTCTCTTGTTAAAGAAAAAACATGTTTATGTATTCTTTAAATTGACCACCACGGTGATGAGCAAAGCTAGTGCTTAGTTTATTTATAATCCAGGCAGAGAAATATAAGCTGAATAGTTAGCTGAGAAGCAAAACTCAAGGTTCTGCTGATTAATAATTGGAGCTTTCACTCCCTATAAGGCAGGATTAATCCAAAAGTACATCCACAGTTGATTAAACAAGTCAGGTAAGTCTAAAAGTACCTTCAAGTTGGTTTAACAGTTGGTTAGGAAAGTTTTTTATTTTGATGAAGGTCTAGTAAACAGGTGTAATTCTTGTTTATTAGTTTCAGCTGGTTAAAAGCAATTTTGGTTTAAATACAGCATTCCATTTTCATATCTGCTAGGCAAGTGATATTGTTGAGAGGACAGTTTTCCTTTTACATGGAAAATGTTTCCTTTTTCATGGTCTTGTCCAATAAAAAGATAGGCATATTATTACCTTTTCAGATCTAAACCATTATTTTAGCTCAGGGTTCCCAAGAAACGGACTCTGAGTTGAGATTTATGTGCACGAAGTTTATTGAGTGATCTCAGGAGTGACACTGGTAGGGAAGTAAAAGCACCAGGACTGGGTAGAGGGAGGCGTTGAACTGTGGGGCAGTCACAACAGAGGCCTTAGCCAACTCCACGGGGGACTGGAAGAGCCCTTCGGAGTTGCCCGTCCTTGACCTCGGCCTTGACCCACAACTGGGTGAGGCCTGTCCTTGGCTGATGTCTTCGTTCGTCGCATTGCCATAAAGCAATACCTGAGGCTGGGTAGTTTATAAAGAAAAGAGGATTATTTGGCTCACAGTTCTGCAGGCTGTACAAGAAGCATGGCACCAGCATCTGTTGAGGGCTTCAGGAAACTTCTGCTCATGGTGCAGGAGGAAGGAGGAGCCCTGAGTGTAGAGATCACATGGCAAGAGAGAAAGAAGAGGGGTGCCAGTGTCACCCAACAATCAGATGTCACTGGAACTAATAGAGAATTCACTCATTGCAGTGAATGCAGCACCAAGCCACTCATAGGGGATCTGCCTCCATCACCCAAATATCTCCTAACGGTTCCCACTTCCAACACTGGGGATCAAATTTCAGCAGGAGATCCTAGAGGGGACAGATATCCAAGCTGTATCAGCTCAAGTGACTCTTTTAGGCTCAGGGCAATTCCTGAAGATGGGAGTGTGACTCATTTGAAGACCTTCAGCTTCCAAGACTCCTCTCAGCTGAGGGAATGAGATGAGTGGCTCAGGCCTGAAGCAGAGTTATCTGGGTGGAAAGCTACCGTATTCAATACTGTCCATTCCTGGTGCTACTCAGAATCCCTTGTCTTGTATCATACATTTTTAGAGCAGCTCTTCCAGGGTTCTGATTGGTCACATTTCCTGGGAAACATAGAAGAGGAAGGATATGGGATAAACTGTAGCCCCCGTGGTTGCAGCTGGTCTTACATCTGCTACTGATATTCATCATCATTCTCCTCAACCACTTATCCTGGATTCACCTCACACTCAACTAGTGCTTCTGGTCTAGGTGACCTACCTGGCAGGCGGACCAAGACCCTTATCTCTCAGCAGTCTGATTCCCTGGTCTTGGCTGCTGCAGTTATCCATTTATTATTAAAATTGTTCATAGCATTACAAAGCCTGCCCCAGTGGATTTCCTGGTTACCAGATGTATTCTTCCAACTTCTGTTGTCAGGTAACAGCTAGATCTGTGCCTAACGATCAGGATCAATTACTCCTGTCAGGATGCTGGCTCCTTTCTGTGCCTGCTAGTCTCTTAACACAAAAGTTCCAAAGTAACTGGGCGCAGCGGTAGCTTAAAGTTTAAGAGCTTCCTGTTACCTCCCATGACGAAGAAATTCTCCATCTGGGGTTTAGACCCTCAAAGCCCGGAGCTATGGGGACCAGAACCACAAACTCCCCAAGTGGGCCACAGTAGGCATAGCCACTGCTGCTTCCCCTCACTGGTTTCTGTATTTCTGTATTTTGCCATGGAGAAACAGCACCATGAAATGATCATAGATTTAGTGAGTAAACATATTGAGTCTGGTGGATGGTGCTCATAGGGTATTTTCTCAAAGCTGAAGCCAGTGTTATATTTTCAAAAGATTATTCAATCTCTCTGTCAGGCCTGCATCTTCTGGATGGTGTAGGCCGTGATAGGTCCAGTGGATCTCATGGCCACATGGCCGCTTCTGCACCTCTATGCCATAAAATAATTTCCTTGGTCTGACACAATGTTGTGTAGGATCCTATGTCCTGGGTCACACATTTCGTAAGCCCTTGCATAGTGGTGCTGACTGAGGCCCTGAAGAAGGGAGAGGTAAGCCCATATCCTGAATATGCATTGATTCTGGTCAAGATGAGTTGCTGCCCCTTCTAAAGTGAAGGCAGTTCAGTGTAATCAGTTTGCCTCAAAGTAGCTGGTTGTTCTCTCTGAGGGATGATGCCATATTGGATTCTCAGCTTTGGTGTCTTTTGCTGGCAGGTTAGAAATTCAGCAGTGGCAGGAGCTGGCTCAGTTTTGGTGACTGGCCACCCGTGCTATTGGACCCATATATAGCATCCATCACTCCACCATGGGTACTGCACTTACAAGCCCATTGCACCCTCCATCAATGGGATGGCTCATGACACAGTATGGTACCTGTGTTGTGTCTAAGATTTTAGTTCTTACAAAGGGAATGCTCTCTGGTAGGAATTAATGTGCAATATCAGGATTCTTCACTCTTTGTACTTACTTTCATGTCCTTCCATATACCTCTTCCCCAGACCTCCTGTTTCCCTCCAGGGCCCTGGCCAACCAGCCACGCCATTTATCACTGCCTGTACATCATTATGTATTCTTATGTCAAGCCACCTATCTTTTCACATAAATGGGATGACCAGTTGCTTCACCTGAAGTTATGCCCATGAGGAGGATTTCTTATTATTCCTGTCTCTAGGGCCCACTCCTGAGTAGGCTTCAGTGCAGCAGTAGTTTACTTTTGGCCTGGACATATATACCAAGTTGATCCATGCATGAACCAGTCTCAGCATTTTCTTCCTCTTTGAGCTCGTCATTCACTACTCTCATTTTTCCAGAGATGAGTTGAATGAGAGACCTGGTACTGTAATAATAGTGGATAATGTGGGTGATCTCAGCCACCTACTCATGCATCCCTGCTACTGCTTGTTCCGGATCTCAGATGGTCCCACTTACTGTAACAATGGATTAAGGCTGGGCTTACTCAACCTTATGACGTAGTGATCTGACAGAACTCAGCTCATGACACCTGATGATTCATGGACAGGTATTTCTCCACCACAGCACAATAACCTGCCAGAAAATATTTGTGAAATTGTTCCCTCTTGCAGATAGCACAACCTTGTTTCAGAATCCTAGAGTCTGTGTTGATTTTCCTACTGGTGCTTGTTATAAACATCACAGGGCATCTTTTCTCCTTCTCTAAATTTCTAATCACATGGAGTGACAGGGATTCTTTCATTGCAGGCTTGACCTGCTGCAGCACTGTTTCATGCTCTGGGCCCCATTCTAAGCTGGCAGCATTTAATGTCATCCAATAAATGGATCACATTCCTAAGTGTGGAATATGCTGCCTCCAGAACCCAGAAAGGCCAAATAAAGTGCTGTGCTTCATTCTTGGTGGTTTAAATTATGAAATGCAATAATTTTTTCTTTAGATTGGAGAGGATATTCTAGCATACCTTGGACTACTGACCCCTAGAAGCTTCATTGACATGTGGGACCCCTGACTCTTCATAGGGCTTATCTCCCACCTTCCTTCTCACCAGGACCTCCGATGTACCTCCCACTTCTTGCTCATCTGCTTTAATGTGATGCCACTGATATGGTGGACCAAATGATGTTCTACAGAATGTTCACACAGTTCAGGTTCCTTTACATTATATCTGGATAACATTCAGAAGAGTTGAAAGCCCCGGTACATGACTGTAAAAATGTACTGTTAACCCTGAAAGCACATGCAAACAGTTTTGAATCCTCCTTTCAGAGAGGGATGGAAAAAATTCATTTGCCAAATCAGTGGCCACGTGTCATGTACTTAAGGCTGAAATATTCCAAATTTGGCACAGCAGCTGCAAATAGAGTATACTGGGTTGAATTTGTGATATTCAGGCACCATTCTCCAGTCTTTGGTTTTAAAGGATCTCAGCTGGTGAATTAAATGGGGATAGGCTGGAGTACACCACCTCTGCCCCCTGCCTCCTTTAGTCTTTAAGGGTGGCACTTAGATAATTTTGGAAACGTAAACATCATCAGAGCTTTCAAAATTAATATAAATTTAATGGCTATTACTTCTTAAGAATGTGACATTGATTTTGATTTAGTTATGGCTAGAAGGATGGTTTGAAGCTTTCCCTTGGGCTTCCTCTTACACAACAGACCAAGAAACCAGTCTTGGGGTTGTGCCAGTTTCCAAGTCTGTTCACTCCACTTACACAGTTGAGGACAAGGGAAATTAATACTGATGGATTTGTGGAACCAGTAGACTCTCTGAAAACCAGCCCTGGTCTAGGACTCTTGCTTTTTTTTTTTTTTTTTTGAGAAAGAGTTTCGCTCTTGTTGCCCAGGCTGGAGTGCAATGGCGTGATCTCGGCTCACCGCAACCTCTGCCTCCTGGGTTCAAGCAATTCTCCTGCCTCAGTGGCCCAAGTAGCTGGGATTATGGGCATGCATCACCACGCCCGGCTAATTTTGTATTTTTAGTAGTGACAGGGTTTCTCCATGTTGGTCAGTCTGGTCTTGAACTCCCGGCCTCAGGTGATCTGCTCACCTCGGCCTCCCAAAGTGCTGGGATTACAGACATGAGCCACTGCGCCCAGCTGGACTCCTGCTTTTTGTTTGTTTGTTTAACTGGGCCTCATGTTTGTTTGTTTGTTTATTTATTTATTTGAGACAGAGTCTTGTTCTATCGCCCAGGCTGGAGTGCATTGGCATGATCTCGGCTCACTACAGCCTCTGCTGCCCGGGTTCAAGCAATTCTCCTGCCTCAGCCTCCTGAATAGCTGGGACTACAGGTGTGTGCCACCATGCCCGGCTAATTTTTTTGTATTTTTAGTAGAGACGGGGTTTCACCATGTTGGCCAGGATGGTCTTGATTTCCTGACCTCGTGATCTGCCTGCCTCGGCCTCCCAAAATGCTGGGATTACAGGTGTGAGCCACCACGCCCGGCCTGTATCTTTATTTTAATAGGGGACCATTAGATACCTGGTGCTGCTTCATACCCAGGGTATACATGTCAACTTGTACACTTGTCCATTAGTCTTTAGAATATTTGGACATTTCTCTCTCTCCTCAGCGTACAACTACCCAAGTTAATGGATGTACGTCCTTTTAGTTAAAGACCAGAAAAGTGTTACCATAGACTCTTGCTGTGTTGTTGAAAGATTCTTCTCCTGGGGACTTACCCTCTCCTTCAATTGATGGATTCTGTCTTTGAAAACTGGCTTAGGTCGAGAAACAGCGCAAGAGATTATGACTTTTTATTGCAACATCTGCCTTCATCTCTCTTGATCATCCATTCTTGATGTCTTCTGATTCTATTAATTGAGGAATATCTCTTTTATCTGATAATCTATCTTTCTTGTAGGGATGTCATGCTATGTTAACCATTTCCATAGCTCTCTAGGTCAAGTCCCCTTGGCTGCAACTTCAATCTTACAATAAGTGCACCCACTTTGTTTTGATGGTTTAGTGCTATTATTTTAGAATTCTATATTCCAGTTACTGTCAGAGTGCCCAATCTGTAAGGCGTTTCCTAGCATCAGGGGTAACCTACGAGGAAGAGCCACCTCTGAACTTCCCAACAATGTTGGTGCCCCTCTCACTAGCACATTTCTTATTGCTTTGGTAAATGGAGTGTCCTTTGGGCCTCTGGCAGATCATAGTCAACTGATGGGCTTTTCAGCTGTATCTAATATAGCAGCTTTAGCCTGCCTAGTTCTGAGATTTGGTTTGCTTCTTCCTCTGTCACAGCAATTCAGGCATTTCTACTTTACTTAACATGGATCATTTTTTTTTGTTCAAGTTTTCAAGAGCCACCCTGGTGTTACCATCTTCTAGAGTTCTTGATAATGTGTTAAATCCTCTATTATAGATGAGTCCTCCCACAATGGGAAATTCTCCTTTATCCAACTGTAAGTTCTGCCGTTTTTCATCCTTCACCCTCAGGATCCAGTCCCCCACACTCTCCCATTCCTGCTAGTACATATTGGTTAGGTCCTGCAGCTAGTTCTTTTGAGATGTAGTTTTTTTCACTCTTAGCAGCCTCTTCACCTTCCCTGATCACGCACATTGCTCTGCAAAGATTATTAGATCATTTGAGATACTACTGGGAAGAGTAGATGTAGTAAAGCCCCAAAGTGAAGTCAAAACTATTTTTAGAGAGCAGACTATTTTCTCCCTCTGAGGCATATATTACATGCTAATGTCACCTTGACATAAATTCATGAAGCAAGGAGGGGCACAATCTGAGTAATTCTGGGAAATTTTAAAGTCTCAGTTGTCTGGGAGCTAGTATAGCAAAATAGTCTATGTTTACCCAAAAAGGAAGTGTAGATAATTCTACCGGCAGAAGAGCATTTTCTGCAATCAACGAGCTAAGGGTAAAGAGTAAAGACAATTATTTTCTGTAATGTCACACCATCGGCAAGGTTATATGTTAGGTGGCTTAACTGATTTGTCATTGGTAACTCCATTAACATCAATCCTATCTTTCAAAAATATTTGAACTATTTTAACTAGTCTTTTTTTTTTTCAAAAAAACCCCCTGCTTTGTGAATATTATTAGCATTAAAATAATTTTTATTGGTAAGTTTATTATGAGTTAATCAGAGGCGGAAATTAATTTTCATGGATCAGCATTATCATAATGATAGCTAGTTGCCTCACTAAGATAATACTTTCGTAAAAGAAACCTTCCTGGTGTTCTAGGACAAAGATATAAACCCAACAGGTAAAGGTTCATATATGATTTTGGCCTTATTGAATATAGCACTAACTACCTGAAAAAAATATTTTTGTCCTAATATCAGGATAGTCGTAGCAATATGAAATATAAATATTATAGCTAAAAATAGTTAATGTAAATTAAAATGTACATCAGTTGCCATTGTTATAGGTATCTGTCTCAATTCCAAGGTCTTGGGTTAAGTTGTCTACCTCCACGAAGGCATCTGCTTCTGAAATGAAGATATCGTGGAAGTTATGCCTTAGTTGTTTCATACAGCATGACACATTTGTGGTAAGAGTTGTTAAGTTGTACTGAGAATCTTGTGCCTTAAATTTTTGATGTTTTTCCCCAGAAGACTGAATGATCTATAGCTTGCAGCAAGAGCTTTCAGATAAATGAATGGAAAAAGCAAAACCTTTCTCAGGATGATGGGGGTGATTGGCTTTGATTAATAATATATTGTGATTACCAACAATATTAGAATGGAGGAATTTAAAATACAGAGGGGTAATAAAATGTCAATCTATGGGCATAAATCCTTGATTCCCCTGGAACAGGAAAATATTATAGACAATAAGGGCACTGACAAACTTTCAGGGTCTTTCATTAATGCCATAAAAGATATTGTAATTAAATCCAAGAGACAAGCATTTAGATTTTTCAAAGATGATTCTAATAAAGTAACTATCTAGATTCACCTAATTTGCAGCACTGTCAGAAATTATAAAGACATTGTTTACTATAATCCAATATAGATGAATATGTATGTTTACATTTTGAAGATCTTAAATATTTATAACAATTTTAAGACTAGTAAAATTTGTACAGAGAATTTAGGAAATTTAGATAACTTAGGTTTTCTATGGGTAAATAAACCCTAGTTTTGCAAAGTCTAGAATATTATGCTACCATTTTTACACTATGAGAAAACTATGGAAAGGGCATATTCGCAAACCAGCCTAATTTTCAAGGATTCACATTAGTCACATTACCAGGCAAGGGTACACATATCAGTGGAAAACTGGGCTGAATAATTTGTTGAAGGAAAAAGCCAATAATTTATGTATATATTAGGGAGTTGCTTTATGGTGGGTTTTGCTGGTTAAAAACTGAAGACTACACTCTGGATAAGACAGATATAGTCCGTAAGTCAGTAGATAGTTGGTTAAAACAAATGCCATTTTTTATCACCGAAAAAAGAGTTTTCAGCTAGGTTGGTGTGGGTCTGTACCTGGGTCGCGTGAAGGTCTCAGTTACTTATCTGCTTCCGCTGGTGGAATGCCCAAACATCACAGTTGTTTGTCAACTTCGGGGGGTTGGAAGCGGTTACGTTGAAACACCACAACCAGTTTGAGGTCTTCTAGCAAAGTGAAAATGGAAAAATTTTCTTGACACTAGTGTGTACCAAATCACTATGTTATTGCTATCCCATGGGATGCCTTTATATGTGGTCCAACAGTTTCATTTTAAAATTTTCATCTTATTTTGCTAGAAATTTAACTTTGCCATTAATTAAACATACGATAAACATTTTAGAGATGAAATATAAAATATGTAAAAGTACTTTTTTTTTTCAAAAATCATAGGAAGTATTTGTGTAGAAATGTTTGGAGTTCTGTGTTTTAAGTTGAATATTAATGAAAGCAAATTGAGTCAGTCTTATTTTATAATTCCATGGGTTTGTCCTTTGTAATACTTTATGAGCCTTGGACACGCTAGTGGATATGGAGAGGTTTTTTTTGTTGTTTAAAGTTTTGGAGGCAGGAGGAATATCAACTCTTGTGTTGGATCAAATCAAATCAAATAGGGAATCAGCCTATGGTCATAATATTCTCTCACCCCAAACAAAATTAAATACAGAAATAATGAAATAAATTCAGCTTATTTTAAGTCAAGCCCTTTTTTTCTGGTTTCAGCCAAGGCTGTAAAACTGAGTGCCATTTGGTACCTGCCCTAGATGGCAGAAGAAGTCAGAAGGCAACAAAACTTTAGTACTCAGAATAAATCCGGTTTAAACTTTATTCCAAAGGCTCAATTTGATTGAAAAATCCCAAAGAACAAAAAAAGACCTTATTCCTCAATGTTCTTGGTATTTTTAATCCTGAAGTCGGTTGGATCCAAAGCATCTGGCCTCCCATCCCTATTTTCCTCTTTGACAGTACTGAACTAAACAGCTCTTAAAAATCATAGTCAGTTGATCTTCAGTCAGGGCATCTGTCAGTACCATATTAGAGATTTGGGCCAACATTTAAAAACGAGTAATTTGGAATCTGGTTCATTTTGGCATGCTGAGAGCCTGGCCAGAGTCTTCCTATAGCAGGTGGTTTAATGGGAACTTGGTCCATGAAAGCTCTGGTGTGCTTCTATTTATGTCTCTGTGTTAGATGATAAGCCCGAAGCTATGGTTGCTGTGAGTCTGCCAGACAAGAATCTAAAACAAAGCACAGAGTTGATTACCACCAGGCTCATTGCCAAGGGTCCTGCCACAATACTGCATAAGTGTAGTGCCCAGTGCCCCAATTGCGACTGGCCTTATTGTTTGTTTCTAGTATCGGTCTGGCTGTTAGTACCACAGTGTATTGTATCTATTCTCTCCCAGAAACCAGAGGGCTAATATTTAGTAGCGAGGTGGGGCTAGATACACTCACCCTGTATCATTGAGTAGAGCATCACTTAGTCACATATTAGACACCAGAAAGCTTTCTCAGTGAGATGGTGGAAGAGGTTCTTGTTCATAGATCTTGGCAATAAAAGCACTCCTCAGCTTTTTATAAACACACATTAAATACATAAGTAAGTAAAGTGTTATAAAGAGTTTTAAATGCATGGCCTCATTTGATGCTTATAATCACTTAGTGTTATAGGAGAGGTTTGTATTATTATTCCCATTTTCACGTAAAAGAGAAAGTTAGAAGAGTTAAGTGATTTGCCTAAGATCACTCAGCCAACAAGAAGATCCAAGAATGATTCTGAGCTTTGCCATCTCTCCTCAGCTTTTGTTTGATGCACAGCCATCTGATATCTAAGTGGAGAGAATGGTGGCCTGGTGATTGCATTTAAGACTTACAATGATACATTTAAAACCGTAACATTTAGCAGACCTCTAGTTGTGGCTACTACTGCTGTCTTGCCACGAATTCTACTGTATTGATTTTTATCCACGCCGCATTTTAATATTGTGGATTTAAAAATGAACATTGGAATCCTACCATCTTTGCAGTGTCTGTAGGGGTTAGTTTTTTTGCCTGGAAGGATGCTGTGAGGAAACATATTTTCAGGTGGCTTGGGTAAGGCTTATAATGTTTGGACAGCATGAAGTTTGTAATTGGATCATGATAGAATAGCAGCAACTTTTTGTTCAATTAATCAGAAAATATCATGGCATGCCTATGATGTTCAAAGAACTATGCCAAGTTGCTAAGAACTATACACGGACTGACTGCCTTCGAAGAACTTACAGTTCCATTGGAGAGATAATACATGTGCACACAAAATAACCAGCCACATAGGGCAGGTATTTATAATGGCAAGGGTAGGTACGAGGCAAGGCAAGCCTGTACAAGGAGAGATCACAGTGAGTTGAGGTGATTTTGGAAGACTCATAGATTTTTTAGCGGAAGCAAAATTTAGATACTGTATATGAAATGGGGGTAGGTTTCTAGATGGTATGTTGGGAGTGAAGAAACAGCCAAAAATAAATAAATAAATAAATAGAACTATAAAAGAATAAAACATATTGTGGATATGAGTAGACCTGTCTCACTATGGACAGGAATTTATAATGCAAAGGAGTGGAAGATAGATGTCAGAAAATTGATGGGAAGATTATGGATGGCCCTGAACACCTGCATGAAGAGCTTATTCTGTTAATCTGTAAGGAAAGAAGTGTCGTTCAAGTATTTTGAATGGGAGGCAGAAACTTAGAAAGCATCATTTCACCTGGTGGCAGTGCCTAGGATAGAGTGAGGAATAAAGGGAGAAACAGACTATCAGTGGAGGGACAAGTTAGAAAATGGAGCAAAAATCCAGATGGGAGGTGACCCTCAGCAGAGCATGATACCGGGCTGGACAGAGGCACTCGGGTCTCACCCCAGCTTCTGCTGTTCTTTTCTTTCTTCACACAGTAGCCACAAAGTGTCGCTGTAGCCTTTTTTTGCTCCCTGAAAAACGGATTGGGGGATGATGAGGAACTTTTCAAATGGCTGCAATGTGAAGTCATTTCTGCAGTTTTGGTGCCATCTTATTTCATATTGAACAGTTTACCATCATCTTTGAAAAGACCTGCATACCTATCCCTTTGGCCCACTAGATTCTGTGTCCTCTTGCAAGCTGTTCTGTTTAGGCAGTTGCAACTTTCAGGTGTTGGGGACTGTGGGGGCTATTGCTGGCCCTGTAGTAGTAAACACATGGACATCAAACTGCAGCGCTTAAGTTCGTGTGTGTGTGTGTGTGTGTGTGTGTGTGTCAGAAGCACTTTTTTTTTTCTTGGGAAAAGATACTGTCATTGACAGAAGAAGAAATAGCAAGAGTCCTTATCTGGGAGAAGAGGAGCATATCGGGGTCCTCAAGACCACCCCAGGTTCAGTGATTCACTAGGAGGACTCACAGGACTCAGTGTATAGTGCTAACATCTATAGTTTATTACAACACAAGGATACAAAGTAAAATCAACAAAGGGAAGGGCTCATGGCACAAAGTCTGGAGGAGGCCAGGCACAAGCTTCCAAGAGTCCTCTCCCAGGAGAGTCACACAGGATGTGCCTAATTCCTCCAGCAAAGTACTGTGAAACACATGTGGAAGGAATATTGGACTCAGTGTCCAGGGTTTTTATTGAGGCCTTTTCACATAATCGCATGAGTTGCAACTGCCTAAACAGAACAGCTTACAAGAGGACACAGAGTCTAGTGGGCCAAAGGGTTGGGTATGCAGGTCTCTGCATTGCACATAATAAAATTCCAGACTTCCAGAAGGACAGCAGATATTCAGCAAAAACTATATTGTTTGTGCAAAAAGTTTCTTTTCTTTTTTTTTTTTTTTTTTTTTAAATTTTAATGTAGAGACAAGGTCTTACTGTGTTGCCTAGGCTGGTCACAAACTCCTGGGCTCAAGCAATCTGCCTACCTCAGCATCCCAAATTGCTGGAATTACAGGCGTGAGCCACCATGCCCAGCCTGTGCAAACAGTTTAGGCCCAATGAGACACTCTTAACTGTGCTGTCAACCCTCCTGCAATCCGGGTTCCCAGATGCCAACCAAGGGCCAACCTTCCAAGCAGCCTTTCTTTATTTTTTTAAAATTTTTTATTTTATTATTTTTTTTTTGAGATGGAGTCTTGCTCTGTCCCCCAGGCTGGAGGGCAGTAGCACGATTTCGGCTCACTGCCACTTCAGACTCTTGGGTTCAAGCAATTCTCCTGAGTCAGCCCTCCCAAGTAGCTGGGATTATAGGTGCCTGCCACCAAGCCCAGCTAACTTTTCTATTTTTAGTAGAGATGGGGTTTCCCCATGTTGGTCAGGCTGGTCTTGAACTCCTGACCTCAGGCAATCTGCTTGCCTCAGCCTCCCAAAGTGCTGGGATTACAGGTGTGAGCCACCACACCCAGCTGCAAGCAGCCTTTTTAAGGAGTCTGACTTGCTATGTTAACTCTTTTCTGCACAGGGAGTGAAAATACCGCTTAGGTTTTTGAGAAGGAGGTATTGATGGATACATTTTTCAAAATCCAGGGGAGTCTGACATTAAGGTCGTGTCTCTGGAAGTGGTAGTTGAGGTTGGAGCAAAAGTAGTGAAACCAGTCCTGGTCATCTGTCCACATACTGAAGACTGGAGAGGTAGAAGAGAACTGGGACAGTGTATTAGGAAGTCAAGAGAGGAAAGAAGGCCGGGCGAGGTGGCTCATGCCTGTAATCCCAGCGCTTTGGGAGGCTGAGGCGGACGGATCACGAGGTCAGGAGATTGAGACCATCCTGGCTAACACGGTGAAACCCCGTCTCTACTAAAAATACAAAAAATTAGCCAGGCGTGGTGGCAGGCGCCTGTGGTCCCAGCTACTCGGGAGGCTGAGGCAGGAGAATGGTGTGAACCCGGGAGGTGGAGCTTGCAGTGAGATGAGATTGGGCCACTGCACTCCAGCCTGGGCAACAGAGCAAGACCCCGTCTCAAAAAAAACAAAACAAAAATGAGAGAGGTTCAAAAGGAGGAAACGCTCCGTAGTATATAAAGTACTGCAGATAGGCAGGGATTATGGGCACTGAAAAATGCCATTGGGACATCATTTAATAATGTGGTAATTGATTTTCAACTTAAAATTATCTGTACACATTAAGCTAGACTTAGCCAGTGCTTTGAATAGCTTTCCTGCCTATCACATCTTTCTGTTTTCTTTCGATCAACTTACGAAAACTCTGTTTCAACATTTTTTATTGTGGCTTTGAATTTTTTGTTTGGGTTTAGATTTCACAGGCAGAGGGAAATGGATGAGCTTTGGGAAGGCTAAAAAAATTCTTTGTGCAATACTACATACTTCTCTCTGGCCATTATTTGGGGACAGCAGCAGCCGAAAATCACCTCTTCTGTTCTGGATGGAAAAGTAATTCAGTTTGTTCCTTTAAGAGGATTGGGTTTACCATTTCATTGATTTCATCATTGCTTCCTGGTAAAGAATAAAAATTAAAAGCTGCTTGTTTTGAGTGGAGACATCTCAAGGGGCTTATGAAAGTGTCTGAATTTACTACTAGACCCTTGGACTTCTCCCAGACCCGGAGATCTGGTTATTGTCTCTCTGATACTTCATTTCTTTTTTTTCTGGGTCCTCGGATGCTAAAGTTGTATAGAGCCTCTGAGATGAATTATTGTTACACAGGACCATGTGAACCAATAATGGCTTTTCCTTTGGTTATAATAAAAATATATCAGAACAACATTTATTTTTTCACAAAGCTCTTTTTGTGTGGCTGACTTTGAGTAGTAGGTGGTCTAGGAAATACCAGCACCTCCTCTCTCTCTCACCTGAAATGCTTCGGGATTAGAAAATCATTGCAGGCAGAAAGTGGAGAGTGTGGTGCTCAATGTGGCCTTTGCAATTCTACTTACCTCCAGTGATGGGTGACAGTTCTGGCCTTATTCACGTCATTACACTTCAGGAGGGCAAATGTGTGCTGTGACTGAGGTGGTTTTAAATTATCTGTCTCTTGTCCTAATATCCCAGGGCTTCCAGCAAAAGTTCTCCTTCCACAGTAAAGAGATTGTGGCTATCAGCTGTTCCTGGTGCAAGCAGGCGGTAAGTCTGGGATGAAATAAAGCAACGTGGGCTCATGTTTTGTCGAAATACATTTATGTCATTATTTGAGTTCCTCCCTGGAAGTAGAAGGCATTCCTAATTTAATGTATTGCTTTTCTCATATAGAATCCTTGGAGGAAGAAAGACAGACTGAAACTATAGAACAATAGCATAGATGAGCTGGGATACACTAGAGAGATAAATTAACTTCTATATTTTATATAGATTGAAGCTTGGGATCAAAGACTAGAAAATCCTCCCCTAATTCTAACACTGGGTCTAGAATTGAGGACTTCTCACTCCTAGACCACATTTTCCGCCCGGTGCCTCTATATTGTTGAGAACTCCTCCTATGGTAGGAAGGTGCAAATTAGAAGCAAAGCAACGTATGACATAAGAGGTCCCTCCAACACAGGTGGACAGGAATCCTGGCTCTTCTGGTTTTAATGTTTAATGTGCATGACTTTTTATTTTGGGGCTAAGTGTGAGGATAAGAAGAGTGGTTCTTGTATGCTTTTTTAGGTTTGGATGTTGTCTGTACACTCACTGAAATGTAGCTCTTTCTTACATTTGAACATATGTATTCATTAGGATCTGATGGTAACGTCCCTATTTATTTTTCTTCAATCTACCCTTTTCTCCCACTTTATTTAGAGCGTAATTCCTCTGTCTGTACCAGATGCTACATTTTCTTATTTGTTTGTACATGTGTACCTGTGTACCTGTTCTTTCTTTTACCAGATAACATATAGTCTAACCTAGCTGTTGGCAGACTACAGCTCATAGGTCAAGTCTGGCTGCCATCTATTTTTGTAAATAAAATTTCATTGGAATGCAGCCATGCCCAGTTATTTATATATTGTCTGTGGCTGTTTTTCTCGTTTATGTATTGTCTATAGGTACTTTCATGCTACAATGGCAGAGTCGAGTAATTGCAGCAGAGGTGGATGGTCCCATAAGCCTAAAATATTTACTCCCTGTGCCTTTATAGAAAAAGTTTGCTGATGCCTGCTGTAATTTCTCAATCTCCCTATTCTTTTGAATAAGTTGGAATATATAACCCCTTCATTGCACAGGGTACCTGCAAAGAAAAGGCTGTGGTGTCTTGGTGAGGTTAAAGGTTTGCAGAAAACTCCTGCCACTACATCATGTTAAACTAGCCACACAGGCCATGGGGCTGGAACAGACGCATTTAGTTGAAACATAAGAAATTGACACTTTGTGGGTCAAAACCATTTACATTTTGGCAGTTCCATATAATTCAACTTAATAATATCTCTAGCCCCTACATGTCAGAAGAACCTGCTGTCACTAGATCGAGACTCGGTGGTCTGGAAAGCTCAGTGTTGCTGCATCACAATCCTGTGACATTTTTTATTCCTGGCATTTTCATTTACTTTCAGTTAGTTGTTACACAAATAATCATTTCACATCTGTTCAAGAATGTGCGCACAAATGTAAGGCCATCCTAGTTATTGAATAAAATTGTACCAGCAAGGCAATATCTCCATTTGTGGTCCTGGGGTCCCCAGTGCTGCTATCTTTGCTCCTGGTTCTTCTAATCTGGTGAGACCCCACTGGTGGGGCAGCCTTCTGGACAGCGGTGTGCTCAGATCGGCTGCATCTGCTCCTGCCCTGTGTAGCTACCAGGCTGTGGTGTATAGAATACACCTGGATAGATGGTCTATCCAGATTCAATTAATTTGGAAACTCAATCCCACTTTACAATGAACGTGTGTGCTCTCTTTCTATTAATCTGTAGTCCAACTGAATCACTACAAAGGACAACTTTCACCTGACCATCGTGATAGAGCTTTGATCAGTTCCACCTATCTTTGAATTTCCCAGTTTCGCACATTGTAGAAGGTGATTTTTGTAGGGACAATGGATACAAAAGATTCGAACACAAATTGCAGTGGTTGATATGTTTTCACAGTCCAGGTGAACCCCTTCTAGGATATTTGGTGTCAGACAAGCAAATAAATATGTGACCCTTTATGGTACAGGAGAAAGAATATGGGGTTTGGGACCTGGATTTCCAGGGTTGGGGTTTTGATTCCATCATTTAAAAACTGTGCAATCTTGGACGTACCTCTGAGTCTCTAGAGTAGAGATGACTCAAGTATGCATTGAGAGACTTCACATAGGCAGTCTCTGCGATCCCTAACGTTTTAGAAATGCAGTGGTCATACATTTGAGGGTTTATCTGAATTGCCAAGAAAAAAAAGCAATTTTTAAAGAAGGAATTCAAATGTTAATATTTATCTGGCATATTTGTTTGCAGATCACAAATAACTGGTGGCAGGCAGAATTATTAATTATTTTATCAGTATTTTATACACAATTGCTTGATTAATAATTAGCCACTGGAGCACAGCAGATCTTGAAGACATGTAGGAGTGAAAACAAAAACCTCGGCTGGGCGCAGTGGCTCACGCTTGTAATCCCAGCACTTTGGGAGGCCGACGTGGGCGGATCACGAGGTCAGGAGATCGAGACCACGGTGAAACCACGTCTCTACTAAAAGTACAAAAAAATTAGCCGGGTGTGGTGGCGGGTGCCTGTAGTCCCAGCTACTCGGAGAAGCTGAGGCAGGAGAATGGTGTGAACCCAGGAGGCGGAGCTTGCAGTGAGCCGAGATCGCATCACTGCACTCCAGCCTGGGCGACAGAGCGAGACTCCATCTCAAAAAAAAAAAAAAAAAAAAAAAAGAAAAAAAAACCTCTCTAATGTTATGTAATTAGGGTGGACATATTTGCCAGTTTTTTTTGGAGACGGTCCTAATTTGTGTTTGTGTTTTCAACATAATTATTATCAGTGATACTTTTTACTTTTAACATTGTTCCAGTTAAAATGATAAATTATATAGTTATGTGAAGTATAATCTAAGAAGAAACTGAGGTTAAATTTTTAAAATCACTATGATTAAAATTTAAGGCCTATAATTATTGCATAATGTTGATTTTAATTTTCTTTTTCAGAAAAATAAATGTTAATACACATCACTATCACTTTATAGTCACACAAAAGATGATTGAAAACTTGACTGGCCTAAGGTCACCAGTCTGAGTGTCACTGTTGGGGTATTCAGTTAAGACCCTAATACTGTGGTATTGTTATGATTGTTAGCCTACATTTACTTCCTTACAAAAGCAAAAATCACTTTAGATTTGCCCAGAGTAATAGGGTCATTGTATTTTTTTTAGTAGTCCCAGACAAACCCAACAGAAGCAATCTCTTTGTACTTTGTTACTTCTGGGATTTTCATCTCTGTAGAAGAGACATCATGCTTCTTTTCTGCCTTCTCTAAACCAGAAAGACAACCTGGGAGGATTTATATCTATGATAGAAAAAGGAAAGGCAGGTGGTAGGCATTGCCTTTCTGCCTGTTCATTTCCTTCTTAACGTTATCTTAAATCAACGAAGTCCATGGCCAGCACAGGTCAAGGGAAGTGTATGTGAACATTTTGTGCAAAATCAGGATTAATAGAGCCCTCCAAGACTCTAAAACTTCTAAGTAAATATTCCATGCAACAATTAGAAAGTTTTAGCAGGCTTCATCCTGCTAGACTGATTTCTTGTTATCAATGTTATAAGTTTGTAAACTGTAATAAATTTGAAGTCTGGTCTCTAAGCTCCTGGGGCTGGCTGGGTGGTGATGAGGAAAGCATGTCCTCAGTCCTCAGTGTGTGCCCATGTGTGCATGTGTGCATGCATATTTATTTTTGTGCATGTAATGAGTGTGTGTGAGTGTGTGTGTGTGTGTGTGCGCGTGCGTGTACATATTTATCCCTTCTTGCTGCAGCATTACTCTTTGACCAGAATTGTTTACTGGCTTATTTTTCTCTTCAGTTTCACAATAAGGTGACCTGCTTCATGCTGCATCACATTGAAGAACCCTGCTCCCTGGGGGCTCATGCTGCTGTTATTGTCCCGCCCACTTGGATCATTAAGGTGAAGAAACCTCAGGTAACTGCCAGGACTCTGGTGCTGCTGGGCCAGTGCAGAGAAAAATGAACTGCTGCTTCGTGCTTTTCTCCCCAGACTAGTCTTTGGGTTCCTATGACCTCTGTTCACTCATCCCCAAGGCCCTGTGCTTAGCTTCCACAGTTCATCCCATTGGCCCATCTCTTTCCCACGTTGGGCTCTCTCATGGAACCAGCCTCCCCATCCTAATGAATTCAAAGTTCTAGAGCAGGAATGTTACCTCATCATTCATGTGCTAATGATATTCTCTTTGATAGGTGCTCTTCCAAGTTTCATTGAGTACTAGTGGTGGGTATAGCTGATGCTTATACAACTCTGTTCTCTTCCAGCCTGGGCATTCCCGGAGGGTCAATGTGAGGGCAAACTGTGCAGGCTTCATGGTTTGGTTGATTCCTGCCACTTCCAACCTGGAAGGCAGACCATGAATCGTGACCTTCCTGAATACACAGGCCTGCTTAGAGAGCGACATTTTTTTTCTTAAGGCAAAGTAGAATTTATTCTCTTAATATCTAATCTCATTCTGTGTTCTCCCCAATGCACTTCCTGTCCTTGTGAGTATCCACCTCAGTATTCAGGGAAACCTTAGTGGTTTCTTGACAAGGTTTCTTTATTTCTTTGAAATAAAATGTTTCTGCCTTTTTACTATACATCCTTGACAGTTAGCTTCAAGTTTATGGGATGGCAGATTTTTAATGCTATGGGAAGAGAGACTGTACCTCCCTTAGGGTGCAGGTACTGTAGGAAGACTTATCAAGTGCAACACCTTTAAATGATGTGGTAGTCCTACTTCCTGTGGTCTTCAGACTCATCATGTAATTCATTCTCATTGACTCAGGTTTATTTAAAAACTGGTGGATCAAGGATACTGTTTTGCTTTGTGTGTTTTATATAAAGTTTAGACTCTGTTGATGAGTAATGTTTACGAATAAAATTATAGTCTATGGAAGCCCTTGGGATATTTTTTTCCAGAGGCAAGTATAGTGTCTACATATTAAAAAATGAGGAGCCTAGTGCTTCATTTTATATTTTAGAATCAAATGCCAAGATATGTTAAAAGAGTTACCCAAGGTGATAAAACAAATTATATATAGTATTGCTATTTGAAATTCAAGTGTACTGAATTCCAGTTTTTATTTTTATATCTCTTTAACATTTCTACTTTAAATTTTTTTTTTCTAAAATTTGGTAATCTCTCCAAGGCTTTACATTAAACATTCATTCAGTTAAATCCACATCTTTCCATTGAAAACCTCCATTGTATAAGGAAGGCTAGTAGGCATTGCGGTAAAATACATGATCCTTACTCTTAAGAATCTTGTTATGAAGTGGGAGGGGGCTTCATGAAGAAGATGGGTTTTGTTTTGCTTTGTAAAAATGGGTGAGATTTAGGTCTGTGGAGTAGAGAGAGGGTAGCAGGGAGGAGAATGGCACACAGGCCCGAGTACTGTGTCCAAAATTATATCCGTGGAACTGTGAGTCTAGTTTGACCGAAGTGCAGGGTTTATGCAGAGGGTGTGTGGGAGATGAACACACAATTGCTCAGGCCTGACTGTGGAGGGATTTTTTTTTTTTTTTTTTATAACCGTGACCTTTATCCTGAAGTAGCAGAATTCCTTTAAGCAAAAGAATGATAGAGTTAAAATGATAGAGTTAAATGATAGAGTTAAGCAAAGGAATGATAGAGTTAAAATATATATATAGTATTTTAGAAAGAAACAAGTAGCAAGAGTGTGTAGAATAGCCTAGTGGTATGGAAAGTTGGAAGTCCGCAGACACACTAGTTAGGAAAATCAGGAGATAATACCAGTTCGTAGGGAAATTGCAAAGTTTACTCTTCTAAACCTTAAGAAACCCTTTTTGTTACGGAAATTTTCAAGCAAATGAAGAAAGAGAAAGATTATAATGAATCCTCTAGCCATCAACTTTCCTGCCATTCTTTTTCATGCGTCTCCTGCTACTTCATATTTTCGTTTTATCAATTACTTTTTTCTTTTGAGATTCACATGCAGCTGTGAGAAGCAATACAGAGGAATCACTTGCACCCTTCCAGAATTTCCCCTCATGGTAACATCTTGCGATATTACAGTACAAAATCACAACCAGGACATTGACCTTGATTTAGCCAAGATACGGAACATTCCATCCCCACAAGGATCCCTGGTGGTCCCTTGTCAGGAGTCATATCCATTTCCTCCTGGCCTCACCCCATCTACCCCATCTTCCTGGAAGTGGAATCCCCCTACTTTTTCTTTAACTAGAGTATTTTAAAACAAATATTAGACAGCATACCACTTAGTCTGTAAACACTTCATTATGCTTCTGTAAAAGATAGCATTAAAAAAAACCCAAATGCCATTATCTCAGTCATGTTAATAATCCCTTAAAATTTTTTCCTATTGTCTAAAATATATCTTTTTTTACTGTTTTTCAAGTCAGGATCCAAAGTTCACAACTGCCTTTTGTTGACGTAGTTCTTAAGCTTCCCTTAGTGTAGAACAGTACCCCCTATTATTTGTCAGGCCACTTATCCGTTGATGAAATTGGGTCACTTTACCCATAGGATTTCCCATATTTTGATTTTGGCTGATTCTTACCATGTTTCCAAATTATTTCTCTTATTGCCCGTATTTCTTGTAAACTAATATTTAGACACAGAGACTCAATTATATTTAGGTTTAATTTTTTTTTTTTGGTATAAGGGATACACTGGCAGTACATTGCCATTACAGGAAGAGGATATCAGCCATTTCACTCTCAGTAATGCTAAGATCAATCAGTGGGTTCAGGAACTGTCATCCTAATCCATCTATCATAAAGTTCACCATCAGCTTGTCATCTATTGTTATGTATCAAAGAGTTTTGCCAAAGTCTATTATTGCGTTAGGGGTTGCCAAGAAGTCGTTTTCCAATTTTCACTCTTTTTAGCTATGATTTTTAGAAAAGAGACCTTTCCTTCATCCCAACAAATACATGACAAACGTTTGAGTATTTGCCTTTATTTGTAAGTTTTCAGAATAATAAGCTGATGCCTTAGCAACCCTTATAGGATGTAGTAGTGGTTGTTTTTTGGGAGAGTATCATTATGAAATTACTTACTTATGTTTTTATGTATTATGTGCTTTTCAATACATTGTCATCATTCTTCTTCTTATGTTCATATTGTTTCATCTCCAACCAGTTGGAACCTCTTCTGGTGTCTGTCTCCATTTGTTATGAGCCATGAGGTTTTGAGAGCTTCCTTGGTTTTAGGAACAATACCACGTCCCAGGATCATTTAATGCATTTCCTGTCCGTACTTGGAATCAGCCTTTCTCTAGAGTCTTTGTTACTTTTAATGGGATATGTGATTTATAGCTCACAGTCTGGATGCAAAGTCCAAATTCATTATTCAACATGTACCTTTTTATTGCCGTCTATGATTCAGGACAATGTAATAATAATAGTACTAAGAAGAGCTAACATTTATATGTGTTAGGAAAGTTTTCAGTATTTTACATTCAGTATCTTATTTTATCATCATAGTACCCTATGAGCAGGTATCCTGTGATTCTCACTCTATATCTGAGGCTTGTGAGGCACAGAGAAGTCAAATAAATTACCCAGGGTCATATAGTTGTTAAATAGTTTGAGATGGGACTTGGACCCAGGAATTTTGATTCTGAAAAACAAGCTCTTATTGGTATGCCACACTGCCTCACTATCTTTCTGTAGCCAGCCTTGCTGAATCAGATGTTTTTACAATTTTAGTAGTCTTTCCTTTTGTGGGCTTCAAAGCCATCAAGCAAGTTAGCCAATGAACCATAGTCTATTTAAAAGCTGATGTATGGTGAGCTTGTGGGGACAATGCAGCAGTGGTTAAGAGCTTTCTGACTTTTGAGCCAATACTACCTGGGCTCATAATAACCTTGCTGTAGCCACTTAACTAATTTCTGTAATACTGAACAATTAAACTCTTCTATTGAAACTCTTCTGACACCAATGTTAAATTCTATAGACATAAAAAAACCATGAGGAAGAAAACAAGGAGAAAAGTCATTGTGTCTGTGATCTGTTCAGAGATGACAGTAAAAACTATAGTTTGTAGTGTGTAGATCATGGGTGGCAAGTTTTAGCCATGATTTGGAGGTTGACATATTAGAGAATTCATTTAAGATATTGGGAAGTGACTAACGGAAAATTTGGAAGGTAGGTGGAGAATAGCAGAGAAAAATGATTTTCCAAATTTGAGGATACACACACATACACACACACACACACACACATACACATATATGTATATGTTTCTATATTCTATCATACTGTTTCAAAATAAATAATAGAGAAGATGTTCTTAATTGAATTCAGTTCATGTTTATTTAAGTACATTCAGAGATGCTATTGTATACAGTAGGAGGTCCAAAGATGAATCCACCATGATCCATTTCCACAAAGAGTATACTCAATAGTGGGGAATATAGCTGGAACTATCTAAGTCACTGGGCAGAGTGTTTGTGGATTTTGAAAGAGAAATTCAGCTGTGTGTAAATCCTTAATAAAAGAGTGCCTCCTATTATCTAGGAAGGTTTACTTTTTGGTCAGTATGCATCTTTGGGAGAAACACACAAAGGATGGTGAGAGGAAGGGGCCAAAGAGGTTGGTTGAATCAGCCATGGTCAGCACCCAAGGTGGCCTATCTATCCAAGGTGGAGGTTGGTCAGTGCTACCTAAGACGTATAAACACAGTGTGAATATGAAGCAGTATGGAGCATTTTCGGTCGTGGGTATCACGGTAGGCTAAATGGAAAATATGCCATTTGTAGTTGGCCTTAAAGGATGTAGGCAGTGTCAGTGAAATGAGGGCTGAGAAGGACAGTAAAAGTTGATAGAACTTGCTGAGAACAGTTAAGATGGATCTTTAAATAAAGTCAGCTTTATTTGGGATATTTGTGTCTAAACAAATGACTCTAGAAAGGAGGAGTAAAGGAAATCTATTTGAGCGTATTATGGTCAGGAGACATGGTTTATAAAGAGTTGGAATTAAAACGCATATTTCATTTTTGCTCCACGAGCCACTGTGGAATTGGCATCTGTGTGAAACCTTGATGCTAATGGGGGTGAGGGCTGCTTGGGTGATTTGCTGGGTTTCATCACCTCATTATTTAGAGAGATGAAGAAGTTATTTTGTAGAAATAAAAAGATAATGGAAGATAGATGATTTTAAATAATTCAAATGAAAACCCCAAATTTACGAATCAAGCCTGGATCTGTTGATATATTTGAAGTCCAAGTTATGTTTAAAGTTACAAATGTCAGTGTTTCTCTTTTGGACTGAAAATATTACTAGACAATATTTTGATTGGACGGGCAAGCTAAAGATGTTCAAATACCAGTGCGTATACTTGGAGCTGGTGGATTGAGACTTATGTGAATTTTCTGTGGGGTCAAGTTGTAGAAGACCACAGTTGAGAAAGCTTTCAAAGAACTTATGTATCATGAGATGACACCATTTGAAAAAATATTTTGCACTTGGTCCCCTAAGTTTTCCAAACTGTCACTGTCTTATGAATCTCACTGGGCTTCTCCTATCTTCTAAAAAGAATATAAAATGAGGCCGGGCACGGTGGCTCACGCTTGTAATCCCAGCACTTTGGGAGGCCGAGGCGGGCGGATCATGAGGTCAGGAGATCGAGACCACGATGAAACCCCGTCTCTACTAAAAATACAAAAAAGTAGCCGGGCGTGGTGGCGGGCGCCTGTAGTCCCAGCTACTTGGAGAGGCTGAGGCAGGAGAATGGCGTGAACCTGGGAGGCAGAGCTTGCAGTGAGCCGAGATCGCGCCACTGCACTCCAGCCTGGGCGACAGAGCGAGACTCCGTCTCAAAAAAAAAAAAAAAAAAAAAAAAAAAAAGAATATAAAATGGATCCTCCATTCTCTTTCCTTAATATAGCCTGTTGTGACTTCATAGTACTGAGTGGGAACAAGCTTGTTTCTTTGAAAGAATGATAGTGCTCAATCTTTTATTGTTTAGTTTGTAGTAACATGAGTAATACATAAATATGCTCCCTGTAAAAATTAAACATCTCAGATAAGAGAGTCTCCTTTCACCAACATTTAAAATGATAAGCATCTCCCCTGTCTCTTCCTATGATATATGCAGAGTTTTTACTGTGCATTTCCGTGCATGTAAATGCACCCACAGAACCACTTCAAGTGTAAGGGTGTGTGTTTTTAATAAATCATTCTTCACATAATGCTTTAAAACTTGACTTTCTTAGTAAAAAAAGATTCTGGGGAAAAGTCTGTGTTACTATATGTAGACTTAACTCATTTTTCAAATTGCTGTATGTATCCCATGCTGTGGATATATCCCAGTTTATTGATCCATCTGCCTACTGGTGGATATTTATATTGTTTCTAATGTTCTACCTATAAACAATGCTGCATTCATTTCTTCATAGCCCTGTATGAGCTTTCTTCATAATAGTCCCCCTTTTTTTGGTTTATCTCTTCTGGTTAGATAATCTTCTTAAAATACTGGGAACCCATGAAATGTAATAGCTAATTTTGTGCAAGGACCAATAATGTCCTGTAAATTAGCCTCAAAGTTGCCCGAACCATTTCCTTTGGTGAATTCTAAAGCTTCATTAGTACTTGTGATTTAGTCAAATAGGCCTGGTTGGAGCTGTTGGGACCCTGTCTATAACTTTTGGAATAAGTTTTCTTTATCCTTCTGCCTGCCCATCCTCAGAGCAGCCTTTGTTCCCTGGCACAATGGGAGCACAGCAGAGAAAGAATGCACTTTAATAGACAAAGTCTATTACTCTCTCTCCTACTGTCTACCAGAGTTTTGTCCAGTATATGATGGGGGGGAAGACTTTATTTAGGATGACAAAGAAGAGATAACAGATCTCTTCTCTTGAGATCTGTTATTATAACCAGTCATTTGTGATCTTATAACCTGGAAAAATCCCTGAAGACTAGTAAGAGGTAGTTAAGTTTCAGTCACAGTTGAGTGATTTGCTCATAAGTATTTCTTAATAGCCCAGCAAGGAGTCATAAGTATGATCAGGATTTTATTGATAGGATTATTTCTGTGGCAAGGTAAAATTATCCTAGTGTGAAGTACAGGAAAACAAAAAGCCTTTTTATTTAGGTCTTTAACAAAAGAGCAGGCACAGAATGTCTAGGGGGTGACTGCTATTGGAATCAGAAGAATGCAAAAATCCAAGTGAGGGTACAGCATTTCACTGTGTTTTTAGTGTTGATCTTGCAAAGCGAATGCTTTTATCACTGAGTTAGCTGCCCTTGATATAATAGAGATGCTTTGTTTTGGAACATAGGACAAGTGTTAAAGGTTTCTTGCATATATCCCCAACAATTCTACACAGTAACTTCTTGACATAATTTTAACATTCTCGAAAAGCGTGCTCTTCTGTTTAACTCTCTCAACAACACTGACCCAGGCAGGACAAGCGATCCTGTAGATTATCAAGAGTAGGTGATTTATTTCATCATGGTCAAAACATATACAAAATCTGCCTTCACACCCATCTGTTCCTAGAGATAGAGATAGATACATATTTATACAAAATGGAGATATGTATTTATACGAAAATAGAAGGGAGCCATGGGATTTTGAGGTGTGCTGTGAAATTCCTACTATTTATCTTTTGTGTTTGACTATCCGTAGGGCTGTAAGCTTACTCAGAGCTCACATAGATGCGCCCAGGTACTGTAAGTCAACCACTGTGCTTGGTCTCTGCCCTGTTCTTGTTCTGTGAAGTGAAGAAGGCCTCAGATGCATTTGGTTTGGTGAGGCTAG
Source organism: Symphalangus syndactylus (assembly GCF_028878055.3). Taxonomy (NCBI): domain Eukaryota; kingdom Metazoa; phylum Chordata; class Mammalia; order Primates; family Hylobatidae; genus Symphalangus; species Symphalangus syndactylus. The sequence continues at coordinate 127,600,272 of NC_072428.2, read as the reverse complement.
AAGCACTTGTATTTGCTCCCTCTGTGTTAAAAAAAAAAAAAAAAAGCCCATTTTGTGTGTCTGTTCCCTGTAAGAATTGAGTTCTTTGCCTGCTCTGTTTTCAGACATCAAGCCTTACTTTAATGTGTTTTTCCAACTCTGTGCTCCCCATACGTGTTTGATCATCAAAATCACCTGAAATACTGTGAGTTCTATGATCAGACAAGTTTAGGAAACAATCTTAGTCTGATGTGTTAGATCTGTCTCTTGGAGTTGAATTGCTGATATCCTGTCAAGGACCCAGGTCCATGGCACGTTCCTGCAAGCACTTGGTGTCTGGCATTGCTCTGGGCAGTAAATGAATTAAAACTACAAATAAGTTAGGAGGCAAGCATTCACTTCCCAAGGATCCTTTCCCAAATCAGGAGAGGCTCAGTAAATGCTGTGAATTATAGGAATATGTATTCATTATTTCAACAATGATTCGAGTGTACACTATGTGCCAGGAATTTCTGCTCGGTGCTGGGGACACATAGCTGAGAATGAGGCATTATTTAGAATGAGCTAACATCTACTGAAGTGCTTATGGTGGGATGGATACCCAGCTAACTGCTTCACATACCTTTGCTGGTTATAACTTCATAACTGTCCCGTGAGGTGGGTAGTGTCACCATCATTTTAAAATTAAGAAACTGTTATTTCAGAAGTTTGACTGACTCGGCCAAGGTCACTGATCTCATAACGGGAGATTCAGAGTCCGTAATGGACATACATTCCTGTCTCTCTTCATCTTCTGCTTAACACAATCTATGTGTCTCCTCACTTTCCTGTTTCTACTGCCATCACTCTGTGATAGAGTTGTCTGGTAAACTTTTAGAAAGTATCCTTGCCTGGGCTTTACCCCAAACAGATGAAAGAATAGTTGATGGGGCCCAGGCATGAGCATTTTTCAAAACTCTCTGGGTGATGCCAATGTGTAGAGATGGTTGAGAAGCATTTAGAGCATTGTTAATTGACACCAAATACATACTGCTCCTGCCAGCCTCGTGGTTTCTAGCATTCTTCTTAGATCATTTGGCTGATTAAATGATTAATGATTCCAAATCACTTTTCTTCCCTTTTAAACAAACAGAAATCTATCAAAATATAGCAAATACTTTCATAATGCAAAATATTCCTCAGTGAGGGACATGATAAAAGACCCATTTAACTGAGAGTTTAGAAACTTGAAGATCTATTTTCAGGGGGAAGTATAGTCAACAGTGAGTGATGAGGAATGGCCTGGGGTCTAGAGCACCCATGAGCTCCTCACTCTCTCTTTTCCTGGTGTGACTCTGAGATCCTGAGATCTTTTAATCTGATGGGAAAGAAAACCTTGGGGCAGATGGTAGTTCTTGAAAATTTCCCTCATCCCTGGTGAACACAGGTCATATATCAACTTATTGTTTTTCCCAAATCCAAGTCAAAGGAAAATAAAAGCTAAATAGGAGCTTACTAATTTGGATGACTTAGTATATGTACTTTATACTAAAGATTATTTTGAATGCTCAAAGAAAAAAGAATACATTAAAAAGTAGAAGAATAGACATTTGCATTTCTTGAGGCTGTTTGACAACTTTACTCGAACAATGCATGCATATATATTTATATAAACTTTTAATTGAAGAATTCTGCATTTCTTGCTGTCAACACTTTGTTAAACATCTATTATATGGTCAGTAATATCTTGCCTTTTAAAGATAGCAGTCTAATTAATCATTGACTCTCCACTAATTAAATCTGTTTTTATCTTGTCTTCAATCAGTGGGTTGTGACTGATCCCTATGACAGGTTCTTCTCAAAGCATCTATATCAAATATTAAGAGAAAATGGTTAGTTGAAGTAATCACAATATTGTGGTCTATAAAATTTCTAGAAAGAGAAAGACAAGGAAAGTAAATTTGGGGGTCACTGTATTTCAACAAGTTTAAGGCACTTTTATAAGAAGAAAAAAATCAAGGCTACCAGGGGAGGGAAAACTTTTTAAACCATTAGGTCTTTAGACAGAGAAAGAAAGAACAATGACTTCCATCCCACTGTCATAGTGATTTAAGGTGAGTATTATCTTTGCATTTTACAAGTCAGACAACTGATAGGACAGTTGGATCATAAATTTTGAGTAGGGTCAAGAGTCATTTTATGACTATTACTAGAAAAGATCATTACCAAAAGAGTAAACTAAGAAAAAAAAAAAACAAAAAAGAAAAATAAAAACATGAAAAATGGCCTCCTTTTTTACATTTCCACATAGGTGATCTCCATACGAGGAGATGAACTTGAACTTGGTTGGGCGGGAGACGAACCTGGTTGGGCGGGAGACTGGAGCCCCTCAGAGAATTTGGGATTCTTCCATTTTTACTGGGAGGGTTGGCAGGTATAACATGTGTTGTTATGTGAGTCCATGAGAGCCTCTGGGGTTCTTACTCCCTGCCTCTCCGTGTGGTGGAGAGTCAGTCGCTTACTCTGAAGCACTCGACTGATTTCTGTCTGTGGCTTACCCATGAACAGTGGCTTGGAAGTGTGAAAGCATGAGAAGCATGCAGTGGAACAGCATGCGCTGCCGTCATCTTCTACTTGGTTCTGCATGGGAAGGCTCCTGGGCTGGCTGCCTCTGAGCTCAGGTGTTTCTCTCTCTCCCTACAGAACTCCCTGAAGGCTTCAAATCGGAAGAAGAAGAGAACAAGCTTTAAAAGAAAAGCCAGTAAAAGAGGGATGGAAGTAAGTGTTTCAGAGGAATTTCCACTTTCTTTCTATAGTCAACTCTGTCCTATGAGATCTGGTCCAAGTTGATTTTTCTAATCTATCTTCTACCACTGCTTTCTCCTCACTACACTCTAACCACAACAGAATTCTTTCTGTTCTTTTAAAAAAAACAAATGCTCAAAACTAACCTCTGCGCTTGCCTGGAAATGTTATCCCCAAGATGATGATGATGAAGATCAAAGCTAATATTTCTGGAATATTTGGAGTTTACAGAGTAAAATAAAAAGCCTGGCTTAATTATCTGGAGCAAATGATAACTTGAGATACTTTCTTCCAAGCCTTACGTGGAAGTTGTGTTAAGAGTCAGCCCTGGGAAACAAAATGTATTATTGGGGTGGTAGTGGTGGTGGTGGTTTTCCACCTCCCTTGCCCTGGGGTTGCCTTTCAAGCCATGGATGTGTATCCTAACAGTGCTGATTGCTTCTTTCAGCAGGAAAACAAAGGTCGTCCTTTTGTGATAAAACCCATCTCTTCTCCTCTCATGAAACCCTTGCTTGTATTTGTGAATCCCAAGAGTGGAGGCAACCAGGTGAGTAATTTTTCATGATTTTTAACTTAGAAGTGTTGATAATTTCTTGAAGACACAACTCTCACTGCCAGTTAAAATAGTACCACTAGGATCCCAAGCTTTGGAAGACACTGGTTTTTCAGGAACAAGCTTATTGTTTCTCTGATAGCTTTACACATTACAGGGCTGGGCAAAACCTAGATGTTCTATAATTTATCTGTCTGCTTCCATATAAGACTATAACAGAGGCACTTAAGAAACCTAACTACTGACTTTTTCCTTACAGATTTTCAAGAAAGGATATTCTAGAATTTCTCTTAGTTCATATGTTTCAGGATTCCTCAATTCTTGTAGTTAGGAGGCCCTTAATCAACTTCTTTTTATTTCTTTCTATTGCAATTTAGATACAACTACTTTTGTCCCTATCCTCAGAGAAGAAAAAAGGATGATTCATGAGCCATGATAATCACTACCAAATACCACCAAAATTATAGAAAATATCAACTTCTTAAGGTTTCACTTGGTCCTAGCCCAAATCCAATAGTACAGATACTTATCTCATTTGAGAATGAAGAAATTGACTTAGAAAAGTTAAGTCTAAAGGCATGCCTGAAGTGGCACCGCTCTTTAAAGGACAGAATTTGTTCTTGAATCCTGGTCTTTGTCTCTTCATCCAGTTATCTTCCCACTCTCTGAGGCTTCTTATCAATACTCTTCTATGGGCTGTAAGTTTCTGCTATTTTCTTCTGAGTTTGGATGAGAAAATATTTTCTTTATCCACGAAGTATATATTTTACATTTTGAGACAAGATTCCTCCAAGTTTTACAATAAACAACTGGAGATTTGAAACCCTTTAGTCATCCCGTATAAGGAAGGTAAGTTGTATAATCAGGATTGACCCACTGGTCGAAGATGATGTTCTTAGTACTAAAGACAATGGGCATTGTCCAGAATGTATTAATTAAAATAAAACTTCTCTTAGGGGAGCTTGGGATTTAAATGAAATATTATTCCTCCTTTCATCTCTCTCTTCAAAATTCTCAAAAACTTGTTATGGTAAAAATATGAACATTTTGGAGAACAAGGAAAATAAATTTGTGTAAGCAAAGAAACCATCTGTTTTCAAGTCCTGCAGTTTTGAGTTGCCGAGAGATCTTCATGGAGTAATGATGGCAATTCTGAGACATCATTAGAGGAAGACCTAGACGTGGGTTTCCTTGAAATGAGGTTTAATTTTCCCTGAACCATACCCACTCTCTTGGGCTAGTATCCCTATGTTCTATCAAAGGTTAGAGATGCAGTTGGGAACCCTGAGACATGGAAATGTAATTGGTTCCATGATTTTGGCCACCTGAGCACCACATATTAATTAGTTTCAAATATATTTTGTCATGACAGTCCACATATAGGATGCATTTATTAAATCATTATAAGCTCTCTTTCCTAGGGCACACAGAATCTTGTAAGTTATCTATTTCTTTAAGGAGCTGATGATCCAGTTAAGACATAACCTGTTCCTATTCCAGTCTTTGTGTAAATTATTAATGACGGGGACTTCAGAGATTATCTAATATTGCTTCCTATTTCACTAAATAGAAAAGAGAGGTCAAGGAAGCTTAAAATGAATTTTCTAAAGACATCTCGTAAATGACACAAAAGGAACAAATGGAAAATAATTTAAGCAACATTAACTGCATGTGACTTCTAAATTGAGTGGCTCAGACTGCAGTGCTATGATATTTCAGAGGTAAGCAGTGACTGGGGAGAGATAAGGAAATGGTGTCATGGACGTGGCTGAAATCAAAGATGGGCACGACTTAGTTATGCAGAGGAGAGAAGACTGGAAGGTCTGTCCTTTTCCTGCTCTTTACTGTGGCAGATTCCTGTTCGGCAAATTCTTGTTCATCCTTCAAGGCTCAGTGGTGCCTTTCTGAACCATTTCTCGAGATCAATCATCCTGTCCACTTTGCCCCGATAGCCCTTGGTACACACTTGCATGATATGAACTGCAACATAACTGCTCTGTGTGCATCTTCACTGTTGGGATACAGGTCTACCATTGAATATGTGATTTCTAGAACATGGCATATAGTTAAATAATTGTATAATAGGATTAGAAGAACAGATGTCATGATGCCGATTATTCATTTTGAGGACAATATGATGAGTGGTGCATGCATATTAAGTTATTGGAAATGCGATTAAAGATTAGAATGATCCTATGGAATCACGTCTTCAAGAAACAGGATACTTCAGGTTGAAGACTTTGGATTTATGCAATGGAAACTAGTTTTTTTGCTGTTTAAAATATTTTAGTTTAAAAAATCTTTTGGCTTTTGAACAGAGGAATAATATGGTGGAATTTAATGTGCATATGATTCAGATGGGAATTGTGTTAAAATGCAGATTCTGCTTCACTAAGTCGGGGCGGGCCCTAAGATGCTGCGTTCGTAACAAGCTCGCAGGTGCTGAGATTGCTGCTCAGAGAACCATACTCTGGTTAGCAGGGCCTTGCTGTGATCAATAGAAAAATAGATATTTTTTGTTAAATCTTGAGTTTTGCCTTTTAATAATTTACTTATTCCACTCACCTGCTTTTAGGTATAAAGCATTCCTATCTCCTTCTGTCTTTGAAACTTAGGCTTTAGACTTTTTTTTTTCCTTTTTTTCTTTTTTTTTCATTTTTAACTTGCTAGTCTTCTGTTTTTTAAGTAAATTACTGGACAATATTGCCACCTACTGGCAAGAAAAATAGCTTTTTTTCTTTATATAATCTTTTACTTGTGTAAGAAAAACATTTTGAAGGAATGTATTGGGATGAACTATGTAAGGACTGCTTCTATGTCTCTCTTTTAAGAAATCCCATATTTTAAAACTCTTTAATTTTTTTCTAAATTGATACATTCTTTTTGTACATACTTATGGAGTACATATGCTATTTTGATACATTTATGGCATGTATAGTGATCAAATTAGGGTATTTAGCATATCTATCACCTCAAACATTTATCATTTGTGTTTGAAATATTTCAAATCTTCTAGCTATTTTGAAATGTACAATATACTGTTGTTAAGTATAGTCACCCCACTGTGCAAACACTAGAACCTATTTCTTCTATATAATTGTATGTTTGTACTCACTATCCAACCTTTGGTCATCCCCCACGCCCACCACACCCTTCCCAGCCTCTGGTAACTATCATTCTACTCTCTACCTCTGTCAGATCCACTTTTTTAGCTCTATTACATACGAGTGAGAACATGTCAATTTTTGTCCTTCTGTGCCGGGTTTATTTCACATAAGGACCTCCAGTTCTATCTTTGTTGCTGCAAATGACAGGATTTCATTCCTTTTTATGGTCAAATAGTATTTTATTATGTATATATATATACCACAGTTTCTTTACCCATTCTTCCTTTGGTGAACACCTAGGTTGTTATATCTCTTCTTTTAAACTTAGCAGTAATTGTCTCTTTGTTTTTCCAACACTCTTAAGGTAGCGATGACACTGGGTGTTTTGCAAAGCTGTAGAGCTTGGTAGCGCTGCTGCTATTATTTTATTGGGATTTGAATTATTTGAGGAATCAAGGACCAAAATTTCAACTTTTTAATTTAATTTAATTTAATTTAATTTAATTTTTTTGAGACGGAGTCTTGCTCTGTCATCCAGGCTGGAGTGCAGTGACACGATCTCAGCTCACTGCAACCTCCACCTCCTGGGTTCAAGCAATTCTCTTGGCTCAGCCTCCCAAGTAGCTGAGATTACAGGCATGTGCCACCACACCAGGCTAATTTCTGTATTTTTAGTAGAGACAGGGTTTCACTATGTTGGCCAGGCGGGTCTGGAATGCCTGACCTCGGGTGATCTGCCCGCCTCGGCCTCCCAAAGTGCTGGGATTACAGCACTGTGCCAGCCAAAAATTTCAACTTTGAATACCTCCTTCTGTGGAAAGAGATAGTAAGTGTAAGATAAAGTTTACTCCAATGCAGTCGCCTCCTATGTGTGGAAACTTTAGAGTACTAGAGAAATAGGTCCCTCCCTTACACTTCTGTTTGCCTTAATGTCAAAACTTAGATTTTTCTTTGAGGTCTTGGACTCATTAGCATCTTTCTGAGTTTTATAGAATCCTGTGATACCTCTCAGTGTTTCCTGCTTTCACGCTGTCTCTCCCTCACGTTCTGTCATGACTTTCTCTTCCAGTGACCTAGACTTTAACTTCAGGGTAAAGCAATGTTCTGACCTCTAGGATGATTCTAGCTGGTCATCCCTGAGAGCCAAGGGATCCAGACCCTGGCTTTGCACACTGTTCGATGTGGAATCCTAGGGTAGAGGTATGGCAGGAGTTGGATCCTTGGGTTACAGGTCCCAGGGTCTTTATCAGTAGGGTGATGGAGGAAGAGGTATCCAGTCTGTGGACAGACACATGCCAGCTGAGTTTACACCACCATCTGGGAATAGGCTTTCTCAGACTAGGGCCACCTGTCCTAAGTCAGGGGCCAGTCACATCAAGGTGGGGAGAAGGGGAAGACAGAAAGAGTAAATAACTTCAGATGAGAAATTTGAGTCCCAAAACTGTTTCTAAATAATTGGACAAACAACTTTAATGAAGTGGTTACTTTTTTGCAGTACTGGAAACTTCTCAACCTAGTGATAATTCAAGGATCATTATGTTTAGATAAAAGTTTAGGCTCCTAAGGTTTAGAGTAGGCAGGGAAGAGGGCAGAGGGCAGTCAGTAGATGAGGACACTTGTCAAAATCCAGCCTCAATATCTTCTTGTCCAGCTAGCCTCAACAGATGGAATTAAAACAACCAAATGATGAATCTATGGAAAGTCCTATTTCTGAAATTATAACATTGGTGGGAGGATTGGGCAGCTAAGACCCAAACTAGCTCCTGTGATAGGTCTGGTTCCTTAATCTGTAGCCAGAGTGATGTATATAAAAAAAGTCAGTCTGGGAGAAAAAAAAAGGTGGTCTGAATCTCTTAATTAAGACTTTTGAATGACTCCTTGTTTTCTATAAATTAAAGCCTAAGCTTCTCAGCGTACATTATTTAAACCACAACTCACTTCAGCTGTCTTCTCTCTTGCAACTCCCTATCTCATGGTTCAGAAAAGTGAACAGAATATAGCTTTTTCATGGGATGTCTTGCTGTTTCACACCTTTTGTGCCTTTACCTTGAAGTTTCTTCATCTATTTGAGGTGGAAAGAAACAGTTAACTCTACTCATTTTTCAAGACACATTTCAGATATTTTACTTACAACGCCTTCTAATCTCTCAACTTGGGCTTACGAGTGTTTCCTTTGGGCACTCATCATCCTCAGCAGACATCTGTATCAGAGAAGTTCCCATCTTTAGTGAATTAATTTATTTTGTATTGCTCTCCTTCCAGTAAATTCTGAGATCCTGACGGCACACAAGGACAGAGTAGGGGCCTAATACGTATTTATCGAATAAATGAGGCATTCTGTTTGGATTGTTTGAAGCAGTTTGAAATAATTATTTCTTAAGCCCTTCCTCTCATTAATGTATTTTTCTCAGGCCTTTCTTATTGTCTGGGCAGTTGTTCTTTCTATAATCTAGATAATGCCTGCATGATATAAACCAAGACTTAGTAACATAGCAGAGTTTCAGCCTACACCAGAGTTATGGTGCTTTGATCAAGATTGATGAGCTGTTTGAACCGACCCATTCTTGATTGCTTCTCCACACCCCCTTTCCTTTATGAATAATGCACAGAACTTCCTTCTGAGAGCAAGATCATCTCTGTCTTGTTCATCTCTGTATTCTCCTACCTAAAACTGTGCCTGTCACATAGTAGGTGAATGAATGAATCTTGTTCAATCCAGCCACTTTTTGGGAATTTGTATTCTCCTGTTGCACTCCCTCCCTAGTACTTGCTGCTTGGAAGAATAATGTTCTTTTCACTCCTTAGGAATACCCATTCTTATAAGATCTAAAAAAGTTCTGTGGCCAGTGAGGTATATCTACAACAGCATGCATGGATTGGGATTGGCATATAAGCTGTTTTTTTTCATTTAGAGAAAATTAGACTCTTGCACAAAAGTTGCAGTTTTTGTGTTTGGCATTATAGCATGTGATAACTATGAGTGTGTTGGAGAGTTGTTAGTGAGTGACAGGTGTCTGAGCAGATTTAATCCTACTATTGAGGAAGAAATGAATTACCCTTCTCCTGGTGAATTAATATTTGTCAAACCATTCAGTTACATTTGATAAATTACCTCTATTAAAGCTTTAAAATGACTTAACCTAGAGGTAACAGCAGAGTTAATAGAATTCATTTAAATGTGTGAGTTAGATCTTTGTTTCTCCACCCACTAGGTGGAGCATTTTTTCAATGCTTTCTTTTAGATACTTACCGTTTTTGGTAATAAATACCATATTTTGGAAAGAAGATTACTTTTTAAAAGATGTAATTATATCATGCCTGAATGTCAACTTCAACAGGGTAGCCATGCCTGGCTATGCAAGTTATCTCTACACAATTGCAGGGATGTTATTCCAATAGACTGCAATAGAAATGGCACCTCTGTGGCCACTCAGACCTTTTAGAGAAATTCAAGTTTAAGGAAAACAACCTCTCAATGCTTTTTATTTTTATTTTTTGGAAGATGTTAATTACCTATTAATATTTGCATAATAGAGAGGCTGAAACTGAGATGTGCACTCTACTATAGCAAAGGTGGAAGGGAGTAATTAACATCAACAATTCAAACTACTCTAGCAATCTAAAACTGAACAAAGAATTTTCTAGCAAGTCAGTTGGAAATGTTTTATAAATTAGTTGGTCATTAAAATAACTTCTGCATTACCTATTAAACATGAAAGATTATTCGAGATAATCCCAAGCACACTTTATAGCAAGGCTCAGCATGAGAAGAGGGAAAATGATCCAGTATTTAGTGTGTATATATATCTAAATCTATGTTTGAATTTGATAGGAAGCAAAATATGTCATTTGGTGAAACTGAAGGATTCATTGTAATTATTAGATAGAATGTGATTCCTAAAATTATAGCAAGCACATGATAAGGCAGAACTTCTAAATTATAGGTTTGGCTGGTACATGCAACAAAAGACCTGCATTGGCCTGTGTAACAACAGGAGTAACAATGTGATAATTATAAGCTACACTTTAGAGCTCACATTCTCAAGTGTAATTTAATGAATAGATTAACAGGCTGCAAAAAAGAAAAGGATTAACATTAACAAAGGGCTGTTTTGTGCCATATACTGTGCTAGATACGTGACTGCTACTGATTCATTTAATTCTCATACTCACCCTGGAAGGTGGACATCCTTTCTATTTTATATACTGCATTTCTGCAAGGTTATAAATACTCATGATTACTCAGAACACTAAAGTTAGTTTGACCTCAAATCTCATACTATGTCCACTATACTAGGATGACTCTTAAATGCAGCTTATTAGATATACAAACCTAGGCATATTTTAAAGAGCAATGATGATATCTACTAAAACAACAATATTATGAGCAACAAACTCGGCTCAACTGGTCAAATATTATTTGCTATAGGTGATAAAATGGGGCATCCTACTCATTTTTAAAGCTCTTTTGGTATTGCTTGACAGAAAGATCCTTCTTGATTTTTTGTTTGCTCAATCCACTTTAAAAATGATCTCTAAAGTGACCTTATATCTGCTGTAATGATGATCTCTATAAATGTCACAGTTACTTAAAATGCCCTGAAAATGTTCATGTGAGAGAAAAGTGTTTGGCTTAAACAAACCAGTATAGGCATGGAGATTGAAAATGTCAAAGTAACCTGTGATCTTACTAAGAAAGTTTTATATATGTATAAAATAACTGGGAGCCTGGGATACTTTTGCTTCAGTTAGAAAAAACTATTTCTATAAAATTACATTAATACTTAGCTAATACTGCCCATATGTTATACAGATAGTCTGTACAATAAAGTGAAAATTAATGTCAAATTACATAGACTAATAACTTTTCTATATGGATTTTCATACATTAATGATAGTAAAATAAATAGTATTCATTAAGGGCTTACTGCATTTTAAACACTGTGATGTACTTCTCAAAAATTATGGCTTTTAATCCTTGCAACAAGTCTACAAACTGGGCATTCTTATCTCTGTGTTAAAGAAAAGGTGGGCTGAGCTAAATGAAATGAAGAAACTTGCCCAGAGTTACACCGGTTAGATAAACATCTAACCTGACATTCAACCTATGGATATCCATGACCAAAGCCCGTGATTTTAACTACTCTTCTCTACTGCTTATAATTAGATATTATTTTATTTATTCATCATTCATTCACTCACTTATTTTTACTTTTTGAGACAGGGTTTCACTCCTGTCACTCAGGCTGGAGTGCAATGGTGTGATCTCGGCTCACTGCACACTCTGCCTCCTTGGCTGGGACTAAAGGCATGTGTCACCACACCTGGCTAATGTTTGTATTTTTTGTAGAGACGGGATTTTGTCATGTTGCCCACGCCAGTCTCAAACTCCTGGGCTCAAGCGATCCACCTGCCTCAGCCTTTCAAGGTGCTGGGATTACAGGCGTGAGCCACCGTGCCCTGTGTATTATTTTAAGTAGAAGTATTTATTTTTTAAATGAGCAGTTATTCTTGGGAAATTTCTTCCTATTACTGCCTTTTTGTGTATTTATTTTTTACAGGGAACCAAAGTCCTGCAGATGTTCATGTGGTACCTGAATCCACGGCAAGTCTTTGATCTTTCTCAGGAAGGGCCAAAAGATGCGTAAGTCTGGAAATATTCTCCATGGTCCATATGTATTTTAGGCAAGCGAGAATTTTCTGCTTCATTATCTGATTACCTTGTGAGGTATTTCCTGACCATCTGTCATCTACCTTCTCACCTGTACTCTCCTTCCTTTAAAACTTCATCTAAAGTTCTCTCCTACTCTAGATTGGCTTAGTTCCCTTCAAAACATATCTTCCCAGCTATTAACTCAGGATACGTCTAGTGTGTTTGTTACTTATGTATGTGTAACTGTAGGTTGTTCTCCGCAAATCTGTGAATTGAGAAAGGACTCATTGTTTTTCTATTTCTTCATGTACAACTTTGGAGATGCACATTAATGGAATGTAAATGTATGTCTGTGGAGGGTGGAGCCATGTTTGTTTATGAACATTTGAACTGAAAAGAGAGAGTGTGTGTGTGTGTGTGTGTGTGTGTGCGTGCTTGTGTGCGAGAGAGAGAATCAATTGATTATACCTGAGGACTCTGTACAAATGTGGGGAAGACATATTAATTCCTGCTCAATCCCTTTTCTGAGCTTCTCAGAAATCTCATTCTCTGCTTGTTAGAAGTGTTTAAAATAAAGTCTAGATTGTAGGTGACCCATATCCTGTTTCTCCCCTTTGGTGGAGAGGCACGCAGTGGAAAAGACCAAGGACACTTCTGCTGTTCTCTGGTTCCCTGTTTTAAATTCATGTACTAGGATAGTTCAGATGTTATCTGATAAATGTTAGAACACAAAGATACCATTTATTTTTTAATAAGTAACAATATCAGAGGAAAAGGTGATTTCTAGAGAAATAGTATTCTTGTATAAAATGGATAAATTACTTATTTTAAGCATGCAGATTAGGAAATATGAAAATTAATTTGTTATTTTCTTAATGTATAAATTTCTTTGCCAGTTGAGTTTGCTACAAGATTCTTTCTCTCTCTGTCCCATAACACACACACACACATATATATATATATATTTATTTATTTTTATTTTCTGTACTTGATTATGCTAAGGCAAATCTGCTATCCTGGGATGTGCCATTTTAGGAGCTTATTTTTCTTAAGATTTTATCACTTTAGTTAGACCCTAGAGAGACACTTGAGAGGTCACCATAAAGAACATGGTAGGACAGGAAATATTTTCAGGAAAAAACCATATTTTGTGATTTAAATAGGTGATATTTTCTAGATTACAGCCTCTAGCAGCTTCCCCTAAGCAAAAGATTTAGCAGGGGCAGTGTCAATGCATTTTCCTGAGAGCCAAGAGGAAAGACAAAATGATCTTACTTCAAGCAGAGAAGTTTGAAATAAAGAAAACTCAGTCAATCTTCCCACTTTGGGTTGGAGGTATAAGTGGTGTGTAAGTAACTGAGCTGAGAGAGAGACTAGATGGAATTGTAGATGTGATACCTGTGTTCACATCTGATAGTGGGGAAGCCTCCCCGTCTTGCTGAAAAAGATTTCTTAGGATTAAGAGTAGAAAGTATAAGTTAGAAAAAGTAAATACATCCAGGGAAAGCTAATAAATATAACGAGGGGATATATAAGGACTATTGATTATCAATTAATGATGATTTTCTTGGGGAAAGGAGAAGAGGAAATGATGGGAAAAGAAAAGGAAGTCAAAACTAATGAGGAAAATAATGTTGACATATAATAGAAGTTATGGGAAATAAAGGACATCCTAAAATCCCTTAAATTCCAGCGTTGAATTATTTATTCAAAAATAATGTCTGATGCCTACACCTGTTCCACTTGTGGGAGTCATTCTTCCTGTGGTTACTTGGGACTTATGATAGCATTGTCATCCTCATGATTATACATTTTCTCCAGTGGACACCACCCCTACCCATGTTGTCCTCTGCTTTCTCTCTGCTCTAGCCAGTGAAATGTTCTTTTGTTTACTTTTCCTCTACAGGCTTGAATTGTATAGGAAAGTACCAAATCTGCGAATTCTGGCCTGTGGTGGGGATGGAACGGTAGGTCCCTGAAAGAAAATCCAGTTCTCTGCCAATTCTATCTTTCTTATTGTTTTCTTGTGGCACTTCTTTTTATTCATTGCCCAGTCTTTCTAATCCCCTAACACATGTATATCTGTCATGTGAATCATAGCCCCTAAGAGTAACAAGGGACTTTGTTATTTTCCTTATGACTACATACTTGATCATTCTAATGTGTGTTTCACTCCCTCGACTATGCTGTATTCTTTCCTGTGCCATGAAGTAGGGATGTGGTCAAATCCTTAAAATGAAGATTATAGATAGATAAATTCCTTTTAAAATATAAGCTGAACTGTTTCCATTTATTCTTAATAATTTGGCCACAGTAGGGAGAAATACGTGGGCACAATTGAATTATTACATTTTTTTTTTACTAGTGGGAATAAAACTCAGAATATTGACTATTGTTTTGCCTTAAAGATTATTAATTGGTCCTATTTATATTCTTTTTTGTTGATATATTTTACATGTATTTGGGGTATGTGTGATATTTTGTTTTATGCATAGAATGTATAATGATCAAGTCAAGGTTTGGAGGTATCCATTACCTAGAGTATCATTTCTATGTGTTGGGAACGTTTCAAGTTCTTTTTTCTAGCTACTTTGAAATATATAATACATTGTTGCTAACTGTACTCACCCTACTCTGCCATTGAACATTAGAACTTATTCCTTCTGACTGTATGTTTGTATTCATTTATGAAGAAAGGTGGAATTGGGCTGAAGGTTAATATCATGGATATATTTTCTCCTGTTTATTATGCCTCATCTGTTTTCTCCATTTGGCCTCTACTACTTATGGTGATATAGTTAACAAAGTAAAGAATTGAGAATCATGACATTTAGATTGTGTTGTCTGGTTCTTTTTCTTCCGGATTTGGAATCTGATCTCATAGGATCTACGATTGTATTATGAACTATCTTTAGCTTTTCTCTAATTTCCCTAATTAGAATGTTTTATTCTCAAAGGTAGCAACAAAATCTTCAAATACTGTCTCTCTTAGCAAGTAAGCACTTCATGTAGGGTTGGATACACATTATATACCAATAAATGCAATGAGAATGAAATAGAACTGTGATTTTTATTGGTCTCTCAGATACCGTGTGGAGAGTAAAAACAATGTTCAGTTGGGAAAAATAGTCTTTATCTTTATTCAAGGTTCATATTACACATTATTAGTTTATAAAATTCATTATTATGTCTTACAGCAAAGAAGCCAAACCTATTTAACTTTTTTAAACCCAACGTTTTTCAAAATTGTTTGGCCATGGAATTTTTTTTCCCCACACAATAGCAATTTCAATTGATTTTAGTGTTCTAGGGAGATAAATTTAAGGGATATGCTAGGGCAAAATTTCCCAACTTTCTTTAGTAAGAATTGCATCCAAATGAACCCTCTGAGGATGGATATACTGTGTGCTTCCTAACTCAAGCATCCCCCAGCTTAGTTATCTTTAATGAAAGGGTAAACTCACTGTGACTCTTTACCATACCCAGTTATCTTCCTTATTTTAGCATCTACTTGCTTTCTCATGTGACTTCAGCATCTCACTCACATCTTTTCTCCTTTTCTAAACCTCAGTAACAAAAACAGATAAGTTGAGGATGTCGTCATTCCTCTTTCTTAACTCAAATCCACATAAGCTACGCATAACATCCCCAGATCTTGGACTTCTTTGTTGCCTTGGGTGCTCCATCTCCCAGGTCCCCCTTTCTCCATGGAAACTCCCACTCCACCTCTCCCTGCCTCATTCTCTTTCCTTTCTTCCTCCTTTTCTTTTCTTTTCTTTTTTTTTTTTTTGAGATGGAGTCTCCCTCTGTCGCCGAGGCTGGAGTGCAGTGGCACAATCTCAGCTCACTGCAACCTCTGCCTCCGAGGTTCAAGCAATTCTCTTGCCTCAGCCTCCCGAGTAGTTGGGACTACAGGCACGTGCCACCATAGCGGGCTAATTTTTGTATTTTTAGTAGAGATGACATTTCACCGTGTTAGCCAGGATGGTCTCGATCTCCTGACCTCGTGATCCACCCGCCTTGGCCTCCCAAAGTGCTGGGACTACAGGTGTGAGCCACCGCGCCTGGCCGAAAAAATCTTGACCCCTTATAATAATTTGCCCGTTTTCCTTCTTTACTCAGCAGGTATGTGGAGGAAGCACTGTGCTAGGTCTTGTAGTATTGAGATATTCTCTGTAATTAGATGAATATTTGAAAGTATGGGATTCCAGTGAATAAAGGATAAAGAGGAAAGAGAGCCAAGTCCACACACTTGTGAAACATATAATTATGGGGCCTGAGCCAAAGTCCAAAAGGAAAATAAATGAAAAAACAGAAGAATAGGACAACCACCAGTCTGTTCTGTCAAGTAAACAAACCAAAAAAGGAGTTGCAAGAAAGAGGCCGTAGTTACATTTTTAAGGAGAGACTGAAAAGTTACCATGGAATATGGAATTTCAAGAAAGCAGTTTCAATAGAGTATGTGGGACAAAACCCAGAATGATGAGTAAGTGAAAGTTGGTACAATCTTAATAAATTCCTAATGGCCAGATCCGATTACAGTTTCGAATGTCTGTGATCTCTCTGATGCCATTGTCAGCCTCCTGACATGTAGACTACCTACTTCTCCTACTTTTCATATCCAGTCTTTTCAAGCAACTTCATTAATGATACCATAACTTATGAGTATTCCAGAAGGGTAACTAATTTTTTTTTTAATGTGGTAGGTACGTTTTCCTCTTAGGGACATTATCTATCTTTTAACTTCTGTTTTTACCTCCTCTGATGTAATTCACAAACGTACTAGTCATTTACACTTGGATGCCGCATGGCTATTTGCATTCAGCATGCCTAAAATAAAACTAGTACGTTTACCCTAGAGTTGGTGCATTTAAACTAATTATTTTTGTCAGTGGTAACATCTGTACTTAAAATACTCAGAATCAAAACTTTGCTTATCTTGTACCTTATGTAAACCCAAGTTTTATTTAATTTACCTTGTTAGAATAAGATGTTTTGTGAAAAACATGGGGTATATGAAATGTTTATCATGGTATGTGACTGATATTTTTTTGTTTTGTTAGTTTAGAAAATGAAACTTTTAATTGTGGGTGGAGGCAGAGTTTATATAGAGGAAACAGCCTGAGGAATTCATAAAGAAAACTGCTGGCTTTAGGCAAGTGGAGTATAATTCTGAATTCAGGTATATATTTGACATAAGGTATTCAGCCTTTAGTTAGTGAGCACATCTATCATTGTAGAAGCTGGCAGAATGCTGCCAGTAAAGTGACAAAGCTTAGGGAGAAATCAGAAATCGAGTATTTTTCACTGACTAGGATAAGGCTATATTACCCTATAACCATATTAGTTTAAGAGCATTATTTAAGGTATAGAAAGTATTATTTAAGGTATAGAAAGTTTGCATTACTTTGGAAAAAAGTTCTTAGGCTTCAATATTAGCTACTTTAATTGTATATTATTTAAAAAATACATGAAAGGCCAGGTGTGGTGGCTTACGCCTATAATCCCAGCACTTTGGGAGGCCGAGGTGAGTGCATCACTTGAGGTCAGGAGTTTGAGATCAGCTTGGCCAATCTGATGAAACACCATCTCTATTAAAAATATAAAAATTAGTCAGGCATGGTGGTACACAGCTGTAATCCCAGCTACTTGGGAGGTTGAGGCAGGAGAATCGCTTGAACCCAGGAGGTGGAGGTGGCAGTGAGCTGAGATTGCGCTACTGCACTCCAGCCTGGGTGACACAGTGAGACTCTGTCTCAAAAAAAAAAAAAAATATGAGAAAGCAGAGGGATACATCCCCAATAATGCACTTGGAAGTGGAGGTGAAAGAGGTGATTCTGCCCTCATTTCTGTGACCTTTGGCAGGTTCCTTAACCTCTTTTGAGATCTTCTAAATCTACAAAGAAATGCATTCAGATCTCTAAGGTTCTTACAGCTGTAGCATTATAATAATATAGGCTATTGTTCAAGGGAACTTTAATGCAAGCCAGATTTGTACAATTTTGAATTTTCTAGAAGGTACTTTTGAAAAGGTAAAAAGCAGGTGAAATTATATTTTATTTATCTAAAATAGTATCATTTCAATATATGTTAATTTATAAACGTTAAGATATTTTATGTTCTATTTGTACAGTCTTCAAAATCTATCATATATTTTATACTTACAGCACATCCAATTTGGATTAGCTATATTCGAATGCCGGATCACCACATGTGGCCAATGGCTGCTGCATTGGACAGTGCAGGTGTAGTCTATTTGTTACTGGCTTGCACAGTTCAGAGGCTGTCACATAGTTACAGCTGTCAGATGGTCTGATCCCATTTTCAGATCTCTTGGCTGCAATAAAATTCAGCCAACTCAAGAATGATCTCAAACCTTCATGTTTATAAGTGAGAAATAGCCTGTTTTTGGTCATGTGATTAATTTGTATTTTCTCACTTCCTTGGCCACACTGACACCTATTCAACTCCCAATGGCTGTCACCCTGCTGAAATATTGACGAGCACATGAACTGATCTCCTGAGGCTCATGTACCCTCATTATGGCTCCTTAAGGTGTGTGACCCATAGTCCCTATCTATCTGGCTCCTGACTTTGGTGAACTTGGCTGGATCTGCAAGTCCACCTGTAACCATTTAAATTATTTCCAAAAGGCCTGACATTAAATTGACTCCAGCCATCCAATTCATGCTTATTTCTTGTTCTATTGGCTTCTCTAGATAAAAAGACATCCCAAATGGTAGACATCCCTATGCCCTGACTCACCACAGCCAGTGCAAAGAAGGAAGTATTATTTTCCTTTAATCGATAGGGACAATCCCTCATCCTAAGCCCCTTTCCTCATTCATCCTCAGCCTAGTTATATTTCATCCTCTTTCAATGAGTAAGCACACAGTGTACCTTCAGTGTGGATTCTATATTGTTTCAAGAAAAGGTCATATTCTGACTTTTATCTTGATTTCTTTTGGGCTAATTTTAAGCACATTTCTTTTAACACATGTTGGCTTTATTAAGTGCAAACATACATTAAAATATCAAAAGGAAGAATTATCGTGCACATATTCAAAAGGGTCCCCCAGCCATCCAATACTGTGTGGTCATTTTCTTTCAGAGTTCAGCAAAACTCTTGTTTTCCTTTGATTTCCAAACGTGAGTGTCCTTCGCTCTTTGGCCTGCATGTACTACAAGGCAGTGCAACGTGCATCTGTTCTGTTGGAAGAAAATATCAGTTCGCTGTCATCTCCACCCTTCAGCCACCCCTCATGTTAGTATACTGCAGAATGAAAATATTGTTCAAAATGCACTTGGTAAACATTCAGTGACAACTAATGCTAAAAACAGACAGATGGTGGCAGCATTGACCAGCTGCTGCTGTGCATGGCTGCTCAGGGACAAAGCGGAGGACCTGGTGTTCTCAATCTGTCAGCTCTGCTTTTCCTAGGAAGGAAGGAAAGAACTTTGCAAGCTGGAAAATCATTAGGCCCAATCAGGATAACTTTCTTCAGTTCTGGTGGAAAATACACCAAGTGCAATAAGTTGCAGTTAATTAAATAATGTAATTGAAAGGGTGCTAGGTGAGCTGGTGGAGATGATTTGGGAAAATACGAAAGCCGTGGCAGAGTTCCTGCCCATAGAACCTTTCAATGTGCAGTCTGGACTTCAGGCGGAAACAGGTTCCGGATTACTGTAAAGACAGAGCTTCCAGTAACAGCTTTAAGATCTTTTGTAAAGTTTTTCTCTAAGGACAGAGACACAGATTGTTTCCCAAGATTTTTAACGTCTCCTGCTATTGTGTGTATTTGTTTCCATTTTGTTTTTTATAGCCCCTTTTTACTGCAGGACACCTCTGCTTTTACTGTTCTTTATAGTCTGCAGAAGAAAGGCTTCCTGATTTGATGGCAGCCAAAGGTGGGGCTGATTTGCAAACTCAGGGCTCAACTTTAAGTGGAGAAATGGGAAGAGGACATTTTGCTTCTAGGAAACTGGGCCTTTATTGATGAAGTGAGAAAAGAGGAAGCAAAATCTAGCTGAGTCATAGTAGCTAATGTTAGTTTAGCATTTCCTGTTTGTCAGGCACTAGCTAAGCAACGTCTACACATGAGTTGATGAAGCAACTCTAAAAGACAGGCATTATTATTACTCTTGCTGTACAGATGTGAGGGGAGCTTAGACTAAATGACTTGCCTAAACTCACCCAGCCAGTTTGTGGTGGAGCTGAGCTCCCTGCCGCTCATCTCGCTGCCCCACACTTCTGCGCTGTGCTGTCTTCCGGGGATGCTGGCTGTTGGGGAGTGCTGATAGAGCTGCTGGCTGAGAAATAGTATTCAGGAGCTGTGGAGGGGCGATATAGACCCACCTCAGCCAGAAAACTATTAGCCTAATGTTGGTTGTCTGTGGGAGAATTTCAAGACAAAATCTGTGCTGTGAAAGGCAGGAGGCCTTTGATGACTCCAAGGGTGATGGAATGATGAAATGCAAGATTTTCTGCTTATATTCAGGAGACAATGACATATTTGATCATTTGGCTACAGAAAAAAGAAGACAAAATCTGTTTATCTGGTTCATAAAGCAAATCAATTGATGAGAGGCGAAGCACCTTTACATTCACACCCTGTGTACTTGTCCTTTTCTGCATAGACCAAGGGTAAAAGGAGAAGAGATGGTGAGAAATCCACGCACCCTGTGGACTCTGCCTTTGTGAGGACTCATAGCTCAGTATCATGAGAACTCCTGACAACCTTCTCTGAGGAAACAAATAGGAACACAGCCTAGAAGATTTGAATGAGGGCTATTAGAAGACACAGCATCGGCTGGGTGTGGTGGCTCATGCCTGTAATCCCAGCACTTTGGCAGGCGGATCACTTTGAGCTCAGGAGTTTGAGACCAGCCTGGGCAACGTGGCAAAAGCTCCCCATCTCTACAAAAAATGCAAAAATTAGCCAGGTGTGGTGACTTGCGCTTGTAGTCCCGCTCGGGAGGCTGAGGCTGGAGAGTCGCTTGAGCCCACGAAGTAGAGGCTGCAGTGAGTTGAGATTGCACCACTCCAGACTGGGCAACAGAGTGAAACTGTCTCAAAAAAGACAAAAAAAAAAAAAAAAAAAAAAAAAGACACAGCATTGATTCATAGAAGTTGTGGGACACATCACGTACTTCAAAGTCATTTGGAAATTGTGTTCCATGGGCAGTGAATTAACCCCCTGACGTTCCATCTGTTTTAGTATTAGCATTCCTCCTGCAATGTGGAATTGTTTCTTTGCAAGCTCATCTTCACAGGAAGTTGCTTTATTTAATTTTTACTTTTCTATCTCTGAATCACTTTGGTTTCTAGTGATATTGAATTGTTTTCAGGACTTTCAGATGAGAGCTGGGTTTTTCTATAGATTCCTATGGCTCCATCCTGGGAAGATGGCAGGGGTATGTCATTGGGCTTTTGGGAAGTTGGGTCGAGCACTTACCAGAGAGGCTTTCTGGGCTTCTTTCAGCCCTAGCAAGTCTCAGCTTTCTGTGGGCCCTGACCTCAGACTGGTTTTCACATTCCTCCCTCTTCTCTTCCTCCCTGCTATGGGAGAGCCTTGCTCCTGGACAGCTTGCTCTCGGTAGGGGACGTGCTTTTATTTCTCCATTATCAGGCAAAAGCCAAAATCCCGGCTTCCTCTGCTATTTGCAAGACCAGGAGCCAAGCTGATCCAAGCCTTCACCCCAGCTCTGCCACTGTGTATTTTTTTTCTGGCCCATTGAAGCTGTGTCTTTTTTTTTTTTTTCTTTTTTTCTTTTCTATCATTGTTGTGTCTGAGTGAAATGGGGTATTGAAAGTGTAAACTCGTAACATTTTCTTTACCCAGAAAAGAGAGACATATTTCAAGCGAGCATAAGAAAAATGTCTAATTTAAATCTGCCTGAAAGAAAATGGGCTGACTTGGGAGTACAAATCATAAAGGAGAGGTTGAATGACCGTCTCTTAGAGAAGTTTTAAAGAGAATGCCTTCTTCTTCCTTCTTTGGAAGGGGTGGTGAATTAGATTTCTACTGAGTTCCCTCATGGGTCTCTGAGTCTGGCTCTATTCAGGGCTGTTGTTTCTGCAGTTGGTGATCCCAGATGGGTGGGCTTTTTCTGAGTGTTTATGTCCTTTTTATGGCCTTTAAGACCCCTTCTTGCAGTTTATTAGATCTACTTTTACTGTGTTTAATTTGTGCTTTTAGCGGTGCAGAAACAATGTCAAGCACAAACATCAGAACTAATTTAGCATCAGGCATTTTTGTTTGGACTTCAGTAGCAAGCTTTGTTGGTATTGCACGTAAAAGAAGAAACTAAAGAAGCTCTGGGTCAGAATCTAAGGATCTGTCTGGGAGTAAGTTCCCCAGTTGAGGGAAATGGACAGACTTTTTGACATTTATAGGTCTGGATTTTTAGTTACCACATTGGGTGAACCATGTGGTCTGCCTTTTTAGAAGATAAACACAATTTTAGACATAATTGGTACACGAGCAAGTTTTATATCCTGGGAAGTCATCTTTGTGGAGGAGAAAGAATTTTAGGTGGAAGTCAGGAGAACCAAAGTTACCATGACTCTGACACTTCTAATCATTTAGTCTTGAGAAAATTCCATGGTTTTTTTTGCACCTCAGTTTATCATTCTGCAAGTTCACTGAATTTGATCAAGCAATGTTTAAGGTTTCTTCATCTCCACAGGTTCTGAAAATCACATGCCACTGTTTCCAGGAGGGTCTGGCCATATCCAGAAGGGGATTGAGCTCTTTATTTAGAGACTCCTTACACCTTAGCAGTTTAGGGGTTGGCCACTGGCATTAGGCATTCTCTATGGTGTAAACCATGTGATACTAAGGAGGTCACTTACCCTTCCAATTCTCTGTTTCCTTATCTATAAAGATGGAAATGAAAATTACATTAATATTTATCTTACAGAGAATGTTTTAAAGTTTAATACAATAATTCATTAAAGGACTTTGCTCAGGCATGGCACATAGAAAGGCATCAGTATGGGCCTGGCACAGTAGCTCACGCTTGTAATCCCAGCACTTTGGGAGGCCGAGGTGGGCAGATCACAAGATCAGGAGATCGAGACCATCCTGGCTAACACGGTGAAACCCCGTCTCTACTAAAAATACAAAAAATTAGCCGGGCATGGTGGCACATGCCTGTAGTCCCAGCTACTCAGAGAGGCTGAGGCAGGAGAATGGCGTGAACCCGGGAGGTGGAGCTTGCAGTGAGCTGAGATCGTGCCACTGCACTCCAGCCTGGGCGACAGATCGAGACTCCGTCTCAAAAAAAAAAAAAAAAAAAAAGCATCAGTATGTCCATGTTTGTGTTACTGTGAACTCCTTGAGAGCAATCTTTCTACCTTATCTGTCACAGCCTAACTCATTTATCTCTTTATTTTGGTTTCTTAGTTCAGGGTTTTATATGAAGTAGTGTTCAATAAACGAATGATCTAGTATTTTCAAGAAACATGACTCATACAAATATAGAATGAATACATGTCAAAAAATTTGCTTAGCTCTTTAATGAGGGAACCTGCAAGATAGTAAAGCTGATTTATCAGAACTAGAGAAAAAGAATTATGTACTTCGTATCAAAATAATTTTTCTAAATTTGATGCAAAACTGATCAATGTCCTATGAGAGAATAAAACTATAAACTTTAAAGCAATCATCTCTTCTTGACATTTGTCTCTCTATAGGACAGAAATCTGTGTTAACCTACAGTTACACAATTCTTAGATAGACCTGTGAAACACTATTTTAATATGACATTATAAGGATATTCAAACTCCTTTTTGCCATTTCAAATTTTGGTCAATTTTTCTAATTAGTTACAAGACTAAACCCAAAGTATTATTTATCTTAGAAAAAGATTAAACAGGGATATGATTGTAGTATATAAGTATCAATTTCCTGCCTAAACTTATAATAGGTACTAGATCTGTCCATAATTACATTTTCATAATGTTTCATTAAGGAAAATAGAGGGATATTTAGGAAAACACTATCAATTTCCAAGATGATACTATAGAGGGCAACCATTTAATAAGTACTTACATGGGCCATGTACCATGTTACGTGCTTTATGTACATTTTAGTTTAATTAGTGAACAATCGTGTGAGGTACGTATTATTATCCCCATTTTGAAAATCAAGTAAATGAGTCTCAGTGAGGTTAAATAATTTAGTCAAGGTTATGCAGCCAGCATGAGTCAGATGGAAATTCAGTCTGATTCTGAGTTTTATATTCCCTCCTGTGCCCTGTTATACTACGAAAGTCTTAAACTCTGAGAAATTTACAAGTGTGTTTCTAGTTAAACACACACATGAATGGGTTTAGTTTTGCTTGTGTGATAGAACATGTGCAAAAGGGTCCTCTTTCCTTTAACCATTTTGAAACTGCCTGTGATAAGCGAACTGTCTGTTCCCTACTCACTGAATTAAAACATACATGTTTTAAAGAAAAATAAAACCATTCTGTTTAGCTCTTGAAAGCCTCTGTTTCTCAAACTGTTTTCTTTGTAACTTATTTATCTTTCTTATATCTCTTCTGGCCCCCGATACGCCTGTAGGTGGGCTGGATCCTTTCCATCCTGGACGAACTGCAGCTGAGCCCTCAGCCTCCTGTGGGGGTCCTTCCTCTGGGGACTGGGAATGACCTGGCTCGGACTCTCAACTGGGGAGGGGTAAGAACTGCTCTCGGGGGCTGCCCATATCATCAAACGACAAACCAGATTCCAGATCCACTGATGTTCTAATGGAAGAGGAGGGTACTGCTGCGCTGTCCAAGGCATAAGTTAGAGTTGAGAATCAAAGTGCCCTTGAGCCCTTATTTGATCTGGTACCTTCTTCAGTTTAAACTTATAATTAGCTAGAAGGGAAAGGAAAGCTTGATATGAGAGAAATATAGTGGTTAGTACACAGGCCTGCGGGTTTTTGAGGTATCCACTAAAAAACAGTGGGTGAATTTGGCCTCAAGTCTGCATGTAAAAGGATCATACAGACTTCAGTTAATCCAGGCTCTAATCCCCAGTTAGGACAGCAAATCTGGTTCAACTTTACACACCTTACTTGGGAGAGTTAAGACTTTTTTCGAGCATTTTTTTTGTTTGTTCTGATTAGTGTCATCAGAGCTTTGGCTGTATAGGTACTTACCTGTCCTTTCCACAATGAAGCCAACTTCAGGCAAGCTTGGGGGAAATTGTTCTGTAGTCACTAAACAGCCATTTATTTACTTATGTATGTTATAGTACTATGACAGTAAGAAGGCGCAATATATGTACATACACTGTGTATATATACATATGCGTACATGTATACAGCCCCACCAACTTTTTTTTTTTTCTTTTTTGAGATGGAGTCTTGTTATGTCGCCAGGCTAAAGTGCAGTGGTACGATCTCAGCTCACTGCAACTTCTGCCTCCCAGGTTCAAGCAATTCTCCTGCCTCAACCTCCCGAGTAGCTGGGATTACAGGTGCCTGCCACTCTGTGCAGCTAGTTTTTTTTTTTTTTATGTTTATTAGAGACAGGGTTTTACCATGTTGGCCAGGCTGGTCTCAAACTCCTGACCTCGTGATCCACCAGCCTAAGCCTCCCAAAGTGCTGAGATTACAGGCGTGAGTCACTGCACCTGGTCCCTACCAACTTTTTATCTGCTCATGTGAGAGCATTACCTGGGCTGGGCTCTGTGAAAATTATATTCAGATGTTTAGCAGATGTTTGTTGACCTTTGGGCAAATTAACCTTCTACAGGTCTTTTTTTTAAAGTAGGCAGTGTAGAATTAAAAAATGTATTTACATGGGGCAACTAAGGTTATCATCAGTGTTAACTTCTCCCTTCCAAATCAGTGCCTTAAATATCCTATTGAGGACAGTCTATCATGCTGTCAGTAATGGATCTTCAAGGATTAAGTAGCTCCCTAACAGGGCCATTCCTCAGTGAGACTTCCTGCAGGTCATGGGAAGAATGGTGTCTTCCAAGGAGGTCAGGGAGAGGTGATTGACAAGGAATGTTAATAGACAAGCATTGTCAATCCCATCCCTTCTTGATTCTTTCCCTGCCTCTCCAAACACATTTGTTTTGTGTTTCCCCCAAATTCCTCCAGTGAGAGCCATGGGGAGTCCTGTTTTTTACTCTGATAAAAGTGGCCATCCAGCCTCCAGTATGACCCTTAATGTATACCGGTGACTATTGGTTCTTGCTGCTGACAAAAAATATTCCTCAGCTCTAACCAGCCAGAGCTAGTGTTTCTATGTATCTTACTTGTAGTATTGTCTCAAATTCTAAGTACCTCAAGGTAAAAAATTGCTCTCCAAACCTTGCTAATTTTTTTTTTTTTTTTGAGACAGAGTCTGGCTCTGTCCCCCAGGCTGGAGTGCAGTGGCACCATCTCGGCTCACTGCAAGCTCCGCCTCCCAGGTTCACGCCATTCTCCTGCCTCAGCCTCCCGAGGAGCTGAGACTACAGGCGCCCGCCACCACGCCCTGCTAATTTTTTTGTATTTTTAGTAGAGACAGGGTTTCACTATGTTGGCCAGGATGGTCTCGAACTCCTGACCTCGTGATCCACCCACCTTGGCCTCCCAAAGTGCTAGGATTACAGGCTTGAGCCACCACGCCTGGCCAAACCTTGCTAATTATAAAATAAACAGAATATAGTGGCTTGGCTCTTCCTTGCATAAAATAGCATTGGCTTCACTATTCTCCACTCTGGACAGCAATGGATATGTTCTCTGATTCCTCAGGGCTACACTGATGAACCTGTTTCTAAGATCCTGTGCCAAGTGGAAGATGGGACAATTGTACAGCTAGATCGCTGGAACCTCCATGTGGAAAGAAACCCTGACTTGCCTCCAGAAGAACTTGAAGATGGCGTGTGTAAGGTTAGAGAGTTTTTGTTCTGCAGAAAGGAACCCCGGAGCATCTGCCTGAGCTACAGGAAAAGATTCCTGGCTGGAGAGTCATGTGCTGATGAATTCCTCTGAGATAATGTGACAGTGTTTGAGTGGATGGCTACTAGGGCTATGGGTATAATATTACCACCTAATGATTCTGCCCTATAGACCTCTAAGTACCTAGGTTCCATATCTGCTTCCAAAGCTCAGGGAGCTCTTCTCTGTCTTCAACTTCTACACTAGAAAGGCATGTATTCTGTCTTAATCATTCATGTTAATAGCAAATAACCTATGAGAAGATGAAAAAATACGTATATTTGGAAGCATTGGGCACTTGTTCTTTCAGTAGAAATATAACCTCCTGAGATTTCTGGCCTGATATAAAATATATCTTATGTTGAAGAGGTATTAACTATGCCAATGTTACCACTTGGGTGGGACTTGAAGATACCTCAATAAATGTTTTGACTTCATGTTATTTAAAAAAAATTTTTGACTTTTATTTTATATTCAAGCTGCATGTGTGCAAGTTTGTTTCATGGATATATTATATGATGCTGAGGTTTAGGGTATGATTGATCCCATCACCCAGATAGTGAGCATAGTAACCAACAGGTTTTCAATCCTTGCCGCCTCTCCTTCCCTCCCTACTCTAGTGATCCCCAGTATCTATTGTTGTCATCTTTATGTCCAGACTTCATGTTTTCTTTCAGTGATTGAGCTTTTATTTGGACCGAAAAGCAAACCAAGGGATATATGAATAGTTGTAATTAGTACTGTGAGCCTTCAGTTGGTCCTTCGGTTCTAAATTATGGCCTCAATTTCAGATAAATTTGGTAGGTTTCCCTCACATTACTTTCCATTTTCCTTCTATGATTGAATTTCCAAACTCTGTATGTATAAGAATCTCCAGGTGTGTTTGTTAAAATGCAGATTACAAGGCCCAGTCACCAGAGATTCTGATTAAGTAAATGCAAGTTAAGGCCCAGGCATCTGTACTTTAAATGGTATCCCAATTATAGTGAACCATGCCGTTTATTGAGGCTAAGATTTCATGGATGTTTCCGTCTTATAATAGATTAAGCCCCCTATCATTTTAGATTTAGATCAAATCAACACCCATTTATTAGCATCATGATCCTGATCAATTTAATTACATATATTATAATTTAATAGAGTTTCAAGTTTTTTACTTGGCTAAATTAGATTAAAACATGTTTTACTCTGTCTTTATGGTTTTTTCACCTAAACCATGATCCTGAAATTCTAGTAGATTTCTAGTAGATATCATGATTGCTCAGCTGAATTCAAGTTTATAATGTCACAATGTTGTTTAAACAACAAGTGTCATCTTGAGATACGAAGCTTTTTTATAATGTGTTTGACTTATAGAAATTGGATAGAAAACAGCTAAAGTATAAAGAAGAGTACCATATGGATATTTTAAGTTTCTTTTCCTACTAAACTTGGAATAGTTAGACGTGCAATAGAAATCCATATTTAATTCTCTTTCCAACAGCTTAAGAAATGGAAAGACTTCTTGGTGTAGCCAGGGAACACCAATCCAGATAATTAAAGGGTTTATTTAAAATGGGTTTTTAAAGAGATGTATGGGAAACTGGGGCAAGTTTTCCTGGAAAATATAAATAACTTAAAAACAGACTAAATTGGGATATGATTTAGGTGATGGTGACCAGATGTTCTTCTTAGCTATCAGTAGATGTTAAGACATGGGTTAGAATTGTGGCCAAAAGAACATAAATGGTAGAGGAGATGAACATGTCTGTGCTTTTGGCAGGATCACCAGCCCATGCTGTCATTACTAAGAACTGGTATTTTGTTTAAGTGCAGGAACTGGATATTCTCAAATAAGAAGGCTGAAGAGTAAGACATGATTTTGGCATTGTTCTATGTGTTTAGTTTCTCTCCCGGTCCTTCATTTAGTTGAGACCATTTCTAAGGTCTCACTTGGACTCTGAATCATTACACAGGCTTTGAATCAAGAGCTTCCATGTGGGGTCATTCCTTACTTTCATTAGAGACCAAGCCAATCCAATTTTCTTTTTTCTGCATTTATATCTCTCTTGTTCCCTCTCTTATTTCACTTTTTTCTTAATGAAAGAAAGTTCTCCTTCTAGTGAAACAGAAAACCTTGCTGATCAAGGGGCATATGAAGCACTGTAAAAAACGTACTTTTGAAATCTTGAGGGTTAAAACACTTATCTCTCAGAGAAGACAGGTACAGTTCAATTTGGGACACAAACTGGATATTTAGCTGGAAACATTTCTTGTCTTTAGTTACTTTAATATTTACCTTCCGCTTGAGTTGCAGAAGGAAAAGTGGGAGAACCAGCCATTCCCATTCTCGCATTTTCCACATGCTTTCTTAATTGTTCTAACATTGAACTGAAGCTTAAAATCACATTAGTTTTGCAGTTTTAATGCAGGATTTGAGGCTGCAGAGTTCTCTTCATTCAGCTTGCAGTGATAACAGCCTGAGACCCAAAGGACTCTAGGAAGGAAAGTTAAAGCTTCCATGTGTGTCTGTGTGGCTGTGTTTTCAGATTTCATGGTCATAATAAAGATATAAGGGTTGATAGATTAAATGAGAACTTGAATAATACTAATATGTAGTTTTGTTGTTGTTTTTCTCTCTAGGCTAGCAATAAGCAATGGGTCATATTGCCCTATTTTTTATATGACTTTTGTAGAAAAGACTGTGTGTGTGTGTGTGTGTGTGTGTGTGTGTGTATAGAGAGAGAAAATAGGCGATGGATAAACAAGTTAAATATTCATTTTACATTACAGTATTGGTTTGCTGAATATAAATTCTTGAAAAAAGTGCATCCACTGATTAAGTTGGTTAGACATTGTCTTTACAACTGAATTTACTTTGTAGGTTTGCTTAGTGAATTCTTCTCTGTAACTGTTGCAAATATATATCCCTCAGCTTAACAAGTTCCTATTATTACAGCATCTATGAGAATGGTTCTTATTTAATAATTTGTATTTGTAACTCTTATTTCTTATACTATTTTTAATTCTTGAGAAAATTACTTGATTTTAGCTTTCACTCATGAATTAATCCAATAATTTCCTGTTCTTTCTACATAAGCACCCTCCACTTCGAGTTGTGGCTGATCTGTCTCCCAGGGACTTCTTCAGAGATAGGGGTCCGGCTTTAGGTTTTATTCTTCTTTTTCTGCCTGGACACACACAATTTTGCCTCTGTCTTTGTTTATCATTGCAGCTCCCTCTGAATGTTTTCAATAACTACTTCAGCCTTGGATTTGATGCTCATGTCACACTGGAGTTCCATGAATCCAGAGGTGAGGACAACGTCCCATTTCCATCTCCCAGGGAGGAAGTTTCTAGCAGGTGTTTTGCATGTTCCCTTTTGTTTGTATATCACTTATGCGTTTACAGTGGGCTTCAGTGCTGTTTCATTTTAACCTTTAGGATGACTCTGGGAGCTAGACAGGGCAGGAACTTCTTATAAATGGGACCCTGAGACCTAGTTGTTCAGACAAATGGGACCCTGAGACCTAGCTGTCCAGGGTCTCAAAGACAGTAAAGGGCAGGACTAGATGTGTGTTCCAGGTCTCAGGATTGTTCATCTTTATGTTCTACTGGAAGATTTGAAGTGAGTAAAATACTAAGAAGTGATAGAGACTATTACTGAAGTCACTAGGATATTCTTTAGCTTCACAAAACACTATTAAAGTGCAATACTACACAACCAGAGCCATTGAAATATGGTAGCAAAAATAAAAATGTCCCCTCTGTTTGTATAAAATAAACAACAGGCATCTTAGAACAACAGAGGAGCTATAGGTAGTTTAGGTTGAAAGAATAGGATGTAATGGTGATGGGATTAATTAGGAAGGTACTAGGGATCCCCACTGGATGATACAGAGGTGCGAATGAGACCGTGTAGTGATTTCAGGCACTAAAAGAGATGGAGTCAAGATTAGGGGAACAGAATTTTTGAAAGAGAAGATGAAATAATGATATGCTGTTAAATATTTCATCAACATTTTCTCGTACCATTTAGAACTGATAAAGTTTAGGGTTTTGACTTGTGTTTTGTAGTCCTAATTGATCTTTCTCTCTCTCTCTCTCTCTTTCTGTCTCGTTTTGTCTCTTAAACTCTCTTCTTATTAATATAGCTATACTATATATCCATGTCTATGCCTGTATCTATATCTGTACCTAGTGCCTTCTGAATATATATAACCAGAACCATGCTAGGATGTAGATTGTTAAGAGACTTGTGAGATAAAGTCACAAATGAGAAGTACTTTACTTTTTTCCCTCCAGGTTATGTAAGAAAGGAAGTGGTGTTTAGAATTTTTGCATACTTGGGAATTTGAAATAACAGAGCACTAAAAGCTAGAATTCGGATTTTCAGATTCTGGTAATAACATGAAAATTCTGATCAGGCACTTACGCACTAGAAGTCAAGAGTGATGCTACAGGATTAAAAACCACTAGAGTATAAAATACAAGTAAGGAACAGATCTTTAAAGTCTCTTACTGGATCCAGCAATGTTAGCAGACTTTGGCCTTACTGGTTTCACAAGGTTTTGAGAGGACAGGCTCTGTAAAGGTCAAATTCTGTGCCAAGCAAGAACGATGCTGTTTGAAGAGAAAGCCATAGTTTGGTATTCCTCTCTGATTGGCCAGAAAAATCACAGCTAGAAGGCATGATTGATAGCAGAACCTCAAACATCCCGAGTCAGAAACAGTACCACTTTCCACCTCCCTGCCTTAGACAATTCCTGGATATTAGGTATTCGGAGGGACCTACCTTGGGGCCAACATTTATGACCTGTTACCCTTCTTATATTTAAGGAGAGTTAATTTGGGAAGTACACGGGGGATTTTATTCTTCATTTCTTACCCCATTTTTTGTCTTATATTCTTCAGCAGAATCCCGATCCTGGGCTTCTTAATAAAATACCCCAAACTTCTTAATAATACTTGTAAAGTAACACAATTGTCACAAATACATGGATTTCCAAAAATAGGCATGAAAAGAGGTATAAATGAATACGTGGCCAAAAATGAGCTCATTCAATGAGCTCAATGAGCTCAAGTGAGTCTCATATTTAGTCTAACTAATCCGGAAGTTTTTCTAATGATTCACTTCCTTGAACTATGATGAAGTTTCTATGCATCAGAGTGAGAAGGGAGCAGGGAGAGACCCTTACATGGAAAGACCAGGCTTAGAAGAAAATTCTTTTGGGGAAGGTGATTTTTCTCTTTTATTTTAAGCTGTAGGACTATTGTAGAGTGGGATATGCAAATTGTTGAGTGTATGAACATGTACATTTATATGTATGTGATTATAAGACAATTAGTTAAAAGATGTCAAGCATTAATCTTTGTGTAGTTTATTGCTAAGGCTTATTGTGTTCTGATGTAGTATGAAATGGAATTGTAAACATTTCCCCTGCATGTAAATCAGAGCCTTCGAGGAAAATCAGCCACTGAAGGGCTGATAAGGGAGAATTTATGTTGATTGGAAATAATAGGTACAATATTCATGCAGGTGAGGTAGAGGTGGTAAAAAAATAAATATCTATAAGATATTGGAACCAGATTTTGTTGATACACTTAGGCCAGAGGTATGGACTTTTCAGTAGCTGTTAATCTGCTTTTTTTAAACATTAAATTAAAAAATTATTTGTCTATGAAATATATAATTAAGCAAATAGTCTTTTTTTTTTTTTTACTGTTTCTGTTCATTTGTATTTTCCCCCTATTTTTAACTAGGTACTCAAGAAATCTTAAGCTAAGCTATAGAAGAAAAAACAGGATAAGGAAGACCACATTTTTAATTGTGGCAAGCTTACTTATTTTGTCAGTAGATAGTGAGTGGCTGTTCTCAAACCAAGAAAACTCATAGTGAGACTTTAAACTGTTTTCCAACACAGGCACTGTCTGCGGCTTCATGGATCATTTGCCATAAAATACCTGAAGGGTAACACAAAGGCTCATGAAAGCCATTGTGAAAAAAATAAGCTTGGATAGTAGAATCAATGAGGTATTATTCAAGAAAATATAATACTTTTATGTTGAGAATTATGCCAATATATCTACATAAAAATGGGCAATTAATATAAATCTCATTAAAGGAGAATTTTTAAAAATTTAACTATGGAAATAATTTTTAGCACAGATATAAATATAGCCCATCAAATGGACACTTCTTAGCATAACTACATATATTGTATTTCTTTTAGAAGGAATAATTAAACTGGCATTAATTCCCATTTTTATATCTACTTTATTCCAGACACAAATCAAACTCAAAAACATGTTTAATTACGTTTGGAAGCTGCATACATAGCTTATGGAAGTCATGCCCTATGAAAGTCAAAGTAAATAATTGCTTCTCCACCTCCTTCCACCTTTGTCCTGTTATCTCAGCCCAATATCTCTGGAAACCTCCAATTTCTACAAAGCATCTGGAGTGCCACCATCTTTAATGTGCTTGAGAATCACCTGGGGAGCTCCCCTCCACAGGTGTATAGACTCCACACTCAAGTCATTCTAATTCAGTAGATCTGGCTAGGGCCTAATCATTTGCATTTCTAACAAGCTCTCAGTTAATGTCAGTGATGCTGATTTGGAGCTACACATTTATAGTCCTGGATTACTGTCCCTGTAGCACTGGGCCACTGTACTAACTGGCCTGGAACTGGGGGAAAGATGATAACCAAACCATGAGATCTATTGGATCTATGGGTTAGGAGGGAGTTGGGGAGGAAGTAGGAGTGCTAATCTAAGTTGCTACCTTTTATGAGGTCTCCATAACAAAACTACTTTTCCTCTTTCACAGAAGCAAATCCAGAGAAATTCAACAGTCGTTTTCGAAATAAAATGTTCTATGCAGGGGTAGGTATACATTTTATTTCATAATTACTACATATTGCTTAGTGCCAATTCACTGTGTATCATAAAGTCGCAAACTACATTAGAAATAATCACATATACATCTCATTTATATATGTCTATATGTGGTTACTGTTTGATGTCTGGGCTTAAGAATGAAAGTGAGGTGTATTTCTTAAGTTAGTTGTCAGAAAGAGAGTTGGTGTTCCTCATCTCTGAGCTTTTTTTTTTTTTTTTTTTTTTGACAAGAAAATATAAGTAAATTTAATGTTAACACATTTGAAAAATTAAGTGAAATGAACAAAATACTTTTAAAAGTTACCAAAATTGACTCAAAATTAATCAAGAAATAAAAATCATAAGGTTATCTGTAGTACATAATTCTCCCTTGAGGAAAACAGCAGATCCATACAGTTTTACAGGAGCGTTGAGCCCTGAGGCTTCATGTTGAACAAGAGAGGATGCTATTCAGAGGGATGTGAAAAACAAACATCAAAGCCAGTGTAAGAAATGGGGGCATTGTGTAGACTGATGATGTCTGAAGAATTTTAGGTAAGAACGTAGTTTTCACCAGGGTGCGCACATTGACGTTTGGATTAGAAACTGGCAGAATATGGGGTGTTTTTCATGGACGCATGCGTGAGATTAAAGGGGGTGCCTTCTTTTTCCTTCTTTTGTTTCTCAGGCACGTTCATAGTAGTAAATAGAGAATGAAAAAAAGTCATCCGAAATATCAGTACAGTTTAAATTTATGCCAATGGATAGGAGGAGTTTAAATAAAAGGCATTTAGAAGCTGCATATGTAGTTTATGGAAGTCGAATCCTGTGAAACTCAAAGCAAATAAGGAAATTTTAGTGGAAAGACTGTATCAGCCTTAATGGACAAGGAAAGTGGTCAGAAAAGGTTGTCAAAATAAACCTTCCAATGACCCTCAGAATTGTCTACTTTTTCACTCTCATTCTGTGCTCTTAAATTTTATAGTGAAACTGTAAATTATAGTTTGGAAGCAGAAAAATTTCAACTTGACAACTCCTGCACTGCTTTACTTTGGATTCTGCAGAAAGAGAACGTGTTTAGAATTTTTGCATACTTTGGAATCCTTGGAATCTAGGATATGGAAGCAAGGATTTAGTATAACCATGTAATTACGAGTTTCTTTCTCTTTATTTCCCTGTGGTATAGGCAGCTTTTTCTGACTTCCTACAGAGAAGTTCTAGAGATCTATCCAAACATGTTAAAGTTGTTGTAAGTATTGAATGTGTTGATTTATTTCATTTGAATATGATATGACTGCCACAAAAAGCTCCCAAATAGTTTATATATTTAATCACTGGACTGCATAGAACTTTGGAGATCATTTTGTGTAGTTCATTCAGTCTACACTTATTATGTGTCAGGCACTGTCTTAGTTGCTGAGGATGAAGATAGATGAAAAGACTAGTTTCACTCCTGAAGAAACTCACAGTTCAGTTGTGAAGAAGGTCACATAAGTCACTTCAGAACAATAAAATTGTTATTCAACCATGTATATAATATGGTTGTGGCACAAAGGGAGAAGTGATAACTCTGACTATGGTGGGGTCAGGAAGACCTTTATCAAAAAAAAAAAATGATGTTAGCTGGATCTTGAAGCATAAGTCGGTACTCTCCAAACAAGTATCTTTATTCCAGGATAATCTGAGGAGGATCTTTATTCCAGGATAATCTCCGTTTTAGAACAAAGTGTTGGTTTCATTATTTTGTGGTGATTCACTCTCCCACCTGGTCAAGGTTCCTCACCAGTAGATGGATTCTTTTTGTGTGTGCTGTTTCTTCCTGGGTCTCTATATCAGGTTGCGGAAATATACCGCTTGGGGGCAAGGGAGAGAGAAATTTATCTTTATCAAGGTGACACATTCAAAAATAGAATAAAATTGGTATTAAGACATTAATGTTTCCTTATAGTAACCAAGTTAAAAGAAGGAATGAACATGACTTTGTTGCACATAGTTGTATAAGTAAATGACAGAATGAGAAAGAGAAAAAAATATATAAATGGAAAAGAAGGAATGAGAATATAGCAATGCTTGAATTTATCATATCATAGGTAAAGAATAAGAATAATTTTGATGGGCCGGGTGTGGTGGCTGATGCCTGTAATCCTAGCTCTCTGGGAGGCTGAGGCAGCCGGATTGCCTGAGCTCAGGAGTTCAAGACCAGCCTGGGCAAAATGGTGAAACCCCATCTCTATTACAATACAAAAAATTAGCTGGGTGTGGTGGCATGTGCCTGTGGTCCCAGCTACTCAGGAGGCTGAGGCAGGAGATTGCTTGAACCTGGGAGGCAGAGGTTGCTATGAGCTGAGACCGCACCACTGCACTCCAGCCTGGGCGACAGAGCGACACTCCGTCTAAAAAAAAAGAAAAAAAGAAAAAGAATAATTTTGACAAGAGAGAACAGAACAAAATATATACATGAAAATAGAGAAAAATATATGATCTTAAGCTAAATGAGAATATGAAGAAATATAAGGAGCATGAAAATATAAAAATTAAAATGTGTAATCACCAGTAAAGCATGTATAAGACATGAATCTACTAAATCAGTTGAAACAAGAGAAAAAGGCCTTTATCGCTGCTATTAACAACCATTGGCATCCCTTTCAGATGTTTCAGTTCTCATACAATAAACATATAAAGCAAGTATCTTTTAGTGGTGGAGACTCTTGAGACTGAAATATTGCCTTAAAGCTAGATACAAGAACACATGGCCCATTGAACTATGAGGATTATTATTTCGATAAAATCATGGCTATTAAATTTAAGTAGCAGCAACCTTATATTAAACTTCCCCTGTTTCTTCAGCTGCCTGTAGCCTAGCAAAAATTAAACTTTACTGCCCTTTCCAGTGTGTTTTGCATTTACAGGCACATCCACAGTACCTGCTAGGAGACCCAGTGCATGCTGGGCGGTGGCCATATAGAATGGCAGTGTACTGTACAAGTCACAGGATTGATATCAAACTCTGTACACTTCCTAACTGCTAGGGAGTTTTCTTTCTCATATCTCAGTCCCCTTGATGATACATGTCTCATGCATGAGTGACTTTATAGTAGAGTCTAAAAGATGCTTGCAGAGAGGCCAAAATGGCAGCAAATAACTAGGAAAGATGTGATATCAGCCTATATATGTAATATTAAAGGTGGAATATTTATATAAATTATATCTTATGAGGAGGAAAAAAATCATTATAACTAGGTGTGAACATTTGGGATTTAGCTAGGTCTACCTTTGCTAGGTATATGACTTTGGGGAAATCATTTAACCTTTCAGAGGAGTTTGCTTTCTTCATCTGTCAAATAGGCGTAACAAGACATGTCTTTGAAGCAATGGTTTTTGACCATTGTGCTGTGACATAGAGAGACACAAGGATACTTTTGCAATGACATCATTCTATGTTTTCCTGAGTGTGAGATGAAAAGGATGGAAGGTTAGTGAGAGTGATTAGATGTCTACCCAACAACAGAGCATCTGTTCTTTGTCAGAGGGTGAAGTCAGTGTTTGTAATGCAATAGCTAATAATGTTTCATAGAGATATAAAATATGTATTTGAATATTAGACCGAGAAAATACAAAATGACAGTAAAAACCTACATATAGCCATTATTCGTTCCACTTCCCATATTTTCTTCTTGTTATTTATCAATATATGAGCTTGTACAAAGGAACATATTTTGGATGCAAGTATGTCCCTTCGTGTGTATTTGAATTTGGGAAAAAGTTGAAAACTGCTATTCTAAAGGAATTGTACATTTATATATTATTGCAATAATATATAAAAAAAATCTCTGTAAAGCAGTATACCGTGTAAGGCACACATTTTCATATGATTTGATGAGTTCCCAGAATCACTAACATGTTTCCCAGAAGGAAAAAGTAGAAAGTTAAAAAATGAATTCCGTTCTAAATACGGTAATATTTATTATAATCTTTCTGCAATGCAACCATAAGGCTTTGTACACTATTAATGTATCACATCCTAGGTTTTAAGTTTTAGTTGCTTACAACATGCAATTTTGACATTTACAATGTCTACTTTTTTATTCACTGGCATAGTCATTTATAACTCATTTCAAGTTCTTAAGTAAGTTGGAAGATGTTTGCTTAGTAGTTGAGAGTACTAGAAAAACATCTTTAATGTCTAGAACTTTATTACTAAGTTATATTTGAAAATAATTTATTTAAAATTGTAAGATTTCTTGGAAACAATTCTTTGAGAATACTCATGAAAATTAGGCTGTATGGAGATCAACTGGGAAAAAAAATGCAGGTGCTGGAGACAACTTGACCGCTAGCAAAATCATTATACTTAGATTGAAACTGATCCTAAAGAACTCTTTCAGAATTTGCAGGGAGCTTGGGGATGCTTTGCTTCTCTCTCCAAATGAGAAGGTAATGGGGAAATCCTGTGATAAGGGTATGAGGAAAGCAAATGTGAGAGCAGGCTTTACACCTTTGACATCGGAAAGTCTATAGTCATGACTAGAGTTATTCTCTTTTGACTTTTGTCACCAGTGGGAAATGAGAAAGGAACATGAAAGACTTTTCCTTGATTTATCAAGGGATGATACCCTTGCAGAAAGCACTAGCAGATCAGGGAAGCCATGTTTGAGGGTTGTTGAGGCCAAGCTAGGCTGAGACCCTTGATTCCCAGGTCTAAACTCCAGGAAGACAGTGAATGTTAGAAGTCTAAAGTCTGAATGGCCAGGCACGGTGGCTCACACCTGTAATCCCAGCACTTTGTGAGGCCAAGGCGGGTGGATGACCTGAGGTCAGGAGTACAAGACCAGTCTGGCCAACATGGTGAAACCCCATCTCTACTAAAAATACAAAAATCAGCTGGGCATGGTGGCGGGCACCTGTAATCCCAGCTACTCGGGAGGCTGAGGCAGGAGAATCGCTTAAACCTGGGAGGCGGAGGTTGCAGTGAGCCAAGATCACGCCATTGTACTTCAGCCTGGGCGAGTCTGTACGAGATGAAATTTGTAAGAACAAACCACGAATGAAGATAATACTAGTGTATAATAGATATCTTTTCAAAAGTTTGCGGTACGTAGACTTTTAAAAAAGTCTTCAAAATATTTGACATTTTCAAAGTAAAAATTGTCTCAAAAAGCAAAGAAAATAAATCATTATATTTGGGACTTGTTTGAATCAGATAATGATGGTGGCGAATACTACTGCTTTAACTTGAGGCTTTTTTCTTTTCATTCTTTTAAGTGTTCGTAAATCTTTTAATGTTGACACCATCAGTCTAGATAACTAATAATCATCCATTGTTAAGAATGATAATATTTCCTTTGATTGTGAGACAAGAGAAGAAATCGTTTTAATCAAATGGAGGTTTTGTTCTTACCTTAAGTAGAAACAAAACCAACCTCTGTACCCTGGGTCCAGTAAAGCTATAACCAGAATATATTTTTAATCATTGTGACTGGCATTCACTTAAGCAGAGATAGGGCAAGGAGAAAGAGACCATGGTGTGTACTATTGTCAAACTAGTTATCTTTGATAAGTTTTCAGACTTGTGACTTCTTCAAAACCCCTTTTCTGTTTTGATTGTTTCAGTGTGATGGAACAGATCTCACCCCAAAGATTCAGGAACTGAAGTTCCAGTGTATAGTATTTTTAAATATACCCAGGTAAGCTCTGTTTGTATTGTTTCCTTGGTTTGACATGAGCTCTGACTTGAGGTTATCTGTTTTCATAACAGAAAATTTCAGATGTAAACAATGAAGATCAGTTATCTAAATGGGTAATTAAAGATTTCTAGGTCTGATAATTTATTCTCCGATTTGGTTTATTTAGTTTTGTTTGTGGTTGGTGGTTTTGTGCATCATGTGGCATGCATTGTCTGTACTTACCCATCTTTAAGAAACCCAGGCACCCTCTTGACTGGAACATCTTAATTTATTTCTAAATTACCGTTCTTTCCCTTCTCCTCCCCCTCTAAGAATGAGAGAATTGAAAAACTTTTTTTGTTCTCTGTTTCCTAAAAACTGTTAAAAAAATCATCCAGTCTGATTCGAGTGTGGAATTCATTCAAAATTGTTGCCAGATGATTGCTTTGAAAAATAGGATGAATTAGAGTATTGTTTTCTAGCCAGGATGTCAACTCTCCATGGTGCTATTACGCACTTCAGGAGAAAGAGATATTTAAGATAACTAGACTCAAAATAAACATATTATCTCAGTGGCATAAATTATGTTCTAGGCCCTGAAGCCAAGATTTTGGAAGGGATGGATCTATAACCATTTATTTGCCTGCCAAACAACTCAGACACAAAATCTGCAAATACATTGTATTTAGACTGAATTTAATTGACAGGAGAGTTGTATGTAAGTCTGTGGCTAGGAAAACACATCATAGTCTCCTGATTATTCTTGGCAGTGCTCAATATAGTCAGTTACAATTTTATTCCAGATATATTTGCAGCTTAATTGAAGTACAAGGCCTTGATTCTCAGAAAGCATTGTTTATTACTTTGCTTTATTATTCTTTCTCTTGTCCTTCCTCTCTTCTTCTCTTGTTCTTCTTCGTCTCTTGTCCTTCTTCTCTCTTTTCTTGCTTCTCCCTCTTTCCCATCTGTATTCTTCTTCCTCTATTTCTCCAATTTCTTTTGTTTCCCCTTCTCTTTCTAATCTCTTATCTGTATTTCATCTCTTCTTCACTCTATCTTCCATAGTTACCTTTCCCTTCTCCTGTGAGTACCTCTTATTTTGCTTACATATTAATGGCAAATGCTTCCCACTTCATTTCCCTGTCTCTTTTCTACTGGCACGCATACATCTTCCTTTAAGACCAAATTCTGAAACCACCTATAGACAATTCATGATATATCATAGAAAACAGACATATATGAATCATAGTGAGAAATATAAATAATGAATGAGGAGAAAGTTGGATACCACAGGATACTTTTGTTGCAAAATTATGGCCCATTTTCACAGCTTGGTATTTTGTAGATGATAAGAAGTGCATTTTCTTTTCTATTGGAAGGTGTGTACCAAGAATGGAAAACTGTTTTTATGTTTAATAAACATTGGGTCTAACTACAAACTAACACCTCATGATAGTCATGAGAAGGATGGGACATATTTACTTCTGTCTTTCATCTTCTCTTGCAGATATTGTGCTGGCACAATGCCCTGGGGAAACCCAGGAGATCACCACGATTTCGAACCTCAACGTCATGATGATGGTTATATTGAAGTCATTGGATTTACCATGGCCTCTTTGGTGAGCAACACAACTATTTTATTAAAACGAAATGTGTTTTAGTCACAGAGTTTATTCAATTCACAGGACTTTAGTTAACTTTTTCTCCTGCTTTATCAAGTTGCAAATTTTATGAATTATAGAGTTGCTTAGGAAAAACAAGAAAAAAACATCATTTATGTCACTAAGGAAACTGATGCACATTTGTTTGAACCTCAAGAATAAATGAATATCACTTCTTATTTTTCCTGATTAATTTTCTACCAGAATGAAAAGTTTTTATGCTAATTAAAAACATTACACCGGGCTAGGGGTGGTGGCTCACGCCTGTAATCCCAGCACGTTGGGAGGCTGAGGTGGGTGGATCAACTGAGGTTAAGAGTTCCAGACGAGCCTGACCAACATGGTGAAACCTGCCTCTACTAAAAATACAAACATTAGCTGGATATGATGTACTGCCTGTAATTCCAGCTACTTGGGAGGCTAATGCAGGATAATTGCTTGAACACAGAAGGCAAAGTTTGCAGTGAGCTGAAATTGTGCCATTGTACTCCAGCCTGGGTGATGAGTGAAACTCCATCTCAAATAAAAGAAAAATATTACACCATAGAAACATCCCAGCATTGGCACAGAAGCCATAGCATTTTATACTTTTTTGGTTCACTGAGGACTTTTGTGTTTAGGTAAAAAAGAAGCTGTAGCAACTTGTGGATATCCATTTTACTTATGAATGAAATGATCATCTCCATTATCACAAAATATCTGAATATACAAAGACATCATTATTGTGATACTAGTGAATACTCAGTTGCCACAATATTGAGATCACCTTGTATTTTAATTTTGTTTGCTTGCATTAAGGAAGGAAATTTATAGTGTAAGTATATTTTCAAACAGGTTTTAGCCATTCATTCCTGCTTATTATTAAATGATGTGGGGACCAGTTAAAATTATGCTTATCATTTCTTGTGTAAATCAGGCCATACTGAGTTTGTAATGCAAATAAAAACAAAGCTTCTGCTTGTCATCTTTGGTTGGCACATGATTTGTGCTGTACCTTATGCATAAAAGAAAAAAGGTTGTATTTCTCATTCTAAACAAATCAAAATAGGTCTCTTTTTTACTCATCTTATGAATTCCAAATAACTCTTCCTCAACTACCTCGAATTAGTGAAGTTTAACAGAAAAATCTATTGTGCTTATGGCAAGAATCTTCATCACCTGATTTTGTGATGGCCCTTGTTAACTCATGTCTAGAATAAAATAGTTGTCATGGTAGAAAAGATTGGACTGGGGTTGACTTACTTTCCAGCGTTGTAACACTATATAGCTCCTTATCTCCAGAGCTTTTTATGTTTATTGCAAATGAAGATACAAGCCAAGAGCAAATAGGATTACGTTTAGGAAGAATATATGCAGGGAAGAATTCTTTTTTTTTTTTTTTCTTTTGAGACGGAGTCTTGCTCTGTCGCTCAGGCTGGAGTGCAGTGGAGCGATTTCGGTTCACTGCAAGCTCCGCCTCCTGGGTTCACACCATTCTCCTGCCTCAGCCTCCTGAGTAGCTGGGGCTATAGCCACTCACCACCATGCCTGGCTAAATTTTTTGTATTTTTAGTAGAGATGGGGTTTCACCATGTTTGCCAGGATGGTCTCGATCTCCTGACCTTGTGATCCACCCACCTCAGCCTCCCAAAGTGCTGGGATTACAGGTGTGAGCCACTGCGCCCAGCCAGGGAAGAATTTTTGGAGGTGACAAAATCATGCCCGTATATGATGGAAAAAACTCTCTAAACTGTCCATACGTGGTTTACTTATTCATTATTCACTGATCCCATGAACATTTATTGAGTGGTTATCATGTGCTAGAGCCTCCTAGTTCTGATTATGTGGTAGAAGGCTCTCAGGGATTGTCTGCGAGATGACGATCCCTTACCTAGGCCTGGAAGGCCAAGGGGAATATTCAATATTTCCCCATTGCTTTTAGGATCAAAATCTCTGTCCTTACTTGGCCTGTAAAGTCGAGGTTCTGTCTGGTTCTCTAGCCTTCCCTGCTCTTATCTTTGCTTTCTAGCTCAAGCAGCTGACAAGTGAAGCACAGCATCGACCCTCCCTTGCTTCTTTTGTACCACCACGCCATTGCACGTGTGCTCTCTCTCTCTCTGAAATGTACTTCAACTGTTTCTTCTATGCCTTCTCAGACTATATCTATGTCTTGTTCTTGTTCTTCTTGTAGTCTTTTCTGGTTTGGGTGTTTTTTTTTTTCTAACAATTGTATAATTAGTATAATTTATATTATACTAATTCGTATATTTAGTGTAATAATTAGAATATTACACTAATTATACAGGAGCAATACTGAAACTGGGTAATTAGTGGGGAGTTGAATGGAGGGCTCTTTCACAAAGAGTGCACTAGATTTGTGAGAAACCAATTCTTGAGCTGAAGATAAAAAGGAAAAGAAGCAATCACCAGTACCAGAAAAATAACTGCTTGGAAAGGGTTACCTGATAGGAGTGATATTTGCAAAGAGGAAGCAAGCAACCTGTGCTCACCTGGCAGGGAGCAAGCCAGGGACATAAATACAGTGACTTCCCACTTCACCTTGACCTCTAGATCTTCTGCTGGTGGGTCTATCTGGAGAAGTCTAACTGAAGCCAGAAGACATGGGAGCCACTGATGCAGTCCAAATAGGTCAGCCTCACAGAGCAGAAAAGAGGGCAGGGAAGGCTGGAGAGGCAGCTGGGGCAGCAAATGGTGGATATCCATCACTCCCCGGTGGGTGGCCAGTCCACAACAGGTAGCCTGCAGTATGCAGTTGGCAATGCGTGATGTGACTGACTGAATTTTACCAGGAGAAGAAGAATGGAACTTGGCATTCTGGAAAAGGGAAAATTTACAAACATTTGGAAGTAGGAGGAATTGTAGTGCTTTGTGAGAACTATAAGTAGTTTCATGTAGTTTAAATGTAGGTGAAAAGAGAGAGTGATCACAGGTGGCGCTAAAGACGTGAGTAAGGGCCAGATCATAGAGTGCATCACAGCACTGATCTAGGAGCGTTTACTTTATTCAGCATTCTTGAGGAGTTAGTAAAATTTTTTAAAAAATAAGTATTTATATGGGAAGGTTTCAGTGTAAAAATAAACAAAATAATATAACAAACTCCCAAGTATCATCACTCAGCTTTTATAATTTTCAATTCATGGACAATCTTATATTTGTCCCACCTACAACCTCTTCCATTATACTATTCTGGAGCAAATCCTAGACATTATGTGTATACAATATATGTCATATATACATCATATGCATAGCATATATATCATTTTATCCATCAGTAATTCGAAATGGACTTTTATTTTTTTATTTTTAT
Source organism: Symphalangus syndactylus (assembly GCF_028878055.3). Classification (NCBI taxonomy): domain Eukaryota; kingdom Metazoa; phylum Chordata; class Mammalia; order Primates; family Hylobatidae; genus Symphalangus; species Symphalangus syndactylus. The sequence continues at coordinate 127,555,774 of NC_072428.2, read as the reverse complement.
TTTTTCGGGGAATCAGGTAGGGGCCTTTATTGGCCAGCACACATCTACCTCCTGGCATCTGTCACAAGCATTTGCAGGAGTAGGCGGCCCCTTCCTCTCCATGTCCCCATCCCCAACCTGAGATGCGGGAGGGCCTGGGGGCTCAGAGGGGAGAACTGAGGCAAGAAGCCCCCGGTGATCCAGAGGATTGGGCAGCCTGACCTCGGGGTGAGGAACCCAGCACTGGACAACAAGGAGGGAGGGGCACGAGAGGGCTCCCAGAGGTTTGGTCGGGGAGGGGGAGGAAGACTGCCCCCTGCCCCGTCATCCCTGTATGTGCCGAGCCCCAGCTCCTGACTCCCTCAGTGCCTTTGGGCCTGGATGCTCAGACAGCAGATGAGACGAAGCCTTGTACCTCTAACCCTCCTTGAAGGCCTGCCTCCCCCCACTTCACAGAGGGAAACTGAGGCCCAAGCCTCTCAGCCCTTGCTCAGCCTCAGACATGTGCATGGTGCCAGGACTGAGACCTGCTTACCCCTAAGGCCTGGATGGTAGAAGGGACCCTGAGGACATTAATAAATATGGACGGGTGGTCCCTGGAGGCAGCTGGCCGAGTCCAGGTAGGAGGGGAAGCCTGGCCTGGTCTGCGTCAGGGGCCACCACCGCCCTCAGCCTCTCTCGTCCCGGCTCCTGGGGGCCACGATCCGGTAGTTGGCTGCATGTCCGCCCCTCTTGCCCCGAAGGAGGCTGGGGGTGCCTGTGCCGGCAGGGCCTGCCCCGGACCCCAGCTCTGGTTCATAGAGCCCAATCATTGTTTCCAGATTAAAACCCTGTCAGCTAAAATCTTCAAAGCCTCGCGTAGTTGGTGCAACCCCTCCCCCCAGTGGCTCTTCTCACCAGGGTCTCCCTTAGGGCCAGGTTACCCCCCCCCCGCTGCCCAGCAGAGCCTTGGGGGCCAGGCTCCCCACGCAATCCTCTTTCACCCTTCTCTCCTGGGTGGGCAGAGATTCCTTTGGGTCCAGTGGGGCCTGGGGGTCCTATATGTCCAGGACTCCCAGGGACACCTGTGGCGCCAGGAGGCCAAGGGGGACCCATGGGCCCTGGAGGGCCTGGAGGCCCAGTGGGTCCCTGGGGCCAGTGGTTGTTGGTCTCAGTGAAGGTGTTGGATAGCAGTGGGTCTCCATTCTGGGAGATCCGGGCATGGGGTGGCCCAACAGGGGCTGGGGGCCCAGGGGGCCCAGGAGGCCCCCTCTCTCCAGGGGTGCCCACAGCTCCAGCCCGGCCAGGGCTCCCTGGGGGGCCCTGTGGACCTGGTGGGCCTCTCATCCCCATTGGGCCCCGGCTGCCAGCATCTCCCTTGGGGCCGGCACCGACTTGGTCATTTCGGGGAAGCAGCGGGACCCTCACACTCTCTATGGCTCCTGGCAGCCCCTGGAGGCCTCCGTCGCCAGGGCTGCCCTGGGCAGGAGGGGGGCCCCAGAGGGAGCAGGGTCCTCAGGGGTAGCTGGTGTTGGAGGTACTGGCCGCTCTGTGACAGTCAGCATGGCCACCTTGGCCTCCAGCACCTTCAGCCGCTCTGTCAGCTCTGACACTTTGCTGCAGTTGAGACAACCTGAGAAGGCTGTGGGCCGAAGTGCCATCCGCCGCATGGTACTGCCCGACCACTTGAGCTCCAAGGAGCCAGAGAAACCTGCAACTTCCTCGCAGCTCCCTCCCGAGTGCCCAGGGCAGCACCTTCACTCACGGGCGGTCACTATCTTGTACATCACCTTGTATGTGGGTCTCACCACAGTTCTGTAGCTGCTCCCGGGACAGCTCATGGGCCAGGGGCAGTTCTGCAGCACTCGCTGAAGGTAGGTGCCATTCTGCACATGGCATGAGATGGTGCGGGTCACCACGTAGGAGCACCAGTTCCTGCGTCCGGAGAACGGAGCTGCCCCGATGCTCCATGCAGCGCCGCCTCCCAGGAGCAGGAGCCCGAGGCAGAGCAGCGCTCAAGCCCGCGGGCCGCCCATGCTGCCCCAGGCGCCCTCTGCGCGCGGCCCCTCGCGGTCGCCGCCCCTAGCCTGTCCTCCCCGCGCGCCCGCCCGCGCCGCCAGCCGCCCCGGACGCGCGGAGCCCGATTTCCAGCTCTGCGGCCGGAGGGCGGGCAGGAGGCGGGCGCGGGCGGGGGCCCGAAATGGACTTTTAAAAAATACTTTCTTTTATAAACACAACCACGATAACATTATGTTATTTTAAAAAATGAAAATAATAGTGCCTGAATATCACTAAATATTTACTCAGAGCTTGAATTTCCAGTTGTATCACAAATATCGTTTATTTTCTTATGCAGTTTCTCTGAGTCAGAATCCAGATAAAACTTACACATTGTGGTCGGTTGATACGACTTTAAACTCTCCGTAGTTTCCCCTTCAACTCTTCCTCATTTATTTATTGAAGAAACTGGTCATTTGCCCTGTCAAGTTTCTGAGTCTGAATTTTGCTGATAGGATCCCTGAGGCATTTATTAAAATGTGCTTCTTTCTTTTTTCTGTACTTGATAGATGGATCTACATACGCTACATGTATTTTCCCCCAAATCTACTTTGTAAGCAGCGTTTTCTTTTTCTAAAAAAGAATATATAATGTCTGGCTTTCTTTCTCTTTTTTTAATGTTGGCAGATATTGATGGTCAATGTCTGGATGTAGCAAACATTAAGGGTTGCAAAATAGTGACATTCTAATTCTATTTTTTTTTTTTTGAGATGGAGTTTTGCTCTTGTTGCCCAGGCTGGAGTGCAATGGCGCAATCTCAGCTCACTGTAACCTCTGCCTCCCGGGTTCAAGCTATTCTCCTGCCTTATCCCCCCAAGTAGCTGGGATTACAGGCACCCGCCACCACACCCGGCTAATTTTGTATTTTTAATAGAGATGGGGTTTCACCTGTTGGTCAGGCTGGTCTTGAACTCCTGACCTTAAGTGATCCACCCGCCTCGGCCTCCCAAAATGCTTGAGTTACAGGCATGAGCCACCATGCCTGGCCTGATATTATAATTCCATCCTTCTTCATTTACTACTTGCAATATTTCTATGAAGAGAAATTTCACTTACTGTTTGATTACTTAGTCATATAGTTTGTGTAGGAAGGGCTCAATAAGTGATTCTTTTTCTTTCTTTATACATTTTCAAAATACTGAGTTAGTTCACTAGCATCCTCCAATGATGACTCTGGTTTTAAATGGCCTTCAGTTTTTGAACAATAATCCCATCATAGATGGGGATTTAGCTTCCCCTAGTATTTGGTTGGGCTCGTGACTACTTGGATGAGTTGAATACAGTGAAGTAACACTGTGCATCTTCCTAGTCTGGGTCATAAACGGTCCTTTCAGCATATGGGAAATTTGAATGCTAGTGATGATGTCTAATTAATAGGATTTTTTTTAAATTCAAGGTAATACTTAGTTCAACTGTCTCTCTGCTTTCATTCCTTTAGTATCAATCATACTCATTTATTGAATACTCATTGAATCTATAAATTCTGCATCCCTAAGTGGGATGCTGCTAGGTAAAACTGTTAAGAAGTGAACCAAAAGAAAAGCCCTGTCCTCAGGGTGTTCATAGCTTGGTGTTATCAGGGGGGCAAAGGAGTAAACAAGCAATCATAATCTGAGGCAGCAAATTCTAGGAGAAAGGCCGGGGTGAGAGTGGAAAGAATTGAAATCAGAACAGTGTTTGTAAGATGGGGATGTCAGCAATAATTTCTTAGAGGAGGAAGGAGTCCCTGGGAGTGGAATTGCCAAGTGAACATGACCGTCAGAGAATTAGCCTAAGAGACCGCTGTATCCTAGGAGAGAGTTCCAGCGGTGGCTTCGAGTAATGGCACAGAGCCAATGAAGCCGTCGATGTGGAGAAAGGGCAGAGATAGAGTTCTTTAAACTGTCAACAGGGAGGCTAAAAGAGATGGAGTAAAACAGGGTCAGACTTGTGCTTTAGAAAGATTATGTGGAAGACACTGTAGAAGACAACAGAATTTACAACTGGAGGCAGGTAGACAAGTCAGAATGCTGGCATGTGAGTCCAGGTGCAGAAATGAGAAGGCCTGGCCAGGTGCAGTGGCTCCCGCCTATAATCCCAGCACTTTGGGAGGCTGAGGTGGGCAGATTACCTGAGGTCAGGAGTTGGAGACCAGCCTGGCCAACATGGTGAAACCCCATCTCCACTAAAAATACAAAAAATTAGCCAGGCGTGGTGGTGGTCACTTGTAATCCCAGATATGTGGGAGGCTGAGGCAGGAGAATAACTTGAACCTGGGATGTGGAGGTTGCAGTGAGCCAAGATCAAGCCATTGAACTCTAGCCTGGGCAACAAGAGCGAAACTCCATCTCAAAAAAAAAAAAAAAAAAAAAAAGAGGAAGCCTGCAAGCCTGAAGAAAGAAAGTGCCGATGAAGACAGAGGGGCTGGTGAGTTCAAGAGAGTTGTTTGGACATAGTGACGTATTGTGAAGGGTACAAAGGGAAGAGTATACCCAAATTCCAGGAGGCTAGCATAGATAGCTAGGTAAAGGATAAATGCATTAAATGAGACAGAAAACATAAAAGAATATCTCAAAAGAAATACACTGTGTTTTATCTATTTTAAATTCAAAATCTCTGTAAGACATCTAAGGACATATAGAAATTGGCAATTTGAAATATATGTTTAGAGTTCAGGAGATGTTTTCAGGTTGGAGAGATTGCTTTGGAGAGGGAGGGGTTCTGCCAGATCCTTTTTATTCTTCTTCTATCATTTGTAGGAAAAAGAGAAATAATAGCAGATGGGAGTTGGCAAAAAGGAAATGGAATACTAAAATTAGGTCAATTATTTTTTTCTCTTTACATCATGTGAATAAGGTAATCCATATACATCATCAGCTAGCATCAAATGCACGATTGAATCTCAGATTTCAGTGACTCTAATTGCTTCCAAGAAAGAGAATCCTATCTAAGAAAAGCAGAATTAAATGGAGTTTAAACCGTATGGTTTTGAACATTCTATGCCCTCTAAATGTATACTGGCATATATTTCTCTATTTTCAGACACATTTTATCTTACTGCTTGCTACTCATATAGCAGTACAGCATTGTATTTTTTTTCATTCAGGATGAAGGAATCTAATTTGCAGTCTTCAATTTCACATTTCTTGAACTAGTATATTATATTTCTAAGAAGGTCAATTATTTAAAAACTCAAACATTTGTTTAAGATGATTATGTAAACAGACGAATGTAGTTATTTGGGTATATGTGTATATATTTTTGCACATTTAATATAGCTGCTATATAATTAAAAACATAACCAGTAGGTCAAGCTTTTTAGAAACAAACTATTTTTCTTAGAAATTGATATGTGTGTAGTAATTAAAGGCTATACACTTTTAAAATCATGGAATACACTAATAAATATATTTGTACATTGCTTATGATTTAAGTAAAATCCAAAAAATTGAAAATTCAGAGTGGCACTTTAATAAGAGAGCTTTGAAATAGCATTACTGGAATGGGAAAAAAGACTGTTTCTTTTAGACTCTTTATCTTGTAATTGCAAATTTCAAAGTAGAAGTCTTCAATTCATTTTACTGGTTGAAATGCATTCCTACTAATTAAGATGATTCTTCACTGGGTGCCGGGTAACCTGATTACCTTTTTGGATTTTACACAGACCATAATCAGACATTGTAATTTGTATTTATTTCTGCCACAATTTTCTGCCATTATTGTTTCTAAGGTCCTTTCATGTTGAGTTTGTTTCTAAGTAATTTAAACTTCTCAAGATGTTCAAAGCATTATTCAGTCAGAGGAATTGGGAACCTAATTTGCCATTCAGTATGAAATCCAAAGATTTCAGTCTCGTAAACTTTAAAGAAGGCACGTCCAAGCTTTCTTTTTGTTAACTGAAATAAAACTGTGTAAGTTTCTTTATAGTTATGAATTAGGAAAGCAAGAGGCAATTCAGTGAGCAAAAAGTACATGGAGAAATTCTCAGGGTTGATGTTTTACAATTACCATATATCTTTGTTTTAAGAAAAGTAATATTAAATGTATGCTTATTTTGATGGTATACATAAGAACTAAAGTAAAATATCAGTTACAATTTTATGACTCTTAAATAACTATATTTGATGTGTTTCTAATTGCTTTATTTTTACATTTTTAAAAATACATGAAACCGCATTATAAGGAAAACCCATACTACAAATGACTACCTACTTTTTTATTGTATAAATATATCCTAATTTATGTAATAATTATTTTATGCCAAGTTTCCTTTATGAAGCTTTTAGGTTTCTGATGTTTTATATTGCAGATAATCCTGTAATTAACATAATTGTTTGTAAACCTCTCTTCACATTTCAGATTATTTTCTTATGGCAAATCCTAAGGAAATTACAATGACATAAGCATTTTGAAGCCTCTTAATAAAAATTATAGAATTATTTTTTAGAAATGTCATACTGTTTACTTGCCCAAGAGCGGCATATAGAGTTCCTGGATGAGAAGTGATTTACTAGACAGAGTTCCTGGGGCCGGCCATGACTGTGGTGGTGGGGGTGGTGGGGGCCCTGCAAGGCGTCGAGGGTCGCTGAAGGCCAGCTAGCTGCATTCCAGGTGGCACGAGGGACCGCCCTTGTGCTCAGAGAAGTGATTTAAATACCCAACAGATGTTGAAAATGTGTTAATGGATAGAGACATAAATGATGGTTAAATATTATACTTGATGAAACAGGAAAGAGAATAAACTTCCATCCCTGGAAGGAAATAAAGGAATTATATATGTTTTATACAGATAAAATTCTGGAACAGACAATTATGTCCTTACAAACAACAACATTTGAGAGTAAGGATAAGTTTAATTTTATTGTTACCATTTTGTCTTTTTTTAAAAGAAGTTAAATGTGTTTTTTTGCATATTTTAATGGGCTGCTTATCTTTTATTGTTGAAATAGAAGAGATATATTCTGGATACAAGTCTTCTGACAGATTTATTTATTAAAAATATATTCTTTTTGTTTATACATTTTATGTTTTTAGGGTTTGTTTTGATGAGCATGTTTTAAACATCCAATTTTATGAAAAAGGCTTAATTTGTATTAGAGCTTTTTGTGTGCTTCCTAAGAAATCTTTGATTACTCCCAGAAAGATTGGGAGGCCATTCTTCTATATTTTCTTCTTGAAGATTTATAATTTTGGCTTTTATATGTAAGTATATGATTCAGCTCAAATTAATTTTTGTGTATTGTGTAAGATATGTATTCATTCATAAAAAATGCATTTATCCAGTTTTTTCCAGCACTATTGGTTGAATAAACTTTCCTTTTCTGTAAAATTGCTTTGGTGCTTTTGCTTGGTGCCTAGATTCTATTCTGTTCCATTGATTTGTTTATCCTCATTGCGAATACCACACTGTCTTAATTAGCTGTATTGTAACCCTTGAATCTGGTAATATGAATCACTTTGTTGTTCTAACAGTGTTTTCCTTATTCTAGATCTTTTGGCATTTGCATATAAATTTTAGAATCTGTTATTATCTGCAAAAAATTAGGATTTTAATTGGAATTGCATTTAAGTTTTAGATAATTTTGGGAGGAATTGGAATATTAACAATATGAATGTTCCAATCCATGAACATGGTATATTTGTCCATTTATTTAGGTGTTTAATATCCATCAACAATGTTTTGTAGCTTTAGTGCAATTTTCAGGTTTTTGCACACCTTTTGTTAAATTTATTTCTAAGTATTTTTTAATGCTATTTTAAACAGTAATTTAAGTTTTACATTTAATTATTATTGCTAGTATATAGAAATAACTATATGTGTGTCTACACACATACACATACATATTTGTTTATTGGCCTTGTCTCATAACTTTGCTAAATTCACTTATTAGATCCATTTTTTTTTTTATAGATTCCTTAGGTTTTTCTGCAAGCACAATTATATTGTTTGAAATAGAGTTTTACTGTTTCCTTACATGCCTTTCCTTTTTTATTTTTTATTTAAAAAGTTTTTATGCCACTCTAGAAAATTCTTTGAAATGTTCTTTTCTTGCATGTTCACTAAGGTGTTGAATAAAAATGATAAGAATGCACATGTTTGTATTGTTCCTGATTACATGGGGAAACATTCCATATTTTTCATAAAATATGCTTAATGGTAGTATTTTTTTATTAGTGTCCTTTATATGATTAAGGAATTTCCATTTCATTCCTACTTTCCTGAGAGCTTTTGATCACAAATGAGTGGTGTATTTTATCAAAGGTTTTTTGTATCTGTGAAATTGACATACAATTTTCCCTTTTCTTTTGTTTATATCACTAATTTCATTAATTTTTAAAAATCTTATACTGATCTTGCATTTCTAGGATAAGCCCCTCTTGGTCTTGATTTATTATCATTTTTATATTGCTGGATACAGTTTACTAATATTTATTAAGCATTTTTGTGACTATGATTGTGAGGGAGAGCGATCAATAAATTTCTTTTCTTGCATATTGTGATTGGGTTTTGATATAAAGGTTCTACTGGCCTTGGAATCTGAGACAGGAAATGACATTCTCTTCTATTTCCTGAAAGAATTTGTGAAGACTGGTACTATGATTTTTTTCCTTCTATATTTCATAGAATTTCCTAATATACTATTTGGCTTTGAGATTTCTTTAAGGCAAGTATAGATATAGAATTATTCATATTTTATATTTCTTCTTGAGTCAACTTCATTAAGTTAAATATTTCATGAAACTTGTCCATTATTTCGTCTAAATTGTTGAGTCTATATTTACAATGCTATTAACATTTGACTGTCTGTAGGATCCCCCCTCCATTCTGGATACAAGTAATTTTATCAATTTACCTATCTTTTTCTCATAATCCTTTTTCTCTTTCTTACCTTATGCTCTTTTTTATTTTTTGATATGGAGTTTCACTCTTGTTGCCCAGACTGGAGTGCAGTGGCATGATCTTGGCCACTGCAACCTCTGTCTCCTAGGTTCGAGTGATTTTCCTGCCTCAGCCTCCTGAATAGCTGGGATTATAGGTGCCCGTCACAAGGGCCAGCTAATTTTTGTATTTTTAGGAGAGGCGAGGTTTCACCATGTTGGCCAGGCTGGTCTCAAACTCCTGACCTCAGGTGATCTGCCCACCTTGGCCTCCCAAACTGTTGGGATTACAGGCATGAGCCACTGTGCCCAGCATTACTTTAAACTCTTATTTCCATACATCTTTACATTCCATATGAGCTCCACAAATCAACATTAATATATTTGCTTTGAACAATTGTTACTTTTAAAGAAATTAAGAGGTGAAAGACAGATAGAAAGTTCTTTGTTACCCACCTGTCTCCCTTTCCAGTGCTATTCACTCCTTCCTGTTGATCCGAGTTTCCATCTGGCATCATTTTGCTTTAATTTCAATGATTTCCTCTAACATTTCTTATAGTGAAGTTCTGTTGGCAACAAATAGTTTTAAATTTTATTTTTCTGAAAATGTCTTTATTTTATCCTCATTCTTTGAATTATGTTTTTGTAGATATAGAATTCTGAATTCTGGACTGACAGATTTGTTTTTGTTTGTCTTGCTTTAGCTCTTTAAATAGTTGTTTTGTTTTCTTCTGGCCTCTATATTTTATAATGAAAAGTCAGCTGTCATTTACATCATTATTCCCTTGTATATAGTGTGTCTTTTTTTCTCTCTTCTTGAGATTTTCTCTTTATTTGTTGTTTTTTAAAAATCAAAATTTTAATTTACGAGTAGTAATTGTGCATATTCATGGAATACATAATGATGCTTCAATACATATAATGTACAGTGATGAAATCAGGATAATTAGGATATCAATCATCTCAAACATTTGTCATTTCTTTGTGTTGGGAACATTTAATATCCTCCTTCTAGTTTTTTGAAACTAGATATTACTGTCAACTATAGTCATCCTACAGTGGTATAGAACACTAAAATGTATTTCTTCTATCTTGTTTTAATTTTGTATCCTTTAACAAGTTTCTTCCTATCCCTCCCTTTCCCTTCACCCTTTCTAGCCTCTAGTATCCTCTGTTCTACTTTTTACTTCTATGAGATCAACTTTTTCTAGCTTCCACAAATTAACGAGAATGTGTGGTGGTTTATGTTCTGTTCCTTTCTTATTTTATTTAGCATAATGTTCTCCAGTTTCATCCATGTTGCCACAAGATTTCATTCTTCTTAATGGCTGAATAATATTCCATCGTATATACATGCTACATTTTTAAAAATTTTTTGTTGTTGGACACCTAGGCAGTTTCCATATCTTGGCTATTGGAGCAGTGCTGCAATAAACATGGGGGTACAGATGTCTCTTCAATATACTGGTTTCCTTTCTATTAGATAAATGCCCAGTAGTGCAATTGCTGGATCATATGATACTTCCATTTGTTGTTTTTTGAGGAACCTCCATATTGCTCTCCATGGTGATTGTACTAGTTTATCTTTAGTTTTAAACCTCTTTGCAGCTGTATTACTTTCTTATTGCTGCTGAGAACAAATGACCACAACAGTGGCTTAAGACAACATACATTTAGTATTTTAAATTCGTGGAGATCAGAAGTCTAAAATGGGTTTGTAAGGCTGTGTTCCCTCTGGAGATTCTATGGAAGAATTAGTTTCCTTGTCTTTTTCAGCTACTGGAGGCTGCCCACATTCTTTGGCATACAGTCCTGTATCACTCCAGCCTCTGTTTCTATTCTTGCATTGTCCTCTCTGACTTTCATTCTCTAGACCCTAATTTTTCTTTATAAGGACCACTGAGACTACATTGGGTCCACTAAGATAATCCAGAATGATCCTCCTATCTCAACAACCTTAGTTTACTTACACCTGAAAGGCCCTTTTGCTCCATGAGGTTTGTGTGGTTCCTGGGAGTCAGAACATGGGCATCTTTTTTGGTGGTTGCAGTGGTGAGCACTGTTCTGCCCACCACAGTGGTTTTCTTTGCATTTATCCTGTTTTAGGTTCACTGGTCTCCTTGGACCTAAAGGTTTATTTTTTTTCTCCCCAACAAACTAGGATTATTTTTATTCATGTATTTTCTGCTCCATTCTCCCTATCTCTCCTTCTGGGATTTAAATAAATGTATTTTAGATTGCTTGTTATTGTCTCATAGGGCATGAGATAAAATAAAACATTTCTGTCTCTGTTTTTCAGATCTGGTAATTTCTATTCATCTGTTTTTAACTTCACTGGCCTTTTTTCTGCAGCTTTCAGTTTGCTCTTAAGTTCACCCAGCAATAATTTTGTTTTTTTTTCCCTGTTTATTATGGATGATGTTTTCTTGCTTCTTTGCCTGTCTTGTCCTAGTTGATGATACATCGTATGTGGGTCTGGATTGTGTTTCGTTGTGACTTAGTGTGTACTGTCTTAGCATTACATTCTACTTAGTTCTCCACTTCCTGCTTCACAAGATAAAAAATCAGTCTTATATAAGGGACGAATTCTACTGGACCAGTATTAAAAGATAGATAGGGTATATTTCTTTTGTTCCAGAATTATACAAATATATTTTATTCCATTGCTCCAGTATATTTTGTTGATTCTGTCACTATACTGTTAGGATATTGCAGATTTTAGATGAATGATTGTCCATATAGCTACCTTTAAAGCATACAAATGATTTTTTTTTTCCAAACCGCATCATGAATACGAGTCTAAATCTCACTAACAGCTATAAAACTGGACAGGTCCACAAAAGTGGCTTTATTTTTTCCTGCTTCTCATGAACTCACTTTGGTAGTGACTAGAATCTACTTCCATTAAACAGAAATGAAAAAGACACATGTATACAAGCAATCCCAATGAGAGTGTTGAGATTTTTACAAGACTTTTTCATAGAAAAATTTTTGATTTATAGATAAGTATGCAATAATTGCTACTATTTTTTTAAATTTGCAGAAGGGAGGTTTTTCAAATGCAGTTCTTTCCTTTTTACTCTCTAGCAGTTTAGAGTGGCTGGACAATATCACATCGCTTATACAGTCAAGGAAAGAAACAGGGCTCTAGATGGGAGGAGGTAGAATTTGAGAACATGATTATAGAACTGTAGGTACAACCCAGAATCATAAAATGCTAGTTCTGAAAGTGATTGTAGCAGCATACTGTAATCACTTTACGTATGAGGAAACTGAATTTATGGAATTATTTTTGCTATAAATATTTATTCGTGTGGACAATAATTAATACCACCACTACCAATAGTATTTAGGTTCCCTACAGCATGTTTTTACCATGGAGCTTTAAAACACACCAGTGGGCTGGGCGCAGTGGCTCACGCCTATAATCCCAGCACTTTGGGAGGCCAAGGCGGGTGGATCACCTGAGGTCAGGAGTTTGAGACCAGCCTGGCCAACATGGCTAAACCCTGTCTCTACTGAAAATACAAAACAAAATTAGCTGCACATGGTGGCGTGCACCTGTAGTCCCAGCTACTCAGGAGGCTGAGGCAGGAGAATTGCTTTGGAGGCAGAGGTTGCAGTCAGCTGAGATCGTGCCACTGCACGCCAGCCTGGGCAACAGAGTGATACTCCATCTCAAACATAAATAAATAAATAAATAAATAAAATAAAATAAAAAACACTGCCTAGAAATCTTAATTCTAGAGGTTTGATAAAATGAAACAAATCTTAATGATAGAGGTTCCTGACAGTAAAATAGCTTGTAAAATGTTGTGTCAAAAATTATGAATTAGCTGATATTGGTGCCACTGCACATTATGTAAGTAAAATTTCTCATTTTGGTGACTAGCTGAGTTTATCAAAGAGGAAAATAATTCAATAGGAGATAGATCCATTGAGGCTATTTAGTACAGGAGGCTAGTTATGGGATGTTAGAAGAACTGAAAAGAGGTCAACCCGTAGATTAGCAATTCATAAATCGACAACTACAGGAAGTCTCTGTCACCTCTAGGGCTAGAGGGACAGCGAGAGAAGATGGTGTTATTAGCATCAAGGAGCTCAGGCTATAAAACAGAGTTGGAACCTGGGAGAAGTGGCCACCTGAGAGGCCTGTTGATGGGCATGCTGGGAGGGTCACATGGCAGAACTAGAACTCTGAAGAAGGGAATCGCTCCAGGAGAGTTGGAGCCTCAGTGAGGACTGCCTGTCTGAGTTGGAGCCACAGGGACGGGTTCGCCTGGAGAGAGTGCTTCTCAGTGAGAAATGGAAGCTCAAAGGAATTATTAGCTATTGCTAGACACTGATTGAGAAAAAGAGATGGGAAGAAATACTCTCTCCTCTCTTTCAGCCCACTAATATTTATATTTGTATTTTTATTTCTTGTTCCTTTGTGTATGACGTGAGGTAGAATACTGATTTTATTTTTCTCTATATAGTGAGAAATATTCCCAGCCTCTTTGTCCAAATTATCCATCATTTCTTCAATAATTTATAATGCCATATCACCATAGTTCATGTACTCATATCTTTGAGTCTATTCTGTTCTATTATTCATTTCCACTGGCTTTCACTATTTTAATGACTGCATCTTTAAATATTATATATTTCGGATTCTAACAGGGGCAGTCTGCTATCCATTGCCCCTGTTCTTTCCAACTATCCTTAGTAATTTGTGGATCTTTATCCTTCAAAATTAATTATTGAATCATTTTTACAAGTATATTAGTCAAGATTCTCCAAAGAAACAGAACAAAAGGGAGTGTGTGAGTGGGGGAGAGAGATTGAGATTTATTTTAATCTAACGTGAATTGTGAATTGGAGGCTGGCAAATCCCAATTTGCACCAATTTGCAGGGTAGGCTGACAGGCTGGAGACCCAGGGAGCAGTTGATGTTGAAGCTCAAGTCCAAAGGCAGTCTGATGGTCAAATTCCTCCTGTTCTGGGAAGGTTCTTCTTTTTTCTTTTTAGAGTCTTCAGCAAGTTGGATGAGGCCCACTCATGTTTGCTTTACTCAGAGTCTACTGAGTTAAGTGTTAATCTCATTAAAAAAAAATACTTTCATAGAAGCATCCAGAATATTTGACCAAATATCTGGTTACTGTAGCTTAGATAAGTTGACATGAAATTAACATGACAACAAGATTCCTCAAAATAGTATTTCTTTTATTTTAATTTGAATTACATTGTATTGGTACATTAATTTTGGAAAATTAACATTATTAGATAATTGAATTATTCTATCCATGAATAGAACATGCCTCTCCATTTACTTAAGTCTTCCCTTACATCCTTCAATAAAGTTTTAAAGTTTTCTGCATAAAAGTCTGCATGTATTGTTTTTGTTGATATTGTAAATGGTGTTTTATATCCTGTTGTATTTCTGTTTATTTAATGCTAGAGTAGTAGAATACTATTGATTTTTTAATTCGACAGTATATCAGCCATCTTTCTTATGAGTTTTAACACTTGGCCTGTGAATTTTCTTGGAATTTTTATGTATGGGATGATATCAGTGGAAATATTAGTAAGTTTGCGTTTTTCTTTTACTTCTTTTTTTTCTAATTTTATTTCTTTGGCTCATTGTTTGGTCAGTACTTCCAATATTATGTTGAAAACTTTCGTTGCTAATGGATAACTTTGTTTCTTGAAAGGAATGCTTGTAAATTTTTTTTATTGTGAATAATATTTTTTTATGTATCTTGATAGGTGATCTTTATCAGTTACAAAAGCTACTTTCTATTCTTAGTTTTCTATGAAATTCATTTTTATCATAAAAGGCATTGAACATCATTTTTTTGCTTAATCTTTTGAGATGATAGTGTGGTTTTTCTCATTTAAACCATTAATGTACTGAAATTACAATGATGGATTTTCCGATGTTGAGTAATTCGTAATTTCTTGATTCTTAACAATAAGCCATAATAACTTTAACTTCTATAAAAGAGACCATTGGCAGCAATTAGATTTTTTTAAGTGATTTTGGCATTTATGATTATGAATATAATTTAGGCTAAAATTTTTTGTTGTACTGCTTTTATCTAGTTTTGTTACCTTAAAAGCTATAGTATCATATTTTCTAAAGCAACTTGTGCTAAATAGACACTGTCTTTCCTTAACATTTAGGTAGGACTGACTTGTAAAACATCTAGCCTCTTTGACATTTTTGGGGAGGGGGTAGTGGGGAAGGTAAAATGAGGAACATTTTTTGATAACTCTTTCAATTTTTAAAATAGCCCTAATCTATTTAATTTCTGTATTTGTTACACCAAATTTTGTAAGTTGTATTTTTCCCAGAAATTTCTTTCTTAAGTAGGTTTTTCGATTTATTGTTTTCATAAAATTCTTGCATGATTTTGAAAACTCTCTATTATCTCTTTAGCTCTCTCCTTATTTTATTTATTTAATTTTATTTTTTAGATACAGGGTCTTGCTCTATTGCCAGGCTGGAGTGCAGTGGCATGATCATAGCTCACTGCGGCCTTGAACTCCTGGGCTCAGAAGATCCTCCTCCCTAAGCCTCCCAAGTAGCTGGGACTACAGGCGTGCACCACCATCCTTAGGTGATTTTTAAATTTTTTGTAGAGATGGAGTCTGACTATGTTGCCCTAGCTGGTCTTGAACTTCTGGCCTCATGCAATCCTCCCACTCTGGCCTCCCAAAGTGCTGGGATACAGGTGTGAGACCCTGTACCTGGCCCTTTCTTATTTTTAATAAAGAAAATAATTTTGGCCAGGCACAGTGGCTCACACCTGTAATCCCAGGACTTTGGGAGGCTGAGGCGGGAGGATCATGAGGTCAGAAGATTGAGACTATCCTGGCCGACACGGTGAAACCCGTCTCTACTAAAACACAAAAAATTAGCCAGGTGTGGTGGTGCGTGCCTGTAGTCCCAGCTACTCAGGAGTCTGAGGCAGGGAAATCGCTTGAACCTGGGAGGTGGAGGTTGCAGTGAGCTGAGATTGCACCACTGCATTCCAGCCTGGCAACAGAGTGAGACTCCATCTCAAAAAAAAAAAAAAAAAAAGAAAAAAAGAAAATAGTTTTATGTTTTCTATTCTTTTCTGTTTAGTCTTACAAGAGGTTTGTTTACCTTGTTAGTCTGTAAAACACAAGCAGATGATCTCTTGCGCTTGATCTCCATGTCACAGTTTTTTTTTCCTTTGGGTACTTTGTTCCAGGAATGAGGCTGGGCTGTTAGTGGCGGTGAGGAAGGAAAGGAGAGTAAGGTTTGCTCTTGCTTCACCCCTCCCCCAACCCAGGATTGCCTGTTCTTTCCATCTGACAGCAAGTAGAATGACTTGGGCAGTAAGGAGGAGGATACGCTTTGAGAGGGGTTGAGGGAAAATATTCCAGGGAAGAGCATAGTGTGAAAAGATAGAAAATCTCAAGACATAGCTGCAGTGCAAAGGAGAGCTATGGTCTTGGGGCAATAAATGGCAGCGGATGCATTAGGTCAGGGACTGTCTCAATTTTCCTCTCAAGTCACAGAAAAGCAATATCTGAAGTTCTCACAAGACTAACACGTGCTAGGTTAAATAGCGATTGTCACGAATAAATCAAAGTATTACTAATAGTAAATGATTCATTCTAGAAAGTCTTGGGGCTTCCTATTAGGGCTCTTAAGGCCTATGTCTTATAAGATGCTAAGCCTAGACCAATCTGAGACATGAAAAATATGTATTTCTAATAAGTTTTAAAAAATACTTATACTCTAATTTGTTCCAAAAATAATTTAATATGACTGTGCTAACAATAACGGAAATGTGTCTACCCTGAAAAGCTAATTACAGTAGTTCCTCTTGTGTCTGTGCAATCATCTTGGATTGATTGTGACATGCCAGTAGGGTGGCATTGACAGTTGTTAACTCTACCTGTTTGTAATATTTGCTGTTGTTTTATTTTTGAGTCTGAGAAGACGGCTGAAAAGTGGTCTAGATTACTGTGTATGACTTCCAATACCAAGAGGTTGGAAGGTATTCAAGCCATTTTCAGTCCGGTTAAACTCAGAGGAATACCTTCTTACCAGGCAGGTCTTACATTTTATCTGTCATTAGGCCTACTCAAGACTACAAAATAAAAAGAGTAAAATCATATCAGATAATAAGGCAAAAAGAACTTTAGTAACTTCTCACAGCATTCTCCTCTGCTTTCTTGCTCACCAGTCGGTTGGCAGGAAGAGTGTAATAGACTAGGAAGGGGCATGTAGGAACCTTTTGGGTGTTATACGTTTTCCAAAATTTGGTCTCGATGGAGGTTCACATGTGTGTATAAAATATTTATTAAACTGTATAATAAAATTTGTGTGCTCTATGTATGTTATACAACAAAAATGTATGATTTTTCTTTTATTTCCTAAAAGGATAAATAATAATAAATACATTTCTTTTTTTACTAAGTCAGAAGAGGTTACACAAATGTGTTGCTCCTTAACAACAGACTTTTAATATCGTCTTGAAACTCCATTCTGTGGCTACCATGACGAACTGAATTCTTACTGTCTTTCATTTTGATCCTCAAAGCTGCTTTGCTTTCCAGAATGTTTTAAATTAAGTAATTTAAGTTATTTTGCATTTTGTTGATCTTATACAGGTAGAAATAGCTTGAGGAAGTTTAGTTAAAAAGCAACCACCTATCTAAACTTGAAAAGTAATCAACAATGTGCTGCATATTTAAGTATTAGGTAAATACAATTTAGAGGTTAATAAACTACCTGCTTTGTCTCCTTCATATTGGTTTTGTTCTACTTTCATTGGTTGTTTAATGAGAATAGATAACACAAAAGAAAAACCTTTGTATTAAACTAATATGCTTAAATTTAGATTTGAAACACATAAGAGCAAAAAGTAGTAGTTAATAGGAATTTATGGTAAAGCTCATCAAAATTGTGAATATTCAGTTTATTTGTATTAATGGTTTATCCAGGTTTCCTACTATGGTGGTGGTTAATTTTATAAATTTAATACTAATTTTACTATGTTTATCACAGACTCCTTGGTTATGTACAATGGACTTGGGGTTTCCAGCTTTCTTTTTCTTTTTCTTTTTGAGACAGAGTCTCGCTCTATTGCCCATGCTGGAGTGCAGTGCGTGACCTCGGCTCACTGCAACCTCCGCCTCCCAGGTTCAAGTGATTCTCCAGCCTCAGCCTTCTAAGTAGCTGCGACTAGAGGCGCCTGCCACCATGCCCAGTTATTTTTTTGTATTTTTAGTAGAGACGGGGTCTCACCATGTTGGCCAGGCTTCTCTTGAACTCCTGACCTCAGGTGATCCACCTTCCTCGGCCTCCCAAAGTGCTGGGATTACAGGCATGAGCCACCGCACCTGGCCTCCAGCTTTCTTAAATAATGAGAACTAACTCCTTGCTCCCCTTTGACTCTTGTTTTTATAGGCAGCCCTGCAAGTTGGGGGCCATGGAGAGAGGCTACACCAGTGTCGAGAAGTCATGCTTCTAACTTACAAATCCATCCCCATGCAAGTGGATGGGGAGCCCTGTAGGTTGGCCCCAGCTATGATTCGGATCTCCCTGAGGAATCAGGCCAACATGGTACAGAAGAGCAAGAGGAGAACATCCATGCCTTTACTCAATGAGTGAGTCTGCTCATGGCCTACCTTGCTTAACACGAAGACCTTGGAGAGGAGAGTGCAGAGCATGTGCATGGTCTGGGGACCTCACTGTGTTGGGAAGAGGAAAAAAGTCCAGGGGACTCCGCAGTTCCTTGGTTTCTCTCATGGGAACATATAGATTTTTTTTTCTCCTTGTTTATTGTACAGTTCCATGCCCTTCTTTTAGTAGTTACTACTGTACATGAGATAGATGATTCTTCTTCACTGACCACTTGAGAATATATTTACTAGGACTAGCAGAAAATCATTGAGAGGGATTCTAGGATGAACCATGTTTAGGTAAATGTGTTTTTGTTTGTTTTGTTTTAGGGAAGCACATAGTTAGCCTGCTCTTTACCCAGGTCACTTGGAGAGTGTTGGTTTCTCCAGTCGCGGGTGGTTGGCAGAGCTGGTCAGTGGCTTGCCTCTATCCACATTGCATCTCTTTCTGCCTGTCAGTGAATTGTTCCCTTCCTGATGTTCCCATTTTGGGGTCCTCCATACTCTGGTGCTTCAACTCAGTGTTGGCTTTCTGGGCAGCATCCTATTGTCCAGACATAGCCTAACCCACTCTTTCTACCCCTAAACACATGGTATCCTGCCTGGAGTTTTCCTTTCTTAGGCATTTTAATAAACTGACGAGGTAAGGTGATATTGACTAGATATTTAGAATTCATATTCATTTTATAGTGTGTCTCACTCCAACTAGTGAATAAGTGTCTGTGGGGTTGGAGAAGGGGATGGAAAATGAACAGAATTTTTGGCATCTTTTGAGTATTTCCTCTATATCATGCTATGTGCTTAAGGCCATTTCAGGGCTTAGCCTTTTGTCATTCTCTGTCACAGTGAGGGACTCTCAAAGGTGCTCCTCCCGTTTGTGGCCTGTAATGCATGGTTACCTATTTGCACTGAGTGGCTGGCTTCCTTGTGGTGCCTGTAAAGCAAGGGCGTGCTTTGCCATGCATTTATTGAGTCAGTATAACGGTATGCAGAAGTCCCTAGAATAGCCAGCAACACAGGTGCCCTCACTCACTACCAGCACTTACTGCTCTCTCTCTGTGGTGGCACTTGTTGGTTGAGGAACAGGATTAGACAGTGCTCTCAGAGTGTTCCAGCTTTTGGCATCTGGGTCTCAGTTTGAAGCTGGGGTAAAAAATCCTCTCTGTCCTCTCCTTCCTTCTCTCCCAGAATCCGGACTTCCCCCAGAATTTTTCCTAGATCATTTTCCAGAGGTGTTTTTTAGTTACATGTCTTTCTTTGTTTAGATTTTGCATTTAGTGAAACTCCTCGCTCATTCCTCCTGCCCTCCCTGCCTTTACCTTCTGTTGGGTTAAATACACAATTGCTGAGGTTATACGTTAAAAAACGTGGCATGCCAGTAGTTGCATATGGTTCATCCAATTCCCCCCAGAAATGTTAGAGTTAAATGGACCATGGGTTTGCCGGAAATCTATGAACTACTAAGTGAAAAACCATCTCTGAAACTGTACTGTAGCCTATGTTGTTGGGTCACTTGTAGATAGTTTGTTAAGAAGATACGCAGAAGCTAAAAGTTTTTACTATATATAGGCAGAGAGCTCACAGTCTTAGGCCTGCTGCTTCTGTATTTCATAACCTTATCAGAAATGAACTGGTTTTCAGGTATTTAGTTTTAAACAGCTTTACCTTTGTGTTGAGAATTCGTATTTGCTCAGCAACCATATGTTAAGAGTTCATTTGACTTTCTGCACCTATAGAAGCACATAAAAAGAATTGTTTTCTCTTTGTACTCATGGCACACATGATATGTGATGGCATTTCTTGTAGCACTTAGCTCTGCAGGTGTTCAAGAAGCAGCCTCAACTTAAAAATACTGTTACTGGCTGGGTATGGTGACTCACACCTGTAATCCCAGCACATTGGGAGGCCAAGGTGGCCAGATCACTTGATACCAGGAGTTCAAGATCAGCCTGGTCAACATGGCAAAACCCTTTCTCTCCTATAAATACAAAAATTAGACAGGTGTGGTGGCACGTGCCTGTAATCCCAGCTACTCAGGAGGCTGAGGCACGAGAATCTCTAGGACCACAGGGCAGAGGTTGCATGGAGCCGAGATCACACCACTGCACTCCAGCCTGGGCAACAGAGCGAGACTCTGTCTGGAAAAAAAAAAAAAAACCCAAACAACAACAACAACGACAACAACAACAACAACAACAACAAAACAACCCAAAACTGTTACTTACTTTCTACCAGAGGCAGTGGTGCCTGCATCCAAGCCACCCCATGCCCTCTGAAAGACTTATGAGAAATAGGAATAATAGTATAATTTTCATTTTATTAATGAATATTTATAAGACTTAAAAATAACAAAAATCCTTGTTAGTACTTGTGAAAAATTATCATTCAACACTATATTTTGAGAAAATCAGTACAGATAGCACATTTTCAAAAGAAAGCAAAAAAACCTAGTCATCATGTAGTATTTGCTTACTAAACCTTAATTGCTCTCATTCTGATCTTATTTACCTTCTAACCTTCTAAGATTAAATTTTTCTTTCGATTTTACCAGAAAACCTTGTTTTGAAATCTAAGGTCTTCCACTGGATTTCCAAGTGGAGTTTGAAGTTCAAGGTCAGCCTTTCGTTTAAGACCGTTCTATAAGTATTCTTCCACCTTCTGAGTCCTTCAAGCCTTTGTCTGCTTTGGCCATCAATTGTGTGAAGTGCACCATTCAAACAATGAAGAAAGAGAAACCTGAAAGACGTTTTCTTTATTTCCTGCCTTCCTTTCTTTGCCTGTCTTCTGTTTTCTTTACTTGAGGAGAACTAGTCGAAAATATCTTTAGCATTTTTAGCTTAAAAACCTCTGTGTGTGTATGTGTGTTCCCAGTAAGAAGAAGGTGGTTGTTTAATTCAGCTTTAAAAATTAGGCTTCTTTCACACAGCATGCTGATTGGATATTCGAGACGTAAGTGCTGTGGCTCCCTTAACAACAGTTCCCTTTCCGCTTAGATGCCAGTGCTCCTTGCGGTTCTGCCCTTTCTCTGGGAGACTGTATCTCTGATCTGGGTCTTCAGCCCAGAATTTTCTTCTAAAAATTGAAGACTCATACCCAAATATCTCAGTTGACATTTTTCCCTTATTGTCTCATAGTAACCTCAAACTACATGCTAGAAACTGGACTCATTAACTTTATTTCCTTGGCTTTTCCACCCCACCATCCAGTGAGCCTATTCCGTTCACAGCTGTACTCATGAAACTACCATCCACTCATTTGTCCTGTTCCTGGCCTCTGGGGTTCTCTCAGTCGCTTTTACTTCTATACACCTGTGTTAGTCCATTTTTGCATTGCTGTAAAGAAATACCTGAGGCTGGATAATTTATTTATTTATATATATTTATTTATTGAGACAAGAGTTTCACTCTCTTGCCCAGGCTGGAGTGCCATGGTGCCCTCTCGGCTCACTGCAACCTCCGCCTCCCGGGTTCAAGTGATTCTCCTGCCTCAGCTTCACAAGTAGCTGGGACTACAGGTGTGCGCCATCATGCCCAGATGTATTTTTGGTAGAGACAGGGTTTCCCCGTGTTGCTCAGGCTGGTCTGGAAGTCCTGGGCTCAAGTGATCTGCCCGCCTCAGCCTCCCAAAGTGCTGGGATTACAGGCATGAGTCACTGTGCCCAGCTACGGCTGGGTAATTTATAAAGAAAAGAGTTTTATTTGGCTCACAGTTCTGTAGGCTGTACAAGCATGGGACCAGCATCTGCTCCGCTTCTGGTGAGGCTTCAGGAAGTTTACAGTCAGGACAGAAGGTGAATGGGGAGCTGGCATATCACATGGTGTGAGAGAGAGCAAGAGAGAGGGGGGAGGCACCATACTCATTTAAACAACTGATTCTCACATGAACTCAGAGTGAGAACTCACTCACTATCTCAAGGAGGGCACCAAATGTTTATGAGGGATCTGCACCCATGACCCAAACACCTCTGACCAGGCCCCACATACAACATCAGGGATTCTATTTCAACATGAGATTTGGATGGGACACACATCCAAACCATATCAACATCCATCAGGGTAGCTACCACATTCGTTGAACTCTGTCTTCTATTTATTTCCCAAGTCTTTGACTGTCATCCCCTCTATCCTCTCTACTGGTAAAGCAGCCAGAGTTCAAAGGTCATGCGAGCTACGTCTCAGCAGCATTACTAAAATATCCTTCTGACTATTTTCTTGTTCCTGCCCTTGCTGCCTTCACATAATCTGTCTCTTCTGATATACCAGTTAGATCGATCTAAGAATCCCAAGCCTGTGTTCCT
This sequence comes from Symphalangus syndactylus, assembly GCF_028878055.3. NCBI lineage: Eukaryota > Metazoa > Chordata > Mammalia > Primates > Hylobatidae > Symphalangus > Symphalangus syndactylus. Next base: position 127,532,958 of record NC_072428.2, on the reverse strand, counting down.
TAGCTTTGCAGACCTTTTCGATCACTCCCCTCTTCATTCTCTTTGTTCTTTGTTCCAGGGAAGATTGCTGTTCCTGGAACAGTAGCCTGTCTCCTACATCATCCTGGTTTTGCTCTCAGGTTCTCTTCTTGCAGTGCCCTCTGCACCTCTTTATCTTCTGCTAGCTCCTCGCTCACAGCTTAGGACCCCACCGAAATGCTACTATTCCTAGTAAGTCTTTTCTGTCTACTTCTAGCTGTTAGATGTACCTTTGCGTGCTTCAGTGGTGCTCTTGGTTATTTCCATTACACCACTTATTAAAAATAGTGTAATCATTGATTTACTCCTCCCTTCTCTGCTCTGTGGGGAGGCCCTAGGATTTTCCTCTTAGGATCCCCAGTGTCTGTCATAGCTCCTGAGACAGTCACATTTTGCATCAGTGACTCACACATGAATCCATTCTATAATGCTATCTCTGCTGTGTTTCTCAGAAATCGCTTTCTAAGATAACATAAATCTAAAATTTTGTGAATATAAAACTAATATCAAATGTGTTTTGATCACATTGTCTTATAAGTGAAAGATACATATTTAATAATTTCAAGCTATGGTCCACATGGATAGAAGGAATTTCCATGAGAAATAGTTAACTAATAGGGCTTCATGATGCCACTAGATCTTCATTTATGCAAAAGGAAAAATTAATGTTTTCTAAAAAATATTTCTTGGCTTATAATCCTATTTGCTATTACTATACACAAACTAAAAAGCTAGGTCCCACAGTGTTCAGAAGCTCCTCATTTATATGGGAACATATGTCATTTATCATAGCATAGGAATCTACACAGAGTATGAACTACAGTAAATACCTTCCACACAAAAAGTAATAAGCAGATTTATCTAGGTTCATATTCATATGCTAGTAACGTGATAGCCAGTATGCTGGATTATGTTCTTTATGTGAAAGGTACCATTGAAGGAGAATAGAAACAAAATTACCCAGGTGTTTTGGGAGATCTTCAATGAACTATTAATAAATAGATAATATTATCCTTAGTTCACTGGTAATTAAGGCTACATTATTAAAGATGATCATTTTATCCAATGACCAGGTTTCTAGTCAGCAAACTTTGAATTGAGCAATCGAATTCCATCATCCTAGGCTGCTGAGAAGTATTATTGGTTGAAAATGATAGTACTTGGAAGATAACACAGACAGAGAGAGGCTTGGGCTGGAGTTAACTCATGGGTGACTTTGTATGAGAAGTTATGTATCCTGCAGAACTGAGAGATCGGGGAACTAGGTCTAATGTAGTTACAATGAAACTCTTTAAATAAGAGAGTGGAGAGAATAATTATGTAAAGTCAACAAAACATTTTGGATTTAGTTTCTTAAGTTCTACATTTTGTCTTTTCTAGCAGCTGCTGTAGACTCCAATATAAAAGAAGGGAGAAAAGGGAGAAATCTGTGGTTTCATTTTTCTACCCAGAATGTGGGTGGAATGATAGCAATACAGTGATACAATTAGACTTTCTTGGTATTACCTTTGGAGTTTTTAAAAAGCCTTTGTGGTTTAGCTGAAGGAAGTTGAAGTTTTGGTTGAGACACTCTTGTTAAGATGATTGTCTTTTGATGAGTGTTCCTATAAAGCCTGGGGAAACCTGATGGCTGTGTGATGAGAGGGTTAAATTGACCTTGAATCTTTTCAAAGATGAGTTTACCATGCCAGCCTACCACTCAATATGTAAGTGTGTGCCTTCTCTCCTTGGGTGTCCTGATGGGCCCGAGCAAGGGAGGCCATGGTCATCCCCCTGCACCCCCCGACCTGCCGTCCTGCATCGACCCCAGCCTGGCCCCGCTCTGGTCTGTGACTTGCCTAGAACCAGCGCCTTCTGTGTGTCCTGTTGGCTTCGTTGCTATCACCGGCTTTTTTTGGATTATTTCCGTGGCTGGCTTGGTTTTCCTTTTCCTTTCCTTCGCTGTTTGGTGATGCGCTCATTTAATTTCTGTTTAAATTTTGTGTGTCTCTCTTTCTCTCCCCTGGCTTGTTCCTTGTCTGTCCACGCTGTCGCTGACTCTGTCTTCGCTGCTCATTCCCTGCTGCCTCTAGTATTCATCAGGTGCAAACTGCGGACCTGCGGCGAGTGTCTGCTCCCCCCGGCTCCTTCACCATGTGAGTACAGTGCCGTTCTGTTTCTACATTTTCTCCCCAGCCTCGTCTCCTCCGGGTTGGACTACCTGTGTCCCTTGCCTTCACAGGTCTGTTCCTCAGATAAGGAAGCCACGTCACCAGAATTGCTTTCTGTTGCCCTCTTTGATTTGAAATGGAGCTGTGAAGTTTTTTATGTTCTATGTGCTTCCATCCTCTAAGTTAACAGTTCAATTTTTGGATGAGATACTTTAGGGCCCATGGTTGCCTGGGGTTGTGTAGAATTCCATACTAAGCATTGGTTTTTATGGAAAGTGCATAATACCATTAGATTATGTCATTACTTACGGCTCAGAGATAAGCTCAAGGAAGCGCCTACAGCCCTCAATTTCTGGATGAAACCTTAGGATTATGCATGGAGTTTTGAGTGTGTGTATGTGTGTATTTCTGTTTTGGAAGATCCATAGTTCCAGTAAAAGTTCAATGACCCCAAACTGTCACTGAGTTAGCAAAATGCATTTTTATGTATATTTAGGAGTTTTTGCTTAATGTAGTCCAGGGTATTATTTTTTTCTAGTGAAAACAAAAAATGTGTTTTTTAGCATTTCAGCTCAGAATTATTTTGTGCTGTGGACTCTGCTTTGTCCTTTGTTTTCTCCGTATCACATATGCTTGTCTAGCATTTATTATGTTTCAGGGACTGTTACAGATACTTTACGTATTAATTAACTTACTCTCCCAACAACCCTTGGTCATATGTGGTATAATTATCTCCCTTCTATGCATGAGGAATCTGATAGACAGAGAGGTTAAGTAACTTGCCCAAGGTCACAGCGTTAATAAATCATAGAGTGGGATTCAAACTCAGGCAGTCTGGCTTCAAAGTTCATGTTCTTAACAATTTGTAGTCTGCTGCCTTTCGTCTGTCAGGATCCTGTATATTTCTCAAGGCCCACTTGAATGATTACCTTTCCAAAGAATTCTTCTTTGATTCTTGCTGTCAGAGTTAATTACACTCTCACTGGAGTTTATCATTCATGTATCTGTTGCCGTTCTCAAGGTTTAATTTGGTGTTAATTAAATTAACTCTGTGTCTGTGTATTTTACACAGTAGACTTAGGCTACTTGAGATGATTGGCAATATCTTAATATGAATCTTGTGTTCCCAGCCATGTTCACAGATTTTAATATGAAGTATTCTGAAGCCAAACAATGATTGATTGGTTGTCTTGGTGGAATGAGTGAATAAAAGAATACATGTCTAAATAGAATTGTACAATATCTAACATCTGGTGATGTGTATGACAAAGCAATTCCTAAAGTTCCGTTATATAATCCTGCTTTCAACCCTCGTCTAATGGATACTAATTTATTTATTCATTAAAATACGTATTTATTCAAAAACCTTTATTTTGCACTTGCTCTGTGCCAGACACTGTTTTATGCTGTGTGTCTAGTGGTAAGCACAACAGAGTACTCCCTTCCTGGAGCTTATACTTGAGCAGTCAAAGAATCAATAAGAAAATGACATTCAGTTGCCAATTTGAATGTTGTGGCTGGAGTAAAATTCTATATTCTATATAGGCCAGTTCAATAAATTTGAGTTTAAGGAGTGGCTGCACGTGATCATTATTTTTAGTGGCTCTGTTGATTGTGACCAAAGAATTGAGAATGTTAACAGCAGAAGCACATGTGCTAGTCATCCTGTTTCTATCATGGGTTAAGTTTTGGTTGTATTTACACTTTAGTTGTGTATCTTAAATTGGACTGTTTATCTCTTATTCCACGAGTGTGTGTGCTACATACAGTAAAGTAAATTGTCCATACTTGTTTCTGTAGAGTGCAGCAGGCACTAAGTTGTGGTTACTTTAAAACTTGAATGTTAATTTGAAAATATTTTATATCTACATAGGATATATATTGAATATTACATGTCATAGATTTTCTACCTATAGATAAAACATCTATATAATAAACATTAAATCAGGATATTATTTAAAAAATCAGATAATAAAACTATATGGAATACAGCAAGGAATGTGGAGAAAAGTTTAAGCACAACATGTGCATTTTGTCTTTTTGTGTCACGGCAGTGAGGATAGCCTTGATTTACTCACACACTAGTGTTTGCTAATTTCAGCAATGTTGAAAAAACCATGGTAACATTGCTTTGGTCCTGTAGAAGTTAGGAGCCTCAGTATCGTGAAGTGAGATTTTATATGTTTTTGGCGGGGAGGGGAAGGGGGTTGCTATCTAATCAGCCATTCTCTGCTCAGAACAACTCTTTTTTACAGATGATCTTTTCTTTGGGTGAACCCTCTCTTTATGCTGCTCTTGAAGCAATTGTTGCTTCCTTGAAGAAGCTTGAAGTAATCTTTTTTTTTCTCTCTAGCTTTCGGAAGACTTTTTCTCCAGGGATGGAGTACATGGTGGTAACATGCAATGTATGAATTATTAGGAATTGCAACATACTACTAATGTCTGTGTATATGCAAAATTTCCAGTTTATTCAAAGAAATGTCATGAAATTTTATGTTTTGATCATATATGACAACATATGAATTGATGAATTTTAATCAATGGTATTTAGTGGTCTCATCCAATAGGACAAAACAAAGCAAATAGAATATTTCTCCATAAATCTGGTACAGTGCAACTTAATGAATTAATAAATTCTTTATAATTGATTGGCTTCATAATGAAGTAAAGTCCTCATTGGAAGACACATGTACACACTACATTTCATAAATCATGACTAGTCATGCTAAATGCTGCAACTGCCAACTCATATTCAGCTAATGCCAAAAAAGTATGAAACCGCAAAATGTGTCTTTCTAGAACTCTCTTAGCCTTTAGTAGCTACCTCTCATTAGGTTCTGTTTCCCTCCTGCTCTTCTCCCATCAAAATGAAATAATGTGTTCCATTTACACCTAATTTATTCATTGCTTTCATCTTTCAACAAACATTGAGTGTTTACTTCAGTTACTCGATACTCTGTGGGATATTGGAGAAGCAGAGACAAGAACACTAAGGTTTCTGCCCTGGAGAAATGAACACTCTAGGAACAGACCCAGTTGTGTTGCCTATGACAGAATTATGAAGCAATGTGACAAGCATCCAAGTAGAGGTTCTGGTTGTTCTTCCATATGAATGACTTTGTATTGAATGTTTATTATATTTGCTTTTATTTTTAATATTTAAAGTTAACATACTGTAAAACTGACTTTTCTGGTGTACAGTTCCATAAAGTTTAAGACATATAAAGATTCATATAACCACCACCATAGTCAGGATATAGATCAGTCTGTCACCCTAAAAGAGCTGCCTCATGATGTATCCCACTGTAGTCAAACCCTCCCATCTCCCAACCTCTAGCAACCACTAATCATTATAGTTTTGTGTTTTCAGGAATGCCATATAAATGAAAGTATACAATGTGTAGTCCATTGTAGATGGCTGCTTTGACTGAACACTACACCTTTGAGATTTATCCAAGTTGTTGCATGTATCAATTATTTGTTCCTTTTTATTGCCCATCTGTATGTCATTGTATGGATGTTTTAGCTAGCTTACCCACTCCTGCATTGAAGGATATCTGGGTTATTCTTCCAGTTTGGGGCAATAATGAGTAGAGTTCCTATAAACATTGATGAGCAGGTTTTATGTAAACATAAGCTTCATGTCTCTAGGTTAAACACGTAGGAATGGGATTGCTGGGTCATATGGTAAGTGTATGTTCACCTTTGTAAGAAACTGACAAACCGTTTTCCAGAGTGGTTGCACCATTTTGCATTTCTACCAGCAATGTATGATCATTCCTGTTGCTCCACATCCCTGTCAGCACTTGGTATTGTTAGCATTTGGGAAGAATATGTCCAAGTCTTTTGATCATTTTTTAATTGGGCTATTTGTCTTCCTGTGAGTTTTGAGAGTTCGTCATGTATTCTGCACCCAAGGCCTTTGTGTGCTTTGCAGACGTTCTCTCCCACTATATATCCTGTCTTTTTATTCTCTTGATGATATCTTTTGTGGAGTAAAACCTTTTGACAGAATCCAGATGATCATTTTTTTTTTCTTCATAGAGTTGTGGTTTTGGTATTATGTTAAAGTACTCTTTGCCTAATTCCAGGTGAATATTTTCTCCTTTCCTTTCTCCCAAAAGCTTTATAGGCTTTCTATTTTGCATGTAGTTCTGTGATCTGTTTTGAGTTTTTTCTATAAGATGTGCTGTTTAGCTTGAGGTTAATGTTTTCGCATATGGATGTCCAATGCTTTCAACATCATTTGTAAAAGGATTGTCTTTTTCTATTGAATTGCCTTTAGAACTCTATCAAAAATCAGTTGGATATACAAAAAGTCATTCCTTAGTATCCATAGGGGATTTTTTCCAGAGTCCCTTTTCTTAGATTCTTAGATGCTCAAGTCCCTCATATAAAACAGATATTTGCATATAACCTATGTACATACTTTCATGTGTTTTAAATCATCTCTAGATTACTTATAACATCCAGTACAGTACAAATGCTATGTAAATAGTTGTTATACTATATTGTTTGGGGAATTGTGATGAGATAAGTAGTCTGTACGTGTTCACTGTAGACAAAACCATCCTTTTTTTCTGAATATTTTCAATCTGTGGTTGGTTGAATCTGCAGATGTAAAATCCACAGAAATGGAGAAATGATTGTACACACACACGTATATACACACACAGACACACAGATCCAACGTAGACTCTATTCTGTGCCATTGACCTATGGTTTATGCCTTTGCCAGTGCCATATTCTTTCTATTATTGTACCTTTATAATAACTCTTAAAATCTGGTTTCATTATTCCTCCAAATTTATTCTTCATTGTCAACACTATCATGGCTATTTGAGTTCCTTTGTCTTCCCATACACATTTTTAGAATCAGCTTGCCTATGTCTCCAAAACTTCTACTAGAAATTGGATGACTGGAATTATATTGAGTCTATAGGGGAATGTTGGGGAATGTTGATATCTTTACTGTGTTGAGACTCTCAGTTCATAAATTCTCTATGTCTCTTCATTTATTTTATTTGTCCATCATTGGTAGTTTTCTGCATAAAGATTTTATACCTATTTTGTTAGATTTGTGCCTAAGTAGTTCATGTTTTTGGAGCCATTGTAAATGGTATTTTTTTTGGTGTGTTTTTAAGATGTTTGTTTCCAATTGCTGATTGCTAGTATACAGAAATACTATGGATTTTTTTTCTTTTGATACAGGATCTCACTCTGTCACCCAGGCTGGAGTGCAGTGGTGCGATTTCAGCTCACTGCAACCTCTGCCTCCTGGGTTCAAGTGATCTTCCCACTTCAGCATCCTGAGTAGCTGGGGGACTACAGGCACATGGTACCATGCCTAGCTAACTTTTGAGGTAGTGTGGATTTTTATATGTTGATTTTGTATCGTATTGGCCTTACTAAATTCATTTTTTTAGTTCGAGGAGTTTGGTAGCATCCTCAGGATTTTCTATATAGTCCAGCATGTCTGTGAATAAGGATAGTTTTATTCCTTTCTCTCTAATCCATATGCCTTTTCTTTCTTTTGCATTGTTGTCCTGGCTAGGATTTAGAGTACAGTGTTGAAAAACAGTGATGAGAGTTTCCCTCCTTGCTTTGCTTCTGATATTAGGGAGAAATCATTCTGTCTTTCACCATCAGATTGATTATTAGTTGTAGAATTTTTGTTGAAGTATTTTGTCAGCATATCTGGGAAAGATTAGGGTATTATTTGTTCTTTATATGTTTGTTAGAATTTACCAATGAAACTTTCTGGGCCGCAAGATTTTTTCCTCTTTCTTAAGCTATAAATTCAATCCCTTTAGGAGTTGTAGACTACTCAGGTTATCTATTTCACCATGAATGAGTTTTAGTTGTCTTATAGTTGCTCCGAGTGTTTGAGGAATTGGTTCATTTCATCTAAATTGTTGACTAATGTATGTAGAGTTGTATTTCCTTCTCTCTTTCATGTCTGTGAGGTCTGCAGTACAAGTCCTCTTTTATTCCTGATATTAGTAACCTGTATCTTTTTTCTTCTTTGTCAATCTTGGTAGAGATCTATCCATTTTATTGGCTTTTTTGAAGAATTGGCTTTTGTTTTACTAACTTTCTTGATTGTTTTTCAATTTGCAATTTTATTGATTTCTGCCCTTTATTATTTCCTTCCTTCTGCTTGATTTGGGTTTATTTTGCTCTTTTTTTCCCCATTTTTTTCTAAAGTGGAATCTTTTTTTTATTTGCTTCAGTATGCAATTGACTCAAGTTCAGGCCACAAGTTTTGACTAATCTTCTAAGGGTTGTGGTTACAATGTTAGTTTTGTTTCCAAAGTCTTTGCATTGCTATTCTCATCTGTCTGGCTTATGAATGACTAAGTTGCCAGTATGGGATCTGGGTGGAGGTCTACCCTATAGCTGAGTTCCCAAAGTCTATGGTCTGGTGTTTAGGGCTGGATCCATGTATTTGCAGCCCAGAGATAAACCCCCGAGAGTTCGTGAACATCTTTATGGAGTTGTTTTCTGAGTTCCTTCCTTTCTGCTGTCATCCCTGGTACTTTCTGGTTTCTTGGGTCTTCCTTTGTTTGGTCCTTGTGCCAGAAAGCTAAGGCTTTAGTTACCTCACTCTACTGCATACTGCCTGCAACTGTGTTAATGTCCAGGGCCAACCAATGATAACAGAAAGAAAAAGAAGCAATGATAGTTTCTGCCACTCTCTTGGCATCATAGCTCTTGTGATTAGAGAGGAAGCCCCACTTCCCTCCTAATTTTAGGTGCCGGAAGGCTTTGTAATTGCTGCTGCCAGAAATAGTGAAATGGCCTGAGTAGTGGTGTAGTGGGAGAAAATTTGAGGGGGGAAAAGATAGGGAGATCCTTTTCCGTTTCTTTCAGGATTCAGAGTCCCTTCCTTTCTTAGAGCTGGAGCACAAGCGTTTTGTTAGAGCTCTTGCTCTCTGCTCCTGGTGTCTCCTTTTGGGCTTTATGCTGCCTGGAGTCCAGGCTAGGGCTTATTGGAGGGAGAGGGATTTGGGGAGTTTACTACCAATTTGATAGTATCTTAAATTCTGATGTTCTTCTTCAATCTACTGCTATCGTTTATTTTTCAAAGTTCTCAAATAGCTGCTTTATGAAACCTCTCCACATCGTATAGCTGCATTCATTGGGGAAGAAATAATGCTGTGTGCTGACCCACCTTCACCAGGATAAGATCTCTCCTGTTTTTTGAAGCAGAGAACTATCTGACTGCTTTCCTTCTTGCCCACTGCAGTGACTCAGCGAGTGCCATAGCTAAACTCAGCAAAACAACTCTGCAGAGAGACCAGTGTATTTTGAATTACAACTAACATATGTTAAGTGTAATACACCATCTTGCACAGCAGTTGCAATTTAAACATAAACAGGATATATCCCACTGCTAAATTGTGTGGAGAAAAGCAAAGTTAGAAACCGATCCACGAAAAAAGTATGAATTGTCATATTTGACCACTGAATATGACTCAGCATTCCAAAATTGTTTGTGATAAATGAAGACTTCTTGGTAAGGATGAAAGTAAATTGATTTTTGTTCCAGGACGAAAGGGAGTTTTATTAAAAGAAAGGGAAATATTTTTGATACGTTAAAATTTTTTACGGTTCTGTTTTAGGTTGAGTTTAAGAATTTTATTTTTATAAAACTACCAAGACAGAGCAAAGAACCTTTGATCTTCACAATTGAAGAAAACATAAATTAGCCATAGGTAGTCAAATGTTTGCATGCCTCTGGCCAGAGAAGTAAACTAGAAGATCCTTTGAAAAGCTTTCTAAAATTCTATAATTCTATTCTACAACTAGTCACAACAAAACTTTTGTTCTAACATTTACTTGAGTTTGTATAATTATATTATGAAAGGTCTCTTTATTCTGTTTACTTAGCTGTGGCCCTTTAATTAGAAAATAAGACTTGATTTGTGTTATTCAGAACACTTTTTCCTTTCCTTTCCTCTCTTTATAAACTCTGCCACACCTTAACTCTTTAAGGAAGTAACAAAAATGATGCCAAAGTGGAAATTTACATGCATGCCTTTGTAAACTATAAGGCTTACCTCTAAAGCAGCTGAGATGATCCATCAGATATGGTTCACCTGAATGAATTAAGCTGCTGGTGGCTAATACACAACCTTCCTGAGAGTCTGAGAATGAATCACACTCATGGGCCAGTGGAGCCTCCAGAAATGTGCTTCATGTCTGGGCCAGAAATCTGTCCAGATTCTGATTCATGGATTATAATTTTTGAGTCGTAGCTCCTGGACCCAAAAACCAATTTTGAGGGTACCAAAACAGCCTAAGTACTTCAACTTGTGTGATTAGGTTTGTTGGTTATGCTTTTGTTATTATTGTATTCCTAGGTGATTATCTCTGAATTGTAGGATTATCCATAATTTTTTTTGGATTTCTGTATTTTCTGATGGATTTCCATGAATGGGTAGTACTTCTAAAAAGGGAAAAAAAGCAAAACACTTCATATTTTTGAAAGAACAGGAGAAAATTGCTATATTCGTAGAATTGAAAGGCATGCCATTTGCTGAATCTTAAGGTCAGATAGTGAAGTGTAAGAGTTAGCTTCGGGCTACCTGGAAAGCAAAGCTATTTTCTCTCTAAACTTCTGAGCAAAGGAAGATGCTAAACTTTGCCCATCGTCACTTCTTCCTTCCTCTGTCTCCCTTGGCTCCTGAATTTCTTGGGTAATCTTACTAGTAATTTCACTTCAGTCTGTGCACAGTTTCTTGACTTTCAGTCATACCATCATGTCATCCCTTCTTTCCTCTTGTTATGCCACTCTTCTCTACTAGTTCCATAAAATAGACATCTGCAATGGACAATTCCAAAGAAAAGAAATTAATGGTTACTTGGACTTCAGCTTATGCCAGTGTCCACACTTTATCTCTCAGTTTCCATGAGATCCCAGGCTGCAACTCAGATAATTTTTTTTTAATTTTTTTTTTTTGAATTTTTTAAATGAATTTCTCCCATGAGTTCCCTCACTCTGCCTGGGCTTCCCTTCCACTCTGAGAGGTCTGGTGACACAAAGAAAAGGGGCAGTGGAAGCAGTCCATGGGTCTGTAGCCAGAGTGTCTTCCTCCTTATTCTGCAACCCCTGTTTTCTTATGGTAACATCCTTCTGATTTGAGTATCTGGTGGAACCCTGCATTTGTCTGTGTAACATCGGCCGTGTATTAACCTTTTGCATTTCAGTTTTTCAGATATTTAAAAACTGCAGTTTGTCCTTCGAATTCCTATCAGCTTTGAAGTTCTGTTATGGTAGAATTCAAAGCATGATCTTAGAATCATAAGAAAATCTGTCCCCCCAAAAATCTGTAGCATGAAGTGGATGAGATTTGCTATGGGACAAGACAGCGTTGTCCTTGGTTCTGAGTACTGGGCAGGGGAGCCAGGCCCTGTTCTGCCTTGGTAAGCATAGTTCATGTCTCACCTTCCTGTCAGCAGGAACCAAAGTGGATTTTTACATTTAGCTAGAGACATAATATGTACCTAAGCACCTTGCTCTGTGATCAAATTTAACACTCTACTAACTTCTAAGGTCACGATTTCTACCAGTCTCATTCCCTAGATGAGAAGACAGAGAACAAGAAATGGTAGGAAACTTACCTATGATTGCATGCTATACGTTGATAAAGTTGACATCATGGCATTTAAGTCATTGACTGTCAATATCACTTCTGGTCATTTTCTTGTATGTGCATATATGTATGTATATTTATCTATATTATTGATATATTTTAATCCAATCATATTATATAAACTTTTAAAGGAAACTTGGTTATGAAGAATAACAATTCAATTCTGTGTGTTGCAAATGTGTGAATCTTTGGTGTCATAGGTTTATAGTTCAAGTGTTGTTATAATAAAATTTCAGAATGACAAATTCCAGGTAAAAATAGCACCGCTAAGTAATTTGAAGTCTTTTAGATTCGTAAGGAGTGACATTTGAACTGAGAAACAGGCTTATCAGGAAACGTCATGCTGACATCCACAGTGGAGGAATCGTTCCTATGTTCTTATATTAGTAACAGTCAACCCAGAGCTTGGCAATCAGTCCACTTACGTAAAGGCACAATACACTTAAGGCCCCTTCCACATTTAACATTCTGTCTTGCTGCTTTCAAATTTATTTTTAGAGATGAATTATTTATGTCCTCATAGGTGTAGAAATAGTCTTACCACTCAGCATTTTTCATATAGTAAAAAGTTACTTCAAAAGTGCAGCGGATATTTACTGCAGGTTTTGTTGCCTTGAGTGTGCAGGGAATAAGGGAGCTCTTGCAGAAGTCAGACTTGGGGGTAAAGGAGAAAGTTTGCAGGAAGGTTTGGGGATAGTACATGTGCCAGGTATGTTTGGCAGGGAAAAGGAGGGGGAAACATTTATGAAATTTTTAAAAAATAAAAATAAATTTCACAAATAGAAATCTGACTTTAGAGATACAATTAGTGCAACAAATACAACACTTGTTTTTTAGATTTTTCTATGTTTTTAATAAGTGAAAATTAGGGTCGGAATAGCCAGGGCAGGGATATCAAACTGGCAGAGATTCCCAAGCCAGATTGGAATTTTTGAAAATTAAAAATTAGATTTCTCTCATTCTTCCATTATATATCTTTTTATAAACACTAGTTGTAGGATTAGAACAAAATGAGTTAGTTCTTTTTGTGCATCTTTTTAGTAGATATCTGTATGAGTTTGCTAGGACTGCCATAACAAAGTACCACAGAATGGGTGGCTAAAACAACAGAAATTTATTTCCTTACAATTCTGGAGGCCGGAAGTCTGAATGAAGGTTTCAGCAGGGTTGGTTTCTTCTGAAGCCTGTCTCCTTGTCTTGTAGATGCTGTCTTCTCATGTCTTCATATGGTCTTCCCTCTTCATATGTCTGTGTCCAAATTCCCTCTTTATATAAAAGACACTAGTCATGTTGGATTAGGCTCCACTCTAACAACTTCATTTAAACTTAATTACTTCTGTAAAGACCCTATTTCCAAATACAGTCACATTCTGAAGAGCTAGGGTTTAGAACTTCAACTTACCAATTTGGGGGACAGATAACTTAGTACATAACAGCATCATACTGGATAAATTTGATTGAATTTTAGTTATATTTCTGTGTCACCCTCTGAAGACTAAACTTTGTGTATATTATTTATATAAATATTTTACTTGTTTAAAATATTTTTTTATCAAAGGGTATAAAGAGAGCTGAAGAACATTACCCTATTATTTATAACAGATTTTCCATATTAATTATATAGATACAATAAGGTGATTGACATCTCTGGACCCAAATTCACTTTCTGTAAAATAAAGTGGTTGAACAATATGTACTTTAAATTTTTGTTCAAATCTGAATTCCTAAAGCATGATTATAATAAAAAAAATCTACAGAAATATGTACAGACTATAAACAGGAAGGAAAAGGAATACTTTTGTTAGTCTTTGTGAGTAAAATATTTATTTAAAAATGGACTCCCCACCCAGAAAACAAAGCAAAACAAAAAACCTAAATATTTTTGGACCGACCATTGTAAGTGCAATGTTATTAATGGATTTACTGCATTCAGGAAGGAAAAAGAGACGTTTCAATTTTTACTCCAGTACTAGAATAAGAACTGACATCATCCTCTGACATATCAACAAAGAAACCTAGATGTTTGTTTTGAGCATTCCAAACAAATAATCCAAATAGTCCAATTATTTTGGATTACTTTGCTGAAGTGGTAATGAAGTGTGAGGTGCATTTCATTTGTAGGAGGCCTTCAACTTAATTATACCAATTTGACTGAGTTTTGCTGGTCTGTCATAACACCCTGAAACACTTACATGAAATGAAAAGATGTACATTTTAAAAGACATAAAAAGAAAGTACTCATTGATGCTACATTTAATTAATCCCTAGAACTCATCACATTTTGTGTCAGAAAATGAAATTCTATAAATGATTCACCAAGTTCCAAAGTTATAGCTCAGGTATTTGAGTGAAATAAAAATACTTTTCATCTTGGGCCATTATAAAAATTAAGAAAACAGGTAAATAAAATAAAATGAAAGTACCATTGGAAGAATTACAAATGGAACGAAAAGGCCAAAGCCTTTCAGCCTTATAATATATTATAAAGACCTATAGTTGTATTTATTTTGAAAAAGTAATCACTTAGACCTTACTGCTCTTAAGAAAGGTGGTTTATGTCCTCTAATTGGGACGTGATTATGTCATTTGGCTTGATGTTATTTTGTTGTCCAGGAAAAGTAAAACAAGCATGTTTTATTGAGTAAAGGCTCTTGTCTTATTAAATACATTGGTTTGCTGCCTTTAATAGAGACTTGACTTACTTTAATGTGGTAAGTGAAAGGAGAGAAAGAAATGGAACAAGCAAAGGCACTCCAAATTATTTTCACATTCTATTATGATATTATCAGTAAAACCATTATTTTCTTTCTTTTTCATTGTTTTCTTTTTAGTATTTGTAGCATCAAAATATGTAACTAGTTATTTTGTGTTTGTTTCTCCTTCATCCAAGTAATTTATTTTATATATTTACTTTCATTATTATTTTTTTCTGAGACAGGGTCTCACTCCCTGGCTAGGCTGAAGTGTAGTGGCACTATTATTGTTGACTGCGATCTTGAACTCCTGAGTTCAAGTCATCCTCCCACCTCAGCCTCCTGAGTAGCTGGGACAACAGGTGCATGCCACTGTGCTTATTTGTTTATTTATTTAAAAAAAAGTTTTTAGAGATGATCTCACTGTGTTTTCAGGCTAGTCTCAAACTCCTGAGTTCAAGTGATCCTCCCAAAATGCTGAAATTACAGGTGCCACTGCACCTGGCCCCAACTGACCCATTAGTCCACCCGTAAAACTATATTCTAGGGAACTCTTTTTCTCAACCTTACTATTGAATTTTGTAAAAGTTATTTTTGGTGATGAATAATTGTTATATTGATATAATTATTGTGTAATTCTTGTAAGTTCTGTTCTAGAAATGTCTTTATTCTGTCATTTTTACAAAGACAAGAAGAATGTTTCCAAGAAATAAGAGCAGTTTGTAAAATCCCTCAGTCATTGGATCAGGAATTAGAGAAGCGTAATGAAAGGTTTTCTCCCAGTTGGCTAAATGGGCTGAATTGGGAAAGAGGGAGGGTCAGGTTTAGAGAACTCTCAATTATTCCTTCTTGGATTTCCGACAAGAAAACTTGGGCTGGTGGGAACACATCTGAGCTACTAATAGGAGCTGAAGTTCCCACCAGCTGTAGATTGATGAATAGAAATATGGGGCCATCTATATCTCTTTCCAGAGCCAAATGTAGCTCCTCACTGAGGATTCAGGAACTTGGCAAGCAATTGTCAACCTGTCCAGGTAAAATATGAATTACCTACTAATGAAGAAAAAAAGGCAATTCTGTAATAACTTTTTCTCTGATACTCAGATTTTAGGAAAGTATATACATTGTTTCATAAAATGTTTTATGTGAAAGGCTAAAACCATTTAAGAAAATGCCTTTTATGTAATGTCGCTTATTGTCAGATCAATCTTTACTTTTTATTTCCTTTATAAAAACAAAACATGCTCTTCCCTTGACTGAGCCTGTTTCCTAGAAATGCCGATCTACTACCACACAATCTGTAGAGTAGCTTTTCAGTAGTAATGCGCCCTGTAGCTCATACATTCCATTCTTTCTATACATAATTGGGTTACGTGATTTCCCCATTTTAATATAGCAATATCTGTTTTCACTTCATCATTGCTTCACGAATTTTGGCTACTGTTTTTTTGGATATTTTTATTTATAACACATTCTGAATCTTTGATTTTTTTTCTATTGGTTTGTAGATGAAATGTGTTCAATATTTAAAGATTATGCGTAGTCTATTTTGGTTAAAATGCTGTTTTAAAGTTACACGTAGACACTCAAATACCACCACTTAATTTGTTAAAGTGCTTAGAGTTACTAGAAGGTTAGCAACTATACCAGTAGTTAGAAGCCTAGTTTCAGTGTTCTTCATGGTTGGTATGAAAGACCACAAGTGTTCTCTTCTGTGAAATGACATTTTTAAAATACACAAATCATAACACTTCATCCACACCCTTTTTTAGCAACGAAAGTGAATTTATGTGTTGCAAATAAGAACAGGAAAATACAACCGTTTGTGATTGCAAATCCCGGGGAAGATTTTTAGCATTTTAAATGACAATTAAGTTTAAGAGATCCCTCTGATTATAGAAACTGAAAGCTGAAGCAGAAAATGTCTGTCTTCCTGAACACATGAGATCTAAATCCATTTTGATGGCTTAGGAGTAACATTGTTCTCTTATGTCTCATTGGTTCAAGCCCAACTGCTCCTTGCTCCATTAAGTATAGTGATGAATGGTCCTCCCTCCAATTGGCAGTAAAAGAATTCTCCATGCTGTGAGAATTCCATTTAGTACCATTGATTGCAGGCTATGGTATTAAAAGTAACTCATGTTAGTGTTTTGTGATAGAATCTTTAATCATTTTTAATAATCAGGAAACCTTCATTACATGGATTTACTTCTTAAAGTGGAAATGATTTTGGTCTGATGTGATGAAAGACAGGGCTTGAGTTTTACTTGTTCTCATTCCAACTGTTCTTAATTTTTCTTCGTCTCAACAGTTGGAATTCGCAGAATTCTTCTGTGAGAATGCACACTACCTCTATGTCTAATTTCCATTTGTTTCTATTTCCTGTGGTACTTCTCCTTTGCCTTTTATTAGGATATTTGTCCAACTTTTATACTCCTTAAGCATGAAAGAATGTAAAAAGAGTATATGTGGGAACTTAAAGTCTAAAACTTCTACCTTAAAAGACTTTTTTAAAGGTTGTCATCTCTAGTTGCCAGCTCACCAAATATCAGGGCAGAAGACACCATCTTCATGAGACTTAAATTTGCAATAATATCTAATAATGAGTAGAAATTCTTCTCTTTTGTATTAAACAGGGGCAAGCCAGAGGCTCAACTCGATACCTGAAGGTGGTACAGCAATAATGTAATGCATAATTAGTGATATTATTTCTTGTTTGTTGGTTTTATTTATGGGAGTAGGTTTTTCCTTTGAACCAAATTCTTTTGAGTGGTCCCCATTCTGGCCAATGATTCTGCCCTAATCACACATGATTAGGTGTGATGAAGAATGTAGTCAGTTGTCAGGAAAAAGATTTTTTTTCTCATTGCAAATTTAGGAAGTCCATATGGGGATCAGCAATTTAACACATATTGAAAGCCTCATATTAAACATATGTAGTGGGAGATTTAAAGATAAATATAGTTGGGCATGCTGTCCTTGAAGAGCTCATGATTTAATGGGGAGAGCAAAATCATCATATCATGATTACATTTATGTTTTAAACAGTGTGCGGTGTGATGAAATTTTTGGATTCAGGGGGCCCAATTAGCCTAGGTGCAAGATGATATTAGCTTGGTCTAAAGGGGTTTTAGTGGAAGGAGCAAAGAAGCATATGTATTTGAAAGATTTAGAGGAGGATAAATTGCAGCAGAGAGAAAGAAGGAGCTTCTGGTAACTTAGTTGGGAAACCAGAAGAGTGTTTTGAACTGAATTCCAAAAGTAAAGAGCTTCAGGAAGCAGGGAGTTAACCACAGTGTGGAAGGCTACTGAAAAGTGAAGTCAGATGAATTTAATATGTATGAATAAAGGAAAAGAGAAAGTAACAATATTGTATAGTCTTATGGAGAGGGAAATTTGAGTTTCTGGGACAATGAGTTGTTCAGTGGCTTAAAAAATAAATCTGTGACTCTGGTAATAAAAAGTTATAACATGGCCTGGTGCAGTGGCTCACACCTGTAATCCCAGCACTTTGGGAGGCCGAGGTGGGTGGATCACCTGAGGAGGTCAGGAGTTTGAGACCAGCCTGATCAACATGGTGAAACCCCATCTCTACTAAAAATACAAAATTAACCAGGTGTAGTAGCACACTCCTGTAATCCAAGCTACTCGGGAGGCTGAGGCAGGATAATCGCTTGAACCCAGCATGCGGAGGTTGCAGTGAGCCGAGATCGTGCCATTGCATTCCAGCCTGGGTGGGCGACAAGAGCAAAAAGTCATAACACAAGTATATAGGGATGGCTCCACATAAAATTCCAGAATTGGATCAATGAGCCAGTAACAGTGATGGCATTGCCTACCACAAAAGGAAACAGGTGGCCAGAAGAATTTGAAATATCATTCAAGGTTGTTAGTCTGCTTATTTTCCTTCAAAACAAAAATGATGAAACTGCTATACTTGTTAACCTGCTCTGCAGTGCCACTGAGGGAAGCCACTGCTTGCTTGTTCTGCAACTTTGCTTCCCTTTAAGTACCATGAACACGACACTGAACAGAAAACACACTCTAGAATAACCACGTGGTAAGTTAGTTATGGGAGTAAGTTTTTCCTTTGAACAAAATTCTTTTGAGTGGTCCCTATTCTGGCCAATGATTCTGGCCTAATCACACATGAAAAATCTATGCTCAAAAGCATAGATTTTTTTTTCATTTTAAAAAATTTTGTAAGTCTGTGGAGTACAAGTGTAATTTTGTTACATGCATAGATTACATAGTGGTGAATCAGGCCTTTTAGGGTATCTATCACCAAAATAGCATATGTTGTACCCATTAAGTAATTTCTCATCATTCACGCCCCCCTAAGCATAGAAATTTATTACAAATTTCCATGGATGCTTTAAAATTTTAATTACAATGTGACTTTGAAGATCTCCAGAAAATTTAAAAAATAATTTCTGTTTCAGCCAATGTCATAAAAATTTATTGACATTTGATTCTTATAGTCTGTTTGCAATATGTTAGCCATCAAGGCAGCAAATATTTCTTTGATATGCATCTAGCTTTGGTGGTTAACGTTTGCACTCTTTTGACATTAGTCCCGTGTGACTGATTATTTTTGTAACTTAAAAGCCAATTCCCTAAAAATGGTGGTAGTTGGGCTAATAAACAGAGACAATGGAGAGGAAGATTTAGACTGCAGGGAGAATTTGCAAATGATTAAGGTAGCCTGAACAAAGACTAAGCCACTTCCATTAGCATCTTACTGCTTGGTGAGGATCAAGCAGAGACTTAGAATAGCCATTTGAAGATGCAGTCATAGGGGCGTGTAGAATTAGATGAAATAGCAAATACCGAATTAGATGAGATCGAAGATTGCTTTTGACTCTATAATGCTTCCATGATGATCTTATAAGAAGGGCTGGAAGAATAGCTGCCTCAAATAATTTGTAAGCTGTAACATATCCTATTACCTCCTCACAAATGGATGTCTTAGAGACCGAGGACTTACTCAACTTCCATCAAAAAAGAATTAATAACCTCTGAAGGTACTTTCTCCAGGAAAACATGCTGGGCAGTGGGAGTGCATGACTGATTGCTGCTAATGTGATTTTGGTTTATGCTTGGTTTAAGAATCAGAAACTTCTCTACAATTTATTTCAGATTTCTGAGGCATTGTTTCCTACTCCAGGCAGAGGACAACTGAATTATTAAGATTCTATCTGAACTTGGCAGGTGTCAGAAATTTATTTTATATGTCTGTTCAGAAGGCTTGATTCAGTTTGGTTTTATTGTTCAATGTAAAGAGGTCTTCTTAGATACATTTTTGGAAAGGTTATTGTCAGTGACACTTCAAAATGTATCAGGATATGTTTCACCATTTTAGCAGCAAGTTGCCAAAGGAAGCCACTGAGTCTAATAATATTTAAATAAGGCTGAGCTTCAAGGATGTGGAGAAAAGGGGACCCTCTTAGACCATTGATGGGAACGTAAGTTAGTACAACCACTATGGAGACCAGTTTAGAGGTTCTTCAAAAAACCAAAAATAGAACTACCATATGTTCCAGCAATCCCACTGCTGAGATATATACCCAAAATAAAGGAAATCAGTATATTGAAGTCAGTATATTGAAGAGATATCTGCACACTCATGTTTGTTGCAGCACCATTTGCAATCACTAAGATTTGGAAGCAACTTAAGTGTCCATCAACAGATGAGTGGATAAAGAAAATGTGGTACAGATGAACAATGGAATACTATTTGGTAATAAAAAGAATGAAATCCTGTCATTTGCAACAGCACAGATAGAACTGGAGATCATTCTATTAAGTGAAATCAGCTAGGCACAAAAAGACAAGCATTGCATGTTACCTATTTGTGGGATCTAAAAATCAAAACGATTAAACTCATGGACATAGAGTATAGAGGGGTGGTTGCCAGAGGCTGGGAAGAGTTGTGGGGGGATATGGGGATGCTTCATGGGTAAAAAAAAAAAATAGAAACAATGAATAAGGTCTACTACTTGATGGCACAACAGGGTGGCTATAGTCAATAACTTAATCGTACATTTTGAAATAACTAAAAAGTGTAATTGGATTGTTTATAACACAAAGGATAGATGCTTGAGGGGATGGATAACTCATTCTCCACGATATGATTATTATGCATTGCATGGCTGTATCAAAACACCTCATCTACCTCATAAATATATACACCTACTATGTACCCAGAAAAATTTAAAGTAAAAAATAAGGCCCATGGGACGTTGAGGCAGGAGAATGGCGTGAACCCGGGAAGTGGAGTTTGCAGTGAGCCGAGATCACACCACTGCACTCCAGCCTGGGCGACAGAGCAAGACTCTGTCTCAAAAACATAAAATAAAATAAAAAAATAAGGCCCAGCTTGATAGCTGATAGAAGAATGTGATGATAGATGTTTGTGGTTCACCATTATTTAATTGAAGAACAGGTAGTTCTGAAATGGTTTACTTACTTTTTTGATGGGGACATCTACCATTTGTAGGTTCTTCTGTCTTTTTATTTGTGTAGATTCTACTGGAGATAAAAAGTGGGAGCATAATTCAACATGGATTTATTTCCTGATCCAGAGATCAAAGGACAGAAATGGATGACCAAATCAGTTATGCCTTTTTCACAAAGGTAAAAGCTGCCAGAAAGCAGCTCAGAAATGCTCCAATGCCAAGCTGTGCTATAGCATCAGAACCATGCATAGTTGCAGAGGAATTTGATTTCCTTGCATTCATTTACTCATTTGTTCAAAAACATTTATTGTAAGCAACATGGACCAGGCATTGTTCTAGGTGCTGGAGCTGCAAAGAGGAGGAAGAGATTCATCGTGTGAATTCATAGCCTTTCATATATGAATATAAATTCATATTTTAATAAAGCTCTATTTATAAAACAAGAGCCAGTTCAAATGAATTCTATTAGATTAGTTAGAAACAAACTTCATTATATCTAGATTATGATCAGGTAGAATTGCTTGAAAGAAATTAAGGCAATTCATTATTACTATTAAATCAGGGCTAAAAGGTGAAAGGCAGACAGAATTATGCTTTTCTGTCTCGTAAAAGAAAAGCAACTCTATATGAGTAGCAAATGCCTGGTTAAATTACAATTATTTATAAAAATCAATGTTTCTACATAGTGAGTGTTACAAGGGGCAAGCGTTACACTGAACTAAGAAATGTTAATGAAAACAGGATATTTATAAGGTACAAAATGTAGAATGATTACATAACTTTAAGGATCTTGTCTCAACGTGAGTTAAGATTTATATTCATAATATCTTTAAAAAGTAAAAAAACTTGCAAACATTCACCATCCCTACTTGCATTATTGTCCAAAAGACCGTGGATAGCGACATTCCACTGAATCTTGTATCCCTACTGATGTTGACGGATGCCCATTCTGCTAAGGTTTCCTATCTACTAAGTGCTAATTAGAGCTGCGATTCTGGCTTCAGCTATGATGTTATTATCTAGGACTGAATACACAGTATAAGGCTTGTGGAAATTGTAGAAGCGCTAGGGCGATAATAATAGTAACAACAACTATTATTATTTCTGACCACTTATTATTTGCCAGGAAGTTGCTAACTGCCTTATATATGTCTCATTTAGTGCTCACTACATTTCTATTATCAGTCCCATTTTCAGGTCACAAAATGGCTTAAAGAAGGTAACTTTAGCGTTCTGATCATTTAGATTGGAACTAAATTTTTTGACCATACATCTTGCTTTATCCACTTGCTATCATGTCTTAATATTAAAGGATATCACTCCTATATAATTCATGTTTCCAGTGACAGAATGAGTTAATGGAGTCTGTGGTTTAAAAGTGACCCTGGAGAACCAAAACACTCATCCCATCCACTTTATCCATAAAGAGATTAGGCTTGGGTGGGAGATTGTATGAGAGGCATCTCTTATCAGTCTGAGAGGAATAGTGTGTACTAAAGAAATTGATCAAAAGGAGGAAGACATTTGAGGGCACTAGGGAGGAATATGACTCTGATGGATTGAAATTCTACATGGGAACAATTGAAAAAGAAGCTATTGGCAACATCTACAGGAGAGCAGATAATAGCAAGATTAAGTGTAAATTGAATAGCAGTGAGTGTTCAGGGAGTTGTCTTGATGGAAAGTCAGTCTACCTCCCTTCCAACATCTCAGGGTAAAAGGTGTGTATAACATGGATAAGGGAAGCTGTGGCATGGAGGTTACTGGAAACCCATCTGAGTGATTCAACAAGTGCTCTTATTATGGTTCTTGAGAAAGTGTTCGTGGGAGACATTTGGGAATTAAGTCTAGAGCCATGAACTTCCATTCTGCATAAGGATCTCAATCACAGTGTTGCAGAGAATTGGGGTAGT
Organism: Symphalangus syndactylus; assembly: GCF_028878055.3. Taxonomy (NCBI): domain Eukaryota; kingdom Metazoa; phylum Chordata; class Mammalia; order Primates; family Hylobatidae; genus Symphalangus; species Symphalangus syndactylus. The sequence continues at coordinate 127,510,067 of NC_072428.2, read as the reverse complement.
GACCTAAACCTGTTGCCTTAGTGAGAAGGCGACAGGTTTAGGTCACTACCCCAATATGAAAGGGAGTTCACAGACTGCTGAATCCCTTCTAGGGAGTTTGAGATGTTCCATGGGAGCCAGGTTTAGAACCCCTGATCCAGAGCCTAATAGTATGGCAGTATCTTGTGGCAGATGTTGGCAGGAAGGCGAATTTATTTTTACCCAGGATGTTTGTCTCTTCTTTGCTCTACTAACTTCCCAGACAAAATTTAAATTTAGCAAACTAATGGCAGTGCTATTCCCCAGACTCCAAAGAACAGCTTTGTCATCCTCTACCTTCAGTCAGCCATTTAATGGGACACTAATATATTTTGACATAAAGGTACTAAATTGAGTTACTTGGCTTTCATTTAATCTCTATGCACTTCCCCTGACTCCCCCATGTTTTAGCTGTCTGTTTTCATGTTTTTAGTTGGCCTTTTAAAATACTAGGTGGGAGAGCACCTAGAAGTGCAAAATGTCATGCCACCAGCCAAGCTAGACAATCTCCCTCCAGAGGTAGCCCAGCACCTTGTCAGAAATATTTAGGGAGGTTCTTTTATGTGCTCTAAACATCTTCCAATATCTGGCAGAAGCAGCAAATGCTGTTGACTATTAGGTAGAACCTTATCTAGGAGAACAATTTGCAGAATAATTATTATAATGATAATAGCTAAAACCTATTGAGCACTGACAATGTGCCAGACATTTTTCTAAGCATATCACATGCATCGGCTCATTTAATTCTCTTAATATGTCTATGAGGTGGATACTGTTATCATCTCCACTTTACCTATGAGGAAACTGAAGCATAGAGTTTCCTGATTAAATAGAAACTGGAAGAACTTTACTTCAAATCTAGGCAATCTGATTTGGAGCCTGAGCTCCCCACCACTTTGCTGTGTTGCCTCCCATACCTGCTGTTTACTCCAGGGTTGCAAATGATTCAAGAAGTTTTTCCATTATTGACCCTAGGGTCTAATACCCTAAAATTTGGTGATGAGTCTCAACTGGGACATCTTTTGATAGCAGTTTAAAAAAGAAAACAGATACCCTGCCCAGAAGACTAGGTTTAAGTAAGCTGCTGCTAGTGGGAAAGTGGGAAGTGTTGTAGGTTGTTGGGAAAAGATGGGAGCTGAGAGCAAGAGAGCGAAAGTGTAGGAAAGTGGATGGGAGAAAGTGTTAAGCGATGGTTAGAGAGAGTCTCTGTTTTCTTCGTCTTGCTTAGCTGATCATTCTGGAGATAAACTGAGATCTGTGAATTCATTTGGGATCTATAAAGTTTGATTCAAATAATAGTGTCTGTTTTATGCCATGGTGTGCCCCCTGGAAGTTAGGGTAGAGTAGTGGGTGGCCAGGGGTTTGGGAGACAATAGTGCATGGGTTGGAATCGGAGGGCATAGATGAGAACCTGGGAGGTAGATGCATGTGGACAGGGAGCAACCACTTTATGGGTTTTGAGAAAGGTGATAGACACTCGTAAGCCCCAAATCGGGGAGCTCCAGGAAGGGGGGTCCAGGAACTGGTCAGCAGTCATTCTCCAAATCTCGTTTCCCATTTGCAACTACTGCTCAAGTGAGGTCTTAGTCCTGATACCTCCAGCCCAGTAGAGAAGAGTGAAGCCCACTGCCATTAGATTTACTGTTATCTCAAAAAATTGCTTAGGTAGAGTTCATTCAACCTCTGCCCCCTCTCAGCTTCTCCTATTAGGGTCTGAAAGGCCACTACATTCTATGGTTCCAGCTTCCTCTTATCTGCTGTGTGTGCAGGAAAATATTTTCTAATTATAATCTTTGCAGATCAGCTGAGTGAACTTGGAAATAAAGGGATTATCAGACCCCTTTAATTTGGGGATAAAAATCTAATGTGAACACTGTGTGGTCACTCTGTTAATTGCATAATTTTTTTCCTCCCTACTTGCGTCTAATTCCTAACACTCTTTGCTATAGGCCTTATTTTTATTCTTGTCCTGCGTTATTGTTTATTTACATGTGGACATGCTTTTAAAATAACTATATTAATTCCTTAAAAATTATACTTGATATAAAATAATGCCCAAGTTTCACCATACAGAGATAACAACTTGCAACAGCTTGTTGGACGTGTCTCCATGCACTTCTCTTGCATATACAAACTCCTGAAGTCCACAATTTATATGAAGGAGCTTATGCCATGTATAATTATTCATGACTTTTTTTCACTTCACAGCATGTTGTAGCCACACTTCCCTCTAAATGAATAAAGATCTACACATTCATTTGTACTCTCTGCCCAGCATTCTCTGGTTTACTTAACCACCCCGCCTGATGATTGTTTTTTGATAAAGAAATAAATCTGAGCAGCACACAGAGACATCAGACTCTGCTAATCCAGAATTTATAGTTTTGCTGTCATATCCATGGGATTCTTGGTATTTATCCATTGACAAGAGAGTCTGAACTCCTCAGAGGAGCAGAGAAAGAACACGAAACTGATGAGCGAAGGGTCCAAGGTTTTGCGTTCAGCACTGCTACTTAGTGGCTATGTGACCTTAAAATCACTTCACCTTTCTGAACCTCAGTTTCCCTACCTGTAAATGATGTTGTGAGTTTTCATTATATTCAAGGTCTGTTCTACTAACTGAAGGTCTGTATCTACAAATATACTGTCAAGCTACATCTCCAATCACAACTTAAATGCTTCGGCTTTATTCATCAATACCCTTTTGATGTCCAGCACGATGGTAATACAAAGTAAATACCCAACAAACACAATTTGAGTGTTGGATCAATATAGCTGTTGAATCTGTCTTTTCAAATTTCCCCCAGAATTATCCATCTCTGTAGTTTTATACTGATTTTTTTAAGCCAGTGAACCTCAGACATTTTTACCTGCCTACCATCTCTCTTTAGATTTGTGCACGTGTATCTACACTTTTAAATAGCCACAGTTTAAATCTCTCTCTCTCAGTCTCTGTATGTGTGTGTGTGTGTGTGTGTGTGTGTGAGAGAGAGAGAGAGAGAGAATGCACCATGTGTGAGTGTGCACATATGTATCTATAGTTTGATATGTATGTGCTATTTTGGGTGAGTAAAGTGGGATTCCATATGGAGGGAGTTACTATACTTTGCACTAAAATGAGGCTTTAGACAAGAGAATGAGATTTTTTTTTTACTCCCTCTTCCAGAGTTTTACTGAAATTAAATGGGTGTGTGTCTGTGTTTCTGTGTGTGTGTGTTTGAAGTGAAGGTAGAGAGGGGTGTCCTAATATTGTAGACACAGTATTCCCTCCTTTCATCTATTCTTTCTTATCTTTCCTGTTTTCCTTGCCTCCCTCATTCTCTCCCTTCCTCTCTCCCTCCCTCTTTCTCTTTCTTTTTTTTGTTTCTTTATTTCTGTTTCCTTCTTTCCTTTTCCTCCTTTACAGGAACAAATTAAAGAATAATGCCATTCTTTCTACTTTAGTCAATCACTTTAGTCAGTGGTGACTTTTATCACCATTTAATATAACAAAAAGAGAAACAAGCCTTGGTATGAGAAAATTCTCTCAACCAATGAAATCTCAGTATAAGGTAGTATTGAAAGACAAGTGGGCATTGTGTTATATTAATATATTGAAGAAATGTATTGATCCATCATGGTGGTGACAAAAACCAAGTTATTCCACTCAACTAATGCCCAAGATTAAACCACTTTCAAAATATTGCTTAAGAAAATCAAGGAGTCAAGTTACAGACATTTGGGGAGTGAATAGATGTTCAGAAAGTTTGGTACTGCCCATTTTATTGCTTAATATGTGTCTGGAGTCAGTATGCATTGAATTCTATCAAAATGAGTTACGCACTTCATTCTGTTCCTAAAGAAAGGACACTGTACATATTTAAACATTTTTCTTCATTTTGGAATGCTCAGAGCCACCATTACAAGCAGTGTTTATTGCAATATGCTTTGACTGAGAGGTGCTGTCAAAAGAGGCCATTGAGCTGTGTAGAGCTACTTCAGTCTCAGCCCTGTGGCTTCTGGACTCTTGGTCTGCTTTTTAAAGATAGTTTTTCCATCTCTCTGAGAGTCAGGCTGCCCCTGACCATGTCTTACTGTGATGTGCCTATCTGCCTGTGGTTCTTAAAGCTCCATTCCACCTCCCACTATTTCAGATTCGCTGAATCTAATTTATTATGTAACAAGCACATGATCTTATTAAATGTTTTTAAAAACCAATAGAAAATACGATATAAAAGTGGGCTCCAAAGGCTCTTTCTGCATATTTCCATATTCTTACCGAAATTCCAGAAACTTTTGGTTTCTGGAGAAGTGTTCTCCAGATCACTGTTCAATTCTGATAAGGAACCCGCCTTTCTGGTTTGAATGTGAACTCTTCCTTCTAAACGTGAAGAGACAATATTGTCCTTGGTCCTTCAGGTGCATGGCTACCAATTCCGCTCTCTCATTTGTATCTGACCACTCGGTTCTTGTTTTGCAGTCCCCAGTCTGTCCCAGATCGTCTGAGGATCCGGGTGAACAAAATCAGTTTACAAGACTATGAAGGATTCCATTATGACAAGGAGAAACTCCGAGAAGCTTGTAAGTTGGAAGTGCCTCACTGATTTCATGCGATCAGCCTATCTTCAGCTTCTTGATCCTCCTTTGTTTGATGGGTAGATTCATTAATCCTTGTGCCTGAAAATCATGGTTAGAGAAGTGAAGTGAAACACAGTAACATGTGAGCTCCAAGTGATAATGTATGGGCTACAGAAAAAGGAACTGGAAAAGGAAAGCAGCTGAATAAAATCATTCTGCTGTGGATGCCAAGTCAGGATCGCTTGGCTTATTCACCACTTTAGTCTCAGATTTGCCTAAAATGAGGAAAGCAAAAGGTTGGTGATACCAATGGTATAGCACCATCCAGAAAACTCTTGAGACAACACAAATCTCTTCTTGGAGGCTGCGTTATCAAACACTGCCGTCATTCGTCACAGAGGTGTAGCAAAGAGGCACATTCAGCACTTCTAGATATTATGCTATTATATAATGTCAGAGAAGGGCCCACGGGAATGTTGTGATATTAAAGTGATTCATTGTTGATGAGGTGCCATTATTTTTGAAACCTGCACTTGAGTCAGTGTATGAATTACTTCTCAAAGTGTGTATTTTCTGTATGCTTCTTTGAATACATAGCTAATTGTTTGTTCATCTCACTAGTCAATCAGTATGTATTGGACACTTCTTACATTCTGGGACATTCTGATCACTGCATTAAATCTCTGTCTATATAATAAATTATGAGGTGATTGGTTAAAATAAGCCAGAAGAAGTTAAGGCCATGAGAGTGTTAGATATTAGGGTTCTCGGCTCCTTCCTAATTGTGGGGGCCAATAGTCAACTGCAATAAAGTCAAAGAAGATAAGGAAAACTGGTGTCCAAGGGAATAGGCAATGATGCTGACATAAAGAAATGACTTTTATATGGAACCAAAGACTTATGAACCCAGTCCCCAAATGGCCTCTAAGTGTAGACCTGGCTACCTGTGTAAAAGAGGAAAATAGTTAGAACTGGCAGGATTAATAGTAGGAAAGCCTTCCTGGGATGGTCTTTTCTGAGCTCTGGTTTCTGAGACTCATCTGAAGTAAGCTTTAGTGGATGGAAATTCTGAGGTCCAAGGATAATCCTAGGGGTGGGTACAGAGGGTTCTACAATCTGGAGTTGGCACGAGGCGAGGAGCCATATCCCTGGTAGCCTAATCACTGAATCTACTAGAGAATTTGCTGTGAATTTTCTTTCTTAGTTTTCTCAGCTGCTTCAGCTTCTTCAACCCTTTATGTCGTTTTCCTTAGACATCAGTATCTTTTAGTTTCTCCCCAGCCTTCTCATTTCCATACTTTACCCTCATTTCCTTTTATAGGAAAGTCTGAGCTGGAGGAGGAGCAATTCCCCAAACCTCTGAATTTCTTCCTTATGTAAACAACATATTACATTTTCTAATATAAATGAGCTTATAAGTGACAGACTAGCATATAATCTATTTGATCCATAAAGTGATAGACATATATTTTTGTGATGGGAAGTGTAGCTACAATGTAAATTAAATTGAGTTCTAAAGGTTACTAATCATAAAGAACAGTGTTTTATGTTCTTTCTTGTTTTAAGCTTCCAAACAAATAGCTAACAATTCTTAAAAGAAGATAACAGGTCTCAAGTAGTATTTTGCAGCTTACCATCAACTCTGAAGAAATTCAATTTGGAGTGGGGACACATTTGAAATTTTTAGCTGAAATGAGATTTGAAGCTTATCTGTAGCTTTCATTTATCTGTTTATCTTTTCTGTGGCATTATCTGTCTACCATTGCTGGAGGTAATTGTGGTTTGAGTTTTTCCAACAAGATGACATTTTCTGGGAAGAGCTTTACTCAGCATATGTGATACAATTTCTATGTGAAGAAACTTCTTAAGTCAAATATGGCATAAATGTAAGCCAAATAAATTGAACAGTGTCTTTGGGACCCCAAAGAACAAATAAACTCTCAAAAAGGGGATAAAGGAGTTATTCTAAAGATTTAAAAACTCATTCCAACGATTTGGATTTGAAGAAAACAATAAAAGAATAGGAAGTAAAAGTGACTAACTCAATCATTTTACTTTTAATATGCGGTGATGGTGCTTCTAATTGTGGTTTTTCAGGAAAGTTTATCCTTTGAGGTTCTGGATTCACTCCTACTAACCTTTGCTCTTTTGCCTGGTTCCAACTTGAAACAGAATACAGATTCATGGGAAGGCTGACAGGGCTCAAACTGAGTATAAAGACAAAAACAAGCTTAAGTCCATATATGAGGTGCATGCCAAAATAAATGTTATTTCAGAAGCATTAAGTGAAATTTGCACAACACATCTAGATAAAAGGGACTCTAGGAATGTACTCTGACCTGCATCCCAGAACAAAGAGAGTGAATCCTCTTAGGTCATTCATTTATTGTCTTCAAAGACTGAACTAGAGCAGTAGCGTGGTACTGTGTTTGAAGTTAGTTCCATTTCTTGATGGTGTGCCAAGTGATATCTTCAGGCAGCATGTGGTTCTTTTCCTTCACTGTTTAGCAGAATCTTGCTCATTGTTCACGTTAGATAATAAGCTCGCATATTTGTCACCTAACAAAGCCCGTCTTCCGTCCGTAATGCAGGGCTCCCTGATAATAATGGATGGCAGCCCTTTAAATTGCTTTGCTTATTTTAGCACAGAGAAAGAGGACTATACTCTTTCAGATTATTTCCCATTCCTCTTCCATTTAACCCCATCTCACTGGGGGGCAATCCTTCTAAAATAATATTCTGGAAAAATTTAGTCCCTGTCAATCTTTCCCTCAGCTCTTGCTGGTAAATTTCAGACTTATGTAAGACACTGAAAGTCTTCCTCACTCTATAGGATTTATCAACCCTCAGATAATAGTTGTGGTTTGCAAGAGGGGACAGTCTATTCAACTTAAGAGGTAGAACATAAAGAGAAAGTGGCCATATTAAAAAAAATTAAAGCAAATCTGTAATAATGATATCAGAAAATCACTCTCATAAACAGAAGTATACAAGTGGGTCCTTAATAAAGCTTATAATCATATAATCTAGGCAAAGGATAATCTGCTTTTAAAAATCTGTTATATTTCTAACCCCAGAAGAGATTCATTGACATATGATATATTTTTTAAAAATCTGAGATAACTTGATATTCCCCAAAACTTAACTCTATTCCCATGCAAACTGGTTAAACTTCACTTTGGGCACCAGTTTATTCTGCACTTTTAAATTGCCATGATAATTTATACAAATCTAGGGTTTAAAACACAAGCAGTAGAAACCAGCTTGAAGCCAATTGAAAACAGATGTAGTCTATAAGGATAGGGAATTAACATTTGTTGCATGTCAAATACAGTGTTTGACAATGCTTTCACATACATGATCTCAGTATAATGCAGTATTATCTAGATGTTTATAACATATAATGCATAATATATCAATAAATAGGGTACAATCCTAGTATCATTAGTGTTAACCAAACTAGGTATTTAGTTAAGCATTTGCCCTAATGGAATTTCCTTGTTTGGTGATTTAGTAGAAAAGTCAGAAATTTTGGTGTTTGAATCTCAGTTGCAACCTTGACAAAGTCATTTAATTTCTCTGATGATCAAATCTCTCATCTGTAAAATGAAAATATAATTATAACCCCATTCAGTGCTGAGGGTTAAATGTAATGCTGTATATGGAACCCATGGTGTGAAGTCTGGCACATTAGCGTGCTCTCCAGCAATGGTAGCTATGATGCCTGTGGTGGTGGTTGTTAGAGAGGCCCTGCTGTCATACTGCTCATCAGTCTTCAAGCCTATAAAACCAGACTCAAAGTAGGTCATAGAGGCTGACTTTCTCTAGGTAGAACTCTTCCTGGCTTGAGGCAGCTCACTTCAAACTGCACACACCACCACCCTCCAACTCACTTTCTTACTTTCAAAAATAGAATTGAAAATACTAGTAAATATCACAGAAAGATTATGGGAAGAAAGTGTAACTAAATCATTCAATTTACTTTTATTGTGTCTACTTGTATAAACATCTGCTGTAATGACAATATACTTAAATCTATGAGGCATGTAAATACTGAATGCCCATATAGGATGATCTGAACGTTTACCTGCAAATTTCCTTCCTTAAGTCCTAATACATTCTCTTAAGTGTGTCATCTGTTATCCACCACTGAATTTTTTGAAACAAATTTTTATTTTGGAATAATTTTAGATTTACAAAAGAGTTACAAAGGTAATATAGGGCATTCCTGTACATTCCTCCCACAGTTTTTCTTATTGTTAAACACTTTACATTGCCATGGTGCGTTTGTCAAGGAAACCAATATTGCTACATTACTATTAACTAAACTTTTGGAATTTCTATCCCAGGATCAAATCTAGGATGCCATATTGCATTGAGTTGTCATAGCTTCCTAGTCTCTTCTGATCTGTAGCCATTTCTCAGCGTTTTCTTTCTTTCTTTCTTTCTTTCTTTCTTTCTTTCTTTCTTTCTTTCTTTCTTTCTTTCTTTTTCTTTCTTTCTCTCTCTCACTCGCTGTCTCTCTCTCTCTCTTTCTTTCTTTTATAACCTTGATGGTTTTGGGGGAATACTGCTTCCTGTAGAATATCTTCCAATTTGGCTTTGTCTGTTGTTTTACTCATAATTACACTGGATTTATGGGTTTTTGGAAAGAATACTATGGATGTGAAGTAGGCTTTTTGTCCCATCATGTCAAGACTTATGTGATATCCACATGACATCCCTGGTGATGTTAACCTGATCATTTGGTAAAGGTGGTATTTGCCAAGTTCCTTCATCGTAGACTTACAATTTTTTTCCCCTTCCCTACTCTATTCTTTAGGAATAAGTCACTAAGTCTAACCCACTTTCAAAATGATCAGAGGAGGTGGATCAAGATTTTTAAAATTGTTTCCAGTTTGCATATTTGAGCTCAACTGAATTTGTTAACTATGCCAAAATGGTAGAGCCATTCAACCATTCATGCATTCATATTTTCAATAATTACATGTTTGCATCAGTTATATGTCAGATACCACACTAGATGTTAGTCATTGAAAGAAGAAATTAGAAAATCCAACATTACAACCTAATTTATTCAATGCACATTTATTGAGTCCTTACTGTGAGCAGGGGTTGGAAGAAAAAAAAACAGAATTCTTTCCTGATTTTCTCGAGCTTTTTTTCTTTTTTTAAAAAATGTGATAATAACTGTGACGGGGCTATGGAAACATTCTGTACCTATTTTTCTAGCAAACGTCATTTAAATAATGAAAGAATGATAAAATATATAAGCAAGAATGAGAAAACCCAGTCTAACCACTAATGAGGTATGTGACCTTGGGCAATGCATTTGTCTTCTTCAGGCTTCTGTTTCCTTATCTGCTAAATGCAGTGGTTAGACATTTCTTAAGAACAGATTATAATATAATGTTTAGTTTTATAGAAATTACATAGGATTAAAAAATTTTTCATCAGCATATTTCCTTAGTAGAGTTTTTAAAGCTTCAACATCATTCATAATGAGTATAGGCATTAGAAACCATGTAAGTACATTGTGCTTCAAGAGTTTGCTAAAAACACTGATTTTTTTTTTCCTATCGATAGCTTCATCTAAAATTGAATCTTTCCCCCTCATTTAACAAGTTGACAACAGGACTGTTCAGTAGAGATTAGGCCTCCATTTGGTGGAGGTAGGCTTTCCAAGTTGAAATCTGTCTGAGGAGTTAAATGATGTCAATTTGTCCTCTGAAGGGCATTGTCCTTCCTTTTTGCAAGTATGTTTATGTTTATTCCTATTTTCATGATTTGACATTTACCCAGAGTTTCGTGCTTAGTTTCTTTTATTGTCTTTTCCTATCTCTTATCTGTATCTTATATTTATCATTTTATTAAAAATATAATAATAATAATGGTTAACATACATTGTACTATTGCTGTGAGCTAGGAAATGCCTTTTCTACATATGTTGTATAATTTAATCTACCCAACATCTCAGTGTGATAGATAGTATTGTTATTCTCATTTCACGTATAAAGCAATAGTGGCACAGAAAACTCAAACTGTCTAAAGGGCTGACATTTTGAGTACTTATTTAATCACTGTGTTCTCTGTTTCCTTCAAATAGTACTTCCTATTTTTCATATAAATATATTTAATAACATAAGTAAAAATTTACATTTCAGTCTTTCACGATTTCATTTCAAATGTCTTCTTCCATTTAAACTGACTTTGACTTAGTTTGTCACCCTCAGGTTTGTTGGACAAGTTTGTTTTTAGATCTTCCTCCAACCTCAAATCAGCCATTTATAAATTCAACAAATATTAATTGACGGCTTACCTTATTTCTAGTACTATTTCAAGTACTTCTAGTACTATTTCAAGATACGGAAAAGTGCTTGCCCTGGAACTTATGTTCCAGTGGAGAGACAGACAAATAAATAAATAATACAATACAGCAGCAAGTGCTATAAAGGAAAGTAAAGCAGAACAGTGACAGAGGATCCTGTTTTTGATAAGGTGGTCAGCAAGAGACTTTCTGAAGAAGTGACATTTAAAGAGAGACCAGAACAAAAAGAGTGCATGTATATGTGGATTTCTAGAAGAATATCCCCGGGCAGAGGACATGGCAAGTTCCAAGGCCAAGCATTCTTTGTATATTTAATGAATGGCAGGGATGTCCATGTGACTGGAACCTGCTTAGTTGAATGGAGATAGTCAGGAAGTTATTTTAAAGGGTCAGCACATGGAGGGGACTTATAGGCCATGGAGAAGGCTTTGGATTTTATTCAGAGTGTGATGAGAAGGTGTTGGAACTACTTGAGGAGTGTATCATGCCTGAATTTATTCTAGATAAATTTGGCTACTAGATAGAACATTTTCAGGTTGCAATGATGGAAATAGGACAGCAGGTACCGGGCTAATGTGATACTCCAGGTGATATGCAATAGGAATGAGGGAGTTAAAGTAGTAGAGTTGGAGAGAATCAGTTGGATTCTGGCTACATTTTGGAGGTAATGCTGGTAGGATGAGATGATGGATTCGCTGTATTGCATAAGAGTGCAGAATTCAGTTGCCTCTGATGTTTTGACCTTGGCAACTTGGTAAATAGAGGTAGGGAAGATGCAGAGGATTCAGCAAAGGAGACCAGGAAGGAGCAAGACCAAGGAGGAGCCTATGGTTAGCTACAAAAACAGCAGGAGAGCTTGTTCATTGGAATCTAAGAGAAGAAAAATATCTCATAAAAGCTGTCTAGCTGTCAGTGTTTCAGAGAGGTTGAGTAAGACGCACACTAAGAATTGGTAGTTGGATTGGGGTAGAGGGTAGTTAGTGGTAGCCTCACGAGATTGTGGAGTGAAAAATGTGAAGGTGCATAGAGAGGATTCATGTGCAAATAGGGTCAAGTGAAGGTCAGATGTGTGCTGCATAACGGCATCTTGATCAATGATGGACTGCATATACAACAGTGGTCCCATAAGATTTTAATACCGTAGTTTTGCTGCACCTTTTCTATGTTTAGGTATTTTAGATACCCAAATGCCATTGTGTTACATATGCCTGCAGTATTCAGTACAGTAACATGCTGTACAGGTTTGTAGCCTAGGAGCTACAGGCTATACCGTATAGCCTAGGTGTGTAGTAGGTGATTCCATCTAGGTTTGTGTAAGTACCCTCTATGATGTTCACACAATGCAGAAATCACCTAACAACACGTTTCTTAAAACACATCCCTTTCGTTAAATGACGTATGACTATAATTCACCACAGATTGCTCTTTTAAGGTATTTAACTGTAAAACGAAGGAAAGAAATGGGATGATGACTGTAAAAGAATATAGTAGAATTAAAGGAGGATTTTTTTTTTTAATTTGTAAGATAGTACAGCAAGTGTGTATGCTGGTGGGACCAATTCACTAGAGAGAGAACTTGATTCAGAAGAGGGCCAACTGCAGGAGCAGTGCCTTTGAGTAGGTGGTAAGATGGAACCTGGTGAGCAGCGGAAGGTTGTGGGCAGGAATGTGGGGCAGATTCTCCCGAGTACAGTGAGAGAAGGTAGAGGAGGGAGTAGAGATACAGATAGCTTGGTGTACTTGGTGCTAGGGAGAAACAGAGGTTCTATTCTGATTGCTTTTATTTTCTCAGTAAAAGAAGCAGCAAGCTTACTAGTTGAAAGTTGGAAATGGATAGTATCAGTGTTCTGGAAAAAAAGAGGAAGGTTTGAAATAGCTTGAGGAGAGAGACAGTGACAGGGTTGGGCAAAATTGCTGACCTTTACTTTGGAAGTGGATCATTGAATTCATTGTTTTTTTGTAAGCACATAGAGCCTGACTTGCCAGTTTCTGGCTGTCTTGGTTTATAGATGAGCCTATTCTGTGTCTTTCTAATTTCAAAGGACTCTGATACCAGGGGAATATTGGGCCGAAATATGATCTTATTATTAATATAAACTTCTTTGCCATCTAATTCTGTTTATGACCTAAAGGCTTTCTTTATTTATAAGAAAATAAAATATGCTCTGGTGCTGTGCTGTATTCGAAGTTAATAATGTTAGATTTCAGACAAAGAACTGGGCGTAAAGTGTTGATGATGATATTTGATCCTTCCTTCACTGTTAAAACTTAGCCTTTGGCAATGAGAGCAATCAATTGCAGGTAGATCCTTAAGTCTCTGCCCAAAAGAATATTTTCCCTTTTCATTGGTTTATTTTATGTAACACATACTCAAAATTATGGCCAACTCTTACTATTTATAGACCAGCCTAGTCCATTTGGTTGCTGTCTTACCAGGTTGACAACTCTGGAATGTAAGCTCAGATGGTAGACTTCCCTTTGAAGACTTTCTTCTAAGATCTTTGTATAAAATTATTACTTTCATTCATCTTGCTAAGGTTTGAGTAGTACAGTGTTGGCCATTGCAGAGTCACAACTATCCTGTTTAATAATAAATGATAGCATCCAATAATTGCATAGGGCTTCATGGTTTACAGAGGGCTGTTGTATACACTGGCCACATGCATCATTACAAGGACACTTAAGATTGCCTCGCACAGGGTTACATTGCTGCGATGGGATTTTAATAAGAAATTATGTATTTTCTCTCTTAATCCAGGGCACTTTCTAGTATACAGCCTACTTCTTTATAGAGACAAATTTAAAAGAATTTGCGGTCATAGTTCTTGTCGTCAGTTGGGTTTCCGGGGAAACAGACTGTGAGACTGAGTTTTGTGTGCAAGGCTTTTCTTGGGGATTTCCCAAGATGGAACCACAGCTGTGCAGGGCAAGAAAAGCGGGACCAGGAAGAGGGAGACGTTGAACTTGCTGTAGTCACAACTGAGGACTCCCGCAGGGTCCTTTGGACCTGGGACAGCCATTTTGAGTTTTCTAAATTGAGGCAAGGGTTATTGGATACAGATCAGGCTCTGCCCTGGAAGGGGATAAACCTTGAGTGAGGTAGCATCCTTTCTGGAGAAGGACTCAGCTGTGCACTATCAGCAAACTTTCAGCCTCTGGGAAAATGAGTGCCTCAATCCTAACATGAATGCAGTGCTTCAGTTCCAAAAGCAGAGTCTTGCTATATATTAATAACTCAGCACCTGATTTTTGAACTAAGGCCAGGAAGGAGCCACCCACATACCAAAATCCTTGAGTTCATTCATTCAACTCTTCATTTAACAACGATCTATTGAACACCTACTATGTATCAAAGACTGTTCTAAGTACTGGAAATTCAGCTTAAATGAGTGCTAGCCCTCAAGTTTTTCTCTTGTTATATCTTTTAACCTGATTTCCCTGCTATCCCAAATTCAGGGAATTGGAATACACGTTGATTATTCAGAAGCGTCTGAATTAGCAAAGTAAAATGGAAACCTAGAAGGTGAATGCTGACCTTTCCTTAAAAGTTCTTTCTGATGAATTATTGCCAAGCCAAATATTCTCCATTTGGAATTTTAGTAATTAAAAGTGGAAACCTGAATATAAAGCCATCTCAATTTCTGGCTGTCACTTCTAGTCTGACGCTATAGTCGGCAGAGGAAACTTCAGAGTTTGATTCTCAATGGGATGTGTATTTTTTATATATTCATTTCTTCCTTCACTGTTAAAATGTAGCCTTTGCTAATAAGAGCAATCCATTGATTGAACTAAACAGAATCAAGGGCGGAAGTGTAAGCTAATCTGAAAATAACATCTTTGCAGATTGACTCAGAACCACAATTTTATGCACTAGTTACATGGATAAAAACTGCAGGCTTTCCCTAGTTCACACTGGTGGAAAACAGTCTTAGTACCGAGTAGGTTTCGTGAATCACTGGTCCACTGCCAGTCTCCTGGAGTTATCTATAAGCAGAATTAGAGATGTCCCCAGGCTGTCAGCTGCCAGGGATGTCTTTGTTTGAGACTGCCCTATTTCACATCTCCTCATAGAAGCTGTCCATGTATAATTTGTTTATTCATTTTGCTTCCCAAAAGAGGCTTTGGGCCCCTTCAGCTGATTTTAGAAAATCTTTCTGTCATGAATTCTCCACATGTATCTAATCAACTCAGAAATTCCAGGCTGCATGACTGAATGTGTCCCCAGCATCTAGTTGTTGGTGACCTTGACCATCACCCTGCAGTGTAACAGACAGCATGATGTAGAAATTATGAAAGAGATTTGGACCAGTGTATCTAATCATCATTTCAAGTGTTGAAGTTTTAGGTATGGTTATGAATCTTTCCTTTCAGACATGTAATATTTCATCTTGATTTTTGGATATATTTGGCTAGCCTGACCATGTAGCCAAGATTCCAATGTCACAGTCAAGCCTTTGTTATCTCCCTCCCAAGTACTTGAGCACTGGTAGTAAACATCAGTAGTGATTCTTTCTGTTCTAAGAATTTTACAAATATTCATTTCCATTGTCAAGGGCATGCTAGGACCTCACAGTTAAAAGCTTATATCACATTTAACACCAGGAATAATTGCCAAGAGATTATATACATCATCTTGTTGTACTAGTACTTTATTGCATGCAACATTAGGAACCTTCCTTGAAATGGAATAATCTTCATCAAAAGTAGGCATTTACATATTCAGTTGGACAAGGATGACATTTCATAGCACTGTTTGGTCTGGACCTTTGGTTCCTACTATGTATTAGAAGAGAGATATTTGGGCCTTCTGCCCATACTTGCTCCTGGATAACCACGGTCAATGCATGAACCGCAGTCATCAGAAGTAGGAAAAAGGCCATTATAAACAGCGTCCGTGATTGGATATCATGTTCCACCTGACAACTTTTGTCTTTGTTCAGAAGACCAGGCTTTAACATCTTTTTTTTTTTTTGCTGGGATTTTCTTTCTCATTTCTGCTTTTCCATTTATCATGTCACGAATGCCAAGGATTTGGAAAGAGAAAAAGAAAAGGATCTGTTACTAACTCCTGAGGGATTGTGGGCTGGGCTTCAATGGGCACCTGGGGAGTGTAGTGTTCCCTTTCATTCTCTTTCTTCTATTCTTTGTTCTCCAGCCTTCAGAATTTTCTTTCCCCAATTCTGTCTATAACACATTCTAACTCAGAAACCATTTTCTTGTATTTTAGGTGTTATCAAACTGCCTTTGAGGCGTTGACAAGTGGTCTTTGTCCTCCATCATCACAGTTTTCACTAATTTTACATTATTTTCACAGTCTCTCTCTGCTGCCTTCTTTGCTCTTTTTCGCTCTCTCCAGCTCAGCAGGCCACAAGTCCATGGTGTTAGGTAAGTGTATCAGAAGGTTGTAACCCCCACAGCTATGCAAAACTACTTCACTGTCACTCTTGCTCCTTTTCCCCCTTCCCATCCAATTGGCCACAGAGGAGTTGCTTCCTTGGCCTTCGTGTCTTTCTCATATGCCCTTTCCTTCTTGTCTTTCTGCCACTCCTCTATTCCAGACCTCACCATTGCTCAGCTCATTGACTGTATTAGCTTCCTCACTCATCCTCCAATCACTCACCTAATTTTTCATCAATTTGTCTTCCATATTACTCCCAATGATTTTTCTAACATTTTGTCCAAGAAAAAGGTGGGAGATTTTTAGGCACTGGGATGAGCGAGTGGAAAAGTACTGGAGGATGTTGTGGGGAGGTTGGTCAATTGCCAACCCATTGTATCTAATTATTATCATCCATCAAGTAAGAATTGTAGTTTTTTGATAACCTTGGCACATTTGAAACTAACAAAATAAAAGGAAAGATTCCACTTGTCTTTACATCCTCCCTTAGGAATTTGTTTCTTTTCTCTAGTCCCCTGCCTCTCCTCCTTGAGTTCCTTATTTCCACCATCCTTTTGACTTCCTGAGTAATGTGAATGCTATGAGTAACGAAATAGGTACTGATAATTGTTCTATGTCAGGATGATCTCATCAGCAAAGTATCTGTCCATAGCAAACTCAGAACAGTTTCTTTTTCTTTTCCCTTTCTCTTGATTTTTCTGTAACTAGGCATCTGTGTTTGCTAATTGTCTCTTATTACCAATAATTATTTAGGCTCTTACCCACCCACAGAGCCTGAGAGAGAGGGACTCTGTCTTTCATGATGTTTACATTTCAAAAAATGACTTCTAGCTCCTGGAGAAAGACATTCCTGGGTTGTAAAATTTGGCATGAGTCTGGGAGCAGATTTACACACATCTCAAAGGGGCAGAGAAAGGATTTACAATGGAAAGTTTGCTAAAGTAAATGATCTAAGAAACAAGCGTTCAGGGCCATATAGTCAAGAAGAAACCTGTCAGCCGGGCGCGGTGGCTCACGCCTGTAATCCCATCACTTTGGGAGGCCGAGGCGGACGGATCACGAGGTCAGGAGATCAAGACCATCCTGGCTAACATGGTGAAACTCCACCTCTTCTAAAAATGCAAAAAATTTGCCGGGCATGGTGGTGGGCGCCTGTAGTCCCAGCTACTCGGGAGGCTGAGGCAGGAGAATGGAGTAACCCGGGAGGCAGAGCTTGCAGTGAGCCGAGATTATGCCACTGCACTCCAGCCTGGGCGACAGAGCGAGACTCTGTCTCAAAAAAAAAAAAAAAAAAAAAAAAAAAAAGAAACCCGTCTAAGGTTCCATCATGCTAAGGGAAACATGAAGGCTGTTTTGGTCAGTATACATCTGGAACCTTCACCTTCTGTTGGAAACCTGTTAGTATCTACCCATCCTTTTGAGAATAAAGTCTCAACTTCTTAGTAGAAAAATCAAACCTCTGGCCTTAGTCTCAACCTACTCTACTCTGTACCTACCTGCCTTCCTAATTCCTGAACGTTTCCTTTACTTGTTTTCATGCTGTGGTTCCTTAGAGCCTAACGGTATTCTGAGATAATTTCCTTTTGTCTCAAAAACTCTTGTTCCTTTTGTCAAACCACCTTATTTTCTTCATAACTCCTCATGGAAGAGTGTTTGGTCTTGGGGAATGTGTAGCTCTTCTAGATTCTAAACATGTGGAGTACATGTCTATCTGATTCCCGTCACAAAGATATCATCAATAGGATGTTTTCATGTACTCCCCTCCTCCTCCAATTCTGTAAACTCCTTGAGGGCAGGTACCATGTCTTACTGAGCATTCTGTGACCAACTCCTACACTAGAGTTGTCCCCAGCACCAGAAAGTCCTTAAAACCCATTTGCTAAAATGATTAAGTGAATGACTTATAGACGTGAAACATATTGTGGCATAATTATTTGTATATACAATATATATTTACCAAATTAATGAAAATAGAAACCATGAGTTACTATTCAAGATTATGACTGCCATAAGCATTTAAGAGGATTTTTTTTAAGTGAGTTGCATGTTCCTTATGTTGCCCACTTAGGTAGTGTACTATCACGATAAAAGCAGAATTGGATCTGTACTTGGAAACCCAAATTTCTAGAGAACCTGTTAGTTTCTGGAAAGCACTCAGAAATCTTACCCTTGAATAGAATCCAATGAAAACTATATAATTTACTTTTATCTTGTGGATGACATTTTTAATGGACTATGGACAGGACCTGGGTTAGCTCAAGCTGGGGAATCCAAACTCTATAATTACTTTTAATTGTAAGGACTAGGGGTTGTGAAACTGCTGACAGGTCCCAGGCATGGCATGGCAAGGTATAAAGTTCTTGGGATGTTATGTTTCCTTTTGAATGCTAATATGCCCATTAGTTGCTCCCCATTGGTTCCAGGTGAGCAGTGGGAAATTAATGATGACCAGGTGGTTGTAAACGGACCTGTGACCCACAGCAGGGAAAAACTGGATTGAAATACTGTATTGCAAACCCATTCTATCTAATTATTATCAGCCATCAAGTAAGAATTGTAGTTCCGTGATAACCTTGGCACATTTGGAACTAATGAGGTGAAAAGAAAGATTCCACTTGTCTTTACATCCTTCCATATTATATTTCCTATAGACAAAGTATCTGTCTATAGGAAACTCAGAACAATTTCTTTTTCTTTTCTCTTGATTTTTCTGTTTCTTTTTAACTAAGACTATTTTTCAGAGCAGTTTTAAGTTTACAGAAAAAGTAAGTAGAAAGTACAGAGAATTCCATATATCCTCTCAACCCTCCCCTACCCCAACCTATCCACACACAGTTCTCCCCTTTATTAACATCTTGCATTAATGTGGTTCATTTGTTACTATTGATGAGCCAATACTGATACATTATTATTACCTGAATCCCATAGTGTACATTAGGATTCACTCTTTTGTCATATAATTCTATGGGCTTTCACAAATGTGTAATGACATGCAGTCATTATTACCGTGTCATACAGAATATTTCACAAGGAATACTTTTGGTATGTCTTTTCATTTCTCCCTTCCTCTCCCAAGCCCTTGGCAACCACTGATTATTTTATTGTCAGCATAATTTTTGCCCTTTCCAGAATTTCACATAATTGGAATTATACATCATGTGGCCTTTCAAATTGGCATCTTTCACTTAGCAATCTTCATTTAAAATACCCCCATGTCTTGTCTTTGCTTTATAGCTCATTTCTTTTTATTGTTGAATAATATTCCATTGTCTGGGCATACCACAATTTATCTGTTCGTCTACCAAAGGACATATTAGTTGCTTACAAGTTTTGGCAATTATGAATAAAGGTGCTATAAACATTCATGTGGAGATATTTATGTGGACATAATTTTCAACACCATTGGGTAAATACCAAGGAGCTGATGCTCGATTGCATGGTAAGAGTATATTTAGTTTTGTGAGAAACTGCCAAGCTGTCTTCCAAAGTGGCTGTGCCGTTTTGTATTTCCACCAGCAATGAATGAATGTTCCTATTGCTCCACATCCCCACCAGCATTTGGTGATGGTAGTTTTTTTAAATTTTAGCCATTCTATTAGGTGTGTAGTGGTATCTTTGTTGTTTAATTTGCAATTCTCTGATGACAGAAGATGTTGACCATCTTTTGATGAGCATATTTGCTATCTGTATTTTCTTTTCGTCAGATTTTGTTTAGATCTTTTGCCCAGTTTTTTATTTGGCTCTCTTACTGTTGGGTTTTAAGAATTCTATGTATTTTTTGGGTACCAGTCTTTTTTTTTTTTTTTTTTTTTGCATCTCTTACGGATTCTTTATTATAGGCTCCTAGATGTGGATTGCAGAGTTACAGAACATTTAGGAATACTAGTACCTACTGTCAAAATGCACAAATTTACACTCTGAAACAATTGATTTCATGGCACCCTGGCCAGCATTGAACATTATTTTTTAATCTTATTTTAAAAGACTAATTTGCATTTATTTACTAAGCTTTCCCCCTGTATTCACTCACAATTTGTATCTAGGGTAATTCTCCTGTTTCAAGACAGAATGAATTAGATATGGCATGAAACAACTACAACAGCATAAATGAGATGGTTTCTCTGAGTGTTTTCCATTGCTCAGATCTGATTATTTATTTGGTGAGCCTTGCTGAGACCAAGGCTGAGCTTCTCAATGCACATTCTCTCCAAGAGGTAGGAGAGTATCATGAGGAGAAGGCATCATTACGTCCACGTGGGACAACCAGCTTCCTTCTGTCCTGTGGCCTCAGTCTTTTTATTTTTTTTTTCCAGAAATTTGTGCAAAATATAAGATCAGTTTTCTTTTTGTTTTTTGTTCTATCCCTCCCCCATCCCCCTACCCCCTGAAAGGCCCCGGTGTGCGATGTTCCCTGCCCTTTGTCTATGTGTTCTCATTGTTCAGCTCCCACCTATGAGTGAGAACATGCGGTGTTTGGTTTTTTTGTCCTTGTGGTAGTTTGCTTAGAATGATGGGATACCAGTCTTTTATCAGATACGTGTTTTGCAAAGATTTTCACCCAGTCTGTGGCTAATTTTTCATTTTCTCAACACTGTCTTTTCAGAGTGGAAGTTTTCATTTTAATGAAGTCTGACTTAACAATTTTTTTATGGATCATGCTTTTGGTGTTGTATCTAAAATGTCATTGCCATACCAAGCTTATCTAGCTTTCCTCCTACGTTATTTCTATGTTATTTTCTAGGGAATGGGTTTTTTTTTTAAGAGGCTGTTGGTTTCTTAATACTATGTATAGGTTGATTAAATGATACCAAGTACTTGCATAAACTCTATTGATTATGTCAGTAAATCTAAAATTGATGCTTAAGGAAGTGTCAAGTTTTTAAAATGTGTATATACATAGTGTTAAAAGTTTATTCTAAGATTACTATCTATATTTTGATGGTTTACCATATTGTTCAATACCTTTTCCTATTTTCTGACTTTTTAATTCTGTGATTATATTTATTGTTCTTTTCAGAAGGTGATAACCTTTTTTGAAAAGCCTCCACAATTCATATATGTATTGAAAACTTAAAGCCCAATCTTTGCAAACACTGTGGTTTCTCAGAAGCTTTTCTCTAAGGTATCACACCTTCTTATAATGATCCTGTTGAAGGTAATTTGTTTGTGCTTTGAATAGGTAAACGGCTTCATATAGCTGCAATTCTATTTTAATAGTAATTGCACTGTAACAGCAATATCACATAATTAAATCTTTTTAAAAAAATGCTGAGCTCTCAGCTCTTTATTTCCACAATGACATCTTGTTGATTACATCACGGTACCTTGCACAGAATGAATTAACTGCTGTGAGTTTTCTCCCTTTTTATAAATCCCATTGTCACTTTCACGTGGACTTGGTGTGAAAGGTGGCTCTTTCTGCTTTGGCTCTTAGGACCTTGGCTTGTGTCATCAAGCAGGTAGCTGTGATTCCCCTCATCTCCTTGTAGGTTTGGTTGATTCTTTTATTTACACACTTTAGTTTAGACTCTACCCTTTAGAGACTTTGGCACAACACATTATATGCTATAAAAAGTTCTCACATATAGTCTGCTGAAATTGGTTTGGGAATTTATGAAAGGGCAGTACATGTTGATAATAGAATTAAGGGTAAAAGTGATGAATTAAATAAGGCTTAGAGGAGTGAATATAGGATGTTTTTTATAGGTAGGATTTCATCTTTACAATAACCCAGTGGGGTAGATAATATGATCTTTCTCAGTACATTGGGCCTTTACATACTATATTGTAAAAGAACCAAGGGGAAGCTAAGCTCATTGAGCAATCAAAATAATCAAAAGTATCTGGAATTGTAATTGTCCTGAATGTAGTTATTTACCAAGGATAATTAAACATTAAAATGAATGGTATGAGAATATGTACTATAGCAAAACTACCAAATTGATAATATCACAGGCCAGCCAGCCTGAAAACTGATACTGTTAAGTAAATACAATATCAAAAATCCTTGGGAAACCCCTTTGAATAGCTTGTGCCTCTGATGTCATGAACTTTTCACACCTCAAGTGAGAACGTGGGTTTTGTTTTCTGTTTAGTTTGTGTTAACTGTCATTGAGGTCTTCAGTTCAGTATTGGAAATTCTATTATAAGGATTTTAATAGCAAAACAAGTCAGTGAATTTCTGTAATAATCTTGATTAAATTCTAGGTACTCTTGTTATCTCTACTGTCCCAATAATAATTAGCATCTGCTCACAATTGTATAGTTGCATTTCTTTGTAAAGTAAGCAATACTTACTTTAATTCTGTGACCCCTAAATTACAGAGAAGGTTATATAGCAAGGCTGTCAACAGTTTTGATAAGCTTGAGTCATGGTCTGTAAGCTCACCTGAATCTGGACTATCGGAAAAGAGGAATGGGGAGCTTTTAAAAATGACCACGTCTCTGCCAAGTATGTTCATGAGAATGTGTCTGACTTCACTGGTAGTTTCTGAGTCTGATGGTTCTGGTCCTTTGTCCAGGCCTGGAGATGTTTCCTCCCTGTTCACAGCCTTTCCCTAGTGCTTGTGAAGCTCTACATGTGGGACTCATGAGTCCATCCTCAGCTGTTGGTCAGCCTGTCACTGGTTTCTGCCTTCACTTCTCTGAGCTCAGTGTTGAAAGCTAGTAGAAACTCCATCCTTCTATGCGGCCCAAGTTCAATGGAAAGTAGGAATAGTTCAGAACAGGGGCTCTTGAGTAAGAGAAACCTAGGATGAAAGCTGTTGTTCCGTTTTAGTGGTTGTAATATTTAGGGCACGTTATCTATCTGAGACTCAGTTTCCTCGTTTTAAAAATAGAAATAATGACATGCACCTCTCAGGATTGTGGCAAAGATTAAATAACACAGTAAAACTGGTACATTATTGATGTGAATGTAGGTAATTTTTTCTCCTTCCTCCATGCCCTCCCTTCCCCTTTCTCCTCCTCTCCTTCCTTGTTGTTCTTCCTCCTCCTCCATCCTCCTTTTCTTTTTCCTCCTTTTTTTCTTCCTTCTCCTCCTTTTTCATATCATGTAATCAGTATTATCATTTTCTTGTTCATCCATATTTATTCCAACCCTCCCTAAATTTATCATATGACACAATGCTATGCAACATGACATGCAATTATGTATCTTTAATATCACGTGGATTTGATCATACTCCCAGATCACAGGCAATGGAAGTCTGTTCTGGCTTATCTGGCTTTTTCAGAAGTGTGGAGTATGATTCACTCATGTAAGAAAATAAATTACTTCAGCTGCTCTGCTCCTTCTCTCAATGCTACTTGATTGGACCCCCAGGCTTAGGCCCTGTATTAGTCCATTTTCACACTGCTGATAAAGACATACCTGAGACTGGGGAATTTACAAAGGAAAGAGGTTTAATGGAGAACCAACAGTTCCACATGGCTGGAAAGCCTCACAATCATGGGGGGAGGCAAGGGGGAGCAAGTCACATCTTATGTGAATGGCGTCAGGCTAAGAGAGAGCTTGTGCAAGCAAACTCCCATTTTTAAAACCATCAGATCTTGTGAGAACCATTCACTATCCTGAGAACAGCATGGGAAAGACCCGCCCCCATGATTCATTTGTGGGGGACCCACAATGATTCAATGATTCATTGTGGGGGTCCCTCCCACAACATGTGGGAATTATGGGAGCTACAATATGAGATTTGGGTGGGGACACAGAGCGAAACCATATCAGGCTCCAAGCAGCTGTGCCTAGTGATCCTAGCTCAGTTTGGCATCTGCGAGCTCATGTAGTTGGCATGTGCATTAACCTCAGATTCCCAACTATTGTGAATTTTCATTGGCCTCTAGGCAATTCAGCACAAAGATACTATGCTGAAGGTTGTGCCAGAATAAAATTTGCTTTAGACATCCCTGGGTAGGGCAGTTTACCTCAGAGTTGGTCTACAAGGGTCTTTTGGCTTTCTTCAACAAATAATTAATTCACTTGAGGAAATTATTTGACTGTCTTTTGCATCATACCAACTGATTCAAGTTTTCTTAAAACTCTACACTGTTGATGGGAGTGTAAATTAGTACAGCCACCATGGACAACATAATGGAGCCTCCTCAAAAAAACCAAAAATAGATTGACCATATGATCCAGCAGTCCCACTGCTGGGTATGTGTTGGTACAAAAGAAAGGAATCAGTATACGGAAGAGATATTTGGATGCCTGAGTTTATTGCAGCTGTATTCATGATAGCCAAGATATGGAAGCAACCTAAGTGTCTGTCAATGGATGAATGGGTAAAGACAATGTGGTATATATACACAATAGGTTATTGTTATGCCATAAAAAGAATAAAATTTTGTCATTTGCAGCAACATGGATGGAACTGGGGGACAGTATGTTAAGTGAAATAATCCAGACACAGAAAAACAAATAGGGCATGTTCTCTCTCATA
Source organism: Symphalangus syndactylus (assembly GCF_028878055.3). Taxonomy (NCBI): domain Eukaryota; kingdom Metazoa; phylum Chordata; class Mammalia; order Primates; family Hylobatidae; genus Symphalangus; species Symphalangus syndactylus. The sequence continues at coordinate 127,485,325 of NC_072428.2, read as the reverse complement.
TCTAGGGGCTAAAAAAGTCAGTCTCCTGAAGGTAGAGAGTAGGATAGTGATTACCAGAGACTCAGAAGGGTGAGGGTAAGGGGAAGTGAAGAGAGTTTGGTCAATGGGTGTGCAAATACAGATAGATAGAAGAAATAACCTTTATGGTTCTATAGCACAGTAGGTGATAGTAGTTAATGATAATTTATCGTATATTTCAAAATACTAGAAGAGAAGATTGAGACTGCTTCCAACATAAAGAAGTGATAAATGCTTGAGGTGATAGATTGCTTAATTACCCTGGTTTGATCATTATACATTGTATACATGTATCAAAATATCACATGTACCCAGTAAACATGTAAAATTGTTATGTATCAATAAAAAATTAACTTAAGAAACAACTCTAGACACCTTTCATTGTAACCTTTAACAACATTGGTTTTTAAAGCTTTGGGCAATTCAGTCTCATATATAGGGTACCCGAGCCTGATTTATTACCTGGTTGTTTACAATTTGTGGTGAAATATATATTTTAGAAATTATATTTTGTTATGTTTTATCTTGGTGTATATAGACTTTAAAAGTTTTTTTATGGATATAAGAGTATAATTGTGGATTGGTTGCTAGAAGATTTTGAATTTGCTGAGGATGAATAGTTTTAATTTATGCATTATTTGGCATAAATTTGCATAACAAGTTCAAGTAGTCAAACTTCAAGTATAGAAGACAAAATTAATTAGTAAGACCTGTGGGCATTTTACTTCAAACATAAAATCCAGAGCATGCACATGTAAAATGTATAATGGGTTTGTCAACTAATTAATTTAATCACATTCTGGATTATGAGACATTTAAACAAACAGGAAATAGCGAAAGAGGGCTAATGGAGGTCAGGGTGAAGCCATAGAAGGGTGCTAGGGCAGGACTTATATTTTGGCTGGAAAGGGGTAATTGGTAGTATAATTTTCTCAGGGCTTAGTATCACCAGTAAGTTCCACAGTGTAGTTCCTATTACCTGAATTTGTCAAAGCTTCCTCATTGTTTTAGTCTGCTCTGGCTGCCATAACAAAATACTATACACTGGGTGGCTTAAATAACAGACATTTATTTCTCACAGATCTGGAGGCAGGAAGTCCAAGCTCAGGATGCCGGCATGGTTGGGTCTGGTGCGGGCTCCCTTTCTTGCTTACAGATGGCTGCCTTCTTGCTATGTCCTCAAATTTGTGTGTATTAGTCCAGGTTCTCTGGAGAAATAGAACCAACTGGGTATACAGACATGTAACAGGACATCTATTATGGGAATTGGCTCATGCAATTATAGTGGCCAAGAAGTCCCACAGGATACCATCTGAAAGTTGGAGGACCAGGAAAGCCAGTGGTGTAAATCAGTGCAAGCCCAAAGACCTGAGAACCAAGGGAGCTGGTGGTATATCCTCCAGTCTGAGAGCCTGATAACTGGAGTGCAGGAGTGGGTATCACTAGTGTAAGTCCTGGAAAGAGAACCAGGAGCCGTGATGTCAGAGGGCAGGAGAAGATGGGTGTCCAAGCTCAAGAAGAAAGAATTCACTTTTATTCCACCTTTTTGTTCTATCCAGGCCCCAGACTGGATGACATGATGACACTTGCCCACATTGACAAGGGTGGGTCTTCTTTACTCACTCCACTGATACAAATGCTAATCTCTTCTGGAAACACTCTCACAGACACAGCCAGAAATTGTGTTTTACTAGCTATCTGAGTGTCCCTTAGCCAAGTCAAGTTGACACATAAAATTAGTCATCACAGTGTGTATGTACAATACAGAGGTTTAAAGATTAGTAGTAAAATAGGCACCAGTGTACCTGCCACTTAGATTAAGAAACAGAACAAGTACCACCCCTCACTGTTCTACTGGGATAACTACTTTTCTTGTTGTATTTGCCATTCTCTTGATAGGTATATATTTACCACCAATGTTTGCATCCCTAAACCAGATACTGAGTGGTTTTGAAAAACTAAGTAGCAAATCTAAATCCCCTGTGTAAAGAAAAGATGATGCTTTCACTTTTAGCTTAAGTTTCCCAAGAAAGCTGAAAAGAGTCTCTAGTTCATTGTTGGGCTTCAGTTTTTCTGAGAGTGCACATGGACTCATTCTAAGAGAACTTAGTGGGCAAGGTAATGACTGACTCCTGGGCAGTCCTTGGCAGGTGTTAAGTTGAGTTTTAGCTATCAAATGAATATATCATCACAGGGAATAGACTTCTTTGAATTTTTCTGCTTCACTATGAACCAACTCTTGCTGTCAGGAATAGGTTCAGGCAGAGCATGTCAGGGGGTGATATAGTGTCAATATATTTTATATAACACCCATTCTTATTGCAAATTCAATTTTATTGGGGCAGATAACCCAGTAGCTTCTTGATAGATCATGGGTCCTTCATTCTACTCTTGCACTTGTTTGATTATTTGGGTTATGTGTAAAAGTCTTAGAACTTTGAAGGTCTTGTTTCATTGTCTTCCTTACTGTATGGTTGCCTTTGAGAAGTTCAAAAACATTCCAAATTTTAATCCTTTGTATATAATCTGGTTTTTCCTTTCTATAAGCTTGTAGATTCTTCCGTTTGTCCCCAGTACTCTTCAATTTCAAAACAAGATGATGTTATATTGTTCTGTAGTTATTGTGCTTGGTATTTGGTGAATCATTTCAGTTTGGAAACTAATGTTTTAGGAAATATTCTTCATTTTGTTTTTTATATTCTCTATTTTCTTTTGTCTTTTGAAACTCCTATTATGGGGATGTTTTTTGAAACTCCTATTATTGGGACCTCCTGGACTAGGTTTCTAATTTTTTTTAGTTTTTCCCTCCTACTTTCTATCTCTTTATATTTTTGCTCTACTTTCTTAGAGATTTTCTCAACTTCATCTGTTAACTTTTCTAATGAGGTCCCTATTTATTTTATCAAATTTTTATTTTCAAAGGGTTTTGTACTCTTTTATTCTCTGAATGAGTTTCCTCTTTTTTTCTTCACATTCTTTATATAATTTAATATTATAATTTTTCCATTTCATGTGTGGACCATTTTCTCTCAACTCTCTGAGGATATTAAATATATCATGTTTAAAATGTTTTTCTCTGCACAAGTTCATTTTCTATTTAAAAAAAACTTTTAGATTCAGGGGTATATGTGCAGGTTTATTATATAGGTAAATTTTGTGTCATAGGCGTTTAGTGTGCAGATTATTTCACCACCTAAGTAATAAGCATAGTACCAGATAGGCAGTGTTTTGATCCTCACGTTCCTTCTCTCTACCATCAAGGAGGCCCTGGTGTCTAGTGTTCCCTTCTTTGTGTCCATGGGTACACAAAGGTGGGAAATATTTGTGTCCTACTTATAAGTGATAATATGTGATATTTATTAAATAAATTTCTGTTCCTGAATTAGTTCGCTTAGGGTAATGGCCTCCAGCTCCATCCATGTTGCTGCAAAGGACATGACTGCATTTTTTTTAATGGCTATGTAGTATTGCATGGTGTATATGTACCACATTTTCTTTATCCACTCTACCCATGATGGGCATTTAGACTGATTCCGTGTCTTTGCTATTGTGAATAGTACTGCAGTGAACATACACGTGCCTGTGTCTTTATGTTAGAGTGATTTATGTTCCTTTAGGTATATATTCAATAGTGAGATTGCTGGGTCAAGTGCTAATTCTGTTTGAGTTCTTTGAGTATTTGTCAAACTGCTTTCCACAATGGCTGCAATAATTTACATTCCCACTAGCAGTGTATAAGCACTCCCTTTTCTCCACAACCTCACCAGCATCTGTCATGTTTTGACTTTTTAATAATAGCGATTTGACTGGTGCGATATGGCATCTCATTGTGGTTTTGCCTTGTATTTCTCTAATGATCAGTGATGTTGAACTTTGTTTTCTGTGATTGATTGCTGGATATATGTCTTCTTTTGAAATTGTCTGTTCATGTCTTTTGCCCACTTTTTTTTTGTAAATTTGTTCAAGTTCTTTATAGGTGCTGGATATTACACCTTTGTCAGATGCATTATTTGCAAATATTTTCTTCCATTCTGTAGGTTGTCTGTTTATTTTGTTGATAGTTTCTCTTGCTCTGCAGAAGCTCTTCAGTTTAATAGGTCTTATTTGTCAGTTTTTGTTGTTTTTGTTGTTGTTGCAATGGCATTTGGCATCTTTGTCATGAAAACTTTGCCAAGTCTTATGTCCAGAATGATATTTCCTAGGTCATCATTCAGGGTTTTTATAGGTCCAGGTTTTACATTTAAGTCTTTAATCCATATTGAGATGATTTTTGTATATAGTGTAAGGGAGGGGTCAGTTTCAGTCTGCGTATGGCTAGTCAGTTATTCCAGCACCATTTATTGAATAGGGAGTCCTCTTCCCATTACTTGTTTTTATCGACTTTGTTGAAGATCAGATGGTTGTAGGTGTGTGGCACTATTTCTGGGCTCTCTATTCTGTTTGATTTGTCTGTGTGTCTGTTTTTGTACCAGTATCGTGTTGTTTTGGTTACTGTAGCCTTGTAGTATAGTTTTGAGTATTGTGATGCCTCCAGCTTTTTTTTTTTTTATTATTATAATTGCCTTGGCTATTTGGGTTTTTGTTTTTGGTTCATATGATTTTTAAAATAGTTTGTTCTAATTCTGTGAAGAATATCATTGGTAGTTTGATAGGAATAGCAATGAGTCTGTGAATTGCTTTGGGAGGTATGGCCATTTTGGTGATATTGATTCTTCCTATTCATGAGCATGGAATGTTTTTCTATTTGTTTGTGTCATCTCTAATTTCTTTGAGCAGTGTTTTGTAATTGTCATTATAGAAATCTTTCACCTCCCTGGTTAGCTGTATTCCTGGGTATTTTATTTTGTTTGTGGCTATTGTGAATAGGATTGTGTTTTTTATTTTGTTCTCAGCTTGGATGTTGTTGGTGTATAGGAATGCAACTGATTTTTGTACATTTATTTTGTATCCTGAATCTTTGCTGAAGTTGTTTATCAGAAAAAGGAGATTTTGGGCAGAGACTCTAGGGTTTTTTATGTATAGAATCTTATTGCCTGCAAACAGAGATAGTTTGATTTCCCCTCTTCCTATTTGGGTGCCTTTTATTTCTTTCTCTTGCCTGATTGCTCTGGCTACAAATTCCAGTACTATGTTGAATAGAAGTGGTGAGAGTGAGCATCTTTGTCTTGTTCTGATTTTTAAGGGGAATGCTTCCAGATTTTACTCATTCAGTATGATGTTGGCTATGGGTTTATCATAGATGACTCTTATTATTTTGAAGCATGTTCCTTCAGTGCTTAGTTTGTTGAGGGTTTTTAACATGAAGGGATGTTGAATTTTGTCAAAAGCCCTTTCTACATCTGTTGAGATGATCATGTAGTTTTTATCTTTAGTTCTATTTATATGATGTATCACATTGATTGATTCATGTACGTTGAACCACCTTGCATCCCAGGGATAAAGCCTACTTGACCATGGTGGATTAGCTTTCTGACATGTTGCTGGATTTGGTTTGCTAGTACTTTGTTGAGGATTTTTGCATTTATGTTAATGAAGGATTTTTTTTGTTATTGTGTCTCTGCAAGGTTTTGGTATCAGGATGGTGCTGGCCTCACCGAATGAGTTAGGAATGAGCCCCTCCTCCTCAGGGTTTTCTTTCTTTCTTTTTTTTGTTGAATAGTTTCAGTAGGAGTCATACCAGCTCTTCTTTATACATCTGCTAGAATTTGGCTGTGCGTTTGTCTAGTCCTGGGCTTTTTCTGGTTGGTAGGCTTTTTATTACTGATTCTGTTTTGGAACTCATTATTGGACTATTCAAGGATTTAATTTCTTCCTGGTTCAATCTTGGGAGGATGTATGTTTCCAGGAATTTACCAACTTTTTCCTGTTTTTCTAGCTTGTGTGCAGAGAGATATTCACAGTAGTCTTTAAGGGTGTTTTATATTTCTGTGGGTTCAGAAGTGTCACTTCTGATTGTGTTTATTTGGATCTTCTCTCTGTTTTTCTACCATTATGTAATGCTGTTCTTTGTCTTTTTTGATCTGTGTTGGTTTAAAGTCTATTTTGTCTGAAATTATGGTAGCAACCCTGCTTTTTTCTGTTTTCTATCGGCTTGGTAGATTTTTTGTGTGTCATCGCGTGTGACCTGGGTCTCTTAAAGACAGCATACCATTGGGTCCTGTGTCATTATCTAACTTGCCACTCTGTGCCTTTGAAATGGGGCATTTAACACATTTACATCAAAGTTAGCATTAATATGTGTGAATTTGATCCTGTCATTGTGTTGTTAGCTCATTATTGTGCAGATTTGTTTGTGTGATTGCTTTATAGTATCACTGGTCTATGTATTTAGGTGTGTTTTTGTAGTGGCTGATAATGGCCTTTCCTTTCCATATTTAGCACTCCCTTCAGGACCTCTTATAAGGCAGGTCTGGTGGTAGTGAATTCTCTTAGCATTTGCTTTTCTGAAAAGGATCTTATTTCTCTTTTGCTTTTGAAGTGTAGTTTGGCTAAATGTAGAATTCTTGGTTTGAAATTCTTTTCTTTAAGAATGCTGAATATAGGTCCCTAATCTCTTCTGTCTTGTAGGGTTTCTGTTCTAAGGTCAGCTGTTAGCCTGATGGGGTTTCCTTTGTAGGTGACCTGCCCCTTCTTTCTAGCTTCCTTAAACTTTTTTTTTTTATTATTATACTTTAGATTTTAGTGTACATGTGCACAATGTGCAGGTTTGTTACATATGTATCCATGTGCCATGTTGGTTTGCTGCACCCATTAACTCGTCATTTAGCGTTAGGTATATCTCCTAATGCTGTCCCTCCCCACTCCCCCAACCCCACAATAGTCCCCGGAGTGTGATGTTCCCCTTCCTGTGTCCATGAGTTCTCATTGTTATATTCCCACCTATGAGTGAGAACATGCGGTGTTTGGTTTTTTGTCCTTGCGATAGTTTACTGAGAATGATGGTTTCCAGTTTCATCCATGTCCCTACAAAGGACATGAACTCATCATTTTTTATGGCTGTATAGTATTCCATGGTGTATATGTGCCACATTTTCTTAATCCAGTCTATCATTGTTAGACATTTGGGTTGGTTCCAAGTCTTTGCTATTGTGAATAGTGCCGCAATAAACATACGTGTGCATGTGTCTTTATAGCAGCATGATTTATAGTCCTTTGGGTATATATCCAGTAATGGGATGGCTGGGTCAAATGGTATTTCTAGTTCTAGATCCCTGAGGAATCGCCACACTGACTTCCACAATGGTTGAACTAGTTTACAGTCCCACCAACAGTGTAAAAGTGTTCCTATTTCTCCACATCCTCTCCGGCACCTGTTGTTTCCTAACTTTTTAATGATGGCCGTTCTAACTGGTGTGAGATGGTATCTCATTGTGGTTTTGATTTGCATTTCTCTGATGGCCAGTGATGATGAGCATTTTTTCATGTGTTTTTTGGCTGCATAAATGTCTTCTTTTGAGAAGTGTCTGTTCATGTTCTTTGCCCACTTTTTGATGGGGTTGTTTGTTTTTTTCTTGTAAATTTGTTTGAGTTCATTGTAGATTCTGGATATTAGCCCTTTGTCAGATGAGTAGGTTGCAAAAATTTTCTCCCATTTTGTAGGTTGCCTGTTCACTCTGATTGTAGTTTCTTTTGCTGTGCAGAAGCTCTTTAGTTTAATTAGATGCCATTTGTCAATTTTGGCTTTTGTTGCCATTGCTTTTGCTGTTTTAGACATGAAGTCCTTGCCCACGCCTATGTCCTGAATGGTATTGCCTAGGTTTTCTTCTAGGGTTTTTATGGTTTTAGGTCTAACCTGTAAGTCTTTATTCCATCTTGAATTAATTTTTGTATAAGGTGTAAGGAAGGGATCCAGTTTCAGCTTTCTACATATGGCTAGCCAGTTTTCCCAGAACCATTTATTAAATAGGAATCCTTTCCCCATTTCTGGGTTTTGTCAGGTTTGTCCAAGATCAGATAGTTGTAGATATGTGGCATTATTTCTGAGGGCTCTGTTCTGTTCCATTGATCTATGTCTCTGTTGTGGTACCAGTACCATGCTGTTTTGGTTACTGTAGCCTTGTAGTATAGTTTGAAGTCAGGTAGCGTGATGCCTCCAGCTTTGTTCTTTTGACTTAGGATTGACTTGGCGATGTGGGCTCTTTTTTGGTTCCATATGAACTTTAAAGTAGTTTTTTCCAATTCTGTAAAGAAAGTCATTGGTAGCTTGATGGGGATGGCATTGAATCTATAAATTACCTTGGGCAGTATGGCCATTTTCATGATATTGATTCTTCCAACCCATGAGCATGTAATGTTCTTCCATTTGTTTGTATCCTCTTTTATTTCATTGAGCAGTGGTTTGTAGTTCTCCTTGAGAGGTCCTTCACATCCCTTGTAAGTTGGATTCCTAGGTATTTTATTCTCTTTGAAGCAATTGTGAATGGTAGTTCACTCATGATTTGGCTCTCTGTTTGTCTGTGATTGGTGTACAAGAATGCTTGTGATTTTTGTACATTGATTTTGTATCCTGAGATTTTGCTGAAGTTGCTAATCAGCTTAAGGAGATTTTGGGCTGAGACAATGGGGTTTTCTAGATATACAATCATGTCATCTGCAAACAGGGACAATTTGACTTCCTCTTTTCCTAATTGAATACCCTTTATTTCCTTCTCCTGCCTGATTGCCCTGGCCAGAACTTCCATCACTATGTTGAATAGGAGTGGTGAGAGAGGGCATCCCTGTCTTGTGCCAGTTTTCAGAGGGAATGCTTCCAGTTTTTGCCCATTCAGTATGATATTGGCTGTGGGTTTGTCATAGATAGCTCTTATTATTTTGAGATATGTCCCATCAATATCTAATTTATTGAGAGTTTTTAGCATGAAGGGTTGTTGAATTTTGTCAAAGGCCTTTTCTGCATCTATTGAGATAATCATGTGGTTTTTGTCTTTGGTTCTGTTTATATGCTGGATTACATTTATTGATTTGCGTATGTTGAACCAGCCTTGCATCCCAGGGATGAAGCCCACTCGATTATGGTGGATAAGCTTTTTGATGTGCTGCTGGATTCGGTTTGCCAGTATTTTATTGAGGATTTTTGCATCAATGCTCATCAAGGATGTTGGTCTGAAATTCTCTTTTTTGGTTGTGTCTCTGCCAGGCTTTGGTATCAGGACGATGCTGGCCTCATAAAATGTGTTAGGGAGGATTCCCTCTTTTTCTATCAATTGGAATAGTTTCAGAAGGAATGGTACCGGTTCCTCCTTGTACCTCTGGTAGAATTTGGCTGTGAATCCATCAGGTCCTGGACTCTTTTTGGTTGGTAAGCTATTGATTATTGCCAAAATTTCAGAGCCTGTTGTTGGTCTATTCAGAGATTCAACTTCTTCCTGGTTTAGTCTTGGGAGGGTGTATTTGTCGAGGAATTTATCCATTTCTTCTAGATTTTCTAGTTTATTTGCATAGAGGTGTTTGTAGTATTCTCTGATGGTAGATTGTATTTCTGTGGGATCGGTGGTGATATCCCCTTTTTCATTTTTTATTGCATCTATTTGATTCTTCTCTCTTTTCTTCTTTATTAGTCTTGCTAGCGGTCTATCAATTTTGTTGATCTTTTCAAAAAACCACCTCCTGGATTCATTAATTTTTTGAAGGGTTTTTTTGTGTCTCTATTTCCTTCAGTTCTGCTCTGATTTTAGTTATTTCTAGCCTTCTGCTAGCTTTTGAATGTGTTTGCTCTTGCTTTTCTAGTTCTTTTAATTGTGATGTTAGGGTGTCAATTTTGGATCTTTCCTGCTTTCTCTTGTGGGCATTTAGTGCTATAAATTTCCCCTACACACTGCTTTGAATGTGTCCCAGAGATTCTGATATGTTGTGTCTTTGTTCTCATTGGTTTCAAAGAACATCTTTATTTCTGCCTTCATTTCATTATGTACGCAGTAGTCATTCAGGAGCAGGTTGTTCAGTTTCCACGTAGTTGAGAGCTTTTGAGTGAGTTTCTTAATCCTGAGTTCTAGTTTGATTGCACTGTGGTCTGAGAGACTGTTTGTTATGATTTCTGTTCTTTTACATTTGCTGAGGAGAGCTTTACTTCCAACTATGTGGTCAATTTTGGAATAGGTGTGGTGTGGTGCTGAAAAAAATGTATATTCTGTTGATTTGGGGTGGAGAGTTCTGTAGATGTCTATTAGGTCCACTTTGTGCAGAGCTGAGTTCAATTCCTGGATATCCTTGTTAACTTTCTATCTCATTGATCTGTCTAATGTTGACAGTGGGGTGTTAAAATCTCCCATTATTATTGTGTGGGAGTTTAAGTCCCTTTGTAGGTCACTCAGGACTTGCTTTATGAATCTGGGTGCTCCTGTGTTGGGTGCATATATATTTAGGATAGTTAGCTCTTCTTGTTGAATTGATCCCTTTACCATTATGTAATGGCCTTCTTTGTTTCTTTTGATCTGTGTTGGTTTAAAGTCTATTTTATCAGAGACTAGGATTGCAACCCTGCCTTTTTTTGTTTTCCATTTGCTTGGTAGATCTTCCTCCATCCCTTTATTTGGAGTCTATGTGTGTGTCTGCACGTGAGATGGGTTTCCTGAATACAGCACACTGATGGGTCTTGACTCCTTATCCAATTTGCCAGTCTGTGTCTTTTAATTGGAGCATTTAGCCCATTTACATTTAAAGTTAATATTGTTATGTGTGAATTTGGTCCTGTCATTATGATGTTAGCTGGTTATTTTGCTCGTTAGTTGATGCAGTTTCTTCCTAGCCTCGATGGTCTTTACAATTTAGCATGTTTTTGCAGTGGCTGGTACCAGTTGTTCCTTTCCATGTTTAGTGCTTCCTTCAGGAGCTCTTTTAGGGCAGGCCTGGTGGTGACAAAATCACTCAGCATTTGCTTGTCTGTAAAGTATTTTATTTCTCCTTCACTTATGAAGCTTAGTTTGGCTGGATATGAAATTCTGGGTTGAAAATTCTTTTCTTTAAGAATGTTGAATATCGGCCCGCGCTCTCTTCTGGCTTGTAGAGTTTCTGCCGAGAGATCAGCTGTTAGTCTGATGGGCTTCCCTTTGTGGGTAACCCGACCTTTCTCTCTGGCCGCCCTTAACATTTTTTCCTTCATTTCAACTTTAGTGAATCTGAAAATTATGTGTCTTGGAGTTGCTCTTCTTGAGGAGTGTCTTTGTGGAGTTCTCTGTATTTCCTGAATATGAATGTTGGCCTGCCTTGCTAGATTTGGGAAGTTCTCCTGGGTAATATCTTACAGAGTGTTTTCCAACTTGGTTCCATTCTCTCCGTCACTTTCAGGTACACCAATCAGACGTAGGTTTGGTCTTTTCACATAGTCCCATATTTCTTGGAGGCTTTGTTCATTTCTTTTTATTCTTTTTTCTCTAAACTTCCCTTCTCGCTTCATTTCATTCATTTCATCTTCCATCACTGATACCCTTTCTTCCAGTCGATTGCATCGGCTACAGAGGCTTCTGCAATCTTTGCGTAGTTCTCAAAACTTGGCTTTCAGCTCCATCAGCTCCTTTAAGCCCTTCTCTGCATTGGTTATTCTAGTTATCCATTCGTCTAATTTTTTTTTCAAAGTTTTTAACTTCTTTGTCATTGTTTTGAATTTCCTCCCGTAGCTCAGAGTAGTTTGATCGTCTGAAGCCTTCTTCTCTCAACTCGTCAAAGTCATTCTCCATCCAGCTTTGTTCCATTGCTGGTGAGGAACTGCGTTCCTTTGGAGAAGGAGAGGTACTCTGCTTTTTAGAGTTTCCAGTTTTTCTGCTCTGTTTTTTCCCCATCTTTGTGGTTTTATCTACTTTTGGTCTTTGATGATGATGATGTACAGATGGGTTTTTGGTGTGGATGTCCTTTCTGTTTGTTAGTTTTCCTTCTACCAGACAGGACCCTCAGCTGCAGGTCTGTTGGAGTTTGCTAGAGGTCCACTCCAGAGCCTGTTTGGCTGGGTGTCGGCAGCGGTGGCTGCAGAACAGCGGATTTTCATGAGACCACAAATTCAGCTGTCTGCTCATTCCTCTGGAAGTTTTGTCTCAGAGGAGTACCTGGCCGAGTGAGGTGTCAGTCTGTCCCTACTGGGGGGTGCCTCCCAGTTAGGCTGCTCGGGGGTCAGGGACCCACTTTAGGAGGCAGTCTGCCCATTCTCAGATCTCCAGCTGTGTGCTGGGAGAACCACTACTCTCTTCAAAGCTGTCAGACAGGGACATTTAAGTCTGTAGAGGTTCCTGCTGACTTTTTGTTTGTCTGTGCCCTGCCCCCAGAGGTGGAGCCTACAGAGGCAGGCAGGCCACCTTGAGCTGTGGTGGGCTTCACCCAATTCGAGCTTCCTGGCTGCTTTGTTTACCTAAGCAAGCCTAGGCAATGGCGGGCGCCCCTCCCCCAGCCTGGCTCCCACCTTGCAGTTTGATCTCAGACTGCTGTGCTAGCAATCAGCAAGACTCCGTTGGCATAGGACCCTCCAAGCCAGGTGTGGGACACAATCTCTTGGTGTGCCGTTTTCCAAGCCCGTTGGAAAAGCGCAGTATTAGGGTGGGAGTGACCCGATTTTCCAGGTGCCGTCTGTTACCCCTTTCTTTGACTAGGAAAGGGAACTCCCTGACCCCTTGCGCATCCCAAGTGAGGCAATGCCTTGCCCTGCTTCGGCTCGCGCACAGTGCACTGCACTGACTGTCCTGCACCCACTGTTTGGCACTCCCTAGTGAGATGAACCCGGTACTTCAAATAGAAATGCAGAAATCACCCGTCTTCTGTGTCGCTCACGCTGGGAGCTGTAGACTGGAGCTGTTCCCATTTGGCCATCTTGCTTCCTTAAACTTTCTTCCTTTCATTTTTTCCTTGGAGAATCTGATGACTGTCTGTCTTGGTGATGATCTTCTTGTGTAATATTTCACAGGGTTTCTCTTCATTTCCTGAATTTGAATGTTGGCCTCTCTACCAAGGTTGGGGAAATTTTCATGGATGGTATCCTGAAATGTGTTTTCCAAGTTGCTTGCTTTCTCTTTTTCTCTTTCAGTGATGCTGATAAGTCATAGACTTGATCTCTTTAAATAATCCCATATTTCTCAGACATTTTGTTCATTTTTCTTCATTACTTTTTCTTCATATATGTCTGAGTTATTCTGGAGGACTGGTCTTCATGCTCTGAGATTCTTCAGCTGGTCAATTCTGCTGTTAATAACTTGCAGTTGTATTCTGAAATTCTTCAGTTTTTCTCCTCTAGCATCTCAATTTAGTTATTTCTTAAAATGGTCATTTCATCTTTCATCTGCTGTATCATTTTATTGTATTCTTTAGAATTTTTGGATTGGGTTTTAACTTTCTCCTGAATCTCAATGATCTTCATTTCTGTCCATATTCTGATTCTATTTCTGTCATTTCAGCTATTTCAGACTGGTTAAGAACCATTGCTGGGGAACTAGTGCAGTCATTTGGAGGTAAGAAGACTCTCTGGCTTTTTGAGTTGCCAGAGTTCTTGCGCTGGTTCTTTTTCATCTTTGTGGGCTGATTTTCCTACAGTCTTTGAAGTTGCTATCTTTCAGATGTTTTTTGGTTTTTGTTTGCTTTTATTTTCTTTGGTGGTGTTGGGTGTTTGGTTATCGTATAAGGTGGGTTTGGTCAACTGGCTTCATTTCTGGAATATTTTAGGGAGCCAATGCTCAGCCCAACACTCCTGAGCTGTGTGCTTTAACTCTGGTGGGCTCATTTTGGGTCCCCTGCTTTCTTCTCTGGCTCCTCAGGGTTAGGAACCTGTTGTCCTGATGGGCAGTGACTGCCAAAGAGCTTCACTGGGTGGTGGATGTGAGATCTGTGCTCATTTGTACATGCCAGAAGCAGCAGCAGTGTGATGAGATGCATGCTCATCAGCTGGAGTGGGGCACTGGTGGGCCAGGGGCTTCCAGCCTCCGTGCAGGCTTTTGCAGGTGGCAGTAATAGTGGGTGCGGTGGGGCACTGGTGGGTGTGGGGCTGGTGGTCTCCATGTGTGCATTCACACTGGAGGCAATGGCAGCATAGGGCAGGGAGTGGGGCTACTGATCTTCATTTGTGTACTGGTACTAACATTGGTGGTACAGCTGGGTGAATGGAGGCAGGTTGCTCTCATGCTGGCAGCAGTGACACAGTGGGTTGTAGATACGTTCCAGCAGGGAAGGGTAGGCAAGGTCTGCTGGCACACACACACTGGCAAAATGATATGGGGGTGGCCTTGGATGAGTGCATGCCAGCAAAGCGGTACAAAGGATGCTGCAGTGGTGGGAGGGTGCAGGTGGGCTGATGTGCCTTGGCAGAGGCCACTGTGCTGGAGCTATTTGATTGTCAGGCACAGTCAGCCAGCACAGGAGCTATTATGCATGTCCCTGGGAGACATCCCAGTTGGGCATCTGCGGCTGCACTGCAAGCGGGAGACGCCAGCATACAGGGATCACTCAGGTCAGACTGGCCCTGCTCTGTTCAGGTCTGACAGTTTGCCTAAGGCTAAAGTTTCCTAGGGGAGCATGGGACGCCTTTGGGATGGGTATCCCTGGTCATGCTTCACTGCGGACATTGCTGCACCAAACCCTCTGGGCTCCACACTGGCTGGAGCCCTGCCCCTACCACCTCTCTAAGCAACTGTCCCTTCTAGCTTAAGTTTCTGTGGGGGTCGTGTGGTCTCCTGCTGCCAGGATTCTATAAGTCCATGGTGAGAGTATGTCATTCCTTCCCTGCTCAACTCGCCACTACCCCAGGGGTCACTGAGGGCCAGGAACTGACGTATGGTAGCCCCTGCACAGTTTCCAGCTTCCTCCCCCTTAAGCCCAGCATCTGTGTCCTCCCTCTAGCCATTCTCAATACCTTCCTTCTGAAGATCTGCTTAGAGTGTGCCAGTCTTCCTGATGTCCTGGTCCCTCCATGGCAGATGTTCCTTCTGGCTGTGTCTGTTCAGCTATCTTGCATGGAGGATCCTGTTTATTTTGATCTTTGGCTTCTGCATTAGAAATATTTCTCAATTTTCTGATCACTTTTGCCTTTCTCTTCATTATTAAAAGTGGGAAACATAAAAGCTGCCTGGAAGTTCTGAGCTCATGCATAAAGCTTATTGACTTCAAGCTTCAATGTGGGGGAACTGGGTGTACTGTTTCTTGGGAATGATGAATCAGTGCTGTCTTTAGACCTATGGGAGAGGTGCTTCAGCTTTAGATGTCCCAGATATGTCCCATTTCTGGCTTTGCTCTGCTTCATGGGATGATATGTCTAAAGTGCTAAGGAAAAGGGCTCGTCTAGGGATTTCTCTACCCTTTTCTAGACTGTGCTTTGGATTCTTAGAATTCCTGCCCCAACAGCTCCAGACCTGCTTCTAAGATCTGTGTAGGCCTCTTCTTCTGGCCTAGTCTCACAGGAGTCATGTAGGGTGGGCATAGGACTAAGGAAGGCCCTTTGGGGCAGCAGTTTGCATGGGCTTTGGAGAAAGCTTGGGGGTGTGGTCTGTAATATCTGTATACATATGCACAAGGTCTTTCATGTTTTGAACATCCATGGAGTGGAAAGAGAAGGAGGTCTGACTATGGACCACAAGCACTATGTTTTGTTCTAATACTCCTTAGAGTACAAGAATTATGAGTTTCAGCATCTCATTTAGGTAACTACAAAGGAATATTTATCAGGATAGGAAGATAGAACATATTTCATTTAACAGTTTTGGGAATTCACATTAAACTTATAAATATATAGAAATATGGAATGCAGGTCTTTATGTTCTTGCCTTGAGCCTTAGAAATGTTGGTAGTGGGCCTATTCTCATGTTAATATATTTCCTCATAGTTTTGTCAGATTCCATTGAGATGAGTTTTCCAGTATTTTTCCAAGAAAGTAAGGTTCTGGCTGCCAGCTTTTGGGGAATTCAGTGTGGGAAGAAAGCTGGGGATCACTGCAGTCTTCAGATGATCAATTAATCTTCATTTTTTGTTAAGTAACTGCACCCTTCCACAATGGGTGGTGGATATCTGGTGATCTAACATCCAGTGCTTTTATCTTAACCACCTCCTTTAACCTCAGCTCCTGAGGCACCTGGTACTGCCAGTTTGCAAGCCTTTTGAGGGTTTTGCAGTACAAATTGTTTTGGTTCATGTCTATCCCCACTAGTGGTTTAGGATTTGACTCTCTAAGGGCGCTGAGTCATTTACCGATTTTTCATCTGCTTCATCTGTTATTTTCTCCTTATTTTTGTTCATTTCTTTTAAAAATCTATTTACTGTAAGTTAGTAGTATTTCTGGTGAGAGATTAATATGTGCATTAAATCTGCCATCTTATTCTAGAACACAGCTTGTTCTTTTCACTTAGTTAGAACTTGTGAATTCCATTTGATCCCTGCAATAAAAGTTCCATTATGAAGGTTGAGTATTGACTCATGCTTCCTGGACTTAAAGTCTCTGTTACCAAAATAAGATGAATTGTTGAGCTCAGGGATAGTGACACTAGTGCTCAGGTGGTAAGTGCTCTCAGTACTCATAAGTTAAATAGAGGAAATGTCAAGGAAGCTTGGCAGTTGGTTAACAATAGTGTAGAAGGAAGGTGGTAATTTTTGAAAAGTTTCTGCTCTCTCTTTGCCATGTAAAGGCCCAAATGGAAGTGTCAGATTACAATATTTTTCTACTACAGTTGTTTTTTTACATGGCAGAAAGAGTAGAAGTTAGTTTTTGGAAAACTGGAATATAACTTATGAAACTACTGCTAGCTAATCCTTGTAGTACTATGTTAAAAGATAGATGATTGGGTACCTCTATTTTCTGGCTACAGATGCTGAAAAGATAGTGAAAAGAGTAAGGGAGAATAAAAATTGATGTTTTGATAATTTGTTTTTAAATATAGTGTTGTACTGAATCTTCACAAAATCCTATATGACATCTATTCTAAACACCATAGGCTTTAAACCAAGGCTCAGAAGAATGGACTAAGTAGCTAAGTTGAGTAATTTGCAAGACCAAAGCAATACTGGGATTTGAACCCAGCTGTGGATGACTGCAGATCCTTTCTACTGCATATTGCTACCTTCTTGGAATAGATTTGACAGTTGTTGGTAATCATGCTATAAAATTGTTGTAGAGAATGCCCTTTTTTTCTTTCTTTTTTCCTCGCATTTAACAGCTAAGTATTGCTCAATCAAAAGCAGTTGCTCTTACTTTGCTCCTTGAAGAACAGGCAAAGTTGTTGATTTTATACCCATATTAGAGATGAATGACACGTGTTTGAAAACTTCTTTTTAGCTATTCCTCTTGATTTCATATCTTGAGGAATTCATATCTTGAGGAATTCATATCTCTAATTGTAGTTTGAAATGTCTGCTACCAAGTACATTGAATATATACTTGGACCAGACTAACTCCAAACACTGATAATAGAAGGAAATCAGAGGTGTTGACGGGATTCCTGCGTATCTATAAAATATATCTCCTAACTTAGGCAAATGGATAAACATTGATTAAAATCTCTTTTCTATTTTTGCACATTTAATATTAAAAGGAAATATCATTAAGCAAGATTCCAATGTGGATGCTCATGTTAATGATAGCTATATTCCACTTCCAGATTTATTATCTATGTCAAAATTCCAACTTTTTCTCATCATTCCTCAAATATTAGAAATTCTATTCTGCTATTATCTTGGTGGATCAACTTATTTCAGTCTTTATAGTAGGTCTAGCTGAAGATGATTACTCTAATCAGTATTTTTAAGAGATCTCCTTATTGCATTTCCCTTCCATTTTCTGCAAAGATGCATGATTGCCATGCTGAAAACTTTTTGATGCTTCTGTTTATCTTTTAAATGAAGGAGAAATATTCTTTTAGAATGATTATTACTTCCCCAAAGATATGACACTTACGAGTGCTCCTTATCCTCTACTGACTGCCTCTTGCTTACCTTGCTTCTTGTCTACCCTGGACAGGTGACTTGCACCTGAAAGACTGACTTTCTCTTTTGCATCCAAACAGTTGTTAAGCCCATCTTCCTCCCTCTTTTTATACTCATTTATTGAATATCTACCATTTCTTTACTAGGCGTTGGGAAGTGAAGGTAAACAATCCACACTCACTCACAGGCTTCCATAGTTCCACAAAATCATGGATGCCTTAAAGATTTATGTATGCAGGACTTTAGAAACATAAAGGGATGGGGTGGTAGGATCGATTAGGTCTCCCTAGCAGAAACCAATCTAGGAGGTAACATTGAGATACAAACTCTATTTCTTTTTCTCTAGACCACCTTTGCTCCTCTAGCTAAAACATCACATGAGGCTTCATCTTCTTCAGAGAGCCTAAAATCTACCCCTCCGCCCAGGCAAGAATTAGCCCCTCTTTCCTATAGTTTTCAAATGACAAAGTTCATACATTTAATATGGCCTATGTTATACTTATCATTTTTTTTGTTTACATATATGCCTTCTCTACTACTTGGAGATTCTTCAAGGTTTTTTATGCATTTTAAATGTATCTTCTTCTATGTATTGAGTTTTTAAGGCCCTAGTACTTTGTATTTTCAGACACATTTATTGATGATGGCTTTAAATATACATTCAATGAGTGAATGATTGTAAAAAATTCTTAGAGAATACCACTTTCTTATCATTTGCTTGCTACTTTCCAGTTGGTTAATTCAAAATTTTGAAGGTTTTATGTTAAATCATGGATTTAATAGTGTAACTGTACTTTTAAAATGAGAAATTTGTAGATTTTTTTTTAAGTTTTGGAAACAAGACTATTTTTCAGTATTTCAGGACTCTTGTGATTCTATCTGAAGTAGGTTCTGTATACTAAAGCCGCTGTGTGTGTTTGACACTACCTAAGTAGGATATTTTATAAGGTGCATAACTTAGTCTTGTCTTACTTTCTGAGGTCCTGCTGTTACCACTCTTACATTGGCCATCTTTAAAATTAGTTGGATTTTTAAGCTTTGCCTCTTCTAGAAGCTGTTTTTTGTTCTTTTCTTTCTAACATTTTATGCCTTTAGTTCTGATGTTGGCCACCAGGTAGCAACAGTGCTTTGAGTAGCTCAAGTCTCATAAATAGGAAACTGTTGTAGACAGACAAAAAGATGAAGTTCTCTGCATTCAGGAAGGAAAGGAGTAAATGTCCAGAATCCTCAATTTTTAATTCCTCCCTGGCACTGCATCCTCATGTTGTCTATTGCAAATACAAGCATAAATCTATGCATAAGCATAAAAAATGCAAGCATAATTATCAACTGGCCACGAGCAGCCTCCGTGTTCTGCCAATCCATCGTTACTGTGACAATTCACTTCATCTCAGGGCCAGTGAAATACAATGAGATGAGGGGCAGGTGGCAAGGGGCAACATGGATCATGCTAGGAAAGTGTGTGACAACTGCAAACAAGAAGAGACTGAAATAATAAAAAAGGTATAGAGAGAAAGTACTTCTTTCTTTTTATGGACATATCTAAAAAACCCATAATATTTACGAGATTGTTTTTTAACCATGAGAAACACATTTATGCTGATATAGAAAAATCAAATATGTTATTTTAGATTTTTCTTCTTCCTTCATCCTTAGCGATACCTCTGGGTATTCTAGTTGTGCGTGGAGACTGTGATTTGGAGACTTGCCGTATGTACATAGACCGCCTACAGGAGGTGAGTTTATTTAGCCAATTTTTTATTCTCCTCAACTTTCCATTTTTGTAAACAATTACTAGCCATATATATTTGCTTCTGAAATGATGCATTTGGAGAGGAAATGGAAATGTGGTGGCTTTGTCCTTGAAGCATACGCTGTATGTCACCCTCTCCCACCGTCTCTGTTGTTCACTCCTCAGATGGTTGAAATGGGAAAGCATTGACTGGGTTAACTACAGGGTGCTGTTGCCCTGGTGTGTTCCATAACTATAGCTTGGAACTTGTCATCTTACCAGACACATACCTGTATATTTGAGATGTTCAGAATTTCAACAGGAACTGATAAATAATGAAAGAAAACAGTGATATGTAATGTTTTGTGTCTGACACTTAGAGACAGCTAGATTTTGTAAACAAAAAAAATAAATAAAACTTCTACGGGAAAGAAAAATCCTCTACATTTCATAGGAATTTGTCAGAACACAAAAGAATAATCGATTTTTTTTTCTCAATCTGGTCTTGCTTTAGAGAAACAGAAAGGAAGTGACCCCGTATATGGCACTCCCATAAATGCGAACTGCACCAGCAAAGCCAGGAGACCCAAACTCATCATTACAATTGTTGTTGGTTGTTTTTGCAAAAATTTGAGGGGGAGTCTTAACCGTCTCCATTCCACAAATTGCAAAAAGCATAAATGACGATTTCTTTATCATTTTTTTGATGAAAGATATATATTAGAGTCAGTTTTTTTGGGTGTTGCCTAGACATTTGTATTTTTAAAGCTGTTGGGTGGTCTGATACCCCTTGATAAGCAACTCTGTCCCAGACCACATGTTATACATAGGTAAATATTATAAATAAAGTAGATACATACTGTTTAAAATCCCTCTGAGTTGTAACCACTTAGCCCTGAATATTTGATTCTGTTTCTCTTGGTAGAAATAAATTCAGGTGGGAGGCACATAGTGATGTGAAAAATTACTGATTTTGAGAAATAGAAGACAAATATTGAATGCTGATATGGATGAGAGAAAGACGGTCAACAAATTTTACACTTACGGCTTCATTAAGCTATTTTGACTGAGGATAGCTGCTTAAACAAGTTAAAATATATGAATTTTTAGTGACTCAGGTCCAATTCTGTTAATATGTTCCCAAACTTCTAGTATCTCATTTCCCAAAATAATGTTTGTATTTTGATGCAGAATCTCACTCCAGAAACCTGTAATGAAAAAAATGAATCATAATTGGTACCAAACCTTTTTACCTTTTTTTTTAAATTAACACATGTAGAGCTTTGTTAACAAGACTTCACAGTAGAATAATGTTAATACATGATTGATGAATTGACGTTGTTAAAAACCAACTTAACTAACTTAATAGCATGCTTATTGCACCAATATTCAACTAAAAGCAGGATTTTTAAAAAAGAGGCAACTCAACAGATAAAGAGGAAAAGTTTTTAAAACTAATGGAAAGTAATGTGATGAAACCCTGTGGGAAACAGATGTAAGGACAAAGGTACCCAGGATTGCTGACATCTGTAAATAGAATCACTACACTCATTAGCAAGGAAGCCTAGGAGGCATGACAATGGTGACAAGTTCGTTATAAAACTTTACGAAAGGAGTCAGGCTTTCACAATCTGCCAGTAAAACCTCATTAATTTCAACCCTGTTAATTTGCACTTTGTGATAATGTGGAGGTGGTTGGTGATTTTCTCCTTGTAGTCTATTAAAACCCCTATTTGCTAAGCGACTTATCAGTATAAACAGTTACCATGACAGTACGTATCTGGTCTAAGGTAAAGAAAAGCTTTCTAAGTGTTTAAAGGGATTTCCAAAACCTTCTTCACAAGCCAAAAGTTTATATGCACATTAAATATAATCCCCATTTATTAGAACAAAATTGCCTGTCTTTTACTTCTGGTCTCCTCTATAGGAGATTGAAATAATAATATATCACTTACCTCTAAACGCTACGTAGGACTTATAGGCTTCAACAGCTTAATGACCTTCTCTCAGTCCAACTTGGTTTGCTTTTATTATTTCTGGCATTACCTTCTTTATTTAACCTTTATGAATTTGGGTGTGTTAGATACTTTCCAGATGAGCATAGTAATATTAAATTGGGAGTTCAGCTGAGATCGAGTTGTGGGGCAGCTTGTTCAAACTAATTTTAAGGTATGGATTTTTTTTTTTTTCATTTTCTCATTAGGACCTACAGTCAGTTTCTTCTGGCTCCCAGAGAGTTCATTACCAGGTAACAAATAATTGACTCTCCTTGTTTCTTACCTTCTGGCCAAATGAAGTCCATCTTTCAATTAATGTCTCATTTTGATTTAGAGTTCACATCTTCCCTAGGGATAGAGTTCATTCTAAGAACCTAGTGAAAATGGTATTCTGATTCTTTTGCATTTTCCTGATTTTGGACCACCCTAGTCTAGCACAAATTTAGACTGTGGATTTTCTCCTAGATCATTTAGAAAAGATTATAAAATTGAGTGCTTTCAGTAACAAATACCAGAAAACTCAGCTGAAACTAGCTTAGCAGGGAAAGGGTCTCTTGGTTGACATAAGCAAAAAGTCCAGATCAAGGTGGATTTCTCATCCCATTTGGTCATGGCTCACACTCCACTTTCCTGCTGGTCCTTCTGCTTTGTTCTCCTCATCCTGTCAATTTTACCTCTGGGCTAGATGACTTTGTGGTCCAAGATGACTGCCATTAGCAACCAGGACTGTTTTTTTCCGTCACCTCCAGAAAAAGAGAATTCCCTGCTTCCTACAACCATCAAGCAACAGTTTTAAAATGTAATCTGAGTGGTTCATCTCGGGTCTTTTGGACAATCTAGTAAACCCAGTCTGCCTCTCTCTATGGCCCATATAAAGTCTGTAGGAGAACACTCAGTTATTCTTTATCCCAGCAGAGTTTGGGGGTGCAGTTTCTTTCCAACTTCCTCATCCCGCTTGTGATGCACAGATCTCTTCAGCCATCCTCTTACCCATTAGATTTCTCAGACATGATGTAGACCCTAGTACACAGTATTACTCCTGACTGCAAGGAACCCAAACGAAGCTCTTTGACTGGTCTCATTAAAGCCCTTTTATCTGAGAGGCTCCTTACCCTGCCCTGTTAAGAGGAAAGATACGTGGGAATCACAGCATGCCAATTCTCTCCAAATAAATCTCTTCAAACCCTTTATACTTCCATGTGGGGAGGAATATAACTATGCCTAAATTTATAAATGTGTAAATCCTGGTTTAGCACTTCACTTTGGATTTTTGTGTCTATTTTCCTATGCCTGAAATTTCCAATTTAACATCCTTTAACATAAATAGAAAACACAACAATTTAAAGAAAAACCTATACCTTATAGCCTTCTAGGTATTCCCCCTACCAATGATACCCTCTGCCCTTGGCTGAAGCAGCATATCTTCAGGCTTAATGACAGGAATGGCCTTTGTGTTCTTATTTGTATATTTATTTCTCAGACAACGTATTCCACAATTCCAGAGTTCTTTCTTCCATCTGTCTGGCCTTGAAAGGAAGAAAAGTCACTTAGGATATGTTTACATTAAAAACAAAACAAAGTGAACTTCTTCTAGACTGTTTTTACCAACCACTAGAAGACAAATTTCCACCTAATTTTTTAGATAGAGCACAACTTTCATCAGAGTGACTATTTGCATATTTACCCAGAGCTACTATCTAGGTGTAAATTTTATTTTAAAAAGCATAGTGCTTTCACAATAGCAAAGACATGGAATCAACCCAAATGCCCATCAACGATAGACTGGATAAAGAAAATGTGGTACATATACACCATGGAATACTATGCAGCCATAAAAAGGAATGAGATCATGTTCTTTGCACTGACATGGATGGAGCTGGAAGCCATTATCCTCAACAAACTTATGCAAGAACAGACAACCAAACACCACATGTTGTCACTTATAAGTGGTAGATAAACAATGAGAACACATGGACACAGAGGGGGGAACAACACACACTAGGGCCTGTTGTAAGGGTGGGAGGAAGGAGAGCATTAGGAATAATAGCTAATACATGCTGGGTTTAATACCTACGGTATGGGTTGATGGGTGCAGCAAACCACCATGGCACACGTTTACCTATGTAACAAACCTGCACATCCTGCACATGTACCCAATAACTTAAAATAAAAATTAAAACAAAAAAAGCATAGTGCTTTTAAAGGTAAGAGCTGATCTCTAACAATTGGCAGTAGTAGTTATAAGACTATGAGGATATTGTCTTTAAGAGTTTATACTTTTTCCTCTTGGACATTTTGAACCTTTAGAACTTCATCAAAGTATGTTAGATTTATCCTAGCTAGGTTTACGAAACTACTTTTATTTATTATTCCTGGCTTATATGATGTAGTCATTTTTGGTGTGAGAGTTAAAATTGTGGGCATTTTGTAGCATATTTTTTATGCCCTATCTGTAACTATTCATGGAGATCAATGGATGGATAAGATACTACAATATGAGTGAGTTATGTATTGCGTGTATTGTTTGATAATAACACTCAGAAGGATTAATGATATTTTTCTATGTCAAAATATTACGGCATTATTTTGTTTACTTATAGTCAAGTCAAATCTTGGTGTCAAAACTGCTGCATTATAAATGCCACATCAAAAGGTTTTGTGCGCTGAACATCTAGGATAACGAATGCAGTGATCAGGGATGAGTGTCAGGAGTGTCATCTTTTCCCATATCCTTCCTTAGGACAATGAAGGAGCGAGCAGAGTGATAAAAAGCAGGGGCTTTGAGCATGAAGGAATGGTTGGAACAAAAAAGATCCAAGAAGCCCAGAATTTGCTCATTAAACAGGAAAGAAAAAGAGACTGTGTTAGAATTAACGTGGCCAGAGCATAGGGAGAATCTAATGAGAAATTTCCTGAGCAGGGCAAGGAGAGCTGGTTGAAGCACGAAGCTGGGAGAGATAAACTTTCATGTTTGGGTAAGATCATCAAAGGAGGAATGAGTTGGAGGCATAGGAAATAGAGTTCTGTGTTAGCTGTATTAGTTTTGATATGCCTATTAGATCCAAGAGGGTTGGTGAGTAGGCAGTTGGGTATATGAATAGTAAACCTCATTGAAAAAATTCAGGCCCAGAGATAGAAATTTTGGAGTCATCAGCAAATGGATGGATGGTGCTTAAAACTACAAGGCTGGAGGAGATCACTTAGGGAGGAGTTCACTTAAAGAGGAGGGCCCAATGTTCTATCTATGTTTATTCATGAGTCAGGAAGAGTGCAGGTTCAAGACAGCAATCGGTCAAGAAGAATCATGGAAACTGAGATGAGCAGCAGGGAAGCTGGAAATCAAGGAGAAGGTGGTATCACGAAAGCCAAGAGTGAAATGTATTTCAGAGAGGAAGGAATAATGGACAGTGTCAAATGCCACTGAGAGGCTGAAAAGATATGGATTGATTTCTATATTTTTTTTTCTAGGTGTGTGTATTATAAAACACATGGGATATAGATGCTATTAATTTTTATGTAGAAAGTGACTGGCAGGAAATTTAATACTAAATCTTTCATTTCTTAGTGCAGAAACTGATTATATCGGAATTCCCTAGTTTGTCCTGGTGGGAGTAAGGAGTGTTACAGGTGAAAAAGAAACATGAACGACAAAATGCCTTAAATGCCTTTTAATGAAATTTCTTGTCTATGAGATGGCATTAAATATGCTTGGAGGATTAACTGTGAAGAGAAAAAATTAATACCAGTATGTTTGAAAACTTGAGAAATTCCTGTCAGCTCACTAATTTGCAGCTAGGATTTTAGCTGACTGTTTTCTAAGACCAGAAAAATCTCAAGAGAAAAGTGGCATTTAGAAAGGTGTACACATGCCCAAGACACCTTATTAGTGAGACATATAGCAGTTTCTTGCCACTTAAGCATTTCATTGCTTTGGTTGCTTCCTTGTCCAAATGCGTAGTGAATTGCCAACAAAGCACTGAAGCTCAAAAATGACACCTCATGTTAACCTAACAAGGTATTATGGGTTATACAAGAATGTGTTAGATATTTATAGCCTGCTGAAAATTCCTGCCTACACCATCTCTGAGGTCAAAATTCAAAGGCCCCTCCATCCTAATAGCATCGATGTAACCCAAAACTAATAACGTTTTACAAGCAAAATGTATTGCACTTGCAGATTTAGTATATTCTTGAGGTTGCCAAATGAACAATAATTAACATGAGAATTGGACTCCACCTGCTTATTTGATAAGGATGCTTTCTGAGGCCACCTACTTTGAGATAATTCCTTCTCTGCTTTCTCCCTCGAAATCATGATATCCCTTCTTAACCCGAAATCACAAAGGTACTAAGGAATAGAGGCAGATATGCCTTTCTAGTGATTTCCAGCTGGGAAGAATTTGCTTCCTGTGGGGGACATTTGGCAAGGTCTGAAGACTTTGAAATCTATTGTATAAAGGCCAAGGATGCTGTTAAACATCTTATTGTGTGCACAGAGAAGCCTGCTACCATGAAGAATTATCCAGCCCCAAATGTCAATAGTGTAGAGCTTGAGGAACCCTGAGTCACTCTGACGGTTCTCAGTACATAAATGAGAACCCCAGATAGGTATAAGACCTAGATGAGGAAACGGAAAGGAGAAATAAAGAAGAGGAACAAAAGAAAAAATAGGGATGGAGAATAGAAGGAGGCATTTATAGATGTAGTAGGGTAGAATAAAGAGAGAACTAGGAGCAATTAGAGGGTTTTTTTTGTAGACACCCTGGGTTTCCCCATTTCCCCAGGGTGATGCTTCATGGGGCATTAAATGGTAGGAATTATAACTTGAGATTTTAGTGAATACCATAGGATTCATCTGTAGGTGCAAAAATAGATTCAGCCAGGTGATTACTTTCTCTAAGAATTAATTCATTTAAAAATAGTACCAGAATGGTTGGAATATCTAAAAATAGAGAAAACATTATTGAAAAGCCTTTTCATTCTTCAGGGTGGTACAGATGTCTTTCACTTTCATAAGAAAAAAAAAAAACCTCTTGGTCAGATCGGAGTCTACATTAGTTGTTCCTCCTCTGATCTCCTTTGTTCCTACATGCCTGCTCTTCTGGAGGACCAGTCTGTGTTGTATTCCATCAAAGTTGTGTCTAGTTCTAGGCAAACAGCATTTTCCTATAAATATTTCATTCATCCCCTTTCTCTTTATTCTGGCTGTCCTTATTTATCTCTCTCCTTTCTCTGAAATCTCTTTGTCCTCCATTTGTTTTCTGGAGTCTAGAAGAGTCCTTCAATAGATAGAGTGAAACAAGATTTAGAGAGTCTTCCTGGGAATTGATTTATCTTGTCTGAGAGAGAAGAACAGTACCAGCTAGAAGCTTTGGAGAACGCCATTCCTTTGGACTAGATTGAAGCTATCAGAAATGGGTCAAATGAGGGATTAAATAAGACTTGCCTAGGGTCAGGTCTGTTGTCTGTTATGGGTGAAGACAGTACTGGAGTTGTCATTATTGCTAGTGGAGAACTTTCTCACACAAAGGGACTCTTGAAAACATTAGAATATTGCTTATTTCTATCTTCTACCCCACTGTCACTATTTCTTCATCTTCCAAATCTGGGTTGAAGAATGGCCATGCCATTTCTGTATTCCTCCACTGTAGGAGTCATGGGTGGTAAAATAGGTTCGAGATGAAGGGGTTTTAAGATATTAAAATAAATAGTAGCAAGTCTATTTGGGGCTGTAGTTAGACGGAGACACATACATACATATTTGTATGCAACATTATGTTAAAAAAATGGATAGATGGCTTATGTGTGGGAGATGTTGGGGCAGACAGATGAGAAGTTTGAATGGGTAACGAGAGAAATTTAAAAGTAAGGTAATTATTGATTGGCCATTATTAAATGAAGCAGGGATTTCCAAGCCGTAGAACTTTTGTTTTGTTTCTGTTTATGTCTTTTCTCAATTTTATGAAAGAAAAAGAATTTCATTCATATTGAAGGCGTAGTTCAACACTAGGTGAATATTGCTTAATTGGAAAACTTACTAGTGTGTGATGGGGCTGCTGTGCCTTCATTAAATTATGTGTGCATCAGCTATGAACAATTGCATGTAAATTAAGGGTAACTTTGGCATATGCATGCCAAATAGTGGTTCAGATGATTTTCTCATCAATTTTATATAATTTATGCCAGTTGGCTTTCAGAAATATATATATATGAGGAATGTCAGTTTTGTGTTTGTGCATGTGCCTATATTTTTAGCACAAGAAACATATTTTCCATTAACATATATCATAAGAGAAGATTCACATATCAGGGATTTTTGAAATGAGCAGTTTTTACTAATATTATTCATTTAAGGAGCATGTAATTTTAGAAGATTATTATATTTAAAATAGAAAGGATCATGGTATATCTAAGGTTATATCATTTGGCCTACATTACAGAGCAATGACAGTTGCATTCATCTAAATCACACCATTTATATGAATAAAAATAACAGATCCAAAATGGGCAAGTCAAGTATCTTATCTCTTTGATGAATCATTGATTTGATCATGCAATTTGAGAGGACTGGGGAGACTAGAGACCCTAAATTACCATTGAAAGCTATGGATGTGATGGTTAGAGGCACAGCTCAGGGAAATATAGCTACATTCATACAATCATATTTCTTCAGTATCTACTGTCAGGTGCTTTCGAAAGACTCATATTTTTAAGATTGTATTTTTTTTCTCTCTATTGGAAAATAGGTCACTGTACATTTATTTAATGTGCAGCATTAACAAATCAAACATACTCTGACCATTTGTGTTCTTGTGTAGTGATGAGAACATTGCCAGGTCCAACCTAGAGCTTCCATGAAGCTAAGGTCTGTCCTGGAACCAATATTCACCCCCTTTCAAGGAGCCGTTTGTTTTTCTTACTTCCTGTTTCCTTCAAGTCTAATTCACAGTCCACATTGCACTGCTTTTCACCCTTCTGCAGAGACCAGAGGATGCCCTTGAAACCAGGAATCCTTAACGTCAGGGCTACCCACTCAACCAGTCTTCCAGGCCCTCTGAGAACAGAGAAAGTGTTTACCTGATGTGAGCTGTATGGATTAGTAACGAGAGTTTCTTTAAACACGAATTAGATATAATTCAGTAAAACCTCTCTATTAACATCACTATCACTCACTTACACTCTGATTATTATTATTTTTTTTAGTACGAGAGAGGTGTGTAGATAGGCATGATGCAGGAATTATTTGTACCCTGTGTACGTAAGAACCTATTCATCTGTGTGGTCATGATAGGTTAAGAATGTGTGAGCATAAGAAGTTTACGGACTATTGCAGTAAATTGTGAATTCCTGTCTGATATTCTGCTTCTCTTTATTCCTGCTCCATTTTTAACCCATACAATATGCATTTCTCTCTCATATCAAGGTCCTCATGGTATATCTCTTGACTTTTATAAGCTATGTGTGTTCTTCAATCTGCCAGGTTTTATAATCTTGGTTTACCTTAGTTTTGATATTTGTACATAATTCTAGACTTCTGCTTGGTTTTTAACTGTCCACCCAATGTAGACCTTTATGGTGTGCATTTTTGTTTTCCCACATTTATACAAAGTTACACACATAGACATACATGAATACATATGTGGGGATTGTTGCTTAAAAATACACAAATGTAGCTGGGCACAGTGGCTCATGCCTCTAATCTCAGCACTTTGGGAGGCCATCATGGGCAGATCGCTTGAGCCCAGCAGTTTGAGACCAGCCTGGGTAACATGGCGAAACCCCATCTGTACAAAAAACAACCGCAAAATCAGCCGGGCTCTGTAGCATGTGCCTGTAGTCCCAGCTACTTGGGCAGCTGAGGTGGGAGGATTGTTTGAGTCCAGGAGGCAGAGGTTGCTGTGAGCTGAGATTGCACCACTGCACTCCCACCTGGGTGACAGGGTGGGACCCTGTCTCAATAAAAATAAAAATTATAATAAAAATAAAAATGTATTTACAATTTGCATGTGCACACTATACATATTATATCACAATTTATTTTTAACGGTTATGTACCATGGAAATTACATCTTGCTAATAGGTGAAACTCTATTTCAGTCTTTAAAAATTATTACTCTATTGCATGGTATATA
The DNA here is from genome assembly GCF_028878055.3 of Symphalangus syndactylus. Classification (NCBI taxonomy): domain Eukaryota; kingdom Metazoa; phylum Chordata; class Mammalia; order Primates; family Hylobatidae; genus Symphalangus; species Symphalangus syndactylus. The sequence continues at coordinate 127,455,572 of NC_072428.2, read as the reverse complement.
TTTAACCCTGTTTCTATGGATAGACATTTTTAGGTTGTGTAGTATTGTTACCATTGTTTGCAAACAATGTTGCAATAAACTTTATGGTACTTCAAAAATAAAATCATAACAGAAATGAAAACCATGTCACATGCTAAAAACATATTAAGATTGGCTGTGTTTGTGTGAAGTTTATAAGTTACATAACGCATACAGCAAAGTTACCCAAAATCTGTAATTGGGTTTTTATTCACATGGTTGTAGTCTTGGTTCCTGTGTCTGGGTTGGGGTTGCCTATCGTTCCCACTGATTACCATATTTCTGTGGAATTCTTAGGCAGCAGGGAACGCAGTGGTGGGAAGTGGGAAGACAGCAAGACTGCAGAATGTGTGGGGGCAGGAACTCTGAGCTACCAGGAGCAAACTGTCTGGTAAGAAAGAGGAAGCTTAGTTTGACATCTGTGGAAGATCCTTGACTAGAGTAGAATGAGGTCTTCATAGCCATTTAGATCATTCTAGGTTTGCTTTCTTCCTGCTTTTGTTTGAGATGAGTCTAGAAAATTCTGAGCTCTCAAACTTGATCTATACCAAACCTCACTCTTCCTACAAAACCTGAAATCATAATTCCTCTAGAAGCTGTAAAACCCTGTGCGTAAGGTCATGAGCTCTGAAGTAAAAGAAGTCTGTACTCTCCACCACTGAATAGCTTGGGGCGTCTGGGTAGTTTACTTAAATTCTCTCCACTGCAGTTCTTTATTGTGGTCAGCTCTTAGATGCAGGAGAAGAGGTTCAGGAAGAATAGTGGGGAGGATTGCAGGAGAGGTAGGTAGGAGCTAGATTATGCAGCCTTCTTAATAACAGAATGAAAAAAGCCTGCACATACATGGATGATTATGGGTTAAAATTAACCTATTATTGAGACTGTAACCTAATATTTCTAAATTATCTCTATGGCAGTGTCCAGGTAACCCTAAAACTAAGGGAGATGATTATGTGAGACTTGAACGCTCCAATTGTGAATTCTGATAGTAACATATATGGCTGAGAGAAATTTTATCAAGTATAAAATATTCAGTAGATGAAATAAAAAATGGAATAGTCTAAGCTTTATTTAATCTATAGCCACCATTAATACAGAAGTAGAGCCATGTTTATGGGAAATTCTCAGAAGCAAAAAATGAGCATACCGTAAAAAGAAAAAAAAAAAGGAAAATTACCATCACCAAAATGTGGTTCAGTGATTTTTTGACAGCTTGTCCAGATTAGTGTTTCTTATCCTTCACTGCCAGACAGTGGAGATGAGTCAGGGCAGAAGCTGTAGGTGGAAGACTAAGAGTAGGAAGGAATGAAGGAGAGCCAGAGTCAAGAGCTACCTGTTCTGCTTGACGTCGTGACAGCTGGTGTCTATGAAACTGGGTTGGATGACTCAGGATTGTATCTACTGGCACTTCTTGGCCATACATCAGTACCAGGACTATTTGAAAACTACTGCTCCAGAACAAAGGTTTTTAGCCCCAAATTTGAGACTTTGAAAGGAAAGGGCTTTCTTAAATGTGAACTGAGCCTTCCATTTGCTTTGCCAACAATGAATTTCTTCTGCTGTCTTCTATTTCTTTTTTTTTTAATTACCAAGCTCTGATTCTTTTGGCAGCTGGCTCAAAATCCTTCTTCCAAAATTGGTGGCTGTTGGCAGCAGCCAGGAAATAAATTGAAATCATAATTAAAATAGTCGTCCCTTGGGAAAAGAAGTTGAAACTTGGTAAATCAGACTTACAGTAACTCCAAGAATTGGAGCCAGAAAGAAAGCATGCAGAGCACCTAAACTGGTTCCTAGTGTAGTGGCCACCCTTTAAAGACATGGTCCATGCTTCGTTTTTTGTGACCTTCCAGTCACATGCCTTGCATTTCATTGGCTTTAATAAATACACATTAAAAAGGCTGATCACAATTGTATCACAGGAAAAAGAATAATGTATAGTTTTGTGACAACTGACAGCCCAAATCAGCAAGTGACAAGTTAATTTTGGTGAAACTAAGGAAATAGCAAGTAGGCAGTTACTATTGAATGGGGAAGGGAGACATCAGTGAAATAAAATGTTCTGAAATGTATGCCTGTTGGTGATAGAAGACATTCAGCCTTGAAGACAATATCCTGTATTTAAGACAATTATATAACATCTAATATTGTGAACAGAGGCCCTGGATTGCTGATTAAGACAAGCCCTATAAGCACCAGACCAACAAATGGCATGATTTCAGCCTTTGTTTAAAGCCACTTTGTTTTGTGTTCACTCATACAAATTTGTCCTATTTCCTTCTTTTCTCTAAAACTCAGAATCTGAGTGCAAATGTATTTATGGATAAATAGTGTTGTGTTAGGGGTAGCACCATCTAAATGATCTGGTCTGAAATGTGGCCTGTGTCCCATGAGACCCTCATGTGACAGGGCAGAATTGTTTTAGGTAAAATAATGTCTCAGCTGCCTAGCATGAGATATAATTATCTCTCGGATAATTATATCTGCACATAAACATGTTTCAGCCAATGGGTTAAGCACTTTATGTGTTATTAATTCCTCAAAAGAACGCTTTATGATAGATATTATTGTAGCCATTTTAAAATGAGGTATTCAAGGAACTGGATAAGAAACTATCCTAAACTCTTACAGCGAGTAGCGGGTAGGGCGCCAGGATTGTCGTGCCTCTCAAAGCTGGTGCGCTTCCTATCAGCCTTCCGCCGCCTCTGGGCTTGCTGCTTAATTGGGACTGGATCCCATACAATCTCTCGCCTTGTTATTCCATCTCATTCATCAGATCTGTCTCCCCTACAATATTTTAACACCTCAAGGACAGGAACATTTTTTGGCATCTCAATTCTTAGCTTGTCTGTGATAATGATGATCACATCCTACAAAAATTTCAGTTTTGCGAAGCAGACTTTCTCACTATCTTTTTGCTCTGTTTTTCAACTCAAGTGAAATCCAGCATCCACCACCGCCACCTCAACCACCACCAACTTTTCTGTCCCTAGCCTGCTCTTTACCTCCTATTCTCTCTCGGATCTTTGAGATATATTTTCAGCACCCATTTATGCTTCGTACCTGGATTTTCTTGTTTCTTATTTTACCGATTATTGGCATATTTTGTGGGTATATTTTGCATCTTGTCAGTCTGCTATGTTGGAATATTATTTTAACATTGACTTAAAAAAAATCTCCAATTTTTTGTGTCCCAATGTAGGTGAAGCATTTTCATCTGCTTAGATATGTACATGGACTAGATTCAAGGGCAATTTTTTTTTTTGAGACTTGACGCTTTTGTACATTTTATATATGTAGAATTTTTAAATAAGTAGTTTAGTTGCATTATGAATCTACCCAGATAGTAATTACAGTTTTTCGTTGGAATTTAAATGACTTTTAACATAGGACCTATTATGTGAGTAGCTGTTTCTTTAAGAACTCACTTTTTTTTTAACTGAACAAGGTGGAAAGAGCTTCACAAAAGTTGGAAGAGGATGCAAATCTATTTCAGGGAAGCATTTCAGAGAAGTTAGAACTCTACTTTTGCTTTTCTAACAACTCCCAAAATTGCAGTTTAATCTTCAGGTCACCAGGAAAGTATCCAATTATTAAAATCAGATTCCTGTGCCTTTAATTAATGATGTATTATTTAACTTCAATTATTAATACCATACAATGGTAAATATAAATACATTTTTCCTTTGTTTATAGAAATGAACATAAGTAGAAGAACTTAAGGCACTGAAAACAAACACTTGGGAGAGACTATGGATGGAAATAAGCAAAAAGTTGAGTCCTTCCATGTAAAAGTTGACCTGGTTTCAGTCTGCTACTAGGAGAATAGCCACAAGCTCAGAGAGCTTTTGTTGTTTAGTGTTTTGGTATTACAATTACCAGTAACTTTGCATCGGTGATTCCTATTCTCATAAGGCATTTTACTGATCAGAATCTTCTTATTTTGTTGAATTCTCTCTGACATAAATTTTTGATTCTTTAAGTTAATAGCTTTTTTAGCATCTTGGAAATCTCAGATCACTTTGATAATCTAGAAAGAAGTGGTTTTTCTGTCTAGGAAAATGAACATACACATAGACGTACCAAATCTAGCATACAATTTTGGAGAGTTCAAGAATTGTTGAACCTACTTGAGGACCCATTAAAGTATTTTAAAGAGCTTTATGGTGACCAGTGTGTTTTCACCAAACAAAATCGTAATGTTATCTTTAGACAAAACCTCTTTAAGAACATGGAGTTATATCAGATGTTTCTGTAGATCAAACATTTTTGCAATTTCCATCCATGGATCAAAATGTAGAGTAAATAAGTGAACAAAAGCAAACTACATTAAAAAAGTCAGGCGTGGGCATAAAACTCTCCAGACACACAGCCACCTGCACATAAAAAGATATATACCATCTATATTTCCTTACCAACCTGTGGTAGTCATGTTGCTGAGGCAGTGCCTCAATCTAGATTTTACTAACCTAGACTAAATAACATCCAATTTTCTGTAATCAGAATAGCCTAGAGATAGTGTGATGGATCCTTAGGTTTTTAAAATGGTAAATCAAGCATTCCTGTGTTCTTTCCCTTGATTTTTACCTACAGAAATTAGGATATGTTTTTATTGTGTCCTCTGCAGCATATTCAACATCAAAAGGCGGAAAGTGTCCTTGATGTTTTAGTCCCTTTATTCATAGAGAAGATAATCCTGTTTCTGTTTAATCTCTTTATTTATTAGCTTTCATAGTTGCCACTAAATATTTTGAATCACTTCCAAATTTCTTGTTCTATAATTACATTTGTCACCCAACTGAGAGATGTCAGTAGCTTTATCTGTTTTTCAAAAATGCATTAAGTACCTTAAGTTCCTTTAAAACAAGTTGTCACATGTGTCAAAATATAATTCTCAAAATGTTACACATAATTCTCGTATAAATAGTTACTAAGCACATGTCAAGATTTCACTTAGCTCAACAATCAGGATGAAAATCTAGTTCAAAAAAGAGGAACATATATACACATGTACAAGTGTATATATATTAGTGTATATATAATATAGAATATATACTTATATATTATATAATATATACATATAATATATGTATATATTCTATATTATATATAGAATATAAAATATATTTATATATATATTTTATATTTTATATATATTTATATACAGAATATATATAAAATATATAATATAATGTATATATGCACACATGTATATATGATATATACGATATATATACAATATATGTATATATAATATATACATGTATATATAATATATATACATATGTAGAGAGAGCAAGAGACTATATGTAACATATTTTTTCTCTATTATATAGTATCTCTGTATCCATAGCTATATGGATATATTTATAAATATAAATTATATACCTATTTTATATTTATAAATATAGATTTTGGTGGCATTCCTGAATGAGACCAGTTTTTCCTCTATCAATTATTTAATTCACAGAATTCATTTAGAGTAAAACTCCATACACTGAAGGTTTCTAGTTTACTAAGATGCATCCCTTTTGTTCGGTAACTTTAGGTTCTTTCACATACATCCTCAGACCTATCTGAAAGGCTTGTTAAAACACATTGCTGGGTTCCACCCATAGTGCTTCTGCAGACCTGGGGTGGGCCCTGGAAATTTGTGTTTCTGACAAGTTTCTAGCTGATGCACACTTTGAGAACAAGTGATTTAAGCCCAGGCTTTATTTGAGGATCAAGTAGGGCAGCAGGGAGTGTTGATTAACTCCCAAGAAAGTCAGTACAACCTCTGATTGGGTCCTTATTACTTCTTCTATGTTATTCCTGTTTTATTCTCCTGTCCCCTCTGTACACACGAGATCATCCACACCTGCGGCTTCAGCCGCCAAGTCTTTATTGCTGTCTGCACAGCCGCGCCCCAGTGCTGCTCCCTACATTTGAACATTTCAAATCCCTAATAAGGGCCAGACTCCCAGTGTCTTCCCCACAGAGACCTGGCCTCCCTCATTTGTCCCATTTCTGTCAGTGATTTCAATTCCACTGCAAACCAGGGCTAGAATGCTCCAAATCACATGTTGTAAACTGGAAAGTGCTCTCCTCCCTCCCCAGTTATCATTGGCCGGCTTCTCTTAGTAGAGAAAATGTTTAATTTTTAAAAGTTTGGAATCTTAAAGAGAAAATCCTTTCAGTTTTCAATCTGCCAGTTCTCTCTTCTGTTTCGTGGATGTAGCCTTAATTCTTTATAATAAATAAAAGCTTCTGAGACTTCAAGGAAGTTTGGGAACTGAGAATTGTGGTAAATCAGGGAAGCAAGCTAGTCCTGGCAATCTCTTGGAAGGGCAGCTTTGGAAGGCTGGGAGGTCAGAGGCCAGACTTCTAGAGGTCATGTCTGAGGTGTGTAAGTGAGACTTGGAGCAGGAGATAATAAACATAAGCTTCAGGAGTTTGGAAGGGCAAGAAAGGAGAGTTTAAGAAGATTATCAAAAGATATATCCACTTCAGTTTCAGCTACTCGGGAGGCTGAGGCTGGAGGATCACCTGGGCCCAGGAAACTGAGGCTGTGGTGAGCCATGATCACACCACTGCACTCCAGCCTGGAAGACAGAGTGAGACCCTGTCTCAAAAAATCAAATATAAATGAAATAAAAATTAACAAAATAGATGTAACAAGATGAGCTGAGGGGAATTTATTTTGGAAGAGAGGGAACTATTGAGAGCAGAAGAATTAATGAGTGGATTTTAATAATGCTACAGAAATAAAGTTCAAAGGAGAAAGAAAGATAGTCCAGAGTCTAAATTAAGTGATTGGCTTTGGAGAGAAGAGAACTATTTTTATCCAAACCCAGAGGAAAGAATGATGGCAGTTATGTCAGGCAGACTTGATGTTAAATAGGAGAGGGGAAATTGGGAGGTCATAGAAGTGAGACGCCTAGAAAATGCTCAGGTGAATGAGCACATTGCTGTCTGGATGAGTGTTGGACAGAGTGATTTTGTCATGGGTTAACCTGGCACTACTTTTCTTCCTTGTCTACTCCTCTGTAATTGGGTTCAGTGGAGAAGGCTGAGGTTAGAGATGACCTCAATATGTGAGGTTGATTTTCGTTGTTTCCATGTATATGAACAGTCCCTGTGTATGGATGGCTGCTGCTTTTTCTCACGTACCATATGTCCCATGTGGCCAGTAGATAACGTTTGATACATTCCCATTCTGTGCCAGTGCCCTAGACCTATGTGTCAATGACAGCCAGCTGTCACTCATTCCTTGGCTTCACAAAGGGAAATAAAGAAATTCTCATAAGGAAGTAAATGTCCTAAATTAGATTATTTATGTTTAATGGAATAATTGAAAATATTTAATGGAATAATTGAAAACCTCCTGGTAATTTTATGAGGGAGTCATTTTCAAAAGTTCTATGTGAAAGAATTTCAAAGCAGAGCCCTTCTATCTGTTCCTAGAGAAAAAAAAATTGTGATTTGCTCTTCTCACCAGTGCTTTGTGTAGGAAAGGATGGCAGAATGCTGAGTGAGGGAAGCCCATCAGGTTATTGAAATGCAGCCACGAGAATGTGTGTGTCTCTTTCCAGGACCACGAAACCTCCTTCCCCAGGGCTCTCTCAGCACAGAGGCTTTCCCCTCGGTGGTGCTTCCTAGATGGTGAGTTCTGCATTTCTTGCGGGTATTGTGGGAGTTGGGGAACTTGAAGAGCAAGGCATCAATTGATAGGGTGGGCTCTAGTTTTCCAAAAGATTATTCAGAAAGCCTTCATGTGACTCCACATGGCTGGTATTGGCCTGCGGAACAATGTGAGCCTGCTGATATTGCACTGTCCTTTCCTGAAGTCATTTCCCTCAATACAGCTTGGTTAACTCTGGCTGAACTCAGCATCAAGTTGCTCACGCTGATGTTTTCATCAGCCCTCTTTTCTTAAAGCTTGACCGCCTTCCTTAAATTAATTCAGACCGGTAGCTGCATTCTATATGCATAGGATGGATACTAATTTCTATGTTATTTGCATCTTATGGGACATTCATATTATTTTTATGAGACCATTATTGCAGTATGATGTATACATTTCTGGAAAAAGGTGGAAAAATTCAGTTGCATTCAAATCTGCTCAGATTAGCATGACATATTGCATGCATAATAGGTTAGTTATCTTACGATTGTTTAATGATTCCATTTTTTATCTCAAATATCTCTCTCCTAGATGCTGCCTAATACTACATTTCTATCCAATTACCCATATTGCAGTACCTTCTCACCTCTGTATATTCATGCTTACATACTACCGAATGTATCTACTACCCATTCTCTCTTTTGTTCATATGGATACATGATTTTCATTGTAGACCCCTTTTTTGTTTATCTAGGTGAGCATCCGAGAGGATATAAACGTGAATATGAGTATGACAGGATTTGTGAGTGTATGAGCAAGCATTAGGATGGCAGCAGCAGAGATCTATTAAGATTTAAGGACTGTCCAGTAGCCTAGCATGACTGGAATGTAAGGGTTTTAACTGGCATAGTGGAAGAGAAGGTTATAACTTTGGTGCCAGATCACAGGACACTTTGAATGCCATATGCATATTTTTCTAGTGTTATGAAGATGGGCACTTGTGTCTATATGAGATCTAACCCACATAAATCATGATGTAGGTTTTTGTTAATGTCTCATCAGTTGCCTCGGAGAACTTTCCTCCAGCTTCTTTATTCCATGGCAATGAGAAACATAATAATTTGTCATTCCTGAATTTGCAGAGGAACAACTTATATTTCAGAAAATTATGAAAGTATTTATGTTGTTATGTTCCATCTAAAGTCTTAGATAAAACTACAACTATTGTGGCTAACAGTCTTAGCCCAGATAGTAGTTTTACTCCATAGTTTTATTAAAAAAACCTTTAAAAGGTAATTGCAGTCATGGTTTAAAAGAACAAAGTAAAGTGAATTTCTCCAAGGCAGATTTTATTCTATTCTTAGGTTTTAGAGAGTAGGGATGATGATTGGCTGGTTTCTTAGTTCTGTCCGCTTTGGAGAGAAACTACTCATTAAATGTTTGTGAATTTTAAATAAGTACTTGCATTTTGAGTTTTTCTTTCTTGTGCTTTTGTTTTGTAGAAAGTCTATTTATAATATTTGGGCTTTGTTAGATGGATTTAAGGGAGAAGCACATAATTCTTTTTTTTTTTTTTTGAGACGGGGTCTTGCTGTGTTGCCCAGGCTGGAGTGCGGTGGCACGATCTCAGCTCACTGCAAACTCCGCCTCCCAGGTTCGCGCCATTCTCCTGCCTCAGCCTCCCCAGTAGCTGGGACTACAGGCGCCCGCCACTGCGCCCTGCTAAGTTTTTGTATTTTTAGTAGAGATGGGGTTTCACTGTGTTAGCCAGGATGGTCTTGATATCCTGACCTCGTGATCCACCCACCTTGGCCTCCCAAAGTGCTGGGATTACAGGCGTGAGCCACCTCGCCCGGCCCATAATCCTTTTTTGGTTTGCTTTTTTTTTTCTCTCTCTCTTTTGAGATGGGAGTCTGACTCTGTTGCCCAGGCTGCAGTGCAGTGGCATGATCATGGTTCACTGCAGCCTTGAATTCCTGGGTTCAGGCAATCCTCCCACCTCAGCCTCCCGAGTAGCTGGGACCACAGGGGCACATCACTATCCCCAGCTAATTAAAAAAATTGTTTTTGTAGAGATGAAGTCTTGCTTTGTTGCCCAGGCTGGTCTCAGACTCCTGGCTTCAAGCAGTTCTCCCACCTGAGCTTCCCAAAATGCAGCTGATAATTCATTCTAATATTAAGAATATTTAAAATAATTTCTAGAAACCCAAAATTTCTAATTTAGGTTTTTTTTTTTCTCATGCCATAGATGCAGCTCAATCTATTTTAGAGAATGCTTAAATAATTTTTTTGCTGTTTTGGCTTCCTTCAGACATGGCTCAAAGGATGCAGGTTGAAAGTGAAATGATTCATTTAAGACCACATATGGTCCCCGGCCTGAATCTTCAAGCCATTTTCCAAAGTGGGAAGTCACTTCCCTGAGAAGTCTGTGTAACTGTAGCTTCCTGTAGCTTTATTTGCTTAATAAATACATAGCAATTCCTGACTTTAAGATCCTGTGCTAATTTCAGGAGGCAAAGAAGATTAAATGAAACAGATTTTTAAAGAGGCAGGTCTCTTAGTCTCATAGTTATCTGTGAAGATAGTCTGTATAAGAAGTTTTAAAAAATGTAAATGTGCATGGAGGCAGGGTCAATACGTTCTGTCTGGGGTTGGGAGGTTGGGACTGAGAAAGGTTTCACAGAAGCAGAAGCACTTGAGCTGGTTCTTTAAAGACAGGTAGGATTTAGATGGCAGAGGCAATGGGAAGGGCTTTCCAAGCCTTAGAATAGCAGTGGCAGAGGCATGGACATGCTGAGGTTTTCTTAATAGATTTAGGGTCTGGCGGCCGGGCGCGGTGGCTCACGCCTGTAATCCCAGCACTTTGGGAGGCTGAGGCGGGGGGATCACAAGGTCAGGAGATCGAGACCACAGTGAAACCCCTTCTCTACTAAAAATACGAAAAAAATTAGCCAGGCATGGTGGCGGGCGCCTGTAGTCCCAGCTATTCAGGAGGCTGAGGCAGGAGAATGGCGTGAACCTGGGAGGTGGAGCTTGCAGCGAGCCGAGACCGCGCCACTGCACTCCAGCCTGGGCGACAGAGCGAGACTCTGTCTCAAAAAAAAAAAAAAAAAAAAGGTTTAAGGTCTGGCCAGGAGACTAGCACGACTGCCATATAGGGGTTTGACCGGCATAGTCGAAGAGAAGGTTATAAATTTGGTGCCAGATTACAGAACATTCTGAATGCCATCTGCATTTTTTTTTTTCCCTTAGCAACTTCTGCTGATCGCTTTTATCGAATAGACAGATCTCAGGTAAGTTTTTTTCCAGCCTGCTTGTGAAAGTGAAAAATTCCCAAGTTAATGTACTTTATTGGTAGCTAATCTCATAAATTTTTCTTAACGAAAAACACTGAGACACAAATTTTGGAATGGTGTTCATAACCTAAGCTATGAACCTTTTATTTATCTTGACATGTTTTATGATTTATGGACTCAAGATGATGTGGCTTGATCTTGCAAATGAGTACAGAAAATAAGTCGACTTGTAGACATTATCCCCAGCCTGTACTCCAAATTTTCATTCACAAATATATTTTTACTCCTTCTTAGCCAAATTTCATGTCTTTTTAAGCTCATTTCTGTTTAGCAAGTTTGAGGCCCCAAGTGTATAACTAGATGTTCGCCGATCCCCAGAGGTCAGTGATGAGAAAAAAAAAATGGTTTTGCCCAAGTTAAGAATTCCTCCCATTATGTGAATTCTCCTAGGAAAAAAATGTACAGTATTGAACCTAATGATAAAGTTGTTAACCAGGCTGCTTAGCTTTGACCAGATGATGGGGTAGAAGTCCACTTATCATACACTCCTGCTGGGCCAATGGTATGTGGGTGTCACTTCTCTAATAGCACTTCTCTAATAGCATTTGGGAAGAAGATGAGGCAAGACCATTTCTAGATATACCTAAAAAAAAAAAAAATGCTGGTTAAGTGGAAATCCTGAACCAAGGGGATTCATCTCTCCCTATCTCCCCCTGCCTGCCATAGTGCAGCTTTCGGGAGGATCACCAACTGATCAAGCTTCTGATGACACAGTGTGATCCTTTGACATGTTGCAGAATTTCATTATTCCTCGAGACCAAGAATAATTGTTTTGTTATTCTTCATGCAACAGACTTCTTGTTCTTCCTTAGGAACATTTGCACTTTGTGATGGAGATTTCCCAAGATGAGATTTTTATTCTGGACCCAGATATGGTGGTGTCACAGCCAGCGGGGACACCTCCGGGCATGCCTGACCTGGTGGTGGAGCAAGCCTCGGGGTGAGTGTGCTTCTCCTTGCCCGTGAGGCTGGCCTCAGGGTGACATCCATGTCTGGTTCGCCTTTGAACTTGACATCGTTCTAATGACATCAAATGATTTTGAAATGTAGATTTTCTTGTTGTGTTTCCTTAGAGTGGTTATTATAAGTCTGTCTTACGAATGGCCCTGTAGAAACACAAAACCAGATTTGCACCATGTCCAAGCCTTCTTTCCCCATCACAGCAACACTTCCTAACAAACCTAGCAAGCACTAGTACTTGTGTTTGTGCTTATACATTTGTAGTAACTCTGTTATCTACATTAACAATTGACACAGGTGATTTGACAAATTTTCTCCTCTTCCTCTTCTTTGCTATTTCCAGGCTGCTGGAGACATGTAGATTATATAATAATAACTATGACATACCAAGCCCTTTTTAAGAGCTCTGTCCTGTGTCTCTCTTCTATTTCTACCACCGCTTCATAGTGACTTAATCATCTTAAGTGCTCTGTGCTTATTTTCTCATCTGTAAAATACAAATAACAATAATCCTCACTCAGAGAATTGTTTGGCGATTAAAAGAATTGATACAGGTAAAGCACTTAAAGTCGTTCCTGGCATTTTTAAAACATGCATTAAATAGAATGTTATTACAATAATAATATCATCATCATCATCATTCTAGTGACCTTGAAAATTTGGTACAATTATCCTTAATTCATAGATGAAAAAATTGAGACCTAAAGGATTATGTTACTTGCCTAATATTTGACAGAAAATAAGTAGAAAAAATGAGATACAGTCCTGGGCTACGTGATGCCAGAGCCCATGCATTTAACTACCACCTTCCACAACCAAAATGTAATTAATATTTCTAAGTTATTTCAATAATTCAAAACTACTTAGAGAATTTTGTGTGCCAGGTCCTAGTGTAAGTACTTGGGGAATAACAGTACAAAAATAAAAACAGATAAGAATCGTTGTCCTTGTGAAATTTAGTGTTTTACTGGTCTGTGGGGCCTGCATTATTGAAATAAGAATTGCTCTAGAAACCATACACAATGTGCCCAAATAGTAAATGCACATCGTGTACACATACTCATACAGTATGAATAAACAGGCCACTGGGCTAGCACAACTGCAATGTCATCTTCATTCCTGTTTTCCCATTGTCACTTGATTTACTTTTTTTCACTTCTTTGGGTCACTGCTGCTATTTGTGAGTGGTTTCCCACTCTGCCAGGGGCAGTTGATGTTCAATATGTACCAAGTCTATGGGGAGACAAGAGAGGACTCAAGTGGCTGCGTGGAACTGATAGAAAGCTGTTCTCAGGAAGCCAGAGCTGCGATGTCAGAGCATGGGGGAAGGCCGACAGGCACAAGGGGTAGCCTGATGCACCCCTGGGAGCCCCAAAAGTGGTGGGGAAGGCCACCTTCGCAGGGCACATCCATGCATCAGACCCATCAGTAGTGGGGAAAGCAGGTAGAATGTTTTGTCCTACTGCAGAAGTAGCAGGTGCTAGAGTCTGGGTGTCCTCCTACCCCACCTAACCTGAGCTCTGACTCTTGATCTAGCAAGGAAAAAGTCCATTCTGCCAAGTTTCCCTGGTCTTTGTTCACTTGGTCATTTTCTTTTTCTTTTCCCTTTTTTTTTTTTTTGGAGATGGAGTCTCGCTCTGTTGCCCAGGCTGGAGTGCAGTGGCTCACTGCAAGCTCCGCCTCCCGGGTTCACACCATTCTCCTGCCTCAGCCTCCCAGGTAGCTGGGACTACAGGTGCCCACCACCACGCCCAGCCAATTTTTTGTATGGTCGTTTTCTTCATGTCAAATAATGGCCAAAACGAATTGCTTTGGCCTGGCTAGACCTCTGTTAGCTCTATCTCCAAAAATAAAGTAGCCTGAAAATCCACCAGGGCTTGAATCAGTGCCTTTCTTATTTCTCACCAGTTGCTTCCCCTGAACTAAACCAGGAACAGGGAAGCAGTGAAACAGGATGGGCTTTGTTATTTTCTAATCTGCACTTCTGCACTAGGTCTGTTACTTCTTATTCATGTCACATTTAAAATGACTTACTCTTGAAAATCAGTTTTCTCATCCGTAAAGGGGACAGAATCATGCAGACAGTTCATGATTGTTGAGATAAATGAATGAAATAATAAATGTGTGGTATCTGGTAAACACTCCGTAAAGATGAATTTTGCTTCTCACATTTACTGGCAAGATTCATCTTCAGAAAGTGGAAACGAAGTCACGTGGCTGACTTTGAATGCTTAACTGTCTGGTGCCCTTCTTTCTCTCAGGATCTCAGACTGGTGGAATCCTGCCCTGCGGAAACGCATGCTGAGTGACAGTGGGCTGGGGATGATAGCTCCCTATTATGAGGACTCAGATCTGAAAGATCTCAGCCACTCCCGCGTGCTACAGTAAGAGTTCTCTTGCTGTTCTTTTCCTCTGCGCTACTGTGATTGCTGGGAGAGGATGTACTGTGGGCTGTGCACCAGTGGGCAGGATTCTCTTTTCAATGGTACTCAGGCTGTCTCATGCAGGTGCTACTCTGTGTTTTTATTCCATGCACCTTGCTCACTTTTATCTACCCCAAACCGTTCATGGAGCTCCACCTTCCATTCTCTTGCTCCTGAGCCACCTTGAGCCCCTTGCACGTGGACCTCCACATGCTTTAAACCTCATCAGTGTCTTCTTTACTGGAGTTTAGTGTTTATCAGACATCTCTGTTTGCCACATCATGAAGACATGCATGACAGTGATCATGAGTAGCTTGAAAGTGACACGTGGTTTTTCATTTGTGAACACGTTATCTTGCTGTTTCATTGGTCCTCGGTCCTGAGCCTGTGCATGTGTGCTCTACCCAATATTGCCACGTGGGTTTGTTGGCTAAAGCTGGGTGCTGCCCATGTTGTGGTTGCAGTCTCTGTGGGTAAGCAGTACAGCATTTGTTTGTAGATCAGAACAGTACGTGTGCTTTCTTCTGAGGTCTGATCATGGTGAGAGTGTAGGATGCATGCTGAAGTTCCACAGCAGTGTTGATACCTTTGTGCTCAGTGAATTCACCTTCCTATCATTTCCTCTGGTGACAGATACACTCACATGCACCTACTCTTTAATTTCAGGCCAATCAATCCATCTCAGAGGTTATGCAAATCCAGTGTGTTCATGAAATTAGGCTGGTTTCCAGTTTACCTGGGGTCTTAATCAAATAGTGACAATGGCCTTGTAACCACACAGTCTTAGCCTTTTGATAGAATAACAAGATTACTAAAGATTCTTAGAAGCCTAGGGTTAACTAAAGAGGCAAAGAAAGTGCTTTGTTTCTGGAGGAAGACCAAAAGCAATTTCAATATTACAAAAGGGAAAAAAATGCGAAATTTGGAGCTAATTATTTCATTGGCAAAGTTTCGAGGCACACACCCTGAGGGCAAAAGGAAACTTCATTTTAATTGCTTCTCTGTATTACCTCTTATTTTCTTGTGTGAAGAGGGGAAAGGAACAAAAATTAATTACTATAGCGTTTTCTTTTTAATTAAACTGTGTTGTTAGTTTCTGATGGCATTTTGATTGCTTACAATTCAGGATGTTTTTCCATTTCCTTTTTATACAGAATTGAGGCTTGCGAACCAGGGTGAGTCAGCCACCCAAGAATAGCTAAAAAAGTGGCCATTTATCTGTGGGCAGACTTATTGGAAAATTAGAGTTTTAATTAGCTACAGAAATAGAAATTAAGCCTAGACAAACCAGATGAGTATTTTAGTTGTACATGTATATAGTCTGTTTCCACAAAGCAGAATATGAGCTCAATCTAGTTTTCTAGGTCCTGATTTTTCTATATATAACATACTGATGTATGTATCATGATAAATAAAATAATTGAATATAAGATAGTAAATATTCTTCCCAAGGATCACAAATAAATTTACCACCTTATGTAATAGCCAAGTTCTTAAAAGCAGATGTGAAAATCAGCTCTTTCTGTTTGTTTGGGTTATATTATCCTTTTAGGGATGTCTCTTAATTTTTGGTTGATCTTCAATTTACAGCTATAAGTTTTTGCAGTCATTTATACTACTTTAGTTCTAAAATGCCCTAGAGTAGTAGACACTTTTAAAAAAAACCTGAAAAATTACTTTGAAAACAAGCAAACATTCACTCCCAACCTGTCAGCTTCTCCAGCTGAATCTCCAGACATCGTGGAACAAAGGCAAGTCATCTCTACTAGGCTCAGTCTGAATTCCTGTCTCATAAAAGACACAGCATAATAAAATTGTTGTGTTAAATCACTTAAAACAAAACTAAACTAGATGCCTTACCTCAACTTTTTAATTAATTCTTTAATTTTCAAAATTATTATGTCCATTTATTTCTTAGAATATCTTTTTATTGCCTTCAGACATCATCTCTGATACAAATAGGTATAATTGCAGTTGTGGAAATGTCTAATAATATTAGTAATAACTACTATTGATGGACTACTTCCCACTTGCTTTGTATCATAATTAAATGATCTTCTTTCAATAATTTTTAAATTTAGCTGTTGCTTAATAGATAAGTAAACTGAGGCTCCTAGAGGGTAAAATATTTCTCTTAGGTCACTTCAAATGGCAGGTGTGGTTTGACCTGAGGTCGGTTTGACTTCTGACTCTATGGTTTTTCCATCGTCCTACACTGTCTTCCCAAAGGGACCATGCAAAGTTAGCGCACCAGAGCCACAGAGGTTTACTTTGGTTTCTATTTCTTTTTTTTTCTTTTTTTTTGAGATGGAGTCTCGCTCTGTCCCCCAGGCTAGAATGCAGTGGCGTGATCTCAGCTCACTGCAAGCTCTGCCTCCCAAGTTCACGCCATTCTCCTGCCTCAGCCTCTCCGAGTAGCTGGGACTACAGGCGCCTGCCACCATGCCCGGCTGATTTTTTGTATTTTTAGTAGAGACAGGGTTTCACCGTGGTCTCGATCTCCTGACCTCGTGATCCGCCCGCCTTGGCCTCCCAAAGTGCTGGGATTACAGGCTTGAGCCACCGCGCCCGGCCTCTATTTCTTTTTTACATTTGTAAAGTGAAAAATCCTACAATATAGGGGTACTATGCATGCACATTAAATATACAACTGCAAACTTACCCAGAAGTAAATATGGCTGAGAATTAATTTTTAAGCATTTTTTCTTTAAAAGAAGAGATTGAAACAAAATATAATGGTGGTAAACTTCAGTTTAAAATTATTAAATATATATAAACTATTCTAATCAAAATAAGCATAAAAATTATATAGAAGGCCATCATGTACCAACCACCTTGATTTATTTATGTCATTGTTTTTCTATATTTGCATTATGTCTTTCTTTCAAGCCATAAACAACATAGAGTAGTGTAAAAAATATAGTTTTATGGTTTTGTTTTGTATCGTACAAGTTGGAGTCTCTCTAATTGGAAAATCTGTAATCTGAAATGTTCCAAAATCCAAAACTTTTAAAGTGCTGACATGATGCTCAAAGGAAGTGCTTATTGGAACATTTTGGATTTCAGATATTTGGATTTGGGATGCTCAGCTGGTAAGTATAATGCAAATATTCCAAAATCTTAAGAAAATAAAAAATCTGAGGCACTTCTGGTCCCAAGCATTTTGGCTAAGGGATACTCAACTTGTATTTTTGTTTTTGCCTGTGTTGTATAATGCATATATTTTGGAACTTGCCATTTCACCCAGCATTGTATTTTTGAAATTCATTCATATTGATATATGGGTTTTAAATAATTTTTGGTATAGAATATTGCATCATACATATACTATAAATTATTTCTCTATTTCGATATTGATTTCTAATATTCTATTATTTTTTAAAATGCCACAAACATCCTGTGCCCTTCTGTGTTGCAGAATATATATGCAGTTTCAGCTTACTCGATATTGCAGAATTTACCTTCCCAGTTAGAGTATTGATGAATCAGTAACTGAAAAGGCCCTGAACACTTATTGTAATAATCTAGGTATGATCAGCATCTGTTTCTTTAAGCTTTAAAGCCCCAGTCAACTTGGGGGATAGGAAATGTTCAATTTTAAAATCCTATTGACAGTGCTAAATAACTCACTGTATAAAAAGAAATCAAAAGAGAAAGTTTCAATTCTTAGAACTGAAAATACTACTTACCAGAGTTTTTGAGACACTGCTAACATGGTATTCATAGAACGATTTAGGACTGCAAACTCATTTATCAAGGGAAAAATGAGTGCGTGCAAATAAGCAAAGCATTCAATTTGATAAATTGGAAAAAGAATCCCAGTGTAAAGAAATGAGAGGGGAGAAAAATAATAAAGATAACAAGAGAAATCAATGACAGGGAGAATAAAACAGACAGATGATGAACAGAAAATAAAATTTTTGGCTGGGCCCGGTGTCTCACGCCTGTAATCCCAGCACATTGGGAGGCTGAGGCGGGTGGATCACGAGGTCAGGAGATCGAGACCATCCTGGCTAACACGGTGAAACCCCATCTCTACTAAAAACGCAAAAAATTAGCCGGGTGTGGTGGCGGGCGCCTGTAGTCCTGGCTACTCGGGATGCTGAGGCGGGAGAATGGCATGAATCCGGGAGGCGGAGCTTGCAGTGAGCCGAGATCGGGCCACTGCACTCCAGCCTGGGTGACAGAGTGAGACTCCATCTCAAAAAAATAAAAAACAAAAAAAAAATAAAAAATTCTTTGAAAAGATAAATAAGACAAAATTCTGAGAAGTCTGATTTAAAAGAAAAAAGTACTGAAAATAGAAAGAAATATACCCCCAAGGCTTTCCCCATATCCCTCTTCCTGCAAGGCACCCAGGGCATTTTTGTGCCAAGCGGCCCTTTCCCCTCCAAATTGCAACTGACCCGGCTCTGTTGGATCTTCTCAGCATTTTCCCATGGTTTTAAACTTTGAAGTAGTCCCTTAGATCCATCAACCTCCCTTTTTCTCAGGCAGCGTGAGAGGCAATTAATATAAAGAGGATGAATTAGATTTCTATCATTACTGGAACTGGTTGCAATTATATTAAATGTTTCCATTTAGAAACATTATAATTTTAAAGGAAGATATACACATGCCTACTTATATGCAGGTCCTATAGGAAGGACTATAATTCCAAAGTAGGATGCACAACGTGTATAGTGTTCAAAACCTGTGAACATAATAACAAATATTTAAGAACCAATTTTGAAATGAATTGGTGAGAAGTGGTTGACTGACATTTTTACTGCTGGGACCATAATGATTTTGTCTTTAAGTTAAAAAAAAAAGGTTTTCAATGCCCAAGGAAGTTCTATTTAAAATGACATGATTCTGGAAATGTATTTGCTCTTATCATTAATTGTACCACCATGATTAGTGACAAGACTATATTTCATCTGGCAGAAGATTAATAAGGAGGGAATTTACTTAAATTTTAGCAGACCAAATCTATTTGAGTTGTAAGGAAGAATTTTGCCACTTAAGGATCTATGAGATAAGAAAATAGGCATGGAATGAAAACTCTGATATATTCTTCTTAAGTTTTCTTTGAGAAAAGGACTGACTCACCTCTGAGTCAGATGGGTTAAGAGCAAGCAGGTAAAGGGGCTAGGAGACACTGCTTTTGTTTCTGAATCAGAGTAACCTTTTTCCGGCTCTTAGATTTTGTAGTTCGTAAGAAACCCCCAAATGACTGAAAGAGGTGTTCTTTTTCTCAATGTCCCCAAGTCCTAGGCCTGAAAGAACTAAAATGGACTGTCACACAAATAGTATCTTGCCACTAGACTAAGACACAGGGGAAACAGTGTAGTGAACCACACTGAGGGCAGATATTCAATCCAGATAACTGTGTCTAGGCAGGTATCTGGTACCCGATCAGCTACACAGGGCTAATGGGTTTTTATGATTGGCAGAGGATTTCTGTCGACAAGGAAAGATAATGCTATCAAATGCTTAACTACAATGTGTGAGGTCTGATTTGTGATTTCATTTGAATCCTAAGAAATAGGGTAAACGATTCAGTCAATCATGTATTGAACAAATCAATATTGGGCACCTTCAGTGACTGAAGTCAGGCACTGAAGATATACAACTAAAGAAGAAATAATTATCGCCCTTGAAGAGCTTATATTTAAAGGGGGAAATATTAGACCAATTATTACAGTTCCTACTAATAAGTGCTGTGCAGCATAAGAGTGTTCTGGAAACAAGAGGAAATATAATTTGCTGCTTTTTTTTAGATTTAACTTTTTTGATCCTAGAAAGGATGAATATTTAAAGAATTAACGAAAATGTCAGCCTCACAGAAAAAAAATAGGCTTATTAAGCGTTCTATGTGTATTTTCTTCATCTTTTACATATGAATAAGTATTTGTCCTTCCTGATTGTGTAAACCAGAAATGTCTCTCAAATAATGGAAAACACTCAATGGTAGTTCAACATCTCCATATGCTATGTGTGCTTAAGGAAATTTGGACAACTGAGAAATTATTTGGAGATATCAAGACATCTAATAATACTTTAAACTGAAAAACTGGCCTTTTTAGTATAGTCTGCAATTGCAATTCTGAATCACTATATCGAGAAGATAAAGCCCAGAGACCTCCTGTGTTCTGAAAACTCAGATGTTCTAGGCTGATTATGGGAGAAATAACTTCATTCCCCTCTGGTCCTCAACTATTTTCTTTATTCAGTTTCTTCTGGGAACATTAGGTTATGGCCTGAGCCTAATAAAAAGGGTAATTGTGCTTATTGTGAAAGCTTCAGGTTCTCAACAGGAAGACAGACTATTGGACAGCGATTTTGATTTTGGAAATATTCTTTGAGCTTCACAATCAGATAAGTGGAGGAAAATTAATCTTCTTAGTGGGGCGCAGGTTTTGCTGAAATATATCTTAGAGATGAAATCAGTGCTGTCAGGATAAAGATGGCTCCTGGCATCTGTTTCACTGAGATAGTTGGGTCCCGTTTCTACCTACCTTTGACATCCCTGATTACCTTCGTCTGGTCTCAATCTTGCTCACCCCGGATACTCATTCCAGCTGGAAAAATACAGGATAGCTGACATATGTCTTCCTTCTTCTTTTTCTTCTTGACTTATCTCGAGTTTGAAATGAATTGGTGAATTACTGTATTTGGCAAGCACATAATAACACTCTATTCCTATGGGTGTGTGAAATATTTAATAAGAGATTTTCCTTTGTTATTTTTAGAATTGTTCCTCAATCATTTATGCATATGGAGGCCCTAAACCACTCGGAGGAAATGGATTTAAATTTACCTTTCCAAGTTCAGTTAGTGGAAGAGTTAGAACAGAATTCCCTGTGTACCACATCTTATTTTGACTGACATTGAAAGAAAAACAAACAAACAAACTTACTTTAATGTTAAATATCCATTTTATTTGAAATAATCCCAGGAAATTCTTGCCTTTCATTGCCATGAGTTCCAAGTTTTGCCAATGATTACAGCATGAGGAAGTATTAGTGTTAAGTGGCTCTCTTTTTACATTTGTGAAAGCTGGCAGCCATATTTATTCACACTTCAGGAATACTGTGAATGTGAGGCAGTATTGATTGGATCCCTCTTTAAAGCATGTGAGTTCCTTGGATGACCAAACTGTGCATTTCTCCCTCTGTCTCCATAGCACTTTGCACCATACCTAGAATGGTAGGCATTCAACAAGGCAGGCTTTTAGGATGAATAGAAGGATGTTCCATTCATAGAACATCCCGTGATAGAAAAGGTGCTCTGTCAAACCAAAATAGATACATGTCTATTTATATTGCTATACTAAACCCAGTACTTATCAAATTATAACCAAATAATAATGATAACAAAATAATATGTAAAATGTTGACCATTTTTGTTAGGCTGTGGATTCCATTTATATATTTCAAATTTGAATATAAGTATGCTTGATCCAGGGAATTCACAGATCAAAATAATAAAGACGCACTTGAATGCCTGACTTGGAGAAATGTTGGTATTTCACAAGCGAGAAAGTAAAAGGTAAGTGTGGGTGGGTATAGGAAGTTGTAGGCACTGTTGGTGAGCACAGTGGTAGGTAGAGTGGCAAGGAAGAATTGTTTCCCAGGCATTCACCTCCAAAATAAACTGTTAGTCCATTTTCTGCATTCTCCAACTTCCACCAACGCTCTTGTTTTCTCAATGTATCTGCCTTAGGTGAATAATTTGATTAAACAGATCTAGAGTATGAAAGAGTGATCATTTTGAAATATTTTCAAAAAACTACTTGCCTGCGAATCTCAAGTTGCTGGGATGTGGAGCAATAGTCACTTACCATATTCAGCGTGGAGCTGAGGAATGTGAGAGGGATGTCATATTATCACTGGAAATGGTGGTGGTTAGGGAGTTATATCGGGCATGGGACTTCTCTGTGGTACTTCTGGGGCCCTCCGAACCCCCAACTCTAAGAAGATGAGAACAAGAGATATCTCAACACCATGCTAGCACTACTTATTTGGAATTCGGGGAGATAAAGACCACATTCTCGCCCCCCCCCTTTTTTTTTTTAACTTTTCTGGATGATTGTGCCAGGCATCACCCATAAAAACAACAGTCCTCTAACAGTTTTCTCCAATACTCTGTGAGATGCTGGTCTTACTCCATGACTGCCTTAGAATCTCCTTAAAGGTGGGAATGAAATGTTATAAGTTAAGTACCTTCCACAGCTCTTGGAATAGAGTTAAGTACATAGCAGTTCTTAATATCTAACACTGGAGTCATCGAATTATTCTCACAGTCTGTCGAGCCCATTTTAATTTCTTGCTTTCAATATTACTATGATTTATCTGCATTCATTATATTTTTTTCACGGAGCTCCTTGAACTGATCTATAACTGAGAAACTCTCTTGTCCTTAGACACATTAGAGTCAGGAGGAAGCAGACACTGTTTAGATTCTGTTCCCACCCTCTCCTGAGAAGGGTGGGGTGGGAGGAGATGTTGTCGGAAAGCTTCTGGGGTATGTTACAGTTATCTTCAGAGGTGCCAAATCAGCTTCCAACCCCGCCTAGTTTTGTCTTCCATTTTCTAAAACTGGGATCAGAAGTCCTTATTTGGATTTCCTAAAAATAAGTAGCTGTGGCTGAGCCCTTACTCAGTTACCACAGGGAGATATTGCATATCCGGGATCACGAGAGAAGTGAGGTGCCTTGCTTATAAGCCCCACGTGCTAAGACTAAACGTGGCTCTCTTGTGACTTGCCTTCACAATCCAGAGCTCCCTCATGTTTCAACTTATGCTTAAAAAGAAAAAAAAGAAGTCCACATTCACAAAATCCAGATGGATTATGTCTCAACAGAAGCTGTTGCCCAGGGTTCCCAGAGTCACTAGGATAAAGCCGGCAGCTCGGCTTTTTCTAAAGGGTCCTTCCTCCTGGCTCCCTGGGTATGTCTCCATTGGCTAGATTTTAGAATAATGTGCCTTTTCTATTTCTTCACGCTTTTTTTTAGAAAGTGGGCTGGCAACTATATTGCAGAGACTGATTTCTAAAGGCAAGCCGCCCATCCTTTATTGCTTCGCAACTGTGCTGGGTTTAATTATTTCTTTTTTCATTTTGTCTACAGAATGCTAAAATGTGATGGCTACATCGTCAGGATGAATAAGCTTGTGAAGTATTATTTTCTCCAACTTCATCTCTTTATTTTATCTATTTCTTTTCTGTGTCCACTGTCCACTTTTGCCCATTCTTCCTCAGTCTCTCTACTCGTAGATTTCAAACTCCTTTGCCCTCATTTTGTTGCAGTTCTTGAAAGTTAACAGTAGGTGGCAGTAAAATTTTAAACTCGAAAGACATTCAGGCGACTCAGCAAACTGAGGAGGGTATACAGAAAGTATGGAATTGTAAATGCTGAAGGTAAAACTGTTTTTTTTAATTAGTTTTTAAACTTTTTAATTGACTAATTGCATGTATTTATTGTGTACAACATGATTTTTTGAAGTACATATACATTGCTGAATGGCTAAACCTGGCTAATCAATGAATGCATTACATCACACAGTTATTTTTGTGGTGAGGACACTTAATATGCATTCTCTGTGCATTTTTGAAGAATATGTTATATCATCATTAACCAAAGTCACCATGTTGTACAATGGATCTCTTGAACTTAGTCTGCTGAACTGTAATTGTATGGCCTTTGACCAATATCTCCCCAACCTCAACAGTGCTATTTTCTAAAAGACAAATATATCTAAATATAGGAATCTGTTTAAAAAAAAAACAAGATATTTCAAGCACAGCTCACATGGGGGTCATCAAGGCATATATTTGGGTAGGCGAGTCTTAAAGACTGGGAAATTATGATAATAAAGGGAATTGGTAGAAATTTGTATCAAATGAGGAACTCACCAAGCAGCCTTTATTATTTACATGCTGGAAATTATTTCCTTCCCTCCACACAAATGCTCATCTCTGTCTTCTTCCATTTTGCTCTTTCTGCACCCCTTCCCTCTGTTGGTCGTGAATGTTACCTTTGAGGCTGCTTGGCATTCCCTGAATGGGTTTGTGACCACTTGAATAGAGAATGTGTTTGTCTTTCTCTCATTTCAATGCCACTCTGTGTGTTTGCTGTAACTTTCATCTCTCACTCTCATTCTCGCCTGCTCTCTTTTACTGTATGTGCTTTGTTCACTGTTTTAAGAGAAATATTCATAATTAGAAGGACCAAAAGCAAACAAAAAAAGGATTATGTAGTCGATGGAGATTTGCAGTGCTGTGGGATTTCTGGTCCTATTTTACCTAATTAGAGATGCTTCGGGGCTAGAGTGATAATGGTGAAGATGTCACATAGATCCATGGTCTCGTTCTTTCTCCTTTGGGTCCTCCAAATGATGTCATAGGCCTGGCAAACTAGTTCTCCAGGATAGGCAATGCACCCTTGAGAGCTGCTCAAGGGAAGAAAGCTATTGCCCAGAGATGATAATCTGCAGCCATGCTTTCACAGCACAGTAAATCATACCTTTGCTCACTTGATTTGAATGAAGATTCTTGTCTACCAACAGTTTTAGGAAATAGATGGAATTTGTGTAGCATCACCACTTCACGGTAAAACAGAAGAAAAACAAAGATGATGATTCTGCAGTTGTGATGCAGACCCTTGAAATGTGCCTGGAGAGAATGCCCAACTGGGAAATCAGTTTTCATTTGGGACGACATAGGAGTATAACAGAGGACAAGCATCATGGCTCAAGAAGCAGGGAGGAAAGTCGAGCCTGGGGAATGCTGACCAGGCATGAACATTCTTACATGTTCACCATAGGAAAAAGATGTGAGCACATGATGGGAGGCTGTTCTATCCAGGAAAGGCTGGATTCCACCCAACTGTGACAAAGGTAAATGAGAAAGTCCAGGAAACTCTCAGGGCTGTGGTCAGGAGGGGGGAAAAGAAATACAAGTAAATGACTGAAACGAGAGAGACAGAACATTCAGAGCTGATATAAAGAGCTTCTCTTTCTCTTCCTGAGTAGGATGGATGATCACCTGATGTTTATAGAAAGTGGTCTTTTTGCTGTGGTTCTCATCCCCAAAGCTAGATAGTAAAGAGGAAAGACAGGCATGAAAGGGAAATCGAATGAAATATGCATATAGTGAGTTGTTTTCAGTGTGTGGACATATGTGTGCTGCTTTGTTCCCCAACAAGAACTTCACAATAAGGAGTGGTGTACTTATTTGTAGTGTGCTGTGTAGGGTGTAGAAGGAGCACGATGTCTAGCTTGCCCAGCATTCCCGCTTTGTTTCCTATCGTTACTGCAGGATGGTAACCGGAAAATGAACAGGCCTTGGCTATTTCAGTCAGGCCTGTGAATTGGATGAGTATATCCCACCTCTTCTACTCCATCCACAGTCTGTGGTCCTGGGGAATCCCACTGCTGAGTGTTTTCAGAATATGAATCTATGCTCTTGTGCCTATTTAAACTCCGCTGTCACACCTGTCCTGCATGTTTGTCTTAAGCCCATCTCTATGTGGTGGACCCATCCCTTGGCCAACTCCCTACCAGGTGATGTTTAGCAGCGCTGAGTAGAAGATATATATGTTGGGGACACTGGGAATAGAGATAGACATTCATTTGTAGATGTTTCTTTACAGAAAGTAAGAGTTCCATGTAGATACATCCCCAATATTTATCTAATCTATCCTCTGTTCTTTAGGTAAGACTAATGGATAATCTATTGACATCCTATCTCCAAAGAAGGAAATGATGTAGCCATTCTGAGGAAGGGCCAAGTAGGAAGGCCATGGGTGCTTTTGAGTTAAAGCCATGAGATGGAAAAAAAAAAACAAAAAACAAAATATGCATAGAGTCTAAAAAAAAATAAAAAGAAAGAAAACTGGGCAGTGTTATTCAAACAAAAAGGATATTGTGTTAGGATCAGCTTGTAAGTTTTGATCATTTCATGGAGCTTACCAAGAAAATGCATATATCTAAAACCTATTGTAAAGTATATTATACCAGATATAAAGACTGAAATAGTCATGACACCCATTATTTCATTTCCAGGTTTATTGACTAAAAACGATAAAACATCATAAGAGGTGCAATACTTTATAAAGACCTTTGCCTTCCCAAATATAATACTCATTTGCTTTTATGTATTGCTCTTTGCTGGTAGAAAACTGGGCACATTTTTCAGTGCCCTTAAGCCTTGTAATCGATATACTAGAAAGATAAAAGGCTTTGAAGGAAAATTTTTGGATTGAAGGCAATCTAAAAAAAGTATCTTTGAGTTTCTTAGAGATGCTTGAGTTTAGATAGAGTGCTGTCTATAATGCAGCAGCCACTAGCCAATATGTGCTGAATGTCTTGTTCCCTGATTTGTGATATCTCTATATATTAATCTAATAAAATGATTCATTCCAAGATAGTGTAGCTGTGTTTAGTTGGGTAATTTCATATATTCAGACTGCCATGACAACACCCCTTTCCAGAGAAACAAACTTACTTCTTTGGGAACCTGGAGACTTGTCTGAAGCTGACTGCCTCAACACAGATTTCTGTTTTGTCTTGTTTTGTTTTTTGTTTGTTTGTTTGTTTTTTTGAAGTTTGTGACTTTAAAAATTCAAGGGACTTTTGCTTTTGGATCCACAATATGACTGTGCTGGTTTCAGTATGAAAATATTTTAATTTTTACCAGTTAAATTACATAATATTCTATCTAAAATAGCATTTTGTTTTCCCAGAGCTTCCCTTTTTTTCAAGTTTCTCTGTGTATCCTAGTTTGAAAAGTTGTCTTTATTTTAGAGACAATATGGATATTCTCATAAGTAGGGTTAATATTAGGAAGGGTACTTTCACCAGCAAATATTCAGATCAAGATTCATGGGGCCGGGCGCGGTGGCTCACGCTTGTAATCCCAGCACTTTGGGAGGCCGAGGTGGGCGGATCACGAGGTCAGGAGATCGAGACCACGGTGAAACCCCGTCTCTACTAAAAATACAAAAAATTAGCCGGGCGTGGTGGTGGGCGCCTGTAGTCCCAGCTACTCGGAGAGGCTGAGGCAGGAGAATGGCGTGAACTCGGGAGGCGGAGCTTGCAGTGAGCTGAGATTGCGCCACTGCACTCCTGCCTGGGCGACAGAGCGAGACTCCGTCTCAAAAAAAAAAAAAAAAAAAAAAAAAGATTCATGGAAGAGTAAATTCAAAGTAAAAATATATATATGCATATATATAAAGATATGTATATAATTAAAAATATGTAACTATATATTATTTTAATTTTTGATTTTTTCGAGACAGAGTTTCACTCTTGTCCAGGCAGGAGTGCAATGGTGCAATCTTGGCTTACTGCAACCTCCGCCTCCTGGGTTCAAGTGATTCTCCTGCCTTAGCCTCCAAGTAGCTGGGATTACAGGTGTGTGCCACCATGCCCAGCTAATTTTTGTATTTTTTTTTTAGTAGAGACAGGGTTTCACCATGTTGGCCAGGCTAGTGTCAAACTCCTGATCTCAGGTGATCCGCCCGCCTTGGCCTGCCAAAGTGCTGGGATTACAGGGGTGAGCCAACATGCCCAGGTATTATTCTAGTTCTTTAAAAATAATTTTAAAATTGACATAAAATTATTATGTATTGTATACAACATGATGTTGCAAAGTATATATAACCGTTACTTATGTAGCCAATTAACATGTGCATTACCATACATAGTTATAAATTTTGTTGTGAGAGTACTTAGCATCTACTCTCTTAGCATTTTTTAAGAATGGAGTGTATCATCCTTAACTATAGTCAGCATGCTATACAATAAATCTCCTGAACTTATTCTTCCTAACTGTAACTTTGTCTACTTTGATGAGCATCTCTCCCATCTCCCTCACCCCCAAATGCCCCAGCCTCTGGTAACCTCTGTTCTACTCCCTACTTCTGTGAAATCAACATTTTAGATTCCACATAAGTGAGATCATGCAGTATTTGTCTTTCTCTACCTGGCTTATTTAGCTTAACATAATATCCTTCAGGTTCATTCATGTTATTGCAAATGACAGGATTTCCTTTTTTTATGGCTGACTAGTATTTCATTGTGTATATATACCACATTTTCTTTATCCATTTGTACGTTGATGGACACTTAGGTTGATTCCATATCTTGGCTATTGGTAATTGTGCCGTAATAAATGTGGGAATGCAGCTATCTTTTCAGCATGCTGGTTTCACATTCTTTTAATACTTACTTTTAATATTTACCTTATGATTGTTGAATCATATGGTAGTTCTATTATTGTTTTGTTTTTTGAGGAAACTTCATATTATGTAGGTTGTTTCTTTGCTCTGGTGATTGTTTCCATTGCTGTGTAGAAGCTTTTGAATTTGAGGCAATCCCTTTCTCTATTTTTGCTTTCGTTGCCTGTACTTTTGAGGTCGTGTCCAAAATAATCATTGCCCAGACCGATGTCTTGGAGCTTTTCTGTTTTCTTCTAGCAGTTTCATGGTTTGGGGACTTATATTTTATAAGTATTTAATCCACTTTGAGTTGATTTTTGCACATGGTGTGTGGTAAGAGTCCAATTATATTCTTCTGCGTTTAGATATCTGCTTTTCCCAACACTATTTATTGAAAAGACTGTCCTTTCCTTATTATGTATTCTTGGAGCTTTTGTTGAAAATCTGTTGGCTGTAAACATGTAGATTTATTTTCTGGCTCTCTGTCCCGTTCCATTGTTTTATTTGTCTGTTTTTATGCCAGTGTCGTGCTGATTTGGTTACTATAGCTTTGTAAAATATTTTGAAGTTAGGTAGTGTGATGGCTCCAGCTTTGTTCTTTTGCTCTAGATTGCTTTGGCTATTCAGGGTCTTTTGTGGTTTCATACACATTTTAGGATTGTTTCTACTAATCTGTGAAGAATGTCTTTGGTATTTTGATAGGAATTACATAGAATCTCTAAATTGCTTAAAATATGAATATTTTAGCAATATTAATTATTTTAATTCATGAGAAAGAGATGCCTTTCCATTTATTTGTATCTTTTTCATTTATTTGTATCTTTCCATTTATTTGTATCTCTCTTCCTCCCTCCCTTCCTCCCTCCCTCCCTCCCTTCCTTCCCTCCCTCCCTCCTCCTTCTCTCCCTCCCTTCTTCCTTTCCCCTTCCCTCCCTCCCTCACTCCTTCCCTCCCTCCTTCTCTCCTTCCCTCCATTTCTAAATTACACGAAGATTTATTAATCATTTTTATCTGCTTTATGCCATCATCTTTTTAAGTGTGTTCTTTGCCTATGTTTTGTGTTCTCCTCTGGTATTTTTGCATAGATGTCATGCTGGTTCTTTTCCATTATTACTCGTAATATTTGCATTGGGTGAGTTTTTTTTTTCTTTTTTTGGAGCTTCTGGTTTGGGATGGATAATTGGGCTTAGTGATTTGGTGTGCTGCTCTTAAGTTTGACTTTGTCTATGTTGTCTTCAAACTTTTGCTTAGCAGCACCCTCTTCTAGGTTTGGGTCTGCTTCTGGCTAGCAGAACACCCTGCCTCAAAGTGGAAGGCTTTCTGCCGTAGGTTTTGTTGTGTATAAAGTAGTTTGTATCTCTTTAGCTGACTAAAATCAAAATTATCTATTTCCCTAAAACTTAGCTCTATTTTACTGTACTTGGTAGCTCTTCTTCATGTATGATGGTTTGGGCTTATAAATGTCTAGTTTAATCAAAGAGGGTATTTCCTTTACTGTTTCTCATCCTCCCTGTCATTTTCCATGGGTTTCAAAAAAATTGAAGGACAGAGGAATTTTTTTTTCTGTGTTACTAACATGAAAGTTTTTCAGTCATAGTCTTTTACTTGACCTCTGCCTTTTAATTTGTCTTCTTGTTCGTTTATGGTTCACTCTCCACTGCCTGAGCATTCCAGAATGTGTGACTTCACTGCCTCACAATCTTGCTCCATTTAGCTTAGAAGGTAAATTGCAAGCACTTCATAGGGGCCCCACACGCCATGTATGAAATGGCCCCTGCCACTTGTTTCTCAAGTCCTTGCTTTTGTTACTCCTTTACATTGTAGCAATACTGAGTTACTTGTATATCTGATAGGGTTCTATGCAATTTCATATCTGTACTCCTTTTCACACACCTGTTGCTATTCTGCCTGGAGTTCTTCTCCTTCCTAACTTACCTAATAAGCTCCTCTTTATTCTTCAAAGCCAAGTTCAGATGATTCTTGCTTTTCTAAGCCTTCTTTCACACTTTTCATACTGAATCAATCTCTCTGTCTTCTGTGCAACCTCTTTGCCTCATATATATTTTGATCATTATATATTTTTTACATTATAATCATTTGTTTACGTATTTTTCTTTTTCACTGGATTATGAGTTCCCTGAAATTGTTCTTTGTGTCTCCTTCCCTTGGCACATGGCCTGGTAATAATAGGGTCTCAAGTAATAAATTGAATCAACATGAATGGAGAGAGTCAAACCTGAATAATAATGATTTAGGCTTAATAGGAGAAATATTTTTAAATGCATGGCCTTGAATTTTTGTTTTGTATTATTTTGCTGCATTTAAGCAAAATAAAGTGTAAAAAGTACCAAAATAAATGAAAACAAAGCAGAAACAAATATGAATATTGTGTAGCTAAAGGATCAGGAAAGAAATGAAGAGGACAGCTATAAGAATGCTAGTAATAGTTTACACTGTAAGGGCAGGTGCTTGCTCCAAGATAAAGTATACATGGAGGAAAAATAAACAGTCTGGGATACAACCACATGTCTTTCAGGTGTGGTGAAAAGAATAACCAGGGGGCTTTCCTGCATGCCTTAGTTGTCAGGTTTAAGATAATTATCTGTTTCTGGGATTCAACCTCTGTTGTTAAAATAACTACTTATATTGCTGATTTCAGAATATTTCTTCTCTCCTGAGCTAACTTCTTTCCCCTCCCTCTCTCTCTCTCTCTCTCTCTCTTTCTTTCTTTTTTGAGACAGAGTTTTACTCTTGTCACCCAGGCTGGAGTGCAATGGTGCGGTCTCGGCTCACTGCAACCTCTGCCTCCCGGGTTCAAGTGATTCTCCTGCCTCAGTCTCCTGAGTAGCTGGGATTACAGGCACCTGCCACCATGCCCAGCTACTTTTTGTATTTTCAGTAGAGACGGGGTTTCACCATGTTGGCCAGGCTGGTCTCAAAATCCTGACCTCAGGTGATCCACACGTGAGCTAACTTTTTATGCCGATTTCCAGCAATAATGGATGATGTGCATGTCTCAGTAGTACAATGCAGTAACTTGTTTTAGTGAAAGGTGAAATACTGAGTGAGGATGGAAATACTCCATATGTCTTAAAATTCCACAAAGCCAGGCATATGGGAGACATTCAACATGGAAACTCAACATGACTAATTTTCACAAAACACTCTGAAATTGATATTTTATCCACTGCCTGGACATACTGCAGAATGCATCCCCTTAGGACTCTAACAGGGCCATCTGGAATTTTTCAGATTTAATATCAGGGCTTTGCTTTTGCAGAAAGCCAGCAAAGACCTTGCTTCATAAGCTCTCCACCTGAGACATTCAGTTGTCCTTTGGCATGAATTTTGCTTTGTTCCTGTAGCTCTGTGACAAATTAATTGCAAACAATCCAAGACACATTTTTACTTACTTCTCATCAGCAAACACCAGGAGGAAAGATATATCCTTGTGGCTGACTGTGTTATGACCTAAACACTTGAGGAAATTAGCTCATCTTATTTAAAATATAGGTTCTCTTTTAGATTCAACTTCTAATTTCATTTCACTTCTCATTCAATACTCCCCCCGAACGTTATTTTTTGTAATAATAAAGGCAGAATATGGGTGCCTCTGTTTCTGGGTGCTTTTGATGTCCTTTGGCTCTGAGAGTGTCCACATTATAACCAATTGGAGCTTCAGGCACTTCAAGTCTCTAGGACTTTCCTTGCAGCTGGCCTAGGAGCAGGCAAACTTGTCATAAAGGTGGTTTGACAGTAACATGATGACTTTTTGGGAAGCTCCAGAATGTGTCAGTCTGAATATCAGTGTGACAGAACTGAGATTAATTCAACTCAACACATTTTAATTAAGGGCTCATTTGTTCTAAATAAGATACAGCCTTAGTTTTCAAGGGGGTTACAACCCGGTGAGAAAGGCTGGTATGTGGATGATAAAAAATAAGGGAATCCAATGGGAGGATGAATCAGCCCTACCCAGGGAGGCCAAGTAGTGTTTCTCGGGCAGCGTTGACTTAGGGATTGTGGCAGGTTTCTGCTCACCACTCCCCATGTCCGTCTCCCAGAAGCTAATTTTCTTCCCACCAAATCTTGGGACTCTGTAGTTTTCATGAAAAAGTCTACTTTAAGAGATTTGCACAGTTGAAATAAATTGATACTTTGCCACTCATTGAGGTTCAAGGCCTTTTCTCCATTACCACTGTGTCTTTATTCTTTACTGTTCACACATATAATAAACAATAATCTTACTAACCAGTAGATAAAATCATATCAAGCATCCCAAAGTAGCTAAAAATTATTTTCAACCATTTTTGTATCAACTGAATGATTCTTGCCCTGAGGTTTATCTTCATGTCTCATAAATATTAGTTATAGTAATTGGCAGCTTTATTGCCAAACTCCTGAGTTTGTCTTTGGTCATTTCCCTGCTATGGACTTGAGTGAGCCAGTCATTCAGAGAAGATGACTTCTTCAAAATAGGGGAAGTATGTGATGTCTTGCCTTTCCCTTCAAAATTTCAGCAACTCTGAATATAATGTTATATGTCTCTCTCTTTCTCCCCAGAAAAGAATAAGCGTGAGTCAAAGTCATAGTCTTCAAGCTGGAGGTGAATTCATCTCCAAACTTAGGTCTATACTACTCAAAGTATTTCAACTAGTAGTCACCTGAGGGGAAGCAAGCCTTTTAGGGTTGATATGATTTTTCATTTGAGATCTGATTACCATAATTAGAGCAGAACTCACATATAGTTTGCAAAAGTTGTTGATAAAGTTCTGAGGAACCTCAGTGATTGCCTTCTTGCCTCATGCTGTTTCTCCCGGGTTCTGAGACATAATGCAGCAAGTAGAGGGTCAGCTCACTCAAACATCAAATTCCATGAAGAGTGAAAACAAAAACTGGTCATGATAAGGGTGCATGCTATTTCTTGTACCTCTATCTCAATTTATACTGTTCAAGTAGATCTCTTTGTATCTACAGACACCCAATCTAGTGCTTTTTTTATATCCCTGGCTGGAGCCCTGTCCTTGGGCAATACACATTACAGGATTTCATCTGTACTACATTTCTATGAGTTCTCTTTTTTTGTGTGGTAAATCTAGACTTAGCTAAGTTTTTTGCAGTCCTAGGACACCATGCATAGACTGACATTTTAGTAACCTGTAACATCCAACCAATCCAGGTAAGAGTTGGGAATTGTTGATTGAAATATACCATGCAATCAACACATTAATTACACAGTCTACTATATTGACTTTCCATTTAATTCAATTTGAGGGTATAATTACTATGAAATTATTCTTGATTATTGTTATAATTGTCATATAAAATATTGACCATGCTTATTATTTCCTTTTAGGTCACCAGTCTCTTCAGAAGATCACGGTAAGAATCATCTGTCTTATTTATACCAATTCAGGATTGATACTTGACCCCTGGTCTTTGCAGTTCACTGTAAGAGCAAATAATTTTTTAAGCAAATGTCTCTTAAGATGTTGGCTTTGTGGTTTTTGAATGTAAGATGTCAAACACTTTTAAAAACTTAAATCACCCTAGCTGAATTTGATATCTTTCAAATCTGTTCCAACCTGTCTGGTTGACAAATATTGTGAAGGCTTAATTTATTCTGCCTGATTTCAGTCCCATCAGCAGAAACTTTTTGTGGTTTTGGGCTATTCCTGTAATTTTTATGACTCAGATTTTTATCCTTAAAAATGAGAGTTTATGGTAGATATTCCCTACAGCCCCTTCCAGACTGGACATTGGGATAATCTTCCAATCACTCATTTGCGAAGAGCACTCTAAGTCTGAAAGGAAGGCAAGCAGTCAGTGGTATTTGTTGTTACCCAATTGAGATGAATTGTTTGAATTTTAAGAGACAGCTAATTCACTCAAAAGAGAAAATATCTCATTTTGTTCCATCTCACCTTTGGAGTTGTTCATTTATCCAATCAGTCACAAAACTGTTAAGTGGCTACAATGAGTCAGTTATGCTATATAGTTATGTTTTACAAATATGCTATATGGAACTTTGGTTTGGGGCCCCTTTGTATCTTACCTGGACTTTGGAAATTCTCTCATAATTGGTATCCATACCTCTAGATTTCTTTTCCCTAGTTCACTGTATACTGGGCTAGCACCAAAATGATTGTTCTATAGTAAAAATCTACTCCTATTGCATCTAGAATGAAATCTTTCCAGCCGACCAATAATTGTGTTCAGCTTTTCAATATTGTATTTTAACATGGACTAGTAAGCACTAAATGATGGAATCTTTGTCTTCCTTCACTGCTTATTGCTTCATTTACCATCTTTTCCCTTCTCCTACCCATGATCTGTTTTCCAGCCGTGTGACAATACATCTAATTCTACATCTAATTTCTGGAGCTCACCATCTTTTCCGCACCTCCCTGCTTTTATCCATTCTGTTCTGTCTGACAGGAGGCTACTTCTTTTGCCATATAGACGGTTTCTACACACCTCACCTCATCCTCTGTGAGGGCTTGCTGATCTGCTTATCATTGTGCCAAATATTTTTCTGCACTCTAGGGCTTAATGCACAAATTTCATGCTTTATTTACCCGTTTTCCCTATTAGACTATGAGTTCTTTGATATAGTTTCCAACGAAGAGCAAACAAGGAAAAAGTGTTTGTTAAATGAGTGAATTAAGAAAAGAGAGAAGGAGTTTTAGGCTGGCCTCTTCTACTGCTACATTGTGAAATCTGACTTAGTACTGGAATGAAGTTGTATTATTCTCTATGAAGAATCATAGGGAAAATTATGTTCAGGCCCATTAAGTCAGAATTAGGCAATTGACCACCTAATGGTAGCCTGCTGTTATGTGCTATTTTGCTGATTGCTGTTGGTATTACTAGGTGTTTGCCCATTTATATAGGCCCTTGGGCTTCCATGTTCACATTATAAACTAGAAGCTTGTGTTTGGTTTTTATTTTGAACTAGGATTTCCTTTAATGACTTTTGGTTGTCTTTGCCTTCCTGTCTATAAGAATTTATTCCCCATTCAGACAAAAATGGTGGGTGAGGGAAACTTGTGAATTATAATTCGATAATCCACTAGGACTTCTTAAGTGGTTATGAAATAATAGGGGGCATATGTCAGGGTCCTTCGAAGTCCTAAAGGGTGACTACTGCCAGAAAGACTTGCTTGGAAGATTAAGAGCACTTCAGAATTGATTATTTTAAGAACCTTATATGTGATTAGTTGAAGAAACATTATTGAAATTAGAAGGCCATTATAATTTCATGGCTTCAAAAAATTTCCTACATGTTCATACCTGTTAGTTTGTTTCTGTGACTTCCAAAAATAGTTCAAGTACATAATGCAAAATTATAGTGATGATTTACCTAATCTTATGTAATTGTTCATCATTTTCTAGCCCATATATTCTTGAAAAAAAACTTTTTATTACCAGAATTTTCTATCCACCACTCGAAATATATTTCCTTCTGTTTGTACATTTTTAAGAGCTCATATGTACTATGGCTAGTATAAAACCTCTTGAATGTCATAGCATCAATCTTACATAATATTTGTACACAATAATGGCATTGCAATACACTTGTAGGAGAGGTGAGAAGTAGCAATTTTTCTTTCTCAAATTTATTGGTAGAAAATTTAAGGCATGTTGGGCACATGGATTGTGAAATTGGAATATAAAACCTTATGTCTCTTGATTTTCTATTTTGTTTGCTTTCCTCAAATAGTCCTCCCTCTGTAATAACTAGTCACTTTGGCTCTAAGACAAGAACTTATTCTTGGAAAAATCTAATTTTGCAATGTCCAATAACTGTGGTATTTTTCATTCCCATGATACTCTTGCATAGAGAGCTTGAATACAGTGGCTTTGTCCTTTACCTTATCTTATTTGTTTTCTTTTCCTTGTCTGTAAAATGCAGCTAATCGTAAACTGCGTACCTCATGGGATCGTAGCAAGTTCAACTGAGAAATCATTTGTGAAATCACTTTCTGATTTTTTTTTTTTTTTGAGATGGAGTCTTGCTCTGTCACCCAGGCTGGAGTGCAGTGGCGTGATCTCAGCTCACTGCAAGCTCTGCCTCCTGGGTTCATGCCATTCTCCTGCCTCAGCCTCCCAAGTAGCTAGGACTACAGGCGGCCGCCACCACGCCTGGCTAATTTTTTTGTATTTTTTAGTAGAGATGGGGTTTCACCATGTTAGCCAGGATGGTCTCGATCTCCTGACCTTGTGATTCTCCCGCCTCGGCCTCCCAAAGTGCTGGGATTACAGGCGTGAGCCACCATGCCTGGCCCACTTTCTGATTTGTTAAAAGCACCCCAAACATAGTATTATTCGCTAGCATCCAGGCAGTAGAAGAGGAAGCACAGGTTTATCTGTGATGTTTGCTTGGGATTATGTTCCGCCCTTGAAAAGTTAAAAGAGGACGGGAGAGAATAACCGTTTTTTTCATTATCATTAAATTTTCTCCAGAAACCTTTTATTACATCAGGGTGAGGAGGAGTAAAATGTTTAATACACCATTTAGCTTATAGTGCCAGAGTAAAGGCTCAGTTGATGATTAGATGTGTGGTCATATAGAATTGGCAACACAAGGTCTAAATGACACATAAACTGTTTCTATATTTATATAATAGCACATCAGGGTCACTAAGAATAAAGGCTAAATTGTATTGAGTGCTTATTATGCAGAAGCACTGTGCTTGCGTGCTCCAACCGCCTTATGGCCTTTCATCTTTCACAAATAACACTCTGTAGTCGATGCATCACCCCCAGTTTCACAGCTGCAAAAGCAGGCTCAGAGTACTTAAATAACTTGCTTAAGGTCACATAGCTAGTAGGTGAGAGAGTTAATTTTCAGACCCAGTTCTAACAACCAAACTCTTAACTCTCTTTATTGGCCATGTCCCTGAAAACCAAAGACATGATCGAATGGTTAGAACTATGGAGATAATTCTTCCCCCCTCTAACAAGAGTATATTTACTACCGTGTAAGTTAATTTCTTTTTAATGACAAAACAAAGCAGAACAAAAATAACAACTTCTCCCTCCTGCTGGGAATGATTTGTCCCTGTAGAAAAAGTAAATACCAATGTCACATTTTCTCATAATTAGTTAACTGAGTAAAACTGAAGTTTCAGGGAAACCTGCCATGCGAAACCCCAGTGGAAACATTGTTTTAATGTTACATCTGGAAGCTGGAGCCCTACTCCTTGTCAGAAGATAAGCTTGGCAGTGATTGATTGCACTGTCCTCTGCGTTTCCTCTGTATTGAATGCCTATCACTTCATCATTTAAATTGCTCCTGGAGCCATCTCCTGGGCCCAGGCTGCTTCCCTGGCTCTGAGAACTCATCTTCCGTTGTCACCTTAGCCTGCTTATTTTACAGGCTCCTTGGAATGCTGCACTTACCACTGCTACCTGTGCCAGCACAGTCAGGGCAGGTCATCTTCCAACTAATGTCCATTCATTTACAAAATAAAAGGCATTAGTTGCCTCTCAAAAGAAAGTGCCAACAATCTGCCGCATGCCCCACTGGAACATCTGAGGCAGGCATCCCTCTCCTGTCCTACCTCTTTTGTCAACTATGGCTGTCACATTCTAAGGCAGCTTTTTTGTTGCAACAGTAACATAGTGGACATGAATTGCAGTAATGGCTATTTGGAAATAAAATCGGCACAACCACAATCACTAGTGTAAAGTGTTTAAGAATGAATCCACTGTCAGGCTTGGAGACGGCTGTACTTGGCAGTAGGTTACTGATATGGCTTGGCTGTGTCCCCACCTAAATCTCACCTTGAATTGTAATAATCCCCGTGTGTCAAG
This sequence comes from Symphalangus syndactylus, assembly GCF_028878055.3. Classification (NCBI taxonomy): domain Eukaryota; kingdom Metazoa; phylum Chordata; class Mammalia; order Primates; family Hylobatidae; genus Symphalangus; species Symphalangus syndactylus. The sequence continues at coordinate 127,417,190 of NC_072428.2, read as the reverse complement.
GATGGGGCCAGGTGGAGATAATTGAATCATGGGGCAGTTTCCCCCATACCGTTTTCCTGATAGTGAATAAGTCTCATGAGATCTGATGGTTTTGTAAATGGGAGTTCCCCTGCACAAGCTCTCTCTTGCCTGCCACCATGTAAGATGTCCCTGTGTTCTTCCTTCATCTTCCACCGTGATTGTGAGGCCTCCCCAGCCATATGGAACTGTGAGTCCATTAAACCTCTTTCCTTTATAAAATTATGCAGTCTTGAGTATGTCTTTATTATCGACATGAGAATGGATTAATACAGTTATGCAGTGAAACACACTGTGGCGTGGCCCAAACTCTTTGAGGCATCAATGGCTATACCTCATCAATTCACTTTTCTTTCATGTATATTACTGAAATGTATACTATTCATAAAATATATAAAATGTTATCTGCTCAGTTTAAATAATAAGCAAAAGGAACTACTGTGTACTTGGCCCTCAGACTAAGAAGTAAAACATTTGTAGGAATTTGGGAGCTTCATGTCATTTGCTTTCCTAATTATGTCCCCTTCCCTCTCCTTCAGAAATAACTACTATTCTGCCTTTTGTTAATCATGTCCTTGTTTATTCTTATTGTTATACTACATATATGCACATCCTACATATGAATGTATACGTGGATATATAACTCATATATGTATTCCTATATGTGTGTATGTATAGTTTTACATATTTCGAATTTGTACAAATTCAATCATGTTGTGATTTGTTTCTTTTGTTCAAAAGAATATTTTTTGTGATTCATCCTTATAGATGAGTGCCATATGCATTTCATCAATAGTTCATGTTGTATACTACTCTATTGTATGAGTATATAACAATGTATCCAATCTGCTAATGAATATTTACATAAATAACAGGTTTCTTGGGGGTTTGTTTTTGTTTTGCTGTTGCAAACAATATTACTATGAACATTGTCTTTTTGGTAACTCTTTCTGGTATCCATGTGCTTAAACCTGGGAATAGCTTAAGTTAGGTGGCAGATTATACACATATTTAACTTATAGCATTATAACACATTGTTTTCCAAAGTGATCATTTTAATATACACTCCCAACTCCAGTGGATAGGAGTTCCCATTGATCTACATCCTAACCAACACTTGATATTAACTAATTTAAAAATGTTTGCTGGTCTTGTGAAGGTATGAAATGGCATCTCAATGTGATTTTAATTTGTAATCAATGATTACACATGAGATCAAGCATCTTTTCGTTTACTTATGGGCCATTTGTGTTTACTCTTCTATGAAAGTTCTTTTTATTTCTTTTACTCACTTTTCCCCACCTGATTGGTTGTGTTCTTCTTAATGATTTATGAAATTTTTAATGTATTCTAGGTAAAAATTGTTTTGTTGCCTATGTGTGTTGCAAATTTTCTCCAGTTTGTGGTTTATCTGCAAGCTCCTTTTGATGTCATCTGATGAATAGATGGATATTCTTTATTTTACTGTAGTAAAATTATTAATGTTTTCTCTATGGTTTATGCCTTTGGTATTTTTTAAAGAAATCTTTCAAAGCATAATCATAAAGATATTGTCTCATAAAATTTTTAGGGTGCTTTCTTTAATATTTGATAACTTGGAATTGATTTTTGTGGTTTGGCAAGAGGTGAAGGTCAAATTTAATTTTGATTGTGTTCATATACATAACCAGCTATTTCATTTTCATTTATTTTCTTCACTGACTTGCAAAGTCTATTGTCTCCCTGTAAATGTGAGTCTCTAGGTTCTGTTTTCTGTTATATTGATGAATATATCTATCCCTGTACTATTGTTTTAGTTGTTATAACTTTGGTAAGAGTCCAGATATCTGTTGGAGGATATATCCTGTAATTTGTTCTTTGGGAGTGACTTGGTTATAATTGAGTTTTTCCTGTTTCATATAAATTATAAAATTAGTGTATCTAGTTTTGTGTTGAAATTTTTTATGAAAATTGCATGAATCTATAAATTAGTATAAAGAAAATTGATATTTTTATGATAATGCATCATTCTATTCCAAGCCACATCTCTTGACATTTAATTGGCTTTTTAAAATGGCTATGAATAGAGTTTTATAATTTCCTTCATGAAGGATTTGGTCATTTTTGTGTTAAATATATTCCTAGGTACTTTATATTTTTAGTGACAATTTGTATGTTGTATTTTTAAAATTATGTTTTCTAAGTGGTTTTTGCTGGCATATTGAAATGCAGTTGAATTTTAAAATCTTGTTTCTTTATCAATATTCCTGCTAAAGTTTTAAATTCATAAATCTTATCTGAAGGGTCTTTTTGTGGGAAGAGAATTCTATATAGGCAATCTCATCTACAAAGAATTTTGTTTTGTCCTTTCCAATCATTATGCTTTGTATACAAATTTCTGGTGCTTTCTGCACTGGTTAAAACCTTCAGTGCGGTATTGACTAGTAATTGAGATAGTCAGCATCATTGACTTGTTCCTGATCCCAAAGTGAGTGCCATCCACAAGTCACAATTAAGTAAGAAGTTCACTGCCAGTTGGTCATGATGCAGGAGGCAGTACTTGTTTTGTGGATATTTCTTATAAGGATCTTTTCCTTCACTCTAATTTGTTAAATTCAACAGATATTGAATTTTATTTAATACTCTTTTCTTCATCTTTAGAGATGACAATTTTTTCCCCTTGGTCTGTTAATATGGTGCATTTTACTAATTGATTTTTAAATAGAAATCAATATCATATTTATGAGAAGAACTCAAATTGGTTATTATATTTACCACCTTTATACATTGCTAGATTTGATTTGCTAATATTTTGTTTAGATATTTACATCCATGTTCATAAGTGTGATTAATCTTTAATTTTGCTTTCTATTACGTAGTATGTATATGATATTCATAGCTTAAAATGAATTAGGAAGGGTTTCCTCTTTTTATAATCTCTGGAAGACTTTGTACAATACTTGAGTTACCTATTTCCGGAATGTCTCGTATATACTACTATTATTCTCATTTTACAGATGAGAAAACTAGGACACAAACCGATTAAATGACTTGTCCAAGGCCACATGCCTATTGAGTAAAAGGTCGAACTAGGATGTGAACTCAGGTGATCTGGATCCAGATCCTTTTCCTAACCATTTCTCTGTACTGTCTGTCAAGAGCATTGCTGAAATTTGAGCTCATGTAATAGGAAATCATGATTCTATTTGTTAAATAAAGACCTCATAATTGTATGAGATCTTTTTATTGGGTGGAAAGTGATTCTTAAAGATGGGAATTTTTTATTCATATAAGTGAGAAAAACCCTTGACACAGAAAAACATTCAAAGATATTTTGGATCCACTTCTTGTAGCCCCATACTTCATAATCAAGAAAATAGGGATCCAGTCTCCTGTCAATAACATTCATTTTTTTAAATAGTAGAATTCTCAAAAGGTAGCTATTCCCTTAAAGAGATATCACAAGTAGGAAGATAATTATTATGACTGTGATGACTAAGAGTAAAGAAGACTAAGAAAGTTAGATACTGGCTTGGTGCTGTGGCCTACACCTGTAATCCTAGCACTTTGGGAGGCCAAGGCGGGCGGATCACCTCAAGTGAGGAGTTTGAGACCAGCCTAGCCAACATGGTGAAACCCCGCCTCTGCTAAAAATACAAAAATAAGCCCAACATGGTGGTGCATGCCTGTAATCCCAGCTGCTTGGAAGGCTGATGGAAGAAAAGCATTTGAACCCAGGAGGCAGAGTTTGCAGACAGCCGAGATCGTGCCACTGTACTCTAGCCTGGGCTACAGAGCAAGACTCCGTCTCAAAAAAGTAAACTTGACTGATGTTATAGATGGAAATATGTGCAGATCTTTAATTGCATTGCTAGGTATAGCTTACTATATTGACCGTCACAGTACGTCACTTTGCAATGACTTTGGGCTATCATTAATGTAAAGTTGCTGGAGTGTCCTTTTTTTTGCCCCATATCAGATTTTTCCTATAGAATCCCCCTTGGCTTTCTAATTAGATTCAAACTTTTTAGTGCTCATTTTTGAGGCTCTTTCTCTTCCTGGTTTAGCTCATGTTGCTTTAGAGCTTTAGAGAGTTACTTCTACTCTGCTTGTGGGACCCTCTCTAGACCTCGCCTTTCTTGTCTTTATTTAGCCATAAGCTCTCTATCACCTCCTACCATCTCTCTGGCAGGCACCTTCATTGTCCTTCATTCAGGTCTCACCTCAATGCTCATTAATTTCCGTGTCTTGGAACCACCTCCATAGATGCTAAGGACAAAGAAAGATGAATTTTCCTGACAACTTAAATGCCCATGATTTGTCCTTCCTTGTTGCCTACTGTTTTGTTTTTTGAGTGTGTTCCAGTTTTCTTTCCTCATGGGTAATGTTGCTCTTCTTATTTGACTATAAACTCAGTGAATAGAGACATTGCCCTCTTCTGTTCTGTGCCTTGGCACAGAACTGATTCTCTCTATATAAGTCTTACTGTTAAATTTGCTGCAGTATGTGGTGTTGGCAAACAGAAACTTTCATTACACATCTTTGAATCCCATTGCAGCCTCATTAATATTGTTCCCTGTTGTAGAAGATAGGTCACTCCTGGTCTTTTTCCAAAGAGATTCAGTTACTATGTGCTGAAAAGATGGCCTTTTGTGGTAGTCTCACTGGGTGTTCCCTATAGACTGTGTTTTGAAAGGAAAAGAATAAAAATGATAGCGTATTTTTTCTTAGTCTTCTTTCACAAATCCTAGGAAAATAGATAATTCACTGCTGATTAAAAAGCAAAACAAAACAAAACAAACCCCCCTGGGCTTTCCAAAATCTGGTTATATTGCTTTCTATGTGTCCTGACCTTACTATTATCTGTCATTTCCCTTTACTAAATCTCACTTTCCATTGTAGCCATATAATCCTTTTGATTGTTTTGGTTTTTTTGGAATGCTAGTTGTCTTTTGAAGGTTGATTGTAAGTGGTCGGAGGAGATGAGGGAATACTCTTTTTTGTTTGTTTTTGTTTTGTTTTGAGATGAAGTCTTGCTCTGTCGCCCAGGCTGGAGTGCAGTGGCACAATCTCGGCTCACTGCAACCTCCGTCTCCCAGGTTCAAGGGATTCTCCTGTCTCAGCCTTCCGAGTAGCTGGGATTACAGGCGTGCACCACCATGCCCAGGTAATATTTTGTCTTTTTAGTGGAGTCAGGCTTTCACCATGTTGATCAGCCTGGTCTCAAACTCCTGACCTCAAGCAATCCGCCTGCCTTGGCCTCCCAAAGTGCTGGGATTACAGGCATGAGCCACCATGCCAAGCTGAGGGAATACTCTTTATTAAAATTTACCTACAACATTGCATTGGGTTGCTTTTGGGGTTATAGAATACTTAAGTTGAAATATTAACACATTGTAAAATAAAAAAGTAATGGGAAAGAAAGGAGTTAGAAAAAGGAAGAAAGCTGGTGTCCTAGTCCTAGTTTACTTTTTTTTTTTTTTTTTTTGAGATGGAGTTTCACTGTGCCACCCAAGCTGGAGTGCAGTGGCATGATCTCAGCTCACTGCAACCTCTGCCTCCCAGGTTCAAGCGCTTCTCTTGCCTCAGCCTACAGAGCAGCTGGAATTACAGGCGTGTGCTACCACGCCTGGCTAATTTTTGTATTTTTTTTTTTTTACCAGAGATGAGGTTTCACCATGTTGGCCAGGCTGGTCTCGAACTCCTGACCTCATGTGATCTACCCACCTCAGCCTCCCAAAGTTCTGGCATTACAGGCGTGAGCCACCACGCCTGGCCCCTAGTTTGCTTTTAAGTGGAAAGACGAGAAGGGGCCATCAGACAAGGTGATATGTCTGGCAACAAGTGAAGCTATCATAGATTTTGTTTCCACAGATAAGTCAATACAGTATTTAGGAATTGAGAAATCTCTCACTCTGGTCTTTGTGTAATATTCTGTGATAGCAGAAACAAAAAATTGAATTGTGCCTATTGTTAAAAGTTTACTGTGTTTATGATTTCTACTGTATGAACTTATATGATCTGAGTTATATTAACACCCAGTGAAACCAAGGGGCTGGGTTGGTACACTGAAACTTATCGTAATATAATTCTCATGTGAGGCTGTTACTATATTTGTTTTTAATTTGACTAGAAATCCCAATATTTAATCAAAAGTCTTCTCCTCTACCTAGAGCTTGTTTTATCATTTTGGTGGCCTCCTCTTGCAAAGAACTGGTGGGTGACTGGTTTCCCTGAATTACGGACTTAGCCTAAACATATCTTACCATCATTACCAGTTGCAAAATATTAGAATGTGTTGTCACTGTTTCAGTTGGTTCCTAGAAGGTTAGTCTTAGATATGTTACTTTAACCTGTATGCTGTAGTACTTTGAATGTATTTTTTGTTTGCATTTTTGTTTGCCCAACCTGTCAATTACAGCTGCTTAGGCCTGGACTGTCCTGGATAAAGCTGTTAAAATATTCACCAGTCCAGCCATCTTATAAGCTAATTAAGTCAACTAAATGCTTCCTTGTTTTGCCAGACTTGTTATGTTGATCCTCAGTTTCTGGGTTCACTTTGGGTGCCCTAAATCTTAGGGTGTGACTTTCTTAGCATCCTGTAACATCCATTCCCCAGCAAGCACAACTTCACATAATACTTACCAGAAGTTCATTGCTGAAGCCTTTTCTTCGTCCAGCAGAGCAACTTGATTTTCTACAACTTCCCTCTTCAGAGCCAGAAAAGTATGGGATATGGAGACCACTAAAACTACATCCCTTTGGCCTGACCAGGCAAATATTGGGAAGGAAGGACCTCGTATTACTACCTAATGACCCCATAGTATTGTTTGATAAGCAGGCAATGTAGTACCCTGCTAAAGAGACAGGCTTTCTCATATCTCATAAATATTTCACTTCCTGGGTCTACATGCTGGTTTTATTCCATATTAGCCATGTGGTCTTCAGCAAATTACTTAATGTCATTAAACCTCAATTTCTTCATCCTGAAAATGAGGATGATAATAATAAGAGTATGTATCTAATAGGCTTATTGTGAGGATTAAATTAGATAATATAGACAAAGACGTAGCATACAGTTTGCTTAGAAACATCAACAAATGAAAGAGACGGGGAGAGGAAGTGTGCAAGAGAAAGTGAGAGCAACCATGAATGTCAGACAGCCAAAAAATGGGCATATAGATTTTTTTATAAATAGACCACATATGTCTCATTTGCATGGGCTTTTGGGATGATTAAAGCCTATTGTTCTCTAGGATTACCTGAAATACACATTTCCTGCAGGTTACAGCCCAATGGACACAGAATGACTTGTGTATTAGTCCATCCATTCTCACATTGCTATATAGAATTACCTGAGACTGGGTAATTTATAAAGAAAAGATGTTTCATTGGCTCATGGTTCCACAGGCTATACAGGACGCATCGATGGGGAGGCCTCAGGAAACGTACAATCATGGCAGAAGGTGAAGGGGAAGCAGGCACATCCTACATGGCTGGAGCAAGAGGAAGAGAAAGCAAAGGGGGAGGTGCCCCACATACTTTTAAACAACCAGATCTTGTGAAGACTCACTCACTATCATGAGAACACTGAGGGGGAAATCCACACCCATGGTCCAATCACCTCCCATCAGAACCCTCCTCCAACACTGGGGATTACAATTCAACATGAGATTTGGTGGGGACACGGATGCAAACCGTATCAACTTGTATCATTCTAAGTAATTGCCACTTTTGAATGGGTGGTAGGGTTGGCAATTGCAAAAGCCATGGTTTGGAGTCGCTTGCATCAGGCGGGGGTTTCCCCCTGGAGCAGGCTGAGCTTGGCTGCCTTCTAAGGCCTCTTCTGCTCTGGAGACACTTACAGGCTTCTGAGTCAGGACAGAACACTGAGCAATGAAACACAGGAGGAAAAATTAAAAACATCACCTTTAATTTTTCGAAAGTATTTTGGAGATACCTGTGCCCTGCTCTCTAAGGAGTTCCTGTAGGGATTTCTGCTTATGAATTCCAGTATATTGTTTCTGTTTGGGATGACAAGTGGGGTTTCTATTGACACACCTTGCCACAGACCCACTTTTTGAAAAACACTAAAATCCACTTTGCAAGTGTATAAATATTGCAGGCAGGCAGCTTCTACATTCTTTGGCAAGGGAACAAAATACTATTTAATAATGCAGGTTCCAGCTTCTCTCCTGACAATGCAAAGTCCCAATGATTATTGAAAAGGGAATTTGAAATCTGCCAGAATCCACTCAGTTTTCCTTGTCTGGTGACATTTCCATCCTGTCACCCTCGCTAGTGAAGACAATTGTTTCAGCCATTGAGAAAAAAAAAAAAAGGTATTTTATAAGACTGCAAGAAAGCGATTTAAACCATAACTATTTCTGTTAACTGTTTGCTTTGTTTCTCTGACCGTGTGCCTCTCTAGTCACCCTATCTTCTTTAACTATCTTGTGGGCTTTTTCCTGTTGTCAAAAAGCAAAGGGCTAATATCCAGAATCTACAATGAACTCAAACAAATTTACAAGAAAAAAACAAACAACCCCATCAAAAAGTGGGCAAAGAACATGAACAGACACTTCTCAAAAGAAGACATATATGCAGCCAAAAAACACATGAAAAAATGCTCATCATCACTGGCCATCAGAGAAATGCAAATCAAAACCACAATGAGATACCATCTCACACCAGTTAGAATGGCGATCATTAAAAAGTCAGGAAACAACAGGTGCTGGAGAGGATGTGGAGAAATAGGAACACTTTTACACTGTTGGTGGGACTGTAAACTCGTTCAACCATTGTGGAAGTCAGTGTGGCAATTCCTCAGGGATCTCAAACTAGAAATACCATTTGACCCAGCCATCCCATTACTGGGTATATACCCAAAGGACTATAAATCATGCTGCTATAAAGACACATGCACACGTATGTTTATTGCGGCACTATTCACAATAGCAAAGACTTGGAACCAACCCAAATGTCCAACAACGATAGACTGGATGAAGGAAATGTGGCACATATACACCATGGAATACTATGCAGCCGTAAAAAATGATGAGTTCATGTCCTTTGTAGGGTCACGGATGAAACTGGAAAACATCATTCTCAGTAAACTATCGCAAGGACAAAAAACCAAACACCGCACGTTCTCACTCGTAGGTGGGAACTGAACAATGAGAACTCATGGACACAGGAAGGGGAACATAGCACTCTGGGGACTGTGGTGGGGTGGGGGGAGGGGGGAGGGGGGAGGGGGGAGGGACAGCATTAGGAGATATACCTAATGCTAAATGACTAGTTAATGGGTGCAGCAAACCAACATGGCACATGGATACATATGTAACAAACCTGCACATTGTGCACATGTACACTAAAACCTAAAGTACAAAAAAAAAAAAAAAAAAAAAAACATGGTCTACCCAAAGCCATTCTTCAAGCATCTGATTTCCCAGCTGTCTTTCTGCTATATATTTAAACTCCTAGTTCTCTTTGGGGAAGAGGGTGGTGGACTTGTGTGAGGATATAGTCTGAATGAAGTCTCCGAGTGATTTTTGTTGATGTTATGGGGTGGGAGTTAGGGGAGAGGAGGGAGAGTCTTTGGCGTCACACTACCCTCTGAGTCCTGAATGGGGTTCTCTCAGCATCTCGTTTCCACACTATTCCTGACACACTCCTCCCTGACCCTATTTCAGAGGTCGCTGTTATCAAATGGAAGTGCTTCTTATGTCTTCCTTCATTCTGCTAAGCTGCCTGTTCTCTATAGAAATCTCTACCCCCAGCTTTTCTATCAGTGCAAATCTTCGTTTTTGGAAAATTTCTTATACCTCCTCGAGGAAATCATTCTCTACATCACTCTATTTCTTTAGCAATCAGGGACTACATTTGGTTGTATAAATATATACATATTAAGTTTCTGGATATTCTTTCTTTTTCTTAAGAATACATGAATTCCTATGAAGAATGAAGGTTTAGTCTTGATTTCATTTCCCTTCCTATCAACTGGACAATAAAAATCTGATTTTTAATAAATATAATTGAAGACTTACTGATACGCTGAAGCCTATTCTATTTCAAATTAATATTTTATGTCTTGAGCATGCTTCAGAGGTAACCATTTACATAATAATTCTTCTAAGGCATAATGTTGCTTAATCAATTTAGCATGATATAGTGAAAGTTAAGATTTATTTTTACTTTTCTGAAATAAAATGCTTAATTTTTATATTCTTCCAAGTAATAACTGTCATATGCTTATATGGGGAAGATTCAAAATTAGTGTTTTATTATAACCTGGTAGGGGTGGGTCTAGGGGAGGGATAGCATTAGGAGAAATACCTAATGTAGATGATGGGTTGGTGGGTGCAGCAAACCACCACGGCACGTGTATACCTGTGTAAATCTGCACATTCTGCACGTGTATCCCAGAACTTAAAGTATAATAAAAAATTAATAAATAAATAATGCAAATCTATATTTACAATAATAAGTGAGGGTATGCTCTTGACATTTTTTTTATTTTTTCATTGTACACTTTTGCCATATGTGCATTTTGCTGGTATGTCTCTGAACATGACCTTTGCTAAATTAACTCCTTCCTGACTTTACTTTTGTTCCAATGAGGGATGTTTAGCTATTCTTCTTTTTGGTTTAAAAGGCCTTTATATTACAGAGTGGTCAGTTTGCTGCTAGTCACTGAGAAGAAATGTAATGTGCATCCTGATGACTGGATGCCTTATAAGCTTCTAATCTTTCTGAGCTCTAGTATGTACTCAACTGTACTTGGCTTCTGACCTTAAACATCATTTTCCAAGCAGTCTTGATGTTTGGTAAAACCAGTAACCATCCATTACTCTCAGGCCGCATCAGACCTGCTTACAGATATCACTGGGTGAAACATGAGTACACTTGTTCACCCTAAGTTCCTTTCAGAGGCCTTGAAGGACACTGCTAAAACACATCCAGTGAATTCAGGGACCCTGATCTCAGGAAGAATGCCTGCCTGATGTTGGAGGAAGGGGTAAACCAAGGCCTGAAGCTATCTCTGTGCTTCTCTGTAAAAGTCACCAGAGCTACCAGCAGCACTTCTGTTTTACGTGGCACCTTCCTCTCATCTGTGGGGATAATAAGGACTTTATTAGTTCTTCCATTTCTCTTATCCTCTCAGGATTATAGCTTTATCATCCAAATGCCAGGAAAGTAAAACAAAACAAAGTTAGACAATCTAAATTAAACTCTCTCAACATTATAGGGATGAAGGACCTTCAGAGTACTAGAGCTTCTTAAAAAAAATCTCTTGCATTGCTACATCAGCTTCCAACACACATATTATTTCATTCAAATGTTAAGAAGGGGAAAAGAGTGTTACTGTGTACTGTAATTATTTTAGGTTCATGATGAAAATGCTTTACAAGGGTGGGCGTGGTGGCTCACGCCTGTAATCCCAGCACTTTGGGAGGCCGAGGCGGGCGGATCACTAGGTCAGGAGATAGAGACTCTCCTGGTTAACATGGTGAAATCCCGTCTCTACTAAAAATACAAAAAATTAGCCGGATGTGGTGGCGGGTGCCTGTAGTCCCAGCTACTCGGGAGGCTGAGGCAGGAGAATGGCGTGAACCTGGAAGGCAGAGCTTGCAGTGAGCTGAGATGACGCCACTGCACTCCAGCCTGGGTGAGAATGCGAGACTCCATCTTAAAAAAAAAAAAAAAAAGAAAAGGAAAGAAAATGCTTTACAAATATGAAAACTCCTCCCTGGATTTTTTTGCAAGCTTAATGTTTGCCTAACAAAATAGTTAATAGGATTCTATAATATTGATGTTAGAAATAGATTTATATTTTTCTAGTTTTAAGGTAATAGCTGTATATTACTTTAGATGGTGGTACTATATAAAAATATGTTTTCCCATTACATACAAAGATGATGATATTAATTTATTGCTAGAGAAAGAATTGATATTGAGTTATAGAGATTTTCCAGAAGGTATTTTAAGACCCTTTGCTGGTCCTTTGTGACTAGCAGCATGTATGTTACACGGCAGGCTGAAAGTGACATGCTGTGATTCTGGAAGAGTGTGAGCCTATTGGCCCTGTAACCCATGAGCTTGTTTTCACTAACCCAGTGCTCAAAACAAATTAATTCACCCACGAAGTTTGTTTTAACACTTATCTAAGGGTTACTATCAATGTTCCAGGAAGTAACAAGTATCATTGCTAATATACAGCTCTGATTTGACTCATAAACATTTCTGATCTCATGAGATAGTTGCAGTGGTGTTTTGCTGTGTTTACTAGATGCATCTAATAAACACCATGAGATTTACGAAGAGATTTGAAGATATTTGTGACTCCAAAACTGATTGCAAGGTATAGCAGGGGCCAGTAAAGTGAGCTTTCTTCCACTCCCTAGAATGTCTTCCTCAATCCAGAGTTTAAAGTGTATTGAAATGATAGCTGGCTGATTCACCAGGTCGAAAAGATCAACCAACTATTTATTAAGCACTTCATGTATTTTCTGTCCCATGGAGATTTCAGTGAAAGATAACAGTGTGGATAAAACAAAGAGAAAAAAATGTCCTCATGCTTATGACTTAATTGCAGAAGTGGAACTTAGACATGTGAAACAATTAAACAGTTCCACAACAGATAAGCAAATGGGATACTTCGGAGAGACATCTGGTCCCTGTGCTGTTTATAGCCAATTCCAGTGGTGAATAAAAGAAGTGGAACGGACTGCTTTTGAAGGGAGCGCATCCTGATCCTCTGGCAGTAAGGTAGAGGTTTTCTGCCAGGAGGGAACACTAGACAGAGGCTGTTTGTTTTTTCTCCAAACAGAAATCTCTTCCATGCTAATAGGAGCTTCAAAAGGATTGCCACAGCAGATGGAAAGAATCAATATATATTAATGCATTTAATTAGCAGGAATTAATGGAATTGGGGGATTAATTCTGTCATTAGAGAGAAACAAAACCTATTTTTGTCTCCTATCTGTGGTTACACACTCTAAGATGGATTTGGCACAGGTGGTGTTTGAATATAAGGCCACTGTAGTATCTAATGGCCTTTTGATGCCACTGTTGGATTAATCCCAGGGATAATGAGAAGGTAGCCCTGTGAGATTTGTGCTCTGCACCATGTTTCAGCGATGGAGGAGAAGCTGGTAGGTGGAGTGTGAGGGGTATAAACCTAGAATTCAGTGAGTGTTTGAAGGAGGAAAAAGGGGAGGAGATTGAGAGAGTCTCTCCTCTCGCATCTGTTTTTTTTTTTTCTTTTTCTTTTTCTTTTTTATTGAGACGGAGTCTCACTGCGTCACTCAGGCTGGAGTGCAGTGGTGTGATCTCGGCTCACTGCAACCTCCGCTTCCTGGGTTCAAGCAATTCTCTTGTCTTAGCCTCCGAAGTAGCTGGGACTACAGGCGTCCGCAGTCACGCCCAGCTAATTTTTGTATTTTTAGCAGAGACAGGGTTGTACCATGTTGGCCAGGCTGGTCTCAAACTCCTGACCTCAGGTGATTCACCCGCCTTGGCCTCCCAAAGTGCTGGGATTACAGGCGTGGGCTACAGTGCCTGGCCACATCTGATTATTAATGAGAGATTAGGGACAGACTTACCTAAGACAGAATTTTTAATTCAATCTAGCAAGCACCTATTGCCTAGTCTTCCCCCTGCTTTTTTTTTCTTCTCCAAAAAGCTGTTCCTCCAGAAAAGCAGTTTTCAGTGTTTTTAATTTTTAGGCCAAGATACTCATGACATAAACCAGATGACATTGTATGCATAACACATTCCCATAAGTGACATAGGTAAAAAGACTGTTGATTATACCCCTTTCCCAACACTGACAAGTCAACACCAGCCCTCCGACTCAAAGCACATCACAATTCAAGTATATGATGTGACAGTTTGTACTTTTCAAAAATAGCCATGGCATTTTCTCCCACCTACACACTCATCTTGCAATGTGACTTTGATGCTCTTTCCATTGAAATGTGGGATCTACGCTCTCTTTCCTTGTATATGCGCAAACGTGGACTTCAGCAGGAATGATACCTTGGGATTTCCAAGGCGAGGTGAGTTGATCACTGGGCTCTCTTGGGATTGTTGCTTTTGGAACCCAGCCACCATCTTATAAGAAAGCCCAAGAAGCACACGGGAAGCCCAGGAATCCCACGTGAGAGGATCTAAGGCTCCTAGCCTTGAGCCGCTTCCCATTTATGCCTCATTAGCATAATTCACAGTGGTCATCCATACCAGTGAATGCGTGTTAGATTACCTTTGCTGTGTTTGATGATTATACTAAATTTCATTTTTTTGTGAGCTAAACCTTCACAGTTTGTTGCTCATGTACCATGGCTGGCTGCTCACAAAGCAGAAAAATTGGATAGAATGTTTCTGATAAGGTAAATACAGGAAAGGCTATGCAGAAATATGTATCTCAGAGAGTGAGCTATTGGGCAACTATGGTATAAGTTATCTGGTAGCCACGCAAGAAGTAACAGATTGAATAAAGGCAAACTATGAAGACTTCAGTCATGATAAGATCAAGAGAATTATTTGTGTCACATTTGCCATGGATTGTGTCTCTGTTGGCACACACAAAAAGTTGGGACTTAAAACTGCAAATTTACTTTAACTTCATTTTGTATGTCATGCATTCATGAAACTTTTTCTGGGGGTTATTTATTTTCATTTTTGGCTGCCCTGTTCCAAGTTAAACAAAGGAGAAACAGCATCATATAGTGGAAGAAACTCAGACCTGGGGAAGGGAGGCAGCAAGTAAATGAAACAAGAGTCCTTTGTCTCTCAGCTGGATTGCTAACTAATCTGTGTGATCCTGCAAAGGTCAGTGCAGATCTCAAGCCCTACTTTCCTCATCTATGAAATGAAAGGTTAGACTAAGACCAAATGCAGTTCTAGAAAGTAGAGTATTATTACTCCTCAAGAAATAGTTTAGGGTTGTGCCTGTTGCTTTGCACATGAAAATATTTAGGAGTAGAAGTTCACAGAACTTGGCAAAGCTAGATGCATTTATGATTCCCAGTGAATCAACTGATGTTTTTCCCTACATCTCTACAAGCCATTCTTTGTTTAGCAGTTTTTATATTTACTTTTATTTTTTTCTTCTATAATTTTGGAAAAAAAGAGTTAGCTGACTGCTACTATGGGCAGGCAACAATTTGGTAATAGGATATTATTTTTAAAACTAAAAAATAACTGAATATGAAAGATTAAACTTTTAAAAAATAGACATAAGTGCTCAGAGTTGTGATTCTATTTTGCATGTAACAATGTAGTTATTTCAGTTACTTTATTGAGAATCACAAATATATATATGGCTTTGCCAGGTTCTCTATACTTTTTATTCCCCAATATTGTCTTCTGCACAGCAATAATTACAACCTTAAGCCGTCCCTTCAGAAGTAGTCATATGCCAAATTCTACCTTAGTCTAAAATAATTCTTTTTCTGTGTGATGGGGCTAAAGACATCAGTTCTCCCTGCTGCTCTCCGCAGATGTCCAGGTACCTTAATGGTTAGGTTCTCTGTACCTTGAGCTTATTTGCAAGGCAGAGCTTCGAAAGAACTGCTTTTTAAATTTTTCCACTGATAGAACTGGAGCTTGGTAAACTAACTTGCCCAAGGTCATAGCAGTTAGTGATACTCACAGGACTTAAACCCAGGAGGTCTGAATGTAGACTCAATTATGGCATATCCCTTCCTAATAATAAGCCAGATTTTGTTTTGTACTTCTTGCCAAAATGTAACTCCATGATGACATTTGTTTTGTACATTGCTGCCTTCTTACTGCCTCAAACAGGGCCTGGCATGGTGGGAACAGGTGGGGATCTTAGTCTGTTCCTGCTGCTAGGACAAAATATCTTAGACTGGATCATGTTAAATAATAGAAATATATTTCTCATGGTTCTGGATTCTGGGAAGACCAAGATCAAGGTGCTAGCAAATTGCTCTCTGCTTCAAAGGTGGCAAGCTCTTGCTGCATCCTCACATAATGGGAAGGCAAAAAGAAATGAAAACTGTGTCCTCACATGGTGGAAAAGATAGAAAGGACAGGCAGCTTTCTCAAGGCTCTTTTAGAAGGGCATTGATTTCCTTCATGAGGGTGGAGCCTTCATGACTTAATCACTTCCTAAAAGGCCCTACCTCTTAAAACCATACTGGGGATTAAGTTTCAACATGAATTTTGGAGGGATACAAACATTCAAATCACAGCAGCTGTCTTCTCCCTTTCCTGATTCCACATGACAGAAGCCATCTCTTCCTTCCGCACATGGATGTCTGAGCACATCCAGACTCTTGAGAGCCCAGGCTTAAGAGACAGAGGCTGTGAGAAGGAAGATGGCAGTTCCCTCCTGGAAGTCTTGACTTCTCAGTCCCAGCTTTCTGTCTTGGTATGTGTACTGAACAACAATGTATTTGAAGATACAGCATAGAAGGAAAAATAAACCATTTCCTATGAAGTAATGATTCAACTTCTAACCTGTAAAAATGAAAAATTTCTCAGTTCCCTACCCCCTTGCATTCCTGTCTTCATAAGTTTCTGTGATTTAATTTTCCAAGAAACTTAATATTCATATACTTAACAACTTTTATATCCATTAACAACTTGACTTTCCCTGCTTCTTTGAATTTTGGAGCATTCTTTCCTTAGTATGAAGGAGTTTTGAGAAAGGCAAGAAGACAAGCTCAGAGCTCAAGAAACTATGAAGAATAATATTGTAATCATAACACCTCATTATTTGTTTTTAAGCTCAATCCTTCAGAAGGTTATTATCTGGAGTTGAATAATAATAGATTCAGGCTCTTTTTATGTGGAGGAAATCTTAAACAACAGTGTTCATAGGGAAGGACATTAATCAGGAGAGAGAAGTGAGCCTTGTTTCTAATAATGTTTGCATAATAGCTACCCTTGGGTGTATTGCTTGACTTAAAATAAATATTCATGTTTTCCACATCCAGTACAATTGGAAATTATTCATGGTTATGATTCTGTCGTATGATCTTCTACCTATTCAAGGGGACTTCAAACTGAGAGCCTGTTGGAAACCAACAAACATAAATAACAATGCTTGTGAGTGATACGGGGTAGAAGTTGGAAGAGGCTGTGATGTTGGCTATGGGGAGAAAAGGAGCAAAGAGTAGGAACTTAACTGTTTCCAGAGGGGGAGAAGCAGACTCACGCTGACATGCTTAAGGACATTTATATGCTCTCCTGGTTTGCTTTTAGCTCTTCAATAGCTTCTCATCACCAGGAGAATAAAATTTAAATGCCTTATCTTGGTGTCAGACTCACTCCCCGGAGTGGTTCCTGTGAAACTTTGGATCACATTACCTGAGACTACTCTCCACCTCAGATGTGACAACACAAAGCTCTTTGCAGATTCCCTCAGACACCATGACTTACCTTTATCTCTTTGTTCACATCCTTCCTTCATCTTGCTAGGATTTTTCAAAGCTTCTTTGTTAATTAATCTATGTATCATAGAAGAGTCAGCTTAAACTTCACCTGCTTCAGGAAGCCTTCTATGAACTCCACACCTAGTCAAGAGTTTTACCCAGACTGTCCTATTTTTATTAACTTATATATTTAGTGGTCCTTAAATAGCCTTTGTCCTGGGGAGTTTTTTCATCATCTTGCTTTATTGCTTACATGTACTGAATTTTATTACATAAATGCTTTCAGTTAATTAATTCATTTTTCTTTCCTTTTCTGTCTCCTTTCTCCTTTCTCTGTTTCTCTCTCTCTTTTTATTAACTTTTAAATTCTGAGAAATGTTTCAATACAGTCTTGAGAACATAGGCTATTTTGTTGTTTCTTTTGTTTGTTGGTTGGTTTTGAGATGGAGTCTCGCTCTGTGGCGCAGGCTGGAGTGCAGTGGCATGATCTCGGCTCACTGCAACCTCTGCCTCCCGAGGGTTCAAGCAATTTTCTGCCTCAGCCTCCTGAGTAGCTGGGATTACTGGCGCCCACCACCACACCTGGCCAATTTATTTTATTTTTTTTATTTTTAGTAGAGACAGGGTTTCACCATCTTGGCCAGGCTGGTCTTGAACTCCTGACCTCGTGATCCACCCGCCTTGGCCTCCCAAAGTGCTGGGATTACAGATGTGAGCCACCATGCCTGACAGAGAACACAGGCTATGTTTTGAACTTCTGTGTGTGTTACAAGGCTTTGCATTAACTGCTTCCTCATGCAACTTTCCTAACCTTGTTTCTTTCCTATTAGGAACATTCTGCTTCAGTCAGGAGAACATCTTAGAGTCCAAACTGATTTGTTCTCTTGGATCTGTGATTGCTAATACAGCTGTTACTCGATATCTGTGGAGGATTAGTTCCAGGACCCCTTGCAGTTACCAAAATCTACAGATGTTCAAGTCCCTGATCTAAAATAGCTCAGTATTTGCATATAACCTTTGCACATCCTCCTGTACACTTCAAGTCATCTTCAGATTACTTATAATACCCAATATAATGCAAATGCTATATAAATAGTTGTTATGCTATATTTTTACAATTTATAGTATTTTTTACTGTTGTATCATTATTATTATTTTTTGAATGTTTTCGATGTGAGGTTGGTTGAATCTGCAGATGTGGAACCTACAGACATGGAGGGCTGGCTTTACTTTCTCCAGCCTCTCCTTCCTTGTCCTTCAATGCAGGGTTTTTGTTAAACACCATATCCTTGGCTCATTTATCTGTGCTTCTAATCTGATGGGTTCTATATTAACAGAGATATGTCTGCCCAGCTTCACATGCCAATTTTACCCTTATTGGTAGGCTCCTTCCGAAGGTCCATATGTCTTTTTCAGGTACTTATGTGCAGTCACAAAATACTGAAAACTGTGCCTTCTGTTTGTATAACATATCTATTTCTAAAACACTTTAAAAAATTTATCCTAACTACTGAGAGGTGAGCAGTGCAGCTGTTAACCTCATTTGCAAGTGGAGAATTGGTTCAAAATGATTGAATAACCTCCAAAATTTATGTGTCCAATAAATTGTAGCGATTAGAATTAGACTCCAGTTGAGAGCCTTTTTCACATTACAAACCTGACAACAGTGGTTTTTTCACTGTCTATAGGCCTTGCAGAGCCTAGTAGAGTTCTGTGCATGATGAACTCAATGAGGGCACTGGACACAGGCTCACACAGGGTCTGTATTATGGTGCTGATTTGGGCCACTATACCTCGAGAGAATTAACTTACTTTAAACTCCACTATGGACATTTATAAAATGAAGAGTGAGACACCATATTTTCATAGGGTTTTTTTTTTACACGTAACACTTTATCAATTCCCTTTTTCTTATTTTCATCTCTCTTTTCTTCTCCTTTTCTCCCTTTGTTTTCTTTTCAGTCAGTTCAACAATTAATTGGTGTGCACCTACAATGTGCAAAGCATTATGCTAGGGTTCACAGGGGAATGCAAAGAGGATGCTGCTCGTAGCTTGTTATGGCGAGGACCTTTTCTTCTCTCTTTTACGTTCTCCGTTTTTCTCCATTCTTCTCTTCTTCGTACCTTCTTTTTCCTCTGATGTTCAAGTAGCCCTCATCATTTCTATAAATTTCCAAGGCTTCAGCTTTGGTCAAAGGGAAGGCACTCAGCCCAGGGCCAGTGAGTGAGTTTAACATTCTTACGGTCCTTTGCATCTGCTCACCCAGGAATCATACATACTCAATATAAAAGCTTTGGGGGTTTTGCTCAGTGACAGCTGGGGACTCCCTGTAATTTAATGCATGATACAGCACTTTTGGCTAACTCTGTATGAGAGACTACTCAAATAGGAATAAAATATCACTTTGCAAAATACATTTAAATTATTTTTCTTCCAAAACTTTGTGACTTTAAAGCCTTAAAATCTATTTTTTGAAAGTCAAAAAATAACAGATGTTGGTTAGGCTGTGGAGAAAAGGGAATGCTTATACACTGTTGTTAGAAATTTAAATTAGTTTAGCCACTGTGGAAAGCAGTTTGGAGATTTCTCAAAGAACTTAAAGCAGAACTACCATTCTAACCAGCAATCCCATTACTGGGCATATACCTAAAGGAAAAGTAATCATCCTACCAAAAACACATATGTACTCACTGTTTATCTTAGTACTATTTACAATAGTAAAGACATGGAATCAACATAGGTGCCTATCAGCAGTGGAGCAGATAAACAAAATGTGGTATATATACACCATGGAATACTACAGTCATAAAAAAGAATGAAATCATGTCCTTTGAAACAACGTGGGTGCAGCTGAAGACCATTATCCTAAGTGAATTAATGCAGAAACAGAAAACCAAATATTGCATGTTCTTACTTGTAAGTGGGAGCTAAATCTTAGATACTCATGGACACAAAGATGGGAACAATAGACACTGGGAACTCTAGAAGGAGACAGGGAGGGGGACAAAGGCTGAAAAACCTCTTGTTGAGTACTATGTTCACCGTCTGGGTGACAGGATCAATAGAAGCTCTAACCTCAGCTTCTTGCAATATATCCTTGTAACAAACCTGCACATGCATCCCCTGAATCTAAAATAAAAATGATTTTTTTTTTTTTTTTTGAGATGGAGTCTCACTCTGTCGCCTGGGCAGGAGGGCAGTGGTGCGATCTCGCCTCACTGCAACTCCACCTCTCAAATTCAAGCAATTCTCCTGCCTCAGCCTCCCGAGTAGCTGGGATTACAGGTGTGCCACTACGCCGGCTAATTTTTGTATTTTTGGTAGAGACGGGGTCTCACCGTGTTGGCCAAGCTGGTCTTGAACTCCTGACCTCAAATGATCCACCCACCTTGGCTTCCCAAAGTACTGGGATTACAGGCATGAGCCACCATGCTTAGCCTCTCATTCCTCTTTTACACCCCACGTAAGGTGCCTGAATCATTAGACACATCTATTTTTTTTCCCTAAGGCTACATATTCTTAAAAGTAGTTTAAGTTACCTGTTATCTCTAGGCTTTTTTTTTCCGTAAGAATCATCAATAAATTAAATGCCAAACACATGGTTGTTTTCTCAAGCACACAATTAAAATAGACTTGATTCCTCTTTACTGTCTTCAGTCCTCTTAATATTCATAGCAATAGGTATTTATCTATCATCACAAAACACGCAAAAAGACTGGTGATTGCTTAAACCCCAAGAGGGCAAAGTAGAAGGAACTAGAAAGAAGGAAGCAAGTGCAATCATGATAAGGCACTTACTCTGCATCCATGGCTGCGTTAGGAACATTCATAGGACTTCATGAACCCTACTAAGTTTCAACCTGCTCTTTTACAAATGTGGAAACTGAGGCTCAGCGGGGTTAAATGATTTGCCCAGTGTCCTACTGCTTAAAGTATCAGAGTTGAGATTTGAACCCAATTTGTGTGACTCCAGTTTTTAAAATATTTACTGTACCAAGGCTGGAGGGGGCACGCATGGGCCCTAGAAGGGTGCGTGGAATGGGTACCTGGGTGGGGAAGGGTTAAAGAAGGGGCCTCGGTCTGCTTGACCAAGATATTTTCCTTCCCTGATTCCTGCCCCAAATGTAGACTACTTATCCAAAATATGGAACCAACTTTGTGTAATATTTTAATAAGAGGGTCTTCTACTAATGGGACATCTCTCTTTTGTCTTTCACAGCAATTTTGCAGGCAGTAATAGCTGGTGATCTTATGAAGGTAAGGTATCTTCCTACCAAATCTTTGGCGATGCTTTAAGAACTTTAAATCAACATCATTCCTCATCAAATTTCTATGTTCCCATCTACCATTTATCATCCCCTGCTTGCACTGGCTGAGTAGAAGAGTCAGGATGTTCTTTTGAGAACTGAGCAGAGATGGTGTTCAGGAGCACCGGGGTACTTGTCTCAGTTACTTAAAATGAACTGCATGTCCCCAGGATGCAATGTGCACAGTGTGCCTGCCCTCTAAAAGCTGACATTTGAAGAATTTAAAGATTCCCTTTCAGGCAGGTATTGAAATGAAGGTATCTGTAAGAATTACCTGGACAACACTCAGAAATGCATCCTTCAGGACAGAGATTAATCTTCCCTCGTCATGGTTTTATACTTTGGGGATCATAGTTAGTCAAGCAAGGACCCTCCTAGTTAGTCAAACAAGAACGCTGATCCACTTGGAATAGTGTAATTTGTGCTTCCTTGTGTTTTCTGGTGAGTTTTGTTCAGAAGGAAGGAAGCAGTCACCACTGCCCTGAGGGTGAATGTAAAATCTGAAGTCAGACTTTCTGAGTTTGGATCTTGGCTCTGCCATTCACTGTCTGTGTGATTTCGTGTAATTATCTAATTCTCTCTGTGCCTTAGTTTTTTCATCAGTAAAATGGAATAATATTACCTCTGTCTTTGGCTTGTCATGAGGAATTAATGTAATAATACATATAAAGCTCTCAAGACTGTTCCTATTACATGGAAGGGGCTCTAAAATGTTAGCTATTTTATTAATATTCTGATAGTGTAGATCTGTGTTTTTTAATAGCTAAACATGGTGGAAATACAAATATTGTTATATAATACAACATCATCTATGAATATTCTAAAGCTATATTTGGTCCCACGTCATTTTCAGGCATCAGGCTCATGACTGCCCATATGCCCCTGCAAACCCCCTGCTGGAACTGATCTGCTCTGTATTAATGACAGCAGCCTGAAGGCAGAGGCTACGCCTGACTCCTCAGCCTGAGGAGTAAGGTGCCATTACAGATCAAGGAACCAATAGCTCTAAGAGAAAGCTGAAAAGTCCTACCCTCAGACATAACTTTTTAGGCACATCTGTTGGACAAACTGAAGGACACCTGTGCTACATTTTGAACAGCTTACTAGAATAAAACAAATGGTGAAAATGTTGCAAACATCTTGATCAACTGCTCCCTTTAGGCACATAATCCTGAAAATGGTGCCTGTGCCACTGCACAGATCACAGGGTCAATAGAAATTGTTACCCAGAAGAGAAGAGTGCTCTCCAAGCAGTATATTGATGAGTTCAGGGCCGTTTCTTACCAGTGGATTAAGCCCATACCATCCTATACTCTGTGCAAGGCCTTCCATTGGGTTTTGTGGGAAACAAAGGCATGAATAAAATTGATTCCTGCCCTTGGTGGAGTTCTACAACAGAAAATTTTGCAAAGCACTGTACATTTGAAACCCTTCCATTTTATTTTCTATATGCTTTTAGTTTAGGCAACTGATTTCCCAAGATCCTGAGTTTATTATCACATTTTTTTTTGTACTTTTAAATACAGAATCATTTGCAATGTGGGAAATCACTATATCCAGCTGGTTGTCTTATTATAGGTTGGTGCAAAAGTAATTCGGTTTTTGTCATTTCAGTGACAAAACCTGCAATTATTTTTGCACCAACCTAATGCATTCTCTGTTATAATTCTTTCCTAAATGACTAAAACATGACTTAATAACACCTTATTTTGTTTTTGTTTTTGTTTTTGGAGACGGAGTCTCGCTCTGTCACCCAGGCTGGAGTGCAGTGGTGCGATCTTGGCTCACTGCAAGCTCCGCCTCCCGGGTTCATGCCATTCTCCTGCCTTAGCCTCCTGAGTAGCTGGGACTACAGGCACCCACTACCATGCCTGGCTGATTTTTTGTATTTTTAGTTGAGATGGGGTTTTACCGTGTTAGCCAGGATGATCTCGATCTTCTGACCTCGTGATCCGCTTGCCTAGGTCTTCCAAAGTGCTGGGATTACAGACCTGAGCCACTGCGCCCGGCCAATAACACCTTATTTACTGAGAGGTGGAATATTTACTGAGGGCTTAAGGTTTTGCTTTTTCTCTCTTACATATTTTCTTTATTTTCCTTCTCAAATATTCATGCCCTCTTTCTCTTCTCTGATTTCTTTTGTTCCTTTCCTCTGAGCAGAAAGTGCAATATATATAAAATATTAAATTGGGTACATGTGTATGTGTTTGTATGAGAGAGAGGGAGAGAAAGAGAGAGAGAGACAAAGAGAGTGAGAGATAGAGACTAGTGAACAGAACATCTCTGGAGCCACCCCCGTGTGAAGGCTGTCACAAATAGCTCCTGGACAACTGGGCTGCAGAAAGTGCCCATGGACTAACTGAATATTCATGGTGTCTAGAAACAGCACAGGAAGGCAGGATCAAGGCAGTTGACCCTGAACAGGTCTGGTTGGGTCCATGCTGCTATCTTTTGTCAATCTCCCCACAAAGAAGGGGAGTGTCATTTTAAGACAACGCAGTTGAACAGAACAGGATATCCTTTTAGACTTTTGTGGAAAATTCCTAGCTACTCCTTCCTGCCCTCTTGCCCCCCAGTTTAGGGATGGAGGTCCCATATATTCCTTACCTCCTTTCAGCTACTGCTTTTGATCCATGTCCTGGGAGGTCTTCTGTGGCTCTTTCCATCCCCTGCTTCATGCTTCCCTAGTGCTTCTCTGAGACATTTGTGATGTTCCTGTCCATTACTGTGTGATTCTTTACCTATCCGTCTCCCCCATGGGCTGTGAGGGCTTTGAGCACAGTGACTGAATTGTATTCACATTTATCTTCCTGGCATCTAGCACATGACAATTCTATGGATGTATTTGAGTGAAGACGTGAACTCTGAATTTAGGTTCTTTTTTTAAGAAAGTATTTTTAATTGACAAATGATGATACATATTAATGGAGTACATAGTGATGTTTTGATACATATACAGTGATCAGATCAGGGTAATTAGCTTATCCACCCCCTCACACATTTATCATTTCTTTATGTTGGGAATGTTCAACATCCTCCTTCTAGCTATTTAAAACTATTTAATGTAGTGTTAACTATAGTCATCCTACAATGGTATAGAACACTAGGACTTATTCTTTGCATTTATGTCATTTATGCTCTTTCACCTTA
The DNA here is from genome assembly GCF_028878055.3 of Symphalangus syndactylus. NCBI lineage: Eukaryota > Metazoa > Chordata > Mammalia > Primates > Hylobatidae > Symphalangus > Symphalangus syndactylus. The sequence goes on along the minus strand of NC_072428.2, from coordinate 127,392,327 downwards.
TGGGATGTTTGATTATCTATAATGTGTGCCATTTAACTTCTTGAAAGATAGTATGTTCCTTTTGCTTATTACCTGCTGGGTTATTTAATTCTTATTTGTCCTAAAATTACCTATTAGAAGCTTCATGCAGGCACTCTTGTCCTGAAATACTGTAGTTTGGAGATGAGGGACTCATTCACATTTTCTGTAATGTTCAATATTTTATAAACTTAGACCATATCCTCATGTAGCCACCTTATCCTCAGGCTACAAAATCCTGTTTGTTTGTTTTTTTCCAGTCTTCTCTCATATAGAAACTACTACATTTTCTGAATCATTTTGGGTCTCACTCTGTAGATCATCTCTAGCCTATTAGGTATGTGTTGGATGATTAACAGAAGGTTTGCAGGCTGGGCTGCATATCTGGATGAAGAAGGAAGCCAGACGTGTGTTTGAGTGTGTGCATGCATGCATGCGTGTGTATGTGTCTATACTTGTATTCAGTGATCTTACACGGGAGAAACAGAAGCAGCTTTGATATTTGGTATATAGGTTCATAAGACTGAAGAAAAACTGAAGGACACAGGCAAGAAGCTTAGCTACAGTCACCAAGCTATTCTTGCTTATAGCCATCATTACTCTTTCACTCAAGAGAATGCTAAGCCAACATAGAGATGCTTTTGTTCTCCACTCTACCCCTCACTACTCCTTTGAGAGACCATAGAGACCAGTGCTCAGAAAATAAATGAAAAAAGTAATTCAGCGTGATTCAGTTTCTCTAGCCTGTTCAATACCCACAGGCTCTCTCCAGAGTTAGAAGAGACACTGGTCATCTCTGTGAGTGATAACACAGTCCAGGAATGTTACTTCATCTTTTTGACTTTTCTCTATGTCCTCTAAGGCTGGAAACATTGTGGTTTGCTACATGACTCTTATTTTATTACCAGTTAGCTGTTATCCTTGTTCCGGCTTCTGCCTGAGCTTCTTTTTGTATGTCTCTCTTGCAGCTAATAGAAAGCTATAAAAATGGAGGCAGTCTGCTAATTCAGGGACCAGACCACTGTTCACTCCTTCACTACGCAGCTAAAACCGGCAACGGGGAGATTGTGAAGTACATCCTTGACCACGGTGAGTAGGCATAGTGAACTTACCAAGGATCACTTATCTGTGAAATCCATTGCATTTTGCATTTTCTAAGATACCCTTCATCCAGGCAGTCTTCAGAATGGCAGAAATACTCTCGAACTTTTAGCAGACTCTGCCCCTGCTTATTTGAGGCAGTCGTGGTTGCAGGCCACTGACACATATGGGCCATCCTAACCAAGCAATTAATAGAAACAGTGTTCATACCAAGCTCTTTACAGGCTATTTTTCAGACTAATTAGTTTTTTTTAAATATAGGACAAAAATAAATGCAGCCTGGCATCGTGCACTTTATTATTTTCTAGAGCTCTTCTGTAAATTAATGGGTTGGGATCCCCTACCTAATCCATATTTGTGGTTCATCATTGTGAAGGTTCATGAGGATAATTCTTTTACATCTTTCTAGTTTCTCATTTTTTTTTCTGTTTGATCTCATTTATCTTTTCCACCCAAGTTATGCTTTATTCTCTTTGAAAATGTCTGATACTATTGTGTTGTCTGTGGCAGATCATACTAACCTTCCAGACTGCTTTCTAACTGGATTTCTAATTTGGTGCCAGATCATTTGCAGGAAGTAGCATGCACTATAGAATCTGCCTCTAAAAACCCTTTGGAAGCATAAACATATTTAATGAATACCAAATCTAAACTGTTACATTCAATTTATCATGTTTCGTAGTATTTCTAGGAATAAAGAACAGGAATAAAGGGGAAAAAATACTGCCTAGCTAGTCTGTTTTAAATGAGAAGGAATGAAATAGTCTAATTCTGCTAGATCTTGGTATACAGAGAGATTGGAAAAGTTTCTTTGAGCCCTGACAGTCAGCCTGTGGCTGACTCCTTTTGTACCCAAATTCAGCCTGTAGATAGTAAGCATACTCGTAAACTCGTAAACATTCACATCCTTTTTGCTCCTTTTTTTTTTTTTTTTTTTTGCAATTCAGCAAGTATGTCTTATTCCATTCATTGATTCATTCATTTAACAAATATTTGTGTAGTGCCTGACAGGAGCTGCCTGTTATAGATGGTACACAGACAAAAATAAAATACAGTCACTGTTTTCAAGCAATTGCAGGCTAAAGAAAAAAATAAGATCGTGTGTATAATTAAATTTAAAACAGATATATGGAGCTGTTTTAAGTCCTACGGTCAAGCCACAAATAGATAACATAGCTACCATTTATCAAGCACATATTTGCCAATTGTTTATAGTAAACGCATCCCATCATTTGACAAGGTCCTTGCAAGGTAGGTACTAAACTATCAATCACGTTAGACACCCCTTGCTTTGTCTTCAGCACCTTCTCACTGTGAAGATTCTGCTTGAACCCTTGGTCTGAAATATGGTAGAAAGGGTGGGTTAGAAAAAGGAAAGACCATGAAAACAGGAGGGCTGTGATGACAGGATTTCTTTACTCCTTGTAGGCTGGGTTGGATAATCCCAAACCTGTCTGCCCTGGAAAGCCTAGGTAGGTAGGATGCATTTTTGGTGCTAAGTCTGGGGCTTGTATCATTCCATCTCCTATTTCCCTGGCTATTCAGTCTCTTTCAGTTAAAAGCGTTCCTTTCTGGGCAAGAGTGAAGCCACACTAATATCTCAGGATTTCTACTGCACAAAGCTCAGGTGAGGGTTAGATGTATACTGTCACTGTATTTTTCTTTAGCTCAGGTTTAAAGTTCTCCTATTTGCTGTCTTCTTGATCACTTCCAATCTACTCTCTTTAGTTTACCCTTTACCCAAGAGATTGAATGCTTGCTTGGATACTTTAAGCCATTTGGTGCCCACCTACCCTCTCTCTGGAGTTAGGTGAGACACTGGCCATCTATTTGAGTGACAACACAATCCAGGAATCTCTCTCTCCACAGTCCCCCACCCATCTTTTCACCTTTCCTGGAGAAGCAGTATTTCCTCCCCTAGACCTAGGATCCTCTCTGTATCCACCGTCTCACTTGGTCTCATTTAGGAGGCTGCAGTCAGCTCCTTTTTTTGATGAGGCTTTGTTGAAGGTGGACTCTCACATGTTTGGGGCTTTCAGGTGGGAGGGCTGTGGAAGGCCAGGACACCTAAGCCTTTCTCAACACCTGGTCTTTTTTTCCCAAGATCCTTTACAGCATGGTAGTGCTGGGGTTCCCAGGGGTGAGAGTGGAAGCTGCCAGATGTTCTGAAGCTAAGCTGGGAAGTCCTGGATGATCTCTACTGCATTCTATTGGCTAAAACAAGTCACAGGGCCAGCCCAGAGTTAAAAGGTTGGGAAACGGATTCCACTGTTTGGTGGCATGAGCCATGAATAATTCATGGAGATATTTAATCTACCACACTCCCTTATGTCCCGGTCTCGGCAGTTTAAAGTGAGCAATGTCCTGAGCTTCTGACTCACTTGGAATCCCTTAGAGCTTCGTTTTTCTATTTGACTTTGGTTCTGGGTCCTAAGAACCCAAGTTTCACAAATAAAAATACAAGATGGCCAGGCATGGTGGGCCCATAGTCCCAGCTACTTGATGCTGAGGCAGAAAGATTGCTTGAGCCCAGGAGGTGGACGCTGAGTGAGCTAGAATTGCACCACTGCACTCCAGCCTGGGTAGCTGAGCCAGACCCTGTCTCTTGAAGAGAAAAAAATGATAACAATAATGAAGGTTTTAACATAAGTATAGCCCATGCAATATTTGAAATGTGATTATACTAAAAATGAAAACAGCAGAACTCCTCATCTGAGCTGCCCCAGGGACATGAATGATGAGTCCTGGGATGATATCACCCTAACACAGTAGCTTTTCACTTCCTCTACTTCCTCTCTTTCCCCTGCCTCCGAAAATAGGGCCTTTAAAAGCACCGTTCATCCAAGCTCACAGGCCTTGGAGTTTCTATCCCCAAATGTAGATCAGTACACACCTACTTTGCCTGGCATCAATTCATCCCGCACATTAGTCTCTGAGGGCTTTGATCGAAACCTAACATTCCAATACAAATCAGTTTCTCATCAACCCGCAGTGACTCTTGCAAAGACTGAGTCACATAACACCACTCCGCCCAAATGGAAGGACACAAAGGAATTCAATCTTTTTTAGGGGGGTGGGGGTGCTTATTTTTCCAGTGCTTTGGTTAGATGTTATAAATTAATCAGCTTAATATTTATGCTCACGAGAAGAAACCCAATGTTCACAGTAATCATCCTAACTTCGCTTCCAGGCAAACAATTTCTGAGGTCTCAGAAGGCATCCTATGCCTTTCCTGCCTCACCAGGATCTCTAATAGCACAGGAAGAAAGACTGTGGAGATGGGAGAGCACAATCCATCTTTTTTGTTTGTAAATAAAATGTTATTATGATGTTCAGTCCAAGGATCACTGCATTTTTGATGGATGGCAATTTTTAACACTTTACTACTATAGCTGAATATGGAGACTCAAACGCAATTGATTCCTATTGAAATTAGTTTTTATCAACCTTGATAGACATTGTCAATTTCATTCTTGATGTCTATCTTATCTTTTTTATTTATTCAGAAATATGGATGTAAAATCATTTGATATAGCCTAATTCACCTCATTCCACAAGAGCTAAACACTTCAGCTCAACTGTCGTTTTGTTTGTTTTTTAATATCTTTAGTTGCTGATTCAGTTTATATTAACCTTTGCATTTTATTGAAAACTATCATAGCAAAACCATTCCTCTCTTTTAGATGATAGAAACTCCTTTAAATTACCGTGTTCTTGAAGTCAGGGACAAGTACACAGAAACCATGACCCTTTTTCAATACTGTAATCACCTTCTTAAGGTGATCTCTGTTGATTGAAATGGTCTCTCCTAACTTAGTAATGATGATAACTCTGGAATACCCTGACCTGACAAAGAAAATAGCCTTTCCAAGAGGCCTCAGTAAGTCTGGGATTTAGGGATGTATACCAGACTATGGCATTGTATTTTTAAATTAGCATCCGATTTGCAGTAGGTAGGTCTGATCAGTTTGAATTCACATAAATGAAAACAAAAAATAACAAATAAAAATTTTACGCTATGCCAAAGATCAAGAAAGACATTCCTCCTGGTTATTGAATATTGCAAATATCTTAAAGCCTTTGTTGTTTATTTACTTATTTTTTACAATTTGGTTTATGTCTGTCCCATGGTTTCATATGACGTAAATCTGAAAAATTGTTCAAACACCTGACTGTAATGATGCCTTTAGTAATAGCAGTTCTGAAGGATTCACAGGCTCTTTTCCAGGTGCACAGCTGATGTTGTTTGTGGCTCTTGAGTTGACACTTCGTTTGCTTCCTGCAGCCTTACTCCTGAGCCCCTCTCCCCTCTGCTCTGCCCTCTTCTTCATTGGCTCTGGTCAGGAGTGTGGGCCACCACCATCAAGAGGACACCTGAACAAGAGTCCTGAGATTAGTTATTCTCCCAGACACAACAAGCAGCAACTGATTTCTCTTCTATGGGCTCTTTTAAAGCAGGCTGGGGGCTGTGCCACATGAGATGTGCGGTATGTTCTGAAAGCGCCATGGGAGGCTTGAATTTTTTTCAGCTTGCATCTTCTTCCTTTGGATGTCTTCTCTCATCTATACAGCATGCTGCTTTCCTTTATGAAAAACTGGAATTTGGACATTTAGAGAGTTGAAAAGAGACTCGGGGAGGAAGAGTTAACAATTCCACAGAGACTGGGAGAGAGACTAAGGATGCAGGGATTCCAGCTGAGATTCCTCTCAGTGCTTCCCGCTTTTCAGCTCCTTTCAACCATATTTTCTGCCCGCTCACTCCCCCCTTGTTTGCCCCTCCAAGGGACTTTTGTGTTGTTTCTTTCCTTCACCACCCTGCACACTCTGCTCTTTTGTTTTTATTCTCCCCACGCCTACCCCATTGCCTCCTACTGGTTTTCCTGATAGAAATCTCACTCATGCATTTCCTTTTTGATTTCAATGGGTTATTTTGTCTTCCCTCTTTTTCTGTCTTCAGTCTTTCTTTTCTCTTTTTTTAACCCCCCTTTTTCTGCCTCTGGTCCCAGAGAGAACAGACCACCATCCTGCTGGGACAGGATGACAGTACTGTTAGCATTCCCAGTGCCAGCTCTCCCCACATCTGTGCAGCTTTTGTCCTGTGGCAGGGGAGGATTTGGAATGGTCTGCTGGCAGCGTCAGGGAGACTAATGGGAAATGAGGGCCCAGAGAGAGGCCATGGGAAGTGGAAGGAATAGCAAAGGGGATTTGGAGGCATTGGTGTGGGAAGCAAATTAAAGGATGCATGTGACAAAAGGCACGTAATATATAATACAAATATAATATTGATGACAAAGTCACATCAGCGGGAGCTGGGGTATCCAACAGAAGAGCCTATGGAATGAGTACTGGGCAGCAACATTGTAATTTGGAAGGCCTGGCTACTTAACACGATGTTCACTTTCTCATTTTGAAAGATTTGTGAAGTTTTGCTTCCTTTCGCATTCCCTGGGCGTCTCCTGAATACTGATGTGTATGTCCACTTAACAGAATTTTCTTTCCCTTAATTTTCAGACCATTTCCCATATAGCACAGTCTTTTGAATCCATGTTTCAATTGTGAATCTTTCTCTTAAAGTGATATTGGCTGGGATCCAAAATGATTTTAAAATGTCTTTTATTCATTCATTCATTAAAACATTTTAATTCAGTCCCAGGCACTTTTGAGGAAAAAAAGTTTCTGTAACAATCACTGCTAACCTCTATTGTTCTAAATGTTCTAAATGCATTATCATATTTAATTTTTACAGCCCTATACAGTAAGCTCTCATCTCCATTTGACAGGTGTTGAAAACTGAAGTATGGTAAAGTTAGGTTACTTGCCAAAACTCATCCATACGTGAGAGATGGTCTGTGTCCTCCATATTCCTAATACCAGCAAGGGAAATGAAACATGGATAAATAACCACAATGCAGGGTAGCACCATGTGAATGTCATAAGCAGAGTTCAAATGACAACTGATCTAGGGTTCTGGAAGAGCAGACGCCGTTTTCATCTGAAATTTTCATGGAGAAATCTGCACCCATATCTCCTCAATAGGGATTTTACAGTATTTTTTCTGGTTCAAGTCAGCCAAAGGATGAAGGGTGGACATTTCAATAAACCCTGGAAGAGACAGAGACCTGAGATTTCCTTTTCTATTGAGGAAACAACAGTGAATTCTCTGCTGACAATTTGATGATCTCCCTTGAAATTCCTTAGGGGAGATGGCATAGTGTCCGCAATCAGAATGTATGTGTATATAAAACAAGCCTCAAACTCAAATGTTACCCATCCATATACGTTGAAGGAATTCAATTGTCTTTATTTTTATTTTTTTGAGACAGAATCTCACTCTGTCACCCAGGCTGGAATGCAATCATGGCTCACTGTAACTTTGATCTCCTGGGCTCAAGCAATCTTCCCTCCTTAGCCTCCCAAGTAGCTGGGACTACAGGCATGTACTACCACGCCCAGCTAATTTTTTTTTTTTTTTTTTTTTTTTTTTTTTTTTTGTAGAGTTGGGGTCTCGTTATGTTACCCAGGCTGGTCTTGAATTCCTGGGCTCAAACAGTCCTCCCACCTGGCTGTCCCAAAGTGCTGGGATTACAGACATGAACTACCGTGCCTGACTAGTCTTTATTTTTTTTGTCTCTTGTTTTTCTCCTTTTGTCTCCTTTCCTTTATTAGTGAGACTCAAATTAACTTTTCAAGAATCACAGGTGTTATTGTTTCTGCACTAACAGTCACAGGGTACAGTTAAACTCCACAGTGTACAGTTAAAGCATAGCTCCCCATTGGGCAGTGCAGGTTCAAATAAGGAGAAGAACAGCCTTGTCTTAGGCTTCTCCTGGCATCCACTCTCTGTAACTCCTTCCTTGCTAGCATTATGCAAACAGTTATCTTAAAGCAAGCCAAAAATGATTAGAAAATGTACCTGCGCTGTTAAAAATAGCTGCCCATTCCCATCTGTAGTCAGGTGGCTGCTACTTTTGCCTCTTCTTGGCCAGTGTTCAAAATGTTCTGCTATTTTGTGATTATCTATGTTGATGGGAGAATAAGGAAAGTTGAAGTTAATTAAATTGATTATTTCAGAGCCATTCCCCAAACCTTTTAATGGGCATTTTTTTTAGATATTAATTATGAGCAAAAGTTTCTTGCCTTGTTATTACTGCCTCTGCCTCTCACCTCTGTCAGCTGCAGATGATGAAAGGGCACGGAGGGAGAGAGAGTGATGGGTAGCCGCGGGCATGCCTGACTCACAGACTGGATAATCAGCTCTGGAATAATTCTGGGTTGGCTGCATTTGTAGTGATTCTGGTCAGAAATTGTGAAGGACAGCTTTTTTCCTTGTCCCCACCTTCATATTGTCAAATTATTGCTATGCTAGCCCAATTAAAAGGCTTGAGGATCCCGTCACTTGCATAGAGGCTTAGACCCTGGATGACTGTGGACTCACCGTGGCATGGCTCTGAGAGCACTGAATGACAGTGCTGAATGAAGGAGAAAAGTAAACGAGGCCTCTGTTGCCTAAATAGTTGTGCAATTAGCAGTACCAATGGGAACAGAGCTACTAATGAGTCTGGGCTGCTCATATTCATGGAATTTGTTTCGAAAGGAGTGGCTTAGAATGTTCGCTGAAGGTGACAGGCACTCTTTAAGAGGACCATTGGGTGCTTAAGCCCCTTGCTGACGTTGTGAAGAGTGCCCTGTTGACAGCTAAATAGGCCTCAGGTGCTTGGTTCTCAGGACATAGAATTTGAGTCAACAAGTGGCTTCACATGTAAGTGGAAGTAAAGCGACCCTTCCATACCACATTCCTTCACTGATGATCCCATATCTTGATGTAGTGTGACCTGCTGTGTCAGGACAGAGAATAGGACACTTCATGATATCTAAAGTTGAAGCAGTGTGGTGTGCCAGGCACTGTTTTAAGCACACTATGTGTATTGACTCTTTTCTTTCTTTCTTTTTTTTTTTTTTTTTTTTTTGAGATGAAGTCTTGCTCTGTCACCCAGGCTGGAGTGCAGTGGTACGATCTCAGCTCACTGCAATCTCCGCCTCCTGGATTCAAGCGATTTTCCTGCCTCAGCCTCCTGAGTAGCTGGGATTATAGGCGCGCACCATCACGCCGGGCTAATTATTGTATTTTTAGTAGAGACGGGGCTCCACTATGTTGGTCAGGCTGGTCTCGAACTCCTGACCTCAAATGATCCACTCGCCTTGGCCTCCCAAAGTGCTGGGATAACAGGCATGAGCCAACATGCCCAGCCTTCTTGAACTCTCACAACAACCCTGTGAGATAAATATTATTATTAATTTGACTTTACATGTGTGATAACCAAGGGGTTGAGAGATTGATTAGACTTGGCCAAGACCTAGTCTGTAGCAGAGCTGGGATTTTTAATCAAGAAGGGATGGCTTCAGAAACCTCACCCCTGATCACTGTCCTGTGCTGCTCTGCAGTTTTGGTATGTGTGTGGGAGGATGAGGATCATTATTCATGTTTTCAAGGAACAAAGAGGTATGTGTTAAATCTTTGTTGTTTCCTTAATATAGGGTAGGTGCTAGAAGGATACAAAAAATAACTGAGGTGTTCTTGTATTCAACAAATATAGAATAATTTATTTATGGAAGGCATGCATTCAAAAAGTGAATACATAGTATGAGGGTAGAACCAAATAAGTGCTTTGAGAGTTGAGAGAAAGAATACATTCCTTCTGTCAAAGGTCATCTTTTGAGAGGACCTTGTCACAGACTAACCTTTGAAGAGCATGTCAGATTTACATAGGTGGCGGTTCTGGATAGGGAGAGCTGGGAAAGCCTGAGAAATAAATGGTTGAGTGTGCAGTTACCACTTTAGCTTTTGTGAAAAAAAAAAAAAAAAAAAAAAAAAAAAAATGGAACCCTGGGAACAAATTGAGGAAATGTAGTTCCAGATGAGAGACTGTGAGCTCCAGTGTTTAAATACTTGGAAGTAAGCAGTAGATATAATGTATTGGAAACCTAGAAATCTAGATGATATAAGACCTTCTTATCTTTCTTGATAACTACTTCTGCATGCTAATAATGTTCCAGGCAGATACCAGTTAGGAAGTCTATTTGTCAAATAGGACAAACAGAAAAGACAAATAGGAGAGACTTTGCAAGAGAAGATTCACCTGGTCCCAGTGAATGGCGGGTGTGAAAGAGAAAAGGTCAAGATGATTTGGATTACCAGGAGAATTATGAAATCCCATAACATCTCTGTTATGTTGTCCTTGGCCAATGACTTTCATGGTAAGAGTGATAACCTCTTCCACCCCTTCTTACTATGCACAATAAGTTAATTTTTAATAATAATGATATCTACCAATAAGGAGAGCAAATCCCCAGGATCATCTTTCTAAAGACTAAAATACTCAATACCTTGACTGTGTTTGGCACTTAAAAGCATATTTATTCATCCATTCAAGCAAATATTTAAGCATCTACTTATCTCCAGGCTCTATACTAGGCACCAACGAATGACACAATGCTAGACAAAGCATGGGCCAAAACTTTCAGGGGTTTTCTGGAGTCTAGTTATAGGGAAAGATAAATCAGTAGGTTATTTTAAAACAGTTTGTTAAGTGTCATGATCAGTATCATGATCATATATCCCCCCTTGCCTGGGGTGGTCCCAACTTGGATGATAAATCCCATTACCCATTCAACTATAGGAAACAGGGTCAGTACATAAAGTGAGGGATTGTATAGGCAGGTGTTTAATAAGCTGTTTGATGTGGGATAATAAAGGGTTTTATGGGGAAAAAAAAGTCTCAGCTGATACCCACAGGCTGAAGAGGGCAAGAGATGGCAGGGAGAGAAGCAGTGGTACAGAGCTAGAAAGGTGGACATTCCAAGCAGTGTTTGTAGACTGAATGGATTAATTCGTGAACACATGAAACATTGTGAAAGGGAAAATACACAGAATATTTCCGTTCCTAAGGATGCATCTATAGTCATTTGATGTATATGCATAGTATTTCTTTCTGGTCTGAGGAGGGAAATTTTATAAAAAGTGGAATTGTACCCTAGATGATACGTATAGTATCTTACAGCCTTAATATTATGCTTCATAAGACACCATCCCAAGCAACTCGTTTGAGAATGAGAAATTGCCCTGATTCCTAAAGCCCACCTGATCTGCCCCTTTCTCCCTAGTTAGCCACTTAATTATTTTTCAGTTATTTTATTCCAGTTTTATTTCATAAACTTGATTGAAAGCTTCTTGACAGCAGAGACCATACCATTCTTTTGTATCTACCATTCTGTACATATTGGTTCATGGACATTGGGAGTTTGGTGATGAGGAGGTAGAGGGATCCTTTTATTTTTCTTTTTGTCTTATTATTCCTATCCCCAAATTTAGCTTTCCAAGGCATTTTAATTCTGTGACTATAGATTTTCTGTTAATGTTTAGTTTTTGAGCTTATTTTTGATTGTCATCTTGCTTTCTTCTTATTTAGGACCTTCCGAGTTATTGGATATGGCAGACAGTGAAACGTGAGTGTTGCCTTTTATTACATAGTCTGGGTTATTTTCTTCAGAACATATCTGGGAGAAGAATGTAATCTATAGAGCATATCATAGGTAATTTTAACTTAATTAATTCAAAGTCCACTTTCAACTTTGTTCATAACTGCAGGGCTAATAGCCTAAATAAAAAATTACACAATAGAAATTGATGACCATTGCCATAATGCTTGCCTCCATAGTCAGTGCTAATCATCATTTAGAGCTTGCTTCAAGCAATGTACTTCTGCACTGGTGCATCTTGGAATGCTGAGAAGTCTAAATAATTACACTTACCTTTTAATATACCCATCACATTTATTCTCTCTCAACTGGAGTTTCTGAGAAAATGGGGCCCTACTGCCCTAAGGCATTATTCACATGTAATGACCTAACTTCTCTCGGTTAGTCTAGAACAGGACAAGTTATGTACCACCACTGAAGAACTAAGAACATAGTCACTCTATTTTCTGTCTTCTGTGGTTCAGAGAAGGGATCCTAATTGAAAAAGTCATCAGCTCTGGGATGGTGCCTAAACTGATGATAATGTTTGTTTTCAACCTTATTTCTAAAGTAGCAAAATAGCTACTGCTCCCCAAACAGGAACAAAGATAGGCTGTACAACTAATCCTGAAAGCCATATTTGAAAAGGTATAAAGATGAGTTGGTGTGGAGAGGAATGAGGTGGTGAGTAGCTAAGCATGTAGGGAGGAGGAGAAGTAGAAATGAATAGAATGGAGGATGAAGAGAAGCAGTAGAGCTGTGGAAGAAGCTGTCTATTGCTCCATAGAGCTGGTCCACATGCCAGCACATCCTATTGGCAAGATTATAAGTGGTGCCATCACTTACCCCATTTTGCCTTCTCTAAAGGTTGCTATTGATTTTTCCTGAAACACTTTGGCATTAAGCATCTTGGTGCCTTTGGGCTCAGGATAGGAATACCCTCCTCCTTATAGAGCCTGTCAGTGATGGGGAAATGGCCAGTTTCCCTTGCCACTTCCCACACTGAGTGGCTGGCCTCAAGCCTGCTGCCTCCTGGGGAGAGCCCTGGCTCTCAAACTCTCCCAGAGTCTCACTGTGCCTCTCAGATATCCTCTGTGGCTGCCCCCTCCTTCCACCTGCCACTCACACAGAATCTAAAGTGGATAGAGCAGAGTGGGTGTTGGCCTGGCTCTTTGAACTTGGGTTCTCAGGAGATACTCCACTGCAGGCTGAGTGGCCATCAACCAAGGGCTGCGTGCTGTGCCTGAAGGGCCAGAGGCACTCTACGCTGCTCCCTGTTCTTTCACCCAGTGCCTTTCTCGCTCTGCTCAAATGTATGCACAGAGAGAATGGCTTCAGTGTTCAGATGTATCTAAACAATTAGTCTGTTTAATACTGCATTGACTATCACCTAAATCAGATAGTAGTAGTTTTTTTAAAAAAATTACTAAACCTAGTTAATCAACACTGTTTGGAAAAGGGGCTGGAGTCAGATATTATGATCAGGTGGTGACTAGCTCAAAGAATTTTTAGAAATCCCCTTCCCTACCTCCCCAGAATGTACCCTACAGTCAAGGTCTCAAAAGCCTATAGGGAAGGAGACTGAGGAGCACCCAACATCAGCTCCCCTCACCCCATTCCCTGCTGCCTCCAACCCCTTTATGGGTGGTTTCCCATTTCGTCTTTGATTTAGGGGTGAGACTGCACTGCACAAGGCTGCCTGCCAGCGGAACCGGGCTGTGTGCCAGCTTCTGGTGGATGCAGGAGCATCTCTGAGAAAGACGGACTCCAAGGTAACTCGATGAGTGAGTGCAAACATCCTCCTGCTGGGCGAGATCGCAGGCACTGTTGCCTTTGCTTGTGACCATAGCATGGACATCCTTTCTGTGCTTATGGAAGTGCCTGGGGCTTTGGAAAAAGGAGGAAAAAATAGAGTGCTTCATTTAGAGAAACTGTGATTTAAATGTATAAGCACAAAGGGAGGGCGTGTGCTTGCCTATGGGGCTTTATACACCTCTGAACACATTGACCTTGGGACCTTGGGGTTGTTCTGCTGAACGCTAGCAGCCAAGTCATGGGAGTTGAGGTCCGAAGCCCAAGGAGAGGGGTCAGGACCATGTTCAAAGACTTTGGCCTGACTACTGAGAAGCCCCTTTGGGATTTTCCTTCAGTACTTACTCCAATGTGGTTTAAATTCTGTGATTTATATGGCCCCTTATATGGATGCCAGAGGGATTCTTTCCCAGCTCCCAGGATGGTAGGATCTGGCTTTGAGATGGTTACAGTCTTAAATCTGGTGTGTTTATGTAGTTCCTCATTTTTAAAAAATTCTTTCTATTTATTTTCTAATATTATTCTCTAAAAGTTAACCTCAGATACTAGGTAGCATGGGAATTACTGTCATTTGTAGGTATAGGAGCTAAAAGCCTAGAGAAGGTTATACATACCCTTGGACCAGTAGCTGAGCCTTAAATTAAATTGAGCTCTTTTGACGTCCAGCCCAGTGTTGTATCAGCAGGTTGGTGGTTCCCATTTGGTGCCAGAACACCCCAGCCACATAACAAAATTGGTTTGTTTATGGAATCTGTTTTGTTGAGGTACAGTGATACCTGTGGCATGTGGCTTGAAATGTGGTTGGTTTCTCCACAGAAAAAGTTATGTAAATCTGAACTTAAAGTGTCCACTTTCTTAGAACTATCTTAATAAGAGGGCAGTGAGGCCAGAAATTGTAGTGTGACATGTGCGCCAACCTTGATAGCATCAGCTGGCAGAGGTGAGGCCTTGGGGAAACTGTTTAGGAGAGCTGAGAACAAGCTGCACCATGAGTTGTTTAAGTTTACAGAGAGCACCCAAGAGAAAGGGTTGAAAGATAGAGGGAAGGAGGAGTTGTAGATTAGTAGAGTTGACCCAGGGCTCAGCCTATAAGAAAGAAGAGAAAGAAAGAGGAGTTAGTTTACATAGAAAATCAACACCATAGAGCAGGGGTGTCCAATCTTTTGGCTTCCCTGGGCCACACTGGAAGAAGAAGAATTGTCTTGGGCCACAGATGAAATATACTAACACTAACAACAGCTGATGAACTGAAAAAATAAAAATCACACACACACACAAATCTTACGATGTTTTAAGAAAGCTTACGAGTTTGTGTTGAGCCTCATTTGCAGCCATCCTTAGTCGCGTGTGGCTTGCGGGCTGTGGGTTGGACAAGCTTGCCATAGAGGATTCTGATAAGCTCTGAGAGTTTTAGAACACTCTTGGTAGACTCCAGGAAAGAATGAACCACTTAACTGTAGACATTTACATAGAAGGATCTTAATATACAGTTGAGGCCTTCATTAAGCTGGTACCGAGTAGCTCAGGTTTTGGGCCAATGGTTGTAACCATGACACCCAGTAGATAGATTACTTAGAAGCCTAATTAATGGCTTAAGCTCCATTAGATTTATTTAAGTGATAAGAATCTGCCTATGTGCAATTTTTTCCCTGGGGCCTCCTCAAACTGCAGTCCACTTTATGAAATAACTTTGCCTTCCAAGTGAACTTCTTTCCTTTCTGAGCCAGTTGTATTACAAAGAACTCTCCACTTCCCTGGCAACCCATGAGCACCCTTGCTCTCTGAAGTCCCTGGCTGCCTAGGTATATCAAACACACTTGAGCTGTGTCCTGATTTCTAGTGGTCTGTTACCTGTCTGGCTAGCTAATTGGGTACACTATTTCAAATGGCAGATGGTTAGGTTAATGTAAAAGTAATTGTGGTTTTTGCCATTAAAAGTAATAATTTCTCAATGCGATGTTCTTCCCGGATGTTATTTGCACTCAGATGTTTTGATGTTTAGCCTGATCGAGAAACACACAACTTATAGTCAGGATTAATGGAGCCAGGTTGTGGGGTAGGGTTGGTCTTGCCAGGGCCACTCGGACCACAGCAGTGCAACTGTCTCTTTACCACACAAAGGCTGGTCCTACACTCAACTCAGATCATTTTAAAAACAGAGAGAAGCCATGAAGAAGAGGGACAAACCAAACAGGAATCAGGAGACCTGGCTCTTGAGCAGGTCTGCGTTTTTATCTTTCCACGTTTCTGAATCAGATAAAGGGCTCAATGTTCATGGACACTTCTTTCTATTTTGTGTTGTGTATGTGTCTGCTTTTTTTTAAAAAAAATGGAAATAGCTTGTTCTTATAAACCCCTCACATAGAAAACTAGTAATGTAGGAAGATATGCTCCAAAAAGCAAAAAATTGCTGGAAACCTCACAAGCTAGACCTAGATATCATTAAACTTTTAATGATCCCCCTTCACATGTAGATATGCCTGTTTTTCTTCCATTGTTTTTAACTAGATAAAGTCATACATACATGATATCATATAACTTTTCACTCAGTGTTATATTCTAGAGATCTTACCACATGAAATAATATAGCTATATTTCATTACGTTTTAAGGATTTTTAAATTTTGCCGTTCTGTAACTTGATGCTAGTTTAAAGTTGAATGTGATAATTACAACTGAATCTTCTCCTGGAATTTTTTGGAGAGAAGCAGCATCCTGAGAATTTCTCCTATTAGAGATCAGTTCCTCAGAAATCAACTCAAAGGCCCACCTCAGCAAACTCTCTGAATATTTGGAACCTGGAAATTCCAACCTCATTATTATGGAAGTAAAGACACAATTATCTACTAAGGCTGCAAACAAGTTGAATAAAAATTATTATAGGAACTTGAAACTGGTGGTTAATGGCTAAATCCCAAGTAAATAAGTAAAATTTTAGAAAGACTCTAGAGCCGTGGTTACTTCCCTTTTGTCCTCTCCTCAGTAGGCTATGTAGAGCAGGTTGGATTGAGGTCGCCAGTATCTGTTGGGATAGCCGAGACGAAAGCTGAGAAGTCTCTGATAATATTTATAAAACTTGTGTGCATTTGTACATGGAGCTATTTGTTTGGTACAATGATCATGTCTCTACCCTTCCTTTGGAACTTAACATAACTTTTTAAACAGTTAAAACTTTATCATTGAACAAAAATTAGAAATTTTGAGCGATATCAAGTAATATCTACAGGCATTCAAAAGAATGGACACTCTTTCTCCCTTTACTGCTGACTTCTTGTTCAATGGCCTCATTTAAAAAATAGAAATATATATACAAATATATGTGTATATGTGTGTATGCAAATGTACAAAAGGCATTATAGTAGTCTGTAAGAAATTGTATGATCATTTAAAATGTTGATGTAAAAGATTAATGACACAACTTTATGATATATTACTAAGAAAGGTAGAACAGTATGTAAATGAATTGTGGTTTTGTTTTTATAAAAATATGTATAGAGGCATATAAAAGACAAAATCTAGTTATCAGTGGAAGGTTAGTAGTGGTTATCTTAGTTTGGTGGAATGATTAGGGATATTCCTTTTCTTCTTTCTGCTTTTCAAGCTTTCCAAGATTTCTTTAATCAATATCTACCACTTTTGTATTGAGAAACTAGCTTAGTTTTTAGAGGATGAAATAGCTATAAATTGGGGAGAACTTAACTGAAGTCTGAAACCAATAAAGAAAACCTTTCAATTTTTTTATGACTATCCCTTCCTTTTAGTTTCTGTATGTTGATTTCCCAAGTTTAGAATAATAGAGTCCTAAACTAGAAATCTAAATGCCTGCCTCCCTATTTTTTAAATTCAGTAATTTCTACCTCCCCATCTTCCAGAAAGGCTCTGGGTTTCAAAACTCACTTTATCCCACTGTTTCCTCCTGTATACTGTTAACCTCTGTGAACTTCTGTTTCCCTAGTATAAACCCCACCCGTCAAAAGTGATAAACTCTTTCCCTTTCATTCACCAATCGCACATGTTCAATTTAACGCTCATATGAGACAGTAGATTTGAAAGTGTCTTGTAAACTCTAAAACACCAAATGTGAAAGGATCCTTACTAGCAAGTATCTTTGGGTAGTTCTGTTTCTGTGATTTTTGTTTTGTTTTGTTTTGTTTTTTTGTTTTTGTATTTCACAACTAGCGCTTTTGTCTCTCTCTCTCTCTCTCTCTCTCTTTTTTTCTTTTTCACGATTTTCATATAGGGTAAGACACCTCAAGAAAGAGCACAGCAGGCTGGGGACCCAGACTTGGCTGCTTACCTAGAAAGCCGTCAGAACTATAAGGTCATTGGCCATGAGGACCTGGAAACTGCTGTTTGACCCTGGTATTCGGGCAAAGAGAACGTGAGCAAGCATATCACATCTGCCCTCCCTGCGATTGGGCAGCTCCCCTGGAAGAAGCTGATGGAATTCATATATCTGTCTCTCTCCTGCAAGAATCTACCTGAGACCATGCCACTAGCTTTTAAGGGCTACCAAGATGTAAAACAGAACATGATAGCCCATTGAGAAGGGGGCAGGATACCTGGAGATTTGTGGAATACAGTGCGAGTTCCACAAAATTTGATCCTTATTGCTTCCAGCAAGTAGCATGAACTTCTGTGTTCACCTGTATAATTAATTTTAAAGATTCAAAGGATGTTTGTATAAATGGCACTGCTCCATCCTGCCCCTATGCATTGATTTTTTTTCCCTGTACCATACAATTCTACTGTAACTACCCATCAACTTAAAAAAAAAATACTATCTCTTCTCTTTACATTCAGTCTTGGAAGACCACAAGATTGTCTGAAGGCCTTCTAAAACCCTCTGAATGTCCTGCAGAAATATAACTGTAAAACCACTTCCATTTCTAAGACTAAATATATCAAGACTATTTAGTGACTCTCTCTGCATGTCCCCCCTACCCCTCAACCCTCCGTTTCATTATATAGGAGCTGGGAAGTGCCACATGGATAATGTCAACTTGTGTGCTATATCTCTGAGGAATGGTGAGGTGGCATGGGAGATGTCTGTGCTTGGAGGTACCTCAGAGAGGTAACCCAGGGGTCAGCCCAGGCTGCTGGGCTGTAGCCAATAGCCATGCAGGACTGGTTCAGCTTGGGCTGTCTGTACAGCTCCGTACTGCCTATGTGTAGCCATCTTTGCCTTTTGCTGCAATAGAAGATGAGCAAAGGATTAAACAGAGGCCCACAGCTAGTTTGCAGAACCACTCAATTTTAAGTGCTGTTTAAATTGCAGAGCAAATAATCCTGTGTGGGAACTGTGGTTACAGGAAATGGAGCACTCTAACAATGTTTACTTCTAAACTTTGTTGAGTGATAATAGAAAGCACCCTAATTGACTTGAAAAAAAAAAAAAAACAGCAAAAGCAAAAGTAGCAACATATGTCAACATATGTCACTGAAGTAGAAAACAGTCATTGGAATGTTGCACAGAGGCTAATAACTATAGACTATTGGATACAGTGGTGAGAGGGGCCCCATTTTAGGTCTTTCTTTTAGGTTTTTGGTTTTCATTACTCCAAGTAATCCTTGACCCAAGGCCAAGGCTTGTTGTATGAGTTCCACTGCCAGATTTATGGGATGCCCAGATCATTCAGAAGGATGCTTCAACTATTATTTGTCAGGTCCAAAGGTTGTACTTGATAACCCCATTTTCTGTGTATGGGGTAGTCTACTATATTATTTTATCTACTTTATTTTCCCCTTTCAGAAAGTCCTTAGTGCAAACCACCATAGGAATCTAGCCAGAAATGTCTGTTGGATAGTTAGAATTGTAACATCTAAACCTGCCACGGATCGAATGGTACTTACAGGTACCTCTCTTAGGGACTCTGTGATATCAGAAGAAAATGTCTGTCTTTCTGTCCAAATATCTACTTGACTTGGGGGTAAGTCAAAAATAAAAGTGGGTGTCCAAGGATTTTTCTTTTGGCGAAATCTGACGTCTCCTGAGCTTATTTTCATTTTTTCCTTGGACACAGCATAGTGCTTCCCTAATGTTTCTACATATGACCATGAATGATAGTGTCTCCACATTTAATTTAAAAGTCTAATGGTGACATTTTGCTTATCTGAGTCACATTTCGGTAACGTATCATCATTTTGAAAGTGCGGCTATGACGTGCTGTATTGAACAGGAGCAGCCTTTCAGTGGATGGGGATTTTATTACCACAGTCTCTCCATAGTCATTTCAAAATCCAATTGTTGGTGGGAGGATGGATTGGGTTGTGAGTAATCTACTTCCATATATCAGCCTCAGAAATGGAACTATCCTTTGGATATTACAGGAGACAGTACAGCAGATTGTTTCCAGAAGCTGGAAAAATATGCTCCAGGAGAATTTAATCACTGGGCTTTTGCTGGGGGATTTTTAGTTGGTGGGACTGTCAAGGAAATGTGATGGCAGAAATATAATCCTTAACACAAACTGGAATCTGGCTTTGAATGGCATCTTCCATTCCCTGGATTGAGCCAAATGTTTGGCCAAGCAGTCAGTTATCTAGCTGTTACTGCTGGGATGAAGAGCTCTGTTTTCATCAACTACCGTCTCACATTTCTCTGTAAATACTTCCAAGCAGCCCAGAGAAAATTTAGGGTACAGGTGGCTATGGACCAATTTCTAAATCGCTCCAATTGAGGACATAAATCTGTGGTATGAAAAATGATGAGTTGGTACTATAAGATTCCTGATGCATGTGGAAATTGTTTCAAACCAAAAAAAAGGCATTAGAGTCCTATGTTATTCATGGAGACCAATATTTGATATACTGCCTTGAAAAAAGCAAGTACCACTAGGACTTGGGATTTCCAAAATAAAGTGAGCAGAATAACCACATGTTTAATGGCTTCAACATTAAACCACCTCCTGCAGCATGTTTTAAAAATTGGTTCTGGGCTTTGGAAAGAGCTAAGGCCTTATGGTCTAGGAGTTTCCATCTCAGCTTAACTATATCGTATCCCTACTATTAGGCCATCAGGAAAGCAAGTGATCTAGTCATGGTCTGAAGAGCCACATAACTTTAACAGACATAAAAATATGTACCTATAGAAATATCATTTCTACAAAGCCTACTGAGACAGCACTGAACAGGCAGCTAGCTTGGCTGACTCCTCTGTGTTTGTTTCTTTGTGTCATGGCACTGACTGCTTTGCGATTCCATTTTTAGATGAGGTTGATGGAGGAATGCAAAATGAAGAGTTATTAAAAGACAACATTCTGTAACCTGAAAGGTAGCCATTTTTGCAAGCTTGTATTTTAATATTGTGCATTTAACAAAATAGAACACAGTTAAACTGTGCTTTATCATATTCAAGGACTTCATAAATAATAAGAGAGAAGATTAGTAAGCCAAGAATGGAATAAATACCATGATTAGGAATTTTGCTTTCAGAGTTTATGTTTCCTCTGTAGATGTGATAACCAAAAACCAATGCAAGTTTGGAAACATAATTTAGCTGGCAAATGCACAGTGATGGAAATTAGTAATGACTGATGGAAAGCCGTATATACCTGTTGCTCCTTATCCTTTCAGAATGGCTGCTTTGGCAGATCTGCCTGTGCTAGGAGCTACTCAGCATCACTTCATTTTCATTTGGACCTATTGAGAGTCCCTTTGCCTAATGAATTTCTGAAATTTATTTATTTACTAGAACCCTCATAATATTCCGTAATATTCATGGCTTAAAAAATGACACAGCATCTTTATTTTATTACATGTCAATTTTATTAATAATATTGAGGGTTTTTTTAGTTATAAAAATGGCACATGCTTTTTATAAAATGTTTTAATACCACGGATGAGTATCACATCCACAGTCAAGGCATCCCTTTGTTCTGGTGTTGTGTCCCACTTCCCAAAATAAATACTATTAACACTGATGAACACTGTTGCTTGTATGTGATGTCAGAAATACTCCATCCATTCATACACAAGTATGTATGTATATACGCGTATACATTTACACACATATATAGACATTTATTTATATACACATACAAGTATGTATACTATATTCATGTATATTGCATAGGTTTAGAAAACAGCAAACATTTTAAAAGCATGCTGATCATTTGTATATGTGTAGTGAACACCAATAGGCAAAGACAGGTTAAACAGAGAATTTCCATTTTTTTTTTGTTTCCACCATTGCTAGGCTTAGATCTGTCATGGCATTACTACAATTGCACTTGCCATTTTCTATTACCTGTGTCATAAAATTCATGACCAAGAGTTCCTGTAATTGTTTATGTTGCCTTCCACGAAGCATGAAACCTGCCATAGCCCCAAGACTTATCTATGCTATGTTTGTATTTCAAGTAAGGGAGAGTTCTTTCCTCTGTGATGCTTACACCACTTTACAAGGCTGTTTGTAACGCTAACACTCAGTAGGTTGCCTAATGATATTTAATTAGGGCAGGCTACTGCTGGGAAGGGGTAGTAACTTCAGTGTAGTATGGGGTCTGAGCAGCTTGTCTTCCTTCCAGAAGGAGTAGCTAATGAAATCACTGAGAACAGCATGATATTTTATTCAATTATGCTATTTAAAAATGGGACTTTGTTAAAATGGCTCATCGTAACCGTCAAATAAAACTACTGATTGCTCTATTTAAATGAATTATATTCATTTTAGGAAAAAAAGTAGAAAAACCTCTAATAAATTAGCTTTCTGATTAATCTTTAACACTTATTTAATATAAAATGGCTTCTGCCTGCATCTTAATTGAACCACCTTTGAATCTCTCAACTCCTTTCACTCTGAATCTCATACTCAGCTGATTAGAAGTCCTACAGGCCCTTCTCTGCCAGGTCTGTCAGATCGACTTGGACCCTACCCTTTTCTGTGTCCCAGTCATCCTTCATCTCCTGTCTCTCTAATTTTTGGGCCATAGCAACAGTCCTGTCCCTGGACTTTCTGCCTCCTACTGTCAGTAATTTTGTCACACAGCTGCAAAAATCTTCCCCAGATATTATGCTCAATCTAGATGAAAATGAAATTACCCTCTGGGACAAGTATACCTTTTACTCAAAGGACACATGGATGTCCACTGACCTTGATCATCTTATAGAATTATGGCAAGCATGATTCTGAAAATTGACCAGGTTTAGCAAATATCTGTCTTAGTCCCATGAGGGTACGCAATCATGGCTGCTGCTTCCACATTCAGCAGTGTAAGCCACATGCCTCTTTGACGACACCTGGAGGAATAGGTTATAGATTTTACACTCCTGAGGGCCATCTTTGGTTTTACATTGTCTCCTCACAGCTTAATGAGAAACCTGAAAATAAGAATCACGAAAAGAGTCATGCCCTTGGACAACCTCCTCTCCCAGGACACTGAGATTTACTGACCAGGTCCCAGGAAGAAAGCAGAAAAAAATAATTCTTAGGCTCTTGTAGCATAGATTTTAAAGTAGAAACGTGAAAATTGGATGGTATCTTCATAATGCATAGACTCCAGAGTCTATTTACATATGTATTCAGTTATGCGTGTAATCATATGTCCATGAATCAATCATGCGTGCATGTATTTAATCATTATCTGAAAAATATTTGTCATTCTGAGGCAGGCATCATACTAAGGATATAACAATGAATGTAATAGACAAAACTCTTGATTTCATGAAGCTGGCGTCTAGAAGAAAAGACAAATTCCAATGTGATAAGTGCAGTGCAGGAGAACCCCAGGGTGTCCAGCATGGGCTGGAAATTCAACCAAGGCTTTATCATACCAGCCACTCATTAGCCAGCAATGTTTTAGTTCAATGAAAACATAAGTAGGAAGAGAATAATATTTTGTATTTCCATTTTACTGGAGTCATAGTAGATTTCTAAAAATGTATCTGAAACTAAGATTTTAAAACGACTTAGAAACACTATTAAAATGAAAGCTAAGACTCATTTATTCTAGCTCTCAGGATAGAACTAGGAAAAATAAGCAAATTTTTCAGTGGGTTTTGACTAAATATAAAGAAGATGAAGTATAAATAATATGTAATAGTGGAGTGGATATCACAGAGTTATAAACTTTCAGCCTCTGGTAGCATTTAAACAGAGGATACCTGACCACTCTGAAGGGTGTTGTGATAAGGAATATGTGATTTGAGGGGGCTGAAATTAGATGCTGTGATTTTTCAAAAGATATTTTTTAATGGCTTTGTTGAATGGCAGGATTTTATTTTTAAAACTCATGAAAATCTTGAATTTTGATTTGTTAAACTTTGCTTTATAACTGAGAATTTTAAAAATATCTAGGGGAATGGCCATTAGTTATCATTTTAAAAATTTTAAACTAGGCATGAATTTAAGAGCTAGTGAAAAGAAAACATACTAAAAGGTGTAATTTAATTAAAAATACTTCTGGAAGCTTATAAATTTTGATCAGTATTCTTCGTCATTGTCAAGTAAAATTCTATTAGAAATCTGTCTTACTGTCCATCCAATATGAAAAAGTGCTGTGGTTTGATATTCTAAGAGTTAAGTGTAATCTAATATAACCACAGAAGAAAATTCTGCCTGTAAGATATTTGCGAGCCAAGTAAATGTACATGAAAGGCAATCATGGAAAACTCCTTGACTTCTGCCACCAGCGTGGCAACCACAAGGGAGGTCCTACCCATGGACATAAGAAAATAGTGATCCAAGTTTTCACCTAACTAACTTTTGAAATTTCAGTATTTTGAGCCAAATGCCTTCTGAAATGGGAGGCTTTGATAGTGGGAAATACTGAAATTATCTTTTCCCTCAGTCCTTTAGTGAAACACACATATAGTTTTCACTCTATGACAGTTTAAACAACTCAAATCTATACTGTTAAGAACAATTTCAAGAATTAAAAAGTGCTTTAGCATTATGATGTATTGGCATGTTTGAGCTTCAATTGGGGTTCAAAACAACCCCAACGAGGTGAATAATGCATATAATACATTTTAGATGAATACACTGAATCTCAGAGCAGTGAATTCAGCCTGTGCAGCTTCATATAGCAAATGATAGTGCTGCAGCCAGAACTGGGTCTTTAGAAATTACATATTAACATGTTTTCTAAGTAAGTCATTTTCCGTCATTGCCTTCAAGGATGTTTTACATCAATTGTTCAGATTTCCATAATATAGAAGATGCCTCCATGAAAAAAAAAATGTTTACCTAAGTTTCCACGGAAAGAATGAGTTAGAAATAAGGGAGAATGTGAAATAAAAAAGTCAGAGTTTTTGCTATCGGAGAGAGGCTTGTCAGCTTGTACCTAGTTCAAGGAAAGAAAAGTCTGATGTTTGCATACCAGGGTGGATTTCAAGAGAAGAAATTAACAGTGAGCGTTAATGGCTTCTTTAACTTATTTGTGATTCTCAGCATTTACAAAATGTTAGTCCTATTTTTCTTCCTTGGAAGTTACTATTAGGATGATACAATTTCAGAATGCTGCAACAAAAAATGTTAAAAATGGCCCCGACGTCCAAGACTCTATTGCTCTAAGTTTATGGGTGGGTATGCAGTTCAGAATCTCATAGTTTACAAGGGACATTTATGGGCAGATTGGTGAATATGTAGAAGGAGGATGTTTAATCTGGAAAGAAGACAAAATTGGATTAGGAATAAGAATATGTAGAGGAGATGGGTCAAGTAGGACTGTTAGTTTCAAGTTCTGCAGGGAAGATGATTTGTAGAATAAAATAAGGAAAGAAAGGAGCAATAACACATGAAAAGGAGTTAGCTTTATTACTTATAAGGATTTATTTTTCGTAAAAATTGCATCCAGATAAACAGTTTGGGCTTTCTGAAAAACACTGAAGTTGTTATCACTGTTTCTTCTAGTAGTTAAGTGAAGATTGAACAACTAACTCAGAGATCAAAAGCAAATCTTTAATTGTGAGAGATCTTGGACTAGAAAAACTCTGTGAGATTTTCTTGGTTTAAATGTCTATAATTTTAGACTGGAACAGAACTCAATTTGAGCCTATTTTTTCCCCCAGGTTCCTGCCAAATAGATAGCAATGAAGGCATTTTTTAAAAAAGCTTCCATCATTGCAAATATATCCCAAATCATTTAGGAGCAGGGATTTCATGACTCTAAAAAGTTGCCTTGCTTACACAGACACACCTTGCTTTAGTAGAAACATAATCTTTTTTAGGAGATTTGGGAATTGGCTAGCATTTTTGCCAATTGTTAGCCAATTTAGGAGATTTGGGAATTGGCTAGCAATTTTGCCAATTGTTAGCCAGTTCCCAAATCTCCTAAAAAAGATATGTTTCTACCAAAGCAAAAAGGTCACAGATTCAGGAGTTAAAGTGAAAATAAAGGATTTAGTATTCTTTCCCCTACTTACTACCCATTTGTTGTTTGGGATGTAGAGTCAGGACTGGAGAAGAGGGTGGGAAAGTCTATATCCTCTACTAATACAGAGGCATGGAGGCACTTTCTATAACTTTTTGTCATGAGACAAGACTTAACCCCATATCAGTAGACTAATGTTTCTGTCATATTTCTGTCTAGGTGGATTACAGTTTTAATTGCCCATCATCCCTTAATTCTGTAATACAGCTTGAGTTCCTAGATTTCAGGTTGACTGGGTGAGGGAGGAAGTCACTTGAGATAATTTTAAGAAACGAGTCCATATCCAGAGTCTTGCAGAAAAGACCTGCTTCTACTCCACCTTCTTTCTTGTTCTACTTCTTGCCTCTGGTTTGGGGGCATAAAAGAGGGGCAGAGTTATGAGGAAAGGAAAAAAGATTCTCAAAAGTAGTACAATAAGAAGACTCTAGTAGTAACACAAATTCTCATGGTAATCTCAAACAACTGATAGTGTTAGCAGATATTGAAAATCAAACTCAGGAAACATACAGAAAGATTAAACTTGTTCAAAGTGGCTTCAAGGGGTATTAGTTGTGAAAATTTCAGTTTATGCAGCATAGAAGAATTAGATTGTGTGTGGAACTTGGGGAAAGTAGGGTCAGCTAATCGAAGAACTTTTTAATGGAGCTTTCCAAAGGACAAAGTGGTTTTTGGAAGGAGTTTGTCCAACCTCTTATAATACGTTATACCTGTCCACAAACTTGTTCTGGTCCCTGATAAAGTTTGAAAAAAATAAGGAATATTTAGGGTTTTTTTCCCACAAATCTAAATATATTCACTTAAAAATTCAGAGACTGTGACCTTGTTATTTGGGATTTAAATATACATTTTCCTCTTAAAAATGGTAGATATATGTTTACAAATTGTCTTTACTCTTATAAAACATACACATACAGATAGTCCTGTCAGTTTACCATATTTTTTGTTTCAAATTTATGGGTAATTCTCACAAATGCGTTGGTGAGATTTATCATTTTTAAGATACCATCTAGCCTTGATATTTATTGTACCTTCTATGTACAATCAAATGGTTCCTGATCTCCTGATCTTCTGGAGATCAAAGAATTTTTATTTGCCACTCTCCCCACCCATCATTGGTTGGATTGAGACTCTAATTACATACAAGCATAATTTCCAATGCAAGAGAACTTTGATGCTCTCCCTGACTTACCGATTATAAGTTGGGAAAGTTTGGATTCTTGCCATCCTGGGGAAGGAGATTTAGAACTCTCATAGACAAAATATTCTAACACAACAGAATATTTTGCAAAACACATCTTTGAAAAGTTAGGGGCCAAAATAGTTTCAGCAAAGGTTAGCTTGGCTGTTTTTTTTTTTAAATTACCAATAGTTAAGTGGGCAACCATGAATCTGAATATTATACAGACCACAACTGATTGAAAGTGAGGAAAACCATTCTTGTGAAAAATTAAGGAATAGGGGACAATCTCAGTTCTAAAAGAATGAATATATTTGATTTAATTTGATTTCTGAGTGGGAAAACGGTCCCAGGCATCCAAGGTAACCTTGGCTGTGGGTGTTCCACTCGCAAAGGCTACATCTGTATGAAGAGTTGCAGTCACATTATAAAGGGCTTTTTCATGATTTCTGATTCTGCCCTATCACATCCCAGAGCCATGCTTTTGCAAAGCTGCCAGCTGGCGGGTGGAATCCATAAACAAGTAGCAGCTGTGGCAGTAGAAAGATGAAGTTTTATTTCCAGGTAAAGTAGGATTCAGATAATATGAAATGGAGGGAGGGTGGGTGGGTGGGGGGGGGGGTGGGGGGGTGGGATGGGAAAGGGAAGAATGAAGTTTTTTGTAACAAAGTCATAAAGTATTTTTCCCTAATTTTCTTGCATTTCCTATTTATATAAAGTATCTTGATCACTGTGTTGCTCTACAGAGATTTTCAATGGAGTTAATTTGGGAGACTGAACTAATCTCTGAAAAAGAAATTGACTAGTTACAGTTACTTTTTGGACACTTTTTCTGTATTGTGAATTGTGTGGAAATGTACAGAATAAAAATGAAGAAATATAGTTCATTTGTTTATTTTTTCTGGATCCTATAAGTAGTTGGTGCAAATGCTATTTTTAACTATGGTTAAGTTAGACTTTCAAAATCAGGAGGTAAAGAAAGAGTTGACTATTAGAGCAGGCAGAGACTAAATGGGGTCCCTGATAAGGCAGGAATTTTTTTTTTTTTTTAATTAAGACTTCTGCTTCCAAAATGGACTAACAGGCCAGATTTGCCCTCCCACCAGATTTTTTTTTAAAAAACCTGTGGGGAAAAGAAAAAGAGATCAGACCATTACTGTGTCTGTGTAGAAAGAAGTAGCCATAAGAGACTCCATTTTGTTCTGTACTAAGAAAAATTCTTCTGCCTTGAGATGCTGTTAATCTGTAACCCTACCCCCAACCCCGTGCTCGCAGAAACATGTGCTGTGTAGACTCAAGGTTTAATGGATTTAGGGCTATGCAGGATGTACTTTGTTAAACAAATGCTTGAAGGCAGTATGCTTGTTAAAAGTCATCACCACTTCCTAATCTCAAGTACCCAGGGACACAAAACACTGCGGAAGTCCGCAGGGATCTCTGCCTAGGAAAGCTAGGTATTGTCCAAGGTTTCTCCCCATGTGATACTCTGAAATATGGCCTGGTAGGAAGGGAAAGACTTGACCATCCCCCAGCCGGACACCCGTAAGTGGTCTGTACTGAGGAGGATTAGTAAAAGAGGAAGGCCTCTTTGCAGTTGAGATAAGAGGAAGGCATCTGTCTCCTGCTAGTCCCTGGGCAATAGAATGTCTCAGTGTAAAACCCGATTATATGTTCTATCTACTGAGATAGGAGAAAACCACCTTAAGGCTGGAGGTGAGACATGCTGGCGGCAATACTGCTCTTTAATGCACCAGATATGTTTATGTATGTGCACATCAAAGCACAGCACATTTCTAACCTTGTTTATGACACAGAGACATTTGTTCACATGTTTTCCTGCTGACCCTCTCCCCACTATTAGGACCCTGTTGTCCTGCCACATCTGCCTCTCTGAGATGGTAGAAATAATGATCAATAAATACTGAGGGAACTCAGAGATTGGTGCTGGCGTGGGTCCTCCGTATGCTGAGCGTTGTTCCCCTGGGCTCACTTTTCTTTCTCTATACTTTGTCTCTGTGTCTTTTTCTTTTCTCAGTCTCTTGTCCCACCCGATGAGAAACACCCACAGGTGTGGAGTGGTAGGCCACCCCTTCAAAACCCAAAATATGTATATATAAAACGATGATTGTTGAGACACAGGACCTCGGGGGAAAAAAAAGGCAGTGATTCCTGAGAGATGGAAAGCAAATGACATAAGCCCTTTGATCACCTCATTTTATAGACTTCAGAGAGTTTCCAGATAGTGATTCAGGGAGTGCTAATTTAGGAATTCCTAAGAAGTTCCTGAGTTGAGACAGAGCTGAAAGTTTGGAAAATAGAGGCAGCTCGAGCTTGTAAGAGATGAGTATCACAGAGGGGAGAACCATACAGAAAAGTAACCCCACAGATCTGCAGCTACTTCCTCTTAAGTATTCAGTAAAGTGCTGATCAGTTTATGTATGTGAAGAAACTACTTGAGACTGGAGAAAGAGCCATCCAAAATGATCTAAGGGACAATGTCCAGTGCTCACAAAGGACTGAGAATTGTGCCTGTTACCACTCGTCACACTGGAAAACCTCATAATTCATGAGGCACTGAATTGGGTCTTGACTCACCAATGAGAAATAATTAACCGTAGACTAAATGTTGCCCTAAGACTGCCTAATCACAAAAGCAAGAGCTGAAAAGGCAAAATTGTTTCCAAATAATTGAATCTTATCTCTAAACAAAGCCCAAGGACATAGAGGAGTATAAATTCACCTAGCATGCAAAAAGAAACATTCACAACATTTGACATCCAATGTATAGGCATCCAAAGAAGCAGGAAAATATGACAAGAGGAGAAAATTAGCCAACTGAAACTAACCCGGAATTGACATAGATGTTTGCATTAGCAAAAATGTTCAAATAGTTATGTTCCAGATGTTCAAAGAGTTAAAGACATGAAAAATATAAAAGAGACCCAAATGAAATTTCTAGACATAATTAACGATATCTGAGATTTAAAATACACTCCTAAAGATTAAGAGCAGATTTGGACACTACAGAAGAAAAGATCAGTGAACAAAGATGTACCAATAGAAAATATCCAAAATGAAACATGGAAAAGGAAAGGGTTTTTAACTATGAAAAAAATGCATTCATAGAATGCGGGACAACTT
Source organism: Symphalangus syndactylus (assembly GCF_028878055.3). Classification (NCBI taxonomy): domain Eukaryota; kingdom Metazoa; phylum Chordata; class Mammalia; order Primates; family Hylobatidae; genus Symphalangus; species Symphalangus syndactylus. Next base: position 127,362,190 of record NC_072428.2, on the reverse strand, counting down.
CAATTATTTTAATATACAAGTAATGGGAGTCCTAAAAGGAAAGAAGAGAGAGGGAGGATATAAAAACAATTTGAAAAAATAATTTCTGGGAATTTTAGCACTTTTACTTTTAAAAAGCTATACAAATTGAATAAGCTCAACAAACTCAAAACACAAGAAACATGAAGAAAACTAGATAAAAATACCCTGTAATTGGCCAAAACCACTGCAAAAAAAAAATCTTATTAAAAACCAGAGAAAAAAACACATAAATAAAAATAAGAATACCAGTAGATTCCTTATCACAAATAACGAAAGCAAAAAGAAAACGGGGCAACATCTTTAAGGTACTAAAAGAAAAAAAATACCATAAAGCTATAATTCTTTAGCAACAAAACTATCTAGAAAAATAAATTGGAAATAAAAACCTTTATAGATATATAAAAGCTGAAAAAGTTTAACATCCACAGACCTGAACTATAAGAAATGTTAATGAAAGTCCTTCAGACAGAAGAAAACTGTTACCATATGAAAATACATATCTACATAAAGGAATGAGGAGCAATGAACATTGTAAGTATTTGAATAAATATATATATATTTTCTTATTATATTTTTAATAAATGACTTAAAATATTGATGATATGTGGAATTTTAAAGTAAAATATATGACAATAGTAGCATAAGAGAATGGAGGGGAGAAATAGAAGTATGTAACTGTAAGATTCTTATACTATTCATGAAGTGGCATAATATTACTTGAAGGTAGACTATGATAAGTTGAAGATATATCCTATAGCTCTGCAAGTGGAGCAGCTGAGAGGTCCCATTGATTAAGGGACAGTTCCCAAGAAAAATCCAGCCACCAGTGCAAAGGTTGTTAAAAAAAACACTGACTGATGGAATGTGTCTTCATGGAAAATGGCCAAGTGGAATCCTTCAGGGTTTCATTTCTCTACTGAAACAACCTGTAACCTGGGGGACAAATTACAAGAATTAGCTATTCCAAAACTCTGGGACCTAATCAGACACAGCAACTAGGGGAGTGATTGAGGAAGAGAGAGCCTACCAAAATTTGGGATATGCAGGAACCTCTTTCAGACCACAGGCTGATTGCAGAGACAAAGGACAATGGGACTTCAGTTACCACACACTAAGGAATACAGACTTTGCAAAAATAGTTTGGAAAGTTCATCATACAAACAGATTAATATAGCTTGCAACAAGCAAAAAATTAGCTTCTGAGGATGAGGAAAATCTGATTTCCGGAGTTACCACTTTACATTACTGAAAATGTCCAGTTTTCAACAACAATAAAATTGAAAAGCATAAAAAGAAACAAACTTTCACTTCTTCACTTAATTAGCCTTAAAAAGAAGAGAAAATGGTAAATTTTAAAAAATAAGAAAATGTGGATTATTCACAGGGAAAAAAAGAATTTGACACTATCCCTGAGGAAGTTCAGATATTAAAATTTATTAGTGATAGATGTCAGCTGTCTTAAATATGCTCAATGACTAAAGAAAACCATCAACAAAAGAAGTAAAGGAAATTGTCAGAACAATGTATGAACAATTAAGGGATGTCAATAAAGAAAAATAAATTTTAAAAAGGAACCAAGTAGAAATTCTGAAGCAGAAAAGCACAATAGCTGAAATGAAAATTTCACTAGAGGGGTGCAATGGAAGATTTCGGCAGGAAGGTAGAGGAAGTAATCAGCAAACTTGAAGATGAGACAATGGAAGTTATCCAGTCTGAGCAGCAGAAAGAGAAAAGTGAACAAAATCTGAGGAACCAGTGAGATGGCATCAAACTTACCAAAATTTGCATCGTGAGAGTCCCAGAAGGAGAATAGAGGGAGAGAAAAGAGCAGAAAAATATATTTGAAGATGTAATGGCTCAAAGCTCCTCAAATTTGATGAAAGACATGAACATATACATCAAAATAGCTCAACAAACATCAAGCAAGATTAACTCAAAGAGATTGACACCAAGGCATATTATAGTCAAATTGTGTCGACAGTCTTGAAAACAACAACAAAAATGACTTGTCATATACAAAGGATCTTTAATGAGATTAACAGCTGATTTCTCATCAGAAATCATGGAGTCCAGAAGGCAGCAGGATGATAAAGTGCTGGGGAAACAACAACCAAAAGCCTGTCAACCAAGAAATTTATATCTGGCAAAATTACTGTATCCTTTAAGAATGAGGGAGATATTAAGACAGTACCAGATGCACAAAAGCTAAGAGGTTTTGTTACCAGTACACTTACCCTACAAGAAATCCTAAAGGCAGTCCTACAGGCTGAACCAACAGTAATTCAAAGCTGTATGAAGAAACAAAGAACACTAGTAAAAGTAAATACATAGATACGTACAAAAGCTAATATCATTGAACTTTGGGTTTATAACTCTTCTTTTTTTCTATATGATTTAAAAGGCAAAGGCATAAAACAATAATTATAAATCTGTAATGACCACACAATGTATAAGTATGTAATATGTGACAATAACAGTATAAAGGGAGAAGGACACAGATGATAGAAGCAGAGTGTTTGAATACTATTTAAATTAAGTTGTTATTACTCATTATGCTAATTTTGATGATAGTTTCATGGGTTATAAATATATGCAAACTAATTAATTTTACCTTTATTATGTGCAGAGTTTTTGAATGTCAATTATACCTCCATAAACTTGTTTTAAAAAATCAATAGACTTTGTATTAAAACACAATAAATTTATTGCCATTACCCACTTTAGAGATGGCTTTGGTTTATGAAATGGAAACATCTTTTCTTGATAAGATTGTAAACCACAGTCTGCCTTAACAGCAATCCTAGAACAGGTTGTCAACCCTCATACAAGCAAGCAGCAAAGTTCAAATAAGGAATAAGTGTTATCCCACATCAAACCATAATGCAACTCAGATTTGAGAAGAACACCTGGCCATCACATTTCTAGATTTAAATACCAGAAAATAAATAAAACTGTCCATTTATGAAGAGTACAGAGAAGTTTGGGATCTGTTTCTTCATTTAAAAATAACTCATGAAAAGTTTAATTCTAGGATCAAAATCAAAGGACAAAATCATCTTTAAAAAACTCTTACGAGAAGAAGAATGTTTCTCTTTAAATGGACCTTCATATAGTTAAGGATTTTTCTTGGATTATAGCAAAATTCATGCTTCGTGAGATTTTCCTTTGTATCCATATGGTCAGGATTTGAAATCAGTGATGCACTATTATCCTCAAAAATCATACAGAAAGTCTTATTCAGGTATCTTCAAGGATTCTGTTAGGGAAATGAGAATGTAAAATATGCAATAAATTACCTCTCTCAAAATGCAGACCCAAACTCCGGATTGTGGGTGCTTAGAGAAAGAACAGTAATTTTAGGGCCCCCACCTAAAATTAAAAAGTATATGTCCTTAGCTAAAGTTTCTAAAGCTACCAAAAGGAAGTAAAAATTATTTAGGTAGAATAATGACTTTTCTCATATTTTCTTCTCAAGAACATTTAGATCACATTTTTACAAAGTCTTGAGCTTTTTAAGTTGCAAAGGAATAAAGAATAGATCAGCAAAAACAAACGTATATTTATATAGTGTATGTGTGCACATACACATTTATACGTTATTTATGTTCATGTATCTATAAGTATATACCCATATGGGCACATACGTACATGCACACACACACACACACACACATATACACACACAGAGAAATGCAACCAAATATGAAAGGTCATCAACTGTACTCAGTGCTACTGGATTTCTCCATGAAACCTGACTGCCCAACAGTTATTGAAGGGCTATGGAAACTTGAAGCTTGAAGAATTTTTCTCTCTTAAATGTCAGAGTCATATCAGGATTTAAATTTTAAACTGGTTTATTTTAGGTTAATGTAGCCCAGTCTTTTAGAGACAAGAATCATCCAGAAACTTCCATTTAGCAGAATGTGATTAAGCCACCCAGGCATTCCCTGGGTCAGAGATTTTAAAATGGGGTCCTGGGAGCAGCAATATCAGCATCTTCTGGGAATTATTAGAAATGTAGATTCTCTGGTCCTATTCTAGACCTGCTGAATTAGATACTCTGGAAGTGCGCCCCAGCAATCTGTGTTTTAACAAGTCTTCCAGGTGATTCTGATGCTCTCTGAAGTTTGAGAACCACTGCCCTAAAACAAAGAAATGCAAATGAAATGGTTCAGTAGATCATTTAAAAGTGTTAGCCTACTTCTAGTAAAAAAAAAAAAAAAAAAAAATCGGATTTTATGATCAGTATAATTCAAAATATTTTTGGTAAAGACTCGGAAAAAAAAAAGAGGGAAGAGAAACCTATGAATGAAGCCTTGCACATACTCACGTCTCCCTACTTTGATATTATGTGATGCCGGCTTACTCCTGTTTGTTTCTTCATTATTTAATTCCTTTTGTGCTACTTCGTTTACAGCCCTACAATCTGCAAGCACTCACAGACTTTTACTTATTAAGCAGTCATTACAATTTCTGCGTCACACTTCCTCCCGACTCTGTTCACAGAAGCAATCACTACAAAGGTTTTATGTGAATCTTACTCTTAGAGTTAAAAAAAAGTAGGGCTGGGTGCAGTGGCTCACACCTGTAATCCCAGTACTTTGGGAGGCCAAGGCAGGTGGATCACCTGAGGTCAGGAGTTGGAGAGCAGCCTGGCCAACATGGTGAAAACCCGTGTCTACTAAAAATACAAAAATTAGCCGGGCGTGGTGGTGGGCGCCTGTAATCCCAGCTACTCGGGAGGCTTAGGCAGGAGAATCACTTGAACCCAGGAGGCGTAGGTTGCAGTGAGCCAAGTTTGTGCCACTGCCCTCCAGCCTGGGCAAAAACAATGAAACTCTGTCAAAAAAAAAAAAAAAAAAAGTGACAACATGTAGAACTTTTAATATTGCTACCAAATAGATTAAAATTTTACAACTGTAACAAATAATATAGTTAATAGAAACTGCAGAAGGGAGAAGATGAGGAAATGCTAAGAGTTGAAAATCAAGAACATGAAATTTCATTAGCATGGTATGTTAATAATATATGCTGCAGAGCTAAGTAATGTGCTAAGATTACATCTTTTTTTCCTGAAATATTTAAAGGCCATGATCCCAATGCAAAGGATATGCAACGTTCCTGTCTTCCAGGTCAAATAATTTCTCTTACATTTTTTTAATTGCTCTAAGTTATACCACATTTTAGTTTGCTTTATATTTGAACTCTTTGATAATGTTTTTATGAATTTTTTCCTCTGGGTATTTGTTATTGTCTCTTTGTTCTTGTTAAATGATAAAAAACCATATATGCAAACTTTTTTTCAACATGCGACTAGTATCATTTAGCTTCCTGTTTATTTTTGGAATTGATTCCATTCTTCTGAAAGCACTGGCTTGTTCTAATTTTGATGAATTGTTTCATAGACTTGCTATATACTTATCACCCTAGGATTTTCTTATCAATTCTTGACTCACATATTTCTTAGCTTCTTGATTTGCTGGAGTATAGCCATAAATTACTTCTTAAAACTAGGCACTAGGGAAATAAATTTTCTGAGTTCTTACATGTCTGAAAATGTCTATTTTGTCCTTAGAGTTTGTCTGGTTTCAACATCGTTTTTATTAGCAATCCAGAGAATGTTAATGAAGGAAAAGAGGGCCCATGTGCTTTGTGAAAAGTAGAAGTTAACTCACAAATACAACAGATTAAAATCAAAGAGTCACATGTTATGAAGCAAAATGATTATAAAAATCATGTTGAACAACTTCACTTTACAGAGGAGAAGACTGTGATTTAAAAAGATTAAAACATTTCCCAAGACTACTCAGCCAGCTAGTAATAGGGAGACTTTACCAAAGCCCAGGGACTCTTCGTCTGCAACTTGTATCATAATGCCATTTTCAAATGCTTTGCAAAGCCCAGGGACTCCTCATCTGCAACTTCTATCATAATGCCATGTTCAAATGCTTTGAATTCCACCCAAAGGCACTATTAAGATAAATGAAAGAGATATTTCTGGTAAAAGAGAATACGCTGAGCCAGAGGAGACCTGAATTCCAATCCCAGCTCTGCTTCTGAGAAGCTGGACCTGCTTCTTCCTTTGCTTGGGCCCAAATTGCCTTATGTGCACAATAAGAATGTAGGATTAATTGTCTCAGGAACTCTCCCTTCTCTCAAGTGGTGGAATTCTTTGAAGGGGATCTTTTAATAGACGACTCATTATAAAGAAGGAAAAAGCTTCAAAATTATCTATATTCAAGGACCTCACATTGGAAATCTCCACTAACACCACCCCTCAAAGTGTATTGTTTGAATGATATTTGTCATAGCATTCATAATTGGTTGGTATTAAAAAATGCAAAATTAAAAAATAATATATCCACAGTCTACAAGGGTTAAAGCCCACAGCCCTTGTAGACTGCAATCTTCTTGAGAATTTTTTTGTGTGTGCTCATTTCCAGAGATCATCAGAGTCAGCCCCGTGTTGCTAGTTCATTGATTCTATAGGTGATCACTTCAAAGGCTTAAGAATAATGAGCTCAGTTTCATACAGATGGAAAGGACCAGAATTTACATGGAACACAGATGCTTAATAACTGTTATGTGTTACAACTACATTGAGGATATGATAATGATAGGAGGAAAGGGGTTTCCCCTTCTCTGATCATTCTAATTAGGTAGTGGGGTTTCTTTTCTGCTTGGCATTTTCTGAATCAGTTTGGACCGACCTACACTGCTATTACAAACTGGGTGACCTTGGTCTTGAAACATTCTTTTTCTTTCTGAGCTTCAGTTTCCTCATCTGGAATAGAGAAAACAATAAAACCAACCAAATGAAGTTGTTGTGGACATGAAATGAAATATTAGCTGGAAAAATACTGAGAACAAAGCTGAGCTCATAGTAAATGTCTGATAAATTGTGGCTGTGGAAATATGCTGGAGATGACTACATTGTTGAAAGCCTTATGATATTTCTAGAGCACTGTTCTTTATGCTGTGGAAGCGGACGGGTGAAAGAAGAGGAGCCTGAATGCTTTTGTCTTGGATGTCTTTGTCAGTTTACCTAATTCTTTTCATTCTGAAATCCTAACCTACAGTTTGCCTCAATCCTTTCTTTCCCCTCTATCTTGTAAAATGCCTTCAAAATGAAAGATATATATATTTTGACAGTAATAAATAAGGTACAATCCTGAAAACTTACATTGAGAGAAAATGTGGAATAAATATACCCAAAAGTTTGAAATGAAAATAGAAGAAAAAAACATCAGCTTGTCCTAAACCTAGTTTCATATTATGCCAGTCTGTGGACTTCATTGCTTTAAAAAGAAACCACTGTGCTGTCTCTTTCAAAATGCAGGGACACACATCCCATATTGACTATTTAGTTTTCAAGTCTTTGAATAGCTTTCTTATTCTAAATTTGCCTGTTTTAAAACTATCTTCATTCTTCTGAGAATCATCAGATTTCCAAACCCAGATGGCCTAGAGCCAAACTTCTGAAGATTGTTTTATAACATTAAATCCTCTGACAATATTCAAGTTGTAGTGATATTCTATAGGTACTCCAGATATCCCATAGGGCTCAGTTTCAGTTTCTGTCTTGTCACAGTACTGGAAACCTATCTTTCCATTTCCTCTATCCATAACTTTTCATCTCAGCTCTGGAATTGCATTTGGCTCATCTCATCTGAATTTAGTTTCCTTGTACTTCTGCAAAAAGAAAAATGCCTCCTTAGCTCCAAGGTGAAGTTTTAAATGAAGACTATAATATATTTACATGGACTAAGGCCTTTCCATTGTCACAGATGATGGGTATGAAATACAGGCTCTTATGGCAGTTTTCAATTACCTGTACAGAAAAATCAATGGCAGCAGCTTTTGCTGGCTCAGTGAGCTGTTGGCTGACTGTAGGGGGAGGTTTCAGCTGTTCTGTCTGCCAATGACATCATCATTCCTCCAACAGAGGCCATTGAGAGTGAGATTCTCAACTCCTTTGGCAGTTGCCCCGTTAAAAAGTACACAATCGCCAAATGTGAAATGATTGTTTAGGTTGTCAAGAGAATGCTTATACTGAAAGAATGAAATCCTCTAACCATAAACCAAACTCAACTCATATCTTTCATTCTATTTATCTTGTATAAAAAGAAGTAGGGAGTTAAGGTTGAATGAACAATACTAAATTTCATCAGAGTGTTCCACAGTAGTGCTAGTCATTTGATTTAAGAAGTCCACTCAAGAAAAATTGATTTCTCAGAGATTTATTAGCTGTATTGTAATTTTTATTTTCAAAGGACTAAACAGGCTGTAGTTGCCTGGGTCATAAGCTGGTTTGGTGTACTCAATGATGTAAATTGTTTGAATTAGAAACCCCAAACGGGTGTCTCTGGTTGACGCTTATTTTATGCCTCCAGTGAATTCTGCCCCTTGATATTAATGTCCTATATAGTCCCCTCACACTGACTTTAGTTTGTCCCTTTTGCTAGTCATTGGGGCCTGTCCTTTGGGTATGCGCCTTCTTATAACCCAGCACCATGATGAGAAAGCCCAAGCTAGCCACAAGGGGAGACATGCAGGAAAAGATGCCCAGCTAGCCCTCATCTGTTTTAGCCATCCTAGTGATGACATCATCAGATAGGTGGTTGAGGAAGCCATCTTGAATATCCCAGTCCTAGCATGTAGTAGAGTAGAACTGCCCTGACAAGCCCTGTCTGAACTGCAGAATCATGAACAAATAAATACTGAATTCTAAAGCCACCAAATTTCGGGTGATTTGTAATAGCCATAGATAATTGAATCAGATTCTCAATATCTGAAAAGAGACAGCCCAATAGACTTGACTACTTGTGATGCCTTCATTTATGTTAGTCGGTCAATTTATTCTGCATTGCCAAAGTCCCCATTTTGAAAATTAAAAGAAAAAAACAAACAAAAGAAAACAACTAGAGTCCAGAAAAGTTAAGGTAGAAATAGAATTTAAGTCTAATAGTTCCTCCCAGTATCTGCTTTATGTTGAGTCTAGCGGTCTCTAACACTTTCATGGAAGTAGATCATGATGAACAACGTCTGGAACATAGTAAATGCTAAGTTAGTATGAATTAATTTATTATCATTATTGTACTTTTTCTTCTAATGTTCATCTAAAGCCATCAGATCCATGATTATATCCACATCAGAGCAGATAGTATATGCTGATAATAAAGTCTTTGAGAGGAAAAGGGTGAGGGGAAGGACTTAAAATATATCAGTAGGATAATGGCTCCATCTACTTTCTCTCCTCATCAAAGCAACAACTGTATCAGTAGCTTCTCCCTAAAACAGAGTATTTCATTGGAATATTTTCATATTCAAGGGTTCTGCTTCAAGTCTTGATGATGACTTAGGGAGCTGTAGTCTCATTTTTTTAGAGCACTTAGATTCCAGGTTATGTTTTTTCTTCTGCCTTTATCTTTCTCTCTCCTCTACCCTTCTTTCTTCCCTGATTATCTTCCTTCCTTCCTCCCTCTTTCTTTCTGTTTTGATAGAAAATCACTTAATGACTTGAAGGAGTTTTAGGCTCCTAATGGAGAGCTACTTTAGACTCCTGGGAAGGAGGGACCACAGGGGTTATTTGTGAGTTTCTAAATCCCAGGTATGTCAGTCTGAAAAGCCTCTAACTGTGGGGGTCAAAAAAAATCACAAAATTTGAGGTTAAACTACTAAAAGTTATTTTATATTCTAGGTCCTTTATTATGATATAGCTTTGAGGTTAAAAAACAGTTTATGACATATTTTGTCAAATTTACTATTTACTTAACGTAGCTAACCAGTAATATTCTAGTTACTGAAGTCATCATTATCCAAATCTCTGTAGTTGAAAAGATGCATAAAATCAAGAATCAAAAGTTGCCATGACCTAGCACCATTCACTTTTGAGCACATGGCTAATAAAATTAGTTTCCTTTCAAAGAGCCTTCTATTCTTGGCACAAACTTCCATCCTCAACCAATCAAGACCTTATTGATCAGTCTCTAGTTAATTTTTTGAATGCTCTAATGCCCTAACAACCCAATATAATACAAGAAAAGTCAGCTATAGAGACAAATCATGGACTTTTAAAAAGATAGAGGACAATGATGGGTAGTCTCTGGATATGAGAATAATCTGAATAGCAAAGAATATGAGGAAATTTTGAAAAATTAATGAAAGATTTACATATAATTAGAAATATAACCATGCTGCAGAATTAAAATGTGAAATGAGGCATAATGTCTTATATAATTTTGATGGATAAACAGAAATGCAAATGTAAAAAATTAATGCTTGATTTATTCTTTGTGTTAATGATCAATGTTTATTTATAGTTAAAATCTAAATTTGATAAATTATAAGATATTTTAGTTTTGCTCCTCAATAGAAATCCTCAACTTACAATGCAATTTTGGCCCCTTATATAAACAGATATTTTATAGGTTCCAATTATTGTCAGATAATGACACCCTCTTGTTTATACTAATGGTATGACATTTAAAATTCAACTTGTGATACAAAGAACAGAAAAAGATGACCACTTATCGAGTGTCTTTTATATTTTGTGATGTTCACTAACTACATATTATACGTATTTTCTCATTATTAATCTTCACAGCGACCTTCCGTGGTAAGAAGCTATCAAAACCTCTACTTTATAGATGAAGAAACCAAAGCTTAAAATTTAAGTAGCTTGTATAAAGTCAAATAGTTATGGTGTGAAAGAGAAGGAATTATGTTTGTAAGTTGTTTATTAATGGTGTTCAAGAAGGACCAAGTAAATAACCCATCACCTTACTGCTCAATTTCTCTGCCAGTTGAGAAATTAAAAATGAATGAATGAATAAATGAATAAAAACAAAACAAAACAAAGCAAATAAGAACCCAAAATATTACCTTTATTACTGATAAATCTTATGTTGGAAATTGTGGTGCCTATGGAAGTCCAAGTGGCCTTCCTCTTGGAGACTTCTAGAATGATGCAGTCCACAGGATGACGTTACATGTGGTTCACTAAATCTCCCCAACTGATATGATTTGGCCGTGTCTCCATCCTAATCTCACCTTAGATTGTAGTTCTCATAATCCCCACGTGTCATGGGAGGGACCTGGTGGGAGGTAATAGAATCATGGGGGCGGTTACCCCAATGCTGTTCTTGTGATAGTGAGTTCTCATGAGATCTGATGGTTTTAAAAGGGGCTTTTCCCCTTTTGCTCAGCAGGTCTCCTTCCTGCCACCTTGTGAAGAAGTTGCCTTTCTTCCCTTTGCCTTCCAGCATGATTGTAAGCTTCCTGAGGCCTCCCCAGCCATGCTGAACTGTGAGTCAATTAAACCTCATTATAAATTATCCAGTCTCAAGTATGTCTTTATTAATAGCATGAGAAATGACTAATACACCAACCTTGAGGTCCAAAAGAAATGTGAATTAGTATAATTGGGGGTTTTAAAAATTTATCAACAAGAGATATGGCATTGGCTGTTCAGGAAAAATGAAGCCTTTAAAATGTACATCCCATCTTTAATATTTCCTCACACACACAGCTCATGTGCCATTATCAGAGATAAAATATTTGGCTGAATGAGACATTGATATGACTTATTCGGAATACATCTTGTGCTCTTAATAAGTTCCTCTTCTAAACATTATGATGAAAAAGTGCTTGAAATAGCATATTTCTCACCTACTAATTTTACCTTATTGAGCCAAAGATATAAAAACGTTATTATCTAAAACAGTGGTCCCTGACTGTTTGGGCACCAGAGACTGGTATTGTGGAGAACAATTTTTCTATGGACTGGTGAGGTGCAGGAGATGGTTTGGGGATGAAACTGTTTCACCTCAGATCATCGGACATTAGATTCTCATAAGGAGTGCACAACCTAGATCCCTTGCATGTGCAGTTCAAAAAAGGGTTTGCATTCCTATGAGAATGGAATGCCACCACTAATCTTACAGGAGGCAGAGCTCAGGCAGTAATCTCGCTAGCTGCTCACCTCCTGCTCTGCGGCCTGATTCCTAACAGGCCATGGACCAGTACCCGGGCCATCGATGGCCTAGGGGTTGGGGATCCCTGACCAAAATACATAGTAAAGTTCAGTGTACATGAATTAGTGATCCATAGATCTTGAGAAGAAATTCTGAATTTATATGGGAACATCAACCCAAAAACTCTAAAGGAAGAGACTGGAATAGAAAATAAAATGGAAAGAATAGGACTGTTTTAAGAATGTCAGCACAGGCAGAAGCAATGAATTGATCTGATGGAAATGAATAGTAAAATAACAACTTTTCCATCACAGCAGCTTTTTATTAAAAAATGAAATTGCTGAAACTCAATACAGAGGAAGTACTGAAATTCAGCATTAAGTAAAAAAAAACCAAAAACCAAAAGTTGGTACCAAAGACTGTTTGGTTTTTTGGGAAGAGATCATCATGTAATTACAATTTGTTCATCCTATTAAAGGCAGGAAATTCTGTATGTGCCATGCAATCACTGTAGCAGATGTGTTCGTTGGCTGCCCCAAAGCCTTGTCTTCTCCAGTCCCATTTCATTTGCCTGGCTCTCATTACAGAGACTGAAAAAAATTCTATCTTCAGTTTATTCAACTTTCCTTCCAGGTCAGGCCAAATATGGAAAGAGGGTCTCCTAGGAGCTTTTGGGAGGATTTCTCCTTTTTTCATTAGAAAGAGGTAGTCAAGAAGGAGCACTCTTAATACTATCTCCTGAGATGCAGCCGTCATGAAACCGTAAGGACAAGAACAGCAAGGAACCGACACCAAATAGGCTGTGAAATCTTTAAGACACTGAACCAATGCAGTGACCACTTATTTCCAAAAGTCTTGCTGTGTGAGGCATCATTGTTAGCTAGGTTTTCCTTTTATTTGAAGCTGAAAGTGTTTCTAACTATATCTAAAAGTGGAGGTCACATTTTAAAATGAAACTTATCATCTGAATTCCTTCATGACTTTTTTCTGTTTCAAAAGGCAAGTAAACACAATGATTTATTTCCCACAGATCAAAATGTTATATGATGTGGCAAACATGTAATAAAAAATTTGGGAAGACCACTAAAAAGAACTGGAGTACATTCTGGGTCTATCGGGCTCAAACTCCAGCTTGACTGCTTCTAGCTGTTTGACCTCATCTGAAAGTTAGTAATAATCAGAGTCATTTACATCATAGGATTATTGTAAGAATTACATGTGATATTTTTAAATTGCTAACCCCCATGCCTGGGAGATTACAATGATTGTACCCTGTTGTTATTATATACCTTGAATTAATTTGCAAAATAAATGTTCAATTTTTATAGTCATTTTCTTTATATCAAGTTGTATTTTTTCCCAGTTTTCTAGGAAGCCTTTATTTGCTTCTTAAATGTACTAATTTTCCCTTTCTTGACAAAATTCCCATTAGTGCCACATTTTTTTCTGAGTAGTTTTCAAATGCTTTAGAAGCAATCATTGCAGTCTTTTTACCTCTCTCTCACTCACCTACTTAGGATGAGACCAAATTAGTATAAGGGAAGTGGGGAGAAGGGTCCATGATGGGGGTATAAATTAGCTGGAGGCAGGTATCCAGCCTTACATATGTAAAAACAATTCCAGAGAAATTTCAAGTAGCTAGGTAGGGGAGATTTCAGTGAGGGTGTGAAAATGGAGCAGAAGTTAGGGCACCATTGATCTTCTCACACATATGAACACAGGGCCAAAACAAAACAAAACAAAACAAAAAACAGCACTGAAAAGAAATTGACAGAAGTATGTAAAACAAATAACAATAACTTCCCCTCTCCACAAAAAAAAAAAAAAGCAGATTTTTGAGACATTGAAATTACTGGCCTTGGGCAATAGAAAAAATCTGCTTGCATGCTAACTAAATATTCATTAGGAAAATTATTAAAATGGTTTAGAGAGGGCATGGACAGTGTGAGTGGTAAGAGTGGAGAGTGACTGGGGTGGGAGCAAGGATTAGTTAAGCTATCAGCTTCATCACTTAAGTAAAGAAGATTTTTTGGTTAACAAAGACATGGCTTCCCTTTTCTCTAGTACACTTTGATGTAAGAAACTACCAAAATTTGGTTACTTCTCAGAGTGGGGGAGAAATTAAAGAATTAGCCATTAGTAAAGTTTCTCTTTTTCACTTTGGATATAGAATAGAAGCATCAAAAGGCACCCCATTTAATATGGCAAATTCTAGTTTGGAAAGATTTTTATTATGGTGTTTGGAGCTTCTAGTATAAATTAATTTAGATAGGCATTATAAATTGGCTGATTAAATAAATTGGTTCATAGTTTTGGATTATTCATTGAAAACACACATAAAAGTTGAATATAAAATTGTCAATATGTGTCATGGTATATACTTCTAAATTTTTCTAAAATACTACATTCTCAACTTGGATCTCATGCAAACATCTGAACTCAACATTTCTAAAAGTAGACTCATTTCTAATATTTCATTTCTGTTTCCTGGCTCAAAGGTTGGCACCATCAATCACAAAGCTGGAGTCATAGGAGTTATTCTTGAGAATTTTGCTCTTTCAGCACTCATAGACAATCATTCACTGTTTCTTATCAGTTCTTTTCTCTCTCCTCTGTTGTCCCTCCATCAGCATTTCTGGTTTACTTATTTAGATCCCCATCATTTCCCACCTGGATTATTTCAGCTGGCACCCATGAGATAGGAGGCTGGCGGGACTTGTTTCCTGGTCATGACCCCACTGATTGAAGCAAGATCTGGTCAAAACAGATACAGTAAAGAAGTTGAGGCCTGGTGCAGTGGCTCACACCTGTAATCCCAGCACTTTGGGAGGCTGAGGCGGGTGGATCACTTGAGGTCAGGTGTTTGAGACCAGCCTGGCCAATATGGTGAAACCCCATCTCTACTAAAAGTACAAAAATTAGCTGGGTGTGGTGGCATGCACCTGTAGTCCCAGCTACTCAGGAGGATGAGGCAGGAGAATTGCTTGAACCTGGGAGGCAGCAGTTGCAGTGAGCCAAGATTGCGACATTGCACTCCAGCTTGGGCAACAGAATGAGACTCTGTTTCAAAAAAAACAGAAGTCAGTCCAAACCAGCAGATGGCAGTGACCTCTAGTTGCCCTCACTGCTCATTAGGATAAAGACACTCCCACTGGTACCATGACAGTTTGCTAATGCCATGGCACTGGGCCATGGCAATGGCCTGGAAGTTACCTTACATGGTTCTGGAAACTCCCTGTCCCTTTTCCAGAAAGTTGTGAATAACCTGCCTCTTAATTAGCATATGATTAAAAGTGGGTATAAATATAGTGGCCAACAACCCATACACTGACAATGCAGGCCACACTCCCTATGGGTTAGCTTTGCTCCACAAGGAGCAGTACTGGTACAATAAGAGTTGCTTTCTCTCACCACTGGCTGGCCCTTGAATTCTTTCCTCAGTGAAGCCAAGAACCCTTCCAGGCTAAGCCCCATTGCCTGCCCTGCATCATTGTGGTGACAATGAAGGGATGAGACAAGATGGCAAGGTGGCAAGACAGCTATTGGTGATTGGTGAGATGGTGAGACAGCAATCAGCCATTGGCAATAAGGAAGGAGACAAGATGGTAAGACCAGTGATCTGTGAGGCGATGAGTAGCCCGCAACAGATGATGAGATAGTGAGTGGCTGGCAAAAGATGGCAAGGCAGATGATCAAAGCTGCAGAGCTCTAACACAGAAGCTGTAGATGCAGAGCTGTAATGCTAGCCAAAGGCTTCTCTCAGAGCCATTGTCTTTCCTGGCAGGTGGTGGCAGCAGAGCAGAGTGAACAGGCAAGTGGCCACAGTGCTGCCTCATATCATACTCAACACTCTAGCCAGCTGATCACAGGACCATGCCCCAATCCCCTCACAGCAGCCAAGCCTGTCCAAGCCAAGGAAACCTGAGGAGGAGACTTTCACCTGAGCTCCACATTGGAGACTGGTTAGAGCCATTTTGGCTCATGTAGATTAGTGAGTGACCCCTCTGCCCCTCCTTCAATATTGGGTGAGCAGGAAATAAGGCCTTTGACTAGGTAATCACTTTGAAGTCACCTGCCATTTCAGGGCCCTGGACAGAAGCACAACTAATCAGCTATGACAATTGGTCATTTCTCCTCTAAAGCCATTTTACTTTTTTATCAGCTATTTTATTTTCTACCCTGAAATATGTGTTTTGTTTCCAGTTTTTGGTTTGGCTCCCTGCTCCTGTGTTTGGACAGTTGTTTAAGACGGGATACTTGATTGTGAGAGTGTTCACTCTAGGATTGTGGGTTAGAAGCCCACTTCAGGATTGTGGGTTAAAGGCCTACCTTCACTGTCGGCCACCTTGTACATGCTCTGGAGTTTTTGGCATTTTGAGTTGGAGACCTACTCTAGGGAGGCATTGTGGGTTTGAGGATACCCACTCTAGGATAATTTTTATTCTTGCTTTTTTCTGTTTCCTGCCCTAAAATCCAAAATGCTTAATCCTGTCACTGCATTTTCCCTTTTCCTTCTATGTTTTGGTTAATGAAAATACTTATTTTGCCATATTTCATGGAGAACACAGTAGTATCCTACTTCCCACTCATATTTCATAATCCACTTTCTTAATGTTTTGTTATCTATATTTACACCTTCTCTGCAGGAAGTGGGAATTTGAAATGAAAAATGATGAGGGCTCATTTATTTTTCCTCTCATTAGGCTTAAAAACTTCTGTGTCTAGTAGAGATGCTTGTCAGACAAAGAAACAACAGTGAACATCCTGAAGGACCCACCACTAGGGTGCCTTATAGACAACTGGAGCAAATTTAAATTAGAAGGTGATATGGTTTGCTCTTTGTCCCCACCAAAATTTCACCTTGAATTATAATAATCCTCAGGTGTCAAGGGCAAGACCAGGTGGAGATAATTGAATCACGGGGGCAGCTTCCCACATACTGTTCTCAAGATAGTGAGTGAGTTCTCATGACATCTGATGGTTTTATAAGGGTTTTCCCCTTTTGCTTAGCTTTCATTCCTCTCTTGCCTGCTGCCGTGTAAGATGTGCCTTCGTTCCTCCTTTGCCTTCAACCATAATTGTGAGGCCTCCCCAGCCATGTGGAACTGTGAGTCCTTTAAACCTCCTTTTCTTTATAAATTACTCAGTCTCAGATATGTCTTCATTAGCAGCCTGAAAACAGACTAATGCATCACCCATATCTCATCTTGAATTGTAGTTCCCATAATCCCCACCTGTCATGGAAGGGACCTGGTGGGAAGTAATTGAATCATGGGGGTGGTTACCTCCATGCTGTTCTCATGATAGTGAGAGAGTTCTCATGAGATCCGATGGTTTTATAAGGGGCTTTTCCCCTTCTGTTCAACACTTCTCCTTCCTGCCATCATGTGAAGAAGGACGTGTTTCCTTCTTTTTTTGCCATGATTGTAAGTTTCCTGAGGCCTCCTTAGCAATGTGGAATTGTAAGTCAATTAAAGCTCTTTCCTTTATAAATTACCCAGTCTCAGACATTTCTTTATAGCAACATGAGAATGGACCAATACAGAAGGATTAAAAGAAAACAAACTCATTTTCTACTGTGACACCATTTGGGTCCAATACACATTGGGAAACTGAGAAATTAGATCCAAAAATAGCTCTTTATGTCATAACACTATTTTACAATTGGACTTATTATATAAAAAGGAAGGAAAATGGGGAGGGATCCCTTATGTAATGGCTTTTATGGCCCTTTACCAGACAACTGTAGGATGTGTTTGACTCATGTTACTTTCAGACACCAAGAAGCTGCACCTAGGTGACCCTTCCTAGTTATTCCCCCTAGATGTCCCATGCTTCCCTGGAGCCTCCTTAGTCTCCGAATTCTAAGGGGAGGCCCACCAGTTCTCCAGTGCAGGATTCCACCACAAGGTCATCAGGCACCTCTCCCCCTTATCCATCTAGCCCCAGCCTATACCTCTCACTGCCTGAGGAAGTAAGCCCTACCAGTACCATCAGGAGGGGACCCCTATATCAGCCCCTAAAATCAAACCTGTGTCCATTGTGGGAGGTAGCTGATGGGGATGGGAGGGACAATCAATCAGAGTACATGTGTCTTTTTCTATGTGTCATTTGGCTTTATGCAAGGAGAAATTTGGCCAGTTTTTGGAGGATCCAGGCAAGTTCATTGAGGAGTTTGTTGAGTTGACTATGTCTTCTGACTTAATTTCACATGATTTGCAAAAATTATTGTGCATCTGCTGTACTACAGATAAGAAACAGATGGATCTGAGTACTGTCCAAAAATATGCAGATGGAGTGGCCACACATAACCTAGACCATGCTAGTTATCATGTGGAAGGAGATTCAGTTCCAGATATGGACCCTCAGTGGAATTACCAGAGGACTTTCCAAGATCTCAAATGCAAAAATCACATGGTAACTTGCTTAATAAAAGATGTGAAAAAGCATGTAGTTAAGCCAGTTAATCATGACAAGATGAAAGAAGTATCTCAGAGAAAGGCTAAAATTCCTGCTATATTTCAAGGCCATTTGGTTGAGGCATTCAGGAAACATACTAATACAGAAACAGACTCCCAAAAATGGCAAACTCTCCTGTGTATGCATTTTCTACTCAATCTGCCTCTGACATTAGGAAGAAGACATAAAAGGCAAAAATGGGACCTCAAATTCCTATAAGCCAACTCTTAAACATGGGCATTAGAATTTACAATAAGAACAGAGCAGAGGAAGAGGAGAAAATCAAAAGAAATAGCCAAAAGCACAGTTGTCAGTGACTGTTTTAGGCCTCCTGACAGCTCAAGATTACTCAATCCAAGTAAATGTCCCAAGATAGATGTCTAGAATGTTCAGATAAGAACCCCTAATCCATCAGCCCTTGAGCCAGAGTCAATATGTCTTCAGTAAACAAGAGGGCCATTGGAAAAGGGACTGCCCCTGTTTCCAAAGGGAGCCTTGGCTACCCAAACCCATCATTTGCAAGACAGCAGAGGATTTAAACAGCCCAATATTCCCCATGACTCCCATTAGACACCTTACCATCTCTACAGAGGAATCTTGGGCAACCCTTAATGTGGCAGGTAAAAATACTAAGTTACAATGTGCTTTTTTTTTTTTGTGAAAGACTGTTTTTTCCCAATTTAAAAGTACTTAAAGGTTAATTAAAATTATGGACATAAGAAGGTGACTTATGAAATAAGGTAGGAATTAACTAGTAAGTAGGCAAGAGAGATATATGAAGAAAGATAAGGACATGAAGGTGTATTTTTGGTAAAGGATGATATAAATGTAAAAGAATTTTGTATGAGAAAGGATCTTGTAAGATAAATTATTGTCCTGCAATAAAGTGACTGGTTATTTATAAAAGAGGTGGTATAGGACTAGTCAGAAAGTTCAAGCATGTTGTAGATAGTCTGTGTAAGTCATGATGAGGTTCATGAAGGGGGATTTATGAAGGAATTTTGTGTATGATTAAGTTGGCTGTCATTTAAAGACAATTGTTTAAAATAATCTTTCTAGAAGATGGTCTCCTATGTTAAAATAAGATTTTCTTAAGGTATAGATTTGCTGTTAATAAAATTTCAAGAAATTTTGCTTTTCAATAGTATAACCTATTCTTTTTTCACATTTCTCAGATTCATATCTCAGAAATTCAACTGTCGTGTCTCACTATTTTTAGCATTTTTTCCTTTTGTGAAGGCCTAAAACAACTGTCTTCAGCTTTTTCATCAGCCTTTGTCATTTATTCTTCTCCAGTTCCAATGGTTGTTATGGCCTGATGCTAAAATATTTTGTTTTGGAGGTCTATAAAAGCAAAGTTTTTCTCCAGTATAAATTGATTCTGTACTCTTGTTTTTTCATAATGTGTAACTTTAGTTTTGGCTGTTGGTTTTTTACTTATATTGCTTAAAACTGTTTTAAGGGTAAATTAGTGCCTGCATGCCTCCATTCCTGTCTGGCCTAAAACATTTAATTGGCTATAAGAAACCAGAAAAATTAATTCGGGCTATGGCAGGAAACAGGGTTGGACATTCCTAACTATGCCTCCCATTGGAATTTAGGCCAAGTTCAAAAGGCCTTCCAAGAGTATGGAAATTGAGGTGCCCTTTGCCACAAAGGAAAAGATTAGCTCCCCTGCTCAAACAGAAGATCTAGTCCCAATAAAAACCTGGAAAGAAAAGAAGGATTTCCTGAGGATCAATTACAACTAAAATGGAATAGCCTATGTTAGGTATTGTTAAACACCCCTAATGCTGTTAAACTTCAGAGAATCACTAGCTAGGTACACCTGTTCAGGATTAAGCCTGTTTCTTATGAGTCCCCCCAAATTCAAGAGAAGGACCATGACCTATATTAATAACTCTGAACAAATGGAGATTAACATTCAAAAATGATGAACAAGCTACCTGGATACATAGATATAACCAGGGCACTGATCCCAACTGTATCTGGTCAACTATCAAAATTGCCTTTCCAAGTCTTACCTGGTTTTGACCTTTCCTAGGACCTTTGTTATCTGTTGTGTTGCCACTAATTTTTGGCCCTTGCTTGTTTAACCTCTTTGTAAAGTTGGTGTCTTCCAGGTTACAACAATTCCATGTAAAGACAAAGCTGGCAAAATATTCCGAACCCATCCCATCTTCTGACCTGGAAAATGAAAACATTATGCTTTTGGACCCCTTAGATCAGGTATCCAGGAATTGTTGCTCCTCCAACCTAGGAGGGCCTATGCCCATGAAATCAGCGAGAAGCAGTTACAGAAGATGGACCTCTGTCCTTCTGAAACCTCCTAAAGATTAAGGAAGAGTGTGTAATTTCTAAGGGGAGGGAGGAGATAGAAGGCTAGCAGGACTTGTTTTCTAGTCAATACCCTGCTGATTGAAGCAAATTCTGGTCAAAACAGATGCAGTGAAGAACCCAGCCAAAACCAGCAAATGGCAATGAAAGCAACCTCTAGTTGCCCCACTGGTTGTTAGCATAAAGATACTCTTACAGGCACCATGACAGTTTACAAATGCCATGGCTGTGGACCATGGCAATGGCCTGGAAGTTATCTTATATGGTTCTGGAAACTCTCTGTCCCTTTTCCAGAAAGTTCTGAATAATCTGCACCTTAATTAACATTTGATTAAAAGTGGGGATACTATAGCCAATATCATACTGAATGGGCAAAAGCTGGAAGAATTCCGCTTTGAAACGGGCACAAGACAAGCATGCCCTCTCTCACCACTCCTATTCAACATAGTATTGGAACTTCTGGCAGAGGCAATCAGACAAGAGAAAGAAAGAAAGGTATTCAAACAAGAAGAGAGGAAATCAAACTGTCTCTGCTTGCAGATGACATGATCCTATATCTAGAAAACCACATTGTCTCAGCCCAAAAGCTCCTTAAGCTGATAAGTAACTTCAGCAAAGTAATCAATGTGCAAAAATCACATGCATTCCTATACACCAACAATTGATGAGCAGAGAGCCAAATCACGAATAAACTCCTAATCACAATTGCTACAAAAAGAAAATACCTAGGAATACAGCTAACAAGGGATGCGAAGGACCTCTTCAAGAACTACAAACCACTGCTCAAAGAAGTAAGAGAGGACAAAAACAAATGGAAAAATGTAACATGCTCATGGATAGGAAGAATTAATATCATGGAAATGGCCATACTGCCAAAGTAATTTATGGAATCAATACTATTCCCATTAAACTACCATTGTTATTCTTCACAGAATTAGAAAAAAAAAACTACTTTAAAATTAATATGGAACCAAAAAAGAGCCTGTATAGCCAAGACAATCCTAAGCAAAAAGATCAAAGCTGGGGGCATCACGCTGCCTGACTTCAAACTATACTACAAGTCTTCAGTAACCAAAACAACAAGGTACTGGTACTAAAACAGACACATAGACCAATGGAACAGAATAGAGATCTCAGAAATAAGACCAAACATCTACACCATCTGATATTTGACAAACCTGACCAAAGCAAGTAATGGAGAAATGATTCCCTATTTAATAAATGATGCTGTGAAAACTGGCTAGCCATATGCAGAAAATTGAATTCCTTACACCTTATACAAAAATTAACTCAAGATGCATTAAAGACTTAAATGTAAAACCCCAAACAACAAAAACCCTAGAAGAAAATCTAGGCAATACCATTCAGTACATAGGCATGGGCGAAGATTTCATGACAAAAACATCAAAAGCAATTACAATGAAAGCAAAGATTGAGAAATGGGATCTAAGTAAACTAAAGAGCTTCTGCACAGCAAAACAAACTATCATCAGAGTCAACAAACAACCTATGGAATGGGAGTCAACAAACAACCTTTGCAATCTATACATCTGACAAAGGTCTAATATCCAGAATCTACAAGAAACTTAAACAAATTTAGAAGAAAAACCCAAACAACCAAAGTGAGCAAAGAACATGAACAGACACTTCTCAAAAGAAGACGTTTATGCGGCCAACAAACATGAAAAAATCCTCAACATCACTGATCATTAGAGAAATGCAAATCAAAACCACAATGAGAAACCATCTCACACCAGTCAGAATGGTGACTATTAAAATGTCAAGAAATAAAACATGCTGGTGAGGCTGTGGAGAAATAGGAATGCTTTTACACTGTTAGTGGGAATGAAAATTAGCTCAACCATTGCAGAAGAGAGTGTGGTAATTCCTCAAAGATCTAGAAACAGAAATACCATTTGACCCAGCAATCCTATTACTGGGTATATGCCCAAAGAAATATAAATCATTCAATTATAAAGATACACGCACACATATGTTCACTGCAGCACTATTCACAATAGCAAAGACATGGAATCAACCCAAATGGCCATCAATGATAGACTGAATAAAGAAAATATGGTACATATATACCATGTAATACTAAGCAGCCATAAAAAGGAATGAGATTATGTCCTTTGGAGAGAAATGGATGGAGCTGAAAGCCATTATCCTCAGCAAACTAACACAGGAACAGAAAACCAAGCACCACATGTTCTCACTTATAAGTGGGAACTGAACAATGAGAACACCTGGATGCGGGGAGGGAAACAACACACACTGGGGGCCTGTCCAGGTGGTGGGGGCAGGGGGAGCATCAAGATAAATAGCTAATGCATGTGGGGCTTAATACCTAGGTGATGGGTTGATAGGTGTGACAAACCACCATGGCACACACTTACCTATGTAACAAACCTGCATGTCCCGCACATGTATCCTGAAACAAAATAAAATAATAAAATAAAATAAAGTACAATAAAATAAAGTGGGTATAAATAGAGCCACCAATGGCCCATGTGCTGTAGACTCTGGGCACCCTGCCTGTGGGTTATCCCTGCTCCACAAGGAGCATCACTGGTTCAATAGGAGTTGCTTTCTCTCACCACTGGCTAGCCCCTGAGTTTTTTCCTGGGTGAAGCCAAGAACCCTCTCAGGCTAAGCCCCAATTTTGGGGCTCACTTGCTCTGCTTCATCCAGGCTTCATCTTTTCCTTCTACTCTATCTATGCAATGCAGCCAGAATGCGACATTTTACAAATGCAAATCTGATATATAGTATTCTCTGGCTTAAAGATATCAAAGCATTCCTATAAACATAAAATTAAGTCAGCTACTGGCAAGGTTGTCCATACTTATCTTTTCAGATTCATCCCCTACAATGTCTTGCTATGCATGTTATATAATGAAAAAAATGGCAAATCTATAAGAAGGACTTAGTTGTCTTGTTTCAGTTTTGATTACTTTTTCACACATACGCTAAGATAGAAAGGAACATATATGCATATATATATTATATATATATATATATAGACTTCTTTTAATTCATCCTTTCATTTTCTTATCTAGATTTCCACTGTAATCTCTATCAGTGTCAGTTGAAGATGTCAATCCATTCAATATAAACCAATTAGTCAGCAAGGTAATAAGAGTGCTAAGAATTTAACTTCTTATAACAATTATTATTCATTTGCAGTTTGAAAAAAATGCAAAAATCTGAAAATTATATGCCAGAATATATTATGACAAGATTTAGACATGAGAACAGGTTGTAATTAAATGACGTATTTACAATACTTTTAATTTTCAATATACTAAGCCTCACATTGCATATTGGATATGTACTATATTCACCTCAATTCTTGGAAAGCTTTTTTCAAACTATTCAGAATTAAAATAAACAAGTTGCAAATTGTGCATTCTCTGTTTTCAAGAGAAGAAAGCCTCAATACAAACTGAATGTGAATGGACACTGAAAGGTAACCACTCAGAAAGCAGCTGATTGGGGCACTCAATTACCACTAAATAATTCAGCATCTCTAATGGAAATCAGATCCAATGTTTCCCCAGTGAAGGAACAGCCTTTCTTGGTTACCCAATACTCAGCTAGCTACTCAAGAGCTTTAGAGAAAAACAATAAAGTAAAAGGTAAGAAATATTTTAATGGTGTTCACGTTCTCTTGGGTGCTTTCCTGGCATGAAATTCCCAACTTCCTAGCAGCTGCTGCCATTATGGGGAGACGTGGAGAGTGAGATGAAGAAATCAATATTTAAATCTGAAACAGCCAGAAAGTTCAGGGAGGGGTGCCAGTATTAACTGATTTGTGTATGTGTTTGGCCTTTCAAAAAAACCCAGTCTTAAGAGGAGAGAAGACATTTTAAGTAAACAACTCATTAGGAATCACACAGCAAGGTTTGGTTAGCTCATTACAAACACATTTAATTTAAGGAAGAATATTCATGTGAGACTTTTGTCTAGAAACTTCAATAATAGAATGAACTGTTGCATAAAGTAATGTGCTTTTTTTTCTCTCTCTCTCAAAACAGGAAGAGAATATTGATTTCCCAGTCTTGGCCACCAGCCCCACCTCGTCTCACTATAAGTATTGAGATGAATGAATTTATGTCTCTAAAAGCACTAAGCAATCTTCAAGAGAATACCGCTTTATAAATAAAAAAGCTTTATTATTATCGGGTAGAAATGTTAGTGAGAAAGTTGGAACTCTTATCAAAGGGTGTTGGTGCCCTGACATTTGCTGTCAGCTCTGAAAAGGTGGCTGTGAAACTCATTGTATCCAATTCTGGTTGGCTTGGGGCCCAGCATACAGTGGGATTTCTGTCCAATGGCCCCGTACAGTGGGATGGCTGGCGCCTGGCCCAAGGATTAGAGTGCTTTCATTTCTTTGTCTCATTGATATTAGTCACAGAATCTCCCTTTTCATTTACAACCCAACACCCACCCCCACCCTGCACTGCCCCATGCAGGCGGGGGACAAGGGGGTGCAGAAGCAGAAGTTGCTGCAAATTCTGAGCTCTTGTACCCCAAGAGAAAGAAGAAAATGTCCATTTCCAACTCAGCTATGGAACATCTGTATGTATTTTGTTATGCACATTTACCAGGAAGTGGATAGTCTGTTATGTCCTTGAAAAGAGAAGTGCCCTAAAGATATAAGATACTGCAAGTTAACCTTGGATAAACAAGGTATTCAGTATCTTACGGCTTCTTTTTATTTCTCCCTCTCTCTTCCTTTCTCCTCTTTCACCCTCCCTAATGAACTAGTGACTATTTTGAAATTTCATCTCAAAGAACAATTTGGTGAACGTAATTTGTGGGCACATTTTCTTCAATTCCTAGATATGTGTGTGTGTGTTTATGTGTGTGGGGGTGTGTGTGTGTATGTACTCTTTGGAAAAAGCCATATATATCATTTGTTGATAACTTTCCTTCGTGTCTTTCCTTTACATGTGCATGTGTAATTGTGTATTTGTGTGCATGTATGTGGTGTATGCTTTGCAAAATTCATCAGTAATAATATGCCCTAGAGCCACATTCTGCTTGAGTCTTAGAAAATGCTCTGCTGAGTTCCATAGGGTAAACTTTGGTCTTGAATAATAATAATCTTGTCTGAGATATTTATGCTCAGAAACTGAAAGTAATTTCCAAAATAAAACCAAGAACATGAATTTCTAAATAGCAACTGATCTAAAAATAAACCACAGAGCTCCAATGCATCATAACACAGTGACCAAGCTTTCATCTCTTTGCCTAATTCCCTTAAAAATCAATTTATATAAAATAGAAATATGAATGCCTTAAATAAGATCTAAATTGAATACATGTAGATAAACTTGCTCCTTTTCACTATATTACAGAATTGCCATTAGTGAGAATTGCCATTAGAAATCAGTTAATTCCAGGTACAAAATACTCCCATTTTCTGGAACCAGCTGAGAGGTAGCAGGAAAGAGGGAGAGAAGAACTCTTAGGTAACGCATAAATGCCCTGATGAAAAGTTGTCACCCTCTTCATTATAGGATTAAACTTCAGCTTCAATATCTAACCTTACAGCGTTCATGATATGCATTAAATGATAAAATGCATGTGAAAGACTTTGTAAAATTTACATTATTCAGAGAAGGCAGTGTTGTTGTAGTACTTGAAGATGTCAATATTTAAGGGGGTGTGTTCCTGCGACTATATCTTTAAGGGCTTCTACGTTCCTAAAATTGTAATAAAATATCTAGTTTCATATTTAGAACAGCAGGAATTTTAAATATTGCCAGTCTTATATTTTAGAGGTAAGAAAATGAAGGTCAAGAGCCATTAGTGATTTATCCAAAGTCAGAAAACAACTCAACAGCAGATGAAGGGAATCCTACTTCAGCTCAAGTTTGACTCCAGATTCTTGTATCTGCATGCCTTTCAAAGGACAACTCACTGTTTGTTTTTTTAAATAAAGAGTGAGCTCTGAGACAGGTAGTGCCATACCGGGCAGCTCAGTGTGGCCAAGTAATCCTAGAAAGGCTTTATAGTTTAGGGAGAACTTGACTAAAGGGTAGCGTTTAGGTACATGTAGCAGACCAGGAAAACCCTTATAGGTATGGAAAATAGTAAGAACCTATGAGGCCTGAAAAAGCATGTTGTGTACAGAGGCCACTGGGGAGAGTTACCTAGCTATGAGAAATAATGCACTGGAGATTGTACAAAAAACATGTGCATTAGTAAAGGCCAAATTTTAGATAATGCCTTTCAAGTACATTTTGCCTAATGCTATAAATATTTATATTTTTGAAAGAAAGACTGACAGGTTCTTAATAGATTTCTTTTCTTTTAGGCTGACTCCATGCTTTATACATCTGCCAAATTAATCTTCCTAAATAGAACCTGCATTGTGTCAGTCTATATTGGAACACTCCCAAGTCACTGTAATGTCTATAATAAAAGAAAACTCAAGATCTGCCGCAAGGTAAACTTCACCCCACCTCAGGTTTGCTTCTTGATCTTTTCTGTTTGCTTCAGCCAAAATGTTCTATGAACCATTTCTAGAACTCCTCCTGGACTTCTGGGGCTTCCTAGTCTAGAATAATAGACATCCCTGACTCCACTCATCACATTTTTTCTAAACCCATTTTTCAAAACCCAGTATAAACTCTTCCATTTCTATTGAGTCTTCTTTCATTTTCCTTAATCTTTACTTGGAAGCTTTTTCTTCTGGACCAAGAAAGCAACCTATCACTGTAAACTCATATGCATATGTCAGTAGAACCACGTATGTAATCTCTTTGAGGACAGAGCACATGCTGTCCTGAATGAGCTAGTCCTGAAGCAGAATCTCAGAGCGCTGACTGGCCAGGCACTTACACACTGCAGACATCCCTCCTGATTGATACCAATAGAATATCTGTTAATAATAGGAGTTCAGAATCTACTTTGAGAAACAAACAAATAAAATCGATTTCTTAAAATGAAGAAACTACTTTTGAAAGTCTCTTTCGAAAGGATACAAACTACTTTTGAAAGGATACAACTTTTCCTTAACAGAATGTATGTTTAAAGGATTTGTTACTTCACAGCATACTTTTTTTTTTTTTTTCTCACATGAATGAAGTTCCAACTTAATGCAGTATCTGGCCCAGAATTTAATGTGGTATTTTTAAAGATTCTTTTTAATTTGATAAGTGATAATACAGTGTTTATTAATTACCAAACAGCATTATAAACATGTTAAATGTTTAATTTTTAGCAAACTTATGGGACAAGGAATGTTATTATCCTTACATTACAAATGTTAACCCAAGGCACAGAGGGGTTAAGTAACATACCAAAAGTCACACAGATAGTGTGGGTAAAAGGCATAGGCTTTGGAATCAGCCAATCTGACTACACAGTCAATTTTATTTTATTTTTTTTTAGAGACAGGGTCTTGCTATGTTGCCCAGGCTGGCCTTGAACACCCGGACTCAAGCAATCCTACCTCAGCATCCCCAGTGGCTGGGACTATAGTCTCGGGCCATAGTGCCCAGCTTATTTTATTTCTTAAATTAATTTTATTGAGATACAGTCAGGAATTTTAGTTATACATAATAAAATGCACCCATTTTAAGTGTACAGTTTGATGACTTTTGACAAGTGTATATTCCATGTAGTCACCACATTAGTAGAATATTTAGTAGTTCTATCAATTTCTCTCCGCCTTCCCAGCTTACAGTCCCAGCCAACCACTGATCTATGTTTTACCAGTGCAAACCCTTAGGTTTGCTTTCTCTAGAAATTCATATAATGAAATCAGCATATACAATATATGCTCATAAGTGTCTGGCTTGTTTTTCTCTGTGCAGTGTTTTTGAAGTTAATCCATATTTTTTCACTTATCAGTAGGTTATTCTTTTATTGATGAATAATATCTCATTGAATGGCTCTAAATTTTAATATTATATTCATCAATTGATGGATTTCTAATTTGGAACTATTATGAATAAAGATGCTATGGGCATCTATGTACAAACTTTTGTTTGGGACACATATTTCTCTAGAGCAAATACCTAAGAGTGAATAGTCTAATATGTCTAGGGAAGTCTAATCATATGGTAGGTGCATGTTTAATTTATGAGAAGCTGTCAAATGGTTTTCCAAAGTGGTTGTACTATTTTACATTCCTACCAACACTTGGGATTTCCAGTCCTTTTAATTTTAGCTCTTTGAGTAGGTGTGTAGGTGGCAGCTCACTGAGGTTTTAGTTTGCTTTTCTTTGACAGGGCAAATGAAGGAATGCATTTCTCATATGCTTATTGGCATTTACATATTTTCTTTTGCAAAGTGTCTATTGAAATCTTTTGCCTATTTTTTGTTGGATTGATTGGTTTCTGATTGTTGGGTTATCTTTGTCAGACATGTATTATGAGAATATTTGCATTCTCTGGATTGCCTTATTATGGTTATTAATTAATTAATGTATTTCTTTCTTCCTTTTTTTTTTTGACACGAGATTTTGCTTTGTCCCTCAGATTGGAGTGCAGCGGTGTGATCATAGCTCACTACAGCTTCGAACTCATTGGCTCAACTGACCCTCCCACCTCACCCTGCCTAGCAGCTTGGACTACAGGCATGTACCACAACACCCAGCTAATTTTTTCAAAAAATTATTTTTTTGTAGAGATGAGGTCTTACTGTGTTGCCCAGGCTGGTCTCCAATTCTCAGCCTCAAGTGATCTTCCCACCTTGGACTCCCAGAGTGCTGGGATTACAGGTGTGAACCATTGTGCCTGGCCTATTATGTTTAATGATGGCTTTCAAAGAGCAAAATTTTAATTTATCAATATTTTACTAACAGTTTGTACTTTTTACATGCTAGCTAAGAAATCTTTGCCTACCCCCAAAAATAACAAAGATTTTCTCTTATTATATTGTAGAAATGTTATAGCATTTGCTTTTATGTTTAGGCCTTTAATTCATTTTGAGTTAATTTTTTCTATGATCTCAGAGTTTGTCTTTCCATATGGATATCCAGTTCTTTCAGCATCATTTGCTGGACAACCTGTCCTTTCCCCATTGAAAAATGTTTGATTCTATTTGTGAACTGACCATTGTTTCCTATTGTTCTATAAGTCTATCTTTATGCCAGTACTGTACAATAATCTTGATTATTGTAGGTTTATAGGGAGACCAAGTAGAGTACTCTGGCTTTTTTATTTCAAAAATGGTTTGTCTAGTCTATGTCCTTTGCACTTCCATATAAATTTTGGTTTCAGGTTGTCAATTTCTATAAAGGCACTTATTGGAATTTGGCTTTAATGATATTTATCTATAGATAAATATACAAAGAATGTACGTCATAACAATCTTAAATTTTCAAATTGCTGAACATGACGAATCTCTCTATTTAGGTGTTCTATAAGTTATCTCAGAAATGTTCTGTGGCTTTCAATGGATAAGGCTTGAAAATATTTTGCTAAAGTTATCTCTAAGTATTTCTTTCTTTCTTTTCTTTGTTTTTTTTCTTTTTTTTTTGAGACAGAGCCTCACTCTGTCACCAGGCTGGAGTGCAGTGTCACGATCTCGGCTCACTGCAACCTCCACCTCCCAGGTTCAACCGATTCTCCTGCCTCAGCTGCCCGAGTAGCTGGGACTACAGGCAGGTGCCACCACGCCCAGCTAATTTTTGTATTTTTAGTAGATATGGGGTTTCACCATGTTGGCCAGGCTGGTCTCGATCTCTTGATCTCGTGATCTGCCCACCTCGGCCTCCCAAAGTGCTGGGATTACAGGCATAAGCCACCAAATATTTCATATTTTTGATAATTGTTCATCGTTAGAAATAGAAATAAAATTGATCTTTATAATATTAACTTGTATCCACGTAGAGTCATAAATTAGTTCTAGAAGCTTTTCTGTGCATTTTTGATCAATGTCTATGTATATACTCAAGTTATCTGAAAATAAAGCCAACTGTGCCCCTCCTCTTCATTTTTTTCTTTTTTCTGGACTTATTTTATTGGCTAAGATTTCTCATGCAATATAATGCAATATAGAATACAAGTGGTAAGAGTGGCCATTCTTGGGTTTTCTTGATTTTAGGTGGAAGGTATTCACTTTTCCTATTAAGCATCCTTTAGCTTTCTGTGGATATCTCTTATCGGAACAAGAGTAGTCATTCATATTCTTAAGTTGATGAGTTTTAAATTATGAATGGATGTTGAATTCTGTCAGATGCTTTTCCTATATATATTAATGTATTCCCTTTTTCCCCTGCTTAATCTGTAAATATGAATTTTATTTTTTACATGTAAAACCTAACTTGCATTTCTGAAATAAATATTTAATATGATGCACAGCATTATACTTTTTATACATTAATCTCATTGATACGATATTTGTTAAAGACTTTTGCATCCGTGTTCATTTTATATTTTGCTCTGTATATTTTGTTTTCTTGTAATGTGTGATCAAACTTCTTTTGATATTTCAGGTCTAATTTTCTGTGTAAGTCTGAGTGAGGTCATTGTCCAAGACCTGCTCTTTCAGAACCTTGATTTTAGCAGTTCTTGACAAAAAATACAAGATTGAGGGTCTTAAGTCAAGCTGCTTAGATGCATAAGACACTGATAAAGTCAAAATTTGTAACTTTTTAGGGAGAAATTGTAGCAGGCATTGTTTGCTTCCCAAATTCTGTTTGCCTCTTCCTCGTGCTGACATAGTCTGTATGGCTATGTGACTAGAGAAGCTGACCTATTCTGCGCTAGAATTTGGGTCTATTTTAAACCTTTAAAGCCAAGTATGATTGGAGCTCCTTGAAACCAAATTGAAGAGCATTGGGCTGCAAATTTGAAAATGCAGAGTCAAAAGATAGAAAGACTTCAGTTGTTGAAGACTTGGAAGCATTGACTTTATCAACTTGTGTTGTTTGTGAGATAAATTCCTAAAATTTCTAAGCCATTTTTATTTGCTTTATGTTTTTTAATAAAAAATCATAATTATTATAAAATATATCTAATATAGAAGTAAATTTTGTAATCTTGTCACAGCAGTAAAAAACAAAGTAGAAGGTTTGTTTTTATTACCTTTCAAATATTTCATAGAGAGGGAGAGAGATGTATGGGGATTCTAGAACGCTGTGAAAGTTTGATGAATTGTCCTTTTACATTCTAGGGATATTGAAGAACCTGGAGTGGTAATCAAGACTCTAAACATCCTGTCAGGTAGGCAGTCCAAGAGACAAGCTGACGAATTTTTCATCAGATTCCTTCACCTTTTTAAACTTCATGCTGATCACATTTCTCCTTGCATTTGCCACTGCAAAATCAGCAGCCTCATTTTCAAAATACCCTTAGGAGATGTTATAATTTCTGTGATTTCAAATCACCTTGCATTAGTTATATTTTGGCCTGGTAACACTCATGCAAGGGGCATGTTCATTACACCTGGAGAAGCTGAGAACTGACATTAGCAAGCCAAAGTCACTGCTGACAGGAGCTTGGGTGGGCAGAGAAAGTGCTAAAGGGCAAGTTTGAAGTTAATTACTTTGCACAAGAAACAGGAACAAGGGGAAGACTTTTGGGGAGTGGGTTAGTGCAGTAGCCTCCTACTGGGCTCTCTGCTTCCACCCTCATCCTCCTGTGCTCTATTCAACACAGCAGAGAGGACGTTTTAAACCAGAGTCAGGTTTAGTCATTCTTCATGGCTTCCCACTTCATTCAGACCTAAAATGAAATTCCTTACAGTGGACTTAGGTGATCCGGTCCATTATTTCCCTTAATGCCTGCCTCCTCTCACTGAGTTCCTGCCACGGTGACCTCCTTTTCTTCCCCAAAAAACTTGGGGCAAGGTCAGACCTCAGAGTCTTTGCCTTTGTTGATGCCTTTGCCTACAGGCTCTTCCCCCAAATATTTACTTGGCCAGTATCCTCAATTCTTTTAAGTCTTCTGTCAACTATCATCCCAAGGAGACTTTTCTCTCCCAGATTGACACTTTATCTTCCATCATTGCCTTATTTTTTCATGTTACTTATCACATCTATTAAAAAATTTTAATGGACTCATTAAGAACAACAACTTAGGGCTGGACGTGGCGGCTCACGCCTGTAATCCCAGCAGTTTGCGAGGCCGAGGTGGGTGGATCACCTGAGGTCGGGAGTTTGAGACCAGCCAAACTAACATGGAGAAACCCCATCTCTACTAAAAATACAAAACTAGCCAGGCGTGGCAGTGCATGCCTGTAATCCCAGCTACTCGGGAGGCTGTAGCAGGAAAATTGCTTGAACCTGGGTGAGCTGAGATAGCGCCGTTGCACTCTAGCCTGGGCAACAAGAGTGAAACTCCATCTCAAAAAAAAGAAAGAAAGAACAACAACATAGGGTATCTGAGAGTAGGGATTGTCAACAGTTTTTCTTCATGGCTCTATTAAGCTAAAGACTTAAGTGCTTAAAGAATATTAGCCTAATGAATGAAATAACTTGGACTCTGGAATCAACAGACCCTTGACTATGCCCTAGGATGAAGTTTGGATTTGAAATTGCATATTTCACTGTGTATTAGAAAACATATTCTACTTCAACTTTGATGAAAATGCTGGATTGAATTAAATTATGACTAATCTCAATCTCATAAATTTCTATTGATTAAAAAAAAACTCTCTTTAATCTGTCTTTTCATTTTTAAAATACCATGGTGAGTAACATTAGGTTTTCTTAACCTCAGCCCTGTTAACATTTTGGGCCAAATAATTCTTTGTTGTGGAGGTGTCAGAGGCAGTTAAACCAGAGTGACTCCATCTTGAATAGGGGCTGGGTAAAATAAGGCTGAGACCTACCAGGCTTCATTCCCAGGAGGTTAGGCATTCTAAGTCACAGGATGAGATAGGAGATTGGCACAAGATACAGGTTGTAAGGAACTTACTGATAAAACAGCTTGTTGTAAAGAAGGTGGCCAAAACCCACCAAAACAAAGATGGCCAGGAGAGTGATCTCTGGTTGTCCTCACTGCTCATCATATGCTAATTATAACACATTAGCATGCCAAGAGTCACTCCTACCAGCACCAGGACAGTTTACAAATGCCATGGCAATGTCAGGAAGTTACCATATATGGTCTAAAAAGGGGAAGAACCCTCAGTTCTGGGAGCTGCCAACCGCTTTCCAGGAAAATTCATGAATAACCTACCCCTTGTTTAGCATACAACCAGGAAATGACCATAAAGATCGACAGCCAGCAGCCACTGGGGCTGCTTTGCCTATGGAGTAGCTAGCTATTCTTTATTCCTTTAGTTCTCTAATAAATTTGCTTTCACTTTACTGTATGGACTTGCCCTGAATTCTTTCTTGCAACTGAGATCCAAGAATCTTCTCTTGGGGTCTGGACCGGGACCCCTTTCTGGTAACAAAGGCTGTCCTATGCATTGTATGATGTTTTACAGCATCCCCGGCTTCTACCCACTAGATCCAGAGCAACCCCTTCCCCTAGGTTGCAACAACCAAGACT
Source organism: Symphalangus syndactylus (assembly GCF_028878055.3). Classification (NCBI taxonomy): domain Eukaryota; kingdom Metazoa; phylum Chordata; class Mammalia; order Primates; family Hylobatidae; genus Symphalangus; species Symphalangus syndactylus. The sequence continues at coordinate 127,327,932 of NC_072428.2, read as the reverse complement.
ATCTCCAGACTTTATTCACTTTTCCTGGAGGGCAAAATTGCTCCCAACTGATAATCACTGATGTATGCAATTTTAGTATATACCCATCTGAATAAAGGGTGATATTTTTGATGTAACATATGTAATTGAGTAGAAATCATGGGAATCTCATGCTTACTTTATCAACCCTATGGAGAACACCTCAATCAAGCCAGCATTGCTCACCTAACTGGTAGCTAGCTGTATGTTACATTTGTATATGTTAAGATAAAGCTGAAGAACAGAAAGAAAATGGATAGCTCTTTGTTCAATGCCTTAGAAACTTTGCCCCTATGGAGTGTTAATAGAATGCTGAGATATCTTTTTCAGTAAAGGGACTGGGAAAATTGTTAATAGTGGAAGTCAGTGCGGTGATTCCTCAGGGATCTAGAACTAGAAATACCATTTGACCCAGCCATCCCATTACTGGGTATATACCCAAAGGATTATAAATCATACTGCTATAAAGACATATGCACATGTATGTTTATTGTGGCACTATTCACAATAGCAAAGACTTGGAACCAACCCAAATATCCAACAATGATAGACTGGATTAAGAAAATGTGGCACATATACACCATGGAATACTATGCAGCCATAAAAAATGATGAGTTCATGTCCTTTGTAGGGACGTGGATGAAGCTGGAAACCATCATTCTCAGCAAACTATCGCAAGGACAAAAAACCAAACACCGCATGTTCTCACTTATAGGTGGGAATTGAACAATGAGAACGCATGGACACAGGAAGGGGAACATCACACACCGAGGCCTGTTGTGGGGTAGGGGAGGGGGGAGGGATAGCATTAAGAGATATACCTAATGTTAAATGACGAGTTAATGGGTGCAGCACACCAACGTGGCACATGTATACATATGTAACTAACCTGCACGTTGTGCACATGTACTCTGAAACTTAAAGTATAATAAAAATCTTAAAGTATAATAAAAAAATGTGCATTCCTCCACACTTTATACAGGTGAAATCCGATTAAAACAAACACTGCTTGCTTCATACGGAAGTGGAATCAAAAAAGGAAAACAGGTAACCTGAAGCCTGTGTGTAGGAGAAAGGAACACAGCTTCCTTATTTAGTTATTTCATTTGAGAATTGTATGTGGTATGTGTATGAAGAGTTTGGGAGGGGGGATAAACTGTAGGTATGTAAGTGCATCTCTGATTCCCTTCCTTTTGAAAAGCTTGATTGACTGCTTGATCCAGTTTGTAGAGCCACGTCTTTGGTTCCAGCTAACTTCTCCAAGGGACATTTCTACAGGTAGTAGTCAATACAAGAGCCCCAAGTCCCTAAAAACTACTTGCCACAAGACAATGCTTCTAATTTGGGGGTTTAAGGATAGTTCTAAGTAAACAAGTTGCTTAATAAATATTTGTCAAATTGAAATGAAGGGATGTAACCTTAGAACTATGAAAAATTCCAGTCTATTTTACAACCAATTTGGGATGGACGCCATCAAATGATAAGCTGACCAGTAAAAGTAGGTAAAAGGAACTAGCTAAGGAGCAGGAAAAGCTGTTAAGTGGCAGAAAATCTCGAAATTTACATTTTGAAAATGTTTGGGTGAATTTGTGTAATACATCTTAATCCTTTTACACAATACTTTTATCTCATCTATATCATAAATATTTACCTATGCATTGCCTTAGCATCTTTCCTCTACTGAATGAGATGAAAATTCCAGAGACGCAAAGCCCAGCCTCCAAGTTCTACAAACCTAAGAGTTTGAGCTACACTGACGAATCTTCTAAATTCTTGGGTGTCAAAGGCATGATACTAAATAGGTTGCTAAAGGCACCAAGGAAACCAAAAAAGGAAAGGTAAGTAGCACTTAATTGGGAACTTTGAGACGTCTGTCACTCTTCGTGACAATTGAGAAAAAGTGCTTTGTACCTTTTGTGCTTTGCAGGTGAGATGTGACTGACAGCTGGGTAACTGCCTCTGTGTATAGGGAGGGCTTTCGTGGGTGGAAGAAGAGGCTGGTTTGAAGAGAGTGCTTTTTCATCCTGAATATCATTAAAGGATTGTGGGGGGCCCAAACTATAACCTAAAATGCCATCAATTGTCCATTTAAAATATCCTATTTGGCAAAGTGGCTTTGCACTCATCTGAAGAATAAATCATGGGTGGAGTTTGGAAAAGAAATGTTGTGTTTCGTCTCTGCTAAAAACAAAACAAGGTATCATCTCATGGCCTCTTGGTTCAAATCCGTTTTCTTGCTCCGCGGAGAGAGACTGCCCCTGGAGTATTTCAGCTTTTAATAAGCTTCCCAATCAGCTCTCGAGTGCAAAGCGCTCTCCCCTCCCTCGCCCAGCCTGCGTCCTCCTGGCCCGCTCCTCTTATCCCTCCCATTCTCCATTTCTCTTCCATTCCCTCCCTGTCAGGGCGTAATTGAGTCAAAGGCAGAATCAGGTTCCCCGCCTTCCAGTCCAAAAATCCCGCCAAGAGAGCCCCAGAGCAGAGGAAAATCCAAAGTGGAGAGAGGGGAAGAAAGAGACCAGTGAGTCATCCGTCCAGAAGGCGGGGAGAGCAGCAGCCGCCCAAGCAGAAGCTGCAGCGAGCCGGGTACCTGGACTCAGCAGTAGCAACCTCGCCCCTCGCAACAAAGGCAGACTGAGCGCCAGAGAGGACGTTTGCAACTCAAAGTAAGTGAGAGGAATGTACGATTTCTCGGAGGGCTCTTCGATCGAGTTTGCCTTCACCCTGTGCCACTTTTCTGGGTGCCAGCAGATGATGGTGGTAGGAGTGAGAGAGGCTGCCTGGTGTCTTTGCTGATAGGACTGCTTTCAAAACTGACTTGCTCCAGAGGCCAAGGGAGGCATATTTTTGGGGTTTCAGGTTAGGTTAGTTCGGGTGTGCTTAGCTAAGTGAAAGGAAAGAAGTTTTTGTGATGTTAAGCATGCATTTGGACCGTGTTCCAGCTACCAGCTGGAGAGCAAGACAGGGTGGGCTGGAGAGTGCATCTTTGCTTTTTGTAAAACCTGGAGCTTTAGTAGGTGTGTCTCTGGCTGGGTAGGTGGAGAGAAAGTAAGGCAGCCTGAACAAGCAGCTCTCTTTTTCCCAATCTCTCTCTGATTCTCTGATTGCCCCAGAGCCCGCCAGCCCATGACTCTTAGCTGACATTTCTAGGTAAGCTGTGGGGGCTTGTTCCTCCCAGTGCTAGCTGACATGGAACGTCTCTCACAGAACTACTGGCACCGCTCTTCCCACCTGACAGCCCAGGAATGGTTCCAGAAGTGGTTAGGTCCAAAGTTTAGAAGACACACCTGGAGTCCCATCTCTCATTTGAATGCAAATTTAAAGAACTGCCCTGTACATAGACCCTTAAACTTTTAATTTGACCCACATAAATTTAGGATATATTTGTTACCAATTTACTAGATATTTAGAATTTCTGAGTTGTTGTTCCTAATAAGTTAAGAAAATTTTTTTGAGAGGAATATATTCAACTCCTTTCTTACTTAATAGATGGAAAATGAAACCTCCTCTCTCCTCTCCATACACACACACCCCTTTTTCCATGACATAACATGACACAACACACACACACTTACAGGAACACACACATGCAGTTTATATACACTCTAGTGTTTACTCACGCTTGTGTCTGTTAAGAGCTGCTTTGTAAGTTTGGGACACATTCAGAAAATAGGAGGGGTAGGGGTCCTAAGAGGAGAAAATATTAAAGCTCTAGTCCTTGGGCATCTCTCATTTTAAGAGTTATCAGGCATTTTGCTTTAGCAGCTTGAGAAAGGGGTGATGTGTGTGTGTGTGTGTGTGTGCTGGAGAGAGGGGTCTGGGAGGAGATTCAGGAGTTACCAAAAAGAGCTTTTGAACTAATAACATAATGAAACAATTTTATAATCCTAGGCAAATGTGGAATTGATGAAACAGCAGGGCCCATTTTAGCCCCTTAATTATCTGGGAATGCATTGATAAGTAGAAATATTGCAAGTTAATAACAATGAAACAAAAGAGAAGTCTCCTAACACAGAGAATAAAGCTGTATTTTCCGTCTTCATTATGTTTCCTTTTAAGTAAATTATGCACTTGAAAGGCCAAGTCATTTAAAAAATATAGTCCAGTTAAATTCAGAGGAAATTAGAATGAATATTTTTTTCTTCCATTGGGACATGAGTTATTTCAGACTGGCAATATTTGTACTTTTTCATTTAAATTAGAAGATGAGATTTTAAAAAATTATATTATTAAAAAAAAAAACTCTAATGCCATTCTTTTGTGCCTTAAGAAACTTGGGCCTTAAGTTCTCTAATTGCACTTTAAATAAATAGAAAGTGATCTTTTTTCTGCCACTGCTCACTTGCTCCCTTTAGGACATCTTTTTCTGCATTTAGTGAAAAGCCACTATAAGGAACTCCCACCTGAAGCCACATATAACAGCATTAGGTGCTGTGTTCCAGCTATTTGCTTGTCGATGCAAATGCATTATGTTCTCAAAGCTAGAGCTTGAGATAAATAAAAGTACTATTAGATACATGACTTTTTAATTACCTGACTTTAAATGAGATATTATAGAGAATTAGAGTAATAAGGTATACCTATTTATACGCTAATGTATTATATATATAGTATATAATTCTCTGTTTTTTTAGACCTCTTTCTATGAGATCATGAGATTTGGAATAATAAACATATTAATTTATTGATATTTTCCATGTGCCTTATTTGGGCTTCACATATAGCAACACATAACAAGAGCTACATTCTTTTTAATGAGCATTTTAATTTTTTAAAAAAAATTTCAGTCAAGTCAAGGGCCTGGTTTAAAATTTCATAAAAAACTAGTTGTTGAAAACAACAGAGAGAAATAAGATCCCCAGATAGTTGAATCACTTTTTTAAATAAAATCAATCTTAGATATCAAATATTTTAACTTTAAATATTTTATTTTTCCTTTGAAGATATTTTGCTTTCTCACTGACATGGCATTCTCACATGAATTCTGATCATACTCCTATTTGTGATGTGGCGTTTTTAATTACTATTCAAAAATTTCCCACAAAACTGAGTTTACCCGGCTCATTGAAAATGGTGTGATAAATTAACAACAGATTGAGGGCCTGAAGTCAGAATTCAGAATGCAAATTCCAGTTCTCTAAAAATTATGCTTTTTAATATGGCGGCCTAACGATATGGGGAGTTGTTCTTGACTTCTCTCCTGAAGGAGGTGTCCAGACTGAGACCACCCAACGTGATGAGTGCAAACGTCCTCCACACCTGAGTGCACCTCAGCCCAATTTGAGATGTGCTTTTCTCTGGAGCATGAGGCTGAGTGGGAGCCCTCCAATGGCATTTGTTCCATGGCTTTGCTAGTGACATTGAGTTGGGCTTCTCCATAAGGGTGAGGAGTGCTTTTTCCTCTGGCTTCTGTTCTAAATGAATAATCGAAGAGTTTTTGTCTCCTTCTGGCACAAGGTCGTGTCACTGCTGTGGGAGGGGAGGCAAAATGATACTCAGATATGAACCTTCTTTTTATGAGCTAGGCTTGCTTTTTTCCATCCAGAGTCAATTGGCTTAAGTGGAATTTGGGCCATGACCTCATGGAACGTTGTTTTTCCTTCTGATGTTTATGGACAATTCAAGTTTCCACCCACTGGGCTATTTTTCCATCCACTTCAAGCCAGTCTAGTGTGCGGCATAGTTTTCACGGTGTCATTACAATATTTCTAGATTGTAAAATATAGCAAGCCTCTTTTTCTTTCTATTTTGGCATTTAGTAAATAAGAAGTTAAAACAGTAGCTTAAAAGGGTAGCTATGATGAAACATTATCCGAGGGTATTGTAAATATGGTAATATTGTGGACTTAATTATGTAGATCACATTCACCACAAATCCCTATTTCTTCAGGGTGGACAAGGAATACAATGACTCCTTCATGTTTGAGATATTTTTAGAAATGAAATTTAATTCATTTTTCTAGGGTTTATTTATTGAACCATTTTTTCATAGTAGATTTAGATAAAGTGATATCAAATAGAAAAAAATCATATCCAGTTTTCTAAAAATAGAATTCTTAGATTTTTTTTTAACGTCACACATGGTGTAACAAAAATCAAGTGCTGCATATTAATCTTGAAAAAAGTGAGTCATAGTAACTGATAATTGGGCTCTTAATTCTAAGAATTGCTCTTAGCAAAAGCTAAAACGTCATTTTAAAACACAAATAGCATTCTGTGTCTCTAACCCTTTGCTCCCTTTTCTTCCTGCTTTTACATTTACCTATTTCTCCCTCTTTTCTCTCATTTCTCCATTAATTCGGTTGCCACTATTTCCCACTCAACAGGTCCCAGAACGTCTTGCCCAGTTCCCTCTTGCTATGATGGCATACATTTCTCTATGTACGGATGTACCAGGAATGCCTGCCCATGTGTTGGCATTCGTGGAAGCTTGGACCTTCCTAGCTGATGTTTTCAACACCAGTGCCCTCTCTACTGATTCAATGGCATTTTTCCCCCTTTTTTTTTTTTTTTTTTTTTTTTTTTTTTTTTTTTTTTTGTGATTCAAGACCCTGGCTAAGGGTCAGGCAACATTTTCATCACTGCAATGTTGACCTCATTCTCTTCTCAGTTTCCCAACATCAATGTAGCAGTGCAGCTGGAGTTACTCATCTCCATCACATCCTCCCGGGGTCCTACTCCAACAATACAATTTTTCTTGCTCACGTGGCCAGCCAATTTAACAATATTTATTGTACGTATGTTGGATGCCTGATACTACATTGTGCTGGACAAGGTAGTATGTTTAAGAAATAGAACATGGTGTCTGTCTCTATGGTTTCACAATATCTAATATTGTGTGTTTGGTAAGTGGTGTGAACTTGTGAAATTCTTTATTAGAAATGTATTTAAAGGAGATCTCAATTAAAATCCATTATACCCTCACCCATCTCTGGAAAAGATGCTTTAAAAGTCACGGGTTGCTAATCCCAACGTTTTATGATTGTCTCGTACTGTAACCTCCTTGATATGTTATTGTCTTAATGTTTTCCTAATCTCTTTGGGCACTCCTTTCTTCACCTTTTGTTTTGCTTTTTTTTTTCTCATCTTCCAAATGTGTACATTTATTTCCAAATATTTCAGTTCCCCGCCTTCCTCTCTCCTCTCCAAATGCTTTAGTATTGTCACAATTCTTCTTTGAGCTTTAACTGCTTCACAAGGAAAGTTCTCAAATCTGAAGAGAATTGAAGGAAGATTCTCTCTAATGAGCTCTAGACTCACATTTTTAATATTTTTTCAATGAATACTGGAGGAAATCATTCGGGCACAATTCTATTTGGAGGAGGAGATTGAAGTAAAGGACTTCTTGTTATTTTATTTTTATCCCTACCAGACTTTTACGGTTAGTGACTGCCATACTATATGGTAGGTAGTGTGATGAGGGACACAGGACAAATAAATATGTCTTCAAGCAGCTAATGATCTACTCAATATATACGTAAGAACATTAAAACACTAATTACTACAACACAGGTTAAAGGAAATGTACAACTGTTGCCCTAAGCAGTTCCAATGACAAAGGGATCACATTTTTGTGAGAAAAAGGAAAGTGGAGCTCACAAAAGGCTAAATGGTACTTAACATCTATTTCAAAAGCATTATGTCTGTTTGTTCCTTTAATGCTGTTTATCCTGGAAGAGAAATTGAACTCCTAATTCCTTCATGTTTTCATTTCACATTTGCCACATAACGTAGCAGAAACAAATTATTAGAAGTGACATCTTAAGAATTCAGATTGAGTTTATTTAGAATCAATATAATTTTTAAGACATGGCACTCACTGTAGATATCCTTTTCAGGAAAATTTATACCAGAAGAGAAGAGTGTCCTTTAATGAAAACATATACATGAAGGGAAAGAAGGCAAATCCTTCTACTTCAACTGTGGAATTTGGGTAAAATCCTGAGTCAGAAACTGAAGGCACCAAAGGCTTTCCAAGACAAATGCCCCCTCTAGGTGGAGCTGTATTTCTTCCCTTCTCTTTTCTTCGAGGTCTCTCCATCACCCCTTATAGTGACTTCAGCTCCTCCTTTCTCACTATTTGACACCAGCCCCACCCCATCCAACCTGTGCACCCTATTAAGGCAGGGGCTGTCTTTCATTCTCTCAAGAACCCTAGCATATTTAGCATAGAACCATTGAAGATGTCAAATGAGTGAGAAAATAAATAGGCAACTCTAAATGCCTATTTAATTTGTTCCACCCACCTTGACCATCTGTGTTCTATGCCTAATCCCCTTGCCTTACCAAACAACCTGGTGCCAATTTCCTGTTTAAGCCCAAGCATTCCCATTCTCAACTTCGAACTTCCAGAAACTTCTCCCACTCTCTTTCCTTCACTCCCTTCATTCCAAATGTCATATAGGCTTGCCAGTTCTCTAGAGTGTCTTCCTAATCATATTTCACCTTGATAATTTTAAACTTTTCATAGTTTCTGATTCAAGACTACCTCCAGAATGGAGAAAACCTTACTTACCTCTTCTTTAACAAACCGTATTATTCAAAGTGACAAAGTTAGTCATTTGGAGCATTATTTTCATTATAACTTCTATGTGGCTATAAGGCCTTTTTTTCAGAATGTTGCACATTTATTTTTTCATCATATTTTTGTAACTCTACTCAGGTAGATTGAGTGGGATTTTAAAAAAATTGATACAGAAATGCAGGCTTAGAGAAGTTAAGGGGGCCATATTCAATGACATACAGATAAGAAAACAAAAGTCTTAAAATTCCTAGTTTGCGTTTATTCCTCTGTAATATAATGCCATCTCTTTCTTAGGCTAATAAATAGATTTTATCTCCCATTTGTCTCTCATGTCACACCCCAAATCCAATGTATGTACAGTTGGAGGTCAAATAACCTACAGCAGCAGTTCCCTCTCTTCAGTGTTTATCAGATTAACTAGCGTCATGTGTAGGTTCCAGCTGCCTGGAGCCCATCTTCAGTGGTTCTGATTTAAGAGGTGGAATCAAGGAGCCTGGACATATGATAGGGCACGTGGATACAGATGATACATTAGAAACAGTAGCCTTAATGGCTCAATATTTGAGCTCCAAGGTCCAAAATATTGAGGTATAAACCACGACACTTCTTAGTAGCTCTGTGACCATGAGCAAATATTGTGGTCTTCCTTACTTCAGTGTTTTCATCTCTAACATGGGAGCACATACTTACCTTCCAGGACTGACGTCTGAGTAGTAATTGAGAAAATCAGTGTGAAGTACTGAACATAGAGTCTGATTGCTGGGAGTGTTTGAGCAGGATGGTGAAAATGACGATCATGGTGAAGCAGCACCAGATGCAAGTCTTCACTTCTTCTCCCTCCTGAATTGCTTTTCTTTCTCATGCCCACTTGGCATCTGCAACAAACATACAAGCAAAATCTTAGGTGGAATTCCATGCTTCTTGAAAGGCCTCGCCCCTCCACATGCTCATACCATTTTCTTCCTTTTCTCTAAATGCAGATTGAAAATCCTTTCTTCTGGAAGGAAACATACGGAGCATGTGATCGTGCTCAAGGCCTGGGGGTTGGGCAGGCAAAGTCTCCAATACAGACTCTTTGACCTCATCCCTTCCCATAAGGTCTAGGAGAGCATTTTGCATACAGGAGACTCCAAATCCAAGAGATAGGCATCTTATTGCTGACCTTAGTGATGCTCATAACCACATTCTCTCTGACCCCTGCTGATAGAGGCTTCAGTCCAGGGAAGGAGTTAAGGTTTGGAATCAGGAACCAGCAACTCACCACAGTCCGCCTGTTGTTTGGTATGGGCTGCTGAATGTGTCACTGAATCTCCTGGAATCTTAGGTTTTTTAGCTCTAAGTGGGAAATGATGATGATGTTACTTGTTTTGCCAACCTCATAGGTTGGTGGTAAAGGTCAGTGGTCACGACGCAATATCTCTAAGCTCTAAACTGTTATACTGAACATGAACTGAACTTAATAAAGTCAGTGGGGCAAGTTCTTCCTTTCTGGTTCCCCAATCCTGCTATTGTCATTGTCATTTTCTCAGGACACCCAGAGATTGCCTAAGTTGCTTGAAGGTAAGTTTGACTGACAAAGTGAGGAGGAAGTAAGATGTGTGACAGGAATGAAGAAAAAGAAATGAATCATACTAAAAAAAAAAAAAAGTGAGAAGACATCTTAAATGAGGCTAAACTGGAACAGGCATGCTTTCTTTTACCTCAGATTATGTTATAGTTCCTTCTGAAGTGTCTTGAAAGCTACATTTCACTTTTTTTTAATTGGTTATTCTCACTAAATACAAGCCTTAGTAATTGGCTAGCAGCAGTTCATTTATATGATAGTTGGTTAACTGTGCTTCTCAAACTTTCATGTGCATACCAGTCACCCAGGGTTCTTGCCAAAATTCAGTAGGTCTCCAGTGAAATCTCAGAGTATGCTTTTCTGCCAAGCTCCCAGGTGACTGCAGTACTACTAGTTTGGCGATCTCTCTTTGAGTAGCAAGCCGCAACAGTTTAATTCAACAAACTTGAGGGAACAGGAGACAAATCAGAACACTCCAGTCATGATGTCCATAGCTTAATAAAAATGATGAGGATCATTGTATGTTGTATGCAAAACTTCTAAAACTTACATCTTTGTGACCAAATAATATTTACAATGTATGATTATTTATGAAAGAAAATTGCGGACACCACCTGATTTGCTATTGACTTCACTGAAGTTCCCTTAAGTGTAAAAAGCCCCTGGCCAGATGTTGCGCTTGGGCCTCCTTACCAGTGCTTCCGCTGGGGTCTTTCTTGGAGAGGGTGTAAGTGATCCAAATGTTGCCTTCTTCATTTGCTTTAAAAGCTAATGAAAAGTGTTTAGAAAATTTCATTCTTAATATGAAAAAGATAAATGTCATATGTTTACTTAGTGTTAGAGTCTTCCCTTCTTTCACATTTTAACATCTATAACTGCATTAGACTCTTTTTTTTTTTTTTTTTTGAGACGGAGTCTCGCTCTGTCGCCCAGGCTGGAGTGCAGTGGCGCAATCTCGGCTCACTGCAAGCTCCACCTCCCGGGTTCACGCCATTCTCCTGCCTCAGCCTCTCCAAGTAGCTGGAACTACAGGCGCCCGCCACCACGCCCGGCTAATTTTTTTGTATTTTTAGTAGAGACGGGGTTATCACCGTGGTCTCGATCTCCTGACCTCGTGATCCGCCCGCCTCGGCCTCCCAAAGTGCTGGGATTACATGCGTGAGCCACCGCGCCCGGCCTAGACTCTTTCCTTCCATACCATAATGGAACTAGACCAGAAATCATCCATCTTTGTGACTTCCTTGAAGACACTGGGCTGCCCAGAGAAAGAGCCAGGGCTTTTTGCTTCAGAGTCCAGATTTAATTAATAAGGAACATATTGTGGTAACAGTCTTAGGTAACAAAGAAAATCTTCACTCAGGCTAAAACAAATAGAAGCTCTCTTAGTCTGTTTTGTGTTGCTATAAAGGAATACCTGAGGCTGGGTTATGTATAAAGAAAAAAGGTTTATTTGGCCTATGATTCTGCTGGCTGAAAGTTTCCAGATTGGGCATCTAGTGAAGGCCTCAGATGGCATCCACTCATGGTGGAAGGTGAAAGGGGGCAGGCATCACACAGAAAGAGAGGAAGCAAAAAAGACAGGAAGGTACCAGACTCTTTTTAACAATCAGCTCCCAGGGGAACTAAGAGTGGGAACTCACTTACCCACCCTCCCAAACCCCACCAGGGAGGGCATTAATCTACTCATGAGGGAATCTACTCCCATGACCCAAACTCTTCCCATCTGGCACCACCTCCAACATTGGGAAATCAAATTTCAACATGAGGTTTGGTGGGGACAAACATCCAAACTATAGCAGAAACCATATAAAACTTTAGAACAGTGTTTTCATAATGGCTTTCTTACTTGATGTGAATATGGCTTTTTTCAAGACCTAGCCATGGGATCATTGTGCCCAGTAGCAGAATTATCTCTGAGGTTTTAACATATGGTGGCCTTCATTTGTGAGCTTATGAACATCAGATTGTTGGCTTAAAAAACATACTTTGCGTCTTGAAAGAACTGGATTTCAAGGGTCAAGTCAGCTCCTCAAAAAATATTTATTACAAAAAAAATTGCCCTCTCTGTGCAATGTATTTCTTTAGATATGTTTCAGGGAATTCAAATGAGCAAGCCAGAAGCTGCTAGAGGAGAGAAAACAGGTAGTTTATTAGATTATTTTTAACAGGTGTCTGTGCTTAAATCTTGAAACAATAAAATAAAGCCTTTCTTCCTATTATCTTTTCTTATTTACAGTATACATTTCATTATTGAATAATGTTTCTGGGAATATGCAGAATCTCAAATATAGCTCAATGCAGGTCAAATGTGTGAAAAGTTTGATTAATTTTAACCATGTGAAAAATAATGAAATATTGTTTTTTTCCATTATGATGTTTCTTATTAGGAAAACACGAATGTACCTGAAGAAACATATTATTTTTCCCGTTCTAGAAAAATACATGTTTGAGGTACAAGATATTCAAATTTTATAAAAAAGAAAACTTACAATTCTTAAAATAGGCACCACTGTTAGCACCCTGATATACCTTTACGGTTTTTCTGATGTAACTTTTAAAAATAGTTAGATGCATAATTGGGTGTCCTGCTTTTTAACAGTGTTAGTGATGCATGCAATATGTTTTAACAGCTATGCACATGTTAACATGTGCACTTGATTCTACCAAATGAGCCAATTAAGATGGAAATTCAATTTATTTAGCTTGGTATGGGTAAATTAGAATCATAAAAAATGCTAAGTAAATTAATGTTATGAATGCTTATAAAAGAGCCAGCACTGGAAAAATGCAAGCAAACAAACATCTCATAAAGCAAACAAACAAATAAAAATCTTTGTCCCTGCAGATGTGCTGTTTAGATGGGAACAAATAATCCTGGAGAACTCGGTGTGTGCCAATTAAAGGTCAAGCTGAGTACACAAGGTCTTTCTTTCTTACCCTAAAGGACCCTTCCATATATCCAAGGGTAAAAGTCTCCCCAGGGAAGACACAGCTGCCTGGTCCCACCCAGGTTGGATCTAACCACTTAGCTCCTCTCAAGAGCCTGAGAAACTCTGGAGTTGCTGTGGGGCCCAAGGGAGTGGGCCTGATGCACTGCAGGTGGGTAAACTGCAAGATCAGCAAACCTCTTTGATGCGTGTCGCTCCAGGGCTTGGCATCCTTCAGGGAGTTATTTGCTCTGTTATTATTTGGAATGACTAGTGAACAATTGGCTCGAGTTTAAAGTGAGTGAGATCAAATTTGGGTTTGACCATCACATTCCCTATTGCAGAGGAGGAGTGAAAGTCAAATGCGTTTAGTATCTGTGCCAGTATTGGGATTTCCACCAACTTTGGCCTGAAGTGATTTTTAGCCTTTTTAAATTGCGGCTTTAGTCTGATGGTTAGGGAATTACAGTTTGCCTTCTGATATGTGATATCTGGGGATTTGAAGATGTACTTCAAGGCTGTAATAAATGAATTTGGTTTGGAGAAGCAGATTAGAAGCAATTCAGCAGGAACAAGTGGGTAGATGTGGATTTCTACCAATTTCTCTCTAAACAGACGGATCCACATTTCCTAAAAGCAGGCTGACTCTGTGGGTTTCTAACGTCTCATCCAGTGACGTTCTTTCACAAGATGTTAAATGGAAGCCCTTTATGTCAAAGGCAGCAAGACCAATAAGACCAAAGAGACAGCATTGGACTTGAACTGAGGCTTTAGAGAAAACACCCAAGAATCCCATAGATAGAAGCCCCATTCCTGGACAGAGGAACTTCAGACCTCACAGAAAATTCTATTAGATAGGATTGAGGCTTCTGCCACTAAAAGGAAGTATTGAGCATGCCATAGGGTCCTTATGGCCCATCTAGCTGTCATGGTGTATCCTAAGGAGATTCCTCTAGGGTGGATTTGCCTTCTTTGTTTTCCACATCTCCTCGGCTCCAGGCGCCTCTTGCCATAAAAGTCCCATGAAATCACACCAGCTCCGTGGAGCAAACCTGGTCCTCTTCTTGATTTTCTCAGAGGGAGTGTTTCAAGACAAAGCATTATCTGCTGTTCTAGTGAAGAGTTCCTTCCCAAAACAGGGCCTGAGGAATCTTGGGTGCAGAGCCCAGAGTTGGACAATCTGGTGCCTGAAGCCAACTCTTCCATAAACCTTTCTACCGTCTAATGCATTGTTTTCGTTCATGTCCTCCCCACCTTTAGTGGTGGATCATAAAAGCAGGAGACTGAAATGTGCTTTTTGTGGGCTGGAGCACATCAGGGTTCCTTCAGCCAGGGCTTTGCTGCACATGTGCCTTCTAGATTTGGGGGCTGGTTTTCTGCCTTGATTGCTATTTGCTATAATATGTGATGTTCAATATTCTGTTTCAGTTCAGAAAAAAGTTTAGGTTGGGTATTTCTCTTCTTCTTCTCCTCCTTCTCTCCCTCCTCCTCCTCCTCCTCCTTTTTCTCTTTCTCCTTCTCCTTCTCCTTCTTCTTCTTCTTCATCTTTTTTTGAGACAGGGTCTTGCTGTGTTGCCCAGGCTGGAGTGCAGTGGTGCGATCTCAGCTCAATGCAACCTCCACCTCCTGAGTTCAACAATTCTCTTGCCTCAGTCTCCCAAGCAGCTGGGATTACAGGTGCATGTTACCACACCTAGCTAATTTTTGTATTTTAAGTAGAGACAGGGTTTCACCATGTTGGCCAGGCTGGTCTCGAACTCCTGAGCTCAGGTGATCCACCCACCTCAGCCTCCCAAAATGCTGGGATTACAGGTGTGAGCCACCGCACCTGATCAACTGGCATTATTTTCATTTGGAGGTTTCCATAAGAAACTACTTCAATTGCTAATCTTGCATCACTGTCTTTTATATTTAAAGGAAGCCATTGTATTAATTTTGAGTTTCACTGGCTATGTTTCTTGTTGCTGAACCTCATTGTTTGTTCCTATGGTTGTGTCTAGGTCTTTCACTTAACCACTTCCTGAATATGCATTGAGTATGGATATTCCTGAAAATGATTGAGTACCCACTATATGCCAGTTGCATTTAGTACTCAATCCATGCTTATTGTTGCATAGAATTGGAGTAACTTTTTACTACTTTCTATTCCTCTCTTGTCCCATGTCTGGACCTCCAGAAACTCTGGCAAGAATTAATATTAACTGGCTGCCATAGTGCAAAATTGTGACATGAGTAATCATTTTCTTTGGCATCTCCAGCTTTTTTCTTCTGCTCTGTCCTTTGTACTTAGATGATGGTTCCATCATCAGTGCTCAGGTACCTGGAGCCAAGCTCCTGCTGTTGTCTGAAGGCATACCTTGTCCTCTACCTTCACCCTGGACAGTGGCGTCCCTAACTTCCCTTGCTGAGGACCCATGGCAATAAGTCAAAATCAAGACCTGCCAGCACCTCTAAGACATTGTTCCTAGGAACTGCCAAGACCAAGGAGACTTGCTCCCTTATCACCAACTAGTTCTAGGAGCTGAAGGCCTTGCTTTCTGTTCTTATTATTTCTCATCATTTAAACTTTCTGAGCACAATTCACCAGCATTAATAATACTGTCATAATAGCTAATACTTATTGGAGTGCTTTCTATACAGTGGACAGTTCAATACTAGAACTTTACATTCAGTGCTAGGTTAAATGCTCCCAACAGCCCTATGGGGTGAAGACTATTTTTCTTCCTAAATGGGGGAACTGTGTCACAGAAGTAACTTGTCCAAGATCAAAAACTAGTAAAAAATAGAACTGAGGGTGTAGTCCAAATATTTCTAACCACAAAATTCTTAAACGTCATACTTTTCTACATCCATTCCCCTATTCAATGTCAAGGGTCCAGTGAGTATTTGAAGATATTTTGGTTCACGATTCCTTTCTTCCCTCTAGCCAGTATCCAGGAATATTTCTTCACACTATGTTACTTATTTCTACCTCCTTATGATCAAGAGGTTACCGTGTCTTGGATAAGGAATGCTGCTGTTAGATTACCCTCCTTGATTGCATATGATTGCCCATTGTTTTCTCAAACACCAGTTGGCCTGGCATGGTGTTTCAACATGCCTGCGCTGAGGAAAGGGACCGCTGGGAGTACAAGCAGGAGGGTGTCTAGGAGCTGCTCAGTCTGTTTCTCCAGCCTGCCATCACCTGACTAAATTGTTTGTTGAATTGCTGTGTTCTATCCCTGGGGGAGGCCACAATGCCGGGTTTGTTTGTGTTGAGAGTCTCTGGCTTTGATTAGCAGCTAGCTCCAGTGCAGCTGAACATACAATAGGGACCAAAGGATGGGAAAAAAAATCCTGCTACAGTTTCCCATTGGAAAGCATTCACTGTCAAGCTTGGACATCCAACAGTGGGACACAGATGAACAGAGGCTGGGAAAGGTTAGGTGATGGATTCTCCATGCCCTGCAGCCTGTTGTGTGTGATAGGTCGTTCCTTTACATGAGCCTTGAGTGTCTATTTCTCTAAAATGTCTTTTATGATTCAGGTTTGAGACTGGTATTGATGTAGTTTGACAAGGGGCAAAGCCTAAAAAGCTGCAAAGCATGAAGAAACTTCAGGATTACAAGAGCTAGGGTAAAAGCAGTGATCTATCTTAAAGGGCTAGTCACACAGTAAAAATTTTTAAAAGGGTGTTTCATCTGGCAGCATGGAAGAAGTTAAAATAACTATAGCTATAATTCTACAGCTGAAACAGGGAAGTAAGACATTTTTATTTTATAATATGGTTAGTGATTTCCTTACCAAACTGATAATATAATTTTTATTTCTTCTCACTGAATTAAATGTTAAATCTACTGCAAGTACCCACACCCATCATCCAGTAGCTGAATAACAAGGTGTCCACCTGAAGTCCAGAGCCTCTCATATATCCTTAGAGGGCTGCTTCAGTTGTCAAGGATTTTTAATTAATAGAATATGAGACACTGGGCATGTTCCAAGAGGACGCTGTCCATGATCCTGGCCTGTAGGCATCTTAGTTTCATCCTCATAAAAGGGACAAAGCAGACTTAGAGCTAGAAAATCGAATATCAAATGAAATGATTAAAGAGTGGTTTGGTGTTTTTTTTCAGAGAAGGAAGACAATCTGGTCTGGAGTGGAAAAGCATGGCTGCATGTAAAGGATAGGATTTTCTTTTCTTTTTCTTTTAGAGATGGGGTCTTGCTATATTGCCCAGGCTGGTCTTGAACTCCTGGCTTCAAGTGATCCTCCTCCTGTTGCATGCCAATGTTCTGGGAAAGGGTAGGATTTTCAAAGACACGGTTGCATTGTGTATGGCAGAAAGACATGGGGAAAGCATCCCAGGCAACGCATGAAGAAAGAGGAAAGCCAAAGAGATGATCCAAGGCAAGACCTCAGAGACAGAAAACAGAGGGGCCTGATTTGTGCAGAGAGTGAGTGGCCAAGAGTGGAAGCAAGGGTTAGAAAAAAAAATGTTAGGAATGACAGCAAGATGCTTCAAGTGAAAGCTAAGCTGCCTGAATTACATCGAGTTAGATAGTAAGGAGTCACTGAAGGTTCTCCACAACAGAGAAGAAAAGAATGGGTAAAAGTAAGGCATAAAAAGATTATTTTTAAAGAAGTAACAGATCAGAGGTGGAGAGAATCAGTTAGGTTTTTAAAAGTAATGCTTTGTGTACCACCCCTTACCCTACCCCTTGATCCTTTTACATTCTGGAAATCCTGTGCGTACTTCAATGGTTTGCTTAAATACCATCACCTCCGTGAAAATTTTACCTTTATTCCCCTAGTTAAAATGATTACTTACCCCTTTCTCTGTTTCACAGCTTTCTATGGTTTCCTTTTATAATCATTCATTCATTCATGTGTTCATTTAAAAATATGCAATGAACACAATGAGCTGGGCTCTTTGTTAAGTATCAGGAATACAGAGATGAATATGACACAGTCCCTGTTTTTGAATAGGACAGTCTAACTGGGGGGAGCAGGCAGGCACATGACCAGCTAATCAGTGCAATTTCAGTGCAATGAACTAGATATGATACACTTGTGAAAGCCATTGGCGAGACATTTTAGTCAGCTGAGGGTGGATTCAGGGGAGGCTTCCAGGAGGTAGTGTCTCCTGACTTGTGTTTAAAGATTGAAAAATATAAGGAAGAAAGTGTGAGTTCTGGTAGAGGCTACGGTGTGAATGATTACTCATTCTTATATAACAGTTACTTTAAATGACTATCTCTCCCCACTTCACTATACATCTCTTAGCCAATACTTTATACAATAACAAATGAATGAATAAGTAAATGAATTGCTGATGCCTTGGTGTAAGTAGATAGTTAAGACGGATTCTTTCTGGACACACCGTGAGGTAAAATAAAGGCTATCTGTAGTCTAGACGTTATAATGGGAGGCGAGTACATGAAGGGTGAGTAAAAAATGAGATGTTGAAATTGATCTATTTGGGAGAATTCTAGTGCTATTGATAGAAAGGGGAAATCTAGGGGAAGAGCTGATTTGGGGCAAGAGAGTGTTGCAAGCCTGAAGGAATTGTGGAAAGACAGGATTATCCTAAGAACTGAGCATGAACTAGGTGCAGGCTTCTGAGGTCTCTCTGAACTGTGGACACCCTCGATGGCTGGGAGGCCTTTTAATGAGAAGTAGCCTCAGGCTTGTAGCACTTGGTAATTGGTGACTGGGCTCCCATCTAAGCTGTAAATTTCTAGTCTCATTACTGTACCTTCTTCCTCCTAAGCATTCACAACATACTTTCACCAGAAAATGTGGTAAGACCATATTAACAATTTTTATTTTCTGAGAAACGTTTTTTATTACTTTGCTTCTTACTTTAAATGTTCCTTGGATGCATCAGCTCTCAAGAAAACTCTATAACCAAGTCTAGACATTTCACTGCACATGGAATGGTTTGAGGCCATGTCTTCCAAAAGAGGCCAATTGGCCGAGGAGAGGCTTCTGTAATTTCAGTAACTGCATTTTAGATTTGTACTGATTCACCCAAGCAGAGATGCCAGCTCTTTTCTTGAAACTGCTTATTTTCCTGTGCTCAAATGAATGACCTTCTGCCAATCATGTATGGAGTCATTATTTCTGCAGCCAGTGGAAAAGGTAGTTACTCATGAAACTCAACCCCAGGGTGACAGTGAAAGCCAGATTGTTATTGCTTGGTAAATATTGATTAAAATATGTGGAGAAAAACAAAATGCTGGGCTTCTATTGGAGGCAGAAACAGTCTCTTACGCTCCTTGCTGAAAGGGCGCCTGCCCTGGGTGGGTGTTTTGTGTTGGGGATGTTGCTTCTTGCTGTCCATAGTCAGCACCTCCTCCTCCTCCTCCATGTGCCCTGCTGGGATGTGAAGACACTCCCTTCCTTTTCTATATTTTCTTTATCCCACTCCAGGGATCCTTCTTCCTAGGGAGGGCAGAATCAGTGGTAAATGGATCTTTTTCAGTTTTCTTCCTTTAAAATTATTTTTTCAGCTTTGCTAAAAGAAAAGAATGCTCAGGAAGTAAATATTGTCTGGTTTCCAATCCCCAATTTAATTATCAGTCAGAAGAGACAGGAAATGTCCTGGAGACAGAGATCAGACAAGATCTTTTCTAAGAAAGCCATTTAACACAGGGCATATTATATTTAATGTTGTTCCAGATTCAGATTCAGTCAGCAATTCCTGGTCCAGATAATTTGGGGCCTGGGAAGGTAAAATCTTGCAATTTCACTGAAGCTTTGCCTTATCTGTTTCCTTTGACCAATCAGGAAGCTACTGCAGGATGAGCCTATTACAGTACAATTAAAACTCTTTTATCTGCAGATAACCCAATTGATATTTCATACTCTGTTTCATACTCTGAAACAATTCATACTCTGTTTTGGCTTTCCATTAACACCTAACATCCATGTAATATTTTACTATTCACAAATTGCCTTCCTATATCTCATCTCATTTTATCCTCTAAACAATTCTGTGAGATGCATTTTAGTATTATTACCCTCTCCATAGATGAGAAGGAGGAGCTTCCTGGAATGGAGACTTCTCCAAGATTTCTTCAAAAAGGGAGCATGACCGTTGCCTCACTGACCTTACAGGATCTTTGGAGGGAATTATCATAGCCTGTGAAAGTGTTTTGCAAAAAAAATTTTTTTTAAGTTGGCGTTTTGTTATTTTCTGTGGGTAGATTATTTGGCTTAAAACATCAGCTTCGTAGAACATTGTCTCTTAAAGAACAGTTTACCTGTTCTTTAGAATCTCATGGGCTGTGGTCTCAAAGTGCCCCATACTTTATCTATGAATCAGAATTTTTAGATGAGAGCTTAGGAAGGTTAATTTTTATTTCTATTTTTTTTTTTTTTTGAGACAGGGTCTCGCTGTGCTGCCCAGGCTGGAGTGCAGTTGCTATTCACAGGCATAATCATTGCGCACTACAGCTTGAGCCCAGGAATTCACTCCTGGACTCAGGCGATCCTTCTTTCTCCACGTTCCAAGTAGCTGAGACTATAGGCATGCACCACAGTGCCCAGCTTAAGAATGTTAATTTTTAGCAAGGCCACAGGACTACTTTCAGACACACTAAAGTTTGAGAACCATTTTGTCTGTGTGTAATATATTTGGCATATATCTATTGAAAATATAGCCTACAATGGCACTAGCAGTCTTCCAGAATTTGTTGGAATATAATAGATTCTATGTTCTCGACCAGCCTCTACAACTGGCTAATTTTGTACTAAATCACCTGAATTTTTCAGGCTTCTATTTCTTCATTTGTAAAACGAGGGACCTACACTAAAAGATCTCTAAGATCCTGCTAATTTCCTTGATTCAGTGTCTATGCTTTTCCTAGATTACGATCTGTGGATTCTCTTCTCTCTCCCCATGGAATACTCTTCCGATTGTGTTTAAGTTGGTGGCTCTGCAGCATCAGCTTCACCTAAGAACTCATTAGACATGCAAATTCTCAGCTAGTACCCCAGACTCTGAGGGTAGGGCCAGCAATCTGGCCCTTTAATAAGCCCTCATGGTGATTCTAATACATGATCAAGTTTGAGACCATTGAGATAATCCTGATTTGTAAATTCAAGCATATAACTACACAATTATAACATTTTGTTTTCTTAAACTTAGGCTATGGCTATGACTAAATATCTACTGCTGTCTGTCTCACAGGGAAAGACATTAAGGAAGCAAAATCCCTCTTTGTTTTTCATATGTGACTTCTGAGGGTAAAAACTCAACTTTCCACGTTTTGAAAGTAGCTTCTCTCATACATTAAGGTATTCAGACATCATTTGAAAGTTTGGCAAAGAAATGAAGTTTTAAATTACTGACAGTCTTCACTTTACCATAGTAAAATTAATTCACACCAGTCCCCCAACAACATAATTTATTAATATATTAACTAAAAGTATATAAAATACTTAAACTGCATAAATACAAATTTCACTGCTAGCTGCACAATCTACAAATCATGACATACATAACAAATTTGCTTTATAGTTGATTACCCATCACATCCCTTCATTCATAGTCTGTCTGTAATTGGTCACTGTGAATCTGTTATTCACTTTAGGCACAGGCAGCAAACCATGTACTTTTGTTTTCTCCTTGTCTCACAATGATAAATTCACAAGACGTTTTTCAAAAATTGGTAATTCAAAGAAGAAATTGGCCAACAAAGATGAAAGTGCAGGCAAGAAATGAGAAATAATTTAACACTGGAAGTGAAACTCAGATCAAACATAAGTGGAGTTACAGAAGTAACTGAAGGTGGGAACATTGATGCTGCTGCCACTTGAGTGCCACTTGAGAGACTCTCCATGTATGGCCAAAGGCACTTAGTAAAGGCAAATTAATAGCTATAAATAAGGAAATCAGATATGACTAAGGATGAAGGTGTCCTGAGGGAATTGATGCTGTCAGTAACTCACTTTAATGGATTCTTGGATTTATTTTATGACACTGAAAGAGTGAAGAATAAGTGAAGATTTGGAAGCTAATCCAAATCTAGAAAGGTGTATGATGATTTGCCAAGGCACGGAAAAATGCTTATTCTTTATTGTAATGTGTACTATGAAAAAAGAAAAGCAAGCTGTTCTAATGACTCTTGATAAATACTTTGCAAAACCAAACATTTTACATCTCAATATTTCTAATGTTTTATGTGGAAGTATACTAAATAAATATCAATTTTACTATATTTTAATTTTTCTATACATTTATGAATAACAGAGTTTTTAATGATAGGTCATAGGAAAAAACATAATTTTCCTATTGATAATTAAGGTTGATCTTAAAACAAGGTCAGTTTTATGGTCCTAAACTACTGTGCATAGCAAGAACTGCCTGTGTATCTCAAGTTTCAAATATAAACACTTTGAAAGCAAGTGTATTACTCCAGAACTCACATGTCACTCCTAAAAAATAACTATATGAACTGATATGTTTTTTATTTTTAAAATGGGCTATAGATGTCACCAGTTGAAAACATCCATCCATTGCTTCCCTCAATCAAATATTTGTTGAATGCCCACATGTTATTCTTCTAAGCCCTGATAGCACGGGAGTAAACACCTATTAGGTACCTGCTTTCATTGAGCTTTCATTCTCAATTAAGGAAAATCAAATAAGTAGGCAAAATTTCAGCAAGTAGTAAGGAAGAAAATAAAAGAGGATAATGAGTTAGAAAATGAGTCTATGTACGAGGGAAGGAGGGGTGGTTTAGGAAGGAGAGTGCCAGGGAAGGCCTCTAAGCTTCAACTAAACATGTTTCTGTTCCTGGGCTGAGATAAAATAACTGTTTCAGTGGTTAAGTCCAAAGTTCTTACTTTGTAACTTATAGTACAATGCATTTTTGAAAATTAAATATCAATATTAAACATATTTTTTTACTTATCCTTGTCACATACGGCCTATTTTAAGTAAAATAAATTTTCAGAGCCAATACTTAATTTATAAATAGAGCATTAATTCTAGGCTGTGGTAACTTTCCATAATTTAAGCATTAAACAATATTTCATTTTTGCTGATTACCTACGTTTAAATCTAGAGTCACATATTTGAATTCCAAAGGCTGTGGCCATAGCGCTACTGAGAAATGATTATTAAATAGTGTTGTGATGAGAAGAAGAAATTATTTCTGGTAGTGATTAAACAGAAGAAAAGCCACCCAATCTTTATATCAAGCAAAAATCACTTCGTCCTGGAGAAATTATAAACCTATATATAAAATATCTTTAGCATCTACCATCTAAGAACTCGGCATCAATGATAAACACTATTAGTGCCAGAAGAAATATTGCCACTAATTTTGCAGTTAACACATGAGCATGAATAAAGACATTGGATTACCTTTTTTAGGTGATGAAATATGAACTGTGAGAGGGAGAAGTCAATGTAAAAGATGTGGTTAAAAACGGTGTTAAAGCCAAAGAAAGATGCAAACCATATTTGGTGTAAAGGATTTTACTCTTTCAAAACAAATATCTCTTTGATTCTTAGCCAGGCTGTGAGCAGGTATAATGCCTTCTCGTAAGCCAGTTTGACAACTGGTATTAACCTCAGAGTTTAGAGGAGAGAGAATGTGGTGAACATGCAGGGTCTTTGCTTGTTTAGCTGTGCATGTGTTGTATAATTCAGTACCACCCGGAGCATGAAAACAAGCTTGGCAATAGCAAGGGAGCCCTAATAGCTGTTGGGTCGTTTCCTTAACTGTCCATTAGCCTGGATGCTCTGAATGGGACACCTGTGGACATGAAGTACATTGTCGAACATTCATTATAGAGCCACAGCACAGTTGACCTCAAAGCTTACTTTGAGTCTGTGCAAAATAAAGCCAGAAGTTATAATACAGAGGGTTCTTCCAGTCCCAGCTTGCTCGGCAAGATGAATAACCACCATATCAAGATGTGTGAGGAGGAATGACAAGGTATCCTGTGGGGCAGGTTGACAATGACCTGCAGGACTAGAGAAGGCAGAGCAGGTTTCCATAAGGCAACTGCTGTTAGGAATAAAATTCAATTGACAAGCCGGTGTCAGAAAATCACGAGAAAGCGTATAATGCAAACTTGGAAAAAAATCCCCAAACCTATTATGTTATAAAAGTTCATTTTCTCTATTCTGTATTTGGAGTCCTTTTTAAAAAGAAATTCTAAATTTTGCTTTAGTTCTCTTTCTCCTATCTAAACACCTTCCCAGGAAATTTTTTTCCGTTTTTATTTCTGTCAACAATAGCTTTAAGTTTGCCATGGAGCAAAAGTGCTCCAAATCTCTATAATAAATGCAAGTCACTGCATACTTGATTGTGCAAGGAAGAGTATTAAACTCTAAGAGGAAAACACAGTGCTAAATTTCCTAGAAGTGAGAAATGATCCAGTTATAGTTGCACTACAGTAGATAAGCTAGTTAGAAAATGGAGTCTTCATTTTAAAGTCGACACTAAAATGTTCTGCTTTAGAGAAAGATTTTACAGTCCTATGTGTGGGTCTTATTCTTTCCATCAGGAAGGTAAGAAGTAAGTATGAGCATTGGGAAGAGAGAGTGCCTGTGAGTGTGTGGGCGAATTATGGTGAATGATGAGTAGAAACAGAAAAAGTCAGAAGGCTGTTTTATTCTCCCACGGTATAAAGGTATAAAATAATAATCACACAATTGAGGATGCTCAATGAATGTCATTTAAATATGAATGCACATATTTATGTCTTCCAAACTAGCAGATACATATCATGCAAGGGAATTTTGGAGCTAGAAAGAGAGAGAGATTGATTTTCTGCCTTTTTGAATATCCTGGGAACACGGACATACAGACGTGTGGCCTCTTAATTAGCAGAATACACATGGAGGGGATTACCTAGGAGTATTGAGTATGGACTGAAAAACTGACCTAGACCACGTAAGACTCCCTTTGGCCCTTGGATGTTACACTATAAGCTACTCGAATGCTATCCTAAATGTACACGACCATAATGTCAAGGAGTCCCAGCAAAGCTATATGAAGCTGGAGTGCAGGTACCCGCCCAGCCCATTCCGGCAAAAGTACTCAGGTCTTGCCCCCAGCTTCTGGGTCTCCAAGCCTTGGCAGTTTGTCCGGCTTCTCATCTGTACAGGTTTGAATACCCTTTGTGGACACACAGAGACATTCTGAGATCCTGATAAAATGGAAAACAAAACCCCACAGGGGAGACATCCTGAGTTTTCCATTTCAATGACTATAGAGGAAGCTGAATGGCCAAAACATGATCTGCCAGCTGAACGAGGAGGACTGTGGTCTTGGTGACATGACAAAGAGATGTTCGCTTTCAGCCCCTTGGAGTGCCTTGATTCGATGTCAAGTTTTAAGGAACGACTCCCCAAAAAACTCTCAGATTGTGGGTATTGAA
The DNA here is from genome assembly GCF_028878055.3 of Symphalangus syndactylus. Lineage (NCBI taxonomy): Eukaryota > Metazoa > Chordata > Mammalia > Primates > Hylobatidae > Symphalangus > Symphalangus syndactylus. The sequence continues at coordinate 127,302,520 of NC_072428.2, read as the reverse complement.
GTAATGCCCCCTTTGGAGACTTAAGCTTTCTGAGAACAAATGGAAGAAAGTAAAATATTACCCTTTGTAATATCTCACATTTACCAAGCCAGAGACTGATAAATGCTTTATCTTTATGACTCAATTAGTTCTCACAAGAATTCTGTGAAGTGTGGAAACTAATTAATCCCATTTTACAGATGAGGAATTCGAGGCTGAGGGATGTTAAGTAAACTGCAGAAGGTCTTTGGGTTTCAAATACAAACACTTTGAAAGCAATTATCTCCTATTACTCCAGAACTCAAGCAGTCAGCGATGATGCGGTGTCTGTTGAACTAGAGAGCTTAGGTCTTTTTAGGTGGACAAAAAGTAGAGAGTGGTGGATAAAGTAGAGAGAAAGATAGATGGATCAGAAAAAAGTATCCCTACAGTAATTTAAAAAGGAAGGGACATGACAGCAGTCACTAAAGTGCCAGAAAGCAGACAGAATTTTGGTGTTGGTGATGGTGGTGGGGACGGAGAGTTTATTCTACTTATTGAGGGCAATGCTTACTGCTTTTGCATACCTTATCTCACTTGAGGCACTACTATTCTATTTACAAATAAGGAAACTGAGCTCTCAGGCAGGTGAAGTAGATTTCTCAATGATTTCAGCCAGTAATTAGCAAAGGCTAGATTTGAACTTAGTTTGTCTGACTCCAAAATCAATGTTGTGTTTACAACTTCATGGTGAATGAAGGCAAACACCCAGAAAGATGGGGAAGGAGGATCATATCATTCAGATAATGCCTGTAGTCATTTGTTCATTCACGTGTTCATTCATGTATTCATTCGCAGCACACACATTTACTTGTCTCATCTTTCAAAGTCCTGGAAATAGAAAGTTAAATGAAACTTAGAGCCTACCATTTATTTTCTTAAAATTATATACAATGAGCGCAAATATATATATATATAAAGTTAATACTTAATGTGGAGCCACAGATGATAAAATGCTGCATGAAAAAATCTATAGGATTCTACCTAGCTTTTCTGCTCTTTGAAGTCTCTGGAATTGCTGGAGTTACAATTAGGGCCAGCATGAGAGAGATGAAGTGCTGAAATACCTGGTTCATTCACAGCCTTTTCTTCAATGTGCTCTCGGCCACTAGATTACTCTTTTATTGATCTATTTTTAAGACGAGTCTCACACTGTTGCCCAGGCTGGAGTGCACTGGCATGATCTCAGCTCACTGCAACCTCTGCCACCTAGGTTCAAGCAATTCTCCCGCCTCTGTCTCCCAAGTAGCTGGGATTACAGGCATGTGCCACCATGCCTGGCTGATTTTTTTTATTTTCAGTAGAGATGAGGTTTCACTATATTGGTCAGGCTGGTCTCAAACTCCTGGCTTCAAGTGATCCACCCGCCTTGGCCTCTCAAAGTGCTGACATTGTAGGCCTCAACCACTGTGCCTGGCCATGATTACTCTTGTGAAGAAAGGGTCAAGTCTATCTTGTCTAGAAAATTTTCTTTCAGCCCTGTTGCCTACCTGGCCACCCAGTCCTTGAACTCCCAGGGTACTTACTCATCCTGAACCTTGCTCACCTGTCTTCGGTCACTCATGCCTCAGTTGACACATCTTCCTGCAAAGACTATAAACTATAATATTTTAGAGAGGGACGACGCCTTGCCCCACCCCCTGAAAAAGAAAACCAGAGTTCTCTACAATGCAGTATTGTTTACATATTGAATGCCCCACATATAATTATCATTTAAGTACAGGATTCTTTCCAGAAGGCCCTATACAATTCAGAGACAGAAAGAAAATAAACACATGATCAAAATAAATACAACAAATGCTGCAGGATGAGAACATTTTACAGTTTCTAGGATGAAAAGGAACTCAGTAAAGCTCCAAAGTCTATAGAATTTCCCAAAGATGGCACTTGCAGGTATGTGGTCAGGAGATGTGAAGCATAGGGGTTGCCACATGGGGGATCTCTGGGCTTCCTCCCACACTCTTTACCCACATATACCCACTTCTTGGTTAGAAAATTTAAAGAAGTCATTATGATTTTGGAAGTGCTTGGGCATTTATAAAATTCTTGATATTAAAATTTGACTTTCACTAACCACATAGGAAAAAAACCTAAAAATCATATTCTGATTTCTGCACTGAGGGTACCCAAAGGTGGAATGAAGAAAGCCCCCCATGGCTGGAGGCAACTCCCAGCAGAGAAAGCAGAGCCTCAATCTGAATGGCCAGCCTCTGCTCTCCCTGACTCACCCAGGCCGATTTTCATCCAGCCTGACATGCGGAGTGATAGATTCACAAACACAGCCTCAGAAACACTCAGGGTGACTAATGTAATTTCTGATTAAGATTGCATGCATTTGTGGAAATGAGAGAGAGGGGGAGAGAAAGAGAGAGACCACCAGAGAGAACCCCACCTCCAATGGAGAGGCCGGGCTTGGGGACAGACAAAGCAGTTAATTGTGAGCAGTTCCACTAAGGGGCCTGGGAAACTCCAGCACTGAGGGGTGGCTGTGACCCATTTGGCACAGGCGCCACTGCCTTGTGTATTTCCACATCCTAGACGGTCAAACACCTGGGTTACCTCATGAGTGCAGCCCTGTTCTTAGAGATTTATGATGTTCACCAAACCCGGCAGCTGGCTAATTTGCTGGAAAGGTAATGTTCTGGCAGCCCAGTCTGCAACCCAATGCTCCCCAGGAGGGCTTTCCTCTCCTGCTTACGGTCTTGCTGAATTTCCTGGCCATTTTCTGCAGAAAGGAAAGTAATCTCCACTCTCTTTTGGGACGGCTCGATCCTCTGGTATCTGGCATGGGTCATTTTCGAAATCTGCCCCCTCCTGTTTGAAAGGCATGAGGCCCCTGTTATTAATGAAAGGTGACCTTGGCCTGCCTTTATAAAGTTCTCTTCCATTACACCACTTGATAGATGCAATCATGAAAAATGCTTCAGTCTGAATTTCTCAGGAACACTTGTTAGGCCTCCAAAGAGACTTTCTTGTAAGACTTATGTTCCCTGAATATGGACGATGCCCTCAAGATCAAAATTCTTGGGGTGGAAAATGAGGTGTAGGATTTGCCGCTTGCTCCAAGTTTGCACAGAAATGAATGGAGAGACTGAGAATGGAGCTGAGGCAGTTTGAGTTCAGGGTCCTCAGAATTTTGATTTCTAACAAGTTCCCAGGTGATGGTGATACTGATCGCCTGGGAAAAGTACTTCAGACCTGAAGAGAGAATCTTGGAATGAGCTGCCTCGAGAGCAACAACGGCCTTAAGAGATGATTCTATTCAGAGGTTTACTGACTATATTCAGTGGAGCCTGAGGATTCTGAGGAGGTGCCTCAGGGTAGATGCAGGAGACAAGAGGAGATCACCCAGTTAGCACAAGAAATGATCAGAGCAGATATTTTTATCGGTTGTGTATATTGGAGTTTTAGACATGGTTTTATTTGATAGGAGGTTTTTGCTACTTAAAATAAAAGTGAAGCTACCAATCTGGTAGGGTGCATTTTATTTTCAATATGAAAATGCAGAGGCAGAGGCAGAGACTTAGGATCACAGAACTGCATACCTAGGCCATCCCAGCATGTAATGCCACCTCCCATCAGCTATACCATGGGATACTTTTACTACATTCTAGTGTCCCAGCTCCAAAGCTGCCCTCCTATACTCTACCCTGGAGTGCTGGGGATGTGACCCTGCCAGAGCACATTTCTGTTTCTCAGTTGGCTCCACAGCAGGCTGTCAGTAAGGGGTGTGAGATGGAAGCCCAGAGTCACTAGGTGGTTTAAGATCCTGGGTGTTCGAATCTGTCTAGATCTCCCCTTTCCACATTTCAGGAACTCCCTCTCCAAACAATGTCCCAACTTGCCCATGAAAGAATTGATGAAACTGTGACGTCAACTTAATTTGTAATTCTGCAACACACACACTTAAATGCTGTGCTTGCTGTTCAATAATATCAGCCCAGAGGTTACAAGAGATGAGATTCCTTTAAGGCTACCATGTAAGTCCTCATCTGTGGTTTGTGATAAGAATTTGGACTTGAGCATGCACTTTTTTTTTTTTTTCTGTAAGTGCTCTGGGACATTCAGGAGAATCCATCACAGTCCTCATAGTCATCATTACTTTCATAATGGTCAAGGACAGCAGCCATCTGGGCTCTTAAGGCACTTTCTTCCGTAGGTAATTTATCACAATCAACCACAGGTGTTCATTTGATTAATGGTGATACCATTGCATGGCATAATTATTAACATCCTATTTTGCATTGGCAAGGAGCCCATCACTGTTCAAGCCCAAGAACACAGCCAAACCAATCCCTCCATCCTATCTATGAGCGTCTGATTCCTGACCTTGTGCTGGCTACCAATTTCTATGTGTCAGGATCAGCCAAGAAATACACCACATCAATTACTTTAACAGAGAGCATGAACATGAATAATAGTTAACAATGTCTAAAGTTATTAATTATGTAACTGAAATAAAACATGGAGGAGTCATCTAGTATCACAAAGCAACATGGGCCGGGTGTGGTGGCTCACACCTGTAATCCCAGCACTTTGGGAGGCCAAGGCAGGTGGATCACGGGGTCAGGAGTTTGAGACCAGCCTGGCCAACATGTTGAAAGCCCGTCTATACTAAAAATACAAAAATTAGCTGAGTGCGGTGGTGGGCGCCTGTAATCCCAGCTACTTGGGAAGCTGAGGCAGGAAAATTGTTTGAACCTGGGAGTCGGAAGTTGCCGTGAGTCGAGATCACACCATTGCCTACACTTCAGCATGGGCGAGAGGGCGAGACTCTGTCTTAAAAAAAAAAAAAAAAAAAAAAAAAAAAAAAAAAAAAAAAAAAAAAAGCATCATGTAAAAGGCTGGGTTTGGACTTGAGAGATAATACCATAAAAATAGGCATAATGTATACGGCACATCTGTATATACAATTTCCCTTGACTTCTAAGCCCATCCAATCTCCTGAGAGTCTGTTCTTGTGGCACTTTTCACTTGCTTCTGCCATGTAAACTTTGCATTGTGCTACACATATTTTTATATATGTCTACCTTCCATCAATTGCTGGTACCTCCTTGGTGATCTTATTCGTCTTTGCCATGTGCTGTAACACGTGGAACAAAGTTAATACATGCAGAAAAGAACAATGATCCATGATACTGCTAAGGCCACTTTAACGAATGAAGTACTCAATGTATGCCCTATTCTGGAAAGCCTGTCTTGGGGCTGTGTCTTTTAGGGTACTATAGAGCCTTCTGGAAATTTTAGCGATGCTTCATAGTTTAACACTGAGCCACAATGACTGTAAAAATAGATATTTTCTTCTGCCTTTCTAATGAGATTTTCTAGTCCCGCTCATTACTCAGCAGCTGAATAATAGAATTATAGATGAAAATACATTAAATAATACATACAACAAAATAGGTGAGATTATCTTCTGCTTTCCAAATGTGATTTCTCAGACCCTTCTCAGAAACCAGCACTTGATGAAAAAGGTTGAATAATAAACCTATGTCTGGCCCAGTCTAGTTGGTCTGTGCATGGTGAACATCCAATTCTGAGGAGATATTAAATTCCAAGAAGGTATTCATTCTTTTGAATTTCTAAGTGGATTAAATGAAGCTTATCAGTACAACAGATAGGATATCTGTAGTACATTAGCTCTTATAACCTTGTAGAAGAGAAGAGAGGACCTTGCCTCATGATTTTCAGATTAGTTACTCGTGTGAGTTGAAATTTTAAAATCTTAGTGTGAATTTATTTAATCCTTTGATAGTTACGAAAGTGTTGGCTGGGAGCAGAATTTGATAATGAGGGAAAGAGTGAGAATAGGTCAATTTTTTGAAGTTGCAAACAACAACATTTTCTCCAGCTATTATAGTTTAAACAGTGAGAGATCGATTAAGGGGGAGAGCTAGCTCCCACAATTACTGGGATAGCTGAATGAATAAATTCAAAGCTGGACTTCTGGGAATAGCTCCTAAAAACACACTGCAGAGCCACAGTCCTCACCTGCAAGCCAGATGCCACACACCGTGTCTGTGTCCCCTCATGACTCAGTTCCCCTATGAACGCATCTGAACGGCAGTTCCCTAAGTCATCTGCAAAACAGTTGTGAGTAAGGCTGGGAAATGTAGTTGTTACTTCTTTTTAAAAGTTTGTTTCATTTTGTTTTCTGCTTTTTGCTTTTCCCTTTCTGCTTGCTGGAAGAGAGTTGGAGTGGATATTGAGCAAGCCGAGACACGATATATACTTGGAGGTGGGGAAATCAGAAGGCCCTCAGTGAAATGTCTCTCTGGAGACACATGTGGGGAGTGAGGGCTGCCAGGAGGGCTCAGTTTCAACAAGATGGATGAAAGAGGGGGGCACCAGAAGGGAGATAAAGGAATCTACTAAAAAACCTGTAGGAAGTACCTAGAAGTATTTTGTAACAATACCACATTGTAAATAACACCTGGCAGAGTATATAAAATATTAAATATCACAGTATAAAATTATTTTACAGTTTTCGTTGTATTTAGTCTTTTTTCTTTTTCGTTTGATTATCACAAGAATACTGTGTGGCAGGTAAAGGGTAGTAAATTAGTTTGAATTAGTTTTAATATCACCTAATTCATTCACTACCCAATTTATATGTTTTATACATTTGTTGTATAGGTAGTTATTTTAAACTGGAGTGTAACTTTATTGAAAATTTAAGAGTTTTCTATTTTTTTATTTTAAAAAGTGGCATTTTCTAGCCTTTTTCTTACTTTTTTGTCTGTTTTTGGACCAGGTGTTGAAAATCTCTCCAGTGGTGAATAGCTTCACATTTTCCAATAAATATGAGAGAGGGGTGGAGGAATGGTAAAAAAAAAAAAAAAATTAAATGGCAACAATTTTCCAAAAGATAAATATTTAAGCTGAATTGGAAAGCTGAGTAAGTGTAGCCTAGAACCTGTGGAGATTGCAAGTATGCATCAGGTGAAAGGGCAGAATAAACCACTCAGGCAAATTGTCAACAGGCATAGTGTGTCTTTGAACTTCTTCTATTTCTCATTTTAGTAGGCTCCCGCTGCTTAGTTCCTTGTCTCATTTACCTGCTCTCTGTCACTGGTAGAAAAGCAAGTAAAGCACCATTAAGCAAAGCTGTTCTAAGAAATGTGCATCGCGGATGGATTCATTTGAATGCCTCGTTGCTGCACAGTCTAATTTATATTCATTTTCACTGGAAAATGATTACAACTGTATAATTAAAAAATTGGCTTTGCTATTGGCACTCAAAATTGACAACAATTAATATCTTGTCCTTTAAATGTGGAGACATCACAGTTCTCTCATTGGCAATGTCAGGTAGGTTTTATGGATTCATTAGGGATTAGGAGTTGCCACCTGTGTCTTAAAACCAAGTCCATCAACTTTGTATGACATGGTCCATTGATGATATACGGGCATACCTCATTCTGTTGGGCTTTGCTTAATTGTGCTTCTTAGAGATTGCATATTTTACAAATGGAATATCTGTGGTAACCCTGCATTGAGCAAATCTATCAGCACCATTTTCCAATAGCATGTGCTCGCTTTGTGTCTCTGTGTCATATTTTAGTAATTTATACCATATTTCAAAATTTTTATTACTATTATGTCCTTATGGTGATCTGTGATCAGTGATCTTGATGTTACTGTTGTAATTGTTTTGGGGTGTCATGAACTACACCTGTATAAGATGGCAAACTTAAAATAGATAAATGTTGTGTGTGTTCTGAATATTCCATTGATAGGTCATTTCCCTGTCTGTCTTCCTCTTATTGAGCCTCCTTATTTGCTGAGACAAAATAATATTGAAATTAGGCCAACTAGTAACCCAACGATGGGACAATGACCTCTAAGTGTTCAAATAAAAGGAAGAGTTGGACATCTCTAATTTTAAATTAAAAGCTAGAAATGACTACTTTTAGTAGGGAAGGGCATATCAAAAGCCAAGATAGGCCGGAAGCAAGGCCTTTCATGCCAGACAGTTAGCTAAATTGTGAATGCAAAGGAAAGGTGCTTGAAGAAGATTAAAAATGCTACTCCAGTAAATACACGAATGAAAGCAAAATAGCCTCATTGTTGATATGGAGAAAGTTTGAGTGGTCTGGATATAAGATCAAACCAATCACAACATTTTTTCAATACAAAGCCTAATTCAGAGAAAGGCCTTAACTCTCTTCAATTCTTTTTTTTTTTTTTGAAATGGAGTTTCCCTCTGTCGCCCAGGCTGGTGTGCGGTGGCGCGATCTCAGCTCACTGTAACCACCACATCCCAGGGTCAAGCAATTCTCATGCCTCAGCCTCCTGAGTAGCTGGGGTTACAGGTGTGTACCACCATGCCCAGCTAATTTTTGTATTCTTAGTAGAGAGGAGGTTTTGCCATATTGACCAGTTTGGTTTTGAACTTCTGACCTCAAGTGATCTGCTCACCTTGGCCTCCCAAGGTGCTAGGATTACAGGCTTGAGATACCGTGCCCAGCCTCTTCAGTTCTATGAAGGCAGAGAGAAGAGAGGAAGCTGCAGAAGAAAAGTTTTAAGCCAGCAGAGATTGGTTCATGAGGTTTAAGGAAAGTAATCATCTCCGTAATATAAAAGTGCAAGTGAAGCAGCAAATGCTGATGTAGAAGCTGCAGCAGGTTATCCAGAAGACCCAGCTAAGATCATTGATAAAGGTGACTATACTAAATAACACATTTTCAGTGTAAATGAAACAGATTTCTATTAGATGGCCTGCGGTGGTGGCTCACGCCTATAATCCCAGCACTTTGGGAGGCTGAGACAGGCGGATCATGAGGTTAGGAGATTGAGACCATCCTGGCCAACATGGTGAAACCCCATCTCTACTAAAAATACAAAAAAAAGAAAAATTAGCTGGGCATGGTGGCACGTGCCTGTAATCTCAGCTACTCAGGAGGCTGAGGCAGGAGAATCACTTGAACCAGGGAGTCGGAGGTTGCAGTGAGCTGAGATTGCGCCACTGCACTCCAGCCTGGTGACAGAGTGAGACTGTCTCAAAAAAAAAAAAAAAAAAAGAAGCTGTCATCTAGCACTTTTATAGCTGGAGAGAAGTCAATGCCTGGCTTTAAAGCTTTGAAGGACAGGCTGACTCTCTCGTTAGGGGCTAATGCAGCTGGTAACTTGAAGTTGAAGCCACTGCTCACTGACCATTCTGAAAGTACTAGGGCCCTTAAGAATTATGCTGCCTGTGCTCTATCAGAGGAATAACAAAGCCTGGATGACGGCACATCTGTTTATGGCATGGTTTACTGAATATTTTAAACTCATTGTTGAGACCCACTACTGAGAAAAACTATCCCTATCAAAATATTATTGCTCATTGACAATGCACCTGGTCACCCAAGAGCTCTGATGGAAATGTATCAGGATTTTATTAATGTTTCCATGCCTGCTAATACAACATTCATTCTGAAGCCTATGGATAAAAGGGTCATTTCAGCTTTCAAGTTATATGTAAGAAATACATTTTGCAAGGCTATAGCTGCCATAGATGGTGATTCCTCTGATGGATCTGAGCAAAGCAAATTTAAAACCTTCTGGAAAGGATTCATCATTCTAGATGCCATTAAAAACATTCCTGATTCGTGGGAGGAGATCAAAATAACATTAGCAAAAGTTTGAAAGAAGTGGATTCTAGCCCTCAAGAATAAATTTAAGGGGCTCACGAATTCAGTGCAGGAAGCAATTGCAGATGTGGAAATAACAAGAGAACTAGAATTAGAAGTGGAGCCTGAAAATATTGCTGAGTTGCTGCAATCTCATGATCAAACTTGAACAGATGAGGAGTTGCTTCTTATGGGTGAGCAAAGAATGTGGTTTCTTGAGATGGAATCTTCTCTTGGCGGAGATGTGAGCATTGTTGAAATGACAACAAAGTATTTAGAATATTAATAAACCTAGGTGATAAAGCAGTGGGAAGGTTTGAGAGGAGTCGCTTCGATTTTGAAGGAAGTTCTCCTGTGGGTAAAATGTTATCAAACACCATCACATGAGACAGAGAAATCATTCATGAAAGAGTGAACTGATGTGACAAACTTCATTGTTGTCTTATTTTAAGAAATTGCCACAGCCACCCCAGACTTCAGCAACCAACTGCCCTGATCACTCAGCAGCCATCAACATCTAGGCAAGACCCTCTGCTAGCAAAATGATCATGTCTCATTGAAAGCTCAGATGCTCATTAGCATATGTTAGCAATACAGTATTTTAAAATTAAGATAAATACTTTTTTAAGACATACTGCTATTGCACACTTAATAGGCTACAGTGTAGTGTAAACATAAATTTTGTATGCACTGGGGAACCAAAAAAATTGTATGACTTGCTTTATTGTGATGTTCACTTTAATTGCAGTGGTCTAGAACCCAACGTGCAGTATCTCCAAGGTATGGCTGTAAATCAGTTTCCTCGGCCATTCCAATCCTCCAGGTCACAGAGAAATTGTATCTAACCCTCACTCTTTACTGTGCTCTAGGATCTATTTCAGTATGTACTTTGCATCCTTTCTTTCTTATTTTTTCTTTCAGTCCCAGCATCAAATGGTCATTTGAACTGGTAGAATAAGTGAACCTCTTAGGTTTAGAGGTAACTTAATTTTCTTTTTTTTTTTTTTTTTTTTTTTAAGCTTTATTTTATTTTATTTTTTTTTAATTATACTTTAGGGTTTTAGGGTACATGTGCACAATGTGCAGGTTTGTTACATATGTATCCATGTGCCATGTTGATTTCCTGCACCCATTAACTCGTCATTTAGCATTAGGTGTATCTCCTAATGCTGTCCCTCCCCCCTCCCCCCACCCCACAACAGTCCCCGGAGCGTGATGTTCCCCTTCCTGTGTCCATGAGTTCTTATTGTTCAATTCCCACCTATGAGTGAGAACATGCGATGTTTGGTTGTTTGTCCTTGCGATAGTTTACTGAGAATGATGTTTTCCAGTTTCATCCATGTCCCTACAAAGGACACGAACTCATCATTTTTTATGGCTGCATAGTATTCCATGGTGTATATGTGCCACATTTTCTTAATCCAGTCTATCGTTGTTGGACATTTGGGTTGGTTCCAACTCTTTGCTATTGTGAATAGTGCCGCAATAAACATACGTGTGCATGTGTCTTTATAGCAGCATGATTTATAGTCCTTTGGGTATATACCCAGTAATGGGATGGCTGGGTCAAATGGTATTTCTCTCAGTAAGTTCCCCGGGGCATAAACACTATTCTAGGGATTGTAAATATTAAGCAGGGACAGGAAGATTTGAATCAATCAGATAACCCTAAACTTACTTGGTTTCCCTAAATTGTCTGAGACCGACATTTTGACCCCTGACAGGTGCAGATGAAAATTAAGTTACCATTTGAGGTTTGAGGTAACTTAATTTTCATCTGCACCTGTCAGGGGTCAAAATGTCGGTCTCAGACAATTTAGGGAAACCAAGTAAGTTTAGGGTTATCTGATTGATTCAAATCTTCCTGTCCCTGCTTAATATTTACAATCCCTAGAATAGTGTTTATGCCCCGGGGAACTTACTGAGAGCGTGTGCTAGGGGGAGATGGAGACATGAAGACTGGATCAGGAGCATCTTGTCCTTAGTCATCATCTGCCTGCCATAAAGGTTTAATCCTCACCACCTCTTAGGATATAGACTGTGATTATTACCAGATCACCCTACCGTGATATTAATATCTGTCACAAAAATTCACCTTACCAAGCTCTGAACCCCAACACCCAATAGCAGCCTGGCAGAATCTGCCACGAAAAAGAAAGAAAGTAGATTGATAATCCCTCTAGCGGTTTCAAAAGGTTTTAGTCATCCAAATTGAGAAAATAGTCACCACTGTAGTTTGTATATATGTATGTATGTACATTTGTATTTCTGTGACATAGTGATGTTACATAGCAGGATTCATTCTGTACTGATTTTTCTTTTCCTATTGGTAAGTCCAGTTTTCCTATAACCTTTCTTCCTTTGGATGGCTAGACAAAACCATAATTTAGTTCTCAAGAGAGGGTGGAGCACAGGAAAAGAGAATAAAATTCACGACTTTTGAGTAACAATTCATGACTTTTCAGGGCATAAAATTTAAAAAGATAATAAACAATGAATTGGTTCAGTGAGAAGTAGTTCTTCCTCTCTCTGGGCTAGACAAAGATTCAGGCTGTAAGAAAAGCAAGTCAGAAAGAGTAAGATTACAAAGACATAGGTGTGTCTCTCAGTAGGGATCCTGTACCCTTCCCTTTGAATAAAAGAGGACAGAAAATAGAATCCTAGGTGCTTTAGAGATTTCATGAACAGATGAAACTGTTTCTCCCTTCCAAAGAACAAAGAAAATCTTGTAATATCCTTTCCTTCTAACTCATGGCATTTAGCATGGAACAAGGACAGGAGTAGAAGCAGCTGTGGAGGGGGTTGGAAACGGAGTACAAGGGTACATTCTGCCTCTGGCTCTGCCCTACATCAGTGACTTTGGGCAAATTACTTCGTCTATCTTTCTGTTGGGCAGGGTAGTTGGTATTGGTTTGTGTTTGTTAAAGCACACTATCAACTTGATTCTCAGAATCATGAGCCATATTGCATACAGAAAACAACAAAATGGATTACTCACATTAAATATATATATGTGTGTATACATATCTGTGGATGTAATGTATATTTATTAAATACATACCTATATATAGTTGTAGACATATTTAGTTTGAGTTCTTAATTATGGACTTAATTTTAATGAGCTGTTTGTGGTCAGAAATAAAAATTTAAAAAATGAGTTGTTGGAATAGAAATCAATGTGACTAAGCCAGCTCTTCATCCAACTAGAGGCATTCTTAAATCAAGTTTAGGTGGCCTTTTCATTAAAAAATTTGTGTAATGATTTCTTCTATTATAGCAAACATATATTGAGTTACTCCCAGGTACCAGGTTTGGAAACTCAATGGTAACTTTACTAGAACAATATGAATAGGTACCTTTCTGAGTTGCCCGAAAAAGAAACTTAGATTGTCAGGAACCGAACAGCTGTCAGATGCTATGGTTCAGTGGGCCCAGCATGATGAAGAGTCAATGAGGAGGGACAAGAATAAGAATAAACTTTCATGGAGGCTGAAACTATCCATAGGGAAGATAAAATGTCAACATGAACCAAAGCCCAAACTGTAAATTTGATATTCAAAGTAGCTGCCACATATGCCACTGATACCTGGTTGAATTTCAGTTTCTCTGCTGAGCATTGACTGCTTCTGGCATGTATGGAAAATTGGCACTCTTCAAAGGGTTGCTAGTGGATCTCAAACCCATTATTTTCATATGAGGAATGCGAGGCACCGGCAGGTGAAGTAACCACACAAGATTGTGTGCCAGGGAATAGTAAAGCCAGCACTAAAGGTGCATATCCCTGTTTCTAGTGCAGTGATTTTCCCACCACATTTAGTCCTGGCTACCTAATAATAGGTTGCTCTCATGACATACTAACATGAATGTGATCTTTCCAAAACAGTAAGTCAGATTTTATTTTGAAGATATATTTAGCTCAAGGGTTGTCATATTTAGTGATGTAAAGATAAATTCTAGCAAGGAGGTAAATAAATTGTGAATACATTTCCAAATCTGCTGGAAGATGAAAACTCAGCTATTTTTGTTATCCTTGGTTCAGATTTTTCTGTTTCTACAAAAAAAATTTGGTGAGTTGAGCTGTATTGGCTTTGGCATTTTTTCAAAGGGTTTCTTTCATTTTGCAGAAGACCTCATTTATTCCTAGCTCTCCCTGCTCCCAGGGGGTTGGAAACTCAGCCAGGGCATTTGATTTATATAATTAGCCTTTCGTGAGTATGGATGGCCTCTCACTCCAGCATGAAGTGAGGTGAATTTGAGGAAAAACACTCTTCCTTTATCCTTCTTTCTACCCTCTCTCCCAACTCTCATTCTCATTTGTAACCCGATTTACCAGGGAAAGCAATGATTCTGCAATCCAATGTGATCTCACCCTGTCAGAGCTTTCAGCCAGAGAGACTTAGAGCCCATCAATTTCATAATAATGGGTGAATAATGACAGTCCCCTTGGTATTGCTGTCACCCAAATCCCCATTTAAAGAGGGTGACTGGAAGGACAAAGGCTAGTGTTTCAGGAAGGGCAGATTTAGGATAGATCAGCCATGGAAATCAGCATTGGCTCACATGTCCAGGACCTAATGAGAATCTGGCAGTGGCCCAAAATGAGTTGAATCCACTTTGCCTCTGCATTCTAGTCCCTTTTTGGGTTCTTTTCATGAGAATCTGTAGAATTATAAGGGGAGGAGATGAGGAAGCAGTGCAGGGAGTGGGCACTCACAAGAGTGTTTGCTATAGATTCATCTCCAGTTTCCTTCTTATTACAGTGACAATGGATAGAATCTCTGATTATTCTATGAGGAATTCTTCCACACTTATTTCTATGTCCTATTTTGTAATTTTTGGAGATGCTCAAGTTCCCTGCTCCACGTGGTGATAACTCTGTGTACTTGAAGTCCATAAGGTTGCCACTTGATTTGAGCTCATTTCAGTTTGCCAATTTGACTGTCAGCCTCTTTATCTTTTTCCAATGGTAATACATCATCTTCTTCATGCATATTCTTATATTCTCGAAATCTGACAGTCCTAGAAAATATTGTCAGAGAGTGTCAGTAGAGATGAAATAAGAGGAAGAATGCAAAAAGTTATTTAGGACTAATGCCACATATTCTGATGAAATAATTTAAAAATCTATTTGAAGGTAGCTGGAATATGTCAGTGAGGAAGTAGGGGAACTTTATTTTCTGCAAGAACAATCTTTATGCAGCCCTAATGGTGTAGATGATGTCCTTTTGGTAAAAGGAGAATAGTCTGAAAGGTGATAGAAACAGCTTCTTGCCCCGCCATATTTGATCTGAAGCATATGGTGGTTACCCTGATTCATACAGAATGAAAATGCTTTGGTGTACTAATCTCAGGGCCAGCATTCATATGATAAAAACAAAACAGGTTTTCAGATATGATTAATAGGTTAAAGAAAGTTTACATCTTGTGGAGGGGGAAGATGGTGAATGTTATAGAATTCTTGAGCTCTACTTAGTTTTGAGGTTGATCTGAATTTAGTGCTGATTTTTATATTTTAATCGCTAACATTCTCAAACTGAGAGGATATACTCCGTGTGTGTCAGCTTCTGTGTTGTTATCAAGTTGGTTGAACATGAGGACATTGGCTAGTCTGATTTGCGTCACTTTCTTATGTTGTGGTTTGGTTCTGAGCACATCGAATTGCTCAGCCATGCTTGTTAAAATACAGACTAACTGCATGAGTAGTCTAAATAATATAGCCACTATAACATTCTCTCTGCTATGTAAAATAATTTCCTTTAGATGAGTGTTGGACTTTATGGGAGTCTTCAGTTCCCAACTCTTAGCAAATGTCTTTTTTCTGTCAGCTCCCAAACAGCGCCACCAGGATGCTTAAAGAAGGCAAGCTCAGAGGTTCTGTGGCTTTTCCTTTTGCTTCTTCTCTAGGTGCATGCCTTTGTTTTAAGAAGGTGTAAAACAGGTAGTAGCCATTCATTTTTGAAACTATTAGCTCTTCGTATATAACTCAGTTTGGAGAGATGTGCTATGCTGCTTTTCATCTTCTGAGTTTTTATTTTTGAGAACTTGCAGCTTGCATTCCACATGAACTTCCTTACTTCTCTCCATTTCTTTCCTTGGCATTCCTTCTCTTTTGCCCTCCCTGTTTTTTAGTTCTCTTTTTAGGCAATAAAGCTTTCTTCTTCATCTCCTGCTTATTGATGAATGAGTTTCATTCATCTTTTTCTCTCTCTTTTTTTGATGGGGAAGGGGAGCGGGGTGGTCTATGAATAGCTATAGACTTTGCCTGCTCCCATTTTTCCACTTAGCTATTCAGTTCCATGGAGACAGAAAGTGGAAGAGAGCAGCAGGGTGGGAGGCACCAGGGTCAGAGGTCAAGAGTGGCCATCTTTTGAATTAAAGCTTCTGATTTCCACTGTGGATAACATATTGTAACCCAAAGTAACTGTGCAAGTACTTGGCTGTCAGGAGGCTCAAAGCAAAGGGAAGGAGGAGAAAAAAGAGGGGAAAGATCAGAGGAAAGGAGAATAATGCAAATCTTGGGGTCAGTTAACAATATTTGCAGTGTTTCTTAAGATAGTGTTTGGTAACTGCGTATGGGAGTCATTATTCTTTGAACCACGCTGCTTATCTTCCCAAGGGTTGGACTTGAAGTACATTGTGCAGTCTAGGTACAGAAGATTGCAGCTTTCCCACCTTATACACGACTTTTATTTAAAACAATTTAATTATGTGGCAAACTATTGTGCAACATCAAATCTTTTTTTATGTTGGGGGGAAAGCAACATATGCAATTTATTGTCACTTCTTACAGACTTTGCAAGACCAGCACTGAAGAGGCTATTAGTATCCTTTTGGGCATTACATATGAACTTAAGCTTAGCTGGTTTAGTTTCTTAGTGGTTGTCTCTTAGTTAAACTGCAAGAAATTCTATAGAAATAGTCAACGAATTAAATTTGTTTGCTTTTTCAAGTTTAACACCCTAAATATAATTTTGATTAGAATTGGATTAACATCAGACTCAAATTATGATTTTCCTACTGACTTTTTAAGGGGTTACTTTCCATTTTATTTGTCTTTATGCCAATAACACAGACATCTACAGTGTTTAAAAACTGTGTGTAGAAATGGTAAATGATGAACAGAAAAAAATTTATGAATTTTTTTATATCTTAAGCATTTTTATATGCTAGGATAGTACTTGGTTTATATCAAATAATCCTAATGCAAATTGAGAGTCATACTAAGAGAAGTCTCATGTGATTAGCCTTCTAGTTTTGTCTGGGGGAAAGGATTCCATTATAATAATAATTATAATCTGACTGAATCCCAAAATACAATGGTTCAACCTGAGTCTACAATAAAATAAAAGGATATTACATAGAAGAGTTCTTTCCAAATTGTATAGCTCACCAGAATTACCTGAGAAATAAAATTTTTTCTTGCTGGGTCTCATAACTGGTGATTCAGATGTGGAGCTTATTTGTAAACTACTGTCACAGGGAATAAATCTTGCAAGTAAACTCTTCAAGTCTGAAACACATAGTGGAATTCAGAGCCATATACAATAAAATTCCATTATGACAGCAACAATGAAAAATACAGTGAGAATGTTGTAAAACAAAACATTTTCATGTCTCATGCAGCTGGCCCATAGAAACAGTGCCTTATTGATATGATTACAATAAATACTATACAATGAATAAACATGAACATCAAGTGCTTTCTTTTTGAGACCATACAAGCAATAGTTCTTGTTTGATGAAGGAACTAAATTGCATACAGTTTACATTGAGAATAGGGAAAGCAGAGCTGAACTGATAGACTTTTGAGTTATTTTGAGCTATTTACGCAACTGCGTCCTACCATTAAATGGCACATCCTATATGTTCCAATTACCTCCCCACACAAGAAAATGAGACAATTCAAATGTAAATGCCTTAAAATTATAAAAGCAGCAGATAAGTATAAGATGGAGCCCACTATTACATTGTTCTTAACAAAATTTCACTACAATAACAGCACTAACAATATTGGACAACTTCTGACATTCCTTGTCAAAAATATTAACCTGGAAAACATACGCAGAGAGTGGAAGGTAGAGGAGGGCACTGATAGTTCCGTAAAAGTCTTTGTGATATTTGGTATAAGTTGGCAATAAACCCAATTCTTTTGCACCCATTTCTGAATTCCTTTCTTCATTGCTTTTTCTAATCTATCCTTCTGATTTTTTTTTCATTGAATTTTGGCTGATTGCTAGAACTGCTTATTTTTATTTTAAAAGCAACCACATTCTTCCTTTTACCAGTAGTTAAATATTATGTTACCATACTGACAAGGCTCATGCAACTTGGAAACTAGAACTTAGAGGACATGGTGTGTTGTCTCTGTTTTGTTTCTTACTAGCTGTGTCAAATTCTTGATGGTATTTAGCTTCTCTGAGGATTAGGTTTCATGTGTGGAAGATGGGGATTATGTAAGCTGTCCTGTGTGCTTCACAAAATGGTTGGGATCAAATATGATAATATGCACAATATCTTTTTAAGCCATAAATTACTATATAAATAAAGTGATCTATTAGAATTTACTTTCTTTACTCAACTGATTTCTTTTAAATTTCCAGATAATTTTTAACTTTATACAGAAATAACTGTTAATGCTATTGATTTCTTGAATGTTTTTAAGATTTAATGTTGAAAAAACAATAATAGAAATAGTCAGTTACTAGAAGTCTTAAGGAACATATACTAACATTTTAATTACTATCCTGAATTTTTGACACACAAGAGTAAAGGGGTTCATGGTTACCTCTACCTAGCTAGATCTTAGTCTTCA
This sequence comes from Symphalangus syndactylus, assembly GCF_028878055.3. Taxonomy (NCBI): domain Eukaryota; kingdom Metazoa; phylum Chordata; class Mammalia; order Primates; family Hylobatidae; genus Symphalangus; species Symphalangus syndactylus. The sequence goes on along the minus strand of NC_072428.2, from coordinate 127,284,076 downwards.
AATGCCAAGATACATTTTAAAATTTTTACATTAATCAAAGAGCAAACAAAACAGGATAAAACATGCTTTTTCTACTGAGTTCAAAGAACAAGGAAACTGTTAGCATGTTTGATTTTTTGTTTGTTTGTTTTAATCTGAGTTCCCAGAGTCCTGCTCATTCTGTGTCTATAAAGGAGCTCATTGGTACTTTCCATGGGAATCCAACATTTAAGCTTCTGTTCTGCATGGTGTTCTGCACTGGATAGGCTTGCTATACATTTTTTTACTTAATATACACAATTTCTCATCTTGTCTTGGCATCCTAGGGCAAAGCTATGGACCCTTTGAGTTGTTACTACACTATCTGAATTGACCAATATAGCTCATTGATCCTCTCTGTTAAAACATCTAGTCCAATCTTTACATGAGCTGGTTCACCTGTCATAGTTGTTCACGATGATAACTCTCACAGCTGTCTCCTTCCTGTTGGATTTGTGAGCATTTACGGTACAGGTGCTATGAGCAGCCTACCCTGTCTACCATCTCTGGTGGTCTTTACACTGCCCTTGGGTTGCATGTGGTCACTTAGGGCCCTCTCTTTCCTGCATTCTCCCCATATCAGTCTTTCCCTATAGTCCTGGTTTAGTTTCTTATGCAACTCTATTCCCCACATTGACTATTTGATTTTTCACTCTGACACATATTGCAAATTGTTTAGGAGACTCTAGTCATGTAAGGATGTTGTTAGCAGAAGCTACATTTTACTAAATACTGTATTATACTCTTTATACATTTTATCTCTAGAACCTAGGCCTGACTTCTTTGTAATTACCCAAACTATCCTTTAAGAGGCTGTTTGGACAGCATTAAGAATGGGGAATGAATGAGAATTCAGCTTAAGGTAGAGGTGGAAGGATGAAAACATGAAAGAGCTGATACCCAATAAGATGGCAAGAGTAGGTCAAATGAACTTTGTACCATATTCAGAATGAGATTTTGAAAATGGAAACTTCAGCTGGGCAAGGTAATACTCAGAAATTGGAGTTAATGATTCTTTTGGGCTGAAGCAGTGTGGAGTCAGGGGAAAATCAAAGCTCTGTGAAGAGAATTTGAGACATAGGGAAGATATGCCTTTGTGTTGTTACTAGGGCAGTTTGTTCTGCAAACCCCTATGTTGTTTGGGAGACCCGCTGTGCTGAGTAGTCTGCCAGTTCCAAGGACCTCTTTGTCTCTGCTATCAAATTAGCTAATATCTGCTCATGTCTTCCAGGTTTGGCAGGCTTTACTGTGTCTGAAAAACTTCCTAACTCACCCCTGCCTCCCAAGGAAGAGTTAGGTTCTTGCTTCTGTCTCTTTCCACAATGCCCCAATATCCTCTCTGTTACTGTCAGCTTGTTTGTCAGTTTCTTCTACCAGGCTGTGATCTTTGAGGGCAGGTACTGCACTGTGTTTTGCTCTGTCTCTGGTCCCTAGCACCTGGGCTGCCACCTACAAAGCACTTGATAAATATCCATAAGAATGAATGCATGAAGAACTAAGAGAAAATTAAGTTCATTTGAAATAGCTGATGAATTTTTATGCTTCTCAAATTATGCTGCTAGAATCAACCACCTGTGCCTTAGGCCCTAAGGCCACTCTGATGGTCACAAAATTCTGAGTCAAATGGGGTAAAAGATATAAAAATGTTTAAATTGTGAATTTTAATATGATAGCAATGTTCTATCCATCTACCTGTTCATCTGTTTATCTTCTATCTACCCATCGAGAAAGAAAGATTAGTGTTGTAAAGAGAGAAGTGACATTGCTCCCATGGCGGACAGCCACTTCATCTTGGGCTTTTCTTCCTCATGTGCTTAGCCCAAAGACTTGAGATGAAAGGCCATAGGCTTTCCATGAAAGAATTTTAAACCTAGACCCAATGAAGGGGACTTTTGAGTATTTGGCATGTATGAGGATTTGGGTCTTCCCTGGCCTTTTAAATGAGTAATGCCTCTTACCTGGGGGCTACGAAGATTCTAGGATCAGGACAAGGTCTCTGGCAAAAGAGTCAGATCTTAATTCTTTAGGGCTGATTCTCAAGCACAGAAACAAAAACCAGGAGTGTACAATCAGAAGAGACAAAGATGTTTGTCTCTTTCACAAGGGCAGGCATAGGGGTGAGGAGTCAAGAAACGGTCTCTCTTGAAGATTAAAGCTTATACATTTGATGGAAGTGTGTCTTTCATACCAGAGCATGGTTTTTAGCACTTTCTACCCCCTCTTTGGAAATAACTGCCCCTCGTATTTGGTGGTGTCATGAGGAAGGCTTCTTTTTATTGTGCACTGTGCAATTAAACGGTCTCAGAGGGGCGTACCATGGGGACCCTATGGGGAGTAGTGCAGCACTGCCTACTTCAAGCTCTAGCTCTGTTCCTTATGAACCTGGCCTAATGACTGGATCTTTCTAAAACTCAGTTTCCCCATTTGTAAAATGGGGACTAACAGTCATCCCCTAATGGAGTTATAGTAAAATTAACTGAGATACAAGCATATAAAACATTTAGTATTATGCCTAGAGCCAAAAAGAAATAACCAGCACCATCGACAACAACAAAATCCAGTTAATGTTAGCTATGATAGTTGAGAGTTTTGTTGTAGTTAGACAACATTCATTTTAGGCACCGGATGCCTAAAGGATGTGACCTTGGGAACTACCAAAGGCTGGAGGTAGGGCTAGGCATATTAGTGATAAACAGTATTCTGGCTGTGAATACAATGTGCCCATGGAGACGTAGCATGGGTCCATAGAGGAAGTATGTAGGAATGCTCAGTGCAATTTTTCATTAAACCCCAGGGGTAACGAATATTTTCTTTGCTATCGGTACTTAATAAAACACTCTTCAGAGTGTTCAATTGCTTCCAGTTACTCCAAAGCTCACCAAGTCTTACCTGGAACTGATTCTCACAATGACTCTAGCCCTGGCTTGGTGCTATTAACCAGGCCTAAAGCCAAGTAATTTCTCCGAATCCCTGGCTATGTTATAGATCTTGCTCCATTTCTTTGCTCGCAAGCTGAATTTTGGATAAGAAACCAAAACAGTTACTTTTTTTGAAATTCCTGGCAGGAAACCCTAACCCCTGCAGAGAGGTGATGCCAAGAGCAAAGGGAGTTGACAGAGTTGGATGCTTCCTGCTATTTTGGGCAGGAAGGCAGGAAATAGTCCTGCTTTACAATAATTATAGGCAACAGAGCTAGGAATAAAGTAGAGCCTCTATGGAAACAATCTGCTCTCAATACGGTGTGCTGAGCCACCAAGAGTGTGCACAGAATTTTGACCAGATCTCACTGTGTCTCAGTGACTAGCCACACAGTGCCCATGCATTTTTTTTAACATGAATTATAAGAGGTTTATAACTCTTTAGTTATTTTTATGTTAAAACCTGTGGAAGTATCCGAAAATTTGAAAAAAATTAAATTTCCACATTAGAGAAACTACTATACTAAATAGCTTGGAGTGATTTTTCTGTTTAATATTTAATCAGAAACTCAGTAAACTTTTGGACAGTTTCAGGTCAATATTTGGCTAAGTTAAAAGAAAAAGAAAATCTAAAGCATATTTACTGAATTAATGAATACAGAGTTGAGGATTAGTTCAATCAAAATTTGATCAAAATTTGGATTAACACAAACCTCAGGACTGTCAAAAATTCAAGATTAGAAACAATCATGTTTTTATACTTAACGAATCCTTACAGGCTCTTAAAGTTGTGTGTGGATCTATGTTTTATCAATTCTTGCTCCTTAATCCTTGACCCAGGTACTTTATGTTGGAACTCAGTAGGACAGCTTCTGGTCTCTGTTCTTGCAGAGTGAGCTATTTCTGACAAGTGAACAATAAGAGATAGATGTGGAACAAGCTTGTGACAGGGTTAGTGGGCGCAGACAGTAAACAACACCTGGAAACATTTCCCATTCCTGCCCACCATGGGAAAGCTTTCAGCGCCTTGGATATTCTCTTGATCTAACTTATCAGCTCTTCTGGATATCTTCCATTTGCACCTCCAGCTCTACTCTCCTACCACCTTTATTGTGCTCTATCAGGAGGCTGACCTTCATGGAAAAATCAATAGCTTCATTTGACATCTGCTTTCTGCTTTGCTTTGGCCAATGGAGGAACTGTCGGGAATTCAAAGTGTTGGATAAGAATGCGCCTGGGCTACTTATTTCTCTCCCTCATTGCCTGTTTTGTTGTTGTTGTTGTGTATATTTAGAGGTTGTTCCTCAGGCTGCTCTCTCCTTCTCTCTGTAGATTCTGACAATGACCCCTTCTAGTTTCCACCTCAGATCTAAAGGAGGTAAATCTTTTTTTGTTGCTCATCTCAGTATGTTTCAACATCTCTCCTTGGTGTTCCTTAACTCAGCTCATGCAATTTTAAATAATGCATTCATGAAATTATCCTCAGTGCGTCCACTTGAGTATGCCATCTGCCTCTTGCTGGGACTCTTCTTCCAGTGCTGCTATGTAAAACTTCCATTCTGTTTAGACAGGGTTACTCACAGTGTCTTAGATATCCACGGTGGCTTCCCCACCTCCACATGTGTAATGGCCTATGCCCCTTTATCCCACAGACTATACCCAAACCAAATTTAACTATGCTTATGTGAGTGAAATGATGGTACAGATTTTTGGGAAAAGAATGACTACGTACCATTTTATAAAATGTCTCACTTTTGAAAGTATTTTAGTCAACATTATTTTATCTGTCCATATCTTATGCAAGCTTCTTTGGGCAAAGTCTGTTTCTTTCCATTTTATGAATTTCCCTGTGGCATCAACCTCTTTGCCATGCACATTGGAAAATGTATTTGCTGATTTAAATTAGCTCTGATTTAGAATACTTTTTGAATCTTTTCTGCATTCAAGTAAGCTATAAAATAGCTCAACTTTCCACACTATAACAAACTTCCAAGACAACTACAAGCATAACCTACATCTACATAGGACTTCTTAGGCCATCCAATCTGCTTTGATTTGGGGGTTTGGTGGAGAGCCAGGAATGTTAGGATCAGCTCCGATCCTCAGAAAAATAATGGAGCCTCTGTGTTTCACTAGTGTGCAATTATGGGCTAAGTGGTGTGGTGCCTGGTATTGCTAAGCCAGAAATTGTACAGAGTCCCCTCTGTTTCAACAAGCTTCAACTTATGCCGTGTGAAATCAGAGTTCTACTCTCCACCCCCTGCCACCACAGAAATCCCCAAACAATTGGCTGCAATGTAAATAGGGTGAGGGTTTTATTTTTAATCAGTAGTTTTTTAATAGAGCCTAGAAGGGAATACTTATTGGAAAGGCAGATAACATCAAAATGATCTCCTGGCATCTGGCAATTGGTAGAGATGTGAACTCCAAAACCAAGTTGTCTCTACTTTTTCTCCTGCCTTCACTCTTGTTCCCCATTCCCTTAACTCTCTTCTTCCTTTGTCAACCTTTCTATTTATACATTAGTGTTTTAATATGTCTACTTGAATTTTTCTTGGCTTTGGAATTTCTCCAGGAGTATGGTATTTTAGTCTTTTACCTCTCACAATTTTTCTTGATTGCTTACAGAAATATTTATTATCATGATTACTGTAAATGATGATAACGGCAATATGGTTTACAGCTTATCAGATAATTTCACATACGTTTATCTCACTTGCTACAATTGTATTCGAAATAGAGGACAGATTCTTTTAATACTTAAAGAGATGGAGATTCAGCAAGATCTGATGATTTGCTTTGGATTTTTCATTAAGTAAGTGAGAAAGAACTCTGAGACCAAAGGAATGAGATTTTCCAATTAAACTCTACTGGCTCTCCACAGCTTCATGCTACCCAGGCTTTTGAATCTTGTTCACTAATCACTCAAGGTACTAGTGACCCTTCAAGTGACCCTCCTTTTCTGCTTCTTTTCAAGCAGAAAAAGAGGTGGGAGCAGGGGCTGAGGCAGCTGACAGTTCCCTAGCTAGGTTCAAGTTTCTTCATCCATTTGCTCCAGAGCTTTCTGGAGGGCAAAGTTCCATTTAACATACTTATTGGCACTGGTGAAGTGGAAAAAATTAGTATATGAAGTACCGGCCAATACAAATATAAAGTGAGCCACATACGTAATCTTAACTTTCTTAAAACCATGTGAAAAAAAGGAAAAATAAACAGATGAAATTAATTCTAATAATATATTTTATTTAATCCAATATATACAAAATATTTTTACCATCTAAATCAATATAAACTTGTGAATGATATACTTTATATTCATTTTTTTCATACTGCTTTTGAAATTCAGTGTGTATTTTACACTTACACCACGTCTCCATTTGGACTAGCCACATTTTAAGTATTCACCAGTCACGTGGGACTAGTGCCTATTTGATTTAAAAATGAGGCTCTAGAACAGGCAGCAATTGGTAAGGTACTCCTAGCTCACATCCCAGTCCTCGATATTTCAGCAGAGCTACAATGGTGTCTGCTTTGAGAATATCAGATATATAATCAAAATATTCATATGAAAGTCCAAGCAATAAAAAAGAACATTTTGAATAATATCTACTATACTTCAAGCTCCACAAAGGCCAGGACTAAGCCTGTGTTACTCATTGTTCTATGTGTAATGACTGATTGAATGAATAAGTATATTTGAGATATTTTTACATTCTTTTTCTGTTCATAGAGTCTCTAAAATCTGATGTGTATTTCACACTTAGAGTACATTTCCAGTCTGACTACTTACATTTCGTGGGCTTAATAGCCACAAGTGGCTAGTGACTACTGTGTTAGACAGGAGAGATCTAGATTGTTGGGATACAAGATTGACTCTGTCATCAACATAAGTCACCAGATGGGTGACCCAGGGCAAGTTATTTTATTTCTTTTTTATTGTTTGCCAAACTCTCTGAAAGCATGAGTTCCAACTTAAAATTCTGTGAGTCACTTTATATAAAAAAAGAAAAACAAAACAGCAGTGATATCTGATGCCCATACCTAATCCCATACCCAGTTAAAACAGCCATCTTTATTACTATTTCAAATAATTTGGCTAATGGAAATGGCATACGTCTTTATTTGCCTTCCATGTGTTTCTCCAGATGTACAAATACAAATGCCACAAGGATATGTAGCTAGAAGCACTGAGGGGAGTTCAAGACACAATATATACTGGGCTTTTCAGTAACTGCAACTTGGCCTGTTTTCTGGTGGCTGTGGTGGATGGCAGAGAAACTTGCTAACAGGCCAGACTCTCTTGGTGGGGCATGAGATGGCCTGGTAGGGAGTGGGTGATTCTAATTTGGCTTCTGACTAGATACTTGACTGATAAGCAAAACAGACAGAGTCTAAATTTTAAAAGGAAACTTAAATGTCAGGACCAAGGCTGTTGTCCGTCGTGATGCAAATTGTGCTCTGCACAAGGTTGCCCAAGCCAGAGAGATAGTCAGGAGAACTTCTCTGTATGATGCCCAGTGTACTCCTGTGTGAGCTTGTGTTCACCTGGAAGAAGAGGTGCCTTCTGAAATTTTGTTCAAGGGCACTTCATGGGCCATCACCAGCCCTACTAAGGACCTAAGCAGACTGTATTCAACACCCGAGCTATGGCTAGAATGAAGAACTCCCCGTCTAGCTAAGATGCAAAAAGTAACAACAACAATAATAAAAAGAAATCAGCTTGCAACTAAGGTCTAAAATATGGAAGCCTTTATATATCTAAATTTTTGCCTAAATGAGTATTATTCCTTTCTAGGAAGTAAAATAAAAGGGGAAAAAGACAGTGAAACTCTGTAAATGCATGTGTAAGAACAGACTCAAGATATACTTGTAATACTCTCTCTCAACATTTTTTGCTTGCATGATATATCAAAACTTTTTTTCCTTAAATTTTAAATAATTCCATTTAAAAAGGGAGGTCATAGCACAGAGAGTCTTTAGGGCAGTGGAACGTCTCTGTATGATGCTATAATGGTGGATACATTCTACATTTGTGCAAATCCATAGAATGTACGACACCAAGAATGAACCCTAATGTAAATATGGACTTTGAGTGATGATGTGTCAACGAAAGTTCGTTAATTATAACATATGTACCACCCTGGTGGGAGATGCTGATCGTGGGGGAGGTTATGCATGTGCGGCGGCAGGGAGTATACAGGAAATCTCTATTTCCCACTCTGTTTTGCAGTGAACCTAAAACTGTGCTAGAAATAAAGTCTATTTTTAAAAAAAGTAAAGTCAGGACATGAGTTTGCCATCTTTATGATGCTGAGTATGGTAGAATCATCCACAGCTTCACATTCCAAGATAAAATATTTCTGTCTTCCTCAGCACCCTGCACAAGTAACTCCACTCTAATTACTAGCATTTCAAGTATGCTAGCCCAGAAACTTTATCAATCATATGAGGAATAACTTCTAAAGGTATTTACGGGTGTTTGCTTTTTAAATTCTTCCTCAGTATAGTTATACTGCTTGGGAGGTGGAAGGATGGCTGCCCCCTATGTGCGCACACTGGCTTCAGTCACCTGTGTCTCATCCCATCAGTCAGAAGTAGGAGCTAGTTTCACTCCATCTATTTATGGATTCTACCTTTTCTCTTTTATCTCTCAACTTCACTGTTGAGCAGTTTTAGGCCTAAGCCAATTCAAGTGTTCAGCTCCATCACAAGATCCAACTTATGTTAACCAATTTAGAAGACCAGGAGTGGTTTGACGAAAGGAAAGCCTTGTGGCTTGTTACATTTTGATAAGAATGCAAAATGGTAAGTGTCATGAGATGGAAACTACGTAAAAATGAATGAATATGCATGTGGGTAAAGGATAGAAGGTAATTAGAAATTAAAACAATTCTGATAGGATGTTAGGACTAAAGATTCAGTTATTTTCTTTTTCAAGTTTCTAAAATACTGTGTCATTTCACATTTTGATTACTTTTTTTTTTCCTTTTGGAAAATGACCCCACCAACATGCCAAAACTCACCCACCCACTTGACCCTAAATGGAATACAGTCAGCCCTCTCTTTCTGTGGGTTCCACATGTGTGGAATTCAGCCAACCCTGAATTGAAAATATTCAGGAGAGAAAAATAGATGGTTGCGTCCGTACTGAACATGTACAGACTTTTGTTCTTGTCATTATTTCCTAAACAATACAGTATAGCAGCCATTTACATGGCATTCACATTGTGTGAGGCATTTGTATTAGTCTGTTCTCATGCTGCTAATAAAGACTTACCTGAGACTGGGTAATTTATAAAGGAAAGAGGTTTAATGGACTCACAGTTCCACATGGCTAGAGAGGCCTCACAATTATGGCAGAAGACAAAGGAAGAGCAAAGGGATGTCTTACGTGGTGGCAGGCAAGAGGGCGTATGCAGGGGAACTCTCCTTTATAAAACTATCAGATCTCATGAGACTTATTCACTACCATGAGAACAGTACAGGAAAAACCCGCCCCCATGATTCACTTACCTCCCACCAGGTCTCTCCCATGACATGGGAAGTACTACAATTCAAGGTGAGATTTGTGTGGGGACACAGAGTCAAATCCTATCAGTATCATAAATAATCTAGAAATGATTAAAGCATGCAGACGATGCATGTGGGTTATATGCAAATACTACACTGGTTTATATCCGGGACTTGAACATTCATGGATTTTGGTTTCCACGGGGGTCCTGGAACCAATCCCCCACCAGTAACAAGGTATGGCCATATTTTACATCAGTGGCAATGAACATAAAGCAGCAAAATTCATGTGCATTTTTCTTGGTTCAGGGCAGGCAAAGACTGACGGTTTCTCATACTTTATCAGAATCCTAGTTTTATTCTGCAGACACAAGGGAACACAGAGACTGAATGCCACTGAGTTACTAGAGGAGGATGCCAAAGGATCTAATTCCAATAAAGGTGAGTGGTTCAAACCCTAGCCAAGTTACATCTACTTCTCAAGTATGTCGAAAGAACCCACAGTCATTCTAATTTCACTGCCTCTGGCTAGAAATTTATGTTTCAGCAATTCAGATGGGATACTCAATTCAGAGTATGGCATTTTCATAGTATATGAAGGAGATAATAAAGTTAAGACAGTTTCCCTCAACTTACTTCAGTAGGAGCTTTGAAAAAATGGAGTCAGCACTTACGTCAGAGGACATAAGTGTTGCCTCAGGCTCTCTTGGGTACTCTGAGTGTCTGACCACATCTGGGATGCATTTGGGGATGTCAACTGGCACTTGATACTGAAGTCAAAACTGGTGGTCAAGGACAATGAGAGACCCGTAGGCAGTGGTCAGTAAAGCTGTAGATGCCCAGCCTTTGAGGTACAGGTGCCCAGCTGCCTTCATGTGAACAAAGAGTGATTTGATGAAGATGTGAGTCTTGCTCTACATTTAATTCTCAGCTTTCATAAGGACTCTTGGATATTTAATAACAATAGTGTTGCTTTGATACAACCAGACTGAGGCACAGTTTCAATCAAATTATTTTGTGAAAAGAAAATGACTTTAGTGCTATTTTTCTGATAATAAACATGTAGTATAAAATATAGTATTTATAAAATGTAGAAAATTTTGAAAAGTAATTTTTAAATGCCCCACATTCCACAGGTAACTTCTTTCAAAAAATGAAAGAATATTGCATATGTGTGTGTGTGGGTGTGAATGTGTATGTATACATATGTACTTTTTTTTAAACAAAATGGCTTTGTAGTATACAGACAGAATAAATAACTTCTCATGGGAATAAATATATATCACAATTTTTGTGCATAACTATAAGTCACATTTTATAGATGTATTTAATGAATCCCATATTGCTTATTGACAATTTTTCATCATTCAGCTTCAATCATTTTGAAACCATAGTAGTTCAAACTTTTACAAACCCAATTTGAATATTGCTTAAAAAATACCTTTCAAATGTTCCACATTGTGTGATGAAGAGAAATGGTTGATGTGGGTGAAAAAACACTTATTTCAAGTAAAAATTTATGTTATTTTTTATTTTTTTTAAATTGGAAGAGAATAGGAAAGGGGAACATAACCCCATGTTTTGCCAAAACATTTTAAGTCAGCCCTGAAAATGAAATGTGGTTTTGAGGGAAGTCAAAAGCCCTTGAATGTCATCTACTGGCCACCCCAGCTCACCTCCAAATTCTTGAAGTTGGTTTTGAGTCAGTCACTTGTGCTATGTATTTATTTCTTGCACTATAAGAAGAGATAATAATAATAACTTGTCTACTCAACTTGGTTATAATAAGGTTCAGGTGATATAATGAATGTGGCAATACACTGGACACTCTAAAGCATTACTTACATATTATTAATATAACCATTATTTATTTATAATTTCATATGATCAGATGACCAGAGGAATTTGATGAACCTACTACTATTGATATTTTCTTGCAAATGTGTTTGTAGGAAATTGATTATATTTTTTACAGATAAAGCAAGCTTGTTTTCAAGTTAACCAGAAGTACCCGTTAAAGTCTTAATCACAGGTTAACCCTTGTTTCCTATTTAGAAAACCATTTGTTTTTATTGCCATATGATATGATTTGGCTGTGTCCCCACCCAAATCTCATCTTGAATTCCCACATATTGTGGGAGGTACCTGGTGGGAGGTGATTGAATCATGGGGGCAGGTCTTTCCCATGCTGTTCTCATGATAGTGAATAAGCCTCACGTGATCTGACAGTTTTAAAAGGGGGAGTTTCCCTGCAGGAGCACTCTCTTTTTGGCTGCTGCCATCCATGTAAGATGTGACTTGCTCCTCCTTGCCTTCCACCATGATGGTGAGTCTTCCCCAGCCATGTGGAACTATAAGTCCAATTAAACCTCCTTGTTTTGTAAATTGCCTGGTCTCCAGTTTGTCTTTATCAGTAGCATGAAAATGGACTAATACACCATATAACAAATTATTATAAATGTAATGACTTAAAACAATTCCCATTGATTTACTCATAGTTATGTAAATCAGAAGTTCAGGTATGATGTGATTGAGTTCTCTGCTCAGGGTCGTGAAACTGAAATCAAGATGGTGGTTGAACTGTGCTTCTTTCTGGAAATTTTGCAGAAGAGCAAACTTACAGGTTGATTCAGATCATCAGCCATATTTCGTTTGTTGCAGTTGTAGGAATAAGGTCCCTCTTTCCTTGCTGTCAGCTGTCGGCCACTCAGCTCATAGAGACCATCCTTGCCAAGTGATTTGTCCATTTCAAAGCCAGCAGGAGAATTTCCTTGGGCCAGCTCCCTCTCACACTTGAAATTTCTGACTTTCTCTGTCTCTGACCACAAGACCCAGATTTAATGGCCTCATGCACTTAGGTCAGGGCCACCTAGATAATATCCCTGCTTTAAGGTTGACTGATTTGGAACCTTAATGTCATCTGTGAAATTCCTTTACAGCAACACTTGGATTCGTGGTTGCTCGATCCATAAGATAAGTCATGTGTTCTTGGGAGTGTCTTTTAATTCTGCCTAACACACACCTGAAAGCCAAAGTTCTCTTCCAATGATTCACAGGACTGCTGTTTCCCTTTGATAAAAAAGAAACCCTCCAGTGTAAAAGTCATTCGAAAGATAAACTGCTAGGGTGCTGAGAGATCCCATTTCAATACCAAGGCTCTAATTTCATGACAATAGTTATGTTCCCTTCTTTTATCAATCTTGAGAATATGTTTAGAAGTCAAATATACCAAGTTTGAATCTTGCTTTTACCACTTCTCCTGAGTTGAGTGACATGCTGAACCTGTTTGATTCTCTTTTCCATCTGTAAATGGTAATAATACTACCTACTTCGCAAGGTGATTGCGACTATTAAATAAGACTATGTGTGCATATAAACACATCTTACCATAGCACCTGCATATAAGTGCAAAATAAATAGTAATCTTAACATTATTTCAGTGGGGAGGTTTATATTATTATCGTGTGGAGGCTTTCGTTATTATCTGATTTGAAGTAATCTCTTGGCGTTTTAAAATTAAATCCACCATCCAGCAGAAGATATGATTTTGCCCCTGTTGTATTTTTACTGAAAATATTTTCCCCTAATAATATCATTATTAATGAATACGTTATGTATAACTTTAGTTTTCTTGAGGAATAATAGGTCTAAAGTTTTCAAACTTCAGATAAAAGGTTTCTTCCCCTCAAATAAATGTTTATTTCCATCTCTACACTTGATCTTAGCCAAAAGGCTGAGTAGCAATTGTTTTCTTTCCATCTCTATGCAAATATTTATTCTTTGATTTTAAGGTCCCAATATGGAATTTAAAAAACACAATTAGCTTTAGATAAAATTCAGTAAATACATCTGATGATAAAAATCTGTGCTGTTTTCATTGGAGGCCCCTGGAATGTGGTCAGATATCCTTTAAAGCATAAATAATAATTACAAATCGCATTTAACATATTAGAAAACTGGGTGGGCAAGGTGTGTTTCATATCTCCTGAGAACTGAAGGACAAAATTGAGATGAAAACCAGGCAAAGCTCCTGAGTTACTCTCATTATTTTAGCAAATGTTTGGCCAGGAAAGTGAGGCAGTATAACCAATTCATAACTTTGTTGTATCATAAAAGTTTTGAAAGCCAATATATCCAAACAATTAACTCATCTGAGCAAATTATTCGGGGCAACAGCTTATTAAACAATTCATTTATTAAGACTCATTTTGAGACCTTCATCTCACTAAACTATTATAATATGAACTTTGCTGAATCCTAATCAATTCCCTGCTTTGAAAGATTCAACTTATACCACTTGAGACCTGACCCCAAAGCCCTGGAAATATTCTCTTTTACCTATTCCTTCTGAGACACTAAGATGTAGTCAAGGTTATCCTCTTTGCTGCTGTGGTAGGTTTAATAAAATCAGCTTTGCTTAGTCAGTAGATTTTTCTGGTTGGTTTTCTAGAGGAACTCAACTGTTGAAATTAATTATCATATATATCTTTTATAATCTGGAAAAAACATTATTAAAGAAAATAAGTCATCTAATAGCACCCCCCCCAGCTTCAGAATGAACTGTACTATAGACATTTTGGAGCACATACAATGTAAGCCCTTTTTTTTCTTTATTCTTTCTTGACACAGTATCAGATCTTTTATTGTCATCAAGTAATCAGTGAGAGAGTTCAAACTGAGGTGAGATCATCAGGTATTTGTAAGACTTTTAATTATATGGAACATTTTGTCATATTGAATACAGGCACTGTCACACATTCATGAAAACCTTCAGGTTTTAGTTTAGGTTCTTTATGGATGAGGGTCATATAGTACATTTTCTATGTCCACAGAATCTTGTATACAACAGAACTAAACAAATTCTGGTTGTTGGATTAGGAGTTTAAGGACCAATTTAAGGTCACTCCCTTTTTAAAATTATCTGAAAAAAATGCATATTTTGTCTTACTTATTTCACATCCTGGGTGTCCCTAAGCAGAAAGGAACTCCATGTCATACCAACAACAGCCGACAAGCTTTAAATATACATAGTGATCAGGTTTGGGCCACTTAAATTACTTTTTACAAGTCCTCCGGAAATCGAAGTTATTTGAAAGAAGCACTATAAGTAGAGGTGACATCAAATTGTTCATAAATTGTGCATGTGAAATTCCAAAGGAGGCAGCAGAAACATTTTTACTAACCAAACAGCAAGTATCACATCATTTGGGGGAACAAGCCGTGTTTATTCAATGTGCTGCTTTGTAAACATAGCACAGAGATTTCAATCTATGAAATGGGATAGCTGATGATTACTTTCATGAAACACGAATGAGAGTTTTTACATAATAAATAGAATAATTAGGACTCAAATCAAGTTAAGTTCTTTTTTTTAATCTATGTAAACATTTATTTTTTTATTTTTTCTTCTCTCTTGTCTTTTTTTATTATTATACTTTAAGTTTTAGGGTACATGTGCACAATGTGCAGGTTTGTTACATATGTATCCATGTGCCATGTTGGTGGAGGGACAGCATTAGGCGATATACCTAACGCTAGATGGCGAGTTGATGGGTGCAGCACACCAACATGGCATATGGATACATATGTAAGTTAAGTTCTTATCTGGCTTCGGTATTAACTATCTGTGTGGTTGGGAGTAAGTTATGCAATCTATTAAATCTTCAATTTTATAGTCTAGTAACTACAAATTAACAATGCCTGCCATGTTTATCTCACGGTGATTTTGTAGAATTGAGCAAGATAGAATCATAGCAGTTGGGGGCTGAAAATTAGTTAAGGCTTATTTAGTCCAACTAAGTATGGAAACACGCTTTGAAGAAGAAAGTTTAGTACCATATATATGTGGAAACTTCTGATTTTTAACTCATTCTGAAACTATTCTTCCAAATATTTATGTATTTTCCCAGTTGAGGTGCTTATCTCTACATTTGCATCACTCAGCTTGGTACCTGGTGTTTATTATGCATTCACACTATAAATTTGTTCAGTCTAAATGAATAGTGAACTAAAAAAGAAGTTATTTATCTTCGATGGATAGACCGGCTCACTTTTCTCCTGTTTTACTTTTATGTGTGTTGATTTGGTTTACATATTCGTAAGTTGGATATGATGTTCTTATTCTACCCCTTTGGGGTATTATGATAATTGAGGTGAAAATAGGAAGTGATCATAAGAAAGATTCTTTGCTGGAAGCTGGTAACATGAGTTGCTATTGAGATTTTCTGAACGTGTAATGAAACAGTAGGCCAGAGGGAGCAAGTAACCATGAATACTGGGGTTTGTTTAGAGAGCTAAGGGTTCATGCCTTTATGTACTAATTTTTCCAACTATCAAACCTTGTAGGTATAGTCTTATAAAAGGTATTGCAATACTTTCCCATATTGCTGATTACATAATGCCTTATAAATATACCTCAATGATTTTGTCTATCTTAATTAATATCAATATTGTGAAGTCTGCGGGTGCTTCTATTAAGGTAAACTGAGTTATTGGGAGTTATTTGACTCCACCCTAAATGACTCTAAACTAGGTGCATATGAGTTTTAAAAAATAATTTCCCCATGTTTTCCTTTATTTTGATTGGATACCAAAATACTTGGCTGTAGCATTTATTTTCCTTCCATTTCCTACATATGTGAAAACCAGATAACCAAGACTGTAGAATATACATAAAATTCAAAAGATAATGATTGGTATTCTAAGAGTATCAGCCACATGCTATTGTTTCATTGGGTTTGGCTGGTCAGTCTTTTAAAATTCATTCACTTATTCACCGTTTGCCATGTGCCTAGGCACTTTACTGGAGACAGGGGTAGAAAGATGATATAGGACACATATTTCTAGATACATGAAGTTGCTGGATTTACACTCCAATTAAACAAAGATGTTATTATATGGTCTAAAGGAAATACTGTGATCTAGGTTAGCAACTACTTTATTTTTATTTTTATTTTTGAGATGGAGTCTCACTCTGCTGCCTAGGCTGGAGTCCAGTGGTGCCATCTCGGTTCACTGCAATCTCCACCTCCCAGGTTCAAGTGATTCTCCTGCCTCAGCCTCTTGAGTAGCTGGTACTACAGGCACATGCCACCATGTCTGGCTAATTTTTGTATTTTTAGTAGAGACGGGGTTTTACCATGTTGGCCAGGCTGGTCTTGAACTCCTGACCTCAGGTGATCTGCCAACCTTGGCCTCTCAAAATGCTGGGATTACAGGCGTGGTCTACCGCGCCTGGCCTAGGTTAGCAACTACTTTAAATTCAGTTAAAATTTGCAACTGCAAGGTAATAGTCTCTAATCTGTTTGAGTGTTAGTTCCTGCTTCATAGTCACATCAGGTACATTATATTATAATCAGAGTTAATTCTGTATCCTATTATCTATGTATGAGTTGCTAGGAATTCAACCTCATTTCTCACTGAGAAAAATGAAATGAAATTTAGTGTATAGAATCCAGCTCAATATAAGGAAGAACTTTCTAACAATTTCAGCTTCTCAGAAATGGAATGTACTGATTTGCTCATTAGCTTTGCTTTTTTATGTATACTTACCATATATATATATATATATATATAAAACTTGTAGTCAAGTAATACCTTCAGTGTATCCTATGAACCAATGTGAAAAAAATTACCTTCTAATATTTATTTAAGTTGTTGACTTAAATGTAATCAAATGAAGGATTTTAAAGTTATTCTTAGATGTTAATTTATTTCAAGTCAGTATTTACTTCATTGAGAATATAGTTAATATTGATTCTCTCACCAATGTAATTCCACAATTATTCCAATTTTATGTTCCTGCTTGAACTAGAATCCTTTTGATGTTTTTATTCTAATTATTAAGTCTTTACAGAACAGGTGAAGGAGGGAATCTTCTATCAATTTCTTGTAGCCACCTCTTCAAGTTGACTTCTCCAGAATGTAGTCATCTAACAGTGTATGTACCTCATAATATTATTGTCTAATGAAAACACCATTATCTTAGTGGTATATTTTCAGGGTATTTGTCAAATGATTTCCTGAAGCCAAGATACTCAAGATACTCTATGGCAATAAAATCACTATTATTAACCACTTTCTGAAGAACTAAATGAGGTTTATTTGGCATGAACAAACCATTTTGATCTTTTAGTTACTCTTTGATAAATTTCCATGGTAGTTTTAGCCTTTAGGCTAATTATTTCTGAGAAGGAGAGAGGTCAGTGAGTGGGAGCATTTGATGCTTCCAAGGAAAGAAAGTTAAAAAAAAAAGAAAAATAAAAGACCTCTTCCTTTTTGACATGGTAACTGTGCAGAACTTCAGAAGACCGGGAAGGGTCTTCCTGAAAGGGTCAGGAAGCAATCGATGCGTGCATACCATTATAAAATCTGATGCTCATTTTCACATTCATTTATTAACACTGCATGCATTAAATCATTAGGTAGAAGGAGATTGAGTAGGACTATGTGTATGAGGGAGGATGGTGAAAATGAGGTCCAAATGACCATGTTAGAAGGAAAGAAAAGTGGGCTTTTAGAGGTTACAGTGAGTGATCAGAGTCACCGTCCCTGATTTTAGCATTTCTAATTTCTAATAAGTCACATTTCTTTCTTTCTTTTGGCATATTTTTTAGTAGCAAATCTTTCACCATTGCGAAAATTATGGTGAAGAATGCAAATAATGTAGCAGAGTGGATGAGGATGGGTATCCTTATCAAACTATAAGGCCACTTGAAGTTTTAAACTAACCTCATGTAATGTTCTAGTTTTGGAAGATGTCACTAGGTCTCTAATGAAATAAGTTTGCCAGGCTTCTAACAAGATTTTTCTCTTTCCCAAAGCAACACTGAATAATCAATGAAGCCTTTCCTTGATTTCCTTTCTTGTTTTTTTTTCTTTTTTTCAGTTCTTCTTTATTTTTTTAGTCAATGAGCTCAGCCCTAAATGAAAGCTGGAGTTGTATGAACTGAATTGGCTGGAAATAGTAGCTGAAAGGCGTGCAAATCAAAGCTGGCAAGTTCAGCTCTTCCGTTCTTGAAGGAGTAGCTAACTTCAATCCAAATGGCTTCCTGGGCAATTGTTCGATTATTCTAGGGTTTTGTTCCTTGTATGGAACCAGACATTAATAACCTATTTTTTGCCAGCTAAACCAAGAAAATACACATCTCATCTTTACCTTGCTGTGCCTTAGTACCCATGTGTACACTTCCTAGCAGTGTGGGAACTGTGTGGGATGGGATTTTACATCATTTGTGGAGTGGAGGTGGGAGTGGAGGGGATAGGCTTCAGGCTCTTTGATATTTCCTGCTCCACTCTAGCCTAGCACACGACCTAAATTACAGACAGCGGAGAAACTAGGAGCTCTGGAAATCAAGTAGCCTCATCCTCATTCACTTTGGTACCTATGGTAAGGGCCAGGACTTCTAATATTTTTGTGGGAGATACATATGTCTCCATACACACACATACAAACCTACATTTTCTGGAGTAGAAATTATTTGCAATTTTGCTTTTGGAAATTATTTGCCTCCAATTAATTTATTTTTAGATCATCACTAAGTATATTGAAAAATCCTTGCAAAGAGAGAAAATCTAATCTAAAGATGACTTTTAAATATAGAAAACTTTCTGATTGTTAAATGTCATACTTTATTAATGTAATGTTTTGTTATGTAGCCATTTTTAATCACATTATTAATTCAACTGTTGGTATTTTCTTGTTTTAGTTACATCATTTTTTTCTTTATATCTCAAATATTTTTAATGGCCTCCAAAAAGCCTAAGGTGCTGGCTGCTCTGACTATCATGGCTGATGGACATGATGAGGGAGCAAGTTTCTGACTCTCTGTTCTGCTTCTCTGCTACTGCTTGTACACCTACCTCCTCATTTTCTAGTTCAGAATAATAAATTATCAGTCATCTATTTAAAAATAATAAATTAAAGTCATCTATTTGTATAAGATTATGCTACAATATTAAAAACTCTCTGGATATATTTTATATACACATTAGCTAAGAAACAGGACCTTACTGTCATGGTATGAAGTTCATTCTGTTGAGGTTTTACATAGCTCATACCTTTGTAAGAATACATAGCTTCTCTAAAAACAAAAGTGACAGCTCTCTTCTACCACACAGTTAATGTTATGACAGGCAGAAAATTAAATACAGACTTTCTGAATGTTGTAATCACTGATATTTTCTATTCACATGAGCTTCTAGAATGTTTAAAGCCAAATGTAGAGTAAGTCATTATAAATAGATTTGAGTAAGTACACACAGGTTTTATATTTTGACCTTACTGTTTAATTTTGTGATTGAGAGCACAGGTGTAGTTTGGTGTTAAGCAGGCCTGAGTTCAAACCCTGTTTCTAACACTTTGTAATCTTAGGCAAGTTACTTAAATTCTCTAACTCACATTTTCCTCACCTGTAAAATTGAAATAATATCGATTACTTTCTAAAGTTATTGTGAAAATAAAATATATGAAGCTCTTAGCACAGGCAAAGTCTTTCATACATATTGGCTATTAAATGTTCCTATTCTTATTTCCCTTGGTCTTTATTTATTTTTTTTTTACTTTTAAATTGTTCTAGAGTGCATATATATCTTTAAAAGTGTCTTAAACACTTATTTGAAGAAGTTGGGCTATAAATAGATCAAATAAGTCAACAAGCAAATAATTACCAAATATTGAAATTTTTTATTCTTAAAGAAATTGTGGTTTAGAAGAATTTCTCAAACTTTCATGTGCAGAAATTAGAGTTCAGCTGGGGATCTTAATCTCGTCAAAATGGAAATTCTCATTCAAAAGTGCTGGAGTAAGGCTTGAGAGTCTGCATTTCTAACAAGCACCTGGGTGAGGTCCAAGTTACTGGCCCTGAGAGTAGCCTTGCACAGCAACGGGTTCTGAAGAGAGGTGTAGATATCATCCTTAGAGCTTTATGAAAGCACTCAGTAGCTGGTTTTGTTCCTTGAACTCCTTGAATCATAAATGAAAGCAGTGAGATGGTCTCTTATTTCTTACTCTTTTATGAGTAAAAGCTTTATCGCTTTAACCAAAATCTGAAAGAATCACATAGGATTCTATTTCTAAGTTTTTTTTGAGTGATACCAGCCCCCTTAGTTGGCACTTGGTCCCTTGACACTGGACAGTCTTTTCCCTTATATTCTATGAGCTCTTGAAGACTTTCATTAGGTCACGTGGCATATTTATTAGGCTGTTCTAACATAACTTGGCTGAATCACACAGGCTATCCAGTAGTCAAGAAATAGTCTCTAAACCAATGTTATCTTAAATGAATGATTATTTCTGAGACAGCTATATGATCTTTTAACTTCACAATTTTATTAAAACTCCTCTCATTAAGGTTATTAGTGACTTTTTATTGCTAATTCCTATGGAGCACCTCCCTGAAGAATTTGGCCTTGGTCTTCATTCTTTTTTTTTTTGAAAATTTCCTTTTTTCTTTTGTTTTTTGAGACAAAGTCTTGCTCTGTTGCCCAGGCTGGAGTACAGTGGCACGATCTTGGCTCACTGCAGCCTATGCCTCCCGGGTTTAACTGATTCTTGGGCCTCAGCCCTCCAAGTAGTTGGCATTACAGGCGCATGCCACCACACTCAGGTTTTTTTTTTCGTATTTTTAGTAGAGACAGGGTTTTGCCATGTTGGCCAGGCTGGTCTTGAGCTCCTGGCCTCAAGTGATCCACCTGCCTCGGCCTCCCAAGTTGCTGGGATTATAGGCATGAGCCACCACTCACAGCCCCAGTTTGCATGGTTTCTGTTTGCTCTCTTTGCTTGTGTCTTATTACTCTTCTGGCTAAGTCCCCTAATTCACTTATATAAGAACTAGAATTCTCTCTTCTTGCTTAATTCTTCAGTCCTTACTCTATGTCTTCTTATTCTGTGGTCTCTTTGGGCAATACCAAATCCTCCTACTTACTCAAATATATTTTGACAATGCTTTAATTTCTATCTCCAGACTAGAGCTCTCTTCCAGATCCATATCTACCAACTATTTCAACCCAGATGTCCTACTGGCACCTTAAATTAAATGTATCCAAACATAACTTTACTACCTTTCCTTAACTTTACTTACTTATTTAAGCCATAATTATTAGTATTAAAAGTAGAGAGAGTAAAAGAACATAAGTAATTAGATTTTCTAAGAATTAAATCGCATTTAACATATGTCAGATGCTTACACTATTTTCCGTAGTATAGCTCATAGCATACATTACTTAGGGAACTGTTTATGAACCCATGTTCTATATGTTGACAATTTATCTCTGGATTGAGGATCAGAAATCTGGGAGATATCCTAGATTTCTCCTTTCATCAAATATTCAATTAATTTGATAAGTCCAATAAATTTATCTCCTAATAAATTTATTTTCTTCTCAGCAACTTTTTTCAAAGTCACAGTTTAAGTTTGTAATATTTGACCTGTGCTGTGTCTAGTGGCCCTCTGTAAGCCTCTCTGGCTTTAGCCTCATCAGCCTCCACTCACTCTGCTTATTGCCTGCTGAGTGTTTTTTCAGAAATTCACATCTAATAGTGGCTTTTCTTTGTTCAAAATTCTTCATGGATCCATATTTCTTAAAATATAGCGTCACTGAATTTTTTACATAACCCTTGTATATGACAAGTGAGAAACATAAGCTTAGTATTTTCTATCTCTATAGTTTATTTCTTATTTCACGTTTTTCTCGTGGATGCTCCAGCAATATTTAACTAATTGTTGACTTCTGAAATAGATCACACTTACTCAAATCTACATCTTTTCCTGAAGGTCCTTCCTCTTCTAACTTAATCTGCTATATTAGACTAAACTCAAAATTGTGCTCCTCTGGAAGCTTTTCTTAAATTCTATGAACATACTTAAGTAATTATTAAATTCCAATTTAAAAGAAAATTTTAATACAGCAGTTTTCTAATTTTAGTGCATCTTAATTCATCAGGAAATAATATTGAGTTTGATCAAATATTTTTCCTCTAACTGATTAGATGACCATGCGATTTTTCTCCATTATTTCAGTATTGTATTAAAGTGGTAAAATACATGGACATTCAATTGTTAAATCAACCTTGCATCCTAGAGTAAACATCACTAGTTATGATTTATTAGCTTTAGTTTTGTATTTGTTGGACTTGGTTTAATAATATTTTTAAAAGATTTTAATGTTTATCTTTATTAGGATATTGGTATACAATTTCTTGTAATATGTTTTCAGGTCTTGGTATCAGGTCAGGTTCATTCATACCGAGTTTTCTCTACTCATGTGAATTTCTCTGTTTTTAAACTTCAGATTATGATTCTGGATTGGTCTGTTTCTTTATTTCATTATTATTATTATTATTGTTTGGAGTCCCACTTTGTCACCCAGGCTGGAGTGCAATGGTGTGATCTCAGGTCACTGCAATCTCTGCCTCCCAGGTTCGAGCAATTCTCCTGCCTCAGCCTCCCGAGTAGCTGGGATTACAGGTGTGTGCCACCATGCCCGGCTAAGTGTTTGTAATTTTAGTAGAGATGGGGTGTCACCATGTTGGCTAGGTTGGTTTCAAGCTCCGACCTCAAGTGATCCACCTGCTTTGGCCTCCCAAAGTGCTGGGATTACAGGTGTGCGCCACCCTGCCCAGCCAAGTTAATCCTTGTATTTTGAAAGTTTGTTGTTTGCAAATCCATTTGGTATTGTCATGTTTTTCAGATCAATGTAAACCTCTCTAATTATAAAATAACCCTCTTTATTTTGTTAATTCTATTTTGAAGTCTAAATTGACTAATACTGTTAGAGCCACACTATCTTTCTCATGACTATTTCTGTGAAATAACTTCTCCCATCCTTTCAGATTCAACCTTTTAGAAAATATATATATTTAAAATAGATCGCTTCTAGATAGTATACAATTAGTTCTTGGTTGTTTATCCAATTTGACAATCTGGCTTTCTGATTAGCAGTCATTTTTTAAAAAATAAATTTGTGTTTAACATTTTAGTTTAGATCATGCAACATGCTGTTGCATCTATCTGTCTGTCTATCTATCTATCTATCTATCTATCTATCTATCTATCTATCATCTATCTAGATATATATTTTTTGGCTGGGCATGGTGGCTCATGCTTGTAATCCAAGCACTTTGGGAGGCTTAGCCAGAAGGATCACTTGAACCCAGGAATTTGAGACCAGCTTCAGCAGCATAGTGGTACCTTATCTATATGAAAAATAGAAAAATTAGCCAAGTGTGGTGACATGTGCCTGTAGTCCCAGCTACTTGAGAGGCTGAGGTAGGAGGATTGTTTGAACCTGGGAGGTGAAGGCTGCAGTGAGCCATGATCATGTCACTGTACTCTATCCTGGGTGGCAGAGTGAGACCTTGTCTCAAAAAAATTTTTTTTCTTGCTTGGGATAACATTGTTTGACTATACTACAATTTATTCATCAGTTTACCTGTTGATAGACATTTTGGTTATTACCATTTTTGGATATTACAAATAAAGCAAGCTGCTATAAACATTTGTGTATGCCTTAGTGCAGACCTAAATTTTCGTTTTTCTTGGGAAAAGTGGCTGGGTTGTATGATAGGTGTATTTTAATATTCTAAAGGAAAGTCTAAAATGTGTTCAGTAGTGGTTGCATTGATTTTATAGTCCTACCAGTAAAGTATGAGAGTTAAAGTTCTGCATTTTTGCCAACACTTGGTTTGGTCAGTCTGTAAATTTTGGTTAGTTGAGTGGGCTACATAATGGTATCATATTGAAGAGTTTTCCTAATAGTGCTGGGCATCTTTTCATGTGCTCATTTGCCATCTGTGTATCTTCTTTGATAAAGTGTCCAGTTTTTTTGCCCATAATGTTTATTAAGTGTTC
Organism: Symphalangus syndactylus; assembly: GCF_028878055.3. Taxonomy (NCBI): domain Eukaryota; kingdom Metazoa; phylum Chordata; class Mammalia; order Primates; family Hylobatidae; genus Symphalangus; species Symphalangus syndactylus. The sequence goes on along the minus strand of NC_072428.2, from coordinate 127,259,781 downwards.
TTATGACTATTGAGTTGTAAATATTCTTTATGTGTTATAGATAAAATTCATTTGACAGATACATATTTTGTAAACATTTAGTTTATAATTTATATATGTGTACTCACCTTGAATCCTGTAACATTACTAAACTCACTTATCAAGTCTGGTAGTTTCTTTGAGTGATTCCATTGAATTGTAAATAGAATACTATTTCATTAAGGCTCTGATATTTCTAAGTATCAGATTGAGAAAACTGGTACAGCTTTTCAGACACAGTCAAACTTTACTGAGTAAATATTTTTTGTGATTTTTTTTTCTGTTAAAAGCAATAGTTGTGAAGCAAGTTCACTGTGCACTGGTATACATCCTAGGAGAGGACTCTAAAGACTTCACCAATACCATGCACCAGTATCAGTCAACTTGTATGAGTCTGGTAAAACAAAACACTCACACAAGTGAAGCAAAGCAACTATATTACTCACAGATAGGCAGCAAGGGACAATAGAAGCCTGGAATCAATGGCAAGCCAGGTCCCTAACCTCATGAAAACTGCCCAAGGCAGATGAAGTCTTGTGTACATGTGCCCTATATCACACTGCAGCTGAGGGGCCCTCAAAACCCATTTCACCCTGGTTTTATATCCAGGGGTAACCAGAATTTCCAAGCTAAAGCATTGCAGGACATCCTCTTCTAAGAGGGATGAGAAAAGAGCCTGGACTGTTATAATAGTTTCTCTTTATCTCAGGATGCTGCATTCCCAGCATATTCTGCAGTTGCCCTTGAACTACATTAGAGAAAGGAGGAAGAGCTGGGTCTCTAGGGTCGTTCAGGGACTTGTCTTGCAATAATCAATTCCTTTTCTGGCACAAATTTAATAGTCTGTAACAGATGAATTAACAAATTTAGATCCGTCTTCAAAATTCTCACTTCCCAGATGGACACTTTCATTAGGTGTTTGACCTTTGTAGGAGAGGTTTTTCTTTGAGTTGGGGCTTGATGCTGACCTGTGACATTTCTGCCTCACAAACATAACCAAATCAGCCATACAATAGTTATTTGTTACTTCCTCCCAAATACATAGTAATGTGGGACACTCTTCATTTGCTTAGTTGTATGGCAGTGAATTTGAAAATCTGCATGCTGTTTTGTTAATTATGTTTTTAATTGAGTCACTTCATCTGAACAAATAAAGCCACCAGTTATTAGAAATGCCATCTGAAGTCAGTAGCTAATAAAGCTATATCGAGTTGTTTCAGAAGTATATGAAAATGTAGTAGAATCATGACAGAAATACCTTTTAATTTGAAGCTGAGATCTATACATTTTTAAATGTGGTTTCTTACTGAGTTAGGTTGAATTATTATGGATTTGTGTTTTTAGTCAACATGGGGCATTTATTTGCAACTTGCCAATACTAGAGAGTCTTGCCTTCAGAACCTAATTCAGGTTGCCAATACAATTTTTTCTAAAAAAAAGATTTACTGCCAAAAGTTGAGAAGTGTCCTTTTAATTTCCCACAAGAGATTTTGGCAAGAATATTATCATAAACACTTTGCTTTTAGTTACAGCATTTTTATATCTCGCACAAAGACGCGGTATATAATCTTATTGTCTGATTCCTCTTAATGAGCCTGTAATCTTGTAGAGTTTCTAATATCACATATAATTCCCATCTGTATCTCCCTCATAACTTGGGATATTATCTTTCATATAGTAGGTGGTCTACGAAATAGTTGCTGATACTAATGATAATTCTGGGGCTTCAGCTCATCTATACCATACTTTCTTCTTTTATTACTAAAACTGACCTATATACTTCACACTGGTCTCTTGATTTCTCACCTGAAACTTTGGATTATTCTATTTCTTCCATTGGAAATGCTTTCCATTCTAGATTTACTTATCAAAGTCTAAACCATCTTAAAAGGCTGCATTATCACCCTCTGTGTGATGCTGCCTCTGACGTTTTTTGGGGGAGATATACACTTCTTCACCTCCCCTCTCTTCCTCAAAGAACCACAAGGGCTACCATTGATGGAGAACCGAATACATGTCTCACAGGATGCCAGGCATTTTATATGTTATCTCACTGTACTCTTCAAACAAATTATAAGTGTGCATATGAAAACTCTGTGTTTCCATAGATGAGGATACTGACAGTAAAAGAAATCGACTACTTTGCCTACATATAAGAAGTGATGAAGCCAGTGTGAAAAATTCTGACTTCAAAACCTTTTCTCTTTCCACCATATTAAAATAGGCCTCTAAGGCCTTATGATTTTCTGTCATAAATTCTTCATGATTATAATCGTACTTGTTAGGCTGTGTGTTTGATCTTTGATGACAAGATGAAATCATTTCAGACTTTATAAAGTATAGAATAGTTAACTATAAAATTTCTACTTTTAAATATAATTTCACAAATATTTTTGAGTACCTAATGTGAGCAAGGCATCTTTCATACTAATAATAGATTTCATATTTACATCACCATCTGTGAGGCATTTTTCCTATTCTATCTTTTAAAAAAATACTGTTCTGATGAGAACACATGGACACAGGGAGGGGAACATCACACACCAGGGCCTGTCAGGGGGTGGGGGCCTAGGGGAGGGACAACAGTAAGAGAAATACCTAATGTAGGTGACGGGTTGATGGGTGCAGCAAAGCATCATGGCACATGTGTACCTATGTAAAAAAAACCTCATGTTCTGCACATGTACCCCAGAACTTAAAGTATATAAAAAAAAATTGTTCTGTGTCACTATTGTATCTCCTAACTAGATAGACCTTGGTATTGGGTAGACCAGTGGCCTTTAAATGTATTTTCTTTTTTTGGCAAATGGACTTTAAAAGGAAGTCAGTGAGTAGTGAAGGAGGAGCTGCTCTAGGCACAGCTGGGGTAAGGAGGGGGTGCTATTGGGTGTGGCAGGGAGGTCAGGGCACCTTCTCAGGCCCCTCTTAATGCCTTGCTGCAGCCCTTAGTGCTTCCTTGTGGAAACACCAGTGCTTTGTTGATAAAAATAATGAAATGAAAATAAGAAAATAGAGGCTATTTGTGTGTGTGTGTGTGTGTGTGTGTGCTTCTGAAATTTTGAGGCCTTAGTGCTTATTCTGGACTCCTAATTATAGTACTTTTGTAATAAACAAATAAGCAAAAGTGAGCTGAAGTACCTAAAACACCCACAAAACTGATAAAAATAAAGACAAACCAGGACAATAACCACAGAACTATGCAAAGGATATCTTGATGAACTCTTGAATATGGCGGCTGACCCCTTGGTGGTAACTTAGGGTTTTAGTCATGTTCATACAACTCACAGCCCTTAACCCTCTCCGTGGTCTTTCCTTGTCTCTTCTCCAGACTACTTAATGACTCTGTCTCTCTTCCTCTCGCCCTCACAGCTCCCAGGATTAACTCATTTCCACTGTCTTCTTTTGAGGTCCATCCACTGTTCCTTGTTACTGTGTGCTCAGGACTCTACACATTTGTCACTGAATATTTTATAAATGCCACCTCCACACATTTGCTTACGTGGTCCTTCTACTTGAGTTTTCATGAAATCCGATGGTTTCATAAGTATTTGGTAGTTCCTCCTGCATTCATTCTCCTTCCTGCTGCCTTGTCCCTTCGACTTCTGCCATGTTGGTAAATTTCCTGCAGCTTCCCCAGTCATGCTGAACTGTGAGTGAGTTAAACCGTTTTCCTTTATAAATTACCCAGTCTCAGGCAGTTCTTTATAGCAGTGTGAAAACAGGCTAATACAACATCCAACATTAATTCATGCTAAGGAAAAAGTAAAGCCCAGTAAGGGAACAGAGATGTGTAGGTGGGTGTTATTTTAGATACCATAGTCAGTTATTATATTGGCTACCAAGGCCATTTTTCTTCTTTATTTTATTCATTTATTTAACAAATATACAAATGAAATCTCTGTCAACACTGTTCTAAACCTTACAAATGAATAACAGAGAGATAATGTTCTCTCCCTTAAAGGATGTATTGATTACTGAAGGAAGATGAATACGAGTGTTTGTGTATACACACACACACTATTATATATACACATACACAAACACAATCACAATCACACATGCACGCACAGAAAATTACATTATTATCCAAAGGCTTTTGATAGAACTTCATCAGTAGACAGTATTCTAAATGTCAGTTATTCTAATAGGATCTCAAGCGTCCATGACTTGTGTTACTGGTAGTTTTCTCAGATGAGGATTTATTTATTGGCTAGTGTATGTGAACCAGTCAAACAGCTGGTAAGGAACCATAGTGGACTTTCAGTATCTACCTTTCAGGACAGCTTTGTTATTCTCTACTTCCTTTATGTATTATAATGTGGGACTTTATTTTATTTTATTTCTAGTTTGGTTTTTTTATAGAGAAATAACTCCTTAAAAGAAAGTCAATTGCTAGCATTGGTAATCAAAGAAAAGAAATTGAAGAGATTTAAAGACATGATAGTTACTAAATAGAATGGTCTAGATGGCTCATGTCATTTCCTTTTCAGTTTTATATGCCACATTTTATAGAATCAATAATATGCCATGTGCACATTCAGGGTTGTGAATGAGGAGGGTCTGTGGAATGGATGTGGCACAATGTGCTCCAGAGATAGAGATACTGTTATCTTGCCAAAGGCTTTGTTGAGGGCGAAAGCCTTGAGCTAAACCTTGGACAGTGATAAGGATTTGCCAGGAAAGGGGATTGGGAAAAAATTTCTAATCACACAGGATAGATCAAAATGTTTCTGGGTTTAAATAATTATAAGTACTTCTTTCTGGCTAATGATACATAGATCGGGTGCAGGAGTGGAAAAGACAGACTGAAAGGTGCCTCCAAGAAGGAAAGCTTTTAGACAGTCTAGACATCTTGGTCTCAGCAGATTGTGGTTTAGAAGGAAATAAGAAAGACAACAGGAAGATGAATTAGGAAGATAGTACAATAATCTGGTAAAAAGAAGAATTGGATTGCTATTTTTACCCAAGGAACATTCAGTGTTTGGCATGCTGGTATAGGGAAATTATATCCACTGTGTCCATTTATTGACTTTGTATAATTAAAGATGAAGGGGCAAGAGGGCTGCAACTGAAGTTAGAAAAGCTTATTGAGAAAAGATATTATGAGTCTGCTCTGTGCCAGGAACTGTGTTGCTTGATTTTCACACGTAATCTCTAATCCCAAAACTTTGTGGGGAAGATATTATACCCACGTCTATTGCTAGGAAAAATAAGTTTCAGAGAAAGTAAATGTTTTGCTTCACATTCCCTAGCCAGAGTTGTGATTCTCACTCAGCCCTGACTTGGTCTAAAACTCTTATTTGCTCCCCTATACCATGTTGCAGCAGATAGACAATGAAAAGGATTAGGAGGAAACTAAACAAGTCTATGATTCTCAAAGTCAGTCTCCAGCTCTTTTCAATTATAATAAATTAAAGCAGTAAAGGAATAATACAAACCGCCGAGTCCTCTTTGAACTCATTTGGCTCCCTAGAATAATTGAACAAACATACCTTTACTATCACAGTTATATTATGAAGAGAAAACCCAGTGTATTTCCTTCGAATACTTGTTTTGGTTGATTTATTTTCTTTCTTACGCCTGTGTGCTTCTGTGTAATTAGAGACGAATTTGAAGTAGAAGACAGTTTTCATGAAACCTACTCATCCTTGTAAAGATTAATAGGGAGCAGAGGTGATAACGGATTTTCTACTATATTACCAAGTCAGAACACATGGGAAAAGAACACTTTGTGATATCATGTTTAAATTTAAAAAGGGTCATTATTTTTCTTGGAAAATGTAAACATTTCTCGATTTGTTTGTTTTTAATTCTGAAATTATATGACATTGGATATTAATACAGATTATGAATTGGTGCGATTTCAGGTTTGATCACATTGCCTGCTAGTGAGCCAATAAGAGTGAGAAATTGTTTGATGTTGGTCAAAGCTAGGAAGATTATGTGGATGCAGAGCCTGCAGTAGAGTGGGGATCAGGAGAAATGGATGGCTAACTACTGAATTCTAGAAGAATGTTAAAGGCTTGGAGGCCTTCTAGTCTTAGAAGAGAATAATGAGGAAGGAAAAGTGATAATTTGGAGTCCATGATGCAAAATATTTTCAGTAGAGATACCATACCTCACTTGCTCTTTCTTAGCCATCGGATGAAGCCACCCATAACCCCCTACCTAAATAGTCCTCCTTGGGTCACTCTTTATGATATCATTTTTAATTTTCTTGTCGCAAATTTACCACAATCAGAAATTACCTTGTGTATGAATCTCTTTACTCGTCTATTTTTTTCTGTGTTATTTTCTAGCTTGCGCACTAAATATAAGCATTGTGTGGTCAGGGATCTTTTCTGTGTTGTTCAACTCCTTATTTTTATTGCCTAGTATAATGTATGCCACAAAGGCTGCAACTCTTACAAAGTTTTTGAATAATTTAGTAAATGGATAAACTATTTGTAATGATCCAAATATCGTTTAATATTACCATGAGTCAATATTTGTAAAGTGCTTAAAACAGATACTTGAATATGGTGAGTACTATAAATAAATTTGTTAACTAAATGAATACTGTACTTTCTTAACTAAAATAAAATTATTTCTGGTGAATAAGAAAAGACAAGCATTTGGTTGTATGACTAAAATAATCAAGACATTTATTAATAGCTAATACCTTATAAAAGAACTTCTAGCTATAAGTGGTTTTGTTCACTTTATAGGGAACTTCAGGGAAATTAAATCTTTGGCATTAACTGAATACCTGTCTTAAAATTAATTGACAATCAAAAAAGGGAAATGCAAAATAATTGCCCTTCCCTTGTACTTCATGACATTCTATACTTCTTATGAGAGGGCAGTGAATTATAATTGGCTATTTACTTGTCACTGATGCTTTATTGGAGTGCAAGCTTCATGAGAACAAGCCAAAACATCTGTCTTTTCACTTGTCACTGTTGTGTCTTGAGAATGCCACCCAGTGGCTGGCATAGGGTAGGTGCCTCCAAAACGTTTAATGAAATAATGTGTTAATTTGGGGTGGAAAGAGGTGTCAAGATAGTTTTGGAAACTTCCTGAATCTTCACATAAAAATAGATGGAGCAGGCTGGGCGCGGTGGCTCACGCCTGTAATCCCAGCACTTTGGGAGGCAGAGGCGGGAGGATCACGAGGTCAGGAGATTGAGAACACCCTGGTCAACATGGTAAAACCCCATGTCTACTAAGAATACAAAAATTAGCTGGGCAGGGTGGCACACACCTGTAATCCCAACTACTTGGGAGGCCGAGGCAGGAGAATCGCTTGAACTCAAGAGGTGGAGGTTGCGGTGAGCAGAGGTCATGCCACTGGACTCCAGCCTAGTGACAGAGCAAGATTCCATCTCAAAAAAAAAAAAAAAAATCCGGGCGCCGTGGCTCACGCCTGTAATCCCAGCACTTTGGGGGGCCGAGACGGGCAGATCACGAGGTCAGGAGATCGAGACCATCCTGGCTAACACGGTGAAACCCCGTCTCTACTAAAAATACAAAAAATTAGCCGGGCGCGGTGGCGAGCGCCTGTAGTCCCAGCTACTCAGGGCGCTGAGGCAGAAGAATGGCATGAACCCGGGAGGCGGAGCTTGCAGTGAGCCGAGATTGTGCCACTGCATTCCAGCCTGGGCGACAGAGCGAGACTCTGTCTCAAAAAAAAAAAAAAAAAAAAAAAAAGATGAAGCAGCTTGACAGATAGCAAGACCAAAACCCATGGTCAAGATTTAAAGCAAAAATCATGATAAATTTTTCTCTCACAAACCTGAAAGCAAAAGTGAATGGGAGCAAACCACTAGTAACCACAAGACTTGCATGCTATTGGTATTTGAACAAAACAAGATAGGGAGAAGCAACAAACCATCAGACAGATCTGATGGGGGGGAACCTAAAACAGCCCACACAAGTGCACTGTAGATCATGGTGAGCCAATGTGAGAATAAAAGCTGACCCACCAGGACTCCCTTCTGGGGCAGGAACCCACTGTAAGGATGAACTGCTGTGAACAAAATCAAAATTCATCAAGAGAGCAACAATAGAAACAAAAGAGAAAGAGAAAGACTAGATAAAAGTAAGAAAAGAACAGAACCTGAAAAACTCAGAAAGATAGATACCATGTTTTCACGATTATAGGAAAGAACAGAATAACAGATTTTGTGAAATTAGAAAAGCTATGTGAACATAAATATTAACAAGAGAAATGTATTGAGGTCAAATCTCATAAAAGTAACTTAAAAGGAGAGAATGAACAGAAAAAGGGGAAGACCATTATTTATATGGCCAATTCAAGAATTTCTGAATATGCTCAAGAAACAGAACAACAAAAATCTTTGTAACCTACTGTTTCAAAATGAGTTAGAAAACAATATAAAATGTAAAAGAGCATCACAAATTATAATTAGAAAACACAGCAATGAGGTGACAGAACTAGGAAAGAAGGAGAAATACGGGACAAGAGAGACCCTCTCATACTGTTTTATATTGTTTTATACTCAGAAAAGGAAAGAGAAGCGAAACAAAAGGCAGGTGGCCCAGCGCCTAGGAACCAGACCCAAAACCAAGGAACCAGATCTGAAACCAGGCCTGGGCCTGCCTGATCTAAGCCTGGTAGTTAAAATTCCACCCCTGACCCAGCAACTGTTGTTATCTATAGATTCCAGACATTGTATGGAAGGACATTGTGAAACCTCCTGTTCTGTTCTGTTTCACTCTGACCATCGGTGCTCACAGCCCCGTCACGTACCCCCTGGCTTGCTCAGTCGATCACGACCCTCTCACGTGGACCCCCTTAGAGTCGTTAGCCCTTAAAAGAGACAGAAGTTGAGCACCTGAGGAGCTCGGATTTTAAGACACTAGGCTGCTGATGCTCCCAGCTGATTAAAGCCACTCCCTTCACTATCTCGGTGTCTGAAGGGTTTGGTCCGTGGCTCGTCCTGCTACATTTCTTGGTTCCCTGACTGGCAAGCGAGGTGAGTAATGGACGGTCCACGCAGCTCCTTAGGCGGCTTTAGCTTGCCCTGTGGAACATCCCTGCGGGGGACTCCAACCAGCCGGAGCGACGCAGATCCTGAGAGAGCTCCCGGGTAGGCATTTGCCCCAGTGGGACGCCTCGCCAGAGCAGTGTGTGGCAGGCCCCCCTGGAGGATCAAAGCAGTGGCTGAACACTGGGAAGGAACTGGCACTTGGAGTCTGGACGTCTAAAACTTGTAAGACTAGTCTTTGGAACTTGCCCACTCATTCGAGTGGAAGCGTGGCCTGATCACCCACGGCGTGCCTTTATTGGCTCTTTGGTTTTTGTTTTTGTTTTGACTTGGTTTGAATTGCTTGACAGGATTGATCTTGGGAACTTGCCTACTCCATTCGAGTGGCAGCGTGGCCTGATCACCCACGGTGTGCCTGTATCGGCGCTTTGGTTTTTGTTTTTGACTTGAGTTAGATTGCTTGATACTTTGGTTTTGGTTTTGACCTGGCTTGGATTTCTTGATACTCTGATTTTGGTTTTGATTCTGGTTTGGCGTAAACTGTAAAAGTGTGTGTGTGCCCTTTTTACCCGTTCTTTGTTTTGCAGTGTGTGTGTGGTGCGAGCGTGGTGTTTTGTCTCGAGGAGACACGGGTCAGGCACAAAATAAGCCCACCCCGCTAGGAACTATGTTGAAAAATTTCAAGAAAGGATTTAAGGGAGATTACAGTGTTACTGTGCTACCAGGAAAACTTAGAACTTTGTGTGAAATTGACTGGCCAGCATTTGAGGTGGGTTGGCCATCAGAAGGAAGCCTAGACAGGTCCCTTGTTTCAGAGGTATGGCACAAGGTAACCTGTAAGCCAAGGCACGCAGACCAGTTTCCATACATAGACAGTTACAGCTGGTTTTAGATCCCCTTCTCCCCTACAGTAGTTAAGAGAACAGCAGCATAAGCGGCTGGCAGAGGCAAGGAAAGACCAGCAGAGGAAAGAGAGAGAAAAAGAGGCAAAGAGAGAGAGGAAAAGACAGAGAGGAAGAGACAGAGAGACAAAGAAGGAGTCAAGAAAAGAGAGAGACAGAGAAAGATAGAGGCAGAAAGACAGGAAGAGACAGATGCAAAAGGAAAGTCAGAGAGAGAGACAGAAAGTCAGAGAGAAAGAGAAAGAAATATACAAGTAATTAAGAAAAAAACAATATACCTGATTCCTTTAAAAGCCAAGGCAAATTTAAAAGCTATAATTGATAATTAAAGGTATTCTCAGTAACCCTGTAACACTGTAATACCACTTTGTTGTCAGTGTAAACAAGGGCTTATCCGGAAAGCACTGAGGCCTTCCTATCAAAAATCCTTAACCCAGTAACCTGCGGATAGCCCAGATGTGCTCAACCTGTAGCGGCAGCTGCTTTGCTAACAGAAAAAAAATAAAAAATAAAAAAAGGCCATCTATACCAATTCTAAGTTAATTTAGACTAAACAAGATCTTATTAATAGCAAAGAATAATTGAAATCCCAAACTTACAAGGTTTTCAACAAAAGTAAAGTTTGCTAAAAGTTAACAGTGTAACATATATTATAGTAACTTCTAATCTTGTGGCCTTAGTCCAGTCCACAGACATAAAGTTCGCTTTAAAAAAAAAAAAAAAAAAAAAGAATGGTTATCTTCAAAAGGAAAAAAAAGAGGGGAGGCAGAATTTATGTAAAAAGAGTGTTATATGGTAAATTCTTGTCCTGAAATAAATTAACTGGTTGTTTTAAAAAAAAATGTTTGTAATAAGTCAGAAAGTTGAGACATGTCGAAGAATTGTCTGCGAAAGTCGTGAAAGAAAAAAGGTTATAAAAAAAATTTATGCCAAAAATGTTGTATAATTGAAAAGTAATAAGGCCTCCTGAGTACTATTGAAGAAACAGTTTATGTGCAAGGTGTATAAGGAAAGTAAAATATACCTTTGGTAAAAGGATTATAAGGAGGCACAAGAATGTGGATTTTTATCGACATTAAAAAGTTTAAAAAAATCATTGTTTTGAAAGTTTAAGCAAGTTTTTATTTTATTTTATTTTATTTTATTTTATTTTATTATACTTTAAGTTTTAGGGTACATGTGCACAATGTGCACGTTTGTTACATATGTATACATGTGCCATGTTGATGTGCTGCACCCATTAACTCGTCATTTAGCATTAGGTATATCTCCTAATGCTATCCCTCCCCCCTCCCCCCACCCCACAACAGTCCCTGGAGTGTGATGTTCCTCTTCCTGTGTCCACGAGTTCTCATTGTTCAATTCCCACCTATGAGTGAGAACATGAGGTGTTTGGTTTTTTGTCCTTGCGATAGTTTACTGAGAATGATGATTTCCATGGATAAGCAAGTTTTGAAACGTTAATTGTAAAGAAAATTCTGTGTGTAAACATATTAGCTAAAGTTAAAAAGGTATCATCCCGTTTTTCTGTGAACTGGACATTAAAGTAAAAACATAACAGGTTTTTCTTAAAGCACCAATCTCCTCTTTAACAAAAATTATAAAAGGTTAAAAAGAGTCTATAAAATCTTACTTATGATCAAACATGAAAAATTAGATGAATATGTCTACAAGATTTTATTAAAATTAAGTTTAACATTAATAACACTAATATAAAGGTAAAATTTAGCTTATCTAGTATAAAAATCATACAAAAAGCATTGTTAAATGTAAAATGGTGTTTGGCTTTCTTTGGTCTAAAAACTAATAAAAATAGGTGCTAAAGGAAACATTCATTTTACAAGAAGATCATAAAAGTTAAAAACTTAAAACAAACTTTGGCAATTAAGACAGCATACCAAGATGCAAATGCCTGGTTGGAATGGATCAAATATTCCATCTGCAAACAAAAGCAACTGTTAAACAAAAGCAATTGTTATGCTTGTGCACATGGCAGGCCAGAGGCCCTGATTGTCCCCCTTCCACTAAGGTGGTCCTCCAGTTGGCCAGGCACGGGCTGCATGGTAGCTCTTTTCCAGGATTCTACAGCCTGGATTAATAAGTCATGCCAAGCTCTCTCTGCTATATCCCAAAGTCTGGCACCCTGCGGGTCAGCCCCTGAGGGCCATCCAGCCTCCGTCTCCCAACACTAAGCTCACTTCGTTGTCTCTCATGACAGGGAGGAAACTTAGCATTCCTTGGAGACCTGAAGGGATGTGATGAGCTTAAGAACTTTCAAGAGCTTATCAATCAGTCAGCCATTGTTCATCCCCAAGCAGATGTGTGGTGGTATTGTGGTGGACCTTTACTGGACACTCTGCCGAATAACTGGAGTGGCACTTACACTTTAATCCAATTGGCTATCCCTTTCACCCTGGCATTTCATCAACCGGAAGGAAAAAAAATAAGACATTTTAAAGCAAGAGAAGCCCCTTATAGTTCTTTCGACTCTCATGTCCATTTAGACGCAGTTGGAGTCCCATGAGGAATACCAGATCAATTTAAAGCTTGAAATCAAATAGCTACAGGATTTAAGTCAATATTTTAGTAGGTGACAGCTAATAAAAATATAAATTAGATAAACTACATCTATTACAACCAACAGCAGCAAGCTTTTCATGAGTTAAAAGAAAAACTCAGGTCAGCCCCAGCCCTGGGGCTACCTGACCTGACAAAACTTTTTACACTCTATGTGTCCAAAAAAAAAAAAAAAATGGCAGTTGGAGTTTTAACCCAGACTGTAAGGTCCTGGCCAAGGCCAGTGGCCTATCTCTCAAAACCCTAGATGGGGTTTCCAAAGGCTGGGCCCCATGTCTAAGGGCCCTGGCAGCAACGACCCTGTTAGCACAAGAAGCAGATAAGCTAACTCTTAGGCAAAACCTAAACATAAAGTCCCCCCATGCTGTGGTGACTTTAATAAATACCAAAGGACGTCATTAGCTAATGAATGCTAGACTAATTTGATACCAAAGCTTGCTCTGTGAAAATCCCTGCATAACCATTGAGGTTTGCAAAACCCTAAATCCTGCCACCTTACTCCTGGTATCAGAGAGCCCAGTTGAACATAACTGTGTAGAGGTATTGGACTCAGTTTATTCTAGTGGGCCCAACCTCCAAGACCATACTTAAACATCAGTAGACTGGGAGCTGTACATGAATGGGAGCAGCTTCGCCAACTCCTGCACAGTGACTCTGAAGAAGACGATAAGCCCTCTCCAGTCACACCCGGAAGCTGACTGGTCCATGCATGGCTGAAGCATGAGGAAACTCATCGCGGGACTCATTTTCCTTAAAATTTGGACTTGTACAGTAAGGACTTCAACTGACCTTCCTCAGTCTGAGGACTGTTCCCAGTATATACATCAAGTCACTGAGGTAGGATAAAAGATTGCTACAGTCCTATTATTTTATAGTTATTATAAGTGTACCGGGACTCTAAAAGAAACTTGTTTGCATAATGCTATTCTATCCAAGGTATGTAGCGCAGTCTCTAAATGTTATGTTTGTGGAGGAACTGTAATAGGAGATCAATGGCCATAAGATGCCTGAGAATTAGTGCCTACGGACCCAGTTCCTGATGAATTCCCAGCCCTAAAGAATCACCCTCATGATTTCTAGGTTCTAAAAGTCTCAATTATTGGACAACATTGCATAGCTAGAAAAAGGAAAGAATTCACTCATTCTGTAGGATGACTTAATTGCCTAGGACAAAAACTGTGTAACAGTACCACAAAAACAGTTACATGGTGGAGTTCAAACCACACAGATAAAAATCCATTCAGTAAATTTCCAAAGTTGCAGACCGTTTAAGCCCACCCAGAATCCCACCGGGACTGGATGGCCCCCACTAGGCTATACTGGATATGTGGACATAGAACCTATGCTAAGCTGCCTGACCAGTGGTCAGGTAGTTGTGTTATTGGCACTATTAAACCATCTTTCTTCCTACTACCCATAAAAACAGGCGAACTCCTGGGCTTCCCTGTGTATGCTTCCTGCAAAAAAAAAGCATAGCTATAAAAAAATCGAAAAATAATGAATAGCCCCATAAGCGAATCATACAATATTATAGGCCTGGTACTTAGGCAGAAGGTGGCTCATGGGGATACCAGACCCCCATTTACATGCTCAACTGAATCATACGGTTGCAAGCTGTTTTAGAAATCATCACTAATAAAACCGGTCAAGCCTTGACTATTCTGGCCCAGCAAGAAACTCAGATAAGAAATGCTATCTATCAAAATAGATTGGCTCTCAACTACTTGCTAGCAGCTGAAAGAGAGGTCTATAGGAAATTTAACCTTACTAATTACTGTCTACACTTAGATAATCAAAGGCAAGTAGTTAAAGACATAGTTAAAAATATGACAAAACTGGCACGTGCCCGTACAAGTGTAGCATGGATTCGACCCTGAAGCCATGTTTAGAAGGTGGTTCCCAGCACTAAGAAACTTTAAAACTCTTACAATAAGAGTTATAATAGTAATAGGAACCTGCTTACTGCTCCCTTGTTTGCTACCTGTACTTCTTCAAATGATAAAAATCTTCATCGCTACCTTGGTTCACCAAAATGCTTCAGCACAAGTGTACTATATGAATCACTATCAATCTATTGCACAAGAAGACATAAGTAGCAAAAATAAGAGTGAGAACTCCAACTAATAAAAAGTGAGAGTCTTGAAGAGGGGAAATGAGGGACAAGAGAGACCCTCTCATATTGTTTGGTACTCAGAAAAGGAAAGAGAAGTGAAACAAAAGGCAGGTAGCCCAGTGCCTAGGAACCAGACCTGAAACCAAGGAACCAGATCTGAAACCAGGCCTGGGCCTGCCTGACCTAAGCCTGGTAGTTAAAATTCCACCCCTGACCTAGCAACTGTTGTTATCTATAGATTCCAGACATTGTATGGAAGGACATTGTGAAACCTCTCGTTCTGTTCTGTTTCACTCTGACCATCCCTGCTCACAGCCCCTGTCACGTACCCCGTGGCTTGCACAATCGATCATGACCCTCTCATGTGGATCCCCTTAGAGTCGTTAGCCCTTAAAAGGGACAGAAGTTGAGCACCTGAGGAGCTCGGATTTTAAGACGCTAGGCCACTGATGCTCCCAGCTGGTTAAAGCCACTCCCTTCACTATCTCGGTGTCTGAAGGGTTTTGTCCATGGCTTGTCCTGCTACAGTAACCTACTCTTTCAAAATGAGTTAGAAAGCACTAAGAAAACAATATGAAATGTAAAAGAGCATCACAAATTATAATTAGAAAACTCAGCAATGAGGTGACAAAACTAGGAAAGAATTAGAATTATAAGAAATCTATTTTAGAAATGAAGACTAAACTAGAAGGGACACAAGATTGAATAAACACAAGTAATACCTTAAGATAAATTGAAGATAAAAAAGCAATTGCTTTTAAATAAAAAATATAAAAAGGATTTGAGATAAAATGACAAATATTGAAAATAGGCAAAGCAAAGATCTCATTACTGTCTGAAAATATTTAACCAAAATGAAAAACACCTAGTTATTTTTCAGGAAAATTGTTGTATTTTAAAGAAAAAAATCCCTTGGGCATCTCAGCTAAAATAATACTATATTTATAAGGGAAAGTAAAATAGATTTTCAATAGTCACAGAAACTCTTCCACAAGGCATGTCATAGAAACCAGAACTCTTTTTCCGCAAAACCAGCCATAGAACCTAAAGATATTACTCTAACTTCCCTACACCTTTCTGTGTAAAAACTGGCCATAAAGAAATTATCTGACCTACTTTGAGTATAAATCATAAGACCTCCATTCCAGAAAGTCTTCAACTTAATTGTTAATATGCAATTAAGTCTATTAGTGCAAGTACAAGAATGATGGCAGTAGAAAAAGGGGGTGAGAAATAAGTAAATTATTCAGAAGAATGGAGTCAATTTAGTAAGGCTTCATTCTTGCACTATTTTATTTTCCCCAGATTAAAAAAATATGCCACGATCCTGATCACTTCCTTAGAATCAATGTTTTTGCCTCGGCTCTGTTTTGGCACTCAGTCTGTTGGAGAACAGGTAGGGTTAAACTTCATACAGGAAGAGCTTTTGCCCTCATTTGGCGCTAAGGACAAATAAACAATCAACTATGCAAATATCACAAGCAAGGGGAACTGTTATCTACCCATATACTAATTACTCAAGTATTTATTACAACAGCAAGGCACCAGCAGGCTAGTTGGGTATTGTTTTGGGCATACTTGAATTTTTGGATAAACTCAATCATTGCATTTTTAAAACTCCTTACTCTCTTCTTTTAAATAACCTTTATTCATTTTCTCTACCCAGAAAAATCTAAGCTCTCAAAATATAGGCTTAAGTAGAATGATGAGCAAGATAGAAGGAAGGGGAGAAGAGGTTGAGAAGAGCGATGTTCTTCGATTCAAAGCTGTTGTTGAACATGTATTGTACACAGGTGACTCATTGTACACATGGACTTGTGTGCATTTTTTAATAGAAGATTTAAGTGCTGAAATCCACCATTTACTCAATTCTTAATATTCTTAATTATTCTAAATTAACATTAGAGACAGATAGAGTGTATTTCCATTCTACTATCTCTCCAACTCCCATCCAGTACTTATCTTTCCTTCTTTCCAGTCAGCTCATATTTCAGTTATAATGACTTGTTTAGTAGACCATTCTATACTAAAAATTTTATTTGATTTGGAAATTCTGGCCTGTGTGTTTTTTTCCTTGAAATCAGTGAATAGAACTGGATTAAGAGAAATCTTTTTGAAAATAATGGTGAAAACAAGAGTTTAACAACATATAACTCGCAATGCTGAGGTTAAAACTTGCCAGTGATAGCACCTTCCCATGAATAACTCTGTGTGTGCGTGTGTGTGTATTTGTGTGTTATTGTATTATTTATGGAAGGTAGAGTCTTTCTATTTCTGCCAAGTTATCATATTTCTCCAGTGGGCTATGAGGTGCTTCTGGCCTCTCTTCCTGCTGTAGGTGTCATAGGACTATGGAAGAGCATCCCGTGGCTTGGGCAGAAAGTTATCTCAAGAGTTCTGCATTCTCCATGGGAATTTCCAAATTCTCACAGTAATCTAATTCTAAAAAACCTAAATACTTCTGATATTTGTAAGTAATTGTTGAAAATGCAGGTAAATTTTAACTTGGAAAGAAATATATTGTAATTTAAAAGTTCTGAATCAAAAAAGTCATTTGCCCTTTTAAACAATTGAAATGAAAAGTTTCTGCCAAAGTGGCAGAAAGAAGGCTTTCAGACAGCCTCTGGGGAAAGCTCAAAGACTTCCACTTTGGTTTACTTTACACCTAATAATTTTAAATGACATTTGAATACATTATGAAAAGATATAGTAGTACTGATGTGCCAGTGCCCACCTCAAAGAACTCTGAAAAGACTTGCAAACCAGTGACTCTAGATTGGCTTCTTTTATCATTCACATCCAATTAAAAGCACAGGAAAAGCCTCAGAATGAGTAGAAACTTTTCTGCGTGACCATTCATGAGGTATTAGGTTGGTGCAAAAGTAACTGTGATTTTTACTTTAAGGGCGAAAACCATGATTACTTTTGCACCAATCTGATAAATAAGAATTTAGCCTCAGGAGGAAGAACAAATCACCTTATCTTGTAGAAAGTGCTGGAGATGGTGAGTAACTAATCTAGGCTTGTGATTCAGGGAAAAAACTAAAGATTCAAAATATTAATTTTACTTGATAAGTGAAGTATGCTTCATCCATACATTGGAATCCAAAGTCATCAATTTTAAAAAACAACACTAATTTACATTCCCACCAACAGTGTAAAAGCGTTCTTATTTCTCCATAGTCTTGCTAGCATCTATTGTTTCTTGACTTTTTAATAATTGCCATTTTGACTGGCGTGAGATGGTTTCTCATTGTGGTTTTGACTTGCATTTCTCTAATGATCAGTGATGTTGAACTTTTTTTCATCTTTGTTGGCTGCATAAATGTCTTCTTTAGAAAAGTGTCTGTTCATATCCTTTGCCCACTTTTTGATTTTTTTTTAAATAAATTTGTTTAAGTTCCTTGTAAATTCTGGAAATTAGTTCAACCATTGTTGAACTAAGACAGTATGGTGATTCCTCAAGGATCTAGAACCAGAAATACCATTTGATCCAGCCATCCCATTACTGAGTATATATCCAAAGGAATATAAACTATTTTACTATAAAGACACATGCACAGTATGTTTATTGCAGCACTATTTACTATAGCAAAGTCATTGAACCAACCCAAATGCCCATCAGCGATAGACTGTATAAAGAAAATTTGGTATGTATATACCATGGAATACTAGGTAACCATAACAAGGAATGAGATCATGTCCTTTGCAGGGACATGGGTGAAGCTGGAAGCCATCGTCCACAGCAAAGTAACACAAGAACAGGAAACCAAACACCGCATGTTTTCACTCATAACCGGGAGCTGAACATTGAGAAGACATGGACACAGGGAGGGGAACATCACACACCAGGACCTGTTGAGGGGTGCAGGGTGAGGGGAGGGAACTTAGAGGACCAGTCAATAGGGGCAGCAAACCACATTGGCACATGTATGCCTATGTAACAAACCTGCACATTCTGCACATGTATCCTGTAACTTAAAGTAAAATTAAAAATAAATAAATAAAAAAAATAACACTAATAAGAGACAGCATACCCAATGCCACAGAAAAGGAGAAAAATTCACTGGCAAGGATATCATCTCATAGATATTTTTGAATGAGGAAAATAAATTAGAGAACAGAATAATCTCAATCCCTTATATACATGAAACGTTTTATTGTTCACACTAAAGAGAATGTTAAAACACCTAAACTAATCTATTACTACCTCTGGAAAAAAAATTATCAGCCTATGATCATAGGTCATTACAACCATTTTTACATGAAGTATAACACACCACTAACACAGCAGATGGAGCTCAATAACTGCCAGGCAAGTTGCTGCAGCCATGATATGGTGTAGCCATTGGGAAGTGGGTCGTCCTGGAGCTTGGACTGAGACTTTCTCAAGGGTGTTTTGGCCAAGTGACCATATTGACACTAGGCTGTCACAGGTGGCTTCTAGTTCTAGGAGAGTCTTTCTAATGATATCTTGGGATTTTTGATTCACATCAAATGTGAGCATTTCCTATTATGAGTGAGTGTAAAGACTTCATATCCTAAGATTAGAGGATTTTTAGCACATGTGAGTTTATCATTGTGTTTGATATGTATCACAGGTGTGCTAGCTCTACTTCTGGGATTCACTGTTTGTTACATCAATAAATAATGGAATAATGATAAGATGATAGTGATGATTATGACAATGATTTTAAAAAGGTCAGAGATGTCGGTTGTTGTGTATGCATCTAAATAGAAACAGTAAACATATACTTGTATAGGTAATTCATTCATCATGTCTACTCAGATTGGTCTTGTGTACAGCAATACCATTAGCTGTGGTTGTTTCTAATATTGTCAGGAATTTTGAAGATGGCTGTAGTTGTCGATATTACCAAGTGATGCTATCAGCAAGACAGTAGGACTATGTTCAAATGCATGCCTTCAAAGTTCTTTTGCTTCCACAATTTCTGAGTCATACTTAGCAAATGGTCGTGAAGTCTTAAGTGAAGAACTGTTGCGTTTTGTCAGTGAATACGTGATTGATTGCAGAAGAGCACTTATTTCAATGGCTGTTGGTGAGAATAGATAAAATTCTACCCAAGATAATTGATATGACTCTTCCTGAAATCTAACATTCCAGAAATGGAAAGTGGAGCCTTTTCATCAAGGGGTTCAATGAGTCTTCCTCTCTGACTTAGGTTAATGCCACCTTCCTCTCTTTCTCTGTTTATTCCTAGAATGCAGGCTCAACAGTACCAGCAGCAGCGTCGAAAATTTGCAGCTGCCTTCTTGGCATTCATTTTCATACTGGCAGCTGTGGATATTGCTGAAGCAGGGAAGAAAGAGAAACCAGGTAAGCAGTAGGGTTCTGAAGGCAAGATACTTCATTGATTAATGTCCATCTAGCCTAATTACCTGCTTTTCCTTCCTGTCTTCTACTCTGCCTCTCTCCCTTCCTATTCCTCTATTCCTTCAATCTTCCCTTTTTAAAAATAATTACTTAGAGGAACCTAAGAAATATCCTGTCTTATTTTTCTCCCATTATAAGTCCTGGATTGCATGGCAATGATGATCATTAAAATAATGATCAAATTAGCAGCTACTATGTATAGAACACTGGCCAGTAATCAGGTGCTTTATTATTTATCTCTCTACCTCAAAAAAATGCACTGCAACTTGTTTTTCTCCTTAATATCAGATTTACAGAGGAGGAAACTGAGGCACAGAGAAGATAAAGCACCTTCTCTATGCCACTCCCAAAGTCATAAGTAGGCTGTAGAACTGACAGTCTGTTTAAATCTGTGATCCACCATTATTTGTATGTCATTCCTTCTACAAGACAGAGAAAGGAACAACAACTTGCTTTGAAATGGCTCATTTGACAACTGTTATTTCTTTTTTTTTTTTTTTTTTTTTTGAGTTGGAGTCTCGCTCTGTCACCAGGCTGGAGTGCAGTGGTGCGACCTCAACTCACTGTATCCTCTGTCTCCCGGTTCAAGCGATTCTCCTGCCTCAGCTTCCCGAGTAGCTGGGGCTATAGGCACGCACCACCATGCCCAGCTAATTTTTGTATTTTTAGTAGAGTTGGGGTTTCACCATATTAGCCAGGATGGTCTCGATCTTTTGACCTTGTGATCTGCCTGCTTTGACCTCCCAAAGTGCTGGGATTACAGGTGTGAGCCACTTTGCCCGGCTGACAACTGTTATTTCTAATAGAATATTTTCTCCATTTTTAGGAGAACTATTTTTGACCATCTCTTCTTTTATAGAAATGTTTGCTTCTAAAAGGAGATGCCACTAAATCACTTAGCACAGTCTCTGGCACATAGTAAGAGGGAGTTAAATTAATATTAGTTTTAGCTCTTAGTTTTCTTTCTCTCTTCTCCTGATCATTCACTGGTTCAATAATTTGGGTAATATTCATCATGTTTCTATTATTCACTAGACAATAAAGATACAGACAAAAAAACACAGATCCTGCAATTAAGGTGCTCAGGAATGAACTTGGTTATATCTGGAAGGTAAGGAGTTTTCTGTATGTTGATTAGGGTTTCTTCCTTTCATTCAGAAAAAAAAGTGAAGAAGTCTGACTGTGGAGAATGGCAGTGGAGTGTGTGTGTGCCCACCAGTGGAGACTGTGGGCTGGGCACGCGGGAGGGCACTCGGACTGGAGCTGAGTGCAAGCAAACCATGAAGACCCAGAGATGTAAGATCCCCTGCAACTGGAAGAAGCAATTTGGAGGTAAGCCTCATGCTACTGAGTTAATCTCCTACTCTGAGATAATTCTCAAATTTTTCCACCAAATGTCTTTTTAAGGATGAGTACTTTTTATTTTAAATAACTTTATCTTATCAGACACAAAGTGACCAGACATCTTTCCCAGCCCCAGTGTTTCTCAACTTTGACACTGGTCCCATTTCAGGCCAGGCAATTCTTTGTTGTGGAGGCTGTCTTGTGCATTTTAGGGTATTCAGCAGCATCCCTGGCTTCTACTCACTAGTTTCCGGTAGCATTCCTCACCCACTCCAGATGTGAAAATTAAAAATGTCTCCAAATATCTATGGCCAAATGTCCCGTGGTGGTCAAAATCATCCCTGGTTGGGAACCACTGCTTTTCCAAAGGGACATAAAATATATCCTTGATTCCTCTTAATAATGTTAATTGATCTGTCTTCTCTCTCCTTTCTTCTATTTCTAAGTTCCTTTGATTTTTCCTTTCCCCTTTTCTTATTTATTCTCCTCCTTCTCCATGTTTCTCCCTGTCACTTTCAGACCTTCTCTCTCATTTGATCCCGCCCCTCCCTCCACACAGGTTCACAGATTCACTTATTGAGTTTAGCCGGGCTGCTCACAGCCACTTTTCATAAATCTTTCTCCCACTGACTAGAGTCAGTCTTATGCTGGCCTGATCTATCTATCTGAGACAGGATCTCTCAACACTTTCAACTTTATATCCAGTATTGAACCCTCAAATAACCTCTTTCTTCCACAATCCAGACTTTTTGTCTTTCTTAGCCATGGTGGGACATGATGCCTGAAATGTCCTATCTATGTTCTATGGAAATGCACTGTGGTCCATAGACAAGTGAGGAGGGATAATGGATGTATACATGTATATCTTTTTCTCCCTCTGTAATCTTTGGGGTATTTTTTATTTGAATGGAGATAGGTAAGTTCTGTAAAAGTGTGTTGGAGAACAGGTATATTTGGTCTTAAATTATATATGGGCATGTTAAAAACCCACTTACAAAAAAGTTTAAAAGGTCTATCTTAAAGACTTACATTAAGAATATTAAATAACTCTCAAATTCAACAGTAAACAACAGAACAACAACAAAAAACAAAACAACAAAACAAAACAAACAGAACCTAACAGTTCAATAAGAAAGTGGGGAAAAAACATTAACAGACATTTTACCAAAGAGGATATATAGGCAACAAATGAACTCCTGAAAATATATTCAACATCTTTTCCTTATTAGGGAACTAGAAATTGAAGCCATAATGAGATATCACTCTACATCTATCAAAGTGGCTAGAATAAAAAATACTGAGAAGACAAAATGCTAGTGAGGGTGCAGGGAAACCAGATCCCTCATATGTTGCCAGTGGAAATTGTAAGGTGGTACAGCCACGGTGGAAAAAGAGTATTGCAGTTTTTTACAAAATGAAACATGCATTTACCATGTAACACAGCAGTTTCTTGGTCATTTATCCCAGACAAATGAAAACTTATGTTTCCACAAAAACCTATACATGAATTTATATAGCAGTTTTATTTGTAATAACCCAAAGCTGGAAACAACTCAGGTGTCCTTCAATTGATAGGTGGTTAAACAAACCGGGGTACATTGGTACTTTAGAATACTACTGAGGCATAGGAAGAAACAGACTATTGATGAATCCAACTTGGATAGATCTTCAGGAAATTATGCCAAGTAAAACAGAAAGCCAATCTCAAAAGTTTACATATTGTAGAATTCCATTTATGCAACATTTTTAGGCTAGAAAAATGATAGAGCTAGAGAACAGATAAGGAGTTGCCAGGGATTAGGGAGGTGAGGAAGGAGGAAGGTGGCTAGGCCATGACTATAAAGAATGACCCACTGTTGTATTGGGACTGTATATTAATAGTGTATATGAATGTATATTAATGGTGTGTATTGATGGTGATTGTATGCATCTGCACATGTGATAGAATTGAACAGAACTCAATACACACGCATACACTCTATTATTTCTTATAGCTGCACATGGATCTATAATTATTTCAATAAAAAAATTACAAACAAAAGTGTGCCTTTATTATCCTGGAAGTACAATAGGATCTTTCAAGGATTTCTGTTTGGTTCTACCCTGCCTTTAGCGGAGTGCAAATACCAGTTCCAGGCCTGGGGAGAATGTGACCTGAACACGGCCCTGAAGACCAGAACTGGAAGTCTGAAGCGAGCCCTGCACAATGCCGAATGCCAGAAAACTGTCACCATCTCCAAGCCCTGTGGCAAACTGACCAAGCCCAAACCTCAAGGTAAGTCCTTGCCATTATACCACAATTTTAATGGATTGATGGACTCAGGCAAGATCTGGAAAACCCACATTTTCCAGAAGGAAATATTAGGCGAATTACCTGAAGAAAGTGACTGAAAAACTCCCCTACACTGAGAATCACAAAAATACTTTAAAAATACTTTGAAGCAGGCAGTCTGTGAGTGCAAATTGAAGTCCTCTGCATAGATGACGGGATTGGTACAGTCTCCTAACCCAAATAAATAACATAGCAAAAGAAGCCAGCAAAGACAGTTGTATGATGACCATATATTCCAAACTCTTAATTGGAACTGTATCCTGACAAGAAAAACAAACTCAGAATGTTTATGAAGGAGACAATTTTAAATCAAACTTCTCCCAGATATCCGAAATGTAGTTTTCACAAAATCAGGAAAATTATTTTACATTTTCCCTTTATTCACTGCGTAAGTTAATGGGTTCTGCATTTCTTTTCAGAGCCTTTGTATTTTTTGAGTTCAATTTGATCACCAACTACATTCATCACAGAATTTTTAAATGACAGGGATCTGTATCTCCCAGAAAGTCGGGCTCTGCTCTCTTGCTGGAGAAGGTAAAAACAGTCATTATGGCCATGAGTTCATACATACAAGGATCCCAACTGAGGGAAATAAACTCTTTAATCATGGATGTTATGGTCTGAATTGTGTTTTCCCAAATTCATATGCTGAAGTTTTAACCCCCAGTACCTCACAATGTCCCTATATTGGAGACAGGGTCTTTAAAGAGGTAATTGAGATAAAATGCAGTCACAAGGGTAGGCCCTAATCCAGTGTGGCTGGTGTCTTTATAAGAAGGGAGATTAGGACACAGAAATACATAGAGTGGAGACTGTGTGAAGACAGAGGGAGAAGAATGCCATCTATGAGCCACGGGGAGAACCTTCAGAAGAAATCAGCCCTACAGATGTCTTGATCTTAGGCTTGTAGCTTCCAGAACTGCAAGACAATAAATAAATAAATTTCTGTTGTTTAAGCCACCGTGAACTCTAAATTCAAATACCTTCTTGGCCTCTACTCATATATTTTAACTCTAAGGTGGTCCTGAAAATTTACACTGCCAGAGAAATTGTAAGGAGAGATTCAGAAAAATGACCATGTAAGAAATGCTTATAATAAATAAAAATAGAAAAAAAATCTGCAGAAGCTGAGGGAGATTGGCTGGTTTCCTGCTGGTGGCCAGAAAGGACTTTATTTTTCACAGGCCTGGCTTTTTGGCCTCTGCTGGAGTTGTCCATAGAAATGGTTATCTCCAACTTCAGGATGGCCAGGTACAGGCTGGACCTGCAGGTGGTGAATCTAGGGTTCAGGCTGCCCGTTCCAGATCATGGAAATCTCTGCCTGTTGTCATATGGTTTTTGGAAGGCATGAAGCAGGGCTGGAGTGACTGCAGTGAGTGCTTATGCCGACTTCCCAAATGTCATTTGTCCAGAGACAACCAGATAAATCTAAGCAAAATCAGTGCCATATCTACTAAGTGAAACATTTCCAAAAATGGCAGAACTCAGAGTTACTGTCGTCAAAATAATTTATTTTTAATCCAGCTGTAGAACCAAAATATTCAGCATAAATACAGAATTGAAAGGAAAAGAAATTAAAGAAGCTTCCACATTCCCGCACAGTGATGCTTAACCTGGGCTGCACATTAGAATATTCTGTGGGAACTTGCAAAACTCCCAGTGCCCAAGTATAGCACAGAGCAACCCAATCAGCATCAGCAGTTTAAAAATTGTAAATGCATCTCAGAAGGTTTCACGATGCCGCCAAAATTGAGAACTACTGCTCTAGTATGGAATCCATTGACAAGAGACCACACACACATGCATACACATGTAACACACACACACACACACACACACATACACACACACACAGGTGCACTGTCCTGTTCTTTCCTATGGGAAAGAGAAAATTCAACTTAATAATGGGGAGAAAAAGTGGGGACATGATTAGCTGGAAGACAGTGGGGCTGGGTGAACACATAAAATGTTGAAAAGTTTGGGATAAATGGGACACAGCAGGGAACATGATTAAGAGAGAACCCTAAAGGATATTTAGGAAATAAGAGAAGTCTTCCTTTTACCTGAACTGGTCTATATTTCACCTTTATACAGTGTCTCATCTAATAACATGTAATGAAGGTTAAGTTTGTTTCAGGCTTTCAGCTTGAAAAAATGACACTAAAAATATTTCAAGTGGGTAGACATTCTGTAATATTCATATATAAATCAATTATGGTATATAATTAATTGATATAATTAATTGAAAATGTGATTACTGTGAGTGATTCTATGTTTCAAACTATCAGTTACGCAATTTACACGTCATTAAAATTCATCCTTCCCTTTGTGTATAACATACCTTTGTTAAAACTAACCAATCTTTTCCATCTCAGCAGTGGAGAGTTTTATAAATGCTGTTTTGGCACTGAGACACTCTGCAAAAAGAATTTTTTTTTTTTTTTTTTGATACAGAGTCTCACTCTGTCTCCCATGCTGGAGGGCAGTGACATGATCTCGGTTCACTGCAACCTCCGCCTCCTGGGTTCAAGTGATTCTCCTGCCTCAGCCTCCTGAGTAGCTGGGATTACAGGCATGCGCCACCACGCCCGGCTAATTTTTTTGTCTTTTAATAGAGACAGTTTCATCATGTTGGTCAGGCTGGTCTTGAACTCCAGACCTCAAATGATCCACCCGCCTCGGCCTCCCAAAGTGCTGGGATTACAGGCGTGAGCCACCGTGCCTGGAAAAAGGAATATTCTTATTGTAGTTGAACCAGGGAGATGTGTCAGATATAAAATCTTTGCAGGGGACACAGACACACTCACACACACGTACACATTCAATGGCATATTTTTCCTAGTTTAAACCAAAATGTAACGAGTGGCATATGTAAGTTGTATTTATTTTTGTACTATTTTTCTCAAATAAACTTGGATAGATATTATAGCTTTTCCTTTGCACGTCTCTAACTTTAGGATAGCTCACATTCTACTAATCAATGGGAAAGCAAATGGAATGAATGGAATCTATACTATCATTATCATTATTCAGTTTCTACTGCTATATATTGTTCCAGGTGTTTCCCATATAGTAACTTATAAAGTCCTGTATATCCTTGCAGGTGGGTATTATTATAAAGGAAAGTGAGGAACACTGGTTAATTTATTTGACCAGGGGTATATCTCTAATAAATGACAGTGCCAAGATTCATCTAACTCTAAATTCATGTTATCTTTTGTATTCTGCTGATTTCTCACCTAAATCACAAAGGGGTATGAACTAACCTCCATGGGTTTTAATTTCCTTTGAAATAGGAGAAGGTGAACTTTGTCTTTTTTCTTTTTAATTGTTGTGGATATATGGTAGGTGTATATATTTATGGGATACATGAGATGTTTTGATACGGGCCTATAATATGAAATAAGCATATTATGGAGAATGCAGTGTCCATCCACTCCAGCATTTATCTTTGGAGTAGCAAACAATTTCATCACACTCTTTGCGTTATTTTAAAATGTACACTTATTATTGACTATATAGTCACTCTGTTGTGCTATCAAATAGTAGGTTTTATCCAGTCTTTCTATTTTTTTGTACCCATTAACCATCCCAACCACCCATCACTACCCTTCCTAGCCTCTGGTAACCATCCTTCTACTCTCTGTGTCCTTGAATTTGTTTTGATTTTAGATCCCACAAATAAGTGAGGACATGCAATGTTTCTCTTTCTGTGCCTGTCGTATTTTACTTAACCTAATGATCTCCATTTCTATCCATGTTGTTGCAGATGACTGAATCTCATTCATTTTAATGGCTGAATTGTACTCCATTATGTATATGTACCACATCTCTTTATCTGTTCATCCGTTGATGGCCACTTAAGTTGCTTCCAAATCTTAGCTATCATAAATGGTGCTGCAACAAACATAGGGGTAAAGACATCTTTTCAATATACTGATTTCCTTTATTTTGGGTGGAAGCTGCAGTAGTCATTTAACTAAACTTTTCTCAAAATGATGCACTTATAAATTATTTTCTTCCTTCAGGAAAGAGTACATCGTCAACATTTTTTCTTATATTAATTCAATATGTGAAGGAGATAAAGAGAAGTAGGGAACTCACTAATTTTGAATTGGACACTGGGGTAGGAGCTCCTAGTTTTTTAATTTAAGCCTTAAAGCAACTTTAAGCATACATTTTATTTATCCTACTTTATATATGGAAAAGCATAGGCTCAGAAATGTTAAGCAACTCACTTGAGGTTTCACAGCTTGCAAGCGGTGCAACCAGATTCAAATTTAAAGTCAGACTGATACCAAAGACCCACTGCCTTTTCAATTGCACAGTGCTGCTTCTTGGTATTATAAACCCATGCAACACTGGTCATATTTATTAGATGAGTCTTTATGTCTAGAAGCTTTAAAGGGTAGAGCTTCTGGGGACCTTGCCTAATGTCTGATCTAATAGCCACATAACAAATGAGGACAGAGAAAATCAATGACTTATCCATGTTCATTCTGTTTTCTGGTAGTGGAGTCAGTTCCAGGTTTTGTTCTCTTTAGATGTCATTTTTCTGCCTCATTTCAAACATGAGAATTACAGGAAAGGGAATTTTATAGTGATCAGTAAAGGGCATTGCAGTCAGGAGGAAAATCAGTAGTTTTCAAAATATGAGTTTAATTACAGTCGTGTGTCACTTAACAACAGGCATATGTTCTGAGAAATGTGTCCTTAGGTGATTTCATTCTCGTGCGAACATCATAGGGTGCACTTATACAAGTGTAGATGTGTAGCCTACTGTGCCCCTAGGCTGTAAGGTATAGCCGATTGCTCCTGGCGGCAAATCTATACAGCATGTTACTGTACTGAATACTGTAGGTTATTGTAACACAATGATAGGTATTTGTGTATCTAAACATGTCTAATTATTGAAAAGATATAGTAAAAATATGGTATAAAAGAAAAAATGGTGCATCTTTGTAGGGCACTTACCATGAATGGAGCTTGCAGGACTGTAAGTTGCTCTGGGTGAGCCACTGAATGAACAGTGAGTGAATGTGAAGGCGTAGGACATTAGTGTACAATACCATAGACTCTATAAACACTGTACACTTAAGCTACACTAAACTTATGAGAAGATATTTTTCTTTCTCCAACAATAAATGAACCTTAGCTTATGGTAACTATTTTAGTCTACAAACTTTAAAATTTTTTTTTAACTTTTGACTCTTTTAAAATAACACTTAAAGTTCAAACACATTGCATAGCTATAACAAATATATTCTTTCCTTATATCTTTATTCCATAAGCGTTTTTAATTTTTTTTTTTTTTTTGAGACGGAGTCTCGCTCTGTCGCCCAGGCTGGAGTGCAGTGGCGCAATCTCGGCTCACTGCAAGCTCCGCCTCCCGGGTTCACGCCATTCTCCTGCCTCAGCTTCTCCGAGTAGCTGGGTCTACAGCCGCCCGCCACCGCGCCCGGCTAATTTTTTTGTATTTTTAGTGGAGACGGGGTTTCACCGTGGTCTCGATCTCCTGATCTCGTGATCCGCCCGCCTCGGCCTTCCAAAGTGCTGGGATTACAAGCGTGAGCCACCGCGCCCGGCCAGCGTTTTTAATTTTTTAAAACTTTTTGTTAAAACGAAGACACACACACATTAGCCTAGGTCTACACAGGGTCAGGTTCATCATCACTGTCTTCCACCTCCACATCTTGTCCCACTGGAAGGTCTTCAGGGACAGTAACACATGATCTCCTATGATAACGATGCCTCCTCCTGGAATACCTCCAGAAGGACTTGCCTGAAGCTGTTTTACAGTTAACTTTATTTTTTTTAGTAAGAAGAAGGAATACACTCTAAAATAATGATTAAAAGTATTGTATGGTAAATACATAAACCAGTAACATAGTCATTTATTATCACTGTCAAGTATTATGACTATACATAATTGTCTGTTACACTTTTATGAGACTAGCAGTGCAGTAAGTTTATTTACATCCGCATCACCACGGACATGTGAGTAATGTGCCGCCTTCCAATGTTAAACAGTGATAGGAATTCCTCAGCTCCACTGTACCATAATGGGAACACAGTTCAATATGTGGTCCATCATTGGTTGAAACATTGCTATGTGGTGCGTAACTATATTACGTATAATCTAGTCACTCAGCTCATCGTCAGAAAGTGCCTTCTTCTCCTGTCTTTATCATTCTAATCAAACATATGATCAAGATCTGCTTTGTTTGTTTGATTTTTGTTTGTTTTTCCTTTTAGAGAACTTCTTTGCTTAGTTCCTGACCACTTTTGTTTTGGGAAATGGCCATGGATTAATATGCAAACTACTTGGTTTCAGTGTGAAAATCATACTCTTTACATTTTAGAATGAAACACAAAGATGTTGGCAAGTCTCTGAATACCCAACATTAAATTGAGGAAAGGCTGGAGAATATCTTTGCTATTTGATTGGTAGTAATAAGGCTAAAAGATTAAGTGACTTGGTTAGGAGGCTTAATATCGAAAGTTGCTATCCAAACACCAGGGAATTACTAAATATCCCCCAGACATTGGTTAAAATTTGCCTTAAAATTCATCATAGTCCATTCTAACATCATTACTTCTTGAGGTATAGAAGCAATCCTTCCTATTGCTGTGTCAATGTTGTACAGATTCCACACTCTAGCCTCGGTCTGCAATTTTGATAACACTAGATGTGAAGTTGGAAACCCTTGTTTGAAGATTCTCTTGGGTTGGAATCCCACTTAATCTGAGGAGACCATTCTCAGCAAACTATCACAAGGACAAAAAAAACAAACATCGCATGCTCTCACTCATAGGTGGGAATTGAACAATGAGAACACTCGGACACAGGAAGGGGGACATCACACACCGGGGCCTGTTGTGGGGTGGGGGGAGGGGGGAGGGATAGCATTAGGAGATATACCTAATGTAAATGATGAGTTAATGGGTGCAGCACACCAACATGGCACATGTATACATATGTAACAAACCTGCACGACAGCGTGCACAGGTTCTAGGTACAGCACATGTACCCTAGAACTTAAAGTATAATAATAAAAAAAAATCTGAAGAGACCTTTTAGCTATCCACTTTGATATTGTATACTAAGAAGCAGAGACAATATTCATGCTCTTATGCAGAAATAAGAATTGAAAGCTGCACATCTGGAATTTAGCTTTCCCAGAGATGGAGGCGGTATTACTCTGGGAAAGGTTCATTGCTTGACTGAAAGATTGTAGCTGGAATTTGCTTAATAATTACCAGAGTCTGGCAGGGATAAATTGGTGAACAATTGTGTTAGACACTTGAGATTTTAATTTCTTAAGAAAAGAGATTGAGTTTAATTAATATAGATGAATTACATTAGTTAAAACATTGTATCTGTCAAAAGCTTTTAGATACAGCGAGATCTACTCTTGCTCGTTAAGCAAAAGAGGTCTATTCAAGGGTATTATATAGTTCAAAGAATCTTCGGGAGGGCCAAAGATCTGGCTTGGATGCTGCAAGACCAGGAATAATGCAGCCAAAGTCAACAGATCCGGGAGAAATATCTACTCACACCACATGTCACTGATCTAGCAGAAACCTTTCTGCTGCAGTTACTGTCTGTTCAGCACATATACTGCTTAGAACTGATCACTGGAAGGTCCACCACAGGTGACCCTCCAAAACCAGTCACTTCTGCCCCCTTTCTTGAGGGACTATCCAATCTCCCCACATTTGGCCCCTGCTTCTAGTTGGTCACTTCTACCTCCACATCTCATGTAAGCATGTCTGCTTAATAGAAATTTGGTCACATGGAAAATCCTGCTATGAAGGAGCCTGGAAAATGAGTATTTAACTTTCTAGATTCTACCTGTAAACACAAGAAGGGAAGCTTCAAGGGTCTTGCATGGCATGTAGTGAGCAAATCTACTACAGTGTGCAAGAATGTCAGAATGTGGTAGGGTATATCATTAGACTTACCTCTCTCTCCTGTGGGGCTAGATGATGCATTGATGCTACTCCATGGGGAAAACATTGCCAAGGGTAATCTTACATTAGAACTGTTGAGTACACCTTGTACAGACAGTTGGGTCTCTCCGCATTGGAATTACCAGTCACTTTTTATTTTATGCGGGAATAATTGATCTGCAAACAAGGAAGAAAGTTGGAAAACATAGTCTGTCTCTGCTAACGGCTTTGTATAAACTGTCAGAGCAGGCCGGGCACAGTGGCTCACACCTGTAATCCCAGCACTTTGGGAGGCTGAGGTAAGCGGATCACGAGGTCAAGAGATCCAGACCATCCTGGCCAGCATGGTGAAACCCCATCTCTACTAAAAATACAAAAATTAGATGGGTGTGGTGGTACACGCCTGTAGTCCCAGCTACTTGGGAGGCTGAGGCAGGAGAATCCCTTGAACCCAGGAGGCAGAGGATGCAGTGAGCCAAGATTGTGCCACTGCACTCTAGCCTGGTGACAGAGAACTCTTCAGAGGTCAAATAACTCTTCTCCAAGCCACACGTGTTTTTCAGTGGTCCCCTTAGATGATGGCTCACTATGGAATTAGAAGATGGCAAGAACAAGCATCCCTGCCCAGATGGACCCGTCTGTGGGGGTGCTGTGGCTCTATAGGCAGTCCTGTCGGGGGATGGTGTAGCCCATGGAGCAGGCTTCTGGTATTTGTCACTGGAGTGCAGAGCCAAGCTGAAGCAGGGGCTGGGGCTTGTGTGGGAGGCTCCAGTGAGAGCTGAGAGGTTCCTTCAGGCCACAGGTGATATTGATATTGCCTAATGATCATTTTGGAACATTCTAGTATCTTGGGTTATTGTTCACCTGGCAATTATTAGTTGTTGCTTTTTAAATCATATGCATAAATGAAGGGTGTTGTGAAGCCCTTTTTAGTACAGATAAGCCAGCCACCAAGTTTATCTGGAAAAGGGGAATTCTCAGATTGTTTCTGGGACAGGCAGAGATGGGAACACAGGGAGAGATGTCTATGCTACAGGTGAGTCAGGGAATGAATGTCAGTCCCTCCTGCTGTCCATACCAAGCCACACGCTGCTGTTACCAGATCCTTGTTCAATTTTCCTGCTCTCGATAACCTCAATTCTTTTTCTCTCTTCCCAGCTATTTCTAAAAGTTTTGCCATCTTGCTGCTCTTTTTTGGAAAGCCGCCTAGCCCTCTCTTATGCTTGACAATTCATCTTTAAAGATCAAAAGAACAGAAACTGTTTAAGTGCAAGACTCAACTGTGTGCAGGACACAGCTTTTGGCAGCTGATTATTAAATGGGAAAAAAGGGGTCAGGAAAGTGATATTCTCAGCATTCTCAATTCTCTCCCCAGCTAAATAGATTCTTTTGTTAGTTCTTTTAAAGATAAAAGAAGTTCCCCCCGACATTTCTGTCTATGTTCTGGGCTCTGACATCCCTCAGGAGTGAGCATGGCAACACTGTATGGATGGGCTTTGCTAGGCTGGGAGACTTTTAACTGTGTTGAGAGAGGTGAGGGGGCAGAATCCCACCACAGGCTGGCCTGGGACTGGCTCCCTCCCCTCAAAGGCCCCCTGAAGAGGTTGATGATTACTGCCCTTGTACTTGGCCAGAAGAGGCAGCATGGGGTACCCTGTGGGAATTCTGTTCCTCTTGATCAGAGGAAAACACTTGTACTCCGTTGGGTCTCAAGTTTTTATTTCTTTTTTATTCTGCTTGTGAAAACATCTTTCAACACCTATGTTTTATTTTCCATCCATGATACCGTACTGGAAGTGGGGAGATCTAATTCTGTCCTTTTCTTAGTAGAATGATACCTATTTTGTCTTCTCTAAATTAGAGTCGACAGTGAATATACCATAGGATTGTTATAAAGATAAAATGAAGCACTGTAAGTAAGAATGCTTGGTAAACATGCAGTATTTTAAAGACTATTTCCTTTCTTCCAAATGAATTTCTTGAAGTACTAGTTTTTCCCTTAGCACCTTTTCAGGCAAAAGGAGAATTATGATGATTTCAACAATAGTGATTATAGTTTATATTTATGGAGAGCTTAGTGTGTTTTGAGTAAAGTTTAGTGCATTGCTCACACAGGGTGTCATTTAATATTCACAAAACTCTGTGAAATAGTTACTGTTATATTTATTTTTACATACAAGGAAACTGAGGCTATAGAGAATTTAGATAATGATATGGCTCTGTTTCCCGACACAAATCTCATCTCCAGTTGTAACCGCTAGGTGTTGAAGGAGGGACCTGGTGGGAGGTGATTGTATCATGGGGGTGGTTTCCCTCTTGCTGTTCTCCTGATAGTGAGTGAGGTCTCGCGAGAGTTGATGGTTTTAAAGTGTGTGGCGTTTCCTTGCTCTCGCTGTCTCTCCTGCTGCCATGTAAAATGTACCTTGTTTTCCCTTCGCCTTCAGCCATGATTGTAAGTTTCCTGAGATCTCTCCAGCCATGCAGAACTGTGAGTCAATTAAACCTCTTTTGTTTATATATTGCCCAGTCTCAGGTAATGTCTTTATAGCAGTGTGAAAATGAACTAATACATATACCTAGCACAAGGTTATGGCACTAATATGCAGAGGACTTAAATGCAAGGCAGTCGATCTAGAGCTCCTGCAGCATGCACGGCTCCTTCCTCTGTGTCAATTTTATACAGGTATCTAAGTTTCTTACCTAAGAAAGTGAATGAATTTTAGACCCGCCCTGACTCCTTAGCGGGCTGTCTTGCTCATGTATCTTCCTGGCTGGGCACTTGCCTGATCCTTTCTCTAGACATTGCTTACAAGCTCTGCCCCAGCCATGCCAAACTCCCAAACTCCAGGAGACAGCAGACTGGGCCATGATTTCTTATGTGTCCATTTCTTTGCATCTGTAGTTCTCCAAACCTGGAACTGTTTTCCTTCTTCTATTCTTTCATACATTTCTACTGTTCTTTCAGCAAATATTTTAGCGAGCAAGTGCTATGTGCTGTAGTTAGCACCAGGGATAAATTAATGACCTTACTGGTCTTACAGTGTAGTAGGAGAAGCAGAGGGATAAATTCCAAAGTACCACATAGAGTGGCAAATGCTATGAGACAGAGAAGTGGAGAGTCCTTTAGCATTGTTTCTGATGTATTCATGTTTTTATAAAATCTGTTAAGAGCCTGCAATGGAGCACAGTATGTTAAGTGCTAGTGATATTAGACAAACACGGTTCCTTCCCTCTGACTGCTGTGTTCTACTGGTGGTGGTGGTGGGTAGACAATGAAGGAAAAAGAGAAATAAATAATAACTAAATCAGTAAATACCTCTTGGCATAAGTGACCTTAAAAACTAAACAGAGCCAAGTGATAGAGTGATGGGAAAGGAGTACCTGAGATAGAGTAATTGGGGAAAGCCTCTTGGACAAGGTAACTTTTGAACTTGGTTTGGAAGAGAGAGAAGGGGCTAGCCATATTGGTGTTCTAAATGAAACAAGGGGAAGTTCAAAGTCCTTCAGGTCAAAAAGAGCTTGTTTCGCTCAATGACTAGAAAAGGGATCAGTGTTAAAACTTGCCAGACTTCCCAAATATTAAGTCACGGTCTCCTCTGAGAGGATGTGTCACTCCTGTGATAAGGCATCCATTATGCTGTACCGAGGGCATGTTTGCATCTCCTAACAGGCAAACTCTTTGTATACTACATCTTATTCACCTTTGAAAATTACATCTCATAGTCCCTAGCCCATGAGAAAACTCAAGGAAGAATACTGACTTGAATGAATGAATGAATGAATGAATGAATGATGTATCCAACTAAATTGTCCTGGTCTAGCTCACTAGGCTACATCATTCACACTGGCTTCAAAAATGTGTAGAGAAATCACTGTGAAGGCACAATGAGCTCACTTGGAATCGGAGTCATTTGTGTGTTTTACTCCCCTCCTTATTAAAGAATTTTTGGTCCTAATTGCTGGGGCAGCTGTGAGAACTAGGAGCTATAAATATTTGTAGGTTTACTTCAAACTGTGTCTCTGCTTTCATCTCCCTGGGCACATTCCATGCTCAGAGGGTCATTAGCTGTGTACTCACAAAACAGCTATAGAGTAATTAGTACTAAGGAAAGCTGCATATTAGTTATTGGGTTTCGGGACCTCCTTTTTCCTTCCTGAAGCTTTTGCATTTTTCCCTCCTAACTTCCGAATTGAGGCTTTCTACTTGTGTTTTAAGTTGTGCCTGTTGTTATTTATTGAGTATTGTAAAAATGTATCCTATTTATCGAGTATTTATGATATGACAGGCATTATACTAAGCCGTTAGCCTGCATTGTCTCACTCAAGCCGCATGGCAGCCTAAAGTATTTTTATTTGTATTTTACAAAATAACACACTAAGGTTGCAACTTGCACAAAGTTACCCAGACAGTGAATGATCAGACTTGAACTTGAAGTCAGGACAGTCTGTTTCCATAGTTCTTTTCCATTGTACCACTGCTTCCCAAACCAAGTGATCACTGCTGGATCTCTTTAGGTATTCTAAAATAAATTAATAATTTGTTTTTTGTTTCCGTGATAATCCTAAACATTCATATAAGCATATTCAGAGTTATTTATGACTGATTGAGACCTGTTGGATAATTTCTGGCCTGAGCTTGTCTTTGTATAAAAATTACTCTGAAAACAAATGATCACTCTTAGTGCTGCGTTTTCAATCTAGGGTTCTTTAAAGCAGCTATGTTCCTTGAGAGTGAGGGCGAACAGCAAGGTGACTTGTTAACCCAGAGCTCTCCCAGGCTGGGCCCTGGCCTGGATTCATGATTGTCTTCCCTCCGTTATGAGATTCCTAGCAATTCTGGTGCTTCACCACAATTTGAGGGATGGCTGTCCTGGTAAGTGGAACTGCTGGTGGGGACACTTGGCACACTCCCAGTCCGCTCTGCTTCTCACTGATGCAAACCTACAGGGAAATCAGAGCAGGCTTGTTGCTCAGTGCACAGAGGCCATGAAAATAAAATAATAAAGACTTTTTCTAGAGAAGTAAACAGTATTTGTAGAAGAACTCATCAGGAATCCAAAGAGCAAGAAGGAAGTAAAATTGTTCTAGCGTCCTAGTGTTCATGCATGCAGGTGGCAAGGCCCACAGATATTGATGGCAGGTTAACACATTCATGGCCCTCTCTCTTGCTAGGCTTTCAAAAATTATTTTTACTCTTACATAAAATAGAAAACAATGTTTTCAGATCTTCACCTAGATGTACAAGAGTAATAAATTAAGCTGCTCTGAAGGCTGCTGTCTAAAAACATGTAAAGTATAGAGAAAGATCTTCAGATCTACCTTTTGCTGCTGCTGCTATAGACAGACTGCTGGGTCTTTTGGGGCAGAAAAAATCACGTGGTGGGGAATAGCTCACCTGCTTACAGCTGGGAGGACATGTTTGAAGGGGGGTGAAAGAATTAATGCAGTACGATTTGTGAAATCACTGGTGAGCATAAAACCTTATATTGCTTAGCATCTAAGTTACATATTTAAATGACTTAAAATTTAAAAATTAATTTAATTCTGGAGGACAAATTTGAAAATAACAGTAAACTAACATCCTATTTTGCACCTCTACAGCTAATGAGGATGCTCTGAAGGATATACAAAAATGAAATATAGTCTGAAATCGAATTCACGGATGCATTAGTCTGCTAGGGCTGTCATGACAAAGTACCACAGACTCAGTAGATTAAATATAACGTTATTTTCGCATAGTTCTGGAGTCTGAAAGTCTGAGATCAAGGTATTGTCAGGGTTGGTGCCCTGTGAGGCCCTTCTCCCTGGTTTATAGACAGCTGTCTTTTCCTTGTGTCCTCACTATATGTGTCTGTGTTCAAATTTCCTCTTCTTGTAAATGCACCAGTCATATTGGATTAGGGTCTATCTGAATGCCCTCATTTTAATTTAATTGCCTCTGTAAAGACTCTATCTCTAAAATATGTTCTCACTCTGAGATACAAGGGATAGGAGTTCAGTATGAATTTTCAGGAGGGATGCAAGTCAGGCCATAATAACTGATTCTATTTAACTATATCTATATCTATAATTTTTTGAACCAAAAGACAGATTTATTTGGTAATGAATAGGAAAAACATTTATGGGACTGTACCTACTAAAATTTTAAATATACTGGAATTCAAACTTTGCCCTTTTTTCACAGATTATAAGGATTTCCTAGTGGTACTGGCTATATTATATTAAAGTAAACATTAGAGATGATCGTAGAAAATAATGATTAGCTAAGTGTGAACTACTTATTACTGTTTATAATACTACATTTCATTTCTAATTTACAATAGTTTATAATAAGGCAAATTTTCTACCTCTGCCCTCATTGTTGTAGAAATAAGCTCTTAAATATTTAAATGTCATATTAGAGATAAATCGTTCTTTTGTGTTTGGGTATAGAGGTCAGTGAATCTGTGGTGTGGGATAGTCACTGTCAAGAAGTGTAAAATCTTAAGAGTGGTCTACAGATTGAGGAAGGACAGAGGCTTTTGCTAAACAAAAGAAACTCGGCATTAATTCCACATCTGTGGTTTTCTTTCTCTCTCTCTCTGTGTATGTGTATGTGTGTCTGTAAATAACAAATAAGGATGGTATACATGTTTTGAGCTAAAAATAGGAGTTTAATTGACAATTTTCTACTTGGTATAGATGTGAGTATGGGTCAGATCAGGGACTGATCCCAACACACTCATGTGTGGCTAATTCCCCCACCCCTGACTCTACTGTATAAAGAAAGTGCATCCTAAACGGGCCCTTTATGATTTGGAGAAGCTATAGATATCTCAATTCCTTCTTATAAAGAATGGGAAATGGAGAGACAGGAGTGGGGAGAGTTTGAAAAGATGGTAGAGAGGAGTGTTTGGGTGAAGGGAGATGGATTCGTCTACTGATGCAACTGGTGAGTTGATTTGAAAAATAACTGACATGTTGGGGACTTTTGTTAATTTTGTTCTGCATGGTTGATGAAGTAATTTCATCTTCACTAAACCTTCTATTAAATCTACTTTATTCACTAAAGTGCTTTCATAGCTAAACTTTCTATTTTGAGGAGATGCAGTTAAATGCTGAGCCACCTCCCAAAATGAGTGGGGACAAAACAGGTTCCTGAAATTGTCTAGATGTGTTTAGTCTGCATCTAGACACAAATATATGTACTATCTTTTATTCACATATACTTGATATCAGAAAGCAAATGAGTGCAGAAGAGCAGATAGTTGAGCAGGAGTAGAAGGTATTGCCATGAAATAGAGTTGATGAATGAAGAGGAAGGTGGATAGTGAGGGAAAGAAGAGGTGTGGATGAAGCAAAGTATCAGCATGTGGGTAGCACTGCGGGGCAGTATGCATGTACACATGTTTTTCACACATATCATAGAAGTAAATGCATTGAGTCCATAAAAGAGGAAATGAAGCAAGTGATACTACAAAATAGGAAATCAAAGAAGAAACAACAAAATTATTGCATAGGCATTGGACTGAACTATATCTGTGAATAATACATTAAGCAAATGTTTAAAAGATTATACTTTTGATTTTTAACAGAAATATGCTTCTGTATTTTGCCACTTAATTTATGCTACTCCAATTTAAACTGAAATATTTGGAAATTGAATGAATAGTGCCATGTTAGGCAGCCTAGCCAACCAGTACCTGGATTTTAGTTCCTGAATCACTGAGCTGTATGTTCACAATTCGACAAGCCTTGTTATCAGTTCTGAGGCATAGCTGGCATGGGGCAAGGGTTTAGGTAGTTCTAGATGACTAGGCAGTTAATTCTTAAGCACAGGTGAGTTACTTTAAATAGGTTCACAAAGCATTAAAAGGATCTTGGTGATATCCAGGCTTTTGAACACATTTACATTGTGATAGTACTGTTTGACAGGGATATGATCCTTTTTCTGTAATAAGTCCTTGTGATTTATTGAACAAGTCTCCAAAAGTGAACTTTCAGTTCTTGATGGTATGCCTCCAGCTGTTCCTTTTCAGCTGTCTCTCTTGACCTCTGCAATGTGCATTTCTGAATGATTTTAGCTTCTTTTAGCTAAAGTGAATTCTGTCTCTTAGAAGGTGCACATTTTGTATTTCTATTCTAATCAATACTTACTCCTACTGCTTTAATGACCCAAAGACACTTTATTTAAGTCAGCAGCAAACAGGGCCTGAGTCACTTTAGTTAAAATCTGGGCTCCCCTCAATCTGAAATCATTTCATCTCCTAATTTCCTTTTTAGTTTTTCTGTATACACAGCAGGCCATCTGAAAATAAGTAATCAAAGCAAGACCTTTTACTGAGAAAATGAGATAAGCTTATTTCAGAATTCTCAACTTTCTTACTTCTTGAAAAACATCTCCCCTTAAAGTCTTTGAAAAATCTTTAAATAGATGTCTTTCTCTTAAGGCCCACTTCCAGTCTGATTTCTCCCAGATTTTCTTAATATTGAAAGTGGGGAGTTGATGTTTACTTATACCAACTACATGGCAATCCTATTTCCAAAGGGCCTGTGAAAAGATGGAAAACAGATGATGCTTGTTGTTTGATTATTTGCCTTTCAAGGGTCACTTTGCTGTGATAGACTCATATAAATTGCTGATAAGAATTTAAATTACTACTTCCTTTCAATTTCCCAACACATATCTAGAGTTTTTAAAATGTCCTGCCCTTGGATCCAGTACATCCTGTTCTAATAATCTATACTAAGGCAAAATTTAAGCATTCAATGATTTGTGAACAAAATCAGCATTGCATCATTATTTATAATAACAAGAGGTCAGAACTATCCAACTGATGTACAAAAGATGAAAGGTTACAGAATATATGGAGTAGGATAATATAAAGGAATATTACTTGGTCACATTTCAAAGTATATGCAATGGCATGGAAAATAGATACAATTGAATTTTTAGCATAAAATACTATATCAACTGTCAATATATTCCTAAGTAAAGTCATAGAAAGAAAACATAAATAGAACTCATTGTTAAAAGTGTTGTTTCTACATTGTGAAGTTTAGAGTAATCTCTCTCTCTCTATGTATGTATGTGTGTGTGTGTGTGTGTGTGTATATATATATATATCCGTAGGTGTGTGTGTTTCTTTGTTTTTTATATGAGTCTGTAATACTTTTTAAATGAGACAAGTAATTAATATTTTTTAAGAAGAATGAAATAACCCCGAGAGGAGAAACCCTCCTTTTCCTTCAGGGTAAATCTACTGTAGGTATACTCTTTCTTTCTAGTAATTCATTCTCCTTGTGGCTGCTCTGTTTTTCACAACACATGTCTCTGGATTGTAGTAGTAAATTAGCAACAAGAACACTAGATCTCAAAACCATAAAAATAGCTGCCACATAACCATGATCTTTAATATAAATATGTACTTTAAAGCACTTTACAATTTTGAAAGACTCTCCCATAAAGCCACCTTGAAAGTGTTATTTGTAATGTCAGCTGTGTGAAGGCAGAGTTTTGTCTTGTTCACCTTTATATCCTAGCATCTAAAACAGTGGAGATAGAGTGCATATTTGCTGAATCAATCAATTAATGTGTTTTGAACATTAGTGATAAGATTAGATTGCAGAGGACATAATCTCACATGATACTAACACTGGCCCTCTGAGGAGGATATAGGTTTTATTATCCCCAGTTTATAGGAAACAGAGGCAGAATGATTGATCTGCACAAGATCACAGAGCTGGTAAGTGGCAAACATCTATTTGAACCAATTCTCTAGATTAGGGCTTAGTTCGTAGTATGATTCTAACAAAACTTCATGATTTTTTCATTGTCTCACTGTACCTAAAGGCCATGGTGT
Organism: Symphalangus syndactylus; assembly: GCF_028878055.3. Taxonomy (NCBI): domain Eukaryota; kingdom Metazoa; phylum Chordata; class Mammalia; order Primates; family Hylobatidae; genus Symphalangus; species Symphalangus syndactylus. The sequence continues at coordinate 127,218,315 of NC_072428.2, read as the reverse complement.
CACTTAATACATTAGCATTTATCAAGATTTTGTTTTCTATTCAGCATAGAAAAAAACACATGGGCTCAGAACTTATTGTAACGTGGCTCATATTAATTTCTACTCATTCTTCTCACTGCATTTACTGTATTAGCTCATTCTCGTGCTGCTATGAAGAAATACCCAGAACTGGGTAGTTTATAAAGAAAAGAGGTTTAATTCCCTCACAGTTCCACATAGCTGGGGAGACCTCAGGAAGCACAATCATGGCGGAAGGCACCTCTTCACAGGGTGGCAGGAAAGAGAATAAGTACAAGCAGGGGAGATGCCAGACACTTATAAAACCATCAACTCTCATAAGACTCACTCACTATCACAGAATAGCATGGGGGAGACTGCTGCCATGATCCAATTACCTCCACCTGGTCCTGCCCTTGACACATGGGGATTATGGGGATTACAATTCAAGGTGAGATTTGGGTGGGGACACAGAGTCAAACCATATCACTGCCTGTCTTCTTTCTTATCAGGAGTTGTTATGCATTGAAATAATTTCCTTGGATAAATTCTGAGTTTTCTAGATTGAATATGGTGAACATGGCCCTTTGGATCCTATGATTCATAGCAATATAAGAAGCCTGAATCCTTTCTAGAGTACTTAGTAAAGCCTTAGGACTTTCTGAACACTTTCAGACATATCTTAAAACAATGTATTTATATTTAAAAAAAACCCACAAAGTTACAAAAATACACACCTACTATTTTTTCTCATCTCTGTATCCCAATTATTATGAGTACTAGCCTCTATCAACTCAAAAACTGGCCAAAGAAAGGATGAAAGTTTGAAAACCCAGGAAGTTAAAATCTACCCAGGGCACTGCTGTGAGATTCCAGTGCAGTGATGTCCTGGTAGGAACAGAACAAGTCACCTTTCAGGCAGGTGCCCTTTACTCTCACATGTTGACAATGGCTCATTCTCTGTTTACATCCATTTCTGCTTTGCAGCCTCAGTCCAGGCAGGGACAAGGGACATGTGGCCTGGTGTGTTATTTGATATGTGGTGTATGTGTACTTCCTTCTCTTGATTTGGCTCTGTTCGATGTGAACTAAAGTGCCCTACTGTTCACATCAGGGTAGGAATCCTATTGGCTCCCAGAACCTTCTAGAGTAGCCGCTATATGACTTCAATAAAAAAGCACTTGGCTTTAACTAATTATAGCCCTGCTCCAGGCTAATTTGTGACCCACATCTCATAGTAAACATTTCTCTCACTCTAACCTTGAAAGGCGACTAAACTGGGACAGTTTTACCCACAGAGTTTAATCAGGTCTCTATTCTAAAGACAAAGTGTTAAGAAACCTGGATAAATTTCATATACGTATGTTTGTAAATTTTCTTCTTCACAAAATATTTGTCTTTAAAGATAGACTGAAATTTGACAAGATTCTTATTGGATTTACACTCCTTACTTTCCTTGAGAAATACTCTTTTCTATATAGTAATGGATTGAACTATTTCCCTTTCAAGTATTCATTTATCCACTCTGCATTCAACAAGTATTTCGTGAGTGCTTGTTATGTCCCAGGCACAGACTATACAGATGCAAAATACAGATAGGGTCTCTATTGTCATAGGAAAGGAAAACACATACTAAATAATTAGAGACAAAATTAATAGTTCAATTCTAATTTTGGAAAAATCAATGAGAGGCACAATGAGAGTGTCTGTGCATGGAATCTGCTTATCTGAGAGCTCTTGGAGGGCTTCCCTGAGAAAATGCAGCTGAGGCTAAGATTTTAAGGATGACTAGGTGCTGACTGTGCAAATTGGGGTAGTAGGAGAAGGAACACTCAGGCCAGGAGGAAATAATATGAAAAGGATAAAATGGAAAGAAGCAAAGAAAATTCAAAGAACCTTCATAAGGAAGATGGGTGGATCCATGTTATGGATCCATTTATTTTCACTAAAGCTTTACTAATCAGCTTTTATACCCAAGGCCCTCTGCCATGGGCTGGAGGTACAACAGAGAGTAGAAACTGCACCCTCTCGCAGCTTGTATTTTGGTGGCAATTACAATGCTAGAGAGATAGGTGCTCTAACAAAAGCAAGAAAGAGAAACGACTTCTAACTCAGACTGAGAGGTCAGCAAACTAGAAGTGATGTCAATGCTGGTACCTGAAGAATGGGAGGCATTAATGAGACAAATGTCATAGTGGAAGTGTGGGGTTGATGAAATGAAGAGTGAATTTGAAGGCCAGAGACTAGAGAGAAAAACAGACAAACAGAAAAGATGTATTTGGGGAACTAAAATAAGCGTAAGTATGAAGATGGAAGTAAAGAGGGGCAATGTGAATGTTTCAGTTTCTTCATCTATTACATAAGGGAGTTGGACCACATTCTGTCTAGGCCATAGATTTTGTGATACTATTTTAAACCCCTCATGTATACTAGGTAAAGATTGAGAGATTGTTAATAAGTTTTTGAGGCCACAGAGATAAGCAGTGACAAAGCTCATTTAGTCTGTCAGTTGAATGTACATAAAAGTCACAAAAAACTGCTTTTGATTGGAAGCAATAGTACTGACCTGATTTTTTTTCACAAAAATTTGAACACTTTGTTATGTAAAAAACTAAACTGACCTTATTGCAAATATGAATTCTTCCCTCCTTCCACTACTTTTTATTGAAGATTCTTCATTTTTCTCTTTAGATTGAGCCCAGAGTGGACTCAAGTTCTGCAGGGTGTCCGGGCAGTGCCATGATGACTTGCCACTTGTGTCAGAAGAATAAGTTGATTGACATTGTGCAGATTTCATAAGCAAATGGTTGATTTCCTGGTATTTAGCAAGTTGTCAATTAATGAATAAAACACCAATGTCAGGTTCAGGGTTACCGAAGAATGTGCTCTTGCCTTTACCAAGAAGAATTTGGTGACGGATTCCTATTCCCAAAGTGTTCTTTAAAATGGACAACCTTACATTAATGGATAAAAAAGTGTCCAATGTTCAGAATAATTTTAAGTTTTATGAAACTTTTATACAAAAACCTGATTAGTAGGTCATCTGCTCAGACTTATGTATGAAATAAGAACATGTTAGCCAAAATATGAAAATTGCTATTTAGATATCCACTCTACTGGAGACCTAGAAGATAACAAGTTCCTGAGGGTTTTCCAGGAAGGGACATGAGGAAACAGACAGGGAAAACCAGAGTTAGGTCTCAGTTGAAATCCTGCATTGTTCTCTGAAGACACCATCCTAATATATAGCTGTTGCCTAAAATGTTGACCAAAAATTGGGAATTATTACATTTTCAGACACTGAATAATTTTTCAGAAATTACACATAATGTCTCCTTTGACCTAAAAGGTATCTTTCACTTGCAAATTCTAGTCATTACACCTCTCATAGGGTGAAAGAAAGATATTTGAGAAAACGAACAAAACTAGAGAGAGTGAAAGGTTAAATTTCTTTTTTCTTTTTTTTTTTTTTTAGGTTACACTCTTTATTTTTTTATTTTATTTATTTACTTTTTTTTTTTCTTTTTTTTTTTTTATTATACTTTAGGGTTTTAGGGTACATGTGCACAATGTGCAGGTTTGTTACATATGTATCCATGTGCCATGTTGATTTCCTGCACCCATTAACTTGTCATTTAGCATTAGGTGTATCTCCTAATGCTATCCCTCCCCCCTCCCCCCACCCCACAACAGTCCCTGGTGTGTGATGTTCCCCTTCCTGTGTCCATGAGTTCTCATTGTTCAATTCCCACCTATGAGTGAGAACATGCGGTGTTTGGTTTTTTGTCCTTGCGATAGTTTACTGAGAATGATGTTTTCCAGTTTCATCCATGTCCCTACAAAGGACACGAACTCATCATTTTTTATGGCTGCATAGTATTCCATGGTGTATATGTGCCACATTTTCTTAATCCAGTCTATCGTTGTTGGACATTTGGGTTGGTTCCAACTCTTTGCTATTGTGAATAGTGCCGCAATAAACATACGTGTGCATGTGTCTTTATAGCAGCATGATTTATAGTCCTTTGGGTATATACCCAGTAATGGGATGGCTGGGTCAAATGGTATTTCTACTTCTAGATCCCTGAGGAATCGCCACACTGACTTCCACAATGGTTGAACTAGTTTACAGTCCCACCAACAGTGTAAAAGTGTTCCTATTTCTCCACATCCTCTCCAGCACCTGTTGTTTCCTGATTTTTTAATGATGGCCATTCTAACTGGTGTGAGATGGTATCTCACTGTGGTTTTGATTTGCATTTCTCTGATGGCCAGTGATGAGGAGCATTTCTTCATGTGTTTTTTGGCTGCATAAATGTCTTCTTTTGAGAAGTGTCTGTTCATGTCCTCTGCCCACTTTTTGATGGGGTTGTTTGTTTTTTTCTTGTAAATTTGTTTGAGTTCATTGTAGATTCTGGTTAAATTTCTTTAGTATAGAAATGGGGCAAACTAAGGAAGGCATGAATGGAATGAATACAATTATGGACAACAATTTAGCCTGGGTTTAGAAACTGCTGACCCAATTGCATATGGGGTACCCTTGAAGTTTGAGTAAAGGAAGATTAGGACAATTACATTGAACAGAAATACTACTAGTGTGTAATGGACTTTGGAACCTACTTGAAGAGGTCATGAAGATAGTACATAGAAATGTAAAAGTTTCCAGCTCTACTTAAGTATGAGCTGAGAAATACACAATATTTCTGGTTGGCATCACATCATATCTTCTGTGATCGTAAGTCTTACGGTCCTCTTGGACACAGGCCGTATGCTCCAGTGAACAATAAGCTCATCCTTGTTTGTCATTGTTTTTGTCCCAGTGACCCTATATTGCTTAGCACATTCATCGACCTGCTCAATTAATATGTGTTGAAGATGATTAAGGATTTTAATTATATAGGGTAATGATTTCTTGTTCTTGCTCTATTATCACACTAATGATAAATGCTAACCTTAATTGAGTACATGCTATTGTATCATGTATTGTTCTCAGTAGATTTTATAGAACAAGTTTAATTTAGATATAAACTCTGGTTCCTATCATATGCTATGGTACTTTTCATATGCCTTTTTAAAGATGAGTAATCTAAGAAATCTCAGTGTCTCACACTAACTTAATGATATGGCCAGGATTTAAACTTCAGCAGTCTGACTCCAGAGCCTGTACTTAACCAGTCTATTTCGCCACTACTAGGGACCAAACTGGAGAAGTGGCTCAGAAATATTTAGCAATATCCCCTCACTTGGTAACCTAGTGATTCTGACCATTTTTGTCTTTGGAGCCAAATTAGATGTGTTCTATTCTATATTGCATTCCCCTGTTAGGAAAAGAGAAGTGGAAAGATGATTGAATGGAAAAGAATGGAGTCTTTTGATTGAAATCCTCAATGTTTTACTTTCCTACAGCCTATGTTGACACATTCCATTTGTTTTACCCCAAACTAGGAGTTCCTGTAGGCAAAGCTCCAGAGAGACTACATATGGTTTATAGCTGGTTCTTTCTGTATAGATAGCTGGCCAAATATATAAGCAAAGGGCCAACCCAGAGTGGAACCACTTTGGAATTGTTTGCTCATAAAATATACTACTGAAGAGTCCCACGGAAAGGGAATGGGGGAAATGAAGTGCCAAGCAGAGCTCTCGTAGCTTTCCATTGAGCAGTGACCTGGGTAATTTACTAAGAGATGTCTGCTGTATTTCTATATTCTAAGCAGGACCCCAAGTCAATATCTTGCCTATCAAACAAAGGCAACCAGTAAGATAACAGGCATTTATAGAATTAATACGGAAGCAGGCTATGTTCCTCCCGCCCACTCTCACAGGCACTCTTTTGGCAAAAGTAGACAGACAGACAGATACACACACACACACACACACACACGCACACACATGTAGTGTTTTCTCAATTTACCAAGAGAACTACCAAGAGCAAACAACTTGTGTATCAATCTGGTCAATTATAAGAAATGTGGCTATTTCTTCCCTGCAATTTAGTAACTTGACATTTTTCTCTTTCTTTCTTTCTCTTTTTTGTAATCACAGCAGAATCTAAGAAGAAGAAAAAGGAAGGCAAGAAACAGGAGAAGATGCTGGATTAAAAGATGTCACCTGTGGAACACAAAAAGGACATCAGCAAACATGATCAGTTAACTATTGCATTTATATGTACCGTAGGCTTTGTATTCAAAAATTATCTATAGCTAAGTACACAATAAGCAAAAACAAAAGAAAATTTTTGTAGTAGCGTTTTTTAAATGTATACTATAGTACCACTAGGGGCTTATAATAAAGGACTGTAATCTTATTTAGGAAGTTGATTTATAGTACATGATAAATGATAGACAATTGAGGTAAGTTTTTTGAAGTTATGTGACATTTTACATTAAATTTTTTTTTACATTTTTTGGGCATCAATTTAAATGTTATGACTATGTAAACTACTTCTCTTGTTAGGTAATTTTTTTCACCTAGACTTTTTTCCCAATTGAGAAAAATATATACTAAACAAAATAGCAATAAAACATAATCACTCTATTTGAAGAAAATATCTTGTTTTCTGCCAATAGATTTTTTAAAAATGTAGTCAGCAAAATGGGGGTGGGGAAGCACAGCATGTCCTAGTTCAATGTTGACTTTTTTTTTTTTAAAGAAAATCATTAAAACATAAAATTCTTTCACTTTGGCAGAAGCATTTGTTTTCTTGATGAAATTATTTTTCCATCTGAGGAAAAAAATACTAGGAAAATAAATCAAGGTGATGCTGAAAAAAAGTTGTTTTTGTGTTCAATAATGTGATTTTGTAACCCTACTCCTTTAGTCGTTTATACTCCCCCAGTCAACTTATTAGCACAGAGAAATTGTCATACAAACTAGCTAAGTCACTCTTGGGCACAAAAGTCACACAGTTTTTTTTTTTTTGTTTTTTTTTTTGTATTTTCTATCAGTAATTAATAGGTTAAATTGGTACTACTGAATTCAACAAAAATTTCACAATAGTCTAGGGTTTAGTGGAGCAGGAAAATGCTCTTATAGTGGATATATGTGGGATAGCACCAGTCCAAATCAGGATCACTATAATGATGGGCAAAATGGTAGTTTGGGCTTAGTTTCCATAAACCGAAAATTTTCACTTTGTTACATGCCATGAGTGCCAAAGGCTATCTGTACAACTTCCTTATCTGTTGGCCTCTAAGCACAATTTTTAAGTAAACAAGTCTGTTCTCCTATTATTCAGAGAATAATAGAAAATTCTCTGGGATTATCTTTAAAGTATTTCTCTTGACATACTCTTTAATTCTAAAGTGATAAGACTCAATAAACAAACACCTATCTACTAAGATAATTGCTAAGTCCGTTTTGGGAAATGATGATTTCAGCCTACCCTGGGCTACCTATAAAATATATAATTACATGCTGGTCTAATGATGCAGCCAAAGGGTCTTGGCAGCTAAACTACTTTTGCCATCTAGCTTAAGACTCTACTTGAGCTAGGAATGTTGAGCAGATCCATTTCTCTCCTCTACATCAAAGCCAACTGTCAGTGGGGAATAGAAAAAAAGGATGAACTTCTAGGCATTTTATGGACTGGTGCTTAATAAAAAGAGTGCCTCGTAAAGTGCAAATGATAGAAACATGAATAGGAAATGTAGTCCTTTTACGAGCCGACCTTAATTGGAAAAAGTACTCATGGGGATGGATGGAAGAGAAAAAAGAAAGGCAGCATCTTGAGTGGATTTTTTGACAGCAAAGTTCCAAAGGGATGGGATGATGGAAGAGCCTGTTGCAAATTTTGATAGCCTCTCAGCTAACATTGCTCCTCTAACACATTTAGCCAAAAACAGCAGCCCATGAATCAGTAATCAGTTAAGGTGAACTAGAACTAAATCTCCCAAGGGAAAAACAGTCCTGTAAGTAACTGGCATACTCCTTTATTCACAGGGCGTGGCAAGAAGCCAAAAGTGAAAGATTTCTCTGCTGTGTCAACTATGATACTTAGCAAACCCTAGAATAGCTCCCTGATTCTCCCCTAAAGCAAAGATTGGTATGCTAAGCTCCCTTATATAGAGTGTGAAATTCAACATCCCTTAAGTCTCAAGAATTATTCTACGCCAGTCTCAGCTTTAAACATCTTTTTAAGTCACACTGAAGTGTTGAAACATAAATGCGAAAGGACAAGCTCTCCAAATCTTGGATTCTCACAAATAGGAAAAAACAGATCGTCATTGGGCACTTCTCAGTGTTCTTGAGCAAGCTCTCTGTTCTGGGCTTTATGAACTTCACCCTAAAGTTCATTAAGCCTTGAAGAAGGGAAGGAAAATGTAAAGAAGTCGTCTGTGTTCCTTTAAATGGCCTTAGGGGGAAGACAAACTTTCCGTTCAATAATTGAGAGGGTAAAAAGCAACTTTACCAAGACGCAGGCAAAAACAAATCTTCCCTGATGAGAAACTGTCCTTATTCAACTCAGAGTTGGTATCCCTCACACTTGTTCTCTGATAGACTTTCTAATTTATTCAGGATATATGAATGCTGTCATATTCTCCTATATATATAGGTTGTGAAGAAGAGGATCTTGGATAGACATTTTGACTTCATACATTCCTGGAATGACATATTAACATCTTGTTAACTTAGTAGAAGTGGAACTCAACCAGAGTTTAAAGCTCTAAATATTTTTAAAGAGAATTTCTCCTAAATTGGGTGGATGGGAAGATGTGGATATGAAAAAAATTGAGTAATTTTACTTGACCGTGAGAAATCTTATTGAGAAAGAAAAGGCTATCGTTCTCTTCCACTGAGGAGACAGATATTTCTTTAAGAATAAGAGATACAGATTCTGTAACATCTATTGGCTCCATAATTCTGAAAGTCTTAATTATTCTACAATTTCCTTAAGTGAAGAACAGAGGTAAATAGGCTATAGAAAGCACTGAAAAAGGAAACAGGAAATACTGTCTTTTGCAAATTGAATTATTTAAAAATAGTTTCCAAATATAAAAATCAGAACTTTATCTACATTTAGTCATGGGGTTTTCTAATAGAGTGAAGCAAAGGGACTTTCTTTTCATTAACCTCTCCAAAAATAATAAGGCAGATCAATATCCTTGGATATAGAATATCAAAGCATTCAAGCTACTTTTTAAACAGTGATAAGAGCCTTGGAATACATTAATATAAGAAGAAAAGGGCATAATGTTATTCTAAGCATCCAGCAAGGAATGCCTGCTTCGAAATTTGCAGACTCTAATTCTACCAGAAATAAAAGATATGGAGCATTCTTAATCCGAGGAAAACATGTCTTACCCTTAGAAACTCACCTGTCCTTTACTGTTTCTGTTCTTCCCAATCCTTTGTTCTTCTAAGGAGAGAAACAAAAGGAAAGTAAAAAAGCTTCATCCTGTTAGGGTCACAAGTAAAACAATGTAATTCGTAAGCATTTCAGTAGGAATGAGAAATGCAGACCTACTTTAAAAACTATTATTATTTAAAAAGTAAAATAGAGAATTAGCTCCCAACATTTAATTTTTGTAAAGCGATTTTTTAAAAAAAGAACAAAACCATAACAGGCAGAACATTGATGTATTTCTTACCCACGTATCTATTACAATGATTGTATTAAGTTACTCATGGGGTTGGCTAAAGAGGTTTATATGTAGATTATCACTTCATATATTCTTTTGTTCTTTGAAAATGTGCATGGAAGCCATATTATACCTTATTAGAGAATGAAAACATGAAAAATCTTGACCATCCTATCCCTCAACTCCTGGGATGACTTACCGAACATATAGAGATTGTATCCACACATTCGACTTGCTCTTAGTGGAAGTACAGATGTTACATAAGATAAATAATCACAGAGAATAATTTTTTCCCTTTTTTGATTGTTTGTCAGATCCATCAAACATAGGGCAAAGCTTCAAGTATCTTTGTTTATTAGATTCTTGGATAATTACATGAACGCATCCCTTACTGTGAATAATCAACAGATTGAAATATTTGCAACGAATGACGTGAATTTTAGACTTCTAAATCCTAAAAGTTGCATGCTTTTAAGGTAGTCATTTTTGCCTGATAATCTTTCCGCTAATAAAAAAAGGTACCACACTATTTTTTAAAGAACATGATAAATGTAAATTAAGCTGCTCTTGAAGACTTATTCCTGTCACCGTGAATATCAGGTTATTATTTTTTGTTATCATGGCAGTTGTAGTTGTAAATATTTTCTCATATGTTCCTCACGGATCGTAGAATTGAATGAATGCTGCACCAGGATACAATCCTGAACTCAGTTTGAGGGAGAACAAAACTAGCAACAAGACCCTTCAGCAACATACAAAAAAAGAATGTCTCTTCTTTTAAATTTTGTCTCTTAATGAAGATGGAATAAAGTATATACTACTCTCTGAGCTATTGGGTAGTATCAGGTGGTGACTTTTATAAAGAAATATACAATTAAATTTCAGGATTAAGCAAACATTTTTTCCCGGCCTTTTAGAAAAAATAATCTTTGCTGTCCTTATCCTTGGACTTGTCAGATATACTCAAGCATTATCTATTATTTCTACATCAGCAACCACTGGTATTATGAGCAATCTCTGCCTTTTTCAACCTACATTTTATCTCACTTGTATTTCACATGTTGAATCGATATGAAGGAGCACTACTAAGCATTGATCATTTTGAGAACAAATAGAAATTATTATTAGTTATCATAATAAAATTTCTCTAATAGAAAAATGTACCATCATTGTTTGTAAATTAGCATTTTTGCTTTAATGCCATACCATTGAAAAATGAACATTTTTTGATATCATAGAGATAGAAGGTCCATATGTAACCTACAAAATGGAGAAACTTCCCTATGAAATTATTTTGTAATAATACACCCTATTTTGAAAAATACCTTTCTATAAGGCTAGATACATTATAATATTATAACATTAAAAAGTAAGATAAAGTTAACAGTACTAAAAGGGCCTGACTAGTCCTTCCATTTATTAATTATTTCAGTGATACAATCAACATATTCAATTAATTACAATTATCTTCATAATGTGATGTTAGGCACTCTGGGAAGAAAACAAATAAAATTTAGAATTCCTAGCTCCCAAACTCATTTATTGGTAGATCCTGAATATACAAAGATTTTTTTAAGTTAAAAGAAAGCGTTTGTAATGTAAAATAAGAGAAATATAAGGTTAGTAATTATTAAGATTGGACAAGACCCAAGAATTTCAAAGAAATCGCTGGATTGGAGTAGTTAGAGAATTCATAAAGAATTCAGGGTCGATATTTCCCTTGAAGGACGGGCTGGGTTTGGTGGAGGATAAAAGGGGCATTTTAAGAGTAAAGATATGAAAAAGATGCAGTTATAAATGTTAGCAGCATACAGCATTTATTTAGTATAGCTAAGCTGATTTACTTAAAGTTTAAGGTAGTTTCTTTACAACATTTTCTACCATCATGTAAAATTGAATTTGGCATTGACAGGCAGCATCCCTACAGCATACACATGCAGACACACACACACACACACACACACACACACATAAATAATGAAATACAAGTTTTGGAAAATAATATTTCTCAATACTATGTACTATGTACACTGACATTTTTCCTCTCTTGTATTTGATTTTCTTAAAGTTGGTTACAATCCATTAAATTTAATTTATGACCTACATATGGATCAAAATCTATACTTGAGTTGTTTTTTCTTACAGACATTTGACATTTAGTCAGACTTTATCTCCTGTGCAAGAATTGATGTAGATACTGATTTCAGGACACCTTTCCTTTAGGGAAAGAAATATACTGGTACAACCTCTGCCCACTGGAAGGACTTTTGTTTTCCACTGCTTTACAGAATCATCCCTAGTGAGACCAAGTTATGTGGGCGAGAACCTAGAGTTTTTCTTTCCTTGTCCACTGGGCAGAAGGAATCCCCAAAGGTGCCATAGAAGTGGGAGAGAGGAGAACCGCAGTCCAGCAGAAATTGATCATTCCTCTTACTAAACCTTCTAAGTCTGCTTGTGACCAGATATAAATACATTATTTATTTCTTCTAGTGGATGGGTGTTGCTAGACATACCCCAAATATGGCCAGAGGGCTCATAATATGCCAAAATCATGCTGGCCAAGTCAGATCACATGGTTAGCTGATGTCCTGTGGATAGTAATTCAGTTTCTAGACTTAAAAGCAATCTGGAGATATTCATCAAAAAGAGAATAGTTATTAGAGAGGTCATATTAAATGCCTTCCATCTGCCCATACAGGTCCACTCTGCACCATCTACATTCTGCTCCATGTCCCCTGACCCAGGTGAATTTCATCAAGGGCCCCCTTGCCCTCTATTTCCAGTTGGCTGTAGCAAATGAAGAGTATCACAAGGGAACAGAAGAAAGGAGGGAAGAGAACTTTCGTTCCATAGCTGTATCTCTTAATTAAGTTCTTGGTACCTATCAGGAAGAATCTCTCTTCTTCTCTTCTCTTCTCTTCCCTCCTCTCCTCTCCCCTCCCCTCCCCTCCCCTCCCCTCCCCTCCTCTTCTCTCTCTCTCTCTCTCCCCCTCTCATCCTGATTGTATTTCTAGTATCTTCTCCCTCCTTACGCTTCTTTGTGCACAGAAGAAGTAAATAGCACTCCTGATTACTGCAGTTTCTGGGCATCACATTTATAAATAGCCCTTTGATTAAACTCTTTATTTGAGCATGCCATCTATTACCTGCTAGGACTGTGACTGATATAGGAGTGTGATTTACTTTCGAACTCTAAAATATTCTGCTAATTATCTTTTTTGGGGGCTTTCCAGTAAAAGTGAAGTACCATGCCTACCAAGGAAAAGAAATCCTTCCTCATGTGGTGTGCTTTTAAGATTAGCAAGCCCCCATCAACTCAGAGTTAATTGCCCCCTCCTGGCCTGATTAGCAGAGTTTCTCCACTTCCTGCTAGGATAAAAGGGCTGATTTTGACAGCAACTTCAGTTGAACTTCTAGCATTCTAGATTCCAAGCTTTCCAGAATCATTGGATCTGCCAGGTCACACAAGACAAGAGGAAAATCTGCTTTTACCAACTGGAGTGCCTGCTTCTGATCTGGGACTCATTCAAATGTGTAGCTTTTCAGATACAGGTAAGTAGGGCGATTAAGACCCCAGATACTGCGTATGTTCCCTTCAAAATCCAAGGGGGCCTATGAGATAATGTACTTTCTTTCCATTGTTAGGGTTTGTAAAGTCCGTAATTTGTTCTTCATTTTGAAGGGGATATCTTCACATGTCCCCACTCATTGTACCCAGGAAAATTTACTATGGTGACTGGTATTGTGAGTGATAGCAGAAACTTTGAATATACAAATGAAACTTTTCCATTTAAAGGAACTGAATTGCAGGAAGATACTTCTTTAACAGCCAGTCCTACAAATTTTATATTACATCCGAGTATAATACCTGATATACTCCTAGATTTACCTTATGGTCAGCAAGGGGATGAAGATCCTCATGACAGTTTAGGAAGATTAAATGAGGAAGATGCATAATCATAAATTAGCATACTTCAAAAATGCTCTTTGAAAAGGGTAGCCATAAGTATATGAGAAAAGACCTACTAGCAAAATATTTAGAATTTATACAGAGGTTTCAGTATTCATCTAGGGGAAGAAAGCATCAAAGATCTATAACAGAATCATAATGTTTGTCCTGGAGAGAAAATTACTATGACTCTTCACTTTGGGCATGTTACTTTTGCCATTACTTAAAAAAGAAATATCAAAACCCGCAATTGCTTTTGCACCAACCAAATAAATATGAAGTTCTGCTGACTATTGTGAAGCAGTCTTCATTTGTAACATGCTTCTTTATTTTTGCAAGATTTAACTCCTGCCATTTGCACATTATCTTACCAATCCATCTAGAATATTTATTCTTTCCAACTTAAGTCATAGCAGCATGCTGCTGTAAATGCTGTAAAACTTTATAATATCTGGAGGCATGTTGAGGGAGCCGATGAATTAGATTGCGACATGGAGTCAAAACATTGGTGTTTTCTGTGTCTAGGGTAAAAGTGAAGTACCATGCCCACCAAACAAAAGAAATCCTTCCTCATGTGGTGTGCTTTTAAGATTAGCAAGCCTGCATCAACTCAGAGTTAATTGCCTTCTCCTGGCCTGATTAGCAGAGTTTCTCCACTTCCAGCCAGGATAAAAGAGTTTATTTTGATGGAAACTTCAGCTGAATTTCTAGCATTCTAGATTTCAAGCTTTCCAGACCAAAAGAGAATAACCAATAATGGAAATTCTGATTTATTTAGAGAATCATCACTCTATTGTCTCATAGCAGAGATGAAGGGAGAGGTTCTGAGGTGTACTCAAGAGAAGAATGGGCAAGATGTGAATAATTGCTCTTACCTAGCATGCCTGAAATCTTTGACTGCCTTCCCTTTATATTAAGGTTAAATCTCTCTGGCCATCTAAGGTACTTTTTTTTAGCAATATTTGGGTGCAGTTTTCATTAATTAAATGAGGAAACTTGACTAGAGGTGGAAAATTGAATTCAGACTTTCTGGTGAATTCATCCTTATCAAGAAATTATAATATATCCCAAATAAGATTCCATCCTCTTAGAAATTTCATTCTCCTTGTTCAATTCCCACCTATGAGTGAGAACATGCGGTGTTTGGTTTTTTGTCCTTGCGATAGTTTACTGAGAATGATGTTTTCCAGTTTCATCCATGTCCCTACAAAGGACACGAACTCATCATTTTTTATGGCTGCATAGTATTCCATGGTGTATATGTGCCACATTTTCTTAATCCAGTCTATCGTTGTTGGACACAGGAAGGGGAACATCACGCTCCCGGGACTGTTGTGGGGTGGGGGGAGGGGGGAGGGACAGCATTAGGAGATACACCTAATGCTAAATGACGAGTTAATGGGTGCAGGAAATCAACATGGCACATGGATACATATGTAACAAACCTGCACATTGTGCACATGTACCCTAAAACCCTAAAGTATAATAATAAAAAAAAAAAAGGAAAAAAAAAAAAATTTCATTCTCCAAAATTTACTTGAACAAACACAATTCTATGTTAATTATATAGATTATGGTGATTAATTCCTGAAACTCTGGGTATGTTTCCTTTTCCAAATTCTGATTATGCATTTCACCCCATAGACTATTACTAGTTTAAATTCATTAATTAATCAATGCTTTCCTTTAGTCAACATGTTTATTAAATGCTCAGCACTTTATAGATTCTGGGAATGCAGCAAAGAACAAAATAGACGAAAATCCGTGTTCATGGAATTTACATTTCTGTGGGGGACACAGAAGACAGTAATGTTTTGTTTATCTACTGCTGCATAACAAACCACCTAATGGTTTAAAACAACAATCATCTTATTACTCCGTGATTCTCCCAGTGGTTTGACCATACTTCTTGTGGCGGTTCTTTGCTTTATGAAATGTCAGCTTGAGGGGCTGGGATGTCTCCACCACATGTCTAACTTCTTCGTGGAAATAGCTGAAAATTGGACTCGGGTGGGATACTGAATGGCTAGGTCTCTTTCTTTCTCCATGTAGTCTCAAGGCTTCACTCTTCCCACATGGCATCATCTCTCTCCATGGTCTATCTGTCAGGGTAACCAACCATTTTATGTGGCAGCATAGAACTCTCCAAAGCACACAATTGGAAGCCACCAAGCCTTCTTCAGGTTTAGGCCAGGAACTGACCCTACACTATTTCTGCCACATTTTAATAATTAAATTGAGTCCCAGGTCCAGCCTAGATTTTAGGAGAGGTGACTACACAAGAAAGTGAATCTTGGGAGGTATAGTTAATCAGAGGACAAGTTTTGGAACAAAGTATACAAAAAAGTAAAATGTATGTTGGATGGTGGTAAATACAATAGAAAGAAAGCAGTGAAGAATAATGCATAGTGTTGGGCAAGGGTTGGAATTTTAAATGCAGTAACCAGGCAAGGCCTCCTGAAGCAGGCAAATGCCAGTGATCAAAAGCCTGGGGCAGGCAAGGGAGCAACTCATGCGGTTACCTGGGGAAAAGAACATTTCAAGCAGAGAGAGCCATGAGGGCAGTGAGTGCAAAAGCTGTGAGATGGAAGTTTCTAGCAAATTCCAGG
The DNA here is from genome assembly GCF_028878055.3 of Symphalangus syndactylus. Taxonomy (NCBI): domain Eukaryota; kingdom Metazoa; phylum Chordata; class Mammalia; order Primates; family Hylobatidae; genus Symphalangus; species Symphalangus syndactylus. The sequence continues at coordinate 127,202,182 of NC_072428.2, read as the reverse complement.
AATAACAAGGAGCCAGTGAATGAAGTAAAGAAAGCAAAGGAAAAAAGAGGAAGAGATCATCAGAGCAATGAGAAATGAGGCCTCATTGAGGTTTGGGTGCTAGAGGAATCATTTTAGTTTTCTTGTGAGAGACACTCCTTCCTCATGCAAGGGACGCAAAGTAGGAACGTTGATGAGAGGTTTGGTGATTCAGGTTTTCTGGTTCCTAAAATCCTTACTAATAAAACTCCTAAACAGCTGATATCCCATTATTATCCTCAAGATTTATGTGAGATATGTGTCAGTTCACCTTATCAAATTTAACAAGCAACATGATTCATTTCTGAGTTTGGTTTTCATCAACCTCCATCCTATGACAGCTGTCAAAAGAGAGGCATAGGGCATGGTGACAGGAAGGCTCTAGATTTTAGTCCCTGCCTCAGGTTGAAAATTTTAACATTGAGCACATCATTTTCTCAGTTTAATTTATCCATCTATTGCAACAACTACTAGTTCAGAAGAATTTCATCCTTAGTATCCCAGGAAGTCCAGTCAATAATGTTATTTACCGGCTCTCCACTATATATCAATAGCCTCTTAATTTCTCAGCTTAAAACATTAATATCAGTCCTATGGCTTTTTTATGACATATTAGCTCAATAATTAATTCCATTCTCCACCCTTATGCTTTTGCATTCAGCATTTTTTGACTGCAAGCAATAGAAACTGTTATTCTCAAACTGAAGTTGCGTGTGTGTGTGTGTGTTTGTGTGTGTGTGTGTGTGTGTATAAAGAATTTTCCTAAAAGGATATTAGGTTGCTCACAGAATTGAGTAGAGAGCCGAAGGAGGGATAGAAGATCAGGAACACTGAGAAAGATAAAAGACACATGTACTCTGAGCATCTCAGCATCTCAAGAATTTCTCACATGACTCAGTTCCAATCAATTTTGGTCCCTGTGTGTCTTTGCATTCTTGGGATATTCCTCCTGAGAAAGCAACTCTGGTTGGCCTAACTTGGACTGTGTGGCACCCCTGTTGTCCAAACTTGATGGTCTTCAGATTGCCAGCTGTATTAGACTGTTTCTCACACTGCTAATAAAGACATACCAGAGACCGGGTAATTCATAAAGGAAAGACGTTTAATGGACTTGCACCACATGGCTAGGGAGGCCTCACAATCATGGCAGAAGGCAAAGGAGAAGCAAAGGCACATCTTACGTGGCAGAAGGCAAGAGAGCATGTGCAGGGGAACTCCCTTTTATGAAACCATCGAGTCTCATGAGACTTATTGACTATCATGAGAACAGCACGGGAAAACCCACCCCCATGATTCAATTACCTCCTACCAGGTCCCTCCCACAATACGTGGGGTTATTACAATAAAGGCAATATTTGGGTGGGGACACAGAGCCAAACCAATCAGCAGCCCACCAGAATCAGACAGGAATGGATTAAGTAGGGCAGTTATTCAAAGAAAGGCACACTTATAGAAATAAAAATGAAATATTAAAAATGAAGTATTAACATATTAAAAATTATTTTAAATATTCAATATTAAAATATTGACCAATAAGAAATAGTGGGAAGTGCACTTTGACATGAGTCAATGTCTGTCCTGTACAGAAATGTGAATGCAAAGAAAAGGAGCTTATTAGGCAATGAAGAGTTATTAGTATTTCTACTAAGACTGAAGTTAGTGACAATGTTTACACTTGAAGAATTTTAGTCTGTCACCTGGAAGTGGCTTAAAATATAAATTTGAATAGTGAAGCACTTAAGATGGGAAGGCAATTTAGGAAGTTATTGGAATTTTCCAACTGAGAAGTAATGAAGGCCATTTGGATCTGTCATAGATTTTGCCTCTGGCCACCCAATTATTTTCTCACTCGATTATTGCTTTTTCTCTGCTTCCATCACTGTTGCCATACTATTTTCTTTGTGATCCAAGGAGATCTGACTTAATAACACATTTTGCTTTATGCATTGGGGGCCTAATGTCATACAAAGTGGATACTGCTCAGTGAGTAAAGCTGATTTTGAGAGCTGACAAGTTGTCATAAACTTCCTGGTGTCCTGCTTCCATATCCCTCCATTCCCATTAACATAAATCAGGTCACCCAGACTAGAAGACTCAGTCACAGTGTAAGCTTTGTGAACCATCCTCTCCTCAGTTATTTAAAATGATCTGATTTAATGGAAAATTCAGCATCAAGCCAGTCTTCTGTCATGCTCACATTGTGCCCCAGGTATAAGAATTAGGGTCATGTGTTATATCTGAGAGAGATTCCAGCTTATTACCCTTTTCTACTCTGTCTTTAATTAACTTTCTTATATTCTGCCCAGTATTCTTTTTTTTTTTTTTTGAGATGGAGTTTTGCTGTGTCGCCAGGCTAGGGTGCAGAGGCACGATCTCAACTCACTGCAACCTCCTACTCCCTGGTTCAAACTCAGCCCAGTATTCTAATCCTTATAAGACTGGACTCTGTTCCTTCTTTTAATTTCCCTCCCCTCAGGTACCTTCACCAACTCAGGGGCAGGTTTGTTCTGAATCCCTTACCAGCTCTGGACAGACTTGTGTGATGTAAATTTTATCTCCAGGTTTTAAGGTATATCTCTGCTGTATTTTTGCCTGATCTTAGAATACCTGCTGCCATGTCCTCTGGGTTACATTTTACTCCTTGTTGGACTTCCTTGATATCAGCTTCTGGGCAATCTCTGGCTACTCCTCCTCTATCTTCTAGGTGCTGGGTTCTGGGTTCTGTCTGCTCTGCTGGTCTTTCCTCCTACAGTACTGTCTGAAACTCCATCTCCTCCCTCCTAATCTACCTTTCTTTTCCTTCCTTTTGGCAACTTTCATTCCTTTGTGGAACTCCCTACTTCCAGATATAAGCTGTTCGGAATCTTCCCTAACTACTTGAATTTATCTCCTTCATCTTCAGTTGTGTGCTGAGATAGGGAATTTATTTTAGTGGAATGAAAATGGACAAAAGAGAGAGTAAAGAAAAACAGAAAAAGGGGATGTAAAAATTATTAATCTTGTCCACACATACAACAATAGGAACCATTTACCTAAGAATCCTAGAGATACATAATACTAATTAATAGCTGGAGCTCAGTGGAGACTTTTGGAGAACTAATTTGATAGAGAGAGGGGTGGGAGTTGCTAAAACCAAACTGCTAGTTGTAACGTATGAGTTCTGAGCAGTTTTTGCTCCATGACCCGCTTTGGCAGTCTGGAGAAACCGACATACCCCTTCACAGAATAGTGTTTTTAAATGCTAGAGATAAATTATATTGGATTATAAATTATTTCAATGACATTGAAATAGAGTTGTCACCATATTAAGAAAACAAATTTTTGATAAGGAAATATTTTGCTTCACTATTAACACATGAAATGACAGGGTCTAGAATTACTGAAAGTAGTGATACATACAGATGGTACTTTTATATATATTTGTGAAAACTGTAACAAGATAATCTACAACTTCTAGGTATGAAAAAAATAAAAAATACCATCATGGTTTATTATCCACATTTGCAATGGAAGAAAATGTTGAATCTCAGTTTAGTTAGAGATGAGTGAAAATAAGCATGTTTTTCCCCCCTGCTCAAGTCATGTGCCCCAAATTCACTTCAGGTACCCATTAATTAAGAGCCCTGTTCTAACGAAGGCCACAAGCATAGGCAAGACTAGAGAGGTGTAATGCATCTATGTCAATTGCATACTGTCGTGGTCCTATTCACTACGTTTTCAGACAGGGGCCTGCCTTTTTTTTCCCAAACACTAGCCTGTATTCCATGCTAGGCCCCAAATATACCACTTTCTTTTCTCCTTAGTGCCATTGGTTCTTCTGTCCTCTTTGCACTAGATTAACCATAGTGTTTTTTTCCAATTCTTTTTTTTTTTTTTTGAGATGGAGTTTCCCTCTGTCACCCAGACTGGAGTACAATGGCACAATCTCAGCTCACTGCAACCTCTGCCTCCAGAGTTCAGGCAATTATCCTGTCTCAGCCTCCTGAGTAGCTGGGATTACAGGTGTGTGCCACCATACCTGGCTAAGCTTTGTACTTTTAGTAGAGATGGAGTTTTGCCATATTGGCCAGGCTGGTCTTGAACTCCTGACCTCAAGTGATCAACCTGCCTCAGCCTCTGAAAGTGCTGGGATTACAGGCTCTTCCAATTCTTTAGCCAGCTTCCTTTATACTCATTATTCTGTGTTATATATTGATTTAGTTGTCAACAATTTTGTGCTCTAAAAAGGTATGTTAAAATCTCTGTTCAGGCTAGATTTCATAATCCAATCCCCATCTGACAATCCTTACACTTTACCATCTAATTGGTTAATTCTCAATTCTTAATTCTCAGTTGAACATTTCTCATGTTCAACCTTTTTAATATATAGAAAGTTAGTTACAATTATATATTATGTACATTTGCAGATGTGACAACTTCTGGTGGGTGGACATTAATAATAGTAAATAATAATATTTAAAAATACTTTTCCTTTCCTACAAATCAAATTCTATAATAAATTTCAAAAATGTAGAATGCTTTGAAAACAATAATAATAATAACTTTATTGAGTGCCTACTAGGTTCAAAATTCTGTTATAAGTACTTATTGTGGATTATCTCTTTAATTCTAATAACAATTCTGAGATATGAAGGCTAATAAAACCTTCATTTTATAGTTAAGAAAAGTAACATGCAGAGAGGTTAAGTAACATGTCCGAAGACACTCACAACAAAGAACATAGGAATTGTATCAATAATAACATCTTAGTTGCTTTTCCACCCACCATTATGTGAAATAAAAATTGTATAAACTCAAAGCTATACAAATATATACTATAGTAATTAGCCATATTTAAATCAAGACCACTGGACTCCATTCTGTTAGTCACATATAAATTATTAGGTTGAATAACAGCTATAAAACACAGAATAAGAAAATGAATCTTCCAATGACCTTAAATAGGTAATATGTACAAATATCAACCTTCAATTGTATCTGTGCAGTAACTTCCACATTAATATGCCTTACTGCATACACTAATAGCAGCTACGAATTTTGCCATATTATATTTTCTGTTGTACTTTTTGTTTGTACTTTGTTATAAACATGTTTATGTTCTAGTTTTTAAATATAAAGGAATTGTCTTCACTTCAATGATAAGGCAAAAATCATGAATTATTTTACAATAAAATAACAATGATTATTTGTTTTATTAGGTTAATTCAAGGATTGTAGACTAGCGAAACAAGATAAAGAAAAACTACCTACAAATTATAAATGAGAATTAGATTCTTAGTGGAAGTTCTGTCCTTGTTTCTTTCTCTTTTTTTATTCATTTCTTTTTAATGGATCTATCAAAATGAAAGTATATTAGGAAAAAGCTAATAACTCCTCAATATTTTCTTGAGGTAATGTTAACATTTTTATGCATATTCTTCAAAAATATTCCCCGTGTACACATATATTCAGTGGCCCTGAAGTATGCAGCCAACTCGGATTGGAACAGGACATTCTGCGAGATCCAGCCAAGTCATCCCTGTTCACACTGATTCACATCTTAAATATGAATTTATCTTCTCTGCTACCCTCATTATTCAAGGGCTCATAGAATTCCTGGTTTATTGACAATGCTTATAATATTGCCTCAAAAAACGGACACAATTCTTAGCAAAAAACAACAGGCACTACAGTGGGTGAATCACCACAGGATTCAATGGTCCTAATATATATACCATTGTCTGAAGCTGTTCATCCAACAGAAGCTTGTAATCACTTTTTAAAAGCTTAGTTAAGGTGTACACTTAGGGAATATACCTGTGGAGTTTTAGCACAGAATTCTAGGACATGTAAGGTGCCAGGTTTAGCAAATAAAGTACAAGATGCCTAGTTGAATTTCAATGTCAGATAAATAACGAATGGATGTTTTAGTATAAGTATGTCCTCGTTGTATGGAACATATTTATACTAAAAAATTATTCATTGACTACCTAAAATGTAAACTTAACTGTGCATCCTGCATTTTGCCTGGCAACCACGGGATATAGTGTATAAATTGAAACCACGGTCTTTATATGGTGCTGTGCCTCTGTGGTGGCTGAGAAATGTACTGCTCAGATACTCTGCTAAGGGGAACATGATGTAATACTGGATAAGCAAGATTTCAATAACTTGCGGGAACTTTCTTGGGACAAAGAATATAACATCCTGGCAAGAATCCCAGGAACCAAACTCACTGTTAGAATGGCTCTTAGAACCCTGTAGAAAGCAAGGATTCAGTTCACAATGAGTGAAGCAAAAATGTCAGAGTTTTCAAGACAGATAAAAAAGAAAAATATTGAGAAGCTTAGAGAAGTATGAAGCTGAAATTAATATGATATGTGAGACCAGACAAGCCACAGAGGATCATGTTATGCTTTGGGCCCATGGGACATACCATTCACCAAGGCCATCATGAATGCACTGGTAAGAGAAACCAGCTTCACTGCAAAATTCAGTGACTGCTCATGCTTAAAAGCCAGTAGCCAGGAGGATGCAATTACCTAATGATGAGGGAAGCCCAAGGGGAAACCAATTGGACTCTACCTTCAGAGAATTTAGGAAATGGTTAATGGAACCTGGTGTGCTTAGCAGCAAAATTGTAAGGTAAGCCAGGTGATATCAGAGACAGTGAATGTCTACAACCAGGAAAAGTTATGAATAGAAGAGCTGGGGGTGCTTGTCCCTCAAAATAGTTATGATTCCTGGTTCATTTCCTAAATCTCAGCTAATTTTTATATTTGGAACCCAATAACTGAAAACATGTTCAGGCCACTCGACTCACTTGAAGGAAATACTTTGCAACACTGTGGCAAGAAAAGACCAGGGTGATCCCTTTAGTTTTTCCTCCATTGGATCTATGGGCACTTAAAAGGGTGACCGTCATCATGGCCCCTTGCTTGAGTTGAGGCTTACAGAAACAAGTAAAAACTGGTGCCCTGGATAAAGTCTGGGTCACAGATGGACCATTGCATCTGCAGACCCACCCAGTGGTCATTTTCTGAGTCCCAGAGTAGAGAGTTAAAATGGATATCCTTAGCAGTTGAAGTAATCCCTACATTGAATTCTTGGGCTCACGTAAACACTATCTGAAACTGCCCTCCCACCACCATCAATATAGCTGATCAAAACCAGAGTTACATTCTCAAAGGGAATCATAAAGAGTATTGCCACCATTGTAATCCTGAAGGACGTAGTACTGGTTCCTACCTCTCTTTATTTTGACAGTCTGCCCCACTCCCTGCTGCAAAATAAAAGGACTTTGAACAATTATTGTAGAAGACTGCAAGAAGTCCAAATTGAAGCTGCAGTGTCAGACCTAGGGTCATTGTAGAGCAGATGAATGAGGCCACATGTACATTGCAGGCAGCCATTGATTGGACAAAAGTGTTCTTTTTGATTCCAATTAGGAAACAAATTAGAAAGAGTTTGGATTTGTGGAACACATACTATTCATTTATAGTTTTGCCACAGGACTGTATAAATTCTCCCATTCTCTGTCATAGTCTGAAGGAGATTTGGACTCTCTGGACATCCCATAGAATATCAAGCCAATCTTTTATATCAGTGATATTGAGGAAACTAGGCAGGATGAACAGGAGGTGGCTAGCATGTGGGAAACCTACTAAGACACTTATATTCCAGAAAGTTGGAGATATACCTTATGAAAATTCAAGGAACTGCAACTTCAGTGAAGTTTTTAAAGATCCAATAGTAAGGGGCTTGTCAGGATATCCATCATTCTAAAGTGAAACAAATTATTTCATCTTGCATCTGCTACCACACGCACACAAACACACACACACAAAAAGAGAAAGAGACATGGTAGGCCTCTTGGGTTATGGAAAATATGCATATTCCACCTAGCAGTTACTGTTCAGGTCCATGTATCTAAGCCCTATTTATTAGAAAAGGGCTTAGTAACAGGTCCAGGGTGTAATGCACATGGCCCTGAAGCTTGGGTATTATAATCTTGTGGATGCTATGGCAGTGCAAACGTATGTCTAGAGTGAGAAAAGATGTAGTAAGCACCTGTGGAAAACTCTAAGGAAAGAATTACAAGACAGGCCCTTGAGATTCTGAAGCAAGGAAATTCTTGCAAATTTGTCATATAAAATTTACATCTTCATTGATAAAGTATGGAAGTTTCCATTACTCCTTTATTTTGTCAATGCTTGGTATTGTCAAACCTTTAAATTTTCTTAAGTTATGAATATAAACTAGACTTTAAAAAATATTATACTATTCACATAGAAAAATAGAAAATAAACTTACTATCCAAACATCTTTGTCTCTTGTAGATGGCAGTCTTTTATTAGATTGAGGAAAAGTAGCTAAGGTCCAAGATTCCTTCCACTAAAATAATAGTTGTTTTAATGAGGGGAATAACTTTTTAATATGGAAGGAAAGAAACTTCAGAAGTTTTTATAACCTTTACACTAATTAATACTTTATAATCGTTTCTTTTCCTATAGTGTATGATTATTCCTACCCTAGATTCCTTGAAATATACAATATCCCAATTCTTGAGATTAGTTGCTAGGTAGTAAAATGGAAAAAAAGAAAATAAAAGAAAGAAAGAGAGGAAGGAAGGAAGGAAGCAAGGAGAGAGGAAAGAAATAAATAGAAAAAGAAAGAAAAGAAAGACACAAAAGAAGAAAGGAAGGAGGAAAGAAAGAAAAAGGAAAGAAAGAAAAGACAAAGGAAGAAAGGAAGGAGAGAGGAAAGAAATAAAAAGAGAAAGGAAGAAGAAAAAGAGAAAAAAGAAGGAAGGAAAAGAAAGAAAGAGAAAGGAAGAAAAAGAAAGAGAAAGAAATAAAAGGAAAGAAAGGAAGGGAGAAAAAGAGAAAAAAAAAGAAAGAAGGAAGGAAAGCAAGCAAGCAAGAAAGAAACAGGAAACTGAGTTGTTTGGCATTCAAGACATTCAGGCCTATTGAGGATTACTTGCCCCTTGCCCCAAGTATTTGGTTATGTCTATGAGATATGTAAGTCTAGAGGATGGTAGAACATCTGAAAAAAGTAAAAATTATATTCACATATTAAATGAGACAATAGATAAATGACCATATTCTTTACCTTTCCTTTTAATGCCTGTTTTTATATTGAACAACCGTTTTTGTGGCTGAGATTCTTCCACTTTGCAGGAATCTCTCTTCTCTAAAGCAGAAGTCCTAGACATTCCCCCAGGCTCTCACGGACCATGTTAACAATGACACCTTAATTAAGGGGCACACAGATTCTTTCTATGTGTGGGATAAGGTTAGTTTAGTCTGAGGAAGTAGATATTAATCTCTACATAAGACAGAAAATTAATTTCACATCAAAGTGATTATTCTTGCTTGCAATATCATTATTTTTTCATTACAAAATAACACTAGTTTGGGAAAATTGTTTATAACATGTATTTATCACTTTTTATAGTCTACCGTCTACTGTTTAGTGTTGGTAATATGTCTATGGTTCTCAAAAGGAAATCATGTCATTCACAAGAGTCATAAAAATGTTTTCTTTGACATCCACCTTAAACTCAGCTCCTTTACTGGTGGTCATGAACTCTGCTTTATAATTCATAAATGTTTCTCTTTTCAGGCTTAAGTTACCACATTTCAGTTTCTATCTCAATATCTGTTCAATTAGGTACATTTGTTTATTACCTATTGTCAGTAGTTGGATTCTGAAGAGATATTTTCCAAGAATTGGAAAGTATATTTTAAAAAGAAATAGATTACTTTCTGAAAGTTAACCTACAAAGTCAGTGCTCAGTAAGTCACATGTAAATGCAATTGACAAGGAAGAACGGCTGTTAGATCAAGGAATTGAGTGGCATAAGATTGATGTCACAGTGTTGTCCAACAGGGGTGTTCCAATTAGAACTAGGAGCAAGGCGGATGTGAGAGGGAGGTGAGAAAGTTGGCTATGACAGAGAAACAGGAGTTGCAGTAGTCCACACTGCAGTGCAAGCATGAGGAGGCACAGGAGAGGGAGACACTTAAGTCAAATACCTACCACATTCATATCTACTGACATGCCAGCACTGATTTCAAGGAGAATATATCCATACTGCATACAGGAAGAAAATCAATACCATGTCAAAGTTAGTATTACAGCCCAAGACGCAGTTATTTTCATAATTAATACATGGAGATCATTATTTTCTTAAGTCAGCTCTACAACATGGTAATTGTGAGCCCACACTGCCATATGTGGTCAATATGAATATGCTGGTAATTCAGTCTTTGAGCTAGCCAGGGTCAGTTCTTGAGCCACGGAATATGAGCCAATGTAATGCTACCCCAGAGGTTAATTTCTCATGTGCAGACTGCTTTTTCCAAGTAATAATGATATGTCATGTAACTGTTTTTGAAATTTCTACAGTTGATATAGGTCATTAAAATTAACAGACTAGAAAGTGCTTTATATTAAATCATTTAAGGTATCATCAGCTTTATGGTAATACAGTACATATTCATAGAAATATTTCCATCTTTATTCTGATATCTGTTGAGATGAATAGAATTACACGCAAGTGAGGAAACATATCAAATTTAAATCACAAGGAAATCTCATTCCCAGTAAGTGGCCTATGGAACAAACTTCAATAATCTGCTGAAAGAAGCCTCTTCTCATATTTTATGGGAATAGAGAGAAAAGAGAGACTTCAAGATAATTAGGGAGAGAAGAGTTCTTACATATCAAGGAAAACCTTCAAGACTGAAATGGCACTTCTCGCAGTACTCATATGAACTGCATAAAGCTTCATAGAAAACGTGTGAATGGATTGTGTCATTATCACAGTATTAGGCTATGTTCTGGCTACTTAACAGATCAGTTTGAGAAAGCAAATTCAATAGGGGAGAGATAGGGAACGGGTAGCAAAGGAAGACTTGTTTTCCTTCTGCCATCCTGTCGCGTAATGGGTTCATTTTTAGGGATCCCGAATACAAACTAAGCACAGTAAGTATTATTAAGGAATAAAATATCTGGGTAACATGAAAAAATATGACACATGTTATTTCTATCAATATCTTGACTAGTTGGATAAAATCCACAGCAATTTTTATTAGCCCTCTGGGTTTTCCAGAAAAATCTCTTACATGTATTTCTTATCCAAGAACACAAATCAAACTGTCCTACTTTATGTAAATTATTATTTATTTAAATAATATTTCAGTGTATTGCCAAATGAGTGTCTACACACACACACACACACACACACACATTTGGCTGCCTCAAAGAACAAAGCATGACCTATATTGCTGTCTTAGTCAGCTCAGGCTGTTAGAACAAATTATCATAGACTGAATGGCTTAAACAACAAATATTTATTTCTGATTGTTCTGGAGGCAGGAAAGTGCAAGATAAAGATTCTGGCAGACTTTTGCTATATCACTAATATCGCTCTTCTGCAATTGCTTTTTAAGGTTAATTGCAGGTTGTTTTGAACCCCATAGTATCATTACTGCAAGAGGTACCCCCCTTACCTGAAGTAGTTGAGAATGGTGTCTGTGCAACTGTGGTTCAGTTAAACTCTCAGCTTCATTTGGTAATTGTAGTGATTGTAGTCAGTGTCTTTTCACCAGACCTGGTTTTCTTTTTTTTTTTTTTTTTTTTTGAGACAGAGTCTCGCTCTGTCGCCCAGGCTGGAGTGCAGTGGCGCAATCTCGGCTCACTGCAAGCTCCGCCTCCCGGGTTCACGCCATTCTCCTGCCTCAGCCTCTCCGAGTAGCTGGGACTACAGGCGCCCGCCACCACGCCCGGCTAATTTTTTGTATTTTTAGTAGAGACGGGGTTTCACCGTGGTCTCGATCTCCTGACCTCGTGATCCGCCCGCCTCGGCCTCCCAAAGTGCTGGGATTACAAGCGTGAGCCACCGCGCCCGGCCAGACCTGGTTTTCTATTTACACAAATTAAGTAAAACTTTAGTAGGATGTCCATGTATATCAGTTCTAGGGATATCAGGATCAACTAGCCAGTACCAAAATTTTCTGCCAAGAAAACTCTTCCTGTTACTGATGTTGCCTCTGCTTCTCATCCCAGGATTCATATATTTCTTGTTTTGGGTAAATTAGTGCCTCCATATGGCTCATGACACCCAGGAACCACATTGTCCTCATTGAAATCAGACTACCCAGTCTGATAGCAACAATTCTCACCACCAAACTTGGCCTGTAGAGAATAGTCACAACAATATGCCAAGACTCCTCTCCCTAATGTATTTTATACACCCCTAAGGTGGCTTATGATTTGACCAAATCCAAACATGTATTAATGGTGAGGTCCAATTCTAAAAAGAATCAAGTTTGCAAGGATCAATTTGATTAATTAATTTTCCCACTTGTTATTTTCGTGTGTTTACACCTACCACATACTAGGCACTTTTCTAGGTCCTGAGGATAAAGCACTGAACAAAACAGATAAAATACCCAGGTAAAATTTATTCTAGGGGATTCTAATACATAGTGGATCTTAGGGTGTAATGTGGTTTCTGGGGTAGAAAGAAGAGACTGTGGCAGTCAGGTAACACCAGGATTCTTTTAAATGGTGATAATTAGTGTTAAGTTATTGAAGTAGAAATCTAGATCCCAGTAATTCATTCAGAAGACCAATCATTTATACAGAAGATACTTGCAGAGTCTAGAATGATAAAATCTGCATTTTCCCAACTGAAATCTTCACACCTCAAAATCAGAATCGTGCTTAATTGAAATTTAGACATCTCTCTTCATTTTCTTTTTTAGGCGATTTAAAAGAAAAAAAATAACGCATAACATGATTTTTGTTACAAAACAGAAGGTACTTCACACAACAAAATGTATTCATGTTCTCTTCTCCCTGCTGATCTCAGTATATAGAAATCCCATTTATAATCAGTCGTAGTCACAATGTTTTTTTTCTCCAGAGTTAAGAGTGTTTATATTTGTGTCTTTTCAGCTTCTACTAAAAATTCACTTTTTTCCCCCAAATCCATTTGTCCTAATATTAATTTCTCTTATTCTCCTCTCATTGCATCATTGCCAAAACATGAAATTGGGGAAACTAGAGTGTTAAAAATACTTTTCTACTTTTCCATCTTTTGATGTGCTTCAGCCCCAAATAACTAAACAAATAATTTAGTTCCATGAAGTATAGAACAGAATAGGTAGGGGAAAAGAGTAATTATTAAGTGGTCCTGGGAAACTCGATTTACTATTTTGAAAAAAAAAAAAAAAAGAGACTGTTAAAGTTATATCCCCATCTCATATCTTAAATTATAATAAATATTAGATTAATGAAAATCTTAAACCAGAATGATGTAGAGGGGATGGGGATAAATAAAAGTGTATTTACTAGAAAGGTGATATCTGAGGATTTCCTCACTATTGCTTATTCTGCTAGTGTAAATCTCTCCTGCTTCTACTTTATAAAGTAGTATTCAGCAAATTATACTGCCAGTATTATACTGCCAGCAAATTATACTGCCAGTATTCAGTATCAGCAAATTATAAGCCCAGTATTCAGCAAATTATACTGCCATTATGAATGCTTTGACTGGGTAGATACATATATGCATAGATTTGTAGGGGTATAGGTATATACTATGAATATAGATGACAAAATGTGGCTGAGGTTACATTCTAAATTCTAACGCTATAGAGCAGGAAGTATATACAGAGGCAGGAGCTGGAGACAGAAGGAACCACACAACGATGTGCTTCAGAAATAATTCTTGATAAAGGTTTTCTCGTTTGTATTAGATTCCCATGATGGCTGCAGCACATTCCCACAAAACTGGTGGCTTAAAACAACACATTTATTCACTTGGAGTTCCAGAGATCCCAAATCAGTCTTACTGATTTTAAATCACAGTGTCACCAGTGCTGTGTCCCTTCTGGAGTATCTTAGTTGGCTTGTAAAGAATTGAAATTTGGGCCGGGCGCAGTGGCTCATACCTGTAATCCCACCACTTTGGGAGGCCGAGGCAGGGGGATCACCTGAGGTCAGGAGTTTGAGACCAGCCTCGCCCCCGTGGTGAAACCCAAGCTCTACTAAAAATACAAAAATTAGCCAGGCATAGTGGCAGGTGCCTGTAATCCCAGCTACTCAGGAGGCTGAGTCAGGAGAATCGCTTGAACCCAGGAGATGGAGGTTGCAGTGAGCCAAGATCATGCCACTGCACTCCACCCTGGGTGACAGAGTGAGACCTTGTCTCAAAACAAACAAACCAACCAACCAAAAAAAAAAAAAATAGAAATTTATTTTCTCACAATTCTGGAGGCTGAGACATCCAAAAACAAGGCACCAGCAGATTCAGTGTCTGGCGAGGGCTGCTCTCTGCTTCCACAATGATGCCTCTTGCCTCTTCTTGTGTTTTCACGTGGTGGAAGGGAGAAGGACAAAAGGACTCAGGGGAACTATCTAGTCATGGAGCCCTCATGAGTTAATCACCTCCTAAGGGACCTACCTCTTAAAACTATGTCATTGGGTCTCAGGTTCCAACATAGGAATTTTGAGGGGACACATGCATTCAACCATACAGTGGAGGCTCTATAGGACTATCTGTTCCTTGCCTTTTCTGGCTTTGAGGTGATGCCTGCAGCCCTTGGCTTATGGCCACTTTCCTGCAAGTGCTTTACCAGCTTCTGCTTTCATTGTCACATCTCCTGTCCTGACTCTGATGCTGCTGCCTCCCTCTTTCACTTATAAGAACCTTTGTCATCAACCTGAACCACCCAATTAATCTAGAATAACCTCACAGTCTCAAGATCCTTGACTTAATCAAGTTTGCAAAGTCCCTTTTTGCCATGTAAGGGAGCATGTATACAGGTTCTGAGGATTAGGATGCAAACCTCTTTGAGGGCGCAATTATTTTGCCAACAGCACAAATTAAATACAGAAAGAAACATAGTAAATATAACACAATGCACCCATCGATCATAACATAAGATAATATGACAAAATTTCGATCAAATTTACCAGAAATTTCAATAAAAATAAATGATTTTTATAACCCAATTCTAGAATTGGCATGCAAATCAAAACACAACTCTGTTCTATATAAGAGATACACTTAAATGATAGCATTTCCAAAATGTTAGTACTAAAGGAGTGAACAAAGATTTGATAGAAACCGGGAAATAATAAGTGTTTTCAATCTTGATAACAAAGTAGAATTTACATTAAAAAGTATTAAAAAGACAAAGTCTGACACATTTTAAATGCTAAAAAATCGCACTCCACAATATATATTCAATGCTAAAAGTCACTTTTCAAAACACCCCAGACATAATGGTTATGAATACTTGTGTGCCAAATAATAGAACAACTGCAATATCAAACTGACACAACATGAGACCAAAAGGATTTCTAAAAACCCATCAATAATATGGGATTTAACACACCATTGTCAATATAAAAGAAGCCAAGTAGACAAAGATTAATGTGGATATAAAAATGATCTAAATAACACAGTCAGTAAAGTAGAATTTTTCAGACATTTAACAAACATTATATTCTGACGAAAGAGAATATATCTTCTTGAACACACCTGAAACATTTCTAAAAATCGACCATGTATCAAGAATCACCATTAGTTTTCACAAAGTGGAAATACTTTGTGTGATTGCAATGCAACTCAAAATAGAAGTCAAATATAAAATCAATAATCAAAAAAATCTGTCTACTTGGAAATTCAACTGTTTTTCATATTAGAAATGTTTAATACTTGGAACTGAATAATTGTTATAACACTTACACTTATAATTTACTTATGTTACAACAATAACATATTGTAACAATCACACTTATAACAATAAGTGTGAGAAGTAGCTATAGTATTCTTTTTAAATTTTATTTTAATAGACAGGGGATACAAGTGCAGTTTTATTACATGGATAATTTGCATAATGGTGAACTCTGGGCTTTTAGTGTAAACATCACTCAAATAATGTATGTTGTACCCACTAGGTAAGAAATTCAACTTTTTATTAAATAACTCTTGAGTGAAAGAATACAGATGTCATAAAGTTAATTTATTTACAAAAATAATGATAATGAGAATCCTATATATCAGAAGCTACAGAAACTTGTAAAGCAGTAACCAAATGAAAATGCGTAACATTGTAGAATTATAGCAATAAAAGTAAAAATAAATGAAGCATCAATATTTAATAAAGAAAAGGAAATCAAAAGAAAGCATAAGGAAGAAAAATGAAAGAATAAAAGAGTAGAGAACAGAAAAACTTTAAATCAAATTAATATTCTATTAAAAATAATCAAAGTAGACAAATCACTAGCTAACAACCTAACTTTAAAAAAAGGAGAAAACAGATCTGCAAAATGAGAAATGGCATGGGGAGGAAATCCACTTCTGTCATGGCTGAACAAGCCTGTACAGGACTAACCCTACATGAGATAACAACTACAAGCCATGAACAGATGACAAAACAGAATTATTTGAAGGCATTTGAGAGTCAACACTTCAATGTTTGAAAGAAAAACAAGGCACAGGTTAGTTCATTTCTTATGCTTTTCAGCTTTTGGTCTTCACCATGCAGAAGGACATAATCTCTGTTGGAAAAGCTGCAGTTGTTTAAAACTAGGAAATTCAGAGAAACCACAGCCAATGGATAATAATGGTAGAAAGCTAGAAAGGAGAGAACCAAAGACAGTGATTCCCAAGATTTGTATAAATCTCTCCCCAGATATCTGACGGACACTTGCCTCTCACATGTATTGGTAGACTCAAAACAGCCCATCAAAAATGTCAAATAACTGTACTAAGATGTCAAATGGCATGCAAGACTTGGCAGTTTGGGTCTGATCAAGATAATTGGCTTCTAAAGTTTATGAACAAAAAGCTACTCATTGGGAGAATATTACAGAATATAGTCATAACCCTTATAGTGCCCAGAAAAAGATAGTTTAAATTATTTAATATTCAAAGAAGGGAAAAAATTACTCATTCACAAAAGATCATCAACAGACAAGAATATTCAAATATTGGAATTAGCACTACACAGATTTGAAAGCAATTAAAACTAAACTCATGGTTATAAAGGAAAACATGGTTAACAATGAAATGGACTTTAGAAAATGTAATTTTAAAATGCTATTATTAACATAAAAATTTTACTCTATGGGATTAACAAAAAAGTGAAGATAGAGCAAAGAGTATACTAGATCAATAGCAATTAACTAAGCTGAAAATATAAAGGAAAAACATGGTTGAAAACAACCTCAACACCTGTAGAATAACAACAAAAGTCTAACATATATGTAATTGAAGTTCTAGAAAGAGAAGAGAGAAAAAAGACTGAAGGGAAAATGTTTCAATTGCTGTAAAATTTTGCTATTTAGTGTAAAACATATTTTTTGTGTAATTTATTGTCCTAATTTTAGAAGGTTAGTAAACCCAAACAAGATACAGATGAATTAAATCACTAAGTACATGACAGTAAAACTAGTGAAACCCAATACAAAAAGAACACCTTGATACCAGCCAAAGGAAAATAACACGTTACATCCAGGGAATAACTATTCAAATAGCCACTGGATTCTCGTCTGACTTTATGGAGGCCAAAAGATAGTGGAAAACATTTTCAATATGCTGACAGAAAAAAAGACCCAGAATATTATTATGAGCAAAAACATTCTTCAAGAATTAAAATTAAACATTTCCAAGTGGTGGGTAGAGAGAAAGAAACAGAGAAAGACATACACACACACACACACACACACACACACACACACACACACACACACACAGACACAGACATAGAAACACAGAATGAATTTGTCTCCCACAGAATTTCATCATAAGATATGCTAAAGAAAAGACTTTGGGATGAAGTAGAATGATATCAGATCAAAATCTGGACCTTCAGGAAGAAATAAAAAGCACTGGAAATGATAAATATTGGAGGGAATATAAAAGACTATTATTCTTCATATTTTAAAAGTTGTTCTGTTTAAAACAACAAAAATTATTGTCTATTTAGTCTGTAATATATATATATGTAATGCATATGAAAACTATAGCATGAAGTAGGATTGATACTTGCTTTCTATAAAGGAAAAAATGGTAAACATTTTGGCATTTCAGAGCACGTGGTCTCTGTCACTCTTGGTGAACTCTGCCATTGTACTATGAAAAGTCATAGGAGATACACAAATGAATGAGCAGTGTTCTAAAAAAGCCTTATATGTTACAGCCAATTCAGGGAATACGGATTAGATATACTTTTCCCTAATCCTCCTGCTAAGTAAACTGAACAAATCTGAACATGATACATAGAACAAATGTAAAAATACCCTGAAAAGTGGAGAGAAGCCAAATTTCAGGACTTGAAGAACAACACAGTGGTGAGATCTGTGGGTTTTCTATTTTTCTTTTTTTCATATATCCCAGACTTGAAGCTGAAGAAGCCAACAACCAGGATGGGTACAGACAAAAAAGGGAAAGACGGAAAGGACAGGACAGGAAAGGAAAGGAAAGGAGGAGAGCAAAAGTATGCTTTATATAGCCAAAGCACCAGGAGCAGGACAGCCTAATGAAACAGAAAACATTTAGACAATAGCTGATTTACTCCAGCCAAACATCACTGAAAACACTCTGATCCCACCCCTGACCCACACCGGCAAATGTGGACTGAGAAGCCCAGACTTGTGTGCTTGCAAGGCTATAACAAAGCACCCCAACCTGTCCCATAAGTGTTCTAGAACCAATAAGTGGGTCCAGGAATGTCCCAGGATACAAGATAAATATACACAAATTTATTATATCTATATAGTAGCAGCAAACTTATATAATGTATATATACAGATACACCATACATATGTACACAAATTAAAAATATGATATTGTTTGCAATGACTCAGCAAATCTTTATTCCATGGATATCTTTATTATGCAAATAATAAAGCAAATCTTTATTAGATTGATTCAGCAAATCTTTATTACATTCATTTCATTCTTAGGTGTGAATCTAGTAAGGAATATACAAGACATATGCTGCAAACTATAAAATAATGATGAAAAAATAAAAGATCTAAATAAATAGAAAAACATACTGTGTTCATGGAATATAGAACTGAATAAATTAAAAATATTAATCCTTTTTGAATTGGTATACAGGTTTAATGAAATTTCTATCAAACCCCCTGCAAGAGTTTTTGTAGCTATATGCAAGATTATCTTCATACTTACATGGAAAGGCAAATAAACTAGAATAGCTATTTTTCTTTTCCTGGAAAAGATAATAAAATGAGAAGAATCACTCTACCCAATTTCAAGATGTATTATTTATCTACAATAATCAGGACTGTACCGTATTTGTAGATAGACATATAGATCAATGGAACAGAAAACCCAGAAATAAACTCACAAATACATGCCCAATTTGTTATATATATATATATATATATATATATATATATATATATATATATATATAAAAGAACTTCATTAAAATATAAGTAAAATTGTACAGTTTACTCATTTAAAGTGTATAATTCAATATTGTGGGTTTTTTTTTTTTAATATTCACAGGGTTGTGAAATTGCTAATACAACACATTTTAGAACATTTTCAACTGCCAGGAGCGGTGGCTCATGCCTGTAATCCTAGCACTTTAAGAGGCCGAGGCAGGTAGATCATCTGAGATCAGGAGTTTGAGAGCAGCCTGGCCAACATAGCGAAAGCCTGTTTCTACTAAAAATACTAATATTAGCCAGGCCTGGTGGTGGGCGCTTATAATCCCAGCTGCTCGGGAGGTTGAGGCAGGAGAATCGCTTGAACCTGGGGGCAGAGGTTGCAGTGAGACGAGATCACGCCACTTCACTCTAGCCTAGGTGACAGAGTAAGACTCTGTCTCAAACCAACAAACAAAAAGAAACCCCATTTTCATCACCCCAAAATAATGAAACCACATACCTATTAGCAGTCATTCCTCAATTACCCCAAATATCCCTCCCCTCCCCACCATGAATAATCACTAATCTAATTTACTATCTGTAGATTTGCCTAGTCAGGATATTTTATATAAATGGAATCCTATGATATAGAAATTAACATATAGAAAATGTGATTTTTAAAAGATATAGGTGTGGATATTTTAAATTTCCCTCCAGGCCCTGCTTTTGCTCTATCCCATAAGTTTTGATATGACGTGTTTTCATTTTCATTCTTTCAAGAGTATTTTCTAATTTTCCTTGTAATTTATTTAACTCATTGGTTATTCAGGAGTGTTATTTAAGTTTCACATATTTGTAAATTCTCTGAATTTCTTTCTGATATTGATTTCTTATTTAATTCCATCGAGTGAAGAGAACATATTTTGTATGATTTCAGTGCTGTTAAACTTACTGAGGCTTGCTTTATGGCCTAATAGAAGGCCTATCTTGGAGAAGGTCTACCTTATGTTCACATAAGATGATGTTCTGCTGTTGTTGAATGAAATATTCTATAGATCTTGTTTAGGGTTAGTTGGTACATAGTGTTATTCAGTCTTCTATTTCCTTATTCATTTTCTGTTTAGTTTTTCTATCCATTATTGAAAGTAGGGTATTGAAATTTCTGATTATTTATTTTTCCCTCCAGTCCTGTCAGTTTTGCTTCATATCTTTGGAAGCTCTGTTGGGCAGCATGTACGTGTTCATAGTTGTTTTATCTTCCTGATGGATGATCCTTTTATTGCTATACACAGTATCTCTTTTCTCTAATAACATTTTGCTTTTGAAAATCTATTTTTTTCTGATATTGGTATAGTCTCTTCAGGGTTGCTATGATTGGTCTTTGTATGGTTATACTATATGCATTTTCATCCTTTTGCTTTCAAATCTTTGTATCTTTGGATAGAAAGTGTGTTTCCTGCAGGCAATGTATAGTTAGGTTTTGTTTGTTGTTGTTGTTGTTGTTTTTGAGACGGAGTCTCGCTCTGTCGCTCAGGCTGCAGTGTAGTGGCGTGATCTCGGCTCACTGCAAGCTCCGCCTCCCGGGTTCTCGCCATTGTCCTGCCTCAGCCTCCCGAGTAGCTGGGACTACAGGCGCCCGCAACCACGCCTGGCTAATTTTTTTTTTTTTTTTTGTATTTTTAGTAGAGATAGGGTTTCACCGTGTTAGCCAGGATGGTCTCGATTTCCTGATCTCGTGATCCGCCCGCCTCGGCCTCGCAAAGTGCTGGGATTACAGGCGTGAGCCACTGCGCCTGGCCGGGTTTTATGTTTTTAATCAGACATATGCATTATCATTGGATTGTTTAATCTATTCACATTTAATGTTATTGATAAAGTTGTATTTATGTCTCTCATTTTACTTTTTGTTTTCTATGTGTCTTATGTTTTCTTCCTCTATCCCTCCTTCCCTGCTTTCTTTCACACTAAAGGAATATTATTTATTGTGTAATTTTTAAATTTATTTAATGATCTTTAAGCTACATTTTAAAAGTTATTTTCTTTATTGTTACTTTAGGGCTTATCACGTACATCTTAGCTTCTCAGAATTTACTCTCAGATTTATAGTATCTTAATTCCAATTAGATGTATAAACATTACTCCTATATAGCTCTATTCCCTTTTCACAATTTTTGTGATACTATTGTTATGTAAAGCATACCTTTATAGTTTACAAATCCCAAAGTATATTGCTTTAACTATTACTTTGCACGATTTTATATCATTTAAGAAAGTTAAAAGAAGGAAGAAGAGCAAGTATATATGTATAAGCCTTTTACTACCAGCCTTCTTATTTACTATTTGTTGTTTTATTTATTTGGTCTTGTGAATTCAAATTACCATTTGGTTTTATTACTTTCTTCCATAGAGCTTTGTTCTTGCACACTAATTCTGCGCTAATGTCAAATACATTACATTTCTATTTGTAATATTCTCCACAATACAAATATACATATGTACTTCTATGCAATTGCTTTTTAAATCAGTAAAGAGAAATAAAAAGAGACCTCTGCATTTATGTTGCCTTTTAAGTTACATAATCATCTTTACCAGTGCTGTTTTTTTCTGTATATTTGAATTACTGTCTGGTGTCATGTGCTTTCAGCTTGAAGAATTTCCATTAATATTTATTAAAAGACACGTCTGCTAGAAACCAGTTCTCTCGGTTGTTTATCCAGGACTATCTTTATTTTGCTTTCATTTGTGATAGTTTTGCTAGCTATAAGACTGTTAGTTGACAATTTTTTATTTCAGTACTTTATATCTGTTTTCCTGCTGCCTTTTGCTCTCCATTGTTTCTGATGTTAATTTTATTGGGGTTCCTTGTATGTAACAAGTCATTTTTCTTTTGTTGCTTGCAAGATTTTCTCTTTGACTTTTGACAATTTTGTTATAATATGTCTGGGTCTGAATTTCTTTGTGTTTATCCTATTTCTAATATCTAGAATATATAAAGAACTTTCAAAAGTAAACACTCAAAAAGCAAACTATGTGATTAGCAATGGGCAAAAGAAATGAATGGGCCAGGCTTGGTGGCTCACGCCTATAATCCCAGCACTTTGGGAGGCCGAGGCGGGCGGATCATGAGGTCAGGAGATTGAGACCATCCTGACTAACGGTGAAACCCCGTCTCTACTAAAAATAAAAAAATTAGGAGGTGTGCTTGTGGGCGCCTGTAGTCCCAGCTACTCGGGAGGCTGAGGCAGGAGAATGGCGTGAACCCGGGAGGTGGAGCTTGCAGTGAGCTGAGATCTCACCACTGCACTCCAGCCTGGGCAACAGAGCGAGACTCCTTCCCCCCCGCCCCCCAAAACAAGAAAGAAATGAACGAATGGACATTTCACTTAAAAGGATGGGACATAAGCACATAAAAATATTCAACATCACTAGCCATTAGAGAAATCTGAATTAAAAACACAATGATATATCACTCTGCACATATCAGAATGGCTAAAATAAAAATAGTTGTAATCCTACATGCTAGTAAGAATGCAGAGAAACTGGGTCACTCATATGTCGTTGATGAAAATTTAAAATATTACAGCCACTCTGGAAAACAATTAGGCAGCTGGTTTAAAAAACTGGACATGCAGCTACCATTCAATCCAGCAATTGTATTTCTAGGTATTCATTATACAGAAATGAAGATTTAGGTCCATACAAAAACCTGTATGTAAATGCTCATAGGTGCTTCATTTGTAACTGGAAACAATTCAGATGTCCTTCAATGGGTGAATGGTTAAACAAATCGTTGTACCCACAGCACAAAATACTGTTCAGCAGTAAGGAATAATGAACTATTTTTACCTGCAACAACCTGCATGAATCTCCAGAGAGTTATGCTGGGGGAAAATGTCCAGTGGCAAAAGTTTACATACCGTATAAGTGTATTTATATATCATTCTAGAAAAGACAAAAATCATAGAAAAAGAAAGCAGATTATAGCACGAATGGATATGGAAAGGATAGCAGCACATGGGAACTGGGCAAGATTATAGAAGGGCAACATGAGGGATCTTTGCTGTGATAGAAATATTCTCCATTTTGACTGTTAATGTCAATATGTTGTTTGTTCTATTCTACTATGGATTTGCAACATGTTACCCTTGGGTAAACCACGGTAAATCGTGCATGGGACTTCCTTGGATAATTTCGTAAAACTTCATATGAATCTAAAATTATATAAAAATAAAAGTTATATTTAATAGAAAGCATTTCATTTTATTTTTTTCAAAAATAGAAGGTGGGCCAGTTATATGGAGGAAAACAAAGTAAATGCAGAAATTTAACAATAGCTAAATATGGGTTAAGTGTTACATCAGTGCTCTTGGTACTCTTGCAACTTTTCTAAGGTTTTACAATTATTTCTCAATATAAGAATTAAAAATAGCCGAAAAACAAAATAGAAGAGCAAAGAGGTGTTGATAAAGCAAAAAAACTAGCTCCATATACAAGCTCATTGTCAGGAACACAGAATTATGCAGAGAAGAGATGGAAAATAGCATTAGAAAATATTTTGATAGATTGTGCAGTGTTTTGACTTGTGGACTGAGGAGGCTTGGATATCATGCACTAAACAGTAGAATGTTATTAAATACTTTTAAGCATGTGAATGACATGATCAAAGTGGAACTTTGAGAAACATTGATCTAGCCAGTGGTGTGCAAAGGGAAGAGAAATCAGGGCAGAGAATAAGGCAGGTGGGAATGCAAACTGCCTATCAGTGTAGTCAGAGGCAAGAAATTATGTGAGTGAACACTGTAAACAAATAGAAAAGCTTTTATGGTGTGTAGAAATCAATTTCATGTGTACAAAATAGGAGAGAAACTAGCTTGAACAGCTACTGATATAAAAATAAATAATTAAAACCCTAGGGATTTTAAATTAAAACAAGTTCAATATGAACCAGGAATATCAAAAGACTCCTAAAAAATCCAATATTAGAGTCTTCGTTGATTCTAGTAGAAATGCATCGTCTGTATAAGAATGATAAAATTCTACCATATTTTACCTTTATCAGACAAAAACCTAAATAAAGTGCAAAGTTCTTGCAGCCCATTTTAAATCAGTATTTTGTTGCTTTTACTTTGTCTGTAGTTTTGAGTTTATAAAAGAAATATAGGGTATTGGGAAATCATGACCTGACTTTTAACAAGCATTGTAAACATGACTTTCACATTCTGAGATCAAAGAGAGGGGAGACAGAAAGAGAAGCCTGACTGGTACTAACAAGAGATTGAATTTACTTCGGATTTCAGTATGTGTTAAGGAAGCTCTGAGGTAAGGCTGACAGATGAGGAAGACGTCTTACGTATTTTCACGATGAAATTATTCCTGCAGGTACCTCCACAGGGAAGTTATTTGCTTGAAAAATTTTATTCACTTTGGGAAGCCACTTGCTTAGACAGTCATCCCAGCTCTTGGTCTCTCAATCTATTTCGGGAGACACAACTCCCATGTACGCGTGATGGGCTGTCCTACTCATCTTTTTTTGTTTTCTGTCTTCCTCAACTGATTTGACAAATGGTCCTGTTTATCAGTTTAGATAACTTTCTTCTGGCAATAGCTTTGCCAGCCACTGATATTTTAACCTCCAAACATTCCCGGTTAATGTCTTCTCTGCTACCATCTTAAGTTCTGTATAATATATACATACTGAATGATATGATTAATTTATAGTTATAATATTTACATGAAATTCTCTGTTTTCATAGAAATCATAAACCAAAGTGTGTCATTATACAATTTAGTGCCTATAAGGAGACAACCATTAATGGTGGTTTTTATCAAAACAACGTACATTTCTGTGATCATTGTACCAATATACCCCAGGGATTCAGGCTCAAATTTCAGTGTCAGGTATCATTCATCCTTTTCCCTCATCATTGTTATCCATTTTTCATGAACTTTTTGGTAATAATGTAATTTCTATAAGATTTAAAATATACAGTGTCTCTCATCGTCAAAAATGTGATTTTGGGGAGCTTTCTTACTTACTTAAGGTAAACTTACCTGCTTATAATAAATATAAAATTTTCTTAATTTGTGGTTTACAACTTTAAAAACTGGCATAAAAGTGATGAACAATACAGTCTGGGTTCTTCAGTGGTTGGATGGTTGACACGACTGGAAAAGTCAACAAAAGAAATTAGTTGGAAACAAAGATGAATAGGAAAATTTGAATTCTAGTCAGATGGTTAGCAAAAACCATGATGAAGGCCGCACGTGGTGGCTCACTCCTGTAATACCAGCACTTTGGGAGGCCGAGGCTGGCGGATCACCTGAGGTCAGGAGTTTGATACCAGCCTGGTGAACATGACAAAACACGGTCTCTAACCAAAAATACAAGAATTAGCCAGGTGTAGTGGTGTGCGCCTGTAATCCCAGCTACTCGGGAGACTGAGGCAGGAGAATCACTTGAACCCAGGAGGTGGAGGTTGCAGTGAGCCAAATTGTGCCACTGTACTCCAGCCTGAGCAACACAGCGAGACTCTGTCTCCAAAAACAAAAACAAAAGAAAACCCATGATGAAATGTCTTAGTGAGATCACTTGAGTCAGCATTTCAAGACATAATTAAAAATAGCTTCTCACTTCAACCTCAAACCTCCATTATCCTCATGTTCATGGTTGACTCAAGAATAGGGATCTCATAGAATATTTCTGCATTCTAACTCTAATGAAATTGCATTAGTGTGCTTCTCTTAAAATTCCTATTTGCTCCTCTAGTAAAATTTTCCCGTGTTACTTTGTAACATCACTATCATAGGACTTATATATTAACCCACATATATTGGTTCATGTGTTTATCTTTCTCCTAATTCAGGCATCTCTTAAGTGGAGCATATTTTTATTACTCAAGTGTTTGTAACATATTTTGTAATTTGGGTCAATAAAATACTGAAAGAAAATATTTCTAAATAAATAGCAAAAAACATTTTTATATAAGTTATTTAATTACATAAACATCATATCTCAGAACTATTCATTTGTTTACATATTCTCTAAAAGAAATATACATATTGTGGGTATTAGTGTTTCCCTATGGTTTTTTTTGTTTCTTTTTATTTTGTCTTATAGAAATTGATAAGAACAATATGATAAACTCCCATGTATCTTTTATACAGATTCACCCATGATTTAAATGCTGCCTCGTTTGTTTCATCATTATCTATCTATCTATCTATCTATCTATCATCTATCTATCTCTCATCTATCATTATCTGTTCTTAAGGTCTTTTTCTCCATCTCAGGGATATTTTAAAAAACAAAACAACTTTTGAATTTTTTCCTCCTGAGATTGAATCAGTGTTCTTCTCTGGGAATTCCCAATGGTTAACTTCTGAGTGGTATAGTTCATATCTTTTCACTTTTCTCTCATATTTCCATCTTTTAGTTCTAATTTCATCTCTATATTCTAGAAAATGTCAAGGACTATGTTTTACATTGTATGATATTAATGGATTTCTTAACGTTGTGCCAAACTTGCATTCCTGGAACAAATCAGATTTGGTTTTCTTCATGTAGTGCTGAATCTGTAAATATTTTATTTTATATGTTTGCATTGAAATTCATAAATTAATCTGTATTTTCTTTACTTTTATTCTTTTTACTAGATTGACTTCATAACTTCATTAAAAAGTTGAGAAAATGTCTTCATTTTCAGTAGTCTGGAAAAATTTATATAGAGTATTGAAAGCTTTAGTAGAATTTCTATGTGAATTCATCTGAACAAGGTGCTAAAATGCCTACAAAGTTGAGTAGTTTTCCAAGAATTTTATTGATTTCTTCTATATACTTTGGTCTGTTTAATCTTCCTCTGTCTGATGGAGTCAATTTTTGTGCTCACTTCGTTCACACGTACTCTAATGGAGTCAATTTTGTAAATATATATTTATTTAGGAAATTATCCATTTCATCTGAGATTCAAAATATTTGCATAGAATAGGCCCTTGTAATTTTTAAAATTAATATTATTTTTAATTGACAAATCATATGTATATACATTCGTGAGGTACAATGTGATGCTTAGATATATGTGCACACTGTGGTATGGTTAAATCAAATTAATTAACATGGTCAATAATAATGTATTATATATTTTAAAAGAACTAAGACACTTAATTTTAAATGTCTGACCATAAAAATGATAGGTAAACGAGGTGATAAGCATGTTAATTGCACTGTGGTAATTTTTAAATTACCTCATGTTAATGCTTTAATTAAAATAGATTTTTGTGGTAATTTTTAATTTCTTGTTTCACTGGATATTTCTTCCTTATAATTTCTTAATTTGTTCATTTGTGCTCTTTCCTCATTTCTTCTTGATCAAGTTAGCTAATAAATTGCCTATATTTGTATTTATTTTTTTAAATATAACTTGTATGACTTGGCTTACTGTTTTACTATCACAATAATTTTTGCTTTTAACTTTTTTTATTTTTTTATTTTTATTTTTTGGGTTCAATTTTCTTTTTATTTTATTTTATTTTTTATTATTATTATACTTTAAGTTTTAGTGTACATGTGCACAATGTGCAGGTTTGTTACATATGTATCCATGTGCCATGTTGGTGTGCTGCACCCATTAACTCATCATTTAGCATTAGGTATATCTCCTAATGCTGTCCCTCCCCCCTACCCCCACCCCACAACCGTCCCCAGAGTGTGATGTTCCCCTTCCTGTGTCCATGTGTTCTCGTTGTTCAATTCCCACCTATGAGTGAGAACATGCGGTGTTTGGTTTTTTGTCCTTGTGATAGTTTACTGAGAATGATGGTTTCCAGTTTCATCCATGTCCCTACAAAGGACATGAACTCATCATTTTTTATGGCTGCATAGTATTCCATGGTGTATATGTGCCACATTTTCTTACCTTGTTTCTCGTTTTTTCTTCTGATTTAATTTGTTGTTAGTTTACTAGATTATTGAGCTGCTATTTAACTTTACTAGATTATTATTATTATTATTTATATATATTTTTATTATACTTTAAGTTGTGGCATACATGTGCACAACGTGCAGGTTTGTTACATATGTATACATGTGCCAAGTTGGTGTGCTGCTTTACTAGATTATTGAGCTGCTATTTATTTATACATATTCTTTCATTTTTACTAATAAAGGTGTTTTATGTATTTAATTTTCTTCTGATCATTGCTTAAAATATATTCAATAAATTCTGATAGGTAGTGTTTCTCTTGTCATTTATTTTTAAAGAAATTCTGTACTTTTTGTTTTCCCTTGTCACCAAAGAGTTGTTTAATAGGAGATTAAAATTTTTTGTTAATAATTTTTGATTTTATTGAATTGTGATAGGAGAGTACTACATCTCTACTTTACAAAATTTTCTGACTTTTTTTTGTGAACTTTGATTTTGAACTTTGATCATTTTTGTGAATTCGTGTATTTTAGGGTGTACATTTTGATACATACCCATATGTAGGTTGTTTATGTTCTTTAGTTTTTCTTCTTTTTATTTATTGACCAATTGCTCTGTTTTGTACTGAGAATGGTACATTAACCTCTCACTATTTTATTTCTAATTATGTCATATTGAATATCCTATAGTTTTTGCTTCACGAAAGTGGTTGATATGTTGTTCAGTGCCTAGAGATTTGTAGGCATTATACTTTCATTGTGACTTGTGGTGTTTAGCATCAAAAAGTACTCTCTCTGTCACAATTGATGTACATTGGCTAAAATTCTACACTTTCTGATTTCAGCATTGCACCCCTTATTTTCTCATTGCTACTGCTATTATTCATCTTTGGTCTTTCTAAATCATTTTGTTTAACGTATACAGCATACAGTTAATTCTTGCTTTGTGTAATAAATTGAAAAGTGTTTTACTAGGTGAGTTAAGCCATCCACATTTATTAGTATGATTAATATGATTTGACTCAGTCTGCCATACATTTTATAATTGTTTGTATTATACTTGCTATCTTCCTTTTTCTACAAGATATATATTCTTTCCTCTTTTATTTGTAAGAAAAATAATGTATCTAGGAAGATTTGCATTTTTTTTCTAGTGGTTACTTTTGTACTTATTTTCATTTGTTAAATTTTTTATTTTTAATTTTTGTGGGTACATAGTGGGTGTATGTATTTATGGGATACATGAAATGTTTTGATTCACCCATGCAACGTGAAATAATCACATCATGGAGAATTTATCCTTCATGTTACAAACAATCCAATTACACTCTTTTGTTATTTAAAAATGTACAATTAAGTTATTAATGTATTAATGTAACAATTAAGTTATTATTGACTATAGTCACCCTGTAGTGCTATCAGATAATGGGTCGTATTCATTCCTTTGAACTATTTTTGTTTTTTACCCATTAGCCATCCTTACTTCCCCCTCATACCCTCACTACCTTTCCCAGCCTCTGGTATCCATCCTTCTACTCTCTATATCCATGAGTTCAATTGTTTTGATTCCTAGATCCCAGAAATAGGTGAGTACATGCGATGTTTATCTTTCTGTGCCTGGCCTATTTCACTTAATATAATGACCTCCAGTTCCCATCCATGTTGTTGCAGATGATAGGATCTCATTCATTTTTATGGCTGATTAACACTCCATTGTGTATATGTATCACATTTTCCTTATCCATTCATCTGTTAATGGAACGTAGGTTGCTTCCAAATCGTAGCTGTTGTGGATAGTACTACAACAAACATGGGAGGGCAGATATTTGTGATATACTGATTTCCTTTCTTTTGGGTATGTACCCAGCAGTGAGATTGCTGGATCATATGGTACCTCTATTTTTAGTTTTTTGAGGAACCTCCAAACTGTTCTCCATAGTTGTACTAATCTATATTCTCACCAACAGTGTACAAGGGTTCTCTTTTATCCACACCCTTGCCAATATTTGTTATTGCTTGTCTTTTGGGTATAAACCATTTTAACTGGGGTGAGATGATATCTTATTGTAGTTTTGATTTGCATTTCCACAAATCAGTGATTAATAATTGTGATAGTCAATAATTATTGGTGTGATGATCAATAATTTTGAATATCTTTCCATATGCCTGTTTGCCATTTGTATATTTTCTCTTGAGAAATGTCTATTCAAATCTTTTGCCCATTTTCTAAAACGGGATTGTTAGATTTTTTTTTTTTTTTTTTTTTTTTGCTATAACGTTATCTAAGCACCTTATATATTCTGGTTATTAGCCCTTGTCAGATGAGTAGTTTGCAAATATTTTCTCCTATTCCGTGTGTTGTCTCTTCACTTTGTTGATTGTATACTTTAGTGTACAATCTTTTTAACTTGATGTGATCACATTTGTTCATTTGTGCTTTGATTGCCTGTGCTCGTGGAGTATTACTCAAGAATTTTTTGCCCAGACCAGTGTCTTAGAGTGTTTTCCCAATGTTTTCTTTCTTTCTTTCTTTCTTTCTTTCTTTCTTTCTTTCTTTCTTTCTTTCTTTCTTTCTTTCTTTCTTTCTTTCATCTTTTCTTTCTTAATTAATTAATTAATTTTAGACAGAGTCTCACTCTGTCACCCAGGCTGCAGGGCTGGAGTGCGGTGGCTCGATCTCGGTTCACTGCAACCTCCACCTCCCAAGTTCAAGCAATTCTCCTGCCTCAGCCTCCTGAGTAGCTGGGATTACAGGTGCCCATCACCAGGCCTGGCCAATTTTAGTAGAGACAGGGTTTCACTATGTTGGCCAGGCTGGTCTCGAACTCCTGACCTCAGGTGATCCACCTGCCTCAGCCTCCCAAAGTGCTGGGATTACAGGCATGAGCCACTGTACCCCGCTGGCTCCCCAATATTTTCTGGTAGTAGTTTCATAGTTTGAGATCTTAGATATAAGTCTTTAACCGATTTTCAAATATGGTGAATGATAGGCTTATAGTTTCATTCTTCTGCATATAGATATCCAGTTTTCCCAGCATCATTTTTAATATATTTTTATATGGTAACTCTATGTTTTTTTTTCTTTATTCCTTCTTAAAAAGAAAAAAACTGGGATATGTATGCAGAACGTGAAGGTTTGTTACAGAGGATACGTGTGCCATGGTGGTTTGCTGAACCTATTGATCTGTCCTCTAAGTTCCCTCCCCTCACTCCCTACGCCTCAACAGGCCCTGGTGTGTGTTGTTCCCCTCTCTGTGTCCATGTCTTCTCAATGTTCAACTCCCACTTATGAGTGAGAACATGAGTTGTTTGATTTTCTGTTTCTGTGTTAGTTTGCTGAGGATGATGGCTTCCAGCTTCATCCATGTCCCTGCAAAGAACATAGTCTCATTCCTTTTTATGTCTGCATAGTATTCTATGGTGTATATGTACCACATTTTCTTTATTCACTCTATCAGTGATGGCCATTTGGGTTGGTTCCATGTCTTTGCTATTGTAAATAGTGCTGCAATTAACATATGCCTAGCAGCATTAATTGAAGAGACTATCTTTTCCTCAGTGTATGTTCTTGACACCTTTGTCAAAAGTGAGCTCACTGTAAGTGTGTGGATTTATTTTGGGGTTCTTTATTCTGTTCCAATGGTCTATACGTTCATTTATATGCCAGTATCATGGTGTCTGGGTTACTATAGCTCCATAGTATAATTTGAAGTCAGGAAATGTGATTCCTCCAGTTTTGCTTTTGTGCTTAGGATAGCTGTGGCTATTCTGAGTCCCTTTTCATTCCATAAAATTTTAGATTTTTTTTCTATTTCTGTGAAGAATGTCATATTTTGATAGAGACTGCATTGAATCTGTAGATTGCTTTGGGTAGTATGGACATTTTAACAATGTTTATTCTTCCAGTCCATGAACATGAAATATCTTTCCATTTCTTGTGTCCTCTTCAATTTATTTCATTAGTGTTTTGTAGTTTTTATTGTAGAGATCTTTTACTTCTTTGGTCACGTTACTTGTTAGATATTTAATCTCATGTGTGGCTATTGTAAATAAGATTACTTTTTAATTATTTTTCATATTGTTTACTGTTGGCATATAGAAATGCTACTGATTGTTCTATGTTAATTTTATATTCTTCAACATTGCTAAATTTTTTTATCAGTTCAAATAGTTTTTTTTTTGAAGTCTTTAGGTTTTTTCAAATATAAGATTTCATAGTCTGCAAACAAGGATAATTTGACTTCTTCCGTTTCTATTTGGATACTCTTTCTTTCTTTCTCTTGCCTTATTGCTTCAGCTGGGACTTCCAGTGCTATGTTGAATAACAGCAGTGACAGTGGTTATCCTTGTTGTGTTGCAGATCTTAAAGGAAAGACTTTCAATTTTTTTCCCTACTCAGTATGATACTATCTGTGGCTCTGACATGTATGGCTTTTATTATGTTGAGGTATATTCCTTCTATATCTGTTTTTTAGGGTTTTTATGATGAAAGAAAGTTGTATTTTATCAAATGCTTTTTCAGCATTAATTGAAATAATCATATGGTTTTTATCCTTCATTCTGTGGATATGATGTATCATATTGCTTGATTTGTGCATGTTGAACCATCCTTGCATCCCAGGGATAAATTCCACTTGGTCATGATCAATGATCTTTCTAATGTATTGTTGAATTTGGTCTGCTCATATTTTGTTGAGGATCTTTGCATCAATATTCTTCAGATATCTTGACCTGGATTTTTTCTTTTTTTGATGTATATTTGTCTGGTTTTGGTATCAAGGTAATACTGACCTTGCAGAATGAGTTTGGAAAGTATTACCTTCTCTATTTTTCAGAGTAGTTTGGGTAGGAATGGTTTTAGTTCTTCTTTAAATATTTGGTAGAATTCAGCAGCAAAGCCATCAGGTCCTGGGCTTTTCTTTACTGGGAGACTTTTTATTACGGCTTCAATTCACTTACTTGTTATTTATCTGTTCAGGTTTTGGATTTCTTCCCGGTTCAATCTTGGTAGGCTGTATGTGTTTAGCAATTTGTCTATTTCTCCTAGATTTTCCAATTTATTGGCAAATTGTTGCTCATAGTAGCTACTAATGATCCTTTGAATTCTCCAGTATTAGTTGTAATGTCTCTTTTTGCATTTATAATCTTATTTATTTGGATTTTCTCTCTTTTTTGTCTTAGCAAGTCTGGTTAAAGTTTTGTCAATTGTGTTTAACTTTTCAAAAAACAGCTTTTTGTTTCCTTGATCTTTTGTATTGTTTTCCTTACTTTCATGTCATTTATTTCTACTGTCATCTTTATTATTTATTTTCTTCCACTAATTCTGGATTTGGTTTGTTCTTGCTTTTCTAGTTCTTTAAGATGCATTGTTATATTTTTATCTGAAGTTTCTCCTCTTTTTTAATGTAGGCACTTATAGCTATAAACTTCATTCTTAGAACTGCTTTTGTTGTATCCCACTAGTTTTGGTGTGTTACGTTTTCATTATAATTTATTTCAAGAAATTTTTCAATTTCCTTCTTAATGTCTTCATTGGCCCACTAGTCATTCAGAAGCATATTGTCTAATTTCCATTTCAGGGTAGTGGGCTCCCTTCTGGCCCAAGGCAAGTCCAGAAATGCCATCCAAGAGTCAAGTCCTAGAATCAGTTACCTCAAAGACCTGCTTGGTGCTCTACCCACTGTGATAGACCTAGTACTTGAAGCCAGCAAGTCTTAGAGGGGCACCCAAGACCCTGGTGTAGAACCTGGATACTGCTGCTTTTAATTCAAGGTCCAAGGGCTCTTCAGTTAGCAGGCGATGGATATTGCCAAGACTGTGTCCTTCCCTTCAAGGTGGTAGGTTTTCTTCTGGCCCAGGATGTATCTAGAAATGTCATCTTGGAGCTAGGGCTTAGAACGGGAGCCTCACAGCTCTGGCTGGTGTCCTATTCTGCTGTGGCTAATGTGGTACCCAAAATGCTAGAAAAAGTCCTCCCCACTCTTCCTTCTCTTCTTCTAAAGCAGAAGAATGTGGTATCTTTGGAGCCACAAGTTGTGCAGCTAGGGTTAGGGGAGGGTGACATCAGAATGCCCTTAGTTGCCCTAGCTAGTGTCTCAGTAGGTTGTATGCCCCCACCCCCCACCCCCACTCCACTGTCTCTGGGCCCAGTTTAGACCTAGGACTCACCTAAGAGTTGCAGTCTTTGTGACCTGTACTGCCTTTTAAGTTTACTTAGAGACCCAGAGCCCTTTCACCCTTGGTGGCAAGGTTTGTGGTAACTCAAGTTTGGACCCCTGGGATCAGCAATTCCCCTCTAGCTAAGGCTGATTTAAATGTGCCCTCCAGGGGAGGGCGTCAGCTGAATTTGATCCAGTTTTCCTTTTTGCTCCAATATTAATAGGATAGCACTGAGTTCAATGCCTCATATTGCTGTGCTTTCCCTCCTCCAGCACCCAGGGACACTCTGGGCACCACCCGCGATTGCCAGGGGTTGTGGTAGAGTGGTGTCAGCGATTCAAGGCTGTTTTTTCTACCTCTTTAGTGCCTTTTTCAGTGATACAAAGTTAAAAGCAGATATTGCTTTCAATTTGATTTTTGATTCTTATGAAGGTGTTTTGTTTATTTGGATAAGTTAAATTCGTGTCCTTTTAGGTGGGACAATGGGTGGAGCCTTCTGTTCCACTATCTTTACTCCATCTCTCCAAGTTTGAGCATAATCTTGATCAAATTATGCTGAGGAATGCTATTGTGTAGTTTTCTTCTTTCTTTTAAAATATTATTTATCCATTAAATAGGAAACTGAAGTAGCCTCCAATATAATCTTAGATGTGTTTTTAAAAATATAATTATCTGTTATATTTTAAAAAACTTGGATTTCTATAGAGAGATGCATGCAGTCAATTCTTATTATTTGTGGTATTTATGTGCTGTAAAGGTGCCATGGACACTGACCATTGCTCCCAGAATAATTATAGAGACACATTATTGTGAGCCTCTGTTCACAACATTTTCATCAATCAATCTATAAATAACCTTGTTTTATGTTTGTTTCTGTTTAAAGACACCTTCTTCAATATGGATTGTGATTCATTAACGTTGAACTCAGATTCAATGATTGCTACAGCTCACGCTTGAATAAAGAATATCTAACACACATATTTTCTCCAGAAGGCACATCAAAACTTCTTGTGCTTAAGAACACTAGACAGCAGTTCAGCACTATACTAGGGGACCATTTAAACAGTGAATTCACCAAGAAAAAACTCAATCAGGTGAAAAATGTAGCTCTAAATATGCTGTGAAAAAGGACATGTTTTTATTAGAAGAGAGAAAACAGGAAAGCAAAGCGTCACCTTTTTCTGCCACAGTTGGGAACTTTATGTTGGGCCACTCAAACTTTTCACTGCATTGAGCATGCACATCTATGAATGACTGTGAAAGTGCTGCAATTATTTATTTTCGGGTTACAAGTAAATTTTAGGGAGTAGACAAATTCACACATACAGAATTTGTGAATGAAGATCGACCATATATGTGGTCAGTTTGCCCTGTAAACTGTAGATCCTCAAGCAATAGAAAATTAGTTTTTATCCCAAGGCGGGCAGATCACGAGATCAGGAGATTGAGACCATCCTGGCTAACATGGTGAAACCCCATCTCCACTAAAAATACAAAAAATTAGCTGGGCGTGGTTGCAGGCATCTGTAGTCCCAGCTACTCGGGAGGCTGAGGCAGGAGAATAGCACGAACCTTGGGAGGCATAGCTTGCAGTGAGCCGAGATCACGCCACTGCACTCCAGCCTGGGCGACAGTGAGACTCCGTCTCAAAAACAACAACAAAAACAAAAACCAAAAGAAAAAAGAAAATTAGTTTTTACCTAAATAACTTTAAAATATATTTTTCTTTATTGTCTTAACCTGAGGTCTTTAAACAGAATAGAACATTGTGATTACCTAGAGAACAAAAACAAGCAAACATTTCAAACAAAAAAGTAATGATGTCAGGACATATCTTTGAACAACTGAACTAGAACAATGTGGCTTTGGGCCAGGAATTAGTAGCTGTAAATGCAATTTTGTTACTTACAATATTGGTTTAGAACAAATGGGGTTTTGTGTCATTCAGGGATGTTGGGCGGGCATACTGATTGAGCAAACATCTGACTATACAAGTACACATTGCAATTAGTAAAGTAGATATAAGCCCAGCACTATAGTCAAAGAATATCAGCCTGTCCATATCTATTGTATACTGAAAATAAAAAGTGTAATTCCCTTGGGGAACATCTGTCTTCCATGCAATTGCTTTGTTCTATCCCAGTTTATGAAGCAGAGTTTGAAGAATATACATGATGCAATGAATTATGCCTGGAATAACCAATGTCCTCCCAATCAAGTGCACTCTTACAGTCTTAGATATTATAGTCACTTTAGCTTGGAGATTGTTATGATTAAACTTGTTCTAGAATGTTCTACTGTTGTCTATTTACCAGGATTCAGTACTGAATACGTTTGCCTTTCTTGCCAAGGTTCCTGAACCAGCCTGCATTGTATGATTTTCCCTTCTTGAAAGAGAAAATAATACTGACACCAGAATAGAGGTGCAGAAAGGGAAGAGTGAAATAATAAAAACTTTGCTGTTGAGTTCACATTCTTGTCTTTAAAGTTGTGGAACACATATATATTGTAAAGTTGTATTTGGTTCTGTGACCTATAATTTGGAAGTAACTCAACTCCTGAAAAATACATGCAAAAAATGACAATAATTTCTTTTTTTCTCATTCTTTGTGATGTCAATCCCATTACTTCACAAGGTAAGGAAACTTTTGCTCTGATCCATGTTGGATCCATGTATGTCTTCTTTTTATAAAGCCAAGCAAATGTATTTTCTTTGTACAGTCTTCAGTGGATTTGGGAATAGTGCCACAAGAAAACTTGCATTAACATCCAAGCTGTTGTAATCTTGTGTGACTTTGAACTTAACCTCAATGAACCTAAGTTTTTCCATAAGCAAAAATAGTGACAATAATATTACCTCTCCTAAGCAATTCCCGAGAAATAATCTATGAAAAGCAGTTAGCACTACTTGTGATAGCTAGTAGGTGTTAAAAAAGTATTAGCATAGTTATTATTAGCTTTTTATATTATATTGTTTTCTGGATTTAAAACTGTATTTCAACAGTGAAGACAGTATTCTAAATGTCCTTCATCTGGTAATCTTCTGGCAAAAGAGCATTTTTTGTGTGAGAGACCTTGCTCATCTATGGAGGCAGAGACCGTTTTAATTATTTTTTGCTTTATCCTTAACATCTGACACATGTAGGCACCCATATTGTGAATGGCCAGGTAAGGTAATGACTGGATCAATATATAAATCAATATAAATCAATTGAATTGAATATAAATCAATTTATAGAGGTTTAATAGAAAAGTATAATATTTAGCAGAATTTCAATTTAGTTCTGCTAAATATTTATACTTTCCCATTAAGCTCTGTTTTTTTCTAATGAATTCCAGCACCTCTTCTTCAGGTGATACTTAGAAGTGCCCCAACTACCCCATCAAGTCTGTTGGCTGCTTCAAATTCATGCATTTTACTTCTTCAGGAGCCTCTTTCCTAAGAAAACATGTTAAATGAAGATTTATCAGCTTCAAAATATAGACAAGATGTATTTAAGTAATGGAGGGAAAGGCTTGATGGCTCTCCAATCTAAAGTGTGTCCAATGTATGTAATTTTTAATTATGGGATAATAAAATATTAAGAAGAAATTCCATGTAATTTTCATAGTTATATATCAACCTCTCACACCATAGGGTGAATTGATTCATTTTTCATTTACGTTCATGTTCTGATTAAATAATTGAACATGCCCTGCTCTGAAACACCAGAACAACTCTGGAATACAGCTGAAGGTGCCAACCTTCATTCCACTCTTGTTCAACCCATATGTCTTAGTAGCCCCCTAATAATCATGTTCCTTTCACATCAGTTTCTTCAGGCAACAGAGTATTTCCCTACATGGATATCACTCCTACTTTATTGGTAAAGCTATAGGAGAGGAAGGAAAAGAGAAAGAAAAACACAGTGCAAAATAACAACCCACATTTATTGAATCAACATATCTGTAGAGGGAATAATAAATAAATTATAATGCTTTCTCCACACAATTCTGATGATCAGTTATAATCATGAAGCTTTCTTTGGGCACCTTCTAAAATGTATCCATTCCAGAGCCACATCAAGGCCTCCAACAATTCCTGAAAATTCAGATTCTGGGGTACATCTGATAACTACACTGAGGAATGGAGAGATTTCATGAGAAAAATACTGCGAAGGAATACAAGACCTCTCATTATTTAGTAAACATCATCAAGGCTTCTAGACAAGCTCAGTCCAACAGAAATATAATGTGAGTCACCAAAGCAAGTAACCTATAATGTAAAAATTTCTAGTGGCCACTTAAAAAAAAAGTAACAAGTAACAGGTGAAATAAATTTTAGTAATATATTTAACCCAATATACCCAGAGTATTATTTTTTCCATATTAAAGTATAATTTTTACATAATCTTTTTCATATTTAATCTTTGAAATTTCATGTGTATTTTACACTTACTGCTGATCTCAATTCAGACTAGATCTTAAGTATTCAGGAGCAACATGTGGCTTGTTGGCTGTATTGGAAAGCACAGCTCTAGAGACAGGTAAACGATTAGAAGTAAAGCCCAATAAGCAAAGCATAGAACACAGCATTATTTAGATTTTCACTATGCACCTCAATCCTCCATCCTCAACGTTTGAATTGTGTTAGGAAAATATTCTACAGAAAAGTAAAACTCAAAACCAAACGTGCTTGAGTAAATTAGAATTTGAGAATGTTCAGACAGTCCCATTGCTCTTCGGCAAGCGTCCTCTCTCTCACGATCCCTGTATCTTAGCCACAGGTGTTGGATGTAGCCCAGGTTGAGAATCCCAGCTGTTTCACAGGGGCTCTGGCAAGTTGACAGCTGCTTTATTACCAGAGCTTGAAATTGAGGCCAATAAACTTAGCACACAGGGACCTGAAGTCCGGTTTGCGGAGACAAGGCCACCATCATGTGGAACCTGACGGAACTGCAGTGAGATTCACGTTCCCATTGCATGGCGAAGACTCAAATGACCTAAGTCATCAGTGCATCCCCACTGGGTCAACCCTTCAAGAATGCCTAATTAACATACCTAAGAAATGTGCAAAACCTTGGAGATCTAGAGAAGGTTCAGAGAAGGCCAATTCCTATTTCAAAAGAAACAAAAGACAGACTGAAATAGCTAAATCATGCAAGGTCAAAATCAATAAAAATCATAAAATGTAAAATGAGGACTTACACACATCTGCCTGCTGAAACCAAGGCTCACTGAATAAGAGTTCAAATATAATATTGGGTTAAATCTACGATTTTGATTGGAAAACTTTTAAAAAATCCTTATTGTAAGAGGAGATAGATTTTAAAATAAACTACTATAGGATGATGAGTTTATCTTTTTGAAGAATAGGCCAGTATAGTGAATTATTAGGAAGGTTTGAAATGACAAGATGTATTTTGAATGGCAAATTGCTTTGGCAATATTAAGAAATTTAGACTGTTTCTATGACAGTTCTATATAGTCTGACTTCTGGTTTCATAACACCCTTACATTGTACATGTGTAACACAATGAGAAAGTTTCAAAATATTCAAACATATAAAAGATAGGCACATATTACTGTGAAGTTGATAAAATGGTCAGGGTGTGTCTGTTGATGAAAATGAAAGACCATCATGTAATACTAAAAAACATGGTACCGGCCAGGCGCGGTGGCTCACGCCTGTAATCCCAGCACTTTGGGAGGCCGAGGCGGGCAGATCATGAGGTCAAGAGATCGAGACCATCCTGGCTAACACGGTGAAACCCCGTCTCTACTAAAAATACAAAAAATTAGCCGGGCGTGGTGGCGGGCGCCTGTAGTCCCAGCAACTCGGGAGGCTGAGGCAGGAGAATGGTGTGAACCCGGGAGGTGGAGCTTGCAGTGAGCCGAGATCGTGCCTCTGCACTCCAGCCTGGGCGACAGAGTGAGACTCCGTTTCAAAACAACGACAACAAACAAACAAAAAAACGTGGAGCCACAAAGAATATTAGCGTGTTTTCATTGTATCTTCCACTGAAAGACCTGTGTTTTCCTTTCCCAGAAACAAGATCCCCAAGCACACAATATTTGCTCCCTGAAAACTTCAGGGTGTATTATTAACCCTATGTTTTCTGAGCCTGTAGAAAAGATGATGTGAGCAGGAGCCAGTATGGGTTTATTAATTAAGAATATGTCAGAACAAATTATTCTGTTTTGAAAGGGTTGACATGTAGGGTATGATGATTTCTACACAGCATTTAACTAAAGGTTACTCTTGTTTCTTGGTTAATAATATGGCGAAGTATTGTCTGGATTACCGTCCTACAAGTTTGAGCAATTTTTCCAGAGAAGTTTAGTTCTTTTTGTACTCGGGCATTTCTAATAGAATATTTGTAACCTCTCTGATTTATCTTGTCTTTTTAGTATCATAGCAATGACATGACTTAATGCTTAGAAAACATGTTTATCAAATTTGCAGATGACATAAAATTCGGAGACTAGCTAATATGATAGATGTCACAATCAAATTTTAAAATTATTGTGCAGGCTTAATACAAAATGATGACATTTAACAAAGATAAATGATCTTGCATTTTAGTTAAAACAATAAACTTTATAACTAGATTGGGAAGACCTTTCTTTGAAGAAATTTATATAAAAATAATCTGAAACTTTTGTTTATCACAAAATACAAGTTTGGTAACACCCATACAATTTTAGTTTACTAAGATGGATTTCTGGGGTCCAAACAAAATTTGGTGATAATCCCCCTGAACTCTGTCTTTAACTGACAACATTGTGTTAATTTCAGGGCCACATTTTGAGAGAGAAACTGACAAATTAAATGGTATATGCAGAAAGAATTTTGAGATTTATAGTGCTGTAGAAGCCACTTATAAAAAGATGATTTTAAAGAAAATGTAGTTATTTTCAGGACAGCATAGCGTTTATGTTCATAAATTATGAAATAAAAGAGATCTGAGTTTAAGTCCCAGAATAGCCATTAACCCTGGCAATCTGACCTTGGGTGAGGTGTTTAATGTTTTTCAGCCTCAGTTTCTGCATCTGTAAACTGTTTATAATAATGATAACAAAGAGGATATATGCTAGCAGAAGTTAGATTTTAAAGAGACAATGCAAAGTAGATATATTCCATTTAGCTTTGTGTGATAAAACCACTGGAGGAAAGGGAATTTTGTTTAGTATATTGTAATAATTTGAATTACCCAATTGAGTAGTTGAGTTAATCCATTAAATCACCCAAATTGTCTGTATAGGTAATGAGCTCTTGGCCACTTGAATAGCCACAGAAGCTATTCAAAGGTGTCTCAGTTAAGAGCTTGCAGGGGATTTCTGCTGTTAGTTGGAGGTTTGAGGATACATATGACAATATTTATGACCAGTAATTTTCTTGAGGAAGTTGCACAACCAAGAGACAAGCAGGTGACCCGCCTCTGAGTCTCTGAGTCTAATGAAAATATACACACACCTTCAAACAATTACATTACAATGTGTTAAGGAATAAGCGTGGAGCACTAAAACAGAAGAAACGAAGAGCACCTGCGATAGCCACAGTTTACCTGTCTGGTAGGATTTCTTTAGCTCCATTGCTCATTTTTGTTCTTCTTTGGAATGTCACCCTTTAGAATGAAAACAACAGAAAACCTTCAAAGTATTTATTGTCCTGCAACACATTCTCTTCCCCCAAATCTTCTTCTGGTATTCCGTACATTTCTTTCTCCCCTAAACCCTTCCTGGGCTCTTCCTCTTTAAGTTTCCCCATCTCGTATTCATAAAGAAGTAGAAGGAACAACAAAAACGCAAAAATTCTTCTCTACATCCTGTTTTCTCTCAAGGCCTTCATTTTTTCTTAATAGACCAAATGTCATTGTTTGCTTAGGAGTAGGAAACAGCCACTTTGGGCCTATAATGGAGATCTAAAGTCTTCTCTTTTGCCAACAGTTTTTTTCTAGTTATGTGATGTTAATATAGTTTTATTTTCCTGGCTGATTTCTGAGCTTACATTTTGACTGGACTTGAATGTTCTACAGCTGCTTTGCTTCTTTGGAAAAAACACAACCAGTTTTCTAGCTTTATTCCCCGGTTGTATGAGTATCCAGTCCTACTCTGTCTCTCAGACTGCTACTCCTCTAGGTGTTCAGTCATAGGGGCCACACCATAGCATTCCATTTTGGAAGAGACAGAGGGAAATTATCTGTTTCTCTTAACGTAACCATTTAATTTATTGTCTTGGGGGGACATTTGTGAAGAGGGGTGACTTGGCTGCTGATATCTCTCTCTGTAAAAAACATATTTCTAGCATTTGAGAGTACTCTGCATTTGCATGCAAAACAAGAGAAGCTCACCTCTTTGTACAGCCAAGTGGGATTGCTATAGACTTAGGATGCTGCTGCTTAAAATGGATTTTTACCTAAGCCGTATCATATCTTGTTTTTCCACTTCTTCCTTTGACTGCTGAATCCATTCCACATTCAGTGTACAGATTGACTTGGTAATAAAGATAGATAATCAATCACTAAGCTGGCAGAAAGACAAGGAAGGCATCCTGGCAGAGCCATCTGATCCCTGAGGAGAGAAGGATGTATGGAAGTTGGTGGCTGGCCAGAAGGAAACATTCCCTTGAGCATGAAACAATTAGGGACATTTTTCTCTTTGTACAGTTCATATTATCAGTTTACATTTGAATCCTTGAAGTATTACAAGAGTTCCTGAGCAGTAATTTACCTTCCAGATGTTTTGGTTATTTTTTGTTTCAATCTTGGTTTAATTTCTGGGTTTATTTTCTAAGTTATCAAAGCTTATTGCATGATAATGTCTGCATTTTGCAATTTATCAAAGCTTTTTTTATTTTTTGAGCAAAAGAGGTGTTTTTTTTTTTGTATGATCAGTCTTTGCCAACATACCAAGGACTCGTAAATAAATGTTCCTTAATTTTCATTACTTAATATGACTAAAGGAGATGGGTAGTGCGAAGAGGAATTGCATAATTTTAAGCCGTGGCTAACACAAAAACCGTAGCCAAATTGAATAATCCTGTAGGTGCACTAACCAGTTTACAGAATAATGTAACTAAAACAACATAAACCTGGGGAAGACATCCTACAGCCCTTTTAGTTTCTGAATTCTCCTTGTTTCTCTAGTAAATTTTCTGTTAATTCACCTGCGGTTTCCGAATACACAGTTTTACTGCATTCAAATGGCTAATGAGTTTGCTTCGTTGTTCCCTGACACTATAGCATTAGTGCAAGTAAAATCAGATGTTGTTGTTTTGAACATAGGTAGATTTTCTATTTTTAACATTTTCTTTTTCTTTTCTTTTTTTTCATCATCCAAAATCTTTAATAAGAGGATAAGATCTAGAGTTAGTTTTTGTAGCCTTGGCTGGCCAGTAGGCCTCTGGTGCACTCGAACTTCCAGCCCTTGGAGTGGATGTATGGTTTGGTGTGGCTGTATGGTTTGTTGTGGCTGTGTGGGGTTCCCGGTGCCTTGCCAAAATGCCGGTACACCTCTCGGCCCTTGCGAGGACCAGAGAGCAGGACGGTGCCACAGCCTTTGGGGGCGTCAGCGGCCAGCTGGTCAAAAGTGAGGATCTTGCCCCCGGCCCCGAGGATGCCGCTGCGGGCCCGGCTGGTCATGCGCAGTGCACACACCTTCAGTTTGGGCACTTCCTGAACCCGTACGTCATCCGTTATGGTCCCCATGTGTCCGGAAGTGGTGGGTTCTTGGTCTCACTGACTTCAAGAATGAAGCCGCGGACCCTCGCTCTGAGTGTTACAGCTCTTAAGGGAGCGCATCTGGAGTTGTTCGTTCCTCCCTGTGGGCTCGTGGTCTCGCTGGCTTCGGGAGTGAAGCTGCAGACCTTCGCGGTGAGTGTTATAGCTCTTAAGGCAGCGCGTCTGGAGTTTGTTCCTTCTGATGTTCGGATATGTTCAGAGTTTCTTCCTTCTGGTGGGTTTGTGGTCTCGCTGGCTTCAGGAGTGAAGCTGCAGACCTTCGCGGTGAGTGTTATAGCTCTTAAGGCAGCGTGGACCCAAAGAGTGAGCAGTAGCAAGATTTACTGCAAAGAGCAAAAGAACAAAGCTTCCACAGTGTGGAAGGGGACCCGAGCGGTTTGCCACCTCTGGCTCGGGCAGCCTGCTTTTAT
Organism: Symphalangus syndactylus; assembly: GCF_028878055.3. NCBI lineage: Eukaryota > Metazoa > Chordata > Mammalia > Primates > Hylobatidae > Symphalangus > Symphalangus syndactylus. The sequence continues at coordinate 127,157,549 of NC_072428.2, read as the reverse complement.
TCTCTTATCTGGCCCCACCAACATCCTTGCTGATTAGTAGAGCCCAGTGGTCTGTTTTGACAGGGTGCTGATTGGTGCGTTTACAATCCCCGAGCTAGACACAAAGGTTCTCCACATCCCCACTAGATTAACTAGATACAGAGTGTGGACACAAAGATTCTCCAAGGCCCCACCAGAGTAGCCAGATACAGAGTGTCAACTGGTGCATTCACAAACCCTGAGCTAGACACAGGGTGCTGACTGGTGTGTTTACAAACCTTGAGCTAGATACAGAGTGCCGATTGGTGTATTTACAATCTCTGAGCTAGATATAAGGGTTCTCCAAGGCCCCACCAGAGTAGCTAGATACAGAGTGTCAATTGGTGCATTCACAGACCCTGAGCTAGACACAGGGTGCTGATTGGTGTATTTACAATCCCTGAGCTAGACATAAAGGTTCTCCACGTCTCCACCAGATTCAGGAGCCCAGCTGGCTTCACTCAGTGGATCCTGCACCGGGGCTGCAGGTGGAGCTGCCTGCCAGTCACCGGCCGTGTGATGCGCTTGCACTCCTCAGCCCTTGGGTGGTCGATGGGACTGGGCGCTGTGGAGCAGGGGGTGGTGCTCGTCAGGGACACCAGGGCTGCACAGGAGCCCATGGAGGGGGTGGGAGGCTCAGCTGTGGCAGGCTGCAGGTCCCGAGCCTCACCCCGTGGGAAGGCAGCTAAGGCTTGGTGAGAAATCGAGCGCAGCACCGATGGGCTGGCATTGCTGGGGGACCCAGTACACCCTCCACAGCCACTGGCCTGGGTGCTAAACCCCTCATTGCCCCGGGCCGGCAGGGCCGGCTGGCTGCTCCGAGTGCAGGGCCCACCAAGCCCATTCCCACCCGGAACTCCAGCTGGCCCGCAAGTGCCGGAGGCAGCCCTGGTTTCCGCTGGCGCCTCTCCCTCCACACCTCCCTGCAAGCTGAGGGAGCCCGCTCTGGCCTTGGCCAGCCCAGAAAGGGGCTCCCACAGTGCAGCGGTGGGCTGAGGGGCTCCTCAAGTGCCGCCAAAGTGGGATCCCAGGCAGAGGAGACTCGGAGAGCAAGCGAGGGCTGTGAGGACTGCCAGCACACTGTCACCTCTCACCCACAGCCACATCCTTTCTGTTTTCCCGGTCAGAAAGCTTTATCTTCTGGATCATCTGGGAAAGGGACAGAGGTGGTCGGTTGGTGTGACTCATAAACAGCCTCTTCAGCACAACCTGGTTGAATGTGGAGTTGTTCTGTCTGAACAGAAACATGTACAGTTTGACCAACAGCCTCAGGTAGACCAATATCCTGGCTCTTGGGCTCCTTGTGCTGAACCTATGGGTTCTTGTTGGGCAGATGTCAACTCCCATGATGGCGCCTTCTGTTTTGTGTGTTGTTATTTTTTCCCTTGTGCACGGATAGGAGTTTCTCATTTGCCCTGTAACTAAAAGAAAAAAGTTACATAGATTTAAGTGTGGATTTCTTTTCACTGAGTTAATCAGGCATGTGATGATCTCACCTCATTTTTACATTTTTTTAATGTTTTATTTTTAATTATGGGTACATAGTAGGTATATATATTTACGTGATACATGTGATGTTTTGATATAGGCATACAGTGTGTAAAAATCACATCAGGGTAATTGGGGCAACCATCACCTCAAGTATTTATCATTTCTTTGTGATAGGAACATTACAGTTCTACTCTTTTAGGTATTTATAAATATGTAGTAAATTACTATTGACTGTAGTCACTCAATTGTGCTACCAGATACTATCTAACTGTATTTTTGCACCCAGTAATCATCCCCACTCCCCCAGTCCTTTCCCCCTACTACCCTTCCCAGCCTTTGGTAACTATCATTCTACTCTCTATCTCCATGAGTTCAATTGTTTTAATTTTTAGCTCCCACAAATAAGTGAGAACATGTGAAGTTTGTGTTTCTGTGCCTGGCTTTTTTTCACTTCACACAATATCCTCTAGCCTCATCCATGTTGTTGCAAATAACAGGATTTTATTCTTTTTATTGCTGAACGATAGTCCATTGTGGATAAATACTACATTTTGTTTATCCATTCATCTGTCGATGGACACTTAAGTTGATTCCAAATCTTGGCTATTGTGAAGAGTGCTGCAATGAACATGAGAGTGCAGATATCTCTTATATATATTGATTTTATTTTGGGGGGATATATACCTAGAAGTGAGAATCCTGGATCACATGATAGTTCTGTTTTTAGTTGTTTTGAGGAACCTCCATAGTGTTCTCCACAGAGAACATTTATGTTTTTCTTTTCTTTTTTTTTTTTTTTTGAAATGGAGTTTTACTCTTTCACCCAGGCTGGAGTGCAGTGGTGTGATCTCAGCTTACTGCAACCTCTGCCCCCCCGGGTTCAAGCGATTCTCGCGCCTCAGCCTCCAGAGTAGCTGGGATTATAGGTGCCCGCCGCCATGCCCTGCTAATTTTTATATTTTTGGTAGAGATGAAGGAGTTTCACCATGTTGCCCAGGCTGGTCTCAAACTCCTAACCTCAGATGATCTACCCACTTCTGCCTCCCAAAGTGCTAGGATTACAGGCATGAGCCACCACACCCAGCCACATTTATGTTTTTCTAATTGTTTGTTTGATTTTTAGCTAAGGAAATAGCAATTGTGTTTTTTTATTATTGTGTTAGATTCCATTCTTTTTTGCATATTGAGGAACAACTGTTATCCTTAGTTTGCATCTTTCTTATTTCTTCTCATTATCTTTGTGTTCTTCACTGTTTTCTCTTTCCCTCTAGAAACTTGTCAAGTTTGACCAGTATGTCACCAACTCAATATTCTGCAATGCCAATTCTGCTTCTTATTGTTGCCAAAGAAGATTTATATTTGTCTTTCCAGCTGTGTTTTCAATTTTTATGAAATTATTTCTTATCCCACCTGTCTCTTATCCATTGTACCTCATTATACCCTTGAACTAGCCTTTGCTCTCTTTTTGGTTTTCTTACTTGTTTCATAAAAGTATTTTTATTTAATTTCAGAGAAGTAGACTGCTTTGTAGTTGTGTGTGTGTGTGTTTCAGGATGCACGTAAATTTGTAGAAGTTACTCTTCCTATAAAATTCTTTGAGTTGAAATCCATTTTAAAAAACCTCAATATTTTTATAGACTCCATGCAATAGTACATATTTAAATTTTCCATTCCTTCATCTAGAAATAAGAGTTGTTTTCCAGACACATTTTTTTCCAGGTACAAAATGCCTTCTCTCTGTCCTATCTCCAAAAGACATTTTTTTTTTTTTTGCTTCATAGTTGGAAGCCTGAAGTTTCAAACTCTGTTTCAAGTGCCTAGCAGAATTTTATAATAATAATAGCTAACATATACATAGCATTCACCATATTCTAGGTATTGTTCCAAGAGCTTTACATATTTTCATTCATTTGATCCTCCCAAAAGCCCTATTAGGTAGATACTAATATATTCCCTATTTTACAGATAAGAAAATTTAGGAATAAGGAGTCCAAATAACCTTTGGATACCACATGGCTGGAAAGTGGGAGAGCCAGTATCATAACCCAGGATGTTTTGACCTCAGACTCTACCTCCTTATCTTAGACTTTACCTCCTTATCTTACTACCTCCTTACTATCTTACTATAACTTGTCTACTGTAGCTTATGTTCTTGTGTGTGTTTGTTTTCCATACTAGAGGTTCATAACCTTTTTGTATCTCAGTTATCTCAATGAAATAAAACTTAAAGTATAATAATAATAAAAAAGAGATAATAAAAAAATGAAGTATTCACTAATGTGCATTCAAAATTTTGCATACAGTCTTACGTGATCTTGTGTGCTATATAGATCTCTGGTTCCCCTGGGTTTAGATTCTCTGCTCTAATGGATCAAGTACACTCTGAACACCCCAGTGCGAGGGCTGTTCCTGATGCTCTTGAAGATTCCTCAAAATATGTCATCCATATTCCCCTTACATCCAGATTAATTGTTTTCTGGAAATTGTATCCCACTAGCTGAAAGAGAGATCTTGGCCAGATAAGATGGGGAATGACAGTCAAATAGCCTGGAAACAAAGTACTCATGAGACAAGGAAATTTTTGACTCACTTTCTGGGGATTATTGATTCAAGGGGGTAAACAAGGTGACAGCATATTAATGTTCTCCCAGATTATGCAGAAAATCTTGTATTCTTTCTAGTAATTTTGTGGCAGTTTGTAACAAGTCATATGTTTCATTAACTACAAGAATAGTGGAAAAAATCTGTGGTTTCAGTTTTACTGTGTTGTGAATGTGTACACTGTTTCTCATGATCTCATAAACATGTTAGTAGAAATGAAGGCAATCACTGCTCACAAGGAAGAATCCAGGTTTTAAGGGGCCTAGAGCTTTTGCAATCTTAAGGATCATTTTAAGTTTGAATACTAAATTTTGAGTAATTAGGTATAAAAGTGAATATTTATTTAGAAAGAGAAAGGAATCACAGTAATTAAGCATTAAAAAGCTGACAATGATTGATTAAATAATCATGATTTTTCATTATGGAGGTTGATGTCAGCCTTCTGCTTGTCAATTTTTGACATTTCTGGTTAAGCGAGTCATACAACATCTATGTTTACTGCTCATTCATCTTGCAAGTAGAAACATTGTGGATAGACATTTGTATATGTACCATATATCAGCTAGGCACTCACAAGGTATAAATGTTATAATGCAAGTTATATTTTTTCTTTTTACACTGAGCAAAGAACCATATGTAGCAATAAAGCCATTTGTTCAATAGAACTATATGATCATAAAATTTTAGAGCAAAGATGGATAGAGTGGATATGACTGTATCAGTGATGCTTTTCATTTCAGTATGAGTGAAAGAGTGTTAAACACTGTCATCGAAAGAAAAAGTGGATTGTTTAGTATTACAACTAGGCTAAGTTAGATATCAAGTAATCCAGATACAAGTTTATTGCTATAAGATGAACTTTTTAGTTTTTTTATGTTTTGAAAGTAATTTTAACATTTGCATTATGATGAGAATTTTTGCTTATTTAAAGCTATGACCTTACTTGATTTATATTTTAAAATACACTGCCATCAAAATATTTGAAGATGTTATTTCTTTTAATTATAAATAATAGAACTAAATATCAGAATTTCAAGATAAAACTTTAAAAGACAGATGTTTTACAGAGTACAAATATATTTCTGATTTGTAGAACTAGTGACTTTTACAGCTGTCCTTCAGCCTTTTTCCATTTAAAAGTTGTCAGGCAAACAAGTTTAAATTGTAAAAAAAAAGAAAAAGTAATAAAAGACAGGCAAACCCCAAGCCTTTATTTTGGCTTCGTTTCTGTATATTCTTCCATATTAATACTTTCTTTCATCTATTTTATATAAAATAAATGAAAAATCTGGTGTATGGACAAAGCAGAAGCCAAGCATCCAATACTACAAGAAAATTCAGCTCCATCGTTCTTCTATCAGTTAAATTTCTTCTTGTCCCCATTTTCAAAGCACTGACAGTAAGTAGAGGACAAAGAACTATGGTAGTTCAGACACTTTAGAAAAAGTTCTTGTTATTTCACTATCTCTTCCCATTAAAGCTACTGTAATTCTCAGCTATTCTACAGCTAAATGACAGAAGGTAGCGGTAGTTTAAAGCAGTTTTAGAAGATTTAGTAGCAGTTAGTGTTTAGCAATTGGTCTCACACTGGTCTTTGAAATGCCAAAAGTAAAGCTCCAAGAAAATAAATAATTCCTTCTCTTTTTTAACTGAATAAATATTTATTGTGAATCTTAGTGATGTTGTGGGAGATTCAAAAGAAATATTACAGGTGTTTAGAGGCTCGTTAGAAAAAAAAAGACACATAGGAAACCAAAGTTAACAATTCAAGATTTCAGTCGGGTGCAGTGGCTTACTCCTTTAATTCCAGTGCTTTGGGAGGCCAAGGCAGGTGGATCGCTTGAGTTCAGGAGTTCAAGACCAGCCTGGCCAACATGGTGAAATCCTGTCTCTACTAAAAATACAAAAAGTAGCCGGGCATGGTGGTGCATGCCTGTAGTATCAGCTACTCGGGAGGCTGAGGCAGGAGAATCACTTGAGCCCAGGAGGTGGAGGTTGTAATAAGCCGAGATTGCACCACTGCAATCCAGCCTGGGCAACAGAGGGAGACTCCGTCTAAAAAAAAAAAAAAAAAAAAAATCCAAAATTTCATTCATCAAATGTGTATTTCATGAAGGACAGGGTACAAGGTTGGGAATACAATGATGCAAAGAGACAGATCGCCAGCCCTTGAGTCTCATGGTCTGATGGAGATTAATAAAGAGCCTGACCTCAAGGTGGGGCTGGTTGTGAGAAGGGATGGGTCAAGAGCGCTATTCACATTTGGTTACTTGGGAGTGAAAATGGGTGTGCACCAGGAGTAATAAGAATGAGGTCTTCAAAGCAGGAATTTCTGCTGAGACTTTGAAAGGTCTAAGTGACATGTTTGGTATAGCTTGATGATGGAACTTTCAATGCCAGAATAGAGTCTGGATTTGAGCTGGTAATGAGGACCTTTTCCAGTTTTGAGTAGAGGAAAATAACATGAAGATATTGAGGACATATATTTTGATACTCCAAAATCCATTAAAACACATTAGGTGAATATTGAAAGTCAGGTCATCAATAACATTCTTTTTCAAAGTTTCTTTTGATAGGAGAATTACACTTGACAAAGGGAAAAGGCTTAAAAGCTTACAAAATGGAATTCACGACTTTAAGGTCAATAATTCTACATTCAGCAGTCAACTAAAATTAGAGACAGTACTATCATATGCCAGGCACTTGCCAGTACGCAGTAGTAAACAAAATAAAGGGGGGGGTCTTCTCTCATGGAGCTCAAGAGTCTAGTAGAGTTAACCACTATTTGTGTGCTATGCTAAGCAACTGATAATGCATTTTAATTACCATTGAGTGTAAAGCACCCTTACTTCTGTTTTACACAAGAGGTTAAGAAGCTTATCTATGGTCTTACAGCTAGAGACAAAGGTAGAGATTTTTAATATTATAGTATGCTGTCTACAGCAAAGCTGTGGCTTCAGAAATTTACTAGTACACATTTAATTCCCTTTAACTGGGTTATTTTTAAAGGCTATTTAAAAGCAGAAAATTGTTAACCATGGCTTCTCTTCCAGCAGTGGCATGGGAAGGAGCAGCAGGGTTTATGGAGGAGTCTTTGAATATATTACATATACATATACATACACACACACACATATATATGTATATATATGAATAAATTTCAAAACTCTATGTCTTTTGAGAATTTGATTATGTCTAGGTGAACATATCTTTAATATATTTGGGGTTCTCTGGGACTCATGGAATCAGATATGAATTTCTCCAGATTTGGAAAGTTTTCTTTAGATACACTTTCTGCCTCTTTCTATGTTCTTTCTGAAATACCCAAAACATGTATATAGGTTCTCTTGACAGTGTCTTATAGTTTCCATTTCTTCATTATTTTTTATTTTTTGTTTTTGTTCCTCTTACTGGGTAATTTCAAATGACCTATCTCAAGTTCATTGATTCTTTCTTTTTGAGAGTCTACTGTTGAAGCTCTTAATGGAATTTTTACTGTACCTATTGTGTTCTCTAGCTCCAGAATTTAATGATTTCTATCTCTTTGTTTTACTTCTCATTTTGTTTATGTATTGTTTTTCTGATTTCATGTAGCTCTCTATATTTATTCTCTTGCAGGTCATTGAGCTTTTTCAGTAGGATTATTTTGAATTATTTGTCAGGCAGTCCATACATCTCCATTTTTAGGGTTGATTACTGATGCTTTGTTATGTTTCTTTGATGGTGTTACATTTCGTTGATCATTCATGATTCTTATGGTCATGCATTACTGTCTGTACATCTGAAAAAGTGGGTACTTATTCCAGCCTTTACAGATTGCCTTCAGTAGAGAAAACCCTTCATCAGTCAGCTTATTCAGAGATTTTGTTCACACAATATGATGTGATCAATGGCCAGGCTAGCCTGTCACCTGGTTTGTAGCAGTGGACTTAGAGCCTACATGTTAAGAGCCAGCCTGAAGTGAAGATTTACAGGTGCTTGAGCCTGACCTGGATGGATTCTGAGTCTTCAGATACCAGCCTGGAGTATGAGGCTGTGGGGACTTGCCTATTACTGAGTTTTACTGAGGTGAGGCTTGTGTTGGGGTAAGAGAAAATCTGGTTCTCATTTCATTCTCCTTTCCCATACAATAGGTATCTGAGCCATACTGTCTGGGATGAGTGAAAGAATAATGTGGGTAATGAGAAACTGTTTTTATTCCCTTCAATCAGTCTTTTCTTATTTATTTGTTACACCCAGATGCTGTAATCTTTCACTTGGTTTTCTTAGCTCTTGTGAAGGTATTATTTTGTGTTGATAGTTGTTCAAATTGATATTTTTGTAAAGTGCTGAGCACTGGACTATCCTATTCTACCACCTTGCTGACGTCATTACTTATCTTGGTGTCACGTAGCTCTGTCAGACATCTGAGGTCCTGTTAGAGACAGGTTTCTCATTCAGGTGAAGGTATCTGAAAAACCCTTATGCAGACTGTTGTGTGCCACTATTTTCTCTCTTCAGATGGGTTAAGGATGCCCTACTTTCAAGGCATCCTGGAGAAGCATCTGCCACAGCTGGCCCCTTCACACATGTTCGGTGCTCCACCAGGGTACACCAGCCTAGGCAGAGGCCACAGGGGAAAAGCCAAACTGCTCCTGGAAGAAGTACTTGGTAGCTTTAATTCTGGAACTGTCCTCTATCTATCTATCTAAATACGTGGTAGCTTAATTCTGGAACTGTCCTCTACCGATTTATCTATCTATCCATCTGTCATATATCTCTTTACTAAATATTAGTAATAAGATTAACTTTTATTGAATTTAATAAGCCTCTGTGCCTTTTCATAAAAACAATATTTTATATTGAAACTAAATGTATTTTAACTTGAAGAGTTTACTTTAATATCTAGGGGGCACAAAGAAATTTGTTTAACTTACTATTTTTTTAATATTATCTGATTTACCAGATATCTGCATGTTCATGACCTGCTTTTCTTCTTAAATGAAAACAGCTTCATTGTATTTATTATGACATATGTTTATTGTAAAAGTTCAAACTATAAAAATATGAATAATAAAAAACTGCCTGAAGCCCACCAGTTATTAATTTATGATAGTAATAAATATCTAATAGATGAGTGTGCCTACACATTTATACATATTTAAAACTATAGAAGTTATATTTTGTAATCTGTTTTATACACTTTTTAATTGAAAACTATGTTACATAAGACATTTAATGTCAGATGATAGAGATTTACATTGTTATTTTTAATGACCATAGAGAAATGTATTGTTTAAAATATTTAAATAAACTGATCTTATACTTTAATTTTCAAAATGAAACAACTTGAGAGTGAAAGGGAACTCTGTTTACAATCATCATGAAACAAGAGCCATGAACTGGAATTGTCCTAGGAAAACCAGGATACATGACTGCACTCTATTTAACCAATTCCGTAATGCTGGACATTCAAATTGTTTCTAATTCTTGAGACAATTTGAATGTGATGAATTATCTGCATATTATCTGCATATTTGCATGCTTATCTGATCAGCAATTTAGGAAATGTTCCTGTATATAACTTCTGAGTCAAAGGATATATACAACTAAAATATTGGTAAATGTTTCCAAAATACTTTTCAAAAGCTTATGCATATTTATACTCCCATTAAAAGTACCAGGGAGGATATTTCCCTCACTTTATCTTCAAAGTAGATAAATCACTTTTCTTAATCTTTGCCAAATTGATAGGTAAAAAGTCATATCTTGTTTCTAATTTTTATGTTTTGTTTTTGATTAGTAAATATTTTCTTTGTTTTTACTATTTAGTGCCAATTTTTATGTATATGGCAATATATGAGTAATAAGGGGTTAAGAGAGAGAGAGAGAAGGTGTCACCTGTTCTTATACTTCACCCATGTTTCTCTGTAACATACTTTTTTGGGTTTTCATTGATTGTAGGCATTTTTGTGTTAATGGATATTTATCCTTTTACGATTTAGTATTATAATTTTTAAGTACATAGGCTTTGGAATCAATCCAAGCTTAGTGCAAACTGTAGTGCAAGAATTACTAGCTCTAGGACTTTCAACAAGCTCACTGAGATTTATATATCTTTCATTTGTAAGATAGGAATACAGAGTTATTGAAATGATTAAATGATGCCTATAAATGATAAAAAACATATAATAATAATAATAATAAAGGTAACTACTAAATTCATTGTTATCAGAATTATGTTGCAGGTATATATTTCCATTTTGTCAGTAGCACCTTAAGTTTTTTAAGCTACTTATATCATTCAAAATTTCTTGCTCTTCTTTTAAAAGTCGGCAGGATGTTCAACATTTTTCTTTATATTTTCTTACCTTAGATGTCATGTCTTATAGAGGACACCACTAATAAGAAAATGATTATCTATATTTTCTTCTAAAGACTTTATGGTATGATTTTTGCATTTTGAGTCACCTGAAATTTAATTTGCTGTTGTAAGTAAGATAGAGCTACAGTTTTTTCTTTCTTTCTTTTTTTTTTTTTGCTCTAGATGACTACCCAGTTGCCCTAGCCACTATTGAAAAGTCAGTTGCCTTTCTCATATTTGAACTAACAGTTTTGTCATATACTAAGTTATATTTGAGTCTATTTCTGAACTCTCTGCCCATCAGTTTATTTACTTCTGTTCAATTGCCATACGTTCTTCATCTCATTCTACTGCTCGTATTGCAATCTCCCTCCACACTTCTGTATACTTTCCAACTGTACCAGACTCCAATTTCCCAAATATGTCTTCCTATATTTTACACTTTCATACCTAGTACTGTCATTCAATTTGCCTTAAGAGTGTTCTACTCCCTTCCAACACATACTTATCATGTAGCTTTTTGGCATCTTCGAAGCTTCAGTACAAGCATCACTTCTACTAAGCAGTCTTTCCTTAGAATCTAGTCATGTTTTGTTATCCTTTTTCTGTACTCTCATGGAACCATATCAATATTTCTACCAGGATAGTTTTCACATGGTAATCCATGATTTACACACATTGATTGTATGTCTTCTCCCCTAGAAAGTGTCCAGAGACTGTCCCTTATTCAACTTGTATCCCCAGTGCCTGAAGCATAGGAGATGTCCAATAAATATATTTCTGTGAATGAGTAATTTTGGTTTACTAAATGTTGTAAAATGTTCAGTTAAAGGAAAACATGTTGTTCCCTTTAATAATTCAAAGCAGTTTCAACCAAAGGCCTGAACCGCATAGTAAATTATAGAAACAAGAGAAGTGAGCAAAAGTTCCACTTTTGTTAATTTTGCTACAGTTGGAAGAAGAAGTGGGTGATTTCATGGACAAAAGTAACATCTTTCTAGTAAGGAACAAGCAAACACACACACACACACACACACGCTCACACACATATACATATATACATATATATGTATGTGTATCTATATATTCATATATATGTATATATATGAATGATATATGCTCAGGGGAATATATATATTCATATATACATGAATGAGCTATGCTCGGGGAAAGGAGTAGGAACAAGGTTCATCTGTCTGTTTTACTTTTTTGTTTTTGTTATTGGCCCTGAAAACAAAATTTAGATATTAGAGCAAAGAATATGAATTTGATGAAAAATTTTATACTATTTTAATGGGGAAGAAATGGAAAAATTTGTTCCCCATTAGGGAACAAATGGAAAAATTTGTTCCCCATTAGGGAACAAATGGAAAAATTTGTTCCCCATTAGGGAACATGGAGGGATATTTGACTTCAGAGGCATATGGCATTGTGGAGTAGAAAAAGCTCTTCTATGTCCCTGGTGATGGAATGAAGTAGACAAGACATGAAGGGTTTTTGCGCCATAATCACTTCTTGGAATAGTGAAGCTTTCACAGCCAAACAGAACAGAACAAAAATAAAAAAATTGTTTCTGAGTCAAAGAAGTTATAACCCAAAATTATTTCTGATTCTGAGTACGTAATTATTTTGTTCAAATATTTAAATTCATATTACATGCCCCAAACTGAAAATACAGCAAAGAGTGCAGCAAGGTCCCTACTCTCACTGAGAATACAGAGTTCCCTGTGTTTAGTCTGGTGAGGAGAAACGTGTCAATCATGGTCTAAACTAAAAGTGAGAGTAGATAGAGGATAAATAATGTGTATATTTATATTTTCCCTTGGTATTTCTATACTATAACAAGTTATTAAATGACTTGTACTTTCATGATTACTTATTTTCTAACAGCATTTATTACTGCTTTCTTCCCATTTTATATCTCCATCCTGCACTGTACATGTCCATTCCCTAGTAATGGCTACTGATATTATAGATCTGGCTGCTCAGAGAGATCAGGAGTCTTCTCTAAAGTGGTTCTCAAACCCTGGTATAGATAAGAATATGTTATGGGGTTTTGAAAATGGGCTTCTCCTCTGAGTGTTCTGATGCAGTAGGTCTGAAATGGAATTCTGTCTTCTAAGTGTATCCCAAGTTGAGAACCACCACTCTGTGGAATTGAACAAGTATACTTAGTGATTGTAGATGACATCATTACTTAGAAAATGAGGTGGCGGTGTTTGAAGAAAAGTAATTTTTTATTACCTCTGCATTTTATATACAATATATATAATTTTGACCATCAACAGCTAGTAATAGCTATCATCCCCAGGTAGTCAGACCGAGAAATGGCTGGCATCTAGTTCAATAGCTATATTTTAAGGTCTGATCCATCAGGGTGTAAGTGGTATGCTGAGTTTTATATATGTTCCACTCTCCAACCTATTTAAAGAGCCATTAAATCATTAACAACCAAATGAATCATGCCAATGATGTCATGCCTTTTCCCGCATGTGTGTATACCTTTACTCTTGCCTGACTGGCAAATCTCTCTCTCTCTCTCTCTCTAACACACACACACACACACACACACACACACACACACACACACCAATATGCTCATGCATACTCACACAGGCACAAAATTATCCTATCTTTAGATTTTTGTTGGACTCTTCTCTTTTGTAAAACAATCAGCATAACAACTGAAAAAAGAATTTGAAAGAAAGAAATATTTTTCTTCCTCTTCTCCTCTCTGGCTACCTCCCAGCAAACTAAGCTATGCAGTTCTGGATTCTGTCTGACACATCTTAACTACTGACATTTAGCAGATGCTTCTCCAAGAAATGGGGGAGGGTGAAGGTGAAGCAGGGGTGTGATATAAGTAATTAGACTAACGATGTCTCAATTATCAAGATGTTCCCACAGTGTCCCCTTCTGTTAGCAAATCTGGAGCAGGAAGCCTGTCTTTAGGAAAGGAAAGGTTGAGTAAAAAGATACATTAATTTGAAAGTTAGAAGTTCTAAATTTAGTATTTATACCCCCCAAAAGGGCAGATAATTGCAAGCTTTAATCTATACAAGATCACTGAACTGGTAAAAATAAAGTTAGTTTATAATAGCCCCCTCACCTCCAGCCCTTTGCCATGGCTGAGAGGATAATGTGATTGTCTCCATTCATGTTAACTGATTCACCTCCTTCTTTCTCTGCGGGCCTCACTAAGTAGTTATTCTTTGGTAGAGCACAAAGAATTCCAGATTATGCTGCTCAGGTCAAAAATTTAGTGTATTCTGTTCATTTAAGAGTAATTGTACCCTCAGGGTTGGGTTGCATCACTGTAATGTAGAAATTGGAAATGTTGGCTGGCCTTTTCAACATATCACATATAAACTTGAGAGTAATTAGTTCCTTACCATTATCCACTATTTGCATTTGGAAAGAGAGAAAATAAGTACTCAGCAAGAGAGAGCAAGCATGTAAAAAGCCAAAGTGGAGGCAAAATATATTTTAAGTTCAATAATGCATGCCAGTCCAGGTCTGTTCCTGGAGTCTTGCTGAATCCTTTACTTGTGGTCTAGGAAATCTCTCTCTGTACATGGGCAAGATTTTGAAATGGGCAAAAGAGATTGCTGGATATCATTTCAGTGAAATGCTGAAACTTCCAAGGATTGTCTGGTCCTATGGAGGTGTCTGCCTTCATTTTATTCTGTTTTTAACTAGGCTATTTCACAATGCTGACAAGAAGTTAACCTGTAGAAATCCAAAAGCAATGCAAATGATTCCTGTCCATAGAAATCCAAATTATGTCTGGTGGAATGCAATTGATTATCAATCTGTGGATATTAGATATGAAACAGTTTTATTAGTTTTTGCATCCATTGTAAATGTTTCAGCATTTCTAATAAGACTACGAGTGTGTGATACTTTGAGTGCCTTTTTGAAATAGTTACAGCATCTATGATTTCTCTTATTAATTAATGAGTTAAATAAAATCTTCCATGTGTTTAAATCTGTATGTCATGTTTATATGTCTTTTTAAGAATTGTCCTTTGTCATCCTTTTAGTGAATGCCACTTTAATTTAGTTAGAAGAAATTTGTTTGTTGCAGCACCAAAGGGTTGTAACTATTGCATAGAGTACCTTTTTGCTTGCTCTTTTTGTTTGTCCGTTTTTTTTAACTAAGACAATCTACTTGACAAAACAAACCATCATGAGAAGGTGGTTTTGACACTTTAAGCTTAGAATAAATTGAAGTGTGTCTATAAAAACATGAAATATTCTTTTTGAAAGTACCATATAAATGTTAGTGCCTATTGCTAATGAACAGAATTGAATGGTATTAAGAGAAAAGTTATTAAGCTTCAGTGATACTCTTTCATATTGTATGTAACCACCACAGGTATTGCTTTCTTTTTTTAAGTCAATGATTTTGAGTTTCATTGCCTTTAAATAGTACTGGAGACTGCAAAATTCTAATTTTTGATGACTTCTTCTCCAGCATTTTTTATCCGTGTTCAAACCTCCTGTTATAACATTACCTAGTGACAGAACTATTATGATTTCTAAGATTGTAGTTTATTTCATTTTATCTTGGTTTTTGGTGCCTTAGTTTCCAAAGTAAATTACCTAAAAGACTTCACTCCAAGAAGTGTTACAGATGCTGTCATGCATTTTGCTATGTGTCCATTTTGTTAGTTTCAAAGTCTGACTTCTCCTGATCTCATCCTAAGATTATGTGCTCTATTCCATTTACAGTCCCATAGTCCCATAACTACTGGATGTAATGAGTATAATTCCAGCAATCTGGCAGTGCCACAGTAGAAAACATTGATGAATCTGAATTTGATGCATGAAGGCTCTACAGACTGTTGTTTTGGCATTTTAAGATCAAAACACCTCTTAAGAGAGATGATTCTTCCTTCTCTGAAATTGAGGGCAGAGTCCGGAATGGAATCACTGAAGTTCAACATAAATGAAATGTAACACATTTTAATTAATAGTATTACCAGGCAAACTTTTTAAAGAGAGTAGCGAGACAAGTCCATAGAGCAATGCATTTTCCTTGTGTCTTTTTATCAAGTGTTGACCTCTGTGGTAGTGAGAATTCTAAAATGCACCCTAAATTCTCATCTGAACATACATGCCAGGTGTAATCTACTCAGCTTCACTGTTGTTGGGACCAATGAACATAACAGGATACCAGGCCATTGATTAGGCTATTAATCAGTTGGCTTTGAGCTAATCAAAAGGGATATTGTCCTGGGTGGGCCTAACCTGATCAGGTAACCCTTTTAAAAGAAGGTCACACACTGGAATCTCTCTCCCGCTCCTTTGTAAGAAAACAAATATGGTGAACTGCCTCTGGTGAGCTCCATGTGGCTAAGACCTGAGGCAGCTTCTAGGAGCTGTGGGCACTTCTTGGCTGACAGCAAGAAAATAGGAGCTTCCATCCTACAACCACAAGAAATTGAATTCTGCCAGCAACATACCTGAGTTGGAAGAGCACCTTGAACTCCAGATGAAAACGCAGTTCTACCAACATGTCGATTTCAACCTGGTGAGGCCTTGAGCAGAGGACTCAGTTATGTGTGCCCTGCCTTCTGATCTGCAAAAACTGTGAGATAATAGATAGGTGTTGTTTTAAGCCAGTGAGTTTGGGCTAACTTTTTACACAGCAAGAGAAAACTAATGCAACCACTCTTCAGAAGTGGTCATTACAGACCTTGAAGGATATGTTGGTGTAAACTCAGGTTTCCTCAGAAAATGATATGTAGGGGCTCTTCAGAGAGAATCCACGGGAAGCCAATTCAATGGAGTGGAACACAGCTTGTTAAGGATGCCTGAGGAATTTGAACACAGATGCACTCTCTAGCTTGGCAAGGTGTGTCTCCCCTGAAGTAGAGCTTCTCATGCACGCAAAACTGGGAGAGGAACCATTTTCTTCCCACAATTTGTTGTGGGCTACTCCTTTTGTAAAATGCAATAAACATAAATGAATACAAAATGTAAAACTTTTTAAAAAGGACATTCAAAATATAAACTCCAATTTTTTTGTCATTCAACAGATACAGATTTACTCTGTGAAGTTGCCATGCCACATTCCAAATGCTTACTTTCCATGTTGGCACTTATCTCCTCTGAGACTAGTTACGAACAGCAGACCAACCCAATATGTGAATCGCATTCTAAGGCGCACTGCTCGGAGAGGCACCAAATTCCACCAATGCCCTCTCTGCTTCTATGCCTGGAATGTACATCTAGCGTTCAGCAAAGATAACTTGCTATGCTCAGAGAGGACCATGCCTAATTATAGGTATTTTCTATTTTGGAGCTAGCTGGTCATTTTTTAGTTCAGTGTAGGTACTCCCCCACACTTGCAATAAAAAATATAAATGGTAGCTCCAACTCCACTTTTTAATAGCCATGTGATCCTGTAAAGTTATTTATGCTTCCCAAACCTCCTTTTTTTCTTCTTTGTAAAATGGCAATAATATCAGTAACATATCTCTTATGGTTGTGAAGATTAATGAAGTAGCAGGTATGCATGTGTTTTGCAAGCTGTTAAGCACTTTACACATGCATGAATTAATGGTATTTCTATTCTTAGAGTTTCCCTCAATAACTCATTCCAGCATGCTCTGCACAGAGGTTGGGAAATGAGAAAAATCTGGCCATGCGCTCTAAACAACTTGATTTTACTGTTACTAACAATTTCTGGGAATCACTGAGAACCATGTGTGTGTAAATGGCAGATACTGAAAAGATCTCTTTGTTACATTAATAACAGGCTCCTCTGAAACTCTTGTTTATGTGTAGAATGTTTCTAATTAATAACATAAGCAGGAACAATGGTCATTGAATTCCATCCTCTAATCATGGCCTCCATTCTGCAGCTATTCTCATGGGTATGTGAGGCAGGCAGGACTTGTTGTATTCAAGGAACATCTGCAATACTCTGTCTTGTACCATCAGCAGGCATTGTGGCATCTTAACATTACAACTTCTAGAAATGGAACAGGGAGAGGGAGACAGCCACATCAGGCTCACAACAGGAATCCCAGCTCTGCCCGTCAGTAACAGGAATTTGCGTGGTCAGATTGCTCCGGCAATGCATTTATTTTACACATAAATACAAAAACCATTTTAGATTATTACTCATAAGGTTAAAATACTTTCTTCTCTGTGGTTACCTTCAACTTTTTACCTTTAAAAGAATCACTTTAAAGTAGATTTATTACATGATAGTCTCGTTTCACTTAGAGAATTAAAATTAAATATTATGACGTCCTAGCTGATTTTTTTTTTTTTTTTTTTTGCCACTGGATAGAAATGGAATTCTCTCTTCAAATATATTTTCCAGTTCACTATCCCATTGCCTGTTTCTTTTAATCCTTATGAGTGAACCTACAAAAACAAAATCCCTCAGAGAGGAGGCAAATCCCTGTGGCTAACACTCCATGAGTCACTTTGAATATTTGTTATGACCTCAGTATCATACTATATCTGTGCCTTCTGTATTATCTAAACTTTGTCTTACAGAGTCATTAAGAAAATTGAGTATGTTTTGAGTGTGGGGGAGGCCTAGAAATAATATATTTTGTTTAATGAGAAAGCACATTCCTTAGACACAGTGGCTGCAATTTGTGAGACCTACAATTCATTAAACAGTCCAAGTGGGCACATTCTTGTGCAAAGACCAACGGAATGTTTCTTATTGGTCAGGACAGCTGAATTTCTGCTGTTGATGGTGACATCTTCCCGAATATATCTGCAAGGAAATGTCCTTCTAAATTATAACCTAGTAGCCAATAAATTCTGTAGTAAGACTAAATATAAACAGAATTCAGGAAAATGGTGAAATGGGAAAAAAATATTAATAAGAAAAAAGTGAGAGATGAAATTTTAAGGGTAAATTTCTGTGTGTATTGTGTGGTGACAGGGAAGAACAAAGAACCCAGAGATTCTCTAGATTCTCTCAGCTTTTCTGAACTCTATGTATCTTTCTGAAATCAGAACTTCTCTTCCTGACCTAACTCAAATTATTTTATTTTGCTCAGAATTTCATTTCATTCAAGTGATAATTCTATTAAGAACAAACGGGACAATGATGACTAGAGTTACAGTTCAGCAAGCCCAGTTGGACAAGAGCTCTTAACTCTGTTGCCTAAAATACATTCATTGGAATCCTGGAATACTCTTTAAACACTATTGCTGTATTAATAATGATATTATAATCCAAGACATACTTCTAGCGAGCACTTTCTGTAAGTCTTAGAAAAGTCTTCTAAACAATACATCTTGTCAATATGTGATTGCTGCTACTGTAAAATAAAGACTGGGCAGAGTGAGAAGCCAAGGATATGCAAAATTATAGCCACATTCTTATGTCGGCTACAACTCTAGTCTGCTATCCATGGAGCTGAATCAGGGGATGAGAAAGGAGAAACCAGTAACAGGGCTTTTCAAGGTGATACCAAGAACACATCAAAATGGTAAGAAAAGCCAAAGCATAGATAGAAACAAAAATTTCAAGTAAGAAAGCTATCTGGGGCTGGGCGTGGTGGCTCACGCCTGTAATCCCAGCACTTTGGGAGGCCAAGGAGAGTGGATCACTTGAGGTCACAAGTTCAAGACCATATTGGCCAACATGGTGAAACCCTGTCTCTACTAAAAATACAAAAAAAAAAAAAAAATTAGCTGGCCATGGTGGCACATGCCTATAATCCCAGCTACTCAGGAGGCTATAAGAATCACTTGAACTGGGAAGGCGGAGGCTGCAATGAGCTGAAATCATGCCACTGTCCTCCAGCCTGGGTGACAGAGTGAGACTCTGTCTAAAAAAAAAAAAAAAGGAAAGAAAGAAAAAAAAGAGAAAGAGAGAAAGATATCTGGTTTAGATGTAAATGCCTTGAGAATTCAGCTAAAAATGTTATTTTAATTACACTGTTTGTTCTGATTCTCCTCCCTTCATTGCATCAGTCCGTTTTCTGGTCCAAAGTATTCCAGGACCAGAAGAGCAAGGCCTATGTGAGTATGGACATATCGGAGGAGCATTTGATTAAAGTTAGTGATGGTAGACAGAAACTTGGGGGTAATTATCTGCAAATAGGTGCTTTGATCCAGGCATACTTTTTCAAGTTTAAACCTTGTGAATGCTTCCTATTTCATTTTTGTTTTGATTCTGAAGATCCCAGTAATTCGCTGATGTATTAGTCCCAAATTCCTCTACCTTTGTTGACATTGCTCTCAAGTCTCTGATTCTTGGTTTGCAGTTATCTGCAACCCTTAATTGTCAATTTTGTTCTGACACTGGGTTTTCTATCACCTGCTCTAATTTTCTTGTTTTTATTTTTTTAGTACGCTGGGACTACATTCTTGACTCTTTTCATCTATGTTGCATTAAGAAGCCCAAATAGCTTCAGCTCTTTATGCTAACCTCTCTCTATTGCCTTACCTGGAACTGTATAAAAATATCAATACCTTTTGCCAGCTTTTTTTTTTTTTTTTTTTTTTTTTTTTGAGACGGAGTCTCGCTCTGTCGCCCAGGCTGGAGTGCAGTGGCGCAATCTCGGCTCACTGCAAGCTCTGCCTCCCGGGTTCACGCCATTCTCCTGCCTCAGCCTCTCCGAGTAGCTGGGACTACAGGCGCCCGGCTAATTTTTTTGTATTTTTAGTAGAGACGGGGTTTCACCGTGGTCTCGGTCTCTTGACCTCGTGATCCGCCCGCCTCGGCCTCCCAAAGTGCTGGGATTACAAGCGTGAGCCACCACGCCCGGCCTTGCCAGCTTTTAGTTTCAGCAAGACTTCAGGTTCTGCCTGGGGACGCTATAATGTAATAATGATAAGATATTCTTGCTAATCATTTTGGTGAGGCAGTGTAAATAAAGTGTATAAAACTCTCCAGGGGAAAAGCAAATTGTAATAACCAGGGGTGTTTGTTTATTAAATGGAAGAAATAAAATAATTAGGAGGAAAGATTTGACACATATGTAGAAATGGGTTGTTATAATATTTTTGATGCATAAAATTTATATCATTGTGAAAGATCTGAAAACAAAATATGACGAATTGTTGGCAGGAAGATA
Organism: Symphalangus syndactylus; assembly: GCF_028878055.3. NCBI lineage: Eukaryota > Metazoa > Chordata > Mammalia > Primates > Hylobatidae > Symphalangus > Symphalangus syndactylus. The sequence continues at coordinate 127,137,032 of NC_072428.2, read as the reverse complement.
TCACTGAAGAAAATAGATTACAACACTTGGGAATAAATTACATAGACACCATTTTTCTTGATGAAAGGAATAATTTGTCATGATTTGTGTTTTAAAATGGAGTAGTTTGTGTGTGGAGGAGGGGATGAGAAGCCCCTTTCAATAAAAATTTATGGGCGATGTTCTGATAATGATTAGTAGTGTGCAAGGTAAAATAACATTCTACGTGAGAGATTTTATAATGTAACTTTTCACCAGATTCACTGAAATATCACTTATATAAAACAAAATTTACTGATTTTAGGCATGCAGTTAGATGGATTTTGTAATGGAATACAGGCCTGTAATCAGATCCAAAGTCATAACGTAGAACTATTAATTGTAAGTTTTTCACACATGCCCTTCATTAAGTTACAGAAGTTCTCTTCTAATTCTAGTTTGTTGAAAGTTTAAAATTTTATTTTTAATTTTTTCCGGGTACTCAGTAGGTTTATATATTTATGGAGTACATGAGATATTTTGGTAGAGGCATGCAATGTATAATAATCACATGGAAAACTGGCTATTCATCCCCTCAAGCATTTATCCTTTGTGTTACAAACAATCCAATTATACTCTTAGTTATTTTTAAATGTACAATTAAATTATCACTTAATTTAACAAGTTGTGTTATCAAATAATTAATTATCAAATACTTAAGAAATGGATGTTGATTTGGCAGGCTGAGGCAGGAGGATAGTGTGAACCCCAGAAGTTGAGACTTCAGTGAGTGGTGTTCACACTACTGCACTCCAGCCTGGGTGACAGAGTGAGACACTCTCTCAAAATAAAAAATAAAAAAAAAAAAAAAAGAAATGGAAGTTGAATTTAGTCAAAAGTATTTCTGCATGGAAATTATTATATGTAACTTGGTTTTTTGTGGTTTTTTTTGGCTTATTAATATGGTGATTTGCGTTGACAGATCCTCTGATAAACCAGTCTTGCGTTCCCAGGATAAATTCCACTTGATCATGATGTATGGTCTTTTTAAAAATATGTCATTGAGCTCAATTTTCTTTAAGTTTGTTTAGATTTTTAGTATTTACACTCATGAGAGATATTGGTCTGTGCTTTTCCTGTAATGTCTTAAACTAGCTTTAGAATCAGGGTAATGTTATTTTTATAGAATGAGTTGGAAAGTGATATGAATTGAACTTTTGTGTTCTCACAAAATTTATTTGTTGAAGTCCTAACTCCCAGTGTGATGGTATTTAGAGATGGGGCTGTAGGGAGGTAATTAAGGTTAGAGTGAGGTCAGAAGGATTAGAATCCTCATGATAGGATTAGTGCCCTTATAAGAAAACACATGGGGGAATTTGCTTTCTTTCTTTCCCTTCCTCTCTGCATGTCCAGAGGTCTTGTGGGCACACAGAGATGGCAACTACTTACAACTCAAGAGAAGAGAACTCAGAATGAATCCTGTATTACTCACATCTTAACCTTAGACTATCTAGCTTTCAGAACTCTGAGAAATAAATTTCTGTTGTTTAGGCCATGCAGTCTTGGTATTTTGATATGGCAATCAAAGCAGACTAAGGCAGGAAGCATTTCTTTTATTTAAATTTTCTTCAAGAGTTGGTGTATAATGGGTATTATTTATTTGAAATGTTTGGTTTTCTTCTCCAGTGAAGCTGTCTGTATCTGGAGTTTTTCTTGTGAGAAGTTTTTTTTTTTCCTACAAATCTAACTTAATAAATTGATATCAATATATTAACATTATTTATTTATGTATTCACTTATCAGTGAGCACTTATACTTTGTGACTTTCCAGAAATTTACTTGTTCATTTTATCTAGATAACTGAATGTATGGTGTTAAGGTTGTAAAAATATATTTTCTTATCATTCTTTTAATGTCTGTAGACTCTTCAATGATGTCACTTCTAATTCATGATATTTCTAACTTATGTTTTCTCCCATTTTTTCCCTAATAAGTATGACTGAATGTTTATCACATTTATTACTCATTCTAAGAACGAATTTTTGGCTTCATTTATTTTTTGCTTTTGTCTTTTTGATTGTCACTCCAGTACTTATTCTTTCCTTTCTACCACAAATTCGAGTTTAATTTGCTCTTCTTTTTCTAGTTTCTTAAAATAATGGTGAAGTCATTAATTTGGTACCTTTATAGTATTTAATGCCCTAAATTCTCCTCTCATTAGTAAGTACTGCTTTAGTGGCATCTTATAAATTTTGGTACATTGTATTTTAATTTTTATTTTATTAAATATTTTTGACCCTCTCTCAATTTCTTCTTTTATCTATGAATTATTTAGTTTCCAAAATTTGAGGATTTTTCAAATATCTGACTGTTATTGATTTCTAATTTAATTTTCTTGTTATCAGATGTCATTGTATACATTAACCCTTTAAACTTTATGGATAGAATATAGTCCATCTTTGTAAATGTTCTCTGTGCTTTCAGAAAGAATGTGTATTCTTCCGTTTCTGGTAGTGTGTTTTATAACTCAATTACGTTAAGTCGGTTGGTAGGACTGTTCAAGTTCTGTAGATCCTTAATAATTTTCTGTGTGCATTTAATGTCGATTATAGGGGGATACTGAAATATCTGACGGTACTTCTAGATTTGTCTATTTCTTCCTGTTTGATCAGTTTTTATATTATATACTTTAAAGCTGCATTATTGGGTACAGGAATATTTGGGATTGCGAGGTCCAATTCATAAAATTATACCTTTAACATTATGTAAAACCTTCTTTTCCTCTTCTTCCCTGGTAATATTCTTTGATCTGAAATACACTTTCTATATTTATATAACCAGTGTAACTTTCATTTTATTAGAGTTAGCATGGCATAGCCTTTACATTCATTTACTTATTTTATTTTTGTCTTTTATTTGAAGTGCATTTTTTTTTTTTGCGGAAAGAATATAATTGGGTCTTGCTTTTTGTTCCATTCGAAAGTTACTGCCTTTGAATTGGCAGAGTTACACCATTTATATTTAATGTAATTATTTATAAGATTAGATTTTTAAAGACTATTCTTACTATTTGTTTTCTATTTATTCCATCTGATCTTTGTGTAGTTTTCATTTTTTCTTGACTTTGAGTAGATTGTATGAATATTTGTATTATTCCATTTTATCTCTTTAATTGGTTTATTAGCTATAATTTATTTTGCATTTTTAGTGTCCATAGTTTGTGATTTAACACAATCTGTTTGCAAATAATATTCATGTGTTATGTAAGAATATTACAGTAATACGTTCCAATTTCTCCCTTCCTAATGTTTGTGCTCTTCTAGTCATATACTAAACCAAACACTGCATTGTCATTCTTTTTTTCCCCATTTTTTGACTGTTATTTTAGGCTTAGGAGATACGTGTTCAGATCTGTTACATGGGTAAATTGCTTGATGCTGTTACAAATTATCCCATCACCAAGGTAGTGAGCACAGTACTTGATAGTAGTTTTTCAACCCACGCCCCTCTACTACCCCCTCCTCAAGTCATTTCCAGTGTCTCTGGTACCCATCTTTATGTCCATTTGCACTCAATGTTTAGCTCCTGCTGGTAAGTGAAAACATGTGGCATTTGCTTTTCGTTCTGGCATTAGTTTACTGTGGACAATAGCTTCCAGCTGCAGCCATGTTGCTGCAAAGGAGGTGATTTTTTTTTTTTAATGACTGTGTAGTATTGCACGGTGTATGCACCACATTTTATTTATCCAGTTCACTCTTGATGGGCATCTAGGTGGATTCCATGTCTTTGCTATTGTGAACAGTGTTGCAAGGAACATATGAGTGCATATGTCTTTCTGGTAGAACAATTTATTTTCCTTTGAGTATATACTCAGTGGTGGTATTGCTGGGTCAATTGGTAGTTCTGTTTTAAGTTCTTTGAGAAATCTCCATACTGCTTTCCACAGTGGCTGAACTAATTTACATCCTAATCAGCAGTATATAAGTATTCCATTTTCTCCACAACCCCACCAGCATCTGCTATTTTTTTACTTTTTTATAGTAGCCATTCTGACTTATATGTGAGATGGTATTTCACTGTGGTTTTGATTTGCATTTCTCCAATGATTAGTGATGTTGAACATTTTTTTCATACTTGTTGGCTGCATGTATGCCTTCTTTTGAGATATGTCTGTTCATGTACTTTGCCCATTTTTAAAATATTGTTTTTCTTGTTGAATTATTTAAGTTCCCTACAGTTTCTAGATATTAGACCTTTGTCAAATACATAGTTTGTGAATATTTTCTCTCATTCTGTAGGTTGTTTACTCGTGATAGTTTCTTTTGCTGTGGAAGAAGCTCTTTAGACTGCATTTGCCAATTTTTGTTTTTGTTACAATTGCTTTTGAGGACTTAGTCATAAATTGTTTCTCAAGGCTTATGTTCAGAATGGTATTTCCTAGACTTTTTTATGGGTTTTTTTTGTAGTTTTAGGTTTTACATCTAAGTCTTTAATGCATCTTGAGTTAATTTTTGTATATGGTGAAAGGAAGGGGTCTAGTTTCAATCTTCTGTATATGGTTTGTCAGTTATCCTAGAAACATTTATTGAATAAAGTCCTTTCCCCCTTGTTTTTGTGAGCTTTGTTGAAGATCAGATGGTTGTAGGTATGTGGCCTTATTTTTGGTCTCTCTATTCTGTTACACTCGTCTGTGTTTGTACCAGTACCATACTGTAGGCTCGTAGCGTAGTTTGAAGTTGGGTAACATGATGACTCCAGATTTGTTCTTTTTGCTTAGTATTGCTTTGATTATTCAGGCTCTTTTTTTTTGGTTCTATATGAATTTTAAAATATGTTTTTCTAGTTCTGTGAAGAATATCATTGGTAGTTTGAGAGGAATGGCATTGAATCTGTGAATTGCTTTGGTCAGTATAGCCATTTTAATGATATTGATTCTTCTGATCCATAAGAATGGAATGCTTTTCCATTTGTTTGTGTCATCTCTGATTATTTTGAGCAGTGCTTTGGAATTCTCATTGTAGAGATCTTTTACCTCCCTGATTACCCATATTTCTAGAAATTTTATTCTTTTTGTGGCAATTCTGAATAGGACTGTGTTCCTGATTAGGCTCTTGGTTTGGCTATTGTTGGTGTACAGGGATGCTACTGATTTGAGAATGTTGATTTTGTATCCTGAAACTTTGCTGCAGTTGTTTATCAGCTGAAGGAGCTTTTGGGTGAACACTATGAGATTTTCTAAATATAGAATCATGTCATCTGCAAACAGGGATAGTTTGAATTTCTCTCTTTCTATTTGGATGTCCTTTATTTTTTTCTCTTGCCTGATTGTTCTGGCCAGGACTTACTATATGGAATAGAAGTAGTGAGAGAAGGCATCCTTCTCTTGTGCCAGTTTTCAAGGGGAATATTTCCAGCTTTTGCCCATTCAGCATGATGTTGGCTGTGGATTTGTCACAGATGGCTCTTATTATTTTGAGGTATGTTCATTCAATACCTAGATTATCTAGAGTTTGTAAAATGAAGGAATGTTGAATTTGATCAAAAGCCTTTTTTGCATCTCTTGAGATAATCATGTAGTCTTTGTCTTTAGTTCTGTTTATGTGATAGCTCACATTTATTGATTTTCATATGTTGAACCAACCTTCTATCACAGGGATAAAGCCTACTTGATTGTGGTGGATTAGCTTTTTGATATGCTACTGGATTCAGTTTGCCAGCATTTTGTTGAGTCTTTTTGCATCAATGTTCCTAAAAAATATTGGCCTGAAAATTTCTTTTTGTTGTGTCTCTGCCAGGTTTTGGTTTCAGGATGAGGCTGGCCTCATAGAATGAGTTGGAGAGGAGTCCCTCCTCCTCAATTTTTGGAATAGTTTCAGTAGGAATGGTACCAGTTCTTCTTTGTGTATCTGGTAGAATTTAGCTGTGAATATATCTTTTACTGGGCTTTTTTTTTTTTCATTGTTAGGTATTTATTACTGATTTAATTTCAGAGCTCATTATTGGTATGTTCAGGGAGTCAATTTCTTCTTGGTTCAGTCTTGGGAGGGTTTATGTGTCTAGGAACTTAACCATCTCTTCTAAGTTTTCTAGTTTGTGTGTATAGATGTGTTCATAGCATTATCTGTTTGTATCTCTGTGGTATCAGTGGTAACATCCCCTTTGTCATTTATTTGGATCTTATTTCTTATTTATTAGTCTAGCTAGCACCCTATCTATCTGATTAATATTTTTTAAAAATAACTCCTGGATTCATTTGAATGGTTTTTCATATCTCGAGCTCCTTCAGTTCAGCTCGGATTTTGGTTATTTCTTGTCTTCTGCTAGCTTTGGAGTTGACTTGCTCTAGTTGTGATGTTAGGTTGTTAATTTGAGATCTTTCTAACTTTTTGATATGAGCATTTAGTGCTATAATTTTTTCTCTTAACACTGCGTTATCTGTGTCCCAGAGATTCTGGTATGTTATATCTTTGTTCTCATTAGTTTCTAAGAACTTGTTGATTTTGGGCTCAATTTTATTATTTACACAAGTCATTCAGGAGCACGTTGTTTAATTTCCATGTAGTTGCATGGTTTTGAGCAATTTTTAAGTCTTGATTTTGATTTTTATTGTGTTGTGGTCCAAGAGTGTGTTTGGTATGATTTCAGTTATTTTGCATTGGCTCAGGGTTGTTTTATGTCTGATTGTGTGGTTGATTTCAGAGTATGTGCCATGTGAGGATGAAAAGAAAGCATAATCTTTTTTTTTTTTTTTTTTTTTGGTAGAGGGTTCTGCAGTAGTCTATCAGATCCGTTTTGTCCAATGTTGAGTTCAGGTACTAAATATCTTTGTTAATTTTCTGCCTCTGATCTGTTTAATACTGGCAATGGAGTGTTGAAGTCTCCCACTATTACCGTGTGGGCATCTAATTATATTTGTAGGTCTCTAAGAGCTTGCTCTATGAATCTGGTTGCTCCTTTGTTGGGTGCATGCATATTTAGGATAGTTAGATCTTCTCATTGAATTGAATCCTTTACCATTATGTAATGTTCTTTTTTGTCTTTTTTTTTAATCTTTGCTGGTTTAAAGTCTATTTTGTCTGAAATTAGGATTGAAACTCCTGCTTTTGCTGATTTCCATTTGCGTGGTAGATTTTCCTCCATCCCCTTATTTTGAGCCTATGAGTGCCATTGAATGTGAGGATGGATCTCTTGAAGACAGAATACCACTGGGTCTTGTTTTTTTTTTTTGTCTAGCTTGCCACTCTGTGCCTTTTAAATGGGCCATTTAGCATGTTTAATTTCTTTTTTTTTGATATTTATAAGAATAGCAGATGTTTATTGAAAGAATTATCACTATTTCCTGCGAAACAATTTCATGACTCCAGTTTTATAACATCAGAGGCTATTAAAGACAGTCTGGTGACTAAAAACAACCTGACAATATGGGCATCTTTTAAATTTTATATTAAATGGAAAAAACAATCAAGAAAGGAAGTCTCGCTGAGGGTACAGAGCTGCGATGACATTTAGTCTTAAGGGATTTAGATTCAACAGCTACTAATTAATCCTAATTACTCAGCTACTTAAAGATGTTTTTTACTTCAATTTTCTTCCAAGTAAGACCTAACACAGGACACATCATCCATGAAAAAAGATTTCTAAGTCCAGGGTGACACTTTCCTCTCTAACAGAATTCTTTGTCTTACATATTGCCCTCTAATCAAGGCTATATAAAATGAGATTTTCATATTTTCCTCTCAACTAAAAAAAGCATATATATTTTTTTTCTACACAGGAGCAATTCTATATAACCAAGATGTCTGTGGCTAAAATTATTGCCTCTTTATGTTCCTCAGGAATATTCAGGGTACTAAAACTGTAAGTGAATAAATGTGATTAGACAAGAAACCAAATAACAAGAATGAGCAATACACAGTAGTTTAGTGATGTAGATTTCAAAAGCACTGGGTTGGGTTTTTGTGGGTTTTTTGTTTTGTTTTGTTCTGTTTTGTTTTTGAGACAGAATCTTGCTCCATGGCCTAGGCTGCAGCACAGAGTTGTGATCATAGCTCACTGTAACAGTGAACTCCTGGGCTCAAGTGATCCTCCCACCTCAGCCTCCTGAGTACCTAGGACTACATGTGTATGCAACTATGACTGATGAGAGCTGAGTTTCCAATGGAGAAGAGAGAAGAAATGGCAGTACAGAGAGGTACATGAGTTGAGAGACACATAAACTAGCAATTGAGGAATGCAGAGTAAGCACTGCCCTTGGGGAACAGCCAGGTTTCCATTGGAGCAAGAATGTGAAGAAAACACATTCATTCAAGACCAGCCTGACCAACATGGTGAAACCCCGTCTCTACTAAAAATACAAAAAATTAGCTGGGTGTGGTGGCAGGCACCTGTAATCCCAGCTACTTGGGAGGCTGAGGTGGGAGAATCGCTTGAACCCAGGAGGCAGAGGTTGCAGTGATCTGATATCGCACCATTGCACTCCAGCCTGGGCGACAAGAGCAAAACTCCATCTCATAAATAAATAAATATATACATACATAAATAAAGCCAGGTACGGTGGCTCATGCCTGTAATCCGAGCACTTTGGGAGGCTGAGGCAGACAGATCTCCTGAGGTCAGGAGTTCGAGATCAGCCTGGCCAACTTTCAAGGTTAATATTGATATATATCGATTTGATCCTGTCATTGTGTTGTTTGTGTGGTTGCTTTATAGTGTCAATGGTCTGTGTACTTAAGTGTGTTTTTGTATTGGTTAATAACTATCTTTCCTTTCCATTTTGCTGCCCAGTGAGGGTACTGGATGGGTATCCCACATAACAGTCTGGTCATTTTCTTAGGGGTGCTACAGTATGCTGGGGGTCCATTCCACTTTGTAGTCACCTTGGATTTTCCAACACTTGAAGGTATCAACAGTGAAGGCTGCAAAAGAGCAAAGATGGTGTCCCACCCCTCCCTCTGGAGCTTCATCCCAGGGAAGTCTGAAACTGCTCCCAGCTGGAAAACACCAGTGTGGGTGGCTAGATACCCTGGATGGGAGTTCCCACTGAGTGTGGAGGAATAGATAGGGGACCTGTGTAACAAGGCAGTCTGGCCACTTTTTCCATAGGGTGGCTGCACCAGAGGCAACAATGGTTATGGATAGGAGCTCCATCTCAGGGAAGTGTAATGCTGCCACACCAGTAGCTGGCTGGAGTTGCACGTCAGTGGGTCTTATCCTGTGAAATGTTGTGAAAGCAGGACCTGTAGATCCTCGCCGCTCAACCCCCTGGATTCAACCCCTTGCCTAAGGGTAAGCACAGGGGTCTAACCCTGCTTTGCTGGAGTTGCATCTACTTTTGTTGGGAAGCCTGAATATATACAGCTTCTGGGGCTCTGCATGTGTTTGATTAGCTGCTCAGCCAAAACTCCACGTAGCTCTGTGTGTCACATTGCAGGTCCGGTGGAGTGGGTTCGTGAGGGGATCTCCTGACCCAAGGGTTGCAAAAATCCATGGGAGAAGTGTGTGTCCCTGGGATTGCTCACTCACTCACCACTTCCCTAGGCAGGGAGGCTCTCCTGGCTCCATGTTACTTCTGGGTAGGTGGTCATTTTGCCTTGCTTTTCTTTGTTCTCTGTGGGTAGAGTTGTTTGCTTGATGCATTCCAGTGCATGTATCTGCATGTTTCAGTTGAAAGTACTATATTTACTCACCCCTTCTATTTCTCTCTATGAGAATGGTGCATACCAGCTGCTTGTAGTCAGCCATTTTGGCCCGTCCCCATGTCTAATCTTTTAATTTTACCCAGTGTGTTTTTCACTCATACATTGTAGTTTTCATCTTTAAGCGTTTGATTTGGGGTTTTTGCTATCTTGTATGTCTGAAATTTTGTGAACACACTGTAGTTTTTATCTCTAATAAGTAGTTTAATAATAGTGCTAGTAGTAGTGATAATAACTCTTTTAATGTACTGGTCTGTTAATTCTAACGTCTGCTTGAGCTCTGTTTTTGTTTCAATTAATTGATTTATATCCTTGCTCTATGTCATATTTCCTAGTTTTTTTGCATGCCTGGTATTTTTTGGTTGGAGGAAAACATTGAGAATTTTACCTTATTGGGTGCTAGGTATTTTGGTGTCTTCATAAATATTATTAATATTTAACTTTGTTCTGGAATGCAGTTAAGTTGCTTGGAGATAGTTTGATCCTTTTGGTTATAACCTTTATGTTTTTTTTTTTTTTGACGGAGACTCGCTCTGTCGCCCAGGCTGGAGTGCAGTGGCATGATCTCGGCTCACTGCAACCTCTGCCTCCCGGGTTCAAGCGATTCTCCTGCCTTAGCCTCTCCAGTAGCTGGGACTACAGGCACGTGCTACCATGCCCAGCTAATTTCTGTATTTTTAGTAGAGACAGGTTTCCCCATGTTGGCTGGGATGGTCTTGATCTCTTGACCTCATGATCCACCTGCCTCAACCTCCCAAAGTGCTGGGATTACAGGCGTGAGCCACCGCGCCTACCCAAACTTTAAAAATTTTTAAATGAGACCAGAGTGATGCTCAAACTACTTTTCCGTAATGAGAAAAGTACCTTCATGTATGCTACACAATGGCTTATAAATAATAATTTTTCAGCCTGTCTGGAAGGAACAAGCACTATTCTCTGCCCTGTATGAACACTGAACACTCTCACCTCTTATGCTTTTAAGTGCTTTACAGTGGTTCTTTCCTTGGTCTCAGTTATTTTATCAAATGCATGTGTTGATCAGTATTCAGTTGAATAGTCCAGGGGGACCCTCTGTAGATTTCCAGTGTTACCTCTGTGCCACTCTCTTTTCTCTGTTACTCTGTCCTGAAAAATCTTCCTAGATTCTGAGTTCTGCTTTCTCAACTCAGCAAGTCTGTTAGGATTTTTCTGTGTTCCTCCTCTCTGTGCCAAAGCCTGGGAATTCTTTCAAGGTAGTAATATGTGCAATCACTGGGTTCGCAATATTTGTTCCATAAACTGTCTGATGTCTAGTTTTTTTCAAAACATCATTTTGTGTATTTTATCCATTCTTTTGCTTGCTGCCAGTGGGAGATTGGAATCAAATCTTTTTACTACATTTTGACCAGGTACGCATATGCTAAACTTCCTGTAATCTCTGACTGGATAGTCCTTCTGGCTCAGATTGGTAAGATTTCCTAGATGAACCAGAATATGAAGTTGGAGAGAGGAAAAGGACAGGAGAGGGTCAAGAATTCCACGCATTTAAAGTAGAAAAACAGAAGAACATAAGAGGTAGAGATACGTGGTATAATACCACAAATCAACAGAACTCGAGGTGTTTTGCTGATGTGTACATAATTTAATTTAGCACTTGACAGCATTGTTTTCCAGACAGAAAGAATCACAAATATGATTTGTAATTTGAATCTGGAAAATAATTTCTTGGATAAGTGATGAGAAAAAGCACCAAGGTATTTCCAAGGTGAAGATAGTACAAAATAAGAAACTGATATACTTGATTTCTGAGATACCAATCTTTTGAAAAGCCCTTCATAGAGTAGGGCACTTAGTTTATCCAGCTCTAAATTTAAGGCGGAGTGGGTGGAAGGGATGAACTTCATGATTGATTATCAAATAGCCTGTATATCTCAGTTTTCTATAACTCTAAGATAAGTTACACTTTATATACAGTGAGATTGAAAATAAATATTTATTTTTATTAATTATGCCAATAATGTATATATTTTAAAATATTTTCACTGTTTGATTATGAGTTGGAATGCCTAAAATAGTTTTATTGGAGCCCTAGTTGACATAATCAGCAGAGTTGGAACTAAGCCACCTGTGAGCTTGTGTAAACAATGTGATGGGCCTTTTACTCTTCATATTTTAGGTTCGAGTCAGTGTAAATATGCAAAGGAGAAGCCATACCTGGAAAATCCTTCTGATTGTAGAAATGCCCTACTATGGCAATTCGCTGCTATTACACATCCCAGGGTCCAAATTAACCATGCTCACTCTGTCTTTAATCAGAATTATTGTTGACTCATGTCTAAAGATCATGGCTATTAGGAGCCCAACTTCAATTTTTGCAAAACACAAACTTGCATTTAAATGCCCAGTTAAAGTATGACACATTTTAAATAATAAGTTGTACTTTAAAATTTTATTATTATCTTCTGTTTCTTAGGTAATTGAAGATTATTTGGATTAAATCTTAAGCCTGTATATTCACAGTATTACATAGCATAACAAAAAAGAAAATTAAATATTTTTGAGCTTATCAGCACTTGATTTGACTCTTGCATGTGGTGTCAGTCCATTTGTACATTTTTCTATAAGTAAAATTCTTGAGAATATAATGTGTTTAAGCTTTTTAAAATGTACCATTATAATTGATCATTATATTTTAAGGTTATATATTGTTTTGTTTCCCATACTGTTGTATACTGTTGCAGCTCTTTGCGATGTAATTTTTCATGAATAAGATTATATTTTAAGGTTATATATTGTTTTGTTTCCCATACTGTTGTATACTGTTGCAGCTCTTTGCGATGTAATTTTTCATGAATAAGATATCAACTGGTTGAAATACTACTCTCAGTTACATGATCATCTGCCTATATTTAGCACTGACTTATTTTTCAACTTTTCACTGTTGCATAAAACATTACGAGTAACATTATGTGAGTATCTTTATGTCATTTAATTATTTCCTTGAGATTAGTTTAGTGCACTTCCTGTCCTTTGTCCAGTAACATAGTATAACCTCAACAACATTACTTTTCCTTATACATGTGACCTTTACAAAATGTCCCTAGTTGACTTTACCAGCCTTGTCTTACAGATTTCTCTCCCTTGACCTTATTTTTCTGTCACATCAAACTCTTCCCCGCTCCAAGATTATAGCTCTGCACCTGGTGAAAGCACACTATGTGATACCATGCAGTAGTATAAAACAAGATAGATCTGTCATCTATCTATCCATCTAATGCAAAAGAAAGATAATGTTGAAAGGAAAAAATAAATGATTTCAAACATTTATATTTTAATACCATTTATATAAATTAAACACCACTTAGAGATTGCTTTTTAATCATTAGGAAGGACTGTTAAGAAAAATTATTGTAAACTGAGAAATAAGGAAGAAGGATGACAGCATGACCTTCATTGTCATGCTATGCTAATAAACTTGCTTAAGAATCTACTTGCTCTGAGGACATATGCTTTTGCTGGACTTACCACTGATTAGCAGCAAACAAATTACAACTCTTCAGAGTTAGATGTTAATTTGTAGGAGGCCAATTACATGGCAATGATTTTTTCCATAAAAGAAGATAAATCTAAAGGTTTTACATTTTCTGTTGGTAAGATGAACTACTTTGGGATTTAGCTGCATAATCTTATTTCAGCATTATTTATTTTTGCTTTCCCTGAATGTATATGATATATATTCTGTTTTTTATGTTTCTTTGAGTCAGGTTTGTCATCCTCCTAATTTCGTCATTAAATGATTAATGAGTTAAATACAATTTTAGCATATGTTCATCTTAACATACAAAAATGTACATAAACTATACACAAAAATAGCATCACCAATAAATGTATTAAATATGCATTTGACTTTAGAATATGCATATTTATAAAGTATATAAAATATTAGAGTATGGTTCTCTTAGGGGATGGAAATAGAAAACATTTTTAAAAATATTATTCTACAGGCTATTAATTCCACAAAAAGATTTCCATAGAATAATAATCCCAAAAGGTAAAATACCAAGTTACCAAAGTCAGAAATGATTGCTATTTTATAGCACTTGTTTGAGTTTATAAAACAATTTTTATGTCAAAGGAATAACTGTAAGGAAAATAATTGTATTAAAGCAGCTGTTTAATTTTGTGTCACAGGACACTTTTTAAACAATTTAGTTCAAGACTTTTTTGTTTGTTTTAATTTAACATTCCTTTACATATCTTATTTTAGGGATCATATGTTGAGAAAAGATGCAGTAATAAATCATTTAATCATTTTAGCTTGATAGTAACATGATATTTATTTTTTAAATGTAAATTTTTAATATGTATTAGACATTCTATTTCCAATAATGAGGAAGTAGCTTAAATCATACTAATACACCTGCAGGAAACAAGTATAAGTTCTTGACAAAATATTTTATCTAACTATTAAAAGGCAAGCATAGCATAAAAGCAGGCAGGAGCAAGAGAGGTGTCAACCGTGGAAAAAAAAATGTACTGTATTGAGTGATATTCACAGGTAAATGGCTTTTTGTCTGAGGGCAATTCCAGCTGCCTTAGAAGAAGGTAACAAGAACTCAGAGCAAACCGTAGCCTTACTAGCTTGAAGATTTGGGAGGCACAGTTTGTGACTTCTAGAGCCACTGGAAAATTAGGAGGAAAGTCTGGAAAAGGAGAGTATCACATTAAATCTCTGTAAATATTCCACCTTTTTTTTTTTTTTTTTTTTTTTTTTTTTTTAGTGCATGCATTAGGGAGACACCAACAGTAAACAGCAACAGCTAGAAGTGTGAAGAACTGAACAGAGATTTCAGCCACCACTTACCATGGAGGAAACACACCAAGGGGTCTGAGTTTAGCTAAGTTAACTGGCTGCTAAACTAAAACAAAAGTCAACACTTTTCAAAGAAAACAAACTCAAATCCAGAGTTTCTACAATGTATTATCCATAATGCGCAGTAGCCAGTAAAAAATTACTAAATATTTAAAGAAGCAGAAGAAAAAATATAACCTATATTACAAAGAAAACATAGTTGGTAGTAATCAAAGATGAGACAACACAGGTAATAGAATAGCAGGCAAGGATTTTAATGCAACTGTTATAAAGGTTATGAGGACTTAAAATTTAAAAAGATCTTAACAAAAATATATTGTATATTTCAAAATAACTAGCAGCAGAATTGGAATGTTCCTAACACAAAGAAATGATACATGCTTGAGGTGATGCATACTCCAATTACCGTGACTTGATCATTACGCATTGTGTGCTTTTATCAAACTATCACGTGTACTCCATAAATAATACAGGTACTATGTATCCATAGTAACGCAAATAAAAAACTTTAAAAAGGAGGCCGGGCACGGTGGCTCACACCTGTAATCCCAGCACTTTGGGATGCCGAGGCGGGTGGATCACAAGGTCAGGAGTTCCAGACCAGCCTGGCTACAATGGTGAAACCCCGTCTCTACAAAAAAAAAAAAAAAAAAAAAAAAAATTGCAAAAGTTAGCCGGGTGTGTTGGTGGGCACCTGTAATCCCAGCTACTCGGGAGGCTGAGACAGAGAATTGCTTGAACCAGGAGACTGAGGTTGCAGTGAGCTGAGATGGTGCCACTGAACTCCAGCCTGGGCAACAGAGCGAGACTCAGTCTCAAAAAAAAAACTTAAAAATGATCTTAATGAATAAAAAATGGGAAACTCAGCAATGAAACTAAAACCATATGAAACAAACAGATGGAAATTACAGATCTTAAAATTATAATAATATCTAAAATAAATCTTTATTATATATGGCTTAAAGCAGATTAGAGATTTCAGATGTCTCTCTTGCTAATTGGTAACTGGTAAGAAATTATATGTGGTATCTTAAGAGGAAGAAAAGAAGAGGAGAAATAGGTTTTGGAGCACATATTATAATTTGATTCTGCATATTCAGGAGAAATTGCTAATAGAAAATCTGAATTATGAGGTCAAAAGCTCAGGAAGAAGCCCAGCATTTGAATTACAGGTTGACTAGCTCATCATTTAGTATGCAGATTGTATTTGAATTCATATAACTGAATACAATCACCTAAAGAATATTTGTCATCTAAATATAAAAAAGATGGGAGATAATCAGTTGAATAACACCAAATGAGTGTATGTGTATATATATATATATATGTGTATGTGTATATATATACTTCTTAAAGCATATATATATACTTCTTAAAATGTTATACATATGTGTACTAAAAATAATTTGTTGTAAATCCATTGACTTATATTCAAAGTGACAAGATTTCTTTTTGCCATATATTTCTATATTATCATAATTTATAATATTTGTTTTTTGTTCTTGTAACAAATTTCTCTGCAATTTTAGCTTTGATTTTACATTTAAATGTGTTCAGTGTCCACCAACAATTACTTCTTAGTAATTAGAAACCATAGTTTCTATATTCATCGTTTGATTGTCTGGAATTTCGTCTTTTTTTTTTTTGCATTATACATTTTATTTATTTATTTTCTTCTTTTTAAAATTTTATTATTATACTTTAGGTTTTAGGGTACATGTGCACAATGTGCAGGTTTGTTACATATGTATCCATGTGCCATGTTGGTTTGCTTCACCCATTAACTCGTCATTTAGCATTAGGTATATCTCCTAATGCTGTCACTCCCCCCTCCCCCCACCCCACAACAGTTCCTGGAATGTGATGTTCCCCTTCCTGTGTCCATGAGTTCTCATTGTTCAATTCCCACCTATGAGTGAGAACATGCGGTGTTTGGTTTTTTGTCCTTGCGATACTTTACTGAGAATAATGGTTTCCAGTTTCATCCATGTGCCTACAAAGGACATGCACTCATCATTTTTTATGGCTACATAGTATTCCATGGTGTATATGTGCCACATTTTCTTAATCCAGTCTATCGTTGTTGGACATTTGGGTTGGTTCCAAGTCTTTGCTATTGTGAATAGTGTCACAATAAACATACGTGTGCATGTGTCTTTATAGCAGCACGATTTATAGTCCTTTGGGTATATACCCAGTAATGGGATGGCTGGGTCAAATGGTATTTCTAGTTCTAGATCCCTGAGGAATCGCCACACTGACTTCCACAATGGTTGAAATAGTTTACAGTCCCACCAACAGTGTACAAGTGTTCCTATTTCTCCACATCCTCTCCAGCACCTGTTGTTTCCTGACTTTTTAATGATGGCCATTCTAACTGGTGTGAGATGGTATCTCATTGTGGTTTCGATTTGCATTTCTCTGATGGCCAGTGATGATGAGCATTTTTTCATGTGTTTTTTGGCTGCATAAATGTCTTCTTTTGAGAAGTGTCTGTTCATGTCCTTTGCCCACTTTTTGATGGGGTTGTTTGTTTTTTTCTTGTAAATTTGTTTGAGTTCATTGTAGATTCTGGATATTAGCCCTTTGTCAGATGAGTAGGTTGCGAAAATTTTCTCCCATTTTCTATGTTGCCTGTTCACTCTGATGGTAGTTTCTTTTGCTGTGCAGAAGCTCTTTAGTTTAATTAGATCCCATTTGTCAATTTTGGCTTTTGTTGCCATTGCTTTGGTTGTTTTAGACATGAAGTCCTTGCCCATGCCTATGTCCTGAATGGTATTGCCTAGGTTTTCTTCTAGGGTTTTTATGGTTTTAGGTCTAACATTTAAGTCTTTAATCCGTCTTGAATTAATTTTTGTATAAGGTGTAAGGAAGGGATCCAGTTTCAGCTTTCTACATATGGCTAGCCAGTTTTCCCAGCACCATTTATTAAATAGGGAATCCTTTCCCCATTGCTCGTTTTTGTCAGGTTTGTCAAAGATCAGATAGTTGTAGATATGTGGCATTATTTCTGAGGGCTCTGTTCTGTTCCATTGATCTATGTCTCTGTTGTGGTACCAGTACCATGCTGTTTTGGTTACTGTAGCCTTGTAGTATAGTTTGAAGTCAGGTAGCGTGGTGCCTCCAGCTTTGTTCTTTTGCCTTAGGATTGACTTGGTGATGCGGGCTCTTTTTTGGTTCCATATGAACTTTAAAGTAGTTTTTTCCAATTCTGGGAAGAAAGTCATTGGTAGCTTGATGGGGATGGCATTGAATCTATAAATTACCTTGGGCAGTATGGCCATTTTCATGATATTGATTCTTCCAACCCATGAGCATGGAATGTTCTTCCATTTGTTTGTATCCTCTTTTACTTCATTGAGCAGTGGTTTGTAGTTCTCCTTGAAGAGGTCCTTCACATCTCTTGTAAGTTGGATTCCTAGGTATTTTATTCTCTTTGAAGCAATTGTGAATGGAGTTCACTCATGATTTGGCTCTCTGTTTGTCTGTGATTGGTGTACAAGAATGATTGTGATTTTTGTACATTGATTTTGTATCCTGAGACTTTGCTGAAGTTGCTAATCAGCTTAAGGAGATTTGGGGCTGAGACAATGGGGTTTTCTAGATACACAATCATATCATCTGCAAACAGGGACAATTTGACTTCCTCTTTTCCTAATTGAATACCCTTTATTTCCTTCTCCTGCCTGATTGCCCTGGCCAGAACTTCCAGCACTATGTTGAATAGGAGTGGTGAGAGAGGGCATCCCTGTCTTGTGCCAGTTTTCAAAGGGAATGCTTCCTGTTTTTGCCCATTCAGTATGATATTGGCTGTGGGTTTGTCATAGATAGCTCTTATTATTTTGAGATATGTCCCATCAATACTTAATTTATTGAGAATTTATAGCATGAAGGGTTGTTGAATTTTGTCAAAGGCCTTTTCTGCATCCATTGAGATAATCATGTGGTTTTTGTCTTTGGTTCTGTTTATATGCTGGATTACATTTATTGATTTGCGTAGGTTGAACCAGACTTGCATTCCAGGGATGAAGCCCACTTGATGATGGTGGATAAGCTTTTTGATGTGCTGCTGGATTTGGTTTGCCAGTATTTTATTGAGGATTTTTGCATCAATGTTCATCAAGGATATTGGTCTGAAATTCTCTTTTTTGGTTGTGTCTCTGCCAGGCTTTGGTATCAGGACGATGCTGGCCCCATAAAATGTGTTAGGGAGGATTCCCTCTTTTTCTATTGATTGGAATAGTTTCAGAAGGAATGGTACCAGTTCCTCCTTGTACCTCTGGTAGAATTCGGCTGTGAATCCATCAGGTCCTGGACTCTTTTTGGTTGGTAAGCTCTTGATTATTGCCACAATTTCAGAGCCTGTGATTGGTCTCTTCAGAGATTCAACTTCTTCCTGGTTTAGTCTTGGGAGGGTGTATTTGTCGAGGAATTTATCCATTTCTTCTAGATTTTCTAGTTTATTTGTGTAGAGGTGTTTGTATTATTCTCTGATGGTAGATTGTATTTCTGTGGGATCGGTGGTGATATCCCCTTTTTCATTTTTTATTGCATCTATTTGATTCTTCTCTCTTTTCTTCTTTATTAGTCTTGCTAGCAGTCTATCAATTTTGTTGATCCTTTCAAAAAACCAGCTCCTGGATTCATTAATTTTTTGAAGGGTTTGTTGTGTCTCTATTTCCTTCAGTTCTGCTCTGATTGTAGTTATTTCTATCCTTCTGCTAGCTTTTGAATGTGTTTGCTCTTGCTTTTCTAGTTCTTTTAATTGTGATGTTAGGGTGTCAATTTTGGATCTTTCCTGCTTTCTCTTGTGGGCATTTAGTGCTATAAATTTCCCCTACACACTGCTTTGAAAGTGTCCCAGAGATTCTGGTATGTTGTGTCTTTGTTCTCGTTGGTTTCAAAGAACATCTCTCAGACCACAGTGCAATCAAGCTAGAATTCAGGATTAAGAAACTCCCTCAAAACCGCTCAACTACATGGAAACTGAACAACCTGCTCCTGAATGACTACTGGGTACATAATGAAATGAAGGCAGAAATAAAGATGTTCTTTTATTGCCTGGAATTTATTCTTAAATCATTCTAGAGGGTATTTTTGTTTCTTTGTTTTCTATTGATGTATGTTGCATTCTATGGCTTGAATTGTCCTGCAAATTTCTTGTGTTGCTACTTAATCTGCAATATGGCAGTATTTAAAGATGGTGCTTTAAGAGGTGATTGAATCATGAAGACTGCTCTCATGGATAGATTAATACACTCATGGATTAATGAATTAATGGATTGATGGATTAATGGTTTACGGGAATGGAACTGGGGAAGAGGATAGGAGACCTGAGCTAGGACACTCAGCCCCCTTTCCATGTGATGCTCTGCACCACCTCAAGACTCTGCAGTCTCCACCAGTAAGAAGGCTTTCACTAGATGAGATCCCTCAATCTTGGACTTCTCAGCCTCCATCACTGTAAGAAATAAATTCTTTTTCTTTACGCATTACCCAGTTTGAGCTACTCTGTTATTAACAACAGAAAACAAACTGAGATATTGAATTTCTTTAGTCCCTGTATTTTTTAGACAGTCTGCTTAATGCTTTTCTACTTTAATGATAGCTTGGATGGAGATCAAACACTTGGATCCAGTGTTTTGATGTTGAGAGGCACGTGTTGCCCTGTATTTTCTGTCTTTGGAAATTATTTGAAATTTTGCCAGAAAACCTATTAATATCTTTCCATCTTTTAGGAACTAAATATTATTTCCAGTCTGTCTTCTTAAGGATCTTTCTCTATTAAAGTTTTCCTGGCACTTCTTGGGATCATTCATTGGTAGAGCAAGCTTTATTTCAAGAAATTAATCATTAATTATACTATTTTTTTCCTTTTTACAGTTCTGTTATCTTCATGGACACTGGATATATTTTATGTTGTCCCTTCTTCTTGTACTTCCCTTATGTTCCTGCTTTTTATCTCCTTTCCTTTTTATTGTCCCGTTATTTTCTTCATGCTGTTTTCTATATGTTCTTGATTGTGGTTTCGGTAATGCCTTTTTTTTTCTCTCCTAATGTGATTCCATTTCTATAACAAGTACAGTTTATCTCTTTTATTTCCCAAGCCCCCTGAGCTTTGGAAACTAAATGTTTATCTCCTTTTTGCATTTCTTATTTAAGAGCCTGCATGAGTGACTTGAGTCCTTTTTTTCCTTAGTCAATGGATTCGTTCGTTTCTTACTTTTTAACTTTTTTAAAAAAGTCATTATTTTAAACATTTTTTTTTCAATTTACAAAAAACCAATGGTACTTTTCTGACAACTAGAAATGTACTTCATTTGAGGAATATATTTCTTTTTTTCTTTTTACCTGGAGTGTGACAGGCCCATAATCATCTATTTTTGGTTTTTACTCATCTCTCAGTGGAGACTGTTCTTGATGGAGAATAGATACAGTAATTCAGTGATGGAGAACAGAAAGACATAGGCGTCTTAGATCTTCCTTGATTGCCTTTGAACATACTTTCATTCATGTTGTTGCAGATGCAAGTCCTGCCCCAGGCTAGAAAGAAGTCACTGCAGTGAAGCCTTTCATATAATAGGTATTTTTTGTGGTTATATAGCACCGATTTGTCATTGACTGACCAAGACTGGAAACCTCAGAACTTCCTGACTCTCACTTATTGTCCTACACATTGTCACAGCTATTAGCCTACTTTTTACAAAGATATTATGTCTGTAGGTTTAATGTTTGTTTCTCTGCTTCTTCTGCCAGTGTGGAATGAAGAACTGGTCTGCTCTTTTAAAAAAAGAATAAATGACTTAGCATTTATTCCCATAGCATTCATTCAATAAATATTTATTAATCATAGGATATCACTTTCATGGTACAAAAATGGCACAGCGACTTGCTGGCACAGTCAGAACTTTCTCACTCTGGACCCCCAAATCCCCATCTCCTGCTCAGCTTTGTAATTATGCTGAAGGATTTGGTGAGAATGCACTCCATGCAGATGTCATAATCAATTCAAAATCTATGAGACTGAGCTTGTTGTGTATAAAAATCAGCAAAAAGTCCAACAAAACAGGGATAATTGAGTGTGTTCTACACTAGTTGAAATCGGCTGAGGCCTGCTCTGTGTACTGTCTTGGTTTCTTCCAACAACCAGGTCTGATTTTCACTGTCCTCAGCAACTCTGCACTGTGGTTTATACTAGCATTTGTTTTCTGACTTCCTTTTCTGTTAAAAGCTGTAGGCTCTGATCTGGTGCCCAGCTTTTCCCCCGCAAGCAGGTGCTGCTACCTGATTCTGATCCAAACACAATATGAAGCTTCTTTCTTCCACAATTCCTTTTTCACTCTACATCTTTTGAAGAAAAGAAGAAATACAAGATTTCATTGTTGTTGTTTGTTCGTTTTTGTTTTTTCAAAAAAACTGTTTCATGTGGTTCCCAGGAAAGCATAAAATGTCAAGTTGATCCCTGCCTCTAGATTTTCTAGCAGGAATTTACCTTGGAATTTATCACGTTTCTGAGTTTGATCGTGTCAGTGTAGCAAAGCTGGTCAGGTTTGGTGATGCTGACTCATGCTCACAAATTTCACACAAAATACAAAAGTTGAATGCTGATTTACTAAATTTCACTGGAAATTATGGCAATAAAGAGACAGAATGTTTATATCTCCCTAGTTGGTGCATTTTTTTTTCTTGTGAGCAGGCTACATATAAAGACAACTTATTAGAAGATAACTTGGTGAGCATGAATCAGAATAAAATTATTCAGTATGATGTCAAGAATGTTTAGTGGTGTCAGACCTAATGCCTCGGTGCTTCCATCTCTAGCATAGGACACCATCTACCAGGAAGACAGAATGCCTATAATATCCTGAGTCTTCCAACACTGGCAGAGCTGAAACAATCTTAGCCAACAATTGCATCCAATTCTTTTTCCCCACGCTTATTCAATAGGAAAAAGAACAAAAACTGTTTTAATTTGGTTCATGCATCATTATAATTTCTCATATTCTTTGTTTTCCTTCCTCCAGTCATGTGGCATGATTGCACATCCTCATCTTGTCGAAGTTAAGTATTATCATGTGATTTGCTTTGGCCAGTTAGTTGAGAGTGGAAGCCATTAAGAGCCAGCATGTCGCTTGCAACATTCTCTTTGCCTTGCCAAAGTGATTAGTGAAGATTCCATTAACCTGTTTCTCTAAGTGAGGATGAGCAGGAGAAGAGCCATCATCAACCCAAAATTATAAGCAAAATATAAAACTTTGTATTTTTAAATCACTAACATTTGGGGACTGTTTGCTACCATGGCAAAATCTGGTTCATGCCGACTGATAGAACTCCTAGTACACTGAAATAGGGAGTGCTATGAAACAATTTCAATATGTGGTATTGACTTAATGGGTTAAATGGTAGATAGCAAGGACAATTTATTACAGACTAAAAGGGTAAGAGTCCTTGTTATGGAATGGCTAAATACTTGGTAATAGGGGCAACTACAGAAACTTAGCAGGCAGTATGAGACATTCATATATGCTCTAGGCCCATAGTTAAGTTGAGAAAGACAGAGATGCAAGGGGAAGAGAAAGCAAAAAATATTCAAAGTGAGAATTGTGACTCAAAAGAAACGGGTGTGGTCATTGCTCATAGAGCCAACTGCAATAAAATAGAGAAGCCAAAAATATGTTTGAGAGAATGGTGCTGTCAAAAGAATCAACATTAAAAACTAAAATAGACCATGACTGAGACTTAAAAAGATCCTGGGGCTCCCAACTATCTACAGGCAAGAAGTGAGCTGAGGGAATTGCTCAGGTTCCAAGAAGAACATCTTGCTGGTGTCCGATTCAGATATAGCCAAGGAGGCTTATGTAAAAAGAGAAGAATCACATAGCATGTGGATCCAGGGAGAAAATTCAACAAGTTAATGATTCCCAAAGAGGAGAATCAAGGACTATTCAAAAATCATATCCTACCAACTTATGGGGGAATCCTCAAAATGTCTTTTCGGAAGCTTTTCAGGATTTCTATAGATAATTCTCTGTTATGTGGGACCAGTGTATGCTATGTGGCTCCCATTCTTCTTCTAGAATATTTGCTGCAATTGTTTGTCATGGCTTCCTTATTATATTTAGGATTTTGGAAGAGTCCATAGGTCTTAAAATTGAGAAGATTCACATCTTCACATCAAGATATTATACAAGTCTATCCTCATTCTTTTATCCTGGGTTTGTAAAGTTGATGCCATGACTGGGTTGTAAAGTTGATGCCAAAGACTTTTGGATTGTTTCCCTTGGTGGAGGTGGAGGACATATTTTATATATGGGAAAAATAGAGAGCTAAATGTTTTCTTACCAGAAGTCTAGACTGTGGAAGTCATTAGAACTGTTCGCAGATCTTTTAGTTCTCCCCCTTCTGCAAACCTGAGAGGATTGGAATCCTTCTATCTTTGATGATAGCCATGGCCATTAGGCTTGGCTTTGGTTAATGAATTATGAATAGATATAATTTGTGTGACTTCCAGAAAAAAATTATTTAATAGCAAGTACATGTTTTGTTATGTTCCTCTCTCCTTGGTGACTGGCAAAGTCCCAGATGGTGGAAGCTTGGCCATCTCGAGTTCCTGTGTGACTGAGGTGAGATGAGTTGCATGAGCAATAAGTAAAACAAGCAATGTTTTAGCCACTTGAATTTTGGAAGTGTTTTTACTGTGGCACATCATAATACAGCCTGAATTTTCTAACTTCAGACTAGATAGAATCAAATAAAAGAAATATTGTGGCACATTTTCCTCAAGATTTCTGGAATCCCAAACAAAATATTAGCAAAGGAAACTCAATATTTACCAAAAATGCACCATAAAAAAGTTAGATGCATCTCAGGAATGCAATGATGTTTTAATATAAGAAAATGTGTAAATTTAATTCACCGAATTAATAGATAACTGGAAATAGCCATCTCTTCATCTCAATAGACACAGAATAAGTAAGTGATAAAATTCAACAGCCATTCACAGTAAAACTCTCAATAAACTAGAAACGGAAGGAAACTAACTTAATCTGATACAAGAAAACAACAAAAAATTCTTCAACAGGCACAATTATACATGGGAAACACAAATTATTTTCTTTAGATTTAGAAATAAGACAGGCATTCCCACTTTTACTACTTCTATTTAATCCTATATTAAAAGTCCTAGAATTTGGAGTGAGATATTTATCCAAAATATTTATCTAAGCTATTTAGCCTAAAATAAGGGCATAAGAAGAAAGGAAGAAATAAAAGTGTTATTTGCATATAAACTTGTTTTCATAGAAAATTTAAAATACCTAGAGATGAGTCAATAGAATTTAAGCAAGATTGCTAAATTTAAGCAAGATTGATATTTGTGTGTGAGATAAACACACACAAGTATCAATTCATATCCAGTCACCAGCAACAAATAATTAGAAAGCATAACAACAAATATAAAAGATACCACCATTTATAACAACAATAAAAATTACAAGAATAAATCCACCAAATGATGTTCAAGATGTGCACATTAAAATTATATAACTTGATGGAAGAGCATTAAAATTACTTAAATGGAAGGGGTGATATTATATGTTAATGAATAATGAAATCTAGTATAGTAGTGATGGTAGCTCCCTCACAGTGATCTATAGATTAAATACATCTTCAATGAAAATCCCAACAAAGACATTTTATGAAAATTGCCCATTTGATTATAAAATGTTTATGGTGCACAGGGGACCTCAGTAGTTAAGATAATCTAAAAAAGTGTGAAGAGAGGAAAATTGCCCTAATGGATATAAAGACATAAAACAATAGGGAACAAGAGATTGAAGTATTAGAAATGGATAGGCATGTTGATGAATATAAGTGAAAAAGCAATAACCAACCCAACCACAACTGGAAATGAGGTATATCTCAGAGATACATTGCCAGCCAAAGGAGAAATGTAGGCTTAGTTAATACGTGTGGTATCTATACACATGGAAAAAAGTGAAAATGGATACTGCAGTATGGCATACTGAAACATCAACCCCAAAGGGACAAAACCATTTAATATCAAAACCATAACACATCTAAAAGAAAATGCATGAAGTAAGAATAGATAAGTATATTAAATAAAATATAAGAAGTATTAGCTTTAAGTGAAACAAAATTGATAATTTTGATTGTATTAAAATTAAGGGATTATCTTTATGAAAAGGCATCTTAAAGAAAGGTGGAAATGTAAGCTGTAAGTTAAGAAAAGCTATTGCTATATATGAAGTTGATACAAAATTAGTATTGTTATCATTACTGATAATAACAATAAGATATTCAGAATAAAGAGAAGAAAATGAGTAACACTAGAAATACTGACCATGGCTATGAGTAAATATATAATACAAAGAAAATCTTGTATAATCAATAAATTGAGAAGTTTATCATCTCTGGAAATCCAGTAATCTAGAAATACAAATCACAATCTCAATATAATAGTATTTTACAACTTTTTTTGTCAAAAATCAAGATATCTGAAAATCCCACATATTAAAAAGGATATGAACGAATGAAATCTTAGACATTAGGGTGAGAGTGTCAATTGTTATGACCCAGTTTGAAGGACTAGTTTGCATTACCGTTGGAAGTTGAACATTCGCATATTCTGTGATGTAGAACTTCTACTCCTCTGTGTTGCCAAGAGGATTTTAGGATATATGGTCCAGGATGTGTGCATAAGAATTCATAATTTCCATGTTCATAATAACAAAACTGGTAAAAGAAGTGTTCATTGAGATAAATGAGTATAAATTCATATAGTCACCAAATGGAATGTTACACAGTATTTGAAATGAATGAACTCCAATTACATATAACAACACAGAAATTTTAGTTCTATAATGCTAGGTGAATAAAAGCAAGCATTAAGAACATATAACATGTTTATGTAAAGTTCCAAGACTAGCAATAAAACAAGATATATATGTAAATTATGATGTTTAGAAAAGGCCAAAATATAATAAACTTAAAATTTAGGATGAGGGCAATATGAGATGTGTTATGGGAGGAATACACAGGTAGATAGATATGATACTGATAACACTTTAGCTTTTAGTTTGGGCAGTGTATTTATAGGTATTCACTATTAATAAGTAAAAATTTTAAAAATCCAAATAAAATCAAGAGATCTATGAATGGACCATTAACAATAAACGTGGAACAAGGACTATATTTACTATATTTGACCTAATTCTGTGCATCTGTTTGTGTATTTATCTTTAAAAAATAATTAGAAATATATTATACACACACATGCACACACACACATAATATTCAATTCCTACAAAGATTAAAACAGTAACGTCTTGGCGAACTCTCCTGACTCTTCTTTCAGCCACCCATCTCCCCAAAAGCGATACGCAGTTTTCTTTTCTGAAAAGTCTTTTCCTCATTATTCATCTTCTTTCCTGCTTTCAAAATTGTGTTGCAGTCTCCTCTATTGTTTACCTCATCTTCCATTCCCTTTATCCTGTGGGTTAACATTGAAAAAACAAAAAAAGTCCTTCTACTATTCTTCTATTGGGATTTTCAGAAGATGACATACTTTCTATTTCTATTCAGTGATTTTTAACCACGTAAGTCTAAAACATGTTCAGGTGACTCCAAGCCAGTCCCTGCTCTAGGGGAGCTTGGAATATGTTTTTCATAGACATTTCTTATCCTATGTGACTGTGTGTGTGTGTGTGTGTAGGTAGGTAGAATAATAAAATAAATAAATACAATAAAATATAAATGATGGCATAAATGAGCAAGTAATGTTTATTTTATAAGGTGAAAAAGAAAACTGATGGATTATCTAATATATTTTGGACACATTGAGGTTTACACTTCTGTCTGACTTTGAGGTTGCATTAAAAATATGTACACAAATGTGAAATAAATGGGGAATATAAATCTATACAATAAAAAATGAAAGAAATAATAAACCACCTGACTTAACTATGAAAAACATTAGCATGCTTATAATGTTATTAATGTGGAATGACTATAAATAAGTAGTTAGATTAAAAACATTTTTTGAAATAGAGTCACTGTGAATGCGGGTTTAGTGGCTGATATAAAAGAAATAAGTTCTCATTTTCTATTGTAGGAGATAAATGGAAAATCAGATATAATAATGTGGCTTATTTGAAAATAAGGCTATAAATACTAGAAGGTCCTATAAGCTCCCTCAAGAAGCAGAATATTTGAGCATGTGGGGAAAGCAGGAGAAAACTGGAATTCATTTTAATGTCTCATGTATTTTTAGGTTTATTTTATTAAAATATTTGCTTATGTCTTGCAATGGCCAGAGTCCCTTGTAGAGGTATTTTTAGCTCTCAGAAAGTTCCTCTTTCCCATGGTTTGGAAAACTTTGTCACCCAGCATAAGGCCTATAGTGCTCATACCTTTACTTCTTGAATACATACAAACAATTTCAAAAGTTATTTATTAATCAACTAGGAAGAGGCAATGGCGCAAGGTATACATTTTGAAATATGGATATAAAATGGATATGAGATATGGAACTATGGGCATAAGTACACTCCAAATAAATCCAGACATAATCAACTGGCCATGGATTCACAGGAAAAAATGCATAACAAAGTACAATGTAAACAGTTAAATGTTATAAGTGTTATAAAACATAAAGTCTCTTTACTTTTTATGTACAACTGTATATTACTTATACAAGGGTACAAAGAATGTAAAGAGAAGCTTTAAAAACCATAAAGAACTTAAATACACATGTATATATATATATGTTTACACATACATGCACACATATACAGGGTAAGAAAGAACCATTCCTAGTCACAAACATTCACATCCATATGTGTGTGTATATATATATGCATGTTTTGTGTGCATTGATACTCAAATACAATGGAGAAAACAGAATTATTTCATAGTACATATAAATGTATTGTTATTGTTAAACTCAGACTTGTAGACAGATGAACAGAAACCCATTTTAAATCCCACATACGGCTTGAATATATTTATAAATATCACAGGCTAACACACACACACATAGGTACAGGAATAAAAAAAGCGGTCTTCCCTTAAAACTATTAAAATACTAATACTTATGGATATGCGATGATAACTAGACATGAGTGACTTGATCAGTAGATGGAATGAGGAAATAGCTACACATAAAAGCAGTAGGGTAGGAGAGAATGAAATTAGAAAGATTTACAAATAATAACAGTGACATTAAAATGTTTAAGGTACCATCAGAAATTAGAAGTGTTCTGTGTACAAACTAATTAATCTTACATCTCTAGATATATGGAAGTGTTTTATTTTAATGTCTGTTTACTTTTTCTAGCTTATAAAAATGTGTGAGCCCCAATCTGAGAAGCTGTGAAATAACAATCAAGAATGATATTTGGTGTCAGAATGGTGTCATCCAGCACTGGGATTTCCTTTAAGGAATTAACCTAACAGTGTAGAACTTAGCAAAACCAAAGTGTGAATTTTCAGTATCAGAATATTGCAGATTTAAGGCGGGTCTAGGATTGAAGATTTAAGGCAGAAATAATCAGAAATCGCCAGGGAACACTTTTTGTTGTTGTTATTTTCAGCACATTTTCACTGATTCTTATCAACATATTGTTCCTTTGTCCTTTCTGCTCTTTTGACAGAGAATATCTGCAATTGCTTGTAATATAGGTATTTTCCAGTACACAAGATGTAACTTAAAAACACATGCACACTGAGGAATAAGAGTTTTGTATCCATCGTCCTGTCGTGTGGTCTCAAAATAACAATTTTGCCCTGTTTCTTAATCCGTAATACTGAGGACCTTAAAAAGTGCCTTTTAAACTCAGTGTTAAAAATTTCACAAGGTATTTGTTATCTGAAGTATCTAGATTACTTTCTTTCTGAAATTCCTTGAGAGGGAAGGCAGATAGATGGGAGCTTAATATCCATGCTATGAATCATGATGCATTCCCAGCAGGAACAATATTGCAGCTGTAGTTGAAAGTTGTTTACATGAAGCTCATATGTGGACTTCAGATTAATCAGCAGTTTTCAATGGGGATAACATCAATTCTTAAAAGATACTTTGTTGGAGTAATCATGGTTGTCACAAAATTTTAGGTGCTACTGGCATTTGGAAGGGCTTAGGAGTATCAGACTGTTAGACATTTAAATGGTTAAAAAAAGAAAACTTGCTGATAGCAGAAGCCAACTCATGTAAAGAGAAAAAATTTACAAGATTGTTCACTATTTTAGAATATTACTGACAGAAATATCACTTATAATATTTGGTTCACTAATACACACCCCTGTATCACTCAACAATTTTAACCACATAATTCAGTGACTTGACATAGAACTTCAAATCTCTGACTACTTGATTATGTTTTTCTGTGTAGTTCATTGTAATTTTATGTCATGAAATACAAATTGTTTTATTATAAATTACTTTCCTTTGGCTAGACTCCAATTATTCAAGTACTTTAAAACATAATTTAAATTTATTAAAACTCACCATATATGTTTAAATCCAAAATCAAAAGCCCTGAACTTCCAAAAGCATTGTTAAGAATTTGAAAAGGCAAACCACAGACTGAAAGAAAATATCCATAATGTGTATATCTGATTTGTATCCAGAATAAAGAACTTTTACTGCTCAATAAGGCGAATACATACACCGATGAAAATTTTAAAATCCAACAAAGATATGCACAGATACTTCACTGAAGAGGATACAAATAGCCAACAGGAAAAATATGTTTAATATATTTAGTCATTAGATAAATACAAGTTAAAATCACGACAAAGTAATATGACACAGTAAAATGGCTATCATTGAAAAGACAGACAAGGTCAAGTGTTAGTGATGAACTAGTGCTCCTGAAGCTTTTACCAATTGGTGGGAATGCAAAATGGCACAGCCATTATGGAAAACTGGCAATTTCTTATAAAGTTAAACCTATTCTTTTCATACGAACTTGAAATCTTACACCTAAACATTTTTTCCAAGTGAAATACATCATGTGTCCCCACAGCAACTTGTACACAAACATTCATAGCAGCTTTAATAATAGTAACTCCAAAGTGGGGAAAAAACAAACCCAACTTCCCGTAACAGGTAAATTATACATAAATTGAAAGATATCCATGTAATTTAATATTATTCAACAATGGATGGTATTTGAATCAAGAAAATGGAACACATTACTGAAACAATCACTTGGATGAATTTCAAAACATGCTTTGTTAAAGAAGCTAGACACAAAACAGTTCAAATTATTTGTGTGTATATGAAATAATTGAAAATACAAAACTCATTTACAGTGATAGAAAGCGGGTTAGTGGTTGCCTCCGGCTGTTTATGGGAATGGTAATGAGCTTAAGGGAGCAAGAAGGAATGTTTTAAGCATCAATATATTTGATTCTAAAATAGTTTAACTTTAAAACTATTAAAGCAGGATATAGTACAGCTTTTTTTCTATTGTCACAAATAAGTTGTAACCCGACAGTACCAATAGCTTGCTCTTGCTGACTTGCATGTTTGTCCTTATATATACTATGTGCTTATTATCATCAATGTTACCTCGAAGTTTATGGCTTTATTTTTTGTTGCACACATTATTTCCAAATATTGACATGGTCTCTGCCTTCACGATTACCAACACATGGCCAACCACAGAGCTCTGAAATCTGACTTGAAACTCATCTCCTTTCAAAAGATTTCTTCAATTAACCTCTCCTTTCTGGAGCCTTTATTCAACATGACTCAGGATTTAAGAAATAATCCTTAATTTACGCTGCAGGCTTTTAACATACCTACTGATTTTTTTTTTTTTTATGTTACATCTAGGACTTGTGTTGCCTTTTGTCACTATTATCTATACTATTAGGACTCAATAAATAATTATCTACTCAATCATTGAAAAAAATATATCTCTATCTACCAGAAATAGTGTGTGCATATATACATATATACATATACACACACACCATTTCTGTAATATATATGTACATATGTATATAGTATTTCTGATATATACACATACAATTTCTGTAATATTTATGCGTATATATACTACTTCTGTTGCATGTATATTTGTGTGTGTATGCATATGTAGTTTGAAACTATATATATCTTTCTTGGAAAGAGTTAGTGTACTTTTTTTATCTTGTATGTCCTTGAAAATGTGTGCTATTAAACTGTATGTTTTGCCAAACTCAGATAGATTTCTTCTGGAATATTGTCTAATTTTCTTTTTTCTCTTTGTCATGTCTTGGTCAGTGATAGATGGCTGAGTTTTGCTTCCTTAAATCCCAAATCCCAACTGAAGGTATTGCTTCACTACACTGTCAAATGCCTCAATGTCTCAATGCCATTATACATATTTCATAACTTCCTAGGTTTACACATACTTCTATTCCTTGTCTTATATTTAGTAACCTCTAAAGTATCTGCATGATTCTCTTTGGGGCAGTTTCTCTCCCATTTTCAATTTTCTTTCTACTGTCTACCTAGGTACTATGAGAATTCCCCCCCGCCATCCCCCACCCAGAAAATTGCTTCTGTGTAGAAGATCCTGCTATCTTGGGTAAAATGGTCAGAAAGTACAAACTGCAATCTGGTCCTTTCTAAACGGAGATCTAATTACCCAGCTGGCTCCAGAGAATACAAACATTTTCACTCTGGACAGTACTTATCTGTTTTTTGCAAGTACATCACTTTGGAAAGCTACTTGCTCAGCTAATCTGTAACTGTCATGAAAATGTAATTTTTCCCTCCTTCAAACCAATAACAGGCACCTGGTAAGACTGCCTTATGCACCCATGCATTCAAGTCTAACTGTTCCCATGGAAACCGTTAAAATCCCATGCAAGGTTCCCAGCATCTTGCCATATTTCCCTTTTCTTTATGCTACTCTCTCTATCCATTTCTTTAGTGTCTTTGCATGCGATTGCAGCACTCTGCCACTACTCTGTAATAGATTTCTTTTCCATTCTTGCCCTTGTCAGTGATTCATTCTTGCCACATTAGAGGGCAGAGACTAGGGCTTATTCACATGTGTAGCCTCTTCAGTACTTAGTCCGGCATCTTAGACTTAATGGGCATGCAAAGCATATTTGTTGAGCTGCATTAGATTAAGAGCTTATTGTCTTAATCAGTTTTACTGATTAAAACATGCTCATTAAGAACTTCTTCAGCAGAATGATTGGAAAGATAAAATGAGCCTGCTGACTGAATATAGTGTTCAAACCACCAATTTAGATATTTCCAAACTAAATTTAAATTTTCAGTCAGTTCTCCCTCAAATTTTAAAGTCTGTACAATTTAGAAATGAAGGAAAGCAAATTAATATTGATTGAGAAGCTATTAAATAATATTTTAATTTCCATTTCTCTGTGAATTAAGTATTGTTACCCACAACTTACAGATAATAAACTCAAGGTCTCAGTATTGAATAACTTTTCAGAGAGACCACACAACCAGTGAATGACGGAGTGCTTTTTCATCCAACATATTGGGTGTTCTCCTTGTTTCCTTTTAGGCTTACTTTTATGAATTTAAACATACGGATCTTCAATCTGAAAATAATGCAGATCAATTATAATAACATAGCACCTCCCTGTGAGCCATACAGTGAGAACTCACAATTACGCAAAACATTGTCCAAGAAGCATAATTTAAAGGCAAGGCAAACAATTAAAAGAAAACTAAAACCATTAGTCACAACAAACAAGGCAGTTCTGATGTTGGTAAGGATATGGAGAAAAGGGAACTTTTATACACTATTTGTGGGTAGGTAAATGAGTACAACCTGTGTGGAAAACAGTATGGACATCTCTCAAAGAATTGAAAACAGAACTACCATTTGACCCAGCACTCCCACCACTGGGTGTTCACCTAAAGGAAAATAAATTACTATATTTTAAAAAAGCACCTACACTCATATGTTTATTGCAACACTTATTCACAATAGTAAAGTCATGGAATCAGCCTAAATGTCCATCAACAGATTATTGGATAAAGAAAATGTGGTGTACATATATACACCGTGGAATACTACTCAGCCATAAAAAAGGATGAAATCATGTCTTTTACAGTGACATGGATGGAACTGGAGGCCATTATCCTAGGTGAAATAACTCAAAAACAGAAAGCAGAAAGTCAAATACTGTATGATCTCACTTACAATTGGAAACTAAGCAATGTACACAACGACATACAGAGAGAAAAATAGACATCAGAGCCCCCCAAAATAGGAAGGTGGGAGGGGGTGAAGGATGAGAAATTACCTGTAGAGTACAATGTAACAAAGTACACTATTTGTACATTGTGCCCATAGTGTACTCCTCACACTAAAAGCCTAGACTTCAGCACTATGCAATATATATGTAACAAAACTGTACTTGTACCCCCTAAATCCATAAAAATAATAATAAAATAAAAATAAACAAGTCCTGGAAAAAAGCAGTTGTTGAAAATTCTACACTTTACCTGTGTTGAGGTGGGTGTGAATGCTTGGGATCATTGGTTTAGACATTTGATCCAATAAGGAAACCAATGGCACACAGAGAGGATGCTGAAAATGAGGAGATACGCAGGCAGCTAAAAGTAGAGAAGTCAGGAGGTATAATAAAAGCTGACTGAAGAATTAGGAATGTATACTATCCTAGACGTGTTAGATCAGGGAAGAAGAGCTTTAAATGGTTCAAAAGTCTTGAAAGTCATATTCTCACTACAATAAAGTATATGTAATATTTATAATAATTATTCTGAATTATTTAAAAAATGGACATCCTAATTAGCAAAAAATGATTAATAAAACAAGAAAGTATTGAGGGAAAATAAAGTTTTTGAAAATTATACTTTAAGTTCTGGGATACATGTACAGAACATGCAGGTTTGTTACATAGGTATACACATGCCATAGTGGTTTGCTGCACCCATCAACCTGTCATCTACAGTAGGTATTTCTCCTAATGCTATTCCTCCCCTAGACCCCCTACCTCCCGACAGGCCCCAGTGTGTGATGTTCCCTTCTCTGTGTCCGTGTGTTCTCATTGTTCAACTCCCACTTATAAGTGAGAACATGTGGTGTTTGGTTTTCTGTTCTCATGTTAGTTTGCTGAGAATGGTGGTTTCCAGCTTATCCATGTCCCTGCAAAGGACATGAACTCATCCTTTTTTATGGCTGCATAGTATTCCATGGTGTATATGTGCCACATTTTCTTTATTCAGTCTATCATTGATGGGCATTTGGGTTGGTTCCAAGTCTTTGGTATTGTGAATAGTGCTGCAATAAACATATGTTTGCATGTGTCTTTATAGTAGGATGATTTATAATCCTTTGGGCATATACCCAGTAATGGGATTGCTGGGTCAAATGGTATTTCTGGTTCTAGATCCTTGAGGAATCACCATACTGTCTTCCACAATGGTTGAACTAATTTACACTCCCAGCAATAGTGTAAAAGTGTTCCTGTTTCTCCACATCCTCTCCAGCATCTGTTGTTTCCTGACTTTTTAATGATGGCCATTCTAACTGGAGTGAGATGGTATCTTATTGTGGTTTTGATTTGCATTTCTCTAATGACCAGTGATGATGAGCTTTTTTTCATGTTTGTTGGCCACATAAATGACTTTTTTGAGAAGTTTCTGTTCATATCCTTCGCCTACTTTTTGATCGGGTTTTTTTTTTTCTTGTAAATTTATTTAAGTTCCTTGTAGATTCTGGATATTAGCCCTTTGTCAGATCAGTAGATTGCAAAAATTTTCTCCCATTCTGTAGGTTGCCGGTTCACTCTGATAATAGTTTATTTTGCAATGCAGAAGCTCTTTAGTTTAATTAGATTCCATTTGTCAATTTTGGCTTCTGTTGCCCTTGCTTTTGGTGTTTTAGTCATGAAGTCCTTGCCCATTCCTATGTCCTGAATGGTATTGCCTAGGTTTTCTTCTAGGGTTTTTATGGTTTTAGGTCTAACATTTAAGTCTTTAATCCATCTTGAGTTAATTTTTGTATAAGTTGTAAGGAGGGGTTCCAGTTTCAGTTTTCTGCGTATGGCTAGCCAGTTTTCCCAACACCATTTATTAAATAGGTAATCCTTTCCCCATTGCTTGTTTTTGTCAGGTTTGTCAAAGATCAGATGGTTGCAAATGTGTGGTGTTATTTCTGGGGCCTCTGTTCTGTTCCATTGGTCTATATATCTGTTTTGGTGCAAGTACCATGCTGTTTTGGTTACTGTAGCCTTGTAGTATAGTTTAAAGTCAGGTAATGTGATGCCTCCAGCTTTGTTCTTTTTGCTTAGGATTGTCTTGGCTATATGGGCTCTTTTTTGGTTCCATATGAAATCTGAAGTAGTTTTTTCGAATTCTATGAAGAAAGTCAATGGTAGCTTGATGGGAATAGCATTGAATCTATAAATTATTTTGGACAGTATGGCCATTTTCATGATATTGATTCTTCCTATCCATGAGCATGGAATGTTTTACCATTTGTTTGTGTCTTCTCTTATTTCCTTGAGAAGTGGTTTGCAGTTCTCCTTGAAGAGGTCCTTCACATCCCTTGTAAGTTGTATTCCTAGGTATTTTAATCTCTTTGTAGCAATTGTGAATGGGAGTTCACTCATGATTTGGCTCTCTGTTTGTCTATTATTGGTGTATAGGAATGCTTGTGATTTTTGCTCATTGATTTTGTGTCCTTACACTTTGCTGAAGTTATTTATCAACTTAAGGAGATTTTGGGCTGAGGCAATGGGGTTTTCTAAATATACAATCACACCATCTGCAAACAGAGACAATTTGACTTCCTCCCTTTCTATCTGAATACACATTATTTCTTCATCTTGCCTGATTGCCCTGGCCAGAACTTCCAATACTATGTTGAACAGGAGTGGTGAGAGAGGGCATCCTTGTCTTCTGCTGGTTTTCAAAGGGAATGCTTCCAGATTTTGCCCATTCAGTATGATATTGGCTGTGGGTTTGTCATAAATAGCTCTTAATATTTTGAGATACATTCTATCAATACCTAGTTTATTGAGAGTTATTAGCATGAAGGGGTGTTGAATTTTATTGAAGGTCTTTTCTGCATCTGAGATAATTGTCATTCGTTCTGTTTATGTGATAGATTACGTTTATTGATTTGTGTATGTTGAACCAGCCTTGCATCCCAGAGATGAAGCCGGCTTGGTCGTGGTGGATAAGCTTTTTGATGTGCTGCTGGATTCGGTTTGTCAGTATTTTATTGAGGATTTTTGCATCGATGTTCATCAGGGATATTGGCCTGAAATTTTCTTTTTTGTTGTGTCTATGCCAGGTTTTGGTATCAGGATGATGCTGCCTTTATAAAATGAGTTAGGGAGAAGTGTCTCTTTTCCTGTTGTTTGCAATAGTTTCAGGAGGAATGGTACCAGCTCCTCTTTGTACCTCTGGTAGAATTTGACTGTGAAGACATCTCTTCCTGGGCTTTATTTTGGTTGGTAGGCTATTAATTACTGCTTCAATTTCAGAACTTGTTATTGGTCTATTCAGGGATTCGACTTCTTCCTGATTTAGTCTTGGGAGGGTGTATGTTTCCAGGAATTTATCCATTTCTTCTAGATGTTCTGGTTTATTTGCATAGAGGTGTTTATAGTATTCTCTGATGTTAGTTTTTATTTCTGTGGGATTAGTGGTGATCTCCCCTTTATCATTTTTATTGTGTCTATTTGATTCTTCGCTCTTTTCTTTAGCAGTCTGGCTAGCAGTCTATCTATTTTGTTAATCTTTTCAAAAATCCAGCTCCTGGATTCATTGATTTTTTGAAGGGTTTTTCATGTCTCTATCTCCTTCTGTTCTGCTCTTATCTTAGTTATTTCTTGTCTTTTAGCTTTTAAATATATTTGCTCTTGCTTGTCTAGTTTTTCTAATTGTGATGTTAGGGTGAAGCTTAGTTTGGCTGGATATGAAATTCTGGGTTGAAAATTCTTTAAAAATGTTGAATATTGGCCCCCACTCCCTTCTGGCTTGTAAGGTTTCTGCAGAGAGATCCATTGTTAGTCTGATGGGCTTTCCTTTGTGGGTAACCCGACCTTTCTCTCTGGCTGCCGTTAACATTTTTTCTTTCATTTCAACCTTGGTGAATCTGACGATTTTGTGTCTTGGGATTGCTCTTCTCAAGGATTTTCTTTGTGGTGTTCTCTGTATTTCTTGAATTTGAATGTTGGCCTGTCTTCCTAGGTTGGGAAAGTTCTCCTGGATAATATCTTGAAGAGTGTTTTCAACTTGGTTCCATTCTCCTCATCACTTTCTGGTACAACGATCAAACGTAGGTTTGGTCTTTTCACATAGTTCCATATTTCTTGGAAGCTTTGTTTGTTTCTTTTCATTCTTTTTTTTCTCTGATTTTGTCTTCACACTTTATTTCATTAAGTTGGTCTTCAAT
This sequence comes from Symphalangus syndactylus, assembly GCF_028878055.3. Lineage (NCBI taxonomy): Eukaryota > Metazoa > Chordata > Mammalia > Primates > Hylobatidae > Symphalangus > Symphalangus syndactylus. Next base: position 127,099,098 of record NC_072428.2, on the reverse strand, counting down.
CTCTGATATCCTTTCTTCCACTTGATCTATTCGGCTTGTGTATGCGTCACCAAGTTCTCATGCTGTGTTTTTCAGCTCCATCAGATCATTTATGTTCTTCTCTAAATTGGTTATTCTAGTGAGCAATTCCTCTAACCTTTTATCAAGGTTCTTAGCATCCTTGCATTGGGTTAGAACATGCTCCTTTAGCTTGGAGGACTTCGTGATTACCTGCCTTCTGAAGCCTACTTCTGTCAGTTCGTCAAACTCATTCTCCATCCAGTTTTGTTCCCTGGCTGGTGAGGAGTTGTGATCCTTTGGAGGAGAAGAGGTGTCCTGGTTTTTGGAATATTCAGCTTTTCTGCGCTGGTTTTTCCTCATCTTCGTGGATTTATCTACCTTTGGTCTTTGATGTTGATGACCTTCAAATGGGGTTTTTGTGTTGAAGTCTTTTTCGTCGATGTTAATTCTATTCCTTTCTGTTGTTAGTTTTCCTTTTAACAGTCAGGTCCCTCTACTGCAGGTCTGCTGGAGTTTGCTGGAGGTCCACTCCAGACCCTGTTTGCCTGGGTATCACCACCAGAGGCTGCAGAACTGCAAAGATTGCTGCCTTTTCCTTCCTCTGGAAGCTTCTTCCCAGAGGGGCATTTGTCAGATGCCAGCAAGAACTGTCCTGTATGAGGAGTCTGTCGACCTCTGCTGGGAGGTGTCTCCCAATCAGGAGGCACGGGTGTCAGGGGCCAACTTGAGGAGGCAGTCTGTCTCTTAGCAGAGCTTGAGCACCGTGCTGGGAGATCCACTGCTCTCTTTAGAGCCAGCAGGTAGGAACATTTAACTCTGCTGAAGCTGCACCCACAGCTGCCCCTTCCCCCAGGTACTCTATCCTAGGGAGATGGGAGTTTTATCTATAAGCCCCTGACTGAGTTGGCTGCCTTTCTTTCAGAGATGCCCTGCCCAGAGAGGAGGAAGCTAGAGAGGCAGTCTGGCTACAGTGGCTTTGTTTACACTGTGAGGGGAAAACTGCCTACTTAAGCCTCAGTAAGGGTGGATGCCCGCCCCCCGCCAAGCTTGAGCATCCCAGGTCAACTTCAAACTGCTATGCTGGCAGCGAGAATTTCAAGCCAGTGTATCTTAGCTTGCTGGGCTCTGTGGAGGTTCGGTCCGCTGAGCTAGACCACTTGGCTCCCTGGCTTAAGCCCCCTTTCCAGGGGAGTGAACGGTTCTGTCTCGCTGGTGTTCCAGGTGCCACTGGGGTATGAAAAAAAAGCTCCTGCAGCTAGCTCGGTGTCAGCCCAAATGGCTGCCCAGTTTCGTGCTTGAAACCCAGGGCCCTGGTGGTGTAGGCACCCAAGGGAATCTCCTGGTCTGCAGGTTATGAAGACCGTGGGAAAAGCTTAGTATCTGGGCCGGAATGCACCATTTCTCACGGTACAGTCCCTCATAGCTTCCCTTGGCTAGGGGAGTGAGTTCCTTGACCCCTTGCCCTTCCCGGGTAAGGCAACGCCCCACCCTACTTCTGCTTGCTCTCTGTGGGCTGCACACACTGTCTACCCAGTCCCAATGAGATGAGTCAGGTACCTCAGTTAGAAATGCAGAAATCACCCGTGTTCTGCGTTGATTTGGCTGGGGGCTGCTCACCGGAGCTGTTCCTAACCAGCCCTCTTGTCCAGGTCCCCTGGAAAATAAAGTTTTCAATAGCTTGTTCCTTCCTTCATTTTGTGTCAACTAATCATTATGTCCATATTGAAGGTCAGCACTTGGGGCAGGCACTGGGAACATAACAGTGAATGCATAGAGGTTAGTCTTCTAATGGAGAAAACAGATGTTGTAGAATACATCACTAAAATAAATAAGAAATTACAATAGCTTCCATGAAGGGAAAATGGAGGATATTATAATAGACAATACATTAGTTTGGGAGCTTGGAAAATTTAACTGAGACTTTAAGGACATGTATGATTTAATGAAGCACACACCATGAGGAAAGACTTCTAGGCAGAAGGAACAGCTTGTGTAAAGTCTCTGAGTTTGGAAAGGAATGAAAAGATAGATATATGAAGACAAAGTGATGTGAAATAATTTACTTTCCCCTTCTTTTTGGAAAAAAAATGAGATGAGACTGTGAGTTGACTCTATTTGTGTATTGCCTAAACTTAAATCCATTTTAATTAAGTCAAATACTTAATTTAGGATTAGTGGTGTGAGTCTAATCTAGAAAAATAAACACAATTGAAGGGGAGATTGTCTCTGGAGTACAAACTGGTATTCCCCTCTCTTGAGTTAGGAAGTGCAGTGTAAATGCATGTGTTTCAAAGACTGAATATCAGCAATATTATCTTCAAGTGAAAGGTGACATATGTTTATCCACCAACACTTTTATAGTTTCTTTCATTTCCATTCTACCTAAAATCTTTTCAATGTTTGTCCTAGAAAATCATTAATTAATCTCTCTTTCTTTTTCTCATACAAACACGCAGACTCTCCATTGGCAACGATTTGCCAGGCAGTGTAGGAAAGTTTCCTTCTCCCACCTTCACAGGCAGCTTTTCTATTTATTTGTTTTGTCTTCTACCAAACACGATACGGGCATTAAAACCTTAGTGGGTGCAGCACAGGTAATCATGTAATTTGGGTTATAATTTGCTTAACTTTAGAACCTCCTTAAATATTTCATATTGTCATAGATTTTGTAATAGCACATTTATGAATGGTTGGAGTTAAGAAATATAGAAGAAAATAGTAATTATAAGATTTAGAGCTTTATTGTATAAAGGGATGAAACAAGCTGAAAAGATATCCCTAAAAACATTTTCAAAAATTCATGGATTGCAGAAGCTGTAAAGAATAAACTGGAATATTTAGAAGAGATTACTTTGAATTTGAGGTATGCCATCATACAAGAATAACAATTACTACTAGAAAGTGTGAAACAATACCACACAAGAATACACATAATATTGGTAGGATGATCTGGATTAAAGCATTCTAAATGACAGTATTTATGAGAGAAGACAGAAAGTAACAATATTGATTTTGAAAAGGGGTCATAATTTGAGAAATTACAAAAATACAAAAAGTAAAATGCAAACTTATGAACATATTTCTGCCAATAAACTAAAAGTCTTTGAAAAGATGGACAATTCATGGGATCTGTTTTTCATTAAACCAATTCAATAATTTAAATAATTGATCAATACTCTTTTTTTTTTTTAGACGGAGTCTCTCTCTGTCACCCAGGCTGGAGTACAGTGGTGTGATCTCGGCTCACTGCAAGCTCCACCTCCCAGGTTCACGCCATTCTCCTGCCTCAGCCTCCCCAGTAGCTGGGACTACAGGCGCCCGCCACCACACCCGGCTAATTTTGTTGTATTTTTAGTAGAGATGGGATTTCACCGTGTTAGCCAGGATGGTCTCGATCTCCTGACCTTGTGATCCGCCTGCCTCGGCCTCCCAAAGTGCTGGGATTACAGGCATGAGCCACTGTGTCTGGCCGATCAATACTCTTAATACTTGCTACCAAGAGACTGCAGAAACTGTAGTGAAAATGAATGCAAAAATTCTTGTCAATTAGTGGAGTAGAAAATATTTTATCCCTGAAAACTCATAACCATGCAGATTTTCATCTAGAATTCCCACTATCTGTGGTGTTGGAAAAATTGTGGTTCTTGAAGTCAAGAGTTTAGTTTAGATAAAAACTTTCTCTGAATGAAGTTACCTGAACTTCAAAGTATTCCTCAAAATAAATTCTGAAAAATGTGTTCATATAACAAACAAAAAAAAACAAGGAAATCATAGCATAAGCAGAAGCCAGCAGAAACAATAGACTGAGAAGTCAGGCTTGCAAATTGGAATATTCAGACATAAAATATCACATACATATGCTTAAAGTACTTAAATGTAAAGGGTTTCAAAAGAATTGCTTGAACTCAGAAGGTGGAGGCCGGAGTGAGCTGAGATCACACCATTGCACTCCAGCCTGGGCGACAGAGCGAGACTCCGACTCAAAAAAAAAAAAATACTGGTTAAGAACAAAATTCCTAGAACTAAAAATAAAGCATAATCATTAAAAGTGAAACAAACAAGCAAAAAAACAAAACATGTTTTAATAACATAATAGATACAACTAAAGAAAGAAGTAGTAGAATGGAAGATAGGTATAAAGACATGATCTATAATGGAGCCCAGAGAGAAAACAAGATGGAAAATAAGAATTGAAAATAATAAGGTGACATTAGAGATAGAGTGAGGTCTAATATGTTTTTTAATCAGAGTTCAGGAAAAGAAGACAAATAATGTGCTGAGGCAACATTTGAAGATCAAACATTTTCTGGAACTTATGAACGACGCTAAACTACATATTTAAGATACAAAGTAAATCTCAGGCCACATAAATTAAAAAATAATTCTTAACCTATAAAGTACGGTAAAATGAAAATCATTAATAACCACTCTCAAAAACAGTCATAAGTAGATAACTTTTTAAAGAATAGCAATCAGTTTAATAGCTAAGAGCAGTGGAAGTCAGAAGAGAGTACAATAAAGTAGTATCTATGAAATTACTACCTATGAATATTTCTAGTGAGAAAAATAACTTTATTCCTGGAATCATGTACTAACTGAAGACAAGAAAATGTTAGTCAAGCAAACTGTCAATGTGCTAATAGAAGATCAATACTGAAGGCAAGAAAGAAACAGAAACAGAAAACAAAACAAAAAATCAAACACACACACACAGAAAGTGAGGTGATAGAAAGAAATCCTAATATACCAGTTATTTACAATAAATACGGGTGGACTAAATTCCTTTTCTTCATTTCACTTTACACATTACATTTCTGTAAAGAGTGGGGATTATGGGAGCTACAACTCAAGATGAGATTTGGGTGGGGAAACAGCCAAACCATATCAATATTGAAAAACAAAAAGTAAAAAATACCTCTATTCCCAGCTGACATAATTTTTTTCTTTCCAATTTTTATTTTAGATTCAGCGGTACATATGCAGTTTGTTACAGGAATAAATTGCAAGTCATAGGGGTTGCAAGTACAGATTATTTCATTACCCAGGTGATTAACATAATACCTGATAGGTAGTTTTTCATTCCTCACTGTTCTCCTATCATCTACCCTCAAGTAGGTCCTAGTGGTTTTTGTTCCCTTGTTTGTGTCTGTGTACTCAGTGTTTAGCTCTCATTAATAAGTGACAATGTGTAGTATTAGATTTTCTGCTCCTGTGTTAATTCACTTAGGATAATAGACTCCAGTTCCACCCATGCTTCTGCAAAGGACATGATTTTATTCTTTTTTATTGCTGTGTAGTAATGCATGTTGTGTATGCACCACAGTGTTTTTATCCTCTCCACTGTTATTGAATATTTAGATTGATTCCATGTCTTTGCTGTTGTGAATAGTGCTGTAATAAACATAGGAGTGCATGTGACTTTATGATAAAATGACTTGTATTCCTTTGGGCATATACCCAGTATACCGTATTGCTGGGTCAAATGATAGTCTTATTTTAATTCTTTGAGCTATCTCTACACTAAAGCTTTCCACAGTGGCTGAACTAATTTACATTCTGACCAGTAGTGTATAAGTATTCCCTTTTCTCTGCAACACCACCAGCGTCTGTTATTTTTTGACATTTTAATAATAGCCATTGTGAATGGTGTGAGATGATATCTTATTTTGGTTTTGATTTGCATTTCTCTAGTGATTAGTGTTGTTGAGCATTTCTCATATGCTTGTTTGTTTTGTGTATGTCTTCTTTTGGGAAGTGTCCATTCATGTTCTTTGCCCATATTTTAATGGGGTTATTATTTTTTGCTTGTTGATTTGTTTAAGATCCTTATATCTGGATATTAGACCTTTGTCAGATGCATAGTTTGCAAATATTTTTTCCCATTCTATAGGTTCTGTTTACTGTTAATAGTTTCTTTTGCTGTGCAGAAGCCCATGGGTTTAATTAGTTTCCATTTGTGAGTTTTTTTGTTGCAATTGCTTTTTGACTCCTTATCACAAAATCTTTGCCATAGCCTATGTCCAGAATGATTACTGATAAGTTTTCTTCTAAGGTTTGTATAGTTTTAGGTTTTATATCTGACTCTTTTTCTTTTTTTTTTTTTTTTTGAGATGGAGTCTCACTCTGTCGCCCAGGCTGGAGTGCAGTGGCACGATCTCGGCTCACTGCAAGCTCCGCCTCCCGGGTTCACGCCATTTTCCTGCCTCAGCCTCTCGTTATATCTGATTATTTAATCCATCTTGAGTTAATTGTGTATATGGTGCAAGGGAGGAGTCCAGTTTTGATCTTCAACATATGGCTAGCCAGTTATCCCAGCACCATTTATTATATAGAGAGTCCTTTCCCCATTACATTTTTTCTCGATTTTGTTGAAAATAAAAAGATCATTAAGTGTGTAGCATTATTTCTGGGTTCTCTAACCTGTTTTTGTCCCAGTTCAATGCGTTTTTTTTTTTACTGGAGCCTTGTAGTATAGTTTGAAGTCAGGTAATATGATGCTTCCAGCTTTGTTCTTTTTCACTTAGGATTGCTTTGACTATTCAGGCTACTTTTTGGTTTCATATAAATTTTAGAATTTTTTTTCTAATTCTGTGAAGAATACCATTGGTAGTTAGATAGAACTAGCATTGTATTTTTAAATTGCTTTGGACATTGTGGCCAATTTAACAACATTGGTTCTTCCTATCATGGATTTGTTTTTACATTTGTTTGTTTTGTTTCTCTCTCATTATAAAGATCTTTCACAAGCCTGGTTAACTGTATTCCTAGGTATTTTATTTTTGTGTGTGTGGCTATTGTGAATATAATTGCATTCTTGATTTGGCTCTCAGTTTGGATGCTATTGGTGTAAAGAAATGCTGCTGATTTTGTACATTCATTTTGTATCCTGAAACATTGCTGAAGTTGTTTATCAGATGTAGGAGCCTTTGGGAAGAGACTATGGGGTTTTCTAAATATAAAATCATATCATCAGTAAAGAGAGAGAGTTTTATTTCCTCTTTTTAAAATTTGGATGCATTTCCTTTCTTTCTCTTGACTGACTGCTCTGGCTACAACTTCCAGTACAATGTTGAGTAAGAGTGGTGAGAGTGGGCATTCTTGTCTTGTTCTGGTTATCAAAGGGAATGCTTCCAGATTTAGCTCACTCAGTATAATATTGGCTGTGGTTTTGTCATAGATGGCTCCTACAAGTTTGAGGCATGTTCCTTCAAGGCCTAGTTTGTTGAGGGTTTTTAATCTGATAGGAAGTTAAATTTTATCAAAAGCCTTTTCACCATTTATTTAGATAATCATGGAGTTTTTGTTTTTAGTTCTGTTTATGTGATAAATTGAATTTATTGATTTGCATATGGTGAACCAACCTTGCATTCCAGGAATAAAGCCTACTTGATCATGGTGGATTAGCTTTTTGATGTGCTGCTAGATTGTTTTGCTAGTATTTTGTCAAGGATTTCTGCATCTGTGTTCATCAAGGATGTTGGCCTGAATATTTTTTGTTGTCATTGCTGTGTCTTTGCTAGGTTTTGATATCAGGATGATGCTGGCCTCATAGAGTGAGTTAGGGAGGAATCCTTCCTCCTCATTTTTTTGGAATAGTTTGAGTAGGAGTGGTACCAGCACTTATTTATACAACTGTGAATCCATCTGGTGCTGGAGTTTTTCTAGCTAATGGCCTTTTTATTATTGATTCAATTTTGGAACTTGCCATTGGTCTGTTTAGGGTTTCCATTTCTTCCTAGTTCAATTTTGGGAGGTGGTGTGTTTCCAGGAATTTACTCATTTTTCTAGGTTTTCTAGTTTTTGTGCGTAGAGGTTTTCGTAATAATCTCGGAGGTTTATTTTATTTCTGTGAGGTCAGTGATAATGTTCCCTTTGTCATTTATGATTGTATTTATTTGGATCTTCTCTCTTTTTTTCTTTATTAGTCTAGGTAGCAGTCTATCAATCTTATTTATTCTTTAAATGTATCAATTTTTTGTCTAATTGATCTTTTATACTGCTTTTTGCATCTCTATTTCTTTCAGTTAAACTCTGATTTTGGTTATCCATTTCTTCTGCTAGCTTTGTGGTTGGTTTGCTCTTGTTTTTCCAGTTTTCATAGATGTAGTATTAGGTTGGGAATTTGAGATCTTTGTAACTTTTTGATGTGTGTGTTTAGTGCTGTAAAATCTCCTCTCAACACTGCTGTAGCTGTGTCTCTGAGATTCTTGTATGTTGTATCTTCGTTTTCATTAGTTTCCATAAATTTCTTGATTTCTGCCTTAATTTCATTGTTTACCCAAAACTCATTCAGAGGCAGCTTGTTTAATTTCCACATAACTGTATGATTTTGAGAGATCTTCTTAGTATTGATTTCTATTTTCCTTGCACTATGGTCCTAGAGTGTGGTTGGTCTGATTTGGATATTTGTTTTTAATTTGTTAAGAATTGTTTTACGGCCAAGCACATGGTCAATTTTAGAGTACGTTCTATGTGCAGATGAGAAGAATGTATATTCTGTCTTTGTTGGGTAGAGTGTTCTGCAGATATGTGTTAGGTTCATTTGGCCAAGTTTCAAGTTTAGTTCTCTAATATCTTTGTTGGCTTTCTGCCTTAATGACCCGCCTAATACAGTTAAGGTGTGATGAAGTTCATTATTATTGTGTGGTTATCTAAGTCTCTTTGTAGGTCTTTAAAAACTTGTTTTATGAAACTGGGTGCTCCATTGTTGAGTGTATATATATTTATGATAGTTATGTCTTCTTGTTTAATTGAACTCTTTGTCATGCCCTCCTTTTGCTTGTTTGTTGTCAGTTTAAAGTCTGTTTTGACTGAAATTAGACTAGCAAACCCTACTCTTTTTTATTTTCCATTTTCTTGGTAGATATTTCTCCCTTCCTTTACTTTGAACCTATGAGTGTCACTGCATGTGAGATGGGTCTCTTCAAGACAGCAGAGAGTTGGCTCTTGCTTCTTTACCAAGTTGCCACTCTGCCTTTTAAGTGGAGGCACTTAGCTCATTTATGTTCAAGGTTAATACTGATATGTGTAGATTTTATCTTGTTATTGTGTTGTTAGCTGGTTGTTATGAAGACTTGATTGTGTAATTGCTTTATAGTGTCAATGGCCTATGTGTTTAAGTGTATTTTTGTGGTGGCTGCTAATGGTCTTTCATTTCCATGTTTAACACTCCCTTAAGAGCCTCTGTAAGGCAGGTCTTGTGGTAACAAATTCCTTTAGCATCTGCTTGTCTGAAAAGAATTTTATTTCTCCTTCACTTATGAAGCATAATTTGGCTGGATATGAAATTCTTGGTTGGAATTTTTTTTTTCTTTCTTTAAGAATGCTGAATATATACTGCCAATATCTTCTGACTTGTAGGGTTCCTGCTGAAAGGTCTGCTGTTAGCCTGATGGAGTCCCTTTGTAAGTGACCTGTCCCCTCTCTTTAGCCACTTTTAATATTTTTTTCTTTCACATTGACCTTGGAGAATCTGATAAATATGTTGTCTTGGGGATGGTCATCTTGTATAGTATCTCATAGGGGTTCTCTGAATTTCCTGAATTTGAATGATGACCTCTCTATTGATGTTGGGATAATTTTCATGGACAGTATCTTCAAATCGGTTTTCTGTGTCACTTATTCTCTCTTCTTCTCTTTCACAGACACCAAGGAGTCATAGGTTTGATCTCTTTACATAATCCCATATTTCTTGGAGGTTTTGGTCATTTTTTTTTCTTTATTTTTGTCTGAGTTGATTCAAAGAACTAGTCTTTTTTTTTTCAATTTATGAATTTTTAATGAGAAACATCTAAAAGTACATTGAACCTCCTTTTAACAGATCAGCAGGTTCTTTTCTTGTAGGGAAGCCAAATTATAATCAATAGCTTACTTGATGGAGATGAAATCGGAGCACACGAATTGGTAATAGTAGTACAGCCATGATAGTAATAATGACCAACACACTGACCAACTACTAAGTGCCAGGCATAATGATTTATGTGAACTATTGCATCTAATTTCTACAGTAATCCTAGCAGGTACTGTTTTTTTTGTTTGTTTGTTTTTGTTTTTTTTTTCGTTTGTTTTGAACTCTGAGGTTCTTACCTCAGTTTGGTCTATTCTGCTGTTAGTACTTCCAATTGTATTATGAAATTCTTATTTAGTGAGTTTTTCAGCTCTATTAGATAGGTTTTTTTTTTTCTTTAAGTGGCTATTTTGCCTTTCAGCTCTTGTATTGTTTAACTGGATTCCTTAGCTTCCTTAGATTGGGTTTCAACTTTCCGCCAAATCTCAATGATCTTCATTGCTATTCAGATTCTGAATTCTTTGTCTGTCATTTCAGTCGTTTAAATCTGGTTAACAACCATTGCAGGTGAGCTTGTGTGGTCATTTGGAGGTAAGGAGACACTCTGGTTTTTTGAGTTGCCAGAGTTCTTGCACTACTTCTTTCTCATCTTCGTGGGCTAATGTTCCTTTAATGTTTGACATTGCTGTCCTTTGGATGGGGCTTTTTGCTTTTATATTATTTGATCACTTGAGGGTTTGACTGTGGTATAATTTGGGTTCTGTCACCTGGCTTTATTAATGAATAATTTCATGGGGCCAAGACTCATCTTAGCACTCCTGAGCTGCATGTTGTAACACTGGACGGCTGGAACAATGCCCATGGCTTTGTTCTCTGGCACTTTAAGATGTGCTGAAGAGGTAGAGGTATTCCTGGTCTCCTGGCAATAACACTCCAGTGGTGAGTGCCAGCAAAAGCACTTTGGTCAGGGCAGTGGCAATGGGGCCTGCCTTTACGTGCATGCTTGGTGGCAGGGTGGCAACATGGTGGGTCTGCACTCATGCTGGTGGTGGCAGGGCAGTGGGGTGCACACACACCAATGAGGGTGGGGTGGTGACATCCACACATGTGCATATGCTGGTGGCAGTGGGGTGGTGGCATGGCAGTGTCATACATGTGTACTGGAGATTGCAGGGCAGTGAGGTCTATGCACACAAGCAAAGCGGTATGGGGAGGCTGTTGGCAAGTGGGCACCAGCAAAGTGGTGGGTAGAGGCTGTGGGTGGGTGTGCATCAGTGGGGACCCATCTTTTGAAGCTCTCCAACAGTTAGGTGGGGTATACTGGCAAAGGAGCTATGGCGGTGGCTGCAAGGAAATGCTCCAGTTGGGCATCAGAAGCTGTGCTGCAAGCAAGTGTGGTCACGCAGGGACTCTGGGAGAGGCTAGCAGATGGGGGAGCTCAAATCAGACTGGCCCTAGAATACAGGCAAGACAGCTTGGCTCTGTCCAGGTCTGACAGTCAACAAAAGCTAAAACCACTTGGAGAAACGTGGCAAGCCTTGTGGGATGGCTGTCCCTGGCTATGCCCCACTGCAACTGTTCCTGCACCAAAGTCTCTGTGCTCCATACAGGCTGGAGTCCTGTTCCTTCCACCTCTCTAGGCAGCTCTTCTTGTCAGCTCATACATCCATTGGGGTTACTGTGTCTCCTGCAGCTAGGATTCTGGAGGTCCATAGTGAGACTTGATCACTCCTTGCCTATTTAACTCATCACTTCCTCAGGAGCTGCTGGATTCCAGGAATGAGTCCTCATGCAGGGTTCTCAGCTTCCTCCCCCGTTATCCCTCCCTCTGTCCACTCTTCCTTCTGAAGATCTGCTTGGAGTGTCAGTCTTCTTGATGCTCTTGTCTCTCAGTGGGAGATGCTCTTCTTGGCTGTGCCTACTTGGCCATTGTGGCTCTTTTTACATGATTGTTTACGGAGAAGTCTCTTGGAATATACAAAAGAAATCTACCACAACTAATAAGCAAGTTTAGCAAGGATACAGGATATAAATTTCATACAATAAAATCAATAGCATTTATACATAATGTCAAAAAAATTAGAAATTGAATATAAAATAACTTTCAAAATGACAGCAAATATATGACATAAGAGCTAATCGAGCAAAAGATATTAAAGACCTGTATACAGAACACTACAACACACTGCTGAGATATTTGAGAGAAGATCTTACAAAATGGAGAGATATACTGTGTTCATGAGTCAGAAGATTCAATTATTATTAACATAAATTATCTCCACATTGATCTATAGACTCAGTACAATACCAACCAACAAATTAGCAGACTTTTTTTTCTTTGGTAGACATTAACAAACATTCTAAAATTACATGGAAATGTAAAAGACGTAGAATAGTTTTAAAAACTGAAAAATTAGAACCAATTGGAGGACTAACATTATGTGATTTAAAGACTTAAGCTTTAGTCAACAAGACCATGTGTTATTGGTACAAACCGAAAAATGGAACAAAATAGAGAGCCAAGAAATATATGGAAGCACAAAGATGTCAAGATAACTCAGTAAAAAAGAATATTCTTTTCAACAAATGTTGCTAGAATAATTGGATACTCATAAAAAATTAACTCCTATTTATACCACTTACTATATACAAAAATCAACTCAAATTGGATCATGGACCTACATGTAAAATCTAAAACAATAAAACGTATAAACAAAGAACAGGAAAAAAAACCTTTATTTTAATTAGAAAACACTTTGTTAGACATAACTTCCAAAGCCCACCATGTAAAAGAACAAATTTAGCGAACTTCATACAATATAAACACTGCTACCCTTCAAAGGACACTGTTAAGAGAATAAGAAGTACATTCACAAACTGGAAGAAAATATTTGCAATCATACAATTGATAATGGACTTTTATTCAAGATATAGAAAAACTCCTCAAGACTCAAAAATAGACTTCTACTTTCAGGAAGATGGAGTAGGCATAATTTTCCCTATTCCTTGCATTATGTATAGCTAAAACCATAGACACACTTGTATAAAACAAGCATAATGACTCTGAAAGTTGGAGATAAATAGGCAACCCAGATAAAGATGTTGGAACCTGTGGAATTTCTTAGGTTTTCTTTTTACCTCCAGTAACCCTGACTGGTAGTGAAGAATGCTGTTTCTCTGCCTCTCGGCTGTGTTTGTAAAGACCATGTTGTGGGGAGCCTGAACTTCCACCTGCACCCAGCAGTAAAAGGCACTTCATTCTCCTTATCAGTCTGTGTCAGAGGAGACCTAGTGGATAGTAAATACTTATGCCCCACTCAGCAGCAACAAGCCACATTCCCCAAGAGGGGTCAGCAGAGACCATACGAGGAGGCTGGACTCTTATCCCATCTGGGAGTAATGAGGAGTTTTTCCCCTTCCCTGTAGGAGGGTTATCAGAGGAGGCCTAGTAGAGCATCAAGACTTTCAGTACTTCTCAGCAGTAATAAGGACATGCCCATAGTTTAGGAGGAGGCCAGGTGGGAAGAGTAATAAGGTATACCTTCCTAAGCAGATTGGTGTCAGTGGAAGTCTAGAGTGGAGCCTGAACCCCTACACCCACCCAGCAGTAACAAGGAGCCTCTCCCTCTTATATGCCAGCCTCCATTGGCACCTAGAGAGGAGAGGCTTCTTGTTAATGAGGAGAGAACTGGACTTCCATTCCTACCTGGAAGTAATGAGGTTGTGACCCCTTCCTTCAACCACAGAAGCTATGTTACGGGAGCCATCCTAAAACAGAACATTTAATAAAACCAGAGTCCTATAACATCCTACCCAAAATGATGGTATTAATTGAAATTGTTTGTTATTCCAAGAATCGGGACAACCTCTAATGAGAAAAGATAGTCAACAGGTACCAAGACTGAAATGACAGATGTTAGATTTGTCTAATGGGGATTTTAAAGCACCGTCACAATAATATTTCAACAAGCAATTATGAACATATTTGAGACAGATGAAGAAAAAAGAGAAAGTCTCAGCAAGAAACTGGAAGGCACATTTTTTAAAACTAAGTGGGTATCTTATAACTAAAAATGTTTGAAATTAAAAACTGACCATACGCAGTGTTGGCAAGGAAGTAGTGAACTTGGAACTCCCACAGACTTCTTGTGGGAATATAAAATGATACAACCATTTTGCAAAATGATTTGTCAGTTTCTAAAAAAGTTAAACGTACACCTACCATATGATCCAATGTTTCCCTTCCTAGGTATTTATCAAGAGAAAAAGATTTGCACATGAATGTTCCTAGTGGCTTTACTTGTATCAGCCAATACTAGAAATAATGCAAATGCCCATCAACATGTGAATGGATAAACAGACTGTCCTAGTCCATACGGTGCAATGCTACTCAGAAATAAAAATGAATTATTGATATACATTATAACATAATAAAAACGTAAGGTGATTATGTAAAGTGCAAGAAGCTATACGAAGATCAATACATACTGTAGGTTTTTATTTATATAAAGTTTAGAAAATGCCACTTAATGTACAATGACAGAAAGCAGATCAGAGGTTATCTTCTTTGGAGGGATAGTGTAATTACAAAGTGGTACAAGGAAACTTGTGCAGATGACGGATATATTCAGTATCTTAATTGTAGTGGCGGTTTCATGGATATATACCTATACCAAAACATCAAATTATACACCTTAAATATGTGTAGCTTATTATATGTCTATTATACCTCAATAAAGCTGTTGATTTTCAAAAAATTATGTCTATTAAAATCCCTAATTTTAAAAAATTTTAATTTGATGATATAAATTTCTGTTTTCTTCATACAGCTTTAATAAAATGTCTCAAGAAACTTTAATATAGAATTATTCTGTTTTTTAGACTTCTGTGTTCCAATCAAAGATAGGTAATTTCTTTTCATTCTGGGAATTATTTTTCATTTCTACTCTAAGGCTCCACTTGGATGTAACACTTTTGATTTATAACCATAATAAAATGTTCCTAAAAAGAGTCATTGAAAAAGAATATCATCTTTGATTTTGAAATTTTATTTTTGTGCATACTAAAAACTCTTATGGCCATAATGAAAAAACTTTTTTGTTTTAAAAAAAGCTTAAGTTTGAGAAGGGAAAAAAGGGGGCTCTGATCTTTAAAATTAGAGGAATCCACATTGGTGCAAACAGAAAAATAAACACAGAGTCTATTTATGAATGGAAGGACAAAATACTAATGACTTCTCACTCCCAAATTTCAAAAGTATCAGAAACATCAAGCTAACACAGAGACTACATTTTTACAAACCCAAATTCCTAATGTCTGTCACCTGACAGAGACCAAATCCCTGTTGTCTGCTAGAAATCTCTAGATGGTCAAACTAAAAAACCAAAGGACAAAGGACAGGTTACTTCACTTTTGCCATATGTAAGAACAAAAATTAGCTATGTACAAATCATCATTATAACCAAAAACAAACGTTAACTAAAAGTATCTAGCATGTTAGAGTTGAAGTATTGAATTCCTACTACAAATGAGACTTATCAGAGGAACCAAGATAAATTCTCTCAAAGTGTACAATTTAGACTTTAGAGCACACAATTTTATTGGCTACAATTGTAGAACTCAGTCCAATAATGATTCAGTGACAACTATAGAAATGAATTATCAAAAGGTAATTCAGAAATACTGAGTTAGTTACACCATGGTAATAATTTTTTTTTTGTTTAGATAGATAGACGGCCTTTAATCCAACTACAGAACTAAACGTGATCATTCCATAGTCCCAACAGAATCTTTTCTACTTACTTCTCAGTCATGCCAAATGAGATAGGTAACCATGACTTTTTTTTTGTTGTTGTTGTTATTTGGAACAAAAATCAGAAATAATTTATAAACAAGAAAATAGGAGTCCAAAGTTGAATCATCATTAATTTATTCACATGTGCAGTAAATTCAGAATCCATTCCTGTGTATAGCTCTATAAAGTTAATTTTTAGTTCTTCTCTCCTTGTAAGAGTCAACAGATGAGGCAACACTCCTCATTCCTGAAAAGCATGTATGGCCACTAAAATATGAGTCCTTTCCAGTGTTGCTTGGTGACAAAGGGTCTCTTCCTATATTTATTTAAAATTTGAAAATAAAATTGTGATATGTGTAGGGCTTTGTGGTATAGTTTATGTATGTAAGTTGCCTTGATTCATGCATTTCTGCATGTTGTCCCTCCAATTTTAAGGTGGGAACATGGAAACTTTCCCTTCTTTTTTTTAAATATTATTATTATACTTTAAGTTTTAGGGTACATGTGCACAATGTGCAGGTTTGTTACATATGTATCCATGTGCCACGTTGGTGTGCTGCACCCATTAACTCGTCATTTAGCATTAGGTATATCTCCTAATGCTGTCCCTCCCCCACCTCCCCCGACCCCACAACAGTCCCCGGAGTGTGATGTTCCCCTTCCTGTGTCCATGTGTTCTCATTGTTCAATTCCCACCTATGAGTGAGAACATGCGGTGTTTGGTTTTTTGTCCTTGCGATAGTTTACTGAGAATGATGGTTTCCAGTTTCATCCATGTCCCTACAAAGGACATGAACTCATCATTTTTTATGGCTGCATAGTATTCCATGGTGTATATGTGCCACATTTTCTTAATCCAGTCTATCATTGTTGGACATTTGGGTTGGTTCCAAGTCTTTGCTATTGTGAATAGTGTCACAATAAACATACGTGTGCATGTGTCTTTATAGCAGCATGATTTATAGTCCTTTGGGTATATACCCAGTAATGGGATGGCTGGGTCAAATGGTATTTCTAGTTCTAGATCCCTGAGGAATCGCCACACTGACTTCCACAATGGTTGAACTAGTTTACAATCCCACCAACAGTGTAAAAGTGTTTCTATTTCTCCACATCCCCTCCAGCACCTGTTGTTTCCTGACTTTTTAATGATGGCCATTCTAACTGGCGTGAGATGGTATCTCGTGGTTTTAATTTGCATTTCTCTGATGGCCAGTGATGATGAGCATTTTTTCATGTGTTTTTTGGCTGCATAAATGTCTTCTTTTGAGAAGTGTCTGTTCATGTCCTTTGCCCACTTTTTGATGGGATTCTTTGTTTTTTTCTTGTAAATTTGTTTGAGTTCATTGTAGATTCTGGATGTTAGCCTTTTGTCAGATGAGTAGGTTGTGAAAATTTTCTCCCATTTTGTATGTTGCCTGTTCACTCTGATGGTAGTTTCTTTTGCTGTGCAGAAGCTCTTTAGTTTAATTAGATCCCATTTGTCAATTTTGGCTTTTGTTGCCATTGCTTTTGATGTTTTAGACATGAAGTCCTTGCCCATGCCTATGTCCTGAATGGTATTGCCTAGGTTTTCTTCTAGGGTTTTTATGGTTTTAGGTCTAACATGTAAGTCTTTAATCCATCTTGAATTAATTTTTGTATAAGGTGTAAGGAAGGGATCCAGTTTCAGCTTTCTACATAGGGCTAGCCAGTTTTCCCAGCACCATTTATTAAATAGGGAATCCTTTCCCCATTGCTTGTTTTTGTCAGGTTTGTCAAATATCAGATAGTTGTAGATATGTGGCATTATTTCTGAGGGGTCTGTTCTGTTCCATTGATCTATGTCTCTGTTGTGGTACCAGTACCATGCTGTTTTGGTTACTGTAGCCTTGTAGTATAGTTTGAAGTCAGGTAGCATGGTGCCTCCAGCTTTGTTCTTTTGCCTTAGGATTGACTTGGTGATGCGGGCTCTTTTTTGGTTCCATATGAACTTTAAAGTAGTTTTTTCCAATTCTGTGAGGAAAGTCATTGGTAGCTTGATGGGGATGGCATTGAATCTATAAATTACCTTGGGCAGTATGGCCATTTTCACGATACTGATTCTTCCAACCCGCGAGCATGAAATGTTCTTCCATTTGTTTGTATCCTCTTTTATTTCATTGGGCAGTGATTTGTAGTTCTCCTTGAAGAGGTCCTTCACATCCCTTGTAAGTTGGATTCCTAGGTATTTTATTCTCTTTGAAGCAATTGTGAATAGGAGTTCACTCATGATTTGGCGCTCTGTTTGTCTGTGATTGGTGTACAAGAATGATTGTGATTTTTGTACATTGATTTTGTATCCTGAGACTTTGCTGAAGTTGCTTATCAGCTTAAGGAGATTTTGGGCTGAGACAAGGGGGTTTTCTAGATATACAGTCATATCTGCAAACAGGAACAATTTGACTTCCTCTTTTCCTAATTGAATACCCTTTATTTCCTTCTCCTGCCTGATTGCCCTGGCCAGAACTTCCAGCACTATGTTGAATAGGAGTGGTGAGAGAGGGCATCCCTGTCTTTGCCAGTTTTCAAAGGGAATGCTTCCAGTTTTTGCCCATTCAGTATGATATTGGCTGTGGGTTTGTCATAGATAGCTCTTATTATTTTGAGATATGTCCCATCAATACCTAATTTATTGAGAGGTTTTAGCATGAAGGGTTGTTGAATTTTGTCAAAGGCCTTTTCTGCATCTGAGATAATCATGTGGTTTTTGTCTTTGGTTCTGTTTATATGCTGGATTACATTTATTGATTTGCATATGTTGAACCAGACTTGCATCCCAGGGATGAAGCCCACTTGATGATGGTGGATAAGCTTTTTGATGTGCTGCTGGATTCGGTTTGCCAGTATTTTACTGAGGATTTTTGCATCAATGTTCATCAAGGGTATTGGTCTGAAATTCTCTTTTTTGGTTGTGTCTCTGCCAGGCTTTGGTATCAGGACGACGCTGGCCTCATAAAATGTGTTAGGGAGGATTCCCTCTTTTTCTATCAATTGGATTAGTTTCAGAAGGAATGGTACCAGTTCCTCCTTGTACCTCTGGTAGAATTCAGCTGTGCATCCATCAGGTCCTGGACTCTTTTTGGTTGGTAAGCTATTGATTATTGCCACAATTTCAGAGCCTGTGATTGGTCTATTCAGAGATTCAACTTCTTCCTGATTTAGTCTTGGGAGGGTGTATTTGTCGAGGAATTTATCCATTTCTTCTAGATTTTCTAGTTTATTTGCGTAGTGGTGTTTGTAGTATTCTCAGATGGTAGATTGTATTTCTGTGGGATCGGTGGTGATATCCCCTTTATCATTTTTTATTGCATCTATTTGATTCTTCTCTCTTTTCTTCTTTATTAGTCTTGCTAGCGGTCTATCAATTTTGTTGATCTTTTCAAAAAACCACCTCCTGGATTCATTAATTTTTTGAAGGGTTTGTTGTGTCTCTATTTCCTTCAGTTCTGCTCTGATTTTAGATATTTCTTTCCTTCTGCTAGCTTTTGAATGTGTTTGCTCTTGCTTTTCTAGTTCTTTTAATTGTGATGTTGGGGTGCCAATTTTGGATCTTTCCTGCTTTCTCTTGTGGGCATTTAGTGCTATAAATTTCCCCTACACACTGCTTTGAATGTGTCCCAGAGATTCTGGTATGTTGTGTCTTTGTCCTCGTTGGTTTCAAAAAACATCTTTATTTCTGCCTTCATTTCGTTATATACCCAATAGTCATTCAGGAGCAGGTTGTTCAGTTTCCATGTAGTTGAGCGGTTTTGAGTGAGTTTCTTAATCCTGAGTTCTAGTTTGATTGCACTGTGGTCTGAGAGACAGTTTGTTATAATTTCTGTTCTTTTACATTTGCTGAGGAGAGCTTTACTTCCAACTATGTGGTCAATTTTGGAATAGGTGTGGTGTGGTGCTGAAAAAAATGTATATTCTGTTGATTTGGGGTGAAGAGTTCTGTAGATGTCTATTAGGTCCGCTTGGTGCAAAGCTGAGTTCAATTTCTGGGTATCCTTGTTAACTTTCTGTTTTGTTGATCTGTCTAATGTTGACAGTGGGGTGTTAAAATCTCCCATTATTATTGTGTGGGAGTTTAAGTCTCTTTGTAGGTCACTCAGGACTTGCTTTATGAATCTGGATGCTCCTGTGTTGGGTGCATATATATTTAGGATAGTTAGCTCTTCTTGTTGAATTGATCCCTTTACCATTATGTAATGGCCTTCTTTGTCTCTTTTGATCTGTGTTGGTTTAAAGTCTATTTTATCAGAGACCAGGATTGCAACCCCTGCCTTTTTTTCGTTTTCCATTTGCTTGGTAGACCTTCCTCCATCCCTTTATTTTGAGTCTATGTGTGTCTCTGCACGTGAGATGGGTTTCCTGAATACAGCACACTGATGGGTCTTGACTCCTTATCCAATTTGCCAGTCTGTGTCTTTTAGTTGGAGCATTTAGCCCATTTACATTTAAAGTTAATATTGTTATGTGTGAATTTGCTCCTGTCATTATGATGTTAGCTGGTTATTTTGCTCGTTAGTTGATGCAGTTTCTTCCTAGCCTCAATGGTCTTTACACTTTGGCATGTTTTTGCAGTGGCTGGTACCAGTTGTTCCTTTCCATGTTTAGTGCTTCCTTCAGGAGCTCTTTTAGGGCAGGCCTGGTGGTGACAAAATCACTCAGCATTTGCTTGTCTGTAAAGTATTTCTCCTTCACTTATGAAGCTTAGTTAGGCTGGATATGAAATTCTGGGTTGAAAATTCTTTTCTTTAAGAATGTTGAATATCAGCTCCCACTCTCTTCTGGCTTGTAGAGTTTCTGCCGAGAGATCAGCTGTTAGTCTGATGGGCTTCCCTTTGTGGGTAACCCGACCTTTCTCTCTGGCCACCCTTAACATTTTTTCCTTCATTTCAACTTTGGTGAATCTGACAATTATGTGTCTTGGAGTTGCCCTTCTCAAGGAGTATCTTTGTGGCGTTCTCTGTATTTCCTGAATCTGAATGTTGGCCTTCCTTGCTAGATTGGGTAAGTTCTCCTCGATAATATCTTGCAGAGTGTTTTCCAACTTGGTTCTATTCTCCCCATCACTTTCAGATACACCAATCAGATGTAGGTTTGGTTTTTTCACATAGTCCCATATTTCTTGGAGGCTTTGTTTGTTTCTTTTTATTCTTTTTTCTCTAAACTTCCCTTCTCGCTTCATTTCATTCATTTCATCTTCCATCGCTGATACCCTTTCTTCCAGTTGATCGCATCGGCTACCGAGGCTTCTGCAGTCTTCACATAGTTCTCAAAACTTGGCTTTCAGCTCCATCAGCTCCTTTAAGCCCTTCTCTGTATTGGTTATCTTAGTTATACATTCATCTATTTTTTTTTCAAAGTTTTTAACTTTTTTGCCATTGTTTTCAATTTCCTCCTGTAGCTCGGAGTAGTTTGATCATCTGAAGCCTTCTTCTCTCAACTCATCAAAGTCATCCTCCATCCAGCTTTGTTCCATTGCTGGTGAGGAACTGCGTTTCTTTGGAGGAGGAGAGATGCTCTGCTTTTTAGAGTTTCCAGTTTTTCTTCTCTGTTTTCTCCCCACCTTTGTAGGTTTTTCTACTTTTCGTCTTTGATGATGGTGATGTACAGATGGGTTTTTGGTGTGGGTGTCCTTTCTGTTTGTTAGTTTTCCTTCTACCAGGCAGGACCCTCAGCTGCAGGTCCGTTGGAATTTGCTAGAGGTCCACTCCAGACCCTGTTTTGCTGGGTGTCAGCAGCGGTGGCTGCAGAACAGTGGATTTTCATGAGACCACAAATTCAGCTGTCTGATCATTCCTCTGGAAGTTTTGTCTCAGAGGAGTACCTGGCCGAGTGAGGTGTCAGTCTGTCCCTACTGGGGGGTGCCTCCCAGTTAGGTTGCTTGGGGGTCAGGGACCCACTTTAGGAGGCAGTCTGCCCTTTCTCAGATCTCCAGCTGCGTGCTGGGAGAACCACTACTCTCTTCAAAGTTGTCAGACAGGGACATTTAAGTCTGCAGAGGTTCCTGCTGACTTTTTGTTTGTCTGTGCCCTGCCCCCAGAGGTGGAGCCTACAGAGGCAGGCAGGCCTCCTTGAGCTGTGGTGGGCTCCACCCAGTTCAAGCTTCCTGGCTGCTTTGTTTACCTAAGCAAGCCTGGGCAATGGCGGGCACCCCTCCCCCAGCCTGGCTGCTGTCTTGCAGCTTGATCTCAGACTGCTGTGCTAGCAATCAGCGAGACTCCGTGGGTGTAGGACCCTCTGAGCCAGGTGCGGGACACAGTCTCCTGGTGTGCCATTTTCCAGGCCCGTTGGAAAAGCGCAGTATTAGGGTGGGAGTGACCCAATTTTCCAGATGCCGTCTGTTACCCTTTTCCTTGACTAGGAAAGGGAACTCCCTGACCCCTTGTGCTTCCCGAGTGAGGCAATGCCTCGTGCTGCTTTGGCTCGTGCAAGGTGCACTGCACCGACTGTCCTGCACCCACTGTTTGGCACTCCCTATTGAGATGAACCGGGTACCTCAGATGGAAATGCAGAAATCACCTGTGTTCTGCGTCGCACACGCTGGGAGCTGTAGACCAGAGCTGTACCTGTTCGGGCATCTTGGCTCCACTCCACACCATGGTAATAATTTATCTACATTTATGAAGAAGATTTAGCTGCTGTCAATAAACAAAGACAAAAACAGACTACTAAGAGAAAGTGGAAAGAGGGGAGAGAAAGTTTGGAAGAGTGAATTTTGTTGTTATAAATTTGTAACTAGGAAAAAAGCCAGCTGTGGTAGGGTATCTTGAGGGTGAAAAGGAAGCAATTTTGTTTCTTCATGAATTCTTCAGAAAGGCTTGAGAGTTTATCTGGCATACACAGAAGATGGGCAAATATACATTTATAGCTCTATTTTTAGTGGTTGGAAGATGAGAACCATTTTCTTCCTACTAAATTTTAATTACTTAATGAAAATAGGCCAGGATTGTCAGCTGAAAGTTGGGTTATCAGGTGAATGCTATGAGTGCAGCATAGTAAGGTATTTGAAGAAATTTGGTTAGAAAAAGGAAGGCATGTAATGATCATCTTACAAAGCTGAAAAGCATGCTAGCTTCAGAAATATGGTAGTATTCAAGAAAATTTCCAAATGAAGAAAAGTTTTTTTTTTTAAATCCAATCCAAGTAACATTTTTTAACCCCTGATTTGACTATGAAATCTGTATTTCCCCCAAGTTAGGTGAAATTCAGAAGTCATTTTTTTTTAAATCCCAAATATGTATATTATGCAATTTTCACTATTCAGGATGTTTTATTTCACATGGTACCAATTTCCTCTTAGGCTTTATCCCTTCATCTCATAAATCCTTTCTCGTGTGGTCCTTATTTTGTCATCCTCCTACTTTTAGTGTCTGTGGTCATCCTGGGTATTTCTCCCTCTCCCTCCTTTATAATGATCTTTTTATTTATCTTTATTTTATTTATTACTATTATTATTATTTTGAGACAAATTCTCACTCTGTTGCTCAGGCTGGAGTGCAGTGGTATGATCTTGGCTCACTGCAATCTCCTCCTCCAGAGTTCAAGCAATGCCTCAGCCTCCTGAGTAGCTAGGATTACAGGCATGTGCCACCATGGCTGGCTAATTTTTTTATTTTTAGTAGAGATGAGGTTTCACCATGTTGCCCAGGCTGGTCTCGAACTCCTGACTTCAAGTGATCTGCTGGCCTAGACCTCCCAAATTGCTGAAATTACAAGTGTAATCCACTACACTCAGCCATATTGACGCTTTTAAATAAATATTATATAATATTATCATGACAGCAGATGAGTAGCAACATATATGATCTACAGTTGCACTTGATGCTGTACACGGACCCACGGTGGCCTAGAACAATAGAGGGATGCAAATTCCAGGTAACATAATTCCAACTTAGGTTAGTTGACAGTACAAAACTGCCATAGACATTCAGAGAGACACAATAAAAACAAAAATCATTAGATCCATGAAACAAAAACACAATGAAAAGAATATTGAAATAAATCTTTATATTAAGTCTTCAAAATTGTTGTGTACTGTACTTATACTTAATAGTATGTCTGAATTTGGCCTAATCACATTTCAATGCTCAGTAGCCACATATGGCTAGTGGGAACCACAATGGCTCACAAAAGTATTTATTTTAAAGATTTTAGACAAATAAAAATCTTATGGCATATTTTTATAATGCAATGGAATATTTATATATTTTAGATGTAAAACTCTTCAACAGAATGCAACCAAAAGACAAAGTAAAGAAAAATAAGGGCAAAAATAAGACATTTATAGAATCAAGGTAAGATATCCAAACAATAGAATTTCAAGAGAAAAAAGAAAGAAAATTGACAAAGGAAATTCTTTGGTCTTCAGAGAAAAGAGCCACTGAATACATACTGACTACACTGATGTTCAGAGCTTTCATTCCCATGCAGACACAGGGAGATTTGAGTATAAGAAATCTGAGAAATTATAGAAATGCAGCATATATTCTCATTTAGTGTAACCTCATAAAAGTTATGAGTCCTAACTTTTGTCAGCTTCTTCCTTGACCTGGAAGATATACTCATCTAGTATGAATACTTCCCTTCAAGAATGCAGGCAGCATAATAGTTAATTAAAATGTTGGAGTCATGATATGTGTGGTAGCAGCGATTAAACTCAGAAATAGAGAAAACCACAGACATGCAGAGTCATTTGCATAAACCCATAAGGCCCCTTTGCTTCGGACCACTTATGAACCACTACCCTGCACTAGTCTCAGCAACTGTTAGGATTCCTGCCACCTGCTACATTCCATGCATTTCACAGCAAGCACCTAGTTTTGGTTCCAGTGTTCTTAAAGTATACTCATTGTAGGTGGTATTTTTCCAGGCTAACTTCGCAATCTGTATCCTCCTGCAGGCTCCTTACAGCCCTACCACTATGCCAGTGAAGCAAGCCTCTCTCAGTTCTCAGAGCATGTGAGGACAGGTTCACTTCAGGAACTGACCCCTTGACTCATTATTAGAATTTTATGTGACCTGTTGGTACTGAGAGTTACCTGTCAGAATTTAGGATATGTAACTCATCAATTCCATGCCAGAATTCTTATAGTTTGTCATATATGTTAATGACTACTAAATACTGGTCTGTTGGTCAATGAAGAAGATATCAAGGGTTTCAAGGGAAATTGAAACAATAAGGATATTTAATTAATTCATTTTTTATAAAACTAAGTTTACAATTTTAAACTTATAAATTTAAGTTCAATATTTAAAAAATTCTGAAATAATACTGATATGGTTTGGATGTGTCCCCACCAAAATCTCATCTTGTAGTTCCCATAATTCCCACATGTGGTGAAAGGGACCCAGTGGGAAGTAATTGAGTCATAGGGGTGGCTACCCCGACTAGTCTCATGAGAGTGAGTAAGTTCCCACAAGATCTGATGGTTTATAGGGGCTTTACCTTTTGCTCTGCTCTCATTCTTTGCCTTCCTGCTGCCATATGAAGAAGGACATGTTTGCTTTCCCCCTCTGCCGTGATTGTAAGTTTCCTGAGGCCTCCCCAGCCCTGCAGAACTGCGAGTCAATTAAACCTCTTTCCTTTATAATTTACCCAGTCTCAGGCAGTTCTTTACAGCAGCATGAGAATTAACTAATACAAATACCATTCCCAATCTTGTTGTAAAATTATCCTTCATTTTATGAAATGATAGAAGTGGTAATTGGCTATTTTATTTGAAATTACCTTATTTGGCCAAATAAAAATTTGACTGCCAAGGAAAAAAAAATTAGCCACTATGTATTGTTCATCAAATATTGAATTGAAAATCCTAGTGACATTTGATCTAACTCACCATGACAGGAATAGCCATCTCTGTCAGTATACATTGCAAAGCTGACCATTTATTTTCAAAATTACATTAATTCTAAATGTAAATCAAAATCTGAAATGTAATTGATTGGAAAAGTATATGTAAAACAACCAGGATTTTGATAGAACTTCTCACTTTTAGCTTAAAAAATCTTTAAACATTTTTATCTGAATTAACAGGTTATGTTTTGTCTCATGGGTTACATGCCTGAAAGGTAAGGATAGCCACACAGAAATTCAGCTGTTAAGATCTAGCTCTGCTCTTCATTGGCCTTATTTCATGACAATCTTTCCAATACTAAAGAAGAAACAATGACATGGGATTCTTTTCAATGTTCTTGAATATACCAATATCTGTCCCACTCTAGGATCTTCACAATTTTCAAAATTGTACTCACCCTTTTAAGGAGCTTGCCTGCTTCATGGTAGTCACAAATATTTCTTAAATGAATAAATTAATTTGTGGTATATGTCAATATAAAAGGGAGGCAACCGATAAGAGGAAAAGTAAGAATTGCGTTTCGACAGTGTAAAATAGCACGAGATAAAACATAGGATTCTTTTTCTGTGTAAATAAGCATACAAGGTATTATTTATTCTTGACTAATATAGCTATTACTATATTTAGGTAATTGGGAGATATCCCAGCAGATGGACTATTTCCTCCATATTTACATATTCTGCCCAGAACCCTTTTAGCTTGTTAGAATTTCTTTTAAGAATTCCAGTTTTCCAGCAGTGATTTTCCAAGCCCACAGTTTCTACTCACACACGTTATAAATACTTTTAATGCCAAGTTCCAACTCCAGAGCTGGATGACAATTTTACATCTCTAATTCTGAGTCAGATGGAGGCATTTCACACTCCTGTGTGGCAGCAGTGGGTGTCCAAGCTGTTTAGCTTGCTGATCCTTCAGCATTTATTTTCTTATGGAAATTTTGAAAAGCATAAAAAATGCCGAAAAAGCTAACCTTTAGGTCTAGCATGGTGATTTATAATCCAATATCTGACAATCATTCATAGGAAAGATTATGGTATGAATTGCTAGAGGCTTAAAGAGACCCAAAACTTGATGAGTCCCTCAAGCTTTTTCCTGGTTTCATGATGAGAAAGACAAGAGGGCGTGTTTCCAGGAGAAATTTCACAGCACCCCTAAAGAGCCGACGCTTTAATTAGAACAATATTTCAAGTGTCAGTGGATAAGGCTACTAAATAAAACTGGGGGATAAGCTGGTGGAGGTGAGAAAGTCCTTGAAAACCCTTTAAGCTCTCTGGAGAATACAGCAATGTGTAATATACATCCTAGAAGAGAACAATAATTAAATATGATTTATGCCTCCAGATCTCAGTATAATCAAATGTCCTCTTATTTTTCTCACTAATGGACTTATGTTTTGTTTTCAATGATTATGTTGATGATGCATTACATTTCTTTACAGACAGTGAAATGTTTAGCTTCTCTTTTTCACATTACCACTGTCTCTACTGTATTTATGCCGAATTTAGATCTAGTCTATAGGCATGGTAGAAATATGCTGTTTGCTCTATCTGGGTTACCCTTTCCTCTTTCCTCACTGCTGTTTCAGAAGAGTAAGTCTTGTATATTCTTTGGGACTTGGCTGAAATTTCCTTCACGAAGTCCTTTTATAATCTAAGAATACTGGAATTGCTGTCCTGCCTCAAAATACTTTTACCCCTCTGTTTCTTCATGTCCTACCACTTATGCATTGTGCCTCTCTATTTGTTCCTGGGTTTATACCAGGAAGCAATAAACCTCTATATTGTTGTAGTTAAAAACTTGGACTCCCGAATCACAATATACCTGCACTGCTAACTTTGCAGCTAACTAGCTTTGTAGCCTTGGGAAAGTTATTTAGTGTCTCTGGGCATTAATTTTTTTATATGTGAAATGGAAATGATCCCAGGTAGTTTCATAGGGCTGCCATGATGATAGTATGAGGTGATGCATATAAAGAACTTAGCATGGTGCCTGGCTGAGTAAACTGTCCAAAATTGTTTTCATTATTTTTAATATTATTGTTTTCTGTGAGGACAAGAAATTGTGGTTCATAGTAGAGACTGAAGAATATTTAATCAGTAATTAAGAAACATTTCTTGTTTCTCTGTCTTCAGGAATCAAGAAAGTCATTTATTTTTTAAGGAGGTTATTTTAAATTTAAAACTAAACTATTAGTAAACTAAAAGTGTCAAAACAAAACTCTTCTGTTCTGCCCCTCATAAATGGGAGAGCAAAATAGATAATATCTTTAGAGAGGGAAGATACTAGAGCTAGATAGATGTATTTTGGGTTAACCTCAATGTAACAAAGACCATTTTCAGTAGGAAGTTGTAACAAAAGACTTTGATAGCAGAGGTCTGTTTTTATGTCATTACATGCAGTATCTGTCTTTGGTTTGAATTACTAGTGCTTTCTAAAATATTACATATACCCACATTCAAATATGCAAATAACGTTTTAAATTATTTGATATTTTACATTTTTCATGTTGTGTTTTTGTTGCATGAATAAATCATCTCTCCCTACTATGAGAATCTGCCTGTCTATGATAGGCAGGAAATCCAGTAAGTTCTGAGAGTCATTACCTTAGAGGATGTTTGTATTTGGTTGGTGCAAAGATAATTGTGGTTTTGCCATTAAAAGTAATGGCAAAATCCGGCTGGGAGTGGTGGCTCATGCCTGTAATCCCAGCACTTTGGGAGGCCGAGGCAGATGGATCACCTTAGGTCAGGAGTTCAAGACCAGCCTGACAACATGGAATTAACCCCATCTCTACTAAAAATAAAAAATTAGCCAGACATGGTGGCTCATGCCTGTAATCCTAGCCACTCGGGAGGCTGAGGCAGGAGAATTGCTTGAACCTGGGAGGTGGAGGTTGTGGTGAGCTGAGATCATGCCATTGCACTCCAGCCTGGGCAATAAGAGCAAAACCCTGTTTCAGAAAAAAAAAAAAAAAAAAAAAAAAAGGCAAAATCTGCAATTACTTTTGCAC
This sequence comes from Symphalangus syndactylus, assembly GCF_028878055.3. Classification (NCBI taxonomy): domain Eukaryota; kingdom Metazoa; phylum Chordata; class Mammalia; order Primates; family Hylobatidae; genus Symphalangus; species Symphalangus syndactylus. The sequence goes on along the minus strand of NC_072428.2, from coordinate 127,070,638 downwards.
AAATTGAGCAATCATGATTGATCTCCCAGTTTAGATACTAATGTGGAACTGTCATACCTATTTGAAAGGAAAAGGTTAACCAGCAAAACAGAAACAAAAGGAAGATAAGATTTCTTATACTTGTCTTCTTTGTTGTTAGTATTTTCAGTTTCCTATTGGGGATTACCTTAAGTGTCAAGTTCACCACCTGGCTTTCAAAGTCAAGAGGATAATGAAAATTATTATACCTTGCATTTACATACTGCTCTGCAATTTATAAAATGCTTTAACAGCAACCAATTCATTATTCCTTGTACTTGCCATTCTGGATGAAGACAAATCAGTAGAGAGCTGTGAACCTTGTGTAGATTATTGAATCTTCCAGGATGGCTTTGAATGTATCACAATATGGCATAGTTGGGCTCTGAAAATGTTACTAAGTTGTTGAGAAGGATATGTTGTTCACTGTAATGGACAGTGTTCTATTTTGGAAGACCCACAAAATAAACTTCCTACTACCATAATCTAGGGAATACCTGTCCTTCTCTTGAGCAATTTAATCATATGGACATTGGCACTATGGAACTGATTTGAAATCTTCATATACTGACGGATAAAATGATCAAATCTGATTTTGCCAAAAAGCAAGAGCAAGGATGCAGGACTTACATTAGCCTCATTCTTGGCTACCTTAAATGGCTCTGTGCTTTTTTCTTCTTTATCTATTTCAAATTTATGGTATCTTGCCATATTTATGTGTCACTGTAAACTACTTCAAGTCCTTTTTTTAAAATGAAGAAAGGCATACATTATTAAAGTGTTTTGCATGTAATATTCTATTTGAATCTCACATGAGCCCTCTATAAAAGGCATATTACTAACCCAATTTTAACTATCCACCCATATTTCTCACTCTTTTCCCCAAAAACAGTTAGACATTTTCTCCAAAGTTTGAGGCTGGCAAAGATCTGTGACTGGGATTCTGTGCTCTGTAATCCTGGATCCTGCTTTGTATAATAGATCCCAAGTGCAGGCTTATGCAAGCAGACAGCCTGGAATCCATGCCAGCACTGTGTCTCTCCAGCACTGATTAATTTCTGTGCCTAAAAGCCATGTGTTCATCGTGGATGATAAGCTTGTTGCACAAACACAAGCTAACCACATTGAGTAAGTTTGGCATTAGTTCTGCATGAACCCCAGGGAGAAGGATATTTGCCAAAAGGAAGAAAAAAATTCCTGCCAATTTAGGCATGAATGAAATGTTTTAAGGCATCTGTAGACTTCTACATACTAATAAGAAAAAAAACATATGTTTTATAAAGCTGATTTGCAATTCATTTAACCAAACAGGTTGCACTGAGGAATTCCAGATTCTCGACTTTGAAAGTGTCTAGACATGTCCTTAGCAATGGAGGCACATGAATACAAATAAATATAAAATCACTAATAATCAAAACATGCTATCTATTGCACTAACTTTGATGGAAATACTTATATACAAAGAAAGTCATGACACTATTTTGTGGTGTACCAAAATGTGATTTCTATGCATGTAATTACAGAAGCTTGAAATTTCCAGATCGGTCTTCTTTTCCTCCTCCTCCTCCTCCATAAAAAAAAAAAAAAAGGCAAGCAAAGAATAAAGGAAAGAAAAAGGGGAAAATAAAATCTGTGAAGGAGCACAACCATGTGAACAATGCCATCATAGATTGGATCACCTTGAGAATCATGCTCTGTTTTCGTTTTCCTTTTTGTGTTAACATAGAAACAAAGTTCCACCTTTATATTGTTCTAAAAGAATTTTTTCATATTTGTGGGAGAGAAAGGTGAAGGGAGGCCATGTGTATGTGGTCCAATTAGAAACATAGGCTTTTAGAGCTGGCAGGAAACCTGGGGATCATTTACTGGATTCTCCCACCTGGTGCAGGAAGTCTTTCTGCTGCATCTCTGACAGATGGTCAGCGAGTCTTTGCTGGGAAACCCCAGCCGTGAGAAACTTAGCACACGCCCACTGCCACCACCACTGTGGGGAAGAAGGCTTGTTCAACCCTACAGGCATCCTTGCTAACTTCTTTTTTTTGTGTTCTTGCTTTTTGGAGCCTTAAAAGACAGGCACTTCCTTTCTACTATATGACAACCCTTCAAATCAATGAAAGAGCTTTTATGATTGTCCTACTATGATCCTAAGTTAAACCCATGAGTTTTCCTCATCTGCTCAACTGTGGCATTGCCTTCAGAATCTTCAGTAGTCTGGTCACTCTACTCTTGATAGAATCAACCTGTTCATGATTGCCCTAAAATGTGATTACCCAGGGAGGGATCACTTAGTTTGGGCTGCAGTGGGACTATGACTCCTGTGTTGAGATTACAAACTACTTTTATTGGCCTGGCCTAAGATTGCGTTACTTTTTAATGGCTGCATCAACATCATTTGCTTTTTGTAAGGATTAGAGTTACATAAGCTCTCTAAACATTTAAATTTTTCCATTTAACATGATTTTAGCCCATAATAGTTTTTTTAACCACATACTTAATGGTAAGATTATATGCTAAATCTAATAAAATTAATCAAAATTTATAAATTTATATCAGAATTCGTGAATTTATCAGAATTCACAAATTCTGATAAATTTATCAGTTTAACAAATTTGGATGTGGTGGCTCATGCCTATAGTCCCAGTACTTTGGGAGGTCTAGGTGGGGGAATCACTTAATCCTAGAAGTTTGAGACCAGCTTGGTCAACATAGTGAGACCCCCATCTACAAAAAATGTGAAAAAGAAAAACTTGGTCAGGTATGGTAGCTTATGCCTGTAATCTCAGCTACTCAGGAGGCTGAGGCAGGAGAATCACTTGAGCCTAGGAAGCAGAGGTTGCGGTGTGCCACGATGGTGCCATTGCACTCCAGTCTGGGCCACAGAGTGAGACCCTGTCTCAAAACAAAACAAAAAACAAAACAAAGAAAAGAAAAGCACATTTTGTCATGGTGGCACACACCTGTAATCCCAGTTGCTCTGGAGGCTAAAGTGAGATGATTTCTAGAGCCTGGGAAGTTGAGGCTGCAGTGAGCCATAATCTTGCTACTGCACTCTAGCCTGGGCAGCAGAGAAAGACCCTGTTTCAAAACCAAAAATCAGAATTGCATGTAAACCAACTCCCTCCAAAATTCTTGATTTTTGTGCTACAGATACATTATCCAAACTTTCTTGTAGGTAAGTCTTATTTTGAATCATCTTTGTATGTAACCTAAATATTTTTTTCTTTTTCTTAAGACAGGGTGTTGCTCTGTCACCTACGCTGGAGTGCAGTGGCAAGATCACAGCTCACTGCAGCCACAACCTCCTGGGTTCAAGTGATCCTCCAGCCTCAGCCTCCTGAGTATCTGGGGCTACAGACCTAAATATTTCTATGGAACTGGTATCTTAGTCATATGTGGTAGAAATAGTCATGTCTGACTATATTATGTGCGTAACCGGGATATTGAGCAAGTATACTAATACGAAGAAGTATTCTTTATATTTTTCCTCTTTTTTTTTAAACTTATTTTAACGAATAATTTTTTCTGTCCTTAACAACCCACTGGCAGCTTCTGTGGCTTTTCCTGCCAGTTTCAATTAATGTAAATTCAGTTTAAAACACCTTTCACACTCCCACTTAAATGTCATCTTCCTTTCTCCCACTAGTACCAGGTAGGCCTCGGCTTGAGATACTTGGAGTGGGCAGGATGCTCTTTCACTCTCCTTCAATCCCTGGGAGGGGAAAGGGCAGGAAGGCAGGGCTCAAGGAGGTTTGCTCTGTCTTGGGACCCAGATTATCTTCCTGTATCAATGTATAACTCCTCTAGTGTTGAGGGTTGTGATTGGCAAGAGTGGAGAAGTGATGCCACTTGCATGGTTTCTCATAGTTCCCATCCCTCTGCCTGACACTGAGTGCCACTTCGTGGTCTTAGGAAGCAAGTGTCAACATGCTGAATCTTGCATGGAACACTGCACAGTTCTCTCACGTCCTGTGGGAGATCTCTGTCTGGCTGAACCTATAGCACCATTTCTTCCTCATAGATCTCAACACTGGCAGAATGTCCCAGGCCCTCTTAGCAATTGGCAATTGAGTCTTGTAGTCTTGCACTTGTAGTCTTGACAAGTGATATTTTTGAAATCTCTTTTCTTTGGTTTCGGGAAGGGAAAAGACCCCTCCATTTCCTTATTTGAAAGGGAGAGAATTAATGTCCTAGCACAAGCACTGGACCTGTCCTAAGGACTGTGATCTCATGGTTCTCTCTCTTGCTTCTCACTTGTTGTCTACATGTAGAGTGAAGGCAATTGATGGGGGTAATGGAGGATCTTCTAATTCTTAGTGGGCTGTGTATGTGTGTGTGTGCGCATGCACACATGTAGAGTGGTCTTCTTTAATAATAAGAGTTTCTGTTGAGGTTGTAGGGAATACCTCTTGATCTTCATCTGTTAGTTCCCTTGATAATTTCAGGGGAATAGAAACAGGAAAACAAGAGTCAACCAAATCTGCCTGGTTTCCTTTTTCAGTTTGGATGGATCATAAGATTCTCTCATTGTACTTTGTTAAGAAACATATATTTCCAGTGATTCTGATTTCATGGTTTTGTGTGGGTCCCAGGAATATATACAGACTCTTGATTGCACTCTCAACATCATATTGGTTGTGGGGTAATCTGAGGAAGTGTCTTAAGACCAACCATTTCCACTCTACATCTTAGGGTTCTTGTTAGATGCAGGGCTGTTCTACTGCCTTCAATCTCCATTGCTACATTCTGAGAATCCAGACAAATATATTTTTTGCTGTAGAAGCCCCTCAGTCTTTCTTGGAGTATTATTAGCGTCCCACTCGCATCTCTCTTCTTGGACTCCTAGAGGAACAGGGCTAGTTTCACAGGTTGAGATACCTTGAGGGCAGTTAATGTGGAAAGCCCATTCAGCTGCATGCTCTTTTGGTGAGACAAAATTGAAAAATTAAAGTCAGGTGAGCAGTAATAACAACAATGGCAATAAGAAATTAATAAACGTATTAATAAAGAAAATGTATTACAAATAAAAATTTGTAAATAATGAAAACTTTCCCAGTGCTGTCCAACCTCTTCCACCATGATGGCCCCTCACTCTCTCCATATATATGTACATCTCAAATATGTATAGGATTAAATAGATGCTTATTGTGAGCATTCATATAGAAGAGAGTTTTCCTAATTCAATTAATGCAGGCATCTAAAATCTTATTATTCCTGCTTTTACTAGCAGCTTTTTCTTCTCTTTGAAGTCTTTTTACAGGAAGACACATGCTTTGATAAGAGTGGCAATGAGTAATTTTATTAATTGTAAATTATCAAGTAGACTTATCAAGCATAAAACCAGGAGTGGGATGGGGTGTTAGGGTAAAAACAGGTTTGACAGTATAAACTTACGAACTTGTTCTCATCTACTTTGTATAAATACTTCACTTTTAAAGCTGATTCTTTGGGAAGTAAAAAGATGTCACATCATACAAAATACTTGGCTGAGAGAAGACTAAGTCAAAGAGAAGCATACACAAGTCAGGGAAGAAAATTGTATTTTGAACCAGGAATGCACAGTCTTATAGAGTGTAACTATATTTAGCAACACCTTGAAGGGCACTTCTTGGTTTCATCTGGTCTGTTTTGTGTAGGGTTAGGCTCTCAACAAGTCAGACACTTAGGTAGAATTGTTTTTTTCCTAACTCTTCAATTATGTAGTTGGAATATCATGAACTTGTTTTTGATCCTTTATGTTTGTTTAAAACACTACTAGATGTGAAGCTTTGTGTAGGGTTTGGCTTTTTACAAATGGATCTTTTCACAAGTGGATCTTCAGGTATTGTGCCCGAAGTTTCAGGTAATAGAAATAACAAGGTATAATTGGACAGATGAAAGCCAGTCTTATGATATGATTATCTAAAGGATTCAGATGTGGGTGCAACTTATTTAAGTGAGATTGTTCATGGAGATTATAAATAAAGGTGCAAGAAAGAGGCTCAAAACACTTGCTTTTAGATTCAGGATGTAAAGAAATGTTTGTTGGCAAAGATAGCAGAATTGCTTGATGCCCACTGGTAGACATGAGAGAAACAGACTTGGCTGTACCATCAGATGGGGGATATAATTTCCTTTTGTATTAGGTGTTCTATGCTAGTTTCTTTGTCTATTTGATTCTCTTCCACCGGAACAGAACCTGTTCTTTGACCAGCAATCTCTCACCAGCAGAACTAGGGAGCAGTACACTCCCCTTCAGGAAGAGAAGTCTCCTCTGGTAACTGCAATGTACACATGAGGTGCCCTACATTGACCTCTAAGTGTCTTCTTTGCTCTTATCCTGTTTATTTATTTATTTATATTTATTTATTTGTTTAGTAGTCCTTCCTTGTCTTGGCTTGAGTCCAAGGTCCTTGGTTTGAATCTAGGCATTGATTTTTGATATTCTAATCATTCCAGGATGCTATCACCTTCCTTCTAGCTGAATAAGATGCCTTTTCTCTCTCTCTCTCTCTCTCTCTCTCTCTCTCTCTCTCTCTCTCTCTCTAGAGAAGAATTCCAAACTCTCAGGAAGATGGTAAATTTCCATTAGAGTGAATGATCATTTCCTCCAGAACCTCACAACTTTGAAACACATTTACTCTTTGAGGAAAACTAGCTTGAAGAAACTCAGAAATCGCTGAGACATTTAGGTAGAATGTTTTTTAACTCTTCAGTTACATAGTTCTTATGAGCTTCTTTTTGATCTTTTAGTTTGCTGTAAAATACTACTAGATCCAAAGCTTTGGCTCTAACAGTATCATATAATTAAGTTTATGTTTGTTGCCTTTTAAGAAAATAAGTGTAAAAAGTAATAACTTTTAATTTGAGCCCCAAACTACCTTTGTTTTAAGGTAAATCCAAGACTCTGTTGAAATACAACTAAAATGTATTCTGAATGTAATGTTCAGACTGCTTAACGTATATAAACAGAACACCATAAAATCACAACATTGGCATTGGAGCTAGAGCTTCCTAATTTTTAAAAAGTATTGATCATGAAATATAAGGGAATTTAAACTTAACAAATATTTAAAATAAATAATCAGTTTATTTTATTGCTTAGAAGAAGGTGTTATTTAGTGAAGGTCAGTCGGAGAGTTGATTGTTACTTTAGCTTGGGGCTCGAGTTGGGACAGAATGAGGCCATTACCTCATTGAACCTTAGTTGACTGCATGAGTCCTCTGTCCTCAAGTCTTTCTCAGATCATTTCTCAAGCTGGCTCCCAGCTTAGGGCAAAGAGAATCTCCACGATGTGCTGACTTCTAGCTTGCCACAGACACAATTCTGCTCCAGAGTCAGCCTGGCATAGTAACATTGATGTCAAGGAAGACATATCAGTTTGAGGCCATACAAAAGAAGAAAAATACCAGACACCATTTCAGGATCACTACAGTAGAAAGTAACCAACCCGGCAGGGGGCTCAGTAATGGCAACAGTGCCAGAAAGTAAGAGATTCATAGGAAATGCTTCCTGAACCTGTCCTTTTGTCCATTTTATTTCAGCTGAAATCCAACACTTTTTCCTCAGTGAAGTATAGGAAGTGGGAGAGTGTAGGAAGTGGGGGGAGTGGGAGAAAGACATTGTATTAGTCATCTTAAGTCAATATAACAAAATACCACAGAGTGGGTGGGTTGAGCAACAGAAATTTATTTTCTCACACTTCTGGGGGCTGGAGGTCTGAGATGAGGGTGCCAGCATGGCCAGGCCCTGGTGAGGGCTCTCTTTCTGGTTTGCGGATAGCTGCCTTCTTGCTGTGTCTCACCTGGCCTTTCCCCAGTGTGTGTGGGGTGTGTGTGTGTGTGGTGGGGGGCTCGGTGGGGGGGTGCAGGGGGCAGGAGTGAGGAGAGAGACAGAGACAGAAAGAGAGAGAGAGATCTTCCTCTCCTTATAAGCCACCAATCCTATCAATTAGGGACCCTCCCTTATGACTTCATTTAACCTTAATTATCCCCTAAAGACCCTATCTCCAAATACAGTCACAGAGTCCAGTTATGGTCCTAAAGACCCTATTATCCAAATACAGGGTTAAAGCTTCACATATAAATTTTGGGGGGGATAAAATTCAATCCATAGCAGATATAAAGATTGTGTTATATGAAAGTGGTGGAAGAAAATCTTACCTATCCAGTGGAGAATAAGAATAAGGAAATAAAATCAATTGAATGACCTACTCTAACAATCTGAGTCGCAATATTGATCTCTGACAAAATAAAGATTTAATTCAGCAAATATCTTGTGTGACAAAGGAGATGTTATATGTTCACAGAGCAATCAGAAAATAATTGTATTCATTAAAAATGAATATTAACATATCCATCTAACAGTATAGCTTCAAAATATATAAAGCAATGATCAACCCACCTGAGAATTTCATTTTTATGAAAAATTTTATTTTATGCTAAGTCTATAAGATTCCCTAACTTCTAGTGATATAATCATTTATTTTTTCACATGTATTTTTTTTTGAATTTTTGAAATTCATTATCATTTTTCAAGTTGGTACTCTTTGTTGTTTGTGGCTTATTATAATTTTTATTTGTGCTGAATTCTTTCTGCTAATATCATAAGTAGATTTTATGCATATGTATTTGTACATAAGATTTTTCTGAAAAACACTTTATACCATCTTTATCAAGTTTTAATTAGAAATGTGATGCTCTCATAACATAAGTTAATAAAGATTGTCATCTTTTCCTATTGTCTATTTTATTAGAATTATCTGATTACCAATAGCTTAGTTGTGGAGCCCTTTATTTGTGATGCTTCTTCGTTAGATATCTATGTCTCATAAACCTTCTATGGTATTAATATCTTTTTGTTTTCTTGCTTCTTCTGTTTTGTTTTGTTTTGTTTTGTTTGTTTTTTTTTTTTTAGACGTAGTCTTGGTCTGTCACCCAGGCTGGAGTGCAGTGGTGCAATCTCTCAGCTCACTACAACCTCTGCTTCCTGGGTTGAAGTGATTCTCCTGCCTCAGCCTCCCCAGTAGCTGGGATTACAGGCCACACAGCCACACCCAGCTAATTTTTGTATTTTAGTAGAGACAGTGTTTCACCATGTTGGCCAGGCTGGTCTTGAACTCCTGATCTCAGGTGATTCACCAGCCTTGGCCTCTCAAAATGCTGAGATTACAGGTGTGAGCCACCATACCCAGCCTCTTGCTTCATTTTGAGTCAGATTTAGAAATATCTATCTATCTATATATAGATATATATATATAAGATATATATAGATATATATAAGATATATAGATATATATAAGATATATAGATATATATATAAGATATATAGATATATATATAAGATATATAGATATAGCTAACAAATTATTCATTTCCTTTAATTTACAGCCTATTTGCCAAGAAGCTTGCATATAGTATTTTTTACACTGTTAAAATTTCTTCTGTATTTCACGTGGCTCTCCATTCCTATACCTATTCTTTAATAATTTTGCACTCTCCCTCTCTCTCTTTCTTTTTCTTTTCCCTCTCCTCTTTCCTCATCATTTAGATGTGCTGCATTGTCGGGATAGTGGCACTGGTTTAGAAAGTTTCCTGCCTGGCCTGAAGGCACCTTGGGATTAGCTTTTCTTCCTCCTGGTACTTGTCTATGAGGGAATCACAGGGATGGGGCACAGGAGCATCTGGGGCTGCGTGGGGTTCAGCATATCAGATATCAGTGCTTATGGCCTTTGGACACATGCTTAAAGTTATAGACCTATTTAGTCTTTCTAGTTCAACCTTATTCATATTGACCCTTCTATACAGTGGATTCCTCATTGCATCATTATTTGTTTTCATTCAGTATTTGGCAGGTTTCATTCCTGCTTCTGACTGCCTCCTTTCCCACATACAGGAATATGGGAGGAGGACATGTCTGTGAACATCTTTTTGGGCTGTGCCACATGAATAACAATTCAGCAGTGTAGAGAATTCTTGTACACCCTAAAAAGTGTGTAGACTGCCTCATTTTTCTCTAACACCTAGTGGTCTGATCCTCCGAGATGTCTAGTATTTCTCCTCTGGCAAGGGAGCCCTTCTCCGTTTAGATTCTAACAAGTCTAACCAAAAATAGAAGGCACCAAAATATTGGCTCTTAGTAATAAGAAAAGATACATAGCCTTATATACCAAAAATGTATGTTTAATTGCTAATAAGAATACTATATGCAACTCTGTTGCAACAGTTATGAAAACTGAAAGGAAATAACACTTTCCTAAGAAAATATCATTTACCAAATTGATCCAGGTAGAAATAGAAAGCTTAAATAGATCTATTTCAGACAAGAGATTAGAAAGAAGATTATGATTTAGATATTCACACAAAATAGATTTCCTGCCAGGACTATCTTCCAGAAAGTGGAAATTATTTATACAGAATCTTGATGCAATAAAACTCAAGGCTTTTGTACACTGAAGTTTTTTGTATTGGAACATCGAGGACTTCAGAATCCTGGTGGCCTTCTGTGTACATTAGCCACAGAGATATTTAAACAAAGAGAGAAATAGATAAAACCAATATTTAGGGGCTTTTCGTTCCCAAATTTAAGTAAAAAAAGCAAGAAAAAAGCTCAATATTCCCTTTTTTGAAATTTTCAAGGAAAAAGAAAATTAAGAGTATTTACAGTTTGGGACTAGTGAGAAATTGTTACTTGGTATTATTTACCTCTAAGAGCTTTTTCAATTTTTTTTGTTTTTTAATAAAGCCTACTGACATTAAATTTAATCATTTTAATAAATATTAAAGAATAAAGTTCGATGATTTTACATATTCCCCAAAGTAGTAATTTCCTTTGGACACACTATACCACTTTGCTTCAAAGGGTTGCACAGAAGGATAAAAAACAGAGTATGTGAGTTTGTAGAGCTATAATTTTCCACACTAAGCTAAGTGTGTGAAGCAGGTTCACTGTGCACTAGTTACCAATTTGTCTGAATCTGGTGAGACCGAACACCCATGCCTACAACAAGTTACATGAAGCGGGCATGTTACTTACAGATATGCAGCAAGGAACAACTGAAGCCTAGGATTAACTGCCAGCTAATCCCCTAAGGCTCAGAAAAACTGCCCAGGATGGATGGAGTCACAGCTACCCATGCCTCCCTTGCACCTACTGAGGGACCCACAAAAGCAGCCCATTCTGGGTTTTATATCTCGGGGTCACATGACATGTTGGACTGAAGCCTCAAAGGACATCTTGTTTCCAGAAGGAACTGGAACAGGGCCTAGGCTGTTTCAGCCAACCCCCTCTCCCAATCCCATTTCAGGTTGTTGCATTCCCAGCACATTCTAGAATTATTCTTGAGAACTATAAGCAGGCAAAGGTGAGAGACCTAGGTCGGTGCCAGGCCACCTAGAGAATAGTCTGCAAAATGAAAGTTACTTAGTAGAAAAGCTTAGAGCACCTTTCAATTGTCCTTCAGTGGGAAGCTCATCTTATCTCAGTGGCTACTTTTGCAATCTGAACTCTAAGTCAATTGTGAAATGTTTGACATTATCACAACCAGGCTACTAAATCATCTCTGCCTGGAAACTCCTCCAGAAACACAGCAGGATGGAGCCACTTGGGACCTCAAAACTAATCTAGACCAGATCTGCACTCTACCTGGGCAGGTCAACTTTAACGCTAGTTTGCTCAAGGAGCAACCAAACAACGGGGTTGTTTGCAGCTTTGCCCTTGTGGATCTCCTCTGTTTTTATCACAAATCTGTGTGTGAGGTAAGGTACCGATACAGAAAATGTAATGGAAAACATACCACTTGTCACAGCAAAAAAATTTTATAAAATGCCTGTAAATTAACTTGGCAAAAATTTGAGAATTCATTTATACATCAATACTCAAAATAGTACAAAATACAAAAGATGACTTATTTGCATGTAATAAAATAAATATCTCTGAATGAGAAAACTCAATATTCTAAAGATAAAATTTAGACTCGGATTTATATATACATACATGCAATCCTAATCAAAATATACATAGGCTTTGGGGGAGAGTACCTGTTGCAAAATGATACTAAATATTATGATTAGGTGTAAATAAATAAAAAGAACCAAGAAAAATCTGAACAAGAAGAATGAAGTGGTACGTGCCATGCTAAGCATTAACATATGTTATGTTGGCAGAATAAATAAAATCACATGGTGTAAGAGAGGTTAGGTTAATGGAGCAAATATAGAGGAAAATCAATGTGTATTATTCCAGGTCCTTTTCATCTAGAAATACATTTTTCAACCCAGGGGAATTTTCTCGAATTATTTTGTTAATAATTTTATCTCCTCCATTTTTTTTTCTACTGAGTTTGGAAGCCCGTTTAGTAATGCGTTAGATCTTATGGACTCTTTATTTAACTTTCTTATATTTTCTCTCTTGTTTTCCTACACAGTTGTTTTCTCCTTCTGCTATCTGGGTGATCACCTTAACTTTGTTTTTCACACTTTCTACTGCTATGATGCATTTACATTCAAGAGTTATTATCTACTATTATGCCTTTCATTCAAGAGTAATTATCTAATCTTTTTCAAGAATCCTTAATGTTTATAAAAATATTCTCTCTTTATTTCACAGTTACAAAGTCTTTTCTTATCTCTTTGATGTTGCTAATAATAGCTTCTTTTCTTAATGTTTCCCCTCTTATATCTCATGCATAAAACCTTAACCAAGTGACCAAATTGAGCATCATTAATTATTCTTAAGGGTGGGCCAATCGAAACGTATGTGTCCTTTTAATGTGATATAATAAGAATAAAAATAGCATCATCTATTGAGTAGATCTATGTTGAGAAATATGGAAATAAGTTAAATGACATCACGATCAAACAGTCGGTCAAATCCAGAATGTAGGATGTTATATCTACAAGACAACTTGACTGGGCTCCTTAAAATACAAATGTCATGAAAACAAAACGCAGAAGGACTGCTTTATGTTAAAGGGTCTAAAGAGACAGAGAAACAAAATGCAATTCATAAAATCTAATTGTATTATATAATAAAAATGAAGCATTAATAAAAATCACTTGTGGGAAAATTAAGTATGTAAGGGAAATGATATTATAGAATTATTAATTTTATTAGAAATGAAAATGACATTATATAGAAAAATCCCTTATTAGGAGATAAATGCTGAATTATATAGCAGTGATGTTTCATGATTCAGCACTTCAGAAAGAGAGAACACACAAATGTGGTAGGTAAAATGTTCTCTGCACTATTCATTCATCTTTAAGATTGACACTTTTCAAAATAAAAGTTGAGAAAAGAGGTTCTCTTCCTTAAGAATCTGTTTCTTTTAAGTTACCTCTTTTTTATGTCTTTTTTTTTTTTACGTTCATGTTTACAGGATATCCTCAGATGGCAAGGTAATCTCGGTTGTTATCTGGAGGGTTTAAGGCTGAGTGCTTGGGTGATAGTAGGAAGAGAAAGTCAGGAATTTGGAATTTCAACATTCATTTTATAAACCTACGCTTAGTTCTCCATTTTCACTTTAGCTCGCTCCCCAACTGCAGCTATTCCTCCAGCCCCCTAGTGTAGAGACTCTATAATTTATCCTACTGTAAGCATCAACTTCAAGTAAGAAAGAGACAGTTAAGTAGTTAGGTAATGGAGGATGAAGATCAAGAGGGTATAACAGACTTTGATGTGAGCCTCTGCCTTTTGTTCCACCGTCACTTCTACTCAGAGGTACCTGGCACTGTCAATCCCTGTGGCTATTTGGGATTCCCCACGGCCACCTAGGATTCAGCTTTCTTGTTTTTGCTAAATCAGTTACAACTCATCCACTTGCTTTCATCTTCTGAAAGTCTGCTATATTTGTCTCTTTCTCAGCTATTTTAGTTCTTATAGATTTCTGACTGCTGCTTTTAAAAAATCCCTTCACTCTTAACTTAGTAGAATTTCAGAGATAAGCAAGGATATATATCTGTCTATAGTTCATCATATATAACCAACTTTCCCAGGACAATAGATGAATAAAGAAAACATTGAAGATATGTTGCTAAAAAGCACAATATATCTTTTTCTTTTTAAAAGCTAATATTCAATAATCCTAGTTTTATAATTTTATTATTCTGTTATCATGCTGCTAATAAAAACATACCAGAAACTGGGTAATTTACAAAGGAAAGAAGTTTAATGGACTCACAGGTCCACATGGCTGGGGAGGCCTCACAATCATGGTGGAAGGTGAAGGAAGAGCAACGGCACGTCTTACATGGCGGCAGGCAAAAGGGCTTGTGCAGGGGAACTTCCATTTATAAAACCATCAGATCTCGTGAGACTTACCCTCTACCACCACAAGAACAGTATGGGGGAATCTACCCTTATGATTCAGTTATCTCCACCTGGCCTCGACCTTGACACATGGGGATTATTAAAATTCAAGGTGAGATTTGGGTGGGGACACAGCCAAACCGTATCATATAATGTTAACTTATATATGCACAGAAAGGGTATTGAGATGTCATACCTCCAAATTGTATTTATAAAAATTGCTAGGATAAAACTTCAGGTGAATTTTTATTTTCTTCTTTATCTCTAGTGCTAAATTTTTATAGTAACAAATGTTAATTCCATAAAATGAAAAACATGTAAAAGCTGCCCCCCCAACAAAAGCACATAACCTGTACATTTTGTCTGTTTCTTTATAGGAAGAGAATAGCAGAATTTAAAACAATACTAGGGATATGAAGTGGAATTCATATGATTTCAAATAATGTTCCCAGTTTTAACTATTAGCATGCCTTTCTTCAATGGCAAGTCTCTTTCTGCTAAACACTATATGGTATGACTGCAATAGAGAACCATATTGTTCAAAGAATGGATTTTGCTATCTCCCTTCATGATCATATTTTAAAGGCCTAGTCTTAATAGAAAGGTAGACTTACTCTTTTTCTTTAGCTGGCAATAAGGGTTTTTTTCTCCTATGCAAACCAGAGCTTCCAAACTATGGCTTCCAGGTAGATGAGATGAAAGAGTGTCAGCTTAAGTCCGTCAGGCATAGCTAAATCTGATTTTGAATAAGTATCCATCCATAAAGAATTCAGTAACACACTTGGAAGAAGGAAAACAATCATAAGATCTTTATATAAAAGCTTTCAGAGGAAATGATGGCACCCAGTTCTGCTCTCTGATTGTCTTTCACAAAGAAGCCAGTCCCAGGACGCCATGGATTCACGTTCGTTTGCCTTCTTGCCTCTTCTTTTTCCAGTAAGCTGAGCAGAAGTAGACAGATAGGGCACACACTTTCAAGAATTCGTTTTCACATTTTATTATTTCAAGTCTAAATCAAAATTGGAGAATGATACATTACTTGATGAAATGCAAATTTCTAAGAGGAAAGGGTGCTAGTAAATTGATCTTTCAGATAGCCAGGAAACATAGATCAATAGACCAGTGTCATGAATTTCCTTGCTTTCTATTCTGCTGCCCTTAACATTTAAGTCCATATATCTCTCTGTATCTCCACCTTTAGACAATATGATCTTGGAATCAAGAGGAGAGCTCTAATTCACAGACTTTGTGGCTTAGCATCAATTTCCGTTTTTTCCTATTGATGCCCTGCATTTAACACTGAAGTCTCTTAACTAGCAGCTGACCTGTTCTTGCACCAGATTTTTTTTTCTAGGTTACTTTTAGTTTCCATTCTCCTACTGTGGTTCCCATTCCAGGCTACCAAATTCTTGTACTCTGAAACTCTGGCAGACTTAAATCTATTGCTTCTACCTGCTACTCTCCCTTAGCTGCTTTCTGCAATTATGATCCCAAAGTGGCTTTGCTTACAGAATCACTGCTAAAAGTGCACTCCCTGTCAACCACTTTCTTTTTTCACTTCTTTTTATTTTAAAAAAATTATTGACAAATAAAAATTGTATATATTAATGATGTGCAATGTAATCATTGAATATATGTATACATTGTAGAATGGCTGAATAAAGCCAATTGACATATGTATAATCACACATACTTATGTTTTAGTAGTAAGAACATTTAAAATTTACTTAGCAATTTTCAAGTATATAATATACATACATTTTTATTAATTATAGTCATAATTATGGACAGTAGATCTATGGATCTTATTCTTCCTGTCTAACTTAATTTTGTATGCTTTGACCAGCATCTCCCGAGTCTCTCCACCCTCTGGCCACTGATAACCACTATTCTACTCTCTGTTTCTATGAGTTTGTCTCGTTTAGAATCTATATGTACATGAGATCATGTGGTATTTGTCTCTCTGTTCCTGGCTTATTTTATGTAACAACCATGTTGTCACAAATGACAGGATTTCCATCTTTTTTAAGGTTGAAGAGTATTTCCTTATATATATGCCACATTTTCTCTGTCCATTCAACTACTGATAAATACTTAGGTTCTTAGAATATCTTGGCTGTTGTGAATAAGCTACAATGAACATTGCAATGCTGTTGTCTCTTGGACACACTGATTTCAATTTTTTAACTTTTATTTTAAGTTCAGGAGTACATGTGCATGTTTTATGTGCATGCAAATTGTGTCATGGTGGTTTGTTGTTCAGATTATTTCATTACCCAGGTATTAAGCTTAGTGCTCATTTATTATTTTTCCTGATCCTCTTTCTCCTCCTACTCTCCACCCGCCTAAAAACCCCAGTGTGTGTTGTTCCCCTCTATGTGTCTATCTGTTCTCATGATTTAGCTCCCACTTATAAGTGAGAACATGTGGTATTTTTTGTTTGTTTCTGCATTAGTTTGCTAAGAATAATGGGCTCCAGCTCCAGGGACATGACCTCATTCTTTTTTATGGCTGCATTGTATTCCGTGGTGTATATGTACCACATTTTCTTTATCCAGTCTATCACTGATGAGCATTTAGGTTGATTCCATGTCTTTGTTATTGTGATTCGTGCTGCAATGAACATACACATGCACGTGTCTTCACAATAGAATGATTTCATTTCTTTAGGATACATACACACAAGTGGGATTGCTGGATCATTTAGTAGTTCTATTTTAACTTTTTGAGAACCCTCCATACGGTTTTCCTTATGGTTGCATAAATTTACATTCTCGCAACAATGTATAAGGGTTCCCTCACCTCCAGTATTTGATAGTAGCAATCCTAACACGTGTGATGTAATATCTCATTGTGGCTTTCATTTGTATTTCCTTCATAACTAATAATATTGAACACCTTTTCATATACCTGTTGGCTACTTATATGTCTTCTTTTGAGAAATGTCTGTTCAAGTCTTTTGCCCATTTTTTGACTGGATTGTTTGTTTCCTTTGCCACTGGGTTAAGCTCCTTATGTATTTTGGATACTAACTCCTTGTCAGTTGTATGGTTTGCAAATATATTCTCTTATTCTCTAGGTTCTCTCTTCACTCTAGCGATTGTTTCCTTTGGTATGCAGAAGCTTTTTAGTTGGATTCAATCCTATTTTTATATTTATGTGTTTGTTATCCATGCTTTCAGAGTCATATAAAAAATCTTTGCCCAAACCAATGTCATAGAACTTTTCCCCTATGTGCTCTTCTAGTAGTTATATATAGTAGCTTCAGGTCTTATATTTGAGTCTTTAATTTTTTTGTGTATGTTGATTTTTGGGTACAGTATGAAATGAGGGTCTCATTTCATTCTTCTATGTGTGGATTTTTAGTTTTTGAAAAATAATTTATTAAAGAAACTGTCTTTTTCCCACTGTGTGATCTTGGCATCTGTGTTGAATAATAATTGACCATAAATGCATAGGTTTATTTCTGGGTTCTCTATTCAGTCCCATTACTCTATGTGTATGTTTCTTTGATTACTATAGCTTTGTAGTAGGTTTTGAAATCAGGTATTGTGATGCCTCCAGCTTTGTTCTTTTTGCCCAAGATTTCTTTTGCTGTTCAGGGTATTTCATGGTTTCAAATAAGTTTTAAGATTTTTTTCTCTTTCTGTAAAAGATGTCATTGGAATTTGGGTAGGAAATTATTGAATTTGTAGATCTCTGCCAACTACTTTCTAATCAAGTCTAGAGTCCTAGTTCTCTTAGTATCTTCCATGTAAGATTCTATATGTATAAAGTCAGAAGGTATAAAGCTGGTATCTCTTTGCTTAGTGAAAATAATCTGGAGCATTTCTTCTTCTTGTATGTGGATTTCACTCGATTATAGGAATCAAGAGTTTTGAATCACTCAGCTCCTAGCTGGTGGTCTTTATAGATTGCATCTAATCTCTTTCGAATTTGGAGCAGGATGAAAACCACTAGCTGTACCTGCTGGAGAAGTATTCTCTGCAGATATCTGGGACTCCAACTCGTATCAAATTTTCAGATGAGCTTTTCCCTGCAGCTTGTCTTATGCAGGCTGTAGCTCAGGGGTCCATGGTCTTAGTTTATCTGGAACAAACCTAGTTTATATCAATATTCCCAATATTCTATTTGGTTAACCATACACCTTACTCCCCTCTCTTGCCTTGACCAGCTACTTTTATTCTCAAAAGTTTCCTGGTTTGAATGGTAAATTATCTGACCACTCTTGTTATACAATCTTATTTTAATTCCTCCATGTAAATATCTAAAGACAATGATCTTTGATCATTAAATTGCAACTCTGTTGTATTAGTATCCTTGCTATGTTCAAGAATAGAGAAATGATCATTATTAAAATAAGTCAGAAGGTAAAATTAGTCTTTATAAACTGGTCTGGAGGATTTTGGTTAATCAACAATTCTAACTGAGAGATAATTATTAATGTATTACTCAAAGATTAATGTTTCTTTCAACATATGTGTGAAGTTCTTCTAATCTCCAAAGTAGATTTTCTACGTGTTGAAGCATGCTATAAATATAACCTGGACACATTAGTAAAGGGCTTATACTCAGAGTATTACTACATATTTATCATACTAAATCTTATCTATTTTGGAACTGTGTATGTGAGTTCACCCATGGTTCTCTCTCATTTAATTCTATACAAATATATCTATACACATACAGTTTTGTTGTTGTTGTTGTTATGTGAAGGCTTATTTAACCAAAATAGACATCACATACTATTTTATGTATCTTGCTTTTCACACTCAAAAAATCTTACATAAATCACTCCAAAGCAAGTTACATTAGAATAATTCACTTTTAATTGCAATATAATATTTTATATATACTATACCAAAATATATCCAACTATTCTTCTGTTGATGGACATTTACATTGTATCTAGTAGTATGAACAATACTGTTATAATCATTCTTAAATAGATGCATTTAAAATTATTACTTTTATTTTTATGAACTAGATTCACAGAAATGAAGTAATTTCCAAGCCCACATACCTGTGTGTTGTTAATTTTCATTGAAGTTTTCAGTTGGTCTACTGTATTAGGCCATTCTCACACTGCTATAAAGATACTATCCGAGACTGGGTAATTTATAAGCAAAGGAGGCTTAGTTGACTCACAGTTCTGCCTGGCCTGGGTGGGGGTCTCAGGAAAGTTAACTATCATGGGGAAAGTGGAAGCAAGGACCTTCTTCACATGGTGGCATGAGAGAGAAGTGCAAGCAGAGAAAATGCCAGATGCTTATAACTCACTCACTGTCATGAGGACAGCAGGGGGAAACCGCCTCCATGATCCAATCACCTCCCACCAGGTCTCTCACTTAACACCTGGGGATTACAATTCAAGGTAAGATTTGGGTGGGGACACAAAGCCTAACCATATCAGTCTTCTACATGGGCAGAGTATTTCTTCTTGGTATTTCTTTCACTAATGAATAAATATCATTCATCATGGCAATAAGTATTAAAGCATTTCATGTATATGTTTTGCTGGAATGGTTAAATGGTAAGTAATGGCATTGCTTCTTTTTTTTTTTTCTTTTTTTTTTTTTATTATACTTTAGGGTTTTAGGGTACATGTGCACAATGTGCAGGTTTGTTACATATGTATCCATGTGCCATGTTGATTTCCTGCACCCATTAACTCGTCATTTAGCATTAGGTGTATCTCCTAATGCTGTCCCTCCCCCCTCCCCCCACCCCACAACAGTCCCCGGAACGTGATGTTCCCCTTCCTGTGTCCATGAGTTCTCATTCTTCAATTCCCACCTATGAGTGAGAACATGCGGTGTTTGGTTTTTTGTCCTTGAGATAGTTTACTGAGAATGATGTTTTCCAGTTTCATCCATGTCCCTACAAAGGACACGAACTCATCATTTTTTATGGCTGCATAGTATTCCATGGTGTATATGTGCCACATTTTCTTAATCCAGTCTATCGTTGTTGGACATTTGGGTTGGTTCCAACTCTTTGCTATTGTGAATAGTGCCGCAATAAACATACGTGTGCATGTGTCTTTATAGCAGCATGATTTATAGTCCTTTGGGTATATACCCAGTAATGGGATGGCTGGGTCAAATGGTATTTCTAGTTCTAGATCCCTGAGGAATCGCCACACTGACTTCCACAATGGTTGAACTAGTTTACAGTCCCACCAACAGTGTAAAAGTGTTCCTATTTCTCCACATCCTCTCCAGCACCTGTTGTTTCCTGATTTTTTAATGATGGCCATTCTAACTGGTGTGAGATGGTATCTCACTGTGGTTTTGATTTGCATTTCTCTGATGGCCAGTGATGAGGAGCATTTCTTCATGTGTTTTTTGGCTGCATAAATGTCTTCTTTTGAGAAGTGTCCGTTCATGTCCTCTGCCCAATTTTTGATGGGGTTCTTTGTTTTTTTCTTGTAAATTTGTTTGAGTTCATTGTAGATTCTGGATATTAGCCCTTTGTCAGATGAGTAGGTTGCAAAAATTTTCTCCCATTCTGTAGGTTGCCTGTTCACTCTGATGATAGTTTCTTTTGCTGTGCAGAAGCTCTTTAGTTTAATGAGATCCCATTTGTCGATTTTGGCTTTTGTTGCCATTGCTTTTGGTGTTTTAGACATGAAGTCCTTGCCCACGCCTATGTCCTGAATGGTATTGCCTAGGTTTTCTTGTAGGATTTTAATGGTTTTAGGTCTAACATATAAGTCTTTAATCCATCTTGAATTAATTTTTGTATAAGGTGTAAGGAAGGGATCCAGTTGCAGCTTTCTACATATGGCTAGCCAGTTTTCCCAGCACCATTTATTAAATAGGGAATCCTTTCCCCATTTCTTGTTTTTGTCAGGTTTGTCAAAGATCAGATAGTTGTAGCTATGCGGCATCATTTCTGAGGGCTCTGTTCTGTTCCATTGATCTATGTCTCTGTTGTGGTACCAGTACCATGCTGTTTTGGTTACTGTAGCCTTGTAGTATAGTTTAAAGTCAGGTAGCGTGATGCCTCCAGCTTTGTTCTTTTGGCTTAGGATTGACTTGGTGATGCGGGTTCTTTTTTGGTTCCATATGAACTTTAAAGTAGTTTTTTCCAATTCTGTGAAGAAAGTCATTGGTAGCTTGATGGGGATGGCATTGAATCTATAAATTACCTTGGGCAGTATGGCCATTTTCACGATATTGATTCTTCCAACCCATGAGCATGGAATGTTCTTCCATTTGTTTGTATCCTCTTTTATTTCATTGAGCAGTGGTTTGTAGTTCTCCTTGAAGAGGTCCTTCACATCCCTTGTAAGTTGGATTCCTAGGTATTTTATTCTCTTTGAAGCAATTGTGAATGGGAGTTCACTCATGATTTGGCTCTCTGTTTGTCTGTTATTGGTGTACAAGAATGCTTGTGATTTTTGTACATTAATTTTGTATCCTGAGACTTTGCTGAAGTTGCTAATCAGCTTAAGGAGATTTTGGGCTGAGACAATGGGGTTTGCTAGATATACAATCATGTCATCTGCAAACAGGGACAATTTGACTTCCTCTTTTCCTAATTGAATACCCTTTATTTCCTTCTCCTGCCTGATTGCTCTGGCCAGAACTTCCAGCACTATGTTGAATAGGAGCGGTGAGAGAGGGCATCCCTGTCTTGTGCCAGTTTTCAGAGGGAATGCTTCCAGTTTTTGCCCATTCAGTATGATATTGGCTGTGGGTTTGTTGTAGATAGCTCTTATTATTTTGAGATACGTCCCATCAATACCTAATTTATTGAGAGTTTTTAGCATGAAGGGTTGTTGAATTTTGTCAAAGGCCTTTTCTGCATCTATTGAGATAATCATGTGGTTTTTGTCTTTGGTTCTGTTTATATGCTGGATTACATTTATTGATTTGCGTATGTTGAACCAGCCTTGCATCCCAGGGATGAAGCCCACTTGATCGTGGTGGATAAGCTTTTTGATGTGCTGCTGGATTCGGTTTGCCAGTATTTTATTGAGGATTTTTGCATCAATGTTCATCAAGGATATTGGTCTGAAATTCTCTTTTTTGGTTATGTCTCTGCCAGGTTTTGGTATCAGGACGATGCTGGCTTCGTAAAATGTGTTAGGGAGGATTCCCTCTTTTTCTATCAATTGGAATAGTTTCAGAAGGAATGGTACCAGTTCCTCCTTGTACCTCTGGTAGAATTCAGCTGTGAATCCATCAGGTCCTGGACTCTTTTTGGTTGGTAAGCTATTGATTATTGCCACAATTTCAGAACCTGTTATTGGTCTATTCAGAGATTCAACTTCTTCCTGGTTTAGTCTTGGGAGGGTGTATTTGTCCAGGAATTTATCCATTTCTTCTAGATTTTCTAGTTTATTTGCATAGGGGTGTTTGTAGTATTCTCTGATGGTAGATTGTATTTCTGTGGGATCGGTGGTGATATCCCCTTTTTCGTTTTTTATTGCATCTATTTGATTCTTCTCTTTTTTCTTCTTTATTAGTCTTGCTAGCGGTCCATCAATTTTGTTGATCTTTTCAAAAAACCAGCTCCTGGATTCATTAATTTTTTGAAGGGTTTTTTGTGTCTCTATTTCCTTCAGTTCTGCTCTGATTTTAGTTATTTCTAGCCTTCTGCTAGCTTTTGAATGTGTTTGCTCTTGCTTTTCTAGTTCTTTTAATTGTGATGTTAGGGTGTCAATTTTGGATCTTTCCTGCTTTCTCTTGTGAGCTTTTAGTGCTATAAATTTCCCTCTACACACTGCTTTGAGCGTGTCCCAGAGATTCTGGTATGTTGTGTCTTTGTTCTCGTTGGTTTCAAAGAACATCTTTATTTCTGCCTTCATTTCATTATGTACCCAATAGTCATTCAGGAGTAGGTTGTTCAGTTTCCATGTAGTTGAGCGGTTTTGACTGAGTTTCTTAATCCTGAGTTCTAGTTTGATTGCACTGTGGTCTGAGAGACAGTTTGTTATAATCTCTGTTCTTTTACATTTGCTGAGAAGAGCTTTACTTCCAACTATGTGGTCAATTTTGGAATAGGTGTGGTGTGGTGCTGAAAAAAATGTATATTCTGTTGATTTGGGGTGGAGAGTTCTGTAGATGTCTATTAGGTCCACTTTATGTAGAGCTGAGTTCAATTCCTGGATATCCTTTTTAACTTTCTGTCTCGTTGATCTGTCTAATGCTGACAGTGGGGTGTTAAAATCTCCCATTATTATTGTGTGGGAGTTTAAGTCCCTTTGTAGGTCACTGAGGACTTGCTTTATGAATCTGGGTGCTCCTGTGTTGGGTGCATATATATTTAGGATAGTTAGCTCTTCTTGTTGAATTGATCCCTTTACCATTATGTAATGGCCTTCTTTGTCTCTTTTGATCTTTGTTGGTTTAAAGTCTATTTTATCAGAGACTAGGATTGCAACCCCTGCCTTTTTTTGTTTTCTAGTTGCTTGATAGATCTTCCTCCATCCCTTTATTTTGAGTCTATGTGTGTCTCTGCACGTGAGATGGGTTTCCTGAATACAGCACACTGATGGGTCCTGACTCCTTATCCAGTTTGCCAGTCTGTGTCTTTTGATTGGAGCATTTAGCCCATTTACATTTAACGTGAATATTGTTATGTGTGAATCTGATCCTGTCATTATGATGTTAGTTGGTTATTTTGCTCGTTAGTTGCTATAGTTTCTTCCTAGCCTCGATGGTCTTTACAATTTGGCATGTTTTTGCAGGGGCTGGTACCGGTTGTTCCTTTCCATGTTTAGTGCTTCCTTCAGGAGCTCTTTTAGGGCAGGCCTGGTGGTGACAAAATCACTCAGCGTTTGCTTGTCTGTAAAGTATTTTATTTCTCCTTCACTTATGAAGCTTAGTTTGGCGGGATAGGAAATTCTGGGTTGAAAATTCTTTTCTTTAAGAATGTTGAATATCGGCCCCCACTCTCTTCTGGCTTGTAGAGTTTCTGCTGAGAGATCAGCTGTTAGTCTGATGGGCTTCCCTTTGTGGGTAACCCGACCTTTCTCTCTGGCTGCCCTTAACATTTTTTCCTTCATTTCAACTTTGGTGAATCTGACAATTATGTGTCTTGGAGTTGCCCTTCTCGAGGAGTATCTTTGTGGCGTTCTCTGTATTTCCTGAATCTGAATGCTGGCCTGCCTTGCTAGATTGGGGAAGTTCTCCTGGATAATATCTTGCAGAGTGTTTTCCAACTTGGTTCCATTCTCCCCATCATTTTCAGGTACACCAATCAGACGTAGGTTTGGTCTTTTCACATAGTCCCAAATTTCTTGATGGGGAAAAAACAGACCAAAAAAACTGGAAACTCTAAAAAACAGAGCACCTCTCCTCCTCCAAAGGAACGCAGTTCCTCACCAGCAACGGAACAAAGCTGGATGGAGGATGACTTTGATGAGTTGAGAGAAGAAGGCTTCAGACGATCAAACTACTCTGAGCTACGAGAGGAAATTCAAAACAATAGCAAAGAAGTTAAAAACTTTGAAAAAAAATTAGAAGAATGGATAACTAGAATAACCAATGGAGAGAAGGGCTTAAAGGAGATGATGGAGCTGAAAGCCAAGTTTCGAGAACTATGCGAAGAATGCAGAAGCCTCAGTAGCAGATGCAATCAACTGGAAGAAAGGGTATCGCTGATAGAAGATGAAATGAATGAAATGAAGAGAGAAGGGAAGTTTAGAGAAAAAAGGCATTGCTTCTTATATTTCTTTTTATATTTTAGAGTTTTATTTTTATATAAGTTAAACGACAAAACCACTCATTTTAAGACTACAGTTTGATGAGTTTGCTAAGTTAAAACAGCCATGAAATCACCACAAAAATGAAGTCTGGGACTGACTACCTAACATGCAGAGCACAGTGCAAAGTGAATGTGTGTCTCTTTGTTCAAATATTGTTAAGAATTTCAATACTAACTACCCTGATTTGATTGTTATACAATGTCTACATGTATGGAAACATCAAATTGTACCACATAAATAGGTACAATTATAATGTGCCAGTATAAAAAAGAAATGAAAAATAGTGACAGCAGAGCATTAAATAAAATGCAGAGTTCTGAGGACTTGTGTGACCGCACATGTCAAACACCCATGAAGCTGGCCTTGCTTCCATCAGCTCCCAAAAGTTCTCATTCCTTTTCAGATAGTCTTTTGCATTGGGTAGCCATTGCTCTAAATGTTGTCCGTCAAGTTTTGCCTTTTCTAGAATTTCTTAAAAATTGAGTCACATACTATATTGTCTTTTATGTGCAGCTTTAAGTTTCATTGTTTTTCACTAGTATTTATTCATTTTCTCTTGCGTAAATTTCCTTTATGGTATTTATTTCTCGTCTACTTACTCTACTAAACTATTTTCAGGTTTAATTTTTTATAGCTTCTTAAGGTTGACACTTAGATCTTTGTTTTTTTCTTTCTTCCCTTGTAGTATAAGTATTTATTATTCTAAATGTCCTTATAAACACTACTTTAGTTGCATTTCATAAACTATGATATGCCATATTTTCATTTTCACTCAGTTCAAAATATTTTCTAATTTCCACTGTGATTTCTTCTTTGACCTCTGGGCTATTTAGAAAATGTGCATGTTAAATAAACAAAACAAACAAAACCAAAACTACGTATTTGTAAATTTTCCAGACCTCTTTTGTTATTGATTTTGTTGTTGTTTGTTTGTTTGAGATGGAGTCTCACTCTGTCACCCAGGCTAGAGTTTAGTGGCACCATCTTGGGTCGCTGCAACTTTCACCTCCCGGGTTTAAGCAATTTTCCTGCCTCAGCTTCCTGAGTAGCTAGGACTACAAGTACACGCCACCACCCCCAGCTAATTTTTGTAGTTTTAGTAGAGGCAGGATTTCACCATGTTGGCAAGGCTGGTCTCAAACTCCTGACCTCAAGTAATTTTCCCCCCTCAGCCTCCCTAGTGCTGGGATTATAGGCATAAGCCACCACGCCTGGCTTTGTTATTGATTTCTAATTTAATTCTGTTGATTTTCAGAACATGCTTCATATGAATTAAATCTGTTTTAATTTATTGGGACTCTTTTTCTGGTATAGTATGTTGTCCATACTGAATATTCTGAGTGCACTTGAAAATAAATTTATTTCCTTGTTATTGAGCGTTTAGTAGATATCAATTAAAACAATTTGATTGATTGTGCTGTTCAAGTCATCTATGACTTTACTGCTTTTCTGTATACTGGATATGTTTGCTAGAGAGAAATATTGCAATCTCCAGTGATATTTGTCCGTTTACAGTTTTATTTTTTCAATTATGTTAGGTTTTTTTTCAAGTATTTGTTAAATATACATAGATTTGTAATTGTTATATGATCCTGCTATAGTGACTCTTGTATCGTTATGGAATAATATTTTTCTTTGTCCCTAGTAATATGAATTTTGTTAAAGTCTATTTTTCTCTATATTAATATAGTCACTCCAGGTCTCTTATGTTTACTGTTACTATGGTATATTTTTCCATTATTTTGTTTTCAACCTATATTCTCTTTGATTTTAAGTACATCTCTTATAAACAGCATATAGTTGACTTTGCCTTTTTTATTCAAATGAATGATCTCTCTTTTCATTAGAATGCTTAGACCCTTTACATTAATATTAGTTGAAGTATGATGCCTCTATTATTATTTTGGCCTGCCGTTTTACTATTTGTGTTTGATTTAACATATTTCTTGTTGCTCCTTCCTTGCCTTGCTTTGTGTTAAACAAATATATATATTTAAATGCTTTATTGATGTTTCAGCTACATATCTTTGTGTGATTTTAAGGGTTGCTTTTGTGATTATAGTTCTTTAACTCTTTAAAATTTACTTCATTTTATTCTCATTTACTTCTGTTAAAGTATAGAAAATTTATACCAACAGAGATCCATTTCCCTGCTTTGTCATATATTAATATCTAAAGGCATTATTAACCTAACAATACATGGTTAATGCTTTTGCTTTAAAAAGGCATGTCTTTTAAATACATTGTTTAAGTTTTTGCAAGGCACATCTTTAAAATAAATTAATAAAATAAGATAAAATGTATATAATCTTTTTTCTACTTACCAACGGTCACCAGCTCCTATGCTCTTCATTTCTTCTTTTGGATCTGAGTTACCATTTGATGTCATTTCCCCTCAGTCTTCGTTTAACATTTTTTGCAGCACACAAGTCATAGAACACAAGTTTGCTAGCAGTTGCATCTCATACTATTTGCTTGTGTAGAAATGTCTTTAATTTGCCTTTATTTTTGAAGGGTACTCTTACTAGATATATAATTCTAAGTTAACAGGTATTTTTTTCTCTCAGGTCTTTGTATTATTTCAGTGCTTTCTGGTCTCCATTAAATCTATTAAACATATCATTCTGTCATTGGAGGTGATTGGTTACTGCTCCCTCTTGTTGCTTCCAAAATTTTCTCTTTATTCTTTGCGAAGCATTTTTAATGTTGTATTTGCAGAATGTTTTTCTTTGTGTTTATCTCACTTGTGGTTTGGTGTGTATTTTTATTCTGTAAATTAATGTTTTTCACCGTATTTGGAAAGTTTTGAGCTATTACTTCTAAAAGGTTTTTCTATCCTTTCTTGTTTCCCTTTGGGATACCAACTACATATATTGAAACACTTAATATTGATCCACAAATCTCTGAGTTTCTGTTCTTTTTTCCTCAAATTTTTTCCCTCTCCTATTAGGACTGAATCATCTGCATTGATTTGTCCTTAAATTCACTTATTCCTTCTTCTAACATCTTGAATCTGCTGTTGAGTCCTTTTAGCACAGTGTTCATTTTGGTTATTACAATTTTAAGGTCTAGAAATAATTTCTATTTGTTTCTTTTTTATATTGTTAATTTATTTGTGAAGATATCCCTGAGTGCTCTCTCATTATTAGTATTTTTTTCTAAATTATTTGACTTTTCTTCCATATGAGCCAAATTCTCTGTTTCTTTGGATGTCTAGTAAGCTTTGGTTGAAAACAAGTTAATATATATAATATATTGTACTGGCTCTAGGTATAGTTTTGTTTCCTGAGGGTTACTTTTTGTGTTGTGATAATGAACAATTAACTAACAACTCAATCTGTGAAATTTGTCTACTGCTCACTGTGCAACTGAAATCTGTCTTCTTTTTTTCCCTTGTTCCCTGTGACTTTGTAACTCAGACAACTAAAGCCAGTAAAATTTCCATCTTCTCCTGTCGAAATAAGGAATAGATTCAAATAAATGAAAAGTTTGTAAGATTCCCTAGACTCTCAGTTTCTTTTTCTGGCTGCATGGTATCTACTGCGTGTACCTGTAGTTTATCAGTTGGCCAGAAACGTGTAGTGTCTGTTATCCCAGCTTCCAAATCTCTCCCTTGAATTACTAGCTTCAGTGACATCTGCCTTAAACTGTCTGACAACTTCAGCTCAAGGAAGAGTGAAGGGAGTATCCCTATGCAAAGAAGTCACAAAATCAAATTTTTACCAGATAACAGAAGTTCACTAATTTTTATAAATGAATAAACACTTCTCCTAGAGTTGTCTATAGTTAATGATTTCCAGTATCCTTTAATAGTTGTTTTTAATGATTTTGTTTGGTTTGTGCTTTTTATTTGCGGAAAGGAATTATACAACTTTGTCAAGCTACCAAAAGTCTTCACTTACATTTATATCTTCCTCACTACTATAGATTTAAATGGCTCTACGTAATTGTGATCATTTCCTTTGGCTCTTCCGTAAATTATCTTTTCATAATCTTGTAATTTTTTCTATTGAGCTACTTGCTTTTTTCTTGAAAATATTTAAAAACTTTTAAGATACTTTAGAAATTAACAATTTGCCATCTCCATTACAAATTTGTGTTTAGATTTATCATTTGTCTATGAACTTTGCTTCTGCATTGTTTTGCTAAAGGGAAAATTAAAAATCATTGATTTTTACCTGTGTGAATATGCTGTTTCTTTTATGGTCTGGCTTTCTAGTCTTGTTTATGTTTAAAAAATTCTCCCAATGCAATGATAGTACTGTTAGTTTTTGATATTTTCCCTAAAATATGAATTTTTAATTTTTTTAGAGGATTTTTTGTTTTATTTTATTGTGGTTCAGAGAAGATAGAGGTTCACAATGTTTCACAGGAATACACGAGAGAGAAAATTAATAGCACCGACCATTACTCTATATTTGTATCTCTAGAGAAGGCTGCATATCTGATCATCAAATTCATTAGCGTATCTGTTGTGGAAAATGGTGATTAATCTGACTAAAGGCATTTTTGTTTTCTTTTTTTTTTTCTTTTTTATTATTATTATTATACTTTAAGTTTTAGGGTACATGTGTACAATGTGCAGGTTTGTTACATATGTATCCATGTGCCATGTTGGTGTGCTGCACCCATTAACTCGTCATTTAGCATTAGGTATATCTCCTAATGCTGTCCTTCCCCCCTCCCCCCACCCCACAACAGTCCCCGGAGTGTGATGTTCCTCTTCCTGTGTCCATGTGTTCTCATTGTTCAATTCCCACCTATGAGTGAGAACATGCGGTGTTTGGTTTTT
Organism: Symphalangus syndactylus; assembly: GCF_028878055.3. Taxonomy (NCBI): domain Eukaryota; kingdom Metazoa; phylum Chordata; class Mammalia; order Primates; family Hylobatidae; genus Symphalangus; species Symphalangus syndactylus. Next base: position 127,040,824 of record NC_072428.2, on the reverse strand, counting down.
TTGTCCTTGCGGTAGTTTACTGAGAATGATGGTTTCCGGTTTCATCCATGTGCCTACAAAGGACATGAACTCATCATTTTTTATGGCTGCATAGTATTCCATGGTGTATATGTGCCACATTTTCTTAATCCAGTCTATCATTGTTGGACATTTGGGTTGGTTCCAAGTCTTTGCTATTGTGAATAGTGCCACAACAAACATATGTGCGCATGTGTCTTTATAGCAGCATGATTTATAGTCCTTTGGGTATATACCCAGTAATGGGATGGCTGGGTCAAATGGTATTTCTACTTCTAGATCCCAGAGGAATCGCCACACTGACTTCCACAATGGTTGAACTAGTTTACAGTCCCACCAACAGTGTAAAAGTGTTCCTATTTCTCCACATCCTCTCCAGCACCTGTTGTTTCCTGACTTTTTAATGATGGCCATTCTAACTGGTGTGAGATGGTATCTCATTGTGGTTTTGATTTGCATTTCTCTGATGGCCAGTGATGATGAGCATTTTTTCATGTGTTTTTTGGCTGCATAAATGTCTTCTTTTGAGAAGTGTCTGTTCATGTTCTTTGCCCACTTTTTGATGGGGTTGTTTCTTTTTTTCTTGTAAATTTGTTTGAGTTCATTGTAGATTCTGGATATTAGCCCTTTGTCAGATGAGTAGGTTGCGAAAATTTTCTCCCATTTTTGTAAGTTGCTTGTTCACTCTGATGGTAGTTTCTTTTGCTGTGCAGAAGCTCTTTAGTTTAATTAGATCCCATTTGTCAGTTTTGGCTTTTGTTGCCATTGCTTTTGGTGTTTTAGACATGAAGTCCTTGCCCATGCCTCTGTCCTGAATGGTATTGCCTAGGTTTTCTTCTAGGGTTTTTATGGTTTTAGGTCTAACATGTAAGTCTTTAATCCATCTTGAATTAAGTTTTGTATAAGGTGTAAGGAAGGGATCCAGTTTCAGCTTTCTACATATGGCTAGCCAGTTTTCCCAGCACCATTTATTAAATAGGGAATCCTTTCCCCATTGCTTGTTTTTGTCAGGTTTGTCAAAGATCAGATAGTTGTAGCTATGTGGCATTATTTCTGAGGGCTCTGTTCTGTTCCATTGATCTATGTCTCTGTTGTGGTACCAGTACCATGCTGTTTCGGTTACTGTAGCCTTGTAGTATAGTTTGAAGTCAGGTAGCGTGATGCCTCCAGCTTTGTTCGTTTGGCTTATGATTGACTTGGTGATGCGGGCTCTTTTTTGGTTCCATATGAACTTTAAAGTAGTTTTTTCCAATTCTGTGAAAATTAAATTTGTTAATGCATTTATTTCTTTAAATAGGCATAAGTTAGTGGTCCATTTAATGTTTTTAAATGGTTAGCTATTATATTAGCTCAATTTATATAACATCAGTGCTTTCCCTACTGAACTACATTTAACATATATTAACTTTTCATATACATCAAGATGTAATTGTCGATCTGCTATTCTGTTCTATTAATATTTTGTTTTTTTTATTTTTCTAGTAAGAAGTGAAGCAAATCTCCTTACTGCTTTTTATTGTTTCATTGGATATTCTCAGCCTTTTGGATAAATAAAAACCATAGGTACATACTAACTGATTAGTATTCCAATTTATATTACATTAAATACGTTTAAATAAAATTAACATTTTAAGATTTTAATATTTCTAATAACAAATTATGCATTGGCATTAATTCAAATTTTAGTTTATGTTTTGTATTCATGTTTGGCTTATTCTTTTCTTAATTTGGTTCTTCATCATGCATATTCACTTTATTCCTACATAATGTACAGATTTTTTTGTGAAAATAAAGTTGGTGTTGTCCTGTCCATTTTAAGTGCTTACTGTTTTGTAATACAAAGATGTTAATTTTCTACATTTGTGTTGCTACCAGACTCCTTAACAGATCATTTAATTCTAACAGATGTTGTATTAGAGCTTTTGAATTGGCTGGAATTTCAATCTCATCAATCAGAAGGAATTTTATCACTCAGAAGTATTTTTGACATTTATTCTTACTTATAAGTTTTCTTACTTTAATGCATTTTATTTGCAAAAGCACCCAAAATAATATGAAGTGATAATGATGACAGTAAGGATCCCTGTGTAGTCACTAATCTTATTTGAAATGTGCTTCAAATAAGTATTTTTAAAAGTATTAAAATATTATTTACTTTAGGTGTCAGATAAACTTTATAATATTTAATTAATTTTCTTTCATTGATTCTTTAGAGTGTTTATTCAGAACTAATATAGAAATTTATTAAATGTTTTTAAAGCATTGATTAATGTAATCATATTTATTTTTCTACTTAAGTATATTGATATAAAAGATTATGGTGAATGCCTCCTGATGATGAATTATTTTTACAATGCTTGAATAAACCTTACCGGATCATACTGCATTACTCTTCTGACACCCGATTAAATTCTATATGCTAAGGCTTTATTTAAGCCTCTTGAATTATTATACATAAATAAAGAAGATCTGAATAAATGGAAACAGTTCATCCACATAGATTAAAACACTCAATACTTTATACATGACAATCTTTGCAAAATGGGCCTCTATATTCAATGCACTCCCTATCTAAATTTTAGCAGATTTTTATTGTTGTTGTTGCAGAAATTGATAAAGAAGTCCTAAAATGTATATGAGAAGGCAACACACAAAGCAGCTAGAAAAAAATGTGAAAAGGAATAACAAAGTTTCAAGACTTTCACTTCTTTATTTCAAAATTTATTTAAAGCTACAGTTATTAAGACAGAATGCTACTGGCATAAGGATACTCATATGAATCAACATAACAATATTGAAAGTCCAGAAATAAATCCTTATATTTGTAGCAAATTGACTTTTGACAAATGTCCCAAGGCAATTCATAGATATTTTGTTAAGTAAGTTGTTCTGGAACCACAGTATGTCCACAAGCCAATATATGCACTTCAACTTGTACCATACACAGACATGAACTCAAAATGGATCATAGACTTAAATTTAAGAATGAAAACAATGAAACTTTTAGAAGAAAACAAGAAAAATCTTTGAGACCTAGAATTAGGCAAAGATTTCTTATATATGACATCAAAGCATGGTCCATGAAAGAGAAAATTGTTACATTTTATCTCATCAACATTAAAAACTTTTGTACTTTAAAAGAAACCACTAAGAGAATGAAAAGACAAACCACAGACTGGGATAAAATATTTATAAAACATATAAATGTAAAAAGACATTATTTTGTACAAAATAGAATACTTAATGTAAGAGAACAATAAATGTTGGTGAGGATGTAGACAAAATAGAAACCCTCATACATTAATGATGATAATGTAAAATGGTGCAATACTTTGGAAGACAGTTTGGTAGTTTCTTAAAAAATTAAACATAAAACTACCATAAGCCCTGACAATTTGATTCTAGGTACTTACCTAAGATAAATAAACCCCTATGTCTACACAAAGCTTTGCATATAAGGCAACACACTGTGATTATTACATGCATATAGTAATAATATTTATAATAGAATTTAGAAACAAATGTCCATCAACTTGTGAATGGATAAACAACATGGGGTATTCCATGCAGTAAAATATTATACAGCAATTAAAGAGGAAATAACTATTGATACCTTCTCCATCATAGATGAACCATGAAAAAATTTTGCTAAGTGAAAGAAGTCAGACACAAGAGACTGGATATTATATTAGTACATTTATAGGGAATGTCCAGAAAAGTTTAATTTATAAAGAGAGAAAGTAGGCCAGGCATGGTGGCTCATGCCTATAATCCCAGCGCTTTGGGAGGCCAAGGTGGGCAGATCACTTGAGGTCAGGAGTTTGAGATCAGCCTGGTTAACATGGCAAAACCCCATTTCTACTAAAAATACAAAAAAAAAAAAAAAAAAAAAAGAAATTAGCTGGGCGTCATGGTACCTGCCTGTAATTACAGCTACTCAGGAGGCTGAGGCAGAATCACTGGAACCCAGGAAGTGAAGGTTGTGATGAGCTGAGATCCCACCACTGCACTCCAGCCTGGGTAACATAGACTCCATCCCAAAAAAACAAAAAAACAAAAAACAAAAGATAGAAAGTTAATTCATGGCTTACTGTGCAGTGGGAGTGGGAACAAGAATTAACTGTAAATGAAAATGAACTATCTTTTTTTCTCTCTCTCTGTTTGGTGGAATGGGGAATGAAAATGTTCTAAAACTGATTTGTGGTGGTGGTTACATCTTTTAGTACACTTAAAATGGGTAAATATTATGATATATAAAATATGACACAACAAAGTTGTTCTAAATCTATTGGTAAGACATTGGTGCCAATTTCTGAATTCTCTGTTCTTTCCCATAAATCCAAATGTCTATCTTACTCCAATTTTGTTTTAGTTGTTTAACATTGCTTTGCTATTCTAGGTCATTTGCCAGTATATATTAAATTTAGAATCAGTTTGACAATTTCTAAAAAAGAATGCCTACTGGGATTTTGATTTGGCTTGCATTAAATCTATAATATTAATTAGGAAGGAAGGGACAATTCAACAATATTGAGTACAGGTTGAGTATCCCTAATCCAAAAATCTGAAATCCAAAAGGCTGCAAAATTAAAAACTTTTGAATATCAACACGACACAAGTGAAAACACATATGACACATCACAGTCAAAACTTTGTTTTATGGACAAAATTATTTAAATACCTTTAATACTTAAAATAATAATTAATTATTTAAAATACTGTATAAAATTACCTTTGGTCTATGTGTATGAGGTATTCATAAAACAATCATAAATTTTGTGGTTAAGCTTGGCTCCCATCTTTGAGATATATCACTATGTATATGAAAATAGTCCAAAATCTGAACAAATCTGAAAACTGAAATACTTCTGGTCCCAAGCATTTGAATAAGAGATGGTCAACCTGTGTTCCCAAATAATTCTATGAGGCAGTTACTCTGACATCCAAACTGTATTAATTTGTTCTCATACTGCTAATAAAGACATACCCAAGACTGGATAATTTATCAAAGGAAAGACGTTTAATTGACTCACAGTCCCACATGGCTAGGGAGGCCTCACAATCATGGCTGAAGGCGAATGAGGAGCAAAGTCACGTCTTACATGGTGGCAGGCAAGAGAGTCTGTGCAAGTGAACTGCACTTTTATAAAACCATCAGATCTTATGAGACTTATTCACTATCACAAGAACAACATGGAAAAAAACCCGCCCCCATGATTCACTTACCTCCCATCAGGTCCCTCCCACAATGCAGGGGGATTATGGGAGCTATAACTGCAGATGAGATTCGGGTGGAGACATAGCCAAACCATATCACAAACCAAACAAAGATATCCCAAAATAAACTATAGAGGAATACCCTTTATGACCATAATAGATGCAACAATTTTGTTTAAATTCAGTAAATTAATTAACATGAAAAAAATATAGCACATCTTGTTCAACTGGAGTATATTCAAGGAATACTAGGTTAGCTTAATATTTCAATATCAATGTGTAATTTATCATATTAACTGGTTAAAAATATCTCATTAAATATCTCTACATATGATATTTATTTTAAAAAAATGCCCATTTTCCGTTTGCTGTAGTATATAGAAATACAATTAATTTTTTAAATATTGATTTTGTGTCTTGTGACTATTATGTAACTGATTTAGGATTTTCTACATAAACACCATGTTGTCTGTCAAGAAAGACAGTTTTACTTCTTCCTTTTCAATGTCTGCCTTTTCTTTCTCCCTTTCTATAATGCACTGACTGGCACCCGCAACACAGTGTTGATTGAGGAGATGACAGGAGACATACTTGCCTTGAACATCTTAGGGGGAAAAGCACACTTACTCTTTCATCTTAACTATGATGTTTACCAAGAGATTTTCTACCTATCCTTCATCACTTTGAGGAAGTTTCCTTCTAGTCCAGGTTTGCTGAGAGCTATTACTGTGACAAGTGTTGAATTTTGTCAACTATTTTTCTGAATATTTTGAGTCATTTGAGTCATTCTCACCCAACCAGGTCTAGGAAAGTCCTTGGTAATACTGGCTGGCCTAATAGCCCTAACTATTGTACACTAGACCTCCCAGAAATTCTGTGAGCCATCTTGTATCTCTATAATAAATTAATTGACTTCTTCAAGCAGAGTTTGTTTTTCTTATGAGAATTATAAAACCTCACAGACACAATCGTCTATATTTTATATAAAATCTCAGCCATTTTGTTGTAATTCCTAAAACATTTTCTGATTTTTAGCTTCCAGTTATTTATCTATTTATTTATTCATTGGAAGAGTGTAATTATATTTTGGGTTTTCAGACTTCTTCCCTCTCCTCCACATACAATTGTTCTTTTTTCCTTCTTAATAGCATTTGTTTTCTCTTATGGGCATAGGAATTTCTTCTAAGGAAAATATTAAGTAGCAATGTTCTTCTTACCTGGGTTCTGAGCAAATGGAAATTAAAACGACAAAACAGAAGTAAATGACAGTCCACATATCATGTATATTAATGATAGAGTGAAGTTGGGGACATGATGTGTGTATGAGGAAGTGCACTTCCTAACACAGGGCACCAGAGGCTGAGACCATAATGCACCAGAATAAAATGCAAAATGGAATATACAATACATCATTATTAACTGTGGTCACCATGCAGTGCCATAGATTACTAAAACTTACTCCTCCCATCTAACTGAGACTTCACACCTTTTCATTAGCATCTTCCCTTTCCCCATCTCTTCCTTCCTCCCTAGCCTCTAATAGTCACCTTTCTACTCTGTTTCTATGATATTGACTTTTTTAGATTCCACGTATCTAAGATCATACAGTGTTTGTCTCTTTGTGCCTGCTTATTTCACTTAACATAATGTCTTCCAGTTCTATCCACGTTGTTGCTAATGATGGAATCTCCTTATTTTTAATTCTGTACAGTATTTTACTGCATATATGCTATATACCACAATTCCTTTATCCATTCTCCTGCTGATGGACACTTAGGTTGCTTCCGTATTTTGGTTATTGTGAATAATGCTGAAATAAACATGGGAGTGCTGACATCTCTTTGACATATTGATTCCTTTGGCTATACACCCATAAGTAGGATTGCTGGATCATATGGTATTATATTTTTCAAAACTGCTAAAAGAATTAATTTTTAACATTCTCACCATGGAAAAAGATAAGTTGGTGAGGTGATGTATATTTTAATTCGTTTCAATTTTTTACAATGTAGACATAGGTCAAGACATTGCATTATACCTTCTGAATATGCACAATTAGTATTTGTCAATTAAAAATAAATAAATACATATTTTTTAAAAAACAGTGAAAGAAAAACCTTTCAAGTGAAGAAACAGCAGGTGACACTTGCAGGTAGCTAGCTCTTGCAGAGAAGGGTTAAGGTGAGCTGAGCAAGGCCCTACTCCCTTCACTCACAGAATGAGACGGGGCCAGGGCCAAGTGTGTCATTTGCATCCTTTGGAAGGAAAAATCAGATTCAAAGACACACTATTTCTCCTAACATAGGAAGCAATATCTTTTTTAATTACTTGAAAGGAAATAATTAATTGTGTATTTTTGAGTTCTCCTTTGTTCCCTAATTATCTCTGATTCCTCTAAGTAATTTTGTGAGGTTTCTTGCGTGCTTTGCTCAATCTTGCTATTCCATGTTTCTGGCTTTACTCCAGCATTGGACTTGCTGTGATCATCAATTCATGTTAAAAAATGAGTCAATGAAACACTGAGCATGGGCTCTTGAATGAAGATGTCCTTCTTTCCACTGTACCTCTCTGATCTTTATTTATTTATTGACAAATAAGTCCATAAGAGTCTTCCTGGGCTTTAGGCTGAGGATTATAACAGTCAGGTTATACTCAAATGGTGAGCAGAGCTGGGAATTATTTTTCTCAGACTCAGATAACAGAGAGATTGCAGTGTTAAAGACCGTGGACTCTGAAGCCTAAAATAGATCATCAGAGACAATTTTGTAATCATCCTAAAACTTCCAGGCAGATTCATAGTTTTACAGTTTTAGGAAGATAAAAATCTATTGTCTTTTGAAAGATACTCAATTGAAGAATTACTGGGGATAAATAGATATTGCCTATAAGAGTTTACTTTTTAAATGGCCAAACTAAAACAATATGAGGTATTTAGACAATTTAGAGCTTATTAATATTGAAAAATAATTCTATTTTTCACTAAATAAATGGGCAAAATTTTTTGAATGTATCCAATCAACCTTTCCTGTGGGGCATTCATATGCATTTAATATAGTAACACTTTCAAAATGGAGTAAATATCTAGGCAAGTGATTCTCTAAAGTCTTTGTAGAATAGTAATCCCAGAAGATAACCCTTAAAATCCCTAAGCAATTTACTTAGTTTTCCTTTTGGGACTCACACTGCATGCTAACACATTCTTAGAAGCCATCAGTAAACAAACTTGTATCACTTTTTCCCAAATAGTTTGCCCTAATCATCATTTTCACATTAAAACTCATGAATATATCTTAGGACTTCAAGGCTAAACAGAGCATACTTTAGAAAATGCGGATCTAAGTTCATACTCTGTCCTAGTAAGCTAAAATGTATGGAAAGATAATAAAAAGCACAGTTATTATAGTACATTTTTGCCAAAGAGAAATATGCAAAGTTTGTGCTGTTTTAGTCAAATCATGTGGGAAACAACTATCAAATGCTTCAGCCAAAGATTTTTGCACTCAGGCACTTAATGACTGAGGTCCCTACTTGCATCATTGATGATAATAAGAACTTTTTAAGGAATATTTGAGAATCTTCAAAAGAAAACAATTTCTTGGAGAAAAATATGAGCAGGTGAACCTTGATTTAGGAGATAAATGTTTGGCTGTCAAAATATTTGTCTAAAATTCTGCTGTCTTTTAGGTTATAGACACTTTTTGTTAAAACACGTATCTAGGTAAACATGACTAAAAATGATAGAAGCATAAAATGCTAAATGTGCTGGTAAAGCCAATGACATTCAAAAGACAGTTTGAAGAACTTCTTATCAAAATGGATTCTAGCAATTCTAGTTTTAGAATATGAAGATAGCATCTAGAATGGAATGGAATTAAAATCATCATGTCCACTGATGGTCACACTTATTTTTAAGCAGCAACACCATTATTTTAAAAAGAAATCTTACTCCGAATTATAATATTAAAAACTGATCAAAGTTGTGTTGAACTGATCAGAATCAAGTGGCCACCAGGTTCTCTCATTGCCTGACATCATCTGCTTTACCCTAAGTAATGATTCAATAAACAGCATCATCTAAACGACCTTTTGACGAAGAGATTCCTATACCTCTACCTCCTGGGAGACAGCTCTGTGGGTCTCAGGGAAAACACTGATTTGGTGTAACATGATCACATTTCAGAAGTCCCCTTGTGTTCAAATGTTTCAGTATTTGGAAACCTACCTCCTTAAATAGTAAAATTCTAAGGTGTGGCTTCTAGTGCTTTCTTCTAACTTGCATAGTTGTGGATTTCACTGTTAATTTTCCTTGCAGTATCTTCTGGGAGGTTCTGTGACTTCATGGTGTCATTATGGATTTCATTTGCAATTCACTAAAAAAAAAAGTGGATAATGACTGTACTCAGCACTACTGGATTATAGCCATCACCTTAAAGAAGTCTTTTGTGAGTCTCTCTGCCAGAGTAAAGTTTAATCTTTCCTCTTTATTTTTCCTGTTACAACTTATGAGCTCCATTTTTTTAATGCTAATGTGTATGAAAGGCTTGGTATTCCCATTGGTCTGGGGTAATCTTGAATATGGAACATGACTCTCCATTTCTTCTACGTCTTTCATAGCACAGAATAGAAAAATAACAGCAATGCTGACTAACTCATGGAGTCACTGTAATTAATTCACTATTGTAAGTGGTTCCATAAAAAGAAAGAGGATCACATAATGGGAACCAAAGGAGTAAAATGGCTTAAGATCCAAGGCAATCATGTTTTAAATTGAAATGATCTTGAAAAGGTTACTGTTGATTAATTTTGAACGTCAAATTCTATTTGAAGAGCACTGGGAAATTCAACTCAACAAAGGAGGCTCCTAGAGAATCCTTGGGAAAAGTAACAAGCTCCTTCGTTTTATCTTGATGGTTTTCTGTTTTTACTTATCAGGTTTTTGTAAGACAAAGCTCTTCTCATCATGGCAATGTGGAGAGAAACAGAAAAAGAAAGCACTAGGAAGTGTTCTTTCTGATAATAGTATAATGAGGTTACAGGTGTCTCCTTCATCCTCTTCTCTTTCTCTTGCTTTTTCTTCCCCTTCTTCTCTTCCTCCTTTCCCCTCCTCCTTCTTCTGTGTTTAATGAGGTCATTCTTATCTAGGCTAAAAGATTGTTCATGTTACTCATTATCAACTCAGCAGGAGAAGATGAATCACTTTCATAACAAGGTCTGTGTGTGTGTGTGTGTGTGTGTGTAAACTGTTCCTGGTCGTCATGCCATAGTAAAGACTTTAAACCACAGACAAAAACCTGTAAGCAATTCCATTAAAGAGTTAGAAAGTGCTCATGTTTACCATTCATGGAACAGGTATATCTAGGGGACCTGCCAGACCCAAGTTGAATTGAAATTGGAAACGAAAACAAAAACAAAAACAAAACAAAAAACACCTTTGTTGTTTGTTTGTTTGTTTTTGGAGACAGAGTCTTGCTGTGGCATGATCTCAGGTCACTGCAACTTCTGCCTCCAGGTTCAAGTGATTCTCCTGCCTCAGCCTCCCAAGTAGATGGGATTAAAGGCACTCATCACTAGCCCTGATAATTTTTGTATTTTTCGTGGAGACAGTGTTTTACCATATTGGCCAGGCTGGTCTCGAACTCCTGGTCTCAAGTAATCTGCCTGCCTTAGCCTCCCAATTGGAAAAAAAAAAAAAATGAATTAAATAAAACCTGAAAACAAAACAAAATGTTTTATCACTTTCAGAGTTTATACCCCAGAATAAAGTTATTTCCTTTTGGGAAATAAGTAAGCACTTATGTTCTCTCCAATTTGTTTTGTTTTCTTTGAATTGTTCGTTCACTTTTTAAAATTCAGGTTTGTTGCTTACAGTCTTCTGTGAGTTTTCTAGGTAGACTTACACATCCCCACCTCCCAGCTTTGAAGATCTGTGTAAGTGATTTTAATAGATCATTTCACATCATATCGTAGTAATTTGGTTTTCTCTGAATAACTGAAATGACCAAAAACAAAGATCCCTGATTAACTTATAAGCTGTTCGTGGCAGATGCTATTTATCATACAAGGAAAATGGTATTTTTTTTTTTAATATCTTGCCCTCCTAAGAGATTTTACTTCACATTCCTACTTAACTCGTTTTCCAAATGATGTCATCTGGAGAGGGAAAGTGGGCATAGGGGATCCAGAGCAAAGGTTATTCGCCCCTGCTTTGTGTGATTCTTATCTTTGAATTGCTACAGAAATTTAATGAAATTCTCTTACGGCACAATTGCACTGGACCATGATGCTTCATTCATAAGGCTTTAGTTTTCTTTTTCCACAAAGTACATACTATTACTATGTTATAATGTAATGGTCAGGATTGAATTCTTATATTGAATCCTACTCACTGTTTACATGACAACTCCAAATGCTACTATAATTAAATCAGCCCATATTCAAACCCATCAAGGCTCTTCTGAAAGCCTTAAGTAGAAACAACTACCATTTGTTGAATAGCTTTAGGCTTTTGAAACCAGAAGAGAAATAAATGATTTAAAAAACAAAAAACAAATCACCAAAATGTGGTGCTTTTGAGAGTAAATGTCAGCGTTGGGATAACTCAGCTAAACTGTGAGCTCTTAGCTGCTCCAGATATTTGACTATGTCCTTCAATTTTAAAAACTACTAAAGAGCTAAAAAAAGGCACTCATATATAGAATATTTTTCTGGGAATATATGGTTGACTATCATTTTCAAGCAAAGATTGTAAATGCATTATATGTCTGGCAAGAATCTTGGATTTAAGAAAACCACAGAGGTCACAATATCTTCATTAAACCATAGTAAAAATATCTGGAAAAAGAAAGCCAGGATCTTAAAAATGCCTAAGGACCTAATACCAGTTCAAGAAACAAAATTTATGTCACTCAATTATAGTGGATCTTAGTTTTACCTTAATATTTAGATTCTGATGATTTCTATAGTTCTTTAAGAAGCATGATTTGGATATGAATGCTGAGTATAAAAGAAAACAATTTTTGAAACCTTACCGCAGTGACACCCTAGTAGTAATGAACGCACTCAATGTCCAGATCTTGGCTTCTCTTTCCCATTCTCCAATAAATGAACTCAGGGATCCCTGGAGAAATGGCTGATTCTGGGGCGGGGATGGTGTAAGTACAAGTTGAACCTGGAACTACTTGTGGTCTCAAAAGTTAAAAACATGTTCAAACAAAACAAAACAAACAACAAAACAAAGGGTGGGACAAGTCAAATTGACACAGGAACCAACTTCAAAGAGCTTCCAATTATCAAAGCTAAAACAATTTTTACAGTAAAATAATGATAGTATTGGATTATATCACAATGAATAAACAAATATCGATGAGTGCTGACTGATGTGAATAAATAATTGAGTAAATGAATAAAAGGTGGAGAAAGAGCAAATCATTGTTAGAGAAGAATTCCAAATAATTGTCAATTTTCCTCCCCTTAAGTATGGATTGGACTTAGTGATTCACTTATAAGGAACAGAATATGAAAAGGCGGAAAATAGTAACTCTGTAGCAGAGAAACCTGCTAGATACACCTTAACCAAGTGATCAAGGTTAACATCGTCAGTGATCAGTCATGTTGATATCATATAACCTTTGATTTGATGCAATGAAAGGACACTTCACCTCTGTGGTATAATTCTCCAAAACTCAGAACCCTAATTACTATGATCTGAACGTGTGTGTCCCCCTCAAATCCCTATGTTCAAACCTTAACCCCTAAGGTGATGGTTTTAGGAGGTGGTCTTTGGGAGTAGAGCCTTCATGGATGGGATTAGCTCTTTTATAAAAGAGACCCCCGGAGATCTGCTTAAGCCCTTCCACCATGCAAGGACTGCAAAAGATGCCATCTGTAAACCAGTTAAGGGGCCCTCACCAGACAGCAGATCTGATGGTGCCTAGATCTTGGACTTTTCAGCCTCTAGCACTGCAAGAAATAAACTTATAGGGCTTGTAAGCACTAGGCTTATGATATTTTGCCATGTCAGCCCAAGACACTTGTCTAATCACAAGAAAACATCAAGCAAAGCCAAATTGAGGACTATCCTACAAAAAACCTTCTTTATGAGTAATATTCAAAAGTGTCAAAGTCATGAAAAACAAGACAGAAATTGTCACAGACTAAAAGAGACGAAGGAGACATGATGACTAAATGTGGCATGTAATCTTGGATTTGATCCTGGAATAGAAAAAGTATACTAGTAGAAAAATTGGAGAAGTCTAAATTAAGTCTGTAGTTTAGTTAATAGTATTGTTAACAAAGTTAAGATTTTAGTTTTGACAAATGTATTATAGTTAAATAAAATGCTAACATTAGGGAAAGCTGGTTGAAGGGCATATGGGAGCTCTGAATTATCTTTAAAACTTTCTTTTAATCTAAAATTATTTCAGAGTAAAAAGTTAAGATAGGATCTTTACACAAAATTGATACTTTTAGAATAAGTGCTTTCCATGTATAATGGGAAACATTTACTTCATCCAGGAACTTTTATTCCTATTCTCCCCATGTGCTAGAAAACACATATTTCAAGGACAAGACTGATATTTATGATCCTTAAAAAGTTCACTAAAATACATGGGTCTACAAGGACTGAACCTGTAACCAGAGCCAGTGGTTCTCAGTTCTCACTGTGCATCAAGCATGTAGGGTGCTTAATAAAATACAGAGGCTAGGGCCATTATCCCGAGGCTCAGGTTTCATTGATCTTAGGTAAAGCCAAGACATAAGTATTACTTTAAGATTGTTACAGTTGATTCTATTATGTAGCTAGGCTTGAGACCTACTGTATTAAATCTATTGAGACATGTAGGAACTGAGATTCCAAAAAAAGGATGAAAAAATAAAAAGAGGCAGGAACTAAATGTTATCATAAATCCCCAACAGAGCCATTAGTTAATTTTCAAGGGGGAAAAAGCCAAATATGATTGTTCTAGTAATAGACTAATTATTCATATATCACAATTATAGGACAGATATGGGAAGTGTCAGGAATACCAGAATTGAATATAGAATTGTCTTCATAAATAAGTGTTGATTTTTCTACATTGAATGGAATGTAAAGAAAGGGAGAGTCAAAGCAGTGTGGGAGAAATGCATGAAAATGAGGATCTGTCACTTATTTTGCCCAAGGCTGTCTTATTAGCCTTACCCAATCAGAGTGGCAGTTTTTCTTTATGGCTGGTATCCCTTCAGATTAGTATTCATAGATTGCATTGTTATTGGTAAGTGACTTTCATAACATATTAGCTACTATGCATACTAATTCAGAATGATAGAAGAGTACTAATATGAGAATAAATTTGTACTTGATTTCCATCTGACTTCATGGTGCCTCTGAATGTCAAGAACTGAAAAGAGAGAGAGAAAGAGAGAGCGAAAACAAGTTAGAGCAATTGGGAATGAGAGAGGGAAGAGGGAAGAGAGAAATGGTGGTTGGAGGTTGGGGCAGAGCTGAATTCTTATCTCCAATAACCCCTAATCCTACACACATCTAAATCAGCCTTAATGGGCTTTTTAAATAACAAGGACGGCTTTGCTGCCCCTGTATTTTACAGTTTAGAATTTACTCATTTTTTTTTCAAGAAGGATTAGGAATCCTCACAGCTCAAAAAGTGCCCTGAAAAAAGAATGAAATCATGTTTTTTGCAGCAACATGATTGGAAGTGGAAGCCATTACTTAAATGAAATAACTCAGAAAAAGAAAGTCAAATACCACATGTTCTCCTTTATAGGAGGGAGCTTAAAAATGCTTACACATGGACATATGGAGTGGAATAATAGACATTGGAGACTCCAAAAGATGGGAGGTGGGAACAGGGCGAGGGATGAGAAATTACCTATCGGGTATAATTTACATATTTGAGTGAAGGTTACCCTGAAAGTCCAGACTTCATTATGCAATATATGCATGTAACAAAACTGTACATGTACCCCACAAATCTATATTTTTTTGTAAAAATAAAAGTAACTTGGATTATACCACTGATTTTGATGACTTGACCTTAGAGCTTGATGTTAGGGTATTTTTAAAAAATATACTTTGGTTTAATTTTTTCACGTGTATTTTACCACTATTTGCTATAGATTGGCTGTTTGGGCCCTGCAAAATTCCTGTGTTTAAATTCCAATCCCCAATGTGATGGCATTAGGTGGAGAGCCTTTGGTAGGTGTTTAGATCATGAGGATGGACTCCTCATAAGTGGAATTAGGGACCTTATAAGAAAAGACCCCAGAGAGCTCCCTCTCCACCCCTTCTGCCACATGAAGAAGCAGCAAGAAAATGGCAGTCTATGAAGCAGGAAGTAGACCCTCAACAGACACAGAATCTGCTGGTCCTTTGGTCTGGGATTTCCCAGCCTCCAGAACCGTGAGAAATAAACTTCTCTTGTATATAAGCCCTCCAGTCTGTGGTAGTTTGTTTTATCAGCCCAAACAGGCTAAGACACTATTGAAAACACATTTATTGAACATTTGCTATGTGGCAAGTTTTATTCTGAGTTTAAGGAGTCCTACTACGTGCTGCATAGACAAATTGTTATTGTCACAGGAAAGGGGTCCCAATCCAGACACCAAGAGAGGGTTCTTGGATCTTGTGCAAGAAAGAATTCAGGGCGAGTCCACAGTGCAAAGTGAAAGCAAGTTTATTAAGAAAGTAAAGGAATAAACAAAATGGCTACTCCATAGATAGAGCAGCCCCGAGGGCTGCTGGTTGCCCATTTTTATTTCTTGATGATATGCTAAACAAGGGGTAGATTATTTGTGCCTCCCCGTTTTAGACCATATAGGGTAACTTCCTGACATTACCATGGCATTTGTAAGCTGTCATGGCACTGGTGGGAGTGTAGCAGTGAGGACAACCAGAGGTCACTCTCGTTGTCATTTTGGTTTTGGTGGATTTCGGCTGGCTCATTTACTGCAACATGTTTTATCAGCAAGGTCTTTATGACGTGTATTTTGTGCTGATATCTTATCTCATACTGTGACGTAGAATGCCTTAACCATCTGGGAAGGCAGCCCAGTAGGTTTCAGCTTCATTTTACCCAGCTCCTGTTTAAGTTAGAGTTGCTCTGGTTTACACACCTCTGACATTATCACTGATTCTGATAACCACTAGCTATTTACATTTATAACCCAAATCAAGTAACACTGAGACATTCTACTCATATACTGGTTATCAGTAATCTCAAAGTACTGCCTAATTTTTTTCTTGAAGATGACGGTTTCAGTCATCACTTTCAGTAAACGATTTCTAGTCATCAACTTACTCATTCACTTATTCATTCATTCCTTCATGTATAACTTCTGTGCATCAAATATTTATGGAGCATCTACCAGAAGAATGAGAGTTTTGTGGGAGTGTGCAGTATGCTATATTTTTCTTTCCATCCCAGTGCCTGGCACAATCCCCTGTATATTACTAGATGCTAAATAAATAGAAAGAGTTTGAACATTTGCTATATACAGCATTAATAAGTATTAAGGCAGGATCTTAGTCTTCTCTATCAGCAGTTGGGGCTTCTTGTCTTAGCTAATATTTTTGTTTTTTTTTTTTTTTTGAGCCACATCCCCTATGGGTATCTTTATTACCCCCTGACAATTCCAAATATATATATATGTTTCTGCAGAAGTAGCTCCAAGTTCTCCTCCAGGGAATTGTTTCAAGTCCTGTGAATGACAAACATCATTGTCATTGCCTTAGGGGAAATTTTAAAAACAAATTATTTAGTCTTATGAGTCTGATAAACTTTAATTTTAATTTTGATTTATTTAACATTGTGGTTATTTTTTCTCTGAGATTTTATTTAAAAAATTCTGTCATCTGCATTGAAATGAACAATTCTCATATATGCTTTCAGAAAGAAAATATGAAAAGTCCTGTGCTATAAGAAGCTACCATTTCAATGACTGTCTTTTTCCAGAATTTAAAAATATGAAACAATGTCGTTGGCCCTTGATGATGAGGTAAAGGGAAGCAGACATTTAACCAAATTTTAAATTATAATCTTATTGTCTGGTTTTGTTTCTTAAAGAGTAAAGCCATTCATAAATTTCATAATTAACTTTTAGCTGTAGCTGAGAAGTTTCATCAGACTCTAAATAAAATGCTAAAAATGCAGAGATTTCCCTGTTATTTCTGGGGGCATTTATTTGAAACTGTGAGCTGAGTTGTCATCCAGAGAACACTGAAATCTATAGAAAAAGGAGCTTTCTTTCATAGATTGTACAAACCCATGTCTACATTTTGTCTATGTTTTTAGAATGTGGAGGACATAGAAAATTTGATATTTTTTAGATTCTTACCACATCTCATAGTAAAATTCTGAAAGGGGCATTTAACTGTACTTTTCACTTTTCTATTTGAAGTAAATGTCTTCTGATTAAAGTCACAGTGTCTTTGAGGAGCAAACCTACTCAATAAAGTTGTTGAGGGATATTTATAGTTAAACCCAAATATAACTGAAATTTTCATGTTAAATTATTTGATTCTTTTTCCAGAGGAGTATGCTTATGAATTATTGTAAAGACTGAGCATTTGAGATTATTTGAATAAAATTATATTCTGTATTTCTTACCAAAGTGGTAGAGAGGATTTTAACATGAATGATGCATCTCAAACTCTGCAGTATCACTGAAAATGGTGGGTTCTAACTAGCTAAAGTTATAAAATTAACTTATGGAACAACATGCCTTGAGAGTTATGAAGTAGTGAAATACAGGGAAAGATAGCACTTGAAAATGCCATTGAACATCTCTCCAGGTAGACATTGCATCCCTTTTGTGTTTCCTAAATGTTTTTGATCTGGTACATTTGACCAATCCCCACTTAATAGTCATAAAAGGAAGAAGTCCAAGAGTAAGGCAACTAGGTACATCCCTGGATTCAGAGCTTAAATTCTAGGGTGCCATTTCTGTGGAGTAGTTTATGTAGTGAATAACTTTGAGGGAAACTATGGTTCATGAGAAACAGATACAAGCCCTGAGGCTATCTCATAAAACCCCTTCCTCCCTCCCAGGAATGCAATTAATACAGAACAGTGATCGTGTTTTCTGAAGGAAGCAAGGAAAATGACAACATCATATTTTTATTCCAGGATCTTATGGTCTTGAAATAACTTAGGAATATTTCTTTTTAATTTTGTAAGGAGAAATAACCAATAATTAACCGTGATATTTAATCTGTGTTCCTTCCGTCTTTGCTTCTATCCTTTTTTTCTTTCTCTAGATCACTTTTTGCATAAATGGCTATATGAATAATATATAAATTTTAACAAAGGAATAATTGACAAAAACATTTACCAATCTTTCCTTTCTCCTATTTCTGTGTTATTTCTTTTTTCTCTATTTTTATGTGAATGAAATAAAGAGAGACAGAAAGGCAATGGCTGCTTTGATTGCTCCTAAGCTTCATGATGCTCTTCTCTGTCTCCCACAAGGCTTGCATTGGCTTCTTGACTATGTCTATAACATTTGAGTTCTTATAATAAATTCTCTATCACTTAAGCTAGCTTGAGGGGGTGTCTGTTGCTTGAAAATAAGTAATACCCTATAACTAAGATAATATTCTATTCTGTAACCTGTAATACTCTATAACTAAGATAATGTGTGACCTTCTTTCCATGTCAAAGAAAACCATATGGACTTCGATGGGATAGTATCCTCTTTCATGCAGCACCATGATTTATTTTCATTAAAAAGTTTTGTATGATTTAAATTTTTAAATATGAAAATGTGTGTATGAATCCATTTCCACAGTCCTATAAAGAACTGCTTGAGACTGGGTCATTTATAAAGAAAAGAGTTTTAATGTACTCACAGTTCTGCATGGCTGGGGAGGCCTCAGGAAACTTACAATTTTGGTCGAAGGTGAAGGAAAAGCGAGTACCTTCTTCACAAAGCGGCAGGAAAAAGAGAGAAAGAGAACAGGGTAAACTGTCCCTTTTGAACTGTCAGATCTGATGAGAACTCCCTTACTATCACAAGAACAGCATGGGGGAAACCACCCCCGTGATCCAGTCACCTCCCACCAGGTCCCTCCCTCGGCACATGGGGATTAAAATGCAAGATGAAATTTGAGTAGGACACAAAGCCAAACCATATCAATGTGTTTCTGAGAAACCCAAGAGAAATACCATTTGGAGCAAATAAAATAAAATGCAGCTACAATTCAACCACCCAGTGTCCATTATTAATATGTTAATGCATTTCCACTCCAGTTGTTATTGTTGTTAATATTTGCTTCATTTGTTAAATCCCCACAGGTAATATTTTTTTCTTTGCCTAAAAATTAAAACGTTACTCAAAATATTAGCCTCCTGTGACAACCACTCCCACTTCTAATTTTCCAGTCATTGGAAAAAGACTGTTTAATTTGTTCTATAACTTTCTAAAATGTTTCCCATGCATTTACATATACATAAATGAAACTGTAAGATATCATTTGTCTGTGTGACTGCAAACTTATATTTATAAATATGCTTTATTATGTGTATATTATTCTACAACTTGCTTTTCCCTGCTATATTTATTAAGTTCATTTCTGTAAAATACTTTCACAGTATTGTTTACTTACATAGTAAATTAGGCCTTTGCTCTTATTAGATATGTAGGTTTTTTTTAACAGTTTTTACAGTTACAAACAACACAGTAATGACATTTATTGTATGTTCCTCTCTATGTGCATATACAAATGTTTGTCCTGATATGCAAGGTAAACATGATTTTACTTTTAGTAACCACTCTGATTGTATAATAAACCTTGATATTAGCTAGAGCAGGTGTGAATGGGAATGGCCAGCTGCACATCAATCTGAATCCTGTTCCTCGAAACACTGAAAGCTAAATTTTCAAGTTCCTCTTGGAGTGAGATGAAGGCCATGTAATGGAATGTAGGGATTTTCCCTTAGAGTAGAATCTAGGAACTTTCCTCCCTCCAGAACGGGAAGACTTTATGCTGCCCAAGAGGACGGCAGCATTGCTCTGGACCAGTGACTGTGAGCATTTCATTCTCCTCCATTTTTGCTCAGAAGGTTTATTATGGTTATCCTGTCCCTGTTCCTCCATTGCACATGTGGTGCATGTGGCAGATATGGCAAGTAAATTAGTGTAGATGCAGGTAATTTACTTTTTATTTCAAAGGTTGCCAGACAAAGAAGGAAGGACTGTCTGTCACATTGAGATCTTTGTCAATGAACTGGTCCCATTGAAGGGATGGTTGTTCTGGAAGCTGGCAGATTTTAAGGAAGAAAAGGAAAGTTAAATGGATATTTGGTAATAAAATGGTCAGAATGATGGACTGTGGGGGAAACGTCTAGATACCTACTACCAACTCCCCTCTTACTGAGAGAAAACTGGAGTTTTATCTGCTTACATTTGTGGAATTACAGATATATTTGTATGTATGTGTGTATCTCTCTGTGTATAATATCGTATATATTAAATTAACCTTTTAATTTTGAAAGATTTTAGATTGTTATTCTGTTTTGGGAGATAATACAGAAAGACTCCATGTATCTTTTACCTAGTTTCCCTCAATGATGATATCTTATAAAACTATAGCACAATATAACAACCACACTATTGACATTGATACAGTGACAGTGAAACATTTACAGGTTCACAAGGATCCCTCATGTTGTTCCAGTTTAAATGTAGTCATTTCTTTCCCTCTTTCATCTCCTTAATCCCTGACAGCACTAATCTTGTCTCCATTTCTATAATTTTAGCAATGTTATGTATATAACCTTTTGGGATTGAATTTTTTTCATTCACTATAATTCCCTGGGGAATCATCCAAGCTGTTGTATGTTTCAGTAGTTTATTATTTTTACTGCTAAATAGTACACCATGATATGACATACCAGAGTTTGTTCAACCGTTCACTTGTTCATCTGAGTTGTTTCCAATTTGGGGCTATTACAAACAAAACTGGTATAAACATTCATGGATGAGATTTTGTGTGAACATAAGTCTTCATTTCCCTGGGATAAACTCAGGAGTACAAATTGCTGGATTGGATAGTAAATACATGGTTGGTTTTTAAGGCACTGCTGATCTGTTTTCCAGAGTGACTGTACTGTTTTGCATTCCTGTTAATAATGTATGAGTGATCTAATTTCTCCACATCCTGGCCAGCATTTGATGTTGTTTATGTATGTATTAGCCATTGTTATTAGTGTGTTGTGATATTTCACCGTGGTTCTCATTTTTATTTCCCTGATGGCTAATACTTATTTGATGTCAGTGTATCTTCTCTTGTGAAATGTCTGTTCATGTCTTAGGCTCATTTTCTAATTAGATTGCTTGTTTTTTTTTTTTTTTATTGTGGACGTTTGAAAGTTCTTCAAATATTCTGTATACTATTTTTGCAAATATTTTCTCACTGTCCATATCTTGTCTTTTCATCTTGTCCATGGTCTTGTGGAGAGCAACGGTTTTTAATTTTTATGAAATCTCATTTATCAGTTTTACCTTTTATGGCTTATGCTTCTGATGTCAAATCTAAGGACACTTTTTCTAGCCTTAGAAATCAAGTATTTTTTCGTGTGCTTTTTTTTTCCCTAAAAGTTTTGTAACTTTATACTTGGTTTTAACTTTATAATGCATTTGAATTATATTTTGTATAAGGTATGAGGCTTAGGTTGAAGTTCACATTTTTGTTGTAGATGTCTAATTGCTCTAGCATCATTTGGTGAAAAGGCTATTTTCCTTCTTTTTTAAATGTTTGGTAGAATTTTCCAGTGAAACCATCTGGCCTGGTGACTTTTAGGGGGGCTATTAGTTTTAAATTATAAATTCAATTTTCTTAATTGTTATGGAGCTATTCAAATTATTTACTTCACATTGGATGAGTTGTGGTTATTTGTGTTTTCAAGGAGGTGACCCGTTTTATCAAAGTTGTCCATTTTACACATGTATAATTTTTTGTAGCATTCTGTAATCATCCTTTGGGTTATTTGCAGTATAGTGATATATGCTGTTTAACTTCTGAGATTAGTAATGAGTATCTTTGTTCTTTATATTCCTTTGTTCATCTTTCTAAAGGTTTGCCAATTTTATTGGTGTTTTCATGCAAGCAGCTCTGTTTCATGGTTTTTTTGAGAGTAATTTTCGCTTTTATCATTTTATTGCAAATTTTCAAATTTCTCATGAAAACAGAAATACAAACAAGTTCATCAGCAGTCTGGAAATAACTCATACTTGTAGTGAAATTACAAATTGTCCTTTTAAAGAAATGTAATAATTATCCATATAAAATGGAATATCTTTATTGCCTTAAATTGCATTTTATTAATAATAAGAATATAAATTTTTCTATATCAAATAGTCTTTAATTTATATTTTTGTTTTTGGAGGGCCACCATTTCATATATTCTGCCAATTTTTTATGAAGTTTATCTCTTTGCTATTGATCTGCAAAAGCTGTTTATATATTAAGGACACTAATATTTTTCATTGTGTACATTGCAAATAATTTCTAGTTTGGCTTTATCATTTTTGAAGGAAGTTTTGTAACAAATTTTTTAAAAAGTTTTCAAAAACAAACTTGAAAATCTTTTTTTTTTTTTCTTTATGATTTCTGCTTTGGATATCAAGGCTTTTTTTTTTTTTTTTTTTTTTTTTTTTTTTTTTTTTTATGACTGAGTCTTGCTCTGTCACCCAGGCTGGATGCAGTGGCACAATCTTGGCTCACTGCAACCTCCGCCTCCCAGGTTCAAGTGATTCTCCTGCCTCAGCTTCCCAAGTAGCTGGGACTACAGGCATTCACTGCCACACCTGGCTAATTTTTATATTTTTAGTAGAGACAGGGTTTCACCATGTTGGCCAGGATGATCTTGATCTCTTGACCTCATGATCCTCCTGCCTTTGCCTCCCACAGTGCTGGGATTACAGGCATGAGCCACTGCATCCGGCCATTTTTTTTTTTTAAATAACCTCATCTCTTTAAAAAGCAATTTCCCTTTTTATGTGATCTATCATTTGTGTCTGACCCTTTCCCAAAGAATAACTTTCTTTTTTGTTTTTAACTTTTATTTTAGGCTCAGGGGTACATGTGCAGGTTTGCTATATAGGTAAATTGTGAGTCATGGGGGTTTGGTGAACAGATATTTCATCACCCAGGTAATAAGCATAGTACCTGATAGGTAGTTTTTTGATCCTCACATTCCTCCCACACTCTACCCTCAAGTAGGCCCTAGTGTCTATTTTTCCCTTCTTTGTGTCCATGTTTCCTTAATGTTTGTCTCCCACTTATAAGTGAAAACATTCAGTATTTGATTTTCTCTTCCTGCATCAGTTTGCCTAGGATAATGGCCTCCAGCCGCATTCATGTTGCTGCAAAGGATATGATGTCATTCTTTTTTATGACCACATAGTGTTGCAAGGTGTATACATTGTACCTCATTTTCTTTATCCAATCCACCATTGATGGGCATCTAAGTTGATTCCATGTCTGTGCTATCGTGAATAGTGCTGCAATGAACATACAAGTACACGTGACTTTTTGGTAGAACAATTTACTTTCCTCTGTGTGCTTACCCAGTAATGGGATTGCTGAGTTGAATGGTAGCTCTATTTTAAGTTCTTTTTTTTTTTTTTTTTGACAGAGTGTTGGTGTCCCTCTGTTGCCCAGGCTGGAGTGCAAGTGGCAAGATTGGCTCACTGCAACCTCCACCTCCTGAGCTCAAGCGATCCTCCCACCTCATCCTCCAGGAGCTGGGACTACAGGTACATGCCACCATGCCCCACTGATTCTTTGAGAAATCTCCATACTGCTTTCCACAGTAGCTGAACTAATTTATATTCACACGAGCAGTGTATAAACATTCTTTATTCTCTGCAACCCCACGAGCATCTGTATTTTTTGACTTTTTAATAGCCATTCTGACTGGTGTGAGATGGTATTTCATTGTGGTTTTGATTTGGATGTCTCCAGTGATTAGTGATGTTGAGCATTTTTCATGTGCTTGCTGGCTGCGCGTATGTCTTCTTTAAAAACTATCTATTTGTGTCCTTTGCCCACCTTTTAATGAGGTTATTTTTTGCTTGCTGATGTGTTTAAGTTCCTTATAGATTCTAGCTATTAGACCTTTGTCAAATGCATGGTTTGCAAATATTTTCTCCCATTCTGATGGTTGTCTGTTTACTCTGTTGATAGTTTATTTTGCAGTTCAGAAACTCTTTAGTTTAATTAGGTCCCATTTGTGAATTTTTGTTGCAGTGGTTTTTGGGGTCTTCTTCATGAAATCTTTGCCATGGCCTATGCCCAGAATGGTATTTCCAAGATTATCTTCCAGAGTTTCTATACATTTAGATTTTACATGTAAAAGGCTTAAGTTTCTAAAGTGTTTTTCTCAGATGTATGATATTAAAAAGGGAGGCAGATAATAATAGTCACTCAATTAGTGAGATATTCTGTAATTGGTAGTATCTGTAAAGATCTTTGTCTCTTCTTGATTTAAGTGGACATTTTAATGTGTTTTTAAGCCTCTAAACTTTGAGCATTTCTGACCAAATGAAATAACATACAAAATGAAACACATTATTATATTTGATTCAGAAAGAAACTTATAATTCACACTTTTGTTGATGAGGAGGCCAGAACAGAAGAAGCAAGAGGTAGGGATGATCAAAATATCAGAATACTTAAGTTTGTTTCACAGATAACTGGCATCTAAATAATGTAAGAGTCTTCCCCAAACTTATGAAATATTTCCAAATGTTCCAAAAGAGTAAGATGATCTTACTTGCCTTCAGATAAAGAGAATAAATATGCCCCTTCCTAGTACAAGAACTAGTTCTGTTGCTTATGTAATGCAATAACTTCAAATTCTCAAAATCTGAATTTCTTAGTGATTCTAATGATTTTGATAGTTATGTTTATCTTTCCAATCAAAAGAGCTCAATTTTAGAACAGTGGTAAATATTTTAGAGAATTGGAGTGTTGATTCATGTTTTCTTTCATTTTGTTCATTGCTACTTATTATTTATGTAGAGCAAATGTGTTCTTTGTCTTCTGTTTTGAGAAGATACGTTAATCTTGATTCATATTATAATAATGAGTAAATATTTCAAATCCGTCTTCTAAATAACCACTATGACACTTTGTTTAAAATCATCTTTATGTATATCCACTTGGCTTCAGCTACACAGGCTATGTGATGGAAAGAACTTTTGGATCTTCCCTGTGCGGTACTGGATCTCAAAACCCCAGAATAGAGCCAGATAAATCACTTTCACTCCATAAATATTTTTTGAATAAATGATTTTATGAACAAATGCAAGAATTTGTAGTAACTGGCTCCTGGTTGGTTTGGTCAAACCATCAAATTAAGTCATAACTCTAAAATAGATGTCTAATTTTCTATCGTCCTCTGAATTCTTAGTCCTTGTGCTCATCCTGATAGTCTGGCTTTTGAATCCATCGCTTCAGAATTGGAGTCCTAAATTACCTTTTAAACATTTCATGGAAATTAAAGAATCTTATGCTTTCTACTTTCATAAACAATACTTGTTTATTACCTAAGGACATAGTAGGTAACTATCCATTCAGAATCGATGCATTGAGGAAAGTTTAATAAAGGCACTATGTACAGAGGAGTGGATGGTGTTTAGGAAATCCATACAAAAGAGAACAATGCAAGATGCTGGGGCTAGTAACAGAGAAGTGCCATTACCACCCTTCAGCCTGAAAGGCCAAGGGAGGGGGAAGTTACTGGACCCAGATTGCAGGCCACTTGGTTGGCCTCTTGTAGGAGGACACAGCCAAGTTGTGGTGGGTGACCTCAACTAAAAACTAGAAGGTAAGTTTTAGTTATGGCTAAGAAGTACATTAATGCAATGCATACAGGTCAGCTTCCCAGAATCCACAGAGCAGGATGGAGAATGTAGTGGACCAGGAAGGGCTGGAGAAAGATACTCAGCATGCCTTGATACATAATGTTGGAATCCAGGTGTAAGGACTCTGCCTAATGACTGATGATTAAATATTTTATTGTGCTTCCTACACTAAGCCAACTGCTTACCTGAACAGATCTCTCTCTATTGCTCCCTTCAACTGTCTGTTTTAGCTCTGTGTCATTCATTAATGGGAACTCTGTAATTTGCTACAGTCCTTAGTTCTAGCCTATCTCTTCAATCTGACTTTTTCTTGCAGGTCTGATTTTCCTTTGAATCAAAAAATTGTTACTGACTCTTGAGACAGTTCGTGTAAGAAATATGATTAGAGCTCTTGGGAGTGAATAAGGAAAATGGAAAACACTGCTTTTTTATAGGAAACATCAGCTTTCATATTCAGTAATTTAATTTGAAAACCTCAAGCAGCTTCATCAGAATTTATCCTCAAATATTTCTAAAGATGACTTTGATGTGCTCAGCCTCCTCCCTCCACCACATACACAAAATAGAAGGAAAGAATTTAATTTGGAAAGAGTTCAAGTTGGATTCTATCTAACATATCAGATCTTGATGAGTCATAAATTATTTTGAAAAGTGAATATAGTAGCCATTTGAATGGGCATGCTATTTTGAAGTAAATAAAAAAACTAAAACCACTGGATCTCATGGCTGGCCTCAACCAACCCCATGGGAAAAATGTAGCCAACTAGTCTGGACTGACATGACCCCAAGTAGCATTTGTTTACCTTGGAACAATATTCTGAAATTATCTGAGAGTAACCCTGGAAAGACTTGCCTTATAAACTCCACCTCATTAGGGTTGGAAGATACAATAACCTCTACTATAAGCACATATCAACTCTATTTTTGGTCCTTTAATTTTCTACTGCCTGAGTGTGTGCTTTTAAATATGAGAGAACAAGCCAGGCATAGTGGCATATGCCTATAGTCTCAGCTACTTGGGAGGCTGAGGCAGGAGGATAACTTGAGCCCAAGAGTTTGAGACCAGTCTGGGCAACATAGTGAGACAATGTCTCTAAAATTAAAATTAAAAAAAATACGAGAGAACAATTTGTTTCCTTATGTGCAGGAAATCAAAGTGATATAGGCCAAGGCATTTAACTTCTAAATCAAATATCCCTTATCTGAAAAAGGTGATAATAGTGTCCACCTTATAGGGTAGGTGTAAGGATTAGCTTGGGTGAAATGTGTGATGTTCACTGTATAAATTGATAGGCACTTTATGAAGGGGCATTTTGTTCCACTAACAATGGTTTCTATGGTTTTGCTTGAGATTAATAAGAATAGTTCTGTTTAAAGACTAATGTCAAAGTATCTGACAATCTAATAGAAATTTCAAAAACTCTATAACCGTAAGAGGCTCAGGAGGGTTTAAAGAGGGGGGAAACTCAGGCCTAGACTTAAGTTGCCTCTGTGTGCCCAAGAAGCAGAGCTCCCTGGTCATGTCTCCAAAGTGGAAGTTTCCTTTAATGTAGAATTGAGAGCTGGGCAAACACTTCTCACTGGGGACTGCAGGTCTTGGGGATAAAGGACAAGGCATTGGTGGAAAAGAAAGGGCTGGGAGAAGAGATCCTTTTTGCTGTGTCCCGAAGCTGGCCTTGCCCTCGAATTCTGCAGGCCCCGAGCTCTCTCAGACACCTGTTATATTTATGGACCAGACACTGGGGAAGCGTCAAGCATAGCCTGTCTGGCTGCACCATAGAAACTATTTGTTCACCAAAGTCCCAGGCATTTCAGGAGGCATCACTTGGGTCACCCTGAAAAGCCCCTGGGGCGTTGCAATCCTGGAAAATATTTCAACTAGCTCCTTGAGCTGGATGTACAAATAAATTAGCAATAAAATAATGCTGTAATGTTGTATGATACTTCAACCGTACAATGATATTGTCACTTATCGTAAATGTACCATGGTTTTATTAACAGTAATGCCATAAATAGAAATAACAATGAAAAGAAATCTATTAATGAGGTATTAATATAGGAATATATACTGTACATATATATTGCATTATGTAAGTATATTATAGATTATATATGTAAATATACATTACATATACATATATATTATACGTATATAGATATATACATATTCCCCAGAGGTTTAGACCGAGGAAACCAGGTCAAGCTGCTCCTCAGGTGCTTCCTGTATAATTAACTACTGTTAGATTTGAGTCTTGGCTATTCCACATGCATCTGTGACCTTGGACAATTACTTGATCTCAGAGAGCTTCCAGTTCCTCATCTATAAAATGAGTAGAAAAATTTCTCATATGGTTAACACCAGATCTAAAAAAATACCTGGAATGTAAAATGAGCTAGAACTGTTTAAAATATCAATAACCTTATTACTGTAATTTACGTGACTATTTAAGCAAAACGCTAAAATGATTTGAACAATGTCTCAAAAGAAAAGAATAATTATATTCTATCTAGAGTGTTTCATAGTTAATTCCCTTTACTGAGGAAATGGTCTCAAGTTTCCAGAAGTGTCACTTATTTCAGAAAAGCACCGGCTGGGTTTATAGGACACTTAGGACTCTGCAAAGTGAAGGCTAAAAGCTCTGGAATCTTTAGTCTCTATTACAGTTTTCCACGACAGTAAGTGTTATACATATACAACCTTGAGTACTCCTCTTTGTCAGGCACTGTGCTAGGAGCTTTTCAAACTCTAATTACTTCTAATCCTCCAATTAGTGCTTGTATATATATATATATATAATTTATAGCAATGCTATGTATATATAAATATGGACTATCTTTACATATGAAGAAATTAAATAACTTTCTCAAATTTAGATATCTAGAAAGTAAAGAAAAAATGTTAGTGAGAGAAGAGTGATCATGTATAAAGCACTGTCTTAGGTGAACAAATGTAGATGTGGTCTTTGTACTTTCAAAGTGTATATTCTATAGGTGGAGACAAAAATTTAGTCAAATAATCTCTCATGCATAAATAAAATTTTGGCTATGAAAATTGCTATGGGAGCTATAGTGGGGGATTTGATGTAGTTAGAACACTCAGGGAGATGCACCAGAAAGTCTTATCCTGGATCTGAGATACAAAGGGTACTTAGGAGTTATCCAGGTAATGATGGGTGAGGAGAGCTTTCCGGGCAAAGTATGATTAAGTGCATGTGCAAAGGTCCTTTAGCAGGGGGTGCCTGACGAGGACAGGTGTGGCTTGTGCCAATGTGGCAAGCGCTATGCAATCACATGGGAGTGTGGTGAGAGGTGAGGATGGAGAGGAAGGAGGGGCTATGCCATGAAGTGCTCCTAGGCCAGATAAAGGATTCTGGACTTTGGCAAAGGAGGGAATCACCCACAGATTTGAAGCAGATTTGCCTTCTGAAAAGACTGCTCTGGTTTCAGTATAGAAGACCTATGGGATGGGGTCAGAGCTGATGTGGTAAAATCAGTTAGGCTATCTGTGCTGTGTAGAGGTATTAGTGGAAATGGGAGAAGTTCATAGATTTGACAGATGTGATATTTGTGAGGTAAAATTGGGAGGACTGGAGGTATAATTAGAGGTGAAAGTCAAAGGTAGTGCTTTGGTTCCCATTTTGTGCAACTGAGTAGAAGATGGGTTAGGAAATAGCAGAATGGGGCCAATTTTGAGGGTGAAACCAGGAAGGTAGCCTTGAACATGTGGAGGTTGGGAAAGGTGTGAGAAATCCACAAGGGGTGCTCAGGTGGGTAGACAGTAGTCTATGCAGTGCTGGTGTTCAGTGGAGAAGCCTGGGATGGAGGTAAGATTTATGTTCTCTCACATTTAAAATGATAATAAAAGCTGAGGTTATAGATAAGATCACATCAGGAGAGAATAATGAAATGAGACAGAGGCCAGCATGAAGCATCAAGGAAGTTGAACTGCTGATTTCCAGGGAGGCTGAAGCAAAGTCTTTATGACCATCACAGAGTCTACAGAGAGCATCTGCTCTTGAAAGTGGGGATAAGTGATAAATAGGGTTGTAACCAACCTCAAGACTCAAAGAATCTAAGTTTATATCATAAACTTGAGTGCATGAATACTTCTGAATGAATTCTTCCTAGGGCTGGAATTGCTACCACCTCATTGACAAGAACACAGTCAGTTCCAAGCCAAGTCACCATGGTACTTCTTGACCTGCGTACAGTTGAGAACATTTGATATGAGTTTTTGTGGGTGTTGACTTGCTTCTTGTTTGGAGAGAGTAAAACAATATTGGATAGATGTCTTAAAATCAATTCTTTGTGGAAAGTATACAAAAACAGGAATGCTTCCTGACACATCTAGTCCACTACTGATATAGAAACCAGGCAAACCTGGAGTACATCTATCCAACACTTTAGGAATGCCAGAAATGTAGAACACTTGGTAGAAAGAGTACTCCTGAGCAATTTTCATCTGGTAGATAGTGAAAGCAAAATGAAAAGTCTCTAAGGGCAGAGCCAGAGCTCCCGGTAATTTGCACTGAAATTAGTACTTAAGTGAGGAATTTGCACTAATTGGCATTCTTTCTTAAAGAGTAGTCAGGAGTACAGAGTCTGGTTTCCAAGATACTCACACAGATATTCTAAACATGACGAATCATTTGATAA
This sequence comes from Symphalangus syndactylus, assembly GCF_028878055.3. Taxonomy (NCBI): domain Eukaryota; kingdom Metazoa; phylum Chordata; class Mammalia; order Primates; family Hylobatidae; genus Symphalangus; species Symphalangus syndactylus. The sequence goes on along the minus strand of NC_072428.2, from coordinate 127,010,065 downwards.
GGGGAGTTAACAGTGGTTTTTTGTTTGTCTTTTTTTTCTTTTTTGTGGAGAACAGGGTCTCACCATGTTGCCCAGGCAGGTCTCCATCTCCTGGGTTCAAGCTATCTTCTCGCCTCTGCCTCCCTAAGTGGTGGGCTTACAGGCGTGAGCCACAGCGTCTGGTCATGATGAATCACTGTCCTTTTTAAAAAAGCAAAATATTTCATTGTTGTATTTGTTGTATTTTCTGACTGGCGCAAGGATTCATTTAGGGATATAGTTTGGCAAAAACACATCCAAGGACACGGCATGTAAATATTATTCTTCAACTCTTTCTGAGACTTGGCATCACTGTTTCCTCAGCACTGAATTTGGAAGTTGAAATGTCTTTGTATATATGCATCATCAACACTTGAGCCAATACTCCTTTGGTATGCTGAGTATTTTCCATTGGTACATACCTCATTCCCTGCATTTGCAAGTCATTTTCCATTAAATTCCTAGTACTGTTTCTTTAAACATGTTCTTTCTCTTTTATAAATAAAGCGTATAATATGTATATAATTATACACACTTGTATAAATACAGGAACTTGATAGTAAAACTAACTATATGTATATAGTTATATATAATCTCTAATCCAACTTATATATAAATTTGGATTATCTTTAAAGATCCTGTCAAAAATTATCCTTATGCCATTTGTAGAATATAAAACATATCTTTTTTAAAGAATACTAACATTCTTCAATTTTTCTAGTATATAAATTTTCAATCTTAAATAACCTGTGTGATTTGGAATTCACATACATTTAAATAGTTGTCTTTTATTACAGAATTTTTTAAGACTAGGGTTCTATACTACGTGTGTATTTCTCTCAAGTGAATGCTATATATCTTACTCATAAAAAAGTAAAGCAGTGGAAACAAACAAGAAAGAGATCACGTTCCTTTGTCATTCAAATTTTTAGAAATCATTATAGCTAACAGTATAATCCTAATTTGTCATTTACATAAAGTATTTCACCTGCACATGGCCAGGAAATACTGTTTGTTAAAATTTGCTTCCAAATAGGTATGCATACATGAAACAAACTTTAGATCCCATTTTCATCATGTCTGAAATTTTAATAACTTTATTTTCATTCATTTCTCCCAAGTTTGTGATAGTGTAGACTTCCTCATACACTCTGTACCCAACGGGGGCTCGATAGACTTTAATTTCCTGATTTAGGACTAATAACTAATGCTGACTCATTCCCAGCTGCTGATTGTGCATGCTGAGATCTGCATTAAAATAGCACAGTCTAGATTACTTCACAGGGTGGCCATGGGACAGTGTCCACCACTTTGTGAACAAACTTTTAGAGCCCATGAGACCACAGTGGCAATTGCTGCATATTGTTCAGAAATAATTACAAATGGCAGTCATTAAGTACATAGAATTGCTTTTTCATTGTATGCTATATTTTTGCACTTTGCCCATATTTTTCTGGTTTTTTTTTTTGGTATTTAGTGTATGTGTCATTATTAGCAGTTTTCTTATACAGCCATGTACCACTTAACAATATTTGGTCAAGGACAAACTGCATCTAAGATGGTGTCCACATATGAGTAGTCCATTCCATAAGATTATAATACTGTAATTTTACTGTACTTTTTGTATGTTTTTATGTATTTAGATACACAAATGCCACTGTTTTTGCAACTACCTACAGTATTCAGTACAGTTACTTGCTGTACAGCTTTGTAGTCCAGGCTACAATATACAATAGGCTATACCATATAGCCTAGGTGTGTAGTAGGCTATGATGGTTAATCTTGCGTGTCAACTTGACTGGATTGAAGAATTCAAAATATTAATTCTGGGCATGTCTGTGAGGGTGTTGCCAAAAGAGATTAACATTGAGTCAGTGGGCTGGGAAAGACAGATCCACCCTTAATCTGGTGAGTACAATCTAATCAGCTGCCAGTGAATATAAAGCAGGCAGAAAAATGTGAAAAAGTGAGGTGGGCCTAGCCTCCCAGCCTACATGTTTCTCCCCTGCCGGGTGCTTACTGCCCTCAAACATCGGACTCCAAGTTCTTCAGTTTTGGGACTTAGACTGGCTCTCCTTGCTGCTTAGCTTGCAGACAGCTTACTGTAAGACCTTATAATCAGTATAAGTTAAGACTTAATAAACTCCCATTTTTATATATATATAAATACCTATATATATATCTTTATATATGTATGTATGTATGTATGTATCTATCATCCATCTATCTATCTATCTATCTATCTATCTATCTATCTATCTATCTATCTAGTTCTGTCCCTATAAGAGAACACTGACTAATACGTAGACTATACCGTATAGATTTGTGTATGTACACCCTAGGATGCTCACACAACAACAAAATTGCCTAGAGAAACATTTCTCAGCATGCATCCCTGTTGTTAAAATATGCATGACTATATTTTTTAAAAATTGGTTTTGCTTTCTGAAGTAGCAGTGTCAACTACAACACAAATTAAAAGCAATCCTCAGAAAAATAGCAATTTTTGTGTTTGCCTCTCAAAACATTTATAAAAATTACCTTTAAAACATTTTAAAAGATAAAAAAATACTAAAAAGAGATGAAGTATGTAGACATAAGAAAAAACATAATGGACATAAGAAAACATTACAAAAATTTATTTTTCCAAAATAATAAATAATAATAATGGCTTAATAAAAGAAATTCTGTTAAACTTTTATTATTCATTTGAGAGAGTTGAGGGATAATTTATTTTCTTTTCTCACTGGGACTTCATATTTTATCATTCCTGTTTCATTCTAAATTTCATTCCTTATGGATTTTTTTCTGCTTAAACACAAACTTGTTCAGATTATATTTTCCATGCAGGTTAAGTTATCCAGTAGGACTGAGAAAAGTGGAAATTATATTGTTCAACCACTTAATATTTGATGTTTAAATTACTTTCATTTACTTCTTTATTAATAATTTTTAAATGTGAGATACCAAGAAAATAAAAATAATGAGATTGTTAATCTTACTTTTCCTGCAAGATGGAAGATGCATACATGGCTTTCTTGTTTATTAACTCAGGACACAAGACATTTTGACCATTTGATCATCCGTTGCATATTAACTGTAAGCTTCATTTCTAAATTTCTATACGTTCCATAAGTACAAAGAGCTATATGCCTAAAAAAAAGTCTGAGAGGGATTTTTGGAAGAAATGTGCAGAGAAGGTATCACTGTTTCCTCAGCACTCTAGATAGTTATGCTGACATTTAAAGCACCATCTTATATAGTAGCGTAGTGCTTGAGGACACCCATTGTGAAGATATGAATTTATAGATATGTTTTGTATGTGTTATGACATATTTCTCTGATATAAACATGTTTTCTCACCATGACCCCATGTAATCACTGGTATGTGATGAAGAGATGGCCTGCAGACAACTGGAAGGCTGTTGGTGGCAGATAGAGAGCTAAAACTCACTCATGTGATTCTAACAGATTTAGAAAACTGTGCAGGGAACTGACCATCGAGCAAAGAGGAGCAAATAGAATTTTTTCTTCAACACCACTCAGCTGAACTCTAGAAGTCAATGGCCTACTCTAGTAACATTCCAAATGCTTTTAGAAGTAGTAGAAAGGTTATGCATCTGGGCACTGTCAAGATAGACAGGATGAGACCTGTGTGTGTTTGTATGCATGTATGTGTGTGTATTTGTATGGGCATATGTGTGTTTCTGTACCTGAGTATGTATGGTTGTGTATGTTTCTTTGTGTGTGTATGTGTGTGTTAAGGAGGGAGAGGTTGATGGATTACTTCTTAAATGCAAATTTTTTTACTTGCCGTTAATTCTAAACAACATTATAGCAGAATGATTCTTTCTTAATACTCATATGAAAGGAAAAAGAATGTGTTTAAATGCAGTCTCTGGAAAAATACATGATGTAGGCGATGATAGAAAAATATATGCTTAAAACATATATTTTAGTGGAGATATCACAGACAGAAGTTAAGCATCTATTGTATTTGTCTTTAAACTTTGATATGTGCTATGGCTTGAGTATGGTTTGTCTCCACCAAAACTGATATTGAGACTTGGTCCCAAGTGTAACAGTGTTGAGAGGTGGTGGGACCTTTAAGAGATATTTATGTCATCAGGGGTGCCCCTTTCTGAAGGAATTAATGCCCTTTTGCTAGAGAGAGTGCATTCTTGCTGGTCTAGGTTAGTTACCACAAAAGTAGGTCATTATAAAGTGAGATTGTCCCTTGTATTTTGCCTCTTTTGCACAGGCTTCCACCATGTAATTGCATCCACCATGTTAGAGTGCAGCATGAGGCCCTAACCAGGTACAGCAGCCCTATTTTGAACTTTCCAGCCTCCAGAACCATGAGCCAAATAAACCTCTTTTCCTTATAAATTGCCCAGTCTCAAGTATTCTGTTATATCAACAGAAAACAAATTGAGACATTATTCTAATGATGCTTCAAGTAAATTTATCATTATGGTTAGTTTTAATCCCTGGTGTTAAGAGCATGGCACTAAAAGCTTCCCAAGAGAGAAAATATTGGAAACATGTTATGAGGTGGAAAATTCTTCCTTAATGATGGCAAGATGTTTTTGCTGTTTCAATATTTGCAATCATCTAGTCAGGAATAGCATTTGGCATTTCATCGATACAGAATTCAATTCAGTTCTCAAAAATGAAATGAGAACACTTCACTGGAACAATATAAAACTAATAGGAATTGATAAAAAACTCAAATATTTTCTTTTTCTAGAAATGGCTTTGGTATAGACAAAGACAACAATTCACAGTGTGAATTGTCATAGGTAAAATTTAGAAAGTAAATAGACATAGAATTATGCCTTAAAATTTGAAGAGAACTCAAATTAATTAAAAAATGACTACCACTGCATGACTTGGTATCTAAAAGCTGTAATAGTAATCCTTTAAATGTTCAGTATTTACACTTTTTATATTAAAATGTAAACATCTCCTGGAATTGCACGTCCAATGTCAACTAATATTATAACTGTATTAGCTAACTACAGATTTGTGCTAATGGATCAATGCAAATGTTCTCAGAAATGTGGGTAGTTGAGAGGAAAACAAGGAAAGGAAGAGGATTGCTATTGAGAAAATACAGGCCACTTAGAAAAAAAACAACCCACTTAAAATTTCATGGGGAAACTTCTAATATTATACTATACCTCATTAAACATTTCTGGAATTTAATGTATGGGATGTTGTATTGGACCCAAATTGAAAAGAGTGGTTTATTAAAATATGATGCTTATACAAATTTTACCTTGTCAGAATGAAAAACATTCTGAAGGTCATCCTTTTCTCCCAGTATGATTATTTTTTATTCCACTAAAATCAGTTAATTTGGAAGAGAGTGAAACTGTATGAGAAAGGGTTGGTTGCAACCTCATCAAGTAATCAGACACTAGATCAACACAGCTGTTGGAACAGTACCAGCTGGGAAGATTCTAGTCAGAAGAGGCATGTCAGGGGCACAGGCGAATAAAGCATTGTTGTCACATAGAGTGATACCAGAACAAATTATTAATTCATTCCTATAAGAGATATTTAAAATCTGCCCTGCTCGTGAAGATCATAAAATAGTTTAATCTTAATATGGGATTTTGACTGTTCTTAAATCTCTTCTTTCAAATGCAAATGCTATTTTCTTTGAAAATTGGGCATATAAAATCAACTTTTTTACTCAGAAGCAACATATACCATATTGCATATTAAGAGTTTGTGTATAATATATTTATTTGCATACAGAAATATGTATTTCTATTGTACATTTTATTTTATTTATAGAATATATATATATATATTTAGCACATAGCATATTCCAGGAAGATACATTAAATATGCACACATTTCATGCTACAGCGTGCACCCTTTAAGAGAAGCATTTTTAAGAGGCATGATATTGAATATACATGCTGAGAATACACTTTGCACAATTTCATCCAGCTTTGGGTGCTTTCCTAAACTATTTGCAACACCGGTACTATGGTTGTTGAAAGGGATATTATCAAACTGGGGCGAGGGAGGAAACCATCAATGAACTAAGTAGGAGAAAATAAAAACAGACTGCATTGTGGCGTAATTGTTGCCATCATTTTGAATTCCCATCTCTCCCAATGTCAGATCTTCAGGATCAAAAAAAGCAGTGGATGAACAAAGAGCAGGAGTATGTTGGACATCCAGCTTGTACATTTCAAATCAGAAAGCTTACCCCTTGTGGCTTGTCATATTGATTACTCTGCCCTAATACTTGGGAGCTGGCATTAAATTAATGATGAACTGGTAAAAGGAAAATCATTTCTTGTTTCGAAGAAATGAACAGACTTTTTCCATATTCTTAATCTCCTCTTCTTATAAGATCACTCTGGGATAGCTACATTATTGCTATGAGGAGAGAAAAAATAAAGATCTTACAGATTCACCTTTCCAGTAAATGCAAAGAAGATAAATGATATTGTTCCTGAAAGAGGCTCTTAATATTTTTTGAAAGGAAAAATTGCAGCTCCAGTAGAAACTGATCATATCAACTGCCAATATTTTGATGGCCAACTACTGCAACCTCAATTGACTAGATTTGTGGCAATCATAATTGAACATTAAGATGCTGGAAAAAAGATGTGCGATATGCATAGTCTGGTGATTTTTGATATGTAGATGTGGCCTGAGTTCCCAATCTGTGACTGACACATACACCAGACTCAAGAGAAAGTGTTTCTGATACATGATTGGTGAGTATTACCTTTTTCTAACAGGTGAGCAATTTGCATTGATATTCTAAAAATAATGCAGGATTATTTTCCCACTAATAAGAGGCAAGCTTTAGAAATCCCTTAAAGTAGACAAGAATTTCTCAACCTTGGCACTATTGACATTTTTAGCCAAATAATATTTGTTTAAAGGGGTTGGGGGAAAATGTCCTGAGCATTATAGGCTATTTAGCAGCATTCCCAGCCTCTATGCACTAGATACCAATAGCATTCCTCCCAGTGTGGCAACCAAAAATATCTTTACACATTGCTACGTGTCCCCTATCAGGGAGAGGGGAATTGTCTCTGTTTGAGAGCCTCTGAAATAGACAAATCCAGCAGTGGTTAATAAAAATCCTTGAATATAATCTCCATATCTCTCCAATCATCTATCATTTTCAGTATTCCTTCCATTTTTCTGATCTGTCTGACAAAGTTTCCGTGGTGTCAGTCTATCTTCGATTTCTTTCTTTAACGTGACAGTTTCTCTTTCAATGAGGTTGCGGTGGCTGTGGCAAGGATCAATAACAGAGGGAGGAAAAGGAAGGATACAATGGCAGCAGAGACTAAAAGACAGCTTGACTCATGGTGCGTTGGATTGTTAGAGCAAACAAAAAAAGACCCTGAATCCTGAATCCTTGACGCCAAAGGGTTCTTCCCAACTGAAGCCAAATCTACATCATAATAATACAATTAATTAAAAGGGAAATACTTGGCTAGTCAATTCCCTGGTTTTCAGAAACTCGAGGAGCCCACTGGCTTGATGTTATTTCCATTCAATTGATTCCTTCATTTGAATAAACAATATGAAAATAAATATGAATTTAAAATGTAAAAGTGCATGTTGAAGTAACTGTAGGTAAGCGAATCTCTATAAATGAATGCTTTAAATATGGAAGATTACTTTGGGGGGAGTGTAATGACTGAAGTTATTTAAACAGGAAATTGTTTTTACGAAGGATAAGTCAAATATAAATACTGCTGGCAATTTGCTTCTTACTAACTTACAACTTTTTTGGTTTTTTTTTGTTCCTCATGCTTTTTTTCCTCCTTAACTTTCCAAATTGTTGAGGTGGCATCAATGAGGCTAATCATACAAAATCACTCTTTTAAGTGCTGGGGTCTAATATTGACAAATTTACCATGTAACTAACATTATTATTACTGGACAAGATATCATAAATCTAAAATCCAAAATATGAAATTTGCAAATGCATTTATAATTTGATTTCCATTGATTGAGCCATTTTTAGAAAATCTCATTGGAAAACTACAGCAAATAGTGTAAGAAAAATATAAAGGATAAAAATAACTAGTTATATGTGAATCCGTATAATCCTAATCCTAAATTTATTTAGACGACCAAATAAAAAATCTCTATGTGGCAAGATTCTATATAATGCCACCACTTAGATAATAGTTCCTGACATGATTATTATGGTCTGGAATTAGATGGTGAGATGTGGCATGGCAACAGCCACCTACATCCTTCTGTCAGATTCTGTGAGCTCGTTTGGCCTCTATTTAGTTAGCCACTACATTTCTGTCACAAGGATTACTATAATTCTATTGATAAGAGAATTTTGAAGTTAAATAATGTTAGGGAGAATTGACAATTTGAGGAATATGGAATATGTAATTTTTTCAGTAATAGTTTTAAAAATATCGTTTTTCCCCTTTCACTGGGTCATAGGATAATTGCAGACAACCTCACTTGATTATAATTTGAATATCATCCTTTAGCAGGCATTGGATAAAAGGTCCTATCCTCTAGGGACTGGCCCAGAAATCACTGGTGCTACGTGAGTATGTTAATCCTGTTTAGGATTCTAAATAAGTAAAACAGCATTCCTTTCTGCTGACAAAGTCAGGAGTTCATTTTCTATAAGTTAACATTTCATACATGGGTCAGGCAAATTCAGGTTGAAATAGAATGTCCTAAACTTCTATTTTTTAATCTTAAAATTCACCTGACTTTAATAAACTTGGTCCAACTAGATCGTCCATTATTTAATTTGATGAAACCTCAACTTTACAATGACATTGGTTTCTTAAACAGGTTTATGTTTTAGGTAGGATATTCTGTTGAAATAAAAGGCTATTTAGGAGAAAATCAGATTGGTTTAAACATTTCGCATATAGGATCATAAGTGCACTAAATCCTTATAGGCCTTGATATCCCCAACGAATGCAAAGGACACAATGAGGAGGGGTGAAACGTCCATTTTCATGGCTGTCTCTGGCTAGATTTAGTGCAAGTCCTGTAGATTTTGCTTATAAGCAATATAGAACAGGGATGTACAAAATAATGGCATAAAAAGAAGAAAAATGGTGTGACTTAGTTGGGATTTTTGTTTACTCGCTTTCTCTTCATGGTGGGAAAAAGAAAGGCAAAAAATAAGCATTTATTACATTGCAATCCTCTAAATAGGACTGTAACAAAAGAATAAAATATGCTTAACACTCGGGAGGCGATTTCTGCATCCTTCTTTGATTTTCTTTCTTTACGTCCCCATTGTATAGTGCCTATTTCTTTATGTTTAAGTCTCCATGTTTACCTTGTAACTGTGGCATTTCCTTCTCTTAAGGACACATGAGAACAATAACAACAAAAGTAACAAAAAAGGAACAAGGTTATTCCTCTTGTGCAGAGACTGATAAAATTGTAGATTCAGAAGCCCTTCTTCAAGAGAGTATGAGAAAGAGTATATCGTTTCTTAAATCCACAATCCCAACATGTTTCTTTCATTGTCTCATTGCTCCTAATACTGACAGTTTATAAGGTGCAATTTTTGCAAACTGGAGCCTAGTCATGATAAGTGTGTCACTGCTGGGCTCCTGAATTGCACATTTTGTAATCAGACTATAAAGTGCAATGGCAGAGATTTTAAAACTAGGAGCTCGTTTATCCCTTTTATTCTTCTCAAGCTCCCCTTGCCCTCCTTCTATCTTTTTCAAAGATGTTTTACCTTGTAGCGCCTATGTTCTTATAATGACACATGAGAAGGTGTTTAAAGGTCTTCTTGAAGGTGGCATTACAAAGTGCATAGCAGGCAGGGTTGATAGTGCTGTTGATGTAACAAAGCCAGTAACCAATTGTCCACACAGTGTTGGGGATGCAAGGTGCACAAAAGGTGTTAATGAGCACCATGACATTGTATGGGGCCCAAGTGATGATGAAAGCCAACAGAATAGCCAAGATTGTCCTGGTGACTTTCTTTTCCCGGGAAGGAGGAGGCTTCTTTTTTGCAGGCTGCTTAGTCATCTTCACAATCTTGCGGGCTACAATGTTCTGCTTTTCATCACCATTCTGACCTGAAGACCCCACTACCTCTACGGTGGTATTAGTTGGGGTACATGAGTCATTTTTTGGGGTCTTGGTGCCAATTCTGATGCATGTTTGCTTAGAGTTCTCATCTTTGGAATGCCCCAGGGAAGTGGAAACTGTGTTTTCATCCTGGGTTATTTCGTCATCTCTCATATTAGAGGCAACAGCACTGACTGAGGTGGAGTCATTGGAGCTCTCCTTCTCCTCTCCCTGAACACAGTTTTCAGTCACAGGATCTCTGGGGGCTTTGCCATTCTGGATTTTGTTGTGCTCCAGGCCATCGTCACTGCTGGGCATGTTGTTATTGTTTGGCTTCACTATCCTTCCTTGTACCAGACTTGGAGAAACGGGGTCTTGGTTGGCAACAGGCTCCTTCTTGTCCTTCTTTATCCTGCTCTTGCTGGCTCGGGATATGTGCCAATATAGCACAGTCATGATGATCACTGGCAAATAGAAGGCTGCAATGGCTGTACCAAAGGTGACAGCAGCATTGGAAAAAAACTGAATGTAGCACTCCCCATCCTCCACAGTTCTCACCCCTACAATGAACTGCCAGAAGAGAATGGCTGGAGCCCAGAGGATGAAAGAGAGGACCCAGGCAGCTGCAATCATCATACCTGCCATTTTTGTGGTCCGCTTGACTGGGTAGGTCAGAGGTTTTGTGACACAGAAATACCTGTCAAAGCTGATGATGAGCAGATTCATAACTGAGGCATTGCTGACCACATAGTCCAGGGCTAGCCAAAGGTCACACACCACAGGCCCCAAAGGCCAGTAGCCAATCACAGTGTAGAGGGTGTACAAGTTCATGGAGAAAACACCTATGATAAGGTCAGCACAGGCCAAGCTGAACAAAAAGTAATTGTTGACGGTCTGGAGGTGGCGGTTGACTTTAATGGAAACCATGACTAGGATGTTCCCGATAATGGTCACCAAACTGAGGGATCCAGCCACCAGGACAATAAACACCACTTCAAATGTCTTATAAGGACTGGTAAGAGCCAGGCTATTGTTAGAGGAGTTTGTTGAGTTATTCATTTTGTGTTCTCTAATCAGTAGCCAAGTAGCAAATAAACATTTAAACCTGCAAAGAAATAGAATAAAATTAACAAACATAATATAAACATTGCTTTAAAATACATAATGTTTTTTCCTTTTAAACCACATTATTTTCTCCCAAATCTCCCTTCCCCTGCATGATTACTGTGTCTACCTGCCTCAATTCCCCATATAAAAAGCAAGACCTTTAAATGGAGGATTCAGAAGGACCTTTCAGGCTAGCAATGAACTTGAAGTCCAGGAATGTTTTGAATATGTCCTTATCCAGATATGAGTATCTATCTACTTACCTATCTACCTATATGTCTCATCAGTCAATGAAACTTAGCATAATACTGATAAATTGAATTAAATTAACCAAAATTACAAACAACACTTTCTAAAACATAAAGAGATTCCTGGAATAGACATAAAAATTAGTAAACTAGTGAGAGGACACAATTATAGAAGAAAGCATAGAATGTATAATATTGAATGTGTGACTTTTATAGTTAACAGTGCCTTTCCTCATGGAAGCTCTAAGCCTTTTTCACAATAATACTGAGGATGGTGAAAATAAAGATAATATAATAATATTTTATTAGCCAATATACTCTCCCTAGATGAGAATTATTTTCCTCTGGCCTCTATTTTATTTCATACTTGTAATCAGTATTACATAGTCAGCATTTCTAATATTCCATATCTTACAAAAGAATATTTGCTTATTAAATGCATATTGAACTGAATAAGCCAAAATTATGCATAAGACTTTCCAAAGCATAAAGAGATTTCTGGAATAGACATACAAATTAATACATCAATAAGAAGACAAAATTATGGGAGAAAATACCACTTTTCTGAATGTTTTATTTTTCAAACCACTATCAAATCTATTATCTTACTATTCTTTCTGCCAACCTTTTTGTTTTGTAGAAGGAACTAAGTCTCAGAAAGATGAAATCCCAGTTTGTTCGATCATTCATTCTTTCACTTTGTGCTCACATATCTATTGAGCAGCTTCTCTTAGTTAGGGGTTCTGGACGTTCAATGATGATTAAAACAAGGTCTCTGCCTGGTGGCAGACATGGGTTGATGAAGAAGCAATTATTAAACCTGAATGCACTTCTTATTTCCCTATCCTGTTGTGTGTAAGTAAACACATAATCATCATTTTTGAGATAATATCATCGAAGTCTGATGACAATTGAGTGATCTTTCATAAGGGAAAATGTATATTGGGGATTTAGAGAAGAAAGTTAAGGATTCACCAAAGAGATATGACACATTTCTGGAGAAACAGCATCTGAAGGAGAAACTAGCCCAAGTTCCACCTCTTTTTGAAAAAATTGCTGCGAGCTGTCAGAAAATAAGCATTGTTGAGAAATTAAAATTTGGGAATATTGATTAGTTTGGATGCTATTAATTACAAAGAAATGGGCAGTGGTTTGCCCTTGAAATCCATGTAGAAAATAATTTGGTAAGCAACTTCATAACACAAATAACATTTAAACAAATAATTTATTCTGCTTTGGAAAGTCAATTGTTTTCCAGTATTTTATTTGACAAAACCCAATTAATGGGATTTGGCCTTAATATAATAAGACCCAAAATTCAGAAGCCAGAAAGGAAAATATATGTAACTATTGCATATTCCTTTAAAATTTTTGCATAGAGCAAAAAAGTCAAAATAACAATTGAGAAACAATATTTGTAAATTGCATGATAGAAAATTATCCAATGTCTTTAATATAATAGAGTTTTGGCAAAAAAGGAAAGATGAAAGATGAATAATCTAAAACATTGATGTAGTAGTTCAATCAAAGAAAAATTAAACATTAATGGCTTTTAAACATATGAAATGATACTCAACCCCACAGTTTAAAGATGCAAATCCAAACAGTGTAAAACATTTTTCCATCCATAGTATTAATGATAGTGTTGAATACTTTTGGTAGGACTAGTGGGGTAACCACCACGAAGGACTGGAAGTACTATGGAAACTTACAAGACAATGTTTCTGCCCTCAGTTTCTTCACTACTTGACTTCCCATACATGGCAGGGAAGACAGAACCACAGTTTAACATCTTCCTTGAAAAGGTGTGGGTGCTAATCTTTGTTCTTAATTATTAGCTGTGTTATCTATAGAACTTTAAATCTATATCTATAAAAATTTATTATCTATAGATAATAATCTATAGATAAAAAATTTATTATCTATAGAACTTTAAATCTATATCTATAAAAATTTATTAAGAAACACTTGTCTCAGGAATGCCACATCTAGGAATGTGTCTTTCAGATATAGTCATAAAAATGTACAAAGAGGTCTACTCAAGTATGTTCACTCAGAAATGTTGTTATAGCAAAAAATCCCTAGAAATATTAAAACTATTCATTGACAAGGGATTGGTTAAATATATTATGGAATACTTTTACAATGGAATATTATGCAGCTATTAAAACAGGTAGATATTTGTGTCCTGGCATTGCTGTGGAAAGTTATATAGTTAGAAGACGACATAATCATAGTGAGACATAGATTATTACAGAATATAATTTTATTTAAGCAAAAAGGTGATTATATGTAATATTACATGTGCATGCCTGCAGCTCATTGGGAAATATTGAAGAGTTTAATCAGGGAAAGGATGTTAATGGAATGCAACTTAGATCAGTTGAATTATTTTAATCAGATTTCTCTTTGACAATCCTTTTTTGCAATTAATCATACAATTGAGTATTCATGGTAATTTATTTGAACAAAAACATTTTATTATCCCAGTTCTTATTTCAACAATTTCTTAATAGCTCAGCTAACTATAAGATCAGAATTGTGACTTGCTTATAAGCAGCATTTTCTCTGTTTATTAGATAAATTCATGGACAGTTTGGAGTTGAGCTATATGTGTATCTGTTTCATGAAATGTTAATATTAATTCACTTAGTTTGAAAAATACAAAAAATGAATGTATTGGCTCTGCATTTTAATTATTCATAATTTTGATAAAGTATAGGACTTATATTCTAGTTTTTAGTGCACATGTACCCTAAAACCTAAAGTATAATAACAAAAAAAGAAGATTTTTGATAATTTCCTCTGGAGAATAATGAATAACACTTATGTTGAAAAGTAGGGATTCAAAATCAACTAGTTTGATGATCTAAATTGCTAAGGTCCAAAATCCCCAAAATTACAATCCTGAAAGATTAAAATTCTGAATGTTGAAATCCTGAAAGCTGAATTCTGGAAGAGGGATTGGCATTTCACTTGTATGCAGGATAGTCTCATCACGTTGCCTGCATCATGTTAGGTGGAACCATCACCTTGTTACTGTTTTTATTTGGAAATAACATATAGTTTGAGGAGATGTATATGAGCACTAGGCTGACAAGTGGTGGACTTGCGAACTTAATTTTAGGTGTCAACTTGGCAGAATTAAGGAATACCTAGAAACCTGATAAAATAGTAATTCAGATGTGTCTGTGAGGGTGTTTCCAGAGGGAATTCATGTTTGAGTGTGAGTGGACTAGATGGGGAATTTTGCCCTCAGTGTTGGAGTGCACCATCCAATTGGCCAGAGCCCAGTGAGAACAATTTCAGAAGGTGACTTGATCTCTCTCGGAAACTGTGATGGACTTTTCTTCTGCGGTCTCGGACATCAGAATTCCAGGCAGACCGGGCTTTGAACTCCAGGACTTACACCAGGAGCCCTAGGGTGCTGAGGGTTTCGGCCCCATTCTAAGAGTTATACCATCCACTTCCCTAGTTCCGAGGCCTTTGGACTTAGTTAGCCTAAGCCATGCATCCTGGGGTCTCAGGCTTGTGGATGGCTTGTCATGGGACTTCTCAGCCACCATAAACACGTGAACCAATTCTCCTAATAAATCCATATATATATATATACACGTGTACATACATATCCTATTGGTTCTGTCTTTCTGGAGATTCCTAACTAATACAGATTTGGTATTAGAGAAGCTGAATATCATGCCTCAAATATATATTATCTCACTTAACATTAACAACTATGTAAAATTTGTGGAACAGGTTCTATCATCCCCTTTACGTGATAAAGAAAATTGAGGTTGCACAAGTGGTTAAAGCAAATTATTCTTGATCACAATCACAAAGCTAATGAGTAAATAATCTACAACTAAAACCAACATCCTTACCTTGCAGTTATATACACTTGCTCTGTTTCCCTTGCCCTTTGAAGAATTATACTCTATCCAGTAATGTGTGGAATTGTTAGGCAGCAGGACAGTGATGAACTACACTCAGGGGTTGCTAGTTTAAGACATTTGGTTTCCGGTAAACTGGAATTCTTACTCAGGTAGAACATAATACATTTATGTAATATTAACAAACTTAGTTGCAATTATAGTCTCTGAATTTTTAGAGTTATAATATTTGCTTGATTATACTAATACTGTATGTAAAAGCAGAAAACATTTTTCTTAGAAGCAATCGCAAGCAGTGGAAGGCTGTCATTTCTTTCTCTCAGCATGATGCACAGGCCACGTAGAATTGTTCCTCTTCCTCTAAAGAAAGCAGTTTCCTCCTGCAAACTGCATGCCGATTCTGCTCTTTAAATTTCTGTAAAAGTTTTTAGTTCTGGTGTGGCATCGTAGGGTGGTGTTAAAGCAATAAAAGTTGATGAAATAACATAATCACAAGAGACTACACAATGAAGATGACCTTCAAGAACTCAGCATCTTAAGACAGCAAGTGTATAGCAATAGCCCATTTGGTATTTTACTGCCTAGTTTATGACTAAGGCCTGGAAGTACTATGGAAACTTACAAGACAATGTTTCTGCCCTCAGTTTCTTCACTACTTGACTTCCCATACATGGCAGGGAAGACAGAACCACAGTTTAACATCTTCCTTGAAAAGGTGTGGGTGCTAATCTTTGTTCTTAATTATTAGCTGTGTGACTCTGAGCATGTCATTTAAATTTCATGAACCTCGATTTTCTTTTTTCTCAAACAGGAATAATAATAACCCTCTTTTCTTTCAGAGTTGTAGTAAGGATGAAAGTGAGATAATGTCTCTGGACTATAACCTGTTAGTATTAAGTATTAAGTGCTGTTAATGTTAAAATTTGACAAGTGAGTATAGAATTATCACCTTTCTTAAGAGTGAACAGAAAATTATGTGTATGTGTATGTGTGTGTATCAGCTATCTTAAGAGTGGGAAGGTGTGAGGCGCAGGGTTAGAGGTAACACTAAATTGTCATTATCAATGATATTAAATTATCGATAATATTAAATTATCAATACTACTACTGATAATGATAATTAACATGTCTTGAGCATAATTACTCTCCAAAACAACTCCTGAAGTGTTAGGATGTTTATGATACTCCTTTTATAAATGTTGAACTAAATATCAAATAATTAAGCTACTTGAGATTCAAACCGAGGGCACCCAACTCCAGACTCTACTATGAATACTCAGTCTTTGGCAGAGGAACAGTCTCATGTAGCTGCTACTGCTCACTCACACATTTCTCCTTCTGACTTGATATGACTAAGTCCTACACCCTGACATCAAGTTAGGACCTCGGTTTAGATAACAGAGTGAGAATCATTGTGTCCAGGACAATACCGGGGCTTTGGGCAGGAGACATTCACAATAAGCTAGGGAGTCAGTAAGTAGGGTTCTGCACATGAAAATATGTGACATTTAAGATTCAAAAAATTGTCTTAAAATTAATCATCATAAAAATCTATCGCCATGTGAATTAATGAATAGATTCCCATATAAGTATTCACATCAATGGACAAAAAAAGTTCTAAATATTGACAATGACAGATTTTTTTGAATTGTTACAGAGAGAATTAATATAATTAAAAAATAAACTGATATACATTTAGATACAAGTGGAGAATTAAATAAAAAACAAATGGAATTTTCTTCACACACTGCTAAGTCAGGCAGGATGCCTGATGTATGATGAATGCTTTTGTAGGTGAATTTCTAATGTAATAAGCTAATAATGAATTATCAAT
The DNA here is from genome assembly GCF_028878055.3 of Symphalangus syndactylus. Lineage (NCBI taxonomy): Eukaryota > Metazoa > Chordata > Mammalia > Primates > Hylobatidae > Symphalangus > Symphalangus syndactylus. Next base: position 126,992,897 of record NC_072428.2, on the reverse strand, counting down.
ACATAAGTAATCTGAGTTTTGGGATTTTTGCATGTTATTTTATTTAATTCTCACAATAGCCCTGAAAAGAATGACTATTATCTTTTCCAATTGTACAGATGATAATGATAACAGACCTAGCAAGTGCTGTGATTCAAATTTAGGTCTATCTGACTCCTGGACCATGTTATTTCCACTATATTACACAATGGCACAAAACCTGCCCCATTAAAAACGTTTTCTAGAAGAAATAGAAAAGTCAAGAAAAAAATGAATCCATGGTTGATAACAGCCGAAATCCAGTGACAGAGAAGACATGTAATTGTATAAAAAAATTTCAGAACAAGAAGGAAGTTTGGAAATGAAGAAGAGTTCAAGTAATGTCTAATTTATAATTGTTTCTATTTCTTTAATTTTTGTTTTAAAAATGTAATCTTAGTATACATGCTTCCTATAGATTTTTTAATTCTGCTGCTATTTGAACACCTTATCAAAAAATGGCAGAGTTCTTTGGGCATTTCTTGCCCATCCTTCAACCATTAAGATCTTAAAAGTAGCATATTCACTTAGTAAGTAACAGTGACAAGATAATGAGCCTTATCAATGTTGGCTCAAATGACCAAAACTGATAGAATAGTGATAAGGCCCATGTTAACCTTCAAATTTTGTATATGAGGGCTAAACACCATAGAATGTCTTTAGAGAATTACAAGTTTACTTCAACAATATTATGTTTAGATACATAGCTTTCAGTACAAATTATTACTAAAGAAAACATAAAAAATATAATGATCATGCAAATATGGCAGCAATTCTGGGAAATATCAGAGTATCATTGGAAGCAAGGGTTCACCTACTGAAGAGCCAGCGGATGGTAGTAAAGGATACTTAAGTATTATCTCTTCCCCACCTTAAGAAGGAGATGTGGTTATCATTGATGAGAAAGCAAATGAAGCTTATTCATTTTTAATTTTATATATTTGCAAATAAATATGTTGTATAATAATCCAATGAATGACATTCCAGCTATATTTTTTTTCTGACATAGGAGAGATGACAATTCAGGTATATAATCCATATCCTATTGTAGGTCTTTTAATATTCAGTTAATCCCACTAATTTATAAACTGCTTTGGTGAATGTGTTAAATAGGCTTTGAGATTATGTTATCAATAATCAATTACTCCTTCCATTAATGATGCCAGAGAGAAAGACAAGAAAAAGAAAAAGAGAGAACTGGGGAGAGACTTATTTAAGGATGGTCTTGGGGAGCAAAGTCCCCTTTCTCTAAAGAAAGGTTTGATGGTATACAGTTTTGATATTGATGCAGGTGATGATAACATAGTTTGCTTACATTATAATGACCCTTACCAATCTTGAACGTCCTTAAATTTTGCTTACAGATGGAAGAGAGTCCTGGCCTGGGGCTTGGGAGATAGTCCAGCCCTGCTAGCTAGCAATATTGACATTCCACAGTCTGAGTGCTTTGACAACATCACACAAAATGAAGTAAATTTCCACTTTTTGTTTTTTCTTTTAATCTGGTTTTCCTTTGAGCCATGCAACACATTATGAGTCATTGTACATATTTAGAGCTTTTTTATGAGCTCCTGAATCTCACTACAACAGCAGTTATGGTGGGGGTGGTGGCCGCAAGGAGTAGTGGGGGCCCTGCTAAGAAATCATGGCTCGCTTGCTTTCTTTATTTCAAAATATCTTACTGAATTACTCTTCTGAGGAGATCCACACATGCCCTCAAGCGCTGTGGGGGATAGAAGTGAAGTAGGAATGGGTGACCAACAAAACAGAACACATTCTTGTCAACAAGGAATTTGCAGTCTAGAGGAGATAGAAATTGCTGGTGAAATTTCCAATTTTCTGAAACAACAATGGCCCAATATCATGCTAAGAAACAAGGCTGAGAAACCATGGAGCAAGGCTGGTCAGATGTGGTGAAATAAATACAGAAAGCTCCCTGGAATCCTTTCCTAAATCTGTATCTCCCTTTCCCTTTCTCTTTTTCTCCTTTCCCGTGCCACTGGCTTGTGTCTGACATTTTTGGTTTTTGTTTGTTTGATTGATTTTTTACTATTCTCAAGATTCTGCATTATAGCTTCTTCTAAAGAAAGTACAAAATACTGATGGTGGGTTTCTGCTTCAGTACATTGAGCCTAACAACCTGTGGGTTCAAAAACACACAGAATAAGACAGCCATGTCCTCACCTACACTGAGTTTTTATATTTTATCTGAAAAGATGTGTTGAAAGTATTCTAGAGGGATGTATAAGTTGTCCTTCTTTAGGAAATTACAGCATAGGACGGCAGATTTTACCAGATATGCATTATGTACAGTGTTTGGGGGGAAAAAAAGCCACGCCAAACACATACTGCATTTTATCAAGCTGTACCCTTAAGGTTTGTGTGCAGTGCTAGATGTGAGTTGCACTTTTGTGAAAAAGAAAAAAAATGTAAAAGAAAATTATAGAACAGAATGAAAGTAGCTGATAAAGCAAACTGATCCTCACATCAGTACAAATAGAAGAGAATTCATGACTTTTTCCAATGTAAAAAAGATCAGGATTATGCAAGGCCTTATTACAGTGTAAACATGCTTGCCGTTTTGGCTGCCTCTCAAACATAACACTATTCTTAGTGATGCTGGGACAAACTTCCACTCCATGTCAGCCAAGCTATCTTTTCTCTTCTTCAAAACACATCCTAAACACCACTTACCCGAAAACAGTGTCATGACTAAGGGGGAAACAGGTGTAAAAGCGACTTAACTGGGACCTTTGTCCTTGTCACTACATCCATGGCACCTTTTCGTTAATTCGTTCACAAATATACACCTCCTGCCAAAAAGGAAGAGGTCTGGACAATTCTAAATAGAATGAAACCTGAAAATACCCAACCCTTAGACTTTTGAAAATGAAATTCCATCTGAGAGAGGACTTCAGCATCCACCTTTTTCTGTACCAAGGATTTGACAGAACTCAAATATTGATGATGAATGTAATCTAGTAAATGGTGCTGAATAAACAATGTGCTCTAAAGCAAACAGCAGTAAAAGTGGAGAAAGCCCTCTGTCTAAAGGTTGTTTTGTTCCTGCAAGTAAGAAGAGTGAAAGGAAAATGGAAGCAATTCTTGGAGAGCTACAGACTGTCTATGATTAAGCAGCTGTATTTGAATCAATCCGTCTCTCTTATCGTCTTGAGAAACTGGAAATTTGTATAGTCGGCTTTTAGAATTTTGTTTTGTTTTTTCCTAAAGTCTGCAGGCTGCTGGTTTAATAACACTAAATTAGTTAATTCATTGCTTTGAATTAAAAATGTGAATCAAATTTGCAGAGAATTGAGGCTTTTTAGGACTATGATAGAAAATTCTAGAATAAAAGCAGTTGTTCTAGAGAAGCTGAGCAGCTCCAAACAAAACATCCTTTTAGGGATCCTTTTCAATGGTCTGTGTGCCCATTGGAAGCTGAGACAGAGCACATGGCAATGTGGAGCTTTGGATAGTAGGTCAAGGACAACTTTAAAGAGAGGAACGAAAGTCAGTTTGGGAGAAGAGAGAAGATAAAGAGGAAGTTAGTACTTTTCCTCTGAAGAATAGACCAGGATAGTTGGGATAAGAATAAGTTAGATTAGAGGCTGTGAAAATATTAGGAGGTGCACATAGGAGTGAAATTTTTTTCTGAGTATATAGAAAACAAATATTCAGATAGCATATCTTATAACAGTTAAGTAGAGATAAGGACACTTAGTTATACTTAGGAATATATATTTATTTTAAGCATGTCTCTACTTAAGGCTGCATTACTTATGGAGAGAAAGAGAAAGTTGTTCTTTTCATTAAAATGTCTATTTATATGAAAAGTAAAGCAAGTGGATTGTGTTTTATAGACATGCTATTATTGGTCATCACCTCTTAAAACACATGCACCGATAAGTATGAGCTTAATGGACACCATAACTCTTCTAGTAGCCATCCTAGAATGTAGGTATAGGGTACAGAGAAACCAGTTCACCCCCATATAGCTAAATCTTGGTTCTTCTAACTTTTCAATGACAGTAATGACACAGGCCTCATATAATTAAGATTCATACCAGATTCAACGAAGCTGTAAAAATAAAATAGTAATGAAGTGTAGAAAGTAATGGGAAGCAACTATTTTTATTGTTTCCAGTCGAAAGACAAAATGATTGTTTCCCCAGAGTTTGATTGCAGACTATTTCTAGAACTGAGCCAAATGACCGCAGTGTTATCCCATGAAAACTTGAAAAAATGAGAGCAAGGAGAAGATTAAAGTCTTTACTAAATGATCTAATGGCAATTGAGATGAAGAAACATAAAAAGCTGCATCAACTCAGCAAAGATTTTTGTATCTAAAGCACTAATTTAGAATTAAAATAAAGCCAGTTGGTCAGAGAGAATGAAGAGGTTTATGTGGTAAATCAGGGCAGTCAACTCTCCAGACTGCTTGAAATGAAGCCACTTTTTGGTTTATGACCTCAGGGGAATCACAACATAATTGAATATATGTAAGATAAGTCATCACATGCTATGCCCACCCTCTCTTCCAAAGACCTCGGCCCCTTCCCTCTTCCAACACCCTTAGTGTGAGACTATATCACTATTTAAATACCCTGACTCCTCTTTACCTCCAGACTCTCCAAATACCTGTCTCCCTGAGATATAATTACCAAACCATAATCTTTACCTCTATCAGGGAGTAGGTTCCATGTGGAATATGCCCAGTGTGAAAGCTAGGATAAAAAAGTGACATTTCCCTTCTTGAATAAACCATCTTGACTTGGAAATGTCCCCAGTACATTTTTTCTGCCCCCATCTGTACCGTGTCATCTGATAAAAAGTAGCTAAATTGTGAGTAGTTCACATACAGAAGTATTTAAATACAATTTCCGTTCCTAAGTAATGCCTGAGAATGGAAGATCTTCCAGTAGACAGCAAATGGTTTGGGACTTGTTCATAAATCTTCTAGGCAGTGTGGTTTCTCCTTGAAGGACAATTGTGTTAGTCCATTCTCACAGTGCTATGAAGAAATACCCAAGACTGCGTAATTTATAAAGGAATGAGGTTTAATTGACCCACAGTTTCGCAGGACTGGAAAGACCTCAGGAAACTTACAAGCATGGCAGAAGGGGAAGCAAAGGCGGCAGGCGAGAGAAGTGCCAAGCAAAAGGGGAAAAGCCCCTTATCAAATCATCAGATCTCATGAGAACTCACTGGCTATCACAAGAACAGCACGAGGGTAACCACCCCAGGATTGTTACCTCCCACTGGGTTCCTCCCACAACATGAGAGGATTATGGGAACTACAATTCAAAATGAGATTTGGGTGGGGACACAGCCAAACCATATCAACAATTATACTACCATCAGCAAAGTTGGTTTAGCATGCATTGTCTGCTGGGTTAGGAGTATACACACCTGGACTTCTAACATAACGTGTTAGAGCAGGATTCTGTGAGTAGTCACTAACCCCAGAATACCCCAAGATGGAAGGAAATAGGAAGCTGAGAGGTTTTGGCCTGGGCCTGGATTTCTTCACCCTAACTAGTGTGTGTGTGTGTGTGTGTGTGTGTGTGTGTGTGTGTGCATGCATGCATGCATATGCATACACACCAAGTATGTTAGTTGAGGAGGAAAGGGTAATAACATATAAGAAGAAAAAAAGAAAGACTGTCTCTGTTCTTCTAAAGGTTAAAGAAAATTTCTCATAAAGCATCAGTGGAATGTGACAACATGCTGTACAAGAAGAACTTGCAATTCACAAAACAAGACTCTTGTAAGCAATTATGGAAGTTTGAAGAATGGCATTTGATTCTCAGATTCCTCCTTTTGAGGGAGACAGCAGCAAGCCCTACCAGGCTGCATATCTTTCTAAGAGATTTGCTGGCAGAAATGCTGGCTTCATGCTTTATGGGGGATGCAACTGTTCCTTCCGTAACTTCGTACCCAGATAACTGTGATGCATCCGTGAACACAGTAGACAAGACTTTGGAGTTAAACCTGAAACGGAAGCCTATCTCTGTTATTTTCTCATTGTGTGAGCTTAAATTTTTTGACCCCCTTTCCACATCTAGAAGATCTAGAATATGTGGAAAATAAAATCTACCATTCACAATATTTTTAAAAAGGCACATAATATAACAGCCTCTTAGCATAATACACCATGATAATAGTGACTGTTAAATAGTCACTATTACTAAGTTCATTATAATTTAACAGTTGATTGTAATCAACAAGTAGAGCATTTAAAAAGGAACAAAAACAGAAACAAAGCATGTGCGCTCTATTTCTCTCAAGAAAGTAAGTAATGTGAAATAATTTTTATATTATAGGAGTCTATTCTATGTCAATTTTATTATTTACTTTCACTTATTTTAAGGATTCCAGAAATCTCACTATTGTTCTATGGTATCCTGATTCTTATGCTGAAATGATATCTTCAATCTAAACTTCAAGAAATGTCAATTTAAAACTTAGTAAACTAATCCTCTTCCAAACCCAACGGTCAAAATGTCACAGACAAGTGAACCTCTATTTAAAATTCTTGCTGTCGATCTATGAAAGATTACTTAGTAAATCTAAACTTACTTTTGCTGAAAACAGTTTATTTTGGAGAAAAAGATGATCTTTCTGAGGGACTAAAGAAAAATTTCTGGTCCTCCACAAATTTAGAACAAATCATAAAACTAAGACAGAGATGTATTGCTGAAAAATATAAAAATAACAAAATTTCATTATGTCAAATTTGAGTGCTTAGAGCATGATCTATGAATATGCATAAAGTTAATTTGTAAATTGCATTTACCATATCACTCTAAATGCTATTTTCAAGTAAATAGCTTTTTAAAAAATTTCGTTTAAACTTTTTTGCTAATTGAAATAAAACACCTTGTGATTAAAAAAAAAAAGCATTCTTTCTTCTAAATGCATCTTCTTGACCGGCTTTTCTCATATTTTTTCTTTCTTACTCTTAATTATTTATCTTGATAACTTCATTCTTTTTAGCAAGATTCTTCTCTTCTACATATGTATTCATTCTTTCCTTCAACCATTCTATGTTCAGCGCGTGTAGGATGTAGGAGATGGCATAGGTTGTCTGAAGAACCCCACAGAAGGACAGTTTCCCAATCTCTCATGTCATGTTACTCTTCTGCTGAGACTGGCTAGGATAAAAGACTTAACTTTGTTTATGATATGGTGACTACTACAAAACACTTATCTGGAAATATTATTCCACAGATGAGACACAGCCTTGTCATCCTAGAATTCAGGGGCCTAACCAGGTTAGAGCTGACCTCCCATAGCAAGAGAAGGGATACAGACCTTTTGAATTGCTAGTCCTTTGGTGATGAGATAGCCCGCCACAACTTGCTGAGAAGGCCCTCTCCAGTGTGCCACGGCCAAATCTCATCCTAGCCCTAAATGAAAGGTCTGTGCATCCCCCAACCAGACTTCTCTCTGGTTCATATTTGGCTGTTGGGAAGGAAATACTTGGCTCAGGTGTCCCAAGGACAGAATCATTCTCATTCATAGGCCGCCTCTTAGTCCCTGTTCTTCATGAAAAAGCATCCTCAGCTCTGTGTCTGCATTTAGGAATGTAACTTATGAACAGCCTGCCTCTGGCTCTTCCTTGTTTGGTTGCTTTCAAAGCCCACTGTAAAGCTCAAAGGTGACAGCTTGACCCGTTTTGCTCAATATATATTTTTTCTTTTTTGTATTGTTATTAAAATAACAAATGACTGTGCATAAAGCCGACCTCTTTAAACAAGTGCTAAACTAGTAAGTCACAGTGGGAACAACCCTGTCTGAGGGGGGAGGAGGAAGTAGCTAGACTACAGAAAGACCAAAAACAAGCACTGAAGGGGGCAGGGATGAAGATGTGGGGTGGGGAGTTTTCATTATGTTTGGCACAATGCCCAGTACATCCTCAGACTTCCAAGCTGTGCTTTAAAATGTAGATTGGAAGCCTCTTGAATAAAGTTTAATTTCTGTTTATATATGATCTCAAGTTTTATAACCAAGTTTTTAACACTCACCCTATAGCTGGCTTCTTTATTCTAAGTATGAACCACACATTCCTTCTCAAGCAAAACAAACCCTTAAATGGTTAAAGGCTCAATGGAGTTATAGAACTCAAACAATAATTTCATATGTTGGGGTTAAGCGAATTGGAAAAGTATGAATCACTCAATAAAGTACACAAGGATATAAAAGTCAAAGGATAAGAAATCGTGACAGGTGGTTTTGATTACATGCATTGTAGTGCTTGTGTTGGGATGGATAAAAAACAAAAAGGTGGACAGACAGACCCCTATTTTATAATCTGATGGTAAAGCAAAATAGAAAAAAAGAAGTGATTTAAAGGAAAGGTAGGTTAAGGAAAGCCTTTAAAAATATTTGGTTTACTTGCTATTTTCCCTCCCTCCCTTCCTTCCTTTCCTTCCTTCCTTCCTTCCTTCCTTCCTTCCTTCCTTCCTTCCTTCCTTCCTTCCTTCCCTCCCTCCCTCCCTCCCTCCCTCCCTCCCTCCCTCCCTCCCTCCCTCCTTCCTTCCTTCCTTCCTTCCTTCCTTCCTTCCTTCCTTCCTTCCTTCCTTCTTTCTTTTCTTTCTTTTTTTTTATAATAATGAATTATGAGACTAGGTGCGGTGGCTCACACCTGTAATCCCAGCACTTTGGGAGACCGAGGTGGGCAGATCACCTGAGGTCAGGAGTTTGAGACCAGCCTGGCCAACATGGCAAAACCTCATCTCTACTAAAAAAAAAACCAAAAAATAGCTGGGCATAGTGGCGGGCACCTATAATCCCAGCTACTCTGGTGGGTGAGGCAGGAGAATCACTTGAACTCAGGAGGCAGAGGTTGCAGTGAGCCGAGATTACACCACCGCACTCCAGCCTGGGTGACAGAGTGAGACTCTGTCTGAAAAAAAAAAAAAAAAAAAAAAGAAAAAGAATTATGAAAGACAAGCTGAACAAAAGAAAATACTGATGAGTGCGGGTCTAAAGGTTTAAAAGCAATAGTTGACTCTGGCTAGGTTGGGAGTAGTAGAAAAATAATTACCTTTACAGTTTGTAAAATTGTCATCTGTTCAATAGGTCTGTTTGAGATGTTGTTTTAGTGCTTTCTGTTATTTAGAAAACATATTCATGAATTTCTTAAGCTCAGGTGAATTGCATAGCTTTGGTCTACTTATTCCATATAATAACAATTTTCATGAAATCATATCCTCTTACATTCATCACCATTTATTACTGGACTCTATAAGTTTGTAATACATAAATTTGCTAAGAGTTGTTTCCTGTTCACCAACATTTCCAGGAATTGAACCTTGGTTGCAGACTGTGGCAGCATTTATGTAGTATCGGGAAGCAATTGGGAACAGAAGTATCTGTTCTATTTACTTATCCTGTATGTAGAACAAACCGCAGCAGATTATGGATATCCAGAGCAAGAATGTGTCATGTGTGACTTCTGTTTAACTATTAGTAGTTTTAAAAATATTTTATTTTATTTAAAGTTCCAGGATACATGTGGAGGATGTGCAAGCTTGTTACATAAATAAACGTGTGCTATGGTGGTTTGCTGCACCTGTCAACCCATCACCTAGGTATTAAGCCCCATGTGCATTAGCTATTTATCCTGATGCTCTCCCTCCCCCTCCCCGATGGTACATTTTTGAAGGATAATGAACAATAATAAACATTGTTAATCATGACTCAACTGATTTCCATTTTTAGGCTAAATAAACAGGGTGGGGAAAGAAGTACACGAATTAGCAATAGTGTTCATGAGCGAATTTCATGACTAAATTAAATAAACCTACTATGTGAAATAAGCCCCAATCCCAAATTATCAATGTATCTAAGTGAAGGCTTTTTCTATAATTTTAAAATTTGATACTGCCTTTACTTTCCTGCAAACTACCTGTTTGGCATGATTAACTAACTGGTAGCTACTTCTATTGTTTTCTCCTCCTGAGTCACTATGTGCACGTTTTCTTTTTTAATTTACTACTTTGGGGTGTAATCTGAGAGGCATTCTTATTTAGAATATGTTTCATCTCAAAAATAAAATAATTATGCAAGATGATGCCTTTTTCAAGAACTCAAGCAGATTGACAGTAGACACATTGTCCACCCAAACCACCTCTCCATTTCTCACATTGATCTGTTTGTTTTTAAACAGCAATGTTGATCTAAACTCATGGAAAGGGCAGGGGTCTGTGATATTAAAATATGTGCATTGTCATTCCAGAGATGCTATTTCATTTCTCTGAGTTTGATTTTTGTCCCCATGGCAATGAGGACATTTGACTCTAACATCTCTTTCAGCTCTAAAAGAGTTTTAGGATTCTAATTTTACTCGAATTCTCTTAGGATCCATATGATGCTGACTGAGAGGTCAGAGATGATGTCACTCACTTCTCCCTTAGATCTGCATTTTCCTAAAAACTGTATCCTGTGTATCTACAAAAAGAAAACAGCTCAATCTCTCTTGAATTTATGCTAATTCAGCCTTGTTGGCCTTATGGAAGAGGTCTCAGCTTTGTGTCAGCTGGTACATCTCAGCTTCCTTCTGTGACCCTTCATCCATGCAGGCTTGAAAATTAGATTCAAATTGCTATCTGTATCTTCATTTCACTCTCAATATTGAAACGTCTGAGCATGAACTAATTCTCTCAATCTAGCTCCATATGTACCTACTAACTCATTAAAAGCTAGCTGTAGCACTGTAGCAAGAGATCATATATTAGAGAAGGAAAGCAATTTACTTGGCAGGTTCATTTGTGTATTCTCTTCAATGTCATAGCAAAGGTTTGTCCTTGGGATAAGGGTGTTTTCTCACCCAGTCTCTCTCTCCAGCTGTCTGATTCCTCAATTAACTGACACCTCTATGGCAGTGATTTCATCCTGGACTTATTTAGTGGACAAACGAAATAGTAATCCAATGACTTACATGCTTATTTCACAGCATTACTGTAATTGCTGCCTATGTAGCCCTGCGAGAAGGGAGGGAAATTAAGGAAAGTCTTCTGGAGAGGGCGTGTTTCAAGACATGCTACAACTATTTGCCAAGGGTAAGGAAGAGTATTCTGACAATTTCCATTGGCAACCTGAAATCTAAACAAAATTCCAAAGATCAGACAAGAATAAATTCTTTCTTGTACCGTATTATGTTTTGTGTTGCAGAGCAGAATTCATTGCCAATGACAGGTGCATTGAGTCCCAAAGGTGCTGTACCTTTCTTTTTAATTTAAAAAACACATGAGATTGATCTTCCATATGTATTTGCTCTGCTTTGAAACCTTCATCTGCGTTTGGACATTAAAAAGTAAAAATTATTTCTTTTTCTGATTTTCAAATTAGAACATTTAGAGAAGTAAACCAAAGAAAAAATACTCTCGATCATTTATATTTGACTCACAAGGGCCATCCACTTTACTTGATTATTCAAGAGATAAGTTTCTTCTAGCCAACTTCAGGGGATAAAACAGTCAACAGTATCAATATGTTTTCCATTGTCAAAGACCGTATAGCATGGTTGGAAGCAACTGTGAACTTTTACTGCTTTTGAAATCTTGTTTATCTTCCTACACACATACATGAGCATGCAATACACTCATACACATACATATGTACTATTTAAAAGTTTTAGATTACATTGTATATATCAATGCATTATTTCACCGGGGCCAGGCAAGGGATTGAAGAGCAAAGGAAGGAAGCTGGCATAAGTTAACATATGCACACTGTACAGCTGGTAGGCCTTGGAGGGGGAAGAATCAGAAAAGCTGTCAACTACTCCACTGTTGAGATACAGCTGGGTGAGAATGTGGACACAGAGTTGTCACATATTTAGAATTATAAAGAAACACTGAAAATCTGGATTTTTATACTTACTCTTTGAATTTTTAAATCTTGGCTCAAAGTCATAAAATACTGAGAAGCCAGCAAAACATGTTTGTGGACAGCTTTGGCCTGTAGGTTCACACTCTATGACCTTTGGTGTTAGTACTGGGTAATAACGTTTTCAAATAAAGATAATCACAGACATTTTTCTATGACATTTGAAAACATCTAATGCATCATTTTTATGGGTACATGATATTTAGTTTTGTGGCATACTATAATTTCATTAAATAATTCTCTATTGGTACATTTATTTCTAATTTTTTACTCTAGCATATAATAGTGTAGCAAACTTCCTTGTACCTGATTTTTTTTAAATAGATCTATGATTGCTTTCTTAGGATAAATTTCTATAAATGAGATCATTGGCCAAAGTTATATACATTTGCTACTTTGGATAGCAAAATCCCAATCGTAATTCATGAGAATGATATTTTCCTATAGCTAGTAACAAAAATAAGAATAATTACTAAAAAGCTTTGTGAATCAGATAAATAAAATATTCTGTTTGAAGTTTTAGCTATCATTTTATTGATCTGTGAAGTTTTACACTGTTCATGTGTTTGACAATTGGCGTTTAAATTTACCCTTTGTCTTTTTATAGAAGATGTTTTTACGTGTGTTATATCTATTGATACTTACTTTTATGATATCATTTAAAAAGACTTTCTCCATCCCAAAGAAGTTAATATTTAATGATAATTTCCTTTAGCTAATTTATATATTTTATACTTTAAACTGTAATTTATATAACCTATATTTAGAATAAGGTATAAAAAGAACTAATATTTATTTTAAAAAATAATTTAAAAATCACTCCAGAAGCATTTATCAGGCAGTTTACACTTTCTCCACAAATTTGAAAGCTGGTTCTACCATTTATTAAATAATTCCATGCACTGAGTTCTATTTCTGGGCTTTCCATTCTATTCCATTGCTTTGTCTGTCTATTCTTACACCCTTAGCAATATTTTTTATTGTAAATTTTATATTATATTAAAAAGCTCTAATTATAAGTACAACTTATTAGTGTTTTATTTATAATTATTTTTATTATATTTTCATGCTATTTTATATGACTTTAGAATAATCTGTGAATCCCTTTATCCTTATGAAATTATTATTTTTTAAAATTTTATTTATTTATTTAGAGATAGGTTCTTGCTGTGTTGCAAAGGCTGGAGTGTGCAGCAGTGCAATCTTGGCTTATTGCAACCTCTGCCTTCCAGGACCGTGAAATCCTCCCACCTCAGCCTCCAGAGTAACTGGGACCACAGGTGTGCACCACCACACCTGGGTAATGTTTTTTAATTTTTGTAGAGACAGGGTCTTCCTATATTGTCCAGGCGGGTCCTGAACTCCTGGGCTCAAGTGATTCTCTCACTTTGGCCTCCTAAAGTGCTGGAATTATGGGCATGAGCCACCACACCCAGCCCATTGTGGAATTGTTATTGGTCTGTTATAAATGATTAATTTTTATAATGTTGAGTATTCATATCAAGAAATATTTTTTACTTATTCAAGTTTTTTCTCTTGTCCCTTTCTGATGTGTTGTAATTTTTCAGTATACAAATATTGAACATAAAATTTTTATAGACCTGTGTTTGTGTATGTATATTTGTGTATATCTTGCTAAGGTCGACCTTGCTTATTTTTAGTTGCACAGTGAATGGAATCTTTTTGCCACTGTATTTCTAATTGTGATGTATGTGTATGTAGACAATTCACATAGACTATAGGGAATATGTTAATAAGATAAAATTATTAATTTTGTACTTGACTACTTCTACACAATGTGTATAGGCTATATTAATATATAAAAGCTATTATTTTACATTTGGCCACTTTCTCCGTATAAATAATTGATATGTTAATAAGAAATTATGCTTATACAAAATTATGCTTCTGTATTTGTTAAAGTTAATTGTATTCCACAGCCTTCTCACCTCTGAATAAGGATTGTTGTAATAACCTGGTGGCTATTGCAACAAAGTTATGGATAAGAACAGAGAGTTTTCCAAAACAATGAATACAGTATATAAATCTGCTTATCCCCTCTTCCCTTTAAACCACGCTGAGATCATATAGGATCTAGTCCTACTCATAAGTTAGGATTTACCAAATAATTTAAGATACTTTTAAATTAAAAAATAAATATCTAAAAAATTTAATATGTTTGATTTTATTGTGTATAACTTGAAAAATAACCTCATGGTTATGACAATTATTTGAATAAAGACAATAGTGCTAAACGTCTTTCTTTGTTGAAAAAGGGAGAATCGCTTGGACCCAGGAGGCGGAGGTTGCGGTGAGCTGAGATTGCGCCATTGCACTTCAGCCTAGGCAACAAAAGCGAAACTCCGTCTCAAAAAAAAAAAAAAAAAAAAAAAAAAAGCAGAAAGCACTATAGAAAATGAATATTATATAACCAAATAAGTACCTCTCTATCAAATAAGAAATTGATGTGGCTTATGTAGTGTGGCTCAGCAAATAAAATACGAGTTTATTTTTTAAGGCAAAGACATAATATTGATGATTATATTACAATGCAAGAGCAACTCAAAAATAACTTTCATATGGAATAACCACTAATGATGACATCTGCAGTAAGCATGGATACAAAATACATTACCGACTTTTCTGAAACACCATTGATGTTTGAGCTCTGACACTTTTGACTATAAAAATGACAGATTTATTTTTGCTTTAAAATGTCCCCTCATTTTCCCCAAGTTCTGTCAATTTGTGATGTGGAGGTCAGGAAAGGGGTTGGAGCATGAGAGCAGGTACTATCAGAGAGCTAGAGAGAGCATTTGGAGCGGCAAGGTCTTGATTTCACCTTTCACAATTAGTATTCTGCGTTTATGTGGCTTTGCAACCATCATGCGCAAGCAAGCAACCTTTAAACAAAACAGTGGAAACATAGTCACATCAGTTTATTTATTTTCTTATTTATTTATCATTGTATGTACGAGGTAATTGGCTGGATTTTTTTTAAGACTTTTAAGTTGATGGTTATGACCTCTATGCAGGCTGAATTTGTGAGTGCTTTTTTTCTTTTGAAACAAAAATTATCAGGTATGGAAAGCATTTAGGATCTGTATTTTTCCTCATTTTACTTTTTCACTTTGGGGCTGGATTTCTTTGATCATAGAACTTTGGAATGGGTTCTGAGGCTAATGTATGTAAAAGCTTTTCTTTACTAAAGAGATAGGGTCAGAAATATGCACCTAACCCCATTATCGTGTTCTTCCTAGCTTGAGCTTGTTTTAGTGACAGGCAGAAAGCCACTGGGCTAGAGTTGTTTGCTTTCCCATCTATGGCCGTCTCTGGCATTTCTCCGTATGCCTGTCAAAGGGCTGTGGCTTCATTTTCAAGGGAATGTGTGAACATGAACTGCACTATATCTCTCTCCCCTGACCTCAGGGAGCTAATACTGAGAAAAACTAACAATTTTTGATTATCTAAAAACAATTGGCCTAATGTCAAAGGTGGTACTATTTTTATAGATAAGAAAACTAAGGCACATTAAATGAGTAAGTTATGTGCCAGCTAGTAAGAGATGGTGCCCAGACTTGAAATCAAAGGAGTCTCATAGCTAAGCTTTTGCTCCTGATCTTGCAAATGTCTCACTTGCTGAAGCAAGAGCATGTTATATCTGTGCTCTCTTCCTCTCTTTCTCTCTCTCTCTCTCTCTCTCTCACTGTATGTGTCTGTGTGAAGATACAGCCATAACTCACTTCTATGAATAAAAATACCACTCAGTGAACCAGGCTTACTACAAGCTCATCAATATCTATCATGACCGTATGACTGTGAAAGTTAATTTTATGTGTCAATTTGATTGTGACATAGTACCTAGTTATTTAATCAAGCACAAATCTAGGTGTTGCTGTGAAGGTATTTTGTATATATTGTTAACATGTACAATCAGTTGAATTTAAGTAAATGAGATTTTTCTTAATAATGCAGGGCCTCATCCATCAGTTGAAACCTTGAGAGTAAAAACTAAGGTTTCTTGGAGAATAAATTCTACCTCAAGATTGCAACACTAACTCCTGTGTGAGTTTCTAGCCTGCTGGCCTGCCTTAATGATTTCAGAATTGCCAGTTCTCGTAGTTTCATGATTCAATTCCTTAAAACAAATCTCTTTAGATAGAGAGAAAGACAGAGGGAGAGAGAGTGTCAGTCAATCCTTGTTATTGATGGTAGTTACGTTCTATAAAATCAATGTGAACACTGAATTTGCAAATACTAAAATATTGCTTCCAGAGGAAATTCATCGTTAAGGTCAGAAGATTTTGAAAACTAAAAAAACTCAGGAAATTTTGACGTATTAAGTCATTGCTTATGGTAGGGTGTAGAACCTTTTTCCTGACAAATTGAATCAACTTATTTGGAATAACAAATAGTTCTTAGTGAATAGTTTGTCCCTGGTCTATGGGTTGTTCTGTTTAAGTGGAAGTTAATAGAAATATCCTAACACAACAACCCAGATTATCTCATAAGAGTAACTGATGTTTAATTTTACTTGACATATTTACCTTTCCAAAGGATTATTGTGACTTCACAACAACTTAATGTTTTGTCTATAAATGTATTAATTTATTCATTAAAAATTTATTGAGCACTTACTATATGCCAGGCATTGGGTGCTGGGAATACACTCTTGAATGGGTAAGATCCAGACCCTGTACTCATGTTGCTAACAACCTTGTAGAAAAGAGAAACTAAACATGTGTGGGAAACAGTAAAAATAATTACAACAAACAGAAAAGTGGAGTATATTAGTCTTTATAAGGACAGATCCTAAACTGGAATTCTTGAGAGAAAAGTCTGTTGTGACTCAAGTTAGACACCAACATCTGAAGTACATGCACCTGTCAGGACAAAGGTTTACTCCTCCAGGAACATGGAAGACTGGCATCTCACTTAGGCCTGAGAATAGAATAACATGTACTCAAAGAGAAGTGACTCTGAGAAACATGGTCTGAGTAAAGGCCTGCAGCTTAAAATAAGTGTGATAATAGTAAGTATTGTAACCCTAACTCTCATTAAAAAATGGTAATCAGCTACCATGGTTTGCCTCTATGACAAAGAGTATATTTGCTAAGTTTGGTCATACAGAATCATTGAAAATTGATTATGCATATAATTTTATCAGACAGACATGGCAGAGGAATTATTTTCATCAAAGAAAAATAAAATCAAGAGAAGATTGTCAATCTGTTTAAATATCTATGAAAAAGTGCACCTCCCTCCTCACCTCCAGTGGTAGCTAAGTTAATCCAAGCCTGGCAGTGTTCTCCAATGGAACAATATGGTACCTATCTCAACAATGTATTGTAAAAATATGTGTAAAGCTGTAGTAATCAAAACAGTGTGGTATTGGCAAAATAATAGACAAATATATCAAGGGAACATAATAGAGAGCTCAGAAATAGACCCACATGAATATAGTCAACTCATTTTTGACAAAGGAACATAGGCAATACAATGGAGCTAAGATCGTCTTTTCAACAAATTGTGCTGAAATACCTGGACATCTACATGCAAAAAAAAACAATGAATCTAGGCACAGACCTTACTCCCTTCACAAAAATTAACTCAAAGTGGATCAAAGACCTAACTGTAAAATGCAAAGCTATAAAAATCCTAGAAGGTAACATATGAGAAAAACCTACATGACTTTGGGTATGGTGATGACTTTTAAAATACAACACCAAAGGCAATCCATGAAATAAATAATTGATAAACTGAACTTCATTAATATTGTAAACATCTCTGTGAATGACAATGTGAAGACAATGAGCAAAGAAGCCACAGACTGAGAGAAATGAAAAGACAAACCCACCGTTATTTTAATGGATAACTCACCAAAAAACATATACAGATGGTAAATTAGCATATGGAAAGACACTTTATATCATATGCCATCAGGGAAATGCAAATAAAAACAATGAGATAACTACTACACATTTATTAGAATGGCCATAATCTGGATCACTGACAACACTAAATCCTGGAGAGGATGTGGGGCAAGAGAAGCATTCATCTACTGCTGGTGGAATTGAAAAATGGCACAGCCACTTTGGAAGATAATTCAGTGGTTTCTTACAAAACTCAACATACTCTTACCATAAGATCCAGCAAATAATTATATGCTTCTTGATATTTACCCAAATAAGTTAAAAACATATCCACACAAAAACCTGCACATAGCCGTTTATAGCAGCTTTATTTATAATTGCCATAATGTGGAAGCAACAAAGGTATCCTTCAGTAGGTGAATGAATAAACTGTGGTACACCCAGACAATGGAGTATTACATAGTGCTAAAAACAAGTAAGTTATCAAGCCATGAAAAGACGTAAGGGAACATTAAATGCATATTGTTACGTGAGAGACAGCAATATGAAAAGACCGCATACTGTGTGAATCCAACTATGTGACATCCTGGAAAAGGCAAAAACTGTGAAGACAGTAAAAAGATCAATGGTTGGCAGAAATGGCCAGGGGTGGAGTTCTGAATAGGTGGAGCACTGAGGACTTTTATGGCAGTGAAAAAAACACCATATAATATAATGATGGGTACATGTCATTATACATTTGTCTAAGCTCATAGAAAGTACAACACCAAGAGTGAACCCCAATATAAACTATGGACTTTGGGTGATAATGATGTGTTCAATGTATATTCATTGCAACAAATATACCACTCTGATAGGGGATGTTGAAAATGACAGAGGCTTAGCATGTGTGAGGGTAGGAGTTATATGAGAAATCTCTGCAGTTTTGCTATGAACCTAAAACTGCTTTAAAAAATAAAGTCTTAAGAAATAAATATGATCATGATGATGCAGTAGAGAATAATCTGAGTAAATGTAACAAAGCCAGAAACTGCAGTACATGTAAGTTCAGTGGTGCTGGAAATGCAAAATTGAGTCTGGGAGAGGTGAAGGGAGGTGGCTGAGAGTCAGAAAGAAGTTGAACTGTTGATAACATATGCACTCTACTTAAGAAACTCAGACTTCATGCTATAGTGGATGGGGATCTGATGAAGGTTCTAAAAAAGGAAGTACTGTGCATAAATTGTGTATTTTAAGTAAATTTCTGAAATAGTTGTGAAGGGGATGGATTTTGCAGGACAAAACCAGGAGCAGAGAGATTAATACCTAAGTTACAGCAATGATCCATGGCAAACAAAGGACCTAGGGCAAAAATAAGTGAAAGGCATAGAGAAGACATGCTGGGTTTTAAAATGTGAAATCGAATTTCGGGAATGAGGGAGGGGAAGAAGTCAATAATGACATACATATTCTTATCACTAGTGGGAGCTCCAAAAAGCAGAGGGATTTGAACTTCCTACAGAAGGCTAATGAGTCTACAGTGGGTATCACTGATGCACATCTTTAGCAATTAGCTTTCAAGACAAGATAGGTTTTATTCTCTTTATATAAACTACTTCTCAATTAAACATCTGAATTTCCATAAGTTTGGGTTTATCATGCAACATACTAAGATAAATTTGGGTCCTACTCTAGTCATTAATCACTGTGTGACTTTGAGTTAGTTACTTAACTATTTTAACTTTCATCCCTTTAAATATCAAATAAAAATAAGGAAGATCTATTAAATGGAAGGAGATATATGAAGGAGAGATGCAAAAAGCTAAAACTATAAAAACAAAAATCTTTACCTTAGCATGGATTTTTCCCAAACATATAGAAATGCATATATTAAATATGGATCAATATATCATTGTGGTCAAGAGAATTAGTACTAAAATCAGACTAATAAGGAACAGACCCTGGTTCTGTAACTTTTGATGTGACTTTTAGCAAGTTATAAAACCTCTAAAGCTTTAATTTCCTCTTTTATAAAATGAAGAAAATAATGGCACCAACCTCATAGGTTTGGTGGGAAGACTGTAAAATTCTAAAAGTATTTAAAATATTTTCTTAAATTTGAATATACTAAATAAGCATTGATTATCATTATGAATTCATAAATTTATGTGTATAAATATATAAAATATATGTATACATATAGGTATACTTATTAGACTCAATTGTATAAAATTGCCAATATTCAACCATTTTGACTCACAAAAATGGCAACAGCCTATAATCAGGACAAAAACACAAGATAATCAGATCACCATCTAGATGCACTTGGTGACTTTATTATCTCATTTTTGCTGATTTTCTTAGGCAAGCATTGGCTGCAGGACACAGTTGAACATATTATCCAGTAAATTATTATTTGTCCACTCTATTTGTTAACAGTCATGAGAGAAGAAATAAAGAGTACAGATTGAAGCTGACAGTACCATTGGATCCCAGTGCAGAGCTGTGTAACCTTGGACAAGTTACTTAACCTTTCTAAGCCTCAGTCACCTTCTCTCTACAATGAAAAAAAAATCCATAAAATTGTTATAAGTATTAAATGAGATAATGTATGTACAGCACATAACATATAGGCCAGCAGATAATGAGCACTCAATAATGTTACCTATTAGTGTACAAATTAGTAATTACTCACTCAAATTTGATTTTCTACAGATTACATTGTATTTTCTGTCCTGCAGCTTTTTCCCTTCCCTCTCCTTCCCTCACCTCCTCTTCCCACTCCTTTTTTCCTCTTCTCTTCCCTGACCTCCTTTCTCTTTCCTTTTGTCTTCCCTTTCTTTTCCTTTCCTTTTTAATGAGGAACCACTGGGACTAATTATGATCTGTATCTGAATTATTCTGGATATATGTATCTATTAAAGAACCCTTCCTGGAAAATGATACGTTGTTTTCTATATACCTAAATATACATATATTTACATACATAAATTTTTATATATTTATATATAAATAAATATATATTATACATAAAATTCTACTGTTTTTAGGGATGAAATATCTGTGAATTTATTTTTGTAAGTATGATTTACATGCACTATGTTCCTTCTCATTTTAGAAAGGGAAAATACTAATATTATACTAATCTGCACCCTATTTGCTTATAAAAATATGTAATAAAATAAGAAAATTTGGAACTGTTGGGATCAATAAAGATTGTTATACACAATCCCTGAAGAGAGATGGACTTAATTGAAGTCTGCATGTGTTTAAGAGAATATGTAAGTGGCCCCAGAGAGGGCAATATGATTGAATAAGGAGGGATGCATATTTAAAAGGCTAATCTTTTGGAAATAGTCCCTGGTAGCTCCGACTGATGCATCCTTGCCTCTGTATAGTTCACCCATCTGTCATTTGCCCTACCCTGATCCATTGGCACAGCTATGGCCAGTGTGAAGCACAGTGGCAGATGAACTCACTTGAGCGGCTTTGAGGGTTTGTATCTGCAACTGTGAGGACCACGTTAAGTAAACACTGGGTGTACAATACGTGACGTTAAGTTAATCAAATGACTAGCAGGGAGACTGGGCATAGCTTTGACAGAAATTTTCTCTAGATCTGTCTTTTGACCTCTGATTTTAATGGTGAGAGGATGTTCATGGTTTCAGAATGTGCAAATGTAGAAAACAGTGGATAAGCCCCAAGGGCAGTCCCCACATGTGGAGAAGGAAGCCCAGTGACATAGAGTTGGGATGTGTCTGAAGCAACAGAGGGTGCCTCTAAATGATTGTCTGCAACAAAAGAAGGAACTTTTGACTGTGGGCTGCTGCTCCTGTGCTATGCGCTGGAGCAGGGCCGCAGAGGAAAGGGACCTGTGAACCTGAAGTTTAAGGAAAGGAAAAATAGAGAAAGAAGGAAGAGAAAAAGAAAGAGAAATAAAAAAGACAGGATACCTGGAGGCAGTAAGAAACTGTTGAGGACATTAGAGTTGCATTTTCCCAAGCAGAAGACAAAATCAGTTTTTGTTTGGTTCGTTCAGGTTTTGCCTGTTTGTTTCTGTTTTGCCTGGTACAAAAAGGTGAGATGTTTTGCATCAGATGCAGGTAGAAAAATAAGTTAATAAGTGAATGAATGAATGCATGTACTAATAAATAAATTGAGTCCATTATAAAAAGAGTGTTTTTCATATACAATAAGAAGGAGTTTGAGCAAACCTAAAACTTCTGTTCAATCTGGAACAAAACAGGGTCCCTATAGACAAGGAAGCCTGGGTAACTTATATGTTTTGCAGGTGCTCCTGATTGAATCTGCTTAGGAATACGGCTTGCCCCAGGGTTGAACAAACCATTGTTTGACATTTCTTAGCTCGTTGTAAGAGACATTTAGATCAAATTTTTAACAAGATAAATATTATCAAATTATGATCAGGCAAATTATAGAAGAACAAAAATGGTTGATGCTAATTGCCCAAATATATCTTAATGGATGAACCCAAGATGTGAGAAATAAGGAGGCCAGTGTTTGGAAAGCTATTGAGTGGTCTACAATAAATTTAACTAACTGTGATCAGGACCATGCAGATTCAGTTTACACACCCTGCTTTCCTTTGCTCTTATATTGAAATGAGAGCTTGTAGCTCAGAATATATTGTTAATGAGATTGGGCCTATAAGCATATTACTTGGATTTTTAAAATAATTAATTAGGGTATAGGAAAATACTAATATAGATAATTTAATCTTTGAGGGGGAAAATTCTGTATCTAAAGAAGGAAAGGGAGTAAGATGATTAATACTTATTTAAAAAAAATAAACTGCCAAAATAAGGAAATGCTTTGGTGCTTCCTCAGTCATGGGTTCAACTTCAAAGATAGTTATGGGGTGGGTTCAGGGCCTGCTGAAAAGAACGATCCTCTCCATTTCCATCACTGTCCAAATGAGTCATAAATCAGCTGATTGTGTTCTCATCTATTTCTAGGATGAGAGAGGGATGATGATAGGTTGGGTCACTTGGTGTAGTTATTGAGAATCCATTCACTTATATAAAAAAGAACAACGAAGAGCTGTCATTATCCTTAAGATCCCCCTCTTCTCTGTTTTTAACATTTTAAGTAATGGAAAGCTATTAGTAGATTTTATTTGCCTCATCCACTGGTTGAAAAATCACCTCAAGGTGGAAGCTGATCTTTGCCAAATGAATATGGAAAATACCAAAGTTATTATAAATTCTGTTTACTTAGAGGTCTTACCAGTGAGTGAACTCCATATAACCCGGAAAATATGCCTTAATATTGGTCCTCTGTAGTGGAATACTACCTAGGGAACTTAAGGAAATGCTCAAGTAACATTATGTTCTAAATAAAAGACACGTAGATTTAGGCTATGCTGGAATTGATTGTAAGATGCTAATCAAGGTCCTTTCTTATAAACAATCTTGGAGGATTGAAATGTAATCCTGTCTTAGATTGATACCAACTCCATTGCTTTCTTCAATGCCATGACCCAGGATATTTCAGATATTAGAGGTGTTTTTTTTTTTTCCTGGAGTCTCACTCTGTCACCCAGGCTGGAGTGCAGTGGCATGATCTCAGCTCACTGCAACCTTTGCCTGCCGGGTTCAAGTGATTCCCCTACCGCAGCCTCCTGAGTAGCTGGGATTACAGGCATGCACCACCACACCCAGCTAATTTTTGTATTTTTAGTAGAGATGGGGTTTCACCATGTTGGTGAGGCTGGTCTTGAACTCCTGGCCTCATGATCTACCCACCTTGGCCTCACAAAGTGCTGGGATTACAGGTGTAAGCCAAGGTGGTTTTTAAAATTAACTCGAGTAATCTTTAAAATCCTAGTAGCTGGTCAAAAATAATATGGCTGGAATGCATATGTGCTCACATGTGTAGCTTTTACCTCAGGGCTGCTCACATGTGTAGCTTTTACCTCAGGGCTGCTCACATGTGTAGCTTTTACCTCAGGGCTGCTCACATGTGTAGCTTTTACCTCAGGGCTGCTCACATGTGTAGCTTTTACCTCAGGGCTGTGTGTTGCAGCATTGGCATTAGGGTTTCCAAAACCTTACCATGATACTAGAACAGCAATGACAAAGTTTATTCTATAGAACACTAACTAGTTCCACAAATTGTTAAACAGACTTTCTGTAGAATAAACCACTCTACTGTCAAATAAGTCTGGGAGAACGCTAACCCTCAATTCTTCATTTGTTGTGCCATAATGCACACTGCTGTATTAAAGATGCTCTAGGATTCCTGAGCAAGATAGCTGAATAGGAACAGCTCTGGTCTGCAGCTCCCAACGAGACCAACGCAGAAGGCAGGTGATTTCTGCCTGTCCAACTGAGGTACCAGGTTCATTTCATTGAGATTGTTAGACAGCCGATGAAGCCCATGGAGGGCAAGCAGAAGCAGGGTGGGGCATTGCCTCACCCAGGAAGTGCAAGGGGGTCAGGGAACTCCCTCCTCTAGCCAAGGGAAGCCGTGAAGGACTGTGCTGTGAGGAACAGTGCTCTCTGACCTATATACTACATTTTTTTATGGTCTTCACAACCCACAGACCAGGGGGGGAGATTCCCTTGGGTGCTTACACCACAAGAGCTCTGGGTTTCAAGCACAAAACTGGGCAGCCCTTTGGGCAGACACTGGGCTGGTTTCAGAAGTTTTTTTTTCTTACCCCAGTGGTGCCTGGAATGCCAGTGAGACAGGACTGTTCACTTCCCTGGAATGGGGGCTGAAGCCAGGGAGCCAAGTGGTCTTGCTTAGCAAATCCCACCCCCATGGAGCCCAGCAAGCTAAGATCCACTGGCTTGAAATTCTCATTGCTGGCACAGCAGTCTGAAGTCCACCTGGGATGCTCCAGCTTGGTGGGGGGAGGGGCATCCACCATTACTGAGGCTTGAGTAGGTGGCTTTTCCCTCATAGTGCAAATAAAGCCTCTGGGAAGTTTGGACTGGGCGGAGCCCACTGCATCACTACCAAACCATGTAGCCAGACTGCCTCTCTAGATTCCTCCTCTCTGGACATGGCATCTCTAAAAGAAAGGCAGCAGCCCCAGTCAGGGGGTTATAGATAAAATTCCCATCTCCCTGGGACAGAGCACCTGGGGGGAGGGGCAGCTGTGAGTGCAGCTTCAGCAAACTTAAACATTTCTGCCTGCCAGCTCTGAAGAGAGCAGCAGATCTCCCAGCACAGTGCCCAAGCTCTGCCAAGGGACAGACTGCCTCCTCAAGGGTCAAGTCCCTGACCCCTGGGCCTCCTGATGGGGAGACACCTCCCAGCAGGGATTGACAAACACCTCATACAGAAGAGCTCTGACTGGCATCTGGCAGGTGCTCCTCTGGGACGAAGCTTCCAGAGGAAGGAGCAGGCAGCAATCTTTGCTGTTTTGCAGCCTCTGCTGGTGATACTCAGGCAAACAGGGTCTGGAGTGGACCCCCAGCAAACTCCAGCAGACATGCAGAAGAGGGACTTGACTGTTAGAAGGAAAACTCACAAAGAGAAAGCAATAGCATCAACATAAACAAAAAGTACGTCCACGCAAAACCTCCATCTGAAGGTAACCAACAGCAAAAGCCAAAGGTAGATAAATCCATGAAGATGAGGAAAAACCAGTGCAAAAAGGCTGAAAATTCCAAAAACCAGAACACCTCTTCTCCTCCAAAGGATCACAACTCCTCACCAGCAAGGGAACAAAACTGGACAGAGAATGAGTTTGATTAATAGACAGAAGTAGACTTCAGAAGGTGGGTAATAACAAAGTCCTCCAAGCTAAAGAAGCATGTTCCAACCCCATGCAATGAAGCTAAGAAACTTGATAAAATTGCTAACTGGAATAACCAGTTTCTGATGGAGATGAAAAACACAGCATGAGAACTTCGTGAAGCATACACAAGTATCAATAGCTGAATTGATCAAGTGGAAGAAAGAATAACAGAGATTGAAGATCAACTTAATAAAATTAAGCATGAAGACAAGATTAGAGTAAAAAGAATGAAAAGGAATGAATAAAGCCTCCAAGAAATATGAGACTATGTGAAAAGACCAAACCTACGTTTGATTGGTGTACCTAAAAGTGATGGGGAGAATGGAACCAAGTTGGAAAACACTCTTCAGGATATTATCCAAGAGAATTTCCCCAACCTAGTAAGACAGGCCATCATTCAAATTCAGAAAATACAGAGAATATCACAAAGATACTCCTCAAGAAGAGCAATCTCAAGATACATAATTGTCAGATTCACCAAGGTTGAAATGAAGGAAAAAATGTTAAGGGCAGCAGAGAGAAAGGTCACATTACCCACAAAGGGAAGCCCATCAGACTAACAACAGCTCTCTCTGCAGAAACCCTACAAGCCAGAAGAGAGTGGGGGCCAATATTCAATATTCTTAAAGAAAAGAATTTTCAACCCAGAATTTCATATCCAGCCAAAATAAGCTTCATAAGTGAAGGAGAAATAAAATCCTTTACATACAAGCAAATGCAAAGGGACTTTGTCACCCCCAGGCCTGCCTTACAAGAGCTCCTGAAGGAAGCATTAAATATGGAAAGGAAAAACCGGTACCAGCCACTGCAAAAACAAACCAAGATGTAAAGACCATTGACTATGAACAAACAGCACCAACTAATGGGCAAAATAACCAGCTAGCATCATAATGACAGGATCGAATTTATACATAACAATATTAACCTTAAATGTAAATGGGATAAATGCCCCAATTATAATGCACATACTGGCAAATTGGATAAAAAGTCAACATCTGTTGATGTGCTGTATTCAGGAGACCCATCTCACAGGCAAAGACACACATAGGCTCAAAATAAAAGGATGGAGGAAGATTTACCAAGCAAATGAAAAGCAAAATAAGTAGGGGTTGCAATCCTAGTCTCTGATAAAACAGACTTTAAACCAACAAAGATCAAAAAAGACAGAAGTGTATTACATAATGGTAAAGCGATCAATGCAAGAAGAAGAACTAACTATCCTAAATATATATACACCCAATACAGGAGCACCAGGATTCAAAAAGCAAGTTCTTAGAGACCTACAAAGAGACTTAGACTCCCAAACAATAATAGTGGGATACTTTAACACCCCACTGTCAATATTAGATCAATGCGACAGAAAATTAACAAGGATATTCAAGACTTGAACTCAGCTCTGGACCAAGTCGACTTAATAGACATCTACAGAACTCTCCACCCCAAATCAACAGAATATACATTCTTCTCCGCACCACATCACACCTATTTTGAAATTGACCACATAACTGAAAGTAAAACACTCCTCAGCAAATGCAAAAGAATGGAAATCATAACAAACTCTCTCAGACCACAGTGCAATCAAATTAGAACTCAGGATTAAGAAACTCACTCAAAACCATACTACTATATGGAAACTGAGCAACCTGCTCCTGAAAAACTACTGGGTAAATAGCGAAACTAAGATAGAAATAAATAAGTTCTTTGAAACCAATGAGAACAAAGACACAACATACCAGAATCTCTGGGACACACCAAAGCCATGTTTAGAGGGAAATTTATAGCACTAAATGCCCACAGGAGAAAGCAGGAAAGATCTAAAATTGACACCCTAACATCACAATTAAAAGAAGTAGAGAAACAAGAGCAAGCAAATTCAAAAGCTAGCAGAAGACAAGAAATAACTAAGATCAGAGCAGATCTCCTTCAGTGAAGGAGATAGAGACATGAAAAACCCTTCAAAAATTCATTGAATCCAGGAGCTGGTTTTTGAAAAGATTAACAAAATAGATAAACTGCTAGCCAGACTAATAAAGAAGAATCAGATAGACACAATGAAAAATGATAAGTGGGATATTACCACTGATCCCACAGCAATACAAACTACCATCAGAGAATCCTATAAACACCTCTGTGCAAATAAATTAAAAAATCTAGAAGAAATGGATAAATTCCTGGACAGATACAACCTCCCAAGACTAAACCAGGAAGAAGTTGAATCCCTGAATAGACCAGTAACAAGTTCTGAAATTGAGGAAGTAATTAATACCCTACCAACCAAAGAAAGCCTAGGAACAGACGGATTCACAGCTGAATTCTACCAGAGTTACAAAGAGGAGCTGATACCATTCCTCCTGAAACTATTCCAAACAACATTAAAAAAGGAAGTCCTCCGTAACTCATTTTATGAGGCCAGCATCATCCTGATACCAAAAGCTGGCAGACACACAAAAGAAAGAAAATTTCAAGCCAACATCCCTGATGAACATCGATGCGAAAATCCTCAATAAAATACTGGCAAATTGAATCCAACAGCACATTAAAGGGCTTATCCACTATGAACAAGTCAGCTTCATCCCTGGGATGCAAGGCTGGTTCAACACATACAAATCAATAAACGTAATCCATCACATAAACAGAACCAATGACAAAACCACATTATTATCTCAATAGATGCAGAAAAGGCATTCCATAAAATTCAACACCCCTTCTTGCTAAAAATACTCATAAACTAGGTATTGATGGAATGTATCTCAAAATAATAAGAGCTATTTATGACAAACCCACAGCTAATATCATACTGAATGGGAAAATGCTGGAAGCATTTCCTTTGAAAACTGGCACAAGACAAGGATTCCCTCTCTCACCACTCCTATTTAACAAAGTATTAGAAGTTCTGACCAGGGCAATCAGGCAAGAGAAAGAAATAAAGGATATTCAAATAGGAAGAGAGGAAGTCAAATTATATTTGTTTGCAGATGACATGATTGTATATTTAGAAAACCCCATTGTCTCAACCCAAATCTCCTTAAGCTGATAAGCAACTTCAGCAAAGTCTCAGGATACAAAATCAATGTGCAAAAATCACAAGGATTTCTATACACAAATAATAGACAAACAGAGAGCCAAATCATGAGTGAACTCCCATTCACAACTGCTACAAAGAGAATAAAATACCTGGGAATACAACTTACAAAGGATGTGAAGAACCTTTTCAAGGAGAACTACAAACCACTGCTCAAGTAGATAAGAGAGGACACAAACAAATGGAAAAACATTTCATGCGCATGGATAGGAAGAATCAATATCATGAAAATGGCCATACTGACCAAAGAAATTTATAGATTCAATGCTATTCCCCTCAAGCTACCATTGACTTTCTTCACAGAATTAGAAAAAAACTACTTTAAATTTTATGTGGAACCAAAAAAGAGCCCATATAGCCAAGACAATCCTAAACAAAAAGAACAAATCTGGAGGCATCATGCTACTTGACTTCAAACTATACTACAAGGCCACAGTAGCCAAACAGCATGGTACTGGTACAAAAACAGATATGTAGACCAATGGAACAGAACAGAGGCCTCAGAAATAACACTACACATCTATAGTCATCTGACCTTTGACAAATCTGACAAAAACAAGCAATGGGGAAAAGGATTCCCTATTTAATAAATGGTGTTGGGAAAACTGACTAGCCATATGCAGAAAACTGGAACTGGACCCCTTCTTTACACCTTACACAAAAATTAACTCAAGATGGATTAAAGATTTAAATGTAAGACATAAAACCATAAAAACTCTAGAAGAAAACCTAGGCAATACCATTATGGACATAGGCATGGGCAAAGACTTCATGACTGAAACACTAAAAGCAATTGCAACAAAAGCCAAAATTGACAAATGGGATCTAATTAAACTGAAGAGCTTCTACACAGCAAAAGAAACTATCATCAGAGTGAGCAGGCAAACTACAGAATAGGAGAAAATTTTTGCAATCTATCCATCTGACAAAGCACTAATATCCAGAATCTCCACGGAACTTAAACAGATTTACAAGAAATAAACAATTCCATCAGAAAGTGGGCAAAGGATATCAACAGACACTTTTCAAAAGAAGACACTTATGCAGCCAACAAACATGAAAAACAGCTCATCATCACATGTCATTAGAGAAATGCAAATCAAAACCACAATGAGATACCCTCTCATGCCAGTTAGAATGGTGATCATTAAAAAGTCAGGAAACAACAGGTGCTGGAGAGGATGTGGAGAAATAGGAACGCTTTTACACTGTTTGTGGGAGTATAAATTAGTTCAACCATTGTGGAGGACAGTGTGGCAATTCCTCAAGCATCTAGAACTGGAAATACCATTTGACCCAGCAATCCCATTATTGGGTATATACCCAAAAGATTATAAATCATTCTACTATACAGACACATGCACACATATGTTTATTGCAGCACTATTCACAATAGCAAAGACTTGAAACCAACCCAAATGCCCATCAATGCTAGACTGGATAAAGAAAATGTGGCACATATACACCATGGAATACTATGTGGCCATAAAAAATAATAAGTTCATGTCCTTTGCAGGGACGTGGATGAAGCTGGAAACCATCATTCTCAGCAAACTAACACAGAAACAGAAAACCAAACACTGCATGTTCTCACTCATAAGTGGGAGTTGAACAATGAGAACACACAGACACAGGGAGGGGACCATCACATACTGGGGCATGTCAGGGGGTGTGGGTCAAGGGAAGGGATAGCATTAGGAGAAATACTTCATGTAGATAATTGGTTGATGGGTGCAGCAAACCACCATGGCACATGTATACCTATGTAACAAACCTGCACGTTCTACCCATGTATCCCAAAACTTAAAGTATAGTAAAAAAAGATGCTCTAATAAATCTCCTGTTTAAAATTCAGCCTTTTCAGTGTTTCTCAAAATTATTTGAGCGGAGAACATTTCCTCACAAAGCATATGTATTAACATCTTGTAGAAAAAATACACTATAGAACACAGTTTGTGAATGCCATGCTAAACGAATCAAGTAATTGATTAGGCATGTGAATGGAAATAAAGTTTCTTAAACATTCCAATAATTCTTTTTAAAAATAATTGTAAGTTTGATTTTAGATTCAGGGGTTACAAGGAGAGATTTATTACGTGGGTATATTGTATGGCTCTATGGTTTGGCATACAGATGATCCCACCACCCAAGTAGTGAACCTATAGTACCCAATGGGTAGTTTTCCAGCCCGTGTTCCCCCTCCTCTGCCCTCTCTCTAGTAGTTCCCAGTGTCTGTTTATCTTATATTAAGTTTCAACAAAAATAAATAATGGGTAAAGGGCTCCCTAGGCAGCAAATGGTACTGCAATACCATAACTGATTAGCCATATGGAGAAGAATGAAACCAGACCCCTACCTTTCACAGTATATGAAAATTAACTCGAGATGGATTAAAGATTTAAATGCAAGTCCTCAAGCTATACAAATTCTGGAAGAAAACCTAGGAAATACTATTCTGGACATTGGCTTTGGTAAAAAATTTATGGCTAGGTCCCCAAAAGCAATTGCAACAAGAAAAAAGATTGACAAGTGGAACAAATTAAACCAATGATTCTTTTACCTCCTTGCATTTGTGCATGCCATTTCTTCTCCCTGAAATGATAGCCTACCGTTCGCAACCCACCCTTGGCCTTGCCTCATCCTTATGTTGGATAAGACTATTCAAGTCATAGCTTAAAAGTAATTTCTGTGAGAAACCTTTTCTGATACCTCAAGACTGCATTGAGTGTCCCTCCTCTGATCTTTTCTAAAACTGTGTACTAGCTTTCTATCAGCACTTGCAACTTACTCATTTCTTTTTACTTGAAGAAATTACAGTTCCCATTGTAAACCCACTGTCTATTATAAGACCTTGTAAATGGATGAGAGGGAAAAGAAAAAAGAAAAAAAAAGATTCAGGGAAGCATATCCTAAGGTAAGCTCTGCTGATCAGCAAAGGACATAAAATCCTAAGAAGAGAAGTTAGGAGAAATCAGAGAAACCCACAGCTTCCTGTGCCATTAGAAATCTGTCCCACAGAGAATAGATATCATGAAACCATTAAAATGACAGAATCAGTTGCAGGGGACATTAAAATATTAATCATGTGGGCAAGGAAGCTCTTGGGATAATTTATCCACAAGTTGCTTACTAATCTGCTTTAGAGGGAAGCCATGTGGAGAGCTTCTCTTGGATTCCAAAGCAAACAGATGTTCTTTCTTTCACAGTGGTGCCAAGTCACTTATATTTTCTTTCTTCTAAAATCCAATAGTAGTACACACAGTACAATAGGAATGTTATGTGTTTTCATGGAAAAGCAACTACAATGTTTACATAGTCGATAGACTGCAACATTTCCAGAAACAAAACTCAGTGAGTAGAATTAAGAAAATGACTGTCCCTCAGGGATAGCAAATATCACCAGAGAATTAGAGCACTGGGGACATTGTTCCATGGACCAAGTTGACTAAGGACTAGTGGTGAGATTAATCCCTGCAGCAGGGAGTAAGAGTTTCTCTCTTTAAATGTTTAAATTTGACCCAAATAGACATCTTGCTTTGAGTAAAAGTAAAACCAAAGGGTCACCTATAGACCTTTCCTGTTGTCACTAATGTCTAGTCCCTCAAAAGCTCGGACCTGATGCACGAGAATAGGCTCCTGTGTGGTTTCTCAGCAGGTTTTCCCTTTATTTTGTCCTACAAATAACAAACTCAATGCAGAACTTAAGAACCTAGGCTGTGCCCGGTTCAGAAGCCTGCTCTTTCATGTTCTACTTCTGTTACTTGTACAAGTACCTTAGCCACTTTATTTCTCGGTTTGCAAATCTGGAAAATTGGGATAATAATAATATTACATACATCATAGAGTATTGTCAGGACTGAATTAGTTATTAAGTGTCTAGCACTTACAATAAGTACCAACTTTTAGCTAATATTAATTTCATTAGTATTAATAATGTTATTTTATCACTACAAATCAGTAATGCCACTAACTCCATCTCCTACTCAATATTTCTTAAGATTGTTTCATGTCTAAATTTCTGATTTGGAAGTCTTCTATCTCATGCAATACTTCATAGGCCACAATTCTTTAATATTCAGTTTAAAATCCAGCCTGGAGATCCCCTAAATATACCCCAGGCTTAGCCCTTAGCCCAACCTTGAGGCTTTGTATACATGGCTCATTTTTTATAATATACCATTTCTTCTTTCTAACTAGCCAATTTCTATCCATTCTTCAAGATCTAGTTATAATTTAACTTCTTTGGAAGTATCCCTCTCCTGTCTCTGTAATCATAATACCTTATCTGAACTTAGCACTGTGTCACCCACTGACATTGATGTATATTTCACATAGACATATCTGACTACATTCTCCTTGAAAATATGAACAAGAACACCACCATCCTTGAGAGTATTGGAATTATCCTGATGTAGCCACAGTATGGGTGGAGAAGGTGGTAAATTGCCCTACTTTATTTTCTTGTTCGGTTTACGTCAGTTGGCTGTTTTATAATGGGCACAATCTTACTGGCTTTGTTCCAAATACTGCACCAACTTGCAAAAGTGAAGGCAATAGGAAGAGATAAAATAGATGGAAATCTTATAGCACTCTTTAATAAAGTGACAAATATCTGTCCCTTGATATTATAAACTTTGTTTGAAAGCAGTAAAACATGTTTGAATATTTAAGAATGGCAATGTGATGATTTTATCATTGGGCTTTGTTATGTTTTATTGGGGAAATTGCAGGTTAGTATTTCCAACCTAAAAAGTAAAATCTTATTCTATGAATTCTTCCCCATTTTCTGTGAAAATAATTACCAATTAATTCGTTTTCTTTCTTCTTTTTCCCTTCCCCTGTCCTTCTCTACTGGGGCCTGTGATAGAAAATTTATGTATTTCTCCAATTAGAAATATAACTTTATTTGGGAAAGGCTATGGACCATGTTTAAACCCATTTACCCCATTTTTTTAGAGTTGATGATGGGAGAAAAATGTCTTCCCTGTGTGTCAGTTGACTCCAGAACACAAATAGGAAACAAGAAAGTGAATTCTAAGACACTTAGGAAAAAATTGCTTTTTCTTGTAGACTGACGTATACCGTTTCTGTGATATCCCAGCTTACATCCTGACACTTTCTGCAAAGAGTTATCTTCAATTATTGTCCACTCCTATGAGCTTTAAATTGCTTATTATTGAAATTGCATTACTTAGCAACTAATTATATACTGTCTTGCACTGTTCCATTCCATGTGGTAAGCCAGTAGCCTGGAAATCCTTGTTAAATCTTCCTATAATTTTTAAACTTTTTTATCCCATAACATATTATTTCTTTTATATTCTATATATTAGTTGCCACCATTGCATTACTACCATCACTATATTAGTTATGAGTTCTCATCATTTCTCACTTTCAAAGGCCACCCAACAGGGCTCCCTGGCTTTAGTCACATTCGCTCACATTTATCTTGTACTCTGACCTGTCAGTGATGTTTGTAACTTACGGATTTAAATATACAATTCTTCTCTTGAAAATTACTTAACAGA
The DNA here is from genome assembly GCF_028878055.3 of Symphalangus syndactylus. Lineage (NCBI taxonomy): Eukaryota > Metazoa > Chordata > Mammalia > Primates > Hylobatidae > Symphalangus > Symphalangus syndactylus. Next base: position 126,958,751 of record NC_072428.2, on the reverse strand, counting down.
GAATAAAATCCCAATGTAGAATGGCCTACAAGAACTTTCATGCAATGGCATCTTTCCAGCTGCCAAGCCTAGTCTCAAATCAGTACTGTATTCTCCCACACTACATTATTCCTTAAATAATATAATACAGCCCCACTGAACTAGCTGCAGCTATTGTAATGAGGTATATGCACTCGAGCCTCTGTGTTTTTGTGTATTCTGTTTCTTCTACTTGGAAAGCCTCACTACTTAAATTTTCCCTCCAAATCTTTGCTAAAATGCCCTCTTCCCAAGTAAAGCGTCCCCTGGCGACCCTGGAACTTAGATGCTATTTCCTCCAATTTTCATATATTTTATGTATTTCCATTGTAACAAATTTCTTCTGTGCAATTGAGTTTGCAGTTCTGTGTTCTCAGTTAGCACCTGGGATAAGCACTGTGTCTCCTCTGCTTAGCACAGCATCTAGCACATAGAAGGCATTCAGTAAATATTTATAGGATAAATGAATATCAGATCTTCTCACTTAAACTGTACCAACCTGGAAACAATGGTCATGATATCCCTGTCTGTGCCCAAATCAGTATTGAGTACTTGGTAGAAGCATCGTAAGTACTTTCTGATAAAATTAATTAATTCAGGTGACATAAATCATAAGATACTCTCTAATTTTATTTCTTTCATTTATGATTGCTTCTCACATACAAGAAATACACAAAAAATATGAGACCACAGCCAAGGCAAAAAGTGTAAGTGACAATATTACAAAATGTTTTATTCTCAAGAAAGGCAATTTCACTGTTATCCATTCTTAAGAATCAAGTAGTATAATTCTGGCTGTAAATTACTTGCCGTTATTTTAGACTATTAAATAATCGTTACATTTTTCTTTATTATTCTGCAGTGGGATAAAATCATCCCAAGAACCATTTGGCTCCTTAAAAGAAAATGCATTCTGACCAACAAGTAGACACCCCTACCATCCCCACCACCATCAACTCCATTACCATCTTCACCACCATCACCATCATTACCGACAACAATTCCTACCATCATCCCTGCCATCATCATCATCATTACCTGCCACCATCCCTAACACCATCACCATCATTACCTACCACCATCCCTAACACCATCACCATCATTACCTACCACCATCCCTAACACCATCACCATCATTACCTACCACCATCCCTAACACCATCACCATCATTACCTACCACCATCCCTAACACCATCACCATCATTACCTACCACCATCCCTAACACCATCACCATCATTACCTACCACCATCCATAACACCATCATCATCATTACTTACCACCATCCCTAACACCATCACCATCATTACCTACCACCATCCCTAACACCATCACCATCATTACCTACCACCATCCCTAACACCATCACCATCATTACCTACCACCATCCCTAACACCATCACCATCATTACCTACCACCATCCCTAACACCATCACCATCATTACCTACCACCATCCCTAACACCATCACCATCATTACCTACCACCATCCATAACACCATCACCATCATTACCTACCACCATCCCTAACACCATCACCATCATTACCTACCACCATCCCTAACACCATCACCATCATTACCTACCACCATCCCTAACACCATCACCATCATTACCTACCACCATCCCTAACACCATCACCATCATTACCTACCATCATCCCTAACACCATCACCATGATTACCTACCACCATCCCTAACACCATCACCATCATTACCTACCACCATCCCTAACACCATCACCATCATTACCTACCACCATCCCTAACACCATCACCATCATTACCTACCACCATCCCTAACACCATCACCATCATTACCTACCACCATCCCTAACACCATCATCATCATTACTTACCACCATCCCTAACACCATCACCATCATTACCTACCACCATCCCTAACACCATCACCATCATTACCTACCACCATCCCTAACACCATCACCATCATTACCTACCACCATCCCTAACACCATCACCATCATTACCTACCACCATCCCTAACACCATCACCATCATTACCTACCATCATCCCTAACACCATCACCATCATTACCTACCACCATCCCTAACACCATCACCATCATTACCTACCACCATCCCTAACACCATCACCATCATTACCTGCCACCATCCCTAACACCATCACCATCATTACCTGCCACCATCCCTAACACCATCACCATCATTACCTACCATCATCCCTAACACCATCACCATCATTACTTACCATCATCCATAACACCATCACCATCATTACTTACCACTGCCATGACCACTATTACCACCTTCATCAACAATGCAGACATTGGTCACAAGCATATTCCAAAATCCAGCCTAATTTATTCAAACCTGAGTTCTCATTTGACAGAACTATCAACCGTATTTTTTTTCTTTCACAAGAAATTAAATCTGAGAAAATGCTAGAGGGAATGGAATCACTGGCCTGAAAAGTAGAGTTCTTGGCAAGCAGCAGACTATTGTGTTACTGACAGGAGGAGAGAATAAATAATGGAAGCATGACAGGCGATTGTTTCTGGAAACAAGATATATAAAGTAATATATGCTGCTGTCCTCTAGGTTGGACAAAACAAGACAGAGATTCAAGCAAGGACAGATCAAACAGCCTTAAAATGAACCAAGATACCAGAAATTTCCCTCAAGGTAGAAGGTCAAAGAGACTTTTAAGAAATAAATAAGGATTTTACTCTCAAATAAAGAAAAGAAATCCTTTAGTTTTTGTCTGTTGGTAGATTTATGTTATTCTGAAAGATGGCCTTTACTGAACTTTAGGAGAAAATCCAGGAAAAAAAAAAAAGGCATGCTGACATTCCCCAAAACAGCTGCTTTTCTATTCCTCCAAGGCTCAGTATACGTAATGTCCAAATATCAGATCAATCAGTAATAAGACAGTCAGACAGTGAAACCATTTTGCCCTTTTTGGAATCAGGTAAACAAAGCAGTAGTTTTCAAATAGTTATTTCAGTTCAACCACAGAGAGTTCTGAGATTTTACTGCTGCCTACTGCCTTTAGAGATTAGCACCAAAAATACAAATGAGAGTAGTGAAGGTGAAAGAATAAAAATCAAAAGATTCTGTAACCTGGAAGGAACACAAGATGCTTTTTAATTTGTCTTTTAGTTCTCATGCAGATTTTTACCAAACTCTTGAAAGAAAGATCAGAATCACCATGTGCTTTTATTATTTTTTAAGTAAATCTATCATCTTTTCCTTAATGTATTTTTCTCCCCGACTGTTTTTATAACTATATTTTTCTGTTACATTTTCACTAAACTCCTCTAGCAAGTCTTTTTATTTTTTATTTTGATTTTTTATTTTTGTGAGACAGAGTCTTACTCTGTCACCCAGGCTGGAGTGCAGTGGCGCGATCTCGGCTCACTGCAACCTCTGCCTCCTGGGTTCAAGCCATTCTGCCACCTCAGTCTCCCAAGTAGCTTGGATTACAGGCGCCCGCCACCACACCTGGCTAATTTTTTGTATTTTTAGTAGAGACAGGGTTTCACCATGTTGGTCAGGCTGGTCTCAAACTCCTTGACCTCAGGTGATCCCCCTGCCTCAGCCTCCCAAAGTGCTGGGATTGCAGGCCAGCAAGTCTTTAAACTTACTGAACTAGTGTGGTCTAAACTGTAGGATGGAGTTAAAAGACTGCAGAAATGGGGTACAGTGAAGCTGAGTTCTAGTCCAGGCTGACTGCTTTCTGTGTTACTTGAGGACAACTATTTTAGCTTCTACATGCTTTCATTCCATCATCTAGAAAATGAACAAAGTGATCTAGATGATCTCTGAGATCTGAATTCTGGTTCTAATTCTAATGTTTCCAAGTTTCTATGCTGCCAGATTTCAGCAATTGGCTTGAGAATTATTTCACTCAATGTTCAAACTATTTATTCAGTGTTTATTATTGCCAGACAATGGACTAAGAGGATGGAGAAGAGGAGTAATTAATTTATTTTGTTCAATTGTGTCAAGTATTTTCTTCAGATGTTTTGAAATTTGGAAAAGTTAAAAAGGACATTGATTCACTCCATCTCACTGTTTCTCAATGAAACTGAAGGAAAAATGGTGATCTTAGATTTGGGACCCAAGCAAAATCTCTGAGCCACTAGTGAGCCAGGTGAGTGAGACAGAGTTTAACTGTGTAAAGATACAAAAAGAAAGGTGAAAAGAGAAATGGCCTTTTTTCTCTAAGGTATTGACATATAAGTTTTAGGAAGAGTAAATAATTTTCAAAAACATTCTTTTCCAGAAGTGTTATATTTAACCTGCTAGCACAAAGTAATTGCTCATTAAATGTTGTTGCATGAATGAACTGAAGATGACTCAAGCAAGCAATTATCTTTTATAGACCTACATGCTCAGTATAAAGAAGTCCAAGACATGGTCCCTACATTCAGAAAAATTACAATGTGGTTGTAAAAGAATTAACACAGCCACCACCACTTCATGCACTCCTGTGAAAAATTAAGTAAAATATGGGATTACAACAGTTTCAAAGAATAATAGAAGAAATGTAATAAGCTAAAGATGGGTAGTATTTGAATAAATTGGACAGGTGTATCTTGGAAGGGAGTCATGAAAGCAAAAAGACTATCATGAATAAAGTGTGAATAAACAGATTTTGTTGAAGAAGAAGGATTAGGTAAGGGAGATAAAAGATAAAGAGATAGAGACAAAAAGAGATAAAGAGATAAAGACCAAGATATAAAGCTAGAAATACAGGTGGAACTAGATCATTATAAAGGCACATTTTCTTATGGACTGAATGTTTACATCCACCTCCCAAAGTTTTATGTTGAAGCCCTCACACATAAGAGATGATGTTTGAGATGGGGCATTTGGAAGGTAATTAGGGTTAGATGAGATCATGAGAGGGAAGCTTCATGATGGGATTAGTGCCCTTATAAGGAGAGACACCAAAGAACTCTTCCATGCAAGGATACAGTGAGAAGCCAGCCTTCTACAAGCCAGGAAGAGCCCTCACCAGCAACTGAATTGGCCTAAACCATGATCTTGGACTTCCCAGCTACCGGAGTGTGAGAAAGTAAATATATGTTATGGAAACCACCCAGTCTATAGTATTTTGTTATGGCAGTCCCAGCTGACTAATCTGCACTTCATCCCATAGCTAGTGGGAAATATTGGTTTTGAAACAATGATGTTAAAATGATAAGCAATAATGAAAGCAGCATTTTTGGCAGACTAATATGCCGAGAGGGTATATGTTAACCTATGAAAAATGAGGAAGCCTAAAACAGAGGGACGTTGGAAAGGTGGCAGAACCCAGTTAGAAGGACCTTAGAATAAGGGAGTGTGATAATGAAACACTTGTTGGAATCAAGCATTGATCAGAAGACAAGAATGTGTGCAAGGCCCAGCCACAACAATACAGAACTTGGAAGGAGATTTGGAGGTGAAGTTTGGGAATTAGGTGGAAAATCCTGGGATGCTTTCAGGATCTAGAGGTAAGCAAGGTACAGGTGAGATTTGAATAAGCAGTCAAGAATTTGGAGACATAAAAATCGGAGATTAAGGCAAAGTAGTGGGTCAGATCAGGAAGATAACCGGGAATCAGGTGAATCCAAATTTTAAAAAGAGAAAACTTTAATCTAATGCCAGCTAGAATATATGGAACCCAAAGAAACAGAAAACTTGGGGTTGGAAATTTATTGGTACCATTATCATTCTAACTTTGTATAAGTCTAATTATTAAGAAGTTTTTTTTTCCAATATAATTTCACCATATTGTCTTTTAAAAACATTAATCCTAGCTGTGTGTCCTGCAGCTATTTTTTTTTTTTTTTTTTTTGAGATGGAGTCTCGCTCTGTCGCCCAGGCTGGAGTGCAGTGGCGCAATCTCGGCTCACTGCAAGCTCCGCCTCCCGGGTTCACGCCATTCTCCTCCCTCAGCCTCCCGAGTAGCTGGGACTACAGGCGCCCACCACCACGCCCGGCTAATTTTTTTTTTTTGTATTTTTAGTAGAGACGGGGTTTCACCTGGTCTCGATCTCCTGACCTCGTGATCCACCCACCTCGGCCTCCCAAAGTGCTGGGATTACAAGCCTGCAGCTATTTAAGATATGTTTAACTTCTACATAATGCCCCTCAAGTAATTGAAGATGACTATCCTTGCCTCTTTCCAAGTAAAATATCTCTACTTCCTTAAAGGATTCCTCATGTGATTTAGTTTCTATATTATTATGCATAGAACTGAATACAGTATTCACACAGGCTCTGATGAGTGAAACTATTACTGCTCTTTCCCTGAGCATACTCTTTCTTTTAATGCTCATATGATCACATCACACATTTGGTGTGAACTGATTTATGTTCATGGATATTGGGACAAGATAGTGCAGTGTTTGTGTTTTTGTGCCTGGCTTATTTCACTCTGCATAATGTCCTCCAGTTTCATCCATATTGTAGCACATGACAAAATGTATTTCTTTTTTAAGGCTAGATAGTGATTTATTGTCTGTATATATATGTATATTTATGATAATACAATATATACAAGGTATATCACATTTTATTTATCCATTCATCTGCCAATAGACATTTGAGTTGTTACCATATCTTGGCTATTGTGAATAGTACTAAAATGAACATTGCAGTGCAGATATCTCCTCAACATACTGATATTAGTTCCTTTGGATATACACCCAGAAGTGGGATTGCTGGATCATATGGTAATTGCATTTTTAGTTTTTTGAGGAACCTCCATACTGTTTTCTTGAGTGACTGTAATTATTTACATTCCCACCAACAGCATACAAGGGTTCCCTTTGTTCTACACCCTCAGCAATACTTGTTATCTTTTTTATTTTATAACAGACATTCTAGCAGATGTCAGGTGATATCTTATTGGGGTTTTAATTTGCATTTCCCTGCTGATTAACAATGTTGAGCATTTTTTCACATACTTATTAGCCATTTGAGAGGCTGTGGCAGTGGGATGGGGAACAGAGAGATGTTGGTCAAGGGTACAAATTTCCAGTTAGGAGGAATAGTTTTGTAGATCTATTGCAGAAAAAATAAGTATGTGAGGTGGTGAATACGCTAAGCATTTCACCATGTATACATACATCAAAACAACCCATTGTATATGCCATAAATACATACAATCATTGTTTTTCAATTAAAATTTAAGTGTTAAAAGATAAAGCAGTGAACACAATGTCCACTTTCTTATTCTCAAATTCCCATGATTTGACCTAATTGTGTGGTTTTGTGTATGAAGTGTGAATGAGTAAAAAGAAAAAAATCAACACCGGAACTAGAAACCTAACAGTACTTCCAGAATTTTACAGAAATTCTAAAAAGATAGAAATATATGGAATCATATTATAAGATAAAGAATATTACAGAAGATTACTCAGACCCTAATCGTAGTTTCAGTGGAGATGAGAACTCATACCATGGACACAGGAATGAAAAGGTGCAAAGTCACAGAAACGTAGAGGGCTAGAGCAAAAAGTCTAATAGTAATTACAGAAAGAGAGAACAGAAATAATATAAGGAAGGAAATAATAAAAGAAAAAAATGAAAACATTTCTAGATCCAAATAAAATTACAGTCCTCAAGTTGGAAGGGCCTAATGTGTGTTAAGAAGAGTGTATTTGCAATCAACTTAACAAAATACTCAACTTTTCTTTATGAGAATTGTTAAGTCAGATCTACTTTCCTCTACTTGGTTAGTCAATATTTTGGACTTCTTTAAGGCTAAATTTTGTTTTAATTTGTTTATTTTTCCATAATGTTAAGAACTTTTTGAATTTTGACTCAAATACCGTAACATTCATTTTCTCCCCCCTATGTAGATTATTCACACATTTGAAAATCACACCCACTTTATCATCAATGTATTGATAAAATACTAATTGATAAGCCCTTGCAGCACTCTAATTGGATAGGGCAGCTTTTGAAGTTCCTCTGAGAAGTAACTAACTAATCTTCTCTGGATAAAATTGCTCAATCAGGTTTGAGCTGCCGTTTATCCCCCCTTTCTTCCGCAGTGCTGTCCATGCAGGAATCCTGAAACACATTATCAGATGGCTAGTTACAATCAAAATGTACAAGATCCATGACATCCTTTTATTATATTAGTTCAGAGAGCTTGATGAGGTTTGCATTGATTTTTTTTCTTATGAATCATTATTGTTCCTAGATCATCACAGCCTATTTTTCAATGTTCCTAAACGATCATTGTAAACAGTTTGCTTGGAATGACACCACCTCACCAGTATGCAAGTTTTAAAGCATTCTTTTCCTGCCTTGTAAATATAGTGTCAACATTTTCACCTTTCCCGTATTATGACACCATTTTTATCCTACAGAATTTCTCAAGAATTTTTGACACTGATTCCATAGGCACATCAATACATTATTTTAATATCTAGATTTAATTTCAACTAAAAAGAAAGTTAAAATAATGGTCCCCATGTCCTGGGATATATATAGTATCATGTAAAAAAAAAAAGGCAAGTTATAGACTCACTGTGTATTACCATTTATATTAAAAACACAGATATTTTTAAGTAAATTTCAGAATTTTTATAGAATATTGTAAAAAATCATTTACAATGGTTGCCTTTCTGGAGAGAAACGGAGAGGACAAGAGGCTAGGAGACAAGGACAGGCAAAATACTGTGTGACTTTATGTACCTTTTCTATTTAGTATCATGTTCACCTACTCCTTATTCAAAGGAATCTTAAAAACGGAAAAAGAAAACCTTAGTGACCCTCAGGATTTGGATTTTGTGAATCAATAAAACTTAAAAGTGGGAACTAACATAACATCGTTGACTTTTAAGTTCACCATATAAAGATATTACAATTAATTTACATCTGCCATCACCACAATTTTATTAAAAATGAAGCAAATAAGACAAAGAATATGTGAAACCTATACAAACAAATGAATAAAACAATATCAGAATAAAAGGCATTCTTTTAAATTGAAAAGAGTTTTATAAAGTAAACTCACTAATTAAAATAAAAATTTTGCAGAAGACAAACATTTAGGAGCCAGTGACTGAAATCACCAAGACTCTTTTATGCTAGCTTTCCCTTTTTGGGCGTCAATTATTACTCTGCCTTTTCTAGTTTACAGTATTCTTCTTCCCAGAAAAATGTAGAAGAAAAAAATATTATCAGAGTTCTGTCTCCCTCTGGTACTTGGTTAATATTATTGCATATTCTAAAGGGAAGGGCTCTAGATTTTCCTTGTGCTCTTTCTTCAAATAAAGGCTTAAGGTTATTTCTGCCACACTCTTGGCTTTTTTTTTTTTTCGTCAACACATCATGGCTCATTTAGGTGTGTTCCCTTCCAAATATTATTCTAATTATTCCAACATTCCATTCTTTTGTATTATTTTTGTCTGTGTTCTTCCCATCTTGATTTTTATGTGTATCTCTTTAATACATGAATGCATCATAATAATGGTTTTTGCAGCCAACCACTGGGAGGCTGATTTTAGAGGACTACACTGTGATATCAACTCAGATGAAGCTCTTTTCAAATTAATTTTTGTGTCTGTAGGAGCTTCTTTCTCTTCTTCGTCAAGATCGTTTTTAATTACAGTGTCATTTATTTCTAGACCATTCCATTTATTTTGAGTTATTTTCTCTCTTAGAGTATCTGGACCTGAAATTTTATGTGTGCCTTTTCTGTTTCAAAATTCCTTTGGCAAACTGTAATAATTAATGTGCAAAATAAAACAGGCTGCTCATTCTCTCTGACAATTTCTTTTGGCTTTAATTTCACCAATTAATTTGCTCTTGTCAATGAGAAATAAATCCATAATAGCAATTCCATTCATTACTTCCTCAAATACTGAACTATGGAAATCACAGTAAAACAAGACATTTCTTTCAGATTTTAGATTGTCTCTATTTTGGGAAAAAAAATGGACTCCTAACCAATATGCAGATGTTTTAATCCCCTCACCATTAATATATGTTGTTTCTGCATCAGCTTGTATACCTGAATTAAGAGAGCATTTTGACAAGAAGGCTGTAAAAGTTACCATAAACACCATAATCTCTGTTATTTTATCATAATTTTAAAGCTCACCACAATATACATGTCTGCATTAATTCATAGATATCTAGAATTTTACATAATTCTTGACATAGAAATTTCACTATTTATACCTGTTTTATTTAATGAAGTATAATGTCCATGCCTTTATGTCAGTGATGAGTTCTCAACAAGATTTCCAATATTTGTAAGACTTTATAATACCTAGAAGGTCCTTTGTTCAAATTATACTAAAAAGGTTCAGAAAGGAAGGGAAGGAAGCTTAATAACTTTTAAGGCAACTAGAGAGTTGTTAGTTTTGGACACTTAAACTGCTAGCAATTATTTTATTAGATGTAGTTGTTGGACTGGTCACAAAGAATAGGTAAGAAGACTGAACAGATGTCACAGAGAGAAGAGAGAGTGAGTACTTTGCTTCCTCTGTTACATACTTTCATGGACTTAATACTCTGATGAGCAGACTACATAGGCAGACTACATAGGCAGGGAAATTCTGTCTTGAACTTTGCAGCTTCAGTTTTCCTGTGTGCAAAGGAAAAAGAAGGAAGGAACCCAATATTTCCTTTGGGAGACTAGACAAAGAAAGAAGAAAGAATTTGGCAACGCTGACTGGTCTCGTAATATTTTCTGATATTTTGCAGGCAGGCAATTGAGGAATGTTTTTCTCCCAGCCCTTATACTGCCAAGGCCAACTGAGGACCAAAGACAAAAGTTCCAGGCAGCACTCAAAAGGCTTCCAGAGGTCATAGAAGTTTAAAATTTCAGCTGTATTTTTTATTGCCTACAAAATCTGCAGGAAGCTAAAAGTTATCTGCATGAGAACAAGCTGAAATAGTGATCCCCTAAATAGCAATAATATATGGATGTGTTGTATATAAAAGTTATTAATTTTCATTTAAAAACATACAGATATATTTAACTGTTTCTCAGGGCAAATAACTAATAACGAATTTTTTTGAAAATTGTATTCTAATGAAAATTTTCTACTGTCAGAATTTACTTTTCTTTCACTAGATACACCTGGGAAAGAATTATTTGGCTGGAAACTTTTTGGTGAATTTATATGGACCAGCAGCAAATAGACAAATTTTCAAAACAGGAATGTTCTCCAAATAAATACAATTGATTTCATCAGTGACTAAATATCACAAGAACTCAGCCGAACAGTGCAGTATGCAAATGAGAAGTATAAAGAGAGGACATCAGTGCCACCAAAAGTGAAGGATGTCTCAAACCTGTGAGAAACCTTTGCTACAGCAGTATTCAGTGGATCTCAACACTGGAAACACATTTGAATTGTCTAGAGAAATTTTTTTTAATTAATGCAATTGCCCAGGTTTCACATAAGTGATTTTGATGTAATTGCTCCACAGTGGGACCTGGGCATCATTTTTTTTAAAGTGATTCCAGTGTGAACCCAGGACTGAGACCCCTGGTTGGCTAACCCATGTCTCTAGATGGAAGCAGATGAACTGAAATGTACTGGACTAAATTATGCGGAAGTGCGCCTTGAATAGAGAATAATTAATTTCCAACATTAATTTCAGCATATTCTTCCTTCCGTTTTCATCCTTGAAAACAAATCATCTGAAACCCTAGAGCCCTTAAGTCTTGTCAGTGAATTACCTTCTTCCTGAACTCCTATGAACATCTTTTCTGGCAAAGCATCCTTGACCCACTGCAGTGCAATCAGTGCTTTACTGCTTTGATTTTCTTGAATTGTTAAGTTCCTCAAGGGCAGAGATCATGTCTTCTTTAACTCTGTTTCTCCATTGCTCAGCACCATGTCTCGTGCTTATGAGGTAAATGCTTTTAAAACAAATGTATTAATTAACAGAAAATAGAAAAGGAATGGACAAGCATTCAGGCACCCTGTTCTTATCTTTTATTTCTTTTTCTTTTCTAGTGTCTGCTTCCTGCTGTCTTACCTTCTGTTTCCTTTTTGTTTTGTTTCTCTTGAACTCTGGGACAATGTTTTGTTTCAAAAGTAATTTTCTCTCTCTTTTTTTCTTCTCTCAGTTCTCCTCTCACTCTTCCATGTAACATCACACATCCAGTTCATTAAATTTTATTTGTATTCTTTTTTGTAAAAACTAATGGAAGCACTTAACCCTAACTGTATCAAACCTGTATTGCAATTTCATTTATTAATTTACCTACAAGTGGGTAAGTTCTTTGAAAGCAAGACTGTATCCACCATAATTCCTACTACAGTGTAGAACATATTTTAAGCTCTTAATAAATACTTGTTGACTTTCAGGGCCTTAATTATTTTTCTGCGAGTGAACTCTGAGTCACACTCAGGCGGTTTTTCAGTAGTACAGAGGGTACTTTGCATATTAGACCTTTTCTGGCTCTTTTAACAAGGACGTTGTTGCTTATTCCCAATACAATGTCATTCTCTGGCAGTTGAAGCTTATCTTGCAAGTTTGTACTGGGTTTTTGTTTTTTAAACTGATGCCAAGTAAATGAAACTTACTCCTTCAAAAAATTACATTTCTCCACTAACTTTCGATTAAGTGGACAGTTTCATATTTCAATATGGAAAGCTTAACAAATGCCTTCAGAGAACAGGGCATGACTACATGTTCTTATTTAGAGTCTACTTAATTCTCCCCTGCCACTGCTACCACTCACCCTCTACTATCCTTTCTGACCTCGGAAGCCACCAGTTGTGGCCGGGTGCGGTGGCTCACGCCTGCAATCCCAACACATTGGGAGGCTGAGGCAGGCTGATCACTTGAGGCCAGGAGTTCGAGACCAGCCTGGCCAACACGGCAAAACCCTGTCTCTACTAAAAATACAAAAAATTAGCCCAGCATGGTGGCACATGCCTGTAATCCCAGCTACTCGGGAGGCTGAGGCATGAGAATCACTTGAACCTCAGAGGCAGAGGTTACAGTGAGCCGAGATTGCACTACTGCACTCGTTTAGACAAAAGAGCAAGACTCCGTCTAAAAAAAAAAAAAAAAAAAAAAATTACCAGTTACCTATTCAGTTGACAGTCGTTACCGCAGAGTTATGAAAATGTGGTCATATCCCCCTCAGTATAGTCTGTCTGAGGCCCTCCAGTCGTTCCTTTTTCCTTTACAGATTCTAGAAGCTATTTTTATGTTTGTGCCCTCAAAACACTAAACTCCTTCTGGAACCTGTGCTGGTGTCATGTGAACCAAGCAATCCAAGCCATCCTGTCTTCCCTAGGATCCATGCCCCTGTCCTCCCCATGTCTCCTTCTCCTCTACTTTCTTCTCCACATATCCATGACCAGCTCTTCTCCTTTGAGTTCTTGTTTTCTTCCTTCTCTTTCCTTTCCTTCTCCCTTTCTCTCACCTTCCTTTTTTGGACCCCTTTTCCTACCTCTTTTCTCTAATAAAGTGTATCTAGATACATCTTCCAGTTTAAAAAATGTTTGAGAATTTACCTACCAGTAAACCTATATAACTCATATATAAATAAATATATACACCGACAATTGTCCTAATTTTTAGATTAAAATGTACCCCAAAGTCTACAGTTTAAAGAATGAAAAAAAAATTAGAAATTTTTTATTTATTAATTGAACAGAAACTTTCTGCTTTCACTAAAAATAATTAAGCATATTTTTAGTGGGAGAAAATTAGTTGAGTATGTATCATTTAAAAAGTATCTCAGTATAACATTTTATAATATAGTACAGAGGCTCCTCAACTTATAATTAGATTACTTCCTGATAAACCTATTATCAGTTGAAAATATTGTGAGTCAAAAATGCATTTAGGCAACATACCGAACATCATAGCTTAGCCTAGCCTACCTTAAACTTGCCCAGAACACTTACATTATTAGCTTCCGGTGGCAAAATCACCTAAAACAAGAAATATTTGATAAGAAAGTGCTGAATACCTCATGTAATTTACTGAATACTGTACTGGTAGTAAAAAACAGAATGGTTGTATGGGTCCTTAAAGTATGGTTTCTACTGAATGCATATGGTTTTTTATTATTATTATTATATATTTTTTTTATAAAGTCTAGCTCTGTCACCCAGGCTGGAGTGCAGTGGCGCCATCTTGGCTCACTGCAGTCTCCACCTTCTGGGTTCATGCAGTTCTCCTGTCTCAGCCTCCAAGTAGCTGGGATTACAGGCACCCCCCCACCACACCCGGCTAATTTTTTTGTATTTTTAGTAGAGACGGGGTTTCACCCTGTTGGCCAGGCTGGTTTCAAACTCCTGACCTCAAGTGGTCTGCCCACCTCAGCCTCCCAAAGTGCTAGGATTACAGGCATGAGTTACTGTGCCCTGCCAAATGCATACGGCTTTCATATCCATCACAAAATAATAATATTAAAAATCATTAAGTTGAACCATTGCAAGTGAAAGAGTTTATGTCTGTACTTATGAGATTGGTTTATTGAGTCTCAACACAATGAGCTATAGAATAGACAAAAAAGTGTGAATATTTTATTAACCATTGCCTTCAAGCATGTTTTGTCAAATCTCACATTAGCAGTTACTCTACAAATTACAGTTAAGTTGTTCACTTTAGCAATTACTCTACAACTTATAGTTAAGCAGTTACTCTACAACTTATAGTTAACTTAGTCTACTCCAGTTTACCTCTGGTCTCTGAGTTGGGAGGTATCGTGATCTATTTGACTCCTTCCTTGTCTATTGACTGGAAAACCTGGGAATGAGTGAATAGGATGTTCTGGCTTAGCAACATTTGTTTCTCTCCTTCCCCAGTGTCTAGCTCCTCTGGTGTTAGAAATGGGGAGAAGAAAGAGAGAAGCCAAACATCCTCTTGCAGTTTTTCACATCTATACTATGTGAGGGTAGTACTAGGTCCAAGCCCATTCGATTGGCTGCTAGCAGCCTCTGTTAATATGGAGGTCTTTGTATAGATGATGTGGATGGTTTTCTAGGGCAGCATGCAGCTTCATTCCAGAATTTCCTATCTCCTAAGACCCAGGTACAGAGAAATACATTTTCCTGCCACTGGCCACTGGTAAAGAGTTAATTCTTTTAGCCCCCTCTTAGGTTGGGGCACAGCTTGCCTGGTGCCCAGTTCTAGGACAGCCACACAGCTACTCCCTCCCTTGCTCTCTGTACTCCCTCCCTTGCTCTCCGTTTTCCCTCACCCAGGGCCCCAGGAACCACAGGGATAGTACTTGCACTGTATGAGGCTGTACTATTTAGAATCAGGGATAGAGTAGCCCCCTACCCTTCACTTTTCCTTCTTTTTTTTTTTTTTTTTTTTTTGAAGGAGTTTTGCTCTTGCTGCCCAGGCTGGAGTGCAATGGCACGATCTCAGCTCACTGCAAACTCTGCCTCCCAGGTTCGAGCAACTCTCCTGCCTTAGCCTCCCGAGTAGCTGGGATTACAGGCATGCGCTACCAGGCCCAGCTAATTTTGTATTTTTAGTAGAGATGGTGCTTCTCCATGTTGGTCAGGGTGGTCTCAAACTCCCGACATCAGGTGATCTGCTGCCTCAGCCTCCCAAAGTACTGGGATTACAGGCGTGAGCCACCGCGGCCGCCCCCTTCACTTCGTTCTTAACATATGCTTTGGTCTTCTGTCACCCACTTCAGAAATCACCAGAATGGAAAAATGTAGAGTTTGGTTTCTGTCTTCACATTCAAGCACATCCTCCACATTCTGTGGCTACTTTTAAACTCTACTAATAATTCTTTACCAACCTCTACATTTACACTCTTATGGAGCCTAGCATGGGCCTAATGGATCTACAATACCAGAACTAGATGTTGGTATCCACGTGTCTCAGGCACTCCTATTTCAATAAACGCATTTCTTGTTAGTCCTCCACTCAAATCACTTTGCTTATCTTGGTCAGAAGGGCATAACCTCCTTTGAAACTCATACTCTGAGTTACATTTTAATGTAAAAATTACTATAGTAGAAGATATACATTCATTTGTAAGTACATAGATTTATTGGTGGGTAAATTCTCAAACTATTTTTAACTGAAGGATGTATCTAGAGAGCACTATTAGAGGACAGAAGCTAAGGAGAGGAAGGAGATAAGAGAAAGGTGAAGATGACTTGGGTCACCATTGTTCACATGATATTGGTGCCTATCCCAGAAGAGATTCAGAGTCTCCAGGGCAGAAACATAAAAACAGCCTCTCAGACATCTTTTCAGACATCTCTAAAAGCTAAGGAAGAGACAAACTGGTGGGCCTCAGAGAGACCACACTGAGGGGCATATGCTCAAATTTTTCAAACTTGGAATAGTAATATTACTGTCAACTGAAGAGGTAATCCATTGTATTGTGGACAGAGCTGGTGACCCATTTACTTCCTACCACCATTTAAAAACTATTTTGTGTAATTTGAAGTCTCATTCAATCTCCAGCACTTCCTTACCCATTCTTACCCTCAACAGATGATGCTGGCTAGACATGGTGGCTCACACCTGTAATCCCAGCACTGTGGGAGGCTGAGGCAGGTGGATGGTTTTAGCTCAGGAATTTGAGACTAGGCTGGGCAACATGGTGAAACTCCATCTCTACAGAAAATACAAAAATTACCTGGGCATGGTAGCACACTCCTCTATTCCCAGTTTCTTGGGGGTCTGAGGTGAGAGGATGGCTTTAGCCCAGAGATGTAGAGGTGGCAGTGAGCTGCAATTGCCCCACTGCACTCCAGCCTGGACAACAGAATGAAACATTGTCTCAGAAAAAAAAAAAAAAAAAAGATGACACTGTTTCTTCATTTTACAATAGATGTAAGAATTACAATAGATGTAAGAAGTACAATAGAAAATAGAGGTGAATAAAATAAAATGTCCACAGGCTCCCATTGTGGTATTCAAAGAGCTGCAAGTACCAGAGCCCAACCACTCTGCCCTCGCTGCTGCTAACATGGATGAAGTCATTGTGTCTAAGCTAAAGACAATGTCTCTTCTTGTTTACTGGATTCCTTCTTCTCTTACCAACTCTAAGATGTTGCCTTCTTATCTATTCCTCCAGCTGTTCTCTTCCCTCTCAACTGGCTCATTTCCATTAGCATAAAAATGTACTGGTAATAATTCGCCAAATTCTCATTAGAAAAATAAAAATTTGAAAAATGGCACCAGTGTAATCAGTTTCAAACTATGTTTCCAAATGGAATAGATTCCATAATATCAAGCAGCCACTATGAGTCATTATTTTTCAAAATCAGATGATCAGATGGTAAATATTTAGTTTTTAAACTTCTAGCTTAATTTATAAAGTGTCAAATTTCAGTTTGATGTTCTTAGTGAATTGATTTAAAAACTTTTGAATTGATAAAATGTTTTGACTAATTATAGATGTGGCTTCAATAAAAATTTTTATATTTTATTCTACATATGAAGATTTTCTATGCAATAGTTACTGAGATGTCATAATATTTAAAATTTGTTTAGAGAACTCTACAGAACATTTAACATGTTCAGGAAAAATAACAACTTTTAAACTGCGGGGTGAATACACAATAGATATGTTTATACAATATAGAGACGCACAGTGCTGGTATGTACCTTGTGGCCTTGTCAGATACATGTCATCCCATAAATACTCTGTTTGTCAGAGATCCCAACTCATCTCTTGGATATCACTGAGTAATAGTCAAAAAGAATAAGCTGGTATTTTTAGAATCTTATGGATGTCATTGCACAGCAAATAAATAGACTGTCATTATCTTTTGTGGGTTTATGTGTTTGTCAGCTTGTTTAACATTTCCAGTTTATTTGCACAAGCTTCAAACCAATAAGTCAACAACTTGAAAATAAGAATGCACTGAATATTTTGCCAGTAGTAAACAGTTCCTTAGTTGGTTCCTAGTTTCTTCATTAATAGAGCTATTCTAGAAAACACACACACGCGTGCACGTGCACAAGCACACACACACACACATATACACTGTGACACCTGTTGTGTTGATAGAAGTGGGCTGCCCCCAAAAGATGTACTGAACAAAGCACAGAAATTGCCATTCAAATCCTTGGCCTCCTGCCGCAGGTTAGTTCCTGACTTACTGTGCTGCCTTTCCAGCACAAAGTGAAGTGGGGTTTTGGCACTTGGTCTGTAGAGTCATCCAAGAGGATTGTCAATCCAGGCCAAAACACCTACTTCTTCCATTAGGCATCTCTGAGGGGCCTTGGAGTAGGGGGAGTCCCGCCAGCTTTCTTGTACAGTGAGTCCCAGGGCTAACCTCACATTATGTCACATGTAGCCTTCAAGTGTGTTTGCTAAGGAGTCAGTGGGAAGAGAGGTCCTCTCCCTATTGCTTTACACTTCCTCTGGTAAATGGGTGTAATAATAAGAGAGAGAGGAAAAAAAAAAACAAACCTTCATATGATCCCATTCCCCCTCCCTATTCCCTGTCTGCATTGATTTGTTGCTTTAGTTGACACTAAACTATCTTCTTGGCAACTGACTATACAACTACAGACAAAGGGATTTGAGTTGAGGCTAATGTGTCAGCAGTCACCATTTATTTATTTAATAATGAAGGATAACATTTGAATGCTCTAACAATAAAAAAGTATGCCAGTAATTTTCAAATCCTCTGGGTAGAGGAAGAGTGGAAATGTGGGTAGAGGCTTCCTGTCTTCTTTTGCAACTGATGCCCCATTTATATCTGTTTTACATGTTGATGTTCAGTAATGGAGGATTCAAAAACCAGGTCCATTTTCAATCCAGGCTTCCTGTTGCTATCTATACCCATTAATCTTAGGTCAGAGTGAAGCATTTCTTCTAGATGACTACGAGTTGACATTTCCCCTTAAACAGTACATTTATATTAAGGCTCATCTAGAAAACAGTTCAAACAGAAAATAAATAGTACATTAAAAAGAATGTATAAAAACCAAGGAGGAATCAAAACAAAAAGACCGCTGACTAACAGTTCTTTCTCGCTCTCTCATAAAGTCCATATTTTATATTCCATGCCATTCCAAAGTCCTGAAATAATTCCATCCTTCCATGAGATCACCTTCTTTGTCTTATTCAAAATTATTTTTAAATTTTATTCTCTATGTTGTAATATGATACAATTATAGTATCTCTCTTTTCCCCCATTAAAAATATACATCAGAGTGAACTGGAATCTAATATTTTTCCTTCTGAGTTACTTCTAACTCTGGGAGTAGTGTAAGGATGAGGGAAGTTACTCAGTAAATATCAGTTGAAGCATTACTACCATTTATTCAAGTAGAATAAAATATATTAAAAAGAAATAAAAAACACTCATTATATGTAGTTAATGAGCATATGGCGATTTATAACACTTTGCATAAATAATGTATGCTTAAGATGCCAAGTTGAAATTCAGGCATCAAGAGAACAGACCTTTATTACTTTTTATCAATTTCACTTTATGATAATATTTTTCAAAAATTAGTACTAAAGGGCATAGAGAATTCTCCAGACTTTAATGTGTGAAGATAGTTATTCCAAAATTCTGCAAAACCAACTGCCTAGACCAATGACCATACATCCTAGTACACTCCAACTGTTTGGAAGGGTAAAGGGTGCCTCCTTAAGCACAGAGAGACAAAGTCCAGGACATTCCTTTTGAAATGAATGGCCAAGCTGGACCATGTTCTGTCATGGCCGTGGATACAGAGCTCATCCAACTCATGGCTGGAATCTGACGAATAATAGGTGACAGTGCATAAGGTTGAATGTATCCCATCTTACTCTACTATTAGAATTGACGCTTTACCATTGGGAAATAATTAAGAGCCAGGTAGAATGTGAAAACCCGAGGACAAGAGTATTCCAAGGAAGTAAACAAATACTAAGTTGAAACCCCAAAGTAATAGTACTAAAGGTGCCATTTTCACTCATAACATTATTATTCAGATCAGCAGCGTACTTCATAAGAATTGAGTTATTTAATGCACTAATATGAATGGATTATAAAATATTTTGGCTACTAAAGGAAGCAGTCAGGTTGTATTTCAGAATCATGAGAAATAAGGAGGAGAGGTGAATGTTTTACTAAAAAGGAATTGCCCAGTGTAAAAGAGAACACGAACTTTTCAAACTCTTTTATGGCTAAATGGAAATTGGAACTTCCAGAGCAATAAAGGAGAATGTGAAAAATGGTTTATCCTGGAGTTCCGCTATCTGTGAAAATAATTAACATCCAACTGAATGAAAATTATTATAGAGATGAAGATCAGCCCCATTTAAATTAATGACTCATCAAGGGGGAAAAACAATTGAAGCAGCCATTGAAAAATGTTATTAGTGAAAAGGGAATCTAGCTGAAATGTTTCTGTCTGCATTCCTTTCTACAGAGCACATTCATAGCACAATTTAAAGAATTTATAATAAATCTTGCTATTATACAAATTCAAACATGCCATAACTTTTTGTTATATACAAAACTTTACAAAAAGAAATTTGTTTGTGTCTATTAATCACTTTTCTCATGGCCATCATTTAATCATTATGTATTCTTGAATGAAGGATATACTCAAAGGCAAAAGAAGAGGATAAAATGGCAAAGAAAGTAAGAGAAAGATTCCTTGGAGTATCCTATTAGTACTCCCTAGGCTTCTCTCTTCAGTCATTTTCTTTTTTTGTTCTGAACACTTCAACTACCAAATGTATACTTCTATTTTAGAACTTCTATTCTAAGCCTCAGGCTCATATATCCTACCATCTACAACACTACTCTATGAGTATGTCCTTAAGAAACCAAGAAAGGAAAGTGCAGTGCTTAGGGTATAGTACTAGTAGGGGTATTAATACCATTAGGCCCAAAGTGGGAAGAGGAGAGGATTCCTGGAACCAGGAATATAGGTCTGTGTTGAGGAATGTCTGCCAAGAGCTGTGGTCTTTAGCAGAGGGAGGCAACAATCTATAGTGATCTCCCAGAAGGGGTGGTGAGGTCATGAGTATCTTAATCCAACTCTCCTCTTGTCTCTTGATCATCTTCTGATGCTTCCCGTTGGTTGAACCCAACTGGCAGCTATTAGGATGGAAGAATCCTTGGGTGTAGTGAAGATCATTCAGCTTCCTGGGCTCCAATCACGGTGAAAGAGTAGAGAATAAAATACATCCAGTGCACCTACCTTTTCAAAAGTCTTTCATATTTTTTCTGTGTTCTGATCTTTCTACGTTGTTTGTAGTTCCATGAACTCACTGTTCATGGGGGAGAAATAAACAGAAAGGGAGTTCAGGTAGAGAATCCATTGAATATGAAGAGGAGACATGCAAGGTTTGTCAACAGAAATAAAATAAACTGTGTTATTAAGTTTAGAAGATAATCTACAATTTAGTGAGATCTTAGAGAAAGACAGGTAATATGGAGGAAGAAATCGACAGAACCTTGAAATAACTTATATTCGTTTGACCCTAAAAATGAGATGAGGATAACATGTAAAAAAGAGAATGGTGGAAGTTTGAGATTTCACACAAAACTAAACACATGTGTGTACCTAGTTTATTTGCTCGGACAACAGACCACCAACTTTTTAAAATAATGGCATTGTGGAGGGGGAAAATATGCACATATATAAATGTATATGTATAGGTATATGCGTATGTATATGATGCATATGTATGTGTATAAAGAATGAGGAGAGAAGAATCTAAATGGCTTTGGATCATTTCCTCTTCCCTTTTGGTGGCTTATCAAGGTGTCAGCTCACTGTCTGTTACCTCAAAGGAAGAACACAAAGTTCTTGACTGGTATAAGCATCAGGGCTTCTCATAATAAACAGGCCATTCCTCTACCTAGATTCATAGTCCACCAGTCCAGCTCTGGCCCAAGATCTCCTCTCACCATGGTAAGAGGATGGATAGGAAAATGTCCCAATGCATGTGCCAGTCAGAGGCAGTGCTGTGCTGCTTGGATTAGTCTTCTTGCCTCCGCGGCCAGTGTTGATGGGCCTTCTCTGAGGACAAGTGAGGTACAACTAGGAGCCAACAGATACTGCCTTTCTGATGCTGCATTGCCTTCTCCTGTTTTGCTTTGTCTGTCTGAAATATATTTGTTTTTTTTCTTCATTAAATTTTAAGGCATAGGATGCCTGCTCTACATAAGAAATTTTTGGTTTGCATGTCTGTTTCAGCCACTGTCTATGAGCTTTCTGAGGAAAAAGTCATATCCATCTTTTTCATTTTCACTGCCTGTCAGTAGAATGCATGTGACAGGCATTAAGTGAATGTTTGTTGAATGAGTAATTGGGCATGTGGCATAACTTAACATCCCATGGATGTGAAATTTTACTAACTATGGGTTTCTAAGGATAGACAAAATAAATTAAAGCACTCGTATAACTTAAGATATTTGTGATTTTGGAAAATTATGGAAAACATAGACCAGAAAAATCTATACACTTAATAGCATTTTGGTAATTTATAGAGGATCAGGACTCTACTGAGGCCTCCATTTGTCACTACCAGAAATTCAGTGCTATTAATATTCACAAGTAACATAGGGATAGTAGGGCACTTAGATGCTCGGTCTCTAAACAGTCAGACTGTATCTTAATTTTACTGACGTGAAACAATACAAAGTGGAACAAAAAACAGGGCCAGTCTACAAGTCTATCAAAAGATGTCTGACAGTGTGGCGATTCCTCAAAGACCTAAAGACAGAAATATGATTCAACCCAACAATACCATTACTGGGTATATACCCAAAGGAATACAAATAGTTCTATTATAAAGACACATGCACATGTATGCTCATTACAAAACTATTCACCATAGTAAAGACATGGAATCAACCTAAATGCCCATAATGGTAGACTGAATAAAGAAAATGCAGTATATATAAACATAGAATACTATGCAGCCATAAAAAAGAATGAGATCATGTCCTTTGCAGGAACATGAATCCAACATGAAACTAGAGGCCATTATCCTTAGCAAACTAACACAGAAACAGAAAACCAAATACCTTGTGTTCTCACTTATAAGTGGGAGCTAAACGTTGGGAACACACGAGCACATAGAGGGAGCAACATATACGGGGGCCTATTGGAGGGTTCTGGGTCAGAGGAAGAAGAAGATCAGGAAAAACAACTAATGGGTATTAGGCTTAATAACTGGGTGATGAAATAATCTGTACAACGAACCCCCATGACACAAGTTTATCTGTGCAAAAAACCTGCACCTGTACCCCTGAACTTAAAAAACAAGTTTTAAAAAAGATGTCTGAGAGGCAGTTTCCTAAAGTAGAAACTCAGTCATCATGCATAGAGAATAGCAGTCTAGAAGTCAGATGACCAGAACTTCATGACTGAAGAACATAAACAATTTGAACAATGCCACTGGTTCTCAATTTCTCTTTTGTGAAACGACAGGGCTGGATAATAAGATCTTCGATATGCTTTAATTAAGTCTATAAATCAATAAAGCAATTAGAAGAATAATAGAAGAAGAAAGGAGAAAAAATGAGGAAATAACAGGGAAATTAAAATACTGCTTTTAACAGAATGTTTTGCACTCTGTAGTGAGAAAACATGTCATAGTTATAAGTATATTTTATGTCATCATATTAGAAATGCATAATTATTTGTCCTGTTCCAAATGTTGGAAAGGTATTGTGGATATCTTCAAAGTTTCACTTATGGGTTGTCTGCTTTTTTCTCTCTCCACATACTCACAAGCCCTCGAATCTACTCCTGCCCTTGTCCAAGTGGGACCAATAAGTTGTGTTCTGCTCCCACCCTAAAGATCTGGAATTTCAGTTTAGCATTTGAGGGTCTAGGGCGACAAATCCTGTACATGTAACAGGGAAGTAATCTAAACCTGCTTGTAAATAAGAGATGCTCCAAAGGTACTATTTTCTCCTCGATCTGAAACTAACTGAAGAAAGAAGAGAGAGAAAAGAGCAGGAAGAAAATATGGGTGCCAGGACCTAGAAAACCTATAGCAGGAGGAAAGGCAAAGAATGCATGTAGATTAAAGGTTGCCACGTCAGTAGAAAAGTAGGTCTCTTCTCACTAGTCAATTCACCATACCATACAAGGAAAGTGATCCAGTGCTTACAATGATGAATGTGGAGGGTGGGAAGGAGCCAATGAAAGAATGAATAAATTTACTAAAATATTGTATTTGTGTAAGTTTCTTCTATCCCAGATCCCAAGTTATTCTTTCCGGATATCATTAGGAAAGGACAGCAAATCATCCCTTTTCATCCTCTTCTCATATGCCAACCCCTCACTCCCTCTTTTCTTATTTGCAATCACAGAGGGAAGAATGCAGATCTGCCAAGTGCGTTATAAATACTGTGAAACAAAAGGGATGTAAGCTGCAGTTATAGAACCTACAGCTGGTCAGCAAAGCCAGGCTCTCTAGCAAGTCATATTTTATTATTTTCTTCACCAAGTGTCATTTCTCTAGTGCCTATTATATATCTTACACAAGGTTTCACAACAAATCTACATTCACCCCCACCTTTCTCCAGACTGGGAGGTGCTGTGCTGGTGGTTGCTTTACAACAAATTCTATGTATCTTCAAAATTGACAGGGTTTCTTTGTCATCCATGTGCCTGGCACCTTTTGCCTCATTTCTATTAGAAGAATGAAGCTGAAGTAACAAGAACGATTCGAGCTGGATATTCCACATGGTCTTATGCAAATAGCTTCACCCAGGCCTCCTCCGTTTGAGAATGAGGAGTCTCAGGGAATGGAGGCCATGTCGGGCTGGCTCACATATGTATTCCCAGTGCTTTTGGAGACTGAGGCAGGAGGATCGCTTGAGGCCAGGAGTGTAAGATCAGCCTGGACAACTTAGGCAATATGCAAAAAAATAAAAAAAAATTAGCCAGACATGGTGGCATGTGCCTGTAGTCCTAGATACTCCAGAGGCTGAGGCAGGAGGATCACATGAGCCCAGGCTGCAGTGAGCCATGTTTTTGCCACTATATTGTAGCCTGAGATACAGAGCAAGATTCTCTTTCTCAAAAAACAAAAACCAAAAAACAAAAACAAAAAAAAAGGTTGGGGTGGTCATGCTATTCTGTAAAAGCACTGGACTTGTTCAGTCCTGGTTCAGAATCTTCTACCAATTTACTATGTTACTTTTTGCAACTTCTTCATCTATTTTTATTTTCTTTTTCTTTTTTTGTTGCTTTTAGCTTACAGACCGAAATCCAACTTTATTTATTCATTTACATTTTTCACCGGAATTTTTATTGCAATTTCAATTCCTACAGTGGATGGTTTTGAGATTGGGGACTTTCCACAGAATGCTAAATTCCTTCACAGATGTGGGAAAGCCTCAGGCACCATCCATTTCCTGGCAAATAACGCCCACTCCTCTGAACTGGTATCATGGAAGGTTCCATGGAAGCCTGTCATTGCCTCAACTACCCTGTTCCCCACCCCCACCGCCATCCCACAGGGACAGGAGTATCCTAGAGGGGGATCCACCCTCATTATGATTTGCATCTCTCTTGTCCTACAGGGACCTTTTGCTTCCCAGAATCCACACTTGTCCTGATGAGGGACGAGGGCGCTTCATCTTCGTGATGCAAACTCTACATTTAATGAGATGATCTTAATAAAACGAACAATCACCCCAATAGAAAAATGAGCAAAAATTCCCACAAACAGGAGAGAAAACATTTATGACCAATAAAAAAGAGATGTTTAGTCTAATTAGTAATCAGATTATTAATCAGAAAAATGCAAGTAAAGACCACCATGAGGTATCATTTTACTCCCACTAGAGAGGCAATAACAACAAAATATTACAATATCAGATGATGGAAAGAATGTGAATAATTGTGATCCTGTCTACATTGCTGGAGAAATTTTCCCCTGTGGAAAACAGTTTGGTCCTATCTCATGAAGGTGAATAGTTATAATTTTGTACCTCTAATTCCTTAGAGCACAGGCTTATGTTTGAATCTAATAAATAAGTAAGGCAGAGCTTGCAGTGAGCCGAGATCACACCACTGCACTCCAGCCTGGGCAACACAGCGAGACTCTGTCTCAAAAAAAAAAAAAAAAAAAAAAGTCAAATAGTGTTTTAAAAAGTTGATGTTATTGCCACTTTTTCAAAATAAAGAAATATCAATTATTTGACTCATATAGAACAAATATACATCCAGAGCCAAATGGGAATTCTTTTCAATTGGTATAAAGAAGGGATATTCAGACAGACCTGGGTTTGGATTTTTTTTTTTTTTATTCAATACAGGATCTTGTTCTGTCACCCAGGCTGGAATGCAGTGGCACAACCATAACTTATTTCATCCTTGAACTCCTAGGCTCCAGCAATCCTCCCACCTCAGCCTCCAAAGTAGCTAGGACTACAAGTGCACACACCATGCCTGGCTGATTTTTTTTTTTTTTAGTTTTGCAGAGACAGGGTCTTGTTATGTTGCCCAATCTGGTCTTGAACTCCTGGCCTCAAGTGATCCTCCCACCTCAGATTCCCAAAGTACTGGGATTACAGGTGTGAACCATGGTGCCCAGCTGGAGTTTTATATTAAGCACTTGCTGGCATTAATAATTATGGAAGAAATATTTTGCCTCTCTGAGTTTCTGTGTCTTCATCTTTTAAAAAATGAAGCTGCTTATCTCTACATTTTGGAGTTACTAATGAAGATTAAATAATTTGTAGTGCATTAAATATTAGTTTCTGATTCCTTTTCCTTCTATATTACAGGCCTCTTTGCAATGATCCACTAAGAAAAAAAGGCCATCTATCCAAGGACACCGCCTAGTGTCTTTGTGTGACTAGCACAGATACATCTTTGGTTTACTGTTCTAGATAGATAATAACGTCTTGCTATTTGTTCTTGATGTCCTTCTATCATGCCCCCTTCATTCCACCTTGATTGCCTTCCATAGCTGCACTCCCTTCCCTTCTTGTTCTGAAACGTCTGTAGATCCACTGTGAACTGACTTGATGCTACTTCCCATTCCCGAGGATGCTTCCCTCTCAGATGATCAACAGGAGATTGCTCACTGCCTCACTCTGTGTTCACCAGAGGAGCTGTGGTGGAAGAAAGGACTCATTTCTTTTTTATTGTTCAAGCTATTTCCTCTTAACCAAATAAAAACAAACTTGACATTCATGCCTATTTAATCCTACCTCCTCTGCCACATAGCCAAATCCGTGGTCACCCTGTCACTTTCACAACATTTTGGCTCTAGTCTCATGATACTCTTCCACACTTCTGATTCTACTAACTGCTTGGTTGACTTAAATGTCCCCATGAAATGTCCTAAACTAAGATTTTCATGACCTCTTCAACTTTGCCCTCACTTCCACTCATTTTCAGTGATCCACTCCCATTGGTACAAGTTTGGCCTACTTCTTATAAATCAGAATTATTCTATCCTTGCAATCTTAAACTTTAATATTCTACTTTATGACTTCAATTTAGTTTTCCAGCTCAGCACCTTTCTTTCTTCCAATATATCAATCACTGTAGAAAGACCCCATAATAGGCCCTCTATCTTCCAGTTGATAATGTTTCTCTTAACTGCACTTTCTCATTTTCATGTCTATCTAGATGATAGTTCCTCCATAGTCCATTACTTTAGGCATTGGTGGATGTGGGCCACTGGCTCTTTGCTGTTGTGTAGAATCTGTCCTGTGAACAGAACCATTCTAGATACTCCAGCAGCACAGTTAACTGTTGCCTACTGCTGCATAAAATCCCCCAGCCATGAGGACTGGAACCACAACGAAGAGAAGATCCAAGCCCCACCAGAAGTCATCTGTCCCTCCAAATTCCCCCAATAGCCATTTCAAACCTTCACTGCCATTCTCAAACTTCCCCAATTCTTGCAGTTGTCTTTTGTTGCCTATATTATTAGGAATTGAGGCTATTAAGAGAGAAAGGCCTAGTTACCCATCCTTGCCAACTATTGACTTCTCTCCAGTTGTACCCAAGATTTTCTCCTGACTCTGTGGAAGCCAGCCTCTCTTACCTGCACTGAATATCACTACCAGGTCCCATCAACACTAGCCTTCTCAAGGTCTTTAATCTCTATTTTTTGATCTGTAAATTATAAACATTAATAATAATAATATTAGGAGTAATCATTGTCTTTAAAGAAGCAGGCTTCTTAGCAGAAATCCAAGACAGGAAGAATTTCTAGCAGGTTAATAGGTCTACAACATAAAGAGGCCTCCTGGGCAGATGGCCAAACCAGCAATGTTGAAAGAGCTCTAATAAGCTTTCCAAGGAAAGATTGTGCTGTTAGTTAGATTGATAAAAATCCATAATAATTACTTTATTACATGTCTACATTAACCTTTGTCATCAAAGTAGAAAAACCTAAATACTTCAATTATCAATTACTGTATTGTTTTCCTTCAATTTAACATTTTATTTGTAACATTATTTCTATCCTTCTAATATTCCCCATCCCTAGATATTAAGAAAATGAGAAAACTTAAGGAAAAAAAGCATACATATTTTTTTCTAGATCAAATATCTGTCTTTTAATGTTTTTCCTTTCTCTGCTACTTTCCTATGTGAAATAAAATGAAAAAAAGAAAAACAAACAAAAAAACCACGACAGCAAACTATTTGCTGGCCTTGGACATAGGACCTGCCAAATCTTTCCTTAATCTGCTGAGATGGTGAAGCTTTGGTTGACGTTATCACTGAAGATGAGAAGTGAAAACTATTTGGCTAACATAAAATGAAGGATTTTATCTGGACAAATATTTCAATAGAATGAATCCAGTGACTAAACCTTTTGCTCCCCTGGGCATACTATCTACCTGGGAAAGTAACTGCAATAATTCTTCTGATTGCCATTTCCCCAGGTCTGTAACTGGAGCCCTAGAAGCTGACAGTGACCCAGAAGGGCCCCACAGAGTCAGAAAGTGGCCTTTGAGATCCTTTTCTTCCTTCTTGGAGAAAAATTCTTCCATCATAAGTATTTCCATACCTCCCTGCCTTTAATTTGGAGACAGATGGTTATGTGAATATTTTTAAATTATGATGCCTCTGTAGATTCAAGTGATTTACAAATGTATTTACAAATGAGTAGCATTATTCTACTTGTAGGAAGTTTAAATAGAAAGAAGCACAGAAAATACAGGTATTAAGCTAAAGTATACATTCTGTATTGGGAGTGTATTAAAAATAGAACAAATAAACCCCCACAAAAACAAAAATATGAATTTTTCCCACTGGACTTTCAGTCACAAGAAATCTATGAAAAGGAGTACAGTTTATTGAGATACAAATGAGCATATGCTGGAAATAAAATTACACTTTTCTGAAGTACAGCAATAGCACCAGTGAAGTCTTTTTAGATTGTAAAAATGTTGAGGGAAAAGCCCTGTCATGTTTTATGTATCATTGTGTCTCCTACTACTCGGCAGAGTGCCTAATTGGTAGGCATTAAATAAATGCTTTGCAAATTAATACACAAATAATTTAATATAATTTTATCAGCTCATATAACCTATTTTGATACTGTTTCCAACATCAAACACCTTGAAGTTAGAATTTCTGATAATATATTCAAATACATTAGGGTAATACAATCCTTTTAATTTTCAGAACATTTTTACATACATTATATAACTTAATTTATAGGAAAATCCTGAGATAGATTGTTATTCCCTTTTGCCAGCTGCAGCAATTGACTCCAAGAATTGAATGATTTTCATGATGTGAATTTAGCTAGGAGCAAAGCTGGGACAAGAATCTCTGCCTGGCAGTTCCTAGTCTGGTTCTCTTTCCATTTCAACATACTGCCATTTTTCAATCTACATAACATAAAAATATTATATAGAATTTGCCTCTCCACTAACAAAGAATAAAAGTGTCTGCCTTATTGAGTGGTGCAGATTAACTGAGATTAAATAAGATAGGAAGTGCTTATTGTTTATCCAGGCACACAGCAAGTGCCCAGTAAATGATTGCTGAAATGTAATATGTCAATATTAGTACAAATAAAGAAACATATCTTAAAAATTGAGGCGAGAATGCCTCCAGGAAGATTTTTCATGCTATATGTGACTGAACCAAAGAAGAGCCCGCATAGCCAAAGCAAGAGTTAGCAAAAAGAACAAATCTGTACACATTACATTACCCAACTTCAAATTATACTACAAGGCTATAGTTACCAAAACAGCATGGAACTAGTATAAAAACAGGCCGATGGAACAGAATAGAGAATGCAGAAATAAAGCCAAATACTACAGAACGCAGAAATAAAGCCAAATACTTACAGTCAACTGATCTTCAAGAAAGCAAACACAAACAAAGTGGGGAAAGGACACCCTACTCAATAAATGGTGCTGGGATAACTGGCAAGCCACATGCAGAAGAATGAAACTGGATCCTCATCTCTCACCTTATACTAAAAGCAACTCAAGATGGATCAAAGACTTAAATCTAAGATCTGAAATCATAAAAATTATAGAAGATAACATTGGAAAAGCCCTTCTACACATTGGCTTAGGCAAAGACTTCAAGAACCCAAGAACCCAAAAGCAAATGCAACAAAAGCAAAGATAAATAGATTGGACTTAATTAAACTAAAAAGCTTCTGCACAGCAAAAGAAATAATCAGCTGAGTAAACAGACAACCCACAGAGGGGGAGAACATCTTTGCAATCTATGCATCTGAAAAAGGACTAACATCCAGAATCTATAAAGAACTCAAATCAACAAGAAAAAAAAAAATCCCATCAAAAAGTGGGCTAAGGACAAGATACACAAATGGCCAACGAACATATGGGAAAATGCTCAACATCACTAATTATCAGGGAAATGCAAATCGAAATGATAATGCAATACCACCTTACTCCTGCAAGAATGGCCATAATCAAAAAATAAAAAAAAAAGATGTTGGTATGGATGTGGTGAAAAGAAAACTTTTACACTGCTGGTGGGAATGTAAACTATTAGGCTGATGCAAAAGCAATTGCGGTTTTTGCCATTAAAAGTCATGGCAAAAACTTCAATTGCTTTTGCACCAACTTAATAGTACAACCACTATGGAAAACAATGTGGTGATTCTTTAAAGAACTAAAAGTAGAACTACCATTTGATCCAGTAATCCCACACCTGGGTGTCAACTAGAGGGAAAAAGTCATTTTATGAAAAAGATGCTTGCACATGAAATGTTTATAGCAGCACAATTTTCAATTGCAAAAATATGGAACCAGCCCAGATGCTCATCAATCAACCAGTGGATAAAGCAACTGTGATATATATATATATATATATATATACACACACACACACACATATATATGTACACACACATATATGTACACATATATATGTACACACACATATATGTACACACACACATACATACATACATAGAATATGACTCAGCCATCAAAAGGAACAAAATAATGGCATTTGCAGCAACCTGGATAGAATTGGAGACCATTATTCTAAGTGAAATAACTCGAGAATGAAAAAACAAACATTGTATGTTCTCACTTATAAGTGGGAGCTAAGCTATGAGGATGCAAAGGCATAAGAATAATACAATGGACTTTGGGGACTTGGGGGAAAGGATGGGAGGGGGTGAGGAATAAAAGACTACACATTGGGTACAGTGTACACTGCTTGGGTGTTGGGTGCATCAAAATCTTAGAAATCACCACTAAAGAAATTATTCATGTAACCGAACATGTTCCCCAAATGATCGGTTCCCCCAAAACCTATTGAAATAAAAAAAAGGAACGTCAACTTGAAAGGTCATTTTGGTCCTATTAGTGCAGCTGTGGTCAATAAGTACACATTCACATATCAGAGAGTCCTATCTGCCACAGAGTTGTGAACAATCTTTCAATTTGTTTCTGCATTAGTGCCTTAATGGGTACAGATATAGCCTGTTGTATACATGGGCAGGAAGTATCTATATGTATTAAACTCTCTGAAAGAAGCCTATTCGCCAGTGTTTTGCTTGTATTTATAAATATGCACGTTCCCTTCTTTTGAGGTATTGATTTTGAGATACTTTGTGTCCTCCATAAGTGAGCTATGGACCATCTCAATCTCTGTTCTATTCTCCTGTTGAATTTCTGAGATAATCATTGATGCTGTATCAATTCGAAACATGATCCTGCCTTGAAAAACTTGTGAGTTCCTGTTCCCATTTTCTGGTCTTTGGAAGAAGTTCTTTTACTCTTTTCCTAAACCATTCCCAGAATATAATACCAAATTAAAGAATCACTGATTGTGGAACAGACTTTTGATCAACAAAATATTAGCTTGGCGACTGTTACAAGCATAATAGGAACACCATGTATCATACATGCATAAATTAACATAATTGTATAACTCATATTATAATGCAAAGGGTCTTAGGCTGCATTAGTAAAAGAAACAAAAATGCTATTCCAGTGACAGAAAGTTATGTCCCTATTATTCTGTTTGTTTCCAACGTTTTGGGGGGAAACAACAGTTGTAAGCTAAGTTGTTTCCACCAGAGATTAAAGGCAAAGCAGGAAGCCATACAATATCAGAAATAGTTAAAGGCACAGAATAAAAAGAGCACATGAGAAGAGCTAACATGTCTAGGAGGTGATAGATTTATTCA
Source organism: Symphalangus syndactylus (assembly GCF_028878055.3). NCBI lineage: Eukaryota > Metazoa > Chordata > Mammalia > Primates > Hylobatidae > Symphalangus > Symphalangus syndactylus. The sequence goes on along the minus strand of NC_072428.2, from coordinate 126,926,189 downwards.
GTACGGCTCCAGAGACATTACTGAGACAACCTTTCTAATGATTGGATGTCACCAGGAGGCAGATGACAGCTAAAAATGAGCAAGAATTCTGATGATGGTTGTGCTCCGATAATGCGATGGGCTGCACTGCAAAACGGGGAGCTTTCTGACACTGGAGGTATCCAAAGAAAGGCTAAATGGCTCACTGTTATTTGAGCTGAAGACAGAGCCCCAGTGTGAGCTGGGCTTGTTGACCTCTAAATTCCCTTCCAACCCTCGGAAGCTGTGATTAAAATGGAAATGTGAGTCCATACGCAATTCATAGCACAGAATGAAGACTCTGACAGTAAGGGGTTAGAAAATAATATGAAAGACAAAGAAAAATATTGAAGGGAAAAGAAAAGAGAGAAGAAAAGAACTAAATTAAAAAAAATTCTCTCGCGCATTGTCTGTGGCCACCCCAGTGAGTGTCTAGAAACCAGCAAAGCAAGGGAAAAATCAAAGAGGATACAGAGATTTGGGAAAACTAAATTATTTCTCTGCGTTCCTCTTCGCCACAGAAGATGATGAGAAAGCGGCCTGCCCTGGGGTTATTCTTCCCTGACAGTGAAGGTGAGCCTCTGTCAAGGAGTGATGTGTTAAATGAAAGGGTAAAGGGACAAGAGGAGAACTAAAAATGCCAGACATCACAGAGAAAGGATGCAAGCTCTGAAAGAATAAGGGAACAGCACTCTGGGCCTCCTAACAAAAATGTGTTTTATCTTTCAAAATAGGCACTCTAAAAATTGAGTCCCACAGGGGTGCCCTGCTTGTGATTGGGTTTTAGTAATAGAATGAACACTGGTCCTTGGGAACAGGTGGCCAGAAGCACTTCCTAAGGGAAGGAGGAGGGTGAGCTTCTGGAAGCTGCCAGGACACAGAATCTTGCTTTCTCCAGTACATAAAGAAGTTAAGAAAATATTTGCTGTGGTTTGCTTGACTGGGGGCGTTTTCTTGGAGCTTCACAGCTGCTGCAAAGGTTGGGGACCTTCAGAGAAGTGATAGCGGTTCCCAAGGAAAGAAAAACAACAGACCTAAAATATTGCATTTTTCATGTCTTTATCCTACTCTGTTAATGTGCAAAGGCCTACATTGGGTGTTCGACTGTAAGACTGCTACAAAGAATAGCTGGACTCCTTGTACCCCACTTCCTCTTGAGGTGTGGCTGTAACTCTAAAGGCTGAACAGGTGTTTCCAGTTCATTATTTTCATAAAACCTCACAAGCATCTAAAAGATAGAAAGTTCCTGTTGAGGCCTAGGAAACAGGGACTCACAGAGGTGTACTTACTAGCCCCAGGTCATATAGCTAGAATTGGACAGAGCCAAGGTGTTGAAACTGAACTGTCTAACTCCAGACCCTACAATTGTCCCTCTAAAATATGAACCATGAAGATATCCTGGCAATTAAGCAGAAGCATCCACTACCACAAGGATACCTCTTCTCCCTTACAACAGTCTCAAAGTTAACAACGACAAATCATAAAACAAAAGCAAAAAGCAAAACAAGCTCAGTGACACTGATATTCTCAGTGGCACTTCACTAGACTTTGCCTGTAGTTACATATATGTGTTTCAGAAGATCAGTCCAGACATATTTATAGGTTCAAAGAAAAATATAGCAACACACTAACAACAGGTTGGGAAAAGATAAGCCTCTCTCTCGGCTGCATGAAAGAAACCCATGTGGGGAGAACACTGAGCTGTGCAGGACAACGCACTTTGCTTCGCTTCGGTTGTTGTTGATTTGAATGTCTTGTTTATAATAATGATGTAGAGATCCAGCTATTCACCCATGTTCTTCTCTTAACTAGCTGTAGGTTCTTGATAAATCATGTGACATTTTGGAAATTTATTTTCTCATTTGATATTGATGGGATGGGACAGCATTATGTCTGAGGCACCTTTCGGTTCTAAAAGTAATGACTCTGGATTTGGGTTGCAACCAGATCATGAAAGATTTTGCATGCCAAGTTAAGGTATCTGGACTTTGTCCTGCATACCATGGAAGAAGCACTGAAGAGTTTTAAGCTAGAGGCTGATATAACAGCGGTAGTATTTTTGGAAAATTAATCTCATAACAGGATGCGGGATGAATTGTACTAAGAAAAGCTTAGTGGTATGAAGTTCAGATAAGAGGTTAATGCAGTAAAGCCAGGCCTCAGCAGATAAGGGGATGAACTAGGACCCTGTTCTAGAATCTTTATGTAGGACTATATTATTAGCTGGGCAAGGTCAAACCCCTGTTGTACTTGACAGTCCTTCAAATGTTAGGAGACAGTATGCTTTTACTTGGTCACTGCTCTTCCAAGATAAGTGTCCCCAGTTGTGACAGCTGATCCTCAAATAAGCATTACTTAATAGGTAAAGGTATTTCAAAGCCAAGAAAACACCTATACTTAATTGGTTTTGTTATATAACCTATCTAATTCACAGTTTCTTCATATGCAAAGGGAAAATAATAGTACCTAGCACCCACAATTTTTGAAAGGATTAAATACAAATGCTTTCGTTTGTGGTTTGGAGCTTAATCAATGTTCAATAAACAGCAATATATTATTATTTTTATGCATCCTACTTACCTTGTCTGTTACTATTTCAGGTTGGAAGTACTTTTTCTTAGTTTGTGATTCAGAATTAATATTGACAATTCTACTGGCCACCGACTTTGGGCCATGTCTCATTTTGAGCATTTGGCTATGCTCTTAAGTCTCAATAATATAGTAAGTTATGTACTACCATTGACTCCATTCTACAGTCAAAGACATAAGGTACAAGATGATTGCATAACTTTCCAAAGTCACACAACTAGAAGACAATCACAAAGCCAGCATTTAGCAGGCAAGCAAATTCCAGAGTCTGTGTCTTTAACCACTACAGAAGGTTTCCTCTCTGATCTGCTCAACGCGAGTATACTGTACTGCTTCAAATACAGGTAGCTGTCGAAGATTGTATCCATGGCTTTACAGCATCTGAATCACACCACTGATATATCAATTTTGCTGTAGCATGAAGTGCTTCTTTCACACAAACTGCTATATTCTTTTCTTGTTTAGTTTGTTGTTTGAAACTTAGCAGGTAATGTACTTATTAACTTAAATACCACTTAGTTTTGGCTCATTATTTAAACCTACTGATGTTGCTTACGTTTATGATTCTAAATTTTAAAACTATCCTGTTCAGCTCTTCTTATCTACCACATATATTGCTTTTTTATTAGGATATCATCAGAATCATTAGGAAATGTATTACAAAGCTGAAGAACCCAGTACAGAATAAAATCATAACTAGTAAGCTGTTCCTAGACTAAAATTGTTATACAATCAATATTCACTGGATATAATTGTTTAACTGGCAATGAATTTATATAGATAAATCCTCTTGCATTTCACAATATTTAATTTTCATTACAAGCCTACTTTCTCCTGTAAAGCTTCATCAAATGTCCATTTTTATATACTGAAATGTGTGCTTTATTCTTTCCACTCTATTAGTTATGTGACTTTTCCTTAATTTATTTAATTTTCATAACGCTCTGTCTCTTCACTTGAAAAACAGTAAGTCCTGCTATACTTATTTTAATCATTTTTTGTTAGAGCCAAATTAAATAACATCTAAAATTATTAACTTGACATCGCAACCCAGAATCTTATTTTAAAGAGGAAAGTGTAATAACATTTACATAGAATGCTAACATATAAAAAGTTATTTTGTGTACTTTTGTAAATTCTTTACTCTTTGCAACCACCCATTAGTTGGGCAGAGCAAATAATATTATCCGTACTTTGCAGAAAAAGAAACACTGACGGTTAAGAGGTTGATTTCCCAAATCCCAACAGGGGTATTAGAACTGGAACTTGAGCTCAAGTCTGTTAATCTCAAGTGCATATTACTGCTGTTAAAACCAGTAAAGCCCTGAATGAAATTTCGAGTTAAATAGCTCCACACCTGTGGAAGCCTAGGAAAGGAGACATAAAATAGTAATTATTTCTAAATCAAAACAAAACTACTTCTCTTAGAGGGAAAAGAGGTGATTGATATTATCTTGGAAGGAGCATCTGTGGCAGTTTCTCTTCTGCTACTGCTTCCTCATGGGGACAAGTAGGTTGATGGCTGCATGGCCCAGTGGAACAGAAATTAGCAGATAACTTCTGAATGAAGTTGTGAAAGGAGACTAGCAAAGGTTTCCTACACTAAAGTAATCTCTAGTTATCCTGCCTCTTACAATTGGAATTATATAAATGTTTGATGTCTGCACAAGCACTTTTTCTTTTTTTATTTTTGGCAGAGTTAGCTGAGGTTTTATTTTGGACCAACAAACAAACAAACAAACAAAAAGCAATTGAATTGTTTTGTAGTTAGAGGCATGGGCAAGGGGGGTCCCCAGGTAGTAAACTCCCCCGTGGGTGAGCTGAGGGCTAGGGCTGCGCTTCAGGTGGGTCTCCTGTTCCCAGTGCTACACCGCATAGCAGCCTCCCTCCCAGGCTCTGGAGCAGCGCAGGAGGGGTACAGTCCTACAAGGTGTCCACCTCTGGCCCCTGGGCCTTCAGCAGCCGCTCCTGCATGAGTGGGCCTGGTGCCCACATGAGCTCCTCAAGCTTCTCCCGAGTGGGCAGCAGCAGCTTTCAGGGTGGCCTGGGCGGCAGCTATGGTGGGGCCAGCGGCATGGGAGGCATCACCGCAGTCACGGTCAATCAACCAGAGCCTGCTGAGCCCCCTTATCCTGGAGGTGGACCCCAACATCCAGGCCATGCGCATCCAGGAGAAGGAGCAGATCAAGACCCTCAACAACAAGTTTGCCTCCTTCATAGACAAGGTACAGTTCCTGGAGCAGCAGAACAAGATGCTGGAGACCAAGTGGAGCCTCCTGCAGCAGCAGAAGACGGCTCGGAGCAACATGGAGGACAACATGGTCGAGAGCTACTTCAACAACCTTAGGCGGCGGCTGAAGCACTCTTCTTTTAAAAGTTTCTGAAGCCATTAGCTAAAGATTCAGTAACACAGGTACCCTGAATGAGAAGTAACCTGCTGTGCGATGGATTCTTCCAGAAGAATGGGCAGAGATAGTATTCAGATCCTGACAAGAAGAGGGGACAAGTGCCAGGTCACATAACTTCATCTCCCCTAGCTGACCAATTCCCGACTCCAGAAATGCCTGCCCTCTCTCATACACCATTAAGTTCAGTTACTTTCAGAGTCCTGTCTATACCAGGGTGGTTGTGCTTGCTATCAGCAAAGCCATCAGGCTTCATTGCTTTTTTTTTCTGATACAAACCCTCAATTAGGACCAACCACAGGAGACCCTCTTCCACTAACTCATGCAAAAAATGTCATCATGGACTGTGTGTTTGGTGGTGAAAGAAAATTTGAGTTCTATTTCCCCTTTCTAAGTGATAAGTGATGGTCACATTCGGTGTCAAAAGTGTGGAAATCTCAAGATTTGATTCTCTATTTTTTCAAGTCTATCTCATATATTTATGTCAATCACAAGAAAATTCTTTATATTTCTCCAGTTGGATAAGTGCACAAGGCTTATTTTCTCATCAACTTACTTGAAAACCTAATTATACTGAACCAGATGTTGTGTTTAACACCAGTAGATGTGACAAGCAGTCGGTTTTTTACAGTGACACAAATATCAATTCAAACTGCTCTGACTCTACCGTGGGAGCTGGATTCTAATGTGATTACAGTCATTGCCTCATATCTTATTTTTAGTTTATTAAATAAAAAAGGGTGATCAAGTGTTGAATGTGCTATAATATACTGAATCTACATGCAATATAGATCTGAGAAAAATAATTAATATTCAAAAAAGTATTGAGGAAAAATAATTTGCATATTAGAATCATTAAATTATGAAATTGATTCTTACATTTAGTTTGACTTCTTGTTTAAATATAAGAATTAGAGTGAGAAAAAAGGAATTTTTGTCAGAGCCCAAATTCTAACTTTGGATGTTATTCTAACTCTCCTGACCTGTGTGTTTAAGTCACCAGGAAGGATAACTTAATTTATGTGGCTGTTGAAAGCTATGTCATTCTTCCTGTAGATCCCTGAGTAAATCAGAAAAATTATTGAAAACTACCTATTTTTATTCCAGTCAAAGTCTCTGTCTTTGAGGCTAGAGACACTCAGATACATTAGTATTCAGCATGTAATGAAGTACAATGTACTCCTAGTTTAAATCACTTTGCTTATAAGAAACTCTATTCATGTTGACTAGTTTGATAAAAATGGTTTGATCTTAAGATTTGAAGGCATGGATGACCTTGGTCTGTCCGAAATAGAGCAGATTATAGGAGAACAATAACACAAAGTCTCCAGCTATATCAAGACACCTTAATTTAGAGTCTTTTCAACTAGTGAAGAAAGCAAGTAGAAACATAGAAGGGTAATATAGAAGAAAATTCTAAATGTATTAGAACCTATGAAAATGTTGAAAATATTTGAAAATTATAATTGATTTTGTTTCTGATTACAAAGTAGCACAAGGTAATTATAGAAAATTTAGAAAATTGGGAGAAGCAAAAACAAAGAAAACGATACTTGTACTTAAGGTCTGTATTACTTTAGTTCTTTATTTCTAAGCATATACAAAACTCAGACACAGACATGTACATGCACACAGACTGACACATGGAGTTGGGTCTTAAACAATTTATCTATGACTGATCTGTAATCTGCTGTGATGGATTTATAGTTTGAATCACGTCATTCATTTTAAGACAATTTTTACATTAGTCATTTAAGAGACCAATTAGGTGTCTATTAGTCATCTATTCTACTTAGCTACAGTACAATGTGTTGCGACATGTGTAGTTTTTACCCTTTGTTCCTGAATTTGGGAAATTCAGAGATCAAGGGGAATTTAAAATACTCCTTTTGCTCCACGTGTCTTGATTTGAGTATTTATATATTTTAATCTAAAGTATATCAGAGGCAAAGGCTTTATCCAGACCACTAACATTAGCAGTTAACCACTTGCTTGGTGTTAGGAGAGAACATGGCATTGGAAAACTACATTATTTCATGTATGTTGGTATTTTAGACAATTATTTTGTATCTTGTGCTAGAGCGATGATGAAAAATACCCCCACTATCCAAACATAAACTTGAATCTTAAAAATAAATTTTAACAAGAGTTCCAAATGAGATAATCATTGTGAAGCTGCAATATACATTGAAATTAAACACCACTTTCCCAAAGGTAGAGGAAGGGTTGTATCATTGGTAAGGCAGTGACAATGGGAGGAACTGTAGTGTATTTTTAATGTAAGTATCACTGAGTGTTAATGGTAGAGGTTCTGACTTTGGTGTAAGTTCGTTCTGTTTTCTCAGGAAAGAAAAGATTTCCAGAGGACTAAGGTTTAGGTGAAAAGGAAATGAGTTGTTCCCTGTTCTAAACTAGACAAGTCTCATATTCTCAGAGGATAGGGACACTTCTATGAATACCTGTACCAATCCTAATGGAGTAATGATCCTTTTAAATAAAAATAACAATAGATGTTATGAGTTTAAAGAAGTCTCCCTGTCTCCAATGTAATTTAACTCAATAAAAATAAGAGAGAATTGCAGAGTGGGGCCACTTAATCAAACAGTAAGTTTCAAAACAGCTCCCAATGGAAACAGCTGCTCCCAGAGAGGACAAGTTCGAGTTCAAGACAATTTGTAAATCTCACTTCCTACTGTTAAACGTTTCCTCTTCATTCTTGTTCAAACTTCATCATTAGGTTTTCAGTTGTCTAGTCGTACCTACCATTTTAATGAAATCCAGCTTGATTTCAAATGATTGTCTAATCTACTGTTTTGCCTTGGGGTACTACGTACTCACCCAAATTCTGGTACCTTATCTGACCCCCGCCTTACCTGACTTCTTTCATAATTGATGCTGCATGCTTTATATAAGAAAATAATTTTCCATATACTTACAGGTATGTTTCTGAGGCCTCTATTTTATTCTTTTCACCAATGTGTTTAGCCCTGCGCAGGAGTACTGTGCATTAATTAATGTAACTTCATGATGAGTCTTAATATATGGTAGAGCAGAAACCTGCAATTTCCCTGGCTCTTTATTCTTACATTTAAATTTTAGACTTTGTTTTATTTTAATCAGAATTGCACTGAATCTAAAGTACAACTAAAGGACAATTGATATCTTTAAAATACCATTTCCTTAACCTTGAATGCATCCTCATTTCCATTTACTTAGGTCTTCATTAATACATCTTACAGTTTTATAATTTTTCCTATTTATGTCTTGCATATTTACTATTTATAGTTTATTGATAATCTTTGATAAGATAACAAGTAATATCCTCTTTGCAATTATATTTTTTTGGTTATTTTCAGGGCATAGAATGACAATTTTCTTTTCACATATTAATTTTTTCCTTAGCAAGCTTACAGAATTCTTCTATTATTTTTAATATTTCTTCTTGAGATTGCATTTGGTTTTCCATGTTACAAAATTACATTATTTATAAATAATGACAGTTTAATTTATTCCTTTCCAAACCCTCTCCTTCCGATATCTTTCTTGGGGGCTTTGGGAAAATGGTAGAATTAGATTTTTTGAGTAGGAAATATTTGGACCTATTTGGCCAGAAAGGAATAGTGGTTAAAATAGCTAGCAAAATGTCCAAGAGGGAGTTCTAAAAGGCAAATAAGTGAATTTGGACTTTATTCCAATAAGGAAGTACTAAATAGTTTTGAAAGATGATTAGATGATGGAAGAGTTATTTGGAGTACAGGGCTAATTAAAGAGAGAAAGACTACAGAGCCTGGCTAGAAAATAATTCTAGTCATCAAGGCAATAAGTGATAATGGCATGACATGAAGTATCTCTGCGGACATAAGAATAAAAAATAGAAAATAGATGTTAGGTAGTATCCAAAAAGAGACTGACTTACCGCAGTGTTCAAGAGAAGGAAGAACAAGAGAGGGAAGAATCTAAAAGGACTCCAAATTTAAGCTTTGGTGACTAGAAAAATAATGGTATTGACAGAGAAATATAAAAATCTATAGGAGAAATTGCTTGGGGCTTTGGTTTCCTGACTTATTTGCAGTTTTTAAAAATTAAGACCATCCTATTCACAAACCATCAAAAACCATCCTATTCACTTGCTTAAATATCTACAACTCATTGATTTCTTAGTATAGTCACAGAGCTATACAATTGTCTCCATAATCGATGTCAGAACATTTTTTACCATCTTCTGAAAAAACAAAACCAAACAAAAACAGAACAAAAATCTCACACTCATTAGCAGTTACTTGCAATTTTCACAAACTCACAAACCCTACTCAACCACCACTCTACTTTCCATCTCTGTAGATTTGCCTATTCTGGAATTCAATATAAATAGAACTATAAGGTGTGTTGTCCTTTGTGATGGACTTCTTTCACCTAGACTACTGTTGTCAAGAATTACCTCATATAAAAGTGCTGTATTCTTTTTTATTGGTGAATAATATTCCATTTTATGGAAATATCATATTTTGTTAATCTATTCATCAGTTAATAAAAATCTGAGTTATTTCCACTTTTTGACTATTATAAAGAATATTGCTGTGAACATTCATGTACAAACATTTTATAGATGTATATTTTCATTTTACTAGAAGGGGAATTATTGAGTCATGTTGGTGACTCTATATTTAAATTTTTGAAGAAATACCAAAATGTTTTCCAAAGTGGCTGCAACTTTATTCATTCTTATCAACAATGTAAATAGTTCAATTTTCTCCACATCCTTGACAACATTTGCTATTATCTTTTTGATTATAGCTCTCCTGGTGTGTATGAAATAATACCTCAGTGTGATTTTCATTAATATTTCCCTAATGTCAAATGATGCTGAGCATCACTGTTGCTTATAATTATTCAAATATGCTTAATAACCATTTGTTTATCTCGTTTGGAGAAATGCCTGTTCAGATCATTTGCCCATCTTTTAAATGGATTACTTTTCTTTAGTAAGCTGTAAGAGTTTATTTAGAAATTGTGAGATACAGCTTCCTTGAAAGATATATGATTTGCAAATATTTTTGTCCATTCAGCGACTGTTCAATTTATTTTGAAGTAAAAAATGTTTTTAATTTTGTAGGAGACCAATTTATCTATTTAAAAAAATATATTTATTTATTTATTTATTTATTTATTTATTTATTTATTTATTTTTGAGACAGAGTCTTGCTCTGTCACCCAGGCTGAAGTGCAGTGGCACAATCTGGGCTCACTGCAACCTCTGCCTCCCAGGTTTAAGTGATTCTCATGCCTCGGTCTCCTGAGTAGCTGGGACTACAGGTGCGTGCCACCATGCCCAGCTAATTTTGGTATTTTTAGTATAGACCAGGTTTTGTCGTGTTGGCCAGGCTGGTCTTGAACTCCTGACCTCAAGTGGTCCACCTGGCTTGGCCTCCCAGAGTGCTGGGATTATGGGTGTGAGTCACTATGCCTAGGCTAAAAACCTTTTTAAATGTCATATCCAATAAATCAGACTAACTCAAGGTCAAGAAAATGTACTATCCTGTTTTCCTCTTTTTTAATATAATTTTAACTCCCATATTTATATCTATGATCCATTTTAGTTTGTTTTAATGTATAATGTAAGGTAGTTGTATGAATTTATTATTTTACATGTGAATATCCAGCTGTTGTGGCACATTTGTTGAGAAGATTATTCTTTCCCCAGTGAATTATGATGACATCTTTGTCAAAATCACTTAACCATAAATGTAAGGTTTTACTCTGTCTGACTAGAAAAGATTGGGTAGGGTACGCTCCACCTCTGTTTTGTCAAAGATTTGATACAGGATTGATATAAAGTCTTTTAGGCATTTAGTAGAATTCACCAGTGAAGCCATTTTGGTCCTCATTTGAGCTTTATGAAGGAAGTTTTCAAATTACTAATTCACTCTCTTTACTATGTCTATTTCCATTTTGTTTCCTCCTTAGTCGGTTTCATTAGTTTGTGTGTTTCTAAGATTTTGTCCATTTTATTTATGTAACCTAACTGGCTGACAAACAGTTGTGCACTGTATTCCCTTATAGTCCTTTTTATTTCTGTAATATCCATAATGTAAATTTTGAGTCAGATTATTATTTTTGTTTTTATTATTATCATTATCCCACCAAATACAACCTACACGGATCACTAGTAAATAAAATAGGTACGGAGAGAGTTTTCCAAAAATCTCAGAAGTTTGGCCCCCTTGTCCATTGTGCTGGTTTCTAAGGCAACCTTAATTAAAACCCACGACTACATGGAATATAACTGAAAGTTCCTTGTGTTGCACAAAGCATTATATATCTGTTTATCTCTGATCAATCTACTGAATTTTAGGTGTATTCTAGATATTCTTGTTTGGGAAACTGGATATCTGGATTCAAAGGGTATTTTTCAGTCACCGCTCTGGAAGTAAAAATTGAAGCAATACTTGAAGGAGTTAAGAAGAGAAATGCAGTCTTCAAAGGAACAGATCAGGGAGGCAAGTCTGGACAGTGTATGGCAGGTCAGCAAAGCCAAAGGAGAGTACTATACAGGAGTGTACAGGAGTGGACAACGTCATAGAGATAACAGCTCACAATTTTGAAAGGATCTTTAGATTTCATGATGGGGGAGGTGCTGGTAACTGTTTCAGTACATTACGGTGCTTTGTGTGATCTACAGTCAACTGTCATCAATCGTAAGTACCTGTCCTTTGGAATGTGCATTACTTGGCTTCCTCAGTACCCAAAGGTATCTTCATAGCTGCAGGAAGTTCTTCTCATTTCTATGTGCTGCCTTAAGCTGCTTCTGCCACTTTGAGGCTTGGGGCTCGCCACTTTAGGAATCAAAATCTTTATCACTTAACTGCTATACTTAGGGCATTATCTCTCCCTGGGTTTCAGCTGCTCCTGCTGTGCATTTGCTGGAACACAAATCTCTGTCTGTCTTTGTGCCTAAAGTAGTTTAACCAAATAGAACATTAGAGAAATATTATTTCCCCAACATACCTAAATTATCTTATCAAAAAACGCATAGTTTTGAACATGTCTCTATTTGTTATTTACACTCATTTCCAAAAAGATTCTGAAGATGTTTATAAACAATAACTGTGCACATATCTGAGCCATTGAAAACTAGAGTGAATCAAAATAATCCTAGTAATAAGGAGATAATTGTACCGGAAAACTTAGAATAGAATAATTCCTGTTCCTGTGACTGCCATCCTTTTAAATCCCAAAACTATTACAGATAAAGCAAAGCGGTAATATGTGATAAGGATCTTTCTATCCTTTTTTGGTTTGTTTGTTTGTTTTTGTTTTTTGAGAGTCTGGCTCTGTAGCCTAGGCTGGAGTGCAGTGATGCAATCTCGGCTCACTGCAAGCTCCACCCCCCGGGTTCACGCCATTCTCCTGCTTCAGCCTCCCATGTAGCTGGGACTACAGGCACCCGCCACCACGCCCGGCTAATTTTTTGTATTTTTAGTAGAGATGGGGTTTCACCGTGTTAGCCAGGATGGTCTCAATCTCCTGACCTGGTGATCCACCCACCTCGGCCTCCCAAAGTGCTGGGATTACAGGTGTGAGCCACTGCGCCTGGCATTTTCTATCCATTTTTTTTTTCCTATCATGTAAGCACTGATGATTTTAGCTGCAGAATTAATATATCAGCAAAAAATCTCCTAGAGAAAGGTTTCTCAAATTTTAATTTAATTTTAAACTTAAATTTTAATTTAATGATTGTGCAAGCAAATCAGCTGAGGATTTTATTACACTGAAGATTGTGATTTGGAAGGTCTGGGACTTGAGCATCTGCATTTCCTCCTAGATCCCAGATGAAGTTAAGACATGTAAGATCCTTTTTGAAAGCTTTATTGTTGGCTTCAGACTCCCAAGTAGCTGGGATTACAGGTGTGTGCCACGATGCCTGGCTAATTTGTTTTGTATTTTTAGTAGAGTTGGGGTTTTGCCATGTAGGCCAGGCTGGTCTCGAACTCCTGACCTCAGGTGATCTGCCCCCTTCGGCCTCCCAAAGTGCTGGGATTAATGGCGTGAGCCACCATGCCTGGCCTCTTTCTTTGTTTTAATTGCTTCTCATGCATGCATTTATTGAGCTCCTTCTTTCTTCTTTATGTTTCATTAATTGGCAGAGTTTGCATTTAAGTGCAATCTGGCAATCTCTGCCAATTAATGAAACATTCAATCCATTCATACTTAGTGTGATGACTAACAGACTTGATATTAATCATTTCATTTCATTTGGTTATTATTTATTTTTCCATGTGGTTTCTTCTTTAACTGTTTCCTATTTTTACTGATTGAATTATTTAATTTCATATTTTTCTCTTTGTTAACTTGGAGTTTCATTACCTCTCTCAAACTAGTAACCTTTATTCCTCTTGGATAAATAGGCAAATTTTTCTTTACTACTTGAAAGCGAAATGCCAAATACTCCACTCCTCCTCTATTTTCCTGTGTTCCTCAGTTCCACAATTGTTCACGTTCTTTTTATTTTCTTTTCTGTATGATTCAGGGTTTTCTTGTTTAATTAACCAACAGGTTATTGTCACCCATCCACTAGGTCCTTCTACTTTATGGTGACATCTGATTGATAGCTCTTATGTGGGAAAGATAAGTCTCAGAGTGGCAAGAAGGAGGGAGAAAATTAAAGGGACTAGCAAAAGAAGGAGAGGTGGGGCTGGGCGCGGTGGCTCACGCCTATAATCCCAGCACTTTGGGAGGCCGAGGTGGGCGGATCACGAGGTCAGGAGATCAATACCATCCTGGCTAACAGGGTGAAACTCCAACTCTACTAAAAATACAAAAAAATAGCCGGGCGTGGTGGCGGGCGCCTGTAGTCCCAGCTACTCAGCTACTCGGGAGGCTGAGGCAGGAGAATGGCATGAACCCGGGCGGCGGAGCTTGTAGTGAGCCGAGATTGCGCCACTGCATTCCAGCCTGGGCGACAGAGCGAGACTCCGTCAAGGAGAGGTGAAAAGTAGGACTCTTTTTCCTTCCTGGGCCCTGAACCTCCCTAAGGAGGTATCCCTGGAACCTAGTAGAGGTAGGAGGCAGCAACTGTATATATTTTTATATCCTTCAGCTCCCATGAATTGACAGTGAAAATTTGGGTGGGCCAAGAGTCAGAACATAAAAACTTCTCAGATAAATAGCTGGGTTCACAAAAATTAAAGGAGCAAGACACACACATTTTCTTTGCTCTGTTCATTAAAAAAAAAAAAAAAAAAAAAAAATGTGCTTTTAGAGGCAAGGAGAAGGTTCCAAGAGTTTGAATTTGATCCAAAGTTAAGATGTTTGGCTAATTCAATTAGTAAATTTGAAACTGCTTCCAGAAGATAAGTCAATAGGATAAAAAAATAAAATGACCAAAAGTTCTAGAAATCTATCTATTGATCTTGGAAAATCCTTCACGTGATCCCATATTGTCTGCACACAATAGAACCTGAGGAGGGGAATGGAAGCCCTTTATCCTGTGATCCTGGATCAACAGCAATAACCAACATCGTTTACAGCGCCTTACATCCTCATCAAATGCATCATATACAGCCTCTTATTTCATCCTCACAGCAACCCTGTGAGATAGCTGCTATTTTTGTTTCCATTTCCATCTCAAGTTACATAATCTTATTCTCAGAGGTTAAATAGTGGCCAAAACCGCAATTACTTTTGCAGCAACCTAACACTTTACCCCTGAAAAGAAAGTCAGTAAGTGGTTCCATTGGTATTCAAATGAGGTTCTGATTCCAAATCATGGGCTCTTTCCAGTATTCAGCACTGCCAGGAATGGTATAGCTGCAGCTCCTTTGTGCTATGGTCTTGAAATCATAAGTGAATTCTTCTCTGAAGAATATTTACTAAATAATCTCATTTAGAAAGACATAGCAGCTGGAAGAGTCACACTGCTAACTAAATCAGTTTCATTATTTACAATGAATACAAGTAAAGTGGATGAGTATTAAAAACATTGTTTCCTCTGATGTTTTGAAGGATCATGAAGCATGTGACCATGTTCCAGGATCAACATAGTATACAACGTGCAAACCTCCACCCTTAACATTCAGAAAATAATCACTACAAATTATTGAACATCTACTACTTTCCAGTCTCTATGCTAGATATTTTACATATTGCATTTACTTTAAAACCAATAAAGAAATTATTATTATCTCAACCCACTTAGGGGAATCATGAGGCCCAGAGAAGTTAAGTAAATTGTGCAAGATCACACAGGCAGAATTTTTGGATTTGATACCAGGTTTAACCATTAGAGCAATTTATGGCAACTTTTTTCTTTCTTCTTGTTCTTACTCTTGTGATTCTCCACCAATGCCCCTCCCTCCTTCCTCTGCTTCTTTTTCTTGCTCATATTTTAATATTCTTACACATGTAATTTCCCTTTCCCAATCCACTCTGTGCAAAATTCTCTCCAATAATGCCGTAGAGCAAGAAACAGTTCTGTTTCTGGGAAAAGAGCTGATATATGAAAAGTAAAGACAAATCTTGATTCAGATTAATATCATTTGTTTATTACACACACTATAGCATATAAAAAATACTCCAAATTTCATAATTCTGTCTTCAGGGTCCATATCATGAGTCTGCTTCCTAGGAGTAACTAACTTAAATATCCTTATGACATGGTGAAATTTTCTGCGCAGAATTTTAAAATTCCCTTCAATACCTACATTTAATTTTTTTTTCCTGGTGATGAAAATTATGAAGGTATACCTGATTTTTCTAAGAAATAGAACTCTATTGATCCCATTTCCACACTGACCTCAAACAACTTGTCGTTTGAGTAAAACAATTATTTTGGAAATGTTGCTCATAGGTAGCGTGTTATTAGGTTATTCATTTTATAATTTGTCTATCCTGGCATAAATATGCCCCATGGGCCTTAATGCTTCCTTAAGAGATCTGTAAGAGTATAATTTACTTAATAATATTTCTCTTCTTTTTTTTTCAGTTACATTATCTAGGCTCTAGTCAGCTAGTAGTGATGATGATTACTTTTGTTGCCAAAACAAATGTTAGCATTTAAAACCTTGTCACACACATACACACACATACACACACACACACACACACACAACACCACCACCATTTTACTTACACACAAGGAGTGAGGTTCGGAGAAACTCAACAATTTATCTAAGATCACATAGTCACTTGGTTTGCTCCTAGCACACCAGAGACTGTAATCCAGAAGTTTAGGTTTCTGGGCCCAAGAGCCTTCTGGTGGACCACCCATTCCTCTGTCTGAACTGCAGATAAACTAATAATAATGAGGATAAAAGTAACAACTAGTACATATTGAGTGCTTACTGTGCATGTAGATGCTGTTTTAAGAGCTTTGCATATTATAGCTTATGAAGTAGTTGATAAATTTACTCAAGATCATATTCCTGAAAAGAGTAAAAATGTAAACCCAGGCCATCTGATATCAGGAGCTGACGTCCTAACTGTTACACTATTAGCATATTCCAAGGTATGAAGCAATTGGTGACTTTAAGGCAAATAGAAAATGTGTATTGTAGATGTTGTCACTTGGATGGTAGAGACTGCAACAAGGGGATCCACTGAATATGCTAGTTTAGGCAGCATGGCTTCGTTTTCTAAGTTTATCTTTGGGTATAAATAGAATTTCATCAATTATGTCGCCATACATCTGACAGCTGCAGCAGGAGCACCATCAGGAGGCATTGCAAGCACAATGACTACTTGTTTCCTGGACGCTCACAGCAGAGTATATAGTATGCAGAGGAATTGAGACAGATACAACAAACTCCTGGGTCTCAATTCTCTTCCACAAGTAGCTAATTTCTTCCATATAATTCATTCCTATCACCTCCTTTGCAATGTTTCATGCTACCATTTTCATGAGCAATTTGAACTCTACTGCCTCAGTTATAAGACATGGAATAATAGGGCTCCTTATTTAACTTATTTACCTGAGTACCTAGTTAGAAACAGTCAAATGTGCAAAGTCCAAGATTTGAGAGTAATAAACATAGATTTACGTGATGAAATAGAATGCATGAATTTCCACACTGGGACAGAGATTGGTCAGTTCTTCAACCCAGACAGTGATGCCAAAATGTTTATGATTCTACCTGTCTATGGGCAGCAGTCTATTCCTGCCTGACACATTATAGGTGCTCAAAAATATGTGTCAACTAAATCAATCTGAGTTAGATTTATCTTATGTTTTAATTTTACATTTTTATTTTTATTTTTTTTTTATTTTATTTTTGAGACGGGGTCTTACTCTGTCTTACTCTCAGTCTGGAGTACATGATCAGGGCTCACTGTAGCCTCGACCTCCCAGGTTTAAGCAATCTCCTGCCTCAGCCCCCAAATAGCTGGGACTATAGGCATGCACCACCATCCCTGGCTAATTTTTTGTATTTTTAGTAGACATGGTGTTTCACCATGTTGGCCAGGCTGGTCCCAAACTCCTGGACTCAAGGAATCTGCCCACCTCAGCCTCCCAAAGTGCTGGGATTACAGGCGTAAGCCACCATGCCTGGCTAGCTAGACTATAAGTAGGGGTTAGGGACACCAGATTAAAGCCTGAAACCAGAATCTAATAATTGTAGGCACTTTGCTCCCAGGAGGCAAATAGAAGGTGTATTTACATCTGGCAAGCATTCAGTAAAAGCTTGAAGTCGATGCCAGGAAATATTGAGTGTCAGGCATGAAATCAGCAGAGGAAAAGGAGGTGCAGTGAGCCAAAGATAAGGAGACTTGAAAGTGAGTCAAGAGATGTTTTAGCTAAAAAGCCCTGAATATTTCTGCAGAGACAGGAGGTGGCAAGGATTAGTTTCCCACTACCCAGTCAATAGGGTGGGATCCTGTCTTATGTGATGTTGGAGGGTCATGAACGGCTATCTCAAAACACCCCTTATTTTCTATTGTAAGACTTCCTATTCAGAAAAAAAAAATTACGGCTGTTTATAGTTTTACATTGTTCTTTGTTTTTGGACAAAATGAAAGAATAATCAATTAACATACCCTTTGAGAAGTTAGACCTCCTTTTACTTACCACTTAATCGTTCTGTAGTGTTGAGTATATATTATACAACTTTATTGAGCCCCAAATTTCCCTAAGAAATATGGGGGTTGATAACACCCAAAGGTCTAGACATAAATTTGACCAGTGCCTAGATTAACTAGATAAGATAAAGCAAGATAGAAGTTTCCAGTTGGCCAGCAACTGGATATCTGGTATCCGGTTGGATAGCTATGATAAGGCCAACATAAACATAGCCTTCATTAGTAGAAATGGGGAGTTTGGTTTATGAGAAGTAGCAGTCATTTTACAGTCGGCACTGCTCAGACCACATCTGGAGGGTTATTTTCATTTATTATGTTGCATTTTAAGTGGGACATTAACAGACTACTGCATATTATCTACTTACAGGGAAGGATCATAGCTTACCTTATTTTATCTTCTATGGCACCACACAATACCTTGTATTCAGTAAAAATTTAATAAGTGCTTTCTGAATGGAGGAGTCAACACGTGATTATAAAACTATGGCAGGGTAGATGTGAGTATAAGAGCTGAGTTCAAAGAAGAATAAGTGAAATATTAATACTCCTTATGAAATACTCTGTGTTACACCCAGAAGATAGCACCATGAAAAACGGATGGAAGTTATGAAAAGCAAAATGTGGCTCACCATAAGAAGGAGCTTCACAACAATTGGGGCTGTCTGGAGTAGAGTGTCGGTGAGGGTGAAACTGCACTGGAGGTGTTAAGCAGTGTGTCAATGACCACTGGCAGCAGAGGCGATCACCATGTTGTATGGGGAGTCTGCCTTTGTAGCTGTTTGAATCACTTCCATTGACAAATCTGTGATTTTACATTTACTGATCCCAACATGTGAAAGTAACTATAAACCTACAACCTTTGGACAAAGTATCAGCGGGGTGGAATTTAATAGGAATATTAGAAATAATGTATGTACATACCACATTTGCACACACATGTTGTTTCTTAGGAAACATATGTATTTGGGTGAACAGACAGGAAGTTATTTTTAACATGCTTATTTGCAGGAGATGAGAATTTAAAAGTGCAGTGTATCTCATTTAAGAATAATTTTATTTTATTTACTTATTGTTATTTTCAGAGAAAGAGTGTCACTCTGTCACCCAGGCTAGAGAACAGTGGCATGGTCATAGGTCATTGCAGCCTCAAACTCCTGAACGCAAATGATCCTGCCACCTAAGCCTCCTTGAGTAGCTAGGACTACAGGCACACACCACCACACCTAGCTAATTAAAAAAAAAAAAAAAATTATAGAGACAGGGCTCTTGCCTGGTTGCCCAGGCTGGATTTGAACTCTTGACTTCAAACAGTCCTCCCACCTAGACCTCCCAGTTTGCTGGGATTACAAACATGAGACATCATTTTTGTTTTTTAAATTATGAAAGTCTTTAAAATAAAAACATAAAAAAGCCACTTGCAACACTAATGAAAATATCATTAGGATACATGGTATATGCACATGCAAGTTGAGATTTTAGTGTGTGGATTCTATTCTGTAGCTTTGGGGGTTCCTTAATGCAACGTGAGTCTCTTTGTGTCAAGTGACCAATTCTTTCTAAGGAGCTACTCAACTCTCTGTGCTTAACAATGGCTGAATAAGGGTAAAAAAAAATTGACTGGATTGAAACACCTCATCAGTTGCTTGGCTAACAAGGAAATTTCATACCTGAATCCTCTGATCAGTTTGTGTAGACAGAGCAGGGAGCACATTCCGGGGAGGGTGTGAGGAATGTACACAGTTCATGACATGACTATTATGGTCACCAGAACACAAAATCTGGCTTGGGAATTTCACATCTTTACTGACCATAGTAGGAAAAAAAAAAAAAAAAAGCTAACTTGTTTAAGTATCAGTTGTATTTATTTTTTTAATCATTTATGACCTCGGCTTTTATAAGATGTCGTAGTACTCTCCTTGTGGCTGCCAGATGTGTGGCTAAATGACTTAAAGAAAGTATCTTCCATAAACTCTGGCATGAGACTTATAATAATGATGTAATAGTGCTCTGCCCTATTAAATCTACCAAATGGCATTGTAATTAAGGTTTATTTAAGGGTTGAATTTGCTAAGCATTTAACATGTGATAGTTTATTTAATCATAACAGCACCCCTTTTACACCATTCCTATTATAATCCCCATTTAATAGATAAGTACGTTGAGACTCAGAGGATTCAGCAAGTATATGAGAGAATCACCTTCTACGATCCCTTTGTAAAGTGTATTTTCCTTAGAAAAAACCCAAAATGATCTCTCTCAGGCTAGGTCAGCATAAAAATGTAAGGAAAGAAGAAAAAACAATGCAACATACAGAGCCTTTGGTAATAAGATCAGAGTGTCAGTAAAACTTTCTAATTGCTCCTAGTTGCTCAGCAAAGAGTCCAGGAATGCTTCCCAGAATAATAACCTCCAATTCATGAATTAAAAGATAAGTTGCCATTACCTAGGCCAATTTGAGAGAGTCACAGGCACCAAGATGCAGAGGAAAGCCAGAATGTGATGTGGGGTAGAGCTCAGAAAGGGCAGGAAGGTGAGGGAACTGTAGATAAATGTGTGTAGACACAGAGTATGGAAAGATATAAATGAATAGTAAGCTATGGCAGAAGATCCCAGAGGATGTTGAATGTTATATAAAGGAGCTTTGGCTTTTTTACTAAGAAGTACAAGAAGCTTTAAGCCAGCGAACAGATTTGCATTTCCAAGCAATAACACTAGTTACTTATGTAGAGAAGAGCAGGGCCAGAGAGGTAGCCTACTTAAAAAAAAAATGTTATTACATGAATCTAGGGGAAATATGATGTTGGACCAAACTAAGGTAGTGCCAGAGCAAAAGCAAAGGGATTTGGGAAATGCTTGTACAGTAGAATTGACAGGATTTTTGGGAGATGAGATGTGTTGCAGGAAAGAAGGCAGAGTCAAGGATGACACCAAACTTGCTGCTTGAGCAGATGAGCTTTGGGAGAGAATAGATATCAGTGCTGACTCCTGAGCATCTCCCGGGGCTCAGTTGAGGCTGGAGAGCATGACTTTGCAGTTGTTTTAATTTGCATGAATGGGGTGGGCACCGTGGCTTATGCCTGTAATCCCAGCCACTTTGGGAGAATGAGGCAGGCAGATCACTTGAGGTCAGGAGTTTGAGATGAGTCTGGCCAGTGTGGCAAAACCCTGTCTCTACTAGAAATACAAAAATTAGCCAGGCATGCGCACCTGTAATCCCAGCTACTCAGGAGGCTGAGGCACTTGAACCTGGGAGGGGAAGGTTGCAGTGAGCAGATATGCCACTGTACTTCAGCCCGGGTGTGAGCGTGAGAATCTGTCTCAAAAAAAAAAAAAAAAAAAAAAAAAAAAGAAAGAAAATTGCATGAATGGTATATTTCTATAGTATCAATTTGGGGGCAAAAAGTAGCATCAGAGAAGGCTAACTTTTTATCCAGGAAAGGGGATTTTCTGAGTGGGGGTGACAGGAAGGCAGTGGGGAAAGTAATGTGAAGTAATGGCAAGAGTATTGCAGAGATGTATCTTAGAATCTAAACCAGTGAGAGGGAGAATTGCAGAAAGAAGGGAACTAGCAATACGGGTAAATTAAAGAGGCCACATGCTGAAAGTCCTCATGCACGAGGGACACATTCAATTGGAATAAGAGAGCTATAAGAATGGGAAGTTGCCAACTTGAACTTCAGAGAATGGAATGATTTTTTGGGGTATTTTAAGAGATCATGTAAGCTGTTCCAGATGATGATGGTCTTCCGGGTTTGGATGATTGAAATGGAGTAAAGGCAGACCTCATTGGAGACAATGAGGAGAAGGGATTGAGAGACTAAATTACTATAGGTGTGGACATTTCAGGCACCCAGGATGATGGGAAGACTCAAAGCAGAGTTAAGGAGATTGTGCCAGGTGTCGAAGGAGACAGAACGACCTGGAGGTTAGTAAATGACAGGGGTGAGAAGAGCAAGGTTTGAGCGACAGGAGAGCTGGGTGTTTTCCACCACTGTGTAGAAGGGTCTGGAAGCATTTTCTAGGAAGCTTGGAGGACTCCAATATCCACATTTCATTCCTGAGGTTCTAGGGCATCTTCCATTTGAGATGGCTGCAGAGAAAGTGGTGCCCCTAAGGGAAAGTAAGATCAGAAGTTCGAAGGGATATTTAGGAAAACAGCTAAATATCCTCCCTCTCACACGTCTCCTTGGGAAGGAGAATTTTTCATGATAGTAATGAGAAATGTGAAGGCGATGGTGGAAAGCTTTGGCAGAAGTGAGCTGATGAAGAGTTTGAAGAGGAAACACTGAGTGTCATGAGTTTGAGACCACAGAGGAAACTGAGTCACCAGAGGCAATTTGAGCTTATGCTTTGAGGAACAATGATAGGAATCTAAGGTGCGATGAACTTAAGGTGGCTATAATTGCTTTTCCCAGAATAACTAATATGCAAATATGGTTTACACATGCTTAGGGTAGAGAGAACAAAAGAAGTGTGGCCCAGTCTGTGAGGGCAAAAGGCAGTAGGGCAACAGCCCCCGGGGTCAGTGCCTTCATGATTCCCCCAGAGATGTTCTAAGCTGCAGTTTCAAAATGCCATCTAGAGCCTCAAAAATGTGGTCAGTATAAATTAGCAATGCAGAGCTGATGAGCTTCACTCATCACTGATGATGAACACAGTATGTTCTCAAACTATGTATATGGATGCAAGACCTCATTTAAGTTCAAAATCTCAGTCACTTGCAAACATGAGTGGTCAACTACTTAATCACTTCATTATGCACCCTTGATTTGTTTTACTAATAACTATAAAATAAAGGAGCTGAGGTGCAAAATGTTTCACTATCATAACTAAGAGGACACACAGAGTTCATATGTTGACAGCAACAGCTGACAAGAGCCTGAAAAAACAGGAAGATATGAAAAAACATAAAAATCAGTCATAAAAATGCACAGCCATCAGAATAGCAGGGGTTGTTTCATTAAAATTGAAATGTCACCATATAAGGTTGAAATGTCACCATATTTCTGCATCCCCTGGGAGCTTCACTACATTGCATTTTCTAATCCTATAAGCATTTTTGAAGCAGTATGAAATCCTAGTTACTGAGAAACATTGAGGAATACAGAAAAAAAAAAAAAGACCACGTCACCGTGAGATAAATATCTAGTGAAATAAACAATCCGAAGGTCAATGACCACTTTGACTGAAGTATACATAAGAACCCAATAGAGCTGAAAGGGCCAAAATAATAAAAATTAAGGTGGGTAACAAGTCAGGACAAGCTTAGTGCAGGATGTGAAACAAACAGAATCATGAAAGTTGAGTGGGTGATTGCCCCTAGAAATGGAGAGAAAGGGCTTTCTGGAAAAGTAGAACAACAGAGACATAGACCTGTACAACACCATGGTACATTGGGAGAATTATACATGGGTTTATAGGGTCACAGAATTAAGGGTGGTGGGGAGAGAGAGAATAAACTGGAGTGGTAAGTAGAAACATGATTTTGAAGGACTTATTAGAATATGGACTTATCCTATAGGTAACAGAGATTATTGAAGAATTCTAAACAGAACAACTTGACCAGGTTTGCAAGTTAGAAAGAGCATATTAGCTTCCTTATAATTACGAATGTGAGATTTCAAGTAATTTGAATACTAATTAATATTATAATATTATCAAATTAAGGTAAACCATATTCACTAGAGCTTTAGAATGTATAAGAATATCTAACATTTAAAGAAGTACTTCTATCTGATTGAAAAGTTTAGTAAAAGTATCTTGACCTTAGTATGATTGTATTTAAGAAATTTTAAATTTAAAAGCGCATACCACCACTTTTTGGAAATTCACTTCTATACTGTGAACGTCATTTCTTCCCCAGTAATGCCAGACAAATGATTGTCTTCCTACAGTGTCTTGAACCAAGAACAAGAAAGATAAAATATTATAACATGTCTTAGGGGTCTCCAAAAGTTGTCTATTGAGGATAATATAGAGAAAAATGGCCAATTCTTTTCTGCCACATTGCACTTTAGAAATAGCTAGCTACACAAAAGTTACAAATATTAATTGCCTGGACAAAGTATTTATACCATTAATGATAGCTATTTATCCAGTACACTCAGATTTCTACTTTGTTAAGAAACCTTTCAGCAAGATTTTCTCATCTTTATACTTCCTTATGCAATGGCATAGAGGACCTCAGTTTGCGGTTCTCTCCAAGGAGAGAACAGATGAAACCAAGTCTCTATTAAAATATAGCAGTGGCTGCTGGAAATTTCTCTATAACACCAGCCTGGAGAATCAACAGTCTTACTGACAATATCAAATCTGTCACTTCAAGCCTGGCATGGTGGCATGCACCTGTACTCCTACGACTCAGGAAGCTAACGGGCGAGGATCACTTGAGCCCAGGAGTTTGAGACCAATCTGAGCAACATAGGGACACTGTCTCTAATAAAATAAATAAGTAAATAAATATTTTTTTAAAAAACTGTTACTTGAGGGAAATATTTTCAGCAAATGGTTCTGAGCCACTTTATGAGCATAAAATTCTGAGGGTAACAACAGTGAGATGGGTGAACACAGGAGTATGAATGATAAAAGACTGTATATCTTAGAATTTAAGTATAGTTTTAAGGTAAAATTCAGTCACCTAACTTTTTACTGCTCCTTACTATGAAAAGATGAAACAACATACTAGTTGTTAGTAACTAGTAATTTTAAGTCACAATTTCATCAAATATCCATATGTTAAATAGAGGACCTTAGGTATGAGCTGAAGTAGAGAATTTTAACTTTCTGTCTCTTTTAAATAATGAGATATAAGGACTCATTATGTAATTTATTAGCTTGAGAAACCCTTCCAAGGCACCTGAAACTTTAAAGTGAACAGCACTGAGTTTCAGTGGTTTATGATCTGGTTGAGAAGACAAGGCATTATATTCCACATGGACATGGTGGTTCTTTCTGTTTTCTGTTCCTTCATTCATTTTCCCCATTCCTTAAAAGCTTTCTCTCTTTCTCAGTAGAAATCAGTTATTTGCTAAAAGAAAAATCTTGTGTCATGTATCTACTTTGATTGAGTTTTCAAGTTGATCATGTCTGCTCCATGATGGATTGTTCATTATGTAAATTATGCACATGAGTAACACCTCAGGAAAACAAAACAAAATATTCATATCCTATCTGACTGTACTTAGCTTTTTAGGCTAGATTCCAACTACTCCTTTACCCTAATAAGCCTCATCATATTGGCCAACTCAGTTATGAAGGGAGAAATTTTCTCAATGGGACGATGTGATGGTAATTTTTTAAAAATCCTGTATCATAGCTTTTCCCAGTCCGGTCTTGTATTTTCTGGGGAGATGGTGATATTGATTCACAGTTGGGTTGAAATGCTTAAGATTGTACATTAGCTCTGGTGAAAGCTGGCAGCAATCCAACATCCATCCTTGTTTACCTCATTCTGTCCTTGCAAAAAGTAGTAAATGTGTGCAATATAGTTCTAATGGTTTAGTAATGCAGAGTGGAACCCTGGGAGACATAGCCCGCTGATCTCTCAGGATCCCTTTATGATTCTGGCCCTGCGGACAAGCCAGCAACCATCCTGTCCTTTCAATGGATCAAGCAGTAATATGTTCTCACACTGTTATGAACCAACAGGAGGCAAAGAGATGCACGTAGCTTATTATCCACACATCACTTCCCCACATCAGACGATAGGAAAGGATAAGAAAATTAAGAATATGGTAATTAATGCTGAACAGAGAAAATATTTGAACATCTAAGGACGGAAGAGAGGAGAAAGGGGAGGCAAGGAAAGAGGACGGCGAGCAGGTATTAATAGTAAGTGGACAAGCCTACAAATAAAAGAAAGCAAAAAAAAAAAAAGTGAGAAAGCTAAAAATAGTGAATGTCACTGAGTTGTACGTAAAAAATATCATGTTTTCATTTTAAATTCATAACCATGCTTATTTGCACAAAGGAGTTGGTGAAGCTTTAAAATAAATTAAAGGCATATATTAGAATCATTAATACAAGGTTCAGGAGAGCGAGAGTCAATGAAAAATAGGGAAGAAGTAATAAATAAAAAATATATACACAGAATTTTTCTGAAACTGAATTAAAACACTGAGATCTGAGACTGAGCTTCTTGATAACTAAAGAAAGTATACACATACTCATTCACACACACATAGTGACACAGAGAGAGAGAGAGAGAGGGAGAATGATACAATAAATCGTCAATGTTCCCAATACTAAATTGTAATAAGAATTTACCTTTTGTATTTTTATATGAAGAACCTAATATAACATAGTACATAGCATTTTTCAGTGGCTGTTTATAAAAACAGGTATATTATATGTAATATTAACATATTAATATTAATATATGTAATATTAACATATTAATATTAATATATGTAATATTAAAAATGAGGAAACGTTAATAAACTCAAGGATAAAAGAGATAAGCAAATAAAAGGGAACATGTGAGGAGGACAAGATAAACTTTGAAGCGGAATGTGGATACAGAGGAAAAATTAGAATACAGAAAAAATCTTGCGAGAACAGAAACAGAGTAAGCGTAAAGTAGTTTTCAATTAAATTAAGTAATATGGTCCTCAGAATTCATATTATGAGGGCATCTTATAGATAAAATGAAATTCTTTAAATATGAAAGAAAAATAAAATAGCCTCTTCAATGAAGTCCAAGGCAGACCTGTTATTCTATAATAAATGTTTTTCTGTAGGGAATAGTGTAGTATTTAAAATGAGGATTAAATGTATTCATCCTTATGTTTAGTTTTTCTTATTTCTAAGACAAGATTTGATTTTAGTTATGCTGCTGTTTTCTGCTGCTGTATCCCAAATTGAGATACTAAAGAAATCAGACTACATTTAATTGATACACTTACATCACTCCCAATAATAAGAGTTCTCATATGAAAACCAAAATGGCAATTGTGATGATGGTATATAGGAAAGTTAGAACAATATTCTCCCTATAAACAGTGCATAGTCCAACTGAAATGTGGGGAACTATATAGTAATGGTTCCTGTGAATGGGGCCTGCAACATGGGGTTAGATTATTCTTTTCTCTATGAATTCAACAACAATATATAAGTACCCACAATGGGACAGGCTTGGAAATTGACAGAATTTATACAAAGATGAATAGGATAATATAAGCTCCTAATTTATGTAAGAAAGTGAGATTCTCCAATACACATTTTCACTATTTCAAAGAACCAAAAAAAAAAAAAAAAAATGTTTCTTTTCAAAATGCTTCCTGATTTGGAAAACATAAGTTGTGCTTGACATATTTTTTATTGTTTGGAGTCGTCATGTACTGAATTCACTGAGGTTGGCACATTGGCAGTGTGGACAAGAGTTCTGTCACAAAGAATAATAGCAGACATTTTTCTGTCAGCCTTCCTTTCTCAGTTCTTGGGAATTTTGTATATTGCTACCAACATAACCCTCTCTCTCAATTTAGTAACTGTGAGTAGGCATTGGAACTAGTTGATATATGTAAGTCCAGAGAAGAAATTCTAGTTGAGAGGTTATGAGTCTTCAATCTCCCTATAAACTAGAACACGTTCCAATACTTCAAAATTCTTGATTTCTTAATAATATATATAAAACGTAAAATGGGATTAATATGCCCACATTACTGATCAATTTAAAACCTATCAGTCAATTCAAGGAAGGTAAATTAGTCACATCAATGATTCATTATAGTCTCAGGAATTGAAAATTAAATAGACTTTTCTCAGTGAGTAAATTATGCAGTAACAATCTGATGGTGTGCATGCACAGCCTTAATTAATTAGTTCAGTTGAACCCAAGATTGATAATGTAAGACTGTACTTTGTAACTTTAAGAAAATTATTTGGCCGGGCGCGGTGGCTCACGCCGGTAATCCCAGCACTTTGGGAGGCCGAGGCGGGCGGATCACAAGGTCAGGAGATCGAGACCATCCTGGCTAACACAGTGAAACCCCATCTCTACTAAAAATACAAAAAAAAAAAAAAAAAAAATTTAGCTGGGCGTGGTGGCGGGTGCCTGTAGTCCCAGCTTCTCGGGAGGCTGAGGCAGGAGAATGGCGTGAACCCCAGGGGGCGGAGCCTGCGGTGAGCCAAGATCGTGCCACTGCACTCCAGCCTGGGCAACAGCAAGAATCTGTCTCAAAAAAAAAAAGAAAATTATTTAATTTTACTAAATCATTTCTCCTAATAGTTGCCTTTCCCTTAAGTATCAAAATGAGACTTGCCATATCTACACATTTCTCTTCCTAAATATATCCCTTTAATCCTGAAGTACATTTCTTAACCAGAATGATGTCAGCATTACAGTAGAAGCCTGTAATTCATTAATGATGCTAACTCCTAAAAGTCATACTCTAAAACTCCTACATGTCATACTCTTCATATAGGGCTGACACTTTGGTGAGTGCATTATCCCCTCTTTCTAGTTCACTAGCACTGTAGGATCACAATTCTTTTTGTTAGAAATCAGCAATAATCTAAAAGAACCAATGCCCTTCTTATCAAACTAAAAGTATTCAGGAGTTAATTTGCCATTCACTCAGCAGAGTCTACTTCATTATAATAACAAACATTTGTATGTAATTTACAATTTACCCAAACCTGTCGTTTGCATTATCTCAGCTGTTCCCCTTGAATGGTTCAATATGAGAGATAAGGTAGGTTTGATTAATATTCCTATTTTATAAAGGAGAAAGCTGAGGCTCAAAAAAATTGTATTGCTTTTTAGAACTATCCAACATGTCATCAAGGTGGCACTTGAATCAGAAAATGTAACATTTTTTCTCCGATATAATACTGCCTTATTTTCTCCTACATAATACTGCCTTATTTTAAAGGGACGTGTTCTGACTCCATCATGGGCTGCTCCAGGTGCAGGTCATGATGCTCCTGCATGATTCCACTCACAAGTGAGAAAAGTGAAGCCATTCCCAGGTGGATACCCGATGTGAATGCCTTATAGTACTTTCCAAAGAGCTCTGCTCTGCTTCTCTGAAATAGGCAGGCTGAGAGTGCTTATTATTTTACTAACCACTATCATATGCAATAAAGAACGAAAATTGTAATTGTTTTTCTTTCAAAGATAACCTTTCTTTAGATGCTGTTTTATGAACCATTTGCAATCAGCTGGAGACTAGGTGAGTTTGAGGTTGCCACTTCAGTGATTGCATAATCAATTGAGAAAAATTGCACAGACTGGGAAAGGAGACTAACAATTGGAACAATAATAAAATGAAATAAAAGGAAGCGGAGGTAAGCAATTGCATGTGTATTTTTGGAACCCTGATGCAAGATAGGAGACTGAGTTAGGCAGGAGAGAAAAGAAGTTAAAGTTGGGTTTCACGTGTAGTGTTCATGAATCTTTTGAAATAAGATCAAGATTTTTCATCCGATACATTAAACTGACACTTAATAAATAACCAAATGAGTAAGGCAGTGTTCTTGGCACAATAGATATAGTGCCGCATTTGAAAATGAGTTTTGAGAAATAAGCCAGAAGTGGGGGTAGTAAACTCTAATGGAAAAAGAAGGATGGTTATAGTCAGAATCCCAGATATGTCCATCTACACCTTTGATCGCTTCTCTGGGCTTCAGCTTTATAATTTTTAAAAATAATACCCACTTCACAGCATTGTTTCAAAAAGCAAATGTCATTGAAGTGATAAGCAGTCAGTAGGCACTCAGAAATGGTAGTTCATAAGTTATTAGGGCAACAGAGCGAGACTTCATCTCAAAAAAAGTTACTAGGTTTTGGTTATTTTGGCGATTAGGTATTTGTTATTAGGTCAAAGGTATTGACAAAGTTTCCTTATTACACATCTACAATCTTTGAGAGAAACAGTTCAGATATATTTCCTGTGGATGTAAGCTGAGAAGAAATATCTCCTCAAAACTAGAAAAATGTGCTATAGAGATCTCCTCTAGAAACTGACAGATTACTTCTGTTAGGTTCCCAAGGAATTTTTGTTTCTGAAAATGGATTCTTTTAAATAACTCCTTCCCGTGGAAATAGAAAGCTGGTATTTTGCCACCTTGAATAATAGATAGGCTAATCCATTATTTATCTTATTTTTATTCCAAATCTTTCAATCAGAATAATGCCAGCCACAAAAAAGATGCTCAAAGGCATTTATTATGTAAATTAATGGAATAATCTGTTTTATGTTATGAAAGCATTTGGATAGGTATTTAATACTCAATTGTTAGTTTGTCAGGAGCTTAATATATTATAAATGCAGTAGTTATAAATTTATTTACTATGAAATAACATATAAAAATCAGTTTTCCACTTGTATTCTAGGTTTTCTTTCTGTCTTTTCTACATAATAGTGATGGGCTAAATTAAACAATAATTATACTAACATAATAACACTTACTGAGGGTTATGTGCCAAGCATCACAGTCAGCTCTTCACCAG
Organism: Symphalangus syndactylus; assembly: GCF_028878055.3. Lineage (NCBI taxonomy): Eukaryota > Metazoa > Chordata > Mammalia > Primates > Hylobatidae > Symphalangus > Symphalangus syndactylus. Next base: position 126,895,652 of record NC_072428.2, on the reverse strand, counting down.
ATTATCTCACTTAGTTGGTATAACAACCCTATGAGATGTGTATCATTATTACCGCATTTCATAGAGGATGAAACTAAGGCTTAGATAAATTAATGCTGTGTATGTTGGTATTTGTTTATTTAAAATCAAATAGCAGCTTTGTGTTAGGAATGGTAAACATTTATCTGTTTCAATTATCTTTTTTATAATTAATATCTATAGGATGCCTTAGGCTCCAGTCTTATCATCAAAAATAATAGCACTTTAGGTGGTAAGGTTTTTACCACCTAAGAAGCAATAGCAAGAGCTGGAAGTTCTGGGTTCAAACGGTGGCTCTGCTACCCATTGATAAGATAAGAAAGAGGAGGCCTGGCCGGGCGCGGTGGCTCACGCCTGTAATCCCAGCACTTTGGGAGGCCGAGGCGGGCGGATCACGAGGTCAGGAGATCGAGACCATCCTGGCTAACACGGTGAAACTCCGTCTCTACCAAAAAGACAAAAAAATTAGCCGGGCGTGGTGGTGGGCGCCTGTAGTCCCAGCTACTCAGAGAGGCTGAGGCAGGAGAATGGCGTGAACCCGGGAGGCGGAGCTTGCAGTGAGCCGAGATCGCGCCACTACACTCCAGCCTGGGTGAGACTCCGTCTCAAAAAAAAAAAAAAAAAAAAAAAGAAAGAGGAGGCCTTTTACATGTCCTGACAATTTGTTCCCACCAAATAGAGTGACGGTACTGTTAAGTGTGATGAAGAGACTGCAGTGAAAGGACACGAAGAGGGCACAGGGTCTGAGTTTTCTCAGGACAGGAAGTGGGATTTATCTTTCTCTCTCTCAAAGAAATATTTTGTTCTTGCTATGATACACATGGATCAGCAAGAGGACATTCTCTTGGGCATTCTGTTGGAACCACAGCAGATAATTTAAGATAACTCATGACAGGTACGCAATAAATATTTGTTAAATTGACTATTTGTAGAAGACTGAAAAAAGTCAAATTCCAATGATTATTTTTTCTTTGACAGCACCCAATATTTAGAAGTAAATATTTAAGCATATCTTGCTCAAAGAGAGCCACAATGCTATTGAAAGAGAAGCGGTTAGAAACTTCCAGTTATCTTTATGTTATTTAAAAAAATCCTATAAAAAGACAACTATAAGAAGATATAAAAATTAAGACCTGTGTTTTAATCACCTTTTTATTGCAAAGACAAAAATTGTAATACAAATTGTTATAAAGAAAATGAGAAATCGCCATTAGCCCATTATTCTTAATTTGTTTTTTAAAAGTATTATCCATAGAAATAACTTTTTAAATATGGTTGTAATATGTAAAAAATGGAAGAATTTTATGGATGATAGCGTGAGAATTCAATGGAATCGATAGAAAAAGCAGATCCTCCTCTACACACAATATCTAATAAGCTGCCTTAAGGCTTGTTGTAATCCACATTTATAAAAATATCATTGTATGAAGGAGAAAAGAAATAAAAAAATCTCAGATTTACCTGAATTACAAATCCTACTTAAAAGAGACAAGAAAATTCAATATGTAAACAGGTTTGAAAAAGGAAAATTGGATTAAGCGGAGACATTTAAAGGACATTTTAATGACCTAGATTGTGACTAGTTGCTAAGTGCTCTCGTCACCAAGTGCAGTCATTGCCACTTGGTGGCTCCTTCTTCCAACCCAGTATGTACGTGAAGCTACAGCCCAAGGTTCCAAATACATTAGTCAGCACAGCATGCTGGTGAGAAGCATGGCTTTGAGTCCCAGCCCTGCCAGAAACTAGTTGTATGACATTGGGCAAGTTACTAAATATGTATTCTGCTCCTTAGTTTCCTCAAATGTAAATTGAGAAACATAATGGCATTTAATTTACAGAGTGCTTAGATTTGTCAAATACTTATCCAAGTACTTAATACACAAAAAACACTATATAAATGTTATCTTTGCATTTTTCTTGTTCTTTTTGGTGCTATGATTAAGATATTATCAATCTAAGATAATATTTTACTGGGTATATTACTAGATATTAATACATGTTCAGTTATGGTATTATTTGTATGAAGTGATAAAACATTATTTTTTATCCATATCATTGCTGAAACCCAACTCTTAGTTTGCTGAATAAAAAAAAAAATTACTCACTAAATGCATAACTTAGGATCATTATACAGTAAGGCTTTTGGTTCTGTTTCTTCTCTTAAACTAAGCCTATTTGAGTGGAAGGGATCAGAAATAGCTAGTTTTCTCTGTAAGTGACAAAAACCATGAAATGTCAGCTCCACTTCTTAGCAATAGAATTTGTATATGGGGACATATAAAATATGAAGCAACAAGGAAATTTAAAATACGCCATTTGGAATGACAACTGAGTGACTATAATTTGAATGATTTCATTTGGCACTCTCTCTCTCTCTCTCTCACACACACACACACACAAACACACACACTTAATTTTAATTAACCACACCAAGCCCCAAGAATGACACAGTCAGGAGTTAGACACTACTCATCACTAACAAAACAAAAGTAGCAACAACGATTTTAAAAAGCCAGATTTCAGTTTTCAAAGACAACATGCTGTTGAAAGGTGGGAGAGGAAAGAATGATGGCAGGTTTAGCTGTGCACAAGTGTGTACACACCTTCAATCATGTTCCTTTTTATGTCCTCCCTTAATAAATATGGAAAGCTTTATTCTGTGAATCTCAGTGATGAAAAGAGATCTGCAGTCTTCACGTCTTACAAAGGTGACAGGTGTAGTAGCTGAGCCAATAAAACATTTGGTGCTTTCATATAAAGGTCTTAAAGTTCTGAAAGATTATTCAAAATCCTGTCAGAGAACCCATCTTATTGCTACAATAATGACTTGGCTTCAATTCAAACTCCCTGAAAATAAGGAAACACTAGGGTCATGTAGACACAGAATGTTACTAAAATAATTAATATATGTACTGTATGTTTACTATGCTAATCAAATAGGTAATTAATATCAGCTGAGAGTTTATCAAGTAATAACACTTTATATATCAGGAACCTGGCAATGCATTAAATATTAAAGATGAGGTGATTAAACAGGCATCTTTTTGTCTGCTTGAATTGCCTAAATTATCCGAATACAATGTTGTCTTTACTCACTTCCCTAATTACCTGCCTCCCTGGCCCTAGCTCCAGCCCAACCCCTCACCTTGGCTAAAAATCACGTTTGCCACTACTCACTCAGTTACTAAATATAAACAGCGTTTGGTATGTATGTTGTGGAAGGGGCTGTATGTGTATGTACAATTTTATCATGGGGGAAAAAGGTATCCAACCAATAACACTTTTTCACCCATTGTTGGTTATACTCTGCAAATGAACTAGTACAAAATGATTTTAGTATCTTAAAGTCAATCCTTCTCTGACAAAAAGTGGTCTGCTACAAATGTATTTTTATGCATATTTATGTAAATTTGTGTTAGTTATATAAGAAGTAAGTATACATGTGCATGTAAATTGAAGAAGGAAGTGCACCTAAAGGTGTATGGTTAGGTAGGTTTGCATATGAGACTCTATATAAACATGCTTGAAGTGCATGACAGTATGCATATGTGTGTGTATGTGTATGCATGTACATATATACATACAGCATGTCTTCTTGGGATATAGTTTGGCATAATTATAAAGCTGACATCTGCAGCTGAATTTTTGCATTAAAATCCTAGGACCAATATTCATATGCTGTGACAACCTGAGATAGTTATCTGAACTCTTTTTGCCTCAGTGTCCTCATCTACAAAGTGAACATAAAATTATTACCTAACTCATGGAGTTGCAATGAAGGTTAAATAAAGTAACCCTTTAAAAGCCTTAGACCTGGCATATGGTAATCAGTAAATACTATCGTCTATTACCATCTCTCCAAAAATGCAAGAGCACATGCTTTGATAAATATAACTCTATGTGCCATGTATGTGTCAGAGAACAGGATTGTCTGTGAGTACAAGATTGTGAGTACGTGTATGGGTTGTTTATCACAAATATTTCTCACAAATATCCATCTTGAGAGCAAAATAATAATATGAGTTGGAAGCAATTATTGAGCCCAGAATAATCCTCATGTCAATGAGATGAAATTCCAGTGGGATTCATGTACGTCCCTGACTGATCAGCATATGAAACATATGATCACATAACTAGCACACAAAAAAAGAAAGCATAAAATCACAGCAAAGACTCGTCAACTCATTGAGAAAAAAAAACAAAAAACTCATAATTCAAAGGAATGTAAAAATCTCCCTGTCACTCAATGCCAATATTAGTGATTGACTAGGCATTTCAAATTCTGTGCATAGTAAGGCAATATCACCTATATTTCAGAGATGTCGATTTAGCTTTGAGTCTACAAGTCTATTCTCTAATACTTATTTCATCTCTTTCTTTCACTGACATGGGGGAAACTTGTAGATCGTGAAAATAGATTTTTTTGCTTTTGCAGGATACTAATCAACAAAATAACTAAAATTTATAGATAAATTAATTCTGTCAGAAATTTGGCTTTGAAAATCAGAATGGACTTATTCATTTTGAATGAGGAGAGTAATACCTGATCATTCAAAACTTAGTCATTGGCTGTCAGAGGGAAGAGAAGAGATAAAATTATTCAGTGAGTATGAGAATGCTTGATTCTACCTAATGTATAAAGAAAAGTGGCCTCACTTGTGTCAGCCAATGGCTTCAATTTTCTACTTTACAGGCTGATAAAATCTTCCCCACAGTCTGTATTTAAAAATCCAATTAACAGAGGTATTGCAATAATGTAATCTAACTATAAATTTGTTTATGAGTAAACAAAATTACTTATGCCCTGTCTTACTGAGTCTTCAGTCCAAACATGCTAATACTAAAGTATTGAGGTGGTATTGCACAGTAGTTAAGAATAAAAGCCTCGTAACTATTCTTTTCATTCCTTAGATGTTTAACCTTGAGCAAATTACTTAAGACTCATTTTACTTAAGAAGGATGACGTAAAACTGTTCTGCTGGATGTACAAGATACAAGGATGATCTAAAACTGTAATCTCATACAGCTCTTTTGAGGTTTAAATAAGTTAGCAACTAAAAAGGGCTTAGAATTTCAGGCATACTAAGTCCTTAAACATGTATTGGGTATGATTTTTATTATTCTCTATGCTTAGAAGGCCCTTTTTTCCACTTCCCATCAATAAATTGATAGTCATACTTCAAGTATAAATTCAACTTATTCCTTTGCAAATCTTTTCTGACATCTCCAAAGAAGTCAAGCCATTATTCCTTAGGGAGGAATGCAGAAGCATCACTTTGGAAAGGCAGAATGATACTGGTAATAGAAACAGGAAAAGCGAGGTAGGAGATGGACTATCCCCTGCTCTGGATCAGAGAGCATGGTGAGTTCTACTCTCCCTTTCTTGAATCTCCGTTGGCACCTTCATAGTCTGGGGAGAGAGAACTTATCGGTTGCAAAGAAAGTTTTGCAAAACTTGAGAAAATACAGGAATAAGATTTTATTTTTGTTGAAACTTCTTTTTATTCTTTGACCTGGTCATGCCTATTTTGTAAGTATGTTTGGCTGGGACAGCGTACAAAACAGAAGCATATTACATAAGCTGCCTCTACGCTCAAGAGAGAGGCACAATGGGGCACTTTCAATTTCATGATTCCTAGATATGAAAAATTTGGAGATTCAAGATGAAATTTAGAAATAAAAAATATCACTTGAACTAACTAGAACATTCCTGACTTGGTGCTTCTTGATAATCTGAGTGACAAAGTGAAGAGCTTAGACTATTTCTCACAAACATCCATTCAGTTGAATGATGAGTTCTCAGATTCCATCAAGACGAACCATCCCAGTTCATGGCCAGAGAGAAGGTCAAGCAACTGTTGTTCGTGCCTTCACTTTTATGAACTGGCTGAGACACACTTACAGTCTTGAAGTACAGAAAGTTTTCAATTCAAGATTTTTTTAGTCATCTAAAGCAGGAGTCTTCAACCCCGGGCCATAGACCAATACTGGTTTATGGCCTGTTAGGAAACAGGCCACAGAGCAGTAGGTGAGTGACAGCAAGCGAAACTTCATCTGTATTTACAGCCACTGCCCATCACTCGCATTACTGCCTGAGCTTCACCTCCTGTTAGATCAGCGGTGGCATTAGATTATCATAGAAGCACAAACCCTATTGTGAGCTGCATATGTGAGAGATCTAGGTTGTGTGCTCCTTATGAAAATCTAATGCCTGATGACCTGTCACTGTCTCCCATCACCCCCAGATGGGGCCATCTAGTTGCAGGAAAAGAAGCTCAGGGCTCCCACTGATTCTACACTATGGTGAGTTGTATAATTATTTCATTATATATTACAATGTAATATAAAAAATAAAGGGCACAATAAATGTAATGCCATTGAATCTTCCCAAAACCATCCATCCCCAACCCCGGTTTCTGGAAAAATTTTCTTCCAGGAAACTGGTCTCTGGTGCCAAAAAGGTTGGGGACCACTGACCTTAAAGTGACCACTGACCTTCCTATGTGAAGGCAACAGAAATATATACATAGATATGCATTGACTCAAAAATATTAAGTTTATTAAAACAAAACTAGTATTAAATAATTGTTCAAGAAACTGAATTAGAAAAAAATTAGAAACATATTCTGCTATATAAGGACTCATATAAACCACTGAAACAAATGTTAGCAAAGTAATAATACTACAGTATAAGGCAAATGATTTAAAATATTGGAATAAAAATCAAATGTGTGTGTGTGTGTGTGTATATATATACACACACACACACACACATTACATATGTATAATACATACATATATAAATATACATACATATATGTATAATATATACATATATATACAAACCATATATATGTGTGCGCACACACACACATTTGTTTTTATTCCAATATTTTTAATTAATCACACATATATAATATGTACATACATACAAACCATGTATATGTGTGTGTATATATATACACACACAAACCATATGTGTGTGTATATATATACATGTATATACATACAAACCATATGTGTATATATGTATATATTTATATATGCATACACATATATACACACAAAACGTGTGTATATATACACGCACATATATACATACATATTGTAAATTTTGTTACATATATAAAAAAAGTATACATAAAAAAATTTTTTAAATGGTAGTAATTTGACACTAAATCTCTACATCATATTACCAAAGATCTGAAACTGAGTGTGAAATAAACAAATGCTAATTTGAAAAAAAATAACATTTTGGTCTTGGCTTTGATAATTTCCAGAAAAACCTGGAATGATAAAATATAGTTTTTCAAAGTAAAATTAAGAAGCAATTAAATTTAAAAATATGTATAGATAGATACTCTCCCAATCAATATTTTGAGAAAGTTGAAAAATATGAGGGAGAAAATATTGAAACATAAGGGTAGTAAAAATAATAAAACCACAAAAAAAGAAGATAAAATATGAGAGAATTAAATTACCAATTTAAAAGCAGACTGGAAGATCAAAATAAATAAATAAATAAATTCTAATTATAAAATACTTAAAGGAGATTGATCTGAATAAAATGGCACAGATAGTTTAAAAATAAAATGATGAAAAATTTTTTTTAGGCAAACTAAAACGGAAGAAATAGGGAGCAGCAATATTAGCTTCAGATAAACTAGAATTACAAGCAAAGTGTATTGAACAGAACAGAGAAAAATAGTTTAATTAGTTATGTATAAAATTCAAAATATGTTTAAAAACCAACAGAATTTGATTCAAACACGATAGGTGCAAAAAATGCAAATACAGCTACAAATCAGGTAGAATTACTTTAAAAAATAAGAACAAAAATAAATGAATAATATAATGAATATGGGAAATAAATACAAATAAAAAATGAGTGCATTTTGTGTGCATGTGTGTGTATATCTTGGCCCTTTTCAACAAAGAAAATGATCTTCAGTTATCTAAACAACTCAAAAACGGAAAAGCTGAGAAAATTCCCAAAATATAGACATTCTAAGACCATATTCTTTGGGCAAAATGCAATAAAGTTAGAAATTTGTAAGACAATTTGAAATAACAACAAAAGCAACAAACATCTAGCACTTCAGATTTTAAAAATTAAAATTATTATACAAAAAAGAACAACCCAAACTATAATTTTCAACCAACATTACTATTTGTGTTGAACATTTGATTTTGCTATCATGGTTATCTCATTTAATCTTACAAAGCACTATAATGTAAATATACTCACTCTAAATTACAAATACAGAAGTGTAGTGAGTTAAAGTCCCTCTCATAACATGTGTGATACCGTCAGAATTCAAACCTAAGCTTCTTGATTCTAAACCCATGCTCTTTTTCACCTGGTTGTAGCCAAAAGACTGAAAAGCAGCAAGCCTGTGCTCCCTTAATGTTAACCAGGCTATATTTTAAACATTTAGATGAGACTAAAGCAGTTGTCAGAAACAAATTCACAGCTATAAAATGTTCCCAACATTAAAGAAGAAGTATCAAAATTTTATAATGTAGAAGAAACTAAGCTTTCAACTCAAGAAATTATTTTAAAAAGGGAAACAAAAACCTCTACAGAATTAAAAAGAAGTAACTACAAAAGTAAGATAAGTAATAAATTATAAAAATCAAAAATAGGGTTAAAAAATTAAAAGCCACAAAACTCTGGCAAAAAAGCATGAGAAAAACATTTAATATTGGGACAAAGAAAAGAAAGATAAATTTGGAGAATAATTATTTTAACAGAATCATATGCACAATTATTTGATAAATACTACAAGCATTTTTCTTAAATAGATAACGATAGCCATCTATAATTTAACAAAATTAATGAGTAGAGATATATAAAATGTGAATAGGCAAATGACTTAGAAAAATGTTATAATAATTTTTAAAACTGTTGTAAAAAATGATATGAGCTTTTTACCAGAAGTTTTCCAGGAAGGGCCATTCAAACATTTAGAGAATTGATCATTGTTCTATGTAAAATTTTCAACAGTATAAGGATAAAGGGGAAACTACCAATTGGTTTTATATAATCAAGTGATTATGAAATAAATTTCAGCCAAAGATAACTCACAAATTAAAAAAACAAACTTTTAACTCAATTTCACTTGCGAATGTAGATGCCAAATGCTTTGGTAAAATGGTAGCAAATGGAATTCAATAGTACATTAAAAGAGTAACATATCATGACAATTAAAGCCATTGGATTTAGAAATGTATTAGTATCAGGAAAGCAAATAATATGTCACTTCACATAGTCTGAATAACAAAATATATATATGGTAATTCCAATACATTAAAAATAAAACATTTGATAAAGGTCATCTCCTTAATATCATGTACAACATCTACTTTAAACCAAACCCCAAGGCCATATTACTGTTAAAACACTAGTAGAGTTATTAAAACATCACAAGAATGACTGTTTCAGCATTATTAACATTATAAAACATTTAGCCAATTAAAGATATAAATAAAAATGAGAAATATTGTAAAACAAAAGGCTTATTATTTAAGAATATGTTGATATACCAACTTTAGAAATCCAATAAATTTAAATTTTAGAAAAATATGCAGTCTTATATGCTAGATTTGCCTATTACTAAAATTCATTCTGTACATAATTAAAATTCACAAATAAATATTTTACTTATACTTCTATCATTTCTAATCAGCTTTTTAAAAGAGAAATCTTTTAATACTTATTTTCATCCTAATAGATTACATTGTGACACCGGCTCTAACAATATCCACAAACATAACAAATATTTGGATGCTGAGGTGTGAATTTTGTTCCCGTTTTTGAAAGCAGGAAGAGTAAGATTTCATTTTGAAGGAGATTTGCACATACACTATAGAAGACACCCATTTAGTTCTTGGGAAGTTGGAGTTGGAAGTGTCCGCTGCTTGTGAACAGCTCAACAGCATGGAGTCCTCCAGGTTGGTGCATCTCTAAACTTGACCCACCTGGAGATCCATGGTGTCGAACAATGAACTTTCCAAACCAGCAAGGCCTCCATAAAGTGAAGGGAGATCCTCTTCACCACCGTTGGTTGCAGAATAAAAAACCTACACCTACACTAGCCCAAATGAGTTTCTGTTCTTTGTCTTCTCTGTCAGAATTTCTTTCATTCATTTCCCAATTTCTGGCCTATTGTTTAAAGTTGCTGGCCATAATGTATACATTCCAGACTCCAGGTTAATCCCAGGCTGAGAAGCTTTGTTTCTTTGATAAAGAAAAACTGAACAAGGAAACAAGCAAAAACTTGCAAATAACGTGTACCTTATCATAAACATCCAAAGAGTACCAAATTCTGTGCTCTGCAGTTGCTGTGTAACAAACATATTAAATTGTACTTGATTGAGCAAATATTTACATCTTACTGTGGAATTTCAAAGTTTAATGTCTACACGTCTTATTAAGGTTGTTATCTATTATTGTGTGGTGGAGAAAGGATACCTGGCTGATAGTCATGTTTAAAAACTGACCTGGGTTTGGGACTGCAACCAAATTCTAAGGGCCTAGCTGTTTATGATTTGCCCATTCCATTCAGGGTCGTCCTAATCCCTTCTCAATCTAAGATGCTTCATTCTCACTATAGTTTGCTCGAGAAAGAAAGTGGCTGCTTATGGTATGAGTTTATAAGAGCCATCAAGGATTGTGTTTAATACCCTATCCCACCAACTTCCAATTTTTAGATGCATTTAATTGGAGCTATATTTGTTAGTTTTCAATTAGAAAGAGACAGATAAAAAGTAAACTGCACACATTATCAGAGGATGCTATAGCTTACCTTCTCACTTATTATGAATTTGCCACCTAAATTCAAACTCTTCTGAAATTTATACCAATTATTAATTCTGAAAGCAATTCTGATTATCTTAATAACTGGCAACTAACTACAAAAATAGAAGGATAGCTAGGTGGATAGATGGATGAATGGATGGATGGATGGATGGATGGATGGATGGATGGATGGATGGACAGATAGATGAGTTTAAAAGGAAGATCACAGAATCAATGTTAGTAGTTAACAATTATTTTTATATTTTGTTTTGAGGGTAGGCTTTGATGGAGCCTAATGAAAGCCCTGGAAGAAGCTAAGGGGAAGCTGAAGTGTTATAAACAACCCTTCACTTATCTAATACAATTTAACTAAGCTTATCATTTTTTTCATAGAAAGAGAAATTGATCAGAATCTACTGACAGTTCTTCCTGTCTGGCTGTGTAATGGATTAGCATAGAGATGAGCAACACACTTCTGTCAGAAAACCTAAATTTAAGTCACATCTCGGGGCTCTAACCATTTACCACCAGCAGCATCTTTGGAGGTCAGCCCCTGAGTCCATGATTCCCCTGTATTATTGGGAAATAAGAGGTTTTGTGAGTTACGCATGAGATGTGTGTGCAAGTTCTTTGTAAGCTGTAAATCTTACACATTTATGAAATTATCCATATTGTTATTTTGTAAATGCAACTGTTCAAGAGGCTAGGTTCTTACAACAAATGGGTCAAAAAGCATCTGTATGTTCTCAAAAAATAACAATGGAAATGGGAGGAAAATGACATCAGGGAATGGGTTGCTTAGGATCCAAAGATCATTGCTATTCAAATCACTGCACTACAAGATCGGATGAGATCTGCTAATCTGTTTGGGTCACTATAGGTCAGGGCACAGTACATTATAGATGCTAAATAAATGTGTGTTGGATGAATAAATACACATTTTTCTTTTCTTGTAGTAAATATTTAGTGTGTCTGTTTTCAAATTTGCCTACATGGTAAAGCCACAGTGACATTGAAAACTTCCCCTGCAAGTGCCTGTGAATCTGAACTGTCTCAATCTGTTTCTAGCTGGAATGCAGCTAAAACTGCAACCAGCCCACTATACCTTTCTATTTTTCCAAGAACCAAAAGTCGCAAGTCTACATATTTAATTTCATGTAATTCTTACATGCCTGGATCTTGGAAATGGAATTTTTGCTTTCCCAGGGCACTCGTTTCCACTTTGGGGATGCCCACACTCCAGGGGCTGTACAGGACAATCTACTGGCTTGCAGGAAGAAAGTATTAGAAACTCTGTTCTCAATTACTTTTATATCATTCTCTAAAATAATTTTTTGTGTATGTACTATAATATACATAATCATGGAAAAATTATCTCTTTATGTAATTTATAGGTAAGTATATATCCATGCCTTGATTGGAGCTCAAAATTCTGTTATGAATAGAGGTGTGTAGCTCACATTCCTGGTACCCCCCCCCATGTCATTCAGATCTTTCAGTGCTCCCCTGCTGACGTCTATGTGCCACTGTCTGCTTCTCTGTGTCTGGGAGCTTTTTCAGAAACCTAGGAAGGCCACTCTGCTCACCCTGCACATACGGAAAACCAAAAATGCCTCGGGTGTTTACAGCCCCTTGGAGCAGCCTTTTAATAACAATTCTTTTTTTAAAAAATGATTGTTTAGCAGTTGGCAAGATAATTATGAGACGAGCGATTCTATACCATTTCTTAGAATGCCTCGTGTGTAAGCTCCAGTCTCCTCTGAGATGCCCAGCTTAATAGAAACCTTTTTACTGGCAGCCTCTTCTTCCCTTTTCACATCCCCTCCTTCCTAGATGGCTCCTCGCACTTCACAAGTAGAAGTGAGCCTTGTTTCTGGGAGAACCAAACTGAAGTAAGCCTGTGATCAAATACATCAGATGCCACTGCTCCAAGCTAAGGCTCCATTCTGTTAGTTTTCAACGCAGCCCCCTGCTCAAAATTACTAACAGGGCAAAATCAGTCTGGTTTTACTTCTCCCTATGGCTAAGTCTAGTAATGTAGTATAATATTAAAAAAAAAAAATAGTTAACTTGGCTGCAAAACATTTAGGTTACTCCTAGGAACTGTTTGTTTAAGGGTCTTTGTCTCCTTTCACTAGTATCTTCAATGACCACATTGGGCTGCTCTCTGACTCAGAGCCAAGGGATGGGGAACGTATCACCCGCTGTTGGTGGTGATGATAGTATCAGAAATAAGCCTGTCTTTTGTTCTGATGGAATTGCATTTCTCCTTTTAATTCATGCAAACAAAATCATGGCTCACTAGGTGTCTGAGTTTGTTTTTACTTATTTATACAGTCTTCAATGCCTCCCGGTAAATTAAAAAGAAAAAATAATAGCAATGATAAAAACTAAGAACTCTTGTTTAGAAAAGATTATTCTTCTAGATAAGATAATTTTCAATATTGATTTTTCCCCAGGGATTTGCTAGAGGTATTTGCATGAAACAAGCTTTTTAAACTATGAAGTGTATTCATATCTATGGTTTGTCACCTAGCCCATAACTCCTGTTTGTATCTTTCCTCCCAAATATTAGCTCTGAAGAAGATCCTGATTTTCTCAAAAACAAGTCATTGAGTTCAACACTGTAAAGCAAGACATGGATTACTACATCCTATATTTTATAATACATATAAACACATTAGGAAGGAGTATGCAGGATTTAATATTCGCTGTATATTTCTGCTACATTGTTTCTAAAGAGAGTAGTGGAATATTCCTCCTGTATCTTCTATTAATGCCTCCTTACTTTCTTAATTTTGATTGAATGACATATTTTCTGACTCTATGTGACATGAATTACACTTAAACATCATACTTCTTAACCAACAGATGTGCAAAGATGTGACATACCTTAGAAAATTTTTCATATTGTTTCTCTCATTTGGCTAATAGATGGAAATCATGCAAACTAGTAAGAATTATCTGATAGCTCCTGTATAAAAACTCAAATTTTTCTTAGGAGAAAAACCAATTATTCACATTTTTACTTGGATGAGTATTTACTTGTGGTCAGTGCTATAACAGGAAGATCTCTCAGGGTACCCAATGTGGGATCATTTTTAGTTTGCCAAATGATGAAATTTCCAGACAGAAAGAGCCCTTTTTGAATAATAAATTACTGCAACATATGTACAAGAACACTTCCAAAATAAAAGTGTTCATTTTATTTTAGAGCAAGGGACTTTCCCACTAGCTTAGTATTAAAATTACACGGTTGTAAAGTATGGGAGATTACTGGGAACATAATCAATATTTTGAAATTTAAAAGTATGTAATATGTCTTTGGGGTAAGTTTCCTAAGAATAACTGTAACACTTTGAATTTGTCTACCACTACAAAGTCATCATAAACCATAAATCAACCAACTCAATTTATAGCACCAAAATTTGCTTCCTATATAAATTAACAGGTTAATTCTTTAGTATAGTCTATTCTTTGGTCAGTGTTGTAAGTATGATCTTATGTTAGAAACCAGATTTAAAACTCCTTGAAATCTCTCACTATTTCATCCACCTTAATAGTGCTTGGTTTCTTCAACAAATAAAAAATAGTGTTTATTTTACTCTTTTGATATACTACCTTGTGCGGCCATTATAGCATCATTTGTTTACTTTCATGATCAACTTCACTCAGTGTATATTGAGTAAATCTTTTACCCTACTTTCTATTTACTATATACTAGAATATGGCTTGTCCCTTCTGCTCAGCAACTTCTTTCTCTAACCTTGAAAGTAAATTCATCACTAGAACTATTAGTGTCATTCTCTCTCACAGAGCCAAATCAGGTCTCTGCATAATCTGTTAAACACACACAGACACACACACACGCGCAAACACACATACACACAGGCATGCAATTGAATAGTCAATTCACAGTCTTAGAGACTTAAGAATGTGCAGTAATTACCTGTATGAATGATAAATTCCATGTGCCAAAAAATGGGTTATTGCTACAGCCTAAACAATTTCTTCTGCTGGTTGTATTTAGTGCTTGTCATTGGGCATAGCCTGTGATCAGATTAAGAGTATTTTCTAGATTTAACCCTACAATAAGATTGTTTAACAACTGATAAGTTTTTGTTTTTCATTCCCAAAGTATATAAGGCTAACATGAGCTTATCAGATAAGCATTTCAAAAACCATTTATATGGACTATGGGAAATACATAAAACTATTTTATAATTTCCAATGTTAATTATAAACAAACCCTCTGTTTTTCTGTTAAATTCATTTTCAACTCTTCGGCTAAAGTTTCTAATAACCAGAAGTGAGATTACTTGGGATGTACATATTGCCATCACTGTGTGGCCATTACTGATATCAGGAGCAATCTCAAAGTGTTTAACAGAGCAATGTATATCTCAGTATAAGCTGATCCTTGTGATTACACTACAGAAATGGGCATAGAGATTAGATGTTGATTTGGATAGAGATGACATTTAGAATTTTATTTTCTTTCAGTCAGCATTTTTGTTTTTTTAGGAAACGGCTAAAAATCACATTGAGAGACGTAAGTTATGAACAAAAAATGAAAAGAAATAACGATTAGACTTAAATAAAAGCAAAAATGAAGATATGCAGATATGCAAATATGAGCTCTCCCTATGAAATACCACAAAATCCATGTCTGTCTTTTTATTTCCCCATGACTGTTGTTAATGCTTGCTAAAAATGGCTCGGATAATGGTGCAATCCACCACCCTTTAATTATACTTTGAGTTACACCTATGGTATTCAAAAAGCAAAGGCAGAAAACAAGAAGCAGGGAAATCAATAAAAGATAAACTATTTTCAATTAAGAAAAATGATTAATGCTGCTTTCAGGAGCTCATATATTGCAAATCTGCATCTGTTTGTCACTAGGAACTTTTAGTTTCCAAAAGGATACAGCATGAGAACTATTGTGATGGGAACAAGTATGAGTTGAAAATAAACTGTTTATTTTTAAATGTATATATGCAATAGCAAGTTGTAATTAATATACTGATAACTTCTAAATGAATATTTTTTAGTGCAGATTTCTCTAATAAGACTTGCATCTCCAGTAGCTCACCCTGATTCTCCTCTTAGATATGCATTGGCTTCCTCAAACACAAATGTTCACGATAAAACTAATCATCCCTCTCATGACACCTGTACCATTTCCATCTGCCTAAGTGCCTACCCTAGAAACCTAACTTCTCTCCATGTCTTCTTTTGTTTTTTGGCCAACCTACCACCACCACCACCACACATATTCAACCAACCAGACCAATACATTCTGCTCTTTAATATTTATCTACTCCATCCCCTCCTTGCCTACCACACTGACATTAACTTTGGAAGCCATCACCTTGTTGTACCTCAGTTACTCATCGTGACTCCTTCTTTTCAGTCTTCCCTCTTCCCAGATAATTTTAAATACCTCAAGCAGCGTCATTTTAAAGAAAAACAAATCAATCATATCTCTGTTTTGATGAGCTCTTTAATGACGTTTCACTTTCCTAACCTCAACTTTGTTAAAGTAGTGTCCAAGGCTTTCAAGAATATGTCATTGCCAATGCATGCAGCCACATCTCCACCACCCTTCCCCTATCTTTCTCTAGTTGAGTCATGATCAACTACTTTAATTTGGCAAACACATCATATTCTCCCTTCTTGTGATTCTTTAGCCTCAGCTGAGATTGCATGACCCTAAAGGTGTTATTTAGGGTCATGAAAGATGTTTCATTTTTAGTTAGACTCACTCTGAATACACAAATATGAGTGCACATATGAAAACACACACACACAATGCAAGGTAGGATTACTATATCCAAAAGCACTGGAGGCTTATTTCTCTCTGGGTTGAATGGGCTTACAATTTAGTCAATGATCATCCAGCTGGAGATTACTACATTCCACCTAGGAAAAAATCCTTCAGAGCGAGGAAAGCAATGTTGCCCGTAGATACACTGGAAGATTTCGTTTAATGCTGTTCTAGACCCCTGGGAATTCAGGAAAACAGTATTTACTCTAACCTTTCACAGTCCATTGAGAAATCAGAAATTTGTGGGACAGGGCTTTTCTTTGTAACAGAAAACAACTGATACTGACTTTCCAAATGCCTCTGATGAATTTCATCTCAAAGATTTTTCAAAGGTTATCTACTCCTACCCCCTCGTTTTCAGATGAGGAGACTGAAGCCCAGATGAACGCGATGCTCTCTCTGAACAAGTCTACTATTATTATTACTTTCTTTTAGAAAAAAAAAGTAAAGGCAATATTTCACTTTGTTCAAATGCTTTCATTTCCTTTTTGCATTATATGCAAATAAAATTTAAAAACAAGTTTGTATAACACTATTGAAGCCCTTGACTATAAGAAGCATAAAATATTTAACGTAAATAGTATATTCAAAAACATGAACACAGAAATGTGTTTAGAAGGGCTCCCCAATCCAGCACACACCAAATATATCCCAAGCTCCCTGGCAGAGGAGATGATCAATGTATCAAATTCATTGATCTCGCTGATGGTCTGAAGCATCAAATTTTACATACCTAGAAGCAGGGCTTTGTATTTCTAAACTTTCTGAAATCAAATCCTTATTTTCTGTGATGGTAACTATACTGACAACAAAGTGATTGGCCAAAAGAAGATCATTTTAGAAGTGAGGAGTAGGGTGAGGAGGGTATAGTAGCAAGAAAGTTTAAGTGCTGTAAATCTTGCCATTGCAACCAAAAAAGAGAGAGGAGATGGACAAGCTAAGACCAAAATCCCAATTGTTACTACTAATGAATTAATACGTTTAGTTTCGGATAAACCATGCTAAGAAATATAAACTGAGTCATAGAAACAGCATGGCCAAAAGAGCAGAAACACCCAAAAAGGTTCATAGAACTTGCCTATCAATCCTCCCTATTAAATATAACTTCTGGGCTAATGGAGAGGTGGGAATGAAATGAAGGAAAACTGCTATAGCCCCAAGCATATTTTGAGAAGAAAAATTGGGTAACTGAATTGCTAAAACCTGAGGATTTCAAATTACATTTTATTTTAAGAGGGTTCTACAAAGTTGTTAGGACGTAGATTCTCGTTATACGTACTCAAATTATACATTATAGGACACACATAAATGTTATCAAATTGGAAATGAGACTTATCTGAAGCACACAGTTTTGTATTTCTACACAGATTAAAGAAAGACTAATATTATGAAAATACTTTGTGTAACTATAAAGCATTAAAAATATTTTATTATTTTAAAGAATATTTGAATTCATACAGATAAAATATTCTGCCACATTTTCTTTGCTATCCCTAGAAAAATTTTCTAACTCCAGCATGCAAAGAGATGCATAGGTACTCCAAAATACTCTGAGCTGTAGAATGCTGACTCGGGGGAAAGAAACAAGAAACAAACAAAAAAACCTCTTAAGCAAGCTGAAGTGCAAACATAAGGCCTATTCAGTGATAGCCTCGGTTTGTTAATTTTATGTCTCTACTTGACAACAATGGCAATCAGGACCTGCTGAAGAAATACTATTTTTTGTGAATTCCTGGGGATGGATGGATGGCCGTAGCTAAGTGTTGGACACTTACAAAATTTAATAGTATACATATTATTTATATTTTTAAAAACCATTAAGAACATTTTTTTCTGATTGAAAAATAAATGTACATAGATTTAAAAAATTTTTAAAATAGAGGCTGGGCGTGGTGGCTCACACCTGTAATCCCAGCACTTTGGGAGGCTGAGGCCGGTGGATCACCTGAGGTCAGGGGTTCGAGACCAGCCTGGCCAACATGGTGAAACCCCGTCTCCACTAAAAATACAAAAAAATTAGGCATGGTGGCATGTGCCTGTAATTTCACCTACTTGGGAGGCTGAGGCAGGAGAATTGCTTGAACCTGGGAGGCAGAGGTTACAGTGAGCTGAGATCGCACCACTGCAGTCCAGCCTGGGTGACAAAGCGAGACTCCTGTCTCAAAAAACAAAATGAAACAAAAACAAAACCAAAAAAAAATCACCTAAAAAATAGATCTAGCATTCTAGAAATTATAAACTGACAATTTGCCATATTTTCTTCAAAATGATAACGAAGATTATATTTTCTACGTAGAATTTGGGGTTGATTTTGTTCATATGTCACCCTTTATATATCCATTATGATAGTGATGATTTCTCATTTGTGCATAGAGTGGTCTGAGAGGACCTTTTGAGATCAGACGCTTTTGTTTTTATCATTCTAAAGTACTTTACACTCTCCTATGATTTTATACGATGATTAATATGCAGTGATGTCACCTCCAAGCTGAGGATAGTCTGATGATGATAGGATTAAGAAGAATCAAAAAGGATTTTGGTAAATAATACTAGGATTTTAGGGTGAGAAAACATGCATAATGTTTTGAGCAAAAGCCAAGAGAAGAGGAAGCATAAAGCTAGAAAAAGAAATTGAAGACATAGAACAAAGGGCAAAATAAAATATGAGGATTATTTGTGGAGATGAATGTTTCAGGCCCGGTATTCATTTACAATCATTTTATGTATTCCTTAGCTCCCTATCTATCATCTTTTTTTCAGAGAGGATAGAGCTTCCATGTCTTCACAGCCCCTCAACACATCTCCTGTTTTGCTCATGTAAGAAGGTGGTATATCAGAATAATAACACTTAGAAATTAAGCTGAGCTGTTTACAGACTCAGGTAAAAGTCTTCCTTGAAATGTCTGCACCTTCTTCTATGGAAGACTGAAGGACGGCAGAGGTCGACCAACCTGGCTTCAAGGTTGAAGCCAGGAACCATGATCTTCAGTGGCCATGGAGATTTGGGCTATGAGGTACAACGTCTTAATGAAGTCAAAATCCTATCAGAGGGCAATCTAATGAGGAGGAAGTTATCTTAGACAACCATAAGAGGCTGATTCAGTGGCCTCAGTGGTGTGCCAATGGTAAAAGGAAAGAAAGAATTTGTACCGTTTATCTTCACTATGTCATTATTATCAACCACTGCAAGATTATTTTAATTTAGGCTATTGACTATTCCGGTGAGTCTTTCCAGATGTGCTGGGGCATAATGGAAGGGTGACACTTCCTGCCCTCTCAGATAAATCTTGCTGTTCCCCTCCCCAAACTAAAAGGAAGCAGGCCCACAAAGACCACCGGATTAGGGAAAATTTGGGTACCACGGCCGGTAGAGTAGGCAAGGATAGAGCTAAGACAGGAAGCGGCTAGTGAGCAAAGGAGCAGTCTATTCCCAGAAGTCTCCTGGCAACTTCAAATCAGTTAGTGAAATGGCAGCTTTAAGAAGCGAGAAAAACAAGAGAGAAACATTTCTCTTAGGAAGAGAGAACAAGAGAGAGAAGAATAAGAGAGAGAGAACAAGAGAAGAGAGGATACAGAGAAGAAGAGACACACACTCTTAATCTAACCTCACTGTAAAGAACTTTAGTAGGGCTGGATGTGGTGGCTCATGCCTGTAGTCCAGCACTTTGGGAGACCTGAGGTCAGGAGTTCGAGACCAGGTTGGCCAACATGGTGAAATCCTGTCTCTACTAAAAATACAAAAATTAGCTGGGCGTAGTGGCATGCGCCTGTAATCCCAGCTGCCCAGGAGGCTGTGGCAGGAGAATCAATGGAACCCAGGGGGCAGAGGTTGCAGTGAGCCGAGATTGTGCCACTGCACTCCAGTCTGGGCAACAGAGCAAGACTCAGTATCAAAAAAAAAAAAAAAAAAAGAACTTAAATAAGAGCACTTTATCATTTTTTCTTCCTTGGTATCATTTTTAGATATCTTTCAATATGTGTAATCTTTCTTTGTCTTGGTACTTAGGCCTTTATCATACTTGGGCCCAAATGAACTCATTAACACCTGTTTGTTTGTTTTGGTTGTTTTTAGACTTAGACTCAACATCATTCTGCTCATCCCATGAATCACTTTTTTCTTGTCCTTGAGCTTTGTATACTGGTTTGCACTATCTAGATGTTCAGAGACCACCAAGTATGATAACCCAGAGAAGGTAACTTGGGACCAATGCAATCTCATTGAAGAATTATAGAATGGCTTTCCTTTGTGTGTTACAGAAATTAAATTTCATTCTTTCTATCTTCTTAAAGTTTATTCTCAATTCATGTATCAACCAAAGCAAGAAAAATAACTATATTAAATAAATTAAAGGAAGCACAATTCATCAACTGTCAATAATTTTGGCAAACAGGATTTCCCTAAATAGAAATTATCATCATAAGTATCGAGTGCAGGCACCTCTTTCTTTGTTTTTCAAACTCGAGCTTGCTTTGTATCTGAGACACTGTGATTGGTCCATCCACTCAACCAGTGTTAATACCTACTATGTAACAGATACTATTCTAGGCCTCAGGGGTAAATTAGACAGCTGTTGTTTCTGCCTTCTCCTGAGTTATCAAAAACATAAAGTAAAAGTTAGATAAATTACTGCATTAAATTCTAGGAAGGAAACAGACAAGGTGCTGAGATGGCTCCTAAATCAAAGCCACTATTTCAGACTGGATTCACAGGGAAAGGACTTCTGAGGAGTGGCAGATAATCAGACTGAATAATAATAACATGCTGGCTATGCTTAGCATGGGGAAGTGACTGGATTAAATGCTAATATAAAAGGAAAAATATAGGGCATATACTCTAAGCAGAAGCCTTAAGGCAGAAAAGGGCATGTTATGTCCAAGAAACAAAAAGGCAAACAAGTGTAGCTAAACGCTGATTGAAGCAGACAGCAGTTCAAGATGAGACTGGGGAGGTGAGTAGTTCCAGATTATGCATTGAAGGCCATGAAAATGGTGTGATAAAGAAAGAGAGGGACAAATCAAATGTGAGTCACAGCAAATGCTATCTCGGCCAGGTGATCAAGCTTAACATCATCAGTAATAAGTCATGTTGATAGCATGTACCTTTGATCTTCTGTGGTCCTCATCCCCCAAACCCCGTCACCCCATTCTTTTTTTTATTTATTTTTATTTTTTATTTTTTATTTTTATTTTTTTAATTTTTAATTTTTAATTTTTTTATTTTTTTATTATTATGCTTTAAGTTTTAGGGTACATGTGCAGAATGTGCAGGTTTGTTACATATGTATACATGTGCCATGTTGCTGTGCTGCACCCATTAACTCCTCATTTAGCATTAGGTATATCTCCTAATGCTATCCCTCCCCCCTCTCCCCACCCCACAACAGTCCCCGGAGTGTGATGTTCCCCTTCCTGTGTCCATGTGTTCTCATTGTTCAATTCCCATCTATGAGTGAGAACATGAGGTGTTTGGTTTTTTGTCCTTGCGATAGTTTACTGAGAATGATGATTTCCAGTTTCATCCATGTCCCTACAAAGGACATGAACTCATCATTTTTTATGGCTGCATAGTATTCCATGGTGTATATGTGCCACATTTTCTTAATCCAGTCTATCGATGTTGGACATTTGGGTTGGTTCCAAGTCTGCTATTGTGAATAGTGCTGCAGTAAACATACTTGTGCATGTGTCTTTATAGCAGCATGATTTATAGTCCTTTGGGTATATACCCAGTAATGGGATGGCTGGGTCAAATGGTATTTCTAGTTCTAGATCCCTGAGGAATCGCCACACTGACTTCCACAATGGTTGAACTAGTTTACAGTCCCACCAACAGTGTAAAAGTGTTTCTATTTCTCCACATCCTCTCCAGCACCTGTTGTTTCCTGACTTTTTAATGATCGCCATTCTAACTAGTGTGAGATGATATCTCATTGTGGTTTTGATTTGCATTTCTCTGATGCCAGTGATGATGAGCATTTTTTCATGTGTTTTTTGGCTGCATAAATGTCGTCTTTTGAGAAGCGTCTGTTCATATCCTTCATCCACTTTTTGATGGGATTGTTTGGTTTTTTTCTTGTAAATTTGTTTGAGTTCATTGTAGATTCTGGATATTAGCCCTTTGTCAGATGAGTAGGTTGCAAAAATGTTCTCCCATTTTGTAGGTTGCCTGTTCACTCTGATGGTAGTTTCTTTTGCTGTGCAGAAGCTCTTTAGTTTAATTAGATCCCATTTGTCAATTTTGGCTTTTGTTGTCATTGCTTTTGTTGTTTTAGGCAAGAAGTCCTTGCCCATGCCTATGTCCTGAATGGTATTGCCTAGGTTTTCTTCTAGGGTTTTTATGGTTTTAGGTGATGCAGAAAAGGCGTTTGACAAAATTCAACAACCTTCATGCTAAAAACTCTCAATAAATTAGGTATTGATGGGACGTAGCTCAAAATAATAAGAGCTATCTATGACAAACCCACAGCCAATATCATGCTGAATGGGCAAAAACTGGAAGCATTCCCTTTGAAAACTGGCACAAGACAGGGCTGCCCTCTCTCACCACTCCTATTCAACATATTGTTGGAAGTTCTGGCCAGGGCAATTAGGCAGGAGAAGGAAATAAAGGGTATTCAATTAGGAAAAGAGGAAGTAAAATTGTCCCTGTTTGCAGATGACATGATTGTATATCTAGAAAACCCCATCGTCTCAGCCCAAAATCTCCTTAAGCTGATAAGCACCTTCAGCAAAGTCTCAGGATACAAAATCAATGTACAAAAATCACAAGCATTCTTATACACCAATAACAGACAAACAGAGAGCCAAATCATGAGTGAACTCCCATTCACAATTGCTTCAAGGAGAATAAAATACCTAGGAATCCAACTTACAAAGGACATGAAGGACCTCTTCAAGGAGAACTACAAACCACTGCTCAATGAAATAAAAGAGGATACAAACAAATAGAAGAACATTCCATGCTCATGGGTTGGAAGAATCAATATTGTGAAAATGGCCATACTGCCCAAGGTAATTTATAGATTCAATGCCACCCCCATCAAACTACCAATGACTTTCTTCACAGAATTGGAAAAAACTACTTTAAAGTTCATATGGAACCAAAAAAGAGCCCACATCGCCAAGTCAATCCTAAGCCAAAAGAACAAAGCTGGAGGCATCACGCTACCTGACTTCAAACTATACTACAAGGCTACAGTAACCAAAACAGCATGGTACTGGTACCAAAACAGAGATATAGATCAATGGAACAGAACAGAGCCCTCAGAAATAATGCCGCATATCTACAACTATCTGATCTTTGACAAACCTGACAAAAACAAGCAATGGGGAAGGGATTCCCTATTTAATAAATGGTGCTGGGAAAACTGGCTAGCCATATGTAGAAAGCTGAAACAGGATCCCTTCCTTACGCCATATACAAAAATTAATTCAAGATGGATTAAAGACTTGCATGTTAGACCCCATCACCCCTTTCTAACCAGAAAAAAACATCAGACAAACCAAAATTTAAGAATATTCTTCAAAACCTCTGGCCAGAACTCTTCAAAGCTGTCAAAGTCACTGAAAACAAGGAAAGCCTGAGAAATTGTCACAGTACCCAGGAGCCTCAAGAAAGAGACATGGTGACTAAATTCACTGTGGCATCTGGATGGGACACCAATCAGAAAGAGGACATTGGGTAGAAACTAAGGAAATCTGATTAAAGTTTGAACTTTACTTAATAACAGTGTTTCAATATTGGTTTATTGTGTCAAATATATCATATGAATGCAAGATCTTAGTAACAGAGAAAACTAGGTGATGGGTATATGGGAATTCTCTGAAACATCTCTGCAATATTTCTGTAACTCTAAAACTATGTTAAGATTAAAAGTGTATTTTGAAAGAAATAAATGCTAAGTTTCTGAACTTAGCAATTAGTGGATCGTTGTGCCATTTTATAACGTGAGAAAGAAAGGAAGGAAACAGAGTGGGGATGAATGTAACAGAAGGAAGCAACAAATTTAAGAATTCCCTCCCCGCCACACACATATACACACACATACACATATATACAAACATACACATACACATATCCACACATATATAAACACATACACACACATACACAAATTCACACATACACATACACAAACACTTGGACTTTAATATGTATTTAATAAAGTCAGTTTTAATCACTAGCAACAGTCTTTGGATAGAACCATCAATCATAGCCTCCCTCACTTGGGCAAACCACACTGCATCCTCTTCAGGATAGAAGCCTCCACGATAGGGTTTTAGTACTCACTGGAGCTCAACAGGTGGTTTCTGGCTGTCAGGATAAAGGCAGTCTTTTGGGGCTTCTCCCTAGAACACTCCTGATGGACTGTTTCTGCTCATATTTCTGCTTCTGAGTCACAAGGTTCGCTACTGCAGAACATGGCAATTTTCTTTTGAGTACTAAATATTCTTTTGAAATTCGGCAAAGGAAAACTACTTAATTTGAAAGGTAGCCAGTGGTCACAGAACCCTCTCTATTCAGATAGCTTTTCCCTCAGAATATACGATCAATATATCAGTTATTCTTAGCAGTACACACACAGCGGTGCAATGCTTTGTGTTAGTGACATGAAAAAGTGTTAATGGTGACGTTATAGTTCGGAGTCCATGTGCCCACGCCTTTCCTTAGATTACATTTTAGTTACCTTCCCAATCTATCTGAGCAGGATACAAGTCACAACTGTCAGAAATCATATTTAAGTGCAAACTACTAGACATTTCTTAACTCTTCCCAAGATTAGAAATGTATTGTCTCAGTTTTGAAGCAGCTGCCTTGATAATTTGGCAATAACCTTGACATAGGATCCCAGGTTAGAAAAAAATATATACAGGATAATTAATTGTAAAGTTCATGCTGGAGATGGGCAGAAAATAATAACAGCTGAATGTGGTAAGGTGTGCTATAGCAGGGAGAAGTCTATTCCTCCCTGGAAAATCCTAGTCAACGGAGGAGACAGCCGAGGTCTCCTGTCTGTGCTTTATATTTGTGAAATATCTCTGAGTCCAACAGGAATAACTAAGTCTAACAAATTTAAACATAATTTTAAAATATACTCAACATGGAGAAAAAAACAACATTCCTGCAGCAGTCTGCAATAGCTCAACAAACCAAATGAATAGAGTTGGAGGTTCTATCTGAATCTAAATCATTGCAAATAGTGATTATCATTTTACTACACCTCATATGTATAGCATTTATGTGTTTACAAAATGTTTCCAAATTTATTTCTTGTTATTCCTGAGTAATTTTTCAAAGTAAGTGCAGGCATTGGTATTACACATTTTAGAAATGAAGAAACCTCAGGATTGGGTTATGTCCTGAGAATCACCCTTTGTGGAAAGGTGTGGTGCATCTGAGTTGGAAAGGTTGATTTATGTCCTGGTTCTGTCTTATACTTTCAGTTAAGATTGGGAAACCCTTAAATACTTTTGTTCCTCATTTGGATATCAGTAATAATGCCCACCTCACCCAGATTGTAAAGGGATCAGTAGATGAAAAAAATGTGAAAGCAGTAGATGTTAACCAGTATAAAGGGATTGTTCTCTTCCTTAGCTCAAGAGGAGCTCAAAGTCGAATGACCCTTACATAAGAAGTGGTTCCCCCAGTGCTCTTAGAGCCACTCACCAAGCACCAGCCATCCAGTGAAGGCTGAGCAAGCAACCTCACAATGCCAGCCCTTCTCTCAGAAATCACCTATCCACCAATACTGAATTTTGCACCAACACTCAAGAACAATAATTCTGGAAGAAATGGGGACAGTACAAATTGTGCTACATGATAGAAAAGTTCTTTTTTGAAAAGGTAATTACTTTTTTTTTTTTTTTTGAGACGTAGTCTCGCTCTGTCGCCCAGGCTGGAGTGCAGTGGCGTGATCTCGGCTCACTGCAAGCTCCGCCTCCTGGGTTCACGCCATTCTCCTGCCTCAGCCTCCCGAGAAGCTGGGACTACAGGCGCCCACCACCACTCCCAGCTATTTTTTTTTTTTTTTTGTATTTTTTAGTAGAGACGGGGTTTCACCATGTTAGCCAGGATGGTCTCGATCTCCTGACCTCGTGATCCGCCTGCCTTGGCCTCCCAAAGTACTGGGATTACAGGCGTGATTGAATTGGTAATTACTTTTAATTGGAACAAGCACGCCAATATTCTTTTGGCAGTTCCTGACTCTTTTGATTAACAAGAATAACTCTTCTTAGGATTTCCCACTGAAAGACATAAAATAGATCATCCTCCATGTTAAATTAAGGGAAATTGTGAGGCACGGGGCTCATCAACACACAGCCTGAGCTGAAAATGCTAATCCCTCATTTCTTAAACTCATTCCCCACCACAGAGACCTTTTGCCCAACAGGGTGAGTGCTGATGATTGGTATGACTTGAAAAATGTTATTCCTATTCACATATGTGATTCCTTTCTGAAAACCTGCTAAAATATTTCTCACTGAATTCTCACAGCTTCCAACAACAACAGGTCAACTGCTTCCCATAGGCTGAAGCAAGGATTAAATCAGAAAGGTGCTTAGAAGTATGGTATCTCTCCTTTCCCCAGTGCAGCAATGGGCAGGGACAAGTACGTTTAGCAGACATCACAGGGAAGAGGGGAATTTGGCTCCTGTCTATTTTAAGACAATAAGGCCTTTCTTAGGTTTCATGATAGGGGCCCATGGACTAAGCTATGACTCAATGGGCATGGCAGCTCCCAGGTAAAATCCTCCTGTTTAAATATTGCAGGGCAAAGCGGCACATCTGGCAGAGCCAGGGGAAGGAAGCAAAAAGAATGGGAATTGTTAATTCAGTCCTGAGGAAAGTGGAGTCTATTAGGATGTCCCAGAGAGCTCCCCTCAGGGCTCATAGGAGAAAGCTGATGTTCAACCCTGAGGATTTGAAAATCCTAGAGAGAGTTTTCCTCCAGCTCTGCCTTCCCAAAGATTCCCCAGCTGAGGTTTTCTCGGTAATCAAAGGTAGCCATCAAAGTGCCTCCCAGGAGAGAGAACTTTTTCTCTTCACATCTGTTTCTTCAAATGTAAAATGGGGACACATTTGATCACAAGACATTTTCAAGTAAAATTTAAAAAATATATAAAATCCTAAGTTTCCCAGAAGGGTGAACTGCTTCACAGAGATCCAGCAGCAGAGATTTCTTTATCTCCTTTTCTGAGAGAACACTTGGTTTCCTCAGGAGGGAGATGGAATAATTCTTCTGAGGCATGGTCAGTGAGGTTTTGAGTTTCACAATGAATTATCTGTTCTTTGAGGGTGAGTTGATTCAAGAGACAAGTTTAGACTCATCACTCTTAACTCACTTCTCTGGAGAATTAATTACGGGTGAGGTGCCAGTTAACTTTTGTCAGACACTCAGGGTATTTCTGCCAATGGCACAGTGAAATTTCATCCTTATCCCTGTAAGGAAGGATGAAAAACCCAAGAGTATAAGAGTTGGGCCATGTGGATTCTCATTCAAGCTGTGTCACCTTGGACAAGTCACCAGAGATTGACAATTCTAAATTGCCTCAATGTGTTGCTACTATCCTGTGGGATTTTTTTTTTTGTGAAAAGTGAATGAGGTGATGGATACATTAATCCTTTGCAAATTGTAAAGGTTTTTTAAGCAAAGCATTTTTAAAATACATTTTATTGTGTATATTTAAGATCTACAACATGATGTTACAAGATATATACATATAATAAAATGATGAGTATAGTAGAATACATTAACATAGCCATCATCTCACAGAGTTATGCAGTCTCACTGCCCCTATGGCAAGAGCAGCTATAATCGACTCATAAAAACCCTGAATACAATACACTGTTAATAACCATAGTCCTCATGCTGCACATTAGATCTTTTGACTTGTTCAACTACATATTTGCTGCATCGTATCCTTTGGCCTACATCTTACAGAAAGATGAAGTAGTGGACATACGTTCTGAAACCCCAACTGAGACACCGAATCCACTAGGTATGTTTGAGGCATGATGGGCTATAGAATTATTCTTTTTTTTTTCTTTTTGAGACAGGGTCTCACTCTGTTGTCCAGGCTAGTGTGCAGTGGTGCAATCACAGCTCACTGCAACCTCGACCTGCCGGGAGCTCAAATGATCCTCCCCTTCAGCCTTCTGGGTAGCTAGGATTACAAGTTTGCACCACCACACCTGGCTAGATTTTTTTTTTTTTTGTATTTTTTGTAGAGAAGGGTTTTCCTATGTTGCCCAGACTGGTCTTGAACTCCTGGGCTTAAATACTCCACCTGCCTTGGCCTCCCAAAGTGCTGGGATTACAGACATGAGCCACTGTGCCTGGCTCAGAATTTTTCAATTAGAACCACTACATAAAATCAAGTTTCCTAAATCCGTACCAGATGATGTCCGGGTACTGTGTTTCACACACCTTGCCTTAGATCAACAAGAAATTACACTTTGAAGTATACTAGTGGCAAGAATCTGTGAGTCTTCTTCTCAAAGAGGAGTCAGAAAGCAATGGGGTAAATTTTTGGCTTCTTTCAGTGCTTTGGGTACTTCCTTTACTGTACACATATGAATGAGCCTACTGTTTACCCAAAGCCCTGATCATTTGAAGTGATGAATGGGGAGAAGTCACATAAAAGTAGAGAAATATCACTCGGTGTTTTCATGGACCCGTTTCCTTAACACAGGGTACTATGATTTTGGCAGACATCATAAGCTAGATGTTGCCATTTGACCAATCTAACAATCTACCCATGATTCTACCCAGATTTTTAATTATCTTTTTAGGTAAATGTCAAATGAAATAGGATGGTGTAGGGCATATGATTTAAACATAAAATGTTTCCCTTCGATGACAGATTTTGCTCATGGTAGCCAACAGGATAGGTATAGACCTTTGGATGCCATACTGACTCTTTCATAGTTTGGCCTAACCTATGTTTCAGCCTTCCTTTCCATTTCCCCAAAACCACCCTAGGCTGTAGCTACTGAGAATAACGTACGGGACTCTGAATGTTCCATTCCTATGTGTTGGTACATGCTTTACCCTCTTCTGCTAAGTTCTTCCTCTTCCCCCCTCAATCCAGTAAGACCCCACTGACTCTCTAGTACTTTGTTAAACCAAGATCCAGCTGGGTTAGTCTAATTTTTCCCTGTGATTTGAGGAGTCTTAATGTCTCTGATTTACCACCTGTGTATTGTGTATCGTTGTTTTTTCCTCATCTAATCTCTCAGGACAGACTGTAAAGGCTAGAATTATGATGAATCACCTTTGTATCCTAGATGTCTAGTATAGTACCTGTATGTAACTAAGTCTGCAGAAATAAATGTTGAAGAATAAATAAATAACCATTTCTAGTGCATTAATATCTGTCGCTTATAAAGCACTTATATGTTCTTTGTATACAACTGACTGAATACTGCAGGGGGACAGAAATGTAAGTTTAAAATGCAGAATAATAAGATGAAAATGTTACATGAATGATGGATCTTTCTCAGTTTTAAATATGGACAATGTCCTCTTTATGTGGCTATACAGATGATACCCCTGAAATTTAAATTATTTTTTAGGAGATGGAGTTGAAGGGAGTATGTGAGACCTGCTCACTTTTGCAAGCAAGCCCTTCTCCAACTCTCCTTGGAATCTTTGGAGTTGTCACAGACCAGAAAAGGAGGAAATTTTTGAGGTCCTATTTGTTTCTCTCTTTGGTCCATTGCTAAGGAGGGATGATAAACTGTCACAGAATTGCCATCCTGTCCAAATTATTTTTACTTTGGGTCTCTATGAAGATGAACAAAACATTTTCTAAAAAGATTGAAGCAAATTAGCTTTCAGCTTTATCAAATACAGTTTCTCTGACAAAGTTTCATCTGTCTTCTGATGGATTACTGGTACCAACTAATAGCATCAGCTCATCTGTAAGCTTGGGGAGTTCACACCAGGAAAAACACAAAACCAACAACCAAACAAACAGAAAAACTGATTTTCTGTGATTCATTAAAATGTTTTCATTTTAAGTTTTGATCTTCACTGAGTGTGGAATTCTCTTAGGAAGTAAAGATGAGCTGCTTTATTGTCTGGCAATACATCTTTTTGATTTTGCCACTGAGTAGCCCCTAAAGAGAATACAGTATTTACAAACAAGGCTTCTGGCATGTTCTCCTATACTTCCCTGTCCTCTCACAGTTCCAAACGCCTCTTAAAATAGCATTGCAAGTGCCTTCCCAACATTCCCCAGGAGGACATCACGTTCCCAGTGTAAGTGACAGTGGTCTGGGAGCACATTCTATCACCTAATTGTGAATTTCTCTGGACTATGAAATGCTCAGTGTCTCAGAAAACACCAGTTTCTCAACTCACCACCAATTGCTTCTCCTCTCCACTTTCCCCTGATAAAAAACAAAGCAAAAAAGACAACCAAAAAAAAAAGGCATTTCATTTTGAAAACATTTGTGGCAAAGCTGATTACATTTATGGTTGTCAAGACTTTAGGATGAAGTAATCTGCTATTTGGAAGAAAAACACTTTGACAGAATTAGGAGAGATGACATCAAAATACAGCTTCTAATTTGTCTTTTTTTCTTACTCTAAAGACATTGCACAGACAATTTTTGCAAATTTGGCACTCAACGTGACAACAGTTTCCTAATGACCTTATGAATTGGGGAAGCAAAAGAAAGAAGCAGATTTTGATGCCATTTTATAAAAGAGTTCATCCATCATACTTTCTTCAGCTTTTGAAGTTGTCATACATCTCCAGGGAACAAACTCACTGTGTAATTAGTTTTCAATTATTCTCAATCATGTAAAGTTACAAGATTAAGTTGATGTATTTTTATGAGCATCCACATTATTTTTTAAAAATACATGACTCCAAGTAGACACTGCAATGATTAATGAAAACCCTAATCATTTACAGGCAATTCAGTAGGAAAAATGACTAGATTATATTTCCAAAATATCTGGAAAGCAAGAAAGTAGATGCTTTCAAGATTAGAGTAGCTCATTGAGCCAGGATTGATTCTCAGCAGGGACTCAAAGAACAATACAATGGCCAACACATGTTCTGATAGGTTGGCGTCATTTCATACCTGTCATTAAAGTTTTGACAGTCGCTCATGTTTGAATCCAGCCCTTCCAACAAAATCTTACCACTAAATTGTAAGATCCCTTTGTAAAACATCAGGGCAACAGAAGAGGAGAGGTGAAAAACAGAATCAAAAGTCCCACACAAACCAGAAAGAATAACAGAGTTTTTATAGCCTCATATCTTTCTTAGAAGGAATAAAAGTCTAAGATTGAAAATAATCATGTGGAACTTTCCATAGGAGTATTCATTGTAGGGTGATGAAACTGATAATGGGTTATCAAGGTGTTCAGACTCAAAATCTTGTTTCTATCACCTCTGATCACTGTCACCCACATAATAAGCTACGACTGTTTTTACCCTTAGTAAGTCTCCTTACTATAAAATAAAGGCATCAGACTAGATGATGTTGGACACCCCACTAAATCTTTAAATCCATGAAGGTGAAGATATTAAAAGTAAACTAACAATGACACAACTGTCTCCAAACTGAATATACTTATCTACTACTTTGTACTGCCTGAAACTGTAGTACCCTTTGGGAGATACCAGAGGCTCAAGACAGGGAAAGATGCCAAAACCTTCTCTTTCTAAGCTCCCTAGAAGGTGGTAAAGACAAGTGGAAGATCCCCACTGCTAAGGAGCTTAGGTCCACTGTAACTGTTAAGGCGGAAGTAGTGCTGTTAGGAGGGAATGCTAAGCCCTATGTAAGAGAGCAGATGAAAGTGGGCACCTAAGTGTGGTGCTTCTCCTTCCTCTTTTGAGTGAGGCTAAGGCTATTGCATGGCAAATTATCCAGAATGTTACTTAGTTTCATGAGGTATATTATTCTTCATCTTTGTTCATTTATCTTTTACATAGGGTCAAGTAAAAAGAGAAAACTGTACTAAATCCATCCCTAATATGGAAAAAAATATACTGTTTACGTCATATGCAATGTTTAGCTGGCTAAAATTTCTTTTAACATATATAATATGCATAAACAAAAAAGTCTGGTCTCTTTAAAAGTTCGTGTGTTTCAGATTAATTAGATTCAGCTTAAACAAAATAATATTACTATATACCTATAAGCATGGCCTAGAGGAAATTTTGCTCAGGCTTAGATAAAATATTGGTTTCGAAAGTGGAAACATTTATCAGAAAGGAAGTTTTATTTTCAAAGAAAAATTTTACCTAGAAAGAGTTTCTTTGAGCTATTTCAGAAAAGAATAACTTGGTATTATGAGACCAACAGAAGAAGCAGATTGGGGTAGTAGGAAACTTGGAACTTTTAGCAGACTACTAGCATAAAATATCATTAAATAAATATTTATTGAGCTCTGCTATGTGCCAAGAATAGAGGCAGGCATCAAATTAAATGCTGAGAAGAAGGAGGGGGGAGGAGGAGGAGAAAGGAAGAGGAAAAGGAGGGTGAAGAGGGGGAGGAGGAGAAGGGGGAGAAGAAAGGGGAGGAGAAGGGGGAGAAGAAGGGGGAGAAGAAAGGGGAGGAGAAGGGGGAGAAGAAAGGGGAGGAGAAGGGGGAGAAGAAAGGGGAGGAGAAGGGGGAGAAGAAGGGGGAGAAGAAAGGGGAGGAGAAGGGGGAGAAGAAAGGGGAGGAGAAGGGGGAGAAGAAAGGGGAGGAGAAGGGGGAGAAGAAAGGGGAGGAGGAGGAAAGGAGGGAATACAAGTCCCATCCTTATGGAGCAGGTTTCTTTTAATGAAACCAGAGAATATCAGAAGAATTTTGTTGTATAAAGGAGTTGAATATAAGGTATGAATGTAAGAAAAAGAGTAGGTCCACGTGAAGAGGTTAAATTGTCAAGTTAAATAAGTGGGTTCCATTAGCTTCCGTGTGTAAAGCCGGTGTCTAAATAGCTGGAGGGACTAGAACAATATTCAAACAGTATCAATTTCCTAAAGGCAGAGGATAGAGAAAACACCTCAGAGGAGTACTAAATAACCTCTTAGGACTTCCCTTACTTCTCAAATAGGAACAAGAATACTCTGTCTGCTATTGGTAAAACAGATTTATGGTGTTTCACTTAAAGGTTATTTAGGGGTCAGTATGGTCTTGCATAAAATGGTCTTTCAACTAGGTTTTCAGTTTTTTAACTTAGCTTTGTCATGGCCATGGCTGCTGAAGATTGGAAGATGATGTGACAAAGAGAAGAGGAAAGTAAACAGCCCTGTGATACTTTTTCCTCTCCTCTTCTTGAATTTACACACTCAGAGAAATAGAAGAGTTGTCCAAACTTGGGAAACAAATCACTTAAATCTTTCAACAGAGAGAAGTGAAAGACTTTTGTTGTCTGAATTAAAAAAATCGTGTAAAAGATATAATCACAGGAAAGTAAAAACAGTTAAAAACTATAAGATGCTAAGAAACAATGCTCTTTTCTATGTACTGAAATTGGGATATGGTGGGTTAAAGGAAGATGAAAAAGAGAATTAAAATATTCAGAGCACGAGTTCTGTGACCAGTTTTAGAAAGTTCTAGAGCTTAAGAATATGGAAATGTAAGATTAGAGGAAATACAAAACAAGAATAAAATAATATAATGGCAAAAAGAAAAAAATATTTCTCTAACGCCTGGCTAAAATTTATCTTCAAGAAGCATGGCAAAACATTTACTGATTTAATGAAAATCCCAAAGAAAAATGAATGCAATGGACTATCATTCAGTGCTAAAAAGAAAGGAACTATCAAGTCATGAAAAGACATGCAGGAACCTTAAATGATTTGAATTTACATACCAAGTGAAAGAAAGTTGTTACTAAGTGAAAGAAGTCATTCTAAAAAACTACATACTGTATGATTTCCATTACTTGACAGTCCGTAAAGGCAAACTATAGTGACAGTAAAAAAATCAGTGGTTGTCAGGAGTTAAGGTAAAGAGGGGACTAGATGGAAGGGGCACAGAGGATTTTTAGGGCAGTGGAAATACTTTGTATGATGCTACATGCATACAGTGGCGTCTACATACCATTATACACTTGTCCAAATTCAGGGAATGCACAACACCAAGCAGGAATCCTAATGTAAACTATGGGCTCTGGTGATACTGATGTGTCAATGTAGTTCATCAATCGAAACAAATGTATCACTCTGGTGGCGGAGGTTGATAGTGGAAGGGAGTAGGTGTGTGTGGGGCCAAAAGGTTTGTGGAAAGTGTTCTTCTCAATTTTTCTGTGAAATTAAAACTGGCCTAATAAATAAAATCTATTAAAAAAACTATTGCAGCAAGAAAAAAATTCTTTCCATAATTATATGTAGTAACAGAAAAAAAGCTAATTGAATTTTAGATAACTGACCTCCTGGTATCAAATTTCTCACATGTATTAGAAAAGTAAAGTAAGAACACTCAGGAGTTTGGGAGAAATAATACTTTTAAAATGTAGCCAAATGTTTACTGCAAGTGAAATGAGTAAGTCACACTAATTTAATTAAAATATGCAAACCAAACAGGAATGACCTTTAGCAAATCTGACCAATATTTGGTGCAGGGATTTCAATGATCTGGAGTCCCAAGTCTTAGGGGATAAACTGAATGAATTTAGAGTCACCATCACCATCAATTATTTCTGAAAGCGCATCTCAGAGACCAAGAGATGCCGAAATATAGGAACAGGGGCAATAGCTATTAAAGGAGAAGAGAGCAAGGCTGCCGATAATTGCCAATACTCTAGATCCCATGTCTACTAAAATAACGGAATTAAACTGGACCAGAAAATGTAACAAACCTTACACACTAAGATAAACTACAGAGAGGCAAGAGCAATTGTAGCTGAGGAATGGAAGTGAAAAAAAAAAAAAAAGATCCAAGAGGAATGGACCACGGGAACTTGCATTCTGATGAAGAAGCTAGAATAAGCTGGTGAATAGCAAAGGGGAGTCATCTGACAATCTCGGTTTTTTTCCATGAAAATGACCCCTGCGATTCAAACTGAACATTTCAATGATAGGAAAATCTCATTTTATTTGGTTTGAATAGGAAAACTTGCTAAAAAAATAAAGATGGCTGCCTTTCTTTCCTAATGCTAGATGATAAATTTATTTGAGTTTTCAGTAAATTCTTACAGAGAGAGAAGCCAAGGTATCTCCTTATAAATGAGAGAAATTTAAAGAGGAATGCTAAGGATGTGAATTTCCTGGAGAACGTGTTATGTAACTAACAAACTGCGAGGGAGAGGAGTAATTATCGCTTTAATTAATTAGGGCCCTGTTACAGCTCCCTTGTGAAAGATAATCCTTGATTAAAAGTGTCAGTATGTAAAAATATTGATGGATATTGAAATGTAAGAGTGTAAAATTTCAATTAATTGTGAAAAAGAAATTAGCTGGTATTACCATTTACCAATAGACAGTCATGATTTCCAGAAGATATGGGGGCATACAAATACATGGTTAGTTAACAATGGACATGTAAACAGGAACAGAATTATTCCAAGCAGGTTTATCCCTTAGGACATCTAGCCTCTTTGGCCTTTTGTTTGTGCATCTGCAATGCAGAAGTTAAGGTTAAGTAATGGCAATTGTTTTGCAGAGGAAGGAAATAGATATAACAGTATGAAATAGAAAGAGATCAAATAATGACATTTTACTGATACTTAATGTTCTCCTAATCAACAGAAATGTTGCAACATATGTATGTTATATAAACATCAATAAATATTGTATGCCTTGGAAATTTCATACCTGACAGCCTTGCTGAGACTTTTTCCATCTCTGTGCCTAGAAAGAGCTCCCAGGGAACTATGAAGGCTCAAGCACTTTTAAATTCAAGTTATGCTAAGCCAGGAGGTTAGTTGCCAGGAGACAGATTCCAAACTTCACCTAAGACTGATTCCTTTACCGTGAAGTCTGTTTTCATGACTTCATTTTCTGAATACTGACTAGAAGTGAGACTTGCTTCTTTTTCTTTTTCTTCTCTCTCTCTTTTTCCTTAGCCTTATCAGAATTAGATGCCAAATAAAATAATGAGATATACTCTGAAAGAACTTCTTGTGGTTTAGTAAACCAAAACAAAAAACATTAAAAACTGATCTTTGACCTTAGATGTGGAAATAATGCCGAGCCACATACTCACTCTTAGGCCTAGAATAAGTTGTTTAGTGTCAGCAAGCCAAGGTTTCAAGATTTAGAAAGAAAAAGAAATAAATTTACCACATCGGGTGGGCATGAGGTATAGAAACAATACATGTAAAGAAATGGCATAGGTTCTAAAATTTGGTAAACACTCAAAAAACAGCTGCTGTCATTTCATGGTTTTGTTGCCATTATTATTGTCACAGAAGAGTATCTCACCCCAAATTCTGAAATTTCCCCTAATAAGGATATAACCAGTCATGGAAAATATCCAGTCAGGCTTATTTTAAAATAAAGCAAAACTGAGATTGCTTGTTTACTGTTGAATGATACCCAGTTGCCAGAGAGAATAGAAATTAAACCTATATCATCTACCCCTCCTCCTGCCTTCAGTACCTCCATCCAGCATAGCACAAAGAAAAATAAAGTCTTTATTATTTAGGCTTACATGTGAAGACATAACTGCCTACTCCACTGATAAAATCTGATAGAAAAGTAATTTTGAGGATAAAGCAAGAAAACAGTGGGCATATCTGGGAAACATGCTTTGGCCCTGGGGCTGCTCTTTATCTTCTCCCTAAAATGAAACCAAATGCCCTGATGCTCTCCAAAGAACACAACTAAGTAGAATTTTCTTATCACTTTCTATTTTCATGCTGGTTATGGTAGAAGCTCTTCCCCTTGTAACAGTGCCAAGGAAGGCAGAATATTAGAAAATCTTCATCGTGTTCAACAATGTAAAACTGGGTGTGAAATGTATTTTTTTCCCCTACCAATCAAATTATTCTGTGCTTATCTTTTATAGAAAGGAAGAAAAATTAGGCTTCAGGTAATTATTTAGCTCACGGTCACATTTCTCCTAAAGAGTTCCTCGGTAGTTAATTAAATAAGAAATAAGAAGCTTGTTTTCCAACATGATTCTGTCTTGTTTATTGGCTTGGCATGAATGAGGAGGTGAAGAACGGCTTATTTGCTTTATTCAAACAGAAGAATCATCAGCATGACTAAGGGTGAACAATAACATCAAGAAAAGTCATTATAACTTTCTTATTCCTAGAGGAGGTATGGTACCCGCCTGTTACTTGGGATCATCAGAGTGCAACAACATTTTGCAACAATGACAGTGAAATGTATCAGCATTAACATTTAAGACAATTCTCTCACTTTCTCTAACTCCTCCACAAGAGTTGGGAG
This sequence comes from Symphalangus syndactylus, assembly GCF_028878055.3. Taxonomy (NCBI): domain Eukaryota; kingdom Metazoa; phylum Chordata; class Mammalia; order Primates; family Hylobatidae; genus Symphalangus; species Symphalangus syndactylus. The sequence continues at coordinate 126,857,652 of NC_072428.2, read as the reverse complement.
AGAAGAAGAGGAAGAAGTCCAGGTGCTTGATCCAGCTACATTAGTAATAAGAATCTACAGAGAACACCAGATAGAAGAATGCAGAGAGGAGCTCTGGAATCGTGAAGATATATATGATCTGTGAAGATATTAAATGAATGAAAGGAATTTAAGAGGGAAAAAGATAAAACAAGAAATAGAAAAGAAATCAAGTACTTATTTCTTAAACAGCCGAGACTGATTTAACTCCAAGGACATACTGTATGCAAATGGGACTGTGCCACATCTAAACACACAGGTATCTAGGTTTCCTCTACATTGAAAGATGTGCTTCTTAATCTATAGCTGTCTTCCTGAATTGTTATTCATTGTTCACACTAGAATTTGCCAAACAAATCAAAAAGTCTCTGGCTACAACAAAGCTCTCTGTCGGGGCCCTAATGGAAAATACACATAGTACTATTGGCAGTGACATTTTGAGTTGTACATCCTATCTTCTTTCCTCCTTGATGCTCTTATGTTCCAGTTCATCAGTCTGTTATTTAAAATGTAGTCCTGTGATTTCCCACCTCAGTATCATGGAAGGGGCTTGTTAAAAATCTAGATTCCTGTCCCTAATTCCCAGCCTGACTCTATATCTTTACAAGAGGAATAACGTATCTCAGATACTCAACCTGGGAATTAATCTCTTTTAAATGACTTCTTAGAAGATAGTAGTTATTTAAGTGATTCAGAATCTTATCATTTAAAGCACTATACCTGGTGACTATGAATATTGACTTTTGAAAAAGTGGCCCCAGTTCTGCCAAGAGGTCAACATTCAAGGATATTTAGGATTCTCAGCCTCAGAAAAGAGAGGTCCTGCTTTTCTGAGCCCAATAAATACAGATAGCTTCAAAAGACTGCCTTGCTACCACAGTTTTTGTTATGTATTTGCACTAATCTTAAAAATGTAGATCCTCAGTTTTATTGTTGCTGTTACTCATTGTCCATGTGCTGGAAATTTGAACTTAAACTAGCCCTTAGCCTGTGAAGTTGCTTACAGCTTCTTTGATACAATAAAATGGAGGGGTACTATGCATATCTATGCGGTTACACACTATGCAATAAAATAGTAAAATTATTTTGAAAATAGAAAGTGATTTTAAAAATTCCACTTAATTGTGTTATTTGGAAACATCAGGGCATTTGGTTTCGTTTTAAAGAGAAGACAAAAATACAAATGTAAGTGTATATTGCCATCATTTATAAAATATGGCCTCTATTCTCACCTCATCTGTATCTCTACAACTTCTAGCTGTGACTCTACTACCAGCACCAGATAAAACCATCCAAGTTGCCTAGCATTTTCGTAAGTTAGCTCCTTTGTAAATAATTTGTTTTTTAAAATAAAAACACCCATGGCTTCACCTTCCAAAACATGTTGCTATGAATAATAAGGGCTAAAAATGTCATTATTATTACATTGATTAGGCATATAAAAATAACAGGAATATACTGAGCACCTAGTGGGCGCCAGGTGATACACGTGGCTGTGAGAGATTAAATGAGATAGAGGATGCAAAATATTCGTTAAATTCATCATATTACATCATACCTTTTCATGAGTATTATTATTAGTTTGAGGAATGGCTAGAGTGTAAGTGTGAAGCTTATCATTGCCTGTTAGTATTATAATAATAATAAATTCCACGAAGAGGAGGAAGAAGAGGAGGAGAATAAAGGGGAAATAAATATATTGGCTAGTATTTATTTAGCATGTACACTGTACCAGTCATTACACTAAGCTATGTGCGTGGATTCTCTCCTTGTGGAGTTGGAGGATGAAGAAATGCCTGTGAGCAAGATGGCTGGCAAAAGGGCTCTATGAGCTATGGAAGCTCTCACATGGGTTTGATCTCAGGGTTTATCCTAGACAGATGAGAAACACTGAAGAATTTTAAACAGGAGAATGACATGTTCAGATTTGCATTTTAGAAAGGTCACGCTGGCAATGTGAGGAGTAACTTGTACTAGAGAAAGACTGGAGAGTGGGAGACCAGTTAGAAGCATATGGCTCTGGTGATAGTTCATGTGAGAGGTGCGAAAGGTCTGAAAAGATGCCTGGATGGAAAGAGGGGGATGGATTCCAGGGAAGCCTCTGAGGGAACAGATTTAACCTGGGGACAGATCAGAGGGCAGCAGTGGAATTTGGAGTGAGAAAGAAAGAAGATATGTTTATAGCATATCAACCTCACTTCTAGTTTGCCATGTATTTAGGGATTAATAAAAATGTGCAGCTTGGTATTATTATTCACACCATCACGTAAGTAAGAGTAAAACTTTATGTTTCTCACCTAACAAATATCTCCACTCTGTCTTTCTCACGCGTGTGTGTATGTGTGTATGTGTGTGTATATATGTATACATATTCTTTTCTTGCTGGATATATATATATATATAATTCATGTGTGTGTATATGTTTGTGTATATATGTGTATGTGTGTATATATATGTATATATGTGCATATATATACACACATACACACACATGCATTTTTTACAAATATATATGTATATATATGTATATATCCAGCAAGAAAAATGTTTCCATTCTAAAGATAGAAGACTTCCATTTAGAAGTCTTAAAGACTTAAATGTACAGAATATTCTATCAGACTGTCCTCCCAGGGATGTCTCAGTGGCGTCTCTTTTTCTTCCATAAGAACATTTTCATAACAATGTTAAATATGTAAGGATATAAATATCCTTCCCACACCTTTGCCGTAACTGTATACATAGTAAACAACATTTGACATGCCCAGACAACAAATGTATTCTACTAATCTCTTTGCTTAAAAACATATTAATTCAAAGCCCTTCTTGCTTAGGTCCAGTTGAATTTTTGTTTGAAATTGAAATTCTCCCTAAGCTTTAAAAAGGATGTCCTTGTCCTATCCAGTCCAATGTGCTTCCAGTTATTGAACACCAGAGGGCATCATTCAGTGAAAGCTTGGATTTGGGAGGGAAGAGGGGAGAGAGGGGGGGCAGAGAGAGAGGGAGGGGGCATGGGGGAAGACAGAGAAAAAAAAGAGAGACAGAAGGGATTCCATTACTAATGAAAAAAATGAGAAAACTGAGTTTTTAGTGTGTACCCTTATCTACCATGAAACATTACCATGGTAACAGCACCAGTTAAGATGATTGTATATTTAGGTCATAGTATAAAAGAAGGAGCTAGAACATGTGAAGAAAAAAAAAGAGAAATAAATAAAGTAAGACAAAGATATAAAGAGTGGAAAGAGGCAAACCAACTGGAACCTACCTCATTCTTTGCTAATAGCAGTTTACAAAGTAAGATTATACTTTTCAAAGCACATGTGGATAATAAATACTAATTAAAAGTAAATGGAGCCACTGAAATTCAGAATCTTAAGTGCCAACAACCTTATAGAAAAAGAGAACTCATTTAGCATGAAAAAATGAAGAGACAACTAGACTGGGATTGGGATGTGTGTGTTCTTATGCAGTTCTTGGTTAGCTGTGTCACCTTGAAAAAGTCTCTTGATCTGCTTCCTATCATGAACTCAGCTGTATGATATCAAAATTATCTTTTATTACTATGCATCAGACAAAAGAACTTCTGTTTAATAATGTCTTAGTATTGCTGAGAGGTGAAAATGGCATCGGCCAAAATTTTGGTGCCCTTGTTTACCTCTGCCAGAGGCAATCACTGACTAAACAAAACAAGCACGTGCCAACTAAGAACGTACTCAGCACTGCATCTTCTTTGCTTAAGGTTTGGAGGATCTAACAAAAACATGCAAAGTTGTATTAACAGATGGGGAGAACAACACTGAACTTCTGAATGCCACAGTTTTGTTTTCCCCAAACACAGGGAAAACAAGTGCCACAACTATTTATAGAGAGCCAATCGACACACTAGAAGAACTAAGACTGTGGAGTCCCACAGCTTGTGTTTGAATCCAGGGGCTGCAACTTACTAGCTGTATGATCTCGGGTCATTATCAGACCCCTCTGAATGCTGATTTCTTCCTGTAGAAAATAACATCTACTACATAGGATTGTTGCAATGATAAAATGAGAAAATTGATTGCCGTAATAACTCATTCAACAAAGATTTAATACGTTTCTTAGGTATGCCTGGCTGTATTTTAAGCAGTGAGGCTAAAGCAACTGACAAAACAGAAAATATCATACGGGAAGATGCTTAGAATAATGCCAAGGACTTAGAACACACTCAGCAAAAGATACCTGCCTAAGGAAAGGTGACTTGCATCTCTTTCCCCACATACCACCTCCACCACATAGGCCAGGTGAGCTGTGGGATATGCAATCAGTACACTTATGCCATTTATCTTAAATGAGAGAAGTCCTGATGCCTGCTCAATGAACCAAAGGTGGACAGAGTGGGTACAGGAAACAAAAGTCAGTTTTTAATAGTCACAAGGTGGACATTGGTGGCATTCAATACATAGGAGTCTATTGAGAACTATGCCACAGAGAGTCCATGTCATAAAATCTCAAGCAAGTCAAATATAAGTTTAAATAAAGAAAACCAATTCTTCAAGAGAACTGTGTGGCAAAATGTTTCTGTCAGTCTCTATCCTATTGAGTAAAGTGGGAAAAGTTTAAGACAGGATTGAGAATGGTGTCTGGGTGGTCATGTGAAGATAATAGAAGGGGTTCGCTCACATGCATATTCTAAACAAAGGCTGACATCAGTTATGGAGGTTGAATCCAGCACGATTATTGATATACCTATAGATTCTTGCCCTCATTTTTCTCTCTCCCATTCCCTCTTCATTTCCCTTTTATTCTAATTTCTTCTCTTCTCCCTCTTTTCTACTTGTTTTAATTTTACTCATTGTTGTGGGTCAGAGAAACATATGACTCCTAATTAGCCAGCCTAACTTCCATTGAAGACAGTGTCATTCATGCTTTTTGTGCCTTCCCTACCTGCCAGCAGTCCTGGACTGTTGTTTTCTTTGGACCTCTGAAACCACCCATTCCTATTGGCCCTGGGGAATGGCTGCTCTGGAATTGGAACTGGAAAATTGTTCAGTAAAGACACATCTGGATGCTTGACTATCTGGACTTTCTGGGCAATGAAGGGGATAGGGTCAAATTTAGAGCAATATGTGTGTGTGTGTGTGTTTTTTTTTTAAACATGAAGGCAACAGTCTCAGCCTCCCAGAATTGAAGGACTGTGGGAACTCACTCCAAAGGGACTTTTACCAGCATTTGACCTGCTAGTTCTTTCCACATCTGACTCTGAAGTTAGTTGAGAGCTGAAAACATGCTCTTTGGATTCCCTTTTACTGGAACTATGACAGTATTCAAATCCATCTATTTGCTCACTCCAGTTCGCCTCCAGGCACCCTCAAGCACCCTTCTACAAACAAACATGCCTCTTTATTTTATAGGAAAACGAAGCATCTTTCAGGCAGTCTAGCCCTGGGAATTTGAAGTCCCAAGACTTTCCCCCATTCCCACCCCACCTCATTCACAGAGCTTTATTTTAAAATGGTAAACAGATTTGGCTGGAGTTCTCACCTCTTTTTAGGGTCAGGTTAAATTTTTTACGTTTTAATTGGCATTGTTGTCTAGCCCAGGAAAGCAAATAGAGTCAATAGGAAGTTGCTTATCCATTGTATTGCTGCAACTGGAACACATTATTGATAATAGTAGTAACAATAATAATTCACCTGGCATTAATTTATTACTTCTGAGTCCTCAGCTGCCAAGCCTGCAAAGCTGGGACATTGTTGGCACAAAATTCTTCCATTCGTTTGACAAGTCTCAAAAGTCCACTTTCTGAACTGCAGCCGAATACAGTTCCCAGCTTAAAATTGTCTCTTGGCCAAGTCAATTGTTCTTACTTCTGTAATCATCAGTGCCTTTATTATTACCTCCCCAACAATGGCACAGGTATGCCTGTTTGTGGCTTCTGTTTAAAGATACCATCATTTCTATTTTTTTCTTATCAATGAAAATGCATATATTTCCTATCATATGGTTGCACATATTTACCGATTGCTCACAAAGTGCAATGCGCTGCCTTTGCCGCACAATCCCGAGTTCCCTACTCTGGAGTTTATTAAAAGCTTCATTTTGAGAGCCCTCTCATTGGGAGACGCCAGGATTGTCAGAAGCGAACAGAAGCGCTGGCGCATCCCAGCACCAGGCATCGAACTTCCCTGGGCAGCATGGAGAAAAGCTGCCGCCCGCCGGTGGGCTCCTGGCGGGGACGCCCAGCGGCGGGGCGGGGCGAGACGGGGGCGGCCTGCAGCGCTGCAGTCGCAGGCTCCGCACAGCCCGGCCCGTTTTCCCCAGAGGCTCCCTCCCCTCATGCCTAACCCCAGTTCCAGTTTTCCGCAGGCCTTTCGGGTTGCCCCAGGGTTTCTCTCTGGAGTCTAGGCTGGCTCCCCTCTCCACCCGCAGAGCCCTGCGTGGGCCATGGCCATGACCCTGGCGGTGGCTGCAGGCGTCCCGGACTGTGGAGCAGGGGCTACGCGCCGGAGCGCTGGAGGGTGTGTGGCAGAGCGTGAGGACTGGTCGCTGTGTGCTTGTGTCGCTGGCTGCGTGTACTAGCGGATGGGCAAATCACACGGCTGCCACATACCCACTGCCACCCAGCGCTAAGAAAAGAGCAGGAAAAGCAAAACAAAAAAGAAAAGAAGAAAGGGAAATAGAAAGTCAATGTGGGGGATTCCGGAGCTTGAGGAGTGGGAGGCGCCGCGCTCTTCTTGGCTCGCAGCGCCTGGGCTGGCAGACTTGGAGCCCTGGGTGGCCGCAGTCACAGACGTGCTGTGGCGGTGAACTGACCTAAAGACGCGGGAGGGCGGCCTGGGTGAAATGTCCACCGACAGTTCTGCTGGCTTTACGCGTTTACCTCCAATTCTCTGTTCTCCTCCAGCCTCTCTGCCTCTGGCGACCCTCCCTGCTGGTATTTCCGTACATGCAAGAGCCTTGGCATCATCGCCAGGGACTGGCGGGTCGGCGGACTCTGCCTGGGACAATTCTGTGTCTCGGCAGCCTCGAGGACGGCGATGGGCAGGAAGATAGAGAAAGGGATGCGGGTGCTGGAGGCGGACGGAGGCAAAGGGTGTGCCGCCGTGTGTGTCAATAATTCTGGGGAATTTTCACCTCTCCCAGACGAATCTCTACTTACCCCGTGAGGGGCCCCAGGGGCGCCTGGCAGCGCGCACAGGTGGAATTTCTGCGCGTCTACCGGCACCAGGCATGGACCGCACCTGTCCGGGTCCGAGAGCTACAAGTTAGCGGCGATTGCCCGGGACCTCAGGTGCGGACTCCAGGGGACATTGCGGGGAGGGGGAGGGGTGCAGCGGTCCCCAGTCTACGACCCCGGGGACTGCCGGGGCGGTTCAGGACCCACTGTGAGTTAGATGGCGAAGCCCAGGCACTGTCTGGTACCTCATGAGCTTCGGGCTGAGACCTTGTCCCCCAGCCACGGCGGACAGTCCAGCTTCTGCGCGGGGCTAAAATAGGATGGGATTGCAGAATGCTTCCCTCTCCTTTGTCTTGGGACCCTTTCCCCCATTCTTATTGCTTCTCCTCCTTGGCCATGACCCGGAGACCGCAATGGGAAACCTCTCCAGCGCCCGAGGGCTGCTCCGAAAGCGGAGCCGGGGGACAGCTCGGAGCCCGGGCGAGCCGGGCCTCCATCCCACACGCACAGAAGACGCGGTCAGACCCCAGCAGGAAGGAACCCGTGGGGCGGGAGGGAAGAAGCTCTCCTTGTCTTGTCCATGGCCGCATCTGGATTGGGTGGCGGGAGGGGGGTCGGCAACAGTAGAGGGAATTGGGGGCTGGAATAGGGAGCGATGCCGGGACAGCGCAGCTCCCAGGCTGCTTTCGCCACATTCGGCTGGACTCAGTGACCCTCGAAATCTTAGGGGTACCTCGCCTCGCGCTGTGCCTCATTTGCCCCTTCCTTCCAGACCCGCCATCACTGCCCCCAACCCTCCAAGCCCCAGGATCCAAAGTTTCCGTTTGAGAATCTGCACGTGGGGAAGACCTCCCTCCAATTCCCCCAAGCCCCGACCCCTGAGCCTCCAGTTTGGGGGGATATGAAGGGAGAGACCTCCTGGTGTCAGGGCCCCTGGAGTGGGTAAGCGGAGAGCTGCACAGCGCGGGGTCCTTACCTGTCGCTGATTTCGCTCCAGTTGCCTCCCTGGCTGCTAGGTGGTGGAGGCTTGAAGGAGCGAGGAGTCCTTTGTGGGTTCAGGGCCGATCCGCCCAGGCTGGAGCTGCGCACCGCTTAGAGTCTGAGGCCAGCCGCCGGTTCTCTTTCTCCCTTGATCTTGCAAAAGAAAAGGAAAAGATTAGTTGATGCTGAGACACTGTAGGGGTGGGGCGGGAGAGGCGGGAGAGAACCGACCCAAAGGCTCTGGCGAGAGCTGCGGGGCTGGCGCGCGCGCAGGCAGAGTCACGCACCCCACACTCGTCTCAGCCACTTGGCTAGTCTGTGACCTGTTCGTGGTTTACACTGGAGTTAAATTGACGCTGCCCCCGCCCTCCACGCCAAACCACTAAGGGAGAAGCAAACAAGACTTTCAAACCTGGCTTTCACGAAGAGCCTGGAGACCAAAATAGAACGGAGACCTGGATGCCTCGGCGAGCTGGGCTGGATTCATTTCTTCACCAAAGTGCTTGGGGAAGTAGGAATTAGTTTTGGGAGGCAACACCTATTCCGGTACCTCGGCAATTTACTGGTGAAATCTACGATTTCCAGGCTCTGGCCAACCCGCAGTCTGGAGTGTGTGAGAGAGAGAGAGTGTGTGTGTGTGTGTGTGCCCGCGCGCGCTCCCTAGGTCTTTGCGCCTGGGCGCCTTTAGTACAGCAGGAGAGCGTGTCTGTATTCGTGCGTGTGTGTTCGATTAGCTGCAATGGGCGGACAATTTCTGGAGAGAACATTTACAATTTTCTTTCAGTATGACAGGATTAGTTGCTGTTGAAGGCGCTCCTCCAATGAAATCTTCTGTGCTCTCTGATTTGGCGGTTCTTCTGAGCAAATATGACAGCCTTTTCTCCAGGCTCTTTTTCGCTCCTCTCCATTTCCATCCCCAGAGCCCAGCTCTCCATCTGCAATTTCTACATCAGAACCACCCCCAACCCCGAGTCCCTTCCCTGCAAGTGTGTGAGTGCTACAAAGGTGACATGGCATATTGGGAAGAACGCAGTATTGCTTTTTGTTTGTTGGAGATACTTAAGCCCAGTTTTTCCAGGTGGGAAAATGTTAGACTAAATCCACTATGCTTTATAAATATGTAATTGTGCTGAACTATTCACAGATTGTTTATTTCTTTGGAGCTTTGACAAATGTATTCGAAGGAGAAGTAATTTTTTTCTCTAATTTTAAATATGAGCCAGTGACCATGTTTTCTTCAGCTAATGGGCAGTAGACTGCAGAATATATGTATATCTATATCTATATCTGTATATATCCAGAATATATATATCCAGAATATATATATATCCAGAATATATATATATATCCAGAATATATATATCCAGAATATATATATGTTTGATGCTTCAGGGAATTTGTGATCTCCATGAAAAAAAAATTAGGATGCAAACTTTCTGTGTTCAGACCTGCCTTTGGTGTTTATTTCTTTATTTTAATGAGAAATTTCTTCCAATAATTGTATCTATTATTTTTAGATACTAACCTCATTTGATAAAAGTACAATGATAGGATTCTAAAGTGTAGCTGAGGCCAAAACTTGCTTTTGTAAAAGCATATGTGTATGTGAATATAACATTGATATATTATATATTACATGGGTTTTATTTTCTCTCATCCAACTTCAATCAAATAAAGAGCAAGAAGTGGAAACCTTAAATTGAATAGTCCAGAATTGGACACATCACTTTTTGGGTCACAGGGATAGACAAAGAGCAAGTTAAAGATACATTGATATAATATAATATAGTCAATTAAATTCAGTTCATTTCTTGACGTCCAGGGCTTTGCTAGGTATTAAAGGCCATCCAGAAGAGCAAAAACCACTGTCCCTGTGTTTTTATAAGCTTCTACTCCTATTGACAAGAAAAGACACTTCATATGAAACATCTATATAACAGTTGACAATCCAGTGATTAATTTTATAGCAGTGTAAATTTATTGATAAATGGAAATTTTGTAGCTGAAAGTTTCTGCCCTTTTTGTTAACTCTTAGCTATCACCAAGCAGGACCTGACACAAAGTTGATTTTGCTTGATTGAAGTCATCCTAAAATACAGCATTACAATACTGTATCTCTGCCTTCAACCTCCATACATACATCCCACCATCACTGGGTGATTATAAGATACCTGTGAGAAAATCAAAACAGCCCTGCTAATTCTTGTTCTCAGCCTCTCCCAGCATTTGTTCCACGACATTAAACATCTGATTTTGTCATCTCTCCTCTCTTAGACACTCTTTTCAGAATGAATTCACATTTTCCTTTTTTACTCCATTATTTCTGTCTACTGAGCCTCCATAAGCCCATGAAGCTGCTTGAGTCTTTTGGAACACACACAGACACACACCCATCAAAGCAAAAAAGTGAGGAGAAATAGATCCCTGGCCAGCAATAGACAGGAAAACCCAGTGATTCATTACTCTTTTGTTCCTTTACATCATTAAGAACACTAAGCCCCCTTTTACTAATAAAGCTACACATTCCAAAATGAGCAACAAAATAAATAACCAATGAAGGCAAATGAATATTTTTCTTAAACCTCAATAAAACAGAGTCTGTGGGTGACTGAAGTGCTGTTTAATAGAAGTCAGTATACTTAAGGCCTTTTGGAGAGGAGTTGCACAGGGAAGCATCATTTTTAGCAAAGAGTCATCAATTATGTCCATTTTCTTTTTCTAGGTCATCACTTAGAACACATCTTCATATAGACTTGTATATCTTCATATAGACTTGTAACTCTGCCATTCACTGTGATTTTAGAGAAATTGTTTAACTTTTCTTTGCCTCAGCTTCTTAAACCATAAAATGGGTATAGCATACATGTTGGGGTTGGTAGGAGGGATATTGGAAGTAATTCATGTGAAATTCTTAAAAGAGCACGTGGCACATACCAAATTGCTATAAATATAACATTGTCGGTCAAGACTGAAAAATATAGGTTCTTGGGTCACACCTGTGACCTCTGAAACAGAGTATTAAGGAGTGATTCTTGACAATGCAAACCATAATGCTCATCACCATCATATAATTAACAAGATAAACATAATCCATCAGCACTCTGACCCCACGGAACTTAATTCTTTTCTTCTTCTAGTTTCTATTTCAATACAAGAAATGATCATGTGTATTCTGAGTGTTTTATTTTCATCTCTTAAGCCAGTTCGTTTTCTGAGGAAAAAAAAAAAGAACACTCCCCACCCAAGGAATATAGCATTTATATGATTAGTAACTCTTGGTGTGGAGTTACATTTTCGCTTGTCTGTTTTTCGTGAGATGGAGTCTCACTCCGTTGCCCAGGCTGGAGTGCAGTAGCATGATCTTGGGCTCACTGCAACCTCTGACTCCCAGATTCAAGCAATTCTACTGCCTCAGCCTCCCAAGTAGCTGGGAATACAGGCACCCGCCACTGCGTCCGGCTATTTTTGTGTGTTTTGTAGATAATGGGGTTTCACTGTGTTGGCCAGGCTGGTCTCGAACTCCTGACCTCAAGTGATCAAACTGCCCTGGCCTCCGAAAGTGCTGGGATTACAGGCGTGAGACACCATGCTGGCTGGTGTGGAACATTTTCAAAACTGCTTTTTAAATACTTCTTTGTAAAATGCATCTACGAGATTTTCTTTTAATCTGCATTCCTATTTTCCACCTCAAGGAACTCTAATAAATTAGTAATTTCTACTTATTAAGCCAAACTTCATTACATATAACCTCATGATGCTAGTTTTAGACACACACTGAAGAGCTCTCAATGCCTGTGAAGGGTGACTTTGAATCTTTGAAAAAGCTTTTGTTTGAATAAGATTATAAATAAGGTCACCACTAACATGAGAAGAAGGGGAACCACAGGTCTCATTCCTGGGAGTGTGGCACATATTTAACATGCCACATTGATTTCACTGCAGCAATAATTAGGCTTCAGTAATTAGATGCACAAATCAGCACTCTGTCATCATAAGTGGATTAAGAGGGTGACAAGTTCAACTCCAGTGATTTCCCACCAGGGATGGCAGTCATAACATTTTTTAAAATTTTTTCTATTTTCAAGGAACCAAGAAAATGAAGGTGAGGGCTTTGCCTATATTGGGAAAATGAGCCAAGAGCAGATCTTGCCTTGTCCTTCATCTTCTACTCACACAGACTGTTTAAGAGTTAAATCAGGGAAGCACCGTATTTATCAGCAGGAGCTTTGGAAAAGGTGGGCTGATTTATCTGATGGATGCCAAAGAAACCTTTCTTTTCCTTGACTTCAGTTTGAAATATAACAATCCTGGGTTGAAAGTAGATCTCCACTAAGCGACAATCACTACTTACAATGGGTTCTTCAGTTGTCTCTTACTGTTTTGAAATCTTAATAATAGTTTCATAATACACACATTATTCTTCCTAGAATTATTTATTTTTTCCTACAGACCTTCCCAGAGAGTAATTTAAAAGCTTCTATTCTTTAGCTTAAAAAGATGATCTCTTTTTATTCTAGAAAATCCTGAGCTTTTCTTTTTCAGACCCTGCAATTGAAGTTTTCATATACAAATAGGACTGATTCTGAGGGATAATGTTTAGTGACAGTGTGACAAACAATGCTTTGTTATTTTTCTTTTTCATGAAGTTTGGCATCACAGATGTTTTCAACTCTTTTCTCTCATAGAAGTGATAGTATTACCCAATGCCTGAAAACATTTACTGCTGCTGAGTATAAAATATTTAAAATACAGGGCTCTTTTGCAGACAGGGACTATGAAGAAGGGAGAAAAAGCAGAGATGGGAGGGGCACCACTCTGCAAAATGCTAAACAGCTGCAATGGTGATAAATCAGTGTTAAGAATACAGAAGGAAAAGATCACATGGGATGCTTGTCTCCTTAGAGAAGCATTTAGTGTATGTGTGTTCCTCCTACCAGGAGGTAAGCTGAGCCCTGCTTCAGAAGCGAACCTCTAAGACAGGGTGAACTTGAAAGTTTCAACAACAACTACCTCAGTGTATATTTTAACAAACAGCCTAAATTTCCCCTTTTTACAGGCAAAGTTAAATGCTGGAATCTCAGATGAAGATAAGATTCTAGCAAATTCAAAGTGAAAGTCTTATGATACTCTTCTATATGCATGAGGTCTCAGATTATTTGAATCAGTAACTCTTTGTGCAGGAAAGAGTCATGTAGGAATATTTAAAATCTTTTGAGTCTGTAGAGAAACCTGTGCTTACTCATGGGAATTCACATAATTGCTCAGATCATACAACATACCAATTTCTTAAGCCAACTAAACGGAAAAGCTGGAAATGCTAACACATTCTAAAGAAATAAATCCTGGGTGCCATCACAACATTGGACCACTTCCTGATTAAATTTGACCTACCTCTATTTCTTGAGAGTGACTGGAATAATTGTGATGCAAACGCTGCATGTTGCTAAGTAAGACTTAACTGAGTGTGTCTGATACTGTAATATCACTTCATATAGATCTTTTCATGTTAAAAACACATTCCCCTAGCAGTATGTCCAAGGCAGCATACTCTAAACCATTCTGTGATTTACTGTGCCTAAGACAAATCCTATCTTTTCATTATTTAGCCAGCAAAGTGATGGCATGTTAGGCGTAAGGACCTCATTTACAAAATCTCATGGGCAATATTTCATAAATCCCTGCAGAAAGGAATGAGGCAAGGCCCTAGGCATAGTTATCGTGTGTGTTCCATTCCTACAAGGCTTTCATTGGCAAATGGTTTTCTAGAAATTGAATTGGTTTTGAAAGGATGCCCAATAAGCATGTATTATTTGCAATCATTGAATGTCTTCAATAACAAGCACTCTAAATCTACCTTGAGAGGTCCAGAGGTGACACAAGGTACTCCCCTTTTATTATGCCAGAATATGGAGTAGACAGTTTCTCTCACTTGATAGCAAATCCTGGACAAATTTCTTTCTTAAGCAAGTCTCACATAAAGAAACTGCCCGTGCTTTGCTTTCCTTCTACTATATTGTAAGTTTCACTGGGTCCTCGTGAGAACGCCAGATTGCATCTCTGAGAATTATGTTTCTCAGCAGCCCGCCACAGACCAGACTTGAAGCATCAGGATTTGTTCAGCAAATATTTATATATCATTCAATACTCTCTTAGATATTAGGATTAAGTTTGCAAAAACAAGGAAGCTTTCCTGCCCTCTGGAAGCTAAGTTGGAGAGAACAAACAAATAATATATATATATATATATATATTATTAGGCACCTCCAATAAAATCTGTGCTGTCATAACCCATGGGGGATTCAGGAAAGAGCCTTGACTCTTCATCAGGGAACTAATTCCAGAGGTGGATTATAGCTGAGTTACACTCTACCTAGAATTTGGAAGCTATGCTAAGTTAAATCTGTGGGTAAAATACTCTGGACGATGATGCAATACGTAAAATATTTAAGGCAATCACCAGGAAATTACTGCTAAAATGAAGACATCTATAATGACCAGCTAGCAAAACCTTGGGCCCATGCTTTATAATATCCAGGGTGGGAAAAAGTATCCAAAAATTATTGAATATTACGCCTCATTTCTGAAGTTAATTAATGGAGAAGCCTAAGACAGGCAATAACACTCCCACACACTCTTTGTCCAGAGTGCTATGTTCTAGGATGTACTTTTAATCTCCCAGTTTCTCTGTAGCTATTTATTTATTTATTTTTTCTTTTTTGCTTTTGTGTTTTGGAAGCAATTAAGCTGACTGCAAACTTACTTAGCAATGTGTGTCTCTGGCACATGGTCATTTCTGTAATTTCTTGAGAAGAAAACTCTTGGCTATGGCTGTTACAGCTTATTCTAATTACATAATGGCATTGGGACAGGGATAATGTAACTAAGAACTGGAATGCAGTTGCTGTTCACAGAATTGACTGAAAGGAATAAAAACCCATTTTGAGCTGTAGTATATACCTTCAGCTTGCAGAATAATACTAGGCTTATCTCTGGAAATGTTCTCTCGGGTTTCTTTGCATCGTGCCCCAGAGCTGGTCCATAGTGATAAGTGAGAGAATGGGAAATGGGCAGAGATGCAAACTTTCAAGGTGAAAGTGGAAAAATAAGCCACCCAGTTTCTAAGAAGAGCTGTGCTGCATAGAAAGCCTCTATGCTGTTATCTCTAAATTAGGGTCACCTATGCAATACTGGGAGAGGTGAAGAAGATGGACAAATGGTAAGGTGTAAATGATAGAATTGCTTTTAGGGCCAAAACTTTGGATAGATGGGATCATCTATCAAAGTAAAGAAAAGGAAACACCAGTGATTCCTTCATCTGTGTGGTAAGGATATACCTATATTATTTTCTGGTGTCATTTGAGGGAACAAGATTAACTCTTGCCTAAAACTTACCTTATCTCCAGATACATATTGCCTTATATTGTTCTAAGTAGATTCTCTCATCAGCTCCTGGTATGAAATATCATATCCAGGTACCCCTTGTCCTTATACAACTTTCAATGTAGAAAGATGAAAATTCTACTCTAAAGCAAAGATTCCTGTTCTGCCTGAAGTCAAGTGCAGAGCTCCAGCAGTTGCTTAATTCCGGCTTCCAAAGCCAAGAGCAGTGGTATCTGTAACTATAAAAACTAGCTTCTCAAGCTCAAGACCATGAGTGTGTACCGATAACGAGATGAGATAGACTGACTCCCTATAAGTCTATGCATTTATAGAAGAAACTCTGATTTTTCTTCTTGACCACCTAATTCAGAACCATTTTCTCATTCTAAGCCTTTTTGTCTTTAAATATTCTTTTTGGCTCACTTGCTACTCTGTTCTTATGCATCGCAACTACCGGCTGGAGATTTACCAAATAATCTTGACCTCAACTCTGTGTACTAGTGTTTCTGTGTAAGTTTAGACCTAGACTCTTCCTTCTTAAATTAAAAAAACAATAATTCTGATCTGCACTGTGATCTCATTGTTTTTAAACTTGATAATACTTCTTATAAATTGGGGTGTGGCCAATGCAGCAGGCCTGCAAGCATAATGGAGCTTTCCGCCCGATGGCTGAGTCAGTTTTAAGTATATTCAATTTCAACTGTAGTTTGATGTGGTTAATTGCTTACAACTTGTTATAACAGTTACAGGGAACATTTCTTAGTATATCACTATATGAATATGATGATGATTCTCATGGAAGATTTTTCAAACTTAAATTATGAGTTGTCTTTGTCATTGAGCTTATTATTTTTGGCCAGAATACTAATATACATATTAAGGTAAATACAATATTTATACATAATTAAAAATAATCCCATAACTTTAAAAGCATTTTTTTTTTTTATTATACTTTAGGGTTTTAGGGTACATGTGCACAATGTGCAGGTTTGTTACATATGTATCCATGTGCCATGTTGATTTCCTGCACCCATTAACTCGTCATTTAGCATTAGGTGTATCTCCTAATGCTGTCCCTCCCCCCTCCCCCAACCCCACAACAGTCCCCGGAGCATGATGTTCCCCTTCCTGTGTCCATGAGTTCTCATTGTTCAATTCCCACCTATGAGTGAGAACATGCGGTGTTTGTTTTTTTGTCCTCGCGATAGTTTACTGAGAATGATGTTTTCCAGTTTCATCCATGTCCCTACAAAGGACACGAACTCATCATTTTTTATGGCTGCATAGTATTCCATGGTGTATATGTGCCACATTTTCTTAATCCAGTCTATCGTTGTTGGACATTTGGGTTGGTTCCAACTCTTTGCTATTGTGAATAGTGCCGCAATAAACATACGTGTGCATGTGTCTTTATAGCAGCATGATTTATAGTCCTTTGGGTATATACTCGGTAATGGGATGGCTGGGTCAAATGGTATTTCTAGTTCTAGATCCCTGAGGAATCGCCACACTGACTTCCACAATGGTTGAACTAGTTTACAGTCCCACCAACAGTGTAAAAGTGTTCCTATTTCTCCACATCCTCTCCAGCACCTGTTGTTTCCTGATTTTTTAATGATGGCCATTCTAACTGGTGTGAGATGGTATCTCACTGTGGTTTTGATTTGCATTTCTCTGATGGCCAGTGATGAGGAGCATTTCTTCATGTGTTTTTTGGCTGCATAAATGTCTTCTTTTGAGAAGTGTCTGTTCATGTCCTCTGCCCACTTTTTGATGGGGTTGTTTGTTTTTTTCTTGTAAATTTGTTTGAGTTCATTGTAGATTCTGGATATTAGCCCTTTGTCAGATGAGTAGGTTGCAAAAATTTTCTCCCATTCTGTAGGTTGCCTGTTCACTCTGATGATAGTTTCTTTTGCTGTGCAGAAGCTCTTTAGTTTAATGAGATCCCATTTGTCGATTTTGGCTTTTGTTGCCATTGCTTTTGGTGTTTTAGACATGAAGTCCTTGCCCACGCCTATGTCCTGAATGGTATTGCCTAGGTTTTCTTGTAGGATTTTAATGGTTTTAGGTCTAACATATAAGTCTTTAATCCATCTTGAATTAATTTTTGTATAAGGTGTAAGGAAGGGATCCAGTTGCAGCTTTCTACATATGGCTAGCCAGTTTTCCCAGCACCATTTATTAAATAGGGAATCCTTTCCTCATTTCTTGTTTTTGTCAGGTTTGTCAAAGATCAGATAGTTGTAGCTATGCGGCATCATTTCTGAGGGCTCTGTTCTGTTCCATTGATCTATGTCTCTGTTGTGGTACCAGTACCATGCTGTTTTGGTTACTGTAGCCTTGTAGTATAGTTTAAAGTCAGGTAGCGTGATGCCTCCAGCTTTGTTCTTTTGGCTTAGGATTGACTTGGCGATGCGGGCTCTTTTTTGGTTCCATATGAACTTTAAAGTAGTTTTTTCCAATTCTGTGAAGAAAGTCATTGGTAGCTTGATGGGGATGGCATTGAATCTATAAATTACCTTGGGCAGTATGGCCATTTTCACGATATTGATTCTTCCAACCCATGAGCATGGAATGTTCTTCCATTTGTTTGTATCCTCTTTTATTTCATTGAGCAGTGGTTTGTAGTTCTCCTTGAAGAGGTCCTTCACATCCCTTGTAAGTTGGATTCCTAGGTATTTTATTCTCTTTGAAGCAATTGTGAATGGGAGTTCACTCATGATTTGGCTCTCTGTTTGTCTGTTATTGGTATACAAGAATGCTTGTGATTTTTGTACATTAATTTTGTATCCTGAGACTTTGCTGAAGTTGCTAATCAGCTTAAGGAGATTTTGGGCTGAGACAATGGGGTTTTCTAGATATACAATCATGTCATCTGCAAACAGGGACAATTTGACTTCCTCTTTTCCTAATTGAATACCCTTTATTTCCTTCTCCTGCCTGATTGCTCTGGCCAGAACTTCCAGCACTATGTTGAATAGGAGCGGTGAGAGAGGGCATCCCTGTCTTGTGCCAGTTTTCAGAGGGAATGCTTCCAGTTTTTGCCCATTCAGTATGATATTGGCTGTGGGTTTGTTGTAGATAGCTCTTATTATTTTGAGATACGTCCCATCATTTTGTACTATGACTGCTTAGTGATGATAACTTTTCCTGGAAAATGAGGTAATTTTTTTTTTTTTTGAGACGGACTTTCGCTCTGTCGCTCAGGCTGGAGTGCAGTGCCATGATCTTGGCTCACTGCAACCTCTGCCTCTTGGGTTCAAGTGACTCTCCCGCCGCCTCAGCCTCCCGAGTAGCTGGAATTACAGGCGCCTGCCACCACACCTGGATAATTTTTGTATTTTTAGCAGAGATGGAGTTTCACCACTCTGGCCAGGCTGGTCTTGAACTCCTGACCTCAGGTGATCCACCCACCTTGTCCTCCCAAGGTAAATTTTCTTATTGTATTCTCTCTTCTGTACAGAATTTCTGATTGTTATTTTTGTTTCTAATCTGGATCTATCTTTCCTGCAGGTAATTTAGGAACTAAGCATAAAGCATTGAATTCAAAGACTAATAAAGATGGTAAAATAAAAGTAAATTATAAAAATGATTGCATCACTTACTTAGTGAAATTAGAAGTCCTAATGGAGTCAACACTCATGATCTAAAAAAAAAAAAAAAAAAAAAAAAAAAAAAGAGACTAAGAATGAGATTCCTATGCTCACCCCAAAGTACATCCATGGAAGCATGGGAAACCAAGATAAGAGCTGTCAGGAAAAGGAAATGAGACACTGCTGTTTTGTAACTCCTTCATTAAACTACTAGAAACTACAGCATGGCTCTCATACTAAGCTGAAAGTTCTCAGCTCCTCATATGCAGCTTATAAACCTGTTCTATTTAGCTTTTAAGGAAACTAAGTATTGAAAACAAAAATAGTTCTGACAAGGCTTCTATTTCTTTCTTTTTGCTTGCTTTCTCCTTTGTGTGGTGACAGTTCTCTCTGTGAGCCTCTTTAGAAACCTGATGGCACAGACAAAAAGAGTTTACTCAAAATAGTCTGGGGGTGTTGTGATGGAGTGGAGGGAATTGAAATGTATAGCAGTCTAGTTGCTAAGGATAAGGGTCAGAGTCTAATACCCAAACCGGCGTGCCACAGTGTCTCTCAAAATGAATCTGTGGCGAACCATAAAAATTAATCTAAATGCCCTATTACAAATATAAATAGCACTGTCTGTGCCTGTTTTACAAAGCACAGAAGTGCAAGGGGGACAGCATTTTTAAAGCATTTCTATGTGACTGTGTATAAACATGCAGAGTGTTTGTTCAGCTTTCAGTTATCCCTGAAGAATAAAAGCTACTCTCTAGTACAAATAAAACTTCAAAACACAGTTTCAAACCACATAAATTTGAAGGCAAATGGTTATTTAGGGGCAAATCTTAAGTCTGTATTCACCTTTTCCTAAGTCTATACCATCATCACAAATGTTTATATTTTTCCTCAGTATTGACCATCTTGACTCATTTAAAAATAACTTCCGAAATATTTGTTCATTTAAGTTCACAATTCTGTGTAATGAGATCAGCAAATGGTGAACTTTAGCTTCTCACAAAAGAATGTACTTTGTACACGTTACACAGTATTGCCCTATTACAATGGAATGAACTGGGTGAATATGCACCTGGTCACATCTGAATTAGGTCACCTGGAGCATCAAAATACCCCTTGCATCACATACTTATAGGAATGTTCATTTGGCCAACATCAAGCAATAAACTTACTTAATATTTTCAAATTACCCTGGTAACGTAAATTTGTCACCTCAAGCTTTATGAATTAAAAAAAAGTTAACCACGTGATAGATTTTTCTAACTGTATTACAATATGGCCTATCTTCCCAAATGGAATGCAATAGTGAAGTCAAGTAGAAAGTGCCCTGTATCTTCATGTCATTTATTCTATATTATATGACCTTGACTAAGTAATTTAACCCATCCATGCCTCACTTTATTTATCTGTAAAAAGATATTGCATCCATCCTGAATCCAAGATGATTTAAAAATATTTTAATATCCCAAGATTTATTATTATATATATTTATAGATGTGTATATATATATATATATATGTACACACACACACATATAAACCACTTGTTCATCAGGTTTTGATTAATTTTATGATAACTTTTGTAACCTGAAATGTTTATCTTTACTGAGTTTGGTAGGCAAATAATGTCCCCTTCCCCAAGATGTCCACATTTAAATCTTTAGAAACTATGAATGTGTGACTGTATATGGCAAAAAAAGAATTTACATGAAAAATAGACATAAGGCTGCAAATCAGCTAACCTTAAGATAGACAGATTATCTTGTCTTATTCAGGTAGGCCCAATGTAATCAGAAGTGACCATAAAAGTGGGTGACCAAGGCAGAAGACTCTGTATCAGAGTGAGGGGATATGAGAATAATATGACCAGCCATTGCTGGCTTTGCAGATTGAAGGAGCCATGAGCTAAATAATGTATGCAGCTTCTAAAAGCTGAAAATATCACGAAACTGATTTTCTCCTAGAGCCTCCAGAATGAATGCAGGCCTACTGGCACAGATTTTGGCCTAGTGAGATCTGTGTGAAACTTCTGAACTATAAGATAATAAATGTGGATTTTTAAGCAAATGGCATTATGGTGGCCACAGCCATAGGAAACAAATATGCCAAGTTTCTCCCATGATCATAGTAAATAATTTAGTTACTGCATGCTATTTATCCAAATTTCCACGTGGGTACCTTACGTTAGTGATAATATAATTGTGCCAAGTATTTTGCGCAAATGTCTCAGTCAAGTATAGTTGTTACAATAACCATCCTAGGATGGGGCAGGAGGAATGCAAAAGTTTTGAGGAAGCAGTTTATTGATACTAAAAATTCAGCACTTGGGACAGTTCAGCCATTATTTCTAGTTTTGAGTCAGTACCTTGGAGAGTGGACAGGACACATTCTTTCATAGATTATCAGAATAGGCCCAGATGGTCACTTATTCTGTGGACTAAACTTCTGCCAAGATCACTGAGATGTGGAGAGTGATTATGCTGATTGTAACCTGAGAAAAAAATATAAACTTGCCTCCACTTTAAAGTAGTTCTTGCCTCAAAATCAAGTCCCTTCATCTGAGCTTTGCCAAAGCCAGTTGGAGTCAAAATGTTAGATGATTTTTGACCCAATGCTGCACTTCACATGCAGGTTCTGTGAAATTTCCAAGTTGGAGTTGCCTTTTCTGTGTCTCCGCATGTGCTAGTCTCAGTCCCTGCCTTTGCTTATAATCTATCTTTACAGTTTAGTAAGGATCTTGACTTAGAATAAAGCAAACTGAGCTCACTACTAGAAGGGTTGGATAGATGAAGGTATGAGCCAAAATAGGCCATCACGGTTTATTCACTCATTCACTTACTAAACAATATTGACTTACTGCTTAATGGATACCATGTGTGATTCTACATGCTAGAGATAAAGGCTGACTAAGACAAAGTCTTGCTTACATGGGCCTCTTGTGGGCAGAGGCAGAAGGTGAATAACATCAAAAATGTATAATGTAATATGATGTAATAATGTCAAAAAATAATATTTACTATAAAATGTAAAAGTAAATAAACTATTCTAAGTTATATATTATGCTTTTTTCCAAATATTCATAGTTCTCCCTCTTTGCAGGTACAAGGTAAGATTGCAGATTGCAGTTGTGGTGAGATAGGGCCGTGTGAATAGTTTTCCTTGTGAGGTGTGAGTGGCATTGATGTGACTCCAAGTTGAGCATCTAATTACCAGCATGAGAGCTTCTCAAGCTCTCTTTATTCTTCGGTACAGCAACGGCAATATTTAAGATGGTAGCTTGAATCCCTGAATTATTCCTGCAACCACCATGGAAACGCAGTGGAAATGTGAATAAAATTTTGTTGTTTTCTGACACAGGTATTTGCTTCTCCTATCACAGAATAATGTATTCTATTCTGACTTATAAAGACAGTTAAGGGAGGTATGATACTAGGATCTGAAATTGTAGCAGAGACCTGAATGATGGTAATAAGTGAGTTTTTAAATTCCTGGGGGAAAATATTTCAGGCAGAAGAAAAGAGATAGTGTAAAAAATTACAGATAGGTATAATACAGATCACAAGACGGTGATGCACCACCCTGAACCAAATGCAGATATGGATCCTAGCTCTAAAAAATGCCAGTGCTTTCCTTGCCCTATTTCTTGTCTAATCATTTCCATTTCTTTATATGTTAATATTTCTTTTGAAAAACATGGCAGACAGACATTGCAACCAGTATTAAAATTTTTATAAACCCAACTCTAGACTTCCAGCTAAGGATCTAACTTATTTCTTACCTATAAAATTATTCTATTCATGTTTTTGCCACTCTCTTTACACCCTAACCAAAATTATTCTCATAATTTTCATTGTAACCCTGGGGACAATGCTTAGGAGCCCAGGTAGTCTGTGAATCACTGCAGTCTCAGTATTTTCATTTATTCCTTTAGCAACTATAATATCCTTGATTCTGAACAAAACACTTGGGATAAAATAGCAAACAAAGATAGAACTTACAGTATAGTGGAGGAGACAAATATTCAGCCAATAATCATACAAATTCAAAGGAAAATTACAACTATAAAAACATAATGGAAGGAAGTCACATTGTTTTGAGTATACAGTAGGGAGATCTGAGTCTCCTCTGTAAGAGAAGGCTTGCCTGGGGAAGTGAAGCCTAAATGAACATCTCAAAGATGAGAAGGAATTAATCAGGTGAAGATTGGAAAGAAATGTTTGCTACAAAAAGGGAACAGCAGGTCAAGTGTTCTGTGGCAGTAGGAGGATGGAAAGTAGAAAAAAACTATGAAGGACCCAGAAAGACGAAGGAAGAAGATTTGTGGAATGTTTTTCATGAAAAGGAATGGATCAGACAGGTATGGAAGAGGGAGGCCATGCAAAGCTCTCTAGCTATGTTTAGGAATACTATCTTTTATTGAAATTGGTGGGAACCTATAGGAGGGTTTACACGGGCATAGGAGTGAATAACTATAATCAAATGAGCTTCGAAAACATGTTCTGACTACAGCAGGGAAAATGGGTTGGAGGAATGCAAGAGCAAATATAAATAGATCAACATGTAGATTCGATAAAGAAAATGTGGTACATATACAGCATGGAATACTATGCAGTTATAAAAAGGAGTGAGATCATGTTCTTTGCATGGACATGGATGAAGCTGGAAGCCATCGTCTTCAGCAAATTAACACAGGAACAGAAAACCAAACACCGCATGTTCTCACTCATAAGTGGGAGTTGAACAATGAGAATACATGGACACGGGGTGGGGAACAACACATACCGGGGCCTGTTGGGGGTGGGGGTGAGAAGAGGGAGAGCGTTAGGACACAAAGCTAATGTATGCAGGGCTTAAAACCAAGATGACTGGTTAATAGGTGCAGCAAACCACCATGGCACACATATACCTATGTAACAAACCTACACATTCTGTACTTGTATCCTGGAACTTAAAAAAAAATAGATCCACATGGCCATAGTGTAAGTTCGATTAACAGATAATGGTAACTTTGCTGGCATAATGGTAGGAATAAAGGGGTGAATTCCGAAGTATTTTATGAGTTGAATTTTATGAAATCTGGTGTAGATTTGTTATGGTTGGAGGAAGAGAGATTTTGAGGATAACACCCTGCAACCTGAGGTGGTCATACCGTTCACTAAGAATCCTGGAAGAGAACAAAGTTCTCAGAGGAGGTTTCATGTGGGACACATTGAATTTGAAAGACTTTTGGGAACATTAAGAAGGAGTGTCAACTACAGAGTTGCAAATACAGACCCGGAGCTCAAAATAGAGGTCTAAGCTAGATGTATACTCCTGTGATTCATTTGCTCCTAGGTGGTAACTAAAGTTGTGGGCAAGGCTGACTGCCTAGGGGGAGATCATAGAAGGGACAGGAAGGTAGGGAGACAAAAGGAAGATCAGCAGAGCAAACAGAGAAGGGTCAGCAGGTGCACGGGTGGAACTCGAGCTGGATCAAGACAAATATCAGAAAATCAGGGTTCTGCCCACCATTGTCTCAGGATAAGGTTTTAAAGAATTTGTACCACAGCACACAAGTTCTTCATGAGAGAATTTACATCAATAAATCTTTCAGATGATCTGATTAGAGAATAAAGGATGGCGGTCTTCAAATTTGGCTACTGTTCTTTTCCTCACAATTTGTCCCAAAGTTGAGTGATTATAAGTCAGAGTTTTATTCTATGAACAAGATCATCCCAAACCTTCAGTGTACTGAGACATGCAGTCTGATGATTAGCATACTTGTGGGAACAGGAGACGGGCTGATCTTTTGTTTCAGTACCAAAATAAAGCAATATCCCGCTTAGTCAGAAGACAGACTTCCAGCAAATGCAACACTCAGAACATATCTGTAAACCCAGAAAAGCAAACAGACATCTCCTGAGCTTTAAAAATAGATATTAAGAAATACCATAAAATGTTTTGTGAGGGAATTCCTCAGACAGGTACACACATTCATTTTTTTTTTCTTATTTTACATGAAACTCTTACAGACTCTATTATCTGATTTCTCAACCAGTAGACAATTAACTGCATCCAATTATAAGGCGTAAGGAACTGTTGGAAGCAGACATACAGACAATAAGGAGAATGGACAATTAGAATCCTGAAAAGAGTTAAAAAAAAAAAAAGAATAAAAATATCAATAACAAAAAGTCCTCCCAACAACTCAGGAAGCAGAGCGCTCTGGGGCCGCAGCCAGAGCACATTATTGTTCTTGCCCTGGTGGCCTTTTAATCGTTCATATATATTACAAGTTGGCAAAATACTTTGAGTCATCCTGATAATCCCAAGGCTAATTATGCTAAGTACACTCTTTAAGAGGGCAAAAAAGCTCATATACATTTAATATTAATATCCTTAGTTAAGAAAAGGACAGTACTTGAAGAGATAAACTTTAGTTATCTTTAAAATTAACCTTTTTGAATCTCTCATTTCCATGTGAGCTAGATAGATATATATATAAGCCTGGATTAATCGCTGCATTAGCTAATAGTCCTTCTTGCCTTTAGATAGTAGCTGGGAGCATATTTAAATAGTGCGTTTGTTTGCTAGAGCTGCAGGAACAGAGAATCACAAACTAGGTGGCTTAAACAGCAGAAAAATGTGATCTCATAGCTCTGAAGGCCAGAAGCTCAAAATCAAGGTGTTGCCAGGATTAGTTCCTTCTGAGAGCTATGAGAGAAGGATCTGTCCTGGGCTTCTCTCTTTGGCTTGTAGATAGCGGTGTGGATGTTCATGTGGTGTTCTTCCTGTATGACAGTCTGTCTCCAAATTTGCCCTTTACATAAGGACACCAGTCATATTGGTTTAGGTCCCATTCCAATGACCTCATTTTAACTTGGTAAAGATCCTATGTCTAGAAAAGGACAGATTCTGTGGCACTAGGGTTTAGGACTTCAACATTTAAATTTTAGTGGGGAGGCAAAATTTAACCCATAACACTTGATATCTGTGCACAAAATAAAAAGTAATTAAATTATATTTTAATAATATAATTTTAAAAAAGTAAAAAATTCTATTTGCTACCTGCTGTTAATGTTGGTTAAAGGTATGCTCTTTAAAGTTTACTTTAGTATTGCTGATGGATTGCCTTAAATTCACTTGCCTCATCTTCTTCATGATCAAAGGCATAATAGTCAATGATTTAATAGTCAATGATTAGCCACTGTGCTTCCATAATATTTAATAATCAATGTTTAGCCACTGTGTTTCCATGATATTTATCAAAGTCAGCCTCGTGCTCTATTCTTTCTAAAACATCACCTCCTCTAATTCTCTTGTAATGTTCTTGGAGACATAAACCATATATTGATCATCTTAGTAAACCTGTTGCATAGGACTGTACTTTGTACATGATCAGTCATTAGTAAGTTTTTTTGAAGTGAATGTAATTGAAATGTTAGTTGAGATTATAAATTTGCTCAGTGACTATGGAGCTGTGTGAAGTTAATTGACTCACATAGAAGATTGCTTTCGTCTCATTTGCCAAGTTCTAATTAAATAAACTAATGAAAAATTGACAAATGGTGGCTCAATTAGACTAATTCCATCTATCTTGTTCTGTGCACATTTACTGGCCTTGTATTTCTGGCATAATTTTAAGGAACTGAGACAGGTGTGGACTCTGGTCAAAAATGAACCCAAGTAATTGGTGGTCCAGTTCTCTTCAAGAGTCAGTCCAGTAGCATCTTGTATCCACCTAATGAGATTGGCAAAATTAAAGTTTATTATCCCAGATTGAATTTTCCAAAAGATCACATGCTATTAACTGAAATGAGAGAAAAAAGGTAAATTTATGTAAATTGTATATTGTTTCTACATTGTTCACTAATTTACATATAGACTCTGATGTCACCCTTATGGGACTCAGGTCTCAGTTCTAATATTGCCTTTCCAAAGATACCTTCTGGAGCATTCAACCTAAAGGTACTTCTCTACCTCATTCATTTCTAACACATTTTAAAATAAATGCCCTTTTTAGTGTGGACCACCACTGAAAATAACCTTTCACATTTTTGTTTACTATCAACTGCCTCATGTCCCCACCCCTGCTAGAATTAAACTCCAGGAGATCAGGAGCCTGGTTACTCTGGCTTACCAACATTTTGTTCTTCAGGGCCTGGCCATACTAGGAACCCGGTTAATATTTGGTAGGTATATGCCTCTACCTGACACCCCTCTCCCTCCATACCAGCTCTCTGACCTCACCTCTTACAAATCTTCCCTCTGTTCATACCACTGAAGTCTTGATGATCCCGTGCTGTTCTTCAAACACACAAAGGAACCACATTCTGCCTCAAGGCCTTCACGGATCCTTCCCTTCTCCCTCTGCGTGCGTCACTCCTTCAGTTATCTCAGGTCTCTGCTCAGTATGGTTCTCCGTGGCACCAGTCACCATCTGGCACAGCATATGTTTATTCGTCATACTATTATGCCCCACACAGCCCTTCATGACCTAGACACTCATTCCCTGAGCTGTGGGAGCATTCCTGCTCACAGATCACATCTTATAAACCCACTCCACTTGAAATAGCCCTTGGCTGATGGAAGCTGCAGTCTACATTGAATATCAGGTCAGTGTGGAGGCCTGTCCTGGCTCCAGTGCTGCCTCTGGGGCTTACTGAGGCCCTCATTGCAGTTAAATCTCAGCTTAATCTTTTCCTCTGCCCAAACTTGTTTCCCTCACTCCGTCCCTCCCTCCCTCCAATGTACTGATCATTAATAAATCTTCCTGTACACAAATCCTCATCTCAGAGTGTGTTTTCCTGGGAATACAATCTAAGACATGAGCTAAGACTTACATGGAATGTAAACTTCATGAGAACAGGGCCTTCATCTAACTGATCCAGTCTCATTCACTGTTGCATACCCAAGTGTCTAAGAGACGCTTAGACAAAATTTGTTGAACAAATAATTGAATAAGAAGTTGGGCATCTCTTCTCCCAGAGGTGAAAGTATGGACATGGATGAATTCTATATGTTTTCACTGTAAGACAATACAGAACAGCTTTCAGGAGATTTGTTGAACTTCTCTGAAGAAAGAATACTGCCACACCATGAATAATCTGTATGGATAATTTATCTTGCATAGCATAATTTTCATTTTTTAGTGTTTTCATATAGACATCCAGAGTCACTCCAGTTTGATCTCACAGCTCATTTGACCCTTCTGAAAAAAATATAAAGAAGGTATGTGAGCAATTATCTCTATTTTCTAAATGAAGAAATTGAAGATTGGAAAGGTTGAAATGGCACACCTAAGGGCACATGTAATGACAGAACTATCAAATTCAGGTCTTCCTCTGCATTTATGTGCTGCATTCATTTGCATTCTTTTATTAAGAAGAAACCCAGGTACTAATGACTAAATTTTAATATAAGTATGAATATTTACAGATACACACTTAAGTATTTACACATACCACTTGCTCAAGCTTTACTTAAAGCTAGATTTGCTTGTGTAAGTGACCAGGCAACCCTTTTGAGTATGACTCAGAAATTTCTCTGTAGTTTTGAAACAAGTAGAAAATTAAATAAAAAGAATCGATTGCTTTTAAATTCATTGGTAAAGTTCTTAACAAACACTACAGGAAATAGTAATCATTATGCTATTGATCTCAGGAAGTCTTCCCTCCCTCTATGAGCCACCAATTAGTCCTGCTTCTATAGAGATGTCAATATGGCTTGTTAGTAGAATGTTCTTATACCAAGTCTGAATTTTAATAGAGCATATGCAGTAAATATTTAAATATAAGGATATGTTTTATATTTATTTAGAGATCTATCTTTATGTATACATGTACAAACACACACACACAAAAACAAAAAGTAAATTTAACCAAGACGTGCACAATAATTCTAGTTAAATTGTTAACAATAAAGCACAGTAAAGGGTTCACTTCAATCTCATGGCCGGTCAGACTGAGAACAACTAATGATATTAAGACACCAAATATTTTTTAGAACAATATTTTTCAGGGAAATGAATAACACCAATTTTCAGTAGCCATAAAAATGCACTTCTCAGGTTCCTTTCTGTGGTGCACACAGTTGACTGGTGACCCTGGCTACTATCCCCCGCATCCACAAAGTCTATTTTTTTTCAGTAAGACTGCTCCTGATGAATGGCAGAGGTACCAAGACAGGCCCATGCTAGTGAAATGTGGGACTGCTCCAGCTAGTGGCATTGGCTAAAAGACTCTGTACTAACCTGGCAAAACCTTTCTTGGAATTGTGATACAGCCAAGATATTTTTTACCCAATCCCCTTGCTTCTTACCTTCCAAAAATGTTACATCCATATGCCTGTCTAAAGGATTGCCCTGTCTTCTCCTCCTTCCCCTGGTAAATCTAGGATGGTCATTTAAACCTACATCAGTGTTTACTTCTTAGAAGATCCAAACCAATGCACATGATAAAGAGTATATGTACTGCAGGATGTTCCACCTACACCTCATCACTCCCTACACTCAAATACAAGATGCAGTATCATTTTCAAAGGGACTATTCCTCTTGAAGTGTTCAAGAAACATCCAGAGATCCCTCCAGTGGAATCTCAACTGTCACATAGGCTACATCCAAACTCAGGATGTGCAAAGAGAATGCTCCTAATGTGGCAAGGCTTCATAGTTAATTTTGGAGATAATAACAATAGGAAAAACAGCCATGGTTGAGATTTCCAGATATTGTTGCATGATATACATCCAAATAGAGAAAAGTAACACTCTTTCTTGGAGGAAAAAAATGATATTGGGCTATAGATAAATGAAAGAAGATATGGGAGAATGATGAGACTTATGCCCGCTATTACAGACTAGGAGAGCAGTCATAACTACTAGACACCATCCTTGCTGGGCACACTAGAGAGAGAAATAGATCTTCCAGGTGATCATCTGAATCTGCAGAGATGGACATATGCAATAGCTAGGCTACTGATATATAGCTAGTTACATTATAGACCTTATAATACAATCATAAAAAAATAAATTTTTTCCACAAAACATTTACATTTATCTTGATGTTTATGAAAGGATCTATGAGGGACTACTCTTTGGTAATCATTGCATCTCAGGGCCTATTGCTATCAGTGTAAGTACATTGAAAGAGACCTGGGCACTTAATCCAGCTCTACCACTAACCAGCTACATGGCTTTGGGTAAATACGCCATAGGCTCTCTCAGTTAAAGTCCCCTTATCGGAAACAATATTGTGATACCCAGCATCCTAACTCAGAAAGAGTTGGGTATATTCAAGGGGGTCGATGTGTTTAGAAGGGTTTTGTAAATTAGAAAGCATATACAAGAATAAAACTTTTTTTAACAAAGGAAGTCTATATCGTAAAATAGGCAACATTTAAACCTCCAGTATTGTTTTACTTTTAGAACAAAACTTGTACAATGGAAACATGGAGAATAAAGAGAGCTTCTTTTAATTCTTCCCATATGGTACATGCATACTCTGTGGTTCTCATCTTCATGAAGTGTATTTGTGTTGGCTAATGTTGGGCAGATCATTCTATTTCAATGTATAGGCAAGAATATAGATTTTAAAATGTGTTTCCTATAGTTTAAAAATCAGCAACCAAGACACAAATAAACATTACCCAGAACTTAAATTTAAACCCCCTTTTTTCCACAACAGGGTTCTAAAGTAACATTCACATTTCTGTTTAACATTTTTTATTCCCCAAACTGAAATATCAGGAACAAAATTACATCATTTAATTCCAGGACTCCATTTTCTATTCTAACACCAGGTCCTAGATTTCTCTTTTTCTCTAAATCCATGGCCAATAGCCAATGAAAGTTATTTTTATCTAACATTTATCTATTGACAAGACCTCCAAATAGACCCTCCCTTCTTTTAGTCCTCTCTTCCTCCATATCACTTCCATATTATATTTTTAAAGCATCAGGTAGGCAATGCAAGTCTACTATCCTGAAGTCGTCAGTGATTCCCCATCAGACGAAGCCTGACATTCAAAGCCAACAATACATAAAAGGATTTATTTTGCCTTATCCTCGCCAATTTGGATGTTTTCAATTTTTTACCTATCTGATAGATGCAAATGCTAAGTTATTATAATGTGTGCCTGTATATGTACATAAATTGAATTTATTTATTTACCTCTTGGCTGTTTCTAGGTTGTACATTTTCCTTTTTTCCATTTTCAACACCGCTTTGACTCCCTTTCTGAGTTTTCTTTATATATTTTGCTGTGAATTAGGTTTGGTAGATGTTTGCCTTTATTTAAAGTTAGAATGAGAGATTAGATCCAAGGTTTTCCAGCTTCCTTTCCTCAGAATTTTTTTACACAGATCTTGCAGAAAGTAGGAATTTAATAAGTGTATGCAGCTTGGCTTTCTGTGAGACTGTCTAGCTGTCAATTCTGAAAAGTTAAACAGAAGTGAGGGATAATTATAAGTGGAGATACATTTGAATTATGGGGTTGAGAGGACTGGCTTGGCTTTGGGACAGTCTTTCTCCAATCTGACATGGTGTTCGTCAAGGCAGGAGTGGAGAGTCTATTGACTGGACACTATGTCTGTTCACATGATGGGCTATGGAAGGAGGTAAACTGCAAAAAGTTCATGGAGTTAGGAGTATTCATCTCCTATATTCTGATTTGTGAGACAGAACTGCTTAGAAAACAGTGACCTTCTTCATTATTTTATTGCACTGCCTGTATTATTCTCCACTCTTTAATCATCCACTTCCTTAGGCTCCTATTTTGTGTCTACATATTTTAAATTCACAACATGTTTTCTTACTCTCAGGAGAATAAAAAATAAAACAAATAGACTTACTGGGTAGCAAGAGAAGGAGGGAAAACACAATCTGTATCCTTCTTATGACCAGACGAAGCTTGCATCTCTCTCAAGAAAGGACTTTGTATCATGGTGTTAGCTGTCTCTGCAACTCAGACTAAAGCTATTTCTCTATACAGCTTGAAGAAGCAGCTACCTATTAGCTGTCCAATAGAAAAAGAAATCTATGAAATCTAACAGAAATGTCTTTTAAGTTGGATATTCTTTCTGTTCTTTCAATGGAAAGTATGAAAATAACTCAGAAAGATTTCCTTGTTTCAAGTGTTCAACATCCTGAGCTCTCTCCAACACTGTCAAGAGTTCCTGAGTAGGTTGCCATTTCTCAGTCTTCCCAGGGAATAAAGACACACATCACCGCTCTTCTTCCCCATCGTTTCCTCTGCATCCCGACTCCCACATGACTAATTTCTTCCATTCCATAATATGAACCACTGCCCAATTACTCCTCCCCACTCATTACCTTGCCTTCCTGACCCTTTTCTGTCATATAGACCGACAACCCAAGGATGGAAATTGGTAGTTGTGTATGTGGCTGTATCTGCTTTACTTATTGCTAAGTAATATTTAGAGAAAGTATATAGCCCTTCTGTTCACCAGAAGAGTGAATGCTTGAACTTATTTCTTCCTGTGGGTGCAATCTCTTCCACTCTTTTCCTGAAACATCTTTAGCCCTCTTTGAAAACAGTGTCTTGTTCTAACCCTGTCCTGATATAACGCTCCTCTATATTTTTCTCATACTCATCCTTTTAAAAAATTATCTAAATATTTCCCTCTGATATGTTTCCTCTTTCTTTCTTTTTTCCCTTATTCTTCAGTACTTTGATGGTTGTTTTTATTTTTGTCTTTTAAGAATTATACATCCATACCTTACTTCCCAGAAGCCTTTGAAGGCAGCAGTCCTTGATATTTCTTAGGCTGACTTGTTTCATAAAGATTTCTAAAAGAGTTGTTAGAGAGCCACTGAGCCCCGTGATTTATGATGATTGCTCAAGCAGTGGCAGAGCTGGAAGAATTGAACAAAACACAAGAATCCTGAGGGAAACCAAAGCTAATGTAAAATGCCATAGACTTCTAGTTTCAAAAAGATCTGTACAATAATGTAGTCAAATCTCAGTACTTTAAGGAAGAAGACACTGCAGTTCCAAGATGATAATTAATTTACCAAAGGCCACACCCTAGTGTGTAGCAAGATTGAAAAAAGGGAACCAGACCCAAGTCTCCTGCTGCCACTTAAGTCCCTTCCTTTATTCTTTCCATTACAATCACTTCACTCTTTTTAAAGTTCCAGAACTAAGCACAAGTTATGTGAGCCCTCTCTCATTAATCTGGGACTACAGATCTCTGGCATACATCAAGGGAGTTACTTTCCATGGAAAACAAGTCAGTCTGACAATGGCTCAGGAGCTCACAATTGCATTGTTTTAAGAGCAAACTGCCTCTCTGTTCTGCCTTCTAAATTATAGGGAAGGGAAAATCCAAGCTCCTAAAAACGTTTTAAATAGACTGCATCGAGTGGCATGCCAACACTGAATAACTGTGCCATCCAGCAGAGCATTATCATCATTCTGAAGGGCAAGGGTTCGGTGTTAGTGTCAGAAAAGAGCTAACCACTCTTCGTGTCCTTGTCTAACATTTAGCTGAAGGGGAAGACGGTCTCAAATTGCTTTCTTTTAACATCTTTACTAGTTTTATGCTTACAAAAAGAAAGAACTCTTTATTCTGGGTAGTTCATGATAGCCACTTGCAAGTAATTCTATTGGTTTTTCATAGCTACTGTCTCCAGATTTATTTCAAGATTTCAATATGGTGGAAAAAGGCAAGTGGGACAGAGGTGGCAGAAGAGGGGTTCTTCTTAACTATTTTTAAGTTTGGCCCATGTTTATAGAGTCCTTACTTCCATGAGGGCACCCTTTCTTGGAGGAAATATGGACCCTGCTTACTTTAGGGTACCTTATGCATTCTATGATTGGTGCTTTATTTTTTTGTTTTGTTTTTTAGTTTGTTTTCTCTTCTCGACGTATTTGGAAGGATTAATAAGAACGATTTCTGGAGGATGGAAGTAAACATTTTTAATTGTACATTTTAGATGTTCTTTTTATACAAACAAACTCAGTAAGCAACATTTGAGATAATTTCTTATGTTTTTATTTGCTTGAGACACACAAGATTATCTTTCATCGGGGGAGAGTCTCTAAAACTATATTGCTTTAGTTTAGATTAGGCTTGCCAAATAAAATACAGGACACTCAATTAATTTGAATTTAAGATGGAAAGCAAATAATACTTCTAGTATTTGTTTTCCCAACTGTTTCATGAGGAATACACATCCTAAAAAATTCTTTGTTGTTTATCTAAAAATCAAATTTAACTGAACATCCTTCTATTTTTATTTACTAAATCTGGCAACCCTAGTTTAGATATCAGTATTGAACTAACTGTGGAGTCTCCTGCCTCTGGAATTTTAAAGAAGAATAAACTTGTAGAAATTGTTTAATACCCTAAAGAAAATAAAAACAGAATAAAGGAAAAAGACTAAAGTACTACAGAAATTGTATTCTCAAAATGGAGCTTCACTGTACAGATTGGAATTATGATTTTTGCTATCAATGTAAGGTTTGATTTTGCAAACCTGGTGGTTGGAAATTTTATCATTTATTACTGCAGTGGTGGTCAGTGTAGAAGCAAACAATTTCACACACTTTTGAAGATGACTAAGGAGGGAATATTTTTTGGTTGTCACGCTTTGGGACACTGAACTAATACAGTATCTGTTTATAACCAGGATAAGTCACTTTTAGCAATATAATGTTGTACCAATCTTTTATGTGTTCTGTGCCTCAGTTACTTCATTTTAAAATATGGGCTAACAATAGGGTCTC
Organism: Symphalangus syndactylus; assembly: GCF_028878055.3. Taxonomy (NCBI): domain Eukaryota; kingdom Metazoa; phylum Chordata; class Mammalia; order Primates; family Hylobatidae; genus Symphalangus; species Symphalangus syndactylus. The sequence continues at coordinate 126,822,805 of NC_072428.2, read as the reverse complement.
TTTCGTAGGTGCCTTGTGGGGAGAACTGAATAATGCATATAAACTGCTAAGCACAATGTTTGGCAAACAAGTGCACAATAGGTAGTAAAGACTCTTCTTCCACCTTCCTCTTCATCCTTCAGAAATAGTTATCAAAATATTAAATGTTGAATAAAAATGTGGTTGATTCAACAATGAACTCCTACTTAACAATAGAATGAAATGGCACATACAACACCAGCATTATAGGATATTATGAATATAATTTTGAGCAGAAGTAGCCAGACCAATGAGAATACATTGTATATTAATGGCATATTTAATATCAGGAGTGGGCCATTTTTAATGTACTTGCTCTACACAATAAAAGTATCCTCAGTAATAATCATGAAGTGAAAAATAATAATTGACCCAGGATAAACAAGGCAAACAGTAAAAATAAACAAATTAAAAATGTTATAAAATATTTTAAAATAAATATTACTGCACAAAAAAGGGGAAAATAAATAATAGGTATACTTGCCTGTATTTTTTTAATCTACTCCATACGCATTTTCAAAATAACATGGAAAAATGTCTGAAAAAATATATTTACCAAAATGGTGACTGAGACTATCATTTTGTAGTGGCATGGTGGCGAATTCTTTCTTTCTTTTTTTATTATACTTACTTTCAGGAAAGTATAATAATGAAAGTTACAGCAATTATAAGAAATCAATAACTATTTGCTGTATTTATTCCAGTGAATATATGTTTTTATTTATGATAATGAAAGATAAAACTACTTTTAAAAAGATAGCATTGTCTTCTCTTATTCACCTGGCTGATATCACTTATTCACCTGGCTGAAATCACTTATTCAATATCAACAGGTAAACTCTGATGCTTTTGATTGACCTCATGGATCATGTGACCACACTTTCTGTTGATGTGTTTCATTGAGAAACAAGAGTGTGGAAAATGGGGTAAAGAAGTGATGAGAGAGAGAAGGTCAGAGAGAGAGAGAGAGATAGAGATCATTCTACTTGGTTATTTCAAAAATATCTTTAATATCTTTAATAAACATCAAAGCATAAACATTGTGATGAAATAATTACATAAAAATTGAAATACATAAGTATGTCAAAGTAAAATACATCACCATTTTCCCAGTCTTTAAATGTTAGCTTTTATTTTTATATCCCAAGTTCTCCATCCAGATTTGAGTAGCTTGTATCCCTTCAGGTAGAGTCAAAACTTTTCTAGGGTGCCTTGAAGACTCCAATATGGATGGCTATCTTTGGATGACAATCACATGCTAACTTGACTTTGGATCCTTGCTCTTTCAAGGACAATGGTTGTCAACCATGATGGGGCATTATCATCTTGAAGAGAGTACTTTAAACCTCCAGATATCTGAGCTGGATGCCAGTCCTACTAATTCAGAACCTCTGTAGGTGCACCTTTGAAATTTTTATTTTTAAAAGTATCATTGTCTGTGCTGATGTATAGCCAGGGCTAAACACTATTGCTCCAGGCAGAGGGAACTACACTGTAAAATAAAGAAAATCAAAGAGAAGTGCCTTTCTATATTTCTAAATCAGCTACAACTGAGTATTAGGTTTTTGGCAAATTTAGTTTACAAGCACAAACTAGAAGACCTATTATTCTCATAGCATCTTTACATCAGCAAAATAATGTCCCATACCTTTTCTCAAATCACATTTTTTCATTTAATTACATCTTTCATTCATAGGTATTTGACTTTTGAATTTTGCATACAGTAGGATCAAAATTTTTTCATAAATTTGAATGTTTGTTGCTGAATTTTTGTTCCTTTAATTCTGCATTTCAAAGTTCACTAACAAATATAACATTTGTAAGAGTTTCTGGCTAAGAAACAACCAATATCGTTTTTATTTACAAATTGACCTATATAGAAACACAGCTTTTCTTTTTTCATGAGTTATAGAAGGATAATTGATATATAATGAACTACATTGTACATAGTCAAAGTATACACTTTATTTAATTTTGACATCTGCTTACACTTATGACACCACCATCACAATCAAAATAATGTTTTCATTACTCCCTAAAGTTTCCTTCCACCTTCCTTAATCTATCCTAATCTTTAACTCCATTCCTAGGCAATCATTGGTCTGCTTTCTGTGACTGAAAAATAGTTTCACTCTCTAGAATTTACAAAATGTGGAATTATGGAGAAATAGTCTTGGTTTGACTTTTTTCTTTCACCATTTACTTAAGTGTCTTTTGAGTTTTTTAATCAGTAATATTTAGTTTTCCATATACAGATCATACAGATTTTTTTAGATTTGTAACTGCTTTTTCTTTTTTACTATTGTTTAAAACTGTTTTATTTCTATTTTAATTTCTAATAATAGTATACATAAATAAAACAGATTATTTTGCATACTTATCTTGTATCCCATGACCTTGAACTCATTAGTTCCAGTAGTGTTTTAATACAGAATATTAGGGAGTTTCTACATGAACAATCATTGATCTTCAAGTGAAAGTTTATTTTTTCATTTTAAATATGCAAGTTTTTAATTTATTTCTCTTCTCTGATTGCATTGGCTAGAGTTTTTAGTATGATAGTGAGTAAAAGTGGTCAGAGCAGACATGCATGCTTCGTTCTTGATTTTGGGGGAAATTCGTTCAGTCTTCACTGTTTATATAATTTTACTTGCTTTTTGTTGTTGTTATTGTTGTTGTTTTTGGTGTATACATTTCACAAGTTGAGAAAGTTCTCTTCCAGCTTTGCTGACATTTTAACTTTGATGAATGTTGAAAGCTGTTAAATGTTTTCCTTCCATCTATTGAGATGATCAAACTTTTCTTTCTATTTATGTTGATTTGGTAAATTACACTGAATAATTTTCAAATGTTCGAACCAATCTTAGATTCCCATAAACATACTATATGTTCTGTTTCTTGTTGCTTTATTTCTCTTTCTTCCTGATAGCATTTGGAGCAATTTTGTATCATAAGAGTTTATTTAATCTCCATTTCTAGGTTATTATTCATACCTCTTTAAAATTTTAATTTGTACCCTAAAGTTTACAATATGCATCTTTAATTAATTATAATATTGATTTGAATATTATATGGTTTTGCATGTAGTATAAGATTCTTACACATCATTTTGCAGCTTATACATGCGATGACTGGATTTTTTAACTCATATGTGAGATGTGCCTTTCTTACATCTTATTATGACATTAGTACATTACCCATTTGATATGAAAAAATTTTTAAAAAGAGAAAAGAAAAAACCCAGAATTTTACAAATCACAGTAGATTTATCTCTCCTATTTTTTGTGCTATTTTTGTCATCTATGCTATTTTTACATACTTATAAACTTAAAATACATTTAAGTAACTTTTTTACATGTTAGGCAGTAAAATTTCTTTTATAGGCCAGGCATGGGGGCTCACACCTGTAATGCCAGCACTTTTGGAGGCCAAGGCAGGAGGCTCATTTGAGCCCAGGAGTTTGACACCAGACTGGCCAACAAAGCAATATTCTGTCTCTAAAAAGAGAAAAAAAATTAAAAAAAAAATTAGGTATTGTGGTGCATTCCTGTAGACTCAGCTACTTGGGAGGCAGGAAGATTGCTTGAGACTGGGAGTTCAAAGCTGCAGTGAGCTATGATCATGCCACTGCACTTCAGCCTGGACACCAGAGTAAGATACTGTCTCTAAAAACAATTAAAATATATATTATATATAAAATAATAAAATAAAATATCTTTTATAGCAATTAATGCATTTTAGAATATCTTTTATATTTACATTGATGATTAATCATTTCCAGAAATTTTTATTTCTTTGTACAGAGCTACATTTTTTTGATCATCTTGATTTTTTTTCTTTATTTCTTCTAAAAAAGAAAAAAACAGGATACATGTACAGAACGTCCAGGTTTTTTACATAGGTATACGTGTGCCATGGTGGTTTGCTGCACCTATTGACCCTCCTTTTTAAGTTCCCTCTCCTCACTTTGTCACCCCCTACCAGGATCTGGTGTATGTTGTTCCCCTTTCTGTGTCCATGTGTTCTCGTTGCTCAACTCCCACTTATGAAAGAGAACATGTGGTGTTTGGTTTTCTGTTCCTCTGTTAGTTTGCTGACAGATCTAAATTTTTTCTGATATATTCTGGTCTTCCTGAGGCCATTTTAAAAAATGTTTCTTGTAGTGCAGGTCTGCTGGCAATGAATGATCAATTTTTGTTTGTCTAAAGTTATCCCAATTTCTTTTGCATTTAGTAAAGGTAGTTTCACTATGCATAAAATTTGAGGTGCACAGTATTTTACTTTCGGTGCTTTAGTCATGGTGATCATTTTACTTAAGGCTTGTATAATTTTTGACAAGAAGTCTGCTGGATTTCTCCCTTTTCTTCCTGTGTATATCTTCTACTTTTACCCTCTGAATGCCTTCAACATATTCCCTTTATCTTTTGGTTTTGAGCTACTGGAATACGATATGTTTAAGTGTGTATGTGTGTTTTATTTCATTCGTTATTTATCCTGCTTGGAGTTCCCAAAATCTCTTGTATCTGTAGTTTGATGTATTTTGTAATTTTTAAAATAATTCTCAACCATTATCCCTTCAGATATTTTTCTACCTCACTCTTTTTCCTTTTATTTTGGGATGGATTACATGTGTGTTAAACATTTTGATATTGTCCAACAACACGGGATGCTCTGTTTTTGTTTTTTACTTTTTTTTTCCTTGGCTTAAGTTTGAGTAATTTCTGTTAACAAATCTGCAAATTCCCAGATTCTTTCCTGAGTTGCTTTGAATTAGCTACCAAGTCTGTCAAAGTGAGTCTTCATCTCTGCTAACATGTTTTTTATTTACAGTATTTTAAAATTATTTTTATGGTTTCCATTTTTGTTGTAATTTCCCACATAATATTACATGTTATCAGTTTCTTCTACTAGAGACTTGAACACATTACTCATAGTTATTTTTAAATCCCTCTCTGAAATTCCAACATCTCAATTACCTCTGAGTCTGGCTGTGCTGATTATTTTGCCCCTTGACTATGTATTGTTTTCTATCTGCATTTTGGGTGTCTCATAACTTTTGATTGAGTATTGAGCATACAGTAGAACTGAGAACTAAAATAATGAGTATTTATGCCTGAGATGTGCATGCTGCTTCTTCTGATAGACTTTCAGTGTGGCAAGTTAAGTTAATCTAGGCAAGTGTTGAGCTGTTTTCGGGTTTCATTGTCAGTGAACCACTGCTTTCAATTTCTTTGGCGTTATTTTGTGCTTAATGTGAAGATTAGAGTGCTTGTGAACATTTCTTACTGTTTTACTGGATAGAAGCATTATTTTAACTGCATCCAACATGTTTTTTGATGTTATGTTGTCATTTTTATTCCATTCAACATATTTTTAATTTAACTTTTGATACCTTCTTTTACCCATAAATTATATAAAAATATGTTGTTTAGTTTCTATATATCTGGGATAGTCCATATATCCTACTGCTATTGATTTATAATTTATTATTTTCCAGTCAGATAACACACTTCACATGATTTCAATCACTTCAAATATATTGAGCCTTGTTTTTTGGCCAATATCATGATCTGTTTTAGTTAATGTTCCAAAAAGAATATGAGTTTAATATTCTAAACTCTATTAAGTCAATTTTCTTAATAATATATTATTGTTCTTTATATTTTTATTTTTACTAATTGTCTGTTTTTGTGATGCGTCAGTTAAAAGAGAGCTGTTGAAATCTCCAAATGTAGTTTGGCATATGTCTATAGCTCCTTTTACATCTATTTTTATTAGTTTTAAAGGTTTATTGTTAGGCACATAAACATTGAATTATTATTTCCTCCTGATGAATTATGAAATGACCTCCTTTACCACTGGTAATATTCCTTGTTCTGAGTTATACATTGATTTTAACAAAATTATACTGCCTTTTTGAAATGTATTTAAGCATAGAATTTATTTTATAATTTTACTTACTATAAAGTTATGTTTATGTTTAAAGTGAATTTATATATACACATAAATATTAACCAATTTATACTTGAGTTGAGTTTTATAAATAGATTATGGTGAAGTCTAGATTATTTATCCAGCCTTTGATTGGTGAATTTAGACCATTTGCATTAATACATTGTTACTCTAAGTGTTAGTTGTACCAGCATAATTGTTTTTTTTTCTATCTATTCCTTGTTCGTTTTTTTGTTTTTATGCTTTGTCATTGGTTATCTTTTATGATTTCATTTCATATTCCGTACTAAATTATTATATATACCCCATTGTTTAATTTTCTTAATAGGCCCTTTAAGGTTTGCAGTGTACTTCACTAATGCATACCTCCTCAGGTATTATACAGAGATCCTACAACAAAATATTTCTCTTGTTCTTCCAACTGTCATTGTAGAATTGTCATATTTTTTAAAAAATATTTTTTACTTTAAGATGAATGTATATATACATACATTTATAAGAAACATTACAGAGAGATTCTGTGTAACATAAACCCAGTTGCCCCCAATTGCAACATATTGAAAACTGTACTGCAATATTACAACCAAGACATTAACACTGGCACAGTCAAGACACAGAACAGTTTATCATTACTATTACCTCATTTTTCCCTCTTCTCACTTCCCTCTCACACTTGACATTTTTTTAAACCCTGTCAATCACTAATCTATTCTCCATTTTTATAATTTTGACATTTCAATAATGTTGTATAAATGGAATTATACAACACATATGTGACCATTTGGGATTAGACTTTTATCCCCTCTCTGTGGTTTTCTGGAGAGTTATCCAGGTGGTTGTTTGAATAATTCATACCCTTGTATTGCTGAATAGTATTTCATAATATGATATACCATGGTTTATTTAACCATTAACCTATTAAAGGACATTGGAGTTGTTTTCAGTTTTTGGTTATTACAAATAAAGCTGCTATATACATTTGTTTACAGGTTTATATGTAAAGATAATTCTATTTCCCTGGGATAAAATATCCAGGATTGCAATTTCCAGGTCATATGGTAGTTGTATGTTTATTTTTTAAGGAAATTGCCAAAGTGTTTTTCAGCAGTTTCCAAAAGACTATACCATTGTATATTTCCACCGGCAGTGTATTAATGATCTAATTTCTCTCCATCCTCATCAACATTTAAAAGTATGTTCTCACTTTTTAAAAAACTTTCGCTGTTCTGATTGGTATGTAGAGATTTCTCATTGCGTACCCCTACTGGATAAGGATGCCGAACATATGTTCATGAGTTTATTTGCCATCTGTACAACCATGTTGGTGAAATGTCTGTGTATGTACTTTGATAATTTTCTAACTGGACTGTATGTTTTTTATAACAGCTGAGTTTTGAGAGTTTTGAGGGGACTTCAAACAATTTTTGGAAACATGGAAATAAAAGATAAAATATAATAAAATACACAAACTTTATTCCTCATCATAACCTCCATTAAATTCAAGACACTTTTGTAAGTGATAATATTAGTTCATTCCTAAAGAACTGAGGATTCTGGGGATCTAACCATGTTGAAGCAGACCTTTTCGACACTATTAGCTGAAGAAAAATGGATTTTCTTTAAAGATTTTTTTAAAGATTAGGAAAGAAGAAGAAGTTATAAGGAGCCAAATCAGGACTGGAAGGTGATAGCTAATGATTTCCCCTCAAAACTTTCACAAAATTGCCTTATTTTATGAAAAGAATCAGCAGGAACATTGTCATTGTAGGGAAAGACTCTGGTGAAGCATTCCCAGACATTTTTCAGCTAAAGCTTTGCCTTTCTCAAAATACTCTTATAATCAGCAGATGCTATTGTTCTTTGGCTTTTCAGAAAGTCAACAAGCAGAATGCCTTGAGCATCCCCCAAACTGTTGCTGTGACCTTTGCTCTTGAACAGTCTGCTGTTGCTGTGACTGGACCACTTCCACCTCTTGGTTGCTGTTACTTTGATTGTGCTTTGTCTTTAGGATTGTATTGGTAAAGCCATGTTTTTTTTTTTTTCTTCTGTTACAGTTATTCGAATAAATGCTTCGGGATCTTAATCCCATATGTTTAAAATTTTTATTGAAAGCACTGCTTTTGGCTGCAGCTGACTGGGACACAATGGTTTTGGCACTCATTGAATGGAAAGTTTGCTCAACTTTAACTTTTCAGTCAAATTAGTGTAAGCTGAACCCGTTGAGATGTCAGTGGTGTTGGCTCTTGTTTGTGCTGTTCTTTGCCAGTCCTCTTCAATTAGGGTATAGCAAGATTAACAATCTTTTTAACAATATTTTCTACCGGTGTCTCCTGTCTATTTCAGGACCAGAATAACTGTTAAAATCTGAATAAACTCTCTACTTTAGTTATAATATCATGCAAATAGTAATTTCTTAGTTTTGGTAAAGGTACCATAGTGATATAATTTGTCGACATTAGAGAAGCTCAAGTAAAGGGAATATGGGAACTCTTTGTAGTATCTTTAAAACTCTTCTATAAGCCTAAAATTATCTCTAAATAAAAATTACAAAAGCAAAACCCTTTAACATTTGTCTACATGACAAAATTGACCTCCATCACTATCACTCTTTGTGCTCCGTCCAGCATGGTTATCCTCTCGTTTCCAGTACTTGGGGTGCTCCCTCCTACGGAAGGGTTTTTGCACAAGGTACAGAGGTTTCTCTTCTAGCTTAAATCTTACTTCCCTTTTTTGGAGTAATAATCCCCTACTTACCCTTCAGATCTTGGATTAAGGATCTCTCTCTCTTTTTTTTTTTTTTTTTTGCTTTCACATCACTTGATAGAACAAATCCTTCACTTACAGGCTCTTCAATATCATAGATCACTCCTTCATAACTCTAGTCACAGTTGCAGTTGTGCATTTCTTTGTATGGTTATTTGTTAATATTTGTCTCTTCTACCAAACAGTAAGATCTGTTGTTTGGTACTACACTTTAACTTAACCAGCGCCCAGCACAGGCTGTGATGCAGAGTAGGCACTCGATAAATAATTGTTCAATAAATGATAAGTCTCTTATGTATCTGAAGCATCTGAATTGTCCTACCACTTGCTCACAGAAGGGGGAAGGAGCACTTCCCTTTCCATCAAATGTGTTGGCAGGCAAAACATTCTAATTATAAACACTTTATGGGAAAATGCTTTAAAGGAGGAACTCTGAGATCTCACAATAAGCGGCAGAAATGTGGCTGTTCCCGTAGGTGCCCCCGCTATGTAACCCCCACCACAGGAGCATCTCAAGCTACCATGCCATGCAGTGTGAAGTCTTGTGGCTCCCTCAACAGGTACTTTTACTCAGTGGATAAAGAAAGAGGGAATTCAGACATGCCTATTGTGTGAGCTAAGCAAGACTTTGTCTCTCTTTATTTATTTATTTTTGGTTATTAATTTAAAGAAGTTAAAACCCATTTTGTGATTTGCTGTTTATCAGGCAAATGATTATTTAAGGCAATTCCCAGTGGGACTTGCTTTACATTTTAAGGACATTCCAGTTCAGTGATGGCAGATGGAACGCATAGTTAAAATTTTTAAAAGAGAGACAATGAAATGGGTTCCAGAGAGATAATAAGGCTGCAGTTTCACAGGCAGAAAAAAAAAAACCAGAAAATTGGTATTTGGAACTAAAACCTGTACTCAGGGAATTGAGAGAGGGGAGACTGCAAGAAGGATGTTAACTCTTTGTTAGTCTGAGTTATGAAGTATGACTTATGATGGACCTAACTCACTGAGAATGGGAATCCTGTATGTTGATTTAATTTCTTGCAGCATCCAATATTGTCTTTAGTGAGTTGGGGAAGAAAGAGAGAAAACCCAATTCCTTCTTGCACTCAGAACAGACCTTCAGTGTGGATATGACATTTATTATTTGCCTCTCTGTGATACTGTGACTGGACATTAGTTGCCCTAAATACAGAAAAACTAACTGGTCCTTCATTAAAAGAATGTCAGATATGAATGAGTTTATGGAAAAAGTTTTAGGCAACAAGTGTTCCCCTAAGTTCATAAACAACACACCACAGATATGTATAGCTCAGCTCATTATGCATGAGTCATGTTGACTAATTTATATCAGGCTTGATAGTTAAATGGATTATAAAGAGCCCATGATTGAGAATTTATCTTAAATAAACTTTTCTTTTAAAATAAAAATGATATTTATGCACACATCCCATATTCATGTTTAAAAAGAAGGTAGAATAAACATTACAAACCTATAATCACACCATCAAGAGGTAATGCCTACCCCTCCCTCTTTTAGTAGTTATGATCCAAAATAACAATTATGAACATTGGCTTTTTTTATTTATTATATCTTAAAAATTTCCTCATATCATTAATGATTCTTCCTAAATAAAAATAGGATTGGGTGTACAATATACATAACTGGGTGTTCGATATAAGAAATAGGATTTGAATATCTAAGAGATTTCTAGTTATAGTCCAATGTATATGCTGGGTGGGAACTGGGTGAGGTGACCTAACAAGACCTTGTAGTTCCTCTATTCTATCATATGCCAGGCTCAAAAGCTGAATATATGAATATACGGTCACAGAAGCAGTTTAAATAAAGTGACAAACATATTAAATGGTAAGAATTCATCTTACCAAAGACCCTATCCTCTACTGGAATGTTTACCAAGGATTCCCTTTAGAGAAATGTGAAGTGAACTTCCTCCACTTTGGATGTGATTTTAATGGATGCTACCAAATGACCATTGCCACCATATTGCTCCAACATTCTTCTATAGGATTTTATTTGAAATTCTCAGCCTTTACATAGATGTATTGAATTAATCATTGCCTATTCCAGGAAGTCCTCTGTTACAAATGCAAGTATTAATACCACATTATACAGATGAAGCATTGAACTTATGTTTTGGTTAATGACCATATTGTCACATAAGTACTTGAAGGGATGGGAATCACAGGAATGATAAATTTTAATTGGGTCCAGAGGGTAGGATAAAAGATACGGAGGCACAATTCATAACCAAGAGTATTAGGCTGTTCTTGCATTGCTATTTTAGGTGTTCTAAAATACCTGGGGCCAGGTAATTTATAAGAAAAAAGGTTTAATTGGATCATGATTCTGCAGGCTGTACAGGAAGCATGGCACCAGCATCTGCTCAGTTTTGAGTGAGGGCTTCAGGAAGCTTATAATCATGGTGAAAGGTTAGGGAGGAGTAAGCATCTCACATGGCAGGAGTGGGAACTAGAGAGAAAGCGAGTGGGGTACGGGGATGCCACACACTTTTAAGCAACCAGATCTTTTGAGTACTCACCCACTATCATAAAGACAGCACCAAGCCATGAGGGAGCCACCCCCATGATCCAAACACCTCCCACCAGGCCCTACCTCCAGCATTGAGGATTACAATTCAACATAAGATTTGGGTGGGGACAAATATCCAAACTAAACCACCAAGTTATGAATCATGGAACACTCACCGAAAAGACTGGGCCAGTGAAGTGGGGATCATTTGGTTGTCCTTTAAGGACTGACATGTGGGATTTGTAGAGCCAGAGGAGCAGGTACAGTGTGAAGAGAAGGCATAGGCAGGAGGACATGGGCATAGCAGCTGCTTGATGTTTGCTGGAAGTGGGGAACTGTAGGAATTATGAAGTATTCAAGTATAATAAACTCAAGGCCAAGACATTTTTTAATTTTATTTATTTTTAATCTGCTAGCAAGATGGATAACAGTTATGATTACTGGCATGTTAAACAGCTGACACTACCTGGCTCTTTGGTCTTGTTGAGTATTTGTATTATCTAAGCTAACTTCATGTTGTTAGTTTATTCAATGGAAGAAAAAATGCTGAAAGAAATGATAGATAAACAATCAACTACTTCAGGATGCTTCCACACAGCCCCCATTATGTGTCATCTTGTTTGTGAGAGCAGACACGTTCTTACAAAGTATTACAATTCTGCATAATATATTCTCCTCTTAACATAAATCTTTACGGAGAAGGATAAATGCTGTTTAACCATCATTTACTAAAACAGTTTTAAAAATTAGCTAAGCATATTCCCACACCAACAACTTAAGGAGTAAACATGGCATTTACAAAACAAAACAAAACAACAAAAACACAGCTTTCTCATGCACAGATTGGGAAAATGTAGAAGATGGATACTGAATAGTGAAGCAAAATTGTTGCAAGGGCACTGATTAATGTTAATAAGTTGAGAAACACCTATAGTAGTTTTCTATATTATGATAAATACACGTTAGTAGATCTACATGTGTGAGCACATAGTTTATTAGAATAAACATTGGTTTATGTTTCCCTCTTTTCCAGTCCTATAAAAATCTTATCCAGGAGGTAACTTCTATCAGATTTGTTAAGGAAAGGGAACCAGCCAGCTGCAAAGCCTCCTATGGCTTGCCTTAAGCTTTAAAACTAAGGACAGTCTGATAATTATCTTTCAATACTTACATCCAGTGCTTTGCTGGTAAATGTTTCACAGTTAGTTCTCTCAGGAGGGAGAAGGGAGCCCTGATTTGTAGCATTTACTAATTTCTATGGTGTAAATAATCCCAATATGGCCAATTTCAAGCTACCAACATAATAACAATTGGCTTTCAAAATTCCTGAAAATTTAACAGTTGTCCCTCCTGAGCTATTATGACCTCGTTCCAGGATACACCTGCTTTTTGCAGCTCGTATATGAGAGGTATTTATACCCTGTTAGCAAATATTCAGAAATATAAATCTATTTTGCCATCTCCCTTCGGCCACCACATGAGTCAAAAGCCAATCTCCCAGTGCAGTGGCAGAATAAGCACCAGTGGGCAGGTAGCTTGTCACCTTCCTTCTTTATCCCTGTATGCTTCGAATTTTTCTGAATTATGATTCCACCTGGGTTGAGGAGGTCAAGAACCAGAATCACTTAAGAAAAATGTAGCTTATGCTTTCTAACATGTATAGATGAAAAGATTGAATGTAGATAAGCTTTAAGTTGCATCCCAGCATTGAGTTCTTGTAACAGCAATTCTCAACTTTAGACGTATATTGAAATCAGGTGGGAAATTTTTAAAAAATATCCAAGACCATTTTCAATCTCCAGAGATTCTGATTTCACTGAGCTGGGGTGGGGACTGGGCATCAGTATACTTTAACAGCTCCCTAGGTAATGCATCCAGTTTATAGGTAATGATAGTTATGCTTCTAGATAGATGTCAATGAGCAGAAGCAAATGTGTGGAGAGGCATTTGAGGGTGCAGGGTTAAAGGTGTATATGTATGTTTTCAAAATATATTTATGTTATTATATGGAAACACCTAATAAAATTAAATGGTGATATTTTGACAAATTGATATAAAAGAAACCAGGTTAAAATAAGGTTTTTTTTTTCTATTTTTTTTATTTTTTTATTTTATTTATTTTTTTATTATTATTTTATTTATTTTATTTTTTTTTGAGACGGAGTCTCACTCTGTCACCCAGGCTGGAGTGCAGTGGCGCAATCTCGGCTCACTGTAAGCTCCGCCTCCTGGGTTCACGCCATTCTCCTGCCTCAGCCTCTCTGAGTAGCTGGGACTACAGGCGCCCGCCACCACGCCCGGCCAATTTTTTGTGTTTTTAGTAGAGACGGGGTTTCACCGTGGTCTCGATCTCCTGACCTCGTGATCCGCCCGCCTCGGCCTCCCAAAGTGCTGGGATTACAAGCGTGAGCCACCGCGCCCAGCCTTTTTTTCTAAAATCTGTATTCATTTGGAAATGGGAAAGGGGGATTGTAATTCAGTATGCACAGAGTGGCACACCACAAGTGCACCTGGAGAGGGCAAGGTAAAGGAATGCTTTTATTAGCAAAAACAAGAAGTTCACACAAGCTCCTCAGAACAGAGTTTATTGATTCTAGAGGCTCAAAGCCAGAATTATCATCAGTTCATTGGTAGAGATGCTGTTACTGGGCAAGTGTTTCTTTGAGAGCATCTTATCTGAATTATTGCAATTCTAAAGAATGTCTGGTGATAAGCCTTCTCACTTGTGCAGTGTGCCAGCCATGCAAAGTAGATGATGTGTGAAGGACATGAAGAGTCTTGTGGGGTTTTTAGAAAGTCCTTGGAAATAGTTCTTATTTCAAATATACAAGTATGAGTAACCCTTCCCTTTGTTCCTTTTCTGGCCTCATTTTGTCAGGGTCTGACAAAAGTTATTTCATGCTGGCATCTACAACATTCATACCTCTCTAGTGCTGTCTTTCTTGAATGACAATGACTCTCTTTCATCATAACATAGATTAATCATATTTCATTTTTGTCTAGAGCTGTCTTTGTATTCACTGCTTTTCCAGGGACAGTTTCTAAAAAATCTGGTTTCTAACCCACAGGTTTCATATACCTTCAAGTTTTCAGGTGGATTCCTAATATAAGAAGAAAAACAAAAGAGGCTTTTTTTTTTAGTCTAGGTTTTATAATGTCCCAAAAGTCAAAAAGAAAACAATAAAGGTCAACTAATTACACCGTTCCAAAGAAGCGTTAGACCACCCATGCAGAATTTGAAAGGGAAATAGGTGACACCTACTGCCTTCTTCCAGGCTGTAGAAAAGAAGTTATGATTCTTCTCAGAAAGGGTTTTTTAGGGTCAAAGTTTACAATGGTTGTGATATTTTCTCTCCCCCCGATAAAGAAAGGAAAAAGAGTATTTTATTCTCACTTCCAAACAAGGGAGAGAGATTTGATTTTCAGTCAAAGAGCTTGAGATATGTCCCTTGCAATTTGGGGGACACAAGAAATAAATTTTCATCCTGGGTCCCAGCAGTTTATATGCAAAAATTGAGGCTGGAGGAGATTGCTTGATGGGAGGGGAAAAGAGAAGTCTGCATGGAAAGTCAGCTAAGCTGCCACCAGCAGCAAGTTGATGGGGTGTCTCTGCTTTAGATAGGGTGAGTGCTACGCGGGAAGGAGTTGGTCTGCCCATCATTTTAGAATAAAATTCCTCCAAGAGAGCTATTTTTCAGAGAGAAGCTATCTCAGCAGAGGGAAGCTGAAGGTGGTACCCTCAGATACAGAGAAGAGGGGATTGTCCTCAGTGGCTGGCTGGAGGAGGGGCTGTTGCTCACATTGAGGGAGGTTGAACCTGATATTTCCAGTGGGGAATTTTGGGGGTAACAATAAAGCACCAAGCAGGGAAGTCAGCTTTGAACACTTGCTAAACCCAGAGAGACATTAAATAAACTCCTTTCTCCCCCCATTTTACTCCATACTTCCCCACTTATACTTCCAGACAGGAGCCATCGAGAACCCCCTATGTGGGGATAGAGGGTGGGTAAGAAGCAAAAAGCAATCAGAGATTTTGCAGTACGCATCTTCTGTCTTCACTGAAGGTTGCCTAGCTTGAAGCAATATCAGACTAAGGAAGGACAAATATTTAACCTAAATCAAGTTTAGAGTTAGCATTTAAACTGGACCGGGCATTTTAATTACGAAAATGAAAAAACTTTGCATGTGATTAATGAGACTTGAGGAATTTTTTTTTAATATCCAGGAGAAGTAAAAAAGTTATTAGATTCACTCAAGAGCAGTGACATTTGAAAAAATAATAGTGGATTTAGAGGAACAATGACAGAAAAGAATAAAGTTATATTAATAGTTTGCTGCACCCTGCACAAACCTGCCCCTTTCAATGTACTGAGTGTTTTATTCTACCAAAGCTCAGTGATCCCAAGAGACTTTCTGAGGTCTAAAAACTCATTGGAAAATAATTCTTAGCACTGTAACTATATGTTTCCCTGCAATTTGTGTTGCAAAGTTGCATAATGAAGATGAATGATAAGAAAGGCCAGTCACACTACAAGGTGCACACGGTGTGGTAGAAAGAGAATTATGGGAAGTCAGGGAACGAAGACTAGTCTGGGTTGTGTCATTTTTAAAGTGCGAAGCTGGAAGAAAGCAACTTAACCTCTCTTGATCTATGATGTCTCTGCAAACTAGAAATAATGATTTTTGCCCTTCCTGCTTCCCAGAGTTGTGGGGAAGATGATAGAAGAAAATGCCTTGAAAAACAGCAATTTTCTACAAATGCATGGTGTTCTTGTTGACCATATTAGGCCCCAGCATATAGTGTACAGGTGAGACACCCATGCCTTTGCTGCTATTCTTAAACTATGTCCATTGCCATTTTGCATCCGAGGAATAATGCCTTTTTTTCACAGGATGCTACTCTGTTGATTCCAGCCAGAGAAAAATGAAACAAAACATTAGTTCTCTGGCTTTTGTTTGCTCTAGTGTATTTCCCTTGAGAGGCAGAAGTCAGAAACAAATTTTAGGCAAGACATATTTCTTATGTTTTAAACTAACATTGATTTATGTTAAACATACATATGTATTGTAGAAAATTTGGAATTTTATGAAACGTATAAAAGTCTTCCATCACCCCAACATTCTAAGAAAAATTACTGTTTGAATCTCACCTTAATTCATGCTTGAGGAAAGCAGCTGTGTGTCCGGTTCACACTCCTATATTCTCACCTTGGAATTGTGTGAAATACATATTAATAACAAGCACTCAATACATATTTGAATACTGTGTGTTAAGATTTGGAATAGCCATTTTAGTTCATCTGTGGGATCAGTCAATATTAGACAGATCAATGAGACAGAAAATTAACAAGGATATTCAGAACTTGAACTCAGCTCTGGAGTAAGCAGACCTAATAGACATCTGCAGAACTCTCCACCCCAAATCAACAGAATATACATTCTTCTCAGCACCACATCTCACTTATTCTAAAATTGACCACATGGTTGGAAATAAAACACCCTTCAGCAAATGCAAAAGAATGGAAATCGTAACGAACAGTCTTTCAGACCACAGTGCAATCAAATTAGAACTCTGGATTAAGAAACTCATTCAAAACTGCACAACTACATGGAAACTGACAAACTGCTCCTGAATGACTACTGGGTAAATAACGAAATTAAGGCAGAAATAAATAAGTTCTTTGAAACCAATGAGAACAAAGACACAACATACCAGAATTTCTAGGACATGGCTAAAGCAGTGTTTAGGGAGAAATTTATAGCACTAAATACCCACAGGAGAAAGTGGGAAAGATCTAAAGTCAACACCCTAACATCAAAATTAAAAGAACTAGAGAAGCAAGAGGAAACAAATTCAAAAGTCAGAAGAAGAGAAGAAATAACTAAGAGAAGAGCAGAACTGAAGGAGATAGAGACATGAAAAACCCTTCAAAAAAAATCAATGAATCCAGGAGTTGGTTTTTTAAAAAGATTAACAAAATAGATAGACCGCTAGCCAGACTAGTAAAGAAGAAATGAGAAGAATCAGATAGACGCAATAAAAAATGATAAAGGGGATATCACCACTTTTCCCACAGAATTTTAAAGATAATTTCCTTAGTGTTAAATATTTAGATTGATTTGCATTCTCACTATTATGAATAGTATTAAAAGAATTGTGTTTGAAATTTTTAAAAAAAACTATTGCTTGGGATTAAGTTTCCTCTTGGCTGTAACAATTCCTCAGATTTTCCTGGCTATGATGACCTTAACAGTTTTGAGGAGTATTCTTCAGGTTGCAATCTTATTTTTAAGAGATAGATAATAATCCTGTTTTGAATTTAACAGGATATCAAATTTACCAATTCTCTTATTATGGCCATTCGGATTGTTTCTGCTTTTTACCTACTAAAAAAAAATTCAATTTTTTTTAAAGTTGTTTCATTATCTTCCTAGGTTTATTACTGCAGAGGATGAATCTGAAGTCAGATTGCTCTTTCTTTACTTCTAATTAACCTGTTGGACTCGTCACTTGTTCATCTTTCTGCCTTCGGGTACGAGGCTAGACATGTTTACTCCCTCTCCTTCACTGTACATGAATACAGCAATAAATAAAAATCATGTTCTTTCCAGAATCTATTCTTCTTGCTTTGTAAATAGCTAGCTATTTTTGTTTTATTTTACATTTTTTATCATGTTACTTCTGTAATTGTGTACTGTGATTTTTACTTAGATTTTAAGAAAAATACTACATTTTCAATAATTTTAACTTACATGCATTTTCTTCATCTTTAGAATTCTTCTCCTTTTCACCATGTAGTTCCTGCTTCATTTTCATTTATTATTTTATCTATTTTTTCAGGGAGTCAAACTATCAATAATTTATTTATACCCAATATGAAACAGATTTGTCAATTGTTCTTTTTTTTATTTTACTTTAAGTTCTAGGGTACATGTGCACAATGTGCAGGTTTGTTACATATGTATACATGTGCCATGTTGGTGTGCTGCACCCATTAACTCGTCATTTACATTAGGTATATCTCCTCACCATGTTTTGAAACTTGTGATTTTTTTCTGGTAGTATGCTTTACTTCCTTCCCTTTTCTTTTTTTGTATACCTGTGGCATGTTTTGTTTTGTTTTGTTTTTTAACTTGAGGTTTCCATGAGTCTTGCAAAAACTTTAAATTTTTATACTTACTCCTGAAATTATTGTTTTCTAATTTTTTAATATTTAATTTTTAAGATTTGTGGCCACATAGTAGGTATTCCTATACGGAGTATATGAGATCTTTTGATACAGACATACACTGCATATTAATCACATCAGCGTAAATGGGGTATTCATCACCTGAAGCACTAATGATTTCTTTGTGTTACAAAATATCCAATTATATTATTTTAGTGATTTTGAGATGTAAAACAAATTATTGTTGACTTTAGTCACCCTGTTGTGCTATCAAATGCAAGATCTTTTTCATTCTAATAATATTCTTGTACCCATTAACCATTTCCCTTTTCCCCTGACCCCATGATCTTTCCCAGTCTCTGGTAATAATCATTCCACTCTGTCCCCATGCGTTCAATTATTTTAAAGTTTTTAGTTACTATAAATAAATGAGAACATGCAAAGTTTGTCTTTCTGTGCCTGGCTTATTTCACTTAACATAATGCCCTCCAGTTCCGTCCATGTTGTTACAAATGACAATATTTTATTATCTCATTCCTTTTCAATGACTGAATATTAAATAGCACTCAATTATGTGCACATACCACACTTTATTTATCCCTTCCTCTGTTGATGGACACTTTGGTTGCTTCCACATCTTGGTTATTGTAAATAGTGCTGCAATATACATGGGAGTGTAGATAAATCTCTAATATCCTGATTTCCTTAATCTTGGGTATATACCTAGGAGTGGGATTGCTGAATTGTATGACAGCTCTATGTTTAGTTTTTTGAAGAACCTCCAAACTCTTTTCCAGAGTGGTTGTGGTAATTTACATTCCCAACGACAGTGTATGAGAGTTCCCTTTCTCCACATCCTCACCAGCATTTGTTATTGCCTAATATTTGAATAAAAGCCATTTTAACTAGGGTGAGATGATGTATCTTATTTTTTGTGAATGCTTTCCTTTAATTTCTCTCAATTGTTTTCATTTGCATTTCTTTTATGATCAATGATGTTGAGCACTTTTCCATATATGCCTGCTTGCCATTTGTGTGTCTTCTTTTAAGAAATGCCTATTCAGATCTTTTGCCCCTTTTTAAATCAGAATTTTAGATTTTTATGCAATAGAGTTGTTTGAGCTCCTTATATATTCTGGTTCTTAATCTGTTGTTATATGGGTAGTTTTCAAATACTTTTTCCTATTCTGTGGGTTGTCTGTTCACTTTGTTGATGGTTTCCTTTGTTGTGCAGAAGCTTTTCAAGGTGAGGTGATTTTGTCTGTCCATTTTTCCTTTGGTTTCCTGTGCTTGTGGGATATTACTCAAGAAATCTATGCCAAGTCCAATGTCCTGGAGAGCTTCTCCAATGTTTTCTTGTAGTAGTTTCATAGTTTGAGATCTTAGATTTAAGTCTTTAATCCATTTTGATTTGATTTTTGTGTATGGTGAGAGATAGAAGTCTGGCTTCATTATCTTGCATATGGATATCCAGTTTCCCAGCATTTATTGGAGAGACTGTCTATTCTTAAGTGTATGTTCTTAGAACCTTTGTCAACAATGAGTTCACTGTAAATGTACAGATTTGTTTCTGGGTTCTTTGCTTTTTCCATTGACCCATGTGTCTGTTTTTATGCTAGTGCCATGTTGCTTTGGTTACTATTGCTCTGTAGTATAATTTGATATAAGTTCATGTGATTTTTCCAGTTTTTTTTTCTTCTTGTTCAAGATAGCTGTTGCTATTCTGGGTCTTTTGTGGTTCCATATAAATTTTAGAATTTTCTTTTCTTTTCTTTTTTTTGAGATGGATTTTCGCTGTTGTTGCCCAAGCTAGAGTGCAATGGCGCAATCGCTGCTTACTGCAACCTCCCCCTCCTGGGTTCAAGTAATTCTCCTGCCTCAGCCTCTCGAGTAGCTGGAATTACAGGCATTACAGGCACTTGCCACCACGCCCAGCTAATTTTTTCTATTTTTAGTAGAAATGGGGTTTCACCATGTTAGCCAGACTGGTCTCAAACTCCTGACCTCAGGTGATTCACCTGCCTTGGCTTCCCAAAGTGCTGAGATTACTGGCGTGAGCCACTGTGCCCAGCCAAATTTTAGAATTTTTTTTTCCAACTATAAGATCATATCATCTGCAAACAAGTATAATTTGGCTTTTTTCCTTTCTTGTGTTGATGCCATTTATTTCTTTCTCTTGTCTGATTTATCTATCTAGGACTCCAGGACTATGTTTAATAACAGTGGTGAAAGTGGGTATCCTTATTGTGTTCCAGAGGTTGTAGGAAAGACTTTCAGTTTTTCCCATTCACTATAATACTTGCTGTGGGTCTGTGATAAATGGCTTTTATTGTGTTTTGGTAGGTTCCTTCTAGACCCAGGGTTTTTTTTTTTTATTATTATTCTTAAGGCTTTTTATCATGAAAGTATGTTGAATAGTCTCAAAGGCTTTTTCAGCACCAGTTGAAATGATCAGATCAACGAGAGAGAAAATTAATAAAGATATCCAGGACTTGAACTCAGCTCTGGACTAAGTGGATCTAATAGACATCTACAGAACTCTCTACCACAAAGCAACAGAATATACATTCTTCTCAGCACCACATCGCACTTATTCTAAAATTGACCACATAATTGGAAGTAAAACACTACTCAGCAAATGCAAAAGAACGGAAATCATAACAGTCTCTCAGACCACAGTGCAATCAAATTAGAACTCAGGATTAAGAAACTCACTCAAGGCCAGGCGTGGTGGCTCACGCTTGTAATCCCAGCACTTTGGGAGGCCGAGGCAGGCGAATCACGAGGTCAGGAGATCGAGACCACGGTGAAACCCCATCTCTACTAAAAATACAAAAAATTAGCTGGGCATGGTGGGGGGCGCCTGTAGTCCCAGCTACTCGGAGAGGCTGAGGCAGGAGAATGGCGTGAACCCGGGAGGCGGAGCTTACAGTGAGCCGAGATTGCGCCACTGCACTCCAGCCTGGGCGACAGAACGAGACTCCGTCTCAAAAAAAAAAAAAAAAAAAAAAAAGAAACTCACTCAAAACCACATAACTACATGGAAACTGAACAACCTGCTCCTGAATGACTACTGGGTAAATAACGAAAGGAAGGTAGAAGTAAAGATATTCTTTGAAACCAAGAAGAACAAAAGCACAATGTACCAGAATCTCTGGGACACATTTAAAGCAGTGTGTAGAGGGAAATTTATAGCACTAACTGCCCACAAGAGAAAGCAGGAAAGATCTAAAATTGACACCCTAACATCAAAATTAAAAGAACTAGAGAAACAAGAGCAAACAAATTCAAAAGCTAGCAGAAGACAAGAAATAACTAAGATCAGAGCAGAACTGATGGAGATAGAGACATGAAAAACCTTTCAAAAATCAATGAATCCAGGAGCTGGTTTTTTAAAAAGATAAACAAAATAGACCACTAGCCAGACTAATAAGAAAAGATCACACCTGTAATTCCAGCACGTTGGGAGGCCGAGGTGGGCGGATCACAAGGTCAGAAGATCAAGACCATCCTGGCTAACACGGTGAAACCCCGTCTCTACTAAAAATACAAAAAATTAGCCGGGCATGGTGTGGGCACCTGTAGTCCCAGCTACTCCGGAGGCTGAGTGAGTCAGGAGAATGACGTGAACCCGGAAGGTGGAGTTTGCAGTGAGCTGAGATAGCGCCACTGCACTCCAGCCTGGGTGACAGAGAGAAACTCCATCTCAAAAAAAAAGAAGAAGAAGAAAAGAGAGAAGAATCAAATAGATGCAATAAAAATGATAAAGGGGTTATCACATAAATCCCACAGAAATATTAACTACCATCAGAGAATACTATAAACACCTCTACACAAATAAACTAAAAAATATAGAAGAAAGGGATAAATTCCTGGACACATGCACCCTCCCAAGACTAAACCAGGAAGAAGTTGAATCCCTGAGTAGACCAATAACAAGTTCTGAATTTGTGGCTGTAATTAATAGCCTACCAACCAAAAAAAGTCCAGGACCAGATGGACTCACAGCCGAATTCTACCAGAGTTACAAACAGGAGCTGGTACCATTCCTTCTGAAATGATTCCAAACAACAGAAAAAGAGGAAATCCTCCCTAACTCATTTTATAAGGCCAGCATCATCCTGAAACCAAAACCTTGCAGAGACACAACAAAAAAAGAAAATTTCAGGCCAATATCCCTGATGAACATCGATGTGAAAATCCTCAATAAATACTGGCAAACCAAATCCAGCAGCACATCAAAAAGCTTATCCACCATGATCAAGTTGGCATCATCCCTGGCAGGCAAGGCTGATTCAACATGTGCAAATCAATAAATGTAATCCGTCACATAAGCAGAACCAATGACAAAAACCACATGATTATCTCAATAGATGCAGAAAAGGTCTTTGACAAAATTCAACAGCGCTTCATGCTAAAAACTCTCAATAAACTGGCATTGATAGAACGTATCTCAATATAATAAGAGCTATTTAGGACAAACCCACAGCCAATATCATACCGAATGGGAAGAAACTGGAAGCATTTCCTTTGAAAACCAGCACAAGACAAGGATGCCCTCTTTCACCACTCCTATTCAACAAAGCATTGGAAGTTCTGGCCAAGGAAATCAGGCAAGAGAAAGAAATAAAGGGTATTCAAGTAGGAAAAGAGGAAGTCAAATTGTCTCTGTTTGCAGATGACATGATTGTACATCTAGAAAACCCCATTGCCTCAGCCCAAAATCTCCTTAAGCTGATAAGCAACTTCAGCAAAGTCTCAGGATACAAAATCAATGTGCGAAAATCACAAGCATTCCTATACACCAATAATAGACAGCCAAATCATGAGTGAGCTCCCATTCAAAATTGCTACAAAGAAAATAAAATACCTAGGAATACAACTTACAATGGAAGTGAAGGACCTCTTCAAGGGGAACTACAAATCACTGCTCAGGGAAATAAGAGATAACAGAAACAAATGGAAAAACATGCCATGCTCATGGATAGGAAGAATCAATATCATCAAAATGGCCATACTGCCCAAAGTAATTTATAGATTCAATGCTATGCCGATCAAGCTACCATCAAATTCCTTTAGAAAATTGGAAAGAAACTACTTTAAATTTCATATGGAACCAAAAAAGATCCTGTATTGCCAAGACAATCCTTAGCAGAAAGAACGAAGCTGGAGGCATCACGCTACCTGACTTCAAATTATACTACAAGGACACGGTAACCAAACAGCATGGTACTGGTACCAAAAACAGATATATAGACCAATGGAATAGAACAGAGGCCTCAGAAATAACACCACACAGCTACAACCATCTGATCTTTGACAAACCTGACAAAAACAAGCAATGGGGAAAGGATTCCCTATTTAATAAATGGTGTTGGGAAAACCAGGTAGCCATATGCAGAAAGCTGAAACTGGACCCCTTCCTTACATCTTATACAAAAATTAACTCAACATGGATTAAAGACTTAAATGTAAGACCTACAACCATGAAAACTCTAGAATAAAACCCAGGCAATACCATTCAGGACATAGGCATGTGCAAAGACTTTATGACTAAAACACTGAAAGCAATGGCAACGAAAGTCAAAACAGACGCTATTCACAATAGCAAAATAGGCACTTACTCACAATAGCAAAGAGTTGGAACCAACCCAACTGCCCATCAGTGATAGACTGGATAAAGAAAGTGTGGCACATATACACCATGGAATACTATGCATCCATAAAAAGAATGAGTTCATGTCCTTTGCAGGGACATGGATGAAGCTGGAAACCATCATTCTCAGCAAACTAACACAAGAACAGAAAACCAAACACTGCATGTTATCACTCATAAGTGGGAGTTAAACAATGAGAACACATGGACACAGGGAAGGGAACATCACACAACTGGGCCTGTCAGGGGGTGGGGGTTTGGGGGAGGGATAGCATTAGGAGAAATACCTAATGTAGATGACGGGCTGATGGGTGCAGCAAACCACCAAGGCATGTGTATACCTGTCTGACAAACCTGCACGTTCTGCACATGTACCCCAGAACTTAAAGTATAATAAAAAAAAATGCTAAATGAAAAGAAAAAAGTGATCATACGGTTTTTGTCTTTCATTCTGTTGATATAATGTGTCATTGTGATTGATTTGCATATGTTGAACTAGCCTTGTATTACTGGGCTAAATCCTAGTTGGTCATGATTAATGACTTTTTCAATGTGTTGTTGAATTCAGCTTACTAGCATCTTGTTAAGGATTTTTGCATCAATGTTCACCAGAGATTTTGGCCTGTAGTTTTCTTTTTTTTTAATGTGTCTTTTTCTGGTGTTAGTATCAGGGTAATACACACCTCATATAGTGAATTTGGAAGTATTTCCTCCTCCTCTATTTTTCAGAATAGTTTGAGTAGAATTGGTGTTAGTTCTTTAAATATTTGGTAAAATTCAGCAGTGAAGCCATCAGGTCCCTCGCTTTTCTTTGCTGGGAGATTTTTTTATTACAGCTTCAATCACATTACTTGTTATTGATCTGTTCAGTTTTGGGGTTTTTTTCCTGTTTCAATCTTTGTAGGTTGTATGTGTTTAGGAATTTATCCATTTCTTCTAGAGTTTTCAATTTATTGGCATATAGTATATGTACTGTCTGTGTCTTGAAAACTTATTATTTTTGATGAGTTAATCTTTTAGTCTTTCTATTCAATATATGAGTAGTTTGCATATCACAATTACAATGTTATAATGTAATGTGTTTTTCTTTATATTTACTATTACCAGTGAGTTTTGTGCCTTCACGTTATTTCTTATTGCTCATTAGCATCCTTTTCTCTCATACTGAAGAATTCATTTTAGCATTGCTTTGTAGGACTTTTCTTTTTTTCTGGGAAGCTTTCTTTCTCCTTCAAGTTTGAAGGATATTTTTCCTGGATATGCTATTTTAGGAGACTTATTTTTTCTTTTAGTATTTTAAATATGTCATACCACTGTCTCCTGGCCTGTAAGGCATTCACTGAAAAGTCTGCTGCCAGACTCCATTTATGTCGTTTGTTTTTTCTCCCTTGCTGCTGTCAGGATCCTCTCTTTATCCTTGACCTTTGTGAGTTTGATTATTAAATGTCTTGAAGTATTCTTATTTGGGTTAAATCTGCTCTGTGTTTTATAGCCTTCTTGTACTCAAGCAATGATATGTTTCTCTAGGTTTGGGAAGTTTACTGACATTATCTCTTCAAATAAACTTTCTACCTCTATCTCTCTCTCTACCTCCTCTTTAAGGGTAAAAATCTTAGATTTTCCTTTTGAGGCTATATTCTAGATCTTGTAGGCATGCTTCATTCTTTTTTCTTTTGTCTTATTGGACTGTATTTTTAAAAGCCTCTCCTCAAGCTAATTCTTTCTTTGGCTTGATCAATTCTGTTACTAAGACACTCTGATGCATTCTACAGTTTATTAAATGCATTTTTCAGCTCCAGAATTTCTGCTTGGTTCTTTTTAATTATTTCAATCTCTTTGTTAAATTTATCTGATATGATTTTGAATTCCTTGTCTCTTTTATCTTGAATTTTGTTGCGTTTCCTCAAAACAGCTGTTACGAATCTTCTGCCTGAAATGTCACATAAGTCTACCTCTGCATGATTGGTCACTGGTGCCTTACTGAGTTGATTTCATGACATGGTGTTTTCCTGGATGGTCTTGATGCTTGTGATATTTGTCAGTGTTTATGCATTGTAGAGTTAGGTATTTATGTAAGTCTTCACAGTCTAGGCTTGTTTGTATGATTTTGTTTTGGGAAGGCTTTCCAGGTATTTGAAGGAACTTGGGTGTTGTGATCTAAGTTTTGGTCACTTTAGTCATATCTGAATTAGGGTGCACCAAAGCAGAATAATGCTATGGCTCTTGCAGACTCACAGGGGCACTGCCTTGGTAGTCTTAGACAAGATCCAGAAGAATTATCTGGATTACCAAGCAGACCCTTGTTCTCTTCCCTTACTTTCTCCCAAACAAATGAGGTCTCTCTCTCTCTGTGCTAAGCTGCCGGGGGCTGGGAGAGGTGGTGGAGGTGATTGACATGAGCAGCCCTGTCGCCAGTGGGACTGTGCTGGGCCAAAACTTAAGCCAGTACAGCACTCAGTCTCATCCAAGGCCCACTGTAACCACTGCATGGCTTCTGTCTGTTTTCACTCAAGACTCTAGGGCTCTACAATCAGCAGGTAGTGAAGCTAGCCAGGCTTGTATTTTTCCCCTTCAGGAAGCCACTTCCGAGACAGGCCCAGAGATATCATCTGGGAGTCAGGGCCTAGAGTAAAAAAAAAAAAAATTGGGGAGTATACCTGATGCTCTATTCCATTGTGGCTGAACTGGCACCCAAGCCACAAGACAGAGTCCTTCATGTTCTTCCCTCTCCTTTCCACAACCAGAAAAGTATCCCTCTATGGCCACCACCACCCCAGGCCCACTGTGAGTACTGCCTGGCTACTGCTGATGTTCGCTCAAGGCCAAAGGGCTCTTCAGTGGGCTGTGATAAATGCTACCTTGCCTGGGACTCTCTCTTCCAGGAAGTGGAATCTCCTGTGGCCGAAGGGAGGTCCAGAAATACTGCTCAAGAGCCACGGCTTAGAATTGGGGATACCAAGAGCCTGGCTGGTGGTCTACCCCACTGTGGCTGAGCTGGTACCTAAGCTGCAAGACAAAGTTCCCTTCGCTCTTCTCTCTCTTTTTCTCTAGCAGAAGTCTCTCCCCTTTGTTACCCCAGTTGGGAATATGCTGGTTCACACCTGAAATGAGCATGTCTCTGAGTCTCACCCAAGGCCCATGGAAAGTACTACATGGGTACCACTGCTGATTATTCAGAGCCCAAGGGCTCCTTTAGTCAGCAGGTGATGAATCTTGCCAGGACTGTGTCCTTCTTTTCAAGGGGGTGGGTTCCCTTCTGGCCCAGGGTGTGTCTAGAAATGCCATTTGGAAGATATATCCTGGAGGATCTAAAGGCTCTGTCTGGTGCCCTATTCACAATGGAGTATAGCACCAGGTAGACTGTGGCTGAGCTGGCATTCAAGTTGCAAGACAGTCTTCTTTGCTCTTCCCTGTCATCTATTCAAGTGGAAGGAAGGAGTCTCTTTAGGATTTGTGAGCCGTGTTGCCTGAGTTTGAGGGAGAGGTGGTATAAGCACTCTCTTGGATGCTCTGGTTGATGTCTTACTAGGTTGCATGTCTCCCAAGTCCACTGGCTGTGAGCTCAACACAGCACTAGGACCTGCTCAGGAATTTCAGTCCTTGTGTCCTAGACTTCTTTTCAAGTTTATTTAGGACCCCAGCGCACTTTAGACTGTGGTGGCAGAGCTTGGCAGAACTCAGGTTCTGGTTACTAGGATGGGCAATTCCCCTCTGGCCAGGGCTAGTCTAAATGCTCCATCTGTGTGTGTCAGCTGAGCTCTTCCTTGTTTTGCATTCCACTGTGACAGAGCAGCACTGAGTTCCAGTGCAAAGAACCATAGTTATTTAGCCGTCACTCCCCCAAGTGCACAGATTCTCTCTCTGCACCATGTGGCAGCTGCCAAGGAATGGGGAAGGGGTGGTGTCAGAAACTGAAGGCTTTCTTTCCTATCCTTTTCAGTGCCTCTTTCAGTGATATGAAGTTACAACCAGGTACTGTGATTGCTCACCTGATTTTTGTTCTTATGAAGGTGCTTTATTGTGTGGATAATTTTTCAATTCGATGTTCCTCTGGGGAGGATGATCAGTGGTGGCTTCTATTTGGCCATGTTGTTCGACCTTTTTCTTTGTGTTTTAATAAAATAATTGTCATGTACAAATCTATTGATAACGTAAATATGTTATAAAGCATAATACATAATTCTAGCACTCATACTATGCTGGTCTACAACTAAAGCATTGTCAGTGCTATAATCCCATTGTATTTCTCTGTGTTTCCTTACTTTATTCTGTCCATATCTCTTTCCAGCAGGAGCCAGTCTCACTCTGTTCTCATCATCTCTTTACATTTTAAAATAATTCTTAAAAATTATACATATCCGTATATAGATTCCTATTCATAATGGCTTTTGCTTAATTTCATTTAATTTTAAAATTTATAAAACCTCTTTTATAAGGTATCAAGCTGCTTATAGATTTCTGGGACCTGTATTTTCCCCCAACCATCTACTATAAAATTCTAAAATTTTTCAAGTTACTGGTAGCTCTAGTTTATTATTGTCATTGCCTAACCATAACTCATTGTATAATATACTATTTGTGTTTATCCTTATCCCTGACAATGTGCAATTGTGTTGCTTCCAGTTTTTGTTTTTAAGACTAGGACCATAATGAACATTTTGTATATATGTTCTGGTATACTTTCACGTGTTTCTCTGGAGTTTCACCAAGGAGTATAATTTCTATGTCATACTTAATATGAATATTCATCTTTAAAATGTAATACTAACTTGTTTTTATTTCAGTTATATGAACTTACACTCCCACGCTCAGTTTATAAAAATGTAACCTAATCTACAACCCATTTTGATGTTTTCAGAAGTTGTAATTTTTGCCAATTTAATTGGTTTAAAATTATATATCATTGTGGTCATAGTTTACATATCTCTTATTGCAATTTTTGTATCTTTTTTATGTTTGTACATAATTTTTATGTCCTAATCTGTAAAAAATCTATTCATGTTTTAGCAAATATTTTTCTGTTGGATTGTTTTCTTATTCATACGTAGAAGTTTCTTTATTTGAGAATCTTATCAATATCTATTACTTGATAAACTCACTCATTTTTTATTCACTTAGAATTCTATCTTTAGTTCTCTCTTGTTTGCAAAAGATTATTTGGTAGGTATGCAATTGCAGTTGGCAGTCTTTTGCTTTAAACATCATAAGCCTATTAACTCACTGTCATCTGGCTTCCATTGTTCCTTTTGGGTCTGCTGTCTACCTAAATGGCTTCCTTTTAAGCTATTATTTCTCTTTACCTGCTTTTAAGACCTTCTTTCCATTTTTATTGTGATTTTATCATGATATAAATAAATGTTTTTATTTTTAAAATTTTAACATGTTAGGAGTGTGTGTGTGTGTGTATATCTGATGTTTAAGCCATTGATCGTTTTGGATTTCACAATTATGTTTCATTTAAAAAATAATCTTGTTACTTAGTTGTTACTGGTACCTTTTTGTTTCTGTCCTTTATTTTTCTAAATGTTTCATGGATTGCTAATGTATAGTTTATATCTGAAAGTTATGGTATCTTCAGATTCAAGAATCTATATCTGTTTTTTCTTGTTTGTTTTGGCTGATTCTGACTTATGATGTTCTGTCTGGTTGTGTGTTTTAGATCTTGATTGGATATCATAGTTTGATCTTAATCTATGGAACTCCCATGAGCCTAATTCAGGATTTCCAGATGTCTTTTCTCCAGGGATAGTTTGTTTCTGTTTCTGCCTCTTCTTTTTTTTTTTTTTTTTTTTTTTGAGACGTAGTCTCGCTCTGTCGCCCAGGCTGGAGTGCAGTGGCACAATCTCGGCTCACTGCAAGCTCCGCCTCCCGGGTTCACGCCATTCTCCTGCCTCAGGCTCTCCGAGTAGCTGGGACTACAGGCGCCCGCCACTACGCCTGGCTAATTTTTAAGTAGAGACGGGGTTTCACCGTGGTCTCGATCTCCTGACCTCGTGATCCGCCCGCCTCGGCCTCCCAAAGTGCTGGGATTACAAACGTGAGCCACCGCGCCCGGCCTCTTTCTGCTTCTTCTTTTGCCAGGAGTCAGAAACTCACATGTGGAAGGTCTGGGCTCCACAAGGGGTCACTAGGCTCAATCCTTCATCTTTTATCTGGCTCAAGGTTCAAGATCCTGGTGATGAGCTGCTATAGGCCATTATCCTCAGCACAAACTGGCTCCTGAAATTTCTCTTTCTAACCATTTCTGACAAAATCCCCCTACTCTTGGAGGGGTTGAATAGAATTGTGAACCCAGATATAAATTAATAAAATTTTAAAATATATCATATATATATATATATATATACACACACACACATTATATATTGTGGGTGGGTTGAGTGGGGAGTGAGGGAAGGTTCTCAGTGCACCTGTTTGGTCATACTGACAAAGATGGAAGTATTGCAAATTTCTTGTATGTTTCAACTTCTCCATTTCCTCTGACTTTCCTTGAGAAGTATCTCAAATTAATCTTGCTCAACACTTTAATTTTCTGTAGTGCCTCTTTTGTCTTTATTTATTCTCGTACATATATTACTTCTTCTCTTTTATTTTTAAATTTATTACAAGTCAGCTGTATCATTTTCATCAACCTTTTATAGCTCTTTCTCATCTCAAACTGTGACTTTATCAATTCATTGTTCATTTCTCCTTTCTTACAGATCGTATTTTCTTAAATTGTATTGATAAAATAAAACCCAAGGCACTGTGAATTTTATGTCTGTTTTTTGCAATATTTTCTCAAAAGTGTATGTTAATTCTGGATACTATTTTCCTCTTACACTGCAGATATTCTTATAGTTATCTATTTTTATTAGTCATCCTTGAAATAAGAGCTGCTTTCTATTAAAGCATAATATTTATTGAGAAAGAGAGAGAGAGGATGATGGGAGGATGTAAGGTGGTGGACAAAAGAAACTCTGTAAGCTACTGAGGCAGCTGGTTTCAGTCCACTTGGATTTTTGGTTCATATAGCTCCTGAAACTTCAAATGTACATGGAAGGGCTCAAAGATGGGAAAAGGTATCTCCATGCAGTCCTTCATGACAGTCAGAAGGTTTTCTCGTGAGCAGCATTGCTCTTAATGTAAACTGTGGACTAACGTTTTCTTATTGGTGTTTGTAGGTCTTAAGTTAGTGGAAATACATATCGGACTCTGTCAGTGACCTATTTTTTATTTCATTTTTTTATGATATATGTTTCTTTTTTATTTTCAGTCCTCATAGGTATTTTATTGAAAGCTCAGGGAGACCAAGTCATGGAATGCTAATCAGATACCATCCTATTCCACAAGTTAGCCTCCAGATTTTATAAGATACACTTCATCTGCACTCACATGTTGTAACTTATTCATTATTTGCCAAAAAGAAGAAAAATCAGTCTTATTTCCACCCTTCAGTGATTGCTTTTCTGTGATGTCTGCTCGTTCTCACAACTTCAGCTGAATAAGACATGTGTCTTGTGCAAAATGTATTTGTGTTGTACTGAAAAGATCTTGAAGCTGGGAGTAAAAACACATAAATTACAGCCATGTCAATAATCAGGGTATGTAATCTTGGACAAGACACTTCAACTTTACAGCTACCAACTTTTTTTTTCTTATTTCTTAAATGAGAAAAACATTTGCTGTTTCTGTTTCAAATGAGTGTAATTAAGTGCACATAGACGTCACTGGTGAAGAGCATCTGGTGTTGCATTTCAAGCAAATGAGGTAAGATGTGGTAGAGTGAAAGTAAGAAATAGCACAAAAACATGGCAGAGAATGTGGAGGAAAGAATAGAAGGAGTATCACAGCAGGAGCAACTTCTTGCTGTTTTAGTAGAGCAGTGGCTTTCAAAATGTGGTTCCTACAAACAGCAGCAGACTAGCACTGGAGAACACGTTAGAAATGCAAATTCTTGGGCTCTACCCTAGACCAAGTGAATCAGCAACTCAGGGCGAGGCCCAGCTATTTGTGCTTTAACAAGCCTATGAGGTAATTTCCTAATACTCATTACATTGTGATAATCATTGGTGCAGAGAAATCCCTGAGGATATTTACTCACCTCCTTTCATCTGGAAAGTGAAGACTATATTATACAACATTGAATACCAAGCACCTAATTTCTTGGTAAACAGCAGGTTTCAAAGCATTTTTAAAAAATTAATTTATCAATTAGATTTGGGGCAAAAGTCATATTATCTAACTTTAACTGAACTCTTGATGCTTCTTTTAATTCTGTATATCATTTGTTAACTTCCTATTGTTTCAAACGTTTCCACACAATTCAATCACCAACTCACACCTTCATTCTTAGAAGACTTTGGTTTGTACTTTTCTTAGTATATCATGGAATTCCAGTCAACTTTTCTTTTCTTACTTTGGTAATGATTGTATTATTTTCAAATACTATTCTATTTCTATTATAATTATATATATTAAATTAATATATTTCTGTTATTCTTCCAAGCACCTTGATTTTTATCTAAATATGCTTATTTATTACAAAAAGTGCTCACGTCTGTCTTGATAAATTGATAAGAGGAATTAATTATTGCTACCTTTTTGAAAAAGGAAATTACACTAACTGTATTCCACACAAATTTTTAACCTTTTATTTTATTATAAAAAATATACATTTATAAAAGTATCTGCCTATTTTAGGTCATTCATGTAATTGGAACCATACAGTATTTGCTCTTTTGTGATTTTTTCACTTAGCATAATGTTGTCAAGGTTCATCCATGTTGTAACATCTATCAGAACTTCATTCGCTTTATCGTTTAAACCCGGGAGGCAGAGGTTGCAGTGAGCTGAGATCGTACCACTGCACTCCAGCCTGGGCAACACAGTGAGACTCAATCTCAACAACAACAACAATAACAACAACAACAACAACAACAAAAACACTTTATTCCCTTTTATAGCTGAATACTATTTGATCGTATTTATAAACCATTATTTTGTTTATCCATTCATCTGTTCACTTAGATCATTTGCACGTTTTGTCTATTGTGAATAATGCTTCAATATACAGTTTTGTACAAATATGTGTTCAAATCCTCTATTTATTCATTTATCTATTTATTTATTATGGCAAGAACACTTAACATGAGCTCCGTCCTCAATGAAATTTTAAATGCACAATACAGTATCGTTAACTACAGGCACAATGTTGTACAACAAATCTTTAGAAAGTATTTATCTTGCTTGGGCTTCCCTTTTCAATTCTTTTGGGCATATGTTGAAGAGCACAATCTTACTGGGTCGTATTGTAATTGTTAAGTTTAGCTTTCTGAGGAACTGCCAAACTGTTGTTCATAGTAGCTGTACCATATTACATTCCCACCAGCAATGAACGAGGTTCCAGTTTTTCCATATCCTTTTTAGCATTAGTTATTTTCTGTTTTTTAAATTCTAACTATCCTCAAAGATATAAAGTGGTAGGACAGGCGCTGTGGCTCATGCCTGTAATCCCAGCACTTAGGGAGGCTGAGGTGGGTGGATCACGAGGTCAGGAGTTCAAGACCAGCCTGGCCAACATAGTAAAACCCTATCTCTACTAAAAATACAAAAATTAGCCAGGTGTGCTGGCACCCTCCTATAATCCCAGCTACTCAGGAGGCTGAGGCGGGAGAATTGCTTGAACCCTGGAGGTTACAGTGAGTCAAGACCACACCATTGCACTCCAGCCTGGCTGACAGAGTGAGACTCCATCTCAAAAAAAAAAAAAAAAAAAAAAAAAAAAAAATGAAACTCTGTGTCAAAAAAAAGAAAGAAAAAAAGATTGTAGGAAATAAAAGATGTAAAGTGGTACATCATTGTGAAGTGTAAATAATTTGATTTGTACTTCCTTAATAGCTAATGATGTTGAGTATCTTTTAATTATTAACCATTTGTATATCTTCTTTATTTATTTTTTTTGAGACAGAGTCTTGCTCTTTTGCCCAGGCTGGAGTGGAGTGCAGTGGCGCTATCTCAGCTCCCTGCAAGCTCTGCCTCCCGGGTTCACGCCATTCTCTTGCCTCAGCCTCCCAAGTAGCTGGGACTATAGGAGCCCACCACCACGCCCGGCTAATTTTTTGTATTTTCAGTAGAGACGGGTTTTCACCGTGTTAGGATGGCCTCGATCTACTGACCTCATGATCCGCCCGCCTCAGCCTCCCAAAGTGCTGGGATTACAGGCATGAGCCACCATGCCCGGCCTGTATAGCTTCTTTGGAGATATTTGTATTAAAGTTGTTTGCCCATTTTTTAATTGGGCTGTTGGTCTTTTGTTGCTGAGTTGTAGTAATTCTTATATATTCAGAATATTAAATTTTTATCAGATATATGATTTACAAATATATTCGTCCATTCCATAGGTTGTCTTTTCACTTTTTTGATAATGTTCTTTGATGCACAAGAGTTTTTAATTTTGATTTTCCCTTATGATTTCTTCCTTAGCCTATTGGTTTAAGTGTGTTTTCTTTTTGTTGTTTGTTTGTTTTAATTTTGACAGACAGTTACTGGGGCTGAGGTTATTTGAAGCATTATTCTGTCATATGGCTGATGCATGAGCTGAAAAAAATGCAAAAGCCAGAACAGTAGCTAGGGATCTTTATCTGTTTGTTTGTAATCTCTCCAAATATTCTCTCCAGCATGGCAGCTTCAGGTGAGCCAGACTTGTTTGGAGCCTCAGGGCTCCAAAAGCAAATAATAAGAGATAGTTATGAGGAAACTATATATAATGAGAGGTACCTAGGAGGAAACTATACCCTTTTGATATTCTAGCTTCAGCGGTCATGTTGCATCCTTTCTTCACTCTATTGGTCAAAGAGTAACAGGCTCTAACCAAATTCAAGGGAAGGGAGCAGAGTCTCCACGTCTTAGAGGGAAGATTGTCATTGTCCTACTTAAGATGATATAAGTAACCACCAAGAAATGGAATATTTTTGGTGGTTATTTATATCAATGTACTTTGACACAGTGTGGAAACAGTAATACCATTCTGAATTACAAATCCAAAGAGTTTATATAATGGTAGAATTTTTGAATCCAAAGAGTTTATATAATGGTAGAATTTTTGATGTGTACAATAGTAAATGTGTGGTGGTTAAATAATATAACCAATAGTTTCTGGTGCATTATTAATCCTCTTTCCATGACTGTCTACATTCTTGCATTTGAATTAATTATATTTGTGTTTGCTAGATTGCAAGAATCACAAAATGGCCCTAGTATTGTCACTCATGTAAATATAAACAAAGTGATTACTTTTAGAGTCCTCATCTACAATGTTATTTTCTTCAGTCAGATTTTCTGGGGACAGATGTAGCTACACAGGGTTAAACAAACAGAATTGATAATGAGACACAGAAACTCAAATATATAATTGTATTTATTTATGTAGTAATTTATATTTTACCTTGTTTTATAGAACTCATTCAGGCCTTTCTTCACAGAGTGTTTACTAAGTGTGGACATTGAGCAATAAATAGAGAAAGGAAGAGACATAGAAACACAGAAATGTCAAATAAAATGTAGAATCATATATCCTATATATGGATGTATACTCTTTCTCATTACAAAAAAATAATTTGAATTATCAAAAAGATATGAATTTTGAGTAATATAAGAGCATTATCTTTTTCATTTATGAAATACAAACAATGTAAAAAGCACCGCTATTTTTGTGCACTGATTTCTGAACTTGTGCAAGTTGGAATAAGGTGTAGACTGGCTGGACTGATTTACACTGGGAAGGACACAGTAACTATAGAAGAAATGACCTTAAGGGGAGAAGGGAGTGATGAGGGAAACCAAAGTCTGTGTGATGGACTTGAAATTGAGGGATCATTTGAGAAAGAGATGAAGTGCTTTCTAGGGCAGGTGATAATTGAGCTCTAATGAGGTAAACTTTGGGGAGATAGATGAGTAAAAAGAGAAGTTAGGAAGTATTGGCCTGTGTATGAATGAACTGAAACTCTGGAAAGGATGAATGAAACTCTGGAGAGGACTTTCATTTAAACTCCAATTAAAATTTAAATAGCTGTTCAATAATTTTTGAATATTAGACTGTCATTTCTTTTAAATTGAATGTCAAGTTGAGACAGGTCAGTGGATTAAAGACATCATTTCTTTCTTTTCTGATCAATGAAAATATTTATAAAAGAGAACAAACAATTTGTAAAAATCTAGTAGAAAGAACGCTTAGTTGGGAATTACAAGATATGAGTTCTAGCATGGGTTCAGAAGGAACAATTTTTTTTCTACCTCTAACCTGCTAAGATTCCATTTTATTTTAGTTGTAAAACAAAAATAAAAGCATACAAAATTATCTATCATCAGGTTGGCCTGATGCTCTTACCACGCCCAAACTCAAATTGTTCACAAGGGAATACTGGGTGAGGAAATGTGCAAGATACTTCTAAATAAGTAGTGGGTCTTGATTTCAGCAAGTTTCTGGGAATGTAGAACAAAATTTTAAAAGCTCTTGCCTTTTGTCATGACCACCTCTACAAGTGAACTCATTTTCCAGGCAAATTACCTGGCTCTCTTTGGCAATTCATCTTCGCTCAACTGATAAGGCAGACTGAACACGTGCTGTCCTTGAAGTTATCTCAGAGATCAGTTCTACTGGATTTCAATTTGATGGATTTTAGCTCAATAGACAGTTTGAGAGATCTGGGAGGTGTACAAGGCAATTATCTCGAGATATTGAAAATTACAAGTCTTATTAGGCATGAATTATTTCTCATTAGAGGAAATCTACCTGGAGATAATTTCTTCAATACTCTACTCACTGTGACCTATAGACTGTTTTAAAACAATCTTTGGAACTATTCCTATTGTGGCCAACCTACAGAAACATGATGTGGCAGAAAGATCAAAGACTTAGGAATCAAATAAATGAGGTTATAGTCTTGCCTAATATACCAACTTCAAGCAAATATCAAAATTTCTAATTTCCTTATCAGTGAAATGAAAGGATTGAGCAAGAAGACAACTACACTTATTTTCACCTACAGTCATTTCTGACTGTGCCATCTTTGAATATGCTTATTCTGAAAGACATAATAAGTTGAATATGGAGATTAAAAAGGTGCTGAAGTTGATACTGCTGTCTACCTGTTCTGTTCTTACATTCTCCCAAACTCAGATTAGGAAATAGCACCATATTTGCCATATTAATTTCATTTTATGTAGTCCATTTTCATTATATAGCACAAACACAAATAGTTGAAGATTAAACCAACAAAAGTTTGGATCTTCTATCATCCACATGTTTTTGATATCCCACTAGCCCAAAGATAATGTGAGACACACGGAGAAAACCTATATTCAACCTACACAGCTTGGAGCCAAATTAAGTGAAGACCAAACAATACTAGCCTCACCCAACAGATCCATAAATCCATAGATTTATGACCTGAGAACAAAAGTCCTTTTCTTGTATGCCACTGAGTTTTTTGGTGGTTTGTTAAACATTAATAATTAATACACATGGGTAATTACGCTTTCTGGTGAGAATTGTGCTGAAGTATCTGAATACTGGTATTTTGCAGTACATTCTAACGGCACGTATTTTTGTCCAGCTGGCTTTCTAACAAATGTGGGTATTACTTATGTAGCCACAGAGGTCTCTGACAATGCCCTTGTTCTGTACACCATAGGACTAGCTTGGCCTCAGAAGGGATGTGGTCTCAATTATAGACAGTTGAAGAAATGCTAGAGTTTCAAAGTATAGACTATTAAGTCATCAGTTGAAAGACAATTTCCTTCATTGTTTTCCACAGGTAGGACTATAATCCCTGAAGTTTTTGATCTATGGATTATAAGTACAAAGCATTAGATGGATCAAATTATCCTTTGGAAATGATGTTCCTCTTACATTCCTCTGAACTTCATTCCTGAGATGCCGTCCTGTAGCACATGTAACTATAAATATAAATTTGGGGACCATTATTGCAACTCTATCCAAATGTGTGATTGAGTTTATTAATTTTAGGATTATTTACTAAAAAATGTATATAAATAAATGAAAGGGGAACCATAGCTTCCTGTTGTGTTGAGAATAATAAATTATTAAATTATTACAAATCTAAGTCTAAAATATCACTAAAGAAACTTCTACTGGAACATCCAACTTTCGAAAATCAGTTTGGTATAAAAACAATGCAAAGATCTGGGTTTGCAGATAGAGAATTTTCATGATGCCCTAGATTAGTAGAGAGTATAATTTAGGAAATAATTTTACCTTAGCAGAGAGAAGCTTGTGAAATGAATGAAGAAGCAATTTGATATCTTGGAGATAAAACTGGAACCATATGAGAAAAGAGCATATAACTCAAAAAATGTGCATACCAAGGTCCATAATTACAATAAAAGTAAGGAAGATGTTTTTGTCGTTATTTCATCAGGAAAGGTATCTGTGGGTTATGGATATTTAACAGAAGAGAGAAAATAACTGATGGAGCCAATTTATTGATCCCCTAAAGAAACCCAGAAACAGTCATTGATTTAGAGATGTCTCATTAAAGCCACAGATAGAATACTTAGTAAAGACAATTTCAGAAACAAATTGCTCTTATTTAATACTTACATTAAACAGAGGTATAGAAGATAGACAACCAGGACATTTATATAGCTAAGTTTTCATGCTTAAGTTAAACACCAGCCTCCTAATAGCGTGATTCAAATTTCAGTTACCACAATATATTCACTGAGTAATTTCATAATGAACAAACCTTCCTGTTAGCTCCTGAGTCTAGAAATCACAATGTAAATAACAGGTGCATGTCATGATCACTGACTAGCCACATCATTCTTCCCAAAGTCTGTTGGTAACTGGTCACTACAGATCTGTTATTCAGTGGGTCCACAGACAACAAAGCGTGTAGTTGTGTTGTCTTCTTGTCTCCCAGTGATAAATCCATATAAAATTTTACAAAAATGAGTAACAAAAAGAGAGAATTGGCTAACAAAGGTGAAAGTCAGCACAGGAATGAAAAAGGATTGCGCTAGAAGTGAAACTCAAATCCAACGTTAGTGGAGCTACAGAAGAAATTGTTGATGTTGGGAATGTGGATGCTGCCACCATTCAGGAGACACAAGATAGGCAGTAGAGGAACTTAGTCAAGGTGAACTGAGCAACATCAATGAGGAAAGTGTTGTGACGAAAAGCATGCAGTCATCCCAGGGAAAGTGACATCAGCAAAAACCTTCACATTAAAGGAATTCTTAAACATATTTTTAACTTGAAAACATAAAGGATAAAATGTTGGAAGTTGATCCAAACTTAGAAGATTGACTATTTTCCATGGCATAGAAAAGATGCTTGCTCTATATCGTAAGTTATAGCACGAGAAGAAAAAAGGCAAGCACTGTTCAAATTACTTTTGATAAGGTTTTCACAAAGAAATAAAACACTTTAATTTTTAAGGTTTCTACTATTTTAAGTCATGGTGTGCTTCCTAAATACATTTTATCATAATATTTAAGTAAATAATGATTATTTTAAATTTATTATTTATCAATTAATTTTATGAAATTTTATATTTAAAATTATATTTCTATAGTAATATAATTATTAACTATAATATAATATCATTATCATAGAGAATAAAGATTATGTTTTAACATTTTAATAAAAATGAAAAATTGTATAAATTTATAAAGCATTAATAAATATTTAATCCATTGTTTCAATATTTCTCATTTTACTATACATTTATAACAGAGTTTTTCATGTTTCAACAATAATTTTTTAAGGATAAATGGCAATTGTGACTGTTCGCATCAGTTATTAAGATACTTTCTACAATTTTGGCTTGCATAGTCATTTTTATGGTCTTGTGCTACTGTGCAAAGTGAGAATTGCCTGTATTTAAAATTGTAATTAGCTGCCCCATCCCTACCTATCTCTTGGTACTGATTCCTTTGGCATCTACATTTATCTCTTCTGTATCTGTGGTATTAATCTTCCTATTTCTAATTAATACACAATAATTGCCTTTTCTTGACTAATGAAGTAACTTTTCTTATTTTGACTACCTATTCTCAAATTTTTAATTTTAGGAATGATCCACTGACTTCTTATTGTGGTAGGATTTAGCTTTCTTTATCACGAATCTCATCCCTTGTTTGCCCTTGTACCATCCTCCCCAAAATATTTATAATTCAATTTTTGTTTCAGTCAATAGCTGGTGTTTACATGATGGCTCTAGGAATTTTGCTTACTGTTTAGTCAAATAGTGTATTTTGAATATATGTTCTCTTTCAATTTTTTTGTGTGTTCCTGGGTTAAAAATGGCTTTATTCTTTTTAATTTGCTTACTTTTTGATAATCCTATCATAACAGTTTCTTTCCAGTGTTCCAATAGATTTCTCCAAAGCCTATGAAAAATTTTCCAAAATTTCAAACTGATGAAGTAATCAACTGGATTATGGTTTTGTATTTTAAAGACTTCATTTTCCACAGCCCTCCTTCATGTACCTCTTTCTCATTCTATTTTCTTATTATTTTTTTCCTCTTTCATTGTCTGTTTGTTTTATATTTTGAGGTAAATCATAAAGTGCACTAGACTTTAAGTATATTTTAAGTGTACAACATGTGTGTATGTGTGTGTGTGTAAAAACACTTGTGACCATCACCCAGGTTAAGATAAAAACGACTTCCACCAGCAGAGCCTCATGTTCCCCATTCCTGGTCAATAACCACAACCCTCCCAAGTTTCCTTGCCCTAGGATCCCTCTTCCCTCTCCACTAGGTAACTTCTATTTTGATCTCTATCACTTGAAATTTATTTAAATAAAATAATTGATGTCTGGATTTTTTTGATCAATTATATGTGAGATTCATCTCTGTTATTGTATGCAAGAATACTTTGTTCTTTGTATTGCTGTATAGTATTTTATTGATGGTATAGAAAATAATTTGTTTATTCATTCTACTATTGACGGATAATTAGGCAGTTTCCTGATTTTGCCAATATAAATGAAGTTGCTAAGAGCAATGTCTGTGACTTTTGGTTGACATTGGCACTGGAAGTGTCACTGTTTTATCCATGCAACCATTGTAATTTAATGGATGATTTATTTTTTAATATATTTAGTTTAGAATTCATACACACAATTTTCTACTGCATCTGCAATTAAATGCATGTGGTTAAGTCCACCATACGTATCAGTTTTGTATAACACATTCAGGCATATTAACCACTGTGTTCC
Organism: Symphalangus syndactylus; assembly: GCF_028878055.3. Classification (NCBI taxonomy): domain Eukaryota; kingdom Metazoa; phylum Chordata; class Mammalia; order Primates; family Hylobatidae; genus Symphalangus; species Symphalangus syndactylus. Next base: position 126,781,470 of record NC_072428.2, on the reverse strand, counting down.
TCAGAGTTTATGTATTTCTCTAATGTTATATAAAAGAGTGGTGTGTATCTTCACTACTGCTTTCTGTTGTATCATATCAATGAACTATCCTTTTTCTTTTCTGGCTCTGCCTTACAAAGTGACAACAGAAAGTTGATCTGAGAAGTTAGTGATATGGTTTGACTCTGTGTCCCCACCCAAACCTCATCTCAAATTGTAATCCCCACATGTCAGGGGAGTGACCTGGTGGGAGGTTATTGGATCTTGGGGCAGTTCCCCATGCTGTTCTCATCATAGTGAGTGAGTTGTCATGAGATCTGATGGTTTATAAGTGTTTGGCAATTCCCCCCTTGCTCACTCTCTCTCCTGCTGCCATGTAAGATGCGCCTTGCTTTCCCTTTGCCTTCCACCATGATTGTAAATTTCCTGAGGCCTTCACAGCATTGTGGAACTAGGAGGCAATTATACCTCTTCTCTTTATAAATTACCCAGTCTCAGGCAGTTTTTCCTTTTTTTTTTTTCAGCTGGAGTCTCACTGTGTTGCCCAGGCTGAGGACTTGGTTCACTGAAACCTCCACCTCCTGGGTGCAAGCAATTCTTGTGCCTCAGCCTCCCAAGTAGCTGGGATTATAGGCACATGCCACGACGCCTGGCTAACTTTTGTATCTTTTAGTAGAGATGGGGTTTCATCATGTTGGCCAAGCTGGTCTTGAACTCCAGACCTCAAGCTATTCACCTGTCAGGCAGTTCTTTATAGCAGTGTGAAAATGAACTAGCACAGTCAATGTTTGGTTTTTGCTGTCATAATGCTCAGAGTTATATTTTAATACTGAATTGATCTAGATTTTCATTGCTTTTTATTATCTTTTACTATTAAATATAAATTTATGTATATATTAATGATTCTATTAAGTATGTTTTTCCATGTAGGCTCTCTTTCATGGAATATAAAAAGATTACAAATAGAATAATAAATGAACACTTTTTTGAAGATTGAAGCGTGCTGACTAATCACGCTCATTTTCTATTTCACTCTACCAACAAGAACAGAATCAGTTGAGACATACAGATATCAAATAGAGGAACGATCAAAGTATGTAACTTATTAGTAAAACAGAATTGGAAAATATGGCTTGTTCTGTGGTCAGCTATTATTTCCCCTGGAATTAAACTTATTCTCCCAAGACTGCATTTTCCCCCAAATCCAGGGTACCGTCTGCCACAGGAAGTGATATGGAATTCTTGCATCTTAAGGCCAGGTTGCTGTAAGGGAGAGGTGAAATGCTAGCTAGGTTATCTATTCGTAGAGCTTTCTCTAAGGATGTCTGCCAGAGAGATTGCTTCAGAGCAAGGCTGCAGGGCCAAAATCACCTACAGGACCATAGTAAAAATGTGGAGAGGAAAACTGTAATGTAGGTAATATTTACCTATGTTTACCATGTGCTAAGCACTATTCTAAGAACATTTACTTTTACTAAAATATTTAATCTTTATAAAAAGATATTTAAATACCTTTACTAAAATATTTAATCTTTACAAAAACTCTACTTGATATCTCTATTTAACAGGTGCATGAATGGAGGCATAATAGGAGTATGTAACATATCCAAGTTCATGCTGCTAGTAAATGGCTGAGCTGAGATTTAAACCCATGCAGTCTATGACCAAAATCTATAACGCTTCCACAGTCTTCAATGTATTTCTTTCTATAATTTGTTGAGTTTAATACATGGAAGTTGAGGTTGCAGCAGTGTCTGTCAAAGAAGACCAGTTTCCACCTTTGTGGGCCATTATTTCAATATACAACATTGCTTCTATGTCTATATTTCTGTTAGAAGTTCATCTTTTGGCCCTCTCCATCTCACACCCAGGATTCTGAAATGGGTCTGGATGATACATTAATTACCTCAAAAATTGTCCTATATTCCAAAGCTGATGTTTCATCACTATTCTAATTCCCACTTCAAATATTTCCCTATCATTCTGCTGATCATAGCCCACTAGAGGTTATCCAATAAACAAAAGTGACTCCATAAAATTACTTTAAATTTTTTCATAAACATAAAAAATTCCCATATTATACAGTGTGAATCCTCTTCCATTATTAAATTATCACGGAAGCATTAGAGGCCAAAAATTTAATCTTGCTCTTGCAATTTAAAGTTTTAAGTAAAAATTATTAAATCCTTTTATTTAATTCATTCTTCAGGCCAGTTTCAGTCTTAGGAGAGGTTTCCCAGGTCCTGGTTGAGTTTGGGACCCTTATTAATATAGCCTTGGCTTCTATGTGAAAAGATGGGGGTTTCTTCCATACATAAATCATTCAAACATGTGTCTCTCATGGCCTCAGGTTTTTAAGTATTCCAATGAATTAAGATCTCAAATATTAATTTTCTTTCCTTGCCAAATTTCATGATTACAGAATTACAAAATAAATTGTATATTTATACATATGCACACACATATGTGTATGTATACATATGTATGTATGTATAAACACAGGTGGGGATAGAGCGAAAGAGCAAGAGGATAGCTTCTGCAGATGAAAGGCTTCATTACATTTTAGGGGGACAAACAGCAGGTGAAGGAGTGGTTACTGACTCGCCTGAATATGAGTGACCTTGTAAGAAGCGAGTAGCTAGTTCTCCCTGCCCATCTCTAGAAGGTTTAGATGTTGGAAGCATTGGTACCAAAAAAAGTTACAAGAAAGAAACTGGGCTAAAAGCAAAGCAATTTGGGAGAAACTTTAGAGTAAAAAGTTTGTAACCTCTGCTCAGGTATCCTCTTCTGCCACCCTCCAATACTGCTAGACAATCTTTAGGAAAACAGATTTAGTCTCTGGAATAATGAAATCAGAAAGCCAGAGGACCAAGGGACATAGAAGAGACACAGGAATGCGAATGTTTGATCTGAGAAATCATGTCATTCTACTTAATGGGGTATAACATACATAAGTACACCAATTTTAACTTATATGTTTATATATTTTATATAAAAAATCCACGTTACACCATCCAGATCTAACTTACATAATATTTCCAACACCCTTCAGAAGACCTTTCATGCCCGGTCAATAGCTACCTCCTGTATTAACCACTAATCTGATTTCTGCTATCATATAATTATATTTCCATTTGTGAATGAGATCTATGAACTTCTATGCATGGCTTCTTTTACTCTTTTATATCTATAGGAGTCTTCTACCTTGTTGCATGGAGCAGTAGTTACATCTTTTATATTGCTGTGTAGTGTTCCATTATGAACATAGCTCCCTTTAATTTCACATACTGCTGATGGATATTTACATGGATTGTATCCAATTTTTAGCTATTATTAATATAACTACTATGAAAATTATTCCACATGTCTTTTTTGTGAGCATATGTACACATTTCTTTTAAGTATTTCCCTGGAAGAGGAATTGCTGGCTGTGGTATTGTGAAATATATATTTTGTCTTCTACTTGTTTCCTGGTATGCAAATTCTAAAATCCTTAGAAACTCCAAAATGATATATTTTTGTATACAAATGAGTTGACTGATGGCTGGCAGCCCCTAGATAGCTTCAGAATGTGAGCTGGTCACCACAAAGACCCAGACAGGATTTGAAGTTTGGTACTTTCAGCCCTGCCTCCAACATCCAGAGAGGAGAGAAGGGCTAAAAGTTAAATTGATCACATATAGCCAATGGTTTAATCAATCATGCCTATGTAATGAAGCCTCCATAAAAACCCAAAAGACAGAGTTTGAAGAGCTTCCAGATAGCTGAACATGTGTAGGTTCCTGGAAGGCAGTGCCCCCAGAGAGGGCATGGAAGCTCCGTTCTCTGTTCCCCATACCTCACCCTGTGTATCTCTTCATCTGTGTTCTTTGTAATATCCTTTATAGTAAACCAGTAAATGTAAGTTTCCCTGAATTCTGTGAGCTGCTTTGGCAAATCAGTTGAATCCAAAGAAGGGGTCATGGGAAGCCCAAGTTGCAGTCAAACAATTAGAAGTTCCAGAGGCCTGAACTTGCTACTAGGACACTTTGTCGGTCTCTGCTACAGAACTCATTGCTTGCTCTGTGGTGGGGAGAAATTTCACCCCCAACTTTGGTCACAGAAGTCTTCTGTGTTAATTGCTGTGTGGTGTGAGAGCAGAGGAAAAAACTCACTGTGTGTTTTTTCTAGTCACACTGGCTCACAGAGTAGGCATATGTCTAATTTTAGTAGATACCACAAACATTTTTCAAATTGTTTTATCTATGCTCCCACTATACATGGATTAAAAAATTAGAAAAATTATTTGATCATTATTTCTTCAGATAGTGCCTGTATTCAATTTCCTCTATTAACTCATCCGAGAATTCTTGTTAGATTTGTTTGTGATTTCTCAGGCTATCCATATTTTATATATTTTTAAATATATTCAATCCTTTCACCTTTCTGAACAGTATCCTGAGTAAGTTCCTTAATACTGTTCTCCAGTTATGGACACAATAATTGTAATAAACTATTTCATTTAAAAATGATAAAAATGGGAGGTACATAGGGTGACTGGCTCATAGCAATTCTGAAACCCTGCTGAGCAAATGTTGGCCGAATTTTTCTCTTCTAAGTAGCTTCCTATTCAATTGTCCTTCATGACCCATCTCCACTGCCTGCGGGTGAGGGGTCATATCTTTCCATCCTCCCTTTTATGCCTTTCTCAAGAAGGCACTGAAGAATATGCCCTTCCGCTGAACTGAGGCTTCCTTAGCTTATTTTCTGTCAGTAAAATCTTGAGAACCTAAATGTATTTTTACACATCAAAGAGTAGTTAGGTTAACATCACTTTTGCTAATAAAGCTTGCTCAGAAATTCTGTACATTTTCTATGTAGCAACTGGTTTCAGTCAGATGTCTGGCAAAAACTACACCTACAATTGTTTAGATATGACTCTTTCTTTACACTTAATTATGGGTAATTTGGATTTATCAGGCATCTATGGGATCATGCTCTTAACCTTTTTAAGGGCATTTTTTTCCCATTGAAAAGACATTTAGAGGCCATTTCAAAAATATTTAAAGTAGTTATTACAACCACATGATTAATTTGGTACTTCTTCCAATGCCAAGTCTTCATAATTTGGTGAGAAACAGTTTCATTTTTTTCTGAAGTCTTTACATGCTGAATTCTACTTTAAAGCTAGCCAGTTCTTTTTCTTTGCTCATTTCTTTCTTGTAGTAACTTAACAAATCCACTAGACGAAAACAGCTTGTGCTTTCAAACTTTTGCCTTAAAACTCTGAAATGGAATAGTTCAAGTTCAATACCAAAGTTTTTTGGCTTTCATGTTAACTCAAATTAATACTTCTGCCAAATATTTGCTATTACATAACTCAGGTGACCATTTATGAGCCTCCTAAAATAGTTAATTATAGCCTACCACCTGTACCCAGAAATGATGCCGCATATTTTAGGGTTTTTAATTTACCCTACTTACAGTACCAAATTTGTATCAGTCAGCTACTTTGCTGTAACAAACATCCAGAAAACTAAGTGGCATATAACAATAAATAGCTATTTCTTTTTAAATTTTTTTAATTTAAAATTTTCTGGGTACATAATAGGCATATGTATTTATGGAGTACAAGAAATGTTTTGATACATGTGTGCAATGCAAAATCATCACATCAGAGTAAATGGGATATCCATCCCCTCAAGCGTTAGTTATTTTAAAATGTGCAATTAAATTATTTTTGACTATAGTCACCCTATTGTGCTAGAAAATACTAGTTCTTATTCATTTTCTAAATATTTTTGTGCCCGTTATGGATCCTCAATCCCCCACCAACTACCCTTCCCAGCCTCTGATAACCATCCTTCTACTCTGTATCTCTATGAGCTCAACTGTTTTAATCTTTAGCTCCCATGAATAAGTGAGAAGGCATAAAGTTTGTCTTCCTGTACCTGGCTTATTTCACTTAATATGATGACTTCAAGCCAACTGTGTTATGCAAATAAAAGAATCTCACTCTTTTTAATGGCTGAATAGTAGCCCATTTTTGAAGGTGTTTGCTCTTGCTTTTCTAGTTCTTTTAATTGTGATGTTAGGGTGTCAATTTTGAATCTTTCCTGCATTCTCTTGTGGGCATTTAGTGCTATAAATTTCCCTCTACACACTGCTTTGAATGTGTCCCAGAGATTCTGGTATGCTGTGTCTTTCTTCTCGTTGGTTTCAAAGAACATCTTTATTTCTGCCTTCATTTCGTTATGTAACCAGGAGCAGGTTGTTCAGTTTCCATGTAGTTGAGTGGTTTTGAGTGAGTTTCTCAATCCTGAGTTCTAGTTTGATTGCACTGTGGTCTGAGAGACAGTTTGATATAATTTCTGTTCTTTTACATTTGCTGAGGAGAGCTTTACTTCCAACTATGTGGTCAATTTTGGAATAGGTGTGGTGTGGTGCTGAAAAAAATGTATGTTCTGTTGATTTGGGGTGGAGAGTTCTGTAGATGTCTATTAGGTCCGCTTGGTGCAGAGCTGAGTTCAATTCCTGGGTATCCTTGTTAACTTTCTGTCTTGTTGATCTGTCTAATGTTGACAGTGGGGTGTTAAAATCTCCCATTATTATTGTGTGGGAGTCTAAGTCTCTTTGTAGGTCACTCAGGACTTGCTTTATGAATCTGGGTGCTCCTGTATTGGGTGCATATATATTTAGGATAGTTAGCTCTTCTTGTTGAATTGATCCCTTTACCATTATGTAATGGCCTTCTTTGTCTCTTTTGATCTTTGTTGGTTTAAAGTCTATTTTATCAGAGACTAGGATTGCAACCCCTGCCTTTTTTTGTTTTCCATTTGCTTGGTAGATCTTCCTCCATCCCTTCATTTTGAGTCTATGTGTGTCTCTGCACGTGAGATGGGTTTCCTGAATACAGCACACTGATGGGTCTTGACTCCTTATCCAATTTGCCAGTCTGTGTCTTTTAATTGGAGCATTTAGTCCATTTACATTTAAAGTTAATATTGCTATGTGTGAATTTGATCCTGTCATTATGATGTTAGCTGGTTACTTTGCTCATTAGTTGATGCAGTTTCTTCCTAGCCTCGATGGTCTTTACAATTTGGCATGTTTTTGCAGTGGCTGGTACCAGTTGTTCCTTTCCATGTTTAGTGCTTCCTTCAGGAGCTCTTTTAGGGCAGGCCTGGTGGTGACAAAATCACTCAGCATTTGCTTGTCTGTAAAGTATCTTATTTCTCCTTCACTTATGAAGCTTAGTTAGGCTGGATATGAAATTCTGGGTTGAAAATTCTTTTAAGAATGTTGAATACTGGCCCCCAATCTCTTCTGGCTTGTAGAGTTTCTGCTGAGAGATCAGCTGTTAGTCTGATGGGCTTCCCTTTGTGGGTAACCCGACCTTTCTCTCTGGCCGCCCTTAACATTTTTTCCTTCATTTCAACTTTGGTGAATCTGACAATTATGTCTTGGAGTTGCTCTTCTCGAGGAGTATCTTTGTGGCGTTCTCTGTATTTCCTGAATCTGAATGTTGGCCTGCCTTGCTAGATTGGGGAAGTTCTCCTGGATGATCTCTTGCAGAGTGTTTTCCAGCCTGGTTCCATTCTCCTGGTCGCTTTCAGGTACACCAATCAGACGTAGGTTTGGTCTTTTCACATAGTCCCATATTTCTTGGAGGCTTTGTTTGTTTCTTTTTATTATTTTTTCTCTAAACCTCCCTTCTCATTTCATTTCATTCATTTAATCTTCCATCACTGATACCCTTTCTTCCAGTTGATTGCATCGGCTACTGAGGCTTCTGCAGTCTTCACGTAGTTCTCGAAACTTGGCTTTCAGCTCCATCAGCTCCTTTAAGCACTTCTCTGCATTGGCTATTTTAGTTAAACATTCGTCTAATTTTTTTTTCAAAGTTTTTAACTTGTTTGCCATTGGTTTGAATTTCCTCCTGTAGCTTGGAGTAGTTTGATCGTCTGAAGCCTTCTTCTCTCAACTCATCAAAGTCATTCTCTGTCCAGCTTTGTTCCGTTGCTGGTGAGGAACTGTGTTCCTTTGGAGGAGGAGAAGCGCTCTGCTTTTTAGAGTTTCCAGTTTTTCTGCTCTGTTTTCTCCCCATCTTTGTAGTTTTTTCTACTTTTGGTCTTTGATGATGGTGATGTACAGATGGGTTTTTGGTGTGGGTGTCCTTTCTGTTTTGTCCTTTCTGTCCTGTCTTGTACCAGACAGGACCCTCAGCTGCAGGTCTGTTGGAGTTTGTTAGAGGTCCACTCCAGACCCTGTTTGGCTGGGTGTCAGCAGCGGTGGCTGCAGAACAGCGGATTTTCATGAACCGCAAATTCAGCTGTCTGATCATTCCTCTGGAAGTTTTGTCTCAGAGGAGTACCCGGCCGAGTGAGGTGTCAGTCTGTCCCTACTGGGGGGTGCCTCCCAGTTAGGCTGCTTGGGGGGTCAGGGTCCCACTTTAGGAGGCAGTCTGCCTGTTCTCAGATCTCCAGCTGTGTGCTGGGAGAACCACTACTGTCTTCAAAGCTGTCAGACAGGGACATTTAAGTCTGCAGAGATTACTGCTGACTTTTTGTTTGTCTGTGCCCTGCCCCCAGAGGTGGAGCCTACAGAGGCAGGCAGGCCCCCTTGAGCTGTGGTGGGCTCCACCCAGTTCGAGCTTCCTGGCTGCTTTGTTTACCTAAGCAAGCCTGGGCAATGGCGGGCACCCCTCCCCCAGCCTGGCTGCTGCCTTGCAGTTTGATCTCAGACTGCTGTGCTAGCAATCAGCAAGACTCCGTGGGTGTAGGACCCTCCGAGCCAGGTGCGGGACACAATCTCCTGGTGTGCCATTTTCCAAGACCGTTGGAAAAGCGCAGTATTAGGGTGGGAGTGACCTGATTTTCCAGGTGCCATCTGTCATCCCTTTCTTTGACTAGGAAAGGGAACTCCCTGACCCCTTGTGCTTCCCGAGTGAGGCAATGCCTCGCCCTGCTTCAGCTCGTGCATGGTGCACTGCACCAACTGTCCTGCACCCGCTGTTTGGCACTCCCGAGTGAGATGAACCCGGTACCTCAAATGGAAATGGGGAAATCACCCGTCTTCTGTGTCACTCATGCTGGGAACTGTAGACCGGAGCTGTTCCTATTCGGCCATCCTGTGTATTTGTACCACGTTTTCTCAACCCATTCGTCTGTTGATAGACACTTAGATTGTTTCCATATCCTAGGTATTGTGAACAGTACTGCAATAAACATAGGAGTGCAGATATCTCCTTGGTACCCTGATTTGCTTTCTTTTGGGTAGATACCTACAAGTGGGATTGCTAAATCATATGGTATCTCTATTTCTAGTTCTTTGAGGAAACTTTAAGCTACTCTCTGTAGTGGTTGTACTAATTTACATTTCCACCAACAGTGTATGAGGGTTCCCTTTTCTCCACATCCTCACAGCATTTGTGATTGCCTGATTTTGGATAAAAGCCATTTTAATTGAGGTGAGATAATATCTCATTGCAGTTTTGATTTGCATTTCTCTGGTGATCAATGATTTTGAACACGTTTTCATATACCTGTTTGCCATTTGTATCTCTTCTTTTGAGAAATGCCTTATTCAAATCTTTTACCCATTTTTAAATCAGATTATTAGATTTTTTCCTATAGAGTTGTTTTAGCTCCTTTTATATTCTGGTTATTAATCCCTCATCTGATTAGGAGTTTGAAAATATTTTCTCCTATTCTGTAAGTTGTCTCCTCATTTTGTTGATTGTTTCCATGGCCTTGTAGAGGCTTTTTTACTTGATATGATTCTATTTGTCCATTTTTTGCTTTGGTTGTCTGTGCTTGTGGGGTATTACTCAAGAAATCTTTGCCAAGAGCAATGTCCTGGAAAATTTCTCCAATGTTTTCTTTTGGTAGTTTCTTAATTTGAAGTCTTAGATTTAAGTCTTTAATTCATTTCAATTTGATTTCTGTATATTGTGAGAGATAGGAGTCTAGCTTCATTCTTCTGCATATGGATATCCAGTTTTCCCAGAACCATTTATTGAAGAGACTGTCTAGTCTCCAGTGTATGTTATTGGCAACATTGTCAAACATACGTTCACTATGTGTACGGATTTGCTTTGCATTCTCTTTTCTGTCCCATTGGTCTATGTGTCTGTTTTTAAGCGAGTATCATGCTGTTTGGATTACTCTAGCTCTGTAGTATAATTTGAAGTCAGGTAATGTGATTCTTTCTTCTTTATTTTTTGTGTTTTGCTCAGGATAACTTTAGCTGTTCCGGATCTTTTGTGGTTTCACAAAAATTTTAAGATTGTGGGTTTTTGTGATTTGTTTTGTTTTTTGAGACAGGGTCTTGCTCTGTTGCTCAGGCTGGGGTACAGTGGCATAATCTCAACTCACGCAATCCCCACACCCTAGACTCAAGCAACCCTCCCAGCTCAGCCTTCTGAGTAGCTGAGACTACAGGCATTTGCCACCACACCCAGCTATTTTTTATTTTGCATTTTTTTATAGTGATGGGTTTTTGCCATGTTGTCTAGTCCCAAAGTGCTGGGACTAGAGGTGTGAGCCACCACACCCAGCCAGTATTGTTTTCTATTCTGTGAAGAGTGTCGTTGAAATTTTGATAGAGATTGCATTGAATCTATGGATTGCTTTGGATATTAGGAACATTTTAACAATATTGATTCTTCCAATGAATCCATGAACATGGATTATCTTTCCATTTATTTGTGTCCCCTTCAATTTATTTAATTGGCATTTTATAGTTTTCATAGTAGATGTCTTTCACTTCTTTGGTTAACTTAATTCCTAGGATTTTATCTGATGTGCGGCTATTGTATATGGGATTACTTTTTTTATTTCTTTGTCAAATTGTTCATTGTTGGCATATAAAAATGCTATTAAATTTTGTATGATGATTTTGTATCCTGAAACTGTACTGAATTTGTATATCAGTTCCAAAAGGTTATTGGTGGTGTCTAGATTTTTCCAAATACAAGCTTATGTCATCTCCAAACAAGAATAATTTGACTTCTTCCTTTCCAATTTGAATGCCTCTTATTTCTTTCTCTTGTCTGATTGCTCTAGCTAAGACTTCCAGAATTATGTTGAATAGCAGTGGTGACAGTGGGCATCCTCATCATGTTCCAGATCTTAGAGGAAAGGCTTTCAGCTTTTCACTATGCAGTATGATCCTTGCTGTGGATTTTTCGTATATGGCTTTTATTATGTCGACCTATGTTCCTTCTATCCACAGTTTTCTGAGGGTTTTTATCATGAATAAACGTTGAATTATATCAAATGTTTTTCAGCACCAATCAAAATAATTATATGGTTTGTGATTAATTCTGTTGATATGATGTATCACACTGAATGATTTGCATATGAATGATCTTTTAATGTATTGTTGAATTTGATTTCCTAGTATTTTGTTGAGGATTTTCGCATCAATTCATCAGAGTTATTGGCTTGTGATTTTCAACTTTTTTTGATGTGCCTTTTTCTGGTTTTGGTATCAAGGTAATACTGGCCTTGTAGATGTGTTTAGAAATATTCCCTTCTCTATTTTTCAGAGTAGTTTGAGTAGGATTGGTATTAGTCATTCTTTAAATGTTTGGTGGAATTCATCAGTGAAGCTTTGACATCCTGGACTTTTCTTTATTGGGATACTTTTTATTATGGGTTAAACATCGTTGCTTATTATTAGTCTGTTCACATTTTACATTTCTCCATGATTCAATCTTGATAGGTTATGTGTTTCTAGGAATTTATCTATTTCCTCTAGTTTTGCTAATTTGTTGACATAGAGTTGCTCATAGCAGCCACTAATAATCCTCTAAATTTCTGCAGTGTCAGTTGTAATGCCACCCTTTTCATCTCTGATGTTATTCATTTAGGCCTCCTCTCTTTTTTTCCTCTTTAGTCCAGCTAAAAGTTTGTCAATTTTATTCATCTTTTCAAAATCCAACTTTCTGTTTCATTGATCTTTTGTATTGTTTTCTTCATTTCAAATTATTTCTGCTCTGATCTTTATTATTTCTTTTCTTCTACTAATTTTGAGTTTGGTTCACTCTTGCTTTTCTGGTTCTTTAAGATACATATTTAGATTATTTATTTGAAGTTTTTCTTTTTTTTGATTTAGGCAGTTATGGCTATAAATTTCCTTCAGTATTGCTTTCAGTGATTCCCATAGATTTTGGTATGTTGTGTTTCCATTATCATTTGTTTCCAGAAATTTTTCCATTTTCTCCTTAATTTCTTCACTGACTCACTGGTCATTCAGAAGCATAGAGTTTACATTCTCTGTGTTTGTATAAATTCCAGTATTCCTCTTGTTATTGATTTGCAGTTTTATTCTATTGTGGTCAGAGAAGATATTTGATATTAATTATTTGGAATGTTTTAAGACTTGTTTGTGACTTGACATATGGTCTATCCTCGGGAATGATCCATGTGGTGAGGAGAAAATATGTATTCTGAGTCATTGAATAAAATGTTTTGTAAATGTCTGTTAGATCCATTTGATCTATGTTGGACTAAGTCCCATGTTTCTTTATTGATTTTCTGTCTGGAAGATCAGTTCAATGTTGACACTGTCTGTTAAAGTCTCTGGCTATTATTGTCTTGGGGTATATCTCTCTCTTTAGCTCTAATAATATTTGCTTTATATATCTGGCTGCTTCAGTGTCGCATGTCTGTATGTTTACAATTGTTACATCCTCTTGTGAATTCACCCCTTTACCATTAGATAATGCCATTCTTTTTCTCTTTTTATAGTTTTTTTCTTAAAACTAATTTGATTCTGATATAAGTAAAGCTACTCCTCTATTTTGGTTTTCATTGACATGAAGTTTATTTTTCCATCCCTTTATTTTATTTTCAGTCTATATGTGTGTGTCTTTTTATAGGTAAAGTTTGTTTCTTGTAGGCAAAAGATCACTGGGTCTTGTTTTTCTATCCATTCAGCTACTCTATATATTTTGATGGGAAAGTTTAGTCCATTTGTATTCAATGTTATTATTGATAAGTAAGGACTTACTCCTGCCATTTTGTTATGTGTTTTCTGGTTGTTGTGTGGTCTTCTCTTCCTCCTTTCTTTTCTTCATTTCTGTCTGTCTTCTTTTTAGTGAAGGTGATTTTCTCTGGTGTTGTGCTTTACTTTCTTGCTTTTCATTTGTTGTGTATCCATTGTACGTTTTTTGATTTGAGGTTACCATGAGGTTACCATGAGACTTGCAAATTACTATAGTGTTCTGATAACAATTAACATTTATTGCATAAACAAACTTTCAAGAAAAGTAAAACTGATAAAGACTCTGCACTTTAACTTTGTCCCCTTGCTTTTTAACTTTTTGTTGTTTCTATTTACATTCTTTTGTGTAGCTGTTAGTCAAACTTTTGGTGTTCCTGCTGGAGGAATAATCAGTGGAGCCCTCTATTTGGCCACATTTCTCTGCACCTCCAAACAGTTATGTCTTGATTTGTGATGATTCTGTTTGAGGTTGCAGGTATGCAGAAGGCTGGGAAACCTCTGCTCCACATATTTTATATTCTAGGGTTCAGGCTGCAGGACTAATAGATAGCTAAGGTATATTCTTCTCATGGAAATAACATAATCACCAAGAGGACAACTCAACCTGAACAAGCACATTTAAAATCTCTACCTATGTCAGTGTCATGCCAGTTAATGTCCCACTGGCCAAAGTAAGTCACTTGGCCAAGCCCAAATCAAGGAACAGGATGGTACACTCTCTACATCGTAAAGTCACAGAACATTCTGACTATTATATAGTTTTACAGAGAAGAGAACTTGGATCATAATTCAATATAGTACATAGTGGTATATTCTTCACTTCCAAAATTACTAATTTTTATAGCTACCTCTCAATACGATATCAGTTTTCATTATTTCTGTGATTCCAACCATTTTTTTTTCCCTTTGAGCATTAATCGGGGATTTTAGAATTCAGTGCTATACCTGGATAGGACATTTAATGTGAATGGAACCTGTAAGTTTATCATTTTTATTTTCATAGAAGTGAATTATCTCATTTACTGACTGGACTGACATTATTTCATATTTCTTTATTCTAGATGCTTTCAGATTTTATTTACAAAATGAAGGGGGTCATCTATTCTCTTCTATTCTCTGTCTCTCGTTTACCTCACATATTTGCCATTTATTTGTGGTAAGAACATTTAAAACCCACTCCTTTAGCAATTGTCAAGTGTACAATACATAATTATTAACTAATTCCCCATGTTATAAAATAGATATCTTGAACTTACTCCTTTCTCTAACTAAAATTTTGTATACTTTGACCAATATCTGAAAACTATAAAACATCAATAAAAGAAACATACAATTATATGTCATAAACAATGAGGATAAACTCTGAGAAATGCATCATTAGGTGATTTTGTCCTTTTGTGAACATCACAGAGTGAACTTGCACAAACCTGCTTGTACATACAGCCTACTATACACCTAGCTATTTTGTACAGCCTATTGCTCCTAGGCTACAAACATTTACAGCATGTTACGGTACGGAATGCTGTAAGCAATTGTAACACAATGGTAAGTATATTCTTTTGTGAACATATCTAAACATAAAAAGATACAGTAAAATTATGGTATAAAAGATAAAAGTGCTATACCTGAATAGGACACTTAACATGAATGGAGCCTGTAGGACAAGAAGTCACCCTGCATTAGTGGTCAGTGAATGTGAAATCCTAGAACATTACTGTATACTACTGTAGACTTCATAAACACCATACACTTAGGGTATGCTAAATTTATATGAACTTACATAAACTATTTCTTTGTTCAATGATAAATTGACCTTAGCTTACTGAAACTTTATAAACTTTTAAAATTTTTAAAATCTTTTTGACACTTAACACAGCCTCACAACCTAAAGCAGAAATTGTAAAGCCGAACAAAAAATATTTTTTCCTTATATAAGCTTTTTCCTATTTTTTTAGAAAATATATATATAAGGACCAGGCATGGTGGCTCATGCCTGTAATCCCAGCACTTTGGAAGGCCAATGTGGGAGGATCACTTGAGGCCAGAAGTTCAATCACTTGGCCAGCATAGCAAGAACCCATCTCTAGAAAAGTTTTTCAAAAAAGAAAAAAGGAAAAAATTTAAAAACTATATATATATAGTTTTATATATATAGTTTTATATATATATGATGTGTATATGTGTATATATACACATACATATACATGTGTATATGTGTGTATATACAAATGCACATATACACGTGTATATGTGTGTATATACATACATATACATGTGTATATGTGTATATATATACATGTGTATATGTGTATATATACACATATTTGTGTACATGTGTATATATACACATACTTGTATATATGTGTATATGTATATATGTATATATACATACATATACACATGTATATGTATGTATATATACACATACACATGTATATGTGCATGTGTATATATACACATACACATATATATACACATAAACACGTATATGTATATGTGTATATACACATATACACATGTATATGTATATATGTATATATACACATATATACATATATTCACATACACTATATACATGTATATACATACACTATATACACATGTATATACATATACATATATACGCATACGTATATATACACACATGTGTATATATATACGTATATACATATTTAAAAAGTATATCTATACACTTTAAAACTGTATATATACTTTTAAGGTATATATACTTTATACTATATAAATTTTAAAGTATATGTACTTTATGATATATGTATCAAATATGCATATATGAAGTATATATAAAGTATATATGTGTGTATATATAAAGTATATATATATCATATATATAAAGTGTATATATATCAAATATATATATAAAGGATAAAGGATATATAAAGTATATATTTTATATATGTATTAAATATATATAGAAAGTATATATACACACATGTACATCTATGTATATACACAGATGTACATATATGTATATACACATATATACATACACATACACACATATACACATATATACATATATACATTTATATATGTGTATATATACATGTTTAAAAAGTATACACTTAAAGTGTATATATATAGTTTTAAGGTATATATACTTTATACTATATAAACTTTAAAGTATATGTACTTTATATATGATATATATCAAATATGCATATATGAAGTATATATAAAATATACATGTGTGTATATATAAAGTATATATATCAAATATATATAAAGTGTATATATATCAAATATATATAAAGGATAAAGGATATATAAAGTATATATATTTTATATATGATATATATCAAATATATATAAAGTATATATACTTTATATATACACATATGTACATATGTACATATGTGTATATATACTTTATATATACACATATGTATATATGTACATATGTGTATATATACGTCTATGTATATATATATACACATAAGTACATATATGTATATACATATATGTATATACATATATACACATATATACACATAGATATATACATGTATATATGTGTATATATACATATTTAAAAAGTATATATATACACTTAAAATGTATATATATACTTTTAAAGTGTATATATATACTTTTAAAGTATACATTTTATACTATATAAATTTTAAAGTATATGTACTTTATATATGTGTGTGTATAAAGTGTATATAAAGTATATATACTTTATATATACATATTTGATATATATCATTTATAAAATATATATGTGTGTATATATAAAGTATGCTTTATATATCTTTATATATATCAAATATATTTATAAAGTATATATGCTTTATATATATACATATGTATATATGTACATTATATGTATATATACATATCATGCGTATATATACACATATATACATATCATGCGTATATATACACATATATACATATCATGCGTATATATACACATATATACATATCATGCGTATATATACGCATATATACATATCATGCGTATATATACGCATATATACATATCATGCGTATATATACGCATATATACATATCATGCGTATATATACGCATATATACATATGCGTATATATACACATATATGCATATCATGTGTATATATGTATATATGTGTATATATGTGTATATATACACGTATATACATATGTGTATATATGTATATACGTGTATATACGTGTATATATACACATATTATATACGTGTATATATACACATATTATATACGTGTATATATACACATATTATATACGTGTATATATACACATATATACATATCATGTGTATATATACACATATATACATATCGTGTATATATACACATATATACATATCGTGTATATATACACATATATACATATCATGTGTATATATACACATATATACATATCGTGTATATATACACATATATACATATCATGTGTATATATACACATATATACATATCATGTGTATATATACACATATATACATATCATGTGTATATATACACATATATACATATCATGTGTATATATACACATATATACATATCATGTATGTATATACACATATATACGTATGTATATATACACATATACATATCATGTATGTATATATACATATATACGTATGTATATATATACACATATACATATCATGTATGTATATATACATATATACGTATGTATATATATACACATAGACATATGATGTATGTATATATACATTCATGTATATATACACACATATACATATCATGTGTGTATATACACACATATACATATCGTGTGTATATACACACATATACATATCATGTGTGTATATACACATATATACGTATGTATGTATATACACATATATACGTATGTATATACACATATATACGTATGTATGTATATACACATATACACATATATACGTATGTATGTATATACACATATACACATATACGTGTATATATATATACACATTCACATATACACACATACATATATACATACATATATATACACACATGATATATATATCAAATATATAAAGTATATACACTTTATATATACACATATATAAAGTATATATACTTTATATATACACATATATTATATATACTTTATATATACACATATATTATATATACTTTATATATACACATATATAAAGTATATATACTTTATATATACACATATATAAATATATATACTTTATATATACACATATATAAAGTGTATATAGTTTATATATACACATATATAAAGTGTATATAGTTTATATATACACATATATATAAAGTACATATACTTTAAAATTTAAAAATTATATTTATGTATGTGTGTGTGTATGTATATATACATATATATATATATAGAGAGAGAGAGAGACTGACTCTTGCTCTGTCAGCAGGCTGGAGTACAATGGCACAATCTTGGCTCACTGGAGGCTCAGCCTCCAGGCTTAAGTGATTTTCCCACCATAGCTTCCCAAGTAGCTAGGACTACAGGTGGGCACCATGATGCCCAGCTACTTTTTATTTTTTGTAGAAATGGGGTCTCACTATGTTGCCCAGGCTTGTCTTGAACTCCAGGGCTCAAGTGATCCACCCACCTAGGTCTCCCAAACTGCTGGGATTACAGGCATGAGCTACTGAGCCCAGCCTATATGTTTTTTTCCTTCACTTTTATACTTTTTTATTATAAACTAAGACACAAACACATACATTAGTCTAGGCCTACACAGGGTAAGCATCATCATTATCACTGTCTTCCACTTTCACATCTTGTCCCACTACAAGATCTTCAGGGACAATAACACATATTGAGATGTGATTTCCTATGATAACAATGACTTCTTCTGGAAGGACTTACCTGGGGTTGTTTTACAGGTAATACTTCTTTATAAGTAGGAGTACATGCTAAATAAGAATAAAAAGTATAGTATAGTAAATACATAAACTAGTAACATAGTCATTTATTATCATTAGCAAATATTATGTACTGTGCATAATTGTATGTGCTATGCCTGTATATGATTGTTAGCAAGTGCAGTGAGTTGTTTTACACCAGAATCATGACAAACATGTGCGTAATACATTGCGCTACGACATAATGAAAGCTATGATACCATTAGGTGATAATTTTCACCTCCATTATAATCTTATGGGACCACTGTAGTATATGAGGTCCATTCCTCCTTGACCAAAGTGGTATGTAGCACATGACTGTAAAAGAAAAAATATCCCATGTTCATGGATTGAAAGGATTAATGTTAAAATGCCCATACTACCCAAAGCAATCTACAGATTCAATGCAATCTTTATCAAAATATCAATGGGATTCTTCACAGAAACAGAAAAAAATCATAAAATTCATATAGAACATAAAAAGACCTTGACTAGCTAAAGCAATCCTGAGCAAAAAGAACAAAGCTGGAGGTATCACATTACCTGACTTCAAAATATGCTACAAAACCATAGTAACTTAAACAACATGGTATTGGCATAAACGAATGGAACAGAATATAGAGCTCAGAAATAAATCCATGCATTTATGTGTAACTGATGTTTGACAAATTTGCCAAGAATATGTAATGGGGAAAGAACAGTCTCTTCTATATATAATGTTGGGGGAACTGGATATCCTTGTGCAGAAGAATAAAATTGGACCCTTATGGAGTCACGTTTTATACAAAAATCAACTCAAAACGGATTAAAGAATTAAACATAAAACTATAAAATTACTAGAAGAAAACATATAGAAAATGCTCATGTCATGATTTTTTTGGACATGTCCTCGAGACACAGGCTACAAAAGCAAAAATAGACAAGTGATGTTGAATCAAACAAAAAAAAAATCAATAGGCTCAAAAACGATCTACATAATGAGAGAAAATATGTGCAAGCCATGCATGTGATAGCAGTTAGTATCCAAATATACAAGGAACTCCAACAACTCAATAGCAATAATTATGGCAAAGGACCTAAATAGATATTTATCAAAAAATGACATATAAATTGCCATGAGATATATGATAAAATGCTGAATATCACTAATCATTAGGAAAATGCAAATTATTACCACAATGAGATAGCAACTCATGCCTGTTAGCATGGCTATCATCAAAAAGTCAAAAGATAAGAAGTATTGGTAAAGATGTGGAGAAACGGAAACCTTGTACTATTTCCATACATGAAAACTGCTGATGAGAACATAAATTTGTACAGCCATTATGGGAAACACAATGGTGGTTCCTTAGAAAATTAAAACTAGAATTACCAAATGATCCTGCAATTCCACTATTGCATATATATATATATATTTATATATATATATACACGCAATTCCACTATTGCGTGTATATATATATACACGCAATTCCACTATTGCGTGTATATATATATATACACGCAATTCCACTATTGCGTGTATATATATATATATACACGCAATTCCACTATTGCGTGTATATATATATATACACGCAATTGCGTGTATATATATATATACACGCAATTCCACTATTGCGTGTATATATATATATACACGCAATTCCACTATTGCGTGTATATATATATATACACGCAATTCCACTATTGCGTGTATTTATATATATATATACATGCAACTCAATTCCACTATTGCATGTATATATATATATATATACGTGTATATATATACACACGCAATTCCACTATTGCGTCTATATATATACACACGCAATTCCACTATTGCGTGTATATATATACACACGCAATTCCACTATTGCGTGTGTATATATATATGCAATTCCACTATTGCGTATATATATATATACACAAAGAAAATGAAATTAGCACATTGAAGAGATATCTGCACTCTCATAATCTGCAACATTATTCACAATAGCTTAAGATATGGAATAAATCTATCCGTGAACATAAATGAAAAAAAGAAAATGTGCCATATATATACACAATGGAACACTATTCAGCCATGTAAAAAGAAGGAAATCCTGTCATTTGCAACAACATGGATAAACCTGGAGGGCATTATGTGAAATGAAATAAGCCAGGCACAGAAAGACAAATATTCATGGCATGATGTCACTCATAGGTGAAATCTAAAAAAGTTAAAATCATAGGAGCAGAGTGTAGAGGGGAGGTTACCAATATTTAGAGACTGGTAGGAGGAGGAGGGTGAGGGAAGTTTATTAGTTCAAGGATACAAAATTTTAATTAGAGGGGAGGAATAAGTTCAAGATATCAATTGTATAACATAATGACGATAGTTAATAACAATGTATTATACTTGAAAATTGCTAAGAGAATACATTTTGTGTTTCTCAGCACAAAACAATGATAAATATGTGAGGTAATGGATATGTTAATGAGCTTTATTTAGCCATTCTATCTTATCCTATGCTATTCTGTTTTATTCTTGCTCATCTTTCCTCATAAAATATACATGCCCTGGGGACCCCAGTCTGAACCACAGCTTATTATGGTGGCTCATGGCTATTTTTCCATGGGAATATAATGCTGTGGACTCATTCTCTGCGTCAAACTTCAACATTTTTAACGTTCTCAGTTACCCTTTATCTGTGTCCTCTTCTGCTGTTACTCTCCCATGACAACAACAAAATAAATCAGGCTGTAGAACTGAGGTATAGTCAGTAATTTTTTTAAAAATAAAATATATAACATTAATATATTTATTTACTTTTATGTCATGTTTATAATATTTTACAGACAGTTGACCATTAAACAGCACAGGTTTGAACTGCGTGGATCCACTTATATGCATACGTGCATTTTCTCCTGACTCGGCCACCCCTGAGACAGCAAGACCAATCACTCCTCTTTGACTTCCTCCTCATTTTACTCAATGTGAAGACCACCAGGATGAAGACCTTTATGATGATCCACTTCCACTTAATGAATAGTACAGACATATTTCTTATTATTTTCTTTATAACACTTTTTCTTTAGCTTACTTTATTGTAAATATACAGTATACAATACATATACAAAATACATGTTAATCAACTGTTTATGTTATTAGTACGGCTTCTGGTCAACAGTAGCCTATTAGTAGTTACATTTTGGGGGAGTCAAAAGTTACACACAAATTTTTGAGTGTGCATGGGGTTAGAGTCCCTAACCTTCATGTTGTCCAAGGGTCAAGTGTATAATGTTTATTTAAGCAGAGACTTATTTTAGTGTATTTAAATTTTTGGTCACAGATTTTTCAACTTCTGTGGGTAGGTAATGAGCCAAGGCTCTAATTTTATTTTATATTTTTGTGGGGAGCCTTAAGCCTGGATTTGGGTCACATTATATAAGGATGCTATTAATTTAAGTAGTAGAGCAGCAGGCTATGATTGACTTTGTTGAGTTCCAGGTCCTGTAAGTACATGGCTTCTGATAGAGTTTCCATTCTCTTTCTGATCGATGGAGATGCTCACCTTGAGCATGGCCATATATTTTATAATAGTTTTTTAAAAAAACATATCTATCATCGTTGCAATAAATTACAAATATAGAATAAAGCAATTTCCTTACATCATTCTACTATTTTGAAATATGTCAATTGTCATTATATACACATTTAAAGAAACACATACACATGCACACACACACATCATAGTACTGAGCTTTTCAATGTTGTATCTTTGCAAGCAGACCCTCACCATTGGGCATGCAAGTGTGTATGTAGGCATAGTGGTGCTAGCAGCACTACTGGTCTTAAAAAGTCTTATTGAATTTTAATACTTAAAAAATACCTTTCATTTTTGTACAATATATATTGACCTTCATTTTACTAAATATCACATTTCACAAAAGATCTTAGCTAATTGCAATAATAGAGTAAACAAGAATATAAAGTATAATAGGCTTTTAAAGGATGACAATGTAATTTCAAGCTCTTTTAGAAACTAGTTTTGCAGCAGATGTTTGCATATAATGTGCTAATTTCAAATGGTGCTTATTTAATTCTTGGAGGAAGCTATGTCAGTTATTCTCCATTTGGAGAAACTGTATGTCCTTTAGAATAACCCCAAGTATCTCAGAGCCTTTTAAAAAATAATGTCGTATGTTTTAAAGATATTTCAACCATTTTTAGCAGACTCGGTAGCTAAACTCAAAAAGTAGCAATGTAGTGGAAAGAGAACACATTTTAATGCTAAGCAAATCTGTGATCTGAAATCTACCTTCTATTATTTTCTAATTGTTTGAACTTAGGCAAAATTAACTTCTCTGGGTCTAATTTTTAACATATTTTTAAGGGGAGATAACAATGGCTATCTAATTTGTAGAACTTTGAGTGGTTTAATTGAGATAATGAGTATAAATTTCATTATATGGGACTGGCACAGAATTGATGTTCAATATGTGTTAGTTTCAGTTCTATTTATCCAACATCTGTGAGATTTTATCCTAAAATGTAAATGTGACGATTATGTGCATCTCCATCCAGTCAGCCTTAATGAGTAAGATTATGCTTACCAGCTCTTGTATCCCTTCATGTCAGAACAATAAAAGCTGGATCAAAAATAGATTTTACTTGCTTATGTGTGCATATGTGTTTCCATTTCCTATTGCAAATTTGAAAAAAAAAAAAGGGGGGTAGTATTTATGTGATAATAGCTTGTGGAAAACAATGAAAACAATGTAATTATTTAGTCATTCTGAAACATGGCCCAGGAGGTATTTTTCTGCTTACACAGGCTCTACAAATAGATAACTCCATAATGAACTTTTATTCTACAGAGGTATTTTATACCTCTATCATATTAAATATAGCAAATGCCAAATGGAACTAAAGAGATGAAAAAAAATTCAATACATTTGTTTTCAATCTAAACTCACTCCTGAAGTGCATTGGGACAGGATCTGAGATATTTTGCCAGAAGTAATTTTCCTTCTTAGAGTCTTACAAACACTGTCTTGCCGTGCATATTTGCGCTTCTTTGTGAGATTACCATCCGTTTTGAAGATACAAATTAGGTAGAGAATGCTTGAGTAGAAAATGCTGAAAGTATTATTCCAAGGCCAATAATTTAAGGTAGAATGTAGCAAAAATATCCTATAGGAAAACACACACACCCACACTTCCATACCCACACTCACAGACTTGTAATTAGAAGCCCTGGATTCAAATCCCCTTTTCAACTCTTCGTTCTCATATGATTATGAACAAGTTAGTTTTCGTTTACCCTACATCACACAACTAGTTAATGTATGTCCTGCTCCGAATGTGGTGCCTGACACAGAGACACAGAGTAGGTACTCACTAAATATCTGTAGGATGAAAGAATGAGTTTAAGATCAAAATGGATCTCTGCAACAGGAGTCAAAATTCAGTTTCATCACTCCTAGAATACAGAATTTTTATTGTCTAACAATACTTATCACATGGTAGGTACTGAAACAAGTAAGTTACCCTCTGTCCCTTGAGTAAGTAATGTTATACAAGAAATAATCTCCTAAAGGAAGTGTAGGCAGTTTCTGTGATGGATGGATGAATTTAAGTTTCCAAATACCAGAGACAGGGTTTGTTCACATGCATGTCTGCTGTCCCTAATATTTAGATTATCCAAAGAGTAGGTCAATAGGGATTAGTAAATAAAACATGAAAGTAAATGGTTACATTGAAGTAATTTTAATTATTTTGTTATTTAGTTGAAGCTTCTTGATTTTCATTTTCAAGAAACTTAGGAAAACACTTAGAAAATCTGAGCACGAAATAACCGAAATAACTATAAAATTCAATGTGTTTGTCAAGCATTCTTATGTCTTGCGCTATAGTAGGTGCTAATGAAGTACATTTAATAAAACACCACTGAAAATTACCTTCCCACTCAGAAACTGCTGTTGGGAAGGTAAAATGATTCAGCCATTTTGGAAAAGACTAGCAATTTCCCAAATGATTAAACATAGAGATATCATGTGAGCCAGCAATTTCAGTCCTAAGTATTTACCCAAAAGAAATAAATACCTATGTCCACACAAAAACTTGTGCATGAATAAACACATTATTTATAACAGCCCAATAGGAAAAACAATCTAATGCCCATCACTTGATAAATTGATAAAATAATTCATACATAGAATATTATGTTGCAAAAAAAGAAATGAATTACTGATATATGCCGCAACCTGAACAAATTTTGGAACATTATGCTAGTTGAAAGAAGTCCGTTACAAAGGACCACATATTGTATGTGTCCATTTATAGGAAATGTCCAGAATAGGGAAATTTATGGAAACAGAAAGTAATATTACTCAGAGTAGGAGTTGAGAGGCGTATTAGAAGGGTTTGGAGACTGGGGCTGGGTGGTGGTGAAAGCTAAGGGATGTGGAGTTTCTTTCTTGGGGTAATAAAATGTTTAAAATTGATTGTGACAATGCATGTGCAACTCTGTAAGTACATTAAAGGACATTGAATTATACACTGAATGAGTGAATTGTATGTAAATTACATCTTAATAAATTTGTGAAAATAAATAAAGCATGATGTCTGCCCCTAAGGAGGTATCAGGTGAGAGTGACATTCTAACAAATAAATTACAATGACTCCTGTTACAGAGATCCATTTTGATCTTAAACTCATTCTTTCATCCTACAGATATTTAGTGAGTACCTACTCTGTGTCTCTGTGTCAGGCACCGTATTAGGAGCAGGACATACATCAGCTAGTTGTGTGATGTAGGGTAAATTAACCCCTGAGTGCTTTGCTGACTGAAGGCATTCAACTAGAAGGTTTTTCAGTTCCTCTTTGCTCTAAAATTGGTATTTTTTTCATTATCCTATAATTAACCTAATAATTATTCTTCTTATATATTTTAGAGTACAGAATGGGGGTGAAGAGTATAGGGTTTGACATATGATATAGCTGAGAACGAATGCACATCCTATTATTTACCAGAAAGGTGTTTGGGACCTGGAAAAATTTTCTATAAACCTTATTTAACTCATCTATAGAAGAAGGAAATAGAATGGCCTCTTAATGTTGTTTTGAGGATAAAATAACATTTTATATTAAAAAACACCAGAACCACACAATGTGTTCACTAATTAGACATGATTATTGTTGATCTCCAGTAGATGCACTCATATAAAGCTGGCTGCTCAACATAGTTGGTATTAAAATTCTCTTTTTAAATATTTTTCTTATTTTTAATCTTTGTGGAACATACTAGATGCATATATTTATGGGGTATGTGAGATATTTTGGTACAGGCACGCAATACGTAATAATCACATTGTGGAAAATTGGATGTCCATCTCCTCAAGCATTTGTAAATCTCTCGTGTTACCAGTCCAATTATACTCTTTCAGTTATTTTAAAATGACAATTAAATTGTTATTTACTATAGTCCCCCTGTTGTGCTATAAAATACTGTCTTACTCATTCTTTTTATTTTTTGTGCCCATTAACCATCCCCAAATTCTCCCTGACCCTCACCCACTACTGTTCACAGCCTCTGGTAACCATCTTCTATTCTCTATCTCCATGAGTTCTATTGTTTTAATTTCTATCTCCTATAAATAAGAACATGCAAAGCTT
This sequence comes from Symphalangus syndactylus, assembly GCF_028878055.3. Classification (NCBI taxonomy): domain Eukaryota; kingdom Metazoa; phylum Chordata; class Mammalia; order Primates; family Hylobatidae; genus Symphalangus; species Symphalangus syndactylus. The sequence goes on along the minus strand of NC_072428.2, from coordinate 126,754,981 downwards.
GTCTTTTTGTGCCTGGCTTATTTCACTTAACATAATGACCTCCAGTTGCATCCGTGTTGTTGCAAATTACAGAATCTCATTATTTTTTATGACTGAATAGTACTCCATTGGGTATAAGCATTTCATTTTCTTTATCCATTCCTCTGTTAATAGACACTTAGGTTGCTTCCAAATCTTGGCTATTGTGAATAGTGCTACAGTAAACATGGGAGTGCAAATATCTCTTCAGTATACTGATTTCCTTTATTTTGGGTATGTAACCAGCAGTGGGATTGCTGTATAATATGATAGTTCTATTTTTAGGTTTTTGAGGAACGTCCAAACTATTCTTCATAGTGGTTGTACTAGTTTACATTCCTACCGATGGCATACAAGGGCTCCCTTTTCTCCACACCCTCACTGGCATCCTCACCAGCATTTGTCATTGACTGTATTTTTTTTTTTTTTTGATAATAGCCATTTAACGGAGGTATGATGATATATCATTGTAGTTTTAATTTGCATTTCTCTGATGATCATTGATGTTGAGCACTTTGTCATATGCTTATTTGCCATTTTTATGTTTCTTTTGAGAAATATCTACTCAAATATTTTGCCCATTTTAAAATCAGATTATTAGATTTTTGTTTCTATTGAGTTGTTTGAGCTCCTTATGTATTATCCTTATTTATCCCTGGTCTGATGGGTAGTTTGCAATATTTTCTCTCATTCTGCAGGTTGTATCTTCACTTGTCGATTATTTCCTTTGCTGTATGGAAGCTTTTTAACTTCGTGTAACCCTATTTGTCCATTTTTGCTTTGGTTGTCTGTGCTCATGGGATATTACTCAAGAAATCTTTGCCAATCCAATGTCCTGGAGATTTTCCCCAGTATTCTCTTGTACTAGTTTCATAGTGTGTAGTCTTAGATGTCAGTCTTTAATTCATTTTGACTTGACTTTCATATATTGTAAAAGATAGGGGTCAAATTTCATCCTTCTACATATAGATATCTAGTTTTTCCAACACCACTTATTGAATAGATTGTTTTTCCCCTGGTGTATGTTCTTGGCAATTTTGTCAAAAATGAGTTCACTGTAGTTTGCTCCTGGGTTCTCTATTCTATTCCAATGGTCTGTTTTTATGCCATTGTCTGTTTTTATGCCGGTATCATGCTGTTCTTCTTACTATAGTTCTGTAGTATAATTTGAAGTCAGGTAATGTGATTCTTCCAGTTTTGTTCTTTTTGCTTAGGGGAGCTTTGGGTATTCTGGGTCTTTTGTGGTTTCACATATATTTTAGGGTCTTTTTTCTATTTATTTGAAGAATGTTATCAGTATTTTGATATGGATTCCATTGAATCTGAAGATTGCCTTGGGTAGTATGGATATTTTAACAATATTGATTCTTTCATCCATTGACATGGACCATCTTCCCATTTTTGTGTGTGTGTCCTCTTCAATTTCTTTCATCAGTATTTTATACTTTTCATTGTAGAGATCTTTCATTTCTTTGGTTAAAATATTTCCTAGGTAATTTATTTGATGTGTGGCTATTATAAATGGGATTACCTTTTTGAGTTCTCTTTCAGATTGGTCACTGTTCACATATAGAAATGCTACTGATTTTTGTATGTTGACTTTTGTATCCTGAAACTTTACTGAATTTATCATTTCTAAAAGTTTTTTTAGTACAGTCTTTATGTTTTTTCAAATAAAAGATCATATTATCCACAAACTAGAATAATTTGACTTCTTCCATTTCAGTTTGGATGCATTTCATTTCTTTCTCTTGTCTGATTGCTCTAGATAAGACTTCTAGTAACATGTCTAATAACTGGTGAAAGTGGACATCCTTGTTGTGCTCCAGATCTCAGTGGAAAGGCTTTCAGTTTGTTTATTTTTCATTCAGTATGATATTAGCTATGGGTCTGTCATATGTGGCTTTTATTGTGTTGAGGTATATTCCTTCCACAACCAGTTTTTTAAGAGTTTTTATCATGAAGGGATGTTGAATTTTATCAAATGTTTTTTCATCATCAATTGAAATAATCATATGTTTTTTGTGACTCATTCTGTAGATATGCTGCATCACTTTGAATGATTTGTGTCTGTTGAACCATTCTTGCATCCTTGGGAAAAAAAATCCCACTTAGTTATGATGAATGGTCTTTTAAATGTGTTGTTGAGGCCAGGTGTGCTGGCTCACGAGTGTAATTCCAGCACTTTGGGAGGCTGAGGCGGGTGGATCACTAGAGGCCAGGAGTTTGAGACCAGCATGGTCAAAATGGTGAAACCCCGTATCTACTAAAAATACAAAAATTAGCCGGGCATGGTGGCATGCACCTGTAATCCCAGCTACTCGAGAGGCTGAGGCAGGAGAATCACTTGAACCTGGGAGGCTCACCTGCAGTGAACCGAGATCATGCCACTGCATTCCAGCCTGGGTGACAGAGCAAGACATGGTCTCAAAAAAAAAAAAAATTATATTGTTGAATTCAGCTTGCTAATACTTTGTTAAGGATTTTCCCATGTATATTCATCAGAGATATTGGCATTTAGTTTTCTTTTTTTTTTTTTTTTTGGTTTGTCTTTGTCTAGATGTGGTATTAGGGTAATACTGACCTCAGAGAATGAGTATGGAAGTAATTTCTACCTCTTCTATGTTTCAGAACAGTTTGAGTAGATTGGTATTAGTTCTTCTTTAAATGTTGGTAGAATTCAGTAGTGAATCCATTAGGCTTTTCTTTACTGGGAGATATTTTATCATGGTTTTGATCTCCTTCCTTGTTATTGATCCATTCAGGTTTTGAGTTTTTTCATGGCTCACTCTTGGTAGGTTGTATGCCTCTAGGAATTTGTCCATTGCATCTACATTTTCTAATTTATTGGCATATAGTTATTCAGAGTAGCCATTAACAACCCTTTAAATTTCACTCATATCAGTTGTAATGTCTCCTTTTTTATTTCTGGTTTTATTTATTTGGTCTTTGCCCTTTTTTTTCTTTGCTGGGCAAGGTGGCTCATGTCTGTAATCCCAGCACTTTGGGAGGCCAAGGCGGTGGATCACCTAAAGTCAGGAGTTTGAGACCAGCCTGACCAACATGGAGAAACCCTGTCTCTACTAAAAATACAAAAAATTAGCCGGTCATGGTGGCACATGCCTCTAATCTCCGCTACTCAGGAGGCTGAGGCAGGAGAATTACTTGAACCCGGGAGGTGGAGGTTGCAGTGAGCTGAGATCGCACCACTGCACTCCAGCCTGGGCAACAAGAACAAAATTCTGTCCCCCCGCTCCAAAAAAGAAAAAAAAAGAAAAAAATATTCTATAAACATCTATTATATCTATTTGTTCTATAGCGCAGATTAAGTCAGGTGTTTCTTTGTTGATTTTCTGTCTGGAAAATCAATCCACTGCTGAAATTGTGGTGTTGAAGTCTCCCACTCTTATGGTATTAGGGCTTATCTCTCTTTCTAGCTCTAATAGTATTTGCTTTATATATCTCAGTGCTCCAGTGTTGGGTACATGTTCATTTAAAATAGTTATGTTGTCTTGCTGAATTGACAACTTTATCATTATATAATGACACTTTTTGTCTCTCTATAGATTTGTTTTAAAATCCATTGTGTCTGATATAAGTATAGCTACTTTTGCTCTTTTTTGGTTAACATTGGCATGGCATATCTCTTTCTATCCCTCTATCTTTAGTCTATATGTATATGTGGAGGTGAAATGTGCTTCTTGTAGGCAACAGATCATTGGGTATTTTTTTTAATCTATTCAGCCACCTAAGTCTTTTGATTGGACAGTTTTGTTTATTAACATTCAGTGTTATTATTGATCAGTTGGAACTTATTCTTGCCATTTTGTTATTTGTTTTCTGATTGCTTTGCCATCTTCTCCTCCTTTCCTTCCTTCTTGTCTTCCTTTTGGTAAAGGTAATTTTCTCTGATAGTATGCTTTGATTTATTGCTTTTTGTGTATGTGTATCCATTGTGTATTTTTCAATTTGAGGTTACTGTAAGGCTTGAAGGTGCTATTTTATAACCCATTAAACTGATGACAACTTGACACTGATTGCATGAACAAACATGAGTAAAGAAAACTAATAAAAACTCTACACTTTAACTTCATCTCCCTACATTTTAACTTTTTGTTGTTTCTATTTATGTCTTATTGTACTATTATCTATGCTTTGAAAAGTTGTTGTAGTTATTATTTTTGATTGGTTCATCATTTAGTCTTCCTACTAAAGTCAAGAGAAGTTTACACATGGCAATTACAGGGTTATACTAATTGTGTTTTTCTCTGTGCTTACCATTATCAGTGAGTTTTGTACCTTCAGGTGATTTCTTCTTGCTCGTTAATATCTTTTTCTTTCAGACTGAAGATCTCCCTTTAGCATTTCTTGTAGGACAGGTCTGGTGTTAATGAAATCACTCAGCTTTTGTTTGCCTGGCAAGGTCTTTTATTTCTTCATCACACTTAAAGGATATTTTCACCAAGTATAGTGTTCTAGGTTAAAAGTTTTTTTTTTCCTTCCACTCTTTAAATATGACATGCCACTCTCTCCTGGCCTGTAAATTTTCCACTGAAAAGTCTGCTGACAGATGTATTGGAGCTCCTTTGTATGTTATTTGTTTCTTTTCTTTTGCTGCTTTTAGAATCCTTTCTTTTGGTGTTTTAGACATGAAGTCCTTGCCCATGCCTATGTCCTGAATTGCATTGCCTAGGTTTTCTTCTAGGGTTTTTATGGTTTTAGGTCTAACATTTAAGTCTTTAATCCATCTTGAATTAATTTTTGTATAAGGTGTAAGGAAGGGATCCAGTTTCAGCTTTCTACATATGGCTAGCCAGTTTTCCCAGCACCATTTGTTAAATAGGGAATCCTTTCCATTATTCACAAAGACTTGGAACTAACCCAAATGTCCAACAATGATAGACTGGATTAAGAAAATGTGGCACATATACACCACGGAATACTATGCAGCCATAAAAAATGATGAGTTCATGTCCTTTGTAGGGACATGGATGAAGCTGGAAACCATCATTCTCAGCAAACTATCGCAGGGACAAAAAACCAAACACCGCATGTTCTCACTCATAGGTGGGAATCGAACAATGAGAACACTTGGACACAGGAAGGGGAACATCAGACACTGGGGCCTGTTGTGGGGTGTGGGGAGGGGGGAGGGATAGCATTAGGAGATATACCTAATGTAAATAATGAGTTAATGGATGCAGCACACCAACATGGCACATGTATACATATGTAACAAACCTGCATGTTGTGCACGTGTACCCTAGAACTTTAATAAAAATATATATATTTTAAAAAACCCTTTCTTTATCCTTGAACTTTGGGAGTGTGATTATTAAATGCCATGAGGCAGTCTTCTTTAGATTAAATCTGCTTGTTGTTCTATAACCTTCTTGTACTTGAATGTTGATGTCTTTTTTTTTTTTTTTCTCCCAAGACTAAACCAGGAAGAAGTTGAATCTCTGAATAGACCAATAACAGGCTCTGAAATTGTGGCAATAATCAATAGCTTACCAACCAAAAAGAGTCCAGGACCTGATGGATTCACAGCTGAATTCTACCAGAGGTACAAGGAGGAACTGGTACCATTCCTTCTGAAACTATTCCAATCGATAGAAAAAGAGGGAATCCTCCCTAACACATTTTATGAGGCCAGCATCATCCTGATACCAAAGCCTGGCAGAGACACAACCAAAAAAGAGAATTTCAGACCAATATCCTTGATGAATATTGATGTAAAAATCCTCAATAAAATACTGGCAAACTGAATCCAGCAGCACATCAAAAAGCTTATACACCATGATTAAGTGGGCTTCATCCCTGGGATGCAAGGCTGGTTCAACATACACAAATCAATAAATGTAATCCAGCATATAAACAGAACCAAAGACAAAAACCACATGATTATCTCAATAGATGCAGAAAAGGCCTTTGACAAAATTCAACAACGCTTCATGCTAAAAACTCTCAATAAATTAGGTATTGATGGGACATATCTCAAAATAATAAGAGCTATCTATGACAAACCCACAGCCAATATCATACTGAATGGGCAAAAACTGGAAGCATTCCCTTTGAAAACTGGCACAAGAGAGGGCTGCCCTCTCTCACCACTCCTATTCAACATAGTGCTGGAAGTTCTGGCCAGGGCAATCGGGCAAGAGAAGGAAATAATGGGTATTCAATTAGGAAAAGAGGAAGTAAAATTGTCCCTGCTTGCAGATGACATGATTGTATATCTAGAAAACCCCATCGTCTCAGCCCAAAATCTCCTTAAGTTGATTAGCAACTTCAGCAAAGTCTCAGGATACAAAATCAATGTACAAAAATCACAAGCATTCTTGTACACCAATCACAGACAAACAGAGAGCCAAATCATGAGTGAATTCCCATTCACAATTGCTTCAAAGAGAATAAAATACCTAGGAATCCAACTTACAAGGGATGTGAAGGACCTCTTCAAGGAGAACTACAAACCACTGCTCAATGAAATAAAAGAGGATGCAAACAAATGGAAGAACATTCCATGCTCATGGATTGGAAGAATCAATATCGTGAAAATGGCCATACTGCCCAAGGTAATTTATAGATTCAATGCCATCCCCATCAAGCTACCAATGACTTTCTTTACAGAATTGGAAAAAACTACTTTAAAGTTCATATGGAACCAAAAAAGAGCCCACATCGCCAAGTCAATCCTAAGCCAAAAGAACAAAGCTGGAGGCATCACACTACCTGACTTCAAACTATACTACAAGGCTACAGTGTCTAAAACAGCATGGTACTGGTACCACAACAGAGACATAGATCAATGGAACAGAACAGAGCTCTCAGAAATAATGCCGCATATCTACAACTATCTGATCTTTGACAAACCTGATGTCTTTCTTTGGGTTTGGAAGTTCTCTGATATTATTCCTTTGGATAAACTTTCTTCTCCTATCTCTTTTTCTATGTCTTGTTGAAGTCCAATAACTCTCGGATTTGCCCTTTTGAGGCTATTTTCTAATGTTGTAGACATGCTTCATTTTTTTCCATACTTTTTTCTGTCTCTTCTGACTGTGTATTTTCACATAACCTGTCTTTGAGCTCAGTAATTATTTATTCTACACCATCTATTCTGCTATTAGGAGACTCTGATGCATTCTTCAGCATGTCACTTGCATTTTTTAACTCCAGAATTTCTGCTTGATTCTTTTTAATTATTTCAATCTCTTTGTTAAATTTATCTGATAGGATTCTAAATTTCTTCTCTGTTTTATCTTGAATTTCTTTGCATTTCCTCAAAACAGCTATTTTGAAATCTCTCTCTGAAATGTCATATATCTTTGTTTCTCCAGGATTGGTCCCTGGTGCCTCATTTAGTTCATTTGGTGATGTCATGTTTTTCTGGATGGGGTTGACGCTTATAGATGTTTTTTGGTGTCTGTGCATTCAAGAGTTGGATATTTACTGTAGTCTTCAGAGTTGTGGCTTTTTTGTGCCTGTTCTTTGTGGCAAGGCTTTCCAGGTATTCAAAGGGACTTAGGCCTCAAGTCCAATAATGCTATGGTTTTTGCAGACTTGTAGAGGTACTGCCTTGGTGGTCTTTTATAAAAGCGAGAGGAATTCTCTGCATTACCAGGCGAAGACTCTTGTTTCCTTATTTCCTCCCAAACATACTAAGTCAGTCAGTCTCTCTCTCTCTCTCTCTTTCTCTGTCTCATTCTCTCTTTCTGCTGAGCCACTTGAAACTGGAGGTGTGGGGATGCAAGAACTCCTGTGGCCACCAACACTGGAACTGTGCTGAGTCAGACCAGAAGCCAGCAGAGCACTGAGCCTTGACCAAGGCCTTTCCCTTCAAGGTGGCAAGTTCCCCTAGATCCTGTGCATGTCCAGAGATGCTATCTGGAAGCCAGGGATTATAGTCAAAAACATTAGCAATTTACTTGACACTCTATTCTATTGCAGCTAAGCCGGCACTCAAACTGTAATACAAAGTTATTCCCACTCTTCCTTCCCCTTACCACAGGTAGAGGAACTTTTCCTTGTAGCCACCACCACCACCAATCCATGAGAGCTTCTGCCAGGCCACTGCTGATGTTTGCTTAAAGCCCAAGGGCTCTTTCATCAGCTTATGGTGAATGCTGTCAGGCTGGATACCTAATCTTCAGCACAGTGGGCCCAGGGCAGGTTCAGAAATACTATCTAAATGCTCAGACCTGGACTTGGGGACCTCAAGAGTCTGCTTGTTGCTCTATCCCACTCTGGCCCAGCTGGTACATAAGGTGCAAGACAAAGTCCCTTTTACTTTTCCCTCTGCATTTCTCAAACAGAAGGAGTCGTTCACTGTAGTCACCACAACTAGGAATGTGCTGGGTCTCCTCTGAAGCCAGCACATCTCAGAGCCCAATGCCCATTGAATACTTCCTGGTTATTGCTAGTGGTAATTCATGGTCCAAGGGCTCTTTAGTCAGCAGGTGAAGAATCCTGCCCAGACTTGGTCTTTCCCTTCAAGGCAGCAGGTTCCCCTTTCGCCCAGGGTGTGTCTAGAAATATTGTCTGACAGCTAGGGCCTGGAATGGGGGCCCCAGAACTCTGCCCAGCTTCCTATCCTACTGTGGCTGAGCTGGTATCCAAGATGCAAGATAAAGGCCTCTTTACTCTTTAATCTTCACTCTTCACTCTCCCCTCCTGAAGCAGAAGATAGGAGTCACTTTCTTTGCTATGAGCTGCACTGCCTGGAGTTGGGGGAGAGATGGTGTAAGCCCTCCCTTAGCCAATTCCTAGGTCACACGCCACCCTAGTTTACTGGCTCTAAGCCCAATCTGGCACTAAGAGTTGCCTAGAAATTGCAATCTCTGTGTCCTAGACGGACTTTCAAGTTTACCTATTACTCCAGAACACTTCAGCCTGTGGTGGTGAAGCCTGCAGAGAAACTCAAGTTCTGACCTCTCAGATGGACAAGTGCCCTCTGGCTAGGGATGGTCTAAATGCGCTACTCATAAGCAGGCATTGGCTGAGCTCAACACAGCTTTATTCTCTGCTATGGCAGGGCAGCACTGAGTTCAATTTAAGTCCCCCAGTTGCTGTGCTCTGTCTTCCCAAAGTGCACAGGTTCTCTCTCTGTGCTGCACATCCCTTACTAGGGGAGAGGGGAGTGGTGGCATCTGTGATTTAAGACTGTCTCTCCTGCCCTTCTCAGTGCCTCTTTCTATAATATGAAGTTAAAATCAGGTACTCTAGTTGCTCACCTTATTTTTGGTTCTTATGATGGTGCTTTTTTTGTGCAGATCATTATTCAAACTTGGGGCTCCGGTAGGTAGCACAAAAAGTGTAGGCTTCTGTTCTGCCATCTTATCCCACTTGCATAATCCTCTTAAATGCAAAGTTTCCACCTGATACCTGATATATTATAACGTTATCTTGCCCTAATGTGCTATGTGTTTATCTCTAGTTTACGATAGCTAGAAATAGTTTTTTAGCTAGAGGTCAATCTCTGAGCCAATGAGTTATTCCAAATACCTGACTGCTGTGCCTTCTCTGAGCATTTTTGAAATGAAGCTTATTCTGACAGTGTGGAAAGAACATGGAGGAAATGCAGTGAAGAGAGAGGAGGGGACAGTGAATTATGTAAAGAACACCCATCTAGAAGCTATAAGAGAAAAAAGGGAAAAATGCTAGCATAAAAATGAATACCTTAAATTCAAATTATTATATTTTTGTGGTTTATTTTACAAAAATTATATTTTTATTATAGAAAAAATTATATAACTTATACAAGGAAGAATGTATCATTGTATGAAAATAGTACTTAAAAAATTCAAAGTAGCTCTTGAAGGGAAAACAGCAGAGGGTAAGTTAATTTTTTCACCCTTGTTTAAAATCAGACCTAAGGCATCCATATACAGATCCTTTAGCAAATACCTCGTTAGTCATGCATATATTTGTAGGAATGCTTTCAAGAAGAAGTACATCTCTATACCTACTTACAGCTGAACATAGGTTTGTGTTGACTTAAACATAGAGATCTGTTCAATCAAATAGGCACATCCACAAACTCTTATTTATATTCATCCAAATACATAGGGATATAAACATTGACACCCACACTCAGAGGAAGTATCTATATAAACTGAAACTAGTTCTTCAGTTTTAGCAAAAAAAAAAAGAGAGAGAGAGCTGTTTTTCTCACAACAATATTTTAGACCTTTGTAAGTAGAATGCTTTTTTCTTTGTACTTGTAAAATCTGGCTGAATAAGAGATCCCAAGTTACCACTAGAATATCTTAGGATTTTAAAGTTAAAAATAAACATTATACAGAATGAAGTTAGTTTTGCACTTCCCTCCTAATGCTGTATGCAATGATTTTATAAGTGCTTTAGGATAGCCTAAAGTAATAAGTTTCTGGCCTCATTACAGGAGCATTTTGGGCTGGCCTCAGGAAACCTGCAGTGGAGACTGCCTAGTGCCCATGGAAGGTGCTGAGAAGAAAAGATCCTCTTTGGAACAAACACTGTAACCTTCAGTCCTATAGACTTGCTTAGGGATTTAAATAAGCAAGTTTCAGACATGCCAATGAAAAGACCCAGAAGATATACCTGATGAAAGTAGAAGTTATTTTAACTGAGATGTTCCACATGAAAATTAGCATTATTAGTTTGGGAACTACATTCTGTAGCTGTGCTTCTGAAAGTTTAGTGAGCATCACAATCATTGGGAGGGCTTGTTAAAACATACATTGCTGGACCCACTCCCAGAGCTTCTCATAGAGATAGAGAGTGATATAGCAAAAAAAAAAAAAAAAAAAAAGACTTATCAGAATCTTCCAGGAAGTGGAATTGAGATCTGAGTGGGAATATGTAATTTTGCAAAGTTCTTTAGGGAATTGTACTTCATTCCTCTATTATCCTCAACCCCAATTCTCCAGCCTGATAACTAGCGGGATAGACAAATTATGCAGTTCCTATCATAGAAGTGGATATTGCTAGCCTTAAAAAAAAACTCTGGGAAGTACAAATACATGTTATAGATTAACAGTTATCATGAAGTGGGGGAAAAATATGAACAGAAGTCCCTAAGACCTGCCTCATCTTTGCAAAATCATCATAGGCTTTGGAAATAAATACTTATTTCTTTTTTATGCTAACATGAACTTAAAGGTATTGGTTAAATGACAATGAAGTCATAAAATAAAACGAAGAAAACATATTTACAGAAAATATATGCTAAAAATTTATTCTCTGGTAATATTGATTAGAAGATATTTTGTAGTCCTAGCCAATTAAATCAGCTTCTATTACTACAAAAATTGAAAGAGTTATTCTGAGTGCTTTAGCAGAGAGAAGGCAGAGAGAATGAACAAGAAGTCCAAAGACAGCAAACGCTTTCCCTTTAAGGCAAGAGAGAAATATTCAGAAAGTAAACAAACAAACAAAACTTGCATTTCAGCTTCTGAAATCCAATGAAATTGGTTTTAACTCTCCAAGCCATAGCTATGGAGCAGCTAGCCCTCAAGTCATTGGGCTAATGATGTGGCTGATTGCTTCTATGCACAGAATCATTATGGTTGATATGGGCAAGTTGCTTAACCTCTTTTGGTCCCAGTTTCCTCATCTGTAAAATTAGGAAGTTGGAAGTGATGATTTCTGAATTCCCTTCTAGCCCTAACATTTTATGATTTAGTGCCTGACTGGCAATGTTGCCTCTTAAGTGCTACTGTGCACAGCCGTGCATAACTTAAAATACTCCTACTCAGGGTGCCAGCTTGTCTTCACAATTGAAAATAAAAAGACTTGGCTTTAGGCAAAATAGTGAAGTCACTCAAGTTTTATTTAATCTTCCTTATGTCTTATTTAAACCTGACTTTTGTGCCCTTTCATGCAACTAAGATTACCTTGCTTTTCTTTACTATCCTCTCTTCATACTGCCTTTGCTCCCATTACTGAGAGGATTTGCTATTATTTACAATTTGGTGTGATTAGATTTTTTTGCAAGTATACGAGCTCTTTCTAGCAATAAGTTTTTTTTACCTAAGACTAATTTTTTAAATGAACAAACTATGTGTCTTTGTCCATTTGTGTGGATATAAAGGAATGTCTGAGGCTGGCTAATTTATTTATTTATTTATTATTTATTATTTTTGTCAGATGGAGTTTTACTCTGTCTACCAGGCTAGAGTGCAGTGACACCATCTCAGCTCACTGCAACCTCGGCTTTCTGGGTTCAAGTGATTCTCCTGCTTCAGGCTTCTGAGTAGCTGGGATTACAGGTGCACGCCACCATACCCAGCTAATTTTTGTATTTTTAGTAGATACAGGGTTTTGCCATGTTGGCTAGGCTGGTCTTGAACTCCTGGCCTCAAGTGGTCCATACGCCTTGGTCTCCCAAAGTGCTGGGATTACAGGCATGAGCCACCATGCTCGGCCTGGGTAATTTAAAAAGTAAAGAGATTTGTGGGGCTCCTGGTTCTGCAGTTGTACAAGAAGCATGGCACCAGCATCTGCCTCTGATAAGGGCCTAAGTGAGCTTCCAATCATAGTGGAAGGTGAAGAGGAGTGGGTGAGTGCAGAGATCATGTGGTGAGAGACAAAGCAAGAAAGAAAAAGAGGCTTTTTTAAACAACCAGCTCGCACAGGAACTAAGAGTAAGAACTCACTCACTCCTGCTAGAATCACACCACCCCATTCATGAAGGATCCAGCCCCACAACCCAAACACATCCCACCAGGCCCACCTCCAACACTGGAGATCAAATTTCAACATAAGACTTGGTGGAGTCAAACAAAACATATCCAAATTATAGCACTATGCTTTTACTTTCAAAGGAATGTTGGACATTGGTATGCAGGAAATGTTTATTAGGTAACTGATAACCTCTGTAAGGTGTGGATGTCTGTAGGCTGATTTAAGAAAATGATTAAAGTCAGATAATGACACCAAAACTTGGTACAGTCAACAATTCCAGATCCAAGGAAAGAGCCTAGAAAATGAGGTAAAAACCAAAACCAAAACAAAAACCAAAAAACAAACAAACAAAACACAAAAAACAAAAAGAAAACAAGCAAAACATTTGGCAAAATAACCCTTGAGAATTCATATAAGAGGACAGGAAAAAATCTTGGTAGACCTAAATGAAAGGAAACTGTTCCTCAAGTACATTCTCACACAATCCAGAAGAATACCAAAGCATGCTGTCATAAAGAGCTAATAAAATGTCCAAGTTTGGTTAGTTTGATGCAAAAAAAAAAAAAAGTTAAAATAATTACAACTGCCTTGTCAAGGGGTTCTGTAGGCATAATACCAGGAGAATTCCTGACAGAATCCTTCCTGTTCTCCCTGACATCACACCATAACTTCCCCTAAGTTTGACTCCTTGGAGAAACCTGGTAGGTTGGTCTAGAATCCCTGAATCCTGTCTGTGTTTCTCCCAACTTCTTTCTTATCTCCCTCCCTTTTCTAGAAAGGCACTCTGTGAAGGAATCTCAGTTAGTTGGGAGATATAAAAGAGCATGTGTGCAAGAGTTATTGGCTTTTGACCAGGACATCTAACTTGCAGCCTTCTTTCCTGAGCACTAGTTTGCCTCTATACCTATGTCACTTTCCAGTGCCTTCCTCTGCCTCTTCCTCCTCTCCTTCATTTTGTTACCTGCCATGGTAAAGCCCGTGATCATGTTCTTATGCTTTTGACCTCTCATCCAAAGCTCAGTGATGTAGGGTTACTATAACCACAGTCTTAGCATGTAAGACATCTGGCATATAATCTTCCAGACAGGGAATAGCTGAGAAGTCTCAAAAAAAATCGGCAAGAGGAAAAGATGAGAAGAATGGGAGGAAAGAACAAAAGGAGTTTTAGTCCCAGGCTGAGGTGGACAACATGAGGTGAATCAAAATTTAAAATTAGAAAATAGCTTTTGAACTATTAGTTGGTGGATATATGCAAACAAAAATAAAAGCTGATTGGTACAATTTAAAGATAATGTATGTATATGTAAACAAAAAAAGCTGATTGGTACAATTTAAAGATGATGTAAGTAGTAACAAAGAAAACCGATTTTTATTAATAAAAGATGTCTTTACTAGGAAAAACATATTAACTTCAAAAACTTACATAAGTTGATTTATTTCCTGTGCTTAATAATTACACAGAATAGTATTACCTAATAATCTATCGTATTAATGATAGAAGTTTATTCTAAGTTTGATATGACTACAATGTGGTATTTTGGTAACTATGCCATCATGCTATGTCTTCAGAGTTCATTTCTGTATGGAGTATAGTTATCTGTTCATAAGTCAAAAAGAAATTAGAGAAAAGAGTCAATGATGGAACTTTTATGTTTATAGATTCATTCTTAAAGATAAACGAATATTGGCCCCTTTACAATCTCCACTCAGAGGTAAAGATAAAACTACTGCTTTTATCCATTTCAAAACATTAGGAATAAGCTATTCCTACATGAACTCTGATCCAACTCAAGTTTTGTTCTTAATTGTTCCCTTCACAGAGACCCAACAAACCAACCCTTTTATTTTTACATCCACTGGCTGGAATAAGTCCAGGTTAAATTTTTTAAATAATCACAACCAATTTTGCTTCTTCAACGCTTTTATGTTGAATACAGAATTCAAGAGTCCCTTATATTTCAAGAGTCCCTTTTAAGAAATTCAGATGAATTATTTGATTAGTCTTAACCCCAATTTGCTCTTCATATTTTAGCCAAGTGTAGAAACCTAGACTGTTTTCCAAGTGTCCTTGGCTTTTCGTAGAATAGCTACTGGTCCTAGATGTCCTGGGACATAGCTGAAAGGGAGACATGGGACATTTGCATATACCATAGCACATGGTATATGTAACATAACATAATACGGGGCCCAATGAGAACAGAGTCCATTTCTCTGTACTTGAAATGTTGAATCTTGGCAGACTTTACAACTCACTATGGTCAAGAAAATGTGGAAGCAGTGATGTTATGTCATTTCTGTGTCTAGGCCTTAAGAAACTCTGTGCACTTCTGCTTTCTCCTGGGACACCTGCCTTCACCATAGCACAGTCTGCTATAGCAATATGTCATTGGTACAATTATCTACAGGATTTGTAGTCCTCCTTCCTCAATTGATGGCAACCCTGGGATTGGGGTGGGTGGACCCTTGGTGGAAACAGTAAAGAACCTTAATTTTCCCTTTGTTGCTGGCTCATTTGTTCCTTTATAGTGATATCATATATGTGGCAAGTCCTAAGTGGGTTAATTTGTGAGACAGGACCATCTGCCTGGAAATTATATTTGACTCTGAAGGAAGACAGAGGAGACAAAGCAACACTGTAAGAAAATAAAGGAGAGACTTACCACTGTGGATTGACCCTTGGTTGAGGTCTAAAGTAATAGAGGCAAAGATGACCTTCATCAATGCTCAACTCAGTGAAAATGAAAGTAGTACTAGATAAAGGGCAGACATACCGTCCAACAACACTGTATGTGTTTGCCTAGTATATATCTAGAGATACATTAAAATGTGTTAATAGAGCTAGTTTTTGTTTGTTTGCAGTCTCATTTAACAACAATACTAAAGCTAGTTGGCAGAGCACCTATGCTAAGATTTTCTAAAGTGATGGCCAAATCCAATATGACAAAAATTACTGCATTATCCAAGTCTAAAGTACATAAAGGATGCTAGAAAAATAATTGGGTGGGAATACTAGTGAATGGAGATTCTTAGGGAGTTTTTGGAGTGTTTTCAGTTTCCTTTTTCTTCCTACCTACAAAGGAGTGGAGGGAGGTACACCCTCCAGATCAAGCCAAGTAATGTGAGAGATTCAGGACAAAATATTGGAGAACACATAGATTTGTGCTTAATTCTTTCCAAAAAAAAAAAAAAAAAAAAAAAAAAAAAAACCTTTAAAAGGTATCATCTAGCTGAAGCTGCCTATGAGAGCCAAATTAGGAAAAAGAGATAAATGAGGAAGACATTTATACAATAAACACAGGGAAGGAAGGTATATGCACAAGCTAGAGTAGATAAAAGGTAACTAACCATGGGCCATCCAGGAAAGGTCATGTCAAAAAGGGGACATGCAACCTCAACAGATAGAGTATGCTTGAAATGTATTGCCAGAGGACTAGCTGATGGGGGATACTAAACAGAGAATGTTTCAGTGGAATTCCTCATGTAGAGGAGTCGCTCCATATCACAGAAGTACCCCATCTCAGAAAGGGCCCATATGTGGGTATTAGCTGTGCCAAAGTTGCTAATACTACATCATAAAGCCCCTAATCAGGTGAAATCATTCCCCTTTCCATGCCCAACTGTGGAGGATCCTGGAGGAAGAGTACTGCCAGTAGGAAAGGAAGATTTTCAGAGATGAAAAGATAAAAGATAAACATACATTCATTTCCTGATGCAGGTTTCCAATGAAAGGAAGGAAAGGAAGTAGGAAAGGAAGATTTTAAGAGATTAAAGGATAAAAGATAGAACATCCATTCATCTCCAGATGCAAGTTTCCAAGCCTGGGATGGGAGAAAGGAAAAAATAAAAAAACTTTCATTTGAATTAAAGCCTCAATTTGATTCAAAACAGATGGAACTTTTTGAAGCATGAGAATTTGTTACCAATAAGTTTCCAGATAATCAGTGGAATCCAATAATAATAAATTGATGGCATATTGTGGGAGTGGGTTTCTCAATGTGGGGATGGTAATCTACAAATAACCAAAGGGAGAATTCTAGAATGATGTGTGCTAATGTGCTATGGTTGGCGACATCAGTAACAACTCATGTTTACCTTAATATAGATACAAGTGACTATAGATAAATTATGTATAGATACGTGTGTGTATATATGTGTATATATATGTATATACACATATATACACATATTTCTCTTCTTTTTCTGTGGAAGAGGGCTAAAATGATTGACTCCCCAGTAGTGAAATGAACACCTAATTCCCAGATATTGATTTCTAATACCATTTTCCAAGGAAAGAAACTAAGGCTTCTTTAGGAAGGAAAGAAACTAAGGTTTCCTTAAAACCAGATTAACTGATGCTGGTACTGGAGCGGGAAATATGCAAGATGAACCGGGTGCATCTTGCAATGCCAGAAAGTAAGGAAGTGCTTTAAAAAATGTGAGGGCATATGAAATTGACACAGGAGAAAACTGAGAGAGTTCCCAATGGCCAAAAATGGAACAATTCTAACAGAAAAATAAATAAAGCAGTATTGGATTATAACCCACATGTAAAATAAATATCTATTAATCCACTATAGTATAAATAAATAATTGAATACATGAATAAACAGAAAAGGAAAACAACAAATCTGTGCGGAAGAATCCCAAATACATTAGGTAGATACTCCATCTTAAAGAATGAGAGCATAATTCCTCACTCCTTAAGTGTGGGCTACATATAATGGCTTGCTTCCCAAAGAGAACATTATGGAAATCCTGGGACAGAAAAAGAACATTTGGCAAAAACTAAGAAAGCCTGAATAAACTGTGGACTTTACTTAATATAGGGGTATAAGTTCATTAATTGTCACCAATGTAGCATACTAATGTAAAAAGTTAATAATATGAGAAACTGCATGTGAGATAAAAGGAGGATATAGAAACTCCCTGTACTCTCTGATCAGTTTTTCTGTAAATGTAGAACTGTTCTAAAAAATTGTCCATTAAAAATAGTAGCAGAAGGATAGGCAAGAAGAGCTCACTTGATGGGTGGTAAGTTTACCGTGATTTTCCTCCATTACCCTCTGACTGAACTCAATTCAGCCTGAAATTCTTCAGTGGCATCAGAGAAGACAGAGAGAACTTCAGGAAAAGCCTTCTAGTCCCGGCTCAAGAATAAGGAGAAGGGTCTTCTTACGTGCAGATGAAATGGAGAAAATTTTCCATTTTTTCTTCTTTTTCCTGTGTTTTCTTACATATAAGCCCCCAAACAATTCTATGGCAGAAGCCTAAAACTGAAAGAGAGGACTTTCCTATTAAAGGAGCCATAGCCCCAAGTGGAAGGGGATCTCTTGTTACTTTTCTGCCTCTCTGTCCTCCTGCCTCTTAACTTCAAACACAGGTGTAGTCCAAGAAATTACACAGCACAGCAGAATATATAAAACTGTAGCTTATTTGATGGAGAAGTGTAAAGAGAGTACTGAGGTAATCACAGGGAAAAAGGAGAATACGACCTCACAAAATCCCTTATAAAGTTTTGGGCTTATCTCAAAACTGCGCATAAATGAATAGGACCCTAAACAGCGTACATAGGCTTTGATAACTGAACTACAGGATAGACCACATTTGAGTCCTACATTGACCACTGGGTGTTGCACACATGGCATAGATCTCAGTAGCCCTTCAAAGGCTTTGAAAGCTGAACTGACATTGGAATCACAACCCACAGAAGGTAGATCAGGACTTGCAGCCTGCATCCAGACAGGATGGTTGCCTTCTTAAAAATATAATTAGTAATCTCTACAGAGGTAAAGTGAAACACAGAATCTTATAACAAAACATTCAAAATGGTTATGATGCAATCCAAAAATTACTTGGCTTCTGAAGAACAAAGGAAATTTCAACTTGCATGAGAAAAGAACTGTTAAACTTCAACACTGAGATGACACAGAGGAATCATCCTTTATCTAAGAGAGAGCCACATGGAAAGTTCAGAACTGAAAAATATTATAACCGGAAACAAACAAGCAAGCAAAAAATACTCTTACTGGATGGGCTTGATAGAAGATTGAGGAAGATAGAGAAGTCACTGAATTTGAAGATAGATCAATAGAAGTCATCCAATATAAATAATGGAAAATAAAAAGATGAAAAAAAGTTAAATACAGGAAAAAGGACATGTGGACAAATACCAAAATGTCTAATCTCCATGCCATCTGTGCCCAGAAAGAAGAAAAAAAATGTAGTGCAAAAAAATTTTGAAAAACATAAGGGTTGAAAACTCCTGAAATTTGGCAAAAGACATTTACCTACAGATTCAAGAAGCACAGCGAATTGCAAAACAGATGAACCCAAAGAAATCAATATCAATAATATCATAATTAGATTGCTTAAAACTAAAGATAAAGAAAAAAATCTTAAAAGTAACCAGGGAAAAATGATGCATACTTAACAGTGCAATGATGAATCAAATGACTGTGGATATCTTATCAAAAATTATGGGGCCAGAAAGATGTGTAACAAAATTTCCAAAATATTGGATGAAAATAAGTATAATGCAGACTTCTATATCCAGCAGAAATATCCTTCAGGAATGAAATTCCTGATTTTCAGATTAAGGAAAACTAAAAGGATTTGTGGATAGCAGACTTATTATAATAGAATTGTAAAGAAGTTTTTAAGACATAAGAGAAATGATACCAAAAGAAAACTTGGAACATTGGAAATAGAGGAAGAACAACAGAAATGGTGAAATGAGAATAAATATAATAGAATATTCTCTTATTTTGTTTTATAAAATATATTTGGACAGTTGGAAGCAAAAATTATAACAATGTCTGATGAGGTTTTCAGTGTGTGTGGATGTAATGTATAAGACAACTACAACATAATGGAGGATGGGAAGTGGATTTATATGGTAGTAAGGATCTACTTCAAGTGGGGAAAACATCAATAAAGTTAATTGTGTGAATTAAAGTACCCAGAGAAATCTCTGAAAATTGTACAAAGGGAAATGGAAGTTAAAACTGCCATGAGATAGAGCCATCAAGCTCTGTGAAATGGCTAAAATATACTTGCAGTATCAAGTGCTATCAATGAAGAGGAGCAACTAGAACTCTCATATATTATGAGAGGGAATGAAAAATGAGTTAGTCATTCTGGAAACCAGTTTGGCAGTTTCTTTTTTCCTTTTTTTCCAGACAGAGTCTGGCTCTGTGGCCCAGGCTGGAGTGCAGTGGCGTGATCTCTGCTCACTGCAAGCTCCGCCTCCGGGGTTCATGCCATTCTCCTGCCTCAGCCTCCCAAGTAGCGGGGACTAAAGGCACCCACCACCACGCCTGGCTAATTTTTTTTGTATTTTTAGTAGAGACGGTGTTTCACCGTGTTAGCCAGGATGGTGTTGATCTCCTGACCTCGTGATCCGCCTGCGTTGGCCGCCCAAAGTGTTGGGATTACAGGCTTGAGCCACCGCACCGGGCTGGCAGTTTCTCATAAAGTTAAATCTCCACTTACCATGTGACCTAACAATCTCACTCTCACTCTCTTATATGTTCACACTTGATAAATAAAAAAGTTATATTCAGGTAACTGTACACAAATGTGTATAGCAGCCCAAATGGCCTTCGATGGGAGAATAGATGATAAATCATAGTACATTCATACAATGGAATACTATTCAGCAATAAGAAACAATGAACTATTGATACATGCCACATGTTGGATGAATCTCAATGGCATTTTGCTGATTGAAATATCTCCTTTCCAAAAGCTTATACTCTATACAGATCAGACCAGCAGTTTTCAGATTCAGGGGGAACAGGAGATTATGACTACAAAAAGAGAACACAGGGAGTCTTTTAAGATGATGGAACTGTCCTGTATTCTGATTGTAGTGATAGCTATGCAAATTGTTACATGTGTTAAAATTCACAGAACTGTAGAAACACATAGGCAAAGTTATTATATGTGAATATAAAAAGTATATACAGTATATATTTTAACAGTTTTATTGCAGTATAATTGATATAGAAAAAGTGCATATATTTAAAATATACAGTTTGGTGACTTTTGATGTATGTGTACAACCATGAAACTATCACCACAATCAAGGTAATAAACATATCCATCACCTCCAAAAGTTTTCTCCTGCCTCTTTGTTCTTCTCTTTTCCTTATTGGTTTAACTGTGGCAATGTTAGAAATGCTTGTTCCCCAGTGTCATAAAGAAACAGCACTTGAACGTAAATTTAATTTTCTCAGCAAGGCCACTTTTTTACTTTCTGCAGAAAGGGTACACTTGCCATCAGTTTTGCCACAAGAATACATTGAACAAAGGAGACAGGGTCATTTATAACCTGATGCGTCTGCCCTACTGCTGTGTCTGGTTTCCATTGGCCGGAATGGGACCTCACATTCTGTATTTGTCCTGACTGACTAGCAACTTAGAGCTTTCCAAAGAGGCAAAGGCAGAGGAGAACAAGGGAAGGAGGAAGTAACTTGTGGAATGCCGAGGTAGGTAAAAACACCTCCAAATAAAGAAGAGGAACAGCCTATGACTCAGTGCTTGCTTGGACCAGTATAAGCATGCCAGGGCAAATATTTAGGCTAAATTGTGGGAGCTAAGAACACAAAGTATATTGATTTTTTTTTTATTACGGTTAGCAGATATTTAAGAATGTTAGCCCAGGTGTTTGAATAAAGTTTGTTTCTAAGAGAAGTTACTATTTGTTCTTAATTAGATGGGGAGGAAACTCTCTTTGAAGAGGAACCTCTTATTCACATTTTACAGCAAGAACATATAATGTTAGATCAACCCTCTTAACAATTTTGAAGTTTACATACAGTATTGTTAACTATAGGCACAGTGTTGTACAACACGTCTCTAGAACTTATTCGTCATGTAAAACTTAAACTTTATAGCCATTAATTAAACAGCAACTCCCCATTTTCCCTTTTCCCCAGCCCCTACCACCCACCATTCTATCTCTGCTTCTGTAAGTTTGACTATTTTAGATTACTCATATAACTGGAACAGTGTAATATTTGTCCATCTGCGACTGATTTTACCACATAGTAGTTCTTTAATTTTTTAAGGAACTACCATACTCTTTTCAACTGGCCAGTGGAAGTACATGAAACTAAAAACCTTCTGTACAAAAAATGAAACAATCAACAGAATGAAAAGGCAATTTATGAAATAAGAGAAAATATTTGCAAACCATATATCTGACAATGGGTTAATATCCAAAATATTAAATATCAAAAAAATTTCTTAAAGAAATATCTACAATTCAATAGCAAAAAAGGAATGCAAAAGAACAAAAATAGCAAAAAGCAAATAACCTGATTAAAAACAGGCAAAGGACTTGAATAGAATAGATAGTTCTCCAAAGAAGACATACAAATGGCCAATAGGCATGTAAAAAGGTGCTCATCATCACTAATCATCAGTGAAATGCCAATCAAAACTACAAAGAGTTCTCACTGATAAGTGGGAGCTGAACAATGAAACACAAGGACAGAGGGAGGGGAACAACACACACGGGGCCTGTCGTGGTGGGTGGGGAGTGCTAGGGGAGGGAGAGCATTAAGACAAATAGCTAATGAATGCAGAACTTAATACCTAGGTGATGGGTTGATAGGTGCAGCAAACCACCATAGCACACATTTACCTACGTAACAAACCTGCACATTCTGCACATGTATCCAGGAACTTAAAGACAAAAAAAAGAAAAAAAATCACAGAGCTATCACCTCATAGCTTTTCGGATATTTAATATTTAGGACGGCTATTACCAAAAAAAAAAAGATAAAAAGTACACACACACACACATACACACAGACACAGACACACACACATACACACATTTTTTAAAGCATTCCACAGAGATTAAAAAAAAGATTGAAATCAGAGGGACCAAATGAAATTTTTACCTTTGTGGGTACTGAAGTTAATAACATGGAATATCCTGTTGCCAAAATGTCTTTTTAACTTGAGGTCAGAGATAGCAATCCAATAGTGCTAAATTCACAGAATGTTCTTCAGCTATTGGGCAAATTAAATAAAAAAAATCACCAGGCCAGATGGCATTCACTAGAAGTGTTTTAAAGAAACTCTTTTAATGAGAACCTGGTTTCTATTCTCTTGAGTTTTTCACGTCATAATCTGTTTCACCTCTGAATTTCCAGCTCTCAGAGCACCTACGGCACTTTTCATTTTTTGGCAGTTTATTGACAATTATAAGCACTTATGGATGTGAAATATAAATTAATAATATTGAAGCCCAAATAAATGAGGAATACAATTAGGTTTCTAACTATAGTGATCAGTGAATGCTTGTCCATAAATGTTATCCTGAAATAGTCCTATTTGATGTCCTGTGGAGAGGAGGCAAAGATGAGTTTTATAATGAGGATCATTAATGTCCTGGATGCCAATCTTTTGGCCCTTGTGAAAACTATCAGGCAGAGAAGAAAAGCACCTGCAATCGTAAAGGGAATTAGAGATTTAATATGGGATACACAAATAATCGCCACAAAAATAATTGGAGAAAACAAGAAAAGACATTCTGGGCAACATAGAAATGAGAAATTGATGAAAAGTCTTGAAAAGCTTTCCTTCCAATTCTTTCTTAGTCTCTTTTCCTCTCTTTCTTTCTTTTTTTTTTTTTTCGACAGAGTCTTGCTCCGTCACCCAGGCTGGAGTGCAGTAGCGTGATCTCAGCTCACTGCAACCTCCATCTCCTGAGTCCAAGCAATTCTCCTACCTCAGCCTCCTGAGTAGCTGGGATTACAGGCACCTGCCACCACGCCCAGGTGGTGCATAAAATTAAAAATAATTTTTGCATTTTTAGTAGAGACAGGGTTTTACCATGTTGGCCAGGCTGGTCTCAAACTCCTGACCTCAGGTGATCCACCTGTCTCGGCCTCCCAAACTACTGGGATTATAGTCATGAGCCACCACGCCCGGCCGTTATTTCTTATATTCATATTTATTCATTTCCTTCAGTAAAGAAAGGAAATAAAAGGAATAAATTTAAAATAACTTTAAAAAAGTGAACGTTTTCTCTGCTCTTTGTGCAATTATCCAGCAGGTTTATTGAAGTAACCTGGCAAGTGTCATCTCCTTTGTCTTTTGTTACCAAA
Source organism: Symphalangus syndactylus (assembly GCF_028878055.3). Taxonomy (NCBI): domain Eukaryota; kingdom Metazoa; phylum Chordata; class Mammalia; order Primates; family Hylobatidae; genus Symphalangus; species Symphalangus syndactylus. Next base: position 126,731,174 of record NC_072428.2, on the reverse strand, counting down.
TGGCTGAAGTTTTTATAATTCTCTTTCCTGTTGTCTTTGACATCTTTATGAAAATCCTGACATGGCCCACCCTAGGGGATAACTGATTACTCAGACTTTTGATAAAAGTCATTTCCCAATATTATTGTTATGATTGTTCCTCTTCATTTGGTTGAAGACAAAGGGCAACTATCATACTTGTTTCTCTTTCAGATGTCAGAAGATTTTTTCTTTTTCTTTTTCTTTTTTTTTTTTTTTTGAGACAGAGTCTTACTCTGTCACCCAGGCTGGAGAGAAGTGGTGTGATCTCTGCTCACTGCAAGATCCGCCTCCCAGGTTCACACCATTCTCCTGCCTCAGCCTCCAGAGTAGCTGGGACTACAGGCACCCGCCACCACGCCTGGCTAATTTTTTGTATTTTTAGTAGAGACGGAGTTTCACCGTGTTAGCCAGGATGGTCTCAATCTCTGATGTCAGAAGATTTTGAGGGCAGAACTGATCAGACTACTTTAATGCATAATTTCAGAAAGGAGATACAAAGTTTGCAGGTTTGGAAATGAGAATAAACAGAAATGGGAAGAAGGAAATTTTTAAGAACTCAATCTAAAGAAAACAGATTCTCCAAATGACAATTCATAAAAAGCTCTCATAGGTCAAGTATTCCCTGTTCCAGCTACCATAATAGACACTTTATATACATAATTCAAATGAATTCTTCCAGCAACCTTATGAAGTAAGTTGTAACAAAGCTGAAGTAGTCACTCACTGGAACACGTAGGTATTATCTATTGTTTAACAAGTAGTGATAGAACACGTGCCATATAAAGACCACTCTGCTGGATGCTAGACTGGACATGGCAGAGATAGCTTTCTCCACTCTGGCCATGAAGCTTATTCTCTATGGGAAAATCAGATATTAAATAGTTATGTTCTAGGACTTTTCTAATGGGACAACTAACAAAACATGGAGGCCAAAGAAAGCCTTTTCAAAGTATTGATATTGAAGTTGAAACCTAAAGAATATGAATAACCTGAGCTGAGTTAGATGTCTCTTCATTGTAATGCTATAGTTCACTCACTATACCACTATGTGCTTTCAGCTTACTTGCACCACATAATTCATAAAGATAGAAAGGCTAAGCTATTGCTCCTGTTCTAGATGGTCTCACAGAAAATGTACAAAAGCAGATGATGAGATTTGAGGACACTGAACAAGACCTGATGTCCTAAACATTAATTCCATTTTCTGGTTAATAATTTGGGAGCTTTAAAAATACTTACATTTTTAGTTGTCAATTGTTAAAATACAAATATTCCTAGGATATAAATAATAACTGCCACATACGTGGTGCTTACTTTGTGCCAGGTCCTATTACAAGAGCTTTACATGTATTAATTGAATTCATTCTCGTAACCAGCCTGTGAGAGAGACACTAGCCATTAACCTCATTATGTATAAGAGAAAAAGAAGGAACAGAGAGGATAAGAAAGTCACCTGGGAGCACACAGCAAGTAGGTGGTGATGCAGGTCCCTTTTCTTACTGTCTTGGTCTTTACATTAATTTATCAACCAGTTGATAATAAGACCCTATAATTATAGAACACAGGACAGTTGTCAGGAAGAAATCAGAGGGTAATGGATAAATAGAGTGCAGGGAAGCAAGAAGAACCAGTTACAGGGGCGTTGATTCAGTCCTATCGTAAGAGATAAAAAGATAAAAAGAAAAACTCCATAAGATTTACTTTAAAAAAATGCTGCCCCTACATGAGCATTTTTACTTATATTAACAGTATGCTCATTTGGACTAGCTGTAAATTAGTGGTCCAAAGTGAAACTTCTGGAAGTAAAAAAGTCCTATAAGAAAAGTTTAAAGCTATAGCCCTACCTCCAGAAGAAATTCAAACACACGAGTATTTATATATAATTTTCAGGGTTTCAAGTCCTGTTGGAAATCACCTATGACGCTAGCCATCTCAGGGACTCCTTTTGTTCTTACTATGTCCATTATGTTGGAATGATTTTATCAAAATGCTAAAGCCAGGGAAAAATCTGTTAGAGTTTACCACAAGAACCTTAGAGAAGATTCTAAAAATCTAACTGATCAGGGCAGCAAAAGAGAAGATAAATCATTAAAATATTAAATAATATCTCTTTTCCCTGCATGGCCCTTACTCCTACCACCAATAAACAGATGGCCAGGTCATTATCTTCCTTATTTTATGTGTGTTGGAGGGCAGGAGGTAGATTTTATTTAAAAAAAATTTTCTAGTGGTTTTGGTAAAAGCCTGAAAACTATGCAACTTTTATGTTAGATGCGCAGAAGGGAAAATCGAAAGCCAAGTGACTTTGAGAAAAGGACATACACTTCCAGCTTGATATAGACTCTGCTCCGTGCCAGTTCCCATAAAAGTCAACAGGTCTCAGTGGTGGTGACTTCAGGGTGCATATGGATAGACAGTTCTCTAAGCACTGGTATTTCTAGGCCTAGAAATTTTTATGTAACCCATCAGAAAGTCAGCAGAATATAATGTCCATGCAACCTTAGAAAATGTATTGCTCACTGGCCACCAATATGGACTGAATATGAAAGAACCTTCTGGAATATTTTGTTCAAAATAAGATGCCAAGACCTTTCTATGATTAACAATTGGAAAGGGAACCCCCCATCAATAGCTTATACTAAATTTTTAGACAGGGCATTAAATTCAATTTAATTAGACTTAATAAAAGTAACTTTGCTAGTACAAAGTGATTGCACTAAGAATTGTATTGTATCAAGAATATGCTGACTGTCCTCCACATATAACTTGTCTTCTCACCTTTTCTGATTTTTATATATGTTGTGCTACCAGTCTAAAATGCCTCAAGCTCTATTTTTCGAACTAACTCTGTCCCCCTTAAAAGAGACTTGAAATTAAACTCTTCCAGGTCTTCCCAAATTAATCTCATACTACAAATGACTCACACAAACAACCATTAAAAATATACACTATAAGACAAGTATAAGGAATTGTTTTTACTATTTTATGATATTTTCCACATCCATAGTCCATAATGTTGCGGGAAGTCAGGGACCCCGAACGGAGGGACCGGCTGAGGCCATAGCAGAAGAACATAAATTGTGAAGATTTCATGGACATTTATTAGTTCCCCAAATGAATACTTTTATAATTTCTTATGCCTGTCTTTACTGCAATCTCTGAACATAAATTGTGACGATTTCATGGACATTTATCACTTCCGCAGTCAATACTCTTGTGATTTCCTATGCCTGTCTTTAATCTCCTAATCCCATCATCTTTGTAAGCTGAGGATGTATGTCGCCTCAGGACCCTGTGATGATTGTGTTAACTGCACAATTGTTCGTAAAGCATGTATGTTTAAACAATATGAAATCTGGGCACCTTGAAAAAAGAACAGGATAACAGCAATGTTCAGGGAACAAGAGAGATAACCATTAGGTCTGAGTGCCTGGGAGCCAGACGGAACAGAGCTGTATTTCTCTTCTTACAAAAGTGAATAGGAGACATACCACTGAATTCTTTTTCTCAGCAAGGAACAGCCCTGAGAGAATGTGTTCCTAGGGGGAGGTCTCTAAAATCCACTCTAGGAATGTCTGTCTTATATGGTTATAGATAAGGGATGAAATAAGCCCCGGTCTCCTGTAGCACTCCCAGGCCTATGAGGATGAAGAAATTCCTGCCTGATAAATTTTAATCAGACTGGTTGTCTGCTCTCAAACCCTATCTCCTGATAAGACGTTATCAATGACAATGTGTGTCCAGTGGGACATGAAACTTCATTAGCAATTTTAATTTCACCACGGTCCTGTGATCTTGCTCTGTCCCCATTTGCCTTGTGATACTTTATTGCCTTGAGAAGCATGTGATCTCTGTGACCCATGCCCTATTCGTACACTCCTTCCCCTTTGAAAATCACTAATAAAACCTTGCCGGTTTTGCGGCTTGAGGGGCATCATGGAACCTGCCAACATGTGATGTCTCCCCCAGACACCCAGCTTTAAAATTTATCTCTTTTGTACTCTTTCCCTTTATTTCTCAGACTGGCCAACACTTAGGGAAAATAGAAAAGAACCTACGTTGAAATATCGGGGGCTGGTTCCCCCAATACATAAATATTCAGTGGGCAGATATTGAGATCCACTATATGTTGGCACTCTGAGTTTGAAATATGAAAAATAAATATAAAGATTCCTTGCCTTCAATAAATTTAACATGGGATTTTGACATATAAAATGTTATTATAAACTTTCATTTGTTCAAGGTGGTAGATACGGTAAGTTTATTGCAACTTTTCCAATCAAAAGATAGAGTGCATTCTCTACCCCTTAAATCTGGGGTGGACTTTTGACTTTGTTTGACCAAAAGAATGTGGCAAATATGAGGTTGTGTGAGTTCTGCAACATTGGCCTCAAAAATATGTGCAGATTCCATCTCTACCTTCAGAATAATAAGAATTCCACCAAGCTCATGAATGATGAAAGACCACCTAGACAGACAACACAGCTAATAGGTATCACAAAAGCCCCAGACATGAGAGTTAGGTCATCCTGGATCCTCCAGCTCTAGGCAAGAGGCTGGCTCAGTACAGCCACGTGAATGAGCCTGAGAAAGGCCAGCGTAAGAACTGTCCCATCAAACACAGAATCATGACAAATAAATTGTTGCTTTGACCTAGCAGGTTTTAAAGTGGTTCACTACACAGTAATAGATAAATATTATACTTGACATTTCCTTCTAACTCTTCCTCAATCAGTAGTAGAAAAAAGAACCAAACGTTATAGACATTCTTCTTACAGGTGAATTAAAAAGAGGTTTATACAATTTCATTTTTCTATATGTGAGCCAGAAAAGTAAAATAATTAGGTTATCTTGATAATAATTCCATTTGTAACATTTTTGTACCCTAACATTATTCTATGTTATTATGGAAATATTTTGCCAAAAAAGGGGGAAAGATGAAAAGACACATGTGGGTGACATACTGCCTTTCAGCAGAATTCTATGGTGCTCAGGCACCAGTATTCACCATCTCTCCTGTTGTCTGTTGTTTATGTTCAAGGATTTGACTTACTTGTGCCAGGAATTGAATTGAACCAGTGAAACCCAATTAAATCCTACCACTTCCAAAGGCATAAAATAATTCATCATTTTGGATGGTTTTCATAGAGAATAAAAATTAGTTTGAAGGTGGGTTGAAGGGGGAAGGAAACATCAACAAAGCAAAAACAACTAGAATCGCAGAAATCATTAACATTGATTTCATTCCAGGACACTTGGTCAGCCAGAAAGCTTGCCCTGCTGAGTGAAGAAGGCAGATTTGGTGCATTGGAAGACAGCAACTGCAGATGCAGAGGAACTGGAAGGGAATCACAGCTGGTCATGCCAAAGGGGCAGCCCAACCTATATTCATTCAGCAACCATGGCAGGTTCTCTAAATCTGTTTGCAATTCAAGCTCCGGGTCATGTTTTTCAGTTAGAATAGAATGTGAAAACTATAAAATAGACCCCCCTAATTTCTTTTCCCATATCCCTTCCTCATGATCTTTTATCTTCTTGAGTGAATGAAGGAGTATCAAGGTTATTGAGCTGAGAAGTGGAAACCAGTGGACTTTTTTAAAGGCAAGACAGATAATATCAGATTTGATATGATAGGCATGAGAAATACACAAAAAGTAATTACAGACTTTCAAAAAGTGCCTTTACACTTTTCTAGTGATAAGCCTTTACATTCAAACACCAATGCCTCCCCTCATTACCAAAAGCTAAATTTAAAGGAGCTACACAGAATGCTAACTAAGCATAGTAAAATCATCATCATCATCATCATCATCATAGAGGTTTTATCAGGTGGAAATTCTTTGTCTCTGTGCTCGAACCTAAAGATCCTCTAATTTTTGTCACTCCCTTCTCTAGCTCACCTCTGCCAGTGTGACTATTTTCGTGCACACCACTTGAAGGTTGACTCTTCTCTTAGATTGCCCTTCTGGCATACACTGATTGCAGTAAATACCATCTTGCACTTTGGAGCCTGTGAAACACTTCACTCCTTGGCCACGCTCCATCCATGTTCCTATCTAAACTATAAATTACTTAATGGTAGAAAAGTTGTCTTATTTTTCCTGCTTTTCCCCTCAATGACAGTGTTTACTCAAATCTAGAATTTAAAATAAGCAGAAAACTGTTAAAAGTATTTTGTTTGTCTAGTAATAATATATAGACATTTATTTTTTATTTAAAATGAGTTAATGTAAGTAAAGCATTTATACCAGTGCCTGACATATAGGAATGATTATAGTGCTCTTATTGCCATTATCATAATTACTTGTATATAACCTACAAGTTGATACATAAAATTTTCATTATAAGCTCTTGACTTCTTGAGACCTTCAGCTCCTGGCTACACCATAAGCATGAAATAATCCATGCTTTACAAGCCATCTGGGTACATGTGGACTTTTCCTATGTTCTGTATCACTATGCAGGCAGACAATTGCCCAGAATTTCATTGGCTCTAAAAATGAAATACAAAAAACATGCAAAACACTTTAAGACTACAGGTAATATATTATGCATGGAGACAGGAACTATGTCTCTTTTACTATACTTTCAAACACTAACATGACATCAGGCATCTACTAGAGGCTCAACAAATACATGTGGTATAAATAAATACATAAGTAAGAAAAAAGTGACTCTATTTGAAGGAGAAGAAAGGAAACAAAAGGAGAAAGAAGAGAGGAAGAAATAAAGAGAGAAAGAAAAAAGCTGAATGAAGAACTATGATTTCGCTTACTGTGGAATGAATGTCAGGTAGTTGATACATTTCCTAATTCTTGAGTAGTTTTGACTCAGACTCTGAGTACTTATGTAAAGATCCCAAAATATTTTTCCCAACATGACCTTTTCAATACTATTACATGCATTTATCCTTCTCCTGTTCCAATAGTTCTCTACAGCGAAAGTTCCATGTTATAAGTATGACCTCTGCTCTGTTCTGCAGAGCACACCTCACATACCTACCCTGTCCCTGTGCCTACTTCTGACTTCAGCCAAGACCGAGCAGACAGTTCTGTGTCAGCTCTGACTCAATTTGCCCTGACAGTGTCATGCCTCAGGCATCCAAGTCTCAAGACTTTCCTCATCTGGCCTCAAATTTTTTTCTATGCCCCAAGAATAGCTTGATTGGCCCATGCTCAATTGTGGCTTGGAAATGCCAAACGGGAAATGCTCTTGGTGGGTAATCCTCAACCAAAGACAGATGGGAGCCAATTGGCAGCTGATTCTCCTCTCATCCTTTTTTATGTGGACCGCTCTCATCAGTCTTTCACACAGTTCCCACAGCAACCATAGTAGAAGCCTCAATAAACCTGAGATTGGCTTTATCTCCTTCCCTTACCTGTTCTCAGTTGCTTCCTGTGATAGACTCTCAAATTAATTACCTACAGTCAAGCCCCCCAAATTAGTCACCTCTGTACCTTTTTCTTTTCTTTCTTAATATACAAATATTACATAACTCTAGAACTATCTTAAATGAGCCATTTGAAATATTCAAAATAAAAGGTGTGTGTATATATATACATAGATATGTGTGTACATATATTTTCTCCCTCCATACATATGTGTGTGTGTGTGTATGTATTTTTCTCTCCCTCCATGACTCTTTGTTAATGTGAAAGAATGGAATTATTTAGAAGTTTGAGCATACTAATTAATAAACCAATTGCAAAGCAGTTAATTTACTGATGTTTCTTTTTCTGTATCATTAGCTGTAGTGGTTGCATACATGGGTGAATGAAGATGCATACAGGGAAGCAGTCTAAGATCATACTAAGTGTGAACATTTCTGATATATTATCTGAGAATCCAAATTTACCTCTTCTGCTTAGACAATGTTTTTAAGGAAAAATCACAGACCCCTCTGTACGTACCAGACTATCCTTCTCTTTTTTAAAAAGTATAAATATAATGAAATTTTAGAAGTTACCTTTAAAGATCCATTTGGAAAACCCAAAATAAAGAAAACTCCCTTAATCAGAAAATCTTTATATGTCAATTATTAGAGTCAATGAACATTTAACATTTTCTGAAATGCATGTGATTTCAGTCTGTTGTAATGTTTGTATCAGTGCATTTCTAAATGCATGCTTAAAGTTAAATGCATTAAATATATAAACTCATGTTTCTCACTACTGCTTCTTACCTTCATCAGTTCACTTGCTCCAAGCCCTCTTCTCTGCCCATCATAAGATAGGACATTTTAATGAAATGGAATGTTGAAGACCATTGATTGAAAAAGCAGCTTACATGAATATATAGTATATAATTTTCTTTGGCTTACGAAAAGATAGATTTATGTAAGTGTTATTCACCTAACTCAGAGAAACAGAAGGAGAGGAGGGGAGGGGAGGGTGGAGGGTGGGGGAGAGGACAGAAAGAGATTCAGAGGGATATCATGTATAACATTGAATGTGCGTTTTTTTCTCGTTTATGATTTGTGTTATCTTTCTGTACTTAATTTTCTATAATGCATACATATAGCTTCTACAAATGTTATATGTCTATGTTTATATACATCACAACTTGAACAAACCACTAATTTAAGTTTTGTTTGAGAGAATTGTTTTACTCTTCTGAAAAAAGAAACAAAAGAAACACACAGTCTCTTGGCAAAGATAAATCAACCCAGATGCCAACAAGAGGTTTCAAGTTTGCCTAGAATTTTCGAGTTCATGAATGTCGAGTGGTCTCTAAATTTGGCAACTCATTTTTCTCATTGTTAATGATAAGTCTTTTCTACTATCATATACAAAGCACTGGATACCCTAAATAAGCACTATAAAAATAACCACCTTTATTTATGGCCATGCTGTTTTGGATGCCCATGGTCAATTGTCTGCCTTGCTTTCAATAAAGCCAGAATGCTCCCATTTCCCTTCATTTCATTCTTATGGCTCCCATTTCTCTAACAAATTTGGGAATACTAAAAATAAAGCAGATGATTTATTGAAAGATGGTAAGCAAATGATAGACATATCTAAATACCTCACATCATCCTTTTTTTTTTTTTTTTTTTTTTTTTTAGATGGAGTCCTGCTCTGTTTCCCAGGCTAGGGTGCAGTTGGGCGATCTCGGCTCACTGCAACCCCCGCCTCCCAGGTTCAAGCGATTGTCCTGCCTCAGCCTCCTGATTAGCTGGGATTACAGGCGCCTGGCTACTTTTTGTATTTTTAGTAGAGATGGGGTTTCACCATCTTGGCCAGGCTGGCCTCCAACTCCTGACCTCATGATCCACCCGCCTGGGCCTCCCAAAGTGCAGGGATTACAGGCATGAGCCACTGCGCCCGACCCAAGATAATTTTTTTTTTTTTTTTGAGAGGGAGTTTTGCTCTTGTTGCCCAGTATGGAGTGCAGTGGCGGGATCTTGGCTCACTGCAACCTCTGCCTCCCGGATTCAAGCAATTCTCCTGTCTCAGCCTCCCGAGTAGCTGGGATTACAGACATGCACCACCACGCCCAGCTAATTTTGTATTTTTAGTAGACACAGGGTTTCTCCATGTTGGTCAGGCTGGTCTTGAACTCCCGACCTTGGGTGATCCACCTGCTTTGGCCTCCCAAAGTGCTGGGATTACAGGCGTGAGCCACTGCGCCTGGACTGCTTCACATCATCTTTTACATGTTCTTGGGATTAGTTTTACAGCCTATGAAATCAAAGCATTTCCTTCTCTATATTTTACAAAGTGTATGTCCTTTAAAGAATAGAAAGGAAACTTGGAAGGAAGCATGTGCAGTCTTTAATAAATGATGGGAGTGCAGGCTATGAGGCACTCCCTGGACTCCCACCAGGCTCTGCAACACCTTCAAGTCACTTCCCTTTATGATCCCTCTCCTCAACCTTCATTACCCTACCGCACTCCACAAAGAACTTTTACAGGGGTATAAAAGACACCACTCTATATTTTCATGCAAAAGTCAGGGGCTCCCATGGTGAAATTTGAAGGGAGCATGTGTCTCTAATAGTTTGGTTTGGAAAGGACTCCCAGAAATAAAGAAGCAAAAACTATTTCTCTCTCTTTCCCTCTCGTCTCCCTATTGCCCCTCCTCCTTGCCTCCTTTTTAATGGTGAGCATAGTTTTTCTTTCTACATTTGAGGAGAGTCAGGCAGAGGGCTGAGTTCCGGAGAATACTGAGTATGTGGGACTCTAACTCTATTATTTGTGAGGGCTGAGAGCCTTGCCAGACTGCTATAATGTATCGCTACTTCAGAGAAGCAAGGAAACATTGTAAGATTTCATTTACTTAATGGCTTAAGGACTAATTGAGTTCTATACCGCCTTGAATGTTTGTACAGTTTTCCTTAAAACATATTGTACTATTTTTTAAACAGTACAAATGAGTCTTTCTTAAATATAGCATAATTTCTGCTTTGAATTAATTTACTCAACTGACCTATTACTTCAAATTAATATGTAGAGATTTTATATTGAAAGAATCACATTATATTATTTCTCTAACTACAACAAAAGGCAGAATACTACCCTATTGAATCCTCCAGTGATAAAACCTAAAACTCAGAGGCTGACTATTTAGAGCACCTTTCAAATAGAGAGAGCTTGCAAATGTACCTCAATAAAATAATATTTTATTCTTTGTTATTCTTTTATTTAACTGAAATTCTTCTTATTTAATTTAGAAGAATTTGAGTTCTCTTTGAGTTGTACATTCAATAAATTCTGGAGAGAACTTAAGTCATAAAACTTGTTAAGCAACTTCTTCCCCTAAACAAAACGACCTATGTTGAATAAAGAAACTTTATGTGACTGTTTCATTAAATAAAAGTTAAAGTAATGCCATATTCTGCTACCATTTAAATAACATAATAAATGACAGACATAATGAGAATTGCCAAAATTCAGAGAAACAAGCCATTCATAAAGGCCACATTACACAGGGAATTACCACTGGGGAGGAGATAAGGTATGCTTTGAATGATGGGCATAAGTTGGATATGTGGAAGTAAAAATTATTTTATGACCAAAGTGCAGATGGGAGAGATCAGAGAGTGGCTGATGGCAGAAAGGAAACCAGCCTCTCTGGCACAGGCATTTAATGTGAAAGAACAGTAGCAGATAAGGTTGGATAAGCTTGGGGGTTTAAAGTGGAGCAATAGACAGGGATACTAGCAAGAAAAAAAAATACACGGCAAATCCTTAAGTATCCATCTAAGGAATTTAGATTTGATCCTTTCAGGTACTAAAGTGTCATTGGGAAAATTAAGATTGTTATCTCTATAAAGGGCTGGGAGGACTAGGGTATGAAATACATGAGAAGAAAGGGTGAGATGGCTATTTGTGATTTTTTTTCTCCTGGTAATGAAGATGAAAGTGATAGACAGTAAAATGGAATCACATAAACTGTAGCAGCAGCAGCGATAGAGCCACAAATCATGAGAGAACAAGGGGTCAGAATGATATGTCCCTGACTTTGACCGTGGCTGAGTTTCTTTTAGCACTAAGTAGAAACAACGCAGGAGGAAAAAGTTAAAGCAAAAAGGATCACAAAAGAGAGAAAGCCACAAAGCATGGAAAATATTTTCATTTTCTTCTATTATAAATGGTTGAGAAGATGAGAAAGAAATTACCCAATATTATGTTAAATTAGATAAAGGTATTTTAAATGAATATTAATCAGCTTGCCTTATTTCCCAGTTCCCTGTCACCAGTCCAGTCCAGATTGGACACTTCACATAGGGGGTCACCTACCAGTGTTCCCAGTGTTTCTCGTATTACTTCACAGATTTCCTTACCTCTCCAAAATTCTCTGGCACCTGCTGCACAACTCTTCATATTCGATGTCTCTCTCTCTCTGCTACATGCTGTATAAATATTTTTACTGTTGCTCATAATTTTAATCTTTTTCTCTTAGTCATTTTTTTAAATAGAACACTGCCATATAATTGCATATCTGTCTTTTCAATATTTTCATTTTTCTTTTCTTAGCTTTTAATTAATGGCTAAGCTTTTTACTGACTTGAGAAGATGAGAACAATCTCCTGAGCTTTATTATGCACTTATCTTCACTACAGTACATGACAGTCTCTGAAGTTATTTTTTCAGTCCTCAGAGAATTAATGTTTTTCACTTCTCCAGACTGTACCTTGCTTTACTAGTAATACTTCATGGTAGATAAATGATTGACAGATAGATGACAGATAGATTACATAAATAGATAATTAACCTTTCTATCTATCTATCTATCTATCATCTATCTATCTATCATCTATCTATCATCTATCTATCTATCTATCATCTATCTATCTATCATCTATCTATCATCTATCTATCTATCTATATCTATCTATCTATCATCTATCTATCTACATATATTTCCTAGTTCTGTCCACTGGGAAGTCCTACAAATAATGATAACCTAGTACCAATGGCCACAATTAGTATCCAAATCTTGGTTTCTGAACACCATCCTCAAGTAAAAGAAACCAGAGTTTCAAATGAATGATTCTGGAGGAAAAGTATTACATGGTAAGCCTGGAACATTTTGTAGTGCCAGAAAATAAGGGAAAACTCAAAAGTTGTGGTGACATTAAAAATCTGGGATAAAATAATTATAGTTTTCTATTATAACACAGAATAAAATAAGAAGTTATGATTCCATAGTGATATAAATAAATAGGGAGGATTCCTTACAGTAAAATTCATACTAATAAATATATAAAGAATGGTAGGAGTAAAAAAAATCACCGTTTGGAAAACACTACAGTAATTAATTATAACAGACAAGAACCATCATTGAATGCTAAAAATAGTGAGTGAAATTATGAAGGGAGACAGAACATTTACACAGCCTCACAATATATTACGAATTACATCTCTCCACAATTTATTAATTACCAAGAAAAATAGTACCTTTACAGTACAGAAACTGCAGACACCAGCTTAACCACATGGTAAATCTAGCATCATTAATGGACCACATCAACACCATATGCTGGTGATATGGTACACCAAGAAATGTTCACTTTCACTTCTATGGTATTCTAACCAAATATATATATCCCAAATTTAAACTTCAGAAAATAGCAAACATCAAGGGACATTCTACAAAATAACTGGCCAAAACTCTTCAAAAGTGTCAAGGTTACCCACATTTTTGGCCAAATTTATTCCCAGGCATTTTTTGTTGTTGGCAGTGGTGGCAGTGCCATTGTAAATGGAGTGTTTTCTAATGTTATATCTTGTAACTGGTTACTTTTTTCTGTTTTTGAAAGCATTAATTTGTGAATACTACTGTTTTATTCCACCATCTTACTATATTATGTTTAGTTTTACCATTGATTCCCTAGGATCATTCTTTCCAATAGGGTAGGCACCAGTTGTATGTTTATGGTATTGGACAACTCAGTGTAGAACATTTCAATAATCACAGAAAATTGCAGGAGATGAATGCTGCTTTAAGATTTTACAGGTGTCCTATAGTGTCTGCATATATAAATAATTGTATTTTTTAAAGATTTTTAGACTGTTAACAGATTTCTCTTGTCCAATTGTATTATCTAATACTTCTAGGAAAATATTCAACAATATAGGAATTGATGGACAGCCTTGTCTTCTTCCTTATCTCAATTCAAATACTCTTAATGTTTCCATATTAATATGATGCTAGCTTTTAATCTAAGGGAAATATATATATGTTTGTCTATATATCTATACCTATAGATATGTACATATGTATATTTCACTTAGTTGTAAAACTATGTATGATCTATATTTATAAATATATATGTATTTGATAAAATATTTTATAAATATATGCACACAATGATTTATCTTAAGTTGTTGAGAAAATGTCCATCAAGTTCTATTTCTTTGTTATTTATAAAAAGAATGGGGATTAAATTTTGTCAATGGCTTTTTTAGCATCCATGACGATAACCACAAATTTTTCCTTAGCTCAATTAATATGCTATATTATTATATTGATGAATTTCCTAATCAAAGCCAAACTTACATTCCTTTAACAAATCTCACCTTCTCATAGTATATTATTTTCCACAATAGTGTTTGATTATGTTGGCTAATGTTTTGGTTAGAACTTTAAGTATTCAAAAGTGGTATTTGTCTATAACCTTCTTACACTGTTTTTATCGGGTTTATGTAGCAATGTTATTTGTACTTCACAAAAATTATTAAGTTTTCTTTAATTTTCAATACTGTGGAACAATGTAAAGAGGATTGGAACAATCAATGCTTAAAGGTCTGCTTTAAGCCCCTTACGAAAGCTTGTTGGGTTTTTCGTTTCTTTGTTTTCTTGGCTTTATTTTATTTTTTGGGTACTTATTTGAATCGTTCTCTGTTTCTTCGTTGAGAGTTGGTCTGTTTGAGGTTTTTATCTCAAATAGTTCCATCTTTTTAAAACAATATTTATCTAAAATATATCCCATTTCACCTAAGTTTTCAAATTTATGTAGACATCTACACAGTATATTATGAAATTTTATTAATTATTATTTTCTAAATGCCTGTTTCTTTTATTTATTTATTTTTATTTCAATAGGTTTCTGGGGAACAGGTGGTGTTTGGTTACATGAATAAATTCTTTAGTGGTGATTTCTGACAGTTTGGTGTACCCATCACCCAAGCAGTGTACACCGTACCCAATGTGTAGTCTTTGTTTTTTAGATGGAGTCTCTCTCTGTCGCTAGGCTGGAGTGCAGTGGCGCGATCTCGGGTGCGATCTTGGCTCACTGCAACCTCTGCCTCCTGAGTTCAAGCAATTCTCCTGCCTCAGCCTCCCGAGTAGCTGGGACTACAGGCATGTGCCACCATGCCCAGTTAATTTTTTTTTTTTTTTTTGTATTTTTAGTAGAGAGGGGTTTCACCATGTTGGTCAGGATAGTCTTGATCTCTTGACCTCATGATGCCCCATCCTTGGCCTCCTAAAGTGCTGACATTACAGGCATGAGCCACCACACCCGGCCCAATGTGTAGTCTTTTATCCTTCACCCACCTCCTGCCCTTTCCAAGTGCCCAAAGTCCATTGTATCATTCTTGTGCCTTTGCATCCTCATAGCTTAGCTCCCACTTATGAGTGACAACATACGATGTTTGGTTTTCATTCCTGAGTTACATCACTTAGAATAATGGTCTCCAATTCCATCCAGGTTGCTGCAAATGACATTATTTCATTCTGTTTTATGGCTGAGTAGTATTCCATGGTATATATTTGCCACATTTTCTTTATCCACTTGATTAATGGACATTTGGGCTGGTTCCATATTTTTGTCCCTGCAAACTGTGCTGCTATAAACATGCATGTGTAAGCATCTTTTTTGTGTAATGACTTCTTTTCCTCTGGGTAGGTACCTAGTAGTGGGAATGCTGGATCAAATGGTAGATCTACTTTTAGTTCTTTAAGGAATCTCCACACTGTTTTCCACAGTGTTTGTACTAGTTTACATTCCCTGGAACAGTATAAAAGTGTTCTGTTTTCACCACATCCACACCAATATCTATTATCTTTTGATTTCTCAATTATGACCATTCTTGCAGGAGTAAGGTGGTATTGCATTGCGGTTTTGATTTGCATTTCCTTTATAATTAGTGATGTTGCACATTTCTTCATATGCATGTTGGCCATTTGTATATCTTCTTCTTGAGAACTGTATATTCATGTCCTTAGCCCATTTTGATGGGATTTTTTTTTCCTGATTTGAGTTCTTTGTAGATTCTAGATATTAGTCCTTTGTCGGATGTACAGATTGTGAAGATTTTCTCCCACTCTGTATGTTGTCTGTTAACTCTGCTAATTATTTCTTTTGCTGTCCAGAAACTTCTTAGTTTAATTAAGTCTTAGCTATTTATCTTTGTTTTCACATTGTCTTTTGGGTTCTTAGTCATGAAGTCTTTGCCTAAGCCAATGTCTAGAAGGAGTTTTCCAATTTATCTTCTAGAATTTTTATGATTTCAGGATTTAGATTTAAATCTTTGAGCAATCTTAAATTGATTTTTGTAGGAGGTGAAATATGAGGATCCAGTTTCATTCTTCCACATGTGGCTTTCCAATTATCCCAGAACCATTTGTTGAATAGGGGGTCCTTTCCCCACTTTATGTTTTTATTTGCTTTGTTGAAGATCAGCTGGCTGTAAGTATAATATTTGGCTTTATTTCTGGGTTTTCTCTTCTGTTCCATTGGTTTATGTGTCTATTCTTATACCAGAACCATGCTGTTTTGGTGACTATGCCTTGATAGTATAGTTTGAAGTTGAGTATTATGCTGCCTCCAGATTTGTTCTTTTTGCTTAGTCTTGCTTTAGCTATGCAAACTCTTTTTTGGTTCTATATGAATTATAGCATTTTTTTTCTAGTTCTGTGAAGAATGATGGTGGTATTTTGATGGGAATTGTGTTGAATTTGTAGATTGCTTTTGGCAGTATGGTCATTTTCACAATAATTATTCTACCCATCCATGAGCATGAAGTGTGTTTCCATTTGTTTGTGTCATTTATGATTATTTTCAGCTGTGTTTTGTCATTTTCCCTGTGGAGATCTTTCACCTCCTTGGTTAGGTATATTCCTAAGTATTTTATTTGTTTTTGCTGTTATTATAACAGGGGTTCAGTTATTAATCTGATTCTCAGCTTAGTCGCTGTTGGTGTATAGCAGAGCTGCTGATTTGTGTACATTAATTTTGTATTCTGAAACTTTGCTGAATTCATTTACCTGTTCTAGGAGCTTTTTGAATGAGTCTTTAGGGTTTTCTATATCATCGGCAAACAGTGAGTTTGACTTCCTCTTTACTGATATGGATGCCCTTGATTTCTCTCTCATGCCTAATTGCTCTGGCTAAGACATCCAGTACTAGGACGAATAGAAGTGGTGAAAGTGGACATCCTTATTTTGTTCCAGTTCTCAGGGGGAATGCTTTCAACTTTTCCCCATGAAGTATAATGTTGGCTGTGGGTTTTTCACAGATGGCTTTTATTATCTTAAGGTATGCACTTTCTATGTTGATTTTGCTGAGTTTTAATCATAAAGGGATGCTGGATTTTGTCAAATGCGGCTATTGAGATGCTCATGTGATTTTTGTTTATAATTCTGTTTATGTGGTGTTACTACCTTTGTTGACCTGCATATGTTAAACCACCCCTGCATGCCTGGTACGAAACCCACTTGATAATAGTGGATTATCTTTTTGTTATGCTGTTGGATTCAGTTAGCTAGTATTTTGCTGAGGATATTTGCCTATGTTCATCAGTGATATTGCTCTGTAGTTTTATTTTATTTTTATGCCCTTTCTTGGTTCCGATATTGGGGCGATACTGGCTTCATGGAATGATTTAGGGAGGATTCCGTCTTTCTCTATCCAGGGGAATAATGTCAACAAAATTAGAACCAATTCTTCTTTGAATATCTGATAGAATTCAGCTGTGAATCCATCGGGTCCTGGACTTTTTTGTAATTGTGTTGGCAATTTTTTTTATTATCATTTCAATCTCGCTGCTTGTTATTTGTCTATTCAGTTTCTTTTCCTTTCTTTCTTTTTTTTTTGAGACAGAGTCTCACTTTGTCTCCCAGGTTGGAGTACAGTGGCATGACCTTAGCTTACTGCAACCTCCCAGGTTCAGGTTTTGGTATGAACCTAATCATAGTTCTCCTGCTTCAGCCTCTGGAGTAGCTGGGATTACAGACACGCACGCACCACCACTCCTGGCTAATTTTTGTATGTTTGGTAGAGATGGGGTTTCACCCTGTTGCCCAGGCTGGTCTCAAACTCCTGACATCAGGTGATCTGTCCACCTCGGCTTTCCAAAGTGCTGGGATTACAGTCATGAGCCACTGTGCCAGGCCTGTTCAGAGTTTCTGTGTCTTCCTGGTTTAATTTAGAAGGGTCCTGTATTTCCAGGAATTTATTCATCTACTCTAGGTTTTCTAGTTTATGTGTGTAAAGGTGTTCATAATAGCCTTGAATAATCTTTTGTATTTCTGTGGTCTCAGTAGTAATATCTCCCATTTTGTTTCTAATTGTGCTTATATGGCTCTTCTGTCTTTTCTTGGTTAATCTTACTAATGGTTTCTCAATTTTACTCATCTTTTCAAAGAACCAGCATTCATTTCATTTATCTTTTGTATTTTTGTTGTTGTTGTTGTTTGTTTCAATTTCCTTTAGTTCTGCTCTTCACTATCTATTTTCTTCTGCTGGTTTTGGGTTTGGATTGTTCTTGTTTCTCTAGTTCTGTGAGGTGTGGCCTTAGATTGTCTATTTGTGCACTTTCATACTTTTTGATGTAGGCATTTAATGCTATGAACTTTCCTCTTAGCACTGCTTTTGTTGTATCCCAGAGGTTTTGATAGGTTGTGCTGCAATTATCATTTAGTTCAAAGAATTTATTAATTTTCACCTTGATTTCATTGTTGATTCAGTGATCATTCTGGAGCTCTTTATTTAATTTCCACCTATTTGCATGGTTTTGGGGGTTCCTTTTAGAGTTGATTTCCAATTTTACTCCACTGTGGTATGAGAGAGTATGTGGTATAGTTTTGATTTTCTTAAATTTACTGAGACTTGTTTTGTGGCCTATCATATGGTCTGTCTTGGATAATGTTCCATGTGCTGAGAAGTAGAATGTATATTCTGAAGTTGTTGGGTAGAATGTCCTGTGAATATCTGTTAAGTCCATTTGTTCTAGGGTATAGTTGAAGTTCATTGTTTATTTGTTGACTTTCTGTCTTGATGACCTATCTAGTGTAGTCAGTGGAGTGTTAAAGGCCCCCTATTATTGCGTTGCTGTCTATCTCATTTCTTAGCTGTAGTAGTAACTGCTGATTAATTTGGGAGCTCTAGTGTTAGGTGCATATATATTTAGGATTGTGATATTTTTCTGTTGGACTAGTCCTTTTATCATTACATAATGTCCATCTTTGTCTTTTATTGTTGTTGCTTTAAAGTTTATTTAGTCTAAGAACAGCTACTCCTGCTCACTTTTGGTGTCCATTTGCATGAAATACCTTTTTCCACTTCTTTAGCTTAAGTCTGTGTGAGTCCTTATGTGTTAGGTGAGTCTCCTGAAAACAGCAGAAACTTGGTTGATGAATTCTTATCCATTCTGCCATCCTGTATCTTTTAAGTGGAGCATTTAGGCCACTTATATTCAACATTAGTATTGAGATGTGAGGGATTATTCTATTCATCATGCTGTTTGTTGCCAAATACCTTTTTTTTTTAAATATTGTGTTATTGTAATATAGATTCTTTAAGATTTATGCTTTAAGGAGGTTCTATTTTGGTGTATTTCAAGAATTTGTTTTTGATTTCTTTAAGCTAGACTTCACCTTTCTTTGTTGCCTCCTTGATTAGCTTAATAATTGACCTTCTGAATTCTTTTTCTGGTTATTCGGAGATATCATCTTGGTTTGGATCCATTGCTATTGAGCTGGTGTGATCTTCTGGGGGTAAGATTCCTGTTTTGTCATATTACCAGAATTATTTTTCTGGTTCCTTCTCATTTGGGTAGACTTTGTCAGAGGGAAGATCTGGGACTCAAGGGCTGCTGTTTTGATTATTTTGTCCCACGGAGTGCTCCCTTGATGTGGTGTTCTCCAGTTTCCACTAGTAATGGGGCTTCCTGAGAGCCAAACTGCAGTAATTGGGTTTGCTCTTCTGGGTCTAGCCACCCAGTGGAGCTACCTGGCTCCAAGCTGGTACTGGGGAGTTTTTGCAAAGAGTCCTGTGATGTGATCCATCTTCAGGTTGTTCAGCCATGAATACCAGCATATGCTCTGGTGGAGGTTGCAGGAGGGTGAAGTGTATTCTGTGAGGGCCCTTGGTTGCATTTTTGTTTAGTGCACTGGCTTTATATTGGTTGGCCTGTAATCAGGAGGTGGCGTTTTCAAAAGCACATCAGCTGTGGTACTACAGGGAGGATGCAAATTTTCTCTAGGGTTGCCTGGTTAAGTATTCATGTTTCTCAGGCAGTGGTCAGGGCCATAGAGCTTCCAAGATATTATGTCGTTTGTCTTCAGCAACAGGGTGGGTAGGGAAAGACCACCAGGTGGGGGCAGGGATAGGCAGGTCTGAGGTCACCCTCTCCTTGGGAGGGGTTTGCTGTGGCCGCTGTGGGGAATGGTGGTGCGGTTCCCAGGCCAATGAAGTTATGTTCCCAAGAGGATTATGGTTGTCTCTGCTGAGCCATACAGGTTACCAAGGACATTGGGGAAAGCTGGCAGTCACAGGCCTCACCCTGCTCCCACACAGCATGCAGTCCTAAAGGCTAGTCTCACTCCCACCGTGCTCCATCAAGAGCACTGAGTCCACTTCCAGGCAGCTGGTGACCAGGGTTGAGAACTTGCCCCAGACCACCAGACTCCCACCTGAGAAAGCAAGCAGACTCAGTTTCTCGGTATCACAGGGAGCCTGCAGCGGCAATCCAGTTCCTTCGAAGGGTCTGCAGATTATCTCAGCTTTCCTGGTATGTTCTTGTGGTAGTTCTTGGAGCAAAAGTCCACCACAATGTTAGTCTCCACACACTGCTCTGTCTGTTTGAGTAGGAGCTGCAAGTTAGTCTTGGCTCCTATTCCCACCTTCCCTTGCCTCATGAAATTTTAAATGTTTTCTATTTCAATGATTAATTTTCAGTTGTCGTTTTTTTGGTATTGTGCTATCAATTTTTTATTAAAGTTACATAGTGATTTATTTTGTTAAAAAATCATTTCAGATATTAATTATATCTACTGTTTCTATACTCTATTGTCTGTTTTTATATTTATTATATCCTTGTAGAGATTTCTTAACTTTGTTCTATCTCTACTTTTTTGAGGTGGGAAATTATTTATTTTATTCTTTAATTTTTATTGATAAAGGCATCTCATCATTCTTAAACAGTATGCCATAGATTCTGATGTGTAGTGCTTTCATTATTGTAGTTATTTTCCCAAAAGTATTGTTATTAAATTGTATTTCTCTTTTTCACCCAAGAGTCATTTAATAGGGCATTCCATGTGGAAGGACCATTTTTTCTTATTTTATTCATAATCTCCACTTCCATTGCATTGTGATTAAAGATTGTTATTCACAATATTTATACCTTATATTCATTTAGAATATTCAATAAACTGAAAAGAATAAGTATTCTCTACTAATGGGGTATAAAGTTTGATGTATTTTCATAAGATCAACCTTGTTAATTGTGTTCTTTAGTTCTTATATATCATTACTTATATTTTGTTTACTGGATCTGTCTTCTACTATGAATGCCTGTTAAAGGATCCTATTATTAGCATTTTTCTATGTATGTCTCATTGCATATTGTAACATTTTTGCTTCAGAAAAACTGCTGCTGTGTTATTTGAAGCATAGATATATAACTTATATTTTCATTGTGAATTGTAGCTTTTACAAATAAATATTTCCCTTACAGGCATATTTCTTTTATATTTTTATTTTTGTAGGTTTCTTGCCTTCACTCAATGAACATTATTAACTGTTTACTTGAATATGTTGTCACTTGGACACCTTGTGGAATCAACATTTAGGATGATCCCACATCTTTGCTATTGTGAATAATGCTGCAATAAATATACAAGTGCAGGTGTCTTTTTGATGTAATGATATCCTTTCCTTTGGGTATATACCCAGTAGTGGGATTGTTGAATCAAATGATGTTTCTATTTTTAGTTCTTTGAGAAATCTCCATACGTTTTTCCATAGAACTTGTACTATTATAATTTACATTCCCACCCACAGTATATAAGTGTTCCCTTTTCTGTGTATCTTCACCAATATCTGTTAGTCTTCATCTCTAAAAAGTTTAGTTTTTTCCTCCATTTCTTCTCAAGTTCCATCTGATCTTATTGTTTTGCCCCTTTTTATTTTCTTTTATATTTTTGTTTCTTAGAACAGAAAATATTGTGTTAGATTTTACATTTATGCTTCAAAATGGTTTTCCATACAACTTGTACTATTAAAATTAACATTCCCACCAACAGTATATAAGTGTTCCCTTTTCTATGCATCTTCACCAACATCTGTTGTTGTTTTTGCTTTTTAATAATGGCCATTTTTGACTGGTATTAGATGGTATCTCATTGTGGTTTTAATTTTCATTTATCTGATGATTAGTGATGTTGAGCTTTTATATATATATATGTTTGTTGGCCACTTATATGTCTTCTTTAGAAAAATGTTTGTTTGTGGCCTTTGCCCAATTTATAATGGGTGTTTTTGTTTTTTTCTTGTTGAGTTCCCTGAGTTCCCTGTAGATTCTGGATATTAGTCATTTGTCAGATGCATAGTTTGAAAATATTTTCTCTCATTCTGTAGGTTATATGTTTACTACATTGATTATTCATTTTGCTGTGTAGAGGCTTTTTAGTTTAATTTAGTCCCATTTGTCTATTTTTGTTTTTGTCATGTTTCCTTTTGAGGACTTAGTCATAAATTATTTGCCTACACCAATGTCCAGAAGAGTTCTCCCTAGATTTTCTTCTAGGATTTTCATAGTTTCATGTTTTGCATTTAAGTTCTTAATCTATCCTGGTTAAATTTTGTGCGTAGTGAGAGATGTGGGACCAGTTTCATTCTTCTGCGTATTGCTCTTCAATTTTCTCAGCACTATTTATTGAATGTGGTGTTCTTTCCTCTGTCAATTTTTTTTTTCTACTTTGTTAAAATTCAGTTGGTTTTAAGTATGTGGCTTTATTTCTGGGTTCTCTATTCTGTTCCATTGCTCTATGTGTCTATTTTTATGCTGAAACCACACTGTTTCAGTTTCTACACACTTGTAGTATAATTTCAGGTCAGTTAATATGATTTCTTCAGCTTTGTTCTTTTTCTTTAGGATTTGCTATTTGGGCTTTTTGTTCTGTTTGAATTGAAGGATTGTTTTTTCTAATTCCGTGAAGAATGACATTGGTAATTTGATAGCAATTGCACTGAATTTATAGATAGCTTTGGGCAGTATTGTCATTTTAATGATATTGATTCTTCTGATCCGTGAGCATGGTGTATTTTTCCATTTGTTTATGTCATCTATGATTTATTTCATCAATGTTTTGTTGTTCTTCTTGTAGACATCTTTCACCTCATTGGTTAAATATATTCCTAGATATTTTATCTTTTTGTAGCTATTTTTAATGGGATTGAGTTCTTGATTTTATTCTCAGCTTGATTGTTACTGGTATATAGAAATGCTACCAATTTTATATGTTGATTTTGTATTCTGAAACTTTATTGAAGTCATTTATCAAATTTAAGGGTTTCTCTGGAGGAGTATTTAAAGTTTTCTAAATATAAGATCATATATTCACTGAACAGAGATAATTTGACTTTCTCTTTTCCAATTTGGATATCTTTTATTTCTTTATCTTAATCTAGCTGGGACTTCCAGTACTATGTTAAATATGAGTGGTGAAAGTAGGCATCCAATACAGGGAATGCTGTCAACTTTTCCCTGTTCAGTACAATGTTGGCTGTGGGGTTGTCATACACGACTTTTATTATTTTGAGGCATGTTTCTTCCGTGCCTAATTTGTGAGGATATTTTTTACCATGAAGTGAGTCTGGATTTTATCTAATACTTTTTTTGCATCTACTGAGGTGATGTTTTTTGTTTTTAATCCTGTTTATATGGTGGATTATATTTGTTGATTTCCATATGTTGAACCATCCTTGCATCTCTGGAGTAAAACTCACTTCAATGTGATGTATTAACTTTTGACACGCTGTTAGATTTGGTTTGCTAGTATTTAGTTGAGTATTTTTGCACCTATGTTCATCAGGGATATTGGCACGCAGTTTTAAAGTAAATGTAGTCCCACCACTAACTTCTCTTTCGTTCTTACCTGAAGTATTTTGTTTGTCCTTTGACTGTCCTTGCTAGCTGCAAAAGCTTATGATTAATGTTCAGGAGATCACTCAGGAGATTTGCTATTTTTTTTTTCTTTGTTTTGTACAATTGTTTAGAAAATTCTTTATAGTCATCTTCTATTGATGACCAGGAATATTTTTGGGTAGTTTCATTTGTTCTTACTATTGTTCTGTATTGTGGGATGTATACAAAAAGGGCAGAATTAAGGACCTACCATTATATTTTACCATATGGAAGTGCAAATCATAAAGTTTAACAACATATGTATTATGCTGTGCATTGCAAAATACTATAAATTTTTAAGAGAAATGAGAGACTGAGAGAAAATTCTTGTAAGTTATAACAATGATACATATAGCACAGGCTTAATAGCCATGACATTCAAATATTATTACAAATCAATAGGAAAAATGCTAACTACAAAATTAAATGTCAAATGATATGAAATGTATTTCACAAATGGAGAAAAACAAATAGCTGGAAAATACCAGAAAACCATTTAACCTTGTAATTGATCAGGGAAAAGTAAATTAAAATAATGAGATATCTGTTTTCAAACTCCCTACAAAATATCAGTAATATTGATCATATCTATTGTTGACCTGTGTGGAGAAAAAGAGCCTTTATGGGTGTAACTTTTATAGATGACATTTGACATATCTACCAAAATCAAGTAGTGCATACCTTTTTACCATTTAACCTAGGGATTCCATTTTTAGGAATATATCCTACAGAATTATTAACACAAGTATTAAGAGGCATATGTACAGAGATGTTTGCTGCAGTATTATACTTATTATTCCAAGACAAATAAATAGAGCAAATTTTAGTACATTTTTATTTTTATAAGTAAATGAAAACATGCATATGCCCATGCTATTGCTCATACATAGAGAAAGCTCTAGAGTTTAAAAACAACAAATTATCAGGAGTTTTTACCTCTTTAGTGACTGGGATTACATGTGTTAGGAGAGGGAAAGAAAAGAGGATTTTCCATTTTTATTCTGCAGATTTCTGACCGTATTTTTTATATACACCTAGTAATATTTACCACTGTAGTTTTATTAACTTTTATATTGCTTTTACAATGACAAATTAAAGTATTGGCTTATTATTTCTTTCCAATTATTAATTTTTCCCTTATTTTTGCTTATGGCAAATGCTTCAAGTTTTTTTCAAATATTCTCACTCCTTGCATATTTACAGAAAGTACAAGTTTTAATTGTTGGCATAGATGATCAGAAATAAAAGCTACTTGCAGCCCTTTGTGGGTATGCATCTAAGTGAATGGTTACAAACACAAAGGAGGCATGTAAGTTTTATGTCTGATGTACATAGTAGTTGGACATCACACCTCTTCCCTCTTCTTCTCTCTTTTTCTTTCCCATTGGTTAGGATGTGGTAATTACCTTAGACCAAGCAAATAAGGGAAACACCCTAGTATGGTTGGAAAATGAGACAGAAAAAAAATGGGCTCCTGACCTTTAATAGCAGAGCCACCACACTTTCTCAAACATACATATACACGCATAAAACTGCATAGTTATTTATGTAAATACACTTATAATTACAAAATATAACAATCAATTATATTAGGCAATATTGAAGGTAAAATGACTTAAGAAAGACTCCTCTGTATTGACGTTTTCTCTGTATTTCATTGTAAGGTTTATTTCTTGATGTGTATTCTATGTTGATAAAGATTGTTTAGAATTTTAACCCAGATGTTTTAAATAATAAAGATATAAATATGAGTGATTCAAGGACTTCTAAATGAAAATGTTATATATCTTTTTTTGAGAAATGTCTATTCAGATCTTTTGCCCATTATTAAAGCAGATAAAACTCAGATCAAGGTGCTACCATCTGGTGGGAGCCTTCTTGCTGTGTCATAACACGGTAGAAGGGATAACGTGGGTGAAAGACAGACA
Source organism: Symphalangus syndactylus (assembly GCF_028878055.3). Taxonomy (NCBI): domain Eukaryota; kingdom Metazoa; phylum Chordata; class Mammalia; order Primates; family Hylobatidae; genus Symphalangus; species Symphalangus syndactylus. The sequence continues at coordinate 126,705,364 of NC_072428.2, read as the reverse complement.
AAAGCGAGGCTGATCTCCTCCTTTTATAAGGAACCCAGTCCTGTGATAATGGCATTAATCCACTCATGAGGGTGGTGCCCTCATGACCCAAAAATTGGATGACATAGTCAAACCATAGCACTCTATCAATCAAAAACATTCTAACCAAAACTAATTAGATTTTAGGAACAAAAATATAGATAGGTATAAAATAATTGAGAAAAAGTGTAGTAAAATTAAGGAATAATAAAGTTATTTCTATTGAGAGTCATTTTAGAAGGTTTAAAACATGTGAACAGTGACAATCTTTACTTTCCCCATTCAGCTGGCTTATATTTTCTACTTAGTGTTCACCAAAATGAAAGCCATTTACCAAACCCTCAGCTCCAAATATACACTAATCAATAGATAATTCTCTCTGATTGAGGCTAGGGTAGAAATAATGCAAGGAATAAACTACTATCTTTACCTTTATTCCATTCTTCACTTTATCTGCACTCTCTCCTGATATAATCATTCTAAGTACTTAGTGATATTTTTGTGAAAAAAAAAAATCACATACAATTACATATAAACTTATTTTCTCAAAGTATTTCACAACAAAAACTCACTTTTCTATTATGGCCAGCCTATAAACTCAAACCAGTACAATAAAGAATTTAGATAAACAATGAAACTAATATTTATTATGCAGTTATACTGATATTCATGCTTGATGTTATATCATTTTTGTAACACAAATTTACCTGTGCATTTTTGTCTCTATTTTACAGGTGATGAAACTGAATTTCCAAGAAATTAAATGTTATCCAAGGTCACATAGTGAATTAGCTAGTAAGTGATTCATTCAGCATTTTTAAGGAAGCCTTTAAAACATTAACCATCCACTTATTCTTCTATCAATAAGATGATGTAGAAGTATTTTAAAAAATATTTTGGCAGACCATATTTGTCTCAAATGATCTAAAATTTGTATAAAAGTAATTACAATAAAAACTTAAAGTTATATATATTCATTATACAAACTTGAAATGTAAATTTATTATTCTGTGGAGATACATTCTTTTTCATTATATTATTAAAGGTTGTCTTTTTTTTTTTTTAGAAAGATAGCTTTCGTTCTCAATTTTTCTGGTTTATCTGCACTAAAATATGGTGCTGTCACTTGCATGCTAATTTTTACATGGGGTGAACTTTATATTTTGCTCTTACTTTTATGCTGCTTCAGATCCCCAATTCACAAAAATGTATTAGTGTCGCAAAAATGGTTCAGTGAAACATAAAATTAGCAATGAAAAGCACTGCATGAATATATAACTCACGAGAATATCTCAAATTATATCCAGCATGAGAGTCTGCCATGAAAAAAGCAAAATCTGTTAATGTAGTGATTAATATACATAAACGTGCGAATATTTGCATAAGAACCTAAGATGAAGATTACAAATAAGATACATGATAGTAAATATCCGAACATCGGAACTATTAGACTTGGGAGCCATTTGAAGACTGGCATAAAACCAATGAAGTCTGTATAATTAAAAATTAAAAACACGAATGACCTAACGATTTTTTTCTTGAATTAGAAAAAGCATATATATTCCAGTGAAAAAAGATTAATTTTTAAAACAAAGATAGAGAAGATCCTAAAACTACAGTCATATCATTCAAAATTGTAGTCCTGAGAGTTACATCACAGTATGGCAAGGTATTTGCAAAATCACGTAGAAAATTAAGGATTATAGCAAAGACTTAGAACCAACCCAAATGTCCAACAATGATAGACTGGATTAAGAAAATGTGGCACATGTACACCATGGGATACTATGCAGCCATAAAAAACGATGAGTTCATGTCCTTTGTAGGGACATGGATGAAGCCGGAAACCATCATTCTCAGCAAACTATCGCAAGGACAAAAAACCAAACACCGCATGTTCTCACTCATAGGTGGGAATTGAACAATGAGAACACATGGACACAGGAAGGGGAACATCACACACTGGGGACTGTTGTGGGGTGGGGGAATGGGGGAGGGATAGCATTAGGAGATATACCTAATGCTAAATGACGAGTTGATGGGTGCAGCACAGCAACATGACACATGTATACATATGTAACAAACCTGCACGTTGTGCACATGTACCCTAAAACTTGAAGTATAATAATAATAATAAAAATTTGTCTTTAGAAAAAAAAGAAAATTAAGGATTAATGTTAGATTTAAAGAGAAATCAGAATAAGTTAATGAAAAAATATGTAAAAATTTCCTTATTAAATGATGTTTGTTACCACATAGTGGTGATACATACAATATAGAATGCAATTCATATCAGATGATCATGCCAGCAGATATGTTGGTTTAAAGCTATGCAGTCCTTGTGGTACAGAATTTGACCCTGTGCTTGGGACACATGTGGTACCTATGTCAAGGAGAAAGTCTTGGTTAATATTTGATCTGTTACTAAAGACACAAACCCCAGAAAAGGAGATGTTTCATTTAGTTTACTAGTATTTTGTGTGCCATAATTCAGCTGGAGACAGGGGCTTTAATATCAGTGGCAATGTAGAATCAACAATGCGAGTAGCAATGAAGGGCACTGCTATCTAAGGAGATGTTGGCTCTGGATACCAATCCACACAGAGCTTTATTCAGACGATTCTTGGTGGTTGAAATGAGATTTCTGGATCATGTTCCAGTGATGAAACAGTAACTATCTTAAATATACTCAAAGCATATTCTCTTGGTCTACGTCTTTTCAGCCTTTTGAGTGAAAAAATAGGCAGTACAGACCTAACTTCCCACAGGGATTCCTCGGCACGTCAAAGGTAAAGATGCCACTCAAAATTAAGTAATGAAATATGAGATAAAACTATTTCTTAATAAATACTTCTAATATTGAAAGTTTGAATATGCCTATGATTTTATGTGTCTTGCTCAAGTGATGTAGATTAGTGATATAATCAGCATGTTGCAGAGGCTAAATCTATAATTATAAAATAAAATATTATTTTAATATTAGGGATATGAGGACTTTTTTTCTTAATAGGAATGAATATGAAAATAAAGTCCATTTCAGGATAAATAACTAGACTGTTGAAAATTTTGGTTCCCCCCCCACCTTAAGCCTGTATTGCTTTCTCCATTCACTAAAGAAAGAGACAGATGATAAATTATTGGGCTTATGTTAAAATCACACCCAATTGTGCTCACTTCGGCAGCACATATACTAAAATTGGAATGATACAGAGAAGATTAGCATGGCCCCAGCGCAAGGATGACATGCAAATTCGTGAAGTGTTCCATATTTTGCACAGTTTGTCAAGATCATTTCAGTATCTGCTAATTAGCACTAAGGAAATAGTGTGAATCTAAGCAAAAATGGGTGGCACCCAATGACGAAATTGTGGTTTTCATTACAAAAAAAAAAAAAAAAAATCACACCCAATGATATTATAGAGCATGAGAAATCCTGCTGAATGCTGAATGCACCCAAAGAGTGGATTGGGAATTCATTTGACATTTCCCCTTCAGCTGAACTAGTTAATTTAGCAGCTACTTATTGAAACATACCTACCTACTTGTCATCCAGGTGGGAGCCCTGAAGGGGGCTGAGTTCATTTGAATTCAACTCTCCAGAGCTACCTGACAGAGCCGTCATATTTTGGCTGCCTTTCCCAATGATCTCCTATTGTAACTTAAGACTTTTCACTTAATGGAAGTAAAGAATAAGAAATACAAAAAGAACCTGATTCATTACTTAAACTCTCTAACGTGAAAAAGGATGAAATGCATTTATTTTCCTGTTTACCCGTAAGAAATAATTATAGCTATTAGAAATATACATTTGTATTTAATAATATTATACTAAAACATACTTATAAATATATCTAAAACTGATGGTCAGTGTATACACACACATACGTATATATATATATACGTGTATATATATATACATATGTATATATATACATATATATACGTATATATATATACGTATATATATACGTATATATATATATATATATATACATATGTATATATATATATATATATACACACACACACACACACACCCTGATGTCTGAAGAGACCAAGGGTTTGAATGCATGAATGTAGAGCATGAGTTCTTTGTATTATACAATACGGCTCTCTCCCTCCTTCCTTTTTTTCTCTTGACCCAGAGAACACATACAGTAGGGAAAGATTCCCTGTAGCTAGTCATGCATTCACTTTGTAATTTCAGATCAACCCATTCAAAAGAGAAACTACTGTAGCTTCAGGGCTTTTCCATATAAATGGCCAATTTCTTCCCAAAAAGGACTTTAGAAGGATAAGTGAAAAGTACAAAAAGTACTCAAAGTATCATATGATAGAGAAATAATATAAATGGCAAAACTAGTCCAAATCCTTGTGCTAGAAGAGTGCTCATATATCATCTATTGACTATTTTAGAGGCCCAGAGAGTTTAATCTCTTACTCTTCTGAAACACACAATCAGATAAAGGCAAATCAGAGACTGTAACTCAGTTCTTCCGTCTTTCTCAAATTTCGGTTCTTATTCTGCTTCACTCTGCACTGTTTGTTTTGCTTTCATCTAGATTGCTCGTCAAAGGTACAACAAATACTTTTCTGAAGAGTCTGTGTAAATCCACTTAATATAATACTAATCCCATTGTAAATGTATGAGACTAACCCTTACATTAAAAACCCCTCTGTTGAATGTTTGTGTTATCAAGAAGTCAGAGGTGATAGGAATAACCATGTAATCTATTTGGATTATGAAGTGGAATTTTCATATATTGGTACAATCTGTATTTCAAGGGTTATTGAATCTGCTGAGGTTCCTTGTCCTCCTTGTACCACAGTCTCCTGAAAAGTTTCTGAGACTCTCAAGGGAGCATTTCACATTTTTTAATAGACTCAGTGCTACTGCTGCTCTGTCCTGCTCCCCAGGTGCCACAGCCTCCACTATAACCCATGGCACCAGCGCCAAGTGTCTTGGAAATTAGAATCACCTGCAGAAGTATCGCATATCTTGATGCCCAGGATGCACTCATTATTAATTAAATCACACTATCTAGGGGGTAAAAACCAGGCATGGACACTTTATTAAAGATCCCAGGTGATTGAAAGGCCAGCAAAGTTTACAGCCAGCTGACCTATGTCTAGAAATTGCCAGCTATCCAAACTTTGTAATAGCCTAAGGGGTAAATGGAGCAGAATTGTTTTACCTGCTTTTCCTATTATAACCTGTTCTTGGGTAAACCTGTTAGTTTCCTCTTGGCTCTCAGCCTCACATATGCCTTTTTCATTTTACCCTCTATTCTGTCAAGGCCTGGAAGCGTCCAGACTATTTTCCTGGACCCCTTTGCTCACAGGATTTGATTAAATTCTGCCCATGGGCAGCCTGAGCAGCTGAGTAGAAGCCAGGAAGAGACAAGTAATTTTTTTCTACTCTGGCTCTGGCAGCATCTGTGATATCACCACTGATTTAAGCAGCCACCGAGGGACTGCAGACTCCTGGATTCTCACTCAGTGCTTGCAGTGAAAGTTCCAGTTGCCATGGTGTTTTAACTCTTATGGTTTGGGGCACTGCCACTTTCCTCTCTTTCTTCTCAGCCTGAGCAGTTTTAGCAGCTTCTTGCATTTACTTGCATTTCTTTTCCCTATGGCTTCGCCTTCTAACAATTTAGAAACATTTAACTATATTAAATCCCTCTGAAATATTTAGAGTGCTTTCTGATTGGATAATTAGATACCAATTGATAAAGCGAGGTGCTAAAGCTGTGCTTATTGAGTCTCTATGTCTCAATTATGCGTTATTAGCGAGACAGCTTTTCCTGGTTTTTATTTGCAGCGCTCTCTCTCTCTCTTCATTGTCCAGGGTACTCTACTATTTCTAGGGACAGAGCCCTATTGATAGACTCACTCAGATCCTTCCTCTGACAGTGGATAGTTTCACTGCATCAAGCTTGTCATGCCACTTTCCCTTTACATGAAGCCTCAATTTTTTTTCTCAAGAAAATCCTCAGGGCCTCTGCTTCTGCACTTCTGGTAGGTAGTCTTACACTCTCAGTTTACTAACACATCTGAACCTCATTGTTGGATATAAAACATAGGCTGAAGTTGGGACACTTACTATATTGTTTTGTTTCTCAATTTCAACCTAATTTATGTAAGTTCCTGTGAAAGCATTCATTCACAAATTTTATTGTATAACAGAATGACATTGAGAGCTCATTCAAATGCAGATTCCCTGGCCACCCTCTCCCACAGCCAGACAGTCATTCAGTAAGTCTTGCACTGCTTAGGAATGTGTGCTTTTAACAAGCACTCAGGAGGATCCTGAAAGAAGGAACCAAGTGACAACATACTAAGAATGACTATCCTAGTGCCTATTTTTACCTTATTTTCTTTCTACACACCTTATTTGTATTTCATTGTCATTTTATACAAAAATCTCAACTGAAACTTCTGTTGCTTATCAAGTATCACATATTTTAGAAAAATCATTGTACTAGCAAAAAGCAAGGCATACTGCGTTAGAGCAAAAACACCTGAAATGGTGAAGGTGGGGTATGTCAAGCCAGTGCAGCTCATGCAATGTCTTTAGGGGAATTAGAAAGAAAAAAGTGCTTTCCCTGGGCTATTGAATTTAAAAAAAGAAAAAGAAAAAAAGAATGAAAGTACACTTTCCAGGTGGAAACTGCTCATAGGCACGTGGCTTATGAAAGGAATATTCTCTTTGAAGGAAGAAAGAGGTATTCCTTCCCTCAGTAGGACAAGATCCCACATGAAGACATATGCTTGACAAATGGAGTGAGTTTCTACTGCTGTTCACGGCCTTCGCCAGGCATCCCAATCCTTCACTGTAGTACCCTGGGAACATCGAGGGAGGAGTATAATGAATCAGGATGGAGGAATTCAAAGGAAAGGGTTGTATGCAGATGACTGACATGCTTCAAGGAGTAGAAAGGGTAATTGTATTTATGGAAAAATATGGAAGGAATGGTGAGTGTGTTAGAAACAATGCCACAAAATGTCACTGTAGGAGCTCAGGGGGAAGTTGCCACACTTGACTGTGCAAAGACGATCAATAGATTCAAATCATTATTGAACTAGTATATGATTCTATTAGACACCATAGTTGCTTCCATTTCTCTCTGGTCCAAGTTACAATACCTATGAAAACCTCACAATAGAAACCTGGTAGGAGCATATTTTAATTGTAGAAAATGCACCTAAAAAGTAATTACTTCCTTTTCAGCTCTAGCTTTGAAAACACAAAAGTATGAATTAAATTCATTCAGCTTTTGTTAATTTGTAGAAATGTTTCTGGCTTTGTAAAATATATTTTTCCTACCTCTTCACAATCTTAGAAATAAATGTGTCCCTCACCTAATATTCACTCACTTCAATATGTTCTGTGTATAGCCAGTTGGACTTGTTCATATTTTCCATTTTTCTATACTCTCATAAATTTAAATACATCATTGAAATAAAAACATTTAAAATAGTTTTTATATGAAAAAATATATTTCATGTCATGTTATATTTCTTTCATTTTTGCTGCCTTCTTAAGGATTAAGTGCCTGATTGAATAAAATTTGGGGCACTTTATAAAAATAAATAAATTAAAACAGTGTGTATACCCTAGTAGATCATAAACTCTTACTTTTGAATTAGAAATGATTTTCATTTCCCAATTACAAAGGTGGTACATGCTCATCATAAAAATTCAGATACTTTGTTTTTTCTGCCATAAAGAAACTTGACTGGGACTCAGAAACAAAAGAATAAAACATTCCTCGATGCAAAGTAAATTAATTAGACAAATACTAGTTAATTTTTTGTAATAAATAGGATTGAAAGCATAAACACATTAGCACTGTTTTTTGTTTTTAGGGCATTTAACGGTTTACAAACACTTTGACAAACTTTAACATACAGAGTTACGTGCTATACTCCTACTCCTATTGCTATGTTCTGAGCACTTATTTTCTGCTTCCTAAATTATTGCTTGATCTGTAATGATGTGTGTTCTGACCTGCGATTCATAGAACATGTTTTTTTGTTTTGTTTTGTTTTGAGAAACAGCACACTTTATCAGGAAGCAGACTGCTGCACAGTGACCAACAGACAAAGGCCACCCTATGGGCACTTACACATCATACTCCAAAAGACACAGAATTTTTGATAATAAAAATCAATGAGAACAAGGATTCCTCTGGGCAAGCCCCCCAACCTCATCCCTTTCAGGGTTCGAGAAATCTCCCAACCATTTTCCTGATGGCAGCTGTGGTTCACTGGAGATAGAGCCCCTCAGGGGTGCCTTCCTATTTCTTATAAAGAACATTTTCTTTAGATTTTTGGAAGTCTTCATTTTTTACTTGCATTCTACATTCTCTAAGGCCATCAGACCAGCTTCTGTACAGATTGCCTTGATGTCAGCACCAGAGAGGCCACGATCAAGTCGTCCAGGTTTACATCATTGGCCAGCATCATCCTGATTGTGTGAATCTGAAAGGTGCACTTCTTAGTATTTTCATCATCAAGGGGGCACTCAATCTTCCTGTCAAAGCAGCCTGGTCTGAAAAGTGCTGGATCCAAAGTTTCTATTTGGTTTATGGCCATGATAACTTTCACATCTCCCCTAGAATCAAATCCATCTGACTGGTTGAACAGTTCCAATGCTGATCGCTGAATTTCTCTCTCACTACCAGAATTTGAGTCATATCTTTTTGTCCCAATTGCTTCAATTTCATCAATAAACATGATGGACGGTGCATGTTCTTCAGCAACTCGAAACAATTCCCGTACAAGTTTGGGCCCATCACCTGGGTACTTCTGAATAAGTTCAGAGCCAACTACTCTCAAGAAAGTGGCTGAGGTTTGGTTTGCTACTGCTTTGGCTAACAAGCTTTTACTTGTGCCAGGTGGACCATAGCGAATGACCCCTTTGGGAGGCTTTATACCCATCTCTTCATAATATTCAGGATGGGTGAGAGGAAGCTCCACGGATTCCTTAATTTCCTGAATTTGGTTGTCCAATCCCCCGATATCAGCATAGGTCACCTGGGGGCCTTTTCCACCTTTATCACTGTGACCAGGGCATCCATGTTATCCATCAGCACCCCTATCATGGCATGTACCTTGTGGCTGAGCAGGACCAAGCAGCCAGGTTCCAGCAGATCCTTGTCTACAAATGAAAGAATGCTGACATAGTGTTCTGAGCCCACAGATGTAGACACAATGGCATGATTGTCATCGATGATCTCATCCAAGTTTCCTACTGACATCAGGGTCCCCATCAGATCATCCACTTTTGATCTTTCCTTCTCTTGCTTTTCTTCTAATGGTTCCATTTGTTTCTGATTTCTAATGAATTCTTCCTCCATGAGAAGACAGTCTTTAATTCTCTTTAACTTCAGTAATTTTAACTGGCACTGAGTGTGAGGTGTCACCAGTGGCAGTTTGCCGGCAGCATATGATCCCTCTGTTTTCTTCTTCTTTTTCCCCACTCTAGTTGGTACAGGAGGTTTGTATTTCTTTTTCTTGTCTTTGTCATCCTTCTTTCCACCTCCAGGACCATGACCACCACTCTGACTTTGAACCATCTTGCCTTGGCCACTGGAACTGCTGCTGCCGGAAGTTCGTCCACCCAGAACATGTTATTATGATCTTACAGAACACAGTTTATCTTACAACTTATGTTTTTCTTCTCATAGAGTCTACTTCCAAATTCTTAAAACTTATGTTTGATTGTATGTTCAAAACAAAGTTAGTGCAGTCCGTGGTCATTCTTTTTTTTTTTTTTTTTGGCTTCATTTACCATTTCCGTTAGGTTCCTAGGGTTGTTGTAACAACATTGACTTACAACAACAGAAATCTATTTTCTCACAGTTCCGGAGGCTGGAAATTCAAAAATGTCTCCATTTCCCTATACATCTATAGACACCAGTCATTGGATTTAGGGCCCAGCCTAATCCAGTATGACCTCATCTTAACTACAGGTGCAGGGGGCTAGGATTTCAACTTATTTCTTTGCAGAACTCAATTCAACAAATTATTTTTGTGACATTTGCTATTGTCTATGTCTTCCCTCTAGAAAATTTCTTGACTAACACCTCTGTCTTTTCAAATGTCCCTCTCTTGGTCTTGTCCCTAATGGGAAAAGAGAATAGGATAGAAGTGGGGACAATGGTTCTCAACCAGTGGTGATTTTGTTCCACAGGAAATATTTGGCAATGACTGGAGAAATTTTTGGTTGTCACAACTAAAAGATGAGGGAGTTGCTGTTGGCATTCCCTGGGCAGGAACACTGCTAAACATCCTGCAATGCACAGGACACCCCACCTTCTAAATTCCCCCAATAAAGAATTATCTGGTCTCAAATGTCAATAGCACTGAGGTTGAAAAACCTTGATCCAGAAGTTTACAGCACTATTAGAACATATATTCTCTCAGTTGGCTATCTCACATCTTTATCAGAATGCACATTGCTAGCTGAGAGTAGTGATAAGGAGTTTAGAAGTATAGATCAGGGACTGGTTCTATACCAAACACCTTACCTCACAGCTTGGTCTTTGTATAGCATTGGTTGTCAAGCACAGCTGACAAAACCATCTGGGGAACTTAGAAAAATGACAAAAACTCAGGCCCTACTCTGTTCTATTGAACCAAAATCGATGTTGGATTGCAGAAATCTATCCTTTTGATGTTTACAATCTAAAGAGTAAGTTGGAGAGTAACAAAACACACAGACAAAACATTGTTAACTTTTCTAGGAAAGGAGGTAGCCTAGGGGGAAAACAGTGGAAAAGAACAATAGAAATGTAGTCTTTACATAACAAAACAAAACAAAACAAAAAGTGTTAAGCAAAGAAAAAACTCTTCATTTTTTTAAATTGCAGATTAAGTTAGAAATAGACAAGTCTCCATTTTTAGAGAGTTTCAAAGATTAGAGTAGCTGTGTGAAAAGTGGACATACCCCCAGGTACCCATCAGCTTAGTGTAATTCCCAACTAGGGCGCCTTGAGCGTGGAGCTCCTGGCACCACATTTACTAGAGTACTTCCTGAGTGCCCCATGGCCTTGATACAGGGTCCCTGGAGCCCAGAAGTCTGCTTCCATTCATGGTGTGATTTGACTAACACCTCAAACCAAGACTACTAAAAACAGTGCCTGACAAATACTATGCACTCAACATGTATGTGTTAAATAGATAAATAAATACTCTAAAATACAAAGGAAGTCTTAATTCTAATAGCCCACCTGACCACTGGAACACAGAATGTTCCAAGTTAGCAAAAGTGCTGTGTTTCCCTCAATCCTGAGGGATCACTCTAGAATAAAGAGTAATCTGTAACAGATAGCATTATTACTGACATGTTCAGCAAGCAAGATGAGTGGGATGTCATAAAGTGGAAATGTCTTTCACTGTCTTTATAAATGAATTAACGTATTCTAAGTTGCAATGCACAATCTCTATTTGCTAATGAGAAAGGCTGGTCCCCTATTTTGTCAGATGATTGAACCTGGTCAACTCAGAGGGTATTGCTGGCTGGACTCTTCCTTTTCCTGTTCCACTTTCCCTTTGCTGCAAATCAGGGCTTTTGGTCCATCTTGGATTGAGCCAAGCAAGGAGAGGACAAATTTTCTTGATTAAGAGAACTATTAACTAACTAGTTCTGCTAAGCCTGCCTAATATTTAAACCTTCCTTTCCTGGGCACTTGTCTTGGTCCTTCAGATGCTCCCTTTGCACCTCCACTGGGCCAATCCAGTTGGGCTGTTCACATCTCTCACATCAGGCAGCCACCCCAACCTAGCCTCTTGTTTTCTCCTGAATCCATTTCACACAGAACTCTCCCTATTGAAATTCCCACCACTACTCCAAACATGATAATGCACAAGGTTTCAAAGAACTCCAAGTAAGCTTGCTCCCTCCACTCTGGACCTTGGGAAAATTCATGGGAGAAAACTCATCCGTTCTTTAAGATGCTGTCTTTGGGTCTTTGGTGATAGCGAAGGTTGCATTGACATTCCAGTTCTCTCTCTTCCAGTCTCTCTCCCCTCCTCTCCTCCCACTCCTTCTCCTCTTCCTTCTCTCTCTGTGTCTCCCTCTCTCCCTCCCTCTCTCTCTCTCCCTCCCTCTCAATGCTTCATGCTACCAGCTATCATCTCAAGGCTGCCTATCAATCAGGTTTGGCATGGAAAGAGGTACTCCCTCCTCATTCTTAGTAGGATGGACCTAAGGGCATAGACAGCAACTCTTCACAATCCACAGTTCAGCTTAACCTGTTCTACCTTCCTTGTGAATTTGAGAGGCCTCTCACCATCCTAGGACACCTCCTGAGAAGTGCCCACTCAGCAGTCTGGCACATAACTTTGAAATTCCACATCTTTTGAGTCCTGTTGACTTAACTGAAACTAAGAAACAAACAGCCCAATTGTATGAGCATTAACTCAGTAATTAAGAGTCTTCTTATTTTGACAATACACAGTGATGCAATAATTGTTAAATGGCTATCCTCAGGTTATTTTTCCATTTTTATGTTTAATTTAGAGGAATAATTAAACTAAAAGGTGTATTGACTTTCAATCATAGCTATGGAAGTTTTGCATGGCCAGGACACCATGTCTTAAAGCCTACCCAGATTTATTATATAATCTCTTGGGTGAAATAGCTTTAAGAGTGCTCAAATCTAAATCTATATCCATAAAACTAAAATAAACATTATTACCAAAATAACTAAAATAAGTGGAACTCAAGTAGCCAATCCACTAATCCAAATAAGTTTCTAAAATGAAGCATTGGCAGCATTCCATATAGCAGCCAGATGTAAGGCAAATTGTGTTAAGATTTGCCTTACCTAATCCTCCAATGTCTTCCAACTGGACCTAGAATGAAATCCTAGGTCCTTAGCATAGCCTGCAAGGCCTTAATGTGATTTGGCTTCTCCCTACATCCAGATCTTTTCTCCTCCTACTTTCTCCTTAAGCCACTTTCTTCCAGATATACCCGCTTTTCATATACCTCTTTGGCTTGTTACTGTTAAGGCCTCAGCACTTTATGATGCTTCCACCACAGTGGTTCTCAACTGAAAGCAATTTCCCTCCTCCCCCATGAGATACCTATCAAGGTCTGGAGACAATTTGGTTGTAACAACTGGACTGGGGAATGGTGCTATCAGCATCTACTGAGTATATACTAAGAATGCTGCTAAACATCCTGCAATCACAGTACAGCCCCTCCAACAAATTATCATCCCGCCTCAAGTGTCAATAGTGCTGAGCTGGAAAACTCCTCTCTCCCTGCAGTAATCTGCCTGCTGATCTTTGTATGCCTGCAACTTCTCATTCCAGCCTCAGCTCAAGGCTTCAGCAAAATGTTCTTCCAACCACCCAGGCTGACATAGCCCAGATCCCACCCCACCCCTGCTGAGGTCATTACTGTATTATTTTCCTTATTTTAAAGTTTATTGTTTTATTGTCTTGTAGTTTATAGCTCTAGAAGGGGGTTGCTTGTTCTTCCTGTCCACTGCTACATACCCAGCATCTGGGCAGAGCAGGGCACACAGTGACATCTATTAGACAGGATATGGATTAGTGAATTCCAAAGGGAAGGGCACATAAGAATGAGTTAATAAGTAGCTGAGACCTTTTTTACGTTATTTCTTTTTTTCCAGAAACACTGCTTAGCTAAAGAGGAGGGAGAAAGAGTTCAACAATTGATTTACAAAAACAACAGGGGATTTCAGATGCAACGGATTAGCGGATCAAGCTTTGCGATGGCATCACTGATGTTCTAAAGCGCAGAAAGCTTGGAAGAGCACTAGAACACAACCCACACTAATATTGCAGTAAAAATAACATGTTCACAAAATTGGCAACTCGTGCCTCTGTGACATAGCTGAGCACTACTGTGAACAAATCTTACTGAATGAGCAGCAAAAAGGGGAAAGCCCGTTAGGTTCCTGGTGAAGATAGGAGGAAAACCACTTAAAGAACAACGCAGGAGCTGGGAAATTTACTTGCATTTTACTTGGGCTTTAGTCAGTCTATTTGCTGTAAATTAACATCAAATCAGTTATCCATGAGTGTCAGCTTTCTAGATCAATTTCTTTCTGATTTGGTACCTGAATGGTAAAGATGGCATCCTTATTCCTCACTAGTTCGATGGCTCAGTTTTCAACCTCTGTGGACTGTTCAACTCAGAGAAGCAAAGACATTACTTTATGCAATCAGAGTGCTGCTGAAATTTTCTCAATTTTCTCATTTTTAACCACTATCCAGCCAGGTCTAACTTTTAAGGAATCAAGGTTTTTCGATTTTCCAAAACACTGGGTATGCAGGAGTGTGGGGTGGAAGTGGGGGAAGACACCAGAAGGAGTAGAAATATTAAACCTGTATCTCATGAAAGATTCTGATTCAACCCAGTTTTACCTTTAGCCAAGGAGTAGAAGCTCTATGGCTCGATGTGGGGAGTCTGTGAACTTCTCAAAATTAAAGTCAGAATAATGTTTATGTCTTGTTCTGAGAAGCGTCTCCACCATTCTGCTGGAAGCTCTGACATTTACGCTCTTTAGGTATTCGGCACTCTGAAAATATTCCGTATTTGGTGACATAGCAGTCAGTTATAAAATTAGTATAAACTGCAGACAATTTTGATGAACTTGGTAGAATTTGGTGGTACGTTATTCACGTGTTTCCGTTTCAGAACGTACAGAGATTTAGCAAAGAAGTCTGTGAGTCACCAAGAGCCACATGGAATCTTTGAGCTGGTGGCGAACTATTCCTGGGTATCTTATGATTTCCTCCAAGTAGAGAAGTGAGGTGAAGAGAAGAGGACAGGTGTTTTCTCCCTAGGGCAAGAGTTCCAGAACGTAAAATAGAACAAGTTCAAAAGATTAGGCTCCTTCAGTTTTTATCCAACCCAATTTTTGTTGTTTTTTTTTTCAAATATCATGTTACTTTACAAAATAAAGGAATTTATTTGGTGAAGAGACTTGCAATTAAAGTTCACATGAAGGAGTGAGGAGAAATTTGGGAAAAGAGGACTGCTTCAGAAGAGAATGATGAATGGTGGGAAAGACGAGCAAACACGGAGAATTCTGCATTTTTTTTTTTTTTTACAATTAAGTAGTTAACAGATTGCAGCATCTGAATTTGGAGAAATAAACAGCAGCGAATGCAAGCCTTGCACCCACTGTTTTCTCATCACAAGTCCATCAGTCATACTTAAGAGAGAAGCTTAGCTTCTATCTTCTTAAATCTGCTCGAATCCCGTGGCAGGTGCACAGGGACGGCAATGGTCAGAATGCCGCCATGTAAACTTGCAGTATGTGGCAAGCACACAAATAAAAAAATGCTGAAACTTTTTTGAACAGGAGAATCTGCACCTACCTAGACAAAGGCTTATTTATATACTTTTGTCTTTTGCTTTACTTTATAAATATGTAATACCTGTGAAAAATTATCCCCTGCCTGGAATAGAGGTGATGCAGAGATGAAGATACTTGTCATTTGACAATCTTGATCTCTAAGAATCAAATGAATTTTCTTTGAGGCTTAGATTTCCAGCTCTATGACAAAGGTTTTAGAGATAGTCATTACTTTAGTGACTAACTCTTAACTTTCCACATCAAAAGTAGATAGTCTCATTTGATAGAAACGTGTGAGTAGATCATATCTCCCCCTTTGATACTGTAAATCGGATATGAAGGTAATAAAAATAATAGATAGTGTATATCTCTCTTGATATGAAAAGATAAAGTAAGAATGTACAAAGAAAAGCCAATGGCCACCAAGGCTAGATTTTACATCAAGAAAAACAAGAGATCCAAATGTGACTTTTGTCTCTAAGGAGGGGCAACCACCCTCACATATTGAAAAATAACTATTGGGTTGTAAGAAATATGGTTAGTAAAAAAAAATTCAATAACCAAGTCTTGGGTTATGTGAAAATAATAAAAAGCATGAATAATTCTTTGTGAAAACTCTATAAGCAATTCCGGAGCACCTGTCAGAAGAAGAACAGATGAGGACATAAAATCAGCCTGGTGAGCTGGTCTCCTTGAATGCAGAAGAAATGTCTCCCCTCATTGTGTTTATAGTGCTTGAGGGCACAGCAAATAATGTGTTTTTTCCTTTGATGTTCACATCTGTAGCTGTGGGATTCCACTCCAACCTTGGGACAGATGGCCAAGAAGCTATGCTAGGCATTAATAGGGATTCCTTTGAGAGCCTGGCATAGCTTCCCACAAGAATAGCTCTCAGTCTACATATATTTATAGCAGGTAGTCACCCATATTCACAATTTGGGAAGGACTCAAAACCCTCTCTATTTTTTTTTTCTTATCACCGTAGTGCTGAAAAGCTTGAAAATACCACTAGCCAATTCCTTCTGTACAGCCTAACGGTTCTTAATGTTTACATTAATTACGCTAGTACCATACTGGTCCCAGCACCTTGTTAGCTAGCTAGCTGGTAGCAGGTGGGTTTTTTTTTCTTCCTTTTTTTTCTAATTCCGTGTCACATAGCAAAAAGTAATGAGCACAGACAACTTCTTATGCAGAGGGAAAGAACAGTGAAGAGGTAGGGAAATATTCTGTTCCTCAGGTTCTGACAAGGATGGTAGAAACCCAAATCATTAAACTCAACGTGTTTAGGGAAGATCAAAAGACATTAAAGATGATAATTCAAAATATTTCCTCTGGGTATGTTATCAGGTAAGTTTTGAGATTCTATACTTCTCTGAGTCTTTCTTGTGCCTCAATTATTCTATCAAATTCACCTTTTGTTTATAGACAGCAGCACTAAGATTGCTTAGTTCAATCTGAAGTGGTTTTCCTCTAGGGAAATTGCACAGTTGTCAATCTGGGGTCTCTCTTCACCTTCGTCATGAAAAGCCCCTTCTTCTGTCTTCTGTGTTAAAAAAGAATCCTACTTCCTGAATTACACACCTCCCTCTATCCATTCCTTCCTAGGAAAGAACACTTAGGGAGTAAAGTTTTTTTAATTTTGTAACTGACTCATATCTTGACATAAAATCTTAGGTAGGATGAATTTGTCTTTTAAATTTGAAAGCATTGTTTCATTTTAGTCTAGCTTTTAGTGCTGTGGAAACATTCATTCTTTTTATTCTTGTTTTCTATGTCATGAAGTGTTCTGTTTTTTCCTTTTGTGAAAACTTTGAAAATCTTTTCTTGATCTCTTGTTTTTAAAATTTTACAATCATGTGTGTTGGTATGAGTTTGTTTCTATGTCATGAACTTGGGCACTGTGTAGGTGTTTTTAATTAGGAAGTTGCTTTCGATTTTCAGTAGTTCTTTTGAACTGAATTTTCATGGATAATTTCTTACCGTCTGTTTTCTCTGTTCTTTTCAACAGAAACTCCCTATATGTGAGCATTTAAAATTTGGGGCTGATTCTCTAACTTTTTATTTTTTTTACTTTTTGTTGTTTGTCTTTCAATTTTTGTTATCATACTACTTTCTGGTATATTTCTGAGGCTTTATTTTCTAAAAACTTTATTAGCATTTTAATTTATGTTATTATATTTTTAATTCTCAAGATTTTGGGGGTGATATGGAAGTTGTTTTCTGTTATTTTTCTGAATAACCTGATGTGCAATTTCAGTTCTTATGGAAATAATATTTTATCACTCTGAAAAAATTTATATATCTCCATATATATTCACACACATGTATTTGTGGAATTTTCTCCCTACTCCTCATAAATTTTTCTTCCACTTCCACTTTTTCTTTCTGTTTGATTTCTGTTTTCATTTTACAGACTCGGTTTAAATATCTGCTAATTATAAACTGCATGTCTGTATTTGAGTGAAGTACCAGAACCCTATTTGAAAGCTTTTCTCAATGCTTGGTTTTATTGCAGTATGATCTCTATTGGCCATTTATTTGGGTAAGTCTCAATTGCTAGATTTATTATTATTCTCTTAGGATTGTCAGTTTTCCCATAAAGCAAAATTCATTCTTTTTTTAGCTGAGAGTAATAGGCCCAGCTACCAGAGTTTTCCTGAATCCAAATATGAAAGAAGGTAGCGAGCTGTATATCTTCTCAGGAGACTGTTAATCTCTGTTTCCATTATGTCACCTGGCCTCACATGGTACTTAATGCACACAGATCTGATTCTCTCTCATTCAGCTTTTAGTCTTCTAATAGTTTACTAATGGAACTATTACCCAGTTGCACTTTTTATGCAACTATTCAAGTAATTCTGTCTCAAGCTCTCAAGCTCTATCCTGCACCCTTACTCCTCACTTTTAGATCAATCCAGGCCTTCTAATTCCTGAGGTTTTCTAAAGTTCTTTGCCACAAATCAGCATGGTGCAGGTTCTGAGTTATCCCTTCATGAATTCTCCCCTTCTCTCTTCCTCTTCTTCCTTCCCTCCACCTCTCCTGTCAATCACATCATTGGTTTGTCTGTTGTTGGGATATTTGGCAGGGAAAAATAAACTGCAGCCCTTTTCCTTGCCAGAGTTCTAAACCACTTCAAAAATAAGATAAAAGGAATAAGATATGTAGAAAACAGAATAAACATTTTGGAATGTTAATGCTGATATTAAGTGTTTCTGTTATCTACAGGAAAGTGGACTTTGTAGTAGTGAATCCTTGAGTGAGAACATTTGTCCCACTCAGTAGTACTGGACTGGAGCGGACTTCCAGTCCTAAGGCAGAGCTACTCCTAGAGTCCAAAACACAATGTATATTATCTGCAGTCTGCTGGCTCGTTAGAAGAAAAGGAAAGTGCTGGCAACTCATGCCCTCTTTCTCCTTCCAATCAGACAGAGCATTTCGTCTTCCCTTGGACACAGTGAATAATAGGTAGCAAAGGGCCAAGAGAATTATGCCAAAGTGTTTCTTTTCACATGGAGGTAATTATCAGGGGAAAAGAAGAAGCATTAGCACTCCAGTATTGCCCAGGTTTTCTTATCTTAATTCATTGGCTTAACTATTAAAGTTATGGTCAGTTGAGATGTGCTACCTCCTTTCTGGGAAATGATTAGCTGTCCCTCAGAATAATCCTTCATGATGCCACTCTACATTTAACAACTGCTTGTCTGGCTTTCTTCTCGGATGTGGGTCAGAAGAGTGCATTAATTAAATCATTTCCAAGGCCACTCTGTACTCAAGGCTGAAAAGTCACTCTTTATTCTATTTCCATTCTCAAATTATGTTTAGCCACTTTTTCAGAGGTCCTCGATGAGCTCAAATGACATCATAACTATGTTTTAATAATAAACTACATAAAGACACTATAACAATAAAATTCCAGCAGCACAGAGATGCTTTAGATACAAATATAAATCTCCTGCCATCATCAGATTCTCTTGGGGGAAAAAAACAACAAAACAGAGCCAACTATCAAATCCCCTTGTAAGTCAAAGCCAAAAGGTCAAAAGATGTATAGATCCAAAATTAAATATTTCCCTTCTGTGTTACTAGTCCCCAGAAATTTAAGCCTACCTCAACTTCTTATTTCAGCTCAATTTCAAAGCTTAGTTGTATTTGTCTAGGTGTTTGAATGTAATGGATAAAAGCACAGAGTCTAAATCAGATTTCCTGCATTTGAATCCTATGGAGATCACTTAATAGTTGTTTGACCATGGAGAAGTTTTTTAAGCTCTTTGTCTCTCAGATACCTAATCTGTAAAATGGAAATATTATTAGCCATCTCAAAAAGACGATGTGAGTTTTACCTAAAGTAATGTATGTTAACTCCTTAAAAGATTTCTTGGCATATAATTAACTCTCAATAAGGAATTAATTTACTTTCTTCAGTGGCTTCAGCCTGAACCACCTTTCACAGAAATGGGTAGGACTCCTTTGAGTCCTTGGAAATTAAATTAATCAATACCAAGTTTCTGGGGTTGCTCATTTTTAAAATCCAATTCATTAACAGGACATCCTAGAGTATGACCACTCTGACTGCACACCCACAAAATAATACCGCATCCTCAGAGCACAGAGCAGTTATCCCAGGCAAAATTATGTTCCCAGAAGTCAGTATATGGAGATGTCAAAGATCATATTGCATTCTCAATGGTAACTGATTGAGAGAACATAAATAGAGAAAATCCTTATTTAGCCATGCCATCATTCAAGTAATTCAGAATCCATGACCTATGAATTTGAACTGCCCATCAAGATGTTAATTTGAGCATGTGCATTTTCAGTAAATGGTGGAGGGTGGAGGGGCTCCACACACACTGACCATCTTTTCTATGGAGCCGCATTTGTGCAACAGCAGCCCTGCTTACCAAATATTTTAAACTTGGTTACTTTATTTTTCCAGAATATTCACAACTTCTTAGTTTTCTTTCTTACTTTGAATTCCATGTGTCTAAGTGTCTAGGGCAAAATAGAGAAAGAGACAGAGACAGAGAGACACTGGCTAATTGTGGCCAGCTACGCTTTCCAAATACACTAAATATCCCCACCTTTCTAAGGGCAAAGTTGTGAGGGGTGGAGTGAGATTCTGCTAACAGATCACCCTCCACACAGAAGAATACTCCAAGAATGGGGATGAATTCCACCATTTTTTTCTTTTCTTTTCTTTCATAGAAGTTACATTTGGTTTTTTAGATTTTTTAATTTTTGCTTTGATTTTTCTTTCTCCAATTTATCTTCTTATACTTACTAATGTTCTTCCTCCTACTTTCATTGGGTTAATTCTGTTTTTATTTTTATGACTTTTGGATTGGACAATTAGCTCATTATTTTTACCCCAGATATATTTTCTGCCCCTATAATTTGCCTTTCCTAGAATGTCAAATGGAACCAAACATAATCTTGCCTTTAAATCTATATTCTTCATTTAACCCAATGCATTTGAGATTCACCCATGCATGCATCAGCACTTGGTGTCTTTTTGTAACTGAGAAATATTTCATTATATGTAATTATCACAGGTATATATTTACCTGTTGATGGATATTTGGATTGCTTTTAAATTTTATTAATTATGAATAAAGCCATTATAAATATTTGCATACAAGATCAGAATTAAATACATTTATAGAAGAGACTTAATGGAACACAACGCTGCTACAAAATAATAAATAAATAAATGATCCACTCACATTCACACCTTCACCTGGTGGTAGAGCTTGTACAAAGCCCAATTTGGTATTAGGTAAAATGTGTAAGGTGTTTCAATGGACAATGACCTCATCTTTCAGAATCTGCAGCAAAAGTGATCAATTCTTATTCAGTTTTCTGCCTCCCTCCCCTCTCCTTATCTATTTTGTAATCCCAGGCTACTCATTAATATGGATGTTAAAGGTCTAATTGTATAATACTTGTTATGGTATTAAACCAAAAAAAGTGTCTGCAAACATTTCTTGCTGGTTTTGCATTTTAAAGATTGTAAATCTAAATCCTGTTACAGTGCAATAACAAATGTTCATTTATATACATTGCAATACCATATTCATCTGGAATACAGTAATTTGTAACTTATTTAAGATGAGTTGGGCAGAAAATTACTGGTATTCTATTTGTGAAAAAAATACATCTCTGAACAAATGAATGGTATTATACAAACTTTAGGAAATACGATTAACCACTTTAACAGAAGAAATTACTTTCAATTAACATAAAGCATCTGTTTTCAATAGCTGACATGTTCATTACAAATCTTATCTTTTCAATAAAGGAAGTCATGGATATTCACTAGGCAAACCTTTGTTAAAGTGGTTGAGACTTCATGGTAGCAGAATTTTATTTAATTAGAAATGTATAAAATTAGGCAATACAAATTCATAACCCACTCCACTATTTCAATTAATTGAAGAGAAATAGGCAGTTGGGCTAAGATTTTGACAAATTATATTGTGAGTTCAGCCAGTCTTACAAAATGAAAAGAGCAAAAGTAGTAATAAATACTTTGTAAATGCATTTAAAGAAGCAGGTTTCCAAAAAAAAAAAAAAAAAAGATTAAATTAAGCCTAACCTAACCTTGTAAATTATAAAGGAAAGAACCTTGAGGTTCATCCAATTGCTTACTTCCTCTTGTCTTTCTCTTTTCTATGGAGGCAACTACTACTGTTGGTTCTTCAAATATCCTTTTGTGTGCCAACTTCTTTAGGAAAACTTACCTGACCCAAGGTCTCCATAAGATACCATTATTCTGTTCTTCCAAAATACTTGCATAGTCTCTATTAAAGCCCTTGTCCATGGCAATGCAATAATTAGTTTACATGTCTAGATATTATAGCCCTAAACCTCATACTGAGGTCATCAGACCTTAATCTGCTTACAGGTAGAAACCATGCCTTTCCTCCCTACATTCTGACCCAAGTACATAATCTGGCACAGAGTAGGCACCTGATAACATTGTGGGGCATAGAACCAGCTAGCATTTAAAGCCCTGGTCCCAGAAATAAACTTTAAATCTAGAAATATTTTATATATTGAACAAATATTTTATCAGCACCATTTTTATTATTCCTACATTTTATTTTACATTGTGGTCCTTCAGAGAGAGAGAGAGAGAGAACTAAAAAAAGAACTTATACCTGAGTATTTTCTAAAAAACTTAGTCATTTCGTTTCAATGTCTTTGATGTTTTCCTTAAACTTGGCTGAAAACTTTACAAACTTCAAACAATTAAGTAGTTCTAACCCATGGAGTCAGGAAAAGAAGATCATATATGAATGAAAAGTAAGAGAAGAAAGCCAATTAAGAATAGATGAAAGGAGATAGAGATATAAACTATTCTTCAAGAAATTAAGAACAATCAATATCAACATATTTTTATTAAGTACCTACTATAAATTATATATTAGATTTGATACTGAATGCAATCTGATGTGGTTCCTAAATCTAAAAAGTTAGAGCCCTAGCTTGAAAATAAAAGAGGGAAAGAATTTCATTTACACTAACATGCTACTAAGGCCTAGAAATGGAAGAAAGCTACAGGAAATCCATTTGTGTGCCTATTTAACTCCTAGCTTAATAGATGACTACTGATAGAAAGGTATAGCTACTATTTTTGCTCTACTATTTAATAGGTGTAAGTCTAAGTCAGGTCACTTAACCACCCTGACTTTCAGCAGCAATATCACTATGCAGAATGGTTGAAAAGTCTGAATATTGAGAATTATATAAAAATGCCTGGTACATGGTAGCCACTAATTTAACTTTTTATATAGTGCTGTTCTCTTTTATTCTAGATATTTCTAAACTTTAAAAAGTTATTAGAAACACTCACAATTTTTAAGAATTTAAATATTCTTTTGTGTTCTCACGTAATGAAAAGTAGTTTTGATGTGTCTGACCTATATCAGTAATGTCACGAAACAGAAAGAAGTGGAGGGAGTTGCCTTTCACTCAGAAAACTTGGACTGGAACAATGACTTCTCAAGGTCCAGCTCACCCCAGAGTACGTGACACTTGGTTTCATGGTGGTGGTAATAAATGGTTATGTTTCTTTTCGTTTCCATCATTATAATACCGTAATTGGTACATCTGTGACATACAGTATTCCTGCTGTCCTGAAAGCAATTACTGAAATAAAAATTTGGGCAATGTTTTTCCTAAATGTGTGATAGCTCTTCTCATTGCCTGCTTTGCTAAGGAGGCAGATAGGAAAAAACAGGAGGGAGGAAGTTCCTTGTTCTAAACTCTACAGACAGGGAAATACACAACCCTAATCCTCCAGAGAGAATGCTCTTCTACCTGATGTGGAATAGCGCCAAAGACCTATGGTTAAGTGGAGGAAGCGAGTCGAGATCCGAGTGGCTGCCCAACTCTAGGCTTTTTCTGAAGTCCACTTACATATATGTAAACATATACAAATGTACATAAACCCACAGGGATACCCTAACACATTCTGATGAACTTACGGATACCCACATTTATTCAAAGACATGAATCGAGTAGCTAAAGATCTGAGTATGTCAGTAAGAAGCTTAGTAGGCAAGCAAGAGGGAGTAGAGGTGACACAAGTAGGTTATAGATGGAGAAAAGCAATGTGAGCAAAGGACACCAGTGTGCAGTATGTGTCAGTTCGGAATGCAAGCATAACCAGGCCTAAGAGCCAGAGGGATCCCATCCTGTTTGGCGAATGAAGATTCTAAATTTATCTGTGCTATTTGGAGCCATCATATGCATTCATGTTTGGCCTTCCCCAGGTGCTGGCTGTCTAATACCAATGGAGACTTTTAATTTGAAAAGACTATATCTGGTGATTATTTTCTTTAAAAAAAAATGAAATCTTTCTTTTTCATGGAAGATAATTATTCTGTGCCTAATACCAAATGCTTTGTCTTTAAATGGCAGTATCTTGAAAGCAATAATCACATTCATCTTCCAAGTGCTTCCCGTGTCTCTTGTTACTCCTTAGGCTTAAGGGCCACTTGACACCCTGTACTTGATGCCTCTGCAGATCTTGTCACTGAGATTTTAATGCCCATTTGAAATAAATCAGGAGTGATTATCGTCCAGTGAAAAGTTCACTAGAACTCCATGTATGGTATTCTACCATCCCACCACTGGAGAGAATTTCTCTAGTGAATTTTTACTATTTATGGAATTAAATGATTTGATCAAATTAAAGAATAAATGTTTAAAGGCAATCAATATACGTATGTACAAAAGGCAGGTTTTTAAATTGTACTCAATTTAAAGGAATTTTTCTTTTTGCAAAAAAAGAAGGCCTTTCCCATATAAACACATCCACCTACTCAAACACACACACACTCATATACCCACAGGAGGTGATATTTAATCTAGGCAACCCAGAATGTAAAGCTGTACTCTTCTCTGCAGAACATCATTCTGACAGCTCATATGTTGCTGGGGCTGTGTGGACTCCTTCCAAATCAGCATGCTTTCAGGGGTTTTCTTAAGGCAAATACAGTGGTCTGATAGCCCAGGGAGCTTTGCCAAGTGATCTGGTAGCATGATAACTAATCATGCCTCTGTGGAGAATTTTTCAACCAGACTGTAAGTGTTAAAAAGAGGCAGAGTAGCTGAAGCAGCATGCTGAATTGTCCTCATCTCTGAGGTTGAGTTTATGTATCCCCAAGGCTCCGGTTGGTTCTCTGAGTTGGCAGAGAGAAGGCCAGGGGAGATTATGTTTTCCAACTGCTTCCTTTTCTCCTAGACTCTGAAGGGATTGTAGCAGTGATGCTTCCCCTGAATACACTTGATCCTTCCTGACACTGGCATCCACAGAATGCCTCGGGGAAAATAACATTTAAATGAGTGTGAATTTGTTAGGTAAGGTGCTACTCACTTCACCTACAGCATATCATGGAGCTCTACAACCATTCTAACGAATTGGCAGTCTGATATTGATTTTACATGCAAGCAAACTGAGGCTTAAGAATGGCTAAATAATAGATAAATCCAGATCTTGACACTAAGTGGTAAGACCAGGATTCAAACTTGGTCAAGATGACCGGGAGTCGTCTTGGGAGTTCATCATACCAGGCTTTGACTCTTAAATTCATGTCAAATGCAATCTGAGTGCAGCCAGGGACAGCAAACTGCAGTGCACTCCAGCCTGGGACCCATCTGAGGGCAAATCTGAGAAGAGCCAGTTTCCGTGTAAACACAGGGCATCAGTTTCCCTGACAGATGTCTGCCTTTATGAATCTTCCTTCCAAGGGTGCAACTCCACTGACAGGGATGTAGATTTTCATCAGGCAGGAAAAGTCATGGCATAATCTGAGGAGGTGTCTGTGTTCTGGCAAATCTCCTTTCTTGCCAAGTATAGTTTCAGAGGCTGGAGATGAAGGTGGGAATGTTCTCTCATTTCTGTTCCCAGGAAGATCGAGGGCCAACTTCCTGGCTTGCAAGCAAGGCGGCTTTTCTCTACAACCCCACTCCTGCCTCCACAAACCCCAATGTGTCTGTTTAACACATATTTCTTTCTTCTAAGTGGTATAATTTAAGAAGAAAGCAAGTAGACAATTTCTGAAATCAGAGAAGCACTTTCAGAATTAACACTACTTTAAATTTCCAATATTTTTAAAATAGTTCACCAAGAAACAACTGAGAAGCAACTGAGAAAAGGGCATTAGATACTACTTTTAACCATGTGTTCAGCAATGGTGATACTGAAAATCTTCAATGCTCTAGGTTTCACCCACTGGCATGGGAATGCTTGCTTAGTCCTGTTTCCAGAATTAGAGGTAAAATGTAGTCAAGGCTCCCACTTCCCTGGGCACAGTGGCCAATGGTTTGGCTCTGCAAATGATGATAAAATCGGTGACCAGGGACACATGCTTTTCCCAGGCATGAGGATGAGTTTGAGGCAGACCACACATTTATTCACATGGAACCTCCATATAATCAATAGCACAGTTGGCTAGATAGCAGTAGGAGGGCTGTCAGGGCTATTTTCTCTATACAGTTATCAGCTCTTATAAAACCTGTGAATTCTC
Organism: Symphalangus syndactylus; assembly: GCF_028878055.3. Classification (NCBI taxonomy): domain Eukaryota; kingdom Metazoa; phylum Chordata; class Mammalia; order Primates; family Hylobatidae; genus Symphalangus; species Symphalangus syndactylus. The sequence continues at coordinate 126,678,962 of NC_072428.2, read as the reverse complement.
CAATAATAACACCAGAAAAACCCTAATGAATAAAAACAGATAGAAAACACACTTCAAGAATGATATAAAAATAAATTAACATGCAAAATACCCACATTTTTTTCTTTAAATTTTCTCGTTTAAATTAAAGAATGAGTTGAAGATGCCAGAAGGGATCTTTGAGATAATCACTTCAACCATCACAGGAAGAGGAGGGGGCAGCAGCATATCCAAAATGGTTTCTCCTTATTATGAATTGCCCTCTATATTGTACTAAGGATCTAATGACAAAATGTGTAGGAATATTTAAAGCACCATTGCCATGTAGGCATTACTATTTTTTCCACCTTTATTAAGGTATGGTGGACAAATAAATACTGTATAAGGTGTACAACATGTTTCAATATACATATACATTATCAAATGTTTACCACTATCAATCTAATTAAAATATTCATCACTTCACATAATTTATCTTTTTTATTTTTTGGAATTAGAGCACTTAAGATCACTTCTCTTAGCAAATTTCAACTATACAATACAGTATTATTAACTGGAGTCACCACGCTGTACATGAGATCTTGAGAACTTGTTCATTCTATATAACAATTTCATACTCTTTCACCAATATTTCCCATTTCCCTCGCCCCGTCTACCCTGACAAACATCTATGAGTTCAACATTTTTAGATTCCACATATAAGTGAGTTCATGAAGTATTTATTTTTTGTGCCTGTATATGTGTGTGTGTTTGTGTGTGTGTATATATATATCTGATAAATAAAATGCAGTATGTATGTCCATTATCTGTTGCTGGATATTTTAGTTGATTATTGTGAATGATGCTGCAATTATAGTAGGAGTGTAGATATCCCTTCAAGATATTGATTTCATTTCCTTTGGATATATAACCATATATATATCCCAAAGTAGTATTGCTGGGTCTGGGTCACATAGTAATTCTTTTTTTTTTTTTTTTTGAGGAGATTTCCTACATTTTTCCATAATGGTTGTACCAATTTACATCCCCATCAACAGTGTATATGAGTTCCCCTTTTCTCCAAATCCTTGCCAGTACTTACCTTTTGTCTTTGTGATAATGGCACTTTAACAGCTATGAGTTGATATTTCACTGTGGTTTTGATTTGCATTTCCCTGATGATTGCTGATGTTGAGCTTTCAAGAATATACATGTTGGCCATTTGTAAGTCTTCTTTTGAGAAATGTCTATTCAGGTCCTTTGTCCATTTTTTATTTAGCTATTTGTTTTCTTGCTACTGAGTTGAGTTCCTTATATATTTTGGATATTAAACCCTTATCTGATGTATGGCTTGCAAGTATTTTCTCCCATTCCATAGATGGTCTCTTTAGTTTGATCACTTCATTTGCTGTGCAGATTTCTAGTTTGATTCAACCTCATTTGTCTATTTTTGCTTTTGTTGCCTGTGCTTTCAGAAACATATCCAAAAAATCTTTTCCCTGATCAATTTCATGAAGCTTTTCTCCTATGTTTTCTTTTAGTTGTTTTACAGCTTTAGGTTTCACATTTAGATCTTTAAACCATTTTGAGTTGTTTGTATATTTTATGAGACATGGGTGCATTAAGACAGGCCTATGGCCTGCTTACACTGAGATTGGCCTGGTTCCTGCATCTGCAGGGTTGAGCCTGGCTCTGAGTCCATGGGAGCTGGCCTGGAACCAGGGTCTACTGGAATGGGCATGTTGTACGGGTCCATGGAGGCAAGCTTGGTGTTTGGGACCGAGGGGGCAGGTCTGAAGTATGGGTCTACGGGGCCAATTTTTGTGCTGGGTTGGGCCTGGAGCTTGAGTCTGTAAGAGTGGGCTTGAAAGCCAGGCATGGTGGCTCATGCCTATAATCCCAGCACTTTGGGAGGCCAAGGCGGGCAGATCATCTGTGGTCGGGAGTTCGAGACCAGCCTGACCACCATAGAGAAACCCCATCTCTACTAAAAATACAAAAAATTAGACGGGTGTGGTGCTGCATGCCTATAATCCCAGCTACTTGGGAGGCTGAGGTAGTAGAATTGCTTGAACCTGGGAGGCAGAGGTTGCGGTGAGCTGAGATCTCACCATTGCACTCCAGTCTGGGCAATAAGAGTGAAACTCCATCTCAAAAAAATAAATAAATAAAATAAATAAAAAAGAGGAGACTTGGAGCCTGAGTCCTCTGGGCCTTGGTCTATGAGGACAGGCCTGGCACAAGGGTGGACCTGGAACCTGGATCTGTAGGGGCAAGTATTATCTTTTTTCTTCTTCTTTTTGGAGGTAGGATCTTGCTCTGTCACCCAGCTGGATTTCGGTGGTGTTATCATAGCTCACTGCAGCCTCAAACTCCTGGGCTCAAATGATCCACCCACCTCGACTTCCCTAAGTGCTGGGATTAAAGTTCTGAGCCACTGCACCTGGCCAAGTATTATCATTTTTGATGCTGTCTTCACTGATAGGGTTCTGGGCATAACCATGATTAAGTAAGATGCGTGAAAGTTCATTTGGCCTTCTTATTTCACCTCATAGCCAATACTTGAAAATTTAATCTCTAGAATTTTCAGAATATCACAGAAGCTTGAAGTAAATACTACGGACCAAATTAGAGAGTTATGTGAAAAAACCAAACACAGATTGTCACAGAAATAAAAGGAACAATTTTATAGAGAAAGCAAGACAATAGCATCAAATTCGGAAGAGAGGTGAGGATTGCAATTGAGATGAAACTAGTGGATTGATGAGAATAGTGCCAGGTAATCTGAAGAGGAAGATGAATGCGGGAAACTGAGGACAGGGGTTATGGGCTGAATAATAAAATATATTAGACTTAGTCTTAGGGATAACTCAATTAAACATTTTAAAATTATATTTGAGGGAATAGAGAGCAGAGCCAAAGAAACAAATCAGCAAGACAGGCAGTGGTAGAACTAGGACTGGAGCCATGTTTGTTTTAGCACACATTTGTTGTGCAGTCACTTGAAAGTGGGTAGCAATTCAAGGACGAAGATATGCAGCCAGGCGATAAAGGTTTCTGGGCTCAGAAGAGAAGGACAAAGAGTGGAAGTAGTTGACTCTGGATATCTGTTGTTCAGTAAGAAAGCACAGCAGGAATGAATAAACGTAACTGAAGTGGCTAAGGATTGTTGAAGAGTTCTGTCTTTCTCTACTGAATTTTTTTGATAAATTATTTGAGATCTTTGTGATACTCACTTAATACAAGTTTTTTTTTTTTTTCTTTTCGTTCCTAAACCAGCCTGTAATTCTTCAGACTTATCTGAAACTAAAAGCTTTCTTGAGATGACTACATGGTATAATTGAGTGAGTGTGGCGCCATGGCACAGCTTTATGGGCAACCATCCAGTGTTCTAGGGGATGAGATGACAGACCTGAAAGTGAAGTATTTTTGTCTATGAAAAAATTGCATTATGGTCTGGCAAATCAGTGACTAAGTCCCATCTTTGAAAGGTAGTCAGATTCCCAACTGCGAAGAGAAATAATAATGATGCTGGTGTCTCTGGTTTGTAACTGTAGGATCATATAACAAGGTGCATTTGTGTGTGTAGTGTGGGATCTTTGCCCTCTTATGCCCACTCATATGTGGGTGAGAGTCATAGGTAAATTATAAACAGTTTTTTATAAGTCACTTGATGTTAAAAATCTTATTAATTCCATTTACATAGGGCAGCATGACTGCAATCAGCTTTAGAACTACTAAGATCACAGATAGAGCTCGATTTGAACCCACTACTTTATGTTTCAGTTTTCTTATCTATAAAATGAAGATCATTATAATAATGTCTACCTCACAGTGTTTTGGGTAAAATAATATATATAAAGCACTAGCACAGGATGGGTTTATAATAAGCAATTTTGTTGTTATTGGAACACGTTTGTGTTTTCTACTGGTGGTAAGAACGAAACAGAAAAGGAGACAAAGATAACTATCATTTATTAAGTACCCATTGTGAGCCATATGAATTATTATAGATTATCTCATTTAACCATCTCAATAGTGCATGAGATAGGTATTATTCTTATATAACAGATTCAGAAAGTAAGATTCGGAATGCCATATTTAACTTTCATAAAGTTACACAGCTTATAAGTGGTAGATACAAGATTGGAAACCAAATGTTTATCTATTTTGAATAAATAGCATGAATTATTCTTCTCATTTGGAAATCAGTTTATGGGAATAAAAGCAGAAAGGTCGTGTGTTTCTATATTGATTTAACAAGGCTTTACTAAGCATCTATTTCAGTTGACAGAAACATTACCAAAAAGTCCCATAATCCATAGCTTGATCTCTGGCCTCTAGGTCTTCACAGTCTGAGGAATAAACATTATTATTTTTTGCTGCCACAGAGAGACTTCTCCTTCCTCTAAAGGAGGGAATTACTTAAACAAGCCCAAGCAAATGGAAACTGTCACCTGCACAACCAAATCCGCCTGTCAGCCAGCCAGAGTCAGCCGCTGATTGCACAGCTGACATCTGTATCTCATATTAATCACAGTGTCCCAACTTGGCCAGAGACACACAGACTCAGACAAGGAAGCAACACATAATTCCAGCTCCTCTGTGGTTCTTTCAACTGTCTATCAGAAATGCATTAGCATGAGTATTACTAAACTGATATATTCGGGAAGAAAAAGACCACCAGCAGAAAAGCCAAGAACAATCTTCTAATACATGTTAGATGCAGTCACCCTTCTTGTTTAAGGCATTGTTCTTAAAATTTCATACATGTCTGTACTGAAAAGTTGTGTATGTGTTGTAGCTGTGAAATATTGTCTCTTAGTTCCCCAACTCATATAAACAATTCCTTCCTTGTTTTTTGGAGTGCCTCAAATAGGTATACCAAACTCTTGAATATGCTAATAGCATTGACAATCAAGTTGAAAATACACTCTGCTTTGAAAAAAAATGAGCTATTTCTTAGAGTTCTCCTCATTTCATTTTTGACACTCTTGATTCCTAGACAGGGCTTCTGTTCTGAGATATATCTTTACATCCTATTCCTGAATTTTTCTATTACATTCTAAGCATCCAGATCCTGTCTTCCTCCTCTGAGTGCTATCCTACCTGCTCTATTTAGATCTAAGGTTTTCAAGCATGCATGACAGAATATAGTGAGGTATTAGTAAGAAGATTTTTTTAATAGAAGGTCATTAATTTTTATAAATATCATATATGTGTATATATCTGTGTCAATCTATATTGTATGTGTATGTCTACTTATCTGTGTATTTGTCTCTCAGGAGAGAGAGATGGTACCAGCACTTGGAATGTGGGCCATATAGTCACATCACTACAGAAAATGAAGCATCTTCAGGGAAGCTGACATGCAACAACAAGCAGACATTGAGAGCGGTATGTTCACTTACTTGCTCTCACTGTATTGAGACACTGAAGTTTATGTATTTCTGTTTAAGTGGATTTACATATCATATCATCTAGTGGACTTTAATTAGCCCTTGTAAAAGCAGAAGACTGCTAAAAAAGTTTCTGTAAGGAATCTGTGGTTTGACCATAATTTAATAATGCTAGAACAAATAAACAAGGGAATGGCTGAGCTGATACATCCCTGCAGCATCTCTGTCAACTGTAGAGAAAAAAATAATTACTGCCAGTAGTATCCAATCAGACAGATATTAGAAAAATTAAGCATACATTCTACCCCTGTAAAGGAGACATTTTAATTATAGTTAATAGAGTAACTGATTTTCAGTAGACACTTGTGCTATGCAGAGAATATTTTTTAAATTGGATATTCTGAAATGTCACCATAGGTATGTGATTTTGTTCAATTTATGCTAATCAAATAGACCTCTATTTGGATACTTTAATAACTTAGAAGCAAAACACAAAACAAACTTAAAAACATCATTTTATGTCAAATGTAAAAATGTTGTATATACAGATTTGATTTATTTGTTTAAAATATCAAAGTTCAATTTATTTCTTCCAATTTACAGGAAAAGTTATTGACATCAGAGAGGATAAAGAAGAATAAATAACTTCAGTGTCTTACATAAATATATGAATACAGATATTCAGAAAGTACAGTGAAGACATAGAAGAACTGATCAGTTCTGTCACAGGAGCATGTGGGTGGAGGATTAAAACGAAATTTTCACATTCTTAAGTTGACTCTTTAAGGATGCATCAAGGAGATGATGGAGAAATTCTTTCAGAGACAAAAATACTAGGTGATCAGCCTTTGAAACACACTGATACATTCAATAGGGTAACTGCCAGAGTGAAGCTGACAAAGATTCTCTCCTTGACCAAACTCTACTCAGGCTTCCTGAATGTTTCAACTAGGCCTCAACTTTTAGACTCCCATGTTTTTGTCTGTGTTGTCTAATTTTGGCAAAAATTCTGCTAAGCCAATTCAACCAGAACACCCACCCTTCATATCCGATCGCCCTCAATACCTAATCAGGTTCCTCATCCTCCACCATCCCTCAGATGATGTCTGATCACCTTAGCCTGCCTTCAGCAAGAGTCTCGTTAGATCAGTTTAGCCAGAATCTCCATTATGTTGTTAATGTTTTTGATGTTTTCTCTTAGTAATTTTTCATCCACTCAGCCCCGCAATGCTCCTGGGCTATAAATCCCCACTTGCTCACTTGTATTCTAAATTGAGCCCAGTGCTATACTCTTCTCCTCTATTGCAATAATCTTGAAAAAATTTTGTTTTTACCACTTTAACGACTTTCCAGTTCTGGTTTTCTTTGACAAGCACTGCTGAAATGATGCTTGCTAGGTGTAGGCAATGGTTAGAACTGAAGCTGGAGAATTAGATCAGTTAATCAATTTCACTGTTCTAAAGAATATGACCCCTCGGCCAGACGCAGTGGCTTATGCCTGTAATCCCAGCACTTTGGGAGGCCGATGAGGGCAAATCATGAGGTCAGGAGTTCGAGACCAGCCTGGCCAACATGGAGAAACCCCCGTCTCTACTGAAAGTACAAAAAAATAGCTGGGCATAGTGGCGAGTGCCTGTAATCCCCACTACTTGGGAGGCTGAGGCAGGAGAATTGCTTGAACCTGGGAGGTGGAGTTGAATTGAACCGAGATTATGCCACTGCACTCCAGCCTGGGCGACAGTGCGAGACTCTGTCTCAAAAAAAAAAAAAAAAAAAAAGAAAGAAAAAAGAATATGGCCACTCAAGGTTTTAGGACACTGCCATGGTTAGGTTTACACCGTGGAAAGACCACCCAGGCATAAAAATAGATAATTGTATAGGAGTAGCCAGTTAGTTTGGAAGAAGAAAGCCCTGTAAGAAGATGCTTGAAATATTACAAGATAACAGATACTGAACTGCTGAAAAGAACTTGAAGCAATGGTGACAGCGATAAAGGGTGAAATGGAAAATAGCAAACAAATAATTTTTGATGTAGCCCACACTTGGCTGGGCCAAAGGAGAAAGGTTATGCTATGAAAGTTATGCACGAGAATCAGAGTCACTCTGTTTAGGCGTCTACATTAAAGACGCAGGGGTCAAGGCATTTGGGTCTAGTTATATTATTCAAAGACACTCTCAGAGATCACAGCTCATCTACTCACTCCTCAGAATTACTTTTTCTGCTTTCCAAATATAAATGCTAAAATTTATCCCATGATTCCTGATAATATCATGATCATTAAATATATAGAAACAATGGCACTAGGCAACACAGAGTATTGCTAAAGCTTGCTTGCAGGGAAATCTGAAGATGTCTAAGCAATAGAACTGTTCTAAATACTTTTTGAATGATCATGTTTATGTAAAGACATTCCATAGTAAACAGTGGAAGCACAATCTGTAGTAACATTCCACCTTTGATAATAATGGCATGTGCCATGCTGTGAGTGACCAGGTGCTAATGTTGCATTGGTCCAATCTGTGCAGCATAGGCAGGCAACTCACTGTGACCCAGGATAAAAAAATATCGTCAAAGGTTAGATTGTGCTGAAAGAATACCATAACTTTTATGGAATGAAGATCACTTGTTACAAATGGGAAATACTCAATATGTACAGGCTGGTAAAAAAAAAATGAAAATCTAAGGTATAACAGAAGCAAGTAGAAGATGTAGATTATCTGTTCAGAAGAGCTACTAGACCATTCTCAACTTAAGTTTTTCTAGTTGTGGCAAAATCCACATGCCTGGCTGAATTTCAGCCTAGGTTTCCTGATCAATTATTTTCTATCAAATTATAACACTGTCAATTTGGAGAAGTGTGTTAAAAATTCTGATTTTCAGAGCGAGAGTTAGGAAAATGCCTGTGTTAAGTCACTACAAATTTTGAGTTTTATGTAATATTTTTCTATTTCATGTGAATTATTTTGTCCATATGAAGTCATGACTATATGTATAACATTCTTCAGATGCATTCATATGATATATTTATACTCTACAAAGGGCTTTCCAAGATACATGTTCTACAAAAAACTAATTTGTCATTTCTATCTTCTAGGCCCAACTTTTTTAAATGGTGGTGCTATTTTGAATGAAAGATGTCTAAACTCTGGAAAAATCTTTAAGACCGCTTCTGAAGATTCTGGATAAAATGAACTTTAAGATGATTTTGATGGGTTGTTTGTTGCAATTTATGTCCACTCCACCAGGGGGCAAGAGACAATATAGGAAGGAAGAGATGCAGTTCTGAATTTTACAGGCTTATGGAGTAGACTAATGTTTGGAATGCCGTATGGTAGGTGATCCAACACCACTGCCTTAAGAGTGGAGGGTAAAAAAGGGCTAGCTGGGGAGGCAGTTGTCTGGGAAAGCCCTTAGGAAAGGTGAACATTTGATATGGTCTTGAAAGATGAGGAGAGCATGTCAGTTAGAAAGACAGGAGAATTCCAGGTCAATGGAATACTTCATCCAAAACTAGAGATGAGATCTTCGATTCTAGCCTGAACCAGCCACAATGAAAGCTCAATTTGACTATTTATGGCCTTTGGTGAGGCAGTAAGGAAGGGAAAAGCCAGGTTATCACATAAGGACATGCAAGACAGGAAAGAGGAACTCCAGTTGGATCAGGACAGGTTTTGTATGCCAGGCTCAACAAATGGAGACTGATTTCCTTGACAAAGAGGAATAATTAAAATTTTTAAGCTGAGAAGTAATATAATCATAATGACCATTCTGACCTCAATGAATAAAATAGAAGAGATACTAGTCATTTGGAGTCTCATGAGAAGGTTAACCCATTCATGCCTGAGGTTGCAATTTTTAAATTTTTGCATGAGTAAAAAATCAGATGTTGGCAATGACCTTGAGCAGCAGGATACAAATAACCCCCACATGCTTAGCATTCCAATAACGGAACACTAGGCACAAATTGGTTTTAATAACATAGGTGAGGGTACTTAATGAGTTCATATATTATTATATCTTCATACTTGTGAGGTAGGTATCATTTGCCCTTTTTGCAAATGGAGAAGCTAATAGTGAGTTGATGTAAACTGTCTATGACCACTAAGAAATTGAAGATCCCTCAAGGATCAGCCACTAGAACCTCCTGTTATTTATTTATTTTTCCCAACAACTCTGACTTCTTTATTTTTCTCTTAGCAGAAAACAGAAACATGAGAAATAAAAGTATCTATTGGAAATTTTTTCTTCAAAAATGCTAACAATTGTTATTTTAAAATATTTTTTCTAGTATCTTATACACTTTATGCTTCCAATAATATACTTAAAAATTCAATAAAGATTAACTTCTAACAGATTATAAATGTGCAAATGTATCTAACAATAAGACCTGTCACCTTCTCTGTTAATGTATAAGTAGCATTCCAAACTGAGACATTCACAGAAAAAATAAAAGCTATTTTCTTTTTACATAAAACTCCAAAGGAAATTATAAAATTGCCTCTAAATTTCCAAGGAGACTATGCTCAATTTCATTTTGTTGTGGGAGGAGGGAAACACTTGATAGCAGACATTCAGGTAAAAACCTCAATCTTGTGGAAATTCTAAATACAGGGAATTATAGGACAACCTGGGTCCCTTGAAGCCTAGTTCTACAGGGTTTTATTTTTATATCGCCTGCATATTAATGCTCTAACTCTCATATCAAATAGAAATAGGCTTGAATATCACCTCTCTCCATACTAATTGGAACCCTGAAGAAGTCACATAGCATTACTTTTCTCCTTTTGTTCATCTCCACTGATGAACAAATGATATCATTTAGTTCATCAAAGGTCTGTTTTGAGGAGTATTTTAATCCGTATAAAAGACTTTGTCTAATATCTAGTCCAAAGTGTATGTTCAATGCATTGTAGCTGTTACTGTAATCACTCATTTAGAAATCACAGAATCAGAGCTAAAACGCACTCCAGCAATCATCTGAGCAACCATCTGATTTGGGTATTTAAAAAAACTGAGGTCTACACAGAAAGTGTTTGCCCAAGGTGACATAGCCGGGACTCTAACCCAGATAATTTAGATTCTGGTCCGGTGTCCTTTCTGCTATTACACACCAACTTCAGTGCTGCAAGATATTACAGCAGATGTGTTGCGGTTCTGTCTGGCGTAACTGTGTGTAGCTGAAACTCAAGCAATTTGGATGTGCCCGGGGAATGGGTGAAATCAATGAGTGAGACTCTTACTCTGGCATAGACTGAAGAATGAAGCACATGTATAATGTGTAATGCTCTCTTTCACCTTTGTGTTCTTTGGGATTTATGGATCTTCTTTCCACATGGGAAGATGACTTCTTTGAAAGACAGGTAATGTGAGACACATGCCCTGAACTCCGGAGTGAATAGCAGCTGAAACAGCTGCTGGAGCCCCTATCCTGCCAGCAAGTATCCCCTTCATCTTCAGGCTGACAGAGAGCTGCTGGCTGCATCTGATCTGTCAGCTGCTTCACTCCTCCGGAATGAGCAAATAGTCTGTGCCCTGATCTAAGATGAGAAAAAACAGCAGCATAATCACTAACAACTCTGCCACTGACGCACATGCAAATAGCAGTTTATAACAACATAAAAGAGGCATATATGTAGCTGGCGCATAATGATTATATTAAACAATTTTATGGATAAGTGCCTGGCTACTCTTTGGGATAGAAAAAAATAATCTCCCATCAGGCTCTACCTACAGAAATATCAGCACTAATAATTTTCAGTGGGGGAATGCTTAGCTTTTTCAACATTAGCAATACTAAAAATAAAAAGCGATAATAATACTCTAAATGGAAGTGGTACTGTAACAATTCAGCTGATATTTTCTGCCCAAAGTCTTTACAGTTGACAAGTCACCTCTTACACTGTATTTTATTTTTATGTGTTAAGTGAGACTACTGACTTAGATAATCTCTGAAGTCCCTTTCATTATATAATATTGTAATTCTGAGCTTAATTCTTCTATATATCTGAGAGAATTTCTCTATGATCATTGTACTAGCATATAATAGGTAGGGTTCACACTGATTCAGGAAGAGTATTTTAAAAATATTTAATATTCTCAGGCAATTTTTCAGAGCTGTTAAAAACTATTTAGCCTTCTGACGTGGAAAAAAACAATAGCTGTATCTAAGGATAAAAAGATGACAAGAAATAGAGTAATAACAAAAAGACTAGATTAAAATATTTCATAGCTTCTCAAACAATTCTGTATGCCATATTTTACATGAATGTTACAAAATTCAAGGAAGTAGGTATTTTCTTCATTTTTTTTTAATCTGCAGACTGGTAGTGGAACTTGCCAAGGACATACAGTTTTAGCCACAATTTAACACTAGACCTTCTGGTTTCAAGTCCAAACCTCCAGCACCAGTCTATGGCTGTTTTCTTGATGACAGGGTTGGTATTCTCCACTAAATTCATGCTTTTCATGAAAAAATAATAATGTCAAGTTCTCTACATTAGGAACTGCTATGGTCTGAATGTTTGTTTTCCCCCAAAATCCATGTGTTGAAGTTATAACCTCCAAAATGATGGTATCAGGAGGTGGGGCCCTTGGTAAGTGATTTGGTCATTATGTCATTTTATTAGAGTTTAGTGCCTTGCCCCTTCTTCCATGTAAGGACACAGCAAAAAGACAGAGGTCGATGAACAAGGAAGTGGGCCTTCACCAGGCACCAAACTGCCAGCACCTTTGTTTTACACCTCCTGGCCTTCAGAACTGTAAGACATAAATTGCTGTGGTTTGTAAGCCACCTGTCTATAATACTTTGTTATAGCAGCCTGAAAGGGCCACAAATTTGACTCATTTAAAATACATAAGTGCAAACATAAATTAAATGTAAGCTTTATATTGATATAAACATATATAGCAAAAGAATATAAATAGGTCTGGAATTAAAAAATGAGAATTCTAGTGAGGATACTTTTGGGGATGGAGAGATGGAAATGAGATTGGGATGGGAATCATCTGGGAGTCAAATTATATTTATATTTTTTAAAAGAATATATATTTTTGTATTTTTAAAAGTATATATTCTTAACATCAGAATATATTATATATCATATATATGATATATATCATATATGACATATATTATCTATAGTGTTAACAGAATATGTTCTTTTATATATAAAAAACATATAAATATATATTCTTTTAAAAAATACAAATTTATATCTATATATCATATATAGATATATATAACTATACATATATATATAAGATATATTAAGAATAAGCCAAGCTGGAAACTGGCTACCTAGTGTTTAGTATATTATTCCATATATTTTTTCTATAGGTTTAATATAAATTACTTTTTTTTTTAAGTAATACATGATAAGTGCCCACCTGTTTTCCTGCAACCTAGCATCAGCATCTATGCTTTGAGGAGGAGACACAGAAGTGCCAATCCCAACCACTTCCATATCACAATACCTGGATCTTTTTGTGTGATTTTGTTGGGATCTATAGTTTGTGAGTTCAGATGGCTTAAGAGCATAATGCTTAAGATTATTAGAAGATAAAATCACCAAGAGATCATAATCATGAAAGATTAAGGTAAATGGAGCATAAAATATTAGTTATTCAATAATTCGGCTATTTTCTCACTAAGCAGTGCAATCGGAATAGGATAAATTTCTCCCACCAGCAAGTAACTATTATTGGGTAGAGAATACATGAATATTTAATATACTATTATTTATAATTGTCTATTTACTTGATTTTAATGAAGTGTTAAGCTCTTTTTCATGCACAATGTGGGAAAATTAGGGGATTTTCCTTTCCAGATATTTAAAATTTAGATTAGGGGAACTTAGGATATTTGAAGAAGAAAAAAATTGGAAAAAAATCCTCAATGAGAAATATCTTTAGCAAAATGAGTCTTTCTGATAATCGAGGAAGTATTTATCAGACTAAGATAAATCTTAAGCATTGACAACTAGATCTAGGTAAGTGTAAATTAATGTGATATGATACTGATTTTCAGTCATAAACAGGTATTTATAACATGGAGATGAAAAGATGCTAGGCATATTTTAATATTTTTTTCCTTCTGCTATTGTTTCCGGTGCCTAGAGGGTGACAAAGGCAGAGGCAATTTGTTTCAGTTTACAAGGTATTTGAATTTTGATTTGTAGTGTGTTCACTCCCCTTACTGCCTGGAAGGTTTCTCAATGTAGATATCTATTTTGTTTCATTCTAATAATTTATGCCTATAACTCTTGCTTGTAATCATGATTCTTCTCACACCACACAGTGATATTGCTATACTCTGTTAAGTCTGTCCATTCGCAGAATGTACAATTTTTACTGGCCCAAAAGAACTTGAAAACTGATGATTACAACTGGGACAGTTTATATTGCTGCAAATAAAGTTGTTGTTTTTTTTTTTCTGTTCCTCTTGACAGTGGCAGCTTGACATTTAAATTTAACTAAAAATCTTAGGTATTACCAGCCTTTTAAAAAAATGCTTTAAGAGAAATTTTAGGTTCACAGCAAAAATTAAGTAGAAGATACAGAGATTTCACATATACCACCCAGTCCCCACACATGCATAGCTCCCCCAACTATCAATCCTATCCGAGTGGTACATTTGTTACAATTAATGAATCCACACCAACCCATCATTATCACCCAAAGTCAGTGGTTTACATTAAGATTCACTTAACGTTGCAACTTCACTTAGTTTTGTACATTCTATGAACTCAAACAAATTTATAATAGCATGTACCTACCATTATAGTGTCATGCAAGGTATTTTCACTGCCCTAAAAATCCTGTGGTGTGCTTATTCATCCCTTTTTCTCCCCTAACTTCTAGCAACCACTGAACTTTCTACTCTCTCCATAGTTCTGGCTTTTTCAGAACATCATACGGTTGGAATTATACCACATGTAGCCTTTTCAGTTTGGCGTCTTTCACTTAGTAGCATACATTTAAGCTCCCTTTATATCTGTTTATGGCTTAATGGCTAATTTCTTTTTAGCAATGAATAATAGTCAATTGTCTGGTTGTACCCATTTACCCACTGAAGGATATCTTGGTTGATTGCAAGTTTTGGCAGTTATGAATAAAGCTTCTAGAAACATCCATGTTTTTCTAGAAGGTTTTTCTGTAGGCCTGTTTTCAATTCCTTGGGTAAATAACAAGGAACACAATTGTTACATTATATGGCAAGAGTGTGTTTAGTTTTGTAGGAAACTGCCAAACTCTCTTCCACCGTGGCTGTATTATTTTGTGTTTCCACCAGCAATGAATGAGAGTTCCTGTTGCTCCACCATTCTTACCAACATTTAGTATTGTAAGTGTCCTGGATTTTGTATCAGCTCTTTTTCATATTACATTTCCATCAAAATTTTTGTTATTTTATGACAAACAGCCTTAGAATACTTTTCAAATCTATGCTTTTCAGCCTATTCAATATCAAATATCACACATCTGCCAAACTTGCAATCCTTCCAGTTCTACTTAGAAAACATCATTCTGTAATTGTTGAGAGGAAAGAAAATCAGCCCTTGGCCATCTCCTTGGTAACTCATGGTTGGGTGACACTCATAATTGTGTAGGTGATCACAGGAGCAACTGGGAAGATTCCTGAGAGAGCTTCCCTGTTGGCTCAACCCTGAGAAAGAAGGAAGCAACTGTATAAAGGGCAAGAAATGTAACTGGACCCTACTGACCTATTTTTCCTATGAAATGAAAGCCTAATATCCAAAAAAAGGAACATCAAAAACTATCTTCCATAGGTCACTAGTGAAAAGCCATTGCATCTAAGAGAAAAAACACAGAAAATGACATACTGTACTCCTCGTAAAAGGGGAGAAAATAAACACTGGACCCAGAACAACAGCTTCAGTAGTAATAGAAGTACCTGTGTAGTTTTTAACTTGGGAGACTCAAAGACACACTATATGATTAAGACTGAAGCTTAAATAGAACATTAAATAACATGTCCCTGTATCTCCCATCACCAGCCCAGCAGTGATTGAGTAAAAGTAATTTTTAATACTGCTAAAGGAGCTGAAACACACACACACTCACACACACACACACACGCACACACACACTCTTTTTAGGTATAGTATAAAGAAGAGACCTAAATCTGACCATGGAGATGAAATTGAGACAAACTCTTTGGCAGAGCAGCTCTCCCAACTTCCCAACCCCCTGCTAAACACAAATTATCACTAGAAGAATTTCAAGACTATGGTAGGTTGAGCGTGGTCATAGTGATAACAGGCCTCAAGCCCAGAACACCTCCTGGCTGGATCTCCTACTGGGACTACTGTCCCAGTAGGGAAAAACCATGCCAATTGCAAAGAATAAAAAGTATTTATGTCATTTCATACTATACTACATAAGATGTCTGTCTTTTAACAAAAAATAATAAGGCGTACCAAAGGGAAAGAAAAACAATACATTCCGAATACATAAAAAGCCAACAGAAGTAGATTTACATGTGATATTTGTTGGAACTCTGACAGGGAATTTAAAATAACTGTGATTAATATGTTAAATGTTCCAATGAAATAGGTAGACAGTATGCAAGCGTGGATCAATAATTTTAGCAGAGAAGTAAAAACCGTGGAAATCATAAGATGGAAATTATGGAAATGAAAATCTTATGAGAGATGATGTGTGCCCTTGACAGTCCCTACAGTAGACTAAACACAATGAAAAAATTAATGAAATTGAATATAGGCCAAAAAAATTACACAAAATGAAACACAAAGAAAAACTATATGTATATAAAAAAAGCCACAAGAATCAAGAGCTGTGAAAAAGCAAATGGTTTATATATATGTTATCAAAATCACAGAAGAAGGCCAGGCTCAGTGACTGTAATTCCAGCACTTTGGAAGGCCAAGGCAGATGTATCATTTGATCCCAGGAGTTTGAGACCAGCCTGGGCAACATAGCAAAACCCTGTCTCTAGAAAAAATACAAAAAATAGCTGAATGTGAGGACACAAACCTGCAGTTCCACCTACCCAGGAGGCTGAGGTAGGAGGATTGCTTGAGCCCAGCGGGTGAAGGTTGCAGTCAGCCTAGACTGTGCCACTGCACTTCAACCTGGGTGACAGAGACCCTACAGTATATGTATACACACACACACACACACACACACACACACACATGCACAAAGGAAATCTATATACTTTAAGTTTATGTTAGTCTTTATGTGCCAGGTGAGTCCTTGAAGACAACAGACACTTGGTTAGTGAATTCTTATCCAGTCTGCCATTCTGTATCTTTTAAGGGGAGTATTTAGGCCATTTACTTCAACATCAATATTAAGATGTGAGGTACTGTTCTATGCATCGTGCTATTTGTTGCCTGAATACCTTGTTGTTGTGGCTGTTTTTATTGTGTTATTGTTTTATAGGTCCTGTCAAATTTATGCTTTAAAGAGATTCTATTTTGGTGTATTTTGAGAATTTCTTTCAACATTTAGAGCTCCTTTTAGCTGTTCTTCTAGTGCTGGCTTGGTAGTGGCAAATTCTCTCAGCATTTGTTTGAAAAAGCCTATATCTTTACTTCATTTATGAAGCTTAGTTTTGCTGGGTACAAAATTTTTGGCTGATAATTGTTTTGTTTAAGGAGGCTAAATATAGGACCCCAATCCCTTCTAACTTGTACAGTTTCTGCTGAGAAATCTGCTGTTAATCTGATACGTTTTCCTTTGCAGTTTACCTGATGCTTTTGCCTCACAGCTCTTAAGATTCTTCCCTTTGTCTTGACTTTAGATACCCTGATGACTATGTGCCTAGGTGATTACCTTTTTGTGATGAATTTCCCTGGTGTTCTTTGGGCTTCTTGTATTTGGATGTCTAGATCTCTAGCAATGTCAGGGAAGATTTCCTTGATTATTCGCTCAAATATGTTTTTCAAACTTTTAGATTTCTCTTCTTCCTCAGGAATGCCAATTATTCTTAAGTTTGGTCATTTAACATAATCCCACACTTCTTGGAGGCCTTGTTCAGTTTTTTAAAAATTTTGTTTCTTTGTCTTTGTCAGATTGGGTTAATTTGAAAGCCTTGTCTTCGAGCTCTGAAGTTGTTTCTGGTACTTGTTCAATTCTATTGCTGAGACTTTCCAGTGAATTTTGCATTTCTCTAAGTATGTCCTTGATTTCCAGAAGTTTTGATTATTTTTTATCTATGCTATCTATTCCACGAGGATTTTTCTATTCATATTATGGATATATATATTTTAATTTCTTTAAGTTGGACTTCACCTTTCTCTGATGCCTCCCAGATTAGCTTAATAATAGACTTTCTTAATTTTTTCTCTGGCAATTCAGAGATTTCATCTTTGTTTGGATCCATTGCTTGTGAGCTGCTGTAATCTTTTGGGGCTGTTAAAGAACCTTGCTTTGTCATATTACCAGAATTGTTTTTCTTGTTCCTTCTCATTTGCGTAGACTATGTCGGAGGAAGGATCTGGGGCTCAAGGGCTACTCTTTAGATTCGTTTGTCCCATGGAGTGATCCCTTTATGTGGTGCTCTACCCCTTCTCCTAGGGATGGGGCTTCCTGAGAGCCAGAATGCAGTAATGGTTATTGCTCTTTTGGGTCTAGCTACCCACCAGAACTACCAGGCTTTGGATTGATAATGCGGAATGTCTGCAATGAGTCCTGTGATGTGAACTGTCTTCAGGTTTTTTAACTGTGGATACCAGCACCTGCTCCAGTAGAGGCAGAAGGGGAGTGAAGTGGACTCTGTGAGGGTCCTTGATTGTCGTTTTTTTTAGTGCCCTGATTTTCTCTAATTCTGGTTGTGCTAGCAGTGAAGTTGTCATGTGGACAGACTCAGCACCTCTGGCTAGACAGGACGTTACAAGTAGTGGAATTAACTATTGTTTTCTCCTTTCTTGGAGCATGGTTGTTCTTTTATGAGTCGCTGTAACGGCTTGAGTTGATTGGCCTGCAGCCAGGATGTGATGTTTTCAGGAGAGCATCAGCTGTGGTAGTATGGGGTGGACACAGCCTTGCCATAGATCACCTGGACAGATATTCGGGTTTCTCAGGTGATGGGTGGGGGCACAGAGCTGCTAAGAGTTTATGTCTTTGGCTACCAGGGCAGGTAGAGAAAGGTCATCTGGTACAGGCAGGATTAGGCATGTCAGAGGTCATAGTGTCCTTGGGTGGGGTTGCTGCAGCCACTGTGGGGATTGGGGGTGTGGGTATCAGGCCAATGGAGTCATGTTCCCAGGGGGATTATAGTTGCTTCTGCTGTGTCATACAGATCACCAGCAAAGTAGGGGAAAGTCAGCAGTGAAAGGCCTCACCCAGCTCGCAAAACAGCCAGCAAGGCCAGTCTCACTCCCACCGTGTCCCACTGACAACACTGAGTTTATATCCATGCAGCTGGTAAGCAGGGCTGAGATCTTGCCCCAGGCTACAAGCCTTATCCCTGAGAAAGTAAGCAGGGTTTTCAGATCCTGTCCCTCCCTGCCGGCTGTGGCTTCTGTGCATGTATCTGCACTTCCTATTTTCCACCCCCAACCTCCTGATTCTGCCCAGAAAAATTCATGCTCTGATGAAATTATTACAAAGTTCAGCTGAAAGTTTCCTTCTCCCTTTGGTCCTTCCTCAATTCCACTGGCAGCCCTCCCCAAGGACCCCTGTGCAAGTAATGTTAGAAATGGCTTCCCTGGGTTTCCTGGGGACTGGGAGTGCCTATCAGCCCCTTTCAGCTGTTTCATCTACTTTTATATTTCACTCAGCTCTCTAAATTCATTTCAGTTCTAGGTAAGGTTAAATCCTCCTGTGATCTGATTTCCAGGTTCCTCATTGAGGATGTGTGTTTGGAGGCAGACTTTCCCTCTCTCACACTTTGGGGACTCCCAGGTTTTTGGCTGTCTCATGGAGTTTGCAGCATGTTCCTGCAGTAGTTCTTGTACCAAAGTTCACAATGTGAGTTTCCACATGCTGCTTTGTCCATTTGAGTGGGAGCTGCAAGTTAGTTCTGCCTCCTATCTACCTTTTTTTTTCTGCCAGCCATTAATTCTTCAAATACTTTTTTTTCTTGTTCTCTTTCTCTTTTCCTTCACACACACACACAAGAAGGAAATGTGTATGTGTGTGTGTGTGTGTATATATATACACATGAAATGTATGTATACATACATGAAATGTATATATATATATATACACATGAAATGTATGTATACATACATGAAATGTATATATACATGAAATGTATAGATAAGGTGTATATATGAAATGTATAGATAAGGTATATATATGAAATGTATAGATAAGGTATATATATGTATGTATAGATAAGGTATATATGTATGTATATATAAGGTGTATATATATGTATGTATATATAAGGTGTATATATATGTATGTATATATAAGGTATATATATGTATATACACATGAAATGTATACACATTTCATGTATAAGGTGTATATATATATGAAATGTATATATAAGGTATATATATAAATGTGTATGTATGTGTGTGTGTGTATATATATATGGAAATATCAATATACTCAAACAACTCAAGGAACTCAAATCAGCAAAACAAAAACAAACAGTCTCATCATAAAGTAGGCTGAGGAATAAATTGAACCAAGGAGATGAAATATCTTACAATAAAAACTATAAAACGCTGATAAAACATATTGAAGACAACACAAATGAATGTAAAGACATCTCATGTTTATTGATTAGAATTAATACTGTTTAAAGGACCACACCACCCTAAGCAACTCTACCCATTTAATGAAATCACTATCCAGATACCAGTGACATTCTTCACAGACATAGAAAAAACAATTCAAAAATTTATGTGGAGCCATAAAAGATCCCATATAGACAACGCTATTCTGAGAAAAAAATAACAAAGCTGGAGGCATTATACTACCTGACTTCAAAATGTACTACAAACTAATTGTACTGGCATAAAAACACACAGAACAATGGAACAGAGTAGAGAACCCAGAAATAAATCCACATATTTACAGTCAACTGATTTGCAACAAAGGTGCCAAGAATATACATTGGTGAAAGGAAAACCTCTTCAATAAATAGTGCTGGAAATACTGGATATTCATATGCATAAGAATGAAACCAGACCCCTATCTTTTGCCATATACAAACATTGACTCAAAATGGATTAAAAAATTAAATGTAACACCCCAAACTATGAAACTGCCAGTGGAAATAAACACAGAGAAAACAGTTCAGGACATTGTTCTGAGCAAATTTTATGGATAAGGTCTCAAGAGCATAGGCAAGCAAAGCAAAAATAGACAAACTGAACTATACCAAACTAAAGAACTCCTGTACGGCAAAGGAAGCAATCAACAGAATGAAGAGACAACGTAAAGAATGGGTAAAATATTTGCAAACTATTCATCTGCCAAGGGATTAGTATTCATAATATATAAGAAACTCAATTCAACAGAAAGAAAAGAAATAACCAAATTTAAAAATGGGCAAGTTATCTGAACAGGCATTCCTTTAAAAAAGGCACACACATGGCCAAGTATATGAAAAAATGCTCAACATCAATAGTGATTGGGAAAATACAAATCAAAACCAGAATGAGATAATATCTCATACCTATTAGAATATCTATTATCAAAAAGACAAAAAATATATAGCCAATGCTGGTGAAGATGCAGAGAAAAAAAAAACTCTTACACATTGTTGGGAATGTAAATTACTATACCCATTAAAGAAAACATCACAAAAGCTACTAAAAAAATTAAAATATTAGTACCATGTGACCTAGCTACTCCACTACTAGGTATATATCCAAAGGAAAAGAAATCAGTATGCCAATAAGATGTCCACACTCCTGTGTTTTTCTGTGTTTATTGCAGCACTATTCACAGTAATCAAGATATGAAACCAACTTAAGTGTCCTTCAAGAGATAAGTAGATAAAGAAAATATGCTATATACACACATTGGAATAGTAGTTAACCAAAAATAAATAAATAAAATAAAATCCTGTCATTTGCAGCAACGTAGATGAGCCTGGAAGACATTATGTTATGAGAAGTGAGCCAGGCACAGAAAGATAAATAACCACATGTTCTTACTCATCTCTGGAAGATAAAAAAGTTGATTCCATAGTAGTAAGTACAACAGTGGTTGTTAGAGGATGGGAAGGGTAGAGGGGTTAGGGAACAGTTGCTTAATGAATACAGAATTACAGCTAGATAGGAGAAATATGTTCTAGTGTTCTATAGTGCTGAATGGTAGCTGAAGTTAATAATAACTTACCATATATTTTCAAATAACTAGAAGAGAGGATTTCAAATGTTCCTATCACTAAGAAATGATAAATGATTAAAGTGGTGGATATGCTAATCACCCTCATTTGGTCATTATACATTGTATACATGTATCAAAACATCACATTTTACCCCATTAAAATTGATATGATAGTTATATGAAAAGACAAAGGACTTTTAATAGGAAAATTTGTAATGAAAAATAATGGTGGGACTAAATGACATTCTGTACCTGATTTCAGGATTTACTCTAAAGCAAAAGTAATTAAAACAGTGTTGTGTTCATGTAAGCATGAAAATATATATCATATATTTATTATGTATCATATAACATATTAAGTTACATATATTATGTATCATATAACGTAAAATTGTATATCATATATTCCTTACATATGTGTCATATGACATATATAAAATTACATATATAATGTTGGCATGGAAATTGTATATATATGTGTGCGTATGACATATAGTCTATAATAGACGCACATCTGTATGTTTAATTTATTTTCAACAAAGTTACCAGGATAATTCAATTGGGGAAAGGTTTTTTATTCCTCAGTTTCATTAAGGTAAAATTGACAAATAAAAATTGTATATATTTAAGGTGTAGAACATGATGTTTCATATATCTATACATTGTGAAAAAATTACCACAATCAAGCTAATAAGTATATCCATTACCACACGTAGTTACCTTTTTCTTTTTGTTGTATGGTGAGAATACTAAGATATGTTACTCTCTTAAGAAATTTCTATGATACATTACATTATTTTTAAACTATAGCTGCATTTCCCTGATGATTATTGGTGTTGAACACCTTTTTATTTACCTTTTGGGCAGTTTAGAAGCATTTCTATTCAGGTCTTTTGCCCATTTTTAAATTGAGCTATTTAGTTTTGCTGTTTGTTTTTTACTATTGAGTTGTATGAATTCCTTCTATATTTTGGATATTGATGACAAAGGGACGTGAAGATGATTTTTGGGGACAAGGGACCTATTTTTTAATCTTTAGTGTGGTAATAGCTACATGACTGCTAACAATTACCAAAATTCATCAGGTGAGCACTGAAAATAGGTACATTTTATTACATGTAAATTATCCTTCAGGTAATCATTCTGACCAAAAAAACGTAAACAAAGATGAACCGCAAAAGAAAGGAGAAAAGAAGTAGGAAACTCTGCCAACTGGTGGGGAAATAAAGAATGTTGGAGTGCATGTTTACTGTAGTATTAATAGATAACATTTTATTGCTTACCATGAACTCTTCCAGATGCTACATATGTGTTGACTCAATTAATCTTTAGCAGAATCCTGTGAGAGAGGCACTATTCCTAGCTTGTTTTCACCAATGCTGAAACTGAAGTTTAGAAAGATGAAGTAATTTGCCCAAAGTCATGTAGTTAGTAAGTACCATTTTATCTGACAATATCTTTATTTCCTCTTTCTTCTTAACAGGTACTTTCACCAGATGTATGATCTAGCTAGTCACTTCTGTTTTCTCAACATTTTGACAACATTCTCACACTGTATTCTGGCTTCGTGAGTGAGGATTTATGTGTTTCTGGCCAGTGCTCAGAGATTTTATAAACCCACTGCCTTTTAAAAGTGAATTTACTGAGGGGGAGGGGGCTTACAATTATAACAGTTTGGGCCTGGCCTTCAAACTTCAAAATATATAGAACAATTATTGCTTGTAAATTATCAGGAAAAAATTTTGTTTGCTTGCTTGGTTTTGTATTCCTGGTTTTTGACTTTTTTAATGACATTTTTTTAATCTACCAGAGATACACAATGGCAATGAATGTAGTATTTAACTGAGGAATAGCATTCTTGGGCTTAGAATTTTACTCGTGGTTTCCTATTACTACATAAATGAAGGTTTTTAAGATATCCTGTGGTCCATTAAAATCTAAGATTTTCAACTATGAGACAGTTGCAAACGACTCCGTACTGCCCCGACTTTTCACTTACCAGCCTGGACTTATTCTTGAACTCTAAAGATTGACCATCTTTTTTACCAGGCTAGCAATACATTTAAAAGTGTATTTTACAGCATTTAATTAGGCATTTCTGATGTTTTATGACATGACAAGAGCGTTTTCGGAACATCTAATAAGCCATGTTGCTGGAAATTGAAATCTCTTTTTATAGTGCATTTAAAAAATATTTTACAATAAGCAGTAACTCTATTGCCCACCAAAATTAGTTTTGTGTTCTATGCTCAAATACTTACATTAAAATGCCAGTAAATTGAAACAAACGCATTAAATTTTAATGTGAGAAAACTGGCACAATATTTATTATAATAGAAGAATACCGGGCGCAGTGTCTCACGCCTGTAATCCCAGCACTTTGGGAGGCCGAGGCGGGCAGATGACGAGCTCAGGAGATCGAGACCATCCTGGCTAACACGGTGAAACCTCGTCTCTACTAAAAATACAAAAAAAATTAGCCGGGCGAGGTGGTGGGCGCTTGTAATCCCAGCTATGCGGGAGGCTGAGGCAGGAGAATGGCGTGAACCCCGGGGGGGTGGAGCCTGCAGTGAGCCAAGATCACGCCACTGCACTCCAGCCTGGGCGACAGTGAGACTCCGTCTCAAAAAAAGAGGATGTGGAGAAATAGGAACACTTTTACACTGTTGGTGGGACTGTAAACTAGTTCAACCATTGTGGAAGTCAGTGTGGCGATTCCTCAGGGATCCAGAACTAGAAATACCATTTGACCCAGCCATCCCATTACTGGGTATATACCCAAAAGACTATAAATCATGCTGCTATAAAGACACAGGCACACGCACGTTTACTGCGGCACTATTCACAATAGCAAAGACTTGGAACCAACCCAAATGTCCAACAATGATAGACTGGATTAAGAAAATGTGGCACACATACACCATGGAATACTATGCAGCCATAAAAAATGACGAGCTCATGTCCTTTGTAGGGACATGGATGAAACTGGAAAATATCATTCTCAGTAAACTATAGCAAGGACAAAAAACCAAACACCACATGTTCTCACTCATAGGTGGGAATTGAACAATGAGAACTCATGGACACAGGAAGGGGAACATCACGCTCCGGGGACTGTTGTGGGGTGGGGGGAGGGGGGAGGGACAGCATTAGGAGATATACCTAATGCTAAACGACGAGTTAATGGGTGCAGCAAACCAACATGGCACATGGATATATATGTAACAAACCTGCACATTGTGCACATGTACCCTAAAACCTAAAGTATAATAATAAAATAAAAAAGAATTATTTTGATAAAAAATAAATTCCCCTTTGCTGGTAATTATAATGGAGCAGTTGGGATCATAATAAAGTATTAAAATACAAAAACAAAAACAAAAACAAAAAAAGAATAATACCAAATTGTACCTAAAATAATTCAAATTTTATAATATATGTTTCTTTGTGAATAGGGAGATTAAGAGAAAATAAAAAAGCTTATGAGAATCTAAATACTAACATATTTATTATTACATGATAGTATAGATTATTCTTAGTCTTTAAACAATTTTATACTTTCAAAATTCTATGTGATGAATATGTATTAGATGGGAAAATTTTTAAGAATCCCTCTCAGAGGTAGCCACGGAACCTGTTATATATTAACAGAATATTTACAGATAATTTCAAATAAACTCTGCTTTAAGAAATTGTCTGCACATTGGTTTGCAACATAGCAAAAAAGATAGAGAAAAACCATTTACTTTATTTTACCTCACTCTAGTAATACAGTGGTCAACACTCACACATCTATATAAGAGCATGTAGGTATGCCAGCAAAAAAGGAGGAAGTAGAGGAAACAGATAACATATATAATAAGAATATAAATTATAAAGCATAGATTATGGGATAGGAAAGAAAAGAAGCTGACAGCTAAGTGTGATGTCATTGGTAAAATCGTGACTTTCATAAACTGTGTAGAGTAAAAATTAGAATTTTTTTTCTAATAGTTTTCTATATAATCCCTGCCTTAAAGGAACAAAAAGTAGCTTTAGGGAGAGGTTAGAAACTGACTTATTTAGCCCTCAGAAAAAGTCCTGGATGTAACTTTCTTTATGCATAAGTGTAGGAAGCTGTTTGAGTGAAGGCATGTATCTGATTTTGTGCCCGTCGGTAAGTATGGTGTGTATATGTATGAACTCTCAGGACAGTAAGCTTTATTAAAGAATATTTAATATTCAGGCTGGGCACAGTGGCTCACTTCTGTAATCCCAGCACTTTGGGAGACTGAGGCAGGTGGATCACTTGAGTTCAGGAATTTGAGACCCACCTGGGCAACATGGCAAAACCTTGTCTCTACAAAAAATGCAAAAAATCAACTGGGTATGGTGGTCTGTGCCTGTAGTCCTAGCTACTTGGGAGGCTGAGGTGGGAGGATCACTTGAGCTTGGGACAATGAAGCTGCAGTGAGCTATAATCATGCCACTGCACTCCAGCCTGGGTGACAGAGTGAGAGAGACGTTGTCTCAAAACAAACAAACAAACAAACAAACCAAAAAGAATGCTAAATATTCATCAATCTGCCTATCTTATTTTTCTTCTGTCTTGGAGAGTTTTCCTCTTGGCAAGTGAAATATTTTACTGGAATTTGGCATTTTCCATGTATGACCTCATTTGACAAGGTTTGAGTTGATGATCTTTCGATCACAGTTTAAAATATTCCTTTTCAGATGGCATTTCTTGTTTTATAAGGGCTATTTTAAATTATTTATAATATTGATAACTAAAAATTTGAATGCCTCAGAATATTTTACTAAGTTCTTCTATCCCAAGGAAATTATTGTATGCATACTTTTATGCAAATTGAAATAATAAATGTATTAACTCTCATGTAAAAAACCATGACTTCTTTTTCTCCATATCTACTGACAAACCACTAAGAGGAAATTTGCTTAAATTTAGGCGAGAGAAAATTTGAAACAACCATATTTTGGCTAGAAACTTTGTGAAAACCTGTAATCAATTTTGGAAAAAGACTATGGAGACAAATGGATTTATTTGCTCAGTAATGCCTACTACAGCACACTGTAGCTTTGGGAATTGAATAATCATTTAACTGAAAAATAACTGCTTACTCATACTGAAATTTTATTATATTTCAAAGGTTAAAAGTATGTAGACTTCCCAATAAATTTACAAGTTCATTATTGTGTAATCTTATAAATTATCAACACCTTCAAGAAAATAATATTGTTAGTTACATGTTTGGCCATTTCCAATATATCAGAGAAAAGTATGTTTATCCAAATGTGGCTATTGATGTTGCTAGTAATATTACTGCAACAAATTTCCATGGGGATATTAA
This sequence comes from Symphalangus syndactylus, assembly GCF_028878055.3. NCBI lineage: Eukaryota > Metazoa > Chordata > Mammalia > Primates > Hylobatidae > Symphalangus > Symphalangus syndactylus. The sequence continues at coordinate 126,651,975 of NC_072428.2, read as the reverse complement.
CTTTGACTTTGTTTAGCACTGTAGAATATGCCGAAAATACCTCTGCAACCTGTTAGTTCCAGGTAGCTATAGTTAATGCCTTAATTAAACTGCCCATAGATAATAGCCATTTTGGACTAGAGAAACAGCCCATCAAATTCTTCAGAAAACAGATTGCCTTTAGGCCTAATAGTTTGGGGAAAATGATTATGAGGTTATAATAGGAAGAGGAAATAAATAAATAAGGACAACACAATTCAACAAGAATACTTATGAAGCTCACACATGAGTTCATGTGGAAAAAATCACAACATCTAGGCTAATACAGTCAGAAGGGGATTGATGATGCCACAATATAGTAAGCAGATAAAAATCGTTAGTTACCAAACATTGGAGGAAATATTTTTGGAAGGTATTATGAAATCTAGAAGTTTATGTCATCCTTTTATATACTCAGAGACTTTCACAACCTCGTTTTTAAATGCATACCTAGAGAGAAGACACTCAGGCATTAAAAAGGAGATACATGGAGCTTGCCTATATCTGGCTATGATAAGATAACTGACTCTGGGCTAACTTGTTCTCTATATCACCAGACAAAGCCAACATTACTTTCACCATGTAAATTTGCAACCACTCATCACAATAGTTTAATGGGGTTTCTGGTAATACCGATGGCCACCTTTTGATGACAAACTATAAAACTGTACAGATATATGAAGCAATTATTTGTAGACTTTGTTCAAGAGGTAGAAAAAAATTATGATCTAAGAGGGAAGGAGAATGTCCCAGGTAAGTCCTGCAATTGATCTAGCTTTCTGCCTTGGATAAAACTCCCCAACATCAGCAAAAGAAACACTAGAAACCAATAGGCAAACTACTCCCAGAGCTCAGACAGATTTGGGGATAATTTGTGTTTGCAAAAGAGAGGAGAATTAGTACGAATGGGGCTTTTATAGATTGCCAAAGAGAACATTGGGTTAGTAGTGAGACTAAATTAGCCTTAGAATAAAGGTTTCTTTTAGACCCACCATAAGAAACCTTAAAAGCAAAATGAAAAGATGTACCTGAATAAAATAAACTAATTGTGCACAAGAACAAATTCCAAAAACTGTAGAAATATTTAATTTTCAAAAATGTAAAACTTATAATATACAACATCCAACCAAAAATTACCAGATATTCAAATAAGCTGGATAAAATTAACCATATCTAAAGAAAAATCTATGAACAGAAACAGACTAAATAACAAAAGACATAAGAAATTTAGAAGAGGAAGAACTATAAATATGTTAAAGCATTTGAAGGAAAGCAGAAATGAAATAAAAAGAAAAATGAAAACCAAAAAACACAAATTGAACTGCTAGAAATAAATATATATAAAAAATATATGCGATGAAATTAACAGCAGATTATGCACCACAGCAGAACAGGTCATCGCACATGAAAACATAGACTTAGAAATATCCTAGATGAAGCATACCAAAAACAACAAAGAAAGAAAAAAAAAATCATAGCCCAAGTGATCCATGGGACAATATCAAAAGACCAACACATATGTAATTGGAGTACCATTAAAAAAAGGATGAGGGTATTAAAATGCTTTTAAAATATAACTGCCAGCATTTTCCAAAATCGATGAAAATTTTAAACTCAGATATCCAAAAAGCTCAATAGGCTCTAAGAAAATAAACTATTTTTTTACACAAAAGAAGGCAAAACCTAACCAAATGTCTGAATCTAGTGACAGAGAAAAGTCTTGAAATATCTAAAGAGAAAAGACATGTGCAGATAAAAATGACAGCAGAATTCTCAGAAATAATGAAGGCTAGAAGACAACAGAGCAGTATTCTCAGTTTACTAAAATGAAAATATTGTTAACCTAGAATTTTCTATCTCATGAAAATATCTATTCAAAGTTAACGTGAAAAACAGATATTCCAACAAACAAATGCTATGAGAATTAAAACTAGCAGGTTATTACAAGAGATACTAAAAAAAAAATCTTTTAGCCAGAAAGAAAATGACATCAGAAACAAATTTGGATCTACATTAAAAATGACAGTAGCAGATGAACAACCAAAATTATAAATATGTGCATTAATATATAATATTTTTCTTATTATGTTATCTCTTTAACAGATCACTACATTTTAATGACACACACTAATGTACATGGCATTTGTAACAAATAAAAACAGTGTATATTACAACAATTGAAGAGAGGATGGGAGAAGTAAATTTATTTTACAATGTGTAAATTTTTTACACTATGTGGGAAGTGCTATAATATTTGAATGTAGACTACAACAAGTTAAAAATTTACATTTTATACTCTAGAGCAAGGATTAGCAAACTACATCCCACAGCCAAATCTGGCCTCTTGTGGCCCTAATTTGGTTGTACCTATTTGTTTATGTGTTTACAGCTGCTTTTGTTCTACAAAGGCAAAGCTTACGGGTTGTAAAAGAAATGATGTAGCCCACAAAGCTGAAAATACCTATTTTTTTACAGTTACAGAAAATGTTTGTAAAGCAACTACTGAAAAAAAAAAAAAAAGAAAAAAAAGAGGAACAATATATGAATAATAAAGAAAAATGTAGTTATAAGAAATAGTACTGTACAGAAGAGGTCCCAAAAGCAGGGGGTTAGGTGGGTGATGGAGAACAAAAAGTAGATTGAACCAATAGAAACAAATAGTAGGTAATAATTTTAAATAGAATTATATAAATAATTATGTTAACACTCTAAAACTCCAGTTAAAATTCAACAATTATCAGACTAAATAAAAATGCAAAAGAAAAAAATGGCTAGAGAAATAAAACATATGACCACATAAAAACATGTGCATAAATATTTTTAGCAATGCTAAATGCCCATTAAATAATGAATGTACAAGCAGATCGTAATATTGCTATTCAATGGAATATTACTCAACAATTAAAAAAAACAAAGAACTGACATATGCACTAACATATATAATCTCACCAATGTCATGCTAAGTGAAAGAAACTGACAGCTGGGCACAGTGGCTCACACCTATAATCCCAGCACTTTGGGAGGCCAAGGCAGGAGTTTAAGACCAGCCTGGCCAACATAGTGAAACCCCATCTCTACCAAAAAATGCAAAAAAAAAAAAAAAAAAAATTAACCGGGCATGGTGGCGTGTGCCTGTAATCCCAGCTACTCAGGAGGCTGAGGCAGGAGAATCGCTTGAACCCAGGAGGCAGAGGTTGCAGTGAGCCAAGATCACGCCATTGCACTCCAGCTTGGGTGACAGGGTGAGATTCTGTCTCACAAAAAAAAAAAAAAAAATAGAAGCAGCAGCAGCAGCAGCAGCTGACACAAAAGATTGCAAATTTTATGCATGGTTCAATTTATATAAACGCTAAAATCGGCTAAGTTACGCTGATGGAATAGAGAATAATGGTGGTGCTTGTAGTAGTGGGAGAAGTTGACTGTAAATGTTGACAAGAGAATATTGTGGAGTAATAGAAATGTTCCATATGTTGATTGAGGTGGTCATTGCACAAATGCATATTTTTGACAAAATTTATAAAAATCTACACTTGAAGTTAATGACTTGTATTTGATGTAAAGTATATTACTCAACATTATACTTAGTAAAGAGTATTATTATTCTCCAATAGTAATATTACTCAATAAATATTAGTATTTGCAATAAATATACAACAATACCCAGTTTTAGTATTCAATAAAGAGTAATGTTATTCTCCATAAAACATATTATTACAATTGATTTTATTATTATAAGTCAATAAAGCCGACTTAAATATATGCATGTAGTGAGCGGGTAAACTATTTTTAAAAGTCAAAACCTCTCCATAGTATTAGAAGTCAGGGTGGTAGGTAGTGACAGGAAGTATAAGAGGGTATTCTGAAATGTTGGTAATACACTGTTTCTTGATTTGAGCACCAATTACATGGATGCTTGGAGTGTAATGTCTGTATATTTTTATATAGAAGATGTCTGTATATTTTTCTAAGAGCATATGATACATCAATAAATTTCCAAGCAGAATATAAGCATCAGCAGGAGAAAACTAAAACATTGGAGTTTCTTAATGGGCATAAGTTGTCTGAACATCTGTCACAATCTTTAGTCTTTGAAGGGGGTAGTTGAGAGAGAATGATAAATATTTATCTATATGAATTTGCTATTAGCCATCCTAAAGTTTCTCTTACAGTCTTGGTAAAGGTAGGTTTGTACCAGATGAACCATAATAGATAGTTTCATTCATGATTCTGGTTACTCCAGTAACAACAGTTAACAACAGTATTTCCTGCTCCCTGCTGAAGGAATGTGTAATCATCTCAGACATGCTTGAGTAATTTTAAGTAGTAAGTGAACGCAGCATTAAATAGCATGGTACCACATGGTACAAAAGCTTTCTCATACACTAAGTTCAATATTTCCGATTAAATGGAGACAAAAATTATGTTTGGTGTGCTTAACAGCTAATATTCCTTTTTATCAGGGGGAAAGCAAACATTGGGTCCTGCTCCTAGAATTAAATATTTTTATTATGCTTTGTTTACACAATAACCTTCTATATATGATACCTGATAATAGTTTTCCTACCTCAAATATCATTGTAAAATTTCCTTTTGAAATAATTTTTAAAAAATAGTTGGGAACTTCAAAGATAAAAATGAAATAATAATGATATAGTAGCATTGTTTGTCATACATATGTCACTTAAAGCTGTGAATAAGGAGAAATCAACAAAAGGAAAAGAATTGAGACAGAAAGGGTTTGATCAATAATCCTTTCTAGCATATTGAATGAGCACTATAATAATTAATAGTGCTTCAGGTTTGGGGAAGATGGGGCAATAATTTCTTCTGTTCCATATTTTAACTGGCAATTAAATAGATGCATAGATAAATAGATAGATGAATCACATGACATGCTCCCATAACCTTTCATAAAATCTAACTTTTCAGGCTCCAAAATAGGTCTTGTCATTAAATCTGTTGCTGTAAAAAAAAATTCATATTTCTCCAGAAAAAAAAAAAAAAAAACAGTACTAAAGGTCAAAGTCTATTATTTCCTGAATACTGCAGGGACCACAGAGTTGATCGACTCTTAGAAATGAGACTTTAAATCTTCTGCGATCAGATGGGCCTTAACAAATCCCCTTTCACATGGGAAGGAGTGAAGAATCTAATATTCCCAACTGTAACTCCCTGACTTTGAGGCTACAGAAACCTACTTTAATCAATAAAGGAAGTATATTTTCTCTTGAAGTTACCAGCTCTATAACAATACAGTGCTAAGGGTGACAATGTTTTCTGCTTGGTCATTTTCCGAATGTAGCACCACTGGGAGGACGACCATTTAACTCTTTTGCTATTTATTTAAGCAATAAATCAAGAAATGAGCACACTGACTTCCTGAAAACTTTAAATTGACCTCCTAGTGGCTCCATCAGCAAAAGAAATAGAATGAACAATAATCAGAAGACTGAGTCATCCTATAGAGAAAGCTTTCAAATACAGTGTATTGGCCTTATTTTCTACCTTAAAGCTATGTGGTCTGATGAAAAAACAGACAGGTGAATTTATGAATAGAAGCTGTCTAAAATTATTCTTCAGGGTTGTGATTTTTGCTACTTAACATGCAAGAGGAAGACATCTGAATCGTGTATTTATGTGTTTAAGATAACATCCCTACTTGGGCATTAAAATCAGCAGATTAATATATCATGCTTTTGCTTGCATTTCTATTCTCAAACGTAATGGCTCAGCTAAGTACCTTCTGTTTTTTATTAATGTTTTCAGAATATAAAAGTGATGGCTGGGTCTGTCTTGGAATGGTATGCAAATTTTATGAAATCCAAACATATTTGAGAAATGTAAACACACTTGTATTGACTGAGGACAATAACTGAGGATTGAGCTCTGGTTTGAAATTTTTTACAAAGTACTTCATAGTTTCAAAATCTGTTCATGTGCAACATTTCATTTAATCATCACAACCCTGTGAGGTAGATATTGTTATAATTCCTGATAAATGGAGAACCTGTAACATAGGCAGTTATTTCACATAGTTTTAAGACAGGGTAGAGCTACCTATATACCTCAGATCTGTCTATTCGGAAGACATTTTGTGAATACCTATTTTGTGCCAAATACAATGTTGTGTGATAGAAGAGAAAGAAAACTAACGCACGGTGCCAATATCCAGGAGACACAGTACAGTGGAGGGAGAAACTAATTTCTCAAAATACAATATTGTTGTTAGCCAGAACTTAAGTCCAGAATGTTATGAAAATATATAAAATACAGGCTGCTGATGCAGTTTAGCAGTGTGTGTTAGGAAGGACTACTAAAAGTTAATTAAATTTTAATGACCAATGAGGCTTAATTAAGTAAAGAATTGCACAGGGTATTCCAGGCAGTAACATCAGTATTTCATAAGAAACAGATTTCTACATGATCGTGGGACTAAGAATTCACCATTGATGCAGGATAGCTGGAATACAGGGTACAACAGTAGAATGATAACAAATGAAACTGCAGATGTGAGCAGCCAGATTATGAGAGATCTTTATATATTACACTGAGGAAGTTAGATGGCAGCCTGAAGGCAAAGGGAAACCATGGAGACATTTTATTAGGAAAATATTATTATTATATTTGTTTTTACGAAAAAAAAAATATCCCTGGCAGCATTTGTGAAAATAGTGTAGTGAAGAGACAGGCCTGGAGGTGTGTAGATTAGGTAGAAGAGTGAAACAATTCAAGGCCTCCATTAAGGATAGTGGATACACTGAGAAGAAAAGGGGGATGAAGATATTAAGGTGAATACAAAACACAGGACAACTTAGTTTTCAGACTTGACCAATTAAGTGGATACTAAGCATGAAATGTTGATGGAATTCAACTTCGTATGCGTGTTCAATGGGATGGACATTCAAGTGGATTTGAATACATGAATGTAGCAGCTCAGACTAAAATTACATTTTGGATCCATCAGTATTTACATAACCAAGGAGACAGGATTAAATTAATCAGACAGAGTATTAAAACAAAAACAGAAAATAACTGAAGGCAATACTCTGGGCAAGCACATGCAAAGGAGTCTGAGGGGGAGGGAAATCTGTGAAAAAGGCAAAAGAAGCAAGAAAACAAATCTGAACAGTTTTAAGTAGGGTGGAGTGGTCAAGGGGATCAGGTATTGCAGTAAAATTAAGTTACTCCACATAAAGGACACAGTAGAGACTCTGGTGACAGCCCTTCCAGTGAGGAGGTATGAATGATGATGCCATGGCCAACCGGAAGGATTTCTGTGTGAACCACAGGTGACAAAGTGAAGACTGCAAATGCAAACAACTCCTTCTGGAAACTTGGGTATGAAGGAATGAATGGATTTGTCTAGTATATAAAGGAAACACAGAGCTAAAACCTGGACTCAAGCAGTCTAACTCCAAATTCTTATGCTCCACTTTTTCTCTTTTTATAAAATGATGATTTATAAACTATTAAGATAGTTCTCTTCTAAGCCGATTAGTTTAGCTGGTTAGAATTTGCAGCTAATGAGGTGAAAGTTCTTTCCATGATAGCTCATACTCTTGGCCCTGGGTGATGGCCTTACAAATGTGTACCTTTTGACTGAACAGAGGAAATGAGGAACTGTGGGTGGCTCAGAAACCTCATTATCATCCTGTGCAAACTATAGGTCATCCATCAGTAGTATCCTGTTTGCATAACAGGATGGGGTTCTTAATGATAGTAGAAACAGTAGTAAGTCTTCAGAGACTCTAAGTGCAAAGACAAAAATTATGCTATATTCCTATGTTTCTATCCAGACTTGAATAAAAGCAACCTCCTCCATGCCCCAATTTTCATAATGGCAGGGCTAGTCTTAAGTAACAGTGTAAAGTATTGAATGTTACTTTCTTATTCCATTGCCCTTCAGTTACCCAAATTCCATATGCTATTCTGGCCATACTTATCCTAAAAATCTCCTTCAGACATTATATATTGATTTAATGTGTCCTTTATACCAGGCATAAAAGTACTTTGAGTCTGTTAATGATCAGCACCATTCCTGCCTTGAAGGCACCTGTAGTTTCATAACAGAGAGGGAAATGTGATACAATCTACTTGGCATACCTTTCTCTCTCGGCTATCTTGAAACTCCCACACATGCTTACACTTTGTGTTTGGGCATCACTTCTAAGGCCTTTAATAATATGGACAATAGTGGGACTCATCCCTTCTTCTGCTCTCCCCTACTACCCTTGACACATCTCCTCCAGTAGAGCCCCAGCCATACCCTGTAACTAAGGCTAGTTAATTGTCCACCCTCTCTTCTAAGCCATGGTCTCCTTGGGACAGGTACTTTGACTTGATGTTTCTTCTTCAGAGCCTAACCTCATGCAATGCAATTCCTGACACATAATTACTGAAAGCTTGTCATAAATATAAGTAACTTTAATACAATAAAAATGTGTCACAAGAAAATATGAAGTGCTTTAAGAGGTCAGAGAAGAGAGTATGAGGTAACATTTGTGCTGGGTTTAAAAAAGTCATTAAAATGTGAATGTGCAGAAATGCAGTAAGAGAGGTATTCGAATGTAGAGGGAGCTCATAAGAGCTCTCAGGCATGATGTGAGAAGAAAAGCCAAGGATATTAGTCACCTCTGGCTGCCAAAACAAAATACCATAGACTGGGTGGGTTAAACAACAGACATTTATTTTCTCATGGTTCTGGAGGCTTAAAGTCTGAGATCAGGATATCAGCATGGTCAGGTTATGGTGAGGGATGTTGTCCTCGCTTGCAGACAGCTGCCTTATTGCTATGTCCTCAGGTGGCAGAGAGGAAGGGCAAGTTATCTAGGGTCTTTTTTTTTTTTAACTTTTATTTTACATTCAGGGGTACAAGTGCAGGTTTGTTACATAGGTAAACTTGTGACACGGAGGTTCGTTGTACAGATTATTTCATCACCCATATATTAAGCCTAATGCCCATTAGTTATTATTCCTGATCCTCTTTCTCCTCCCAGCCTCTACGCTCTGATAGGCCCCAGTATGTATTGTTCCCCTCTATGGGTCCATGTGTTCTCATCATTTAGCTCTCATGTATAAATGAGAACATATGGATACTAATCCCATTATAAGGGGCTCATCCTCATGACCTCATATAAGCCTAATTATCTCAAAAAATCCCTGTCTTCAAATACCATAAAATTAGGGCTCAGGGCTTCAATATATGAATTTTGGGGGACACAATTCAGTCCATGGCTACTATGGCAGTCAAGAAATAAGACTGGGAAGAGCAGTTGTAATCTAACTCTGGATAATTTTGTATATAAATCAAGGATTTTGCTCATCCATGACCATAGTTACATTCAGGATCTTGTCCCTCTAGCTGTGAGAATAGGAAAGTCTTCACATTATTGTAATGTAAGAGAATTATAAAATTAACATAAGGCAAGGCTTTGATCCTAGTAGAAAATCATTTTTAAATTGAGCATTTTAGGAACTCATAATTCAACATATGGGACTTTGGTTCAGAGATGACCCACTTATGGATGAGGATTTTAAGTCAGGAAATCATGACTTTTCCATTGGTGAGACTAGTATATGACTTCAGGAGAGGTTAGCATCATGGTCCAAAGGCTGTGTACTGGTCATCAGTAGGTGGAAATCCTCCAATTCAAAAATTCATGGGCACATGGTATTGGCAGAATCTCACTGGCAGGAGCACAGTCATCTTTAAGACTATTCACAGACAACAATTATAACATTGATTGACTCCAAATGTATAGGGCATGTCTTGTTTTACTGATGCCTGAAAGCTTTTCTGGAGTTTCTGTTTTGAGTCCCATTTGAACTTAAGTGACTTGTCTGGTGACTTGACTATCATAAAATCCTTAAACCTGGAATATGCTGCCTCCAATACCTATGGATCCCAAGCAGGTATTTACCCACTTATGTTTTAGTTGGTGGCTCCAAGGCCCATAGTTCACCAAAATAAGCTGGAGAAAGTCACTTTGGGCTGCTGCCCATATAGTGTTAAGAAGGCTTTGGATTTTTATCCTCATATTACTCCATCTTTAGCTGACTGCCTGTAGATGACATGCAAAGCAATGCAAGCTATTTCCTTAGTGGAGACACTAAAAATACCATGAATATTCATCTGAAATTCTTTCAAGATACTGCCAGGGGGAAAAAAATATGGGAAGTGTAAATGAAACAGAAATGTCAGAATGTTTATAAATGTTAATATTAAAAATGTGCATGTTGATATTATAGGATGTATATATGATGGTTTAATATACAATCTTTCTATTTTGTGTATAGTTAAAATTTTTAAACCAAGAATGTTTTTAATAACATGTTTGGATTCCAATGAGTAATTCATATTATGCTAGGGCTTTCCTAACCACTGATGATATATCACTAGCGGAGAATTCAGGACAGTGATTTTGCACTGGGTTCCTTAGTAGGGAATGGCAAACTTATCTTAATCCTCTTTATGAAGGATTGTGGGGGTTGAGGGGAAAGCTGATGCAAGGCTGCATACAAAGTGCCAGTAACAGAAACACTTGTTAAGTCACCTTTATGATATATGCCAGTATGGAACAGAGGGCACTTCTCTGTTTAGTTTTGACAGTCCACAGTGAAGTGCAAAGTACTAGTGACTTTTTAAAAATGTTTCAGTCAGACAAAGTTGTTAAACTGGGAGATCACATTGCATAATATCTCTGCCTGCAATAAATCTTTTATATAGAAACTAATTCATTTGTCTACTCCTGGAAAGCAGGATTGTTTCCATTGCATGACTGTAGCAAGTTTTAGGGTTACATTCATTTCTTAACAATGCCTCTGGTCAAATGTAAAAGGAACCATCATGGGGGTGATAATGATTTCATTCAACCACACTGTCTTCTCACCGGAGCTGAATTTAAGGAACTCAGAAAGTCCAAATTGATTATACAGTCTAAGAAAAGAACAGCAAGTGAGTCCAGATGAAAAAGCCAGCAACAGCTGTCGAAGCTCCAATATATAGTAAGGCCTTATATGAGTCTCCCTTCACCGTTTCTTATAGCCCTTTGGTGGGGAATGGGAAGTAGAGTATGGCATAAGAACCTGGCCCTAGCTCTTCTCAAATTTCTTGCTGAGCTTCTCTCCGTATCTCCCTAAATCTGTTCTGCATATCTGCAGAGGTTATGACTTTCTCTGTGTTCCCATATACCTTCCTGATCTGTAAGCAGTTGCCATAGAATAAGGGTCTGCTGTAAGTACTGATCCTGCATGCAAGTGCCATTGTTGGATTTTTGCTGAGACAGGTCTCTTTTCCCTGGCTACTGGCATCCTTTTTATTGTTTGCAATATGGTTTTGCTGTGTCCCCACCCAAATCTCATCTTGAATTGTACTCCCATAATTCCCATGTGTTATAGGAGGGACCCTGTGGGAGAAAGGGGTGGTTTCCCCCATACTGTTCTCGTGGTAGTGAATAAGTCTCATGAGATTTCATGGTTTTATCAGGGGTTTCCACTTTTGTGTCTTCCTCATTCTCTTTTTGCCTGCTGCCATCCGTATAGGATGGGACTTGCCCCTCCTTGCCTTCCACTATGATTGTGAGGTTTCCCTAGACATGTGGAACTGTAAGTTCAATTAAACCTCCTTCTTGCCATCTCGGGTATGTCTTTATAAGCAGTGTGAAAACAGCCTAATACAATTTGTTTGTTTGGTTTTACCCTAAGGCTAATCTACTATTCTGGAATTTCCAAATGATCCTTTTATTTCTGGGTTTCAGTGGTCTGGGAAATCCATAAATATAATGGTTCATGAATACAACCACTGAGGTATAAGGGCATTTTAGAATAACCAGTGACCTGGTCACTCTAAGTCTATTGCTCCTCACAGGCAATATAGTTACCTATTCACCAGCCTTCTTGGTAATCTGCAATCATCCAATCATTCTTGGGAAGATATTTCACCACCAGTATAGTGCATTAGAACTCTCTCATCTATTCCTTAAAACCATAGCACCATAAAGTGTTGTATGTCCATTGCGGTCAGCAATGGTAATAACATAAACATAACATAAACAACTATGTTACTGGTTTATGTATTTACTATACTTTTTAATTTCATTTTAGAGTATACCAAATATATGCTAACTGTAAAACACCCTCAGGCATGTCCTTTGGGAGATATTCCAGAAGGCATTGTTATCGCAGGAGATGACAGCTCCATGCATGTTTTTTGCCCCTGAAAACTCTCCAATGGGACAGGATGTGGAGGCGGAAGACAGTGATATTGCTGATCCTGACCCTGTGTAGGCCTAGGCTAATGTGTTTGTGTCTTAATTTTTAATAAAAGAAGTTTAAAAAGTAAAAAAATCTAAAAATAAAAAAGCTCACAGAATAGAGATATAAAAGAAGAAAACATTTTTGTATAGCTACACAATGTGTTCGTGTTTTAAGCTGTTATTTTAAGAGTCAAAAAGTTAAAAAACTTAGAAGTTTATAAAGTTAAAATGTTATTTAAATAAAGGTTAATTTACTGTTGAAGAAAAAAATATTTTCAAATAAATGTAGTATAGCCTAGGTGCACAGTGTTTATAAAGTTTGTAGTTGAATACAATAATCTTATAGGCCTTCACATTCACTCACTGACTCACCCAGAGCAACTTACAGTCCTGCAAGCTGCATTCATGGTAAGTGCCCTGTACAGGTGTATTAATCTTTTCTACATCATTTTTACTGTACCTTTCCTCTCTTTAGATATGTTTAGACATGTCACTATTGCTACAGTGTTGCCTACACTAACATGCTGTACAGGTTTGCAGCATAGGAGCAATAGGCTCTACCATCTAACCTAGGTATGTAGTAGGCTAAACCATCTGGGTTTGTGTGAGTGTACTCTGTGATGTTCACACCACAACACAGTTTCTTAGAATGTATTATCATTACTAAGTGACATATAACCGTACTGCAGAGAAATCATAGATTTCTTTGGATAACAGGGAATTTCCTGACTGAGAGTCAGCTGGAAGGTAGAGTCAAATCATTCAAATCAAATCATTGACTCTAGGTTAAATGGGTAAGGATAGTTGGTATAGTTTATTCTATCAATAGGCGTAGTAACAAGAGGAAGGAGATGGGAGAATAACTTGAACAGTAACAAAATAAATGATTCAATTATGATAAGTGTACTCATGGGTGAAAGAAAAAAATCAATGAAGAAAAAAATGGAGACATAAATTAAATGGAGTTGGGAGAGAGGAACAGATAAGGCAACCAAACATTTCTTTAAGAGTAAAATAATGTCCAAAAATAATATTCATTGTTTATTATTACAAGACCTTAGCCATAATTATCTATGTGGATGGAATCCTGGGCATGGGCCTTTTTGTGAACCCTATCAGGCCAAGACCTTCACTTACAAAATTGAGGTGAGCCTCCATGATCTTTATTTCTATAGGTCAATACACTCAGGTGACATTTACAATCCTACTAATACATAATATTAGGAAAGATGAATCCAAGTTTCTCTCTAAATTCTAGAGCATCCCTTGCCTTTGGTCTTCACATCTCTAGGTTTTTATAGGAGAGAAGTCAGGATGGGAGAAATAAAATCTTCCAAGTACAAGATGGTTCCAGGATTGCTTTTGTCATAATTTCTGCAAAGAGCAGTTCATCAACATCTTCCAGTGGAAAGGGCACTTAAATTTAAAACCTGAAGCATTGGTAGGTACTAGTCAGTGAAGAAAAGGAGGATCATTCCAGAAAGTGGAATGGTAAGTGCAATTGCCTAGAGGCAATAAGGAACATACTACTTTTGAATGACTGAAAGTAGTTCAGGGTGGTAGTAATAAATCACGAGTAGTGGTGCAGGATAAGGCAAGAATAGATGAAGAACCAGACATTGCAAAATCATATAGGTCCTAATAGGGAATTTTGTACCTTGTCTTAGGGCAATGAGAAAACACTGAAGGAGTTTTAAAAGGATCCTGAAGGCTTAGACATGTTTTTAGAGAAACATCACTTGGGTTGCAATATAAAAAGCTGACAGAAGACGACTATGGCTGGAGTCAGGGAGCCTTCTTTTTTTTTTTTTTTTCTTGAGACAGAGTCTCGCTCTGTCGCCCAGGCTGGAGTGCAGTGGCGCAATCTCGGCTCACTGCAAGCTCCGCCTCCTGGGTTCACGCCATTCTCCTGCCTCAGCCTCTCCGAGTAGCTGGGACTACAGGCGCCCGCCACCACACCTGGCTAATTTTTTGTATTTTTAGTAGAGACGGGGTCTCACTGTGGTCTCGATCTCCTGACCTCGTGATCCGCCCGCCTCGGCCTCCCAAAGTGCTGGGATTACAAGCGTGAGCCACTGCGCCCGGCAGGGAGCCTTCTTAAGAGTTGTGGTGGGATCATGATGACCTCAGTTTCTTTAGTGAAACTAAGGTAAGAATTGTCTATAAATTAGAGGGGAAGATTTGTTAAAGAGGACAAACTATCCTGTTTCTAAATATCTACCTTTCCTAAAAGGATGAAGAAAATTGACATGGCTTGGCTTTGTGTCCCCAACCAAATTTCATCTTGAATTATAGTTCCCATAATCCCCACATGTCGTGGGAGGGACCAGGGGGAGATAATTGAATCATGGGGGCATATTCCGCCATCTTTTTCTTGTGATAGTGAGTTAGTTCTCATGAGATCTGATTGTTTTAAAAGGGGCTTTCTCCTTCACTTGGCTCTCATTTCTTCTCCTTCCTGCTTTCATGTGAAGAAGGACATGTTTGCAGTTTCCTCTGTAGTCTCAGGCATTTTGCACTTAATGGTCAAAGAAATGAGAGACTTCACTTAAGCTACTATTCTTCAAATTCTTCAATCTATTGTCTTCTGAGAAACACTCCGTGGAGGATAGGAGGAAGATAAATATTAGGTTGTTGCTCAACTATTATTTAAATAATAAGCGTCAGTCAGGATGGACTGTTTTATATTGTCAAGATGAACAAACCCAAAATGCGGGAAGCTTAACATATCAAAATTTCATTTCTTATTCCTGGTCTGTGTTCAATGTGGGCTGATGGGGGTTGCAAGTCATCACAACTGCTCAGGGAACTGACATAGTAAAGCTTCATACTAGCATATGCTTCCCAGTTCTCAGATCACTACAGAAGTGAAGGGGACATGATGAATTCCCTCCTTGGCCTTTAAAGGGTCCATCTGGAAATGATACATGTCACGTCTCTTCACATTTCATTGTCCAAAGACAGACTTGACTTCAAAGTATGATATGGAAGCCATGGGGCTGGAGAGTGAAAAGCTATACATTTGGGGTGAACACCACTAATAACCGCATATAATATCTTGTTTCTTATTGGCTACTGCTTCTTCTGTGCATGCTCACATGACTGAGAAACTTGGAGCAGAAAAAAAAGAGTAGGTTTCAGTGAATAGAATCCCACCACACTCTTGTAAATACTTGAAAGGTATAATCAAATGTAGTTGATGATTGCTTGGAGGTCAGAAGGAGGGAGAATAAGTAATCCAGGAAAATAGTTTCTGTTTTGGAGAATCTAGCAAGCGGTGGTGCCATCTTAAACATGTTAGCCCACGCCCCTGAAGTCTTTCTAAATTCTGTATCCTGTGTTAT
The DNA here is from genome assembly GCF_028878055.3 of Symphalangus syndactylus. Lineage (NCBI taxonomy): Eukaryota > Metazoa > Chordata > Mammalia > Primates > Hylobatidae > Symphalangus > Symphalangus syndactylus. Next base: position 126,636,359 of record NC_072428.2, on the reverse strand, counting down.
ATTACACTTCCAAATATTGCCATATACCACTGCAAATCCTAGAATGGGGGAAATATGTATGACTTTTGGAATTGTGAGACATAATACTTGATAATATATAAAATAAGCTTGATAAAATACTTGATAATGTATAAAATACTTGATAATACCAAAAACAAAACAAATATCTTTGAAATATTTCATATCTTTTCTTAACAGATGTAAGAAAATGACCAGTGCCTTTTCATGGAAAGATCTACCAGGTCCATGTGAGATCACACTATTCCTCCTATCTTACCAACACAGCCTGTCCCAGCATTGCCCACCTCATTTTAGCCACTTTTTCCTTTGGAGACTTTCATAGAGATAGAAAACCCAAGATGAAGAGAAGGTTTAGAGGAAGAAACAAGTTCCAGTTTTGCACAGTTCAATGTAGTTGCCTGTGAAGCATCTGGGCAGAAATAAAAATAGGCAATGGGACATGTTGGTCCAAATCTCAGGGGAGTGATCTGGATTTGAGATACAAATTTGAGCATCACCAAGATATAGATAGTAATTGAACTATGGAAGTTAATATTCTTACTTCTTCCTCCACAGCCAGACTTCCGAGTGTCTCCATTTCTCCTGGGGCCTCTTAATAGATTCCAAAAATTCTTTCTTAAAGAAACAACTTTAGTTTTATATTCCAAGTCATGAAACAAGATTCTTTCTGTTTCTTATGCATGAATGAGCAGTCAGAGACTGAAACATTATTATTTTGAGGTGACACTGAAGCTGTAGGTGAAATCAGATGGCAAGAGAAAGTATTATCTAACTGCCCAATCAAGAAAAGTTCCAGGATAAATCTTTACTTGAACAATATTTTTTAAGTGTTTAAGTAATATTGAGGATAAATATGAATAAAATTCAGATTTGGCTTATTTAATAAAACTACTATTTAAGAATCATTAATATACGGAGACTAATAAGGATATTTATAACCCTCAAATATTTGGCTCCATATATCATGGAAGCAGTGTAATCCTCACCACCTCCAGAAGTCTCCACCGGAATATTCACAATTTGCTTGGTTTCAGGTCTTGCCTACATATTTAGGCTTCTTTGGGAAACAGCAGTACTTGTCGGCTGTGTGTGTCTGAGAGAGAGAGAGAGAGGGAGAGATACGAGACCTCCCACCTTTAGTATTTCACTAATAAATATTCTATAAATCAATAAGTTCTTGAAGAAAGAGGAGTAAAACTTAGACAAAGATGGAGCAATCATAATGGTTGAACTTCATCAACTTGTAATCATGTCTACTATTTTGGGGGAGGAGAGAGAAATAATTAATCTCTGTTTGACTATTCTTTCTGCAACCTGTCTTCTCTAATAATGTTCTCTTACCAATATATATTCCTCCCTCTTAAATATTTAAAAGCCTTCTAATTTTTTATCCAGTGTGTACCTAGGCAGTTTCAGCATGTTTAATTAAAGGATTTGCCTTTACCCAGAGTTTATAATAGGTTTATTAATCACTTCAGAAAAATCTAGCAAAAACAAGTTATTATAAAACACTAAATGGAGTTTCCAATTTAAACTACGTCTTCAGTGTTCCATGGATTTACTGTGAGAATGCAGTTCTCGGGATTAACTGTGGTCTTACCTTGCCACTTAAAAGTAGCTAAATGACAAAAAGAGATTTGTGACTATATGGAAATTTAGAGAAAGATTATTGAAACTGTAAAAATGTCTAGAGATTTTTAAAATCCAAATACTACACATTTCCCCCCAACACCAGAAAAAAAACTATAAAATCACAGGGAAATAGACTAACATAAGGAAAGTCATAAGTTATTGAAAGGCAGAGTTTGTATACTTTAATCAATGATTTTTTCATAATATTACTCTGCATAAAATTTATCTTAATTAGAAATAAAATATTTTTCTGTTATAAAAGAATATCAGCATCTAAGACAAACTTTCCTTTCAATAATTGAAAATGCTTATCAAAAAATCCTGTTTATTAATTTTTTGTTTTTCTGTTACTAATATTTTTAGAGTACAATCCTTAACATCACTAAGAATACACTCAAGTGTATAGTCATCATACATAAATGTTTCCGTCTTGACCACAGGTGTCACAAGGGAATTTGTTTGGGTGAGTTTAGAAATACAATATTCTGGTAGACGTTATTTTGTCTCTATCGTAAACCAATAGAGAAAGGAAGGAAGTCATTTGGCCTGTCTTTGCCCTTTCTAAGTTTTTACTGGCTACTGATAATGACACATTCTCTTCTACGTGATGCAGGTCATCTGGCTAAAAGATCCTTTCTAAAACTTGTAATTTTTTCCACGATCCCCATGAATCTTTCATACTTTTCTGGGATCCGCATTTTCTTCCTTAAAACATAAAACAAAACAAAACAAAAAGCAAAACCAAACAACACTTCAGGCATATTTACATCTTTCGAGTAATTTTTAAGTGGGCCATGATGTTTCCTGGCAAAAATTTCTCTCAGGTTTTATGTGTCTGACAAAGTATCTTTTTTTTTTTTTTTTGAAGGATATTTTCTCTTCCTGTAGCATTTTCAGTTGACAGGATTTTTTTTTGTTTTCTGTTGTTTCTTCATCCCTTTTAAAGATGTTGTTCCATTGTCTAATGGCTTGGATTTCTAATGGGAAATTTGTGGCAATTCTTTGTCCTCTTTTCCTCTGGCAGTGTTTAAGACTTCTTCATCATTTATTTTCAGGAATTTTATTACAGTTTATCATAGTGCAATTTTGTGTCTATTCTGCTGGAGTTTGTTCCACGTTCTTGGATCTCTGTGTTTAGAGATTCCATTATATTTGGGAAAGTCCTAGTCACTAATTCTTCAAATAATTTTTCTTCATCTTTCCAATTCCAACTTCTTTGTTGGCTGCTATTTTCCCATTGATAATTGAGTCTCTGTTCAGCCTTTTTTCCACTTTATTTTTACTCTCACAGCTTCATTTTGGTAGTTTCTATTGCTATGTTTTCAGATTTACTGATGTTTTCTCATGCAGATTTCTTTACATTAAATGCTATATTTTTGATCACCAGAAGTAGTGCATGCCTCTTTTTACATCTTCTATTTATCTTTGTATGTTCATGTCTTCTCAAGTTTTAATCACATTTATTTCAAGTTCCTTTCTGCCAATTGCTTTATTTCTTTATTTGCTTTATTTCTGTCCATTCTGAGTCTATTTTCATTGACTGAATTTTCTTCTGGTTATGGGTCACATTTTCCTGTTTATTTATGTGTCTGGTGATTTTTTTTAAATTTGATGTTTGACTTTGTAGATGCTCTCTTACTGCACAACTGGATTTTATTGTTTTCTTTATAGTGCATGAAATTTTGTTTCGCCTGGCAATTATGTTACTTGCAAATTAACTTGGTATTTTTAAGATTTGTTTGGTAAGTTCTCTAGGAGCTTTTATTACAGGGCTATGTTAGCCATACTCTAAGATTTTACACTTCCGGGATTTTTATTAAACACCCTGGTATTCTAAGGGGATTTTCTACTCTGGATAAACTTGAATGTATCCCAGTCTTATGTAAGCTTCAGAAATTGACAATCTTTAAGTTTCTCTGTCTTTGTTATTTTATTTTTTGCCTAGATTCATCAAATTTCACCCTATATAAAGACAACTTATTATTCAGCAACAGACCCAAGGGGACCCTGGGCAGATTTTTAGAACTATTTTTCTGCATAGCTGCCTCTTTTGCAGTAATGAGCTTTGAAGTAACTTATTTTTCTGAAATCAGATCTTTGATACCTCTTTTTTTCTCCTTTCTTAAGGACCATAGACATGTGTTGCTAGTTATCCAATATCTTAAAATAGTAAAAATTTGTGGTTGTATATGGTAGAAAGCAAGATGAGTACTGCTTTTTCTATTGTGACCTCAGTGTCACCAATATCTTCCTATTTCATGCAACATCAACTTATGTGCTAACTAGAGCTTGCACAATGTAGTATTTATTTTTTAAAATGCTTTATATTATTTATAACATTTTCAACCAACCTATTGGCCCTCATTATGTACAATTTTATTTTAAGAGCTTTTTTGCTCTTACTTGAAGATATCAATGGACAATTTTCAAACAACAAACAAGACCTATATTCTACCCTCAAATGGGTCACAATTAACTTATTGGTTTGTATGTTGACTAGATATAGTTGTCAAGCCATGCCACCAAGACAAAAACAAACAAAAACAAGTTTGAAGGTTTAAGGAAATGACAACTGTATCAATGGTAGACCTACAGATATTTTTAAATACTTTCAATAAGTTGTAACCTCATTTTCTAAAGTAAAAATGTTAAATATGAATAATCAATAAATTATTAGAATTGATAAAACATTGTATTTTCTCACCAAAAGCGACTTTATGTAAGATTGTTAAATTTCCAGAACACCATGGGCTGGTCCAAATGAGCTGAGATTTAGTAGCCTTATTAGTATGTCCTCTGAAAAAGATCCTCTTCCTGCTATGAAATGAAGAGTTGATTCTTTGTTTTTTTAATTTTAGCAGAGCGTACAGGGTTGGAGAGGAAATAGAAATGAAATAAAAGCTGGTAGTAACCCACCTTAAAAGAGACCATCCTCTCTAATGTTGTTTTACACAACCCTCTTCTTTAATGACTGTGAAATGTCAGAAAAACATCACAAGTTCCCACAATAATTGAGACAAATTAGGTCCATGTACATCACCATCGAAGCAGTACCGTGGCAGTCCTAACTTCCACTAATAGAAGCTTAGGTGTCTGAAAACCAAGACCTTCCTTTCTTGGTTCCTTCCTCTAGTCATTTACATAGTGCTCATCTTTTCCTAAAGGAATCTTTCTTGCTACCTATCCTATTGCTTTTACTGTGAATTCTAATATTATTTCCATATCGTGGATGTCCTGGGTTTATATTCAGTAATACCAAGTACTATAAAGAAAAATAAAGGGACAATATTAACAAAACCTAAATTATCTAGATACCTCTCTTTCTGAAACTCTTGCTAAGGATCATGAACTCATTTTAGCTTTCATTAATTTTTTTTATCAATAGACTCATTTAATTGAAAAAAATCACATGCAAGAGGGTTTCATAAACTACAGGTAGGTCTATCGTCCAGAAGACACATTCTTTTTTTATTATTACTTTTTTTATATCTATAAAAAAATATTTTGTTCCATTTTGTTATAGATATAACAAAGCTGACTTAAATATATATTTATGTATCGATATCATCGATACATAAATATATATTGTTCTTTCACTCAATTAATGTAAACCTGTATCTTGAAGCATTAAAGAAGATACTGTTTCTCTTTTTTTCTTTTTCTTTTTCTTTGAGATGGAGTTTCCCTCTTTTGCCCAGGCTGTATGTAGCGCTGTTGTGTGATCTCAGCTCACTGTAAGCTCTGCCTCCCAGGTTCAAGCAATTCTCCTTCCTCAGCCTCCCGAGTAGCTGGGGTTACAGGCGCCCACCACCATGCCTTGCTAATTTTTGTATTTTTAGTAGAGATGGCATTTTGCCACTTTGGCCAGGCTGGTCTCAAACTCCTGACCTCAGGTGATCCACCTGCCTCGGCCTCCCAAAGTGCTGGGATCACATGTGTGAGCCACCACGCCCGGCCGATATTGTTTTTTTTCTATGTAATTCAATATGTGTTCTTGCCATATTTAGGCCTCGATAATGTGGGACCAAATGAAGTGCTGGGCAAACTATCTCTTAACTTTTGTGTTGAAATTTTTGGGAAACTCTAGAAACACATGATCTGTTTCTCCCTCTCCACAATTCTACTTTCTATTCTCCAATCTATAACGTTCATCTTATTTTAAATAACATATTTACAGTGTTATAGAAGCCTTGTAAGTCTAAATATTAATACTATGAAATGTTTAGATGATGAATGTATGACTGAAGAGACAAGAGAAAAGTAGCGGGCACTAAATAAAGGGAAGCAGAGAGAGAAAACTAAAGACATTTCTAGGTCGAAGTATAAAGTATCTCGGGAAATCAGTATAAGAGAAACTTCAAAAGAAGTGAATATGTATTTTCTCCAAATACTCAGTTTTGCAAAAGTCACCATCAAAGACTTACTATATAATATTTGATACGCTTTCAAAAATGATCAGTTCTTGAAATTACTGAGTTTCTTATGTCCATGAATATCACCCAATGTTTTAGTAATGACTCCATTGGTTTAAACAGCTGGCATGACAGGCAGATTGTAGCTACTACAATTTATCGTTACTTTATATCACTTGTTCGGCAGTCATATTGGTCAATCATTAGATTAGTAATATAAACAATACAAGTATCTGATAAAGAGAATGTCACCAGATTTGCAGCATTTGGGGCAAATGTAAGGAGAAATGTTGAGAAATATCTTACTTCGACAAAACAAAAGGAAAGACAACGTAGGAGAAAATTAGAGCTGAATATGGTTTGTGCTTCCATGAAATGAGCTACTAGATATAAAAGAAGTCACCATCTCAAACCTGTCTTGAAAGCCCTGATGAAAACAGCAACAAGAACAAAATAAAAATTACAAACAATAACAAGAATAAAACACACATCTAATCAACATCTAGCAATATGTGTCATGGCCAAGGGCCACATTTTAGCTGTTGTCTCTTATTGGCTTGCTGGCTGCTCTTCATTTGACATTTGATCATCCAGATTCATTCTCTGTCATTTCCAGCCTTGCTTTAGCAGGGCTCCCTTTGCTGGGCTGACATCTGGTAGGAATTGACCACAGAGTGGCATTGGAAGATCACAGAGTAGGAGGGGACAGCAAATAAGCAAAGCAGTTCTCGTTGCTTCATTCCTGGTGAGGTAGGGCAGTAGTTATCAACTTCCCTGTCCACAGAGGAGTCCGCAGCTCCTCGGGATTTCGTGGGCTCCTGGAATATTGATCTCTCACTGATCCCTTCATCCTTAGAAGCAATAATAGCTTCCAGCTACTGCTGGCCTCAGAATTTTCCCTGGTTACCTTAATGCAACCCACAATTCTGTAAGCAGTCCCTTCATTAAAGTCTCTTAATTTGAACCATCTGGAGGGAGTTATGTTTCCTACCAAGAACCTGATTTATGTAGTAGGTATTTGTTATATCCGCTAGCAAGGGTTCCATTTATGTTTTCCATTGTGAACAATGTATAAATATAATTATGTGTGTATTTATATAAACACAAACACTTAGATGTAGTTCTCCTGAGGGAATACAGACATTTACTGAATCTGAGAAATTAAGACAGTCAGGTTGATGTGAAACACTGGTGTCAAAATCTGCACATAGTTCCTAAAGATACTGACTTACTGTTTCTGGAATGGAGGTTGAAAGGGCCAACCAGGGTCTTGTTCTTTTCCTAATGCTCAACTAGCCAGAGTAATCTTAAGAGTTCCACAAAGTCATAGCAGGCTGAGTTTTGTTGTGTGAGGGTTTATTAAGAACTTTATAGTTATGAATCTGTTAGACTCCTGAATTCTCCTTTGATACAGTTTGGATATCTGTCCCCTCCAAAAATCTCATGTTGAAATGTGATTCCCCAGTGTTGGAGGTGGGATCTATTGGGAGTTATTTGGGTGATGGGTGTGGATTCCTCATGAAGGGCTTGGTGCCATCCTGGCAGTAATGAGTGAGTTCTCGCTCTATTAGTTGCTATGGGATCTGATTGTTAAAAAGACCCTGGCATCTCCTGTCTTGCTCCCTCTCTCACCACGTGACACACTGCCTCCACTTACCTTCCGTTGTAAGTGAACGCTTCCCAAAGCCCTCAACGGAAGCACAGCTGATGCTGGTGCCATGCTTCTTGTACAGCCTGCAGAGCCATGAGTCAAACGAACCTCTTTTCTTTATAAAATTACCCAGTCTTAGGTATTGCTTTATAGCAATGCAAACAGACAAATACATCCTTATGCTGCAGCCATTATGACATTAAGCCTATATTTGAACACCACCAATGATAAGAGTAAACTACTCATTTCTAAAGCTATTACTATTTTGAACACTTTTTGCTCTTGGAAACTTTTTCCTCGTGTTCACATAAATATGTTTTCACGTAACTTTCCCCACTGGTCCTAGTTCTTTCAGTGACATCCTCTAGATGTCTAATCCCAATGCCACATGATCATCTTTCAGATATTCAAATATGCTTATTCTAATTTTTTTCAACTTTTTTCAACAGCTTTACAATTTTTTCCATAGCTATATAATTAGACAGCACTTGAAAATAATTTATTTCTATTTCCTCAGTTTTTCTCTGTCTCTCTGAGAAAATTCCCCTTATCAGCAGAATTAACTTTATAGTTTCCCAACTTATATCAAACCACCTTGATCTCTGATATGCTTCCAAAATCTGCCTGTGTTTCTGTATAAGCTCCTCATTCACCTCACATATTAGAGCAATTAGTCTGCAAACTCACCATGGCTAGAAATCAAATCTTGCTTAATTTGCCATGAATGTACCTACTCTTGACTATGATTACTCTTTTTCATCCAGACAGGATGAAATTCAGGTCCATATAGAAATGAAGAGGTGTTTGGTCTTGTACATTTTATTTTATCCATTTTTATTTAATCCTAGCATTATAGGGACTATTTTCCAATTAATAATACTGTTTCCCTCCCAGGTACAACTCCTCATTTCCGAGGTGGGATTCCCACCCTTCAGATATCAGGTTCTGATCCTGCTCTGATGTATGGTTAACTTAACAGACTTTGTGACTTCTTTCCATATGATTGCTAAACACTCTAATAATATCTGCGTCAATTTCTTTGTTCTAATATACAGAACCTGGAATAAAACATGTCTTTATCATAGGAAATATCATTCAAAGATTCATATATTTCCTACATGCTAGGGCCTCTGTTAAAGTTGGGTATGTGGGGAAATGGGAACTTTCTGTTTGGTCTGGCTATTAGACTTTTCCCTTAAGTCCCTGGGCTTTGGCTGTGAGACATTTTGTCCTGTTCCAGTATAAATATTTTTAATATTAAAACAAACATACCCCCGTAGCTCCTATAATGTCCCTATCATTATAAGCAAAAAATAAAAAAAAAGACGAAAAGCCTGTAATCCCAGCACTTTGGGAGGCCGAGGCAGGCGGATCACAAGGTCAGGAGATCGAGACCATCCTGGCTAACATGGTGAAACCCCATTTCTACTAAAACTACAAAAAATTAGCCGGGCGTGGTGGCGGGAGCCTGTGGTCCCAGCTACTTGGGAGGCTGAAGCAGGAGAATGGCGTGAACCCAGGAGGCAGAGCTTGCAGTGAGCTAAGATGGCACCACTGCACTCCAGTCTGGGTGACAGAGCAAGACTCCGTCAAAAAAAAAAAAAGAAAAAGAAAAAGAAGTAGTAAAGATGAAAGAGATGTGGGAATACACAGAGTATCAGTCATAGGAATCATAGCATTGAGTGTATGTTTCAAGTTGTGTTTTTACAGCTACAGTCATCACTTGTTTGTCTATTTTTTTGACATTTTTATAGTCCCACGCAGCAGTGAGGTAGCCTTTCACCTACTCCTAGATTTACTGAATATATTTGTTAAAGCATGAGAGCTATAGTGGCTACAACTGAGACATCCTGATATCATAGAAAGAGCACTGGCCCTGGAGCCAGAATATAGGGCTTCTAACTCAAGCTCTGCCTATAAGAAGCATATGAAATTGAATGATTTCCACAATGTTCCAGGTCCTCCATTTCTCTTCAGTAAGTGAGACACTGGAATTTGAGCATCTAAGGGCTCTTTATAGCTCTAATCTTCTGATATATCATTTTGCTTGAAATTCTGGTGAAGGAAATAGAAGGTGCCAGCTTTGCAAAGGGAGTTGAATGCTGGCACAGGAATTCAGGACTGCATGTGGGAATATGTGATTATAGTACAATCATGATTCATCAAAAGAATAAATTCCCTTGTTGGTTACACATACACACTCCCCACCCCTTCCCACTCACAACTTTTACTTCCTGGTTCAGGAATAGTCTAAAAGTAGGGGGAGAATGTGGGTGGTGGGAACAGGGGAGAGAAGGGAGCTGGATGTGTTCTCTATTTGGAAGAGATTTTTCGGAAGCTCTTTCTCATGCTCATTTATACCACCTACGGTGCTTTGATTCTTCCTTGCTGAATGTTTGATTATCCTAACCAGACAGAAAGTAATAAGTCAAAATAGTTATTGTCACTTCTTTTCAAGCATAATAAGCTCCGTTAAAACAACTTTATACAAACACAAATGATAGCTTAATTCTCTGAATAAAACTAAAAGAAATCAAAATTAAGAGACTCGGGCCTGGCAAGGAGAGAGAGGAAAATTCCATAAGAAAACTCAGAACACATTTTTATGCCAACGAGATCAAAATGACCAGTATTAACCCTTTAAAGCATTTTTCCACTTTTTGTTCTCTGATATAGTGAGTTCACTCTCACAGTAATCAAATAGCTTAAGAACAGAACTTATAAATTGGTTTTATTAACAGAATATTTAGCTCAGGGACTCCCTAGTAAAGGTAGTTTGTTCTGGCTATTGACATCACAGCAGGAAAACCACTGGACTTGAAGTTGTTGAATAATTGTGGGAAGCTTATGGCAATAAGACATTGAGATTTAACTGAGCTTTCTGTGGACTTCAAAATTAAATGCACTTTCCGGTGAGAACAAGTCAGCATAGACTCATTTCTCCCTGCTCATTCTTGTTAAGTACAACTAAAAATTCTGGAAATAATGCAAGAGGCAATCAAAAGAGAACACTGAAAAAAATGGGAAGAGGAAGGCAAACTGATTAAAGACCCAAGAACTAAAGGAATGACATAGTATCAAAGCTTCATAGGACCTCCCACCCAAAGAAAGGTGACCCAGGCCCAGCATCTCTAGACACTCAAGCTGCTCAAGCTGGCAACAGAAGGTGGCTATTATGGAATGAATGTTTGTATTCCCCAAAATTCATATATTGGAGCCCTAACCTCCAGTGTGATGGTATTTGGAAGTAGGGCCTTGGAGAGGTTATTAGGTTTAAATGAAGTCACAGGGCAGAACCCTCATGACGGAAATAGTTCTAAGAGGAGAAAAACAGATTGGACACTCTCTTCTCTCCCTCTCTCTCTCCCTCCCTCTCCCCTCACCCCTCTTCACTCTTTTCTCTCTCTCTCTCTCTCCCTCCCACCCCTTCCCTCTTCATTTGCATGCCCTGTGGAAAGGCCATTTGAAAACACACTGAGAGGGCAATCACATGTGAGCCAGGAAAAGAGCCCTGAGCAGAACCTGACCATGGTGCTGGCATCCTGATTTCAGACCTCCAGAATCTAGAGCTGGAAGAAAATAAATGTTGGTTGTTTAAATTACACGGTCTATTGTATTTTGTTATAGCAGCTGAAACTGACTAAAACATTGGCCCAGTAGGTCATTCTTCCTCTAGATAAAACAGGGGCTCTGCTGACAACAACAGCAAAGCCTAGTGGCCCAGCAAGAGGGAATTATCAGATGTTCCAATAATAAAAATTGGCTAAAGACACACTTCCCTTCTCTGCTGCCTCTGAGACTCCCTTCCCCCACTGAGAGACATCAGTAGCCTGTGGCACCAGTAGGAGATATCATTCATTTTGCTCTTCACCAAATATTTACTTAGCATTTATTTTGTGCCAGACATTGTTCTAGGTGCTGTGATATGTCCACGAACAACAACAAAATATCTATCAATAGTTACACTTGATCTTATTATTCAATTGAGAATGTTTAAAAGGCAACAGAATGGGAACAACATAAAGCTTATCATAGCTAAACACAAATATTCGTACACAAATTAAAGTTTAGGTACTCATTTTGAATTTAGTATTTTTCCAAGAAAGTGGTAGAAACCTGAAGCTGAGATTACTCACGTAATTTTCTCTGTTCCTTCCACTTTTTCACTCAGGCTTTGCAGATTTTCTTCCTTCTGTCCCATGCTGCTGCAAACCTGGCAAGAAGTGCTGAGTTAGCATTTCTCATCAGAATTCTTGCTCTCTGTATCAACAGTTATTCACACTTTAGATTTTAAATGCAGTTTTCTACATGACTGCTAAGAAGATTGTTTCTCCCCAACATACCCTGTAGAATGCCAGCTGCCTGCTTTAATAAAAAAAAAAAAAAAGGCATCTGTTCATGCAATGTGGCACTCTGCTCTATGGTCAGCATCCAAGGGCTTTCTATTTGTTTGATTATTCTCTAGGATCTGCCCAACACTGTGGCAATGACAATAGTTTAACAGCCCCTAACCTGCTTAATAAAAAGTGATTTCCTAACTGAAACCAAGCTTAAAAGATATTCCACATGGAACAAAATTAGGAAATCTCTGTGTTATGTTGTTAAACAGCCCAGTGACTGCACTTTGTTGAGGATTAATTACTTAAATATTTAAGACTAACTAGCTAATATATGCTCAGTCAAAATAAGACAACATTCTCTCTTCTTTTTTCATGTTTGCTTCAAGTATAAAATACTGTTAATTCAACTTTACAGTAGTGGGATGTTGTTTACCTACGTTTAAAACAATTTATTTTAAAAAATTGTTTTATGTTTTAAATGAAGTATCTTTTAGAATAGTTTTAGATTTACAAAATAGTTACAAATATAATATGAAGAGATCTTGCATATGCCTTATCTAATTCCCTTGTTGTTAGTATCTTACCTTATTTTGTTGTATTTATCAAAACTAAGAAATTGATATTGGTGTGTTACTATTAACTGCATTCCAGCCTATTTATGTTTCATCAGTTTTACCATTAGTTAATACCCTCTTTCTGTTCCAGGATCTAATCCAGGGTACCACATTATTTTTAGTTTTCATGTTTCTCCATTTTCCCACGGCCTATGATATATTTATCAGTCTTCACTTGTTTTTCATTATCTTGGCAGTCTTGAGGAGTATTGGTCAGGTATCTTACAGTATGTCCCCTAATCTGAGTGTATTTAATGGTTCTCTTATCATTAGATTAAGGTTATGGGTTTTGGGGTCCTCTTGAATATCTGGAAAGCCTTCCCAAGAAGGGTGGGTATAAACAAGCCCAGACTGCAAAGGCTACAATAAATATCTACCTTTTCAATGCCCAAATACACACAAGCATCAAGACAATCCATGAAAAAGTGAACCTACCAAATAAAGGAAATGAAGAACCAGGAGCCAATCCAGGAGAAGCAGAGATATGTGTGACCTTTCAGACAGACAAGTCAAAGTAGCTGTATTGAGGAAACTCAGAGAAATTCAGGACAACACAGAGAAGGAAATCAGAATTCTATCAGATAAATTGTACAAACAGATTGAAATAATTTGAAAGAATCAAGTAAATATTCTGGAACTGAAAAAATGTAATTGGCATACTGAAGAATGCATCAGTGTCTTCAATAGCAGGATTGATCAAGTAGAATTAGAGAGCTTGAAGTCAGGCTATCTGAAAATACACAGTCAGAGGAGATGAAAGAAAAAATAATAAAAAGCAATAAAGCATGCCAACAGCATCTACAAAATAGCCTCAAAACGGCAAATCTAAGAGTTATTGTTCCTTAAAGAGGAGGTAGGGACAGAGACAGAGAAAGAAAATTTATTCAAAGGGATAATAACAGAGAACTTCCCAAAGCTAGAGAAAGATATCAATATCCAAAATACAAGAAGGTTGTAGAATGCCAGGCAGAATTGATCCAAAAAATACTACCACAAGGCATTTAATAATTAAACCCCCAAAGATCAGGGATTAACAAATGATTCCAAAAACAGCAAGAAAATAAAGAAAGAAAATAAAATGGAGCTCCAATATGTCTGGCAACAGACTTTTCAGTGGAGATCTTACAGGCCAGGAGGGAGGACACGACATATGTAAAGTGCTTAAGGAAAAACAAAACAAAATACTCTAGAATATTATATCCAGTGAAAATATCCTTTAAACATCAAGGAGAAATAAAAACTTTCCAAAAGAAACAAAAGCTGAGGGATTTCATCATCAATAGACTTGTCCTACAAGAAATGATAAAGGGACTAATTTAATCAGAAAGAAAAGGGCCTTAAGGGGAAATAATCACCTGAAGGTACAAAACTCACTAGTCATAGTAAGCACACAGAAAAAAATACAGAATAGTATAACACTGTAACTGTGGCATGTGAACTACTCTTATCCTAAGTAGGAAAAATAAACAATGTACTGATTGAATATAATAACTACAACGACTTTTCAAAACGTGGACAGTACAATAAGATATAGACACAACAAAAAAGTTAAAAGGCGGTGAAACAAAGTTAAAGCATAGAATTTTTATTTGTTTTCTTTTTGCTTGTTTGTTTATGCAGAGTGTTAAGTTGTCATCAGCTTAAAATAATAGGTTATAAGATAGTATTTGCAAGCCTCATGGTAATCTCAAACCAAAAAATATACAATGGATAAATAAAAAATCAAAAACAAGAAACTAAATCATATCACCAGAGAAAATCACCCTCAATGAAAGAAGACAGGAAGGAAAGAAAGAAGGAAGAGAAGACCACAAAACAACCAGAAAACATATAGCAAAATGGCAGAAATAAGTTCTTACTTATCAATAATAACATTGAATGTAAACTCAAATTGATTGGATTAAATTCGCCAGTCAAAAGACAGAAGGGATAAATGTTTAAAAAAGCAAGATACGTTAATCTGTTGTCTACAAGAAACATTTTTTTCCTCTAAAGACATACATAGACTGAAAATAAAGGGTTGGAAAAAGATAATCCACGCCAAAAAAGGGTAGGAGTAGCTCAACTTCTATCAGACAAAATAGACTTCAAGACAAAAACTTACGAAAAGACAAAGAAAGTCACTATATAATAATAGAGGGGTCAATTCAACAAGAAGATATAACTATTTTAAATGTATATACACCCAGCACTGGAGCACTGAGATGTACAAAGCAAATATTATAAGAGTTAGAGAGGAGACTCCAATGCAATCATAGCTGAAGACTTCAACACCTCACTTTCAGCCTTGGACAGATCTTCCAGACAGAAAATCAATAAAGAAGCATTGGACTTAATCTGAACTATAGACCAAATGGATCTAATAAATATTTACAGAACATTTCATCCAATGGATGCAGAATACACATTATTTTCCTCAGCACAGAGATCATTCTCAGGATAGACCATATGTTAGGTCACAAAACATGTTTTGAATCATTCAAAAAATTGAAATAATATCAAGCTTCTTCTCTGATACAATGGAATAAAACTACAAATCAATAACAAGAGGAATTTTAGAAACTATACAAATACATGGAAATTAAACAATATGCTCCTGAATGACCAGTAAGTCAATGAGGAAATGAAGAAGGAAATTCAAAAATTCCTTGAAATATAATGGAAACACAATATATCAAAACCTCTGGGATATAGCAAAAGCAGTACTAAAAAGGAAGCTTATAGCTAGAAGTGCTACATCAGAAAAGAAGAAAAACTTCAAATAACCTAATGATGCATCTTAAAGAACTAGAAAAGCAGGAGCAAACCAAAACCAAAATTAGTAGGAAAAAAAATAATAAAGGTCAGGGCAGAAATAAATGAAAGTGAAGTTAAAACATACAAAAGATCAAGGAAGCAAAAAGTGTTGTTTTTTTTTTTTTAAAGGTTGAACAAAATGGACAAATCTTTAGCCTGGCTAATTAAGAATAAAGGAGAGAAAATCCAAATCAATAAAATCAAAGATAAAAAAGGAAACATTACAACTGATAACTGCAGAAATGCTTAGATAACTAAGGTCCTTAGTGGCTACTCTGAATAACTACATGACAACAAATTGAAAAATCTAGAAGAAAGGGACAAATTCCTAGACACATACAACCTATGAAAATGGAACCATGGCTGGGCGCGGTGGCTCATGCTTGTAATCCCAGCACTTTGGGAGGCCAAGGGCGGGCGGATCACGAGGTCAGGAGATCGAGACCATGGTGAAACCCCGTCTCTACTAACAATGCAAAGAAAATTAGCCGGGCGTGGTGGCGGGCACCTGTAGTCCCAACTACTCGGAGGCTGAGGCAGGAGAATGGCGTGAACCCGGGAGGTGGAGCTTGCAGTGAGCCGAGATTGCGCCACTGCACTCCAGCCTGGGCCACAGTGCGAGACTCCGTCTCAAAAAAAAAAAAAAAAAGAAAAGAAAATGGAACCATGAAGAAATCAAAACCTGAACAGACCAATAAAAAGTAACAATATTAAACCCACAATAAAGAGTCTCCCAGTCAAGAAAAGCCTGGGACCTGATGGCTTTACTGCTGAATTCCATCAAACATTTAAAGAAGAGTGAATACCAGTGCTACTCAAACTATTTCAAGAGGAGGAGGTAACACTTCCAAACTTATTCTACGAGTCCAGTGGTACCCTGTACCAAAACCAGACTAAGACAAATCACAAAATGAAAACTAGTGACCAATATCCCTGATGCATATTGATGCAAAAATCTTCAACAAAATACCAGTAAATCAAATTCAACAATACTTTGAAAATATCATTTATCTTTGAAGCAATTGTGAATGGGAGTTCACTCATGATTTGTCTCTCTGTTTGTCTGTTATTGGTGTATAAGAATGCTTGTGATTTTTGTACATTGATTTTGTATCCTGAGACTTTGCTGAAGTTGCTTATCAGCTTGAGGAGATTTTGGGCTGAGATGATGGGGTTTTCTAGATATACAATCATGTCATCTGCAAACAGGGACCATCTGACTTCCTCTTTTCCTAATTGAATACCCTTTATTTCCTTCTCCTGCCTGATTGCCCTGGCCAGAACTTCCAACACTATGTTGTATAGGAGTGGTGAGAGAGGGCATCCCTGTCTTGTGCCCGTTTTCAAAGGGAATGCTTCAAAGAGAATAAAATACCTAGGAATCCAACTTACAAGGGATGTGAAGGACCTCTTCAAGGAGAACTACAAACCACTGCTCAATGAAATAAAAGAGGATACAAACAAATGGAAGAATATTCCATGCTCATGGGTAGGAAGAATCAATATTGTGAAAATGGCCATACTGCCCAAGGTAATTTATAGATTCAATGCCATCCCCATCAAGCTACCAATGACTTTCTTCACAGAATTGGAAAAAACTACTTTAAAGTTCATAGGGAACCAAAAAAGAGCCCACATCGCCAAGTCAATCCTAAGCCAAAAGAACAAAGCTGGAGACATCACGCTACCTGACTTCAAACTATACTACAAGGCTACAGTAACCAAAACAGCATGGTACTGGTAGCAAAACAGAGATATAGACCAATGGAACAGAACAGAGCCCTCAGAAATAATGCCGCATATCTACAACTATCTGATCTTTGACAAACCTGACAAAAACAAGCAATGGGGAAAGGATTCCCTATTTAATAAATGGTGCTAGGAAAACTGGCTAGCCACATGTAGAAAGCTGACACTGGATCCCTTCCTTAACACCTTATACAAAAATTAATTCAAGATGTATTAAAGACTTACATGTTAGACCTAAAACCATAAAAACCCTAGAAGAAAACCTAGGCAATACCATTCAGGATATAGGCATGGGCAAGGATTTCATGTCTAAAACACCAAAAGCAATGGCAACAAAAGCCAAAATTGACAAATGAGATCTAATTAAACTAAAGAGCTTCTGCACAGCAAAAGAAACTACCATCATAGTGAACAGGCAACCTACAGAATGGGAGAAAATTTTTACAACCTACTCATCTGACAAAAGGCTAATATCCAGAATCTACAATGAACTCAAACAAATTTACAAGAAAAAAACAAACAACCCCATCAAAAAGTGGGCAAAGAATATGAACAGACACTTCTCAAAAGAAGACATTTATGCAGCCAAAAAACACATGAAAAAATGCTCATCATCACTGGCCATCAGAGAAATGCAAATCAAAACCACAATGAGATACCATCTCACACCAGTTATAATGGCCATCATTAAAAAGTCAGGAAACAACAGGTGCTGGAGAGGATGTGGAGAAATAGGAACACTTTTACACTGTTGGTGGGACTGTAAACTAGTTCAACCATTGTGGAATTCAGTGTGGCGATTACTCAGGGATCTAGAACTAGAAATACCATTTACCCAGCCATCCCATTACTGGGTATACACCCAAAGGATTATAAATCATGCTGCCATAAAGACACATTCACACGTATGTTTATTGCGGCAGTATTCACAATAGCAAAGACTTGGAACCAACCCAAATGTCCAACAACGATAGACTGAATTAAGAAAATGTGGCACATATACAGCATGGAATACTATGCAGCCATAAAAAATGATGAGTTCATGTCTTTTGTAGGGACATGGATGAAGCTGGAAACCATCATTCTCAGCAAACTATCGCAAGGACAAAAAACCAAACACTGCATGTTCTCACTCATAGGTGGGAATTGAACAATGAGAACACATGGACACAGGAAGGGGAACATCACACTCCGGGGACTGTCGTGGGGTGGGGGGAGGGGGGAGGGATAGCATTAGGAGATATACCTAATGCTAAATGACGAGTTAATGGGTGCAGGACACCAACATGGCACATGATTACATATGTAACAAACCTGCACATTGTGCACATGTACCCTAAAACTTAAAGTATAATAATAATAAAATAAAAAAAAAAGAACTTAAAAAAGAAAGAAAGAAAATATCATTTATCATGACCAAGTAGGATTTATCCTTGGGATGCAAAGATGGTTCAACATAAGCAAATCAATCAATGTGATACATCATATCTACAGAATGAAGAACTAAAACCATATGATCATTTCAATTGATGGTAAAAAAGCATTTGATAAAATCCAACATTCTTTTGTGATTAAAACTCTCAAAAAACTGGGTGTAGAAACAACACAAGGAAATTAATGTTCTCATGCTTGCTAATACAATATCCCTTCTGTAGCCCATGTATTATTGAGTATTTTCAAGTTTCAAGTCTTTTGCAGCAACATGGCTTAAATTAGAGGCCATTATCTTAAGTGAAACAAATCAGTCACAGAAAGATGAATACTGTATATTCTCACTTATAAGTGGGAGCTAAATATTGCATAGATGTATGCATGGATGTAAAATAGACAGTTGAAACTTGGAAGGTTTGCAGGGCTAGCGAGCTGATGATGAGAAATTCTTTAATAAGTACAATATACATTATTTGAGTAATGGATATCCTAAAAGCCCTGACTTCATCAAGATGCTGTCTAGCCACATAACAAAATTACACTTGTAACCCATATACATATACAAATAAAATTTTTTAAATCAAGTGTTATTGTTTAAGAAAAATATTTCATAAGGCTATAGCTGCCATAGATAGTGATCCCTATGATGGATCTGGGCAAAATAAATTGAAAACCTTCTGAGAAGGATTCAGTATTCCATATGCCATTAAGGACATTCATTATTCATGGGAAGAGGTCAAAATATCAACATTAACAGGAGTTTGGAAGAAGTTATTCCAACTCTCATGATGACTTTGAGAGTATCAGACTTTGGCAAGAGTAATTGCAAATGTGGAGGAAACAGCAAGAGAACTAGAACTAGAAGTGAAGTTTGAAAATGTGACTAAATTGCTGCAATCTCATGGTCAAATATGAATGGATGAGGAGTTGCTTATGGATGATGAAAGAATATGGTTTCTTTAGATAGAAACCATTCCTGGGAAAGGTGTTGTGAACATTGTTGAAATGATTTTCAAAAGATTTAAAATATTATAAAAATAGTTAATAAAGGCAGTAGCAGGTTTTAAGAGGATTGACTCCAAATTTGAAAAAAAGTTCTACTATGGGTAAAATGCTACCAAATAACATTGCATGCTACAGATAATTATTTTGTGAAAGGAAGAGTACCTTGATGTGGCAATCTTGTTATTTTTGAAAATGTTCACAGCTACCCCACCATTCATGAGCCATCACCCTGATCCATCAGCAGCCATCAACATCAAGTCAAGACCCTCCACCAGAAAAAAAAAGATAACAACTCACTGAAAGCTTACATGATGGTATTTTTTATCAATAAAGTATTTTTAAATTAATATATGTTAAATTAATGTATGTTCTTTCTGTAGAAAGAACACTTCTTCATCAGCACTTGTTGCTTCACTTTGCAATTTTATGTTATAAAGATAGCTTTTTACCTTAGCCTCATAAACCAACTTCTGTTAGTTAACTTTTCTCCTACTGCTTGCTCATGTTTATAGAATTGAAGAGAGTTAGTGTGTCTGGAATTGGTTCCTTCTGGTTGGTTCTTGGTCTCACTGACTTCAAGAATGAAGCCACGGACCTTCGCGGTGAGTGTCACAGCTCTTAAAGATGGCATGTCCGGAGTTTGTTCCTTCAGATTTGTCCAGAGTTTCTTCCTTCCAGTGGGTTCGTGGTCTTGCTGACTTCAAGAATGAAGCTGCAGAACTTTGCAGCAAGTGTTACAGCTCTTAAAGGTGGTGCAGACCCAAGAGCAAGCAACAGCAAGATTTATTGTGAAGAGCGAAAGAACAAAGCTTCCACAGCGTGGAAGGGGACCCGAGTGGGTTGCTGCTGCTGGCTGGGGTGGCCACCTTTTATTCCCTTACTGGTCCCTTTCCACTTCCTGCTGATTGGTCTATTTTACAGAGCGCTGATTGATCCATTTTACAGAGGGCTGATTGATCCATTTTACAGAGTGCTGATTGGTGCGTTTAAAATCCTTTAGCTAGACAAAGAGTGCTGATTTGGTGCATTTTTACAGAATGCTGATTGGTGCGTTTACAATCCTTTAGCCAGACCCAGAGCGCTGATTGGTGCATTTTTACAGAGTGCTCACTGGTGCATTTACAATCCTTTAGCTAAACACAGAGCGCAGATTGGTGCATTTGCAATCCTCTAGCTAGACAGAAAAGTTCTCCAAGTCCCCACTCGACCCAGGAAATCCAGCTGGCTTCACCTCTCATTAGGACATTGCTCTGGATTACACTTTGTCTTAAGGGGATGTTGTGGTTGATCATCTATTTAGACTATTAAAGCTTTCTCCACGTGAGCAATAAACCTGTTTCATTTTCTCATTTGTGTGTTCACTGCACTAGCACTTTTAATTTTCTCCAAGAACACTTCCTTTGGATTCACAACTTGGCTAACTTTTTGGTACTAGAACCTAACTTTTGGCTTATCTCAGCTTTTGTCATGCCCTCCTCACTAAGCATAATCATATTACCTTTCGATCTAAAGTGGGAGATGTGTGGCTCTGTTTAGGGTTATTATTTGGCCTAATTTTAATATTATTGTGTCTCAGGGAATAGGGACATCTGAGGAGAGGGAGAGAGATGGTGGAACAGACTGTTAGTGGAGCAGACAGAATACACAAAACATTTATTGGTTAAGTTCACCATCTTGCATGGGCACAGTTTGTGGTACCTCAGAACAATTACAATAGTAATATCAAAAATCACTGACTAGGAAAGCATAAGAGATATAATAATATTAATATTAATAAAAGTTTAAAATATTATGAGAATTACCAAAATGTGACATACAGACCTAAGTGAGCCAATGCTCTTGGAAGAATAGCATCAAAAGAATTTCTTAATGTGGGGTTTCCACAAACCTTCAATTTATAAAAAATGTAATATCTGCAAAGTGCAATAAAGCAAGGCAAAATAAAAAAAGTTTTAAAAATGTACTTGGAATATATTTAACTAAGGAAATGAAAGATCTCTATACCGAAAACTATACAACATTGATGTAAGAAATTGAATAAGACAGAAATGAATGAAAAGATATACAGTCTTCATGTATTTGAAGAACAGATATTGTTAAAATGTTCATACTACCCAAAGTGATCTAGAGATTCAAGACAATCCCTATCAAAATATCGATGGCACAAAAATAGAAAACATATTCCTAAAATTTATATGGAACCACAAAAGACCCTGAAAAGGGAAAGCAATCCTGAGCACAAAGAACAAAGCTGAAGGCATTACACCAGCTGGCTTCAAAATCTATTACAAAGCAAAAGTAACCAAAATAGCATGGTACCAGCATAAAAACAGACACACAGACCAATGAATAGAATAGAGTGCCCAGAAAAATATCCACTCATTTATGGCCAACTGATTTTTGACAAAGGTGCTGAGAATTCACAATGGAAAAAGAGGTCTCTTTAATAAGTGGTGCTGGGAAAACTGCAAAAAGAATCTTTCTCACCACATAAAAAAATTAACTCAAAGTGGGTTAAACACCTGAAACTATGAATCTACTAGAAGAAAATCTAGGGGAAATTTTCCATGTCATTGGTATGGCAAGGATTTTTGAAAGATAAGACCTCAGAAGCACAAGCAACAAAAGCAAAAATAAACAAATGAGATTACATGAAACTAAAAAGCTTCTGTACAACAAAGAAACAAAATCAACAGAGTGAACAGACAACCTATAGACTGGAAGAGCACATGTGCAAAGTATGCACTGATGAAGAGTTAATATTCAAAATACATAGAGAACTCAAACAACTCAAAAGGAAAAAAAGTAAATAACCTAATTTTAAAATGAACAGAAGACCTGAATAGATATTTCTCAAAAGAAGACATACAAAACGGCCAACAGGTACATGAAAACAAAGATAAACATCACTAATCACCAGGGAAATGCAAGTCAAAATCACAATAACTTATCACCTCACTACAGTTAGAATGGCTATTACCAAATAGACAAAAGATAACAGGTGCTGGCAAGGATGTGGAGAAAGGGGAATCCTTGCACTCTATTGGTGGAAATGTAAATCAGTCATTTAGAAAAACAGTACGGAGGCTCCTCAAACAAAAACAGAACTACCGTATGTTTTAGCAATTTCACTACTGGGTATTTATTTACAGAAAATTAAACCAGTATGCAGAAAAGAGATCTGCATTCCCATGTTTATCCCAGGACTATTCACAATAGCTAGGGTTATGGAATCAACCTGTATACACGAATGAATTACTGGATAAAGAAAATATGGTATATATACACAACTGAATACTAGTAAGCCATAAAAATGAAAAAAGTCCTGTTATTTGTGACAACATGGGTGAACCTGGAGGACATTTTGTTAAGTGCAAAAAGCCAGGCACAGAAAGACAAATACCACATGATCTTACTTACATGTGGAATCTAATAAAACTGATCTCATAGATATAGAGAATAGAACAGGAGTCAGCATTAACTGATTTACCAGTGGCTATGGAATATGTAAAATTATCCCAAATTTTTCAAACAAGGAAAATTAAGGCATAGAGATATTAAAAGTCTAGCTCAAATTTACACAGTCAAATGCTGGAGCTTTGATTCAAATTTTGGCACTCTGGCATCATCCTATCTGAGGCCTTTAATCACTAGTCTATACTGCTTAAACTGTTATGCAATACTGCATAATAAGATTTTTCTGTTTATGTTCTATGAGTATCTGTATATCTCCAATTACATATCAAGCAACTAGAAAGTGGGAATTATATTTTTGGTCAGCCATATTTTCATATTTCCATAACTAAAAATAAACAGAAATCATGTTCAGGTATTTCCAGTTAATATGGCAGGCTGTGATGACATGACAGAGCCATTCTAATCTCTCTTCTACAAACACTTAGAAATTCTGGATAAAATGTATTCAAAATTACTACTCAGGTTGAAAACTTTGAATGAGAAAGTTTCAATTACTTATAAAGGGGGAGAGAACGTATCAGAAGAGAGCCAGCTTAGGTCCAAACATTCAGGAAAGCATCAAAATCACATAAGCCTTAATAGCTAGGAATAAGGCTTCAAATGCCTTCTAGAAATAAAAACATTTGGTCCAGAAGCATAGCTGAACCTGATCAATCACCACAAATCCAGATTTCACAAAGGACTCTTTGTCCTATAATTGGAAATTAGATAGTTCTGTCTACCAGTTGAGGAAAATGTTTCAATGGATTGGGGTCATAGTTTGAAAGAGAGTCACTCACGAAGTATAAATGGTCAAAGGATCAATGGAGGAAGCTGACTCCAGAGTAATGTAAATAAAATTAAATCACATTTAGAAATAGCCCAGTGAACATGAAATAACATAGTGAAAGTAAACAGAAGGAAAAGGTGGTTGACCTTCAAAGGAATTACTAATTAGACTGATGACAGCATTCTATAACAGATCCTAGAAAACAATAAAATTTTTACCTTCACATGCTGACAGGAAAAAACTTTCACCCTAAAATTCTATACCCAGCTAAAATATCATTCAATAATTAGGGTAAAATAAAGATAATTTTCAACATTGAGAAACTGAGTTTAGTAACTCTCGAACTCTTGTGCTAAAGGAACATTACTAAATGATATACTTAAGAATCTAATTCAAACAGAAGAGGAGAATTTGAGAGCAAAGATGAGGGGAAAAACAATAAATATGTTTGATTCAATGACTTTGATACTATGTACATAGAAATTCAGAAAATTTATAGTTTTGCTTTGTATTTTTAAAATTTATATAAATGTCCCTCATTGCTCTATTGGTAACTTTTAAGGTATATTTTAATTTCTCCATTTTTATGTGATCTATCTGTCAAATAAACTAAATTATTCATTCTGTAGTTTCCACATTATTGGTTTGGCAGGTTGTATATGGGTTGTGCTTTTAACATGTTCCTTGATTATTTTTAAAACTGGAGGACTGATTAAATTCAGATTCAATGACGATCATATCCCATGGATTTTTGTGCATGTTTGTTATTGCGCTACATCAAGAAACACAAAATGTCTGATTATTTCACTTAGTAATGCTAAGATTATTCGGTAGGCTTGAGTGATGTCAGCCTAATGCATTTACTACAAAGTCATCATCAGTATTCTACCCATTAGTTTCAGAACCTAATGGTTTCCTAGAGCCATTATTTTACCAGAATTTGAAAAATGGTAACTTTCCAACCATATGGTTCCCTTTATTATTTAAACTCTGAAATGTTTTTGTAAGGAAAAAGAAGTTTTTCTCATCAACTATTTGGTTATCTTGAAGTGCAGTCTCTATAGGAAAAGCAGGTAAATTCTTTGCTTCTTCCCTTTATCATGTTTCAAAAATGAATGGATATTGCTCCAAAGATAAGCAGTAAATTTGTGGTTTTGTTTTATATTAATGGACTTACAAAAATTCATATTTATAAGCTGTTTTAATTAATAGTCATTATTCTTTGTCATGCTCAAACGGTCAAATTTTTGAACTCTACTGGAGGTCTCTTCAGGTAGAATTTTTTTTTGTCCTTGTGAGACAACTGAGAACTGAGAGAGGTTTTTCTTTTTTTTTTTTTGAGACGGAGTCTTGCTCTGTTGCTCAGGCTGCAGAGCAGTGGTGTGATCTCGGCTTACTGCAACTCTGCCTTCCGGATTCAAGCGATTCTCTTGCCTCAGCCTCCCGAGTTGCTGGGATTACAGGCACTCGCCACCACACCTGCATATTTTTTGTATTTTTAGTAGAGACAGAGATTTACAAAATTGTCCAGGCTGGTTTTAAACTCCCGACCTGCCTGCCTCTGCCTCGCAAACTACTGGGATTACAGGTGTGAGCCACTGTGCCTGGCCAAGATAGCTTTTTTAACTTTTCCATTTTTTGATATGACAAAATGCAGTCATATGCCAATAATGACATTTTAGTCAACTGTGAACCACATATGATAGTGGTCACATAAGATTACAAGATAATTTTATTGTACTTTTTCTATGTTTAGCTATGTTTACATACACATATATTTACCATTGCATTATGATTGCCTACATTATTCAGTACAGTAACATTCTGTGCAGATTGGTAGCATAGGAGCTATAGGTTACCCCATAAAGCTTTGGTGTGTAGCAGGCTATACTATCTAGGTTTACATAAGTACACTGTGTGATGTTCCCACATGATGAAATTGCCTAACAGTGCTTTTCTCAGAATGCATCCCCAACATTAAGTGATACATAACTGTATCCCAGGTTCAGCTTGCATATTTATCACCCTAAACTAGAATCGGCATTTTCTTCAAAGAGTCCTGATTCATTTTAGTAAGAAATCATGTTTATAGACTGTAGTCTGGTTGTAGGAATGCTCATTTTTACTGGAGTACTGTTGGTTCTAAGTTTTCTCAATGTACAGAACAGAAAATATATGTTTTTAGAGTGAAATTAAGAACAATATATTTTATATTCAAATTTAAATAACAGGTTCATATTTGAATTATTTGATTATCTTAAACAAAAATGATTCTCAAGACATTAACACAATTGCTTATTTGTTTTATCTACCTCAAAATAATAATACCAATATTGCCGGGCATGGTGGCTGACGCCTGTAATCCCAGCACTTTGGGAGGCCGAGATGGGCAGATCACGAGGTCAGGAGATCGATACCATCCTGGGTAACGTGGCGAAACCCCGTCTCTACTAAAAATACAAAAAATTAGCAGGGCATGGTGGCGGGTGCCTGTGGTCCCAGCTACTCAGGAGGCTGAGGCCAGAGAATGGCGTGAACCTGGGAGGCAGAACTGCAGTGAGCCGAGATCGTGCCACTGCACTCCAGCCTGGGTGACAAGAGCGAGAGACTCTGTCTCAAAAACAAAACAAAACAAAATAAAATAAAACAAAAAATATTCTTATTTAGAAGAAATACTGAGATAAGCCAAATATTTCTTTGTGGTTATATTTTTTCCCTTAAGAGATATATCATCAGGATATACGGTCAAAGTAGTTATTTTGGAATACATTGAAATAATTATCTAATAAGTTTATATTATCAATTTCTTATACAGTTAGGTTTATTTTACTTTTTATCTTATTGTTAAAATTTATAAACATTGTTCTTAGAGAGCCATATTAGACTAAAATTGTGGACTGTTGTTAAATCTTCTACAAGCTTTGATTGCCACTAGTCTTCTATGTATTTGTTATTCACATGCACACCCCACATAATTATGGATACAATATTTCTGAACCAAAAATTGGGACAAGGAGTCTGACCACGTGATCAACTATTTTAAACAAGCATTGGCTTCCAAAATTAAGAATATGTCATTACTGAACCTTAATTCTCTTTGTATTTTCCACCAGGTTATTTTCTAGCTGATGACGTCAAAGTTTTCCTGCCTCAAGGACTAAAAGTTTTCAGGGGCATCATAAACCATATGATCACAATCCTAAGGTGAAATTGGTAGTTTAGTCTTTACATCTCAGAAGAACTTAAGGCTCTTAACAGATTCACTTCAGTCATGTTTTTGTTTCCTCAGACATTTGGGTATTTGAAATACTGGGCTAGGAACAAGTATATCATTTTAACATTGTCAAATACAATGGGCTCCAAATAGATTTTGAAAATATGCTTTTCTACAAAAAGGACCGTGCTGTGCTCTCTTTTCCTTCCTTGAATACTTTTTTAATTCCTCCCCTTTGAGCAACTTTTTTTTTTTTAATCCCAGAGTTTCACATATTCTAAT
This sequence comes from Symphalangus syndactylus, assembly GCF_028878055.3. Lineage (NCBI taxonomy): Eukaryota > Metazoa > Chordata > Mammalia > Primates > Hylobatidae > Symphalangus > Symphalangus syndactylus. The sequence continues at coordinate 126,608,966 of NC_072428.2, read as the reverse complement.
AAGTAGTCAAAAGCAGAGGTTTTCAAACAGCTTTCAGGAAAAGCTGTAAAGTTCCATGAGCTTCTTAGTGTTCCAGTCTCATCACATGATGCTGAGTGGGCAGGAATCTGGACTTCAGACAATTTTAGCCAAAATATATTTTTTGATAGATTTTATATAAAATTTGATTTTTGGAGCCTTTATCTGGAAAAAGTGCCCTCTGCTTAAAAAGTATTCCAAATCCTCCAGTGTATTCCAAATCCATCTGTAGTATATAAAAACTTATATACTCTGCTATTTCTCTACCTACAAACTGACAGGAGCACATCAAATATAGCTCTAGAGGAAGCAGAATGAAATTTGCACACTTTTCTCAAGTGAAAAAGTCGCACAGCACAAATCAATTACATTTCGAGTTTAGAACTCCCTGCCTACCACAAAGACACATATACATCTTAAATCCAATGGCAACCCAGAATTTGAATCCCATTCGATTGTTCCTAAAATACAGCTTCATTATTATTACCATCAGGCTTTTCTCCGCCAAGACAAATAAGATGTACTAGGGAAGAAAAGAAAAATTTTCTCGTGGGCATGAAGTGTTATTGGAAATGCCCTGAAACAATCAATTGGCTCTTTTCAAAAAGTTTTTTTTTTAAATGAAAAAGATTGTCCAATTATTCATAGTAAAAAACTAGAATCTTTGTCTTTGAATTTATTTCCTAATTGTGTTTAGTTCTTTAAATAGAAAAATAACATATATTATGTGAGAAACACAATAAAGAAATGTTAAACAGAAAAACTTCGTAAATTTCAAACCCATGCCTCCCAGGGGACACTTCAGATATTTCATATTTACCAAAAAAATAAAAAAAAGTTATGTCATTATGGTCTATCTTAAGATAATGTTATTTAAAGAGCTTCAGGAAATTTGTGTCAAATATAAAAATACACACATCATACATGATCTTCTGTTACATATATTCAAATTCATATAAGGCTCAATCATGTTCACATGATTTACATCATTTAGGCTTTTATTTAGTTTAATAACATCTTAATTTAAAAATCAAGTATTAAGAAAGAACACTCACAGCTTGTTAACTAAACTGAAAAGGGAGAATTTTGATTAGGAGGTAATACTCTATAACTGGAGTGGCAATTTTGGTGCATGAAATACAATGTTAGAATTTTCAAAATTTTCATCTTCTGTTTCATGTTTTTTTTAAAGTATATTTGAATTTCCCAGGCTGATTTTTATTTTATTTTTATTTTTGTGTGTGTGTGGTTGAAGAAGTAAAGTGAAAATAAACATTGAGCTCTCTAAATGAGTTAAGGCCTGGGTGGGGTCAATAAGAGGGAATACAGGAAGAAGGGTACCATAGCGGAGTTGGGAGTGAGACTCCGAGCTTCTGGCTATCTTCAGGTTTATTTCATTGGGCATTCTTCCTGGACACCAACACAAATGTATCAAGTTACAAATGGCCCACTGAAAGCATGCCATATTGAACTGGGCTGGACTTTCCTGTTTCTGTGTCCTGCTTAAAGTTCCTTGCTTTTCAGTATTTGTGCTTCATTACGGATCAGGAGATCCTTATGAAGACTCATTGTCCACTGCAATAGCTACTTCATCTCAATTCCACTAGCATAGTCCACCACCCCATTCACTAGATGTTTGTACATGGTCTGGATTGCTACTTTATTCTTAAAAACTGTTTTAGTGTAAGATAGTTGTTAAGAGTAACAACTCTGGAATTAGGTGACCCTGGGTTCCAAGTCAGCTTCTGCCATGTATTAGCACTCTATTAGCTTGGGCAAATTATTTAAACTCCCTGCTGTTGAGTTACCTCATGTGTAAAACTGAAATAGCAATTCTGTTGAGATTTTATGTGCTGTAGGGCAATTAACATGGCATTCTCATATTTGGCCAAAGCCACATGCCCCAATTTTGCCTTACATAGTCACCTCTGTCCAAGAAGTTCTTGAAGCTAGCACGGAGCAAGTGGGGTTTTCTAAGCTCAAACTCTAGTTCAGAAGTGTGTAACACAGGCTAGAAAACTTTGCTATTTTCTCTTTTCCCTTTTGACCTCAAACCAAAGTAGGTAAGCCTGTTCCATTTATGTCTACCCCAAAGTCTGAATTTTATTTCAAGTCAGCATTTCAATGGTGATATGGTTTGGCTGTGTCCTCACCCAAATCTCATCTTGAACTGCTCCCATAATCCCCACAGATTGTGGGAGGGACCCAGTGGGAGGTAACTGAATCATGGGAGTGTTTTTTTTTCCCATGCGATTTTGGTGACAGTGAATAAGTCTCATGAGATCTGATTGTTTTATAAAGGTCAGTTTCCCTGCACATGCTCTCTTGCCTGCCACCATGAAGATGTGCCTTTGCTCCTCCTTCACCTTCTGCCATGATTGTGAGGCCTCCCCAGCCATGTAGAACTGTGAGTCCAATAAACCTCTTTTTCTTTATGAGTTACCCAGTTTGGGGTATTTCTTTATAGCAGTATGAAAACATGAATACAAATTGTGAAAAAATAAATAAATATAAAATGATACCTCTTAGTGACAAAGGAAAAGGAGTGAGAGTGATAGGGCCATTTATCCCAAAGCTTAGAGTGTAATCACCTCGTGCCACTGTTCAAAGTCTGGTTACCAAATGAAAGTGAGCAAAGAACATTTCTAGTTGTTACTATTTCTGTGTTTTGTGCAAATTATTATACTTTAGGACTAAAGTCCAATATGAAACCTGAAGTTTGAGGGATCCAGATATGGATACTTCCTTTTTGAGGTGAGGCAACTAGATCTTGGTCTCAACTCATTTTTGGCAAATGACTGAAGAGAGGATTGGGAAAGGGTCCAAGAGGAACACTGCATGCTTTTCTTGGGAAACCAACAAACATGCTCATCATTGGTTCATTATAAAGATTAAATAAAATAAAATATAGAAAGCACAGAGAACAGTGCCACAAATATACTAGGCTATTATAAGCAGGAGACAACAGAAGTATTTGTTGAATTGACTATATCATTTTGTTGAATTGTCTACCCTGCTTTCTTTCCTTTGTCTTCCCTGCAGGAGGCTGGATTTTAGGCTATACCATGACTTTGCAAGAGATCACTGCATTTTAACCCCTTTAGAAGAATTTCCCTTTGAGTCTTGGGCAATCAGGACATCAAGGTAAGACAACCTGTACCATTGCTTTGAAAAGCTCCAGACCATTCTAATTGCCTAGCAGGAGAGAGGGACTGTGCAGAGGGATTAAGCACTAAGAGGAGCTGTTACAAAAAGGGTTACATGTATCTTAGCTCTGTTGGTTCTTTGAAAATCAAAAAGTCTAACAATGCACCCTAGGGAAACAGCTGTGCTTGTGCTTTACAGGCAGATGAGCTTAATACTTGCCATAGCTGTGATTTCAAACACACTGCCTTTTTGGAAATGAGATTGTATTTCAAAGAACAGGCTCTTGTTCTCTATCTCTTTTCTTCCAAAGAATAGAAAAAAAAAAGATGCTGTCTTTGAAAGGAAATTTTGATGTTTATTGTCACTTAACATGTTTGGAAATGTAGGATTAACTCCACTGATACTAATCATTTTCCTGCTAAGTATTGATCCTGCAGTACTGGAAGCTACCAACTAAAATCTGAATTTCTCCACTGCGGGGGGTTTTCCTAGACATAGGCCACTGGAAATGTGAGGAATAATAAACAATTCCCCTCCAGATGCTTTTCTTTTTAAAACACAACTTCTTGTTAAGTTGGTAGCTTAAATATTTATCAGATACTTGTAATGACCTTTAAGAAAGCTTAAGATGTCTTTTAAAGCAAGAGCAGAAAAAGCATAAAATTTAAGAATAAACTGATATCTTTGACAGTAAATTCTCTTGTCACGTATAAATCATCTGTTAACTGAACTTTTCTTTCTTTTCTATTTCTGGAAAAATATATGCCTGGCCACAGTTAGTCACTGGTTCTTTGTGTTTTAAAAGTCCCATCACCCTTATTTCAGCTTCTTGCCTTAAAAGAAATTCACTAATGTCAGAGCTGCTTCTTACTCGTTTTCATGATCACTTAATTAACCTGCCCTGTTATGTGAGAGGAATTAGTTTTATTTCACTCTTTATATTCCTTATTTCTTGATTTTTCTAAGTCAGAAAATATATGCCTTATATTTTCTTGATATATATACAATCTGTATTTAATTATATGATTATGTAGAGCCCATAAGAAAAAAGTTAACTTAGAAACCAAATTGGTTTTTAATTCGACAAACTACCTCTATCCTTCAACTAAAATTTAATCACCACTTCTTGGCCAGGGCCTACAATTTAACACTCTGCTCAAACTAACCTATTCTCAAGGAAGCAATTATGTGTATCTAAATATTTTCAATACCTTTGTATAAAATATCTTGAAAGTATACCTGGCCACTTGTGATTGTCACAGAGAAACACTGGGCATGTTGAAGAAAAAGGAAATGGCTTTTGAGAACAGAAACCAAGAAGATAGAGATTTGGTGTCCAATGTTTGCCATACCTATGCAATATTTGCTTAAATTCCCTTTTGATCAGAGCCTATAAGTGCATCACTATTTTTCTATCAGTCTCTTTTTTTTTTCTTTCTAGCTTATGAAAATGTGTAAAGATTAGCTGGGCTCTGAGGAGACATCCCAAGGAACAGTATTGCTGCAGACTTTCTAAAAACAGAAAAAAATCGTGTAACATCAATGTCTTTAATAGGATTCCTAAAAAATAAATAAATAAACTTCAAAAATCTTTGACCAAGATTACAACTGAATTGCTTAAGATAGCTTTGATACTTAATGTAATTTTTGTGTATCCTATTTTAACATCTGTTGTCAGTCTTCTTAAACATACTTAAAAGGTGACTTAGATGAGCATTAGTCTGTTAGTCTGTGAGCTGAGTAAATGGCTATGAAGATCTGAACCCTTACACAAATTACTCATAATAGTATCCTGTGTCTTAAAATACAGCAAAAGTATTTTCTTCAAATTGGGATAGAGTCAAAGTATTTAAATTGCTAGCACTAAAAGGAATGAATGATTTTTATAGAAGAATCCAAAGTGTCTTGTTTAAAATATTACATAAACATCGGTGAAATGTATTAGCTATTCAAAAGTTCATGTTTGGGGGTAATAAAAATTGAGAAATGGATCAGTAAAGGAAAGAGAAAGTTGTGGTGGGAGGTTATGCAGAGAAAGAGAGAGAAAGAACAGTTTTCCCACTATTCCCTATGATGTTTCTGTGTCCCTGAAAACAGCTATATTTAGCTTACAATATTTGAAACAAAGACAAAACATCCTATTTGGTTATAATCAGATACTGTTTTGTTTAAGATCTGATTATAACCAGATGAGTGGTTATGTACTCTAAAGAAAAATAAGTCTGGTTTCAATCCTGAGAGGCTATTTAATCTCTCATACCTAAATTTTTCTGTGTAAAATCAGGATCATAATTTCTAATTTATAGTCTGCTATAGGATTAAATGAAATGTCATATTAAAAGTGCTTAACATAGATACAAGCACTGGTAGTTATTTTATTTATATATTATAATTAAGTGCCTACTATAAGATAAGCCTTGAGTCTTAATGGCCATTCTTGGCCTTGTAAATATGAATAAGCAAACTAGAAGAGTTACATAAGAATAAAACAATATACATATACTAGAATAATTGACTGTGCATATCAACATAGATACAGATGACTATATAATGAGGCAAAGTGAGACTAGAGAGAGTTGCATTCTAGAATGGCAGTGTGAAGATCTTCATGGGCCATCTCTGCAATGAAACAACATAACTGGTGAACAATTCTTTAAAAAATAACAGTTTACAATCTCTAGAAATTGCCCTAACAACATCCAACAATTAAATACACATTTATTCAAAAAACAACTTCTCAATGTTGATAAAAGAGCAAGACTCAGTGACATTTGAACCATGACTGTTTCTCTTCCTTCTCCAAGGTTAACATTATGAAAGTAGTTGATTAATGGGTACAAATATACATTTAGATAAAAGAAATAAGACCTGGCGTTTGACAGATCAGTAGGGTGACTATAGTAAACATTAATTGATTGTACATTTTAAAATAGCTAGATGGAATAATTAGAATGTTCTTAGCATAAAGAAAAGAAAAATATTTAAGGTGATAGATATTCCAGTTACTCTGATTTGATTATATGAATGTGTCAAATTATCACATGTACCTCCAAAATATGTACATCTAATATGTATCAACAAAAAAATTAAGTAAAAGGAAAGTTGTACTTTGGTTAAGTACAGCTAAGAACACAGGGCTCCCTCTTCCTCTAGATATAAAACAAAGATGGCCTTATCTTCTTGGGAAGGGAATACACCAGCATTTCTTTCCTTTCTTAGCTCCATGTTGCAGCAACTATATTCCAAGCAAGAGTTTCTGAAAATTTTGAGCCTCCGTTCTTCAACTCACCCTTCATTCATAGAGTGGAGGCCTCACTTCCTGAGCAGAAGGTTGAGGATAATGGGCTCTGGATGAAACTTGCCCAAGGTCAGTCATAAGGAGGAGATGCCATGTTGGAAGAGAGAAGCCAAGAGGACCAGAGAGTACCAGCCCAGCCCAGTGCCCTGATCATGAAGAAGAGGTATTATTCTGAGAGACACAGACCACTCTCTCTGCCTCCAGTTGTAGAACAGGGGTAAAAATGTTTAGTTCAGAAGGAAGAGACAGTAAGAACAGAGAAGAGTGCAGCTCTCCCCAAGAGAGATAACTATGTGTAATAGAATGTATGGAAGTCCAAACTTGAGGGTACTTTTCAAAACAATGGAAGTTGTGATAGTAGGCAATTAAGAGGAGGGGCAGTAGTAGTGTTTTCTGACCACAATGAATTAAAGTTATAACTCATTAAATAAAATTTGGAAAATTCACAAATATTAAGAAATTAAGCAATAAACTAATAATAATCAATGAATAAAGAAGAAATGCCAAGGAAAGTTAGAAAATACTTTTAGATGAAAAAAATACAACATCCCCAAGCTTATGGAGTACATTTGAAGTATTATTTAGAGGAAAATTTATGGTGACAAATAACTACATTTAAAAAGAAGAAGAGGAATGTGAAGAGATGTAAAGTCTATATCATAACTCTCCACCTTAAGAAACTGTAAAAAGAAGAACAAAGTAAACTTAAAGAATAAAGAAAATTATAAAAATGAGATACAAAAAATTAAATGGAAAAACAATAGAGAAATTAATAAAACTAAATGTTCATTTTTGAAAAGATCAGCAAAACTGAGAAACCTTGAGCTTAAACTGAGCGAGACAAAAAGAAATAAGACTCAAGTCGTTAAAATCTAGAATGGGTGGACCAGCAGATTTAGCCTCTCCTCCTGGTAGTTCTGAGGAATCTGGGCAGCCCAGATGAGTGGGTTTCCCCCCCAGCAAAACACACCCTCTTCACCAAAGGACAAAGTGCTTTGTTAAATGGGTCTGGCTCCCCATGCCACCCAACTGGGTGAGAATCTCCAACAGGGGTTGTCAGACACCCTATACAGGAGTGACCTACTGGCATCAGATTGGTGGTCCTAGAGGTCAGAGATCCCAGAAGGAGCAGGCACCCACCTTTGCTGCTCTCCAGCCTCCCTGAATGACATTTCCAGGCATGGGAGCGAATCAGATGAATAGGCCCTGAAGTGAACTCCCAGCAAACTGAAGCAGTCCTACAGAAGAGGGACTGAAATTTTGAAAGAAAAACAAAGAAAGTGAGAACAACAACATCAACAACAACAACAACAAAAAGGCCCCCACAAAACCCCCATCCAAGGGTCAGCAGCCTCAAAGACCAAAACTAGACAAACTCATGAAGATGATAAAGAATCAAAGAAAACATGCTGAAAACCCAAAAGGGCAGAGTGTCTCTTCTCCTCCAAATGATTGCAATGTCTGTCCATTGAGGGCGCAGAACTGGGCAAAGGATCAGATGGACAAATTGACAGAAGTAAGCTTCAGAAGGTAGGTAATAAAAAACTATGATGAGCTAAAGGAGCACGTTCTAACCCAATGCAAAGAAGCTAAAAACCTTGATCAGTGGTTAGATGAATTGCTGACTAGAATAACCAGTTTAGAGAGGAACATAAATGACCTAATGGAGCCGAAAAACACAGCAAGAGAACTTTGCGAAACATAAGTGGGTATCGACAGCCAAATCGACCAAGCAGAAGAAAGAATATCAGAGCTTGACTACCACCTTACTGAAATAAGATATGCAGACAAGAATAGAGAAAAAAAAAAATGTAAAGGAATGAACAAAGCCTTCAAGAAATATAGGACTCAATAAAAAGACCAAGCCTGTGATGGATTAGAATGCTGAAAAGAGACAGGGAGAATAGAAAGAAGCCAAAAAAACACACTTTAGGATATTATCTGGGAGAACTTCCCTAATGTAGCAAGACAGGCCAATATGCAAATTCAGGAAATACAGAGAACACCATTAAGATACTCCACAAGAAGTTCAACTCCATGACACATAATCATCAGATTCTCCAAGGTCGAAATGAAGGAAAAAAAATGTTAAGGGGAGCAGAAAGTCCAAGTCACCTTCAAAGGGAGGCCCATCAGACTAACAGCAGACCTCTAAGCAGAAACACTACAAGCCAGAAGTGTGTCAGTATTCAACATTCTTAAAGACAACATTCTTAAAGAGAAGAGCTTTTTTTTTTTTTTTAATTATACTTTAAGTTTTAGGGTACATGTGCACAACGTGCAGGTTTGTTACATATGTATACATGTGCCATATTGGTGTGCTGTACCCATTAACTCGTCATTTAACATTAGGTATATCTCCTAAAGCTATCCCTCCCCCCTCCCCCAACCCCACAACAGGCCCCAGTGTGTGATGTTCCCCTTCCTGTGTCCATGTGTTCTCATTGTTCAATTCCCACCTATGAGTGAGAACATATGGTGTTTTTTTTTTTTGTCCTTGAACGAGACAAGAATTTTCAACCAAGAATTTCATATCCAGCCAAAATAAGCTTCTTAAGCAAAGGAGAAATAAAATGCTTTCCAGAGAAGCAAATGTTCAGAGATTTCATTACCATCAGGCCTGCCCTGCAAGAGCTCCTGAAAGAAGTACTAAATATGGAAAGGAAAAAACAGTATGAGCCACTGCAAAAACACACCAAAATATAAAGACCAATGACACTATGAAGAAACTGCATCAACTAGCGTGCAAAATAACCCAATAGCATCATGAAGACAGGGTCAAATTCACACATAACAATACTAACCTTAAATGTAAATGGGCTAAATGCCCCAATTGAAAGACACAGACTGGCAAATTGGATAAGGAGTCAAGACCCATTGATATGCTGTATTCAGGAGATCCATCTTATGTGCAAGAACACACAAAGGATCAAAATAAAGGGATGGAGGAAAATTTACCAAGCAAATGGAAAGCAAAAGAAAAAGAAAAGCAGAGGTGTCAATCCTAGTCTCTGACAAAATAGACTTTAAGCCAACAAAGATCAAAAAAGACAAAGAAGGACATCAGATAATGGTAAGAGGAACAATTCAACAAGAAGAGCTAACTATCCTAAATATATATGCACCCAATACAGGAGCACCCAGATTCCTAATATAAGTTCTTAGAGACCTACAAAGAAACTTAGACTCCCACACAATAATTGTAAGAGAATTTAAGACCCCACTATCAGTATTAGACAGATCAACAAGACAGAAAATTAACAAGGATATTCAGGATGTGAACTCAGCTCTGGATCAAGCAGACCTAGTAGATGTCTACAGAACGGTCTACCCCAAATCAACAGAATATACATTCTTCTCAGTGCCACATTGCACTTAAATCTAAAATCGACCACATATTTGGAAGTAAAACACTCCTCAGCAAATGCAAAAGAATGGAAATCACAACAAACAGTGTCTCAGACCTCAGTGCAATCAAATTAGAACTCAGGACTAAGAAACTTACTCAAAACCACACAATTTCATGGAAATTAAACAAGCTGCTCCTGAATTACTCCTGGGTAAATAATTAAATAAAGGCAGACATCAAGAAATTCCTTGAAACCTGTGAGAACAAAGAGACAACATACCAGAATCTCTGGGACACAGCTAAAGCAGTGTTAAGAGAGAAATTTATAGCACTAAATGCCCACATCATAAAGCTAGAGAGATCTGAAATCAACACCCTATCAAAACAATTAAAAGAGCTAGAGAGGCAAGAGCAAACTAATACGAAAACTAGCAGAAGGCAAGAAATGACTAATATTAGAGCATAACTGAAGGAGGTAGAGACACAAAAACCCTCCCAAAAATCAATGAATCCAGGAGCTTGTTTTTTTCAAAAAGTTAACAAAATAGACCATTAGCTAGACTAATAAAGAAGAAGAGAGAGAAGAATCAGACACAATAAAAAAAGAAAAAGGGGATATCATCACCAACCCCACAGAAATATAAACTATCATCAACTATAAACTGTAAACACCTCTATGCAAATAAACTAGAAAATCTAGAAGAAATGAATAAATTCCTCGATGCATACACCCTACCAAGTCTAAACCAGGAAGAAGTTGAATCCCTGAATAGACCAATAACAAGCTTTGATATTGAGGCAGTAATTAATAGCCTACCAACCAACCAAAAAAAAAACAAAAAAAACTGCAGAACTAGACAGATTCACAGTTGAATTCTACAAGAAATACAAAGAGAAGCTGGTATCATTCCCTCGGAAACTATTCCAAACAATTGAAAAGGAGGGACTCCTCTTTAACTCATTTTATGAAGCCACCATCATCCTGATACAAAAACAGGGAAGAGATTAAACGAAAAAGGAAAACTTCAAGCCAATATTCCTGATGACTGTCATTGTAAAAATCCTCAATAATATACTGGCAAACTGAATCCAGCACACAACAAAAAACTTATCCACCACAATAAAGTTGGCTTCATCCCTGGATGCAAGGCTGGTTCAACATGCAAATCGATAAACATAATCCATCACATAAACAAAACCAAAGACAAAAACCACATGATTATCTCAATAGATGCAGACAAGGGCTTTGATAAAATTCAACATCCCTTAATGTTAGAAACTCTCAATAAACTAGGTATTGATGGAACATATCTCAAAATAAGAAGAGCTATTTATGACAAACCCACAGCCAATATCATATTTAATGGGCAAAAGCCAGAAGCATTCTCTTTGAAAACCAGTCCAAGACAAGGATGTCCTCTCTCACCATTCCTATTCAACATGGTATTTGAAGTTCTGGCTAGGGCAATCAGGCAAGCAAAAGAAATAAAGGGTATTCAAATAGAAAGAGAGGAATTCAAGTTGTCTGTTTGCAGATGAGATGATTTTATATTTAGAAAGCTCCATCATTTCATCCCAAAAACTTCTTGAACTGATAAGCAACTTCAATACTGTCTCAGGATACAAAATCAATGTGCAAAAACCACAATCAACCTTTACACCAACAATAGGCAAGCAGAGAGTCAAATCACGAATGAACTCCAATTCACAATTGCTACAAAAAGAATAAAATACATAGGAATACAGCTAACAAGGGATGTGAAGGACTGCTTCAAGGGGAAGAACAAACCACTTCTCAAGGAAATAAGAGAGGATACAAACAAATGGAAAAACATTCCATCCTCATGGATAGGAAGAATCAATATAGTGAAAATGGCCATACTGCACAAAGTAATTTATAGATTCAATGCTATTTCCATCAAACTACCATTGACTTTATTCACAGAATTAGAAAAAAACTATTTTAAATTTCATAAGGAATCAAAGAAGACTCTGTATAGCCAAGACAATCCTAAACAAAAAGAATAAAGCTGGAGGCATCACACTACCTGACTTCGAACTATACTACAAGGCTACAGTAACCAAAACAGCATGGTACTGGTACCAAACCAATATATAGACCAATGGAGCAGAACAGAGACCTCAGAAATAACCCCACACATCTACAACCACCTGATCCTCAACAAACCTGACAAAAACAAGCAATGGGGGGAAAGGATCTCCTATTCAGTAAATGGTGCTGGGAAAACTGGCTAGCCATTTGCAGGAAACTGAAACTGGACCCCTTTTTTATAGTTTATATAAAAATTAACTCAAGATGGATTAAAGACTTAAATGTAAAACCCAAAACCATTGAAACCCTAAAAGAAAACCTAGGCCATACCATTAAGGACAAAGACTTCATAACAAAAACACCAAAAGCAATCGCAACAAAAGCCAAAATTGACAAATGGGATCTAATTAAACTAAAGAGTTTCTGCACAGCAAAAGCAACTATGATCAGAGTGAACAGGCAACCTACAGAATGGGAGAAATTTTTTGCAATCTACCCATCTGACAAAGTCTAATATCCAGAATTTACAAGGGACTTAAATATATTTACAAGAAAAAAACAACCCTATCAAAAAGTGAGCAAAGGATATGAACAGACACTTCTCAAAAGAAGACATTTACATGGCCAACAAACATATGAAAGAAAGCCCAACATCACTTATTATCAGAGAAATGCAAATCAAAACCACAATGAGATACCATCTCATGCCAGTCTGAATGGCAATTATTAAAAAGTCAGGAAACAATAGATGCTGGTGAGGCTGTGGAGAAATGGGAACACTTTTACACTGTTGATGGGAATTTAAATTAGTTCAACCATTGTGGAAGACAGTATGGCAATTCCTCAAGGATCTAGAACCAGAGATACCATTTGACCCAGCAATCCCATTACCCAAAGAATATAAATTCTTTGTATACCCAAAGAATATAAATCATTTTACTATAAAGACATATGCACACGTATGTTTATTGCAGCACTGTTTACAATAGCAAAGACATGGAACCAACCCAAATGCCCATTAATGATAGACTGGATAAGGAAAATGTACTTATACACCATGGAATACTATGCAGCCATAAAAATGAATAAGATCATATCCTTTGCAGAGACATGGACAAAGCTGGAAGCCATCGTCCTCAGCAAATTAACATTGGAAGAGAAAACCCAACCACACATATTCTCACTCATAAGTGGGAGTTGAACACTGAGAACACATGGACATGGAGAGGGGAACAACATACACCAAGACCTCTTGGGGGATGGGGGTGAGGGGAGAGAACTTAGAGAACGGGTCAATAGGTGCAGCAAACCACCATGGCACACATATACCTATGTAACAAACCTGCACATTTGGAACATGTATCCTATTGTTTTAAAAGAAGAAATAACGTCAAGTACACAAAATTTGCAAAATGTAATAAAAAAGTAAATAAATTTTTAATAGTGAAAAATCTGGAATGAAGACAGGACCTCTATGAACAATCATATGTCGACAAATTAGATAACTTTGAAAAAATAGATTTCTAGAAAGACACGACTGACAAAACTAACTCAAGAAGAAATAGACCATCTGAATAGATTTATATCAAGTAAAGAGATTAAATTGAGAATTAAAAACATTTTGATGAACTCTACCAGAATCATAAATCTATGATTTAAAGAAGAGTTAATAACAATAATTCACAAAGTCTTCTGACAAATGAAGTGGGGGAACACTTCCCAACTCATACGATGAGACCAGTATTACCCTAATCCTAAATATGAACAAATACATTTCAAGAAGAAAACTACACATAAATATCTGTTATAAATATGGTCACAAAATTCCTCAACCTAGTACTAGCAAAGTATATCCTACAGTGTACAAAAAAAATTAATACACCACAATCAAGTAGGATTCATCTGAGGAATGCAAGGTAGGTTCTAATAACCAATCAATGTAATGCCCTATATCAAGAAGAAAGACAAAGCATATTATCATCTCATTTAACACATAAAAACAATTAACAAGGTTTGACAATTTTAGTCCTCAAAATAACTCAACAATTGGAACTTCCTTGGCCTAATAGTATTTACAAAATAGCCACAGATAATAAGATACTTAATAGTGAAATGCTTTCCATTTAAGATTCAGAACAAGACAGCGATGTCTGCTCTTCTCATTCCTATTCAACATTGTGCTGGAGGTTCTAGCCAGGACAGTTAGGGAAGATAGTAAAATAAAAGGTATTCAGAATGCAAAAAAAAAAAGTAAAGCCATCTCTCTGTAGTTGACATCACCTTGTATATAAGAAATTCTACTGAATCCACTAAAAGCCTATTAGAACAAAATAATTACTTTGGCAATGTTGTAGGGTGCAGATCAATATAGAAAAATCTATTGTAATTCTATATATCCATACTGATGATAAATACTCTAAAAATAAAGTGGAGAATATTCCATTTATAATAGTATCAAATAGATTAAAATACTTAGGAATAAATTTAACAAAAGATGGGCAAAATTTATACTTAAAAACTATAAAACATGCTGAAAGAAATTAAAGAATTAAAGCAATCAAAGAAATTAAAATGAATAGAAACCCCCCTACATCATGTTCATGGATTGAAAAACTTAATATCATGAAAAAGATAATACTTTCTAAAAGGATCAATAGCTTTGACACAATGTCTATGAAAATCACAACTGCTTTTTCTTGTAGAAATTAACAAGCTTATTTTAAGTTCATATGGAAATATAAGAAACCTAGAATAGCCAAAATCATCCTAAAAATCAAAACTAAGTTGGAGAACTCACATATTTTATCTCAAAATATACTCCAAACACAAAGCTATAGTAAGACAGTATGATTTGCATAAGGATAGGCATATAAGTCAATGAAAAAGAATCAATGAAATAAATTGTGAATTTAGATATGAACTCTTATATTATGGTCAACTGATTTTTGACAAAGGTTTCAAGAAAGGAAAAGAGAAAAAATAGTCTTTTGAGCAAACGGTTTTAAAACTGAATATCTACATTTAAAAAGACAGGTTGAACTCTTTTTTTCACTTCATCTGCAAAAATAACTCAAAATGAATCATGGAACAAAATAAAAGAATGAAAATTATAACACTCAAGAGAAAGTACAAAAATAAATCTTTTTTAAAATTTTAAGTTTGGGGGTACAAGTGCAGGTTTGTAATGTAGACAATGTACAAATCATTTCATCACGCAGGTATTAAGCCGAGTACCCATTAGTTATTTTTTTCCTGACCTCTCCCTCCTCCCACCCTCTACGTTCTGAAAGATCCAAGTGTGTGTTGTTCCCCCTATGTGTCCGTGTGTTCTCATCACTTAAAAGTGAGAATATGTGGTATTTGGCTTTCTGTTCCTGTATTATTTTGCTAAGGATAATGGCCTCCAGCTTCATCCACGTCCCTGCAAAGGACATGAGCCCATATACACTGTTGGTGGAACTGTAAATTAGTTCAGCCATTGTAGAAGACAGTGTGGTGATTCCTGAAAGACCTAAAGACAGAAATACCATTCTAACCAAGAATTCCATTTCTGGGTATATACACAAATAAATACAAGTCATTCTATTATAAAGATACATGCATGCATATGTTCATTGCAGCACTATTGACAATAGCAAAGATATGGAATCAACCTAAATGCCCATCAATGATAGACTGGATAAAGAAAGTGTGGTACATATAAACCATGGACTACCATACAGCCATAAAAGGAACAAGATCATGCCTTTTTCAGGGATGTGGATGGAATTGGAAGCCATTATCCTCAGCAAACTAACAGAAACAGAAAACCAAACACTGCATGATCTCACTTATGAGTGGGATCTAAATGATGGGAACACAGACACAGAGGGGAACAACACACACTGGGGCCTTTCAGAGGGTAGTTGGGAGGGAGGAAGGAGAAGATCAGGAAAAGTAACTAGTGGTTACTAGGCTTAATACCTGGGTGATGAAATAATCAGTACAACAAACACCCATGAAACAAGTTTACCTATGCAAAATACCTGCACTTGTTCCCTGAACTTAAAAGTTAAAACAACAAAAATGTAAGGTCTTTAAATCACAGTGCTTTAAAGTCTCTCCAGGAATTGTCTTGACAACTTCTCTATCTTTATATTGGCATTTTACCTCCTATCTCATTGCCATAAATAAAAATTCTGTTATTTGTTCTGATGACTAACAAGTGTATGTATGGGATATTCATGTGCAAATCATCATTCCATTTTCAAGAGCAATGGAGAAGATTGGTATTAGGGTTACCAAGAGAAACAGAGGCAGCGATTCAGACAGACAGAGGTTACAGGAATTGGCCCATGTGCCTGCGGAGGCTAAGTCTCATGATCTGCTGTCTGCAAGCTGGAGAAACAGGAAAGCTGGTGATGTAATTCAATCTGAGTCCAAAGGCCTGAGAACCAGGAAGACAGATGTCCAAGGGCAGGAGAAAAATGGATGCACCATCTCAGAGATTGCAAATTCACCTTTCCTCCAGCTTTTTTGTTTTACGTGGGCCTTCAATGGATTGGGTGATGCCCACTGCATTGGTGAAGACAATATTCTTTATTCAGTCTACAGATTCAAATCCTAATCTCTTTAGAAACGCCCTCACAGATACACTCAGATATAATGTTTTACCAGCTATCTGGGCATCCCTTAGGCCAATCAAATTGACACATAAAATTACCTGTCACAATGGCTATCTCCATTCTTTCAACATTCTTTCATATATATGAACTTTTAAAATTTTTTATTTCTATAGGTTTTGGGGGAACAGGTGGGATTTGGTTACATGAGTAATTTCTTTAGCGGCGATTTGTGGGATTTGGGTGAATGTTTTTATCACAACCTCTATGACATCTGTTTATTACAATAAATAACCCTCACTTGCTTTTACTTATCATTCAAAAAGACAAAATGGAACAAACAAACAAAAATTGCTACAAATCTGTCCTCAAATACATAAAATTAAATTAGGTAACCACGTCATGCAATATAATATTAAAAATAAGAGCTAGCATTTACTGTTCTAAGCAGTTTATATGTTCTGTATCACTTAATACTCATAGCAATATTTTAAGGAAGTCTATTATTATCTCCATTTTACAATGAAGGAAACGTGGAGGCACAGAGCTGTTATTTGCTCAAAGTCACAATTAAGCACATTTTAAATATTTTAAAATATTTGAAAGTTGAACATGTAGATCAAGAAAGAGAACTGAACACACAAGATTATAGAAAGAGAAATCAAATAGCTGATATTATTCCTGCTGATTATTTTAGGTATAAATAATCAAATACACACAAAAGTAGAGACCAGTCCAATTAATCCTCATTAATTTTTAATTCACCATCTACCTTGATTCATTTATACCATCTTTGACTCACAACCCTTGAATACTTTAAAGCAAATCTCAGAATTTGATGATATCCCATAATTTTTCCATAAATATTTTTTATGTATCTCTCAAGAATGGAGTCCCTTTTAACATAATGACAATACTCTTATAATACCTAAAGAATATTCTTTTAATATCATAAAATGTAAACTTAGTTTTCATGCTTTCCCATTAAGCTTTTTATGATAGCTTGTTTGAATTGAAATTCAAATAAGGTTAATACATTGCAATTGGCTAATATGTCTCTTAATCTATAGGCTTCCCTTCTATCATATTTTTTTGAAATTTATTTGTTCAAGAAACCACTCCCAGTGGATATGGAGCTTTATCCACAATCCATATTTTTCAGATAACCCTACAGTGGTGTATTTCATCAGGCCCATCTGCACCCTGTTCTTTTTGTACTCTTCGTAGTTAATTCCAAAACCTTGATAGCCTCAGAGTCTGAAGCTTTAGCAAGATTACTTCATATGCAGCATGGATTTTTTTTTAAAAGAAATGTTGATCTTTCTGAAGAATTGAGAATGCAAGCAGAAAACACTCTACTGTCCACATCAATCCAGTTAAGATTAAACATAAAAATGAATAGAGCAAAATATTTTGTCTGCAATGTAACATCCAAGACAGACTCTAGACTGTGGAGGAGCAGACTTAAAAATAATAATAAAAGTATTTCTCTGAAGCTTAGTCAGCATTTACTGGATCAATCAACGTGGAGAAATCACTTTCTAAGCCTTCAATTTGAAATCTTTCAAACTGACTCAAAAGTTACAAACAGGTAGCCTTGGTTCTTTCTTCTTTCATGGTTTGTTTTTCAGCATTCACTATGAAAGTTAAGACCAGGTTCATCTGTCACACATTTCTCGGTGACACTGTTTAGTTTTCATAAAAGAGAGCATGAAATTGACTTTGAAAAGTAGTGAAGGAAATTGGCAATAGGAGCAATTCCAAGCTTTCCTGAGGAAAAAAAAAAAAAGAGACTAGAGAAAGGATTTGTTGACAGTATCACAAAATAATTTTTTAATTTTGAAAAATAATAGAATAAAAGCAGATTATTGCCACTTACACTAAATCCAACTATACATAATGGATTGCAAGAGGGAAAATCATTAGTCATAAATATTGTACTTTCCCATCTTCATGCCATGAAAATATGCAGAAACAGCACATATATTTCTCTTACTAATACATGTGATAGAAATAGTACAGTCTTTTAGGCCACAGAGCCCCAGTTTAAGTCAGATCTATCACTTTACCAGCCTCATAATTTTGGCATGTCTCTTACCCTAAAAGCAAAATATAAAAATAAAATGTATTGCTTTTTAGACAGGGCATTATTATTCCTATTCTTATCAGAATCTGTGAGGGTGTGGCCTAAATATAGAAGTAGTGATTTTCATAGCTGTTTCAGATGCATATCCAGATATGATAAATACTGCTTCATAGCACTATTTTATCCTTTTAAAAATATGCATGCCTTAGGTAACTAAACACAGTTTATATAACTTCATTGACCATTAATTTTTCATTTTTGGTGAGTTATCCTAGCTGTGTGCTTTTGCTCATTTTTCTACTTGGTTGTTTTACATATCTCATTGGTTTCTCACTGCTCATTAAGTATATTAACCTATGGCATATGATTTGAGAATTTTTTCCATTTTATGCTTTTTTCCAATATATTATGCTGAAGCATTTTGAAATAATGTTTATAAGTATTTGGTAATAAATATTTACATACTGATTTGTTATTTGTATGAGAAGAATCCCTCCAAACCCTAAGATCACATTGATATTTATATGTAGTATATATATGCTGTATTTGTCCATTTTCATATTGCTGTGAAGAAATACCCAAGACTGGGTAATTTATTTTAAAAAAGAGGTTTAATGGACTCACAGTTAGACATGACTGGTGAGGTCTCTCAATCATGGTGAAAGGCGAAGGAGGAACAAAGGCACATCTTACATGATGGCAGGCAAGAGAGCATGTGTAGGGGAACTGTCCTTTATAAAACCATCAGATCTCATGAGAATTATTCACTGTCATGAGAACAGCACAGAAAAACCTGCACCCATGGCCCAAGTATGTCCCACTGGGTCCCTCCCACAACACATAGGGATTATAGGAGCTACAATTCAAGATAAGACTTTGGTAGGGACACAGCCAAACTGTATCATTCCACCCCAGACCCTCCCAGATCTCATATCCTCACATTTCAAAATAAAATCACGCCCTTCCAACAGTTCCCCAAAGTCTTATCTCATTTCAGCATTAACTCAAAAGTCCACAGTTCATCTCAGACAAGGCAAGTCCCTTCTGCCTATGAGCCTGTAAAATCAAAAGCAAGTAAATTACTTCCTAAACACAATAGGGGTACAGGCATTGGGTAAATACACCAATTCCAAATAAAATAAACTGGCCAAAACCAAGGGGCTACAGGTCCCATGCAAGTCTGAAATCTAGTGGGGCAGTCAAATCTTAAAGCTCCAAAATGATTTCCTTTGACTTCATGTCTCACATCCAGGTTACACTGATGCAACAGGTGGGTTTCCATAGTCCTGGGCAGCTCTGCCAGTGTCACTTTGCAGGGTACAACCCCTCTCCTGGCTACTTTCATGGGCTGGTGTTGAGTGTCTGAGGCTTTTCCAAGGCATACAGGGCAAGCTGTCAGTGGACCTATGATTCTGGGGTCTGGAAGACAGTGGCCCTCTTCTCATAGCTCCACTAGGCAGTGCCCTAGTAGGGACTCTATATGGGGACTCCCATCCCATATTTCCCTTCCACACTGCTCTAGCAAAGGTTCTCCATGAGGGCGCCATCCCTGGAGCAAACTTTGGCCTGGATATCCCGGTGTTTCCATACATCCTCTGAAATCTAGGTGGAGGTTCCCAAACCTCAATTTTGACTTCTGTGCACCCTCAGGCTCAACACCACGTGTAAGCTGCCAAGGCTTGGGGCTTGCACCCTCTGAAGCAATGGCCTGAGCTGTACATTGGCCCATTTTAGCCATGGCTGGGACAGAGGGCACCAAGTCCCAAGACTGCACAAAGCAGCAAGACCCTGAACCTGGCCTATGAAACTACATTTTTCTCCTAGGCCTCCTGGCTTGTGATGGTAGAGGCTGCCATGAAGACCTCTGACATGGCCTGGAGACATTTTCCCCGTTGTTTTGGTGATTAACACTTGGTTCCTCATTACTTAAGTAAATTTCTATAGCAGGCTTGAATTTCTCCTCAGAAAATGGGTTTTTCTTTTCTATTGCTTTGTCAGGATGGAAATTTTCCAAGCATTTCTGCTCTGCTTCCCTTTTAAATACAAGTTCCAATTCCAAACCATATCTTTGTGAATGAATAAAACTGAATGATTTTAAGAGCACCCAAGTCATCTCTTGAATGCTTTGCTGCTTAAAAATTTCTTCCGCCAGATACCCTAAATCATATCTCTCAAGTTCAAAGTTCCACAGATCTTTAACGCAGTCTTAATGCTGAATTCTGCCAGTCTCTTGGTTAAAGCATAGCAAGAATCACGTTTTCTTCAGTTCCCAAATAAATTCCTCATCTCCATCTGAGACCACTCAGCCTGGACTTTTTGGTCTCTAGGAAGCTCCAAACTTTGCCATATCTCTGTAATCTGAGCCCTCCAAATTGTTTCAACCTCTGTTACCCAGTTCCAAAGTCACTTCCATATTTTTGGGTATCTTAGTAGCATAATCCCACTCTACTGGTACCAATTTACTGTATTAGCCCATTTTCATACTGCTATGAAGAAATACTGGATATTGGGTAATTTATAAAGAAAAAAAGGTTTAATAGACTCACAGTTCCACATGGCTGGGAAGGCTTCACAATTATGGCAGAAGGAGAAGGAGGAACAAAGTCACGTCTTAAATGGTGGCAGGCAAGAGAGCATGTGTAGGGGAACTGCCCTTCATAAAACCATCAGATATTGTGAGACTTATTTACTATCATAAGAACAGCATGGAAAACCCACCCCCATGGTCCAATTACCACTGGGTCTCTCCCAGGACATGTGGGGATTATGGGAACTACAATTCAAGGTGAGATTTGGGTGGGGACACAGCCAAACCATATCATATGCAATATATAATATAAATTATAATGTATATATACAGATAGTTCTTGCTTTGCATTGTAGTGCAGCACCATAAAATGACTGTTTTAGCTGAAACAGAGAAAATGATAATCTATGGAGAAAATTAAAAGAGATATCATTGAAATTTTTGTCAAAATATTACAAACCTCCCTTATTTTTGTCATAAATGTGTAGGAGAAGCTAAAAATAGTAAAACTAATATTTTCTAAGCACACCAAAATTTAAATATTAGGGGCTTTAAGATTTGAAATATTTCGTATTTTTGCTGAAAGCAAATGCACGAAGAGTAGCTTGAAGAATGCTTTCCTTCACATATAACATAGGACACAGAGTGAACCTCTTTCTTACACCTTGCTGAATTGTCATTTTCTTTCTAAGTTTGGATCAGTTTCCACCATTTTATCCTTTGCACATTCAGTGTTGTGAGATATCTCCAAGAGACCCTTTAATGTAAAAGTTTTGCCAATGTCAGTTGCTCTGGGGTATTCACATCCTCTTTCATTCCAACCACTTTCCAAGTTTACATCCGGCATTATCACTTTCTATTTCTAGGCTATTCTTCTTGGCTAATTCCCTCTTTTGACTATTAATTTTTGTAAAATGTCACATGAGTTCATCACTGGCTGTATAAACTGACAGATGTACAGGGAACAGTCACCCATAAACTTTGAAATAAATGATGTGCTTGGTCACTGATTACTTATCTAGTGATTTGCTGAATTGGGGATGAAAAGCCAGCAGCAAAGTCTATACTTTATGCAGTTACTCACAGTTAATATACTGTGGTATCTGAAATTTAAACTGGTTGTTCAGAGACCAATACTTTTTAATAAAACTGTGATAACAAAAACTCATGAAAAAATTCATGAATGTCAGACCACATAAAGTGAGGACTGCCTGTTTATAATATAACAACCAATATTTTATTCCATTTATTTTGATTATATGTTACATGTAACTTTATTAACTAGGCCAAAAATTTTTTAAATTCATTTGCCTTCGGAGACCAGGTTGATAGCTTAAGAGTATAAAGAACAAATTATACAATAGATAGCTCATATAAAATGAAGAGTATAGTTTACATAGCAACAAATATAATTTAAATCCAAAAATGTTTTTTGCAAATTTTGTTGCTAAACACACTTTTAATTCTCCTACTTATTCTAAATTCTACTTATTCCACTACTTATTCTAAATAATCCACATTTTTGTTATATTTATGAGGATGGAAATAATCAATATTTTTACAAAGTTCCACCTGCAAAAAAAAGTCCTTGATAAAAATTATACATTTACTGGCTCATGCCTGTAATCCCAGAACTTTAAGAGGCCAAGGCAAGTGAATCATGAGGTCAGGAGTTCAAGACAAGCCTGATCAATTACAGTAAGTGGATTGATAGTTTTGTTCAGGTCATTTATGTTTTATCAATATTCTGTCTACTTGTTCCATCAATTACTAAGATAGGATGTTAGTGTCTAAAACTGTAGTAGTGAATCTGCCTATTTCTATTTTATGTTTTTCTATATCTATTTTGTATTTTTCTTTGTATATTTTTCTTCATTTATCTTGAAGTTTTCCTTCCCCTTCAGATTAAGCCTTTGTTCTTTGAGGGAGATAAAGAAGGTGAATTTGGTTGAATTCTGGTAGTGGCTGCTGTTATCCCCCAGCCAGCCCCACTAGATGAGTTTTCTCAATATTCCCCCTGGTCTTCTCTGTGAATAACTGATGTGGTTCCCAAAAGAAAAGCATGTGAAGCCCCCTACGTTGTTGATAAAGATACATGAGTGTTATGTCTCTTTGGAGAATTTACCACTTCATTTTGTATAGTGTCCATCTTTATCATAACTTGATAATATTCCTATTCTTAAAACTACTACTTTGAAATTATGATAGCTACTCTAGTTCTATTTTGATTGGTGTTTGTATGGTATATCTTTCTCAACATTTTTCTCTTTAACACAAATATTTGTTTATATTTAAAGTGTATTTTTTGTAGACAGCACATAGATGCATCTTACATTTTTATCCAATTTAATGAATTCTGTCTTTTAACTTGTATGTTTAGACCATTCTCAATCACTATGTCTTCAAGTATTTCTTCTTCCTATCCTTGTTTCCCTTTTGGCATTCCAATTACTCATATTTCAATAACTCAATTACACATTAGATGGTTATGTATTATCAAAGATATAGGTATTTCATTCCTGTCAAACTCTGTTTCTCAAACTCTCTCTCTCTCTCTCTCTCTCAGACATACACACACATTTCAGTTTGGTTAATTTCATATATACCATGGAATACTATGCAGTCATAAAAAAGGATGAGTTCATGTCCTTTGCAGGGGCATAGATGAAACTGGAAACCATCATTCTCAGCAAACTAACACAGGAACAGAAAACCAAACACCACATATTCTCACTCATAAGTAGGAATCGAACAACGAGAACACAGGGACACAAGGAGGGGAACATCACACGCTGGGGCCTGTCGGGGGTTGGGGGCTAGGGGAGGGATAGCATTAGGAGAAACACCTAATGTAGATGACAGGTTGATGGGTGCAGTTCGGTTAATTCAGTTGGTTAATTAACCAACCTATCCTCAAGTTTAGTGATTTTTTTTTTTCCTCAGCTCTGTCAAGTCTCCTCATGAGCCTGTTTCAAGCATTCTTTACTTCTCTTACTTTGATTTTGAAATCTAGTACAGGTGCTCCTTGATTTACCATGGGGTTACATACTAAAAAAGCCATTATAAGTTGAAAATATCATGTTGTAAGACATTTAATACTCTGATAAACCTATCATAAAGTCAAAAAGTTGTAAGTTGAATCATCATTATTTCCAGATTTTCCTCAACTTACTGTGGGGCTACGTCCTGATAAACCCATTATACAGTCAAAAATCTTCAGTCAAATCCTTGTAAGCTGGAGACTGTCTATATTTTTATTTGGTTCTTTTTAAAAATTTCCAATTGCTCTGTTTAAATTACCTGTATGACCTTCCATGTTGTCTACCTTTTTCATTAGAGACTTTAATATATTAATCATAATTAAAGTTTCTGTCTGATGGTATGACACTTCCAATGTCTATGACATACATAAATCTTGTTTGGGTGATTGTTTTGTCTTTTCTGAGTTTTGTTGCCTTTTTGGTATGTTTTCAATTTTTTTTGTTAAAAGCCTAGTATGTTATATAGAACAGCAGACACTAAAGTAAATAATCTTGGAGATAAACATCCTTCTACTAGATCTGTAGTGTGGGAGTTTTTATTAATTCAAGAATTGAAAAATTATTGTTGCTATGGTTAGCCTCAGTTTGCCATAAGCTTCAAATTTCTCAAGGGATATCTTCTGCTTAGTGTGTGGACTAATTAGCCAAAGGATGTTTTTTTTCCCTCAATGTCTGCTCCTGGCTTGGCAATGAGCCTCTTCTCTTGGCTTTTAATCTTCCCTTTGAGTTAGCGCCCAGAGATAATCTGTCCTTTTCAGCTCTATCAGATGTTTAGACTATTATTTTTACTCAATACTGGTTACTGTGGTGGTGCTGACTGGGTAAGGAAGTAGGAGAAAATTTTTTCTATAATTTTCATTAAGCCCAAGTCTTAGGCAGTCATCTGTGTACTCGGTCCTCAGAGGCTTGTTATTCACAAGTGTTTCTGCCTTTCCTGGACTTCTGGCCAATACGTATTCCTGATCTTCCACCAGGTATAGAACTGATTTTGTGGGTTTTTTTCTTTCTTTCCTGTTTTCTGTTCCCTTCCCCTGGCTGGAGTTGGTTTCCATCAGTTCTCCCTAGCCACAGTTTTTGTTTTCCTTCCCCTTCAGATTAAGCCTTTGTTCTTTGAGGGAGATAAAGAAGGTGAATTTGTTTGAATTCTGGTAGTGGCTGCTGTTATCCCCCAGCCAGCCCCACTGGATGAGTTTTCTCAATATTACCCCTGGTCTTCTCTGTGAATAACTGATGTGGTTCCCAAAAGAAAAGCACGTGAAGCCCCCTACGTCTGTGTCTCCCAGGGCCTCCTCACTTTCCTGCTTGCCTGGTACTGGTTGTTCCTTTGCATGTTTAGTGCTTCCTTCAGGAACTCCTGTAAGCCAGGCTTGGTGATGACAAAATTTCTCAGCATTTGCTTCTCTGTGAAGGATCTTATTTCTCCTTTGCTTAGGAAGCTTAGTTTGGCTGGATATGAAATTCTGAGTTGAAAATTCCTTTAACAACGTTGAATATTAGCCTCCACTCTCTTCTGGATTGTAGGGTTTCTGCCGAGAGATCTGCTGTTAGTCTGATCAGCTTCCCTTTGTGGGTATCCCGACCTTTCTCTCTGGCTACGCTTAACATTTTTTTCTTCATTTCAACCTTAATGAATCTGATGATTATGTATCTTGGGGTTGCTCTTCTCAAGGAATATCTTTGTGGTGTTCTCTGTATTTCCTGAATTTGAATGTTGGCCTGTCTTGCTAGGTTGGGGAAGTTCTCCTGGATAATATCCTGAAGAGTGTTTTCCAACTTGGTTCCATTCTCCCCCTCAATTTCAGGTACAATAATCAAACATATGTGGAGAAATAGGAACACTTTTACACTGTTGGTGGGAGTGTAAATTAGTTTAACCATTGTGGAAGACAGTGTGGTGATTCCTCAAGGATCTAGAACTAGAAATATCATTTGACCCAGCAATCCCATTACTGGGTATATACCCAAAGGATTATAAATCATTCTGCTATAAAGACACATGCACACTTATGTTTATTGCGGTACTGTTTACAGTAGCAAAGACTTGGAACCAACCCAAATGCCATCAATAATAGACTGGATAAAGAAAATGTGGCACATATATACCATGGAATATTATGCAGTCATAAAAAAGGATGAGTTCATGTCCTTTGCAGGGGCATGGATGAAACTGGATACCATCATTCTCAGCAAACTAACACAGGAACAGAAAACCAAACACCACATATTCTCACTCATAAGTAGGAATCGAACAACGAGAACACAGGGATATATGGAGGGGAACATCACACACTGGGGCCTGTCGGGGGTTGGGGGCTAGGGGAGGGATAGCATTAGGAGAAACACCTAATGTAGATGACAGGTTGATGGGTGCAGCAAACCACTATGGCATGTGTATACCTATGTAACAAACCTGCACATTCTGCACATGTACCTCAGAACTGAAAGTATAATAAAATAAAGAAAGCATTTGAAATATGCATTGAAACAGATGTATA
Organism: Symphalangus syndactylus; assembly: GCF_028878055.3. NCBI lineage: Eukaryota > Metazoa > Chordata > Mammalia > Primates > Hylobatidae > Symphalangus > Symphalangus syndactylus. The sequence continues at coordinate 126,582,351 of NC_072428.2, read as the reverse complement.
TATATAAAGCAACATTAGAGACCTATTTCTTTTCTCATGCAGATACCTGTATAGATACCTATATAGTATTAAAAATCTTAATAATTGGGAGGTTAAATGCTATTTATTATTAATTTTTTAAAAATTAATTTGTGGAATTTCATTTATCTTTCAAGACTAAGTTAATTTCCAAGAGACAGAATACTAAGGAGGAGATGATATTGACTAGTCCCTTTATAGCTATTCTCCAAATGTCCAGAGTCCACATTTGCCATTTTTGATCTCTTGGTTTAACTTGGAAGCCTCCATGTTCTCTCACTATCCTTTGTCTACACTTAACCAAAACCACTGGTTCTTATTACTAATATCTCTACAGGAGTCCCACAGGTAACCTCTATTTTTTCCACCCAAACCTGTGTCTTCTCATGCCAGTCCTTCTGATTGGAGCACATTCCTTCCCATATCTGACGATTGACTTCTTTGTCTTCATCTGTCATGTCACATTCCTTATACTTAATATTTAAAAAAAAAATCATTTTTCCATTAATTATGATATTTCCTTCCTTTCAAACACTAGTGATTTGTTCATACCTTCTACTTCGTTCTCCTTTGTTTGGTAATGCATTTCCTATTTCTTGTCCTTGATGAACCCTGATACTAAGTAACATACTATGGAAAAGCTGCCCATGTGGATAGCCCCATCCCTCCTGTTTTATCACCTCAGGCCCTAATGAAACTCCCTGTTCAATGCTCAGTGAGGATCCCTGTCATCATTTTAGGCTTCCACTATCTGACACTGAATATTGAGAAAAAACTTAAACAAAAATGAACTCAATGCTGGACTAGGGTTTGTCACAATGCTACATTATACCAAGAGTTAAAATAGTCAATTATTTTATTTTATAAAATGGCAGAATTGACAACTTTGACATTTTATGGAAAACACTTATACCTAGAAGTAAATACATGTAAAAGTTTAAATTTTGAAGTCAAGATCATACAATCTTCTCACTTTGATTTGAGAACATTTCATTTGCTACATTTCACCACAGCCCATTTACATGATATTGGCAGCATAGAATGGAATATAAAAAAAATGTATAATGTAATACTGGAAGCATTTCCTTCCTGGTTTATATTTAATATTTTAAGTATAAAGGAGGAAGCAGTTTTAACTACTTTCCCTCACACTCACACATCCCAAACTGTATTTTCGACTAGGGTTCAAGCTGTAACTCCAAGCTGATGTTGAAGCCTTTGGTCCATTGCAATACTTTTTCCATCCAATTTGCAGAAACATTTGTGCTTCAGGCCCTTGGCCTGCAAAATCTAATTTAAGACTATGTGACAGGAATTTCGAGCTTTTGCTGAGAATATAAGAAATAATGCAATCGAAGCAAAAAATGAAAAAGAATAAATATGTACTGACTTCCCCATACTGTCTCCATATAATACCGAGTATTTTTATTTCCTTATATTTTGCTTTAGCTTTAGTTTATTATCAATAAATTTGATTTTTATTACGTGTATGTTGTTTAAATATTTATTTTTGCCAGTTGCAATCAACTGCAAAAAAATAAAAATACTAAAGTGGGAATGTGACACAATAATTAGCATTGGCTATTGAGTAAGAAACACAAATGTCAGGAAGTGGTCCGAGTTCCACTAGATCTGTGACCTAGGGCAAATTGGTTAAACAATCCTACACTCAGGTTCCGTATCTGTATCATGGGAAATATAGTAACACCTAAATAATAACATCAGTGTCTCCATTTGTGCTGCATATTTTCTACTTGCTTGGCTCCCTTTTCCTCACTAGAACAACTTTCAGTCTTCTCAGTTCTGTTCTATACACCAGGAGGGTTGATCTCTAAGTGCTTGATTAGGTAGGATCCTTGGCTTTCTTTAATGGGTTTGAATTAATGAGAGAAACCAGCAAGAAATCTAAAAATGGAAAGAGATAATTCTGGGTTCTTCTTCCTCTCCATCTTTAATTTAGCACTGTGGTTGTGGCAGGGGGTGTACCCCTTGACTTCTCAGGCTCCTGTTGATGGCTCTTCCCTCGTAGCTCCAGGTCTTCCCATATCCCAGTAACATGACTTCCCTCCTTGCCCTCTTAGGTTTAAGGGTAGTAATGACTTTCTACTAGTGCTATTCTGGATACCTGAATATTGCTCATACATTCTCTAACTCTGCCAACTGTGTTGAAAATAGTATTTTCATCCAAAAATAGCACTATTAAAAGCAACATCCAGTTAATTCTGTTATTTGGGGGTTTGATAGAAATTGACTTCATAATTTTATGAATAACAAGCATATTTCCTTTCAACGTTCATCTAATTTTACTTTCATTTGGGTTTTTGTATCTCTCAGATTATTTACATTCTTTCTGTATGAATCTTTTCTATTTCAGCTATTTTTTCTCTTGAGGTGCAGTGAATTAGAAATGCACATATACCTTTAGGTACAGAAACATCATGGGTTTGAAGATGAAAGGTTAAACTTTTAAAATAATTTCCCATACCTTACTTAATATGAATATTTAATTATTCTTCTTGGGCCTAGAAAATACATTGAGAAACATTGTTTAGGGGACAGTCTATGATCACATATACACACATGCTCACACGTGCCCTGGGTCACAATTTAGAAAAATAGTCCCGCTGACTTTTACTAATCATTAGAAATATTTTTCAGTCTTCTTCACATTCCTATTATAAGTCACAGGGCAGGTTCTTCTAGTAGCCATAGGTACTCTTAGCTCCTATGAAACTATCCAAGGTTTCATCCAGCTCCCTTAGCTCTACAGACAGAGGCAGAAGGAATTATTTCTTTGACATCTTAAGAACTGTGAACTTTGCCCTCCTCCTATACTCTTATGACTAAAAATAAAGGCAGCAAAAAAGAATTGTAGCTGTGTTTGAACTGCAAGCTTTCAGAGCAGCATTGCTGTTTTAGCAGATGCCACTGCCTTATATTAACTGTGACAGAAGTTGCATGTCCTGAGCCAAAGGAGAAAATAAATGTTTATTATCAGACTGCAGAGCTAAAAGCCAAAGGCAGGGGATGGGAAACAAATGGACAGAAAACCACAGATGAAGGAAGTGCCATGGAGACCAGCTCACTAAATCTGTGCACATCCACACTTATGTAAATCAAAGTAATTCAATCAGGCAGATTCCAGATATGTTCCTACTGGGTGCCAGAATTGTATCTGAGGAGATAAACAGAAACTAGCATAATCTTTATCAAAGTGACTAATTTTCCAAAGTATATCCTGATCCCTCAATCCTTCCTGGTTTAAAGTTCTAAGCTCCCTCTGAAGAGACTGGAATTATTCTGGAAATACTAATATGATAAATTACAGAATCCCTGAACACATTTATCAGATGGGGTGTACTTTGAAAAATTGGTATGATGCTTCCATGGTTTTGGATCTTAATGGAACAGCCTGAGAAGGGATCCACTATAGTCCTAATTTAACAACTAAGTTAAATCCAGAATGTTTCTAGAATTATCCGCCAAAAAAGCACAGTGTTGAAACTTCCCCAATGGAATCAACAGAAGTGCTCTAGGGCTCATCTAAACCAACCAGGCTTCCACGATTCTTCTAGTTTTAGACAGCTTTTGGGAAACATAATGCTTTCAGAAACTTTGAGCCAACTCAACCTTTAGGTTGCACATGGGAAGATCTAAAGGTTTAACACATACCCAAATATTTGTCACGCATAGAAGCTTTAACAATAATTTTTCAAAATTTACAGAAACATGAAAGAACAGATACCCATTCAATGAGTATATGAATTAGGAAAACCATATACCTGATCCAAACAAATACACTTATAAAAATGAGAGCAGTTGTTTTAATACTGTGCTAAGACAGCAGTTCCAAGCCATGTCCAAACTGGGCAAACCAGGGTGTACAATCTTTCAAGCATAATTCAACATGGCTAGACTGTTTGGTATGAAGGAAGAAGTCATGGAGTTGAGACTAAAAGTCAGTCAGTGACAAATTATTCTGGAGGATTTTGAATTTCAGCCAAAGATACTTTGGTTTTCTTTATAGATACGAGGAAATCATTCTATAAATCTATCAATTTGAGAGATTAGGTGCCATATCAATGTGTTTCTTTGTATAAATCTAAAAGTCAAGGGCAAATATATTCTTTATTATTTATTTTACAAAGTGTCTTGCTCCTATCAGACTAAGTCTTCTAAGTGTTACATGTTCCAAACATTTATTTACCACTTGCTCTACACAAGGCATAGTATTTGGATGGGGAGATACACAAATGATGTAGGCCCTGACCTCTAAGGAAAACATAATGATTTACATACACTAGCTAGATTTACCATGGAGCAGAATTATGTTAGATGGGATAGTTCAAGCAGAGTCTCTGTTTCCTATTCCCTTTGTTTTCTGCTTAATACGCAATACAGTACTCTCTAACCAAGGGCTCAATAAATTGTTTAGTTAATAAATTATGGAAATATTCTTTTTCATAAAATCAGGTATTCCCAATAAGATGGATATTAGAATGAAATGCCTTTATTGGACCAACTATTCGCAACCCAGGGCACTTAGTAAAAGATACCATGCAGAGAGTTGATTGAGAAATTGTATTAGCACAGTCAATTTTTTCAAAATGCATTTTCTTTTTGGTTTTTACTATCCTGCAAAACCTAGCTTGCAGGATCAACTCTTCCCACACGCACAGGATTAATCCATTTTTGAATGCATAGCAATTTAATGCGGGGGAGTTCCTTATGCAAGCAATTCTCTGAGAAATTTAATAGGCTGCAAAGAGAGTGGAGTTGATTATCATTAACCAGTGTAAACAAGCCATGAGATCGTTGTACGTTTAGGACCACAAGATAAATATACATCTCATCTCAAATTATACCTATCACAGTCTAATGAAACAGCGCACATGGATTTTTTTTTTCTCTAGACTATGATACTTAGCTTCTGTAATTCTTTGTAAATACTGTTCTAACCCCTTCATTTAAAATCTGAGCATTCAAATCTTAGAGTTTAGTCATGTTGCTAGTTACTGAGAAAATAATAAAAATGAGGGAAAAGTCATTATTGTTATACATTAAACATAATGGTATATTCCAAATATAACCCAGTTATTTTCATAAATTTGAGTATTAAAAGTTGAGAGAGTATATGGCTATATTCTAGATATATTTCAAAGTAGACCTTAGTCTTGTCGTCCCAAAATGCAGATATTAATCAAATGTTTTCTGATGCTTATAAAACATTGAATTTGGCATCATCTTCAATTCAACTTATCATAAATAGGAACTGAATAAACCAGAAATTTAAAGTTCTTAATTGGACATTGGACATCCTTTAAGCTTCACAAATCTATTCATGGTGGATTTCATACAGTAAGGGATAATATGGCAGCCTAAAAAGCTTAATGCAGTGATAAAGTTTATACTACTAAAGGCTATTTTAGGACTTAGACGAATTTGGTTTTTTTTTTTTAAACATAGTGATACGTGAGGTTTTGAAAAGACAAGCAAGTTCTTTAAAGATTAATATATTTAACATACTCTTATTATAATATATATACTTTCTTTTCCATGAATTCCATAGGAAGTAATACAAACTAAGAAACTGAGGCTAGAGAGACATTCACCAGCAAGTTAATGAATGACAAAAATCAGGACTAACTCATGGGTCTCTTGAATCTTGATTTAAGATTCCTTCAATTAGGGGTGTGTGTGTGTGTAAGAGACAGAGAGAGAAAGATGGGGAGAAGAGTGAGAGAGAGAGAAAGACAGACTTCAAATTAAATATTAAATGCTACCTTATTGTTTATGAATTATAACTTTATTTTCATTCTTATAGCTAATCAGCTGCATTTTGGTTGTTTTTAGTTGTCAAGAAAAAGCATCTGAAAGCATTACTCTTCAAAATGAAATCCAATAATAGTTTCCATTTGACTTAACCCTAGTGGCTATAATCAAGGCATTATTTACCATTTAAGATAATATTCTATGTAGAGAACATATATATAAATTATTATTACATATTTATCAATTATCCCTTGTATTGATGCACACACAAACAGATGCGCCATTGTTCTCCATTCTAATATAGGAAACGTGAGTCCCAAACAAAACACTTTTGAAAAGTTTAAGCAAATAGTTGATGAAATATTTATTGTTACTTCTTTTTATCAAGTTGAGGGAAATGAGTTAGTAGTTTTACATGGTAAATGCCAAAACTTCTAGAAACCCTTCTCACACACTAGCAACAAGAGGCAACTCAAAATAAACTGTCTAAACAGTATATTACTTAATTAGGTAGCAGATTGATCAATGTTCTCAGTGGAATTCTTTCCCATAACTTATCAGACAAGTGGGAGTTACCCCATAGGTATGATTTTAGTACATTCTGTATCAGCTGAATCTACCTTAATGAACTTGGTCTGAATTCCCTATCTCCTTCAAAGGGGGGTGGAGGGCAAATTGCTGCCACAGGTGACTTTTTACCATTCCCAGTGAAGAAAAGGGCCAATTCCATATAACGTTTATAAAACTGTATAAACATAGCTTATTAATCCTTTGGGTTGAAAGGTAGTATATAAATGTAAGATATTAAAGTGCTTAATCAAAAGCACCTTTTTCATATCATCTGTCAAGCTGAATAAACAAAAATGTAAAAGGACATAATATATAACTGCTGGCATATCCATCAAAAATAGCCACAGCTATTCCATTTTTGGTCAATTATTTTTGTACAGCCTTAAGTTCCAAAGATTTCAAAATCCTTGTTGAAATATAACCACACACTTTTACCTACCTCCTCCATCACTGCTTAAATAACTTTCTAAGTGCTAGCATAAACAAAACTGCGTATCCTTGCTTCATAAGGTTTTATAGTATAAATATCCTCTCTGGATATCAAGCCATTAAAGGTAATAGTTAAATTTTAAAAGAACTCAAAGTCGGGGGGATACTACTCAAATGAAATTAATTTCCATTTTCCTCAGGACTAGTTGGAGCATGGTCATGTTCTTCATTTTTCCTGTAGACTCTATGGTCCAACTGAAGTGGATTTGGAGACAACCTGAGTCCATCAGTGAGGGCTCCTATCCCTTTTTAGAACAAGTAACTTACTTGTTTCTTACTTGATTTCTGATTTCAATTCAGAAATCCCCTGGCACTCCCTAAGTATGGGATAAGGCATATTTTAGTGTGGGAAATAGGGGGCCTATTCCAATATATTGTTGAGGGGGGCAGGAGTGGGGTTAGCATGAATTGAAGTTATTGGCAATATATGACTAAGAACAAATAGGCTCCTGACATCATCATGGTCATCATTATCAGAGCCTAAACTTATTCACTATTCAATATGTGCTATTCACTGTGCTAAGCACTTTGCATCCACTCTTTAATTATCCTAATAACCTTAAAAGACGATATTAATATTTTTTATTTTGTTTATTTATTTATTTATTTATTTGAGACAGAGTTTCACTCTTGTTGCCCAGGCTAGAGCGCAGTGGCACAACCTCGGCTCACTGCAACCTCCGCCTCCAGTTTCAAACAATTCTCCTACCTCAGCCTCCCAAGTAGCTGGGATTAAAGGTGCCCACCACCACACTCGGCTAATTTTTGTATTTTTAGTACAGACAGGGTTTCACCATGTTGGTCAGGCTGGTCTCGAACTTCTGACCTCGTGATCCACCCACCTCAGCCTCCCAAAGTGCGTGATTACAGGTGTGAGCCACCACACTCAGCCGGGAGATATTAATACTATAGATTCCAGTTCAGAGACTAAGTAACTGAGATTACACTCTTAAAACAAAGATGAAAGTTTTATAAGGGCATGGAGCTAATCTAGGGTTGACTTCTAGAACACATTGCTCTGGAAGACCTATCAATGTCCATAACTCAGGCCAAAGGCAATGGTAAGAAATGTATAAGCGGCTTTGGGGCTGAATTTTTAAGGTCAATGGTGAAGTTAATATTTCTATATGATGTGGTATAAGGTAAGGAATCTTTTTGGGATGGGGAGGGGCTTCAGCTGAAAGATTTGTCTTTCACTGTGCAAAGTATATAACATAAGAAAGAGAAAATGTCATTTGCCCACCTGTAAGAAATATGGGTGTGGAGTGAAGAGAAAAAATATTGATAGATATTGTAGAGAAGGAGGAAGAATTTCAGTGGCCAGCCATTGGTAGCCAAATGTCTAAGGCACTACCACAACTGTAGGCAAAAGTTCTGAGCTTTCAATCATAGCTTGACCTGTGAATGCACTAGGCTGATCTTACAGTAGAATCATCCCTCAGGTATCCCAGGAAGACCCTTATACTAATATTAGCACTAATATTTGTGCTGTTCTCTAATTTTCTTAGGTTCCTTCCATTATTCCACTCTTTAGGTCCTGTGGAAATTTGGGGATCAAATCCAAAAATCCTACTTTCATATCAAAGCAAACCAAGATTCAGAATGAGTCCCAGCTTGACACTTGACAACTGTGTTGAATTTAAGGAGAACTCTGTCATATATGGTTTAAAAACATGGTCTTGGAGGCTGAACTGGTTTTAGTAATTTTTCCAGAAGCAGAATAATATACATGGTGTGGAAGAGCAGAGGGAAGTTGCTTCAAAGTTCCATTCATGAAACTTTTAGTTGATGTCATACAAAAGTATTGTGTTATATTCTCAAACCATCAAATTAATAATAGCACGCAAGCAACTGTTATGTAAATTAGAATAAGAAAAATTTCCATAAGAGGGTAACAAAGAGCTATGTGAGATTCTATGGGGAAGAATTAAAATGAAAAATAGAAATTCTCCTTGAAAGATATGGCAGCAGAGAAGAACATAAAAATCTTATGCCACTTTGTTTGTTAGGCCATTATTGGAGAAGGTTTGAAGATAGATTAAACAATAAAATCATACAATGTTGGCGCTAGAATTTAAACATATCTAGGATACCAGATGTTAGAAACACCACCATGGGAAAAAATAGGGTATTGGATTAGAAAAGTTCTAGACCATGGAATATCTGAGGAGGAAACCTGACTTGTCAGATGAACACAAAAGTAGTATAAGATAGCCCTTGATTTGGAGCTAATGGGGGCAGGGAGCATAGAGTTCTTCATACATTGATCTGTAAGCCTCCTCTGTGTAAGGAAGGACTAATTGTCTGCTATTCTTACTAAAGCTCTTTAAAGTTATAGGTATATTTTCATCATTGTAGTCTTAGCACAAAAATAAAGCTGGGTATAGAACTATCACTCAACAAATATTGGATGAATGGATGAGTAAAAGAAGTGTTATGCACATGAATGGTGAAGAGGCTACAGGAATTAGGAATCACTGGGAACTAAGGTGAAACAGGGAATTATGGATTCATATTTATTTACTCTGAGTTTATGACTCGCTCTTCTCTAACCCTAGACTTGGTGCTGTTGAACCTCCAAAGCCAACACCTATCTTCCATGTTGGAGCAAATTGCAGTGTCTCTAGGACTGGGAATAGCAAAAGAGAATGAACTGGGCATGTAGCTTTGGGCATTATACATAAAAATATCTCACATCCTTCATATCATGGCCTTAACTCTCCAGTATCTTTCCTGATCATTTCACTGGAGAGCTCCAGAGACAACTTACAGGTTAAGGGAGGCTGCTGGAGAGTGCAATTCAAGTGCAGATATGAAGAGTTTGCCCAAAATGCATTGTAGATTTAAAAGCATAAGTAAGTGAAGGGACAAGGTGTTAATAACAGTAAGAGAGAACAGAACTTAATGGCTTTATGTTCTTTATCTTCATGGTCAGGAAGAGTAAATATTTGTTAGAAAGTGTATGCATGAAATAACTAAGGTAGAGGACACCTGTTTGTCTAAGGTGGTAGCATTGCACATTATATATGCTAATACTGTTCTTATCTTAAAAAGCTCTTAAACCAATGTTTATGGTAGATGTTTGTTTTCATCATTTCCAGGTATTAATAAACATGGATCACTTGGATTACATACTCATGAAAATGTACAATTAGTCATGTTTATTTATGGACACTTGGTATTTTTGAGGTCTGTGAGAAAGCCATCTCTCTCACACACTTTTTAAAGTTAGGCCAGATTTAATTTAAGCTCTACTGCTTTGTACCTCAGGTATTTATTATCTTTTTGTCATGTAAAATGTTAACTTGGAAAAGTAGTTAGGCTATTTTTTCTCTGTATTCTAATGGTCTATTATTACAAATATTTATATGTAAAAATGTAATAATTATTTTTAAAAGACGAATGGAAGTATAATTTGAAAAGTAAGAAAACAAGAGCATGATTTGGATGACGTGATTAGCAGTACCACAGCAACAAATGTATTTCTAGAACACTGTATATAATGTAGCCTTTCTGACCTAGCCATCAGCAGGGAATTCTATTTTGAGTTGGTTTCCTAAGAGGAAAATGAGTCATTCTGAAACATTTACCTTTATTCACCCTACCCTTTATATCCAATGTCATTATTTAGAAATAGGTACTCACCATTGGAAATTAAGGGGGTTTGTGGTTATGGAAAACTTCCTACTATAAATCTACTATGACTACCACCTGACAAGATATAAAATGGCTAAATTTTGAGCTGAGATTGTTTTTAGATTTACTCATTGACATTTAATGCTTTCTCTATGACAGGTACTTCTCAAATTAGGTTTCTGACACACACACACACACACACACACACCCGACACACATACACACATCTAAAGACACACACGATAGGCAAAGACACAGAGCAGGTGTATCTCCTCCACAGGAATTTTTATATGAAGCCAGAAAAATAAATTCCATGTTCTGACTACAAAAGCACATATTTGTGTTATAATAGATGCAAACTTAAAATGAATCCATGTGAAAACAAAGAGACAATATTCTTAGAGGCAAAGATTAAGGAAACTGGACATACTGAATTCAGATTTCTAATTAATAACAACATACCTAGAGTGCAAATATTGACCCATTTTCTGAAATGCAAGTCTATTTTCAGCTTTTTTCTGTGCTACTGCCTTTCATATCATTTGTTCACAAATCTCCACATTGACTGTCTGCCTCTTCTGGAATCATAAACCATGATAACATTTTTAGGATGTCATAACATTCATATTGCCAACCACATGGCATATATTTACCTCATCTTCAGAGAAACTAAAGCATTTGGCACTATTGACCACTTCCTCTTGTACAATTTTCTCCTTTCTGTAATACTCCTGTCTCCTGAAGCTCCTTTCTCTTTTCCCATTACATGTCTTATTTATGGACCACTTTCATTCTGGCTTGCTTCTAGATACTGGTACATTACTCAACTCTGTTCTCAGTAGTATTTTTTGTTGTTTTAGGTGAAATAATCAAATTATGAGGCTAAAGTTATCCCCCTATGTTATGCTTCTCCAACTTGAATCCCCATCTGGACCTTTAGACGAAGCTTACATTTATATATTTGATCCTATTAATCAATTCAACTGAGAGACTGCACAATCTCACTTTGTTCAAACCAAAGTTATCATGTACCTCTTCAAACCTGTCTATATCTTTTATTTTCTATTTTAGATGATGACTCCCAGGGTTGTTCCCTCACCCTTATCTAATATTCAACAATAATCTGCATATCTTACCTTCTACTTCATATGTGTTCCCTCAGGAAAAGTCTCAGTTCATGTTTTTATTGTATCTTATCTAGATCATAAAATTAACTCAACTGTCTCCCCTCAATATATCATCTCTGACACAGTATTTCCAAAATATTCCTTTATATTAATAGGAATTAAAGATTCTTATTAATAAGGTAATATCTCTGCTTAATACCTTCAAGAGGCTATCCCCAACATTTATAATGAAGTTCAATAATTTTTACATAGGACATAAACTCCTGCATAATTTCCTGCTTCCTACTTCTTTATCTCTCGCTATTTCTCTATCTATACTCTTTCTCCTTCCTCCTTTTTTATTTACTAACTTCCCACATTCTGAATCATTATCTTCTCTTTTTTTTAACCTAACAAAGATCTACTTGTGTTACCAAAAGTCAGCTGAAATATTATCTTTTCTAGGTAGTCTTCCCTAACACTATAACTCATTTCAATAAGGCAACACTAGGCTCCTTGTTAACCTCATTGGTACCTTTATAATAGCACTACCTGGTAACCAGTGATTTTCTTCATCATTTCATTAAGTAAACTATGAAACCTTAGACTCATCCTTTGAGTATAAGGATGAGTCTATATCTCCTTTCTTTCATAACCTACACACATTTTGTCAGAAAATCCTCTTGATTCTACCTTCAAAATACATGTGGAATCTTGCCATTTCACACTACTGTCTCTCCCTCCCTAGTACAACATACCAACATGAGCCAGAATTTCTATGACAACTTTTTAACTGGCCTCCCATGACTTCCCTGGACTCCAAACAGTTCATTATAAACACAGCAGCCAGAGTGATCATTTTAAAATGTAAGTCAGTTCATGCCATTTCTCTGCTCAAAACTCCAGCCTGGTTCCTCATTTCACATGGAGAAAAAGCCAAACTCTGCAAGGGTCTACATAATCAGGTTCTCTAAATCCTCTCTGACCTCAACTCCTCCCCACTCCACCTGCCATCACACTTGGCTTCTCTACTACTAGATCATCTCACCTCAGGGCTTTTGTGTTGGCTATTCTTGCCTCATAGAGCCACATGGGTAACTCTCTTACCTATATGAAATTTGTGTCCAAGTGTTACTTTCTCACTGAGGCTTAACTATAGCACCATACTTAAAATTGCAGCCTGCAATTCCTATTAGCCTCTTCTTGCCACTTTACTCATTTATCCCATAGTATTTATTCCCTTCTAATGTATTACTAATTGTGTTATTTATTTATTTATTTATTTTCTGCTTCACTCTTCTTGAATATGTTTCACAGGAACAGAATTTTCTATTTTGTTCACTTGTATATTCCCATCAAGAACCCCAGGTTTGGCTGACTGTGAAGGTCTTTTCCTGACAAAGTGAACCTGTAAAGACTGGAAAAGGTGACTGATTTTTAAATGTGCAGAAACAATGCAAGAATATAAAGATCACAGAGAATTAAAGCAACATGACACCTTCAAAGAAACTAACGAAGCTCCAATAACAGATGATATGGTTTGGCTGTGTCCCTACCCAAATTTCGTCTTAAATAAGGAAGAAAAAATAAAGCACTTCAGAGAAGTCAGAAAACAATTAACAAAATAGCAAGTTCTTCCCTATCAATAATTAGTTTAGATGTAAATGTACTCTTTTTTAATCAAAAGACATAGAGTAGCTGTACAGATTTGGAAAAAATTTAAAAACAAGGTACAATGGGCCAGGTGTGGTGACTCACGCCTGTAATCCCAGCACTTTGGGAGGCCAAGGTGGTTGGATCACGAGGTCAGGAGTACGAGACCAGCCTGACCAACATGGTGAAACCCTGTCTCTCCTAAAAATACAAAAATTAGCCAGATGTGGTGGCGTGTGCCCATAATTCCAGCTACTCAGGAGGCTGAGGCAGAAGAATCGCTTGAACCCAGGAGGCAGAGGTTGCAGTGAGCCAAGATCAGCCTGGGTGATATAGCAAGACTCCATCTCAAAAAAAAAAAAAAAAAAAAAAAAAAAAAAAAAAAAAAAAAAAAAAAAAAAAAACGAAAAAAAAACAAGGTACAGCGATATGCTACCTACAAGCTATCACTTTAGCTTTAAGGACAAACATAGTCTGAAAGTGAAAAGATGGAAAAAAAATATTTCATACATATGGTAAACAAAAGAGAGCAGAGGTAGCCATACTTATATCAGACAAGATAGACTTTAAGTCAAGAACGTATTCCAAATGCCTAAAGCAATGCCTGTCAAATAGTGGTATTTAAGTAAATATTTATTAAATCAAAGAGTAAACAAATGAATAAATGAAAATAGAATTCATAATTTATTTCTCTATTTCTAATCCTCCTAGTATAGTGCACGACACACACATACAGTAATGGCTGAACAATTGTTATTACTAGATTAAACATGTAAATGAATTAATGAATCCCAGAATGAACATAAAAATAAAGGCAGTAGTGATTAAAGGAAAGGTTAGAAGACATAGTGGGGTACACAAAAATAAAGATATAGCCTCTGATTTAAAGATGCTTCCCATCTGGAAAGTATAGGCAATGTATGCAATTGTAAAAGACATCTAAAATTCAGAAACAGTTTCTAGTCTTGACTCTTCTATTCTGCTTTGGAAACTACAGTATTGCTGGTTAGCTAATCTGCCAAACTTTCATCAGCATTTCTCACAATTTCCACTAGGACCCTATTTTTATATCTTAAATTCTCTCTTATTCCACAGACTAGCTAATGTTCTCTTCATAGAGAGTCCTAACATCATTTTTTTTATTATGGCATATGAGAAGATGGAAGCCACACAAAAAGAAGATGTTGCTATAGTTTTAGATGAGATGGTTATTTTTTCTTCAAAAGAAAGCCATTTGAGTATTTTGCTTTTAATCAATATTTGCTCACAGTTTATTGTGTTTGGATTAATGGAGATGATTTTGTCAGTTTCTGAATTCTATTTTCCATCATGTAGATTTTTGTGTGAAATAAATGAAAAAGTTAACCTACACAAGACATTCATTTCTTCTGTAATTTAAATTTTTATTAAATTTGTATAAGATGCTTAAGAAAGAATCAATAGAATAACAGTGAGATACAAGAATATGGAGAAACCACAAAGAGAAAATAAAGGAGAACCCAGATAGACAAAGAACATTTATACAGATAGAATGCAGAAGGTTCTGAAATGTTGTGTAAGACTTGTGAGTCCTTTTGAATCTTAAAAGAAAGGTTTTTTGCATCTTAGTATGAGCAGTCACTCTGCCACTCTAAGTATGAAAAGAGAAATGGTCAATCTGATTTCTAATACAAATACTCAAAAACTCTTGCCAAAGGCAGTAGAAGTTTTATATTAGTTCATTCTCACACTGCTATCAAGATACTACCTGAGACTGGGTAAATTATATATAATTATATATATATATATACACACACACATATATACATATTGTATGTATATATGTATATAAATACATAAATAAATGTATATATGTATATATGTATATAAATACATATATTGTATGTATATATGTATATAAATACATATATTGTATGTATATATGTATATAAATACATATATATTGTATGTATATATGTATATAAATACATAAATAAATGTATATATGTATATATGTATATAAATACATAGATACATATTGTATGTATATATGTATATAAATACATAGATACATATTGTATGTATATATGTATATAAATACATAAATAAATGTATATATGTATATATGTATATAAATACATAGATACATATTGTATGTATATATATATAAATACATAGATACATATTGTATGTATATATACATATTGTATGTATATATGTATATAAATACATATGTACATATTGTATGTATATATGTATATAAATACATATATACATATTGTATATATATGTATATATACACATATAAATGTATATACACATATATATGTATATATAAATGTATATACACATATATGTATATATAAATGTATATATGTATAGATAAATATGTACACATATATGTGTATAAATATATATATATATATATATAAAAGGTTTAATTGACTCACAGTTCTTCATGGCTGGGAAGGCCTCAGGAAACTTACAATTATGGCAGAAGATGAAAAGGAAGCAAGACACATCTTACATGGCAGCAGGAGAAAGGAAAGAGAGCGCAAGGAAGTGCCACACTTTAAAACCAGCAGCTGTCATGAAAACTCACTCACTATCACAAGAACAGCACGGGGGAAACCATCCCCGTGATCCAATTACCTCCCACCAGGTCCCTCACTCAACACATGGGAATTACAATTTAAGATGAGATTTGGGTGGGGACAAAGAGACAAACTATATCAGGTTTGTTATTTATTATGCTGTGATAATAAATGCTTTAGTTTGGTGCCAGTCAGTATACTATCTAGAGTACAAATTCCTTAGATAACCAAATTCAACCTAACATTAAATTAGCCCAGTATTAATCACCAGAAAAAGTGCAGTGGTAAATACTGAAAAGAGCATTTAAATGAATGGGGTGGCTTAAAAAGATTGTAGTGGTAAGGCACATAAATAAAAGCAAAAATAATTGCATTCTATTTTAAGCAAAGGTCATGGAAATTCCTATTTTCTTAAGTTACGGCAAAAATCAATTAGTCTACAATTGGAAATTTTTTCTGTCAGACAGTGCCAAGCCCAGGAGAAATCATTGTTTGACATCACTAATAAAATACACAGCTTTTCATTTAATATGTAGTTCTCCCTAAGAATATCACCTCAGAAAATTATCCATCAATAGAAAAGCCTTCTTATACTTGTTCTATGTATACATTTTTATCTGCTATCTGAGAAGAAAAACATCCACGAGACAATTAGAAAGAGACAATGGATGTGTGCATTAGCGAAGATGTAGTTAATATTAAAAGAAAAAAAGTGATTTGAGAACTATATGGCCCAGGTTTTAATTCTACTTCAGCACTCACTGTGAGATCTCAGACAGGTTACTCAATCTCTTTAAGTCTTAGTTATAACAATTTTTTAAAACTTTAGATATGATGTCACAAAGATGGTATGGTAAGATATATCAGCCTACATTCTCCCACCAAAAGACAAACATAGACAGCTAGCCATAAACATAAGTAGTTAAAAAAGGGTTCAAGGGCCCATTAAAGAAGCTGCAGCAACGCTTTGGACCACCCTCCCCCTTCCCCAAGCCTCAAAAAAAATAACCTGGAGAATATCCATTTATAAAGGATCACTAGTGAGACCAGCATACCTAGGACACCAGGAGGCAGCTAGAAACAAAGAAGGGGGAAGTCTACAGGTATTACCCACAAATCTGGAACCACTGTGGTTCCCAGTGGCCTCCTTTGCAGAGGACAGTGGTGTATTTTTCTACTGAGGTAATGAACAGCCCATCATGCTGAGGAAATCCACAGGAGACATTGGCACACCCCTCCTTCTGCCAATAAATGGCAGTGGAGGCACCTGCACCCCAAGCTTCAGCTCAGCCACTAAAGAGTGACCCCACTCTGACTCCACAGCTTCTATAACTCTGTACAAGCCTGTGTTTCTATTTTCAGCTCCCCAGCTGCTTCACAAGCATCTACTTGCATATTGGTACCAAAACAGAAGTAGAGGTACCTGTGTCCTGGGCACCAGTGCTCTTATCATCCCAAATCCCAAAACTATAGTCCTTTACATATGCTAATGTGTCAGGTCTCAGGTAAGTGGCCACCGCCTGGGTGCTACTCAACAGACAGCAATACCACCATCACCATGAACTGGCCTGCAACCCAGACACAGGCCAAGAGTGATCGATCCCCTTAGCTAAAACATCTCCAGTGGGAGAAAAAAGAGATTGAGAGGATCTTAGCTGCCATCATCTCTGAAGACCTCAATAACCATTGCAGCCACTGAGGATCCCTGCAATCTTTGTCAACACCAATCTCAGCTGACAAAGCTGTACAGAGACTACAGAGCTGAACTCACTTGTATCAGAGCCACTGCACTTCATCCAGAAGCGCCCTCACAATCCCTATAGGGGAAGATCTTCCAGAAAAACTAGCTGTACAATCTGGAAGAGGAGATAGCTCCATCAATGTATAGACATCAATATAAAGCAATAAGAAACATGAAAAACAGAGGAGACATAACACCCCCAAAAGAACACAGTAATTTCACAGTAACTTATCCCAAAGAAATGGAGATTTAAAAAACTGCTAGACAAAGAATTCAAAATGTTCTAAGGAAACTTAGTAAACTTTATTTAAGAAAATACAGAGCAACAGTTTAACAAAATCAGAAAACAATAAACAACCAAAACAAGCAATATAACAGAGAGATAGAAGTAATTTTTAAATATAAATTTTATGGCCAAAAAAATACAATGAATAAAATTTGAAATGCAATAGAGTATTGACAGCAGCATTGATCAGGCAAAAGAAAAAATCTGTTAACTTGAAGACAGGTTACTGGAACATGTACAATCAAAAGAAAAAAAAGAATGAGAAGTGTGATGGTTAATACTGAGTGTCAACTTGATTGAAGGATACAAAGTGTTGGTCCTGGGTGTGTGTGTGAGAGAGTATTGTCAAAAGAGATTAAAATCTGAGTCAGTGGGCTGGGAAAGGCAGATCCACTCTTAATCCAAGTGGGCACAATCTAATCAGCTATCAGCATGGCTAGAATATAAGCAGGCAAAAAGAACATGTGAAAAGAGAGACTGGCCTAGCCTCCCAACCTACATCTTTCTCCTGTGCTGGATGCTCCCTGCCCTTGACATCAGACTCCAAGTTCTTCAGTTTTAGACCTTGAATTGGCTCTCCTTTCTTCTCAACCTGCAGATGGCCTATTGTGGGACCTTGTGATCATATGGAGTTAATACTTAATAAACTCATATATATTTTCATTAGTTCTGTTGCTCTAGAGAACCCTGACTAATACAGATTTTGGTACCAGGAGTGGTTCTAGAGGAGCAGAATATTAAGGATGGAGTTCTTTCATTGGTTTTGGGGTTTCTGGATTTGGATGCTTAATATGATTAGACCATAAAATGCTAAGGACTCTACTTCTAATAGTATGGAGAACACTGATAGTCATTGGAGTGAACTCTTTAGAGAGTTATGCAAAACAAATGCCTTTGACACTCCTGATTCATTGCTCATGAGAGACAAGGAGTTTAGTGACTCTTACATAGAACCTTTGACTGTATGTGGAGAACCAAGAACATAATGAAGTTGATTGGTTGCTCCTAAATTCAGTGAACAAAGTGATGAAAGAAAATGATGCACTCAGGGATTCTATCTCCAAGCTCTAGAAGCCAATACTGAGCCTCAAATTTTCTAAGATTGCCATGAGTGAGAGTCTCATCTCCTGCAGAGAAAGAGCTGAAACTGTAGGAAAACAGAAACAAGGTATTTTGTGACTGGCTGACCTGCAGCGAAAGGTGCATGCACAGCCTCGTCAGGTATCTGCTGTTAAAGTGAGGGCATTGATTGGAAAATAATGGGAACTTGGAATGGGGATGTGCTGAGTTTGTAAACTCTGATGAAACTTTTTTGTCAGAAGAGATGGCTTCCCCATCCCCAGTAGTGGCAACATCCCCTCCTCGACCTAAGCTGCCCTCAGCCTTTCCACCTTTGAGGACATAAACCCTACACTGCCTAACAGTGATGGCCTCCCTGAGGCAGTTGCTAGGAAAGATAACATTGATTCTTCTCAGGAGCCACCCCCATGTATGACCCATGAGGAGATGCACTATTCTTGAAAAGAACTGCTTGAGTTTTCTAATTTATATAAACAGAAATCTGGAGAACAGGCATGGGAATGGATTTTAAGGGTGTGGGATAATGGTGGAAGGAACACAGAGTTGGAGCAGGATGAATTTATTGATTTGGGCCCACTAAGCAGGGACTCTACATTTAATGTTGCAGCTCGGGAGTTATAAAAGGTTCTAATAGTTTATTTTCTTGGTTAGCTGAAATATGGATTAAAAGATGGCCCACTGTGAATGAGCTGGGAATGCCTGATCTCCCTTGGTTTAATGTAGAGAAAGGGATCCAAAAGCTTAGGGATATTGGAATGGTGGAGTGGATTAGTCACTTTAGACTTACTCCTCCAAGCTGGGAGGGTCCAGAAGATATACCCTTGATCAATGCCTCGCAAAATAGATTTGTGAAGGCAGCACCTGCATTTTTGAAAAGCCCTACAATTGCTCTTCTCTGTATGTCAGATCTAATGGTGGGAACCACAGTCACTCCACTACAAAATTTAAATACAATGGAAATAATTGGATCTTAAGGTGGCAGGGGCCAGGTGGCAGCAGTCAACTGTAATGGACGGCAGAGACAAAGCAGCAATCAAAATAGTCTGACTCATGTAGAGCTCTGGCATTGGCTAATTAATCACGGTGTTCCTAGAATTGAAACTGATAGGAAGCCATCTGCATTCCTACTTAATTTATACAAGCAGAAAACTTCTAGGTCGAATGAACAAAAGACTAATTTGAATTACAAAAACAGAGAATCATGGTCCCTCAATTTCCAGACTTGAGCCAGTTTACAGACCCAGAATCCCTTGAGTGAAGGGGAGGCCAGGTCCCCTTGAGGAAAGACCCCACTACATTACTGACAATTTATGCAGTGAATCTTTCTCCCGTCCTTCCTCAAGGTGACTTATAGCCTTTTACTAGAGTAACTGCACCGGGGAAAGGGAAATGATCAGACATTCCTGGGACTACTGGACACTGGATCTGAGCTGACATTGATTCCAGGGGACCCAGAATATCATTGTGGTCCTCCAGTTAAAGCAGGAGCTTATGGAGGTCAGGTAATTAATGGAGTTTTAGCTCAGGTCTGACTTACAGTGGGTCCAGAGGGTTCCCAAACTCATCCTGTGGTCATTTTCCAAGTGCCAGAATGCATAATTGGCATAATTAGCAGCTGGCAGAACCCCAACATTGGTGCCCTGAGTGGTAGGGTGAGGGTTATTATGGTGGGAAAGGCCAAAAGGAAGCCATTAGAGCTGCCTTTACCTAGAAAAATAGTAAATCAAAAACAACACCACATTCCTCAAGGGACTGCAGAGATTGCTGCCACCATCAAGGACTTGAAAGATGCAGGGGTGGTGATTCCCACCACATCCCCATTCAACTCTCCCATTTGGCCTGTGCAGAAGACAGATGGATCTTGGAGAATGACAGTGGATTATTGTAAACTTAACCAAGTGGTGACTCCAATTGCAGCTGCTGTACCAGATGTGGTTTCATTTCTTGAGCAAATTAACACATCTCTTGGTACCTGGTATGCAGCCATTGACTTGGCAAATGCCTTTTTCTCCATTCCTGTCCATAAGGTCCATCAGAAGCCATTTGCCTTCAGCTGGCAAGGCCACAATATACCTTTACTGTACTACCTCAGGACTATATCAACTCTCCGGCTTTGTGACATAATCTTATTTGGAGAGACCTTGATTACTTTTTTGCTTCTGCAAGATATCACACTAGTCCATTACATTGATGACATTATGCTGATTGGATCCAATGAGTAAGAAGTAGCAAACACATTCAACTTATTGGTGAGACCTTTGCATGCCAGAGGATAGGAAATAAATCCAACTAAAATTCAGGGACCTTCTACCTCAGTAAAATTTCTAGGGGTCCAGTGGTGTGGAGCCTGTCGAGATAGTTCTTCTAAGGTGAAGGATAAGTTGCAGCATTTGGCCCCTCCTACAACCAAAAAAGGGGCATAATGCCTAGTGGGTCTATTTGGATTTTGGAGGCAACGCATCTCTCATTTAGCTGTATTACTCCAGCCCATTAATTGAGTGACCTGAAAGGCTGCCAGTTTTGAGTGGGGTCCAGAACAGGAGAAGGCTCTACAACAGGTCCAGGCTTCTGTGCAAGCTGCTCTGCCACTTGGGCCATATGGACCCAGCAGATCCAATGGTGCTTGAGGTGTCAGTGGCAGATAGGGATGCTGTTTGGAGCATTTGGCAGGCCCCCATAGGTGAATCACAGGGGAGGCCTCTAGGATTTTAGACCAAGGCCCTCCCATCTTCTGCAAATAACTACTCTCCTTTTGAGAGACAGCTCTTGGCCTGTTACTGGGCTTTGGTAGAAACTGAACGTTTGACTATGGGTCATCAAGTCACCATGAGAACTTAACTGCCTATCATGAACTGAGTGCTATCTGACCCATCTAGCCATAAAGTGGGTGGTGCACAGCAGCATTCCATCATCAAATGGAAGTTGTATATACATGATCAGGCTCAAATAGGTCCTGAAGGCACAAGTAAGTTTCATGAAGTGGCTCAAATACCCATTGGTCTCCACTCCTGCCACCCTGCCTTCTCTCCCCTAGCCTGCACCAATGGCCTCATGGGGAGTTCCCTATGATCAGTTGACAGAGGAAGAGAATACTAGGGCCTGGTTCACAGATGCTTCTGCATGATATGCAGGCACCACCTGAAAGTGGACAGCTTCAGCACTACAGCCCCTTTCTAGGACATCCCTCAAAGACAGCAGTGAAGGAAATTCTTCCTAGTGAGCAGAACTTTGAGCAGTGCACCTGGTCGTGCACTTTGCATGGAAGGAGAAATGGCAAGATGTGTGATTATATACTGTAGCCACTGGTTTGGCTGGATGGTCAGGGACTTGGAAGAAGCATGATAGCAAAATTGGTCACAAAGAAATTTAGGGAAGAGGTATGTGGATGGACCTCTCTGAGTGGTCAAAAACTGGGAAGATATTTGTATCACATGTGAGTGCTCACCAATGAGTGACCTCGGCAGAGAAGGATTTTAATAACCAAGTGGATAGGATCACCCGTTCTCTGGACACCACTCAGCCTCTTTCCCCAGCCACCTCTGTCATTGCCCAATGGGCCCATGAACAAAGTGGCCCTGGTAGCAGGGATGGAGGTTATGCATGGGTTCAGCAACATGGACTTCCACTCACCAAGGCTGACCTGGTGACAACCACTGCTGAGTGCCCAATTTGCCAGCAGCAGAGACCAACTCTGAACCCTCGATATGGCACCATTCCTTGGGGTGATCAGCCAGCTACCTGGTGGCAGATTTATTATATTGGACCTCTTTAATCATGGAAAGGGCAAGGACACTTACGCTTATTCTGGATATGGGTTTGCCTATCCTGGACACAATGCTTCTGCCAAGACTACACCAATGGACTCATGGAATGTCTCATCCACTGTTATGGTATTCCACACAGCATTGCCTCTGACCAAGGCACTCACTTTACAGCTAAAGAAGCATGGCAGTGGGCTCGTGCTCATGGAATTCACTGGTCTTGCCATGTTCCCCATCATCCTGAAGCAGCTGGATTGATAGAACAGTGGAATGGCCTTTTGAAGTCACAATTACAAGGCCAACTAGGTGACAATACTTTGCAGGGCTGGGGCAAAGTTCTCCAGAAGGCTGTGTATGCTCTGAATCAGCATCTAATATATGGTACTGTTTCTCCCATAGCTAGGATTCACGGGTCCAGGAATCAAGGGGTGGAAGTGGAAGTGGCACCACTTACCCTCACCCGGAGTGATCCACTAGCAAAATTTTAGTTTCCTGTTTCTGCGACACTATGTTCCACCAACCTAGAGGCCATAGTTCCAAAGGGAGAAATGCTGCCACCAGGAGACACAACAATGATTCCATTAAACTGTAAGTTAAGATTGCCATCTGGACACTTTGGGGTCCTCCTACCTTGAAGTCAACAGGCTAACAAGAGAGTTACATGGTTGGCTGGGGTGGCTGACCTTGACTATCAAGATGAAATCAGTCTAGTACTCCACAACAGAGGTAAGGAAGAATATGCATGGAATACAGGAGATCCATTAGGGCATCTCTTACTATTACCATGCCCTGTGATTAAGGTCAATGAAAACTACAACAGTCCAATTGAGGCAGGACTACAAATGACCCAGACCCTTCAGGAACAAAGGTTTGGGTCACTCTATCAGGAAAAAACCCACGACCTGCAGAGGTGCTTGCTGAAGGCAAACGGAATACAGAATGGGTAGTAGAAGAAGGTAGTCATCAATACCAGCTACGAACACGAGACTACCTGTAGAAAAGAGGACTGTAATTGTCATGAGTATTCCTTCTTTTGTTAAACATGTTTGTGCATGAATACACTTGAACTAAGAAAATATTTTTATTATTTCTTTTCTCTTTTATCATGTGACATAAGATTTATTCTTTTGAGAAGTGTCTGTTCATGTCCTTCACCCACTTTTTGATGGGGTTGTTTGTTTTTTTCTTGTAAATTTGTTTGAGTTCATTGTAGATTCTGGATATTAGCCCTTTGTCAGATGAGTAGGTTGCAAAAATTTTCTCTCATTCTGTAGGTTGCCTGTTCACTCTGATGGTAGTTTCTTTTGCTGTGCAGAAGCTCTTTAGTTTAATTAGATCCCATTTGTCAATTTTGGCTTTTGTTGCCATTGCTTTTGGTGTTTTAGACATGAAGTCCTTGACCAGGCCTATGTCCTGAATGGTATTGCCTAGGTTTTCTTGTAGGATTTTAATGGTTTTAGGTCTAACATTTAAGTCTTTAATCCATCTTGAATTAATTTTTGTATAAGGTGTAAGGAAGGGATCCAGTTTCAGCTTTCCACATATGGCTAGCCAGTTTTCCCAGCACCATTTATTAAATAGGGAATCCTTTCCCCATTGCTTGTTTTTGTCAGGTTTGTCAAAGATCAGATAGTTGTAGATACGTGGCATCATTTCTGAGGGTTCTGTTCTGTTCCATTGATCTAGGTCTCTGTTGTGGTACCAGTACCATGCTGTTTTGGTTACTGTAGCCTTGTAGTATAGTTTGAAGTCAGGTAGTGTGATGCCTCCAGCTTTGTTCTTTTGGCTTAGGATTGACTTGGCGATGCAAGCTCTTTTTTGGTTCCATATGAACTTTAAAGTAGTTTTTTCCAATTCTGTGAAGAAAGTCATTGGTAGCTTGATGGGGATGGCATTGAATCTACAAATTACCTTGGGCAGTATGGCCATTTTCACGATATTGATTCTTCCAACCCATGAGCATGGAATGTTCTTCCATTTGTTTGTATCCTCTTTTATTTCATTGAGCAGTGGTTTGTAGTTCTCCTTGAAGAGGTCCTTCATATCCCTTGTAAGTTGGATTCCTAGGTATTTTATTCTCTTTGAAGCAATTGTGAATGGAAGTTCACTCATGATTTGGCTCTCTGTCTGTGATTGGTGTACAAGAATGCTTGTCAAAAGAAGACATCTATGCAGCCAAAAACCACATGAAAAAATGCTCATCATCACTGGCCATCAGAGAAATGCAAATCAAAACCACAGTGAGATACCATCTCACACCAGTTAGAATGGCCATCATTAAAAAATCAGGAAACAACAGGTTCTGGAGAGGATGTGGAGAAATAGGAACACTTTTACACTGTTGGTGGGACTTTAAACTAGTTCAACCATTGTGGAAGTCAGTGTGGCGATTCCTCAGGGATCTAGAACTAGAAATCCCATTTGACCCAGCCATCCCATTACTGGGTATATACCCAAAGGACTATAAATCATGCTGCTATAAAGACACATGCACACGTATGTTTATTGTGGCACTATTCACAATAGCAAAGACTTGGAACCAACCCAAATGTCCAACAACGATAGATTGGATTAAGAAAATGTGGCACATATACACCATGGAATACTATGCAGCCATAAAATATGATGAGTTCATGTCCTTTGTAGGGACATGGATGAAACTGGAAACCATCATTCTCAGTAAACTATCGAAAGGACAAAAAACCAAACACTGCATGTTCTCACTCATAGGTGGGAATTGAACAATGAGAACTCATGCACACAGGAATGGGAACATCACACTCTGGGGACTGTTGTGGGGTGGGGGGAGTGGGGAGGGACAGCATTAGGAGATATATCTAATGCTAAATGACGAGTTAATGGGTGCAGCACACCACGTGGCACATGGATACTTATGTAACAAACCTGCACATTGTGCACATGTACCCTAAAACCTAAAGTATAATAATAATAAAAAAAAAAGATTTATGGACTTCACATCAGCATTTAAGTATTGCTAACTTTATGTAATAGTATGTGGGTTGGGGATTCGTGTGTTTCTGGTTGTACGAAGGATAGTTGTATTACGTTAGGTGTAATTATGACCTTATTGTCTTTATTGAAAATTAAGTATGATCTCAGGGAATGTGTAATGGTTCAAGTTGACAAGGGGTGGACTTGTGATGGTTAATACTGAGTGTCAACTTGATTGGATTGAAGGATGCAAAGTATTGATCCTTGGTGTTTCTGGGAGGGTGTAGGCAAAAGAGATTAACATCTGAGCCTGGCTGGGAAATGCAGATCCACCCTTAATCTGGGTGGGCACAATCTAACCACCTGCCAGCATGGCTAGAAAATAAGCAGGCACAAAAATGTGAAAAGAGAGACTGGACTAGCATCCCAGCCTATGTCTTTCTCCCATGCTGGGTGCTTCCTGGTCTCAAATATTGGACTCCAAGTTCTTCAGTTTTGGAACTCGAACTGGCTCTCCTTGCTCCTCAGCCTGCAGATGGCCTACTGTGGGACCTTGTGATCATGTGAGTTAGTACTTAACAAACTCCCCTTTACATATATATACACACATATATACATATAGATATATAGATATATACACACACACACGCATATATACACATATACACACATATACATATATATATGTACACATATGTATATACACACATATATATATTCCATTAGTTCTGTCCCTCTAGAGAACCCTAAAACATACAGAAAGCAACTAAGAAGGCTTACAAAATTTATGGGACAGCAGCTAAAGAGCAAATATTTGAAATATAGGATATAAAGAACAATAAGAAGGAGAGGAAAAAGCCAGAAAGCTTCTTTAAAGAAATAGCAAAAAAGAAATGTCCAAATCTGAGGAAACATATAAATATCGAGGCACAAGGAAATCAAAGGTCTCCAATTAGATGCAATCTAAAAACAATATATCAAGATATATTATAAGTAAACTGTCAAAAACTTTTTTAAAAAGGAATCTGAAAACAGCAACAGAAAATAAGCATATCACATATCAATAGCTTCCAGGACGGGTAGCAGTGGACTTCCCAGCAGAAATCTTACAGGACTAGAGGACATAGAGCTAATGTACCGAAGGACAAAACTTCCTGACCACCCAAGAATAGTTTACCTAGTAAATCCATAATTCAGAAGCAAAGGAGAGATAAAATCTCCCCCAGACAGGCTGGGCGCGGTGGCTCACGCCTGTAATCCCAGCACTTTGGGAGGCCGAGGCAGGCAGATCACGAGGTCAGGAGATCGAGACCATCCTGGCTAACACGGTGAAACCCCGTCTCTACTAAAAATACAAAAAATTAGCCAGGCGTGGTGGCGGGCGCCTGTAGTCCCAGCTACTCAGGAGGCTGAGGCAGGAGAATGGCGTGAACCCGGGAGGTGGAGCTTGCAGTGAGCCGAGATCGCGCCACTGCACTCTGGCCTGGGAAAAAGAGCAAGACTCCGTCTCAAAAAAAAAAAAAAAAAAAAAAATCTTCCCTAGACAAACCTAAGCTGAGAGAGTTCATCACAAGATCTGTCTTTCTAGAAATGCTAAAGGGAGCTCTTCAAGATGAAAGAAAAGGACCCTAATTCATAACTAGAAAACACGGACATATAAAACTCGCTGGCAAAAAAAACACAGCCAAATTCAGAACACTCTAGTACTATAACGGTGGGAAGTAACTTATATCTTTAATAAAACCATTAGAAAAATAAATTATTTCAAATAATAGGTACAATAAATTTTTAAGGAAGACACAATTAAAAATGTAAATTGTGACATTAAAAACATAAAATGTGACGTGGAGTAAAAGTGTAGAATTATTAGGTTGGTGCAAAAGTAATTGCCATTAATTTTAATGGCAAAAACTGCAATTACTTTTGCACCAAACTAATATTTCATGTGATTAAAGCTAACTTGTTATTAGCTTAAAATAGATTGTTATAAGTGTAAACTATTTTATGTGAACCTAATAGTAATAAAGTAAAAACAAAATAGTAATAACAAAATAATAAAAAGTAGTAACAAAAAAAATCTAAGTAGAGCTACAAAATATAAAATTTAAGGCATCAAAGCAAACTACTAGAGAAAGTCATCTAATCCACAAAGGAAAACTGAAAGAAAGGAACAAAGGAACTGCAAAACAACTAGAAAACTATTAACAAAATGGCAGTAGTGAGCCCTTATATATCAGTAATTACCTTGAAGGTAAATGGATTAAGTTCTCCAATCGAAAGACATAAAATGGCTGAATAGATTTAAAAAATAAGACACAACTATATGTTGTCAATATGGCTCACATCACCTTTAAGACAACACAGGCTAAAAGTGACGAAATGGGAAAAGATATTCCATGGAAATGGAAATCAAAAGAGAACAAGATGGCTATACTTATATCAGATAAAATTGACTTTCATCAAAAACTATAAAATGAAATAAATAAGGTTATTATATAATGATAAAGGGATCAATTCATGAAGATGAATTCATCAATTATAATTGTTATAACAGTTATAAATATATATGCATCTAATATTGGAGTACCTAAATATATAAAGCAAATATTAATAGATATGAAAAGATACATGTAATGACATTAGGAGATTTCAACACTACTTTCAAAAATGGACAAGTCATTCAGAAAGAAAATCGATAGGGAAACACTGGACTCAAACTGTTCTTTAGACCAAATGGACCTACCAGACATATACAGAACATTCCACCCAACAACACCAAAACACATACTCTTTGCAAGCACACATGGTACATTATCCAGGATAGATGACATGTTAAGTCAAAAAGCAAATACTAACAAATTTAAGAAGATTTAAATTTTATTGAGTATCTTTTCTGACCACAATGGTAGGAAACTAGAAATCAATTATAGAAATAATGTCAGAAAATTTACAAATATGGGGAGATTAAATAGTACATCGTAGAACATGCAAGGGATCAAAGAATAAACTAAAGGAGAAGCTAAAAAATACCTTAGACAGAAATGGAAATACAACATACTAAAAATTATAGGATACAGCAGAGGCAATTCTCACAGTAAAGTTTATATTAATAAATAGCTACATTATAAAAAAGAAATATCCCAAATGAACAGCCTAACTTTACACCACAAGGAAATAAAGAAAAATGAACTAAGCCCAAAGCTAGTACAAAAAATGGAATAATTAAGCAGAGAGCAGCAATAAAAGTAGAGACTGGGAAAAACAATAGAAAAGATGAATAAAACAAAAAGTGTTTTGTAAAAGATAAAATCAATGTATCTTTAGCTACATGAATTAAGAAAATAGAAGACTCAAATACATAAAATCAAAAATGAAAGTGGAGACATTACCAGTGATACCACAGATATAAAGGATCATGAGACTATTATGAACAATTGTATACCATAAAATTGGAAAACCTAAAAAACGGACAAATTACTAGACATATGCTACCTACTAAGATTGAATTAGAAAAGTATCGAAAGCC
This sequence comes from Symphalangus syndactylus, assembly GCF_028878055.3. Classification (NCBI taxonomy): domain Eukaryota; kingdom Metazoa; phylum Chordata; class Mammalia; order Primates; family Hylobatidae; genus Symphalangus; species Symphalangus syndactylus. The sequence continues at coordinate 126,553,188 of NC_072428.2, read as the reverse complement.
TGAGCACCCCTATAACTAATATGGAGATTGACGCAGTAATAAAAAAGTCTCCCGTCAGAGAAAAAAAGCTTAGGATCTGATGGTTTCACAGCTGAATTCTACCAAATATTTAAAGAGCTAATATCAATCTTTCCTACACTCTTTCAGAAAAATTGAAGAGTAGGAAATAGTTCCAAACTCATTTGATGAGGCCAGTATTATTCTTGACTAAACCCAGACAAGGGCACTGTAAGAAAAGAAAATTACAGGCTATAGCCAGGTTGAGTGTAGATGCAATAATTCTTAAGAAAATACTAGCAGACTGAATTCAACAACACATTTAAATGATCATATAACATCATTAAATGGGATTTATCACTGAGATGCAAGAATGGTTCAATACAATAAATGTGACACACTACCCTAGCAGAATAAAGAACAACAGCAAAAAACCCTGTATGATCATCCCAGTAGATGCAGAAAAGGCATTCAAAAAAATTCAACATTTTTTCATAATACAAACTCTCAACAAATTAAAAGTAGAAGGAATGTACCTTTATATAACAATAAAAGTCGTATACAACAAGGTCACATTTAACATTATACTCAACACTGAAAAGCTGAACACTTCTAACCCACAATCAGGAATAAGAAAAGCATTCTCACTCTATTCAGCATAGTGCTAGAAGTCCTCACCAAGGGCAACTAGACAAGAGAAAAAATATAAAAGCCACTCAAAGCATAATGAAAGTAGTTAAATTTCCTCTGTTTTCAGATAAGCTTAACTTTTATATATGTATTTAAAAAAAGAAACTCTGGGGGCACAAAAGCTCATGCCTGTAATCCCAGTGCTTTGGGAGGCCAAGTACGAAAGATCAGTGGAGCCCAGGAGTTCAAGGTTACAATAATCTATAATAGTGCCACTTCAGTTCAACTCTGGTAACAGAGCAGGACCCTCAAAAGAACACCAAAAAACAAAAACAAAAAACCTAAAGACTCCACCAAAAACCTGTTAAAACTAATAAATTCAGTAAAGTTTTAGGATACAAAGTCAACATACAAAAACCTAGCATTTTTGTACATTGACAATGAACTATCAAAGAAAGAAATCAAGAAAGCAATCTCATTTATAGTAGCTATAAAAATAATTAAAACACTTAGGAATAAATTTAAACAGAATGTGAAAGACCTATACACTGAGAACTATAAAAGACTGATGAAATAAAGAAGACACAAATAAATGGAAAGGTGTCTCATGTTCGTGGATTCAAAGGATTAATATTGTTTCAATGTGCATACTACACTGTAATTTAATGCAATCTGTATAAAAATTCTAATAACTTTTTATCTAAATTTTAAAATATTCTAGAATTTGTATGGAACCACCAAAAACCCTGAATAGCCAAAGCAATCTTGAACAAAAAGAACAAAGCCAGAGACATCACAATAACCTGAATTCAAAATACACTACAAAGCTATATATCCAAACAGCCTGGTACTGGTGTGAAAATAGACACACAGACCAATGAAATACAACGGAGAACTTAGAAATACATTCTTACAGTCAATTGATTTCAGCAATGATGTCAAGAATACACAATGATCAAAGAAAAGTCTCTTTAATAAATTGTGTTGGGGCTGGGCACAGTGGCTCATGCCTATAATCCCAGCACTTTGGGAGGCTGAGGTGGGCAGATCATCTGAGATCAGGAGTTCGAGACCAGCCTGGCCAACATGGTGAAACCCTGTCTCTACTAAAAATAAAAAAATTAGCCAGGCATGGTGGTACATGCCTGTAATTGCAGCTACTCGGGAGGCTGAGGCAGGAGAATCGCTTGAACCTGGGAGGCAGAGGTTTCAGTGAGCTGAGATCACACCATTGCACTCTAGCCTGGGCAACAAGAGTGAAACTCCGTCTCAAAATAAATAAATAAATAGTGTTGGGAAAACTGGATATCCACATACAGAATAATGAAACTACACCCTCATTTCACGACATGTAGCAAAAACAAAACAAAACAAAAAATCAAAATGATAAACTACCAGGAGAAAACTTAAGGGAAAACATTCACATGATTAGTCTGGGCAAAAAAAAATTTGGATATGATTCCAAAACCACAGCAACAAAAGCAAAAATAGACAAATAGGATTACTTCAAACTAGAAAGCTTCTTTATACCAGAGGAATCACCAGAATAAAGAGACAGACTACAGAATAAGAAATTGTATTTGCAAGCCATACATCTGATAAGATGTTAATATCTAAAATATATTTAAAAACTCAAACTCAATAGTAAAAATAGAAAAGAAATCGAATAGGCATTTATCTAAAAAAGACAGATAAATGGCCAACAGATATATAAAAAACTGCTCAACATCACCAATCATCAAAGAAATGCAAATTAAAACTACAATGAGATATCACTTCACACCTGTTAAACTGTCTATCATCCAAAAGACAAAAGGTAAGTGTCGGTGAGAATGTGGAGAAAATAAATCCCTTGTACATTGTTGGTGGGAATGTAAACTAGGACAGCCATTATGAAAAACAGTATGGAGTTTTCTAAAAAATTAAAAATAGAATTACCATATGATCCAGCAATCCCACAATTGGGTACATATCCAAAAGATATGAAATTAGAATGTAAGAAATATCTGCATTCCAATATTTATTGCAACACTATTCACAATAGCTAAAATAGAGAATTAACCTATGCATCCATAAATGGATAAATTAATAAAGAAAATGTGGTGCATATATATATATACATATATGTGGGTGTGTGTGTGTGTATGTATATATATCCATCCAATGGGCTATTGTTCAGTCTTTAAAAAAATTGTTGTCATTTGGGGCTCAATGCGGAGGGGAGGCAGGACTATATTGCAGCTCCCACTCAGATGGACAGAGCAGTGTGTGGAGGCCCACATCATGAACTTTTGCTCCAGAACAACTGCAGGAATGGAGAGAACACACAGACCTTCTGAAAGAAGCGGATTGCTCCTGCAGGACTTGGGAGACACCGCAAATACTGTGAGTGCCCAAACTGTGGAAGTGGGAAAGGGAGATTGTCCACCCTGAAACACACACCCCTACTGGGGAATCTGAAGGTCTAGATTACAGGAGGAGATTCTGACCTTATTTGGAGCTGAGTCAATTTAGAAAGCTGAGAGAAATACAGGGACAGAGGAAGAAGCAGGAAAAGCCCTGTGGGCTCACAGAGTCCCCTAGAAAGCCATTTCTTCTCTGTGTCACAGAGGTTTTTGAGGATGGCACCCAGAGGCACTGGGAGAAGTCCACAGGGAGATGAAAACCTCTAGCTGAACTTTGTAACAATTTGAACCAATTAAGAAGTCTCCTGGCCAGAACTCAGGAGAGGGCATGAATCTGGTGTGCAGATTCCACAGGCGGGGTAAGAACAAACTCTCTACTTGCTTTCACATCTGGGAGGCAGGTAGCCTGGGGCAAGTTCTCAGCCCTGCTCACCCCACTGCCTGGAGACAGACTTGGTGCTGCTGTTGTTGCGGGGGTGGGTGGGATGGTGGGAGTGGGAGTTGGGTGGGAGCTTGGTATGTGGGAGCTGGGTGAGGCCTGTGACTGCTGGCTTTCCTTCACTTCCCTGACAACCCGCATGACACAGTAGAGGCAGCCGTAATCCTCCTAGGAACATAGCTCCATTGACCTAGAGAACCTCACCACCATCCCCCACAGCAGCTGCAGCAAGACCCACACAAGGACAGTCAGCTCAGACATGCCCAGCCCTTCCCCCACCTAATGGTCCTTCCCTACCCACCCTGATAACTGAAGACAAAGAATATATACCCTTGGAAGTTCTAGGGCCTCATCCACCACCTCTTCCTCCTTATACTGCCACAGCTGATGCTCTCTTGAAAGCACCACCTCCAGGCAGGAGGGCAACCATCACAAAAATAGTACACTAAGCGACCAAAGCCAAAGACTCTCAGAGTCCATTTTACTGCCCCCACCCCCCCACCTCACCACTACCTCTACCAGAGAAGATGCTGTTATCCACAGCTGAGAGACCCACACATGGTTTACATCACAGGACTCTGTGCAGACAACCCCCAGTACCAGCCTGGAGCCTGGTAGACTTGCTGGGTGGCTAGATCCAGAAGGGAGATAACAATCACTACAGCTCAGCTCTCAGGAAGCTACAACCCTAGGAAAAGAGGGAGAGTACTGCATCAAGGGAACACCCCATGGGACAAAAGAATCTGAACAACAGCCTTGAGCCCTAGACCTTCCCTCTGACAGAGCCTACCCAAATGAGACCAGAAAACCAACTCTGGTATTATGACGTCTGGTTCTTTAACATCTGCAAAAAAATCACACTAGCTCACCAGCAATGGACCCAAACCAAGAAGAAATCCCTGATTTACCTAAAAAATAATTCAGAAGTTTAGTTATTAAGCTAATCATGGAGGCACCAGCGAAAGGTGAAGCCCTACCTAAGGAAATCAAAAAAATGATACAAGAAGTGAAGGGTGAAATATTCAATGAAATAGATAGCATGAATAAAAAACAATCAGAACTTCAGGAAAAAATGGACACATTTATAGAATTGCAAAATGCTCTGGAAGGTCTCAGCAATGGAATCAAACAAGCAGAAGAAAGAACTTCTGCTCAAAGACAAGGTTTTTGAATTAACCCAATCCAACAAAGACAAAGAAAAAAGAGTAAGAAAATATAAACAAAGCCTCCAAGAAGCCTGGGATTATGTTAAATGACCAAACCTAAGCACGATTGGCATTCCTGAGGAAGAAGAGAAATGTAATAGGTTGGAAAACATATTTTGGAGAATAATCAAGGAAAACTTCCCCAGCCTTGCTAGAGATCAAGACATCCAAATACAAGAAGCTCAAAGAACACCTGGGAAATTCATTGCAAAAAGATCATCACCTAGGCAAATTGTCATCAGGTTATCTAAAGTTAAGATGAGGAAAGAATCTTAAGAACTGTGAGAAAAAAGCACCAGTTAACCTGTAAAGGAAAACCTGTAAGATTAACAGCAGATTTTTTAGCAGAAACCCTACAAGCTAGAAGGAATTGGGGCCCTATCTTCAGCCTCTTCAAAACAATTATCAGCTTAGAATGTTGTATCTAGTGAAACTAAGATTCATAAGTGAAGGAAAGATATAGTCTTTTTCAGACAAACAAATGCTGAGAGAATTTGCCACTACCAAGCCACCACTACAAGAACTGCTAAAAGGAGCTCTAAATCTTGAAATAAATCCTGGAAACACATCAAAACAGAACCTCTTTAAAGCATAAATCTCACAGGACCTACAAAACAAAAATACAATTAAAAAAAAAAACAAAGTATACAGGCAACAAACAGCATGAGGAATGGAATGGTACCTCACATCTCAATACTATGGTTAAATGTAAATGGTCTAAATGCTCCACTTAAAAGATACGGAATTGCAGAATGCATAAGACCTCACCAACCATCTGCTGTCTTCAAGAGACTCACCTAACACATAAGTACTCACATAAACTTAAGGTAAAGGTGTGGATAAAGACATTCTATGCAAATGGACATCAAAAGCAAACAGTAGTAGCTATTCTTTTATTAGACAAAACAAACTTTAAAGTGATAGCAGTTAAAAAAGACAAAGAGGGACATTATATAATGGTAAAAGGCCTTGTCCAACAGGAAAATATCACATTCTAAAAATATATGCATCTAACACTGGTATTCCCAAATTTACAAAACAATTACTAATAGACCAAAGAAATGAGATGGACAGGAACACAATAATAGTGGGGGGCATCAATACTCCACTGACAGCACTAGACAGGTCATCAAGACAGAAAGTCAACAAAGAAAAAATGAATCTAACCTACACCCTGGAACAAATGGACTTAACAGGTATATACAGAACATTCTACCCAACAACCACATAATATACATTCTATTCAACAGTACATGAAACTTTCTCCAAGATAGACCATATGATAAGCCACAAAATAAGCCTCAATAAATTAAATTGAAGTTCTATCAAGCACTCTCTCAGACCACACTGGAATAAAACTGGAAATCAACTCCAAAAGGAATCTTCAAAACAATGCAAATACATGGAAATTAAATAACCTGCTTCTGAATGATCATTGGGTCAAAAATGAAATCAAGATGGAAATTAAAAAAATTATTCCAACTGAATGACAGTAGTGGCAGAACCTATCAAAACTTCTGGAGTACAGCAAAGGTGGTGCTAAGAGGAAAGTTCATAGCCCTAAACACCTACATCAAAAAGTCTGAAAGAGCACAAGCAGAAAATCTAAGGTCAGACCTGCAGGAACTAGAGAAACAAGAATAAACCAAACCCAAACCCAAAAGAAGGAAGGAAATAACCGAGATCGGAGCAGAACTAAATGAAATTGAAACAAACAAAAAAACCACAAAAGATAAATGAAACAAAAAGCTGCTTTGCTGAAAAGATAAATAAAATTGATGGACCATTAGCAAGATTAACCAAGAAAAGAAGAGAGAAAATCCAAATAAGCTCAATTAGAAACAAAACGGGAGATATTACAACTGACATCACAGAAATACAAAAGATCATTCAAGTCTACTATGAACACCTTGACACACACAAACTAGATAACCTAGAGGAGATGGACAAATTACTGAAAATATACAACCCTCCTAGTTTAAATCAGGAAGAATAAGATGCCCTGAACAGATCGATAATAAGCAACAAGAGTGGAATGGTAATAAAATAGTTACCAACAAAATAAAGTCCAGGACCAGATGGATTCACAGCAGAATTCTACCAGACATTCAAAGAAGAATTGGTACCAATCCTATTGACAGTATTCCACAAGAAGAGAAAGAGGGAACCCTTTCTAAATCATTCTGTGAAGCCAGTATCACCCTAATACCAAAACCAGGAAAGGACATAACCAAAAAAGAAAACTACAGGCCAATATCCCTGACGAACACAGATGCTAAAATTCTTAACCAAATACTAGCTAACCAAATCCAACAACATATCAAAAAGATAATCTATCATGATGAGGTGGGTTTCATACCAGGGATGCAGGGATGGTTTAACATATGCAAGTCAATAAATGTGATACACCACATAAACAGAATTAAAAACAAAAATCACATCATCTCTATAGATGCAGAAAAAGCATTCAACAAAATCCAGCATCACTTTGTACTTAAAACTCTCAACAAAATCGGCATATGAGGGACATACTTCAATGTAATAAAAGCTGTCTATGAAAAACTCACAGCCAACATAATATTGAATGGAGAAAAGTTGAAAGCATTCCCTCTGAGAACTGGAACAAGACAAGCATGCCCACTCTTACCACTCCTCTTCAACCTAGTACTGGAAGTCCTAGCCAGAACAATCAGACAAAAGAAAGAAATAAAGGGCATCCAAATTAGTAAAGACAAAATCAAACTGTCACTGCTTACTGATGATATGATTGTTTACTTAGAAAACCCTAAAGACTCCTCCAGAAAGCTCCTAAAACTGATAAAAGAATTCAGCAAAGCCTCCGGATATGAAATCACAAATCAGTATACAAATCAGTAGCTCTGCTATACACCAACAGCGACCAAGCTGAGAAACAAATCAGGAACTCAACCTCTTTTACAACAGCTGCAAACAAAATAAAATACTTGGAAATAAAATACTTAGAAATACAAGGAGGTGAAAGACCACTACAAGGAAAAATACAAAACACTGCTGAAAGAAATCACAAATGACACAAACAAATGGAAACACATCCTATGCTCATGGATGAGTAGAATTAATATTGTGAAAATGACCATACTGCCAAAAGCAATCTATAAATTCAATGCAATTCCCATCCAAACACCATCATCATTTTTCACAGAATTAGCAAAAACAATCCTAAAATTTATATGGAACCAAAAAACAGCCCACATAGCCAAAGCAAGACTAAGCAAAAGATCAAATCTGGAGGCAACACACTAGCAGGGGTTGCAACTCTAGTCTCTGACAAAACAGACTTTAAACCAACAAAGATCAGAAAAGACAAAGAAGGGCATTACATAGTGATAAACAGATCAGGTCAACAAGAAGAGCTAACTATTCTAAATATATATATATACACCCAATACAGGACCACCCATATTCATAAAACAAGTTCTTACAGACCTATGAAAAGACTTAGACTCCCACACAATAATAGTAGGAGACTTTAACACCCTACTTTCAATATTAGACAGATCAACAAGACGGAAAATTAACAAGGATATTCAGGACTTAAACTCAGCTTGGGATCAAGTGGACCTAATAGACATCTACAGAACTCTCCACCCCAAATCAACAGAATATACATTCTTCTCCGTGCCACATGACACTTATAATTGGAAGTAAAATACTTCCCAGCAAATGCAAAAAAAATCTGAAATTATAACAAACAGTTCCTCAGACCACAGTGCAATCAAATTAGAACTCAAGATTAAGAAACTCACTCAAGGCCGGGCGCGGTGGCTCACGCTTGTAATTCCAGCACTTTGGGAGGCCGAGGTGGGCAGATCACGAGGTCAGGAGATCGAGACCACGTGAAACCCCGCCTCTACTAAAAATACAAAAAAATTAGCCGGGCATGGTGGTGGGCGCCTGTAGTCCCAGCTACTCAGGAGGCTGAGGCAGGAGAATGGCATGAACCCGGGAGGTGGAGCTTGGAGTGAGCCGAGATTGCACCACTGCACTCCAGCCTGGGCAACAGAGCAAGACTCCGTCTCAAAAAAAAAAAAAGAAAAAGAAACTCACTCAAAACCACACAACCACATGAAAATTGAACAAACTGCTCCTGAGTGACTCCTGGGTAAATAATGAAATAAGGCAGAAATCAAGAAATTCTTCAAAACCAGTGAGAACAAAGAGACAACATACCAGAATGTCTGGACACAACTAAAACAGCGTTAAGAGGGAAATTCATAGCACTAAATGTCTACATCAGAAAGCTAGAAAGATCTCAAATTGACACCCTAACATCACAATTAAAAGAGCTAGAGATGCAAGAGCAAACAAAACCAAAGGCTAGCCTCAGAAGACAAGAAATAACTAAGATCAGAACAGAACTGAAGGAGATAGAGACACAAAAAACCCCTCAAAAAAGTCAGGGAATCCAGGAGATTTTTTTTGAAAATTTAACAAAATAGATCACTAGCTAGACTAATAAAGAAGAAAAGAGATAAAAGTCAAATAGACTCAATAATAAATGATAAAGAGGATATCACCACTGACCCCAGAGAAATACAAACTATTATCAGAGAATATTATAAACATCTCGATGCAAATAAACTAGAAAATGTAGAAGAAATGGATAAATTCCTGGACACATACACCCTCCCAAGACTAAACCAGGAAGAAGTCAAATCCCTGAATAGGCCAACAAGTTCTGAAGTTGAGGCAGTAATTGATAGCCTACCAACCAACAAAAGCCCAGGACCCAACAGATTCACAGCTGAATTCTACCAGAGATACAAAGAGGAGCTGGTACCATTCCTTCCAAAACTATTGCAAACAATTGAAAAAGAGGGACCCCTCCCTAACTCATTTTATGAGGCCAGTATCATCCTGATACCAAAACTTGGCAGAGACACAACAAAAGAAGAAAACTTCAGGCCAATATGCCTGATGAACATTGATGTGAAAATCCTAAATAAGATACTGGCAAACTGAATCCAGCAGCACATCAAAAAGTGTATCCACCACAAACAAGTCAGTTTCATACCTGTGATGCAAGGCTGGTTCAACATATGCAAATCAACAAACATAATTCATCACATAAACAGAACCAATGACAAAAACCACATGATCTAAAATTCATATGAAACCAAAAAAGAGCCTGCATAGCCAAAGCAAGACTTAGCAAAAAGAACAAATCTGAAGGCATAACACTACCTGATTTCAAACTATACTATAAGGACATGGTCGCAAAAACAGTGTGGTACTGGTATAAAAATAGGCATATAGACCAACGGGACAGAATCAAGAACCCAGAAATAAATCCAAATACTTAGAGCCAACTGATCTTTGACAAAGCAAACAAAAACATAAAGTGGGGAATGGACACCCTTTTCAACAAATGGTGCTGGAATAATTGGCTAGCTACATGTAGGAGAATGAAACTGGATCCTCATCACTGACCTTTCTACAAAAATCCACTCAAGATGGATTAAGGACTTAAACCTAAGACCTGAAACTACAAAAATTCTAGACAACAACATCAGAAAAACCTTTCCAGACACTGGCTTAAGCGAGTATTTCATGAGCAAGAACCCAAAAACAAATGCAATAAAAACAAAGATAAATACCTGGGACCTAATTAAACTAAAGAGCTTTTGCATGGCAAAAGGAACAATCAGCAGAGTAAACAGACAACCCACAGAGTGGAAGAAAATCTTCACAATCTATAGATCTGACAAAGGACTAATATCTAGAATCTACAACAAACTCAAATAAATCAGCAAGAAAAAAACAATCCCATCAAAAATTGGGCTAAGGACATGAATAGACAATTATCTAAAGAAGATATACAAATGGCCAACAGACATATAGAAAAATGCTCAACATCACTAATGATCAGGGAAATGCAAATCAAAACCACAATGAGATACCACCCTACTCCTGCAAGAATGGCCATAACCAAAAAATCAAATTGGGTGCATTGTATACTGCTCAGGTGATGGGTGCACCAAAATCTCACAAGTCACCACTCAAGAATTTACTCATGTAAACAAACACAAACTGTTCCCTAATAATCTATGGAAATAAAGAAATATAAAAAATAAAAATTAAAAACTGAAAACAGGCCGGGCATGATGGCTCTCGTCTGTAAATCTCAGCACTTTGGGAGGCCAAGGCGGGCAGATCACGAGGTCAGGAGATTGAGCCCATCCCGGGTAACATGGTGAAACCCGATCTCTACTAAAAACACAAAAAAATTAGCTGGGCATGGTGGCAAGCACCTGTGGTCTCAGCTACTTGGGAGGCTGAGGCAGGAGAATCACTTGAACCTGGGAGGCGGAGGTTGCCGAGATCGTGCCACTACACTCCAACCTGGGCAACAAAGCAAGACTCCATCTCAAAAAAAAAAAAAGAAGAAAAAAAAAGAAAGAAAACGCTGTCATTTGAGAAAACATAGATGAACCTGCAGGACGTTATGTAAATGAAATAAGCCAGTCAAAGATAGACAAATGCCACATGATTTCACTTATGTGTGGAATCTAAAACAGTTTAACTCAGAAACAGAGACTTAAATGATGGTTACTGTAGACTGGAGGTGGAATAATTGAAGAGTTGTTGGTCGAAGAACACGAAATTTCAATTAGATAAGAATAAGCTCAAGTGATTTATTGTGCATCATAATGAGTATAGTTAATAACAATATTTCATATGTTTGAAAGTTGGTAAGAGAGTATATATTAAGACTTCTCACCACAAAAATATTAAGTATGTGAAGTAACGCATATCTTAAGCAGCCTAATTTAGCCATAATACAATGTATACATATGTCAAAACATCTTGTTGTATATCATAAACTTATACATTTTTCCTTATCAATTAAAATAAATAATAAAATTTAAAATGGAGTTCACAATATCAGATTTTATTTTTTTATTTATGTATTTTAAGACAGAGCCTTGCTCTGTTGCTCAGGCTGGAGTGCAGTGGTGTGATCTCCACTCACTGAAACCTCTGCCTCCTGGGTTCAAGCGATACTCCAGCCTCACTCTCCCCAGTAGCTGGGATTATAGGCACCTGCCACAGTGTAGAGATGGCATTTCACCATATTGGCCAGGCTGGTCTTGAACTCCTGACCTCAAGTGATCTGCCCACCTGGGCCTCCAAAAGTGCTGGAATTACAGGCATGAGCCACCACACCTGACCCACAACATTAGCTTTTATGAGAAGTTTACAATATAAAGTATACGTAAATTATAATTATTGTACCTGGCACAGAATTAGTACTTGATATGTCATAGTTATAGGTAAGATAATGATGATGATGATTAACTGTTTTAAATATATTTCCATGACAATACAATTTATTAGATTATCATTTAATATACCCATGTGTGTTAATCTATGTAAGACCACTGCATCTCATCCTCCACCCTCCACACATCTCTGGCAGGTAAAATGTGATCCCACACTCTGTATGCTACTAAAAATATGCCTACTCCTCCCTTTTCACCAACCCAACCCCAATTGCCTTGAGACCAACAGCACTAAGATCCATTGTCCTAATTTTACCTGGTTTTTTCTGTCACCGTAAGAAACCCACAACTCTCAGGTTACCGCTGAACCCCCAACTCTAATTCTGTAGAAGCTCTTTATGCCCCACTTCCCATTTCTTGACAACTCCTGAAACTCATTCACTTTTCCCTTTGAAATTCATAGTCAGCCATTGGCAAAATACAAGTATTCTTCACCTTTCTTTTGTATTTCCATTTCAACTTCCCTCTGTACTAAAACCTGACTTTCCTATAAGTCCTACAAATTAGTAGTTGTTTTCTCTTTCACACCCTCTCTACCATGGGGATTGTGTACTCCTTGCTGGTTATAAACCATCCTCTTTCTACCCTGGCTAAAAATCAGCAAACGTTGAATCTCCTGCAGTTCAACTATACCACCACCACCCATCCCTGTTATTACCACATATCACCTTGGAAGTGTCACTCATACTTATCCTTGAAGAGTTTAGCTAATGACTGACTGTCACTTTCTATGACATATTGTAACAAATATTAGTAGTTTAAAATTCCAATAGATGATTATTCCAAAACCCAGACTTCTAATTCCCTAATTATCTAAAATTAATTTATTTCCCATTCCACCAAAGCCATAACTTCATGGTCATATCCCATACTCCATCATTACCAAAAACTACAACTCCCTTTTCAAATCTCCTTTTTAAGTACCCTACTCCCTATCCATCACCTCCTATCTTTCTAGTTTCTTCTATCTAGTACCTCAACTTCTACAATTCTTCAACACCGTCAGTCCCTATAATCCATGAATCTTGCCCTCCTTTTGCTGCCCTTTATTTTCCTCAATTTTTACTTCCTGCTGTAACCAATTTAGAGAACATGGTCCAAATTAAAATCCCTCATTGCATTCACCTCAAATTTTTTGTCGCTTTCTCGCTTCCATTTAATTGGTAAAATCCAGTGCTTTTCTATGCTGCAGGTGAGAAGTAGCTGGAGAAAAGTCAGGCTTGCTGGCTGGTCTCAGATTCAGTTGACAGCCACCCACGAATCTCAGGTAGGCCCTTCATAGCTACCTTTCATCATTTCCCCACAAACAACTATCTCCTAAGTTACCCTGTCCTCCAACACCAACCCTTCTGCCCCAATATTTATGTTCAGCTGATGACCTCGCTTCCTTTTGACCAAGAAGACAGAAGAAATCAAGAGGATTTCCATAAGTTCTCACAACACATCTATTTACACACTTGTGTCTGTGCCTTGCTTTCCTCCCTTTTATGATGGCTGAACTATCAACCTAAGCTAAGGATGATAACACTGGGATATAGATTTTAAAAGGATGTTAGTAAGACAATTATGGAAAGCTTCTCATATTGACCAGTAAAAACCATTATGGCCATAAACTCTATAATCATAAATTTTTAAAAAGTATAAGTTTGTCCTCATTTATGTAACAATCATCAAAGCATGCACTCTACTAATGAAGAAATAATAGAAACATTATTGACCACATTTCAAGACAATGAATTATCAAACCAATCTCTGATATCTGAGACTCCTTTCCATGCATAATCTCATCAATTAATTCTACTACTTTCCATTCCTGTGAAGCAACAGTCTCCTGGTCTTCCCTGCTTACATTTTCTTTTCTTCCTCTGGATGATTCTGACTTTCCAGTAATGTCAGAAGTTGTAATTGTCAGTTATAGCAGAAGACAGATGACAAACCAAAGCTAGACAATTTAAAGTGACATTAATAAAGGCCCATTTTCAAAGACACGGTCAAGGTTTGTAGGGGAAAATGCAATGATGTGGCATCCCAGGCTTACTAAGATCAGGGGGCTACCCTAAGGCCTGAAAAAGATAAGAGACAGAAGCAATAACTCAGAGAGAGTTCTTATGGAAAGTGCTACCTAAGAGGAACTGTGGATCTTGGTAGAAGACAAGGAACCCACAGTCACTCTTTCCCACAGCCTCCAGACCTCTTTTTGGTGTCTCCCATTGAGAAAATCCAACCAGAAGCCACAGGACTAGGGATATAGTCCTGTGGAGTCTGTACGGGTCATTCTCTCGGCATAGAATGAGAAAGAGAAGAGTGGAGAATGGATCTGGAGCACTAAATGTCATCACTGGCTAATTGTAATCTCTAAGTCAATTAAATACTTCTCACAGGCATTTCTTAGCTCAATCAAAATACTCAGCTCATGGAGATAGAATTAGCATGTTTTTTCAAAAACAGCATACAGCTTTCGGTTCATATTGCATAAGACATTTAATGTGTGGGATCAGATTCTCATTCCAGGTAAATTCCTGGGAGGATTTTTTTTTAATTTTTTCAGGTTAAAAGTTAATCATGACTATGTTCCTAAATTTGTCAGACAGCATAACTAACAGGGCTTAAGAATCTGTATTAAATAAACCTCATTCTTTGTATCTAAAACACAAACTCAGAGGGGTTTTGAACTGGAATGACAGCTCCCTCTGCTTCTTTCCTCCTTCCGAACTTGCTCTGTCCCTGCTCCTGTTCCAGGTCACTGCTCAGCATATTAATGCCAAGCCTGCTTTTACCCTAAGTGCCTGTTTCGTATGCTGTCATATAGATACTGCTGGTTGGATCTCAGCCAGTGGAATTAAATGAAATGGTTTTCTGTCAGACTGAATACTAATTAAATCTTCGTGCCAAAGCTAGGTCTGCATAATGACATCATTTGCAAGTAGGTTGCAGGTTGAAGCTCAAATAGAGCTTGCTCTGATATTTATATTTATGGACACAAGCAAAATGGTGCTATGCTATTTAGTGTACCTGTTTTTTCTTTTTTCCTCCAAGAGAGATCTGGCTTTGAACATCCAAAGTGGGCAAGATTGTGGATCAAGTAAATTTTTCATTGCCTAAATCAGTTTTTCTGACCATTTCAAGCCCTCAGGACCATGAGTCACTTCCCTAGGCCGGCCTTTGGGACACAAATTTTTTGTAGTGTCAAGGGCCTGAGGTCCCCTCATACCTGCCTAGCATGATAATATATCTCTTTTATGAGGCAGTATAGTTCATACCTGTTATGCTAATATCCCCTTTTATCTCAAAAAGTATCTCATTTTGTGCATAAATTATTTTATTACCCCACCTAAACCCCAACCATTTCTATAAATGGTCCACTCTTCTACTGCCTGCATGCACCTTGACCTAAACCGCCTGTCAGAAATAATAATGTATTTTAGTCTTCAAGCAAGGCTTATATATCTTGCAACATTTATTGTACTCCATTTACTAAATGATTAATAAATCCATGTTATAATAATAATGAGAAGAATCCCTCCAAAGGCTTCATTGTACTCTCTGTTGGGATTTTAACAATGCCTTTCTATAAGGCTAACTTTACTCATGGGAACAAACAGCTAAAGAACAGAGTGAAGTTAAGGGAGGCCCACTGGGAAGAAAAAGCTTAGGTCAGGGGAAAGTGTGTGATGTCTATTCAATTCAACACATACCTATCACAGTCTTTTAGAGTTTAAGGCATCCTGCTAGATATATAAGGCATAGAAAGACTAGCATGTGAATCCTCCCCTCTAGCATCTCATAATCATATGGAATTATGGAAGAAGATTCAGGCTAGCTGTATGTAGGTGTCATTTTTAAGTCAATCTATATTAATAATTAGTTGTGTGACCTTGGCAAACAATTTAACATACTGGACCTTGAATGATGGGAATATAATAAATGATCAGAGGTATCTACAACCTCTACAATTATCTTATCTTCTTAGGCCATTATATATTACTATTGAAATAATTAAGTTCTAGAAATATTCAGTTATACAAGCATAATTGCTTCCAATTCTGTCAGAGAACAGCCACTATCCCTGAATATTACGGCATGTCCCATTGATTTTTAGAGTGGCAGTAGAAGTTAGGCACTCAAGACACTGGTGACTTTTTAAATCTGAATATATGGCCTAGAACTCGAGAGTGAGAGATATGTACTGCTTAATCTCTCACTCATTTTCCAAGTAAGTGATCTGTACTGCTTAATGTCCTTCATATGGCTTATATCTGTTTAACTGAAAGGAAATTTACATTCCTTTCCATGTTATTATGTAGTACAGTGGAAGCAATCAAGAAGCAACATGCAAATAGTCAAACAAGCAAATGTCAACAAGGTTCAAGGCTGTGAAATACACAATCTGAGGATACTGGGCTCAAGTCTCCAGACCAGTGTTCCAGGCAGCCTAATGGCAATCCATCACTGACCCTTTTAACAAAAATGTATTTCTTATATTTGCTTTTAGCACTGTAGTTGTAAGACATGACTCTAGGTGATCCCCCAGGAGCTGAAAAGACCTTTTTAAGTTCATGTTCTGATCCACCTAGGGAAAAAGCTCATCTTCATCTGCCCAAGACTTGTGTAGCTGTGTTAGACAAAAAAAATCATGGAACATAATCTTAAGGAGGTTTACAAACATACCAGTCAGTATTGTGTACTTGATTTGGTGTAATTGATTTTTTCTTATACTTCGGAGTTTTAACCCCTTAGGTTTCCTAGATTTCCTGAAAGACTGGCAAGATACTGACCAGAGCTAATTAGCTCACTGACCTCTCTGTGAAGATGGCATGCACAATTGCATTTCATTCTGGTGTCCATGCCATAAAAGAAGTTTTTTAATTAAAGTATCACCAGAGAGGCTGGCCAACAAATAGGAAGCCAGGTCAAATGAGCAATGGTTCATTATCAAAAACTATACAAAAACATGATCACCAGCTTTAAATATTTTAAAACCCAACAAATAGGAAAAAGAAGTTCAACGTAAGAAAAATCTATCTGATCCTTTGTGCTGTCTCATAATGACATAAACTCTTTGGGGAAACATGTTTTCCTACTGCTTCAAAATGAATTTAAGTTTTTATTCAAAGACAAATAAAATATTGGAAAGTTACATAATTTAAGTATAGACAAGAATATTCAAGAAATAGTAGGTGTCTCATTATTTGAACTGAAATAAGTCTAGTGCCTCCACAATCACATGCCAGAGTGGTGTGGAAGGGAATTCCAAGTGAAAGATTCAACTAAATGATGAAAAACGTCACTAAATGTTAACGTTATGAGTGAGTTAACATCTGGACCAAATATCTCACCCAAATGCAGAAAATCCTTTTTTAGTGATAATCAATACTGTTTTTAGTTGTCATTATCCTTTTTGGTCAGCACCTCCTGCCTGGGGCAGTCGATTCTGTTGAGGGATAACCAATTCAGACAATTATTTAAAATGAGCTAAAATCTACCTATGTTTAACAACTTTTCTTTATTCTGAGCTATAGAACCTCTGGAATGGCCCAGGTGAAACCTATTCCTTTTGGAGATCAGCTCTTTTTGTAACTGAAGACAGCGATTTTCCTGTAAATCTTCTCTTCTACAGTGGTTAAGAGATTAGGCTTTGAAGCGAAATAAAGTTGGATTTGAATCCTATATTCACAACAAAACAGTTTTTGCTTTTAGAATAGTTATTTAAATGCTCTGAGTCTGTTTTCTTAGTTTCGAATGTGGAAATAACATCTACCTAAACAGGTTATTGTGAACATTAAAGTAAGTAATGCAAATTAAGGACAGTAAATAAGTGTGGTATTTGGTCTATAATATATATTCAATAAATTTTTCTTTCTCATTCTCTTCATGCCCAGAAAGCTGGCATTTTTCTAAATGCCCTGTATTCTGGATTCCTTATTATCATATCGCATGCCACTATGTCCATTAGAATTCTAAATTCTAGAGGAAATTAAACATTTTGTAAGCGAGATGCAGATATTTATGGCAATATTTTTCAAATCTATGTGACATGACACCTCTTTTTATAATATTTTGCTATGCTGTCTTTACTATCTTCAAGATACATTAGTAGAAATTTACCCGACCTAATAAAATAACTTCAAAAAATCAATATAATATCCTACATGTAATATAAATGAGACATTTTTAAAAGGTAACATGTAACATGTACTTCAATATATAAATGTTTGCACAAGAGTACAATGGTGTGCATAATAAATAAAATAGATGGTTACACTTTTGCATATAATGTCCATTAATGCATCAACCTCAAACATAGGCTGATAAAAGTGTGAATGATATAGCAGTAACATAATTTTCTGAAATTATAAATAGCTCCTGATAAAGTCCTAAACAAAACCTAAAGTATAATCTACTATTTTATACATAGTCATGTCCCTGGGAAATTCAACATATTAATATCTTGCAAAAATACCTGGAGATTTTATGTTGCATGAAGTCACATGTTAAACTCAGATGATCATAAACAATTTTTACCTATAATAATATTCTTCAGGACATTTCAAGTTCATAAATATTGTAGAAGGGTTCTCTGGAATTTGACCTAGTTTGTGCAATGTTTAGCATTGCTAGCCAGTAATACTCACAGTACAAAAAGCATTAAGACAATTTAAAAAAAATACACCCATAAATTTTCAAAACATCTCCACTGAGAAGCACTGTTATAAGGATTCCAGATATATCTGTTCTCCTATTCTTTATCTGAGCCAGTTTTTAGGAACAACTATAGAATCATTTTAGTGGTATACCTGGCAAGTTGTGAATTTTGAAGAAATGCCACTTCCTTCTGAAATGCCTTCATTTTTGTCCTTTTAAATAAGTTGTATCTATCTTATAAAGGTAATTTACATTAAAACTAAATTTAGTGTCCTATGTTTATTTTTGCTAAATTTCGTTTTCTTTGCTTCAGCCCATCTTTTCAGTCTATCATTTTGAATCCTGATTCTGGCATATCATATTATCTCTTTCTGGTTTTCATCACCTATACATTAGATAATGACATTTCTCATCTATCTTTAAGCTACTACTGAAAGTGAGGAATCAGATATTGTGAATAATGGAGCTTTGTGGAATTTTACTAACATTTCCTTTCATGTCGACACAGTCCATTACACATCACCCTTACAATAATAAGTATAGAGCTTAAAGGGATCTGTGAGAGACATGGCCAATTTCTTTGCTGAAACTAAGATAAACTGGAACATCAGTTATTTCTCTTATGTCCCAAGTTATTGATGTTATCATCTACATCTAATTTTAGGGCAAAATGCTCAGCAAACATATGTTTGCCCTTAGTGGCAAAAATGCTCTTTTCTAAATTATTTCACATGCCCAATTTTTATTATAGCTTTAAGAATTCTGACATAAATAAAAAACTGCAAATTGGGTTCAGTGTAAACTGCTTGGGTGATGGGTACACCAAAGTCTCACAAACAACCACTAAAGAACTTACCCATGTAACCACCTGTTCCCCAAAACCCTATGGAAATAAAAAAATAAAGAAAAATAAAAATAAACATAACTGAAAAAAAGAATTCTGACAGAAATATAGTCTTAAAATTCTAATGTATTCGTTTATCTTCTGTAACAGGCCCTGAAATCTCAGTGGTCTAAGGCAATAGAAATGCATTCATTACTCAATCTGTGGTGAGGAGGAAGGACTCTGGGGTGGAAAGACTATCTTTAGTACATAGACAGGTTACCCTGTGTGTTGATATACTTCCCATAAAGCAAGAGAAAAGAGAGGAGAAGGTTATATAGGAAGTGTTTATGGGTTAGGTTGGGAAAATGACATAAATCACTTCTGTCCACATTTTACTAGCTAGAACTTAACTTCAAGGAAGCCTTGAAAATATGACTTGACTGACTTGAAAAAAGGGAAATAGGTTTGGATAAACTAATAGCAGTATCTCTCAGTATCATCCTTAGACCTGAGCTAGGGTCCCCCTGCTCTGAGCCCCCATGCTTCAGATGTCCACACATTTTGGAATGCCTTCCTGAAAATGTTCTAAGGCACTCTCCTGCGCCTGGGACTAACCAAGGACAGCAGTGTTCTCTTGGCAGCACACTTAGAGCCCAGACCTGGGCCATTGACAGTCTCCATCACTGGAAGCATCAAGCTTGACATTTCCTTTGTTCCACTCAAGTAACTGGAACCTGCTAAGGCTAGTAGTCCTTGCCAGGTGGGGAACCATGAGTCCACACCAGGAGTTGTGTGAGCTGCAATCTCCTTTTTCTCCCCTTCTGGATATTCTTTAACCCTCTACCTAGTTTTTGGTATTGACCAGATGCCATAATGACCTCCAAGATTGGGGCCAGTGGAGTCCTCCTGGGGCCCTATGGCTGGATCCCAGTTCCACGAGGGTGATCTGTACTTGCTGGCTGGTATGGTGTTTATTTCATGGCATGGTGTGAGATGGGGCCACCAGAATGATTCTGACACACTGGTTTTAGATCACTTTTACCCAAAGAAGAATGTACAACACGTTCAGGGCTTTGGGCTGCCAGTGATGTATTGTCAGCTCTTGAGTATGAGCCTCATGAGTGGGTCCCTACATGGACTTTCACTCTTCCCTGTTGGTCTCAGTACTGCCTCATGTCTACAGCATCTGAAGGAAACAGGGATAGCAGTAGCCAATATTTACTCTTGGGACCATCCCCATCAGTACCCAGGGAGGCCACCCACACCCTCTACCAGTTCGGCACCATCTTCTAGGCAATCCCTCGGGGATATGGCATCTAATTCCTCAGAGGGCTTATGAGAAACTTACTCTGAAGTGCCAAAGGGCCCTTCTTATTGATGTTCTCTCTCCGTCTAATCAGCGTGGTGATGTGGTGCTCTCCTGAGTCAGGCTTAAGCCACGCTATTTGAGGGATTCTTTACATGAATTCCTTATATGAATGGGGTCATTCTTCTTGCTTTGAATACTTGGTCCTTGTCTTTTCTTCCCACCGGTGACAGTGTGTGAAAGTTAGAGCTATAGACAACATTCTAGGAATGTAGTGATTACAGGCTGGAAAGTTCGAGAAAAGATGCGGTTGGAAATGTGTTATTTTATGCTTCAAATCACAAAGTTAACATGACCAGAAAATGAATTCTTATTCACATTTTCCTACATACTTTGGATAGTATTTATCTTTGTAATTAGGATCAATTAATCATAGTAACAACCTTTGAGTAAGTCATTGGAAACTAGCAATCATGGGTTACACAATGGAAGATGCAGCATCATTGGTAACCATATATCCAGAATTATATAAATGGTATTAGGGAATGACAGAAGCAAGAACATCCATATTGTTTTCATACAATTCTTATAATTCAGCCAAAGCAATTTGAATATGAATGGCATTCCTACCTTTTTCTGTCAGTGGGAGATACGAAATTAGTGAGGAATGATGCATTCAACAATATGAAGCATGAAAACAGCATTCCAGAACTTGGAAAAGAAGCAATGGTGTCTGGTCACTACAAAGAATCCTCAGAGGCAGACAGGACGATACACAAAGGTGTATGTGCATTTTTGATAGCTCACTGAACCACCCATGGGCCTGTAAATTTTGTAATTTTAATCAAATTGTTCATATAGACAGAGGTCCTGCAAAAAAAATTGTGTAAGCCTTGCATATCTGAAAAATAATGCTAGAATTGTAATATTTACTACCCAGTATTCAGTAACTTCCCTGATTTTTCTAAATTTGTAAACCCATTTGACCTGTTGAAGAACTTTAAAGTTGGAGTGTCTTCTCCCTACCATGTTGAACAATCTTTTAAGTCCTATCCATCTCTACTCCAAAGGATATTTATGCCAACAACAGGACAAATCTCACCTTGATCCTCAACTCATTAGCCTCACTCACATGAGCCTGCTTGTTCACCTGTTAAAACATTGAGTCTTCTTTCTGTCTCTGGGCTGTCTTCCAACTACTCTCTCCTACTGGATACACATTGTCTGGAAAGTGCTAGCTAACTGATTTTCCCCCAAGATACTGGGAAATTTCTGATGCTGCATTCGACTTCCTTTTAAAATGTCGTGCCCACACTTCTCCTGAGTGGCTGATCTCACGTTAGAAATGTTTTATCAGAATATGCCTTGTGATCCACTCACTTTGCTGACCAACTCTTACCCTCTCTGAGCTATAAGTTTCTTAAGAGAAAGACTAGGTTTGATTCACCTTTACATCTCTAGCACTTGGAGCAATGCCTAGAATTTTAAGACTTACTATTTTTCTTGCCATTCTCCGTCCTTTGTGTTATCTTTGTCTCGGCTTGCATATAACCCATGTCACACATTTCCATGTATAATTGTATGAGCAAAATAAAAGCATATAAATAAGGAAAATTATATTATCAGTTGATTTTACAAAATATAAACCACACTTTCCATTCTTTTGCTTCTTGATTTTCTCAACCATCATCAAAAACTCCTCCCAGTCAACTAGCATTGTTTTAACTAAATTCATAATGGCTGTCTGATATTTCTGATTTGGGTTTACCATAATTTACTCAGCCTTTCCCTAATTGAGGGAATTTAGCTCTTTTCTTTTTTCTTGTTTTTTTCCTTTGCCAGTGCGTATAATGCCACTTTGTTTAAATGTCATTATATATAAAAATGTTTAATATAATTACATATATACCCAGCAATAGAATTGCTAAACCAAGTCTCATATTTTAACGGATGCTGCTGAATTCCTCTTAGAAAATCCTGCTAAAATTTATATTAGCAATACATGACAAGATAAATCATTTATCCTATATCCTGCCAGCAAAAAGATTATCATTCTCTTAAACATTTGCCAGTCTGGTACTCCTTATTACTTTAAATTGTATTTTGCTGAGAAAAACTGAATTTGAGCATTTTTATGTGTTTATTGCACATTCAGATATGTTCTTTTATAAATTGTATAATCATACCTTTTACTTACTTTTTTCTATTGAGGTATTTGTCACTTTTAACAATTTATAAGGGTTCTTTGTATGTTATTACTATTAAATATTTGTCATCTTGCTAGGAACTATTTTTCATATCTAATATTTATCTATATACTTTGTTAAGGATACTTTTGATACCAAAAATATAATTTTATGTAGTCAAACATATCCATTTCCCTTTTTAAACATTAAAAACAAATATTTTGTATTGCTTCAGTTGTCTTTTTTAGTTAAGAAGTTATTTCCCAAGACTAGAGTACACTTAGTCTCCTTCATCTTTTCCTAAGATTTTGTTTTTTTAATTACATTTATAATCATTCAAAATATATTTTTACATAAAGAGAGGCATTTCATACTTAAAAAATAAACTTTCTTTTTAGATAATAAAATTATATGATTCTTTGCAAAAACATAAAAATGAACATAACTATTTTACTACTAAATTATAGTCATTATTACTATCTTGGTGTACAACGAGATAAACATAGCTACTCAAAATATACGCAGTTTCAACATTGACACATATAGCATGATATCTATCAATTGCATTGTATTGTGACTTTACGTTACTTTAGAAGTAACACATGACAAATGTGGGAAAGAAAAAACACACAAAAATAAATACAGTGAAAGAATTGGAGCAGTCAAATGCAACCCTCCAGTGATAAAAGCTGTTATTTTAAAATTGATGTTGTTGTTTCATGGAAAGTTTCATTCTGCTGTGCTTGGATTGCTTTTTATCTTTATGTTTAGATTTCAGAAATTTGGTAGCATGTGCCTAGTTATAGGTCTTCTTTTTACTGATATTGCCTGATCATTTTTATTCCTCATTCTCTATTCTCGGAGTCTAAAATACATTTAACTATATCTTTGGTTATTGATTTTATTATGTTTCTTCCTCAAAATATATATAATTGGATCATAAGTCCAATTTACTTTTGTTAGTGTAAGTTTTCTTACACATCCTTTGTAATTATTTTCAAAATTTTGTCAATTCTGTTATATAATATATGAATTTATTTGTTCAGTGCTTAACTACCCATTCTGATAAATATTCTGATTCTGCTATTGTAGTTACAATTTTCATGAAATTCTTATAATTTCATCTCAACTTCCTTTTCATTTTATTCTATAGTTTTTCATACATTGTTTACTTTTTGTTTAACTTAGTGTCTTTTGCAAGGGTAGGGGGAGCACAGGAAAGGATTCCACATTGTGTTGCATTTTATCAGCAATCCTACACACTGTTTTGTACAATTTTACCAAGACTCAAATATATATTGTTTTCAGTGTTTTATCTCCCTATATTATAAATGTCTTCTGTTTAATATGAATTTTATTGAGACATATCTTCAAATGAGAAAAGACTTGTCCAGTTTCACAATTTTCCAGTTACATGACTAATTATCTGTCTTGTACAGTAGTTGGACCCTCTTCTCAGACAAACTTCTGAAGGACAAATTGCAACTCGCAAATAGCTCAACATCCAGCAGGCATTCATATAGGGTTAGCCCACTTGACTAAGGAGAAAATCTCTACAATCGTCACTGTCTGGCTGTCAGGAACTCCCAAAAGATGGAATGTTATAATGAAATCAAACCACCATATACAATGTGTTCTGGGAACATTTTTTCTTTAACCTGTAAGAAGATTTATCTTTCCAGTATGCAATGAAACCTATGTACTTTACTTCTAATATTGTTTCTTTCTAGAAGATTGGATGTTCTATTTCTTAAAGGTACTTAAAGCACAATGACGTGGGAAAGGCAGAAAGAATCTTTCAGCTGCTTCGGAAGGTCTGTACATTATAAAATAGACATTCAAGTAGCTATCAAATTTTATGGCCAGTAAGGCCCCTGTAATTCTGAGATAGGAATTAGAAAGAGAAAAAAAGGTAAATTATTTAGCAACCTCCATGTAGTGGTTGAGATTGCTGCTTTGGACAGGAGAGCACAAGTGAATCTTCAACTATAATTTTTCAACCCGGTCCTAATGATCTTGGATTTACTGGTAAATCTTCCTGCTGTGTGGCCACAACTTGACTGGCATTCTGAGTTTCTGTGAGTGGTGTGAGGTTTTCTTTCTTCTCTATGTATTTCGCTATTAGAGTCAGGAGTTCAGAGTCCCCTTCAGTCTTCTCAACTCAGATGCCATTTTAATCCAGATTCCTATGATTTGGAATTAATCAACATTTTTCTAATCTTTCTTTTTTTTCTGCTAGAGAAGACTGAAACAGACAAAAAGTGCATTCTCTCCATTGGAAGTTATGCCCTCTCAAGCAGCTGTTATGTGCATTTCCTAGTTGGAGTTTATAAGCCGGCATCTGGCTAATACTCATGCATTTGCTGAGATATTCTCTGAGCACCTCTGAGATATCAAGGACTTCTAAGTTTGGAGGTGAAAAAAAATCACATGGTACCTTCTCTCATGGAATTGACAATAAATTATGGAAGACAACGGTTAAACAAATACAATGAACACCCACACACCTACCAATATGCATGCAGAGACATAAGAAGGGCCAACCTTGAGCAAAATCATTGTCTTCTGGCTTGGGGCAAAACAGAAAATAAAGAGTAGGGCTTAGCATGCAGTGTCTGCATCACTCTCCTTCTGTTCCCTGTTGAACCTCCTCCTGATGTCTCAAGAAAACCATTTATCCTTAGTAAAATCCCTTCCTTTGTCTTTTCTTTTCAGATTCTTCTGGTGAAAAATGGTGGAGACTGCCTCTGTGGCAACCATTTATTTCTTCTGCCAATATTTCTTTCTGTATTCGTCACAACTGGCTTAATGCATTCTCACGTATGCTTTCCCTGCAAGTAAGTCTCTATCGAATTGAACCTTCCCTGACCTGGAAAAGAGAGGGCAACTGCTCCTAGTCTTATACTTGTCACCTCTTGGAAGATCTTATCACCTACCAGGTAACCATTTCTCACATGGAACGGGTTTGTCTTGTATTATAATAGTTCCTCCCCTTTTTCCAAACATAAATTTAAAATCACCATATGATATATTTAAAAACCATTTACTTTGAAATTTTTTCTTCCTGACACAGACACATGACTAAAACTATATGTGTACAAATGTGTGGGTTTTTGAGATTTTCTTTATCAATTTTTCCAACTTTCATTCATATATTTTATAAATCTGATATAATTGGAAAATACCTTATATAAATCCACTAACCTGTTAGATCACCCCATTTTTTCATCACTATGACTGTACAAAGATTTTTACCTTATAGAATCTGCCTACACTCCTTAATTATGTTCTTTTAGCATTTCTGGCCTTAAGATGATGCCTATGCTTTTCTCTAAAATTTTATATCAAACCTGCTCAAAGCTATCATCTTAAGCCTAAATAATATTTACTGTTGAAGTTCAGAAATGTCTGAATATATCTGCTGAATTACTGAAGGCGGACAGCCAGGAATTCATCTGAATGAAAATGGAGCCGGACAAACTTTACCCGGCTATAAAATCCTAGTTGTTGCAAGATAGAAACATTGTGGAATGTGGCTGGATAATTACCACGAAGTTGTTGCCTTATTGCCTCATGATTTTGTCCTTGTGAGACAGAAAGAGCTGCAGGTAAATAATGGAAGGAAAGATAGAGTAATTTTCCTAACTGAGATGAAAAGACAAAGTGGGTACAAAGGATTATGAGCTCATTGTTTTGGTTAACGAAAAGTGGAAAGGGAAGAGAAAGAGAGATTTCCTCCATTTTTATCACTGAATACTTTTGGTATCTCAAGGGCCTGTTGGCAGTGCAGAAGCAGAAGCAGGACCAGATGCATAAGAGCAGTATCAGGTTAAAAAATGGAAACCTGGCTTGACAGGGTCTGCTGTGTACTACTCAGGTGATAAGGTGATATCTTCCAGAAGTAACAGCAGTACCAGTAGACACCATATTGTGAAAGACTGGATTTGTTTCTGAAAGCTTGTGAATATAACATGGAACATCAAAAAGTAGCTGCATGTAGGGTGGGGATTTAGTAATAAGGTTCCATTAATCAGGATAGGTTAAGTTACACAGAGCTATCATAACAACTATAAATGTTCAGTGGTTTAACCCAGCAAATGGATGTTTCTCACTCACAGAAAATGTGTAGTGGGTCTAGACAGGTTCTCCAGGCAAGTCAGTGATCTGGGCTAATGCAGTCTCCAGCTTCCTCTAGTTGCAGCATCAGTTAATGAAGCTGGAAAAGAGAACCTGGAAACTACACATTGACAAAGTCTTCAGCCTGGAGGTGACAGACATCTCTGGTTAGGACTCATCATATGACCCCAACCAATCACAGTTGTCCCCTTCTTCAACTAGAAAGTATGAAGCACTAATAAGGTCTATAACAGAGGTCTGGATCTTATATGAGTAGATGGTTAAAGATTTACTGAAATGTGGGTTATTAAACTTAACGTTATACAATTTGTACCCACAGGCTGGTAAGGTCAGGAGAAGCTGTGTGTATGCATGTAAGTAATTTCTGCTTGTAAAAGTGCTATATGTAATTATAAACTCTACATCAGTGCTTCTCAATCACAGGCAGTTTTCCCCTCTGGGGGACATTTGGCAATGCTTGGAGATATTTTTGGTTATACTACTGGCACCTAATGGGTGAAGGCCAGAAATGTTAATAAACATTCTACAATGCACAGAACAGTTCCATAACAAAATCTGTCTATATATATATATATACATATATTTGGTCTATATATACACATATAGACCAAAATGTCAACAGTGCTGAGGTTAAGAAACACTGTTATACAACAATGAAACTGCACAATGAAGTTGTAGCTGAGGCACAAGTTTGGAGAACTTACCCTTTGAGAATAGAAATCTAACTTCCAAGACAGTAGACACCTTTAGTCAATGATTGTTATACAGTGCTGTGTCCCCAATAAGCAGCATGCGTAGGTTCAGGAACAAAGAGCAGAAGTAGATGTGGCTATACTAACTTCCCAGTAATCTACTCAGAAAACTTGTATTTCCCTTTTCCATAACTCTAAGCTTTGTGGGTCTATTAGTCTTGATTCCCAGAAGGGAACATTTTTTACCAGATGGCATAGCTAGAGTCACATTAAATTTTAAGCTATGGCTGCGTTGTGACCAAAAACTCCTTGTGTCACGAGATCAGCATGTAAGGAAAGGAATTTTCACACTAGCAGAGTAATTCATTTGATCCTCAGGAGTAGTTAGAGCTGTTATTACACAACAGGGAAAGCACAGAACATGTCTGGCACCCAGGTAACCCACAGGGATATTTTCAGTGTTCCACTGTCTAATTGTGAAGGCAATTGACAAGTGCAGTAACCACTGACCAAGAAGGGCGTGGTAACCAAAGATTCAGACCTCTCAAGGTGTCACCACCAGGGAAGTCACCAAGACCAGCAGCGGTATTTTCTCAGGATGGTGGCAATCCAGAGTGAGTAGTATAGGAGGGAAATGGTGAACATCAGTTACTTTTGGAAACCAGCTACAGTAGTTGTGGCTTTTCCAACTAGTCTTCTTCCTTTACATTTCCCCAGGAAAATAGA
The DNA here is from genome assembly GCF_028878055.3 of Symphalangus syndactylus. Lineage (NCBI taxonomy): Eukaryota > Metazoa > Chordata > Mammalia > Primates > Hylobatidae > Symphalangus > Symphalangus syndactylus. The sequence continues at coordinate 126,524,675 of NC_072428.2, read as the reverse complement.
CTAATAAACCTTCACTACAACATGTTTTCATTTCTCTAGGATATATGCCTAGAAGTAGAAGGGCTGAGTCATTGGTAAATAGAGGTTTATCTTTCTGAAGAACTGCCCAACTATTCTCAAAGAAGCTAAAGCATTTTACATTCCTACTTGGAGCATATGAAGGATCTAATTACTTATCAAAACATTGTTGTCCATCTTGTTGATATAGCCATCATATTGGCTATGAATTGATATCTTATGCTTTACATTTCCCAAATTGGTATTGATTTGAGCATCTTTTTATGTATTTCTTGAAATACTGGCTTATATACTTTGTCCATTTTTAATTTTTTTTTTTAATCATTGAGTTGTAAGAGTCTCTATATATTCAGGACACAAGTACGTTGTCAGATTACATAATTTTTCAAATATTTTCTCCCATTCTGTGATTGTCTATACTCAAAAAATTTGACCATATTCAAAAATTAATAAAAATAAATAATACACCTATATATGAGCTAAGTATGTAAAGAGCAATCAAATTAAATCCTTTATTTTAATTTAATTAGGGTTAATTAAATACAATTAATTAAATTAGGGTTGCACAATAATTTCTTAAGTATGACAATAAAACACAAATGACAAAATAAAAAATAGATGGAACATTGTTAACAATAAAACTTTTGTTATGCAAATGATACTATCCAGAAAGTAAAAAAGCAGGCCACACAATGGGAGAAAATATATGCAGATATATTTTTGATAGGGGACTTATATATCCAAAGTAAATAAGGACTTCCATAATTCAATAATAAAAAGGTAAATAACCAATTTTAAAAACTGGAAAAGTATTAATATTTGAATCAATGTTGCTCCAAAGAAGATATACAAATGACCAATGAACACATTCAAAGATGTTTATCTACTAAGTCAATCAAAACCACAATGAGATAGCACTTCACACCCATCCACTAAAATGGCTATAATCAAAATGACAGACAATAAGAAGTGTTGACAAGGATGTGAAGAAATTGGAAGCCTCATACACTGCTGTGGGCAAAGTAAAATGTTGCATCTGCTTTATAAGTCATGTTAGCAGATGCTCAAAGTGTTAAACATACAGATACCTGTGGCCCAAAAATTCTACTTCTAGGCTTATATCCATTCAAGAGAATGGAAAAATGCATTCACACAAAAATGTAAATGAATGGTCATAGAAGCATTATTTATAATAGCAAATGAAGTGGAAATAATCCAAATGTCCATAATCTAATGGATAAATAAAGAATGTGATCAATCCACACAACAAAATATGTTTGGCAACATAAAGGAATGAAGTATGATACATGCTATAACATGATGAACCTTTAAAACATTACAGTAAGTAAAAGATAACAGTCACAAAAGAATATATACTCCATGACTTGATTTCTGTGAAATTCCAGAATAAGCAAATATATAGTGACAGAAATTAGATTAGCAATTGTTTAGGGCTTGGTAGGGAAAAGATGGGAAGGGGTGATAAGGAGAGAGGAAGAGCAGTGACTGCTAATGACTGCTAAGGGATTTCTTTTGGGCAGGAACAATAATGTTTAAAATTCATGTGATGATTGTTATGCAGCCCTATGACTATCCTAATAACAATTTAATTGCACACTTTAAATAATGGTATGTATGTTACATGATTTATATCTTAATAAAGCTTTAAAAACCTTTACTGCCCCTATGTCCTGTTCTTCATGAAAAATATTCATACATCAACATTATTACAAATTATCTCACCATAGTTCAAAATGCTTCTTTCTCTAAATTTCAAGTGCTGAGAATGATCTCTGTTAATGGACAATGCTTCCACCTCTGCCACTGCATGTATCTTGTTTTAAAATTTCCTTTTAGCTTCATGATTTTTCCCAGTTCTTAACACTCTTCACATCTATATCAAGACTTCATGTTGGCCACATCAAATCTTCTCCCTAGAGGTCAGGAACTTCTCTTTCTTTATATCCCACCATATTTTCTTCATCAATTACATTTCAGTGAAAACAAACATTTTATATTCTTCAGCTTTTAATTCAAGGCAATAAAGAAAAAAATTATATCTATAGAATATATATATAGTATAAACTTAATATACATTATATATAGTGTGTATGTATATATATGTGTGTATACACACACACTGCAACTATTGGCAACTCTAAAAATTCATGGTATCTTCTATATTAAATGCAACTGTAATATAACTGACTAGTCTTTCTTAGTTTGTTTTCTTACATAGAGTTGCTGTCTCATGAATGGAACATCTGCTTCTTCACACCAGTGGTTGATCTCTTTTTTGATGAAAAATGAATTCATCCCATATTAACTAGCTCAGCTTACCTGCCAACAAGTTTAATTCATTTGTGTATCTTCCCATTACGTTGCCATTCTCTATTACGTCAGAGGACCAAGTACTCTTGTTACTTTTTTTTTTAAGTTCCGGGATACAAGTGCAGAACGTGTAGGTTTGTTACATAGGTATACCTGTGCCATGGTGGTTTGCTGCACCTATCATCCTATTATCTAGGTTTAAAGCCCCACATGCATCAGCTATTTGTCCTAATGCTCTCCCTTCCCCTTGCCCCCCAAGCCCCCAACTGGCCCCAGTGTGTGTTGTTCCCCCTCCCCATGTCCATATTTTCCCATTATTCAGCTCCCACTTATGAGTGAAAACATGTGGTGTTTGGTTTTCTGTTCTGTGTTAGTTTGCTGAGGATGATGGCTTCCAGCTTCACCCATGTCCCTGCAAAGGACATGATACCATTTCTTTTTATGATCACATTTTCTTTATCCAGTCTGTCACTGATGGGCATTTTTATTGGTTCCATGTCTTTGCTACTGCAAATAGTGCTGCAATAAACATACATGTGCATGTGTCTTTATAGTAGAATGATTTATAATCCTCTGAGTATATACCCAGCAATTCCATTGCTGGGGCAAATGGTACTTCTTCTTATAGATCCTTGAGGAATTGCCACACTGTCTTCCACAATGATTGAATGAATTTACATTCCCACCAACAGTGTAAAAGCATTCCTATTTCTCCACAGCCTTGCCAGTATCTATTGTTTCTTTTTTTTTTTTTTTAGATGGAGTCTTGCTCTTGTCACCCAGGCTGGAGTGCAATGGCTTGATTTTGGCTCACTGTAACCTCTGTCTCCTGGGTTCAAACAATTCTCCTGCCTCACCCTCCCAAGTAGCTGGGATTACAGGCACCAGCCACCACGCCCGGCTAATTTTTGTGTTTTTAGTAGAGACAGGGTTTCGCCACGTTGGCCAGGCTGGTCTTGAACTCCTGACCTAACCTGCCCTGGCCTCCCAAAGTGCTGGGATGTTTCTTGACTTTTTAATAATCACCATTCTGACTGCCATGAGATGGTATCTCATTGTGGTTTTGATTTACATTTCTGTAATGATCAGTGATGTTGAGCCTTTTTTCATATGTTTGTTGGCCATGTGTCTTCTTTTGAGAAGTGTCTGTTCATATCCTTTGCCCACTTTTTGATGGAATTTTTTCTTGTAGATTTAAGTTCCTTGTAGATTCTGAATATTAGACCTGCATATATATATATGTATGTATATGTACATATACATACACATATATACACATATGTACATATACATACACATATATACACATATATACATATGTATATATACGTATATACGTATATATACATATGTATATATACGTATATACGTATATATACATATGTATATATACGTATATACGTATATATACGTATATACGTATATATACATATGTATATATACGTATATACGTATATATACGTATATACGTATATACGTATATATACATATGTATATATACATACACACACACACACACACACACACCACAGTTTCTTTATCCACTCATTGATTGATAGGCATTTGGGTTGGTTCCACAATTTTGCTATTGTAAATTGTGCTTCTATAAACATGTGTGTGCAAGTGTCTTTTTCGAATAATGACTTCTTTTCCTCTGGGTAGATACCCAGTGGTGGGATTTCTGGATCAAATGGTAGTTCTACTTTTAGTTCTTTAAAGAACCTCCGCACTGTTTTCCATAGTGGCTATACTAGTTTACATTTGCACCAGCAGTGTAGAAGTGTTCCCTGATCACTGCATCCACACCAACATCTATTGTTTTTTTTATTTTTTAATTTTTTGATTATGGCTATTCTGGCAGGAGTAAGGTGGTGTCACATTGTGGTTTTGATTTGCAGTTCCCTGAACATTAGTAATGTTGAGCATTTTTTCATATGTTTGTTGGCCATTTGTGTATCTTCTTTTGAGAATTGTCTATTCATGTCCTTAGCTCCCTTTTTTTTTTTTTTTTTTTTTAACAGAATTGTTTGTTTTTCTTGCGGATTTGAGTTCGTTGTAGATCCAGGATATTAGTACTTTGTCAGATGTACAGATTTTGAAGATATTTTCCCACTCTGTGAGTTGTCTGTTCAGTCTGCTGACTGTTCGTTTTGCCATGCAAAAGCTCTTTAGTTTAATTAGGTCCCAGTTATTTATCTTTGTTTTTATTGCATTTGCTTTTGGGTTCTTGGCCATGAAATCCTTGCCTAAGCCAATGTCTAGAAGGGTTTCTCCAATGTTATCTTCTAGAATTTTTATAGTTTCAGGTCCTAGGTTTAAGTCCTTAAACCATCTGGAGTTGATTTTTCTTTTTTTTTCTTCATCTTTTTTTTTATTATTATACTTTAGGTTTTAGGGTACATGTGCACAATGTGCAGGTTTGTTACATATGTATCCATGTGCCATGTTGTTTTGCTGCACCCATTAACTCATCATTTAGCATTAGGTATATCTCCTAATGCTGTCCCTCCCCCCACCCCCCACCCCACAACAGTCCCCAGAGTGTGATGTTCCCCTTCCTGTGTCCATGAGTTCTCATTGTTCCATTCCCACCTATGAGTGAGAACATGCGGTGTTTGGTTTTTTGTCCTTGCAATAGTTTACTGAGAATGATGTTTTCCAGTTTCATCCATGTCCCTACAAAGGACGTGAACTCATCATTTTTTATGGCTGCATAGTAGTCCATGGTGTATATGTGCCACATGTTCTTAATCTAGTCTATCATTGTTGGACATTTGGGTTGGTTCCAACTCTTTGCTGTTGTGAATAATGCCGCTATAAACATACATGTGCATGTGTCTTTATAGCAGCATGATTTATAGTCCTTTGGGTATATACCCAGTAATGGGATGGCTGGGTCAAATGGTATTTCTAGTTCTAGATCCCTGAGGAATCGCCACACTGACTTCCACAATGGTTGAACTAGTTTACAGTCCCACCAACAGTGTAAAAGTGTTCCTATTTCTCCACATCCTCTCCAGCACCTGTTGTTTCCTGACTTTTTAATGATGGCCATTCTAACTGGTGTGAGATGGTATCTCACTGTGGTTTTGATTTGCATTTCTCTGATGGCCAGTGATGATGAGCATATATTTTCATGTGTTTTTTGGCTGCATAAATGTCTTCTTTTGAGAAATGTCTGTTCATGTCCTTTGCCCACTTTTTGATGGGGTTGTTTTTTTCTTGTAAATTTGTTTGAGTTCATTGTAGATTCTGGATATTAGCCCTTTGTCAGATGAGTAGGTTCAAAAATTTTCTCCCATTCTGTAGGTTGCCTGTTCACTCTGATGGTAGTTTCTTTTGCTGTGCAGAAGCTCTTTAGTTTGATTAGATCCCATTTGTCAATTTTTGGCTTTTGTTGCCATTGCTTTTGGTGTTTTAGACATGAAGTCCTTGCCCACGCCTATGTCCTGAATGGTATTGCCTAGGTTTTCTTGTAGGATTTTAATGGTTTTAGGTCTAACATTTAAGTCTTTAATCCAGGGCCAAGTCAATCCTAAGCCAAAAGAACAAAGCTGGAGGCATCACGCTACCTGACTTCAAACTATACTACAAGGCTACAGTAACCAAAACAACATGGTACTGGTACCACAACAGAGACCTAGATCAATGGAACAGAACAGAGCCCTCAGAAATGATGCCGCATATCTACAACTATCTGATCTTTGACAAACCTGACAAAAACAAGCAATGGGGAAAGGATTCCCTATTTAATAAATGGTGCTGGGAAAACTGGCTAGCCATATGTAGAAAGCTGAAGCTGGATCCCTTCCTTGCACCTTATACAAAAATTAATTCAAGATGGATTAAAGACTGAGTTGATTTTTCTTTAAGGTGAGAGATGAGGATTCAGTTTCATTCTCCTACATGTAGCGAGCCAATTATTCCAGCACCATTTGTTGAAGAGTGTCCTTTCCCCACTTTATGTTTTTGTTTGCTTTGTTGAAGATCAGTTGGCTGTAAGTATTTCTATTTATTTCTGGGTTCTCTATTCTGTTCCATTGGTCTATGTGCCTATTTTTATACCAATACCACACTGTTTTCGTGACTATGGCCTTACAGTATAGTTTGAAATCAGGTAGTGTGATGCCTCCAGATTTGTTCATTTTGATTAGTCTTGCTTTGGCTATGGGGGCTCTTTTTGGTTCCATATGAATTTTAGATCATGTAGTTTTTCTCATTGGTTCTGTTTATGTGATGAATTACATTGATTTTCATATGTTGAACCAGCCTGGCATCTCAGGGATGAAACTGACTTCTTCGTTGTGGATAAACTTTTTGATGTGCTGCTGGATTCAGTTTGCCAGTATCATACTGAGGATTTTTACATCAATGTTCATCAGAGATATTGGCCTAAAGTTTTATTCTTTTGCTGTGTCTCTGCCAGGTTTTGGTATCAGGATGATACTAGCCTCGTAAAATGAGTTAGAGAGGGGTCCCTCCTTTTCAGTTGTTTGGAATAGCTTCAGAAGGAATGGTACCAGCTTTTCTTTGTATCTCTGGTAGTGTTCAGCTGTGAATCCATCTTGTCCTGGGCTTTTTTTGGTTGGTAGGCTATTAATTACTGCCTCAATTTCAGAATTTGTTATTGGTCTATTCAGGAATTTGACTTCTTCATGGTTTAGTCTTGGGAGCATGTGTGTGTCCAAGAATTTATCCATTTCTTCTAGATTTTCTATTTTATTTGCATAAAGTTGTTTATAGTATTCACTGATAGTCTATAGTTCTGTGGGGTCAGTGGTGATATCCCCTTTATCATTTTTTACTGTGTCTATTTGATTCTCTCTCGTTTATTAATCTAGCTAGTAGTCTATTTTACAAATGTTTTTCAAAAAATAGTCTCCTGAATTCATTGACTTTTTTGAGGGGTTTTTTGTGTCTCTACCTCCTTCAGTTCTACTGATCTCAGTTGTTCTTGTCTTCTGCTAGCTTTGGGTTTTGTTTGCTCTTGCTTCTCTAGCTCTTTTAATTGTATGTCAGGGTGTCGATTTAAGATTTTTCTAGCTTTCTGATGTGGGCATTTAGTGCTATAAATTTCCCTCTTAACACTGTTTTAGCTGTGTCTCAGAGATTCTGGCACATTGTCTCTTTGTTCTCAATTGTTTCAAAGAACTTCTTGATTCCTACCTTAATTTCATTATTTACCCAGGAGTCTCTCAGGAGCAGGTAGTTCAATTTCCATGCAGTTGTGTGGTTTTGAGTGAGTTTCTTAATCTTGAGTTCTAATTTGATTGCACTGTGGTTTGAGTGGCTGTTTGTTATAATTTCAGTTCTTTTGCATTTGCTGAGGGGTCTTTTACTTCCAATTATATGGTTGATTTTAGAATAAGTGTCATGTGGCACTGAGAAGAATGTATATTCTGTTGATTTGGGGTGGAGAGTTCTGTAGATGTGTATTAGGTCCACTTGATCCATAGCTGAGTTTCAGTCCCAAATATCTTTGTTAATTTTCTCTCCCATTGATCTGTCTAATATTGACAGTAGGATGTTATAATCTCCCACTGTTAATGTGTGGGAATCTAAGTCTCTTTGTAGGTGTCTAAGAACTTGCTTTATGAATCTGGGTGCTCCTGTGTTGGGTGCATGTATATTTAGGATAGTTAGCTCTTCTTGTTGAACTGATCTATTTACCATTATGTAATGCCCTTCTGGGTAATCCTTCCTGGGTAGTATGCTCACTCACCACCTCTCTTGGCTCCTGCCCCACGTGGCTCTCAGGTGGGCCACCTTACCACACTGCCCTTCCTTCTTCTCTATGGGTCACACCAGCAGCCTAGTCAATTCTGATGACAGAACCTAGATACCTCAGTTGCTGGTGCAGGATTTGCATGCTGTTATGGTTCTTTTTGATGGGAGCCTGGGATTGCCCACTTCTAGTCGGCCATCTTTTCCTCGCCCTATTCTTGTTATTTTTCAGAGTAAATCCTTCAGACTTTACACCTGATGTTACCCTATGTCATGTTCAAAAAAGCTTCCCCTGGGGATCTTTATGTATCTTCAATTCATTTTTCACCTGTGGACCATTCTTCATAAATACTCAGACATTCTCTATAAAAATAAACCTGACTTGAATGCTACTTGCCCTCATTACACCATCTTTTGTACTAACTATGGAAACTAAAATGTTGGTTATATCCTGCTTCTAATCTTCTTCTGGTCATTCCACAATTTAAGATAAACTGTCTTCAATCTCAATATTTTTAAAAAGTAATTGCCGTCCTAAAAGTCAGCAACATAAATCCAGTAGGCACTTCCTAGTGTTTTTCCCCTTCTGCAGCAGCAGAACACTCAACAGTGCCTTTTTGTGGAAATAATGTCATCACTTCCTTGCTATACACTCAGTTGATGAACTTTTTTGCAATTTTCATTCTTCTTTGCTGTCTTCTCTTTCCTCATCCTTTCTATTTTGCAGACTTTCCTAAAATGTCCTTCCACAGATATGATTTTTGATTCCACAGATTACTCTTGGGCTTGTTTTCTAATTCCAGATTCCCTCTTAATCTTTAAATCTTTCCAGCTACCTTCAAAAGACCTCCCACAAATTGTACAATCTGAAACTCCTCAAGCACATTCCCAACCTGTGTCTTGACTCTAGCACCCTATATCAAGCAATGTCTTCACTATTCTCTTAGTCATTCATGCTCTGAGGATCAGAGTTATTGTCTACACTTCCTTTATGAACTCTCCATATCTAATCAGTGGCCACATTCTATGGGTTTTGACTCATATTTCTTCTCTTAATTATCCAGTTTAGTAACTTTTCACCTCTTTCTTGGTATTTTATAATGTCTCCCAACCTGTTTCCAATTTCTACATCTTGAAAAATATGACCTACATTGTCATCAGTTATTATTCTAAAACCCAATTTTATCAAGCCATGGATATAAAACTTGAATGTGAATGATATCCTTACTCCATGCCACATATTAGCTAAATAATTCACTCACAATATCTAAGCTATACTCAAGTAAATCTTTGAGGGAAATAGTTTTACCATTAGCAGACAGATTAATGAACTTGCCCCAAATCATACAGTGAGTGAGTGCTAGAGGTGAGAAGTAGAATTTAAATTCTGGTCTGAGTCCAGAGACCAGCATAGACTGCCAAGCATACTTAAAGAAAAAACTTCATTGGCTCTTCACGGGAATGTAAATTCCCAAATTGAACATTCAATTATTATATAAGATGAAATTTCATCTATAAATAATTATTTCATCCGTAAGATGAATGTCATTTTTCTTTTTCAAGTTGATATTTCTCTTGCAACCTTCTTTCTTTCTGCAATAAGCACTCATAAAAATAAAATAGATGCAAAATATTTATTTGGGATTTGATTTCTACATCACTGAAAATTCTGTAGAGGAAACCATCTCTGTGGATTTATCCAAATCTAATATTATCTCATTCTATGCTACCTTCACGCTATAAAAATTTCAAACTGACTCCCTCCCTTACTAAAATAAGCAATTTAGAAACAAGCCTGGCCTTTCTTTTCTGTGACGTATACATTTTCCTCTACCCTGAAACTGCATCTCCATGACTGTACTTGTCCAAGCCTTCCACAAATCTTCAAGGGCATGCTCAATTGTCACCTTTTCCATAAAACTTTATCTGATGCTGTAAGAATAATTATAAATTTATACTTCTGAGCCTGCTATTCAATTTGTACTTGTAGTATAGCACAATACCCACTACCTTACATTTTAATTAGCTTAGTCCCTTCTTATCTAATTTGCTGGATGAAAAGTTTACTTAACTAAGCAACTATATTTTACCTGCATTAGTATCTAGTCTACTTTGCTACTATAATTATGCTGCAAACATTAGCCACTCAGTAAATTTTTAATAAATGTATTGCTTCCAAATCTACAAGCTTAATTCACTTTTTTAGGTTTTTAGCCAAGTGAAAAAAAGAGCTTAGCAGAGTCGTTAATAACTCAGATGGTATATATTTAAATCTCTATTATCTATTCAAATTCTTCAAACCTTACTTTCTTCATCTATAAAATAGTGACAATAACAGTACCTAGGTTCTTAGGGTTTTGTGAGATTTTAATCAAGTCATATAAAGAACTGGAAGAGTATTTGTAATGTTGTAAGGACTCAGTAAATGTTAGCTATCATTATTGTATATTTTAAAATAAAGGTTTTAAAGAGAGATCTAAAATAGTTTCCAACAAATGGGCTTTTATGTGCATTGTACAGGACTTCCTGGCAGGTGAAAAATCACAATAAACTTAATTAAGGGGTGACTTTTCTGGTCAGTATAAAGAACAGAGCAGTTTTCATCCTGGCAAGAAACAGGGTTTGGAAGCTTTTCATATCCAATCATTTTCTTTAACATGAATAAGTCAAGTGCTCCATTAGTTCTGGAAAGGAGAGTATAATAGAATCAGTTCTATAATAGGGGCATTAAGCCCTCTTGCATTATATAAAATTATAGAAAAAGACTGCCAGGCTCTGGTTTCCTTGCCAAAATATGGCTATGAATGTTCAACAGTGACATCAAGCCTGATAAAAACTTTTACTTTAAATAGCTAGAAACTCAAAAGGCAGCATAGAATGACAGTCTTGAGCAGGAATAGGAACGGAAGGAAATAGGCACAACCCTGTGTCTTAAAGCAGGTGCTTTTTTAGTGCCATCATTCTAAGATGGCTTAATTAAAATGAAATCGCATATACATTGCTCGTTTCAAACTTGCATTGCAAATGTATGTTAGAATTAAAATTTGACATCAGAAGTCCAAGTAAAATAGTGACATTTTAAACCTTTTTAATGTTGACATTAGAGAAGGTCAGCTCTATCATGGTAAATAAGGAAAATTTAGCTTTCTCTTTATTTTTATTACCTTTCTTGAGAGTTGAGCTTGTTTTCCTTCTATTACATTCTTTATTACCACATTTCTGGAAGGTGCTAATTTGTCTATCCATTACACACTTGTTTTCTGAGTTGAGAGGGGAAATGTTGATTCAACCTCTCGCCCGTTAGGAAAATTCTATTCAGGCATTTGCAGGGCTTGCTCCAGTCCTTTCTAATCAGTGATACTTTGTATGGGGCTTATGACATAAAGAATAAGACAAATAACTATTCAGAAGCAGAGACACCTCTTTGCAATAGTATCAGAAACCTCCAGAGAAGCACTCTGAGGCACAGAGCATGAAGTAGGTTGACATCAATATACCAAACTGAGAGATAACATAGAACTCATTGCCAGAGCACACAGTCATTCCTTTAATACAATACAAATTAGTAAAGCAGACCTCAGGCCCACCTTTTCCTCATAAAGCCTGCCCTAACTACTTTATAGCCCTACTTTCTAGAGGCTGGAATGAAATACGAACTTCAGAATAATTCCCCCACTGGATTTTCCTTCTGCTTCTTATTTAGAACTCCATGAATCCGTATGGATTCATATCACCAATGAACCCAGATAACTAATATCAGCTCTCTCTTCCACATTACGAATAAGTTATTTCCTCTCCCTCTAGCCTCACTGTTATCAGCCCAAATATCTTATTGAGAAAGATATTTTAAAATAAAGAATTCAAAAGTGAAGATAAAATTATTCAATGACGCTATAAATGCACATCTTCCCAATAGTTTAAACCCAACAGATTTTCTATTTAACCTTCTACTTCATTTAACAATCTAACAAAGAATTTAATAACCACTTCCCATGTTCTTTTTTGTGTCTTTTAAATGAGAAACATTAGTGCTTTTTCAGATTTCTTCTTTACTAACCATTATCAGATCTTAATAACTCAAAAACAGAGAACAATAAAAAAACTCAGAGAGGTGCTTAGAGATAAAATTAAGCTAAAATAAAAATGGATAAAAGTTTTTTTCACCACATTATTTTGAGACAGGAATTCCCAGTATTTGCCAGGAATCTAAGAAGTAATTTCAACAGTATCAATATACACTAACAGTACAGATTTTTCTACTCTGCTGCTTCTCAACACCCGCCCTCCCACCCCCATATCCTTGGCTATGGTAAAGAAATGTCTTCTTTATTCTTACCAATAAAAGAACTCTAATTTAAGACACTGACTGGGAAGACAAAGAAAAAGTAAGAAGTAACAATTTAAAGGTCACAGTTTGGAGCCTGACCTCCCAGGACCCCGATTCTGTATTTTACAGTATGCCAAGGATATGTTTATAGTAAGTAGTGAAATACATGAAAACCGAATATAAGCGGAAAGTAGTTTAAATTTAGTTTGTGACTTTTATGCATATATGTGCTATTACTCTCTTTTGAAAGGAATGAGGGACTAGTGGAAGACTCTGGAGGAAACAAGGCACAGTAGAATGCAATGACATCCAAATACTATAAAGTTATCAGAGATACTGCGTAGAAAAAAAATCACTACCTGATATAGTTTGGATATTTGTCCTCTCCAAATCTCATGTTGAAATGTGATCCCCAATATTGGAGTTGGGGCCTGGTGGGAGGTGTTTGGATTATGGGGGCAGATCCCTCATGAATGGCTTAGTGCAGTCCTCACAGTAATGAGTGAGTTCATTTGAGAGCTGATTATTTAAAGACATGGCACCTCTCCTCTCTCTCTGGTACCCTTCTCTTGCCAAGTGATACACCTGTTCTCTTTTGCCTTCCCCCATGATTGGAAGCTTTCTGAGGCCTCATCAGAAGCAGATGCCAGCCCCATGCTTCTTATACAGTCTGCAGGACCATAACCCAAATAAACTTCTTCTTACAAATTACCCAACCTGAGATATTCCCTTATAGCAATGCGAAATGGACTAACCCACCATCTTTCTAATGAAAAGCCAGATCTACCACATTGGAAACAAAGGGAAGTCCTCCACATGAGAAACATGATCTACACCAGAATCACCATACATTCCTCATGAATCATCCTCTCTATGAATAGTGACTCACTCTACTATTGCTCTGGAGAGGAGGAGGAGCTAGGCTGCTTTAAAACACTCTTAAGCTGATTCACAAGACCCTTTTCATAATGGTCTCCAGCTTCACTGAGACAAGGCTGAAATACTAAATCGAGTAAAGCAAGTAGGAATCTCAGTCTACAAAATATCTTCCCTCCCTCCCTTCCTTTCCTCTCTCCTTCCTTCCTTCTTTCCGTTTGTTTCTATTTAGGACCTTTGTTCAGCCGTAGATGTGTTTCTGCCATGGGAGATTCATGTACATACCAGATATCAGAACTTCTATGGGTATATTAGAGTGGGTCCGTCAGGGAGAAGCAACACAAGACAGTCAGTATAAACTGACCAAACATGAACCCCTTAAGGCACCCCTCATTGATGGCAGTGGTGGCCTATCTGGAGCAGCTGCTGTAAAGATGCCAGCTGCAGCAGGGGAGTTGCAGCTGGGGATGAACACTCCATGGATCTGTCAGGAGCTGGCAATAGGCAGGAGACCAGCCCCCTTCTGAGTTGAAAGGGTAGGATCCCTACCCTCCTGGGCACAGCTGCAGCTGCGGACCCAGGCATCCCTGTGCTCTTGGGGACCCAGGAAGCCCCACTTCTCACACAGGCTCAGAAATGTCTGCTCCTGCTCCTGGGCCTGGCCTCTCCTCACTCCTGGCAACTGCTCCAACTCTGGAGCAAAGTTGAGGCCAAGCCCAGGTGCTGTCACAACCCAGCTGGGTGTGCACATGCTTGGGGTGGTGCTGACACAGCAACCCTTTGCCATTTCAGCCCACTATGGACTGTGGCTGCCAACAAGCACAGGAGAGAGCCTGAGGTAGGGCTGAAGACAGCTTAGCACAGTCCTGCAGGTGCCCCTCAGCAGGAACAACCTGGTTGCCATGGACGATATGATTGATGGTGGCAGAAGGCAGACAGGCTCCTGAGTAGAAAGAAGTGGGTCCTCAGTGAAGTTCCACCTTGAAGCCAGGGACAGCCTGAAGCATGGGGGCTGGGCTGTCAGTTCTGGGTGGAGTTCACAGGCCCCAAGTGAGAACTTAAGATGCTTTTCCTGGGCCCACCCATGGCTACCCATGGGCCAATCAGCACACTCTTTCTTCTGAAGCCCATAAAACCCCTGGATTCAGCCAGACTCAGAGAGACCTCTGTGGAAAGAAGCTACCCACTCTGGGTCTCCTCTGAATTGAGAGATGGATACTCAATGGGAAGATCTGCCTGCAGAAAGCAGCTACCCACTCTGGGTCTTCTGGGAGCTGTTCTGTTGCTCAGTGAAGCTCCTCTCTGCCTTACTCCAGTTGTCTGCATACCTCATTCTTCCTGGACATGAAACAAGAACTCAGGACCTACTGAATGGTGAGACTAAAAGAGCTGTAACACAGACAGGGCTGAAACATACCCCCTGCTCACCACATTGCAGGTGACAAGGAGAGAAGAGCTGTAGCTGTACCAGGGCAGGGTAGTGGCCCACCCTCTTTGGGGCTCTGCAGTTCCTGACATCTGCAAGCTCCCAGGTGCCACTGCATTCCCTGGTGCCTGCAGTAGAACCTGCTTGCCATATGCCTAGTCCAGCCACAGCCTTGAAGAGATGGCACCTGTGCCAATGCCTGGAGCTGCCCACTCTACTGCAGGTGACACACATAGCTGTGCACAGTTACTGGACCCCACACTTGCTCACTTACCCCTCACCACTCCATGTCTGGCTCATCCTTAGCAGGTGTGGGATCTGGGCCAGGAGCATGAGCCAAGTGGAGTCTGCTGGACTGAGTGGGCGGAATGAGCCCAGCAAGCACTAACAATACTCAGAAGGTGCTTCCGGTCACAGAGATTTCAGCTGGTGAAGTAACACCCCAAGGATCCTGTGATATCATTACTCCAGGGCTTTGTAGACCTGACCACACAGGCTGCCACAGATATGAAGCTCATTTCTGTTCACATGGCACCTTTGTGTCTGACAGCTCTATTATGCCTCCACCATCTGAATTGCAGAGCAATCATTTTGTTGCTTTGACAATATGCCAGGGCTTGGGAAACTGAGATTACCTAAGACTACCTCTGCTCAGATGCATCATTCAGCCATTTCTTTTCCAGCATCTTACCGTCTTACATGGGAGCTCTACCTCAGAATAGATTCAAATAATCATCTTCTCAGATCCCAAAAACCTATCTAGGAGTTCTTCACCCCAGGATTTATTCGGGGGAAATAGCTAGTCTTGAGAAATTGATGACTCTGCTCCAGTTGCTTTCACTGAACTCTCTCAATCTTGCTACCTTTGTTGTAAGTGATTTTATTTTACTTATTATTTTATGTCTCACTGTGTTGCCCAGGCTGGTCTCAAATTCCTGAGCTCAAGAGATCCTCTTGCCTCAGCCTCTAGAGTAACTGGGACTACAGGTGCCATTGTGCCCAGCTTTGTTGTAAGTGATTTTATTTTTCCTTAGGATCTAAGCTTTTGAAACATACCTCAGAGAGAAACTTTTTTTGAGTTTTATCTATCCCTGGAGACAAGGATCATGGAATTATCAAGCTACTTTAACAGAAGAAGGGCAATAAGTTCATTAGAAACCTAGAAAAGAATAAGTAGTTTAAGATGAGACTTTAGAAAAGGCTAAAGGATAGCAAAATTGAAATAAGCATGTAATATTAGATGGAAGTCAGATTACATTTCACACAAGGAATAGTCAACTCATTAGCATGGGTCTGCTATGGAAATGTCTCCTAGTTAAGTTCAAGTTCCTCTTTCAAAATATATATAATTTTAATTGACAATTGTGTTGTGCTTATTTGTCGGGTACAATGTAGTGTTTTAAGATGTAAACACTGTAAAATATTCCAATCAGGCTAATTGGCGTATGCATCACCTTAAATATTTATTCTTTTCTTGTGATGAGAACATTTGAAATCCTCTCTTTCAGCTGCTTTGAAATATGCAATATATTAACTGTAGTAACCATGCTGTGCAATATATCACCAGAATTTATTCCTATCTGAAACTTTGTACCCTTTGACCAATGTCTCCCTTTCCTCATTCAACGCCCTTCCCCCAGCCTCTGGAAACCACCATTTTATGCTCTACTTCTATAAGTTCAACTTTTTAAGATCCTCAATAAAAGTGAGATCGTGTGGTATTTGTTTCTCTGTTCCTGGCTTATTTCACTTAATAGAATATCTTCCAGGTTAATGCATGTTTCCACAAATGACAGGATTTTATCTTTTTATTTCTGAAGTATTCCATTATGTATATTTACCACATTTAAAAAAATATGTTCATCTATTGATGCATACTTCAGTTGTTTCCATATCTTGGGTCAAGTTCCTTGTATGACTTCCTATACAGAAGCCTTCTTCTACACCTGTCACCTAAATACAACCACTCTAACCTCTGCATGTTCTGAACACAAATACCAGAGAGGAAGGACCAGAAATATAAAGGAGCCTCATCTTGCCAGAGCATTTCTTCTCAATCCTGTGCCCTTCCTAGACTGTAATTAAACACCAGGACACATGTTCCATGAGGTTAACGACTTTCTCTCTTGTTCACTACTGATTGCCAGAACTTAAAACAGGGCCTGCCCATAGTAGCTGCTCAAGAACCATTTATTGAATAAACAAACCCTGTACCATCCCTTTTCTGTATTTATATATATGAAGATACATTTTAGCAATCCCTGCTGCTAAATGTTATTCATTTTTCATTATTCCCTAAGGCACCAGGTAAAAAAATAAACACCAAAAAAAAACGGTAGAAAACTCCTGGAGGAGTTAATGGTTGGAATGAGAGTAGAGACAAGATGGCTTAAAGATGGGCACCCACAGTGCAGTCCAGAGACATACAGATTTCTCCAAACTTTCAGATGAAAATTAGGTGAATTATTCTATACATTAGGATGCTCTAATTGTGTAAGAGATGTTGGAGGACAAATTTTTCAGAGATCTCAAAAACAATAGCAACAGTTCCTGTTCTCCCTCCAACATATTCTGAATCATAAAGGCTAAGTGGGTTTTCTGTGAGGAGGGTTCAGTGGGCTGATCATACAAAGTTGGCTTCCAGACCTGTTCCATTATTCACACTCCATATTATGTTCTAGAAATAGAGCACAGAAGTAGAGTTAGGGCCAAAGTACACCCTAGACAAATTCCTGATTTGAATCTGAGGCTCATGAGTTTTCTTATTCAGCCAATAGATTAGATCTTCTTTGTGACAGCTCTAAGGCTGTCTGAAAGCTGAATGCCTGATCAAGAGTTCCTAGTCACAAACCCTGAATTCTCTCTCCTCTAACCTTTTTCTCAAAGATCTAGGTGGTATAACTCAACAAAATATCCCTTCAGTCACCAAGTTAAATTTCTGTAAACTTAAATCTTTATACCAGAGGGGTGTTTTTTCACTATAAACTATAAATGGGATATTTTATTAAAACTATCTCTTGAGCTCCAGTTCTAGCTGTGGCTAGAGTGTTATAACTAGAATGCCTTGCCAGTGAAGAATGAAACACACTTCTATTATTAGTTCCACAATAATGTGGATAATGCGAACCAAATTCAATCAGCCTAACTAAATGTGGATCTACAGAGTAATCTCCCGGATATGGAATAAGTGCTACACACAATGATTCATTTTAACATGCACCAGTGCAGAACAATCTCATGTGATGAGGTAGTTACATTCTTAGAATACTGAAGCTTTTATTAAAATGTTTTGCATAAAATGAACACATTCAAGATTTGAAGCTACATCTCTCATGACTGCAGATAATCCAAATCTATATGATGTTAGAAAATAGATAGAAGATTAGAGCCGATTACAGATCCCTGAATTAATCATAGCACTTTCTAGAAGCTCTGTTACTGGATGCACTTCCTAAAAGCAGCCTGCTCTCTTGTCATCTCAAGGCTCTGATGATTTTGTTTCTTTTGCTTGGAGCAGCCTTCTCATCATTCATCAAGTGGGCAGCTTCTTGTCTGTTAGAGCTCAGCTGATGCACCATGTTTCACACGAAGACTTCCCTAAACCTCAGTCTGCTAGCCATGCCAGGTGCCTTTCCTCCAACTTCTAATCACCAAGTATATCACTTTTATGGAATTGATCACAATACTACCAGCTTGTATTGATTTATATTCATGCCTCACTGTGTTATAAACTGCTTCAATAGAATAACCTTGACCTTTATCTCTCTAGTTTCTGACCTTGTATTTTGCTTAGTATATACAGCAGGAGCTCAATAATTATACGTTGCTGTCTCTTTCTTTGGCCAAATCTTTCTCATAGGTGAGACCTGGATTTGTATATGATTTTCACCTACAGTCTTTGACATCTCAAGTTACTTTGATATCTTTGCATGGGTTCTCATAATAGCTTTATGTCAACTAATTATGTGACTATTTGTTTAAAATCTTCCCACCAGGTTTCAAGCTGTATGAGGACAGGCATCATGTTCCCCCATTTGTAGTTACATTCCTAGTTAGAGAGCCTGGTATACAATTCACACTCAAAAATAGTTGTTGAATGAATTATTGGTCCCTGCTACAATATGGATGAACCTTGAAATTTTTATGCTAAGGGAAAGAAGCTAGTCACTAAAGAGTTGTATTGTATGACTCCATAAATGTCAAATATCCATAATTAACAAATCTATAGAGATCCAAAGATGATAAGTGATGCCTAAGCCTGCAGCAGAGGAGAGTAGGGGAGCAGTGAGGAATGGAGAGAGACTGCTAATAGATATGGGGCTTTTGTGATAATGAAAATACTCAAAAATTAGACGGTGGTGGTGATAGTGAAACTCTGTAAATATAGTACTCCCACTGCCTACTACAGTATGAAAATATTAAATGAAAATCTCCAGAATACACAACTCATAAATTTTAAATTGAACACCATCCTGAGTAGTGTGAAGTATCACACTTCACCCTGCATGGAATGTGAATCATTCCTTTGTCTGGACCACCCACCCACGCAGTCTATGCCACCCAACCCATAGTTACTTAGCAGCATAGAGAGACCACATTTACGTATTTTTTATTACAGCATGTTGTTATAATTGTTTTATTTTATAAGTAGTTGTTAATCTCTTACTGTGCCTAATTTATAAATTAAACTTTATCCTAGGTTTGTATCTATAGGAAAAAACATAGTATAGTTAAGGTTCAGTACTATCCAGAGTTTCAGGCATCCACTGAAGGGTCTTGAAATACAACCCTTGCAGATAAGGGGGAACTACCATATACTAAAAACCACTGTACTATACAATTTAAATGGATGAATACTGTGGTAGGTGAATTATATCTTAACAAAGCTATTAAAATTGTTGAATGAACGAAATGAAAGATCAACTCGAAGTTAAGGTGTCCCCTCATTTAGTAAGGAGAGATATTTCTGAGAAGGGGAGCCCTGTTACACACAATTCTTTCATAATAATCTCTTCAAATATGCATTTTAGCATAAAATATTGTCAATTATTCTTCATTTCTTTTAATATCTTCTGAATCCACAGGATGATGATTGCTGTAGTTAACAAGATCTAGTCACACAATCTAGCTCCAGTTCTCCTAGGCTGCAGTGATTTTTATAAGAATTTCTGCCAACCCAAATTGCCATCTGATTCCTCTGCCCATTCTTTAAAGGTCCTATGGACACCTAAAAAATCAGCTTTAAACAACAGCTAGAAGTGGCTGCATGATTTCAATGAAGTTATATCTTTCCCTCCTCCTCCATCATTCTGCTTGTTAACATGAGTGATGGCTGTAGACCTAGCAGTCATTTTGGATAATGAGGATCAGTTCCATATCTTAGGAGTGTCAGGATCAAGTGGAAAGAAAATTATGAAACTTTTTCAGATTAATTATACAAGATATAAATTTCAAACTACTAAATTCTAAAACATGGGTACATCTTGTCTAAATTTTGAGGAAATAACTTTCAAGCCATGGAAAGCATATCTTACAGAAATAATGATGGCAGGAATCTCAGCACCTTGAATAAGAAAGCATGAGCTTTGGAGTTAAAAAGATGTCTTTAATTATTAATTTCATCCTTTATTAGCTGCAAGACCTTGGGAGGTAATTCATCATTGGGCCAGTATTTTAATCCACAGAATGTTGTCAATAATACTAAGTTATCAAAGGATAAAAAATATGCAATGAGTTTGATAGTACCCATCAAATACTAGGACATAAGGAACTATTGGGACATTGTAGATGCTCTAAACATATTTGTTCCCTTCCAATCTAATTGCTTGAATCAAAAAGATTGTTGAACCTTATCTTTCCAAAAGATAATAGTTAAGACAATAAGCCAATCAAGAATCATTACTTGTATATTTACATTATGCTCTACAATGTGCTTGGAGTCATAGAAGAAACAGACGTAAAAGGTACTATTCCTTGTCATGAAGCTGGAAAGTCATGACTGACCCAAGAGAAACTAAGGAGAAAATTACATGACATTAGTGTGTGTGTCTGTGTGTGTGTGTGTATATATATAATTTTTTTTTCTTTTGAGACGGAGTCTCACACTGTCACCAGGCTGGAGTGCAGTGGCACCATCTCGGCTCACTGCAACCTCTGCCTCCCAGGTTCAAACAATTCTCCTGCCTCAGCCTTCTGAGTAGCTGGTACTACAGGCGTGTGCCACCACGCCTGGCTAATTTTTGTGTTTTCAGTAGAGACGAGGTTTCACCATGTTGGCCAGGATGGTCTTGATCTCTTGACCTCATGAGCCACCTGCCTGGGACTCCCAAATTGCTGGGATTACAGGCTGAGCCACCGCACCTGGCCGACAGTAGTATATATTTACCATAGCATCACATGTTAACAGGAAGCTTCATAAGAATACAAAAATGGAAAATATTACTGTGATGTGGGATAGTAGAAAAAGGTTTAATGAAAGGATAGGTTTTGTCTGAGCTTAACAAGTCTTAATAGAAAACTTTATATGTAATAATGCATTAATCATCTATTTATTGTGTCAAAATACTAGTGTAGTTAGCTTCTTAGTTCCCTTGGCTAGGGTAATTAACGGATTCTCCAGACAGAGAAAAAATAATCAGAGATAGGATTGAGGGAGACAATTCAAATGATAAGATTAACAAAGAGGAAAATCCAGAAAAAGTTTCTTTCAAAATCTGGGGGCAAATAGCCTGGGAAGGAATTGCTTTCATTAGTGTAAGGCAATAAGCAAAACAGGAAATAAGGAAAGAGACAACTGCAATATAGATGAAAAATTCTTTGGCAAATGTATCCAAAGGAAACAGAAGAAAATGTGAAAAAATTCTCTGTATTCCTAAGGAATTTAAAGACAACATAGAGTCTGTGAACAAACTGATAAAAGACACCAAAACTAATGCAAGATATCAAAAGAGATTCAAAAATAGAATACAATGGAAAGGTAGCTGACAAACCTAAGAAAGAAACTGAAGAGGAAATTAAAACCTTTAAAGTATTTGAAACCCTGTAAAAAGTGGAAAGAATTGAATTAAAGTAGAGTAAGTCTACCCAGTGATAAGAAGGTAACATTTGAGGGTGGGAGAAATCACACGAAATTCAGAATAAAAAGATAAAGAGATTGCAATGATTACATAGAAAACAACGCCATGAAGAAAAGGCAATGAAAACAAATTTATGGATAATTGCTCTTGCGGAAGACAAGGAAGAAAATCGCTCTTGCAGAACACATGGAAGAAAAAATTTTCCAAATATATAATATGGGGAAAAATTCCTGAAATAAAAGACCTTGAGATGTAAGATTCAAAGGGAAGATGATTAAAAGGAATTTGCACTAAAGCATATCCCAGTAGATTTACAGAAACTCAAAAATAAAGGAATTTCCTAATTATCCGGGCCAAACCTGAAAGGCATTCAGCAAGAAAAATAAATAGAGCCAGCCTCTGACTCCTCTTCTAAGCAACATTAGATGCCAGGACATTGATCTACAATGTCTCGGAAACAAAGATGTGACTCAAAAACTGTGCATGCACCTAAGTTTTTATTCCAGTTGGAAGACAGTTTCCTAAACAAACAAAAAATCAGGAAACAGAGTGTTAATGTTTTATTAATTTCACACCCATTTGAAGATGAAAAATCCTAGGAACCAAAAGCTGAATTAGAATTTTAAAAACTCTAATTCAGTGGTTTAATTGTAGAAAGACAGACCAGGCGGAAAGCATCAAATCTGAATGTAGAAGAAGGTCAATAACAGTATTCATAATGAGGACAAACAGATGTATATATTTTATAAATCCTGAAAGAAACCTCTAATAGTCATAGTGAATTGTTAATAGTGGACTGGGACTAAGATCATAAATATGCCAATGAAAGAGAAGTAGAAAAGGAAGAGAAAGGAGATAATATAAGTTAATCAGTTTTACAATGTGTTATGAAGGGAGTCAACACATTCACTTTTATATTGGACATTTTGTATGTGTATATATATTTATCTACATATATACACACACAAACACATTTATATTTGACATATAGCTTTAAATCCAACACTTTTTAAGTTATAAAGGTAGCTATTGTTAGAATTATGTAGCTTCCAAATAAAAAGATCACAGAAAAGCAAAAATCAAGTATCAAAAGATAGAAAACTAAAGTAAGTGGTAAGGAAGAATAAAAGGAAGCAATCACTCATTATTTCAAACTATTGAATTCCTACTAACTGTCAGGTAAACTGTGTAAAACTCTGGACAATATATAATAAAAAATAGAAAAGGCATGTTCCCAGGCCAGGCATAGCGGCTTATACCTGTAATCCCAATACTGGGAAGCCAAGACAAAAGGATTGCATGAGGCCAGGAGTTCAAGATCAGCTCTGGCAACATAGTGAGACTCCATCTCTACTAAAAATTTTAAAAATTAGCTGGCTATGGTGGCACATGCTTGTAATCTTGGCTACTCGGGAGGCTGAGGTGGGAGGATTGCTTGAGCCTGAGAGGTCTAGGCTACAGTGAGCTATGATTGCACCACTGCCCTCCAGCCTTGGTGACAGAGAAGAAACTGCCGCCTCCACCCCTACACCACTCTACCGCCCCCACCAAAAAAAAGGAAGGGAAGGGAAGGGAAAGGAAAGGAAGAGAAAAGGAGACATGTTCTCCATCCCCAGGGAATTCATAGTCCAAGAGCTACACCACACACACACACACACACACTCCAGATTAAAATCCTCAAGCTTCAAAACCTCTGCCTTCTTCACCTCTACTGCAGCTCAAGAGAAGACCTCCTGTCAGCATGATATTTATGTGGAACAGATGGTCATCTTTTCCATGGGACATATCCATCACCTGTACTAATCACTCACATGCTTCATTCATGAATAGGAAGTAACAATAATGTTTCACCCAAGATAGATTTGAGGAAATATTGCACCCATGAACAAGACAAAATATGACATAATTATTGGCAAATGAATGTATGATATATAAAGAAAGGAGGGAAGGGACAGAGGGGAGGAAGGGAAGAGAAGGGAAAGGAGAAAAAGGAGAGAAGAGGGGTGGGAGGAAATACAGAGAGTGTAAAATTCACAAAAACTTAACAAAAATTACAATAATGCAAAATGTCTCAATAAATTTCATATTATCTACATGTTTAATAAATTTTATATAAAACTAAATAAAATTTAAATTATTTTTACGTGTTAGATTTAAATGTATTTGGACTATTTTCAGTGGTTACTTTTTAGTTTTTAAATGTGGCTATAAGAAAATTTAAAATTACATAAATGTCTTTCCTTACATGCTTATTGGATATTGCTGTAACGAAGTTTCAGAAATAGAGAACAGATGGAGAAAAGGAGGTCTAGAGATTAGTAAAAAAAAAAAAAAAAAATCTGAAGATATTTTCCAGAGGTAATATAGGATAATAATAGTATTCATATTGAAAGAAGCTGCCTAGTGCTAAGAATAATAAATACCTACAGCAGGACACCCTGTTGAACTTAGAACCCCAAGAATGAAGACAAAATATTAAAAACTTTAACAATCGACATAAATCCACATAATTTAAAAAGCAAACTGACATCACACTTCTCAACATCACTGGATGTTGAAATACAATTTCTTTGAATGTGTTTTTGCCCTAAGAAATGTATACTCAGATAAGCTGGCAATCAAATATATAAGACCAAAATAAGAAATTTTCAAATAGGCAAGTACTCTGAAACTTATATATCATCCAGAAAAAGAAAGATTTACTTGAAGAAAATTCAGTAGAAAGCTAAAAAAAAAAAAAAATGAAGAAATGTTTTTTAACAAGAAGAAAATATGGGATACTCTTTAATAGAAATAATAGCTAACGAATCATGGTATAACTCGATTAGAATTGACTGTAAAATTTTTAATCCTGTACCCAAATTTTCTACCCTCAAACCTGGCTGGAAAAAAAATCAGAGTCTCTAAGAGTGGCACTCGGTTATCAACATTTTTTAAAGTTCCCAAGGTAACTCTAATGTGCAATAAAGTTTGACAATTACTGATGAATTCAAAAAAATTGAGGCTAATCCACGGGACCATAACATTTTAAATTTACGTTCAAGTAGTACAGTGTATTTTATTTTATTTTATTTTATTTTATTTTATTTTATTTTATTTTTGAGACAGAGTCTTGCTCTGTCACCCAGGCTGGAGTACAGTGGTGCGACCTTGGCTCACTGCAGCCTCCGCCTCCCAGTTTCAAGCAATTCTCCTGCCTCAGCCTCTGGAGCAGCTGGGATTACAGATACCCGCCACCATGCTCGACTAATTTTTGTATTTTTAGTACAGACACGGTTTCACCATGTTGGCCAGGCTGGTCTCGAACTCCTGACCTCAGGTGATCCACAAGCCTCAACCTCCCAAAGTACTGGGATTACAGATGTGAGCCACCAAGTGATGAAAATGTAAATGCTTACGGCAGTTAAATATTCACACTCAACCTTTAGAGAAAGCTCAGCAGGCTTCAATGCAATTAAAACAGAAAGTGTTGTTATAATACTTGACAACATAAATATAGTAATCTAATAAATATCAGTGTTTAGAGAAGGAAAAGTGACAAGGAATGTAACTGCAATTACACAAAATCCTGTAGTTTTTACCATAGGAGTCAAAAGATACCATATAAATTTGATAAACAAAAAGCATATTTTATTACTTGATTTGTGATTTCATATATTTAAAAATGACTTAAAGTATGCACAAAATATCTCAACGATTATATTCTGCATAAAAGATATTGAAATTATGGTCAAGACATGTACCCATTACCCAACTTAATAAATACAACTTTACCTGTTCCACTAAATTTCCCCATGTTTCCCCCACCATTTCTCTCCCTCTCACTCTCAATGATGTAGGTATTACCCCGAATTTTATGTTTAACATTTCTTACCTTTATTATTTTATTACATTTGAATGTTTCCTTATTATTTAGGTTTATCTGTTTTGACCTTTATAAAAATAATGTTGGAAATAGTATTATATGTCTTCTACAACCTATTTTTGTTTAAATATTATATATTTAAACAAAATACATCCACTTAGTGCCAGTTCAACACACTTCATAGCTCTATAATACCAAATTATATTAATGTCCTACAATTTATTCATTCCCCTATTGATGGGTATTTGGCTTGCATATTATATTTTGCTAGCACAAGCAATTCTAATATACACAGTTTCATTCAGTTTTCTAGTAAGTACCTGCAAGCGTTTCTGTATCTACAAGTCTGATTGCTAGATAAAAAGCTTTGCCCAAGTCTAATAGGCAGTTTCAATTTCATCATATAAATTTTGGAGGAACATACATATTTAAACCATAGCATCCCACTAATCTATAATAATACATTGATCAAATATGAAGTTTTTGTCAATATTCACAGATCTGTTCCCCAGGCTCTCTCTTTAGCTGTGATACAGTTGTCTAACTCTCTAGCAATAGGATGGTCTTAATTATCAAGGCCTAATAATAAGCCCTACAACATGGTAAAGCAAGGCTGCTTGCCTTCTTCTGTAAATAGGTCTTCATCATTCTTCTACCTTTTCTTATGATAAAGATTTTGTGAACTGGTCTTGGTTTTTATTAGAATTACACTGAATTAATAGATTTATTAAAGGCCAATAAGTTTTTTATAATATTAAATCTTGCAAATAATTTATTTTAATCTTTTCAGTGTTTTCCTGTGAAGTCATATAATTTTCTAAATAAAAGCAATGCATTACTTTTGTGAGATTTATTTAGGTACTTACATTAGTTTTCTTTGGCTACCATAACAAAATGCCTTGGATTGAGTGGTTTAAACAGAAATTTATTTTCTTACAGTTCTGAAGTCTGAGAAATCCACAACCAAAGTGATAGCAAATTCAGTTTCTGGTGAAGGCTTTCTTCCTTACTTGGAATAAGAAACACCACAAATGGGTGCCTCCCTGCTGTGTTACCCCATGATGGAGAGAGAGAGCAAATTTCTAATGTCTCTTCTAAGAACATTAATCCTATTAGATCAGGGCTCACCTTTACGAACTCATTTAATCTTATCTACCTTCATATTCATCCTACGTAGATGCACGTGTGCGCACACACACCCACACACCCACAAATATACACCTTATTTCCAAATACAGTCACATGTGGGGTTGGGTCTTTAATATATGAATTTTAAAGGGACACTGTTTCATCCGTAACAGTACTTTAATTTTTGTTGCTATTAGAAATGATAATTTAAATGGTAGGCATGAAAACTCATTTTTTCCTAAGTCTTTTCTGATGATAAAAGGAAATTCAACTGGACTAGCTCCTATTTTTAAGCTATAAAAGCCTTGGAACTTTAAGCATGACTGCAGAGGGAGACAGTAGCTCAGGCCACCTCAAAGGGCTACCATGTGATCCAGACATTCCACTTAAGGCATTTACCCAAAAGAAATAAATGCAAATGTCCCTACAAAGACTTGTATTCAAATGTTCATGGAGGGCTTTTTCCTTTTAGAGAAAAGGTCTCACTCTGTAGCCTAGGCTGGAGTACAGTGGTGTAATCATAACTTACTACAGCCTCAGGCTCCTGGGCTCAAATGATCCTTCCACCTCAGCCTCCCAAGCATCTGCAACTATAGGCATGAACCACCACACCTGGCTATTTATTTTTATTTTTATTTTTTGTAAAGACAGGATCATGCTGTGTTGTCCAGGCTGGTCTCGAACTCCTGGCTTCAAGCAAACCTCCTGCCTTAGCCTCCCTAAGTGTTGGGACGATAGGAGTGTGGCCCCATGCCAGGCCAAGGGTTGATTTTTAATAGACAAAAACTTAAAACAACCAAAATGTCAATTAACAGGTAAATGAGTAAACAAATCTTGGTATACCATACAACAAAAGAGTACTCAGTAATAAAAAGGATGAGCTACTGATGCATGTAAGAAGATGAATTAATCACAAAATAATTATGCTGAGTGAAAGAAACCAGACAAAAAGATTATGTGCTATTTATATAATCCTATTTGTGTAAAATTATAGGAAATGCAAACTAATCTATTTAACAGAAAACCAAAGCCTGGTTGTCTGGGAATGCTAAAGAAGGGGGATGGGAATTGAAGGAAAAGATTACATAGGGTCATGAGGAAACTTCTGAAGGTGATGGCTATGTTTAGTATTTTGATTGTACTAGTTTCATGAGAATGTGCATTTGCCAAAATTAATGTGTATACTTTAAATATGTATGTTATATCAGTTCAATAAAGCATCCATCTTTCATGGTATTTTCTTTTTCATGAGCATTATAAACTCAGGTAAAGATCAAACTGAGCTTCTTAAAGATGGCAAACTGATTATGTTAATTTCTCACTATCCTAAGACTACCAATACATTTAGAGTAAAGGAATAAAAAAGTGTAGTCATATAACAAGCAATAAATAGAAAATGAGCTATCTAAAAATGAGAGACTTTATCCAATAACAAACTACGGAATGGTGACAGAGATTTAATAATTGATACAGCAGGCTAGAGGAAGTACTGACCTAAATACGTACAGAGGCATCCATGACCCAGGAGAGAGTTGATCTGCTTGGAAGAATGCAAGAGTTACTTGGAATAAGAAACACCAAGTAGAGCCGCAATAAACATACGTGTGCATGTGTCTTTATAGCAGCATGATTTATAGTCCTTTGGGTATATACCCAGTAATGGGATGGCTGGGTCAAATGGTATTTCTAGTTCGAGGTCCCTGAGGAATCGCCACACTGACTTCCACAATGGTTGAACTAGTTTACAGTCCCACCAACAGTGTAAAAGTGTTCCTATTTCTCCACATCCTCTCCAGCACCTGTTGTTTCCTGATTTTTTAAGGACAAAAAACCAAATACCGCATGTTCTCACTCATAGGTGGGAATTGAACAATGAGAAGTCATGGACACAGGAAGGGGAACATCACACTCCGGGGACTGTTGTGGGGTGGGGGAGGGGGGAGGGACAGCATTAGGAGATACACCTAATGCTAAATGACGAGTTAATGGGTGCAGGAAATCAACATGGCACATGGATACATATGTAACAAACCTGCACATTGTGCACATGTACCCTAAAACCCTAAAGTATAATAATAAAAAAAAAAAAAAAAAGAAACACCAAGTAGAATGGAGAGATGGTAGAAGTGAGTTTATGATGCTAACGTTCAGCTGGCATTTCAGGTCAAAACTTCTGTGTTTGACATTTAGAAGTCCAATATGTATTATCTTTATGACTCCAACTATAGCTCAACACGTAAGAAACTTTGCATGAGTATGTAGATATCTCAAATAGGTGTCCATCTCCTCATGGTTCCACATGAACAAACATTGTTTGAGGAAATCCTGAAAACCAAAAGAGACTAATACAAATGATACGGGTGTGGGGGAAGGGAATCACAAAGAAAAATGAAAAATTGGGGTAGGACCTCTTATTAGTGTTTTCAGATGGTTTTTAAAATTAGGAAGCTATGAAAAATATCAGAGAACAAGAGAATACTCTTGAAATATTAAATATAATTGGTACAGAAAGTAGAAGTTTTAGACCATGTTGAAGGAATCATTCATAATATAAAAAGAAAACATGAAAAAATAGAAAAGGGGAAAGATAAAACAGTATGAATACAGGAGAACATCTACCTAATAGGAAAAAAAAGAAAGAAAAATTCCAAGAAAATTATCAAAGGACAAATAACTCACTTTTTTCCTGAAAGAGACCAAAGCTACAACTCCTACCTTAGCACTCTGCTTATGATAGTAAAGCAGCAGAGAAATGACCTCACTGGCTGATAATTGCAGATTTGGCAAGGCCCATCTGGGACTTAATCTAAATGAATCCATTCACCCCCGAGACACCTTTTTGTCCCAAACTCAATTCTAAACTTCAGGTTGAAGCTTTTGACAGGAAAACCAGGTCTGAGGGATCCAAAGCCAAGCAACAGGTACAGTATTAATGGGCAGGACCAATTCCTGCCGATTAAGCCCCCGCTTCATGGAAGGAGGCCATGCTCCATGGCATAGACGAGGCCCAGGGAACCCAAAGGTTGATGACAGTAGGGGGGATTGGAGTTATTGGTGAGTACAGATAATTCTTATTCTCTAAGCCCTCCCTGCTTCATGGGTGCAGGCTGCACTGGCACCCATGGGTGACGTCCCAGGTCACCAGGACTTGGTGATAAAAAGATGAAACAAGAAAGGGGGATGCCTGTTTTCTCTCTCCCTCACACCCTGAGTTTTCACTGAAAAAGGGAAGAGAAATAAGGGACACCTACTTCCCTCTCTTTCAGAATGGGCAACCCACTATCCTCACCATACTCAGTCTGTACTCCTCTGGAGTATATCCTAAATCACTGGGATGGCTTTGACCCTCAGAGTCTAGAGGAAAACCACCTCATAGCCCTTTGCACAAAGGTTTGGCCAAATTATGATCTTCAGGAAGGACTGGCTTGGCCTCAGGAAGAAACCACTTATTTTGATAGCATCCTATAATTGGAAATTTTCTGTACATGTGAGGGCAAATGGTCTGAGGCCCCATATGTGCAGGCTTTCTCTTCCTTGCAGGGTAATCTTGACCTTTGCTGGCAATACAGGATTGATCCAGCCCTCCTGTTTGCCATCTCAGGAGACGCTACAAGGGACAATCCCAGGGAACTAAAGAAATGAACCCCAGAGACACCTATAGAAGGGGAGCCAGCTCCTCTGGCCCTGCTCCTCTGAGTCTGCCCCAGCTTCCCTATCCACCTTCTCTCACTTGCCCCCTCCTAGAAATCCTTACCCTCACCCTAGACAAGCCCCAGTCTCACTCTCACCCCTCCAACAGATACCTAGTGAATTTGGCCCCAGTAAGGCCCAGGTCCCCTTCTCTCTACAGGATTTAAGGCAATCAAGGGGACTTAAGTTTTCAGATGACCCTGCCAGATACATAGAGGCTTTCCAGAATTTAACCTAAGTATTTGAACTCTCCCGGAAAGACATTATGTTCCTATTGAATCAAACACTAACACTGAGAAGCAGGTTGCTTTACAAGGAGCAGAGGGATTTGGGGATGAGCTTTGTATCACATATAGTGTCAGGGATGGGGTCGAACTTTATCCAACTGGAAAAGAAGTAGGTCTTTGGATGAACTTAAATGGGATCCCAGTGACAAGATGGGAGAATGGAAGAGAAGACATTTTCAGGTATGCATAATGGAGGGCTTACATAGGACTAGAACTAACCCTCTCAATTATACAAAGCTATCCATGACAGACCAGGGATTCAATGAGAATCCCACTGCCTTCCTGGAGAGGCTAAGAGGAGCCTTGGTAAAGCTCACCTCTCTATCTCCTGATTCAGTGGAGAGACAACTAATTCTAAAGGATAAGTTTATCACTCAAGCAGTCCCTGATTATCAGGAGGAAGCTGCAGAAATAGGCCCTGGGACCAGATAGTACTTTAGAGAACCGCCTGCAAGTGGCCACACCTGAGTCTTTTACAATAGGTCACTGGAATTGGTTTTTGAATCCATTATACCCAAGGAAAGGCCCAGGAAGCTGGTGGAGTTACTTACCTCTGTCAACCCAGAAGAGTCCCCAAAGTACCAATGTGAAGTAGTCAAGGACCTCAAGCAAAAAATCACAAAAGATAAGTGCTAATAATTGACCTTCTGTGGATATCTTCTTTATAGTCTTGCCTATGCTTGCTGTTCTTACCTTCATTCTGTTCTATACCACGGGACACCTTTACCAAAGACCCCTTAATCTTGAACGCCCATTGGAATATCTATACCCCAAACAGTTATCTCTTTCTTAAAGTTTAACTGCTCCCATAAAAGCTTAATTTTCTTTCACCAGATTGAAATAGTTTAGGGCATAATATTGTCTGAATGATTAGTATATTTCACTTCTTATTTCTATAATCTTTGGCACTAGATTCTTTCCTTTTAACCCCTTTTTGTATTATAGATGCCTTTGATCCATGCATACTTCACCTTGTAAAACTTGCTTCTCACCAAGAGGCCATCAAACTCTAGTCAGGCAACCAGAGCCTCGGACAATGGCTCCCTTTGGCCAAGAACCCTTAGGCAGACCTCTAGGAATCTGACTGCCGTTTTCCCCAAAACAATGCCCCCTGTCAGCAGGAAGTAGCTAAAATCAGTCATTGTCCATGTTCTAAGCAAAGTTAGATGTGCCTCTTGAGAGAGGGAAATGATGGGGACAGAAATGATGGGGACAAGAGGCAGAGAAATTCTAGGCAGAAAAGGATGGGTTCCTGGAGAAAACCCTACCCTCAAGCTAAAAAGCCTGAAAATGTGGCAAAAAGTCCTAACTTCTATCCCTGTTTTCCCGCTCCGATGTTGTATTTTCCTAAACCACCCATGGCCCCACCCCACGACATCCTGTGCCTATAAAAACCCCAGACTCAGCCAGTAGACAGCACTATGGCTGGACGTCAGAGAGAAGCAGCTTGACTTCAGAGGGACAGTTTTATTGTGTGACTTTGGAGAAGAATCTGGCTGGAGACATCCAGACTTCAGGGGAAGATTATCTAGCCTCCCCATCCCCTTTTCAGCTCCCCTTCCTTCTGAGAGCCACTTTCATCAGCAATAAAATCCCCTGCCATTTACAATCCTTCAATTAATTTGTGTGACCTCATTTTTCCTGGACACCAGACGAGAGCTTAGGAGCCACAAGTGCAGATACAAAAGGCTGTTGTACTGGCCCTTTGCCCTTATTGGCGGAGGGCAGCTGCCTCACCGAAAAGGCAAAGGGCCCACTGAGCTGTTAACACTTAAGTCACCCATGGATGGCAAAGCTGAAAGAACACTAACACACCTTCTCAGGCTTCAGGAGTCACAGGCATTGCGACGTGGATGCTGCTGCAAGCCTGCACAAAGTTTGCTCCTGCTAGCACCCAAAAGCAGCCAGCCAGATCCTGTGCTAGCTCACCTACTTGCCCCCTCCCATAAGGAGTTGAGTGTGGTGAGCCAAGTAAACAGAATTTGTTCCTGCCAGTACCCAAAGCACACTCCAGTTCCAGTGCTCATGCATTCCAGTTTCTGCCTTTTTCACTCGTGAACTCCCTCTTGGGAGGAGATGAGAGTGGCAGGCTGAGTAAACAAGGCACCCCTGTTACAAGTCCTGCAACAGGGGTCAGGGAAATATCCTGCTTCACTAATATCTACATATTATACAAATTGTTTACCACCCCCACAATAAAATTATAAATCTGGCCGGGTGTAGTGGCTCATGCCTGTAATCCCAACACTTTGGGAGGCCGAGGCAGGTGAATCACCTGAGGTCGGGAAATCAAGACCAGCCTAACCAACATGGAGAAACCCTGTCTCTATTAAAAACATAAAAATATAAAATTAGCTGAGCCTGATGGTGCATGCCTGCAATCCCAGCTACTTGGGAGGCTGAAGCAGGAGAATCGCTTGAACCTGGGAGACAGAGGTTGCGGTAAGCCAAGATCACGTGATTACACTCCAGCCTGGGCAACAAGAGGGAAACTGTCTCAAAAGAAAAAAAAATGTAAATCTATGCCAGTTACATTTAGCAATCTTTTTTTCCCAGGAGAAAAAAAAAAAAAAAAAAAAGCAGAGGATATCCTGCAACATGGAAAGTTGAGCCAAGATAAACTGAGAAAACATCCTTAGTGAGTGCCATTAGTATTTGAAGGAAAACATTAACATCAATTACATAGATTAAACATATTAATATCATGCAACCATACCCAAATTTACCTTCTATGATTATGGTGCACCCAGAAAATACATAATTATATATTTTTTAAATGTTAATGCCACTAGTTTTTTAATCTGGAAGGTTTTTTTCCCATCTTTTAAATTAAAATCCAATACATTTCCAAGCTGTAGATTTTATCCAATTAAAACTATGTGCAACTCAATTAGAGTCATAATTGTGTTCTGTGCGAAGGAACGTGTATCCTTTCTGAGCTTTGTCTTATCCAAATCAGTGTTATGTCTTGTTGATCTGTACCAGACAATAAGAATGCTGAAAGTTTTCAACAAATAGGTTCCTGATATTGCTAATAGGTTTTTACATCATATTTTCAATGCCAACACAGAAGTTAAAACTTTATACTTTTATTGACATATGACTTTCTAATTTTTTTTACTTTTGTCCTATATTGTCTGATTAATATTGAAACTCCTTTGCCTTTTTATGTTATTGAATCTTTAAGCTCTTTTCTATATTTGTGTTATGTATCTTGAAAGGAGCAAGTATGGTATTGGTTTTAATAGAATCTCAAACAATTTGCTTTTATAATAAAGTAGCTTCTACCACTTAAATATATTGTCAAACCAGCTATACTTGCCATATTTTCCACTCCTTTGATTTTTCATTTATCTATCTTGTTTTTTATTGATAAAATAAAAATTTTATCAATTACCAACTTCATGATTTTTAAATATATATTTGAGCTTCCCTTAACTTCATGAATACAAAGAATATACATCATAATTTCTTTCTTGCTTTGTAGAAATGTATTTCAAAAAGGTATAATTTTTTCCCAACTCTTCAAATGACTGTTCCTTGTATTAGCTGAAAAACTTCATATACTCCCCATTCGTCTGTCATTAAATCTTGCTGTTACCTAACTGTACTAAGAATTTTTATTTTATAGAAATTTAAGTAGTTGTAGTTCTTCTTGACTATATATAGTATACTCCTTCAACAAGTTCTTTATTCACATCTCCTCCCATTCTCTGACACCTCTCCGAGGTTTCTATGGAGAGATTACATCACTGAGTATGGTTCCCAACCACTCATTTCCCCTCACACATTACCTATTTTGTACCAGGAATTATATTGTCTAACTATATACAGAAATAGCATTTCAATGTGGTATAAAGGATGTATGTGGTATAAAAACATGGAATATAAAGAGAAAACTTAACCTGAAGAAGTTTAGAAGACAATTTCTAAATTTCTACCAAGGTATTGGAGTTTAGATTTTAAGACAGGTGTAAACATTTTGTTGGATGAAAATAATGATCAACTGATTTTTTTTGCTACAAATTTATCCATATAAAAAGTAGAAATTTTTCCTGCACTAAATTTGTTAGTTTCCAAATTTAATGGGATATCTTTATTTGTCATTATTATTTTAATGAGAAGATAGAAGAGGATATAGTGGAGATTGCTAATCTAACTCCATCATGTCCAGATGGGCAGAGGCTCTCATGCACCTAAGTCTAATTATATGATTCTTATTTACAACGGACATTCGGTGAAATATTAGCTCTGTGAAATCTACTGTAGCATATAGAAAGACCTCAAGCAAAGAGGAACTCATTCACCTAAAAGTAAAACTGGAAAGACAACAAAGCAAAGCAAAAGACAAGAAAAATATATGTAAATTAATCAGAGAAATTTAAAGTTTCTTAGAACTGTCACTGAGGGATGGAGGCTTATTTTCTCCTCAATATTCTTTGATGGACCCTTGAGGATGCTTTAGGCCTGAAATGCTTCAACATTTAAGAGTGACAGCTGTTAGAAAAGTAAAGAATACTGATGATTTATTGACACCAATGAACAAGTGTCAACCGTTAGCCAAAAAGGTGGATACACTGTAATCCTCTGGGGTCTTAGTGTTTCTGAAATTACCAGCATTCAAATAAGATAATCCAATATCAAAACCTTACTAAACATAGCCATCAAAGCAACTAATGAGAAGTAGGACAACTTCACCATTACAAATCTCCCAGTTTAGATACACTTGCAATCTCCCAGTTTGATACACTTGAAAGCTGTATCAAAGTGTTTTGTAGACAAAGTCAAAGAACATTAATATTTAGATACTTAGAGATAGCATATAGACATTAGGCCTTTTGGTTAAAGCCAATGCTCTCATCTACTTAACAGAAAATTCTTTGACCAGCAATTCACTTTTTTTTTTTTTTTTTTTTTTTTTTTTTTGGAGACAATCTCACTCTGTTGCCCAGACTAGAGTGCAGTGATATAATCTTGGCTCACTGCAAGCTCCACCTCCCAGGTTCAAGTGATTCTCATGCCTCAGCCTCCTGAGTAGCTGAGACTACAGGTGTATACCACCACACCCTGCTAATCTTTATATTTTTAGTAGAGACAGGGTTTTACCATGTTGGCCAGGCTGGTCTCAAATTCCTGATCTCATGTGATCTGCCTCAGCCTCCCAAAGTGCTGGGATTACAGGCATGAGCCACTGTGCCCAGGCTAGCAATTCCTTTTGAAAGAAAGATTTACAAAGCAGAGATTTTCTATCACCTGTTGTTTAGTGGATAGTAACGGAAAGGCAAGATGAGCTGATCTTCCCTTGTATTGCTTAGTGATACTAAGCCATAGACATTCTTGCACTCAACCCACAGAATTTAGTATCATTTCTGGCAATTTTTCAGAAGTAAATGACACTCTAATTCTTCAAAAAATACATTGATGGTCACATACATGGCATGTTGGGATGCAGTAAGGGAGAAAATTATGGTCCAGTTAATAATATTAAATATATCAACCATGGGTACTAACAGGGTAAATGATGCTCTCAGATCCCTAAACCCTGCCCTAAATGCTGGTTCTGGCTCTTCTACATTGTTCTTTTTCCTTTCTTGTAATAGGTTTCTGATGAAGACATTTAGACATGTATTTTTCCCTAGAAAACCAATCACTTGAATAAAAATATATTGGTAAGAACAGTGGAATCATTTCTCTCATAAAACACTGACAAACCTAAACATAATTTTATTTCTGGTAAACAACGAGCACTTGCTTTACACTCACAAGCACTGTGCTAACACCTGGGGTAGAAAGAAAGTAAGTTATCATTCATTCCTGGCTCCTTCAGGCTGGTCCAGGTGTTCTCCTCCTCCTCTATTCCCGTGTTATGCTACACACATCTCCACCATCGAACTTACTGTGTTGTGATTCTTCTTCCTCCTCCTCCTGCCATTACACCAGACTTCGCTTTGAGCAGGGACAGTGTATATTCCTCTTCATGTCCTCAACATAGTGCATTGTCTAGTGTTGTGCCTCACATACAGCCTGTACTCTTATTCCATAATGATTTGGATGAGGATATGTAATCACAACCTCATGCTGGAGACAAACATGCAACTATAGTAAACTTAATAGAAAATCAGGTGGTAATTAGTGCTAAATCTAACTACAAATTGCTCTTTGGTGTTTCTTCAGCTCTAGAGTGCAGTTCTCTGCAAACAGCTCTCAGACATGCCTTTATTTTTCAGACATGTCACTAACGTAGTTAGAAATATCAAGCACTCCAACTTCCTAATGAATTTGTAAAAAATAGTAAAGACAAAAAGTGAGATAAGGGTGATATAAGGGGGGACATTAAACTATGGAAAAGCAATAGGTTAGCATACTTGGTGATTTGACTCTGTTGCCATCTATCATGGCAAAAAAATCCTTGGTGTATCCGACTACACTCATTAAGTATGAATACTATAAAAGATGATACAACTATATACTGAGAAGCACAGTTGCTATTTCTGTAGGCAAGACTTTACATTTTAAAATCCTAACTTTGTTTTTTCAGTAGTGTAACACCAAGACTACCAGAATGAAGTCAGAAGGCCTCTGTCTACTATTTCACGTATGCCATCACTATTTAAATCACAGTGAAGAAACATCCACTAAGATTTCCCCAGAAAGCAACAACGTGCTAGCATAGTCTGAGTTAATTCTTCCCCTTCAATATCTGTCATAAAGATTGTAATTAAATAGAAATAATGTCTGTTAAAGCACCATGGGAAGTTCAAATGTTATATAAATATGACATGATATTTTTAGCATAATTTACATGCACACTTGTCTCTGATTACATGATTTTGTTACTGTTATGAACTTTGAATGTAGAACTATAAAAAAACAATGTTTACTCAAAGCATTATTGTGTTTGGCTGGGATTTCATATTGTTATTATTACTATTATTATTGCCATTATCATTATTTCTTAGTGGTACAACGTATTCTATTATCCCAGAAAAGTCTATCAGGACAATTCCATGCTTCATCTTTGAATGTGAAACCAAGTATTCAACTGTAGCTCTCTTTCTTGGATTTTAGAAAGCAAAATTGTTACTTCATTTGGTCATGAATTTGCTTCCTCTTATTCCCTCAAGAAAGGTACCCCGAGGCCGGGCGCAGTGGCTCATGCCTGTAATCCCGGCACTTTGGAAGGCCAAGGTGGACGGATCACTAGGTCAGGAGATTGAGACCATCCTGGCTAACGCGGTGAAACCCCGTCTGTACTAAAAATAAAAAAAAATTAGCCAGGCGTGGTGGCGGGCACCTGTAGTCCCAGCTACTCGGGATGCTGGAGGCAGGAGAATGGCTTGAACCCGGGAGGCAGAGCTTGCAGTGAGCCGAGATCGCACCACTGCACTCCAGCCTGAGTGACAGAGCAAGGCTCTGTCTCAAAAAATAAAATAAAATAAAATAAAATTTTAAAAAAAAGAAAGAAAGGTACTCTGGTTGACCCTGCTGGATCTACTCGCCCCTAAGTTTATAACTTCTTCACCACTCTTGATATAAAAATGACTCTGGGATGTCAGCATCAATGAGATTATTAGGGTCCAGTACAGTCATATAGACAGGACTGAGGAGCCAGGCAAAATGGCTACTGGCCCAAGAAGGGACACATTTAAGCACGAGTAAAAATAGTAAGTACAATGGACAAACACATTCAATATGTTGGCATAATGATTCTAAATATAGCATACACACTCCACTGATCACCTTTGGGAGAGGCTAGTGAATTCTCATTGTTTTTAAAAGATATATAATAGGAAGGTGAGCATTCATTCTTATTTACTTATATCTTCACTTCATAGTAACTCAATAGTTGAAGAAGATGTATTTCTTTTTAAGGTAAGTATTCTAGCTAATAAATAGAAAATGAATGACAAAATATGAACATCATACAATGCCTACATTAATGAATCTATGCAATGATCATCAATGGCTGCAAACATCACAGAAAGAGAATCAACCAAACATTATACTACATGTATACTTACTTTGACACATGACCTCCTTTTGTTTATGTCCAGTTTCCAAACCTTCTAGGTTCAGGAGTTTAAGTGCTCCAGGAGGAGTTTGAGTGCTCCAGTGTTCATCTAACAAGTTATGTAAATCTTTTGTTGTGCCTAAGAACACTGACTTATTCCTTTAAGGTGGCAATGGAAGAGTTAATGGTTAATATCAAAGACATCTGAAAAAGCGCTTCCTGCATTCGCAGCTCTGACTTGGTACAGGCTTGTCCTTCTAATGGAAGAACACAGCAGAGTATCATCTATGAAGTAGTCTTGCTAAAGTAAATTAATAGAACCCAAATTTCATCAAGTGTCTAGATCTAACTAATGCATTCTAGAAAATGTAAAGGACAGAAACACACAAAACATATTAGGTGACACCATGTGGATGCAATCAGAAAAATCCAGACTACGGGAAACTCTCCAAGCCAAAAAAGAAATATATGTTATTTCTTCCAAAATAATATATTGAGAAAAGAAAAAAACACAAAATTATAGAGATGAAAAGAGCCTTGAGAGACAAGAGGTATACAAACCAGTTGCAATATATACACTTTATATGCACCGATTGAAAAAAAAAAAAAAAAAAAAACCCAAGAAAAACAGAAGATTAGAAAAAAATAAAACAAGATAAAGAAATCAATATAAAAGACAATCCAGTAAATGTAAACACTAACTCGATATGTGATAATACTAAGGAAGTGTTGTTATTGCTTTTTAGTTGTGAAAGTGATATTGTGGTTTTGTTAAAACAAAAACACTTTATTTGTTTACATATATAATGAAATAGAGGAAAAAATAATTTCTGAGACTGCTTTAAATATAATGCAAGCAAAGCGGTAGGGATATAGACTAAACAAGGTTGTCCATGTATTGATAATTATTGAATTCACATATATTATAAAAGATAGATGTATTGGATTTATTATTCCATTCTTTATTTTTGTATACATTTAAAATGTCTAAAGTAAAATATGTTTTAAAAACTTCTCATACAACTCTCTAATCAAATGTATGATAAATAGATTTGATGATCCTAAGTGACTCACAAATCATGACACTCAGTAAAATATCCTATTTCTGGCACATTGATGAAAACCAGAAGAAATCAACATCCTCTTCCTAAATGGCCACAAGAATCCAGATGGTCAGGATAGCTGCTGCTTAGTATCCCCTTCATGATCTGGGAGCATTCAATATTCATTTTTTGATTCAAAAATATCTTTACTATAAAATATATTAAAATAAAAATTAACGGAAATCAGCGTAATATAATTTACATTGGTGCAATTATAAGTCAAAATAATAGATTTTGGAAATAACACATGAATATGAGGTAATTTAGTAGACAGGAAGCTCAACGAAAGTTAAATAATGTGATCACCAAAAAAAGGTGAATATTTCAGTGAATTCATAGCCAAGCACCAGGACAAAGTAGGGGTCAGTCCCAATCTTCTCTCTGTCACTTAAAACACACCTACTCTATCATGCCCATTAAAGGTAGCTGGTTATACTGGAAAGGTTATGGAATTAAACTGGATGGTTAGAAAGTCTAAAGATCTGCCACATCGGGAATGTTTGCAGTAAAATATGTTTATCTTAGTGAATAAAAGTTCTGGTGGCTCCAGCGAGCTGGCAGCAAGTGAGATCAGAGTGGGGGCCTGGTAGCCTGAGAGGCCTATGCAGAGAATAGGAGGGTGACTATATAAAATGAGTAGCTCTTCTCTACTGAGCCCAGTAGGGAAGGATTACAGGGAGATCAAGGCCAGAGACTGTAGATAAGGTATCCTAAAAAGGCAGAGGTCCTCCCTTGTTGATGGCGTGCATATACACACCAGACAACCTTTACCTTCTAAAAGGGATGCTTTTCAGTTCAAGAAACCCTGAGAGTCTGAAATCAGAACTATACTTTATCATAATCACTCTGCTTGTTTGCCTTTTCTGTTCTTATTCTAAATGGTGGTACTTTAAGGGATTATTACCAACCTATTTGTGTCCAAATCACAGCTTCTATTTTTCAAAATTAGCCACCTTTTCCTCCTCCTGCCTAGCATGTTCACTGTTGTCATGTTATGTGGCTTGAAGTATGGCATTTGATCACAGATAGGCGGTGGTTACCTACTTTGAGCTCAGCAAGAAGCAGATGGGTGACTAGACGGGAAAAAGCTTCTATATATATACACACCTAAGTATAAATGATGGGGAAAGGAAGAATCAAGATAAAGAATATGGCAAGTAAATTGTAGTCATTATATTAAAAGTTTTTGAGTAGAAATAAAAGGCTTACATAGCAGTATGTCTTAAGTGGAAACTCTGCTCTGTAGATTTAGATTTCTAATTTACCGAAGAATATCAGAAACTTTGAGCCAGTAG
Source organism: Symphalangus syndactylus (assembly GCF_028878055.3). Classification (NCBI taxonomy): domain Eukaryota; kingdom Metazoa; phylum Chordata; class Mammalia; order Primates; family Hylobatidae; genus Symphalangus; species Symphalangus syndactylus. The sequence goes on along the minus strand of NC_072428.2, from coordinate 126,483,518 downwards.
GAATACTTTACCTATAACTGGGACATTATTCTACATTATTCCTTTCTCACTCCTTGACCTAAAGGTGAGACTACTGCCAGCACTTGAAAACCAAAGAAATACAAAGAATAATAGCATTATTCTGAGATGATTGAGTTCTTGCCCTAGCAATTCCTTTAAATTTTGTTTTGAAATGTGTAGCATCATAATTAAGAATTCTTTTTCCCTTTTGTCCCCAACATGCTAAATTAGCAATTTGTTGAAATGAGAAATATAGAGGACTTCCCTCCCAATCAGGATAGATTGTTTTTATATTACCCTAGATATTTTTGTCAGATTTTTCAAGTGCCTGACATGATTAAGTCTAATAAAACTTAATGTACACTGAAAACAAAATAGATTTCTATTTACATATCCTAGTGTAAACTTATTTAATCACGTCACACCACCACTAAAGCTAAAATAACCCAAAATGACTAATACAAACAAGGTTTGTGTTTTATAACTGTGTTCATACCTGTGTTTATAATTTCACAGCAGAAATTAGTTTTATATATGACATCAGAATCCAAGCTAGTTCCGTGCTTTACAAACTATGTGGCATTTGTGAAGTCTCAGTTTTCCTATTAGTGAAATAAAGGAGAATGAGATAATCGTTGGTTCCTTCCAGTTTCAATAGGCTTTAACTCTGAATTCAGAAATTGGAGCTAAATTATATATAATATTTTTTAAAAAGCAATTCATAGAAAGACAATATGTAGAAAGATATAAGAAAATTTACCCAAAAGATGACATGCTATTTTGGAGGAATAGGGTCAGAAGTAGTTCAAGGAAAATTTATTTCTCTACCACTTATGTTTTTGTTTTATTTTTCAAAGTTTTATGAATCACTGTGGTGGATGTATAATTAGGAAAAACAGAGCCTTTTTGGCGTTTAAAATAGCAATGTTTATTTCAGACCACTACTTTGTTTAAGGGTATAAGTCATCTAATATTGTCAGCATGGAAAATAAGATTTGCTTTGCACGTGCTTCTTGTTCAGGATAAGTTTCCAAAGCAAGGTAGCATCAGTTGAGTAAAGTCCATGCTATTGGCAGTGTTATTGGGCTAGTCATAAATAGAAGATAAGAATCAGAGACTGAAATGAGCAAATGTGCTGTTTAGGTAACACAGGGATTTTACACTGTAGTGCAATCATTTAAGTTCCAGTTTAAGATGTTTTGCTAGACTAAAAATGCTAAATCAAAAGCTGTAACATATCTGTCTATATCCCACACACCACTGAATTTTATCATGGGAACTGGATGAGCATAGTTTCGTTCATTTCAAATATTTAGTTGGAATCTCAAAAATTCTAATGTCCATATCTGAGGTCTGAGACCCAGCTCAAGTTTTCTCATTAAATAATGCAAATTTACCTATAGATGAGGGAATAGCCTAGTCATACATCGTGTATTCACATTGCTTTAGTGGAAAGGAAACAATGGGCAATTCTCTGGCAGAGAACGGGGCCATAAGAAAAGTGGACAGTGCCCTTTGATGAGTTAACGGGTGCAGCACACCAACATGGCACATGTATACATATGTAACAAACCTGCATGTTGTGCATATGTACCCTAGAACTTTAAGTATAAACTTTTCTATATATATATATATATATATATATATATATATATATATATAGAAAAGTAGAGAGTGTGGTGCTTAGACTGAATTCTGGCAGATCAGTGGGTGCCACCTCCTACATTAGAAAATATAGAGGAGAGGCAAGGGAGAGATGGAAAGGCCATTCTAAAGAGAGGAAGGTAAAACAATTTTGATCAGATTATGAAGAGTTTGCATAACTTGTATAAAGTGTGAACTTCAACATTTAGGCAATGAGCCAGAGAAGGAATATTTCACAGCAATGACAGACTAAGATTCACATTTTATAGAGATTAGTGTGAAAAATCAGTGTAGAAACAGGATTCAAGGATGGGGGAAGGCAAAAAAAACAAAAATTTATTTTAAAAACTAAGATTTTTTTAAAAAAATAGCAAGCCTGGGTTTGAATTTAGTACATTTTTCATGGCATACATTTATAAATGAAAGATAATATTAATAAGAAATGTATAATAAATGTTTTCACATATTTTGACTTCCAGGATGTGTGCAAATGATGTCCTCATTCTCTGCTGGGATTGGCTTTTATTAAACATGAATTTCCAAAAGATACATTATAACATTAACAAAACTCATTGAGGGAAGATCTCTTGTTCTTCTGTTCCCTTAAAACCCAGGAATGGGCAATCCCTATCAAAATCTCGATGTTTTTCCAAAAATAGAAAAACCTATCCTAAAGTTTGTAAGAAATCTCAAGTGATTCCAAATAGCCAAGATAATCTTGAAAAAGAAGACAGAAGCTGGAGGACCCACACTTTGTGGTTTCAACATTTTTACAAAGCTATAGTAATAAAAATAATGTGGTACTGGCATGAAGACATATAGACCAATGAACTAGAATAGAAAGCCAAGAAGTAAATCCACAGATACATGGTCAAATGATTTTTGACAAGAGTATCAAGACCACTTAATGGGGAAAAGACAGTATTTTCAACAAATGGCGCTGGGAAAACTGGATTTACACAGGCGACAGAGTGATGCTCAACCCTTACCTAACTCTATATGCAAACATTAACTCAAAATGGACAAAGATCTCTGTAAGTCCTAAAACTATAAAATTCTAAGAAAACAAGGCATGTCTTCATGGCATTGGATTTGGCAGTGATGTTGAATATGACGCTAACGGCATAGGCAACCAAAGAAAAAATAGACAAATTAGACTTAATACAAGCTTTTAAAAATTTGGGGTTTTTTTGCCATTTACAAACTCTTATTTGCCATGTTTCTTTTCTTAAAGTTTGGGGCTACATGTGTAGGTTTGTTACACAGGTAAACCTATGTCACAGGGGGAGGGGGTTGTTGTACAGATTATTTTATCACCTGTGTATTAAGCCCAGTACCCAATAGTTATCTTTTCTGGTCCTCTCCCTCCTTCCATCCTGCCCCCTTAAATATACCCCGGTGTCTGACTTCCTTCTTTGTGCTCATAAGTTCTTATCATTTAGTTCCCACTTATAATTAAGAACATACAGTATTTGGTTTTTTGTTCTTGTATTAGTCTGCTAAGGGTCATAGCCTCCAGCTCTATCCATGTTCCCACAAAAGGCATGATCTCATTAATTTTTATGGCTGGATAGTATTCCATGGTGTATATGTACCACATTTTCTGTATCCAATCTGTCACTGATGGGCATTTAGGTTTATTCCATGTCTTCACCATCGTGAATAGTGCTGCAAAGAACATTTGTGTGCATGTGTCTTTATGGTAGAATGATTCCTTTGGGTATATACCAAGTAATGAGATTGCTGGGTTGAATGTTAGTTCTCTTTTAGCTCTTTGAAGAATTGCCATATTGCTTTCCACAATGGATTTAATACTCCCACCAAAAGTATATAAATGTTCCTTTTTCTCCCCAACTTTGCCAGTATCTGTTTTTTGAATTTTTAATAATAGCCATTCTGACCAGTGTGAGATGATATCTCATTGTGGTTTTAATTTGTATTTCTCTAATGATCGGTGATATTGAACTTTTTTATATACGCTTGTAGGCCACATGTTTGTCTTTTGAGAAGTGTCTGTTCATGTTCTTTGATCACTTTCTAGTGGGGTTGTTTTTCTCTTATAAATTTAAGTTCCTTGTATATGCTGGATATTAAGTCTTGGTCAGATGCATAGTTTGCAAATATTTTCTTCCATTCTGCAGGTTGTCTGTTTACCATTGATAGTTTCTTTTGCTCTGTAGAACCTCTTAAGTTTAACTAGATCTCACTTGCCAATTTTTTATTTTGTTGTGATTGTTTTTGGTTTGTCATGAAACTTTTGCCCATGCCTATGTCCAGGATAATACTACCTAGGTTGTCTTCCAAGGTTCTCATAATTTTGAGTTTTATATTTAGGTGTTTAACCCATCTTAATTTTTCTATATGGTATAAAGAAGGGGTCCAGCTTCAATCCTCTGCATATGGCTAGTCAGTTATCCCAGCACCAGTTATTAAATACAGAGACTTTTCCCTATTTCTTGTTCTTGTCAACTTTGTCAAAAATCAGATGATCATAGATGTGTAGCCTCATTTCTGGGCTCTCTATTCTGTTTCATTGGTCTATGTTCCTGTTTTTCTACTAGTACCATGCTGTTTTGGTTACTGTGGCCTTGTAGTATAGGTTGGAGTCAGGTAATGTGATGCCTCCAGCTTCGTTCCTTTTGCTTAGGATTACCTAAGCAATGAGGATGCAAAGGCATAAGAATGATGCAATGGACTGTGGGGACTTGGGGGGAAGAGTGGGAGGGGGCGAGGGATAAAAGACTACAAATCTGGTGCAGTGTATACTGCTTGGGTGATGGGTGTACCACTAAAGAACTTACTCATGTAACCAAATACCACCTGTACCCCAATAACTCATGAAAAAAGAACTCTAAAAATAACAGCTGTATTCACAATTCTATCACCCATTCCTTAGGTTGTTGCTGTCATCATTTCACTTGTCTATATACTATAATCAACCAATAAATTATTATTCTTTAAAAAAAAAAAAAGGATTACCTTGGCTATTCGGGCTCTTTTTTGTTTCCATATGAATTTTAAGAGTTTTTTCTAGTTCTGTGAAGAATGTTGTTGGTAGTTTGATAGGAATAGCATTGAATCTGTACATTGCTTTGGGCAGTATAGCCATTTTAATAATATTGACTTTTCTTGTCCAGGAGCATGGAATGTTTCTCCATTTGTTTGTGTCCTCTGATTCCCTTGAGCAGTGTTTGTAACTCTCTTTGAAGAGGTCCTTCATTTCCCTTGTTAGCTGTATTCCTAGGTATTTGATCTTTTTGTAGCAATTGTGAACAGTTCATTCATTCCTGATTTGGCTCTCTGCTTGCCTGTTGTTGCTGTGTAGGAATGCTAGCAATTTTTACGCATTGACTTCATATCCTGAGACTTTCCTGAAGTTGCTTATCAGCTTAAGAAGCTTTTGGGCTGAGACAATGGAGTTTTCTAGATATAAGATCACGTCATCTGAAGACATAATTTGCCTTCTTCTCTTCCTATTTTTTTTTTTTTTTTTTTTTTTTTTTTGAGATGGAGTCTTGCTCTGTCACCCAGGCTGGAGTGCAGTGGCGCAATCTCGGCTCACTGCAAGCTCTGCCTCCCGGGTTCACGCCATTCTCCTTCCTCAGCCTCTCCGAGTAGCTGGGACTATAGGCGCCCACCACCATGCCTGGCTAATTTTTTTTTTTTTTTTTTTTTTTTTAAGTAGAGACGGGGTTTCACCGTGGTCTCGATCTCCTGATCTTGTGATCCGCTCGCCTTGGCCTCCCAAAGTGCTGGGATTACAAGCGTGAGCCACCGTGCCCGGCCTCTCTTCCTATTTAAATATATTTCTTTCTCTTGCCTGATTGCCCCAACCAGAACTTCCAATACTATGTTGAATAGGAGTGGTGAGAGAGGGCATCTTTGTCTTGTGCAGGTTTTCAATGGGAATGCTTTTAGCTTTTGCCCATTCAGCATGATTGGCTGTAGGTTTGTCATATATAGCTACTATTATTTTGTGGTATGTTCCTTCAATACCTAATTTATTGAGAGTTTTTTATGTGAACGGATGTTGAATTTTATCAAAGGCCTTTTCTGCATCTTTTGAGATAATCATGTGGTTTTCGTGTTTAGTCTTGTTTATGCGATGAGTTACATTTATTGATTTGTGTATGTTGAACCAATCTTCGCATCCCAAGGATGAAGCCTACTTGATCATGGTGGATTAGCTTTTTGCTGTGCTGCTGGATGTGGTTTGCAAGTATCTTGTTGAGGATTTTTGCATCGATGTTCATCAAGGATATTAGCCTGAAGTTTTCTTTTTTTATTGTGTCTCTGCCAGGTTTGGGTACCAAGATGCTGGTCTCATGGACTAATTTGAGGAGGATTTCCTCCTCAGCTTTTTGAAATGGTTTCTGTAGGAAAGATACCAGCTCAAAACCATGCAATTATATGGAAATTAAACAACATGCTCTTGAATGACTATTGGGTAAATAATGAAATTAAGGCAGAAATCAAGAAGTTATTTGAAAATAATGAGAAAGATACAACATACCAGAATCTCTGGGACATAGCTAAGACAGTGTTAAGAGGGAAATCATAGCACTAAATGCCCACACCAAGAAGTTAGAAAGATCTCAGATTAACAACCCAACTTGACAACCAAAATAATTAGAGAAGCAAGAACAAATCAACCCCAGAGTTAGCAGAAGATGAGAAATAACAAAAATCAGAGCTGAACTGAAGGAAATCGAGACATGAAAATACATTCATAACATCAACTAATCCAGAAGTTGATTTTATGAAAAAATTAATAAAACAGTCCCCTAGCTAGACTAATGAAGAAAAGAGAGAAGACCCAAATAAACACAGAAATGATAGAATAAAAACATCCATCAGAAACTATAACGAACACCTCCACACACACAAACTAGAGAAGGTAGAAGAGGTAGATAAATTCCGGGACACATACAACCTCCCAAGACGGAGCCAGGAAGGAATTGACTCCCTGAACAGACACATAATGAGCTCTGAAGTTGAATCAGTAGTAAACAGCCTACCAACAAAAAAAGCCCTGGATCGAATGGATTCACAGCCAAATACATTTTTCTATTTTGTACATGAAAAGGCAATATCAACAGAGTAAAAAGGCAACCAATAGAATGGGAGAAATATTTGCAAATCATATATCTGGTAGGGGATTTTTATCTAGAATACACTATATAGAGAACTCCTAAAACTCAACAAAAAACAACCTAATTTAAAAATGGGCAAAGGATTTAAATAAATACTTCTCTAAAGAAGATATACAAATGTCCAATAAGCACATGAAAAAATGCTCACCATCGCTAATCATTAGGGAAATGTAGAACTACAATGAGATCACCACACACACCTGTTAGGAGGGCTATTATCAAAAAAATTAAAATAAAACCACAGAAAATAACAAGTGTTTACCAGGATACAAAGAAATCAGAGCCCTGTGCTCTGCTGGTGGGAATGTAAAATAATATAGCTATTGTGAAACACAGTATGGTAGTTTCTCAAAAAAATTAAAAATAGAATTAACATGTGATTCATAAATTGCACTTCTGAGTATATACCCAAAATAATTGAAAGCAGAATCTCAAAATGCATTTGTATGCCCATGTTCATAGCAACATGATTCACAACAGCTAAAACATGGAAGCAACCCAAGTGTCCATTTATGAATGAATGGATAAGATGTGGTATACACATACAATGGAATATCCCTCAGCCTTGACAAGGAAGAAAATGCTGACGTATGCTACAACACGAACCTTGAAAACTTTCTGCTAAGTGAAATCAGCTAGACACAAAAATACCAATACTACATGATTCCATTTCTATGAGATACTTAGAGTAGCCAAACTCAGGGAGACAGAAAGTGGGAGGCTGGACGTCAGGGGCTGAGGTAGATGGGGAGCTATTGCTTAATGAATACAGAGTTTCAGTTTTGCAAGATGAAAAAAAATTATGGAAATGGATACTGAGGATGATTTCATGACACTGTAAATGTATTTAATAACACTGAAATATAAATTTTTAAAAGGTTAAGATGGTAAATCTTATGTGTATTTTACCACAATAAAAAAATGTGAAAACAAAAGCCCCTGGAATGACTATAACTTACAGGAGAGTGGAATAACCTTTTGGAATGAAGATGATTCTGAGGTTCAGGCAAGTCTTTTACTTTGTGTGGTTGAGATAGGACCGTCAACATTAAGTAAGAAGTCTGGAAGACAGAAAATGTACAGGAGTATGTGAAGGAATGTAACTCATAAAAAAGGTAATTGTGGAATCTATCAGAGGCAAGAAGAAAAAGAGTGGAGGAAAAGCACACAAAACTCAAAATATAGGCCAGGCGTGGTGGCTCACGCCTGTAATCCTAGCACTTTGGGAGGTCGAGGTGGACAGATCACAAGTTCAGGAGATCGAGACCATCCTGGCTAACACAGTGAAACCCCATCTCTACTAAAAATACAAAAAATTAGCCAGGCATGATGGTGGGAGCCTATAGTCCCAGCTACTCAGGAGGCTGAGACAGGAGAATGGCATGAACCCGGGTGGCGGAGCTTGCAGTGAGCCGAGATCACGCCACTGCACTCCAGTCTGAGCAACAGAGCGAGACTCCATCTCAAAAAAAAAAAAAGAAAGAAACAAAAACTCAAAATAAAGTCCAACAATGGTAAAATAACAAGGATACCAGAGAAAATAAGAGCAGACATAATAAATGCTACATTGAGTTAATCTGGTAATGCCTTAGACTGTCAGCAAAGACAGGGGACTGAGGGCTCAGATTTGTATTGTGATACAAAATGGACATCTATGCCTATTTGAACGTACGTAGAAATCCCCCTGGAAATAGTTTAATAAAAAGTATAAGAATTGGTATAGAGTTTGGGGTCACATCAGGAGAAAAGATCCAAAATTTTGCAGGAAGAATTGGTAAATACCAACAGGAAATTCACTAACAAGAGGTGGGATAGTAGAAATTATGAAGAGACAACTGGGATCACAAAAAAGCAGATAACATTTGCATATTTGATAAAAAGAAATAGCACCACATGATGCCTTGGTTTTGGGATACCTGAGAGCTCCCTACATGAATTTGGACAAATTCCTTTACCTGGTTTGCTTCTGTACAAAAGAGCATAATTTTAACTTCTACAAAAGGGCTGAGTTACCACAATTATAACACTCTTGAAAGGCATAGAGATGATAACTAAAAATGTCTACAGCAGTACAACTTATAATATCAGGAAAAATATCCCCCAGCTGCAGCCATTAAACAAACCCTGTCCCCAGCCCTGAGCTGAGGTCAATGTATGAAGCTGGTACACAAAGAAGTACTTTGGCAGCAGCAGGAGCTGCATGAATCAGTGTCGTGAAACAAAACGACCGTCAGCTGCATTCAAGCCCCATTGTGGAAGGGAATCAATATTTGACAGGCATTTTGTAAAAGGACACAAATTAGAAAGACAAAACATTTAAAAATATTTCATAGGAGGCAGACAAAGAGCAGGAAGTCAAATCCTAGACTATAAGAACAGGCATGCTTTATTAGTGAGAACCTAAGCCATGCTGTGAGAGTGCACTGGTATTTATAATAGGCTCTGGATCATCTAAATCAATAAATACTCTACCTTACTGAGAAGCCGACTATATCCAATACATGGGCCAGGCAAATTCCCATGGTTGCCAACACTTATTCAATAAACAGGTTTAATAAGTGATTTTAATCAATATGAAGAAACTACATGTAAGAATTTAATAATTCTAGGATGAACTGATGGACAGCAGGAAAAAATATAACTCTAACTCACTGAAGAATAAAAATAACTCTTTCTTGCTAGGTTAATAGATGCTTAATATATAAAGCATGGTATAATGGATTTTTTTTCTTATAGCAGAGGGCCAGCAAACCTTTTCTGTAAAGCACTAGAGAGATAATATTTTAGACTTGCAGATCATACAGCCTCAGTCTCATCTACTCAATCTACAGCTGTTTCATGAAAGCAGCCATAGACAATGTAGTAACAAATGCAGCTGTGTTCAAATAAAACTTTATTTACACTAACAGATGGCAGATTCAATTTGACTTACTATCCTTAAGGCCTCAACATATCGAATGAATAGACACTAAATAGCTCTGTCTTCTCCTTTGTAGCTTGCCTCACACACTCCAGGTGAATCATCTGGTCACCTAGTAGATCTGGTTTTAACTCTGCATAGTTAACATGAATGTGAACCTGCTTTTTTTTTATTTTGTTCACTGTCTGTTTCCCCTAAATTTCCTCCACTCTCCAAGATGAAGGTGAGTTCAGTGAAAGCAAAGACCTTGTTTGTGATCTTGAGTATTGCCAACTGTATCTGGCACTTATAGAACCAGTAAATGATGTAGGTTGAATAAATGTATACTAGGACTTTGAGTGGATTTTTACCGATATTCAGATTTTCAGCTAAAGCTTTGAGCAAAAGACAATTGATATCCCCTTATTAGAAAGAAAAATTAGTAGACACATCCTCACAGATGGATTAACCTCATCCCCCCAACTACCTTCAACCTTATGCAGAGACCACACTAGATATTTAACTGAAAGTCATGGAAACTACAGGTCTGGGGGAGAATGCTTTTGCTACATTTGTTCCTACCTTCTTCCAAACTAAGGGACAGTGGCTCCAAGAGACCACTCTTCAAGATAATGGGGAGGTGGGGGTGGGCAGGGGGCGGTCTGGAAGAAAAAGGAAGTGACACCTTATTTCCCCAAGGCAGCTTGAATTTCAGAAACTCACAGGCCTAAGTTCATACACTGTGAGCACTGTATATCTGATACTGAAGCTTGGGGACAAACAGTATCATAGATACTGGTGACAATTTCTAGTGTGGAGTGTTCTGAGTGGAGAAGGTCTCTGGAGCAGCCTGATGGCAAGGTAGGAAGAGACGGCATTTGAAGGGCATTTCTGCTGCTTGAAATAGCAAAATGTATAAAGTCAGGCTCAGAACATCTTACACACACCTTCTGAGGATGTTGATTGGCAATGGTGAACTGTAAGGGGGTAGGGGCTGAATGGCTTTGCTTAGGCAGGACCTGAGTGGGGTAGACACTTGTCAGAAAGTATATTGTCTATGTCATGAAACTGTTTAAAGGAAACATCATTGAAAACGGATGACCACAGAACCACTCAAAAATGTGTTCAGAAGACAGCCACCTTGTGGGGGCGGGTGCCTACTATACAGATAACTAAACATCGGCCTAGAAAACATTAGCTTCTTTTTATATTATCCATCTATTGTGTTACTTATGAATTCTCCTTTCCCAACAATGGATTATCTCACAGACTAGGAAACCAGTCAGACAGAGTAAAAAAAAAAAAAAAAAAGATGAGAAAATGTTAGATTATACTCCTTTTCCACATATCCCTGAGAGTCAGAAGAGGCCAGAAGTGGCAAGATCTGAATATGAGATTCAACTTGTAAAGCACAGGGTTATACTTTAGTATCTCAAAGGGTTTTAATGACAAAAATGAGACCGTTCTGATAACCAAATGATTGGAAAATATAAAATCCATAAAAAGATGTCAGCACGGGTCATAGAAATTAGATCCAGAGAATGTTTAAACATGATTAGAAAAAATAAAACCATTTTAATTTATGCCAAAGTTCGATCATTTAAATAAACTCATTAAAAGCCTTTGATCTTTCTCTCCAAGTCCTACTGGTCATTCAAAAATAAAGTGTTTGTTGTGTGTCAGGCACAAAATTCAGAATAAAACTTGCTCTCCAGGTGTACCTCCTTCCACATAGCCTGTGAGGCACATGGCTTGCTCACCTTGGTATTGCTAGTATATATGTAATAATGCTTAAAACCAAACTTTATTTCTCTCCCCAATTAAATATCTGTTCCAGTTCATTTAATAGCCTTCTATTGCCCTTGAAACAGAAGGTTTAGAGATTTGAGTCATGGGTTTTATTTTTTTTAATTTTTTATGCCTCTCACATTTGCTTCCCACAGTCACTGTCTTTCCATTTTCATTCTTTCAGGTGTTCCCTGTTTTCTGTCACCTCAGTTGCCATCCTATTTCAGGTGGTCTGGACTACTGAAGTGAACCACGCTGATTTCTCTAACCACTCGCCATCCATTTGAAGAAGTAATATACATTCCTACTGAATAATCATCCCAAATTACTGAATACTATTCAAACCTTCACCAGTACTCTATTTCCTAGGCTAAAACTTCAGCCTCACCTTGAAAGCTCTCTACAAACAAATTGGTATATTTCCTACCTGAACACCACTCACTACTTTTTGTCAATCTACCTCAGTTACGTGTTCCCTTTTCCCTACACGTGCCTTTTCTTCCCACTTTCCAACTTTACCCATTGTATCTCCCTCTGCTTCTAGGGGTCTTTTGAGAAGGACATAGAGCCGTAAGATTGGGGGACAATACTCCAAGCATCATCCAGATTGGGATTCCCATAAAAAGGGGTCACATGAGATTATGTACTCCCAAGGATCTGTCCATAGAATCATGGACAAAAGAACTATTGTATCAGAGAAAAAAGAAGCTAAATTTTAAGAATAATTCCTCAAGCTAGTTCCCCAGCATCGAGTCTCATTTAGCAGCTCTAAGGTGGAATTTATAAATTTGTAGTTTAACAAGATTACTAATTCATTTTGTTGATTAGACAGGTGTGGGAACTGTGATTCTCTGCCCACAGGCATTTGGCCTGGGAGCCTAAGAGTCAATGAGGAGAAAACCTAAACCACCGTCACTGGTATTGTACCTAATTATTGTTAGAACATGGGGAAAATCATACTGTTTCCCCCGAGTCCATACACTACACCTTTGGAGAACCACATAGCACTGACTGGCTTTCTTTAAAAATCAGATCACTTGTCCTTAGCTCTGCAAAGCACAACCACCTAAAGGAAATGAGTTCATTAGTATGGCCTCAAAGTCTTAATTTGAATAAATTGTCATTCACCTGTCTGCAGAGAAAAAATGGACATCCCCAAGTTCACCTCACTCTCACACACAGTACCTTCTGCATATAACTTCTAAACATAAAAGACCAGTGAGAAAAATTTCAGGCTCTATGTCAAAGTAGAAGAACGAAATTGAAGGGCCTAATAAGAACAAATGTTTCACCCACCAGGGAAATAGTCTCTGGCTAGAGAATGTTTACTTTTCATCTAAAAAGTTGGCCAAAATACTAAGTCACAGGCTGAGCAATGGCCTCTTTGAAAGGGCATCTCCAGAGCTAACAAGCTCCCAACACTATAGCAACATATTGACAATCTGGAACAAGCTAACATGCTGAACGCCACTGGACCTCCTCATCCCCCAGGGAAGGCAAATAGGACAGAAAGTTCAGATCCAAAAGCCTCTCTCCTCTCCTGAGAGTGCTTTGCATTTCAGCCAGGCTACATTGTATCAGCACTTTCATAACATTATGGTAATTGCCATAGCACTTGGCAATTAAAAAAAATTAGGCAGTTCTGCTGGAGGCTGTGAACCAGGTGAGACTAATTAGAGCTTAAGAAAGCCAAACTGTTTTCACTATCCTTGGTGAGCTCTGTCCAAGAGTCATTCATTGACTTCCCTATCAAAATATAAGGGTTAGTTTTACTCCTTTGGGGAAGCAGACTCCACTCTCTAACACAAATCCAGAAAGTAAGTAACTAGGGCTTTTGCTATTTGACAAAGACCTGATATACTTTTCATTAGTGAAGAGTTAGAATTCATTCAAATTATATTAAAAGGAAAAAAAACCTTAATGACTTAAGTGATATATTCTCAAAAACATGTCAAAGTTAGGCAGTTGATGATTCAGCGGCTCAGCAATGCTGGGGCTTGGAGTGAGCATTTCCAGAATTACCTCTTTTTTCCCTCGTGGTCACAAGATGGCTACAGTGGTTGCAGGCATCACATCTTCATACAGCAGTGTATTAGTCCATTTTAACCCTGCCATAAAGAAAGACCAGAGACTGGGTAATTTATAAAGGAAAAGAGGCTTAATTGACTCACGGTTCTACATAGCTGGGGAAGCCTCAGGAAACTTACAATCATGGTAGAAGGCAAAGCAGGCAAATCTCACAAGGCAGCAGGCCAGAGAAGGCAAAAAGTGAAGGGGGAAGAGCCCTTTATAAAACCGTCAAATCTCGTGAGACCTCATTCACTATCAGGAGAACAGCATGGAAGGAACCGCCCCCGTGTTCCAATCACCTCCCTCCCTCCACACGTGGGGATTACAATTTGAGATGAGGTTTGGGTGGGCACACGGAGCCAAACCATATCAAGCAGTATCCAAAACAGAAATAAAGAAGATGGAAAGAGTCGTGTTTACACTCTTTTCCAAGGGAGTAAAATAATTCCCAGAAACCTCAAATTTCCTTCTGTCACTAATGAAAGTTAGTCACATGTTTTCCTCTAGACAAATCACTGGTAAAGAATTTGATTCCCATGGTTGACTTAAATAAGTAATATCTCATCCCCTGTAGCTTGCCGTCTTACTGCTAAAGACTAATTGGGTGGTGGGTCCCTCTGCAGGTAAATTATACCTATGTAATTACCATGGTAATGCCCTTTACCTGATATGGCAGGAAAGGGATGGGGGATGCTAAGTGTCCAGTTCAGTTGTCATAAGTAGTTGTGTTGTGTCATCAATAGTTGTGCTGTAATCAACAGTTAAATGTTAGGTTTTAGGGTATTTAAAGTAAATAAGTGAGGCAGCTCTGGAATTTTGAAGTGAAGTTGCCAACAAACATGTCTAGATACTACTGTGTTAGGAATTCAGACAGCAGGATGGCAAACATTGCATTAAGAAGTCACTAATTAATTCACAGAATACACACCTTGGAGAATGTAGGGTGTTAGAGTTTTAAGGGGATGAGAAGGTATGTTATTGAAGATATCATCAAGAGGCTACAAAGTAAGAAAAATCTATGGGGACATGCTTGCTTGCTTCAACAGAGAAGGCACCAAAGAGCCTAAGTATCATTATATTCAGAAGGTAACAGGATGGGAAAAAAGACTCAAATTTAGAACTTTTGTATGAAAATAAGAACTGGAAATGGGAAGTTACTTCTATTAACATATCTCACATCCCACCACCACATCAACAACTAAGAGAGTTCTGAGCTACAGTTAAAGGGAAAAATGTGTCTCATTACAAGATGAATAGAAAGGATGTGTTGTTGCAGTAATTCCTACACAGCAATAATTGTCATGAGAAAATTTTAGCAAACACCATCTTCAACAGGTGTGACCAATGTTCTTATTACGATCAGGCCCCAACACAGCTGTAGCTCTTTAAAGCGGTGGTTCTCCCAGTGTAATCACAATAACAGCAACATGAACATCATCTGGGAACTTCTTAGAAATGAAGTTCACAGGCTGCACCCCATATTTTAAATTAGCATCTCTGGGGATGGGACCTAATAATCTGAGTTTCAGCAGCCCTCTGCATGATTTTTCCAATGTAAGCTAATGTTTGAGAGCCACCTCCAATGTTTCTGGCATCTTAATCTTTTCCTATTACTTAAGCCAGAATCATATAGAAACTGAAAGGAGTTGTTTGGTCTCAGTTCTTTTCTTTTTCTTTTTTTCCTTTTTTTTTCTTTTTTGGTCTTCATTTCTGGTCAATTGCTCATTCTCTAATGGATATTTCTAGCAACTAAACAGCTTTTGCTTGTGACCTACCGCTATAATTGTGAGCTGAATCTAGAAATGAACTATGGCCTTGTTTGAAAATGTAATGCTGTTTGCATTAAAATGAGTTTATTGTTCTGCTCTGAGAAATCATTGAGGTGTCAAATCTAGAAATGGCCAATGAAAATTACATAACACACAGAGTGCTACCATTTAGAAGCCAACTTCCTGTTCAGCAGAAACAAATGAATTTGCCTTTCCTGCATTTTCTTTACAGAATTGTTTAAGAAAACTTATGCCCAGCTATACTGCCTCTTCCAAGAATTTCTATGTGAGTTCTGGCTATGCTGTAGAAGGGACAGTGGCTAATTTCCTTTCCCCAGGAAAGCATAAACCAAGACTATCACCAGAACCAGATTCATGCTATTCTGCAAAAGAGCTGTAGTTAAGAAAACCTATTTATCTTCTCTCCCAATAATGAGGCTTAAACCTAAGGTAGTTAACGTAAGTATTTGAGGATTACAGAGCTCAATGTTTCCTTCTCAATGCTAGGATTTTAAGAGGCAATGAACATTTTCCTATAACTCAATTTAAAAATGCATCTCTAAACATGAGAAAAATATCAGCATTGTTTCTTTTTGCCTTTGGTCAAATTGTTTATTGTTTATTTAATTACCTTTGTTTTGAGAGACAGTTCTGGGCGTAAGTGTGGCAGATGGAGATGTTACTTGGAAAAAGTTCATCAGATGATTCTGATGTCCTGCTTTCTATCATTTCCCATTCCTTTTCTCAACACTTAAGATGTCATGGCTATGGGGACCACAATCTCTGGGCCAATACCTGGTAGTCAGAGAAATAAAGGCCCTAGTACTGAGTTATAAAATCAATACAAAGGAGTCTCAATGAATCCCATCCAAACTGAGATAACTGGAAAATAAAGATCATGTCTCTCCCAGTCTAAGGAAATCAGGAACAATGTATTGTGTCTGTAACCTGTATCCTTAAATACTTATACCCACAGAAAGCCAACTCAGCCTTACATAGTCCTACGTCTCCAGGAGGCAGTAGATTAGAGCTAAAGAACCTAAGATTTGGAGGGTAAGTGGGGTAGGGAGAACACTAAGACCCAGAAGCTTCCACTGAAAACAAGTTTACTGGAGGCAAAAACTTACTAAGGGTAAGCGGAGGAGATAAAATACCAGGAGGGAAAACTTATTCTAGCTAAAGTGTGAATTGTTGACACTTCAGTGAGAATTGTGGCATCAGTGCAGATGAATTTCCCTGTAGTCCAGAATTCCTGTAATCCACTGTGGTTTTGTTTCTCTTCTAGTTTTAAAAAGTCTCAAAGCAGTGAAACACAGAACTGCCCCTGATCATGTACATCAATTTCTTATGATGGTGATAAATCTATTTCAACTTTCTGCAGTCTTCTGTATAGTAATGCTGTAGAGAAAACAGCAATATTTATAGTTCCAGCTCCAGAAGTCAATAGCAGCATGGTTTATGGTTTCTTCTTCTTACTTAGGGTAAAAAAATAGAATATTAATGCCAGATGCTTAGAATCTTTGTTGTCTACGTATCAAGGTCAATTATATCTTGGGACAAAGCTAGTTCCATTTGGCCACCAATATTGCTGATGTCTTGAGCCAAATCAGTGATGAAGAGTGGTCCAACTAACACAATCACCTCCATCTCTCTCCTAGAGCTTCCTGAATTTGGTAGTAAGACACATCGGATGATCCCTTTAATAGAATATAGCTCCAGCCATCCTCAGCTTAGAGCATGAATTTTCAATAGATGGAATATGACGACCAAAATTGGTTCTTGGGGGCAAAAGTCTTAGATATTATAATGATTGTAACCCTCCAAGGACCATACCTGACAACATCCAATTCCTTAGTGTTTAACTTTTCTTCTTAGGGAGAATTTGATGTGTCTTGGTAAGGGAATGATCATGAAAAAAAAAAAATTGAGAGACATTGGCATATGAGCTCCCACATCTTTGCTGACTGACATAAGATCCCTAGCCTGCCTGACCACTCACCTTTCTCCCAGTGGCTTCAGGCCAGATTTGGGGAGAAATATAACTTTCCACAGGTATGGGTCTCACAGCAATTACAAATTTCAATGTTACCTTCTAGAAGAGACCACCTACAAGATGACAGCAAAAGGTTCTAATCCTTAATAGACTTCCAGCAGATAGTCTACTATGACAATACTCATCTAATACATTCACTGAGGTGACAGAAAATTGTAATAACAAAATTGGAATATGGGAATGATGTTAGTCATTTGACTGGTTATTTTATATTTTATGAAATCATATTCCTAAGCAAGCAGTTTCTATATGCAAGTTTTAGGAAACTAGCCTCACATTATGGTCAATTTGATTCAATTAATAGTTTCTTGAAGGAGCAAATAAACTAAACTTATATGAAATGTTTAGGTCAGGGTAAAAATAAATGAAAGTATGGGATAAGAGGGGAGAAAAGAAATTTAGTATGAAAAACCACTATTCCTCATCCTAACAATAAAAGGAGCATCATATTTGAATAAACATTGAGTTATATTTATCTCAAAAGGCAAGAATGATCAAAAAGATACATTAAAGAGAGCTCTAAAGTGTTCCAAATGTTACTTAGAAGTGCGTCAAGTTCCTCTGAATTAAATTAAATCCCTAGTTGTATTGTATTCGTGGTGAACACAAGACAATCAGTTGATTGCATGGTTCAGTACATAATCAGGGGAGGGCAGCAAACTAAGTTCAAACTAGAAATATAGGGGTTTATCTCTGCATAAGCCATCGCAGGTAAAGAAGAATCCTTCAAAGTAAGTTGGAGAAAGCAGTCTGAGATTCTACTCATATTCACTATTCTGCTCCTATTAGAGCTAACCCACCTTAGTCTTCTACTGAATCTTCTACTGAATTTTTGGAGTAATTACTGAAGCCTAACTTTGAGCACTAAAGAAACAAAGTTTCTGATAACTTTTAAGTAACTTGTAATAAACTGGAGCTATCCAAGTTACTCAAGTCACCTGTAATACAGGTGTCAGATGTCGCCTGTATTATGGCAGACTTGCTGATACATTGAGATGGTATACTAACTAGCTTTGATTATTTTTTCAAAGCTTCATACTAGTGAGTAAGGTATTATTTAATGGACAAAGTAGTAGATGCTAATTTAACCTTTCCTTACACTGTTAATATTATTTATTTCAGACCAGTTTCCCAACCATAGATGCACATTGGAATCACCTGGGAAGTTTCAGCGTTACTGATATCTGAGTTCTGTACTATCTAGTTCATGATTTAATTGTTCTAGGTTAGGGCCTGGATATTAGAATTTTTAAGAGCTTCCCAGGTGATCTAACTTGCAGCCAAGTTTGAGAACTCCCCTAGATTCTTTAATTAGGAAAGAATATGGTTTTGGACCTGATTAAAATCCTAATTTGCCAGCTCTCTCTGCCATTTTTAATGACTTCTGATTACCTGTATATAGAAAAAGGACTACCTCTTAAATTATAACCATAGTAAAATGCTTAGTTCCTTGACAAAGCTGTTAAAAAATTAGCTTAACTGTATGGTCACAAACTATGGCTTTATTCTTTCTCTGCCTGCCTAAATACCTGGGAATAACCTAACTTATTCTGTGCAGCCTCAAAAGGCTACTCCCCCTCTCTAAACTCAACATTTTTGGTGAATTTATCTCTGCCTGGTCATAGTAGTTTACACCTAACACCACTGGCATTCACATCAAAATCTATAAATGCTTCTACTGCTATACTGGCAAATTGTTTCATCCATTAAAAGAGCAGGTCATGTTTGAAGAATCTGGCTCAGCTGATGCTTCAGCAGCCTTCAGTAGCCTTCAGATGGCATGTAATATAGAGCTAGAATATAATTTGGAGTTGAAACTCAGATTTGACTCTTATGTTTAGCATACTAATGTTAGACAGTCAGAGAGGAGCAAAAAAAGTAACTTAGCAGATTGTGACTGTAACCAGAAAAATCTAAAATCATCAACTCTGAACTGAAGGAGGTCTGTCTGATTTGAGCATTGGTGATATGAAGGCAGACACAGCAACTTCTGATGACCATTCACCAAGTAACTAGGTATTTAAAGAGCACTGGCTAGTGAGTTGCTTTGTAGTTGGGAATTGACACGGGAATGTCATGTAACTTACCCATTAAAATCAATAAGGACATGTCAAGGAGTAGATTCTGCATTTGGAGTTAGTGTGGCTACACAAGTATCAATGAAGAAAAGCCTTAGAACAATATGACACCCAGTGTGGACATCTGCTTGAATGGAAATACATCTGCAAGTGGGAATCTAGAATCTCTCTCAGCTCTATAAGAATCTCTATGGAGATATCACCCATACAGCAACAGGGGTAAGAGGTAGCTTCTAATTTACTTGTGCTTCCACCTACCTGTCATCAGGCTTATGGTGAACTCCAGTCTCTGCTGAAAGAAAAACAGTAGAACTGATTTGGTAGGTTGGCCAGCTTTGCTGCTCACATTACTTCTCCTAAAGGAGGCATTAATAATAAACCAGCTGATGATGGTAAAGTTGGTGGCATGGCAGGGCAGTAGCAGCCATGAGACACCTTACCTGGAATAAGAACATTTCATTGGAATGACAGGCGGATTAGTTCTCAGGATCCTAAAGTTGTTGGCAGGCAATATGTTGTAGTATAGAATTGTGGCATACAGCAACGTGTAGGGAGTCATCTAGATGCAGTCAGATAAATATTTCTCACTTTTCTAGGATGACTTCTAGAAAACAGAGCTAGCACACTGTGGCAATACTTTTTGTGGCATTTTCCACCATCCCTTAAGACTTAAGAAGGCTTACATGTAGCTAACTGGTATTGACATGTTAATGCCATATGAAATTTGCATTCTAGACTGGTTTCTCCAAAGACCCATGGAAAACAACTGTGGCATAGATCCAAAGTTAAGGATATGCATTAAGATAAATCTACATTTTACTCTTAATATTGCTATTTATTAGTTGTATGGCCTCAAACTACTCAAACTCTCTATACCTGTTCCCTCACCTATAATAACATGGTGAATGATAGGATTTCTCTTAAAAAAGCTGAGAGAAATTAATTGTTACTACATTGCATCCCACACTTTATCCTGTTGGCAGTTTGTCCTCATAATTATATTAAGCTTATAGAAATGATTACTTTTGATAGCTTCATCTAGCTTAATAAGATAATTGACTCTTTTTCAAAGTAGAAAACATTAAAATGAAGCAACTTGAATGTTATCCACAATATTCTGCACCATTTAAAGAAATTATAGGAGCTAGACTATAGTCAGACCACCTAAAATGATGTTGACAGAGGCAGGAGAAGAATTCACATCTTCCGCTTTGGTTAAAATATTATTATTATAGGTCACCATGGAATGACTTGTATTTCCAAACACACAAAAGAAAAAAATGGCTTAGTATGCTTGGCAAATCTAGTCTCAATTCTTAAGTAAGGTCTATCTGCTTCCTTTGTAGCAAAAGACAATCCCGGAACCCCATGAAGTCACTTCATTTTTGTTACTTATTTAGACAACATAAGCCGTCTCACCTAGAAACATCCCAAGAATGAGAGTTGATGAGTGTCAACCATGCATTTTACATTAGCTTTTGCACAAAGACCCCTAAAGAAGTTGATTTGATAGGTGATGAGAGTAAGGTGGTGTGAAATAAAAATAAAACCCTACGCCCTATAATTGACTGAGCAGACCCCTTTTGGCCAAGGAGACTCCAAAAAAACTTTAAAAACTGTTTCCCAGTCATGATCAAGGAGACTGACCACACCTCAGCACATCCTCTTCCTCACCAACCACTACCAGATCTTTTTCCAAAGCATTAACAGAAACTAGCCCTAGAAAACAAAGAAAGGAAGACAGACACTTCCACTGATTTCAACCAACCACCTCATGCTGTGGCCAGATTCCCCTCCTTTTTCGTGGTTTCCACATGACAACTCAGCACAAAGCATTCCTTCCTAATAAATGGCCACCAACCAGGGATTGGTTCTGGCCAGTTTACAGAGGCGGCTTACTAAGTGCCCTTGCATCCTATGTTTCACTTTTTGATGTATAGAGCCCAATTTTACTGCATTTTAATATTAAGTCTCCACCCCAAAGTGAACATGGGACATATGTAGCATACATGTTTCCTTAACTTGTGATATGGTTTGGCTGTGTCCCCACCCAAATCTCATCTTGAATTATAGCTCCCACAATTCTCATGTGTTTTTGTGGGTTTTTTTTTGTGTTTTGTTTTTTTTGAGAGGGAGTCTCGCTCTGTCGCCCAGGCTGGAGTGCAGTGGTGCAATCTCGGCTCACTGCAAGCTCCGCTTCCCGGGTTCATGCCATTCTCCTGCCTCAGCCTCCCGAGTAGCTGGGACTACAGGCACCCGCCACTATGACCAGCTAATTTTTTCTAGTGGTTTTGTAAGAGGAAACTCCTTTTGCTTGGCTCTCCTTCTCTCTCTGGACTGCCACCATGTAAGACATGCTTTTCACCCTTCCATCATGATTGTGAGGCCTCTCTAGCCATGTGGAACTATGAGTCCATTAAATCTCTTTTTCTTTATAAATTACCCGGTCTCGGGTATGTCTTTATCAGCAGCGTGAAAATGGACTAACACACCATGCATGTGTGCAATGCCGCCCCCCCAACCCTGAATATTCACAGGTTCTGTTATAACCTATTAAATATGTATGTTTAGCCAGGCTACTTAGCATAAGCCTCCTGTCCCACTCCTCCTTTTGTGAAGCAACTGCTCCACTTCCCAGCCTTCAGGTTGCAAGCCATTATAAGAAATAAGATTCTCCTTTCCAAATTTATAGATCTCATGATTTTAAGTTGACAGTGGTTGGGTATTTTGATCAACCTCTCAAAATGAATTTTAGAAGCAACTAGTAAAACCAGTCTCAAAAAAAAAAAAAAAAAAAGACCTCTGCTTTCCACCTATACCCCAGTGTCCCCTTCTATTAGTCTCCTGTTCAAACTGTGGCATCTTAAATGCACCTAATGAAAAGTCTCACCCGTCTTATACTGCCATATTCATGAAGCTCAACTTCGTGAATGCATTGCTTACTGAATCTAAATAGTTGTATTGGCAGCCAGCTGGGCAGACACTCAAACAGGAAGGATTTACCAGCTGCCCTTTCCTAAATAACTCTCTCTGAATAGTTACCACCTTCTTGCCTTTCCAACTTTGCACCTTAACAAGAAATTATGAAGAGGAAGCCCTAGAAAGTGCAGTACCCTCAGGTTCACAAGAAAGAGAAGGGGTAGAAGAAGACTCATAGTGGTCTTACTGTCTCTAATCACATATTTGGAGGGAGCAGAACTCAAGGTATGAAAAGTCCAAAGAGCAGCAGACCCCAAATCATTCACTACCTACAAGACTAATAGAAGCCCCACCTGGTGCCACTGGCCCATCTCGCCTGCTTCCTACACCTAACTTCATAGCCGCTTGGATGTGGCCTTTATAGCCATCCTCAAACCACTTGGCAGCCATTGTAGGCTCTGAGGGCAGGTTAAAAATAATGGAAGCAAGAATGGTAATCTACACCTGGGATTCAGCCAGCCTCTCTCTGATTTAAGAAAGATCCTCAGGGAGGAAGGAATCAAATGTTGAAAGATTTTTAACTTTTCTTAAGAAGGCACGTGTTGTATTCCTTTTGGGTGGTTGATGAGGCCCTGAATAGGGTTGTAACTAACAAAGATGAAAGGTATACTTTCCCCGTAATCAACAACTGCCTTAAGTTGGTGAATAAT
The DNA here is from genome assembly GCF_028878055.3 of Symphalangus syndactylus. Taxonomy (NCBI): domain Eukaryota; kingdom Metazoa; phylum Chordata; class Mammalia; order Primates; family Hylobatidae; genus Symphalangus; species Symphalangus syndactylus. The sequence continues at coordinate 126,460,435 of NC_072428.2, read as the reverse complement.
TTGGTTAAATGGAATTTTAAATCAAAGACATGAGAGTTTAATTAGGAACTGTTCTTGTCCTACCAAAGTTAACAGGCAGCTGCACTGATTTTCTTTTTCCTGCCAGAATTTTTTCACAAACTCACAGGGGAGAGGAATTTTAAAACAAGTAACACAATACAATAGGTAGCACAACAACACAATAGAGCATTAGATGCTTTCTACACCAGCCATGAGGATTGATTAGGTGGAGAAGCCCAGCAGAAGATAGTGTGAGTCCTGAAAGGTGATAAAATTGTCCCAAATAAGCAGAACCTAAGTTGTGCTTGCTTTATTTTTAATTCTCTATTTATTTTATCCCATTTGGCACTTTTTTACTTGCTTCCCAATGTTTGAATTCTATGATTCCTACACTCTTATATGATAATTCTCAAAGATCAATGTGCTGAAGATACATTTTGCAAATTTACTTAAAATGCAGATTGCACCCACTCTACCCCCAGCTTGGTTTTAAAAGATCTGTGTTGGAATCCAGCAGGTGATTTGGTGCAGTTGAGACATTTGCTAGGCCCATTGTGTCTGTTCTTTCAGCTCTTCACCCTCTACCATCACTATTTCCTATGCCTTATATATCTCAATCCATGTGTTATCTGCCTTCCCAATTCACCTTATTCAAGGGCCACCTAATAAACTCAAAATCTTAGATTAAAAAAACAAACAAAAAAAAAACGCTGGGGCATAACAATATACAATGCAGAATGCAAAACCTATACAGCTGTGGTATTCTCTAAAAGGAAGTTAGCATTTTTACCAAGGATGGTAAGCTCCACATCATTCTAGATCCTGGGGAAGCCACCAAATTCTGAAGACTCTTGAAATTCTCTCTAGGAGGTTCTGGATGGTCCCAAGAAGTTAAAACATAGGGGACATTGCAAGAATAAACCTTTGATTACAAAACTGGAAGGAACTTTAGAGCTAATTTAGAATTTATAAGTCAGAAGAGCAAACTCCAGAGAGATAAAGTAATAGACTGATGGAAAATTCATTGATTAGTGGTTAGTGACATTTCTGAGAAGGCAGTCTATATGGCTGATAGCTTTCTGTTGGGCCTACTCCAATCCCAACCGCCATATAAGCCTGAAAGTCAAATGGGGAGTTCTGAAGAGCATTACTCCTATCAAATCCATTGGCTGTGGTTTTGCCAGAGAGGGACATATTTCTATATAACATAAAAATTTGAGGTTCAGAGCTAGGATAGGGGTACTCAAAATTATCCCAGGAGTACAGCATCGGAATTATACAGAAGCCCCACCTGGTTGCAAATACCTTGTTGATTGAGTGCTGCTACCTCTCCTGCCAAGCACAGTTATGTTTACTCTTGATGGGCACTTATGACAGACATAAGTCTAATGCTTTATATATTTTCAGGAGGTATATCTCTAAAACTACATGTGAATGAAAAACTTAACTTAAAAGTAACTGGTACTACTCAAAACCGTATGCCTTAGCTGTGAAATCCCATTCTGACTTCTGCTTTCCTGGTTCTTCAAGTAAGCAAACTTTTGAAAGAAGCCCACCCAATTCCAAAAGGCCAATGTTCTTGAAAAAAAAAGTGCAGACTCTGATAAGAACTACGTTAACGATAAGCAGTAAATCCAAACAGACTTTGTGTCATGTATCTGTGGTGTGCATATATGACTTTGTCTGTGGGAGGGGGTGGTGTATATGTGTAAGAAAGAGAGATTGATTTAGATTTGATTTGAATGTGCTTTTGAAATTAAGAGACATTTTAAGAGTGGATAATACTAATTACTTAGAGTAATATAATTAAAAAGACATGCAATGTAATGTATTATTATTAATGACATTATGATTATCAAAATAGATGAAAATAATCATAGTAAAAAGCCAAATCACTGACAAAACCAAAGATGTCTTGCATAGAATGCCTTGGAGTTATTTCTCCACTCTTCATTCCTATGAGGTGTAAATTGTTCTAACTCCAGTCTTGGTCTCTTTTATTCACTCCTAGCAAGGTGGAAAGACTTATCCGATTACTAAATCTGAGAAAGGAACCTGAGCAAATGTAGTGGCCCCCACCCTTTGCTACAAGGGAGAATCCGTAATGAGAGATCTCCCTGCTTCTGCATGGTGAAAGTCCTCCTGGGTACTGGTGGGTCGCTCAGCTTGATTCTAGATTCTTGTGTTAGTAAGCCCTTGAGATAACAGATCTCAGTTGCTGTGTGACAACAAATATGGCATCTTGGCCATATCTACTTGTTTGCATTTTATTTCTGTCTTATTTAGAAAGCTGGTCAGAGTTGCAGGACACTTAATCTTCATCCTTGTCCCCTTATAGTTTCCCTCCCCTTCTTCTGTCTTATTCCTGTGACTGCAGAGTTTCCCTTTTCTTTGGTAGCAGACTTTGGATGCATGCTGTTTCACTGTATGTGTTAACTTGACTGTGCCATGGGATGCCCAGCTATTTGGTCAAACATTATCTCAGTGTTTCTCCAAATATGTTTTAGATGAGATTAACATTTAAATTGGTAGAGTGAGTAAAGCACATCACTCTCCCTAATGTGGGTGGGCCTCATCCAATCAGTTGACGGCCTGAATGGAACAAAAAGACTCATCCTCCTCTGAGTAAAAGAGGATTCTTCTTGCCTGACTCCCTTAAGACTGGGACATCAGCTTTTTTCCTGTCTTTGGATGCAAACCAAAGCACCAGCCCTGCCTCAGCCTTGAGTCTACTAGCCTTTAGACAGAAATTAAGCCCTTGGACTTCATGTATCTCCAGCTTGCCAACTCACCCTGTGTCAAATAGATAGATACATAGATACATAGATAATTCACCCCCACACACACCAACACACACAGGAGTTAAATTTGCCAGGATATTTTTATGGATGGACTTGTATTAATCCTTCTTTTGTGGGCCTTCCTTCTCTCAGATCACTTATCTGCATGAGCCCAGCAAGTATTGCACAGTCCATTTTTAAAGCCTGCCCAAGAGCTCCTTTTGGTTCCACAGATGGGTCTCAAAGCCTGATGGCTTTTAGTATTAAATATACCAAGCAAGAAAGCCTAATATCTCTTTTCACAGGCCAGTATAATTCAAACAATCCTATCCTGGACATTCTAAATGTGGTAGGCCCTGGGTATAGCCAGGAATTTGAAGTTTTAGTAAATACTGTTAGGCTTATAAATCCTGGAATTTTGGTAAAAACAGCCACTAAGTAAAGGCATTAAAAGAGAGCTCCCAGTTGTAAAGATAATTTATATCTTAACTGAGAAGTTGTATGTCTTCTCAATGGAGCATCCATTTTAATGCAGATTCAAATGATAAATGGATCATCAGATAATACCATATGGTCATTTTCTTTAAATAACAGAATGAGCACTAAATTTGGATCTCAGATTACCAAATTAGTTTATTTTTTTCAATTCCAATAATACTGACACTTTAATAAAGGATCTCAGGTACTAAACAAGAAAGACACTAAAGACTGGTGGTTCCACATTTTAAAATATGATGGGCTGAGAGAATGGGCCCCAGACTCTGCGATGTATTAAATTAACAAACAAAATAGCCCCCCAAATAGTGGCCTTTTGGAGTTCAGCAACCCTACTCTGAATCCCGGAAATTCTTTTTGCCACTTTTGAGCTTTACAACCAGGAAAAAAATAATTAACATTTAATAAGGCTCACTTACACCATTCATCGAATAGGCTATTAAGATTTATCTTATGAGATTCTAAGGATTACGTTAGTAGTTTAGGTGCTAACAGGTATCCAATAAATGATGGATGATACTTTCTATTTGTTACCATTTTTGTGTTTCTAGTTACGTTGGTCTTCTTTGAGATAACTTTATGTGGAGGACAGAAAACCTCCCAGGAGTCCATGGAAGAGAAGGATGCAGTGACCTAGGTTCATCTGGGTGGGAAAGAGCCTCCCCCCCACCCCCGGCACTTGGGTTAGTGGAATCTGCTCCAAGGCATTTCTCCAAGGTTAGTTCCTGGGTCACCTGCAGTAGAATCACCTAAGGCAAATTCTGGAGGCTTGCCTAGGACCTCTTCCATCAGTCAGCATTGGTGGTGGAGCCCAGGAATCTACATTTTTAAACAAGCATCTCAGTTTCTTTTATATATAAAAGTTTGAGAACTACTAAAATAGAAGTACTCCCCTTATCTACAATACTGTCTAATACTGTCCTCAAATAAGAACATTTGAGATCTCTCAGGGGAGTTTCAAAAGCCTCAAATACATACCCTTTCTATCAAACATTTTCTGATTTTATAAATTCCCATTTTTCATCCCAGCACTTTCTTAGCTGGAAATCCATTTGTGGGCTAATAGGGTTCTGTGAAACCTCCAAAGTTTATTAGATTTTGTATGCATATGCATTTTTCTAGATAAAGGGTCCTGGTCCATAGATTTCAAGATTCCAATAGGATTTTACAATGGAGTTGCAAAATTTAAAGATAGTGTCCATCCAGAAAGATTTGAGAACAGATCTATTCTCAACATCTCTTTTGGGTGCCTAAAACATAGCAAAGTACAAGGCTTAACAGTTAAATAGTTGTTAAATGCCCTTATTTGTCTGCATGTCAGTTCCTTTAAGCATACTTTGACTCATTTGAATTAAGTATGCCTGCATTCTGAACTCTCCATTTGCCTTACACAAACAGAGAACAAAAGAACAGGCCTGTCTGTGCTCTTTTTTCAGCAGTGTTACATCTAAGGAGCATAGGGTGTCTTTGCCTTTCTGTGGAATAAATTAACTTTAACATTTCTCTGATGACAGTTGTGGATTCATCTGATACCAGGTGCAGAAACAAATCTTTGAAACTCTAGACATTAAGGATAAAGGAGGACCCCAGGGCACAAAGCAGATGTTGTAAGTAATAATTGAGCCAGAAATTTTAATCAGTTCTTCTGTTTTTCAGAGACAATTCTGTTTCCTGGATTAATAGGGAGCTGTTGAGATGTTGAATTGCCCAGGTGTGGCAAGATACTGTCCTACCCTCCTAACCTTGGGAAGCGGAGAGCCCAGGGTACACTTCTTTTCAAAGATTTAAAGTCATCTAGAAAAAACTGCCTGTTTATTCTTAAAATAATAATCCCGTTGATTTATAACCTGCTAGGCTTTGGAGTCAAAACAGGAGGTTGTTTGTTTGAATTTTTTTGTTGTTTCAAGGAGGTACATTACTAAGATCTTTCAAACTCTTCCATAATCTTCAATGTGATGAAACATCACACACTGGGGCCTGTCGGAGGATGGGGAGCCGGGGAGGGATAGCATTAGGAGAAATACCTAATGTCGATGACAGGTTGATGAGTGCAGCAAACCAACATGGCACGTGTATACCTATGTAACATACCTGCACATTCTGCACATGTATCCCAGAACTTAAAGTATAATAATAAAAATAAATAAATATTTAATTCATGAAGTTGATGAATATTATGTGAAAACATGTAAAATATTTTCCATTTGGTATGAAAATCCCCTTACCAAATTAGGATGGAAGACTAAACATTCTGAATGTTCAAATTTTCATTCCAATGATGTGGTAGGCAGTTTCTAAGATGGGCCTCAGTGATCCTCACCTCCTGATTTCCATTCCCTTGTGTCATCTGTTCCCTTTGAGTATGGCTGAAGCTAGTGACTACCTTCTAATGAATTGAACATAGTAAAAGTGATGGAATGTCACTTGTAAAATTAGGTACCCAAAGACTGTGGCTTCTATACCCTGCTCACCCTCCATCTCTCTCTCTCTCTTTATCTCTCTGTCCTTGCTCTGGGGGAAGCAAACTACCACGTTGTGAAGTACCCCTACGGAGAGGCCCACATACCTAGAAACTAATGTCTCTCGCCAAACATCAGCAACAACCTGAAACCAGGCAAGCAGACATGTTATAAGCTCAGATGGGAGCTCTGTCCCTTATGGACTGTGGAAATGACTCTAGAGTAAGCTGACACTTTTTGATTGCAGCCTTAGGAGAGACCCAAAGTCACAGGATTCAGCTAAGCTGAGCACTGATTCCTGACTGGCAGAAACTGTTCTTTTGTTGCTTTAGGCCACTAAGTTTTGAAATATTTTGTTACACAGCAGTAGAGAGCTAAAATAACTAGAAAGAAATCATAATTTACCCTCATGAGGAAAAGATGTATCTCTGGACAATAATGACCCATTCAACTTATCTTATAAGTCTGTGGTTTTCACAATAAAAACTATTAAGATTTGAAGTTGAAAGAATGAGATGTGTGCATAAAGCCAGTTAAGTAGCTTTTAAAACATCACATGCATTACAGTACTAACTAGGCTTCTAGGAGAGGAAATGATGAGAGTTTAGTATTTATTAAACTGTAAATATGTACCTGATTCTGCATAAAGGCTTTGTATGGATCATTCCACTGAATCCTCAGTTACCGGAGTGTTATTAAGATGGACATTTTACCACTGAGAAAATGGAGTTAAAGAGATGTTGAATACACTTAAGTACAGAGACCAGTGACACTATAAAGCAACCACACAAACAAGACTGCATAATAATGAGCTAACAACATGACAGTATCAAATCCATACATGTCAATACTAACCTTAAATGGAAATGCCCAGTTATAAGGCACAGAGCAGTAAGCTGGATAAAGAAGCAAGACCCAAAGGCATGCTGCTTCAAGAGATTCATCTGACATGCAGTGACAACCATAGGCTCAAAGATGCATCTCAATAGATGCAGAAAGGCTTTTGATAAAATTCAACATCTTTCATGTTATGAACCCTCAACAAATTAGGCATTGAAGGAACATACTTCAAAATAATAAGAGCCATCTATGACAAAATCATAGACAACACCATACCAAATGGGCAAAAGCTGGAAGCATTCCACTCTGAAACCAGCACAGGATAAAGTTTTCTCACCATTCCTATTTGACATGGTACTAGAAGTTCTGGCCAGGGCAATCAGGCAAGAGAAAGAAATAAAAGGTATGCAAATAGGAAAAAAGGAAGTCAAATGATCCCGGTTTGCAGACAACATAACCCTATGTATAGAAACTTCATACTCTCTACCCAAAAGCTCTTTTTCTTATAAACAACTTCAGCAAAGTTTCAGGATACAAAATCAATGTACAAAAACCAGTAACATTCCTATGTACCAACAACAATATCCAAGGTGAGAGTCAAATCAAGAATGCAATTCTGTTCACAACAGCCACCAAAAGGATAAAATGCATAGGAATACATGTAATCAGGGAAGTGAAAGATCTCTACAACCAGAATTACAAAACACTGCTCAGAGAAATCAGAGATAACACAAACAAATGAAAAAATAGTCCATGCTCATGGATTGGAAGAATCAATATTGTTAAAATGGCCATACTGCCAAAAGCAATTTACAGATTCAATTCTATTTCTAGCAAACTACCAATGACATTCCTGGCACAATTAAAAATACTATTTTAAAATATATGTAGAACTCAAAAAGAGCCTGAATAGCCAAGGCTTTCCTAATCAAAAAGAACAAAGCTGGAGGCATCATGTTTCCTGACTTCAAACTATACTATAGGTCTACAGTAACCAAAACAGCATGGTACTGGTAAAAAACAGACACATCGTCCAGTGGAACAGAATAGAGAGCCCAGAAATAAGGCTACACAACTACAACCATCTGATCTTCAACAAAGTCGACAAAAACAAGCAATGGAGAAAGGACACCCTATAAAATAATGCTGGAAGTCTAGCCACATGAAGAAGATTGAAACTGGACTACTTTCTTACACCATATACAAAAATTAACCCAAAATGGATTAAGTACTTAAATGTAAAACCTAAAACTATAAAAACCCTAGAAGGTAACCTAGGAAATACTACTCTGGATATAGGACCTGGCAAAGTTTCCATGAAAAAGATGCCAAAAGCACTTGCAACAAAAGCAAAAATTCACAAATAGAATCCTATTAACCTAAAGAGCTTCTACACAGCAAAAGAAATTATCAACAGAGTAAATAGACAATCTACAGAATAGAGGAAAATATTTTCAAGCTATATATCCAACAAAGTTCTAATATCCAGAATCTATAAGGTACTTAAACAAAATTATAAGTAAAAAACAACCCCATTAAAAAGTGTACATAGGATATGAACAGACAGTTTCAAAAGAAGACATACATGTGGCTAACAAGCATATGAAAAAACGTGCTTAACACCACTAATAATTAGAGAAATGCAAATCAAAACCACAATGAGATACCATCACATACCAGTCAGATGCCTATCATTAGAAAGTCAAAAAATAATAGATGCTGGTGAGGTTGCAGAAAAAAGCATGCTTATTCGCTGCTGGGGGAATGTAAATTAGTTCAGCCACTGTGCGAAACAGTTTGGCAATTTCTCGAATAACGCAAAGCAGAATTACCACTTGATCCAGCAATCCTAATATTGGGTATAGACCCAAAGGATTACAAATCAGTCTGTGCTAAAGACACATCCACAAGTATGTTCATCACAACATTATTCACAACAGCAAAAACTTGGAATCAACCTAAGTGCTCATCACTGGTTGACTGGATAAAGAAAATATGGTAAATATACACCATGGAATACTATGGCTGTAAAAAAGAATGAGATCATATCCTGTGCAGTAACATGGATGGATTTGGAGGACACTTTCCCAAGTGAACTAACAGAAAACCAAATACTGCACATTCTCACTTATAAGTGGGAGCTAAACACTGAGGCTATATGGACACAAAGAAGGGAACAAAAGACACTGGGGCCTACTTAAGGATGGAAGGAGGAAGGAGAGTGAGGAATGAAAAACTACCTATTGGGTACTAGGCTTATTACCTGAGTGGTAAAATAATCTGTACACCAAACCCCTGTTACATCCCATTTACCTATATAACAAACCTGCATACGTACCCCTGAACCTGAGATTGAAAAATAAAAAAGAGAAATACCAAACAACTTTTCCAATTCACCTAGCTAGAATTTAAATTGAGGTCCTCCTGACACTATGACCTATGTTTATTTGAAAGTGTGGCACTCTGGAGAAACCTAACAAGGAAGGCATTAAGTAAATAGTTTACATATGACTTTCTTTACTAAGTCCATTCAATGTTAATAGGGAAAGTCATTTTCCAAAGTGCAAAAGTCCTAACTATTAACTTAAACTGTGATTCTTTCAATGAACCATAAAAATACATAAAAAATTACAAAATATTTATTTTGTATCTATATACTGTATTATATATATATATATGTTATATATATATGATACACACACACACACACACACACACACACACACTGTATTAGTCCATTTTCATGCTGCTGATAAAGACATATCCAAGACTGGGTAATTTATAAAGGAAATGAGGTTTAATGGACTCACAGTTCCATGTGGCTGAGGAGGCCTCACCATCATGGCAGAAGGTGAAAGGCAAGTCTTACATAGTGGCAGACAAGAAAGAATGGGAGCCAAGTGAAAGGGGGAACCCCTTATAAAATCATAAGATCTTGTGAGACTTATTCGCTACCATAAGAACAGTATGAGGGAAACCACCCCTATGATTCAATTATCTCCCACCAGGGCCCTCCCACAACACATGGGAATTATGGGAGCTACAATTCAAGATGAGATTAGGGTGGGAGAACAGCCAAACCATATCATATATCATTTGATAGCAATCATTTTATATACTCTGAAGACAGTTAAATACAACCAAGATATTTTAGAATTGCATGGACCTACACAAAGGACATATAAATGATAATAACATTTAAAATTTTTCTTTCCGTTCTTTTTTCTTGCTCAGAAGAATCTTGACTAGACTTATAGAACCAAATAACCATAAATAGTTGAAAGAGAATGAGGTCTTTTTATCTAGTCCAATAATTTCATTTACACATGAGAAAATGAAAGTCTTTATTTGCTTATAGCCACATAACTAGTTAAGTCAAGTAAGAATTAAAACTAGACCTTGGAAATTTTTAAAGAAATCAAGAAGGCCGGGCGCGGTGGCTCACGCTTGTAATCCCAGCACTTTGGGAGGCCGAGGCGGGCGGATCACGAGGTCAGGAGATCGAGACCACGGTGAAACCCCGTCTCTACTAAAAATACAAAAAAATTAGCCGGGCGTAGTGGCGGGCGCCTGTAGTCCCAGCTACTCGGAGAGGCTGAGGCAGGAGAATGGCGTGAACCCGGGAGGCCGAGCTTGCAGTGAGCCGAGAGGGCGCCACTGCACTCCAGCCTGGGCGACAGAGCGAGACTCCGTCTCAAAAAAAAAAAAAAAAAAAAAAAGAAATCAAGAAAAACAAAGAACTGGCAAGACAAATAAAAATACAGAGGTATAGATTTTAACTCAATTATATTAGTAATTTTATTAACATAAGTAGACTAAATATTCCACTTAAAGGACTATACTATTCTGTATAAAAAATAAAACTAACCTATGTGCTTTTTACAGGAGACACATCTTAAATATAAGAATATAAAAGATTTAAAAGTCAATAGACAAAAAAACCTATATACTATGTGAATCATAAGCAAAAAGGGAATATAAGCATATTAATTTTAAAAGTATACTTCTAAGGAAGAAATATTAACAGAAAAATGATAGAAGAAAGAGGAGCAATAGACAAACCTATAGTCATAGCTGCAGATACTACCATCTCCCTTTCAGTAACAGGAAGAATAGATTTTAAAAAAGTAAGAATTAGAATATTTGAACAACTTAATTGCTAAATATAACCTAATTAGCTAAAATATTTTATTCAAGAGCTAGAGGGTAATCTATCCCAAAATCTCACAGAAATTATAACAAATTTATTTAGTTTTATTTAATCTTGTTATTTCATCATTGAGCAAATCAACAAATTTTGAAAATTGAAATAATAAAATGTGTATTTATTTAACAGTAATCTTAAGCTAGAAATCAATAACATAAAGTTGAATAAAAACTCAAGTGTTTAGAAATTAAGCAATACACATCTAAAGTACTCATGAGTCAGTGAACTAAACACAATGGAAAGGAAAACATTAATGAAATAATGACATTCTAAAATTTGTAAAATGCAGTTAAAGCATTTTCACTATACATTTTAACTGTATGCCAAACCCCAAATTTACCTATATAACAAACAAAAGAAAATGTATAGCACTAAATACATATATTAGAAAAGAAGCTATGAAATCAATAGCAAACTAGATCTAACAGAGAAGAAAGGAAATAACAAAGACAAAAGCAGAAATCAATGAAATAGAAAGCAGATATAAAATTGAGAAAATCAACAAAGACAAAAGTCGATTTTTTAAATATCAATTAAAATTTAAACTTCCAGTAATACTGTATAGGTAGAGAGCAGGGGATGTGAGGGAGAAGACAAATTATAAAGAGCAGGAATAATAAAGGCACCATTACTTAAGCAGCTACAGATACGAAAAAGACAAGATAGTTTGTACTAATAAATACATAAGCATTTTTTTACTAATAAATGTGGGAATTTGAATGAAATATACAAAGTTTACATAAATTACATTATCACAGCTGACAAAAAGTATAATTTAATATTTATTAAGAAATTAGTTATTTAAATATTTTTCATAATTAAGTAAGCCCAGATGGCTTTAATGGTGAATTCTTTAAAAACACTTAAGTAAGTGTTAATACCACATTTGTTGGCTTTATTTCAAAAAGGAAAGTGTCACTTCACACTTGAAACTGAATCCATGTAATGAACTTCTTTAAAGAAAGAAATGGAAAAAGCATATGATTATCTCAATAGGTGCAGAAAAAATGTAATTTATAAAATTAAATGAACATTTATGATATTCTTAGCAAGCTGGAAATAGAAAGGTATGTTTTTAAACAATTTACAAAATATGTAAAAATACTTAATGTTGACATTTTGAAAGCCTAATTTCTCAGATCTAATATGAGATAAGAATGTCTCATTATCATGACTTCCACTTAACCTTGTGCTGGATCCCAGTGTTATAAGGCAAAAAATAAAATAAAATATATGATTGGAGAGAAGAAAATGAAAATGTAATTATTTGCAGCCAGTGAGATTTTTATATATAGAAAATCTCATATAACTGACAAACAATTACAGTTAAATAATTTTAGCAGAGTTGCTAGGTCACAGAAAGACAAAGTCACCATTAAAATTGTTTCTATAAACTAGCACCTAACAAATGGAAAATTAAAAAGCTAAAAATCTGAAATAATAATTACACCAAATGTCTATGAATAAATCTAACCAACACACCTCCAGGGAAAACTACAAGATATAATTGATAAAATTTTTTAAAACCCTAAATAAATGGAGGATTATATTAAGTCATGAATTGGTAGACTCAAAATTATAAAATTTTCAATTATTTTGTCCTAAAATATATTTATAAACTCAATGCAATACCAACCAAAACCCCAGCAGATTTCATTGGGAAAATTGACCCCTTAATTATACCATTTATGTGGAAATCCAATCAGTCAAGAATATTGAAGACGATTTGGGAAAATGATTTAAAAAAAAAGAACTTACATTAAAAGATACCAAGACTATTTTGTACTAGCAAGCATTAAGGTAATAACCTTAAATGTAAATGGGCTAAATGACCCAATTATAAGACACAGAATGGCAAGCTGGGTAAAGAGCCAAGACCCATGGTATGCTGTCTTCAAGAGACCTGTCTCATCTGCAGACACAAATAGGCTCAAAATAAAGGGATAAAGGAAATTTTACCAAGAAAATTAAAAAAAAATAAATACGGACTGCAATGCTAGTTCCTGAAAAAACAGAATTTAAACCAACAAAGATCAAAAAAGACAAAGAAGGGCATAACATAATGGTAAAAGGTTCAATTCAACAAGAAGAGCTAACTATCCTAAATATATATACAGTCAATACAGGAGTACCCAGATTCATAAAGCAAGTACTTAGAGACCTAAAAGGAGACTTAGACTGCCACACTGCCACACAAGAATAGTGAGAGTCTTTTACACCCTCCTGACAATATTAGGCAGATCACTGAGACAGAAAGTTAGCAAAGATATTCAGGATCTGAACTCAGCTCCAGGTCAAATGGACCTGATAGATATCTACAGAACACTCCACCCAAATTCAACAGACTACACATTCTTCTCATCACCACACAGCACTTACTCTAAAATTGATCACATAATACAAATCAAAACACTCTTCAAGCTAATGCCAAAGAATTGAAATCATAACAGTCTCTGAGACAACAACATAATCAAATTAGAACTCAAAATTAAGAAATTCACTCAAAACCACACAACTACATGGAAATTAAACAATCTGCTCCTGAATGACACTTGGATAAACAATGGAATTAAGACAGAAATCTAGAAGTTCTTTGAAACTAATGAGAACAAAGAGATGACATACCAGAACCTCTGAGATGCAGCTAAAGCCATGTTAAGAGGAAAACTTATAGCTCTAAATGTCCACATCAACAAGTTAGAAAGATCTAAAGTTAATATAACATCTCGACTAAAAGAACTAGAGAACCAAGAGAAAAAAAAAAAAACCCAAAGCTAGCAGAAGACAAGAAATAACCAAGATCAGACTACTGAACTGAAGGAAATAAAGACATGAAAAGCCCTTCAAAAAATCAATGAATCCAAGAGCTGTTTTTTTGAAAAAATAAAATAAAATAAAATAGATACACTGATAGCTAGACTAATAAGGAAGAAAAGAGAGAAGAATAAAGTAAACAAAATCAGAAATGATATGGGAGATATCACCTCTGACCTCACAGAAATACAAACAACCAACAGAGAATACTATAAACACCTCTATGCACATAAACTAGAAAATCTACAAGAAGTGAATAAATTCCTGGACACATACACTGTCCCAAGTCTGAACCACGACAAACTAAATCTCTGAATAGACAAATACAGAGTCCTGAAATTGAGGCAGTAATAAATAGCCTGCCAAGAAAAAAAGCCCAGGATCAGATGGATTCACAGCTGAATTCTACCACAGATACAAAAAAGAGCTGGTACCATTTCTACTGAAACTACACCAAAAACAATGAAAATAAGAGACTCCTCCCTAACTCATTCTATGAGGTTAACATCATCCTGATACCAAAATCCAGCAGAGATACAACAAAAAAAGAAAACTTCAGGCCAATATCCTTGCTGAATATTGATGCAAAAATCCTCAATAAAATAGTGGCAAACCAAATTCAGCAGCACAACAAAAAGCTTAGCCACCACAATCAAGTTGGCTTCATCCCCAGGATGCAAGGTTGGTTCAGTACACATAAATAAATAAATGTGATTCATCACATAAACAGAACTAAAGACAAAAACCACATGATTATCTAAATAGATGGAGAAAAGGCCTTCAATGAGCTCCAACATCCCTTCATGTTAAAAACTCTCAATAAACTAGGTGTTGAAAAAACATACCTCAAAATAATAAGAGCCGTATATGACAAACTCATAGCCAATATCATACTGAGTGGGCAAAAGCTGGAAGCATTCCCTTTGAGAACCAGTACAAAACAAGGATGCCCTCTCTCACCACTGCTATTTAACACAGTATTGCGAATTCAGGCAACAGAAAGAAATAGAGGATATTCAAACAGGAAGAGAGGAAGTCAAAAATTATTTTTGCTTGCAGATGACATGATCCTATATCTGGAAAACCCCACTGTCTCAGGCCCAAAGCATCTTAAGCTTGTATGCAACTTCAGCAAAGTCTCCAAATATGAAATCAGTGTGCGAAAATCACTAGCATTCCTATAAGCAACAACAGGCAAGCAGAGGGCCAAATCAGGAATAAACTCCCATTCACAACTGCTGCAAAAAGAATGAAATACCTAGGAATACAGCTAAGAAAGTAAGTAAAGGACCTCTTTAAGGACAACTACAAACCACTGCTCAAGGAAATCAGAGAAGATGCAAAGAAGTGGAAAAACATTCCATGTTCACAGATAGGAAGAATCAATATCATGAAAATGGGCATACTTTTCAAAGAAATTTACAGATTCAATGCTATTTCCATCAAACTACCATTAACATTCTTCACAGAATTAGAGAAATCTATTTTAAAATTTATATGGAACCAAAAAAGAGCCTGAATAGCCAAGACAATCCTAAGCAAAAATAACAAAGATGGAGGCATCACACTACCCAAATTCAAACTACACTACTAGGCTACAGTAACCAAAACAGTACGGTACTGCTACAAAACAGACACATAGATCAATGCAACAGAATAGAGAACTCAGAAATAAGACTACACACCTACAACCATCTGATCTTCAACAAACTTGTCAAAAACAAGCAACCCTATTTAATACATAGTGCTAGGAATGCTGGCTAGCCATATATAAAAAATTGAAACTAGATCCTTTTCTTACACCATATACAAAAATTAAGATAAATTAAATACTTGAATGTAAAACCCAAAACTATAAAACCCTAGAAGAAAATCTAGGCAATACCCCTCAGGACATGGGCAATGGCAAAAATTTCATGACAAAAACACCAAAAGCAATTGCAACAAAAGCAAAAACTGACAAATGGGATCTAATTAAACTAGAGTTTCCACACAGCAAAGGAACTAATATCAGGGTGAACAGACAACCTACAGAATAGGAGAAAATTTTTGCAATCTCTCCAACTGACAAAGGTCTCATATCCAGACTCTACAGAAACTTGAACAAATTTACAAAAACAAATAAACAACCACATTAAAAAGTGGGCAAAGAACATGAACAGACATTTCGTAAAAGAGGACATAAATGCAGTCAACAAACATTTGGAATAAAAAGTTAAATATCACTAATCATTGGAGAAATGCAAATCAAAACCACAATAAGATACCATCTTACACCAGTCAGAATAGCAATTATTAAAAAGTCAAAGAACAACAGATGCTGGTGAGGTTATGGAGAAAAATAAATGCTTTTACACCATTGGTGGGAGTGTAAATTAGTTCAACCACTGTGAATGACAGTGTGGTGATTCCTCAAAGACCTAGAAGCAGAAATATCATTTGACCCAGAAATTCCATTACTGGGTATATACCCCAAAGGAATATAAATCATTCTGTTTTAAAGATACATACACATTTATGTTCACTGAAGCTCTATTCACAATAGCAAAGACATGGAATCAACCTAAATGCCCATCAATGATAGACTGGATAAAGAAAATGTGCTACCTATACACCATGAAATACCATGAAGCCATGTAAAGGAATGAGATTATGTCTTGCAGGGACATGGATGGAGTCAGAGGCCATTATCTTCAGCAAACTAACCCAGAAAAAGAAAACCAAACATTGCATGCTCTCACTTATAAGGGGCTGGATGATGAGAACACATGGACACGTAGAGTGGAACCACACACACTGGGGCTTGATGGGGAGTGGGGGTATTGGGAGAGAGACAGTACCAGGAAGAATAGCTAATGGATGCTGGTTTTAATACCTAGGTGATGGAATGATCTGTGCAGTAAATCACCGTGCACACGTTTACCTATGTAACAAACCTGCACATCCTGCATATGTACCCCCGAACTTAAGATAAAAGTTGAGGAAAAAAATAAATGTTTAAACAGCAAAAAAAATTTAAGTTAAAACTAATATAATTAAGACCATATGGCATTGATACAATATAGACAAATAGAGCTATGCAGAGTCCTAAAATGCATCCCCACAAATGCTATAAAGGTGCCAGTAAAATAGAGTAAGGAAAGAATTACTTTTATCATAAATAGTGTTGGAATAACTGTTTATTCACATGGGTAAAAACCATACACAAGAATAAACTACACATAACACACTTAACTGTGATAGGTAAAACAATACATGTCCTAGAATTTAGGAGAATACATAAATACAACACAAAATGTACCAACAATAAAGAAAATATTGATTAATTAGACTACTCTAAAATCAAGATATCTATTTATTAAGACATTGATTGAGAGTGAAAAGATAAACCAAAGTGGAAGAACAAGTCTATAATTCAGGAAATGATAAAAGACTTGTATCTAGACTCTATAAACAATGCATCTATAGGAAATTGATTGGCAAAGACCTTTACAGGCACTTCTAACATAATTGGACAATAAGTGTATGAAAAGTTGTTTTACAAAATTAGTCATCAGAAAAATGCAAAATGAAGTTACACTCCTTAGAATGACTATAAACAATCCTGAGAGTATCAAATATTGTCAAAGATGTGGAATAATTTAAACTCTTATTTATTGGTAGTATAAATAGATACCACAATTTTTGAAATAATTTGACATTACCTACCAATGTTTAGAAGCTCATGCATACTCTCTATATATTAGTTTTTTATTGCCAAAAACTTAGTATTAATAGCAAATTACCACAAAGTTAGCAGCTTGAAACACGCATTTATTATTTTACACTTTCCAGGTCAGGAGTTTGGGGCACAGATTAGATGGGTCTTCTGTTCAGGGTCTCACACGATGCATCCAAGTGTCAGTTTGACTGTGTTCTCATCCAGAAGCTCAAGTGGGGAAGGATATGCTTCCAAGCTTATTAAGGTTGTTCGAAGAACTTATTTTCTTTGGACTGTATGACTGAAGGTCCCAGCTTTATGCTGTTTACCAGAAAGAGGCTGGCCTCAAGTCTTAGAAGCCACCTACAGTTCCTGACCAAGTGGGCTCTCTCAACATTACTGTTCACTTCAACAAACCAGCAAGTAGCACCTCTTGCTCCAATTACTATGCCACACTCTTATGTAGCATAACATAATTACAGGAGTGCTATCTCATTACCTGTGCTACATAATGGAACCTCAGAAAAGGAGTGATATCTTATCACCTTTGCCATATTGTATGGGTTAAAAGCAAGTTGTAGGTCCTTTCCTCACATTGTGGGGTGGGGAAGTACACAAAGGTTTAGACACCAAGAGGTAAAGATCATTGAGGGTCACCTTAGAGTCTATATGCCACATTGTGTCCCAATAATTTAACTACCAGACTTTTTACAAGAACATTCACAGCAGTACAATTTTTAAATGTCAAAAACCGTAAATGACCCAAGCGTTCATCAACAGTGGGATGAATTAATAAATTATAGTATATTATAATAATAGAAACTATAAAACAATGAGAAAATAAACTATTGCTTCACTCAAAAATATGACTAACTCTGTTAGACACATGATGGGCAAAAATAGCAGACACAAAATAACCTGTGGTAAAATTCCATTTAATTCAAATTCAATTCAAAAAATGGAAGAGTGGTTACAGAAATAAAATCAATGGTCACCTTTTGAGGAGAATGATTGGCAAGTGCCATAAAGGAGGCTTCCAAGGTAAGATAAATGTTTATATTTTGATCTGAGTATTGATTATGTGGGTTTGTTCACCTTGTAAAAATCCATCAAGCTCTACAGTTAGATTTGTGCATTTTGCTGTAGATATGCTCAGCTTCCGAACAAAATGTATCAGAATTTTTTTGAATAATTTTCATTGCCTACACAAAACATCAACTATTTCTGATTCTATATGTCTTAGTTGTCTAACACTTTCCCTTCTTAGGTTTTCCTGAGAAAAACAAATGATAGACTCTGTGATTGGCTGATACAGGATTAGAGAGGAAGAGAAGGGGGTAACCTGGCTAACAGCTTCTGTTCTATGTGGCATTTGCTCCCTTGTGTTCAGGCGTCCTGTTCTCTTTTGTTTCATAACCATCATTCTCATCTTCTATGGGGCTCCTGACCCAGTGGTTAGGGTTTATCAGTTGGTTGTTCAACAAAGTATTCTTTTAACCAATATTTTTAAGCACTGTGGCTAGGCTTCTAGAGGGGCTGTATTACCAAACAATTACAACAAAATCTGCTCTTTAGAGGCTCATAGATGAATGAGAGAGAACTACTAAGTATTATCATGGAAACATGAATTAAACAGTATAAGTGATCAAAGAAAGAAACTAAGTGATCAAAGAAAGAAACACTTTACATAGAGAACACAGACCTGGCTCTTCAAAAGAAGTGTTATCCAAACTGGTATTCAAGGATGAGTGGGAGATTCCTTGAAAAAAAAATGGTTCCACAGCAACTAATATGTAAATGTCTACTACTTACTGGGTACTATTCCAAATACCTTAAATATATGTATATATGTATAAATTTATGTATATATAAATATATATATTTATTTAAAGGGAGAGAGCACATATTCACATATATATGAAATTAAACGTCATCATAAGAGGTAATAACTATGCTGTCAACTCTACTTTACAAATGAGAAAATAACAAAGAGGCAAAGTAAATTGCCCAAGCCTGTAAGCCAGAAGCAGAAATGGAAAAGTCTAAAAGGAGCTCTGGAAGTCTGTCCTCCTCACTGCTTTGCAGCAACAGTAATAAATGCACTATTATCTGGGAGAATTTGGTCTGCTCTGAAGACAAGCATCACAGCATGGCTGAGCAGTGGGAGATGAGGCTGGTGTGGTAGCAGAGACAAAAGAATTCCATAAAGTCTTACTTAATTAAGTAAGGAGTCATGAAAACACTTTAAGGTATTGAGACGTCGTGCGGGGAAAAAAAACCCACAAATTGTTTCTTCTCTGCTCTGTTTTTTCTCTGCTCTCACCCCACAACAAGCAACACAGAAAAGTTCTATGATCAAATGTGTGGGGGATTTCTCCCCATCAACAAACAAGCAACATAGTTTGGCTGTGTCCCAACCAAAATCTCAACTTGAATTGTATCTCCCAGAATTCCCATGTGCTGTGGGAGGGACCCAGGTGGAGGTAATTGAATCATGGGGGCCTGTCTTTCCCATGCTATTCTCACGGTAGTGAACAAGTCTCAGGAGGTCTGATGGGTTTATCAGGAGTTTCCGCTTTTGCTTCCTCATTTTCTCTTGTCGCCACCATGTAAGCAGAGCCTTTTGCCTCTCACCATGATTCTGAGGCCTCCCCAGCCATGTGGAACTTTAAGTTCAATTAAATCTTTTTTTGTTCCCAGTTTTTGGTATGTCTTTATCAGCAGCATGAAAACAAACTAATATACAAGTAATCAGTTCTGCAGTGGACACCAGCTGAATGTCCTCCAATCCAATTCCACTCTGACGCTATCTACCTGGAGATGGTGTCAGATGCTACAGGTTGAGGGCTCAATCCCACAAGACTCCCTGCTACTTCAGACCCCATTTGCAAGTCCAGCCTCTGGAACTTCTGACTGATTGGCTTCAAGTTGGAGTTCCCATGACCCCCTCTTTAGGCTTAATTAATTTGCTAAAGCAGCTCATAAAACTCAGGGAAACACTTACTTACATTTACAAGTTTATTATAAAGGATATTTAAAGGATACAAATAAACAGCCATATAAAAAGACATACAAGGCGAGGTCTGGAAGCGTCCTGAGCACAGGAGCTTCTGTCCCTGTGGAGCTGGGTTGCACCACCCTTTTGGCACATGATGAGTTCTCGTTCTCCTTCCTGCAAGCCTCCATGAATTCAGCTGTCCGGAAGCTCTTAACACCCCTTCCTCTTAAGCCTTCTCTGGAGACTGCATTTGATAGGCATAATTGATAACTGTGTAGGGATGTGATGGGACAAAAGGGGTATTATCTAATACTAATAGACTAAGTGAGGAAACCCAGTGAGGCCTGTCTCGATTTTTCTTGGCATCTCTGTGCAGCATTTCTTCTTCCCAGGCATCAGGCTGGACCCCTTCTGAAATGGGAGTCCTGTGACCTAAAATCAGACAAGGTAAATCAGAGAATTTCTTTATGGCCAGCTCCAAGACAGAAAGGTGGGGGAAAGCCTGCCTTGGGGAGAAAAATAGAGCAGGTGAGAGGAGGGTAGGAAAAGGTGAGAGAGAGAGAGAGAGAGAGAGAGACTGTCTTCTGAGGCCTAAAGTGCTCAAACACTGTATCAAAAAAATGTAACAAGGGCTTTGGGAGTTATAAGCCAGGAACCATGAATGAAACTAATAGATAGATATGCAGATAGATAGATGATAGATAGTTAGATAGGTAGGTAGGTAGGTAGGTAGATAGATAGATTGATGATAGATAGATAGACTAATTTTTTTATTTTAGAAAGATCACTCTAGCAACAGATTAAGTAGAAGGTAATGACACAAGATGGAAATCTACAGTAATAGTCCAGGGAAGAAGATTAATATTCCCTGAATTAAAGCAGTGAGGGTAGAGATTAAGAAGGGGACAGCCAAAAGAAGTGGTTCTCAAAGTGTGGGCATCAGGATCACCTGGGAACCTGTTAGAAACACATATTCTCAAATTACATTAAAATCCATGAATCAGGAACTCTGAACACGGGACCAAGAAATCTTAATTTTACCAACACTTGAGGCCACTTGGTTCATGAAAAAATGTAAGAACCACAGGCCTAGAGCATTATTTCTTAACTCAGGCTATACATTAGACTCACCCGGAAAGTTTTCATGATTCACTAGCCCTCCACCCATCCATTCCAATTTAGTAGATCTGGTATAGTGCTCCTGCATGTATCTTTTTCAAAGGCTCCCCAGGTGATATGTATGCATTCTCTGATTAAGAACAACTGGAACAGAAAATGGAATCTGATCTGGTTCTTTGCTCCTTCATGAATAAATGCATGCTCCCCTTGCACACAGGGTATTCCCTGCTTTGGAATACACTCCACACTCTGAAAGAACACTATGTTAATGTCCACAGCTGAGACTGTCTCTAAGTAAATCTTTACCTGGGATGTTCTTCCACGTCTTTTTAGGCACACAGGAATGATCCAGCCCTCTTATCTACACCCCATACCATCTTTTGATGTTTGTATTCCATCCAGCAAGTAGATATAGAAGAAGTGGCACATCTACTAAATGTTTATCTCTGAAATGTATCAGCTGATGGTTTCAGAGTGAGTGATTCAGTCCCTAATAATAACACTGCATTAGCTAGAGAATCCAATTTAATATGAATTCGTGGGAATATTCAAATGATTTTATACTTCTCAGTACTGAAATTTAAAAAGCAAATAAACCAGCAACAGAAAAGAGGAAGGCATCCGTTCAAAGCCCATCTCCAGGCCTCATTTCATACCTGTCTCCTTCCATCGCCAGATTCATTGTTCACCACTCCCTTAGACCATTTGATTCTCTTCTTCTACTGCTAGGATTGCACCACCGCCTATTCTTTAAACATGCCACTTAACTACTCAGGCAGGCATCCTCTGTGGTTGGTGAAAATTTTGGAAACATATGACCTCTGGGGCATAGTATTCTCTCTCAGGTTCTCTCCACAAGTTTTGGCATAAAGTTCAAACTCTTAACATGATTTATGATAGGGTAACCATGTAATTTATCATGCAATTCAACTGATGCTTGCAGTGAGACGAGATTGTGCCACTGCACTCCAGCCTGGGCAACAGAGCGAGACTCTGTCTCAAAAAAAAAAAAAGAAAATGAAAAACGGTGTTAGTAGCAATTACAGTGGGATAATTGGGTAAACAGGGATAGCCATCATCCTCCACATGTGGCAGTTCAGGATCTCCCTTCTACTTATGTAGCCAGCACTTTATTAATGTCTGCTTTGTAACAAACTTGATACCTATGTTATTTCTAATCGGTACAAGTCTTTATTTTAAAGAGGAGGAAACACAAAGTAATTGAGTTGTTTGCAGGACCTTTTACAGACAGGAAGAGGCAGAATTAAAAGTCAAATCCTGACCTGTTTGATTCCCATATCCAAACTTTTCCACAGGTGAGTTCTTTTCTTAACTAGTAGATTTATAAAACAGAATGAGGAGCAGTTCAAATCTCCATGCATACCAAAACCTGTTTTTAAAGGTCCCAAAGAACAAATCACTTAAGCAACAAATCACATGATAGCTCAAAGAAAATTTAGATCCAAGTATATAAAGTCAAAAATATATGTTTCTCTCTGCCCCTACTCTCAGCTAACTCAGCCCACTTCGCAGGGACAAGCAATGTTCACAAAATCTGGTTGAAGTTTGAAAAACTTTTAAAGATGGAGACATAAATGTGTTTCTCTTTTTTTCCACTTAACTTGGAATATATTATATGAATAATTTTCTTAACACTTGATTAAGAAATCCAGCCAAGTTTTAAGCCAAAGATACATAGTGCTTTCACATATAAATCTGCAGACAAACACAAAAACTGCACATTAATTCTTTAATTAAGGCTAAGGGACAATTAGTAATAAACTCATGATAGTGGAAAGAATAAAATGTATCTCACGCTTAGTAAATTTTGCTCCTGTGGTTGGCAGGTTCAAAGAGTTTAAAAGATAATCATTGAACACTGAGCCTGTTATGTAGAATTGGAGTCCACATCTTTGACTCCTAGCAGTGGGATACCATGAAGAACAACCTGGGTCACCATACTGTTATTCACCTCTCTGGGCCTCAGCTCAGTACAAAATCAAAGAGCTAGACCTCACGAGTCCCAGCCCTTCCTCATACTCCTTTCTTCTCTGCAGGAGGACAAAAAAAAAACACAAAAATCACTACCCTCTCTCATCTACCAACTGGTCCCTTTTCTCCAGGGCAGAACACGCGGACCAACATCCAAGAGAGAAACTTGCTGCAGAATTACTGAACTGCGGAAGGAAATCACTGTTCCTCTCACCCACCTACAACTTGCTCCCAAAGAGATTCACAACGAGGGGGAGAAGAGAAAAACAATTTTAATAATGTGCACATCTTTTCCATTCCCAGTTTTCTTCTTGTGAAGAGAGGTCAAAATAATATGATGCCTGGTTATTCTCCACCTGCTTGCTCATTAGGGAGGTCCTTATATTGCTGGTAAGTCTTGGAAGAATCAGTGGGTGTGTGTATTATTCTTCCTAGGCTGCTATAACAAAATACTGAAGCCTAGGTGACTTAAACAACTGACGATTATTTCTCACAATCCTTGGGGCTGAAAGTCCAAGATCTAGGTACCAGAGGATTCGGTTCCTGATGAGGGCTCTCTTTCTGGCTTGCAGAAAGTCATCTTCTCCCTGTGTCCTCACATGGTGGAGAGCGAGAAGAAACAAGCTCTATGGTGTCTCTTCTTACAGGGACACTAATTCTACCATGAGGATGCCACCCTCCTAGCCTCAACTAAAACTAATTATCTCCCAGAAGGCCCATCTTCAAATCCCAAATATCACATTAGGGATGGGAGTTCCCACATAGGAATTTAAGGAAACACAACCCAGTTCATAGCACTATGCTCAGCTAAACCCTTTTTCTGATCTTGGGAGTGAACGTGCCCACCAAAATTATGAGTTTACTTTTGTTCTCACATGTTGGAAGCCTCACTGGAATGATGGTGATAAGCTGCCTGATTCTTGGGTTTGGTATTAACAGTTCCATTTGGCTCACAACCTAAATCCAGGCCTTCCACCCCAATCTCTATCTCAATAAAAGTGGTATTCTGGGCATATTGTATTTTTTTGTGGTCCTATTAATGACTACCACCAATTCCACCTTCAATACATACAGGATTGTGAATGTTATTAGCCATGTAGTCCAACTGATCAAAGCATTTAGGTACTCTGAAGGTACACTTCCCTCCCTATCAGTGTGTGTGTGTGTGTGTGTGCATATGTGTGCATTGCAAGGAGAATTGGTAGTAGTGGCTGGTATTCTGCACACACCCCATAGCACTCTTGGGCAGCAATCCCAGTGTGGCACAAGCCTGCCTTTCCTGTAACACATCCTCACCAACCAGTGCTTCTTTGGAAATGAGAGACTCCATGCATGACTCACTAATATTCAAGGGTAAGGTCACTGGTAGGAAAACCAAGTAAATAAATCATGTGTCCTTGAAAGAAAAAGGATACAGCCACCAGGTGGAATTCTAAAGGGTTAATTGTATCAGTAAAGAGGCATTTAACCCAAAGTCGCAGAAAAATTTTGACTCAATATGTTAAGAAACTAGAAAACTTTCTTTTTGTTTGTTGTTTTGTTTTTGTTTTCTTTTGTTTTTGAGGCATGGTCTCACTCTGTAACCCAGGCTGGAGTGCAGTGGCATGATCACAGCTAACTGCAGCGTCGACCTCTCAGGCTCAAGCCATCCTCCCACCTCAGCCTCCTGAGTAGCTGGGACTACAGGCGTATGCCATTATGCCTGGCTATTTTTTTGTATTTTTTTTTTTTTTTTTTTTTTAGAGATGAGTTTTCACCATGTTTCCTAGTCTGCCTTGAACTCCTGAACTCAAGCGATCCACCTGCCTTGGCCTCCAAAAATGCGGGGATTACAGGAGTGAGCCATTGTGCCCAGTCAAGAAAACAGTTTTATCTCAAACATGAGACAGAAAGGGCAGTTTTAGGGCCGATTTATTTAATTGGTCATTTATATATCAATAACTCAGAACCTCTTTTCTCTAACATTAACACTGTGCCAATTACTCAAGGAAGCTTTTTCTCCGTGGTCACTAGGTGATTATCACTGCTCCAAACATCTCATTCACGGAGACATGATGAGATTCAGTGGAAAACGAAGGGAGCATCTCTTCTTCTGGGTCTTTTATGTAGACCAGGAAACCCTTCCCCTAAAGTCCCTCAGCTGACTTCTTACATTTCAGGAGTCAGGACCGGGTCATATTTCCCTCCCTAAACCTATCAGTGGAAAAGACAATGGGATTAGCGCGATTCACTTAGGCCAATAGGGTTTTATACCTGACTTACGATGGAAGATGGGGACTCAACCAGCAGGGGAGGGGAAAAAACTGCAGGGTTGGTAACCAGGAGTGCCTTTTCCACCTACCAGTTAGAATCAATGGATAATACAAGAATATGCCCTTTGTTGTAGAATGTAGGCTCACTTTTCATATCCAACTAAAGTCTCCTCTTCCCTGATGTGTGACTGAAAACTTTAAGGTAGATACGAAACAGTAACTGTGATCTGGATGTTATCCACTGCATCAGCACATTGGGATAGTAAAGCAGTGATCACACTTAATTAAATTATGTAAAGCCGTTCCCAAATGACTAGTGCACTTGTTACCTTTCATAAATGGATGAAATGAACAAATAAATTATAGGACTACTCAGATTATGTTCCTTGAGAACTGTCACATGCTCCTTGCCACCAAAGGCCAAGGCACAGATTTAGATCACAGCCCAAAAGAAAAAGTTTTAAATCTCCTGTGATAGTTAATTTATATATAGATATAAATGGTTAATATATATGTGTCCAGGCCACAGGGTCTAAGATATGTCATTACATATTATTAATTTTTTTGTAAGGATGTTTTTGGATGAGATTAACATTTAATAGATGATATTTGTATAAAGTAGATTGCCCTCCATGATGCAGGTGGGCCTCTTCTAATCATCTGAATGCCTGACTAGAACAAAAGACGTACCTCTCCTGAGTAAGACGAAATGCTGCAGTAGACTGCTTTCAGACTTGAGCTGCAGCACTGGCTCTTCCCTGAGTCCCCAACCTAAAAGTCTTTGGATTGAACTGCAGCTTTGACTCTTTGGTGGATCTCCAGCCTACTGGCCCATTCTGCAGATTTTTGGACTTGCCAGCCTTCATGATCTCATGGACAACTTTCTTAAAATAAACCTCTTTCCGGCCAGGCGTGGTGGCTCATGCTTGTAATCCCAGCACTTTGGGAGGCCGAGGCGGGCGGATCAGGAGGTCAGGAGATCGAGACCACGGTGAAACCCCGTCTCTACTAAAAATACAAAAAATTAGCCGGGCGTGGTGGCGGGCGCCTATAGTCCCAGCTACTCGGAGAGGCTGAGGCAGGAGAATGGCGTGAACCTGGGAGGCAGAGCTTGCAGTGAGCTGAGATTGCACCACTGCACTCCAGCCTGGGTGACAGAGCGAGACTCTGTCTCAAAAAAATAAAAATAAAAAAAATAAACCTCTTTCCATCTATATACACATGCTATTGGTGCTATTTTTCTGGAAAATCCTGACTAACACACCTTCTCAAGCCACAGAAGTATGTCATTTGTTACACCATGATAGCAGTTAGCAGAAGTGATATCAGCATCACACCCCTTCACAGTAATAGGTGCTGCTGCCACCTGGCATGCAGGTGCCCCACTTGCCATTGGGTAAAGGGAAAAGCAAACTCTGTGTATCTTCTGGAATAACCACAGTCATAATCTGTAAATTATGACTGTAGTAATTATGATTATTAATATGAATCTCTCATTCTCTGAAGAAAGACAAATTGGTCTAGCAGTGACAGAGGTTGAGTAATTTCCCCAGAATCTTGTATCTCAGTTCAGGGATTCATTCTTCCTTTCTTTTCAAAATGTATCATCTGATCTAATTTTTCTAGGTTCTCCATTGCCTCCTGAATCAATCTCTCTCTCTCTCTCTCTCTCTCTCTCCTCTCTCTCTCCCTCTGTGTTTGTGTGTGTTGGGGTGGGGGCTGTTCTATTTTATTGGCAGGTGTTGTCCCCTCATTTAAATTGTTTTTATAAGGAAGAGATCAACTTATTAGAGGAAGGGACCTATAATTTCTAAAGTAAAATTGTGCCTACATTTTAGCTAATTTGTGGGAATATATCACTTTTGAAAGTGGTTATGGCAGGTGAGGAAAAAGTTTATGAAGTCAAATTAAATTACTTTGTTGAAAAGAATAACAAAAGAGAGGAATTCTTTTTTTTACTCCTAACACCCAAGAAGGGGACTGAGGAACTTACACTTTGTCTAACCCTGGGAGTTTATATTTTGAAGCTAGCCTACGTAAAAAAAAAAAAAAAAAAAAAAACAACAACAACAACAACAAAAAAAAAACCTCATAGTAAAACTGTATATCCTATCCCAGAATGATGGTAATGAACACAATTTAGAGAAAACAAATGCATTGAACTACTGAGACATTGCCACTTAGCTGTACCTTTGAATAGGAAACCACACGCTAGAAATGTAAATGCTGTGTAATAACCAGGTCATTGCTGTCCTGTAACCTTAGAATTTATCTCTGAGTCTACTACAAGCTAAGCTCTCAGAGAAACAGTATGCCATATTATTTGGAAAGGGACTACTTGTGTTCCATTTTACCTGAAAAGGTGGAAATAGATACTTCATGTGAAACTTTAAAACTTCGCTTTGATGCTAAATGCCTACCTCAAAAAGAAAGCTTTCAAATTAACAACCTAATGTCACACCTAGAGGAACTAGAAAAACAAGAAGAAACTAACTCCAAAGCTAGCAGAAGAAAAGAAATAACCAAAATTAGAGCAGAACTGAACTAAATTAAGACACAAAAATCCATATAAAGAATCAATAAAACCAAAGTTGGTTTTTTGAAAAAATAAACAAGATCAATCAACACTGAATTAACAAAGAGAGAAGATCCGGATAAGCAAAATCAGAAATGACAAAGGTGACATTACAACCAATCTCACAGAAATACAATAGATCCTCGGAGACTATTATGAACACCTCTATACACACAAACTAGAAAATCTAGAAGAAATGGATAAATTCTTAGAAACATGAACCTCCCCCCCAGATTGAATCAGGAAGAAATTAAAGCCCTGAACAGACCTGTATTTAGTTCCAAAATTGAATCAGTAATAAAACGTCTACCAACCAAAAAAAGTCCCAGGCCAGATGGATTCACAGCCAAATTCTATTAGATGTACAAAGAAGAGATGCTAAGAATTCTGCTGAAACTATATTCCAAAAAACAAACAAAAAAAAATCAAGAAGGAAGGACTCCTCTCTAACTCATTTTACAAAGCCAGCATCACCCTCATACCAAGACCTGCAGAGATACAATGAAAAAAGAAAACTACAGGCCAGTGTCACTGATGAATACAGATGTAAAAATCCTCAACAAAATACTAGGAAACTGAATCCAGCAGCACATCAAAAAGTTAATTCACCATAATCCAGTTGGCTTCATTCCTGGGATGCAAGATTGGTTCAACATATGCAAATCAATAAATGTGATTTGCCACATAAACAGAATTAAAAGCAATTTAAGAACAAAAACCACATGATCATCTCAGTAGACACGGAAAATGTGATTCACCACATATACAGAACTAAAAACAAAAACTGTATGATTATCTCAGTAGACATGCAAAAAGCCTTTGATAAAATCCAACATGTCTTTGTGATAAAAATCTCATCAAATTACTCATCAAAGGAATGTATGTTAAAATAATAAGAGTCATTAATGTCAAATCCTCAGCCAACATCATACAGAATGGGCAAAAGCTGCAAGTGTTGCCCTTGAGAACTAGAACAAGACAAGAATGCCCAATCTCACCATTCCCATCCAACATAGTACTGGAAACCCTAGCCAGAGAAATCAGACAAGACAAGAAATAAAAAGCATCCAAATAGGAAAAAATAAGTCAACTACCATTTTTTGCTGGCAATGTAATTCTAATACCCAGAAAACCCTAAAGACTCACCAAAAGGCTCTTGGAACTGATAAATGACTTCAGTAGTTTCAGGATAAAAAATTAATATACAAATCCCAGCAGCATTTCTATACACCAATAACATTCAAGCAGAGAGCCAAATCAAGAATACAATCTCATTTGCGATAGCCACACAAAAATATATCTGGGAACACATCGAAACAAGGAAGTGAAAGATCTCTACAAGGAGAACTACAAAACACTGATGAAAAAAAAATCATAGATGACATAAACAAATGGAAAAACATTCCATGCTCATGGATTGGAAGCATTAATACCTTGTTAAAATGGTCCCCAAAGCAATCTACAGATTTAATGCTATTCCCA
Organism: Symphalangus syndactylus; assembly: GCF_028878055.3. Lineage (NCBI taxonomy): Eukaryota > Metazoa > Chordata > Mammalia > Primates > Hylobatidae > Symphalangus > Symphalangus syndactylus. Next base: position 126,430,722 of record NC_072428.2, on the reverse strand, counting down.
TCAAACTACTGTCATTTTTCACAGAATTAGAAAAAAAAAACTATTCTAAAATTCATATGGAGCCAAAAAAGAGCCCAAATAGCCAAAGCAATCCTAAGCAAAAAGAAAAAGCTGGAGGCATAAAATTATCTGACTTCATACCACACTATACTACACTCTACACTATACTATACTATACTATACTATACTATACTATACTATACTATACTATACTGCTACAGTAACCAAAACAGCATGATACTGGTTAAATTAAAAAAAGAAGCAGGGGCCGGGCGCGGTGACTCACGCCTGTAATCCCAACACTTTGGGAGGCCGAGGGAGGTGGATCACGAGGTCAGGAGATCCAGACCATCCTGGCTAACACAGTGAAACTCCATCTCTACTAAAAATATAAAAATTAGCCAGGCATGGTGGCGGGCGCCTGTAGTCCCGGCTACTTGGGAGGCTGAGGCAGGAGAATGACGTGAACCCAAGAGGTGGAGCTTGCAGTGAGCTGAGATTGCACCACTGCACTCCAGCCTGGGCAATACAACGAAACTCCATCTCAAAAAAAAAAAAAAAAAAAAAAAAAAAAAAAGAAGCAGACATACAGTCTGGGAAACTCACTTGAAGAGAAAAGAGAGCTCAGAAATAAAGCTGCACACCTACAGCCATCTGATTTTTGACAAAGTCAAAAAAAAAAAAAAAAACAAGCAATAAAGAAAGGACTCTCAATTCAATAAATGGTGCTGGGACATCTCCCTATCTATATACAGAAGAATGAAACTGGACCCTATCTTCCACCACATACAAAAATTAACTCAAGATGGAGTAAAGATTTAAATGTAAGACCTCAAGCTATTAATATAAGAATCCTAGAAGAAAACCTAGGAAATACCTTTCTGGACATAGACCTTGGTAAAGAGTTTATAACTAAGACCTCAAAAGCAATTGCAACAAAAACAAAAATTGACAAGTGAGGCCTAATTAAATTAAAGAAGTTCTGCACAGCCAAAGAAACAGTCAACAAAACAAACAACCTGCAGAATGGGTGAAAATATTTGCAAACTATGCATCCAACAAAGATCTAATATCCAGAATCTATAAGAAACTTAACAAACAAAAAAACACCCCATTAAAAAGTAGACACATGCACATATATGTTCACTGCGGCACTATTCACAATAGCAAAGACATGAAATCAACCCAAATGTCCATCAATGATAAACCAGATAAAGAAAATGTGGTACATGTACACCATAGCATATTATGCAGCCATAAAAAAAGAATGAGATCATGTCATCTGCAGGGACAGTGATGGAGCTGGAGTCCATTATCCTTAGCAAACTAACACAGGAACAGAAAACCAAATACTACATGTTCTTACTTGTAAGTGGAAGCTAAATGATGAGAACACATGGACACATAAAAGGGAACAACACACACTGGGGCCTTTCAGAGGGAGGAGGGTGGGAAGAGGGAGAGGAAAAAGAAAAATAGCTAAAGGGTACTAGGCTTAATACCTGCATGATGAAATAATCTATACAACAAACCTGCATGACACAAGTTCACCTATGTAACAAACCTGAAGTTATACCTCTGAACTTAAGTGGGCGAAAGGCATGAACAGAAACTTCTCAAAAGAAGATGTGTAAGCAGCCAATAAACATATGAAAAAATACTCAACATCACTAATCACTGGAGAAATGCAAATCAAAACTACAATGAGATAGCATCATATACCAGTCAGAGTGACTATTATGAAAAAGTAAAAAAGTAGCAGATGCCGGTGAGGCCGTGGAGAAAAGGCAATGCTTATACACTGTTGATAGAAATGTAAATAAGTTCGGCCACTGTGGAAATCAGTGTGAAAATTTCTCAAACAACTTAGAGCTATAGACCAAGCAATTCCATTGCTGGATACATATCCAACAGAAAATAAATTGTTCTACTAAAAAGATACATGCACTTTTACATTCATCAAAGCACTAGTCACAATAGAAAAGACATGGAATCAACCTAGGTGCCCATGTATGGTGGACTGGATAAAGAAAATATGATACATATACCATGGAATACTATGTAGCCATAAAAAAGAACAAAATCATGTCCTTTGCAGCAACAGGGATGGCGCTTGAGGCCTTTATCCTGTGAGTTAATGCAAAAACAGAAAACCAAATAATGCACGTTCTCACTTCCAAAAGAGGGCTAAACATGAAGTACTCATGGACATAAAAATGGCAACAATAGACACTGGGGACTACGAGTTGGGGGAGGGTGAGATGCAGCAAGGGTTGGAAAACTAACTGTTGGTGTTATGCTCACTACCTCACTGTGTCATCCATGAAAGAATCATTTGTATCCCAAACCTCAGCATCACACAACATACTCATGTAACAACCCTGCACATGTACCCCCTGAATCAAAAATAACAGTTGAAATTATTTTTTAACATTTGCTTTTTGAAGTAACTACAGACAAAACTTATTCAAGTTGTGGATTTGGGAGGAAATATATTTATGAATATCTGATATGTGTCAGATGCTTAGACGTAAGCATTGAAAGTTGAAAAAAGTGTGAATATTTCTATCCTCAAGTTTTGAGAAAAAGAAAAAACAAACAAACAAACAAAAACTAGTGGTGGAAGAATTCCAAAGATGTTGCCCCAATAGCCTGTCTTCTGGTTATTCAATCAAACACTGTCTAGGTAGGACTGTTAGAGATTTTTTCAGATGTAATTGAGATTATAGATCATAAAAGAGGGAGCGCATCCTGTATTATCCAGGTGAGCCCAATCTAATCACTTGACTCCTTACAGCAGAGAACTTTCTCCTACTAGAGTCAGAGAAGAGATGTGGCAGAAAACAAAAATGAGTCATAGAGACTAAAGGGAAATGCGGTAGGCCTCTAAAAGCTGAGAATGGGCTGGGCACGGTGGCTCACACCTGTAATCCCAGCACTTTGGGAGGCTGAGGTGGGCGGATCACGAGGTCAGGAGATTGAGACCATCCTGGCTAACATGGTGAAATCCTGCCTCTACTAAAAAATACAAAAAATTAGCCGGGCGCGGTGGCGGGCGCCTGTAGTCCCAGCTACTCAGGAGGCTGAGGCAAGAGAGTGGCGTGAACCCAGGAAGCAGAGGTTGCAGTGAGCCGAGATCGTGCCACTGCACTCCAGCCTGGGTGACAGAGCAAGAGTCCGTCTCAAAAAAATAAAAAAAAAAAAAAAAAAGCTGAGAACGACCACCAGCCAACTTCCAGCAAGACAAGTGGGACTTAAGTCCTATAACCATATAGTAGTAAATTCTGCCAACAGCCTGAATCAGTTTGGAAACAGATGGTCTCCCAAAGCCTCCTGGCAAAAACCCAGGCTAACCAGAACCTTGATTTGACCTTGGGAAACCTAGAGCAGAGCTCAACTGAGCCACCAGATTCCTGACCTACAGAAGTGTGAGGTAATAAATCTGCGTGGTTTTAAGCTGCTAAATTTGTGATAATTGGTTATAGCAGCAAATAACACGAATCCAGTACTTTAAAAAAATTCCTTATCTTCTTCTGCTTCCTCTATTCCCACCCCATCTACAGCAGCAAAATCAGTTTTCAGTGGATCTATAAGAAAGTAAATAGATGCTTTGTAGATGCATCCTACAAATTTAAAGTAGCCAAGAACAAATTCTTCAGATTGATATTTTTCTTTAAAATCTAATTGGTAAGAGAAATGAGAATACTCATGTCGAGAAGGTGAAGCTCCAAATTCTCACTCTGCCATTTACTATTTTATATGACTTGGGACATGTCTTAGCCCCTTATTACGTGGTTTCCACATGAGTAAATGAAAAATATATACCTGCATTACAGTGTCATTGAAAAGACTAAAAAATATTTTGTAAAAAGTGTCCCTTATGAAATATTTTAAAATAATTTTAAGATACAAAAGACTTTATTACCTAAATTCATTTTGTTATTACAGAGCAATCTGTATTTATTATAAAACAAACATTTTAAAAACAGTTAAGACAAATTTTTTTAAGAAGGGAAAAGAAACAAAAAGCACAACGACATTCTAGACTAATTTTGGTGAATATACCCTTCCAGACATTCAATATTTGCACATTGTAATTAACATGTTCATATATAATGTGGCAGGAAAACTTAATGACATTTTCTTCTTAACTTTCACCACTATAAAGATATCAGAAAGAATAAAAATTGTTTCAATTTTTCTTTTCCAGAGAAATAGAAATTGAATCTTACAGACTCAGTTTGCCATACCCGGAGTTTCTCTTCCTTTCCTTCCCCGAGAAAAGGGAAACTTCCCTTGACTGTGAAGGGAAGGTCATTTAGATCCCTTTGATGGGATAGGCAGTAGAGGATTAGGCAGAGGAGAATGGCTGCAATGACCTCTCAGAAGGCCTAAATTCAGCCCAACAAAAGTTGATGGCCAAGACAAACCCCAAGGCAATAAGATCAGGCTATATGCCACTTAAATACATATTGTAGTGAAATTTTAAAACAGTGCATTAAAAAATGCATGGATATAAGATTTTTGGATGTAAGAACATCCAAAATACGTAGGAAAAACATTTTACTTGTATAATAGTTCTACCAAAATTCTATAACCTGCTTTTCTCACGTGATATCTTAACTTTTTTTTACATCATTAAACCTAGAGCTACTAAATAAATTTAAGAGCTACATAATATTATTTTGGATAGATGCTCCATAATCTTCTATTAGTAATATATTTTTGGACATATTGGCTAAATCCAAATTTTCATTATTGTAAACAATCTTGCTGTCAGGCTCCCTTATCTTTACTATAATGAAAGAATAATTCAAAGCAACATGTGCTTTACAAGAATCAAAACCAGGAAGCTGAGAAGCACAATATTGATGAAGGTCAAATCTAGGACAACTAATTTGCAACCACTGAAGACAGGGAAGTTTCTATCCAAAGCCTCCTCAAACATATGGTCAATATCTCGCACTTTATTACTTAATTTTTGGTGCCCTGCAGTTTGGTTTTCTCAAAGAGAGGTGGCCTCTTGAGAACAAGGCAACAAATGCATTGCTTTTCATATTCTCAGGCTTTCTTCAGTGTTCAGCAAAGAGTGAATGCATGCAATTTATAGAATGATTTCCACAATTATACTTATTGTGTTGGCTAAACACATATTAAGGTGAAAGGAAATTTAAAAAAAATATATTGACTAGACATACATTTAAAAGCATATTATGACTTGGCTTCTCCAAAGAACAGAAAGCTGTGATGGTTTAGTGCTCTTACTGACATCCAAGATTTGATTTAGGAGCGTGTGTTTAGGTGATTGCAGTTTATCAAGCAGCTGGACTAAGAATACATGTTCTAGAACCAACAAAGACTGTTTACTAGAGTCCGCATATCTGGGTTTTTGTAATTCTTTTTAATGATTCAATAAATACATGTGATATAATTTGATAGGCTAAACGTTTTGTTTTTATTTACTATCAGTTACCCAGAGGTTGAATGTGTTTAAATACATAAAATTAGGTCTCCAAGCAGAAACCTCAAATACGTTTAAATAAGTCTAAACATTGAGAAAACATTTTGAGCGGAGAATCTCACGTATTGAATCTGGGCACAAGTATCTTGATAAGCCACCAGCTCAAATCAGTGAAGTACTTCCTTCAAATTGTTCCATGGTCAGATGTGGTTTATTCTCCACTGGCTTGTGTGCTTTCTAATCCAAGTGGCTTGTTAGGAAACCTCAGAGGGATAGCTGGTGTGTCCTATAGCCTGGCTTCTGGCCTCCCTTTCCCTGAACTCTGTGGGCAAGCAGCCACAGTGAGTTCCCAGTATTGAAGACTTGTTTCTCCTTAGCAGCCAGGAATAAACCTTTAGTGCAGTGGCTAACCTCAACATTATGGAAAGACATGGTATGCTAAAATGGCTTACGAGTTCCATTTAACTAGGAGTAGGCTGAAGTATACAAGAGAAAACAAAAGTCTCAAAAGCCCACGCGAAAACACAGCCCTTTAAAATCATGGCTCCCCAGCAAAACTGTTTACCAAATTTTGCATATTTTTCACTCTCTTAACAGGAGCTCAAATGTCCATTTTCAACCATCCTTTATGGATATAGAACTGGGGAAAAATCATGATATTCTCCCTCCCACCCTCAACACATTACAGGTGCACTTTCTATTTTCAAACTGAGGATAGCTTTTAAAGGGAGAAAATACCGTAAAGAGAAAGCAATCCAAAATCATGTATACTGCAGGGGAGGGGTATTTAACAATTTAAATTCAGTTATTCTTTCTGGGACATGGAATAGAGAAAAGGATCAGTGTTCCTCACCCCAACACACAAACACACACACACACACACAAACACACACACACACATTTTTAAAATCTCAAATTTATAAAAACCCCAGAGGATGAAATGAAACTCTTCCTGAGGACACCTCCACAAGTCGCTGTGCAGTCACCAGTAGCTTAGAATTCCCTAAATGTGATCTTTCTGATTTGGCTGTCTCTCAAAGAGGCAAATCCAATGAACATTAATGTAATCGCTAGCTTTGATGGTAACTGTAATTATGTAGAAATCTAAAAACTCAGTCATCATTTTAACTAGCTTATCAGGATTAGTGGAGGGAGAGGAAGAAAATATTGCATATATATCTGGAATGTCATTGTCTTGTGTTCATTTTACTTTCACCTCTTATTTAATTTGCTTTTCACATGTGTGTACCTGAATATGACTGGAAACTCAGTCATTTTGTTAAAATATTCTCTTCTGGTTCTAAATTGAATCCTATAGTGTGGTTAATTTATAATCCTATGAATCTGTATATTGAATAATTGTGCAATAAATAAATAACCAAAAAAACCTGGCCTATTTGATTTTCTGGTCTGTTTCAAGCATAAATAAAAAGAACACGAAAAAAATTAGTTGAATCTAAATAGAATCTTAGCCTTCTAGAGAAGGAAAGGGCAAAATAGTCGGTGGCCAGAATTAATTTGATGTTAATAAATAACACATATAATGAACTTGAATTACTATTTTACTTAGAGTAGTTCCAGTTCCATATTAACTCTCCAGAATGAGATACCTTGTAAGCCTTCAGGAAAAAAAATATTTATTATGTGCTAGATTCTGTTTTATAAATCCTTCAGTGCAAGTGTTACTGCGCATGACAAATGGAAAGACACTATCATTCTTTATATTTTCTTCTTTGTAGATGAAATCTCTGAGTCAAACAAAAATAAGAGACCTGCCCTTGAGAGTAGAGTCTAAAACACAGTCTTTGGAATCAGTGGAATGCATCACAAATTCTGTGCTGTTCTGATGAAGTTATGTATCCAGAACTGCTTCTTCAGGAAGCCAAGTCAGCATTAGGGATGGCAATTCTGGTGTTTCAAAAGAGTTCGTAATGAAATCATTTTGCCCTAGAGATCATTTGGTAAGAGGAAAGCTCTAATTTCAAACAAATAAACTACACAATGACTTAACTTATGCTCAGACCATAACTAACACCATCATTCAGAAACCAACAGTACACTCTACCTTGCCCTGAATTAAATCATTTGTAGTGTAGATTTAACCACTCAACACAAATTCATTAACAGTTTTGCAAATGCTACATTTCCATTTCACCCAAAGAAGGTAATCCACTTAAGAAATGTTAATGGTAGGCTGGGCGCGGTGGCTCACGCTTATAATCCTAGCACTTTGGGAGGCCGAGGTGGGCGGATCACGAGGTCAGGAGATCGAGACCACGGTGAAACCCCGTCTCTACTAAAAACACAAAAAATTAGCCGGGCGTGGTGGCGGGCGCCTGTAGTCCCAGCTACTCGGAGAGGCTGAGGCAGGAGAATGGCGTGAACCCGGGAGGCGGAGCTTGCAGTGAGCCGAGCCGAGATTGCGCCACTGCACTCCAGCCTAGGCAACAGCGAGACGCCATCTCAAAAAAAAAAAAAGAAAAGAAATGTTAATGGTAAAGACAAATGTATTTCATTTCTGCTATTCAATATTATTCGTTCAAAATGTTAGATACAGTTCAAAGAGTATTTGTTATCAGTCTTACAATCCAAGTTCAGGTGTCAATGTAGCATTCTTATTTATGTATCTGGTTTTCTAGCTCAAGGGCTAGAGGTCGGGTTGGTTATTCCACAGTGGGCAGGTATATGCAAACCTACCCCTAAAGGCCTTGGCTGAGAGGTGAAAGAAAGAGGCTGACAAGTTTATTTTTTCAGGAAGAAACATTTAATGGAGACTTAAGAATAGAAATCATTTCTCAGTGGCCAAGAGACACTGGATCCTTGAACCTGCCTTCCAGAAAGTGTCCTTTATATAGCAAGCAGCTGGGCATGCCTCTGACTTTCTTGCAAAACTTGTGGCTACTGGGGAGGTGAGATAAGCATCTTTCTGAGGGGTTATCTACGCTACAGGCATTGTTTCTTAACCTGGCTGCAGAACGTCTTGGGACGCAGAGGTCAAGCATCAGTCATCTTGGCAGGTTTCATTGAAGATGACGTTACTCTTGCAATACAACAGGCTATTTTTCTACATCGGTGAGTGAAAATAAAAATCTTTTTGCAGTTTTATATGTAGACATGAGATTGACCTACCCTACTTCCCAATTCAGGAATCATAGCTATATATAAAACTACCAGAGTTCTTCAGCATATCAGATATTGTGTTATTTCCATGAATTACCACATCTGTGAATTTTCACAAGAATTATCTGAAGTAGGCATTAGCATCTGCATTTTGGTAGATGAGAAAACTTGGATGTAAAAAATAATAAGTAATTTAAAATAACAAGGAGATACCACTAACCCTAGTAGAATGGCTGAAATTCAGAACACTGGCAACACTAAATACTGGTGAAAATGTGGAGCAGCAGAAACTCTCCATCGTTGCTAGTGGGAATGCAAAATGGTACAGCCACTTTGGGAAACAGTGTGGCAGTTTCTTACAAAACTTACCATACTTTTATCATACAATCCAGCAATTTTAGTCCTTGGTATTTACCCAAAGGAAAAATTATGCCCACACAAAAACCTGCACACAGAGTTTAATGGCGGTTTTATTCATTATTGCCACAACTTAGAAACAACCAAGAGGTCCTTCAGTAGGCAGATAAATAAACTGTGGTAAATCTGGAAAATGAAATATTATTCAGTGTTAAAAAGAAATAAGCAGACAGCAGTATTTTGTAGTTTACCTTGTAGAGGTCTTTCACCTTCTTGGTTAGGGCTATTCCTAGGTTTTTAAATTTGTTTGTTTTTTGCAGCTATGGTAAAAGGGGTTGAGCTCATGATTTGATTCTCAGTTTGGTTACTGTTGGTGTATAGCAGAGCTACTGATTTGTGTACCTTAATTTTGTATTCTAAAACTTTGCTGAATTCATTTGTCAGTTCTAAGAGCTTTTTTGAGGAGTATTGAGGGCTTTCTAGGCATACAATCATATCATCAGCAAACAGCAACAGTTGACTTCCTATTTACCGATTTGAATGCACTTTATTTCTCTCTTGTCTGCTTGCTCTAGCAAGGATGTCCAGTCCTATGTTGAAAAGAACTGAGAGTGGATATCCTTGTCTTGTTCCAGTTCTCAATGGGGAATGCTTTCAACTTTTCCCTGTTCAATAGTATGTTGGCTGTGAATTTGTCATAGATGGCTTTTATTACCTTAAGATACGTCTCTTCTATGCGGATTTTGCTGAGGGTTTTAATCATAAAAAATATGCTGGATTTTGTCAAATACTTTTTCTGCATCTATTGAGATGATCATGTGATTTTTATTTTTAGTTCTGCTTACGTGGTGTGTCACATTTATTGAGTTGCGTATGTTAAACCATCCCTGCATCCTTGGTATGAAATCCACTTGATTATGATGGATTATCTTTTTGATATGCTGTTGGATTCAGTTAGCTAATATTTTGTTAAGAATTTTTGCATCTATATCCATCAGGGATATTGGTCTGTACTTTTCTTTTCTTGTTATGTCCTTCCCTGATTTTGGTATTTGGGTGATACTGGCTTCATAGATTGATTTAGGGAGAATTGCCTCTTTCTCTATCTTGTGGAATAGTAGGATTGGTACCAATCAATAGGATTGGTACCAATTATTCTTTGAATGTCTGATAGAATTCAGCTGTGAATCCATCTTGTTCTGAACTTTTCTTTTTTCTTTTTGAGGCAGAGTCTCACTCTGTCACCCAGGTTGAAGTGTAGTGGCACGATCTTGGCTCACTGCAATGTCCATCTCCCGGGTTCAAGTAATTCTCCTGCCTCAGCCTCTGAGTACCTGGGATTATAGGCATGCACCACCACATATAGCTAATTTTTGTATGTTTTAGTAGACACAGGTTCTCACCATGTTGGCCAGGCTGGTCTCAAACTCCTGACCTCAGGTGATCCACCCGCCTCAGCCTCCCAAAGTGTTGGGATCACAGGCATGAGCCACCACGCCCCGCCTCTGAATTTTTTTTTTTTTTTTTTTTTTTTTTGAGACAGAGTCTCGCTCTGTCGCCCAGGCTGGAGTGCAGTGGCGTGATCTCGGCTCACTGCAAGCTCTGCCTCCCGGGTTCCTGCCATTCTCCTGCCTCAGCCTCCCGAGTAGCTGGAACTACAGGTGCCTGCCACCACGCCCGGCTAATTTTTTGTATTTTTAGTAGAGATGGGCTTTCACCGTGTTAGCCAGGATGGTCTCGATCTCCTGACCTCGTGATTCGCCTGCCTCAGCCTCCCAAAGTGCTGGGATTACAGGCATGAGCCGCCACCATGCCCGGCCTGAATTTTTTTTTGTTGACAATTTTTGTATTACCATTTCAGTCTTGCTGCTTGTTATTGGTCTGTTCAAAGTTTGTATTTCTTCCTGTTTAATCTAGGAGGGTTGTGTATTTCCAGGAATTTATCTATCTTCTCTAGGTTTTCTAGTTTATGCGCGTAAAGGTGTTCATATTAGCTTTGCACAAACAAATGGAAACACATCCCATGCTCACGAATGGATAGAATCAATACTGTGAAAATGACAAACTGCCAAAAGCAATCTACGAATTCAATTCAATTCCCATCAAAATGCCACCATCATTCTTCACTCAACTAGAACAAAACAATCCTAAAATTCATATGGAACCAAAAAAAGGGACCACAAAGCCAAGCAAAAAGAACAAATCTGGAGGCGTCACATTACCTGACCTCAAACTATACTATAAGGACATAGTCACCAGAACAGCATGGTACTAGTATAAAGATAGGCACATAGACAAATGAAACAGAATAGAGAACCCAGAAATAAAGTTACAGTCAACTGATCATCAACAAAGCAAACAAAAACATAAAGTGTGAAAGGACACCCTATTCAACAAGTAGTGCTGGGATAATTGTCAAGCCACATGTAGAAGAATGAAACTGGATCCTCATCTCTCACCTTATATAGAAATCAACTCAAGATGGATGAAATACTTAAATTTAAGAAGTGAAACTATACAAATTCTAGAAGATAACTTCAGAAAAACTCTTCTAGACATTGGCTTAGACAAAGACTTCATGACCAAGAACCCAAAAGCAAATGCAACAAAAACAAAGATAAAAATATAGGACTGAATTAAACTAAAAAGCTTCTGCAAGAAAAAGAAACAATCAGCAGAGTAAACAGACAACCCACACAGTAAGAGAAAATCTTTGCAATCTATACATGCAACAAAGAACTAATATCCAGAATCTACAAGGAACTCAAACAAATCAGAAAAAAAAATCCCATCAAAAAGTGGGCTATGGACATGAATAGAAAACTCTCAAAAGAAAATATACAAATAGCCAACAAACATGAAAAAATGCTCAACATCACCAATGATCAGAGAAATGCAAATAAAACCCACAACGTGATATTACCTTACTCCTGCAAGAATGGCCATAATCAAACAATCAAAAAAATAAATAAACATTGGTGGGGATGTGGTAAAAACGGGACACCTTTAAACTGCTGGTGGGAATGTAAACTAGTACAGCCACTTTGGTAAACAGTGTAGAGATTCCTTAAAGAACTAAAAGTAGAACTACCATTTGATCCAGCAATCCCACTACAGGATATCTACCCAGAGGAAAAGAAGTCATTATACAAAAAGGATACTTGCACACACACGTTTGTATTATAGCAGAACAATTCGCAATTGTAAAAATATGGAACCAGCCTAAATAGCCATCAATCAATGAGTAGATAAAGGAATTGTGATACACACACACACACACACACATACATACCATGGAATACTACTCAGCTATAAGAAGGAATGAAATAATGGAATTTGCAGCAACCTGGATGGAATTAAAGACCATTATTCTAAGTGAAGTAACTCAGGAATGCAAAACCAAACATCAGATGTTCTCACTCATAAATGGGAGCTAAGATGTGAGGATGCAAAGACATAAGAATGATACAATAGACTTTGGGGACTCAGGGGAAATGGTGGGAGAAGGGTGAGGGATAAAAGACTACACACTGGGTATAGTGTACACTACTCAGGTGACAGGTGCACAAAAATCTTAGAAATCACCTCTAGAAAACGTATTCTTGTAACCAAACACCAACTGTTCCCCACAAAACTATTGAAATTAAAAATAAATGTTTTAAAAAAAGGAAGAAAGAAGCTGTTGAACTATGACAAGACATGGAGGAAGCTTAAATGCATATTACTAAGTAAAAGAAGACAATCTGAAAAGCTTACACACTGTGTGAATCCAACTATATGACATTATGAGAAAGGCAAAAATATGGAGACAATAAAAAATCAATGGTTGCCAGGAGATAAGGAAGAGGGAGGGATAAATAGGTGGAGCACAGAGGACTTTTAGAACAGTTAAAGTATTCTATATGATATTATGATGGTGTAATGGTAGATACATATCATTATATGTTTATCCAAACTGATAGAATGTACAGTATGAAGGGTGAACCTAATGTCAACAATGGACTTTGGGTGATAATGATGTGTGGGCTCATCTGTTGTAACAAATCGACTGCTTTGATGGGAAATGTTGATAATTGGAGAGGCTACTGATGTGTGGGGTGAGGGAGTATTTGGGAAATCTCTGTGCCTTCCTCTTAATTTTGCTGTCAACCTAAAACTGCTCTTAAAGTTCTTAATTTAAAAAGGAATAAAAAAGAAGTAAGCCATTCAAGTAAGTGGCAAACTTGTAAGTGGTAGCTTCAGTTTTTTCTGACTTAAAAGTCATCTTATTTTATTTTCAACATTTTTTTTATAAAATGGTGTTGTTTTAACTTTTTCCCTGGTTTAAGCAAGTTTTTGAGAACCTAGTAAACTATGAGTAAGTTCTTAAAGAGCCTGAGTTACAGAAAGAACAGAGCAGAATCAGACCCCAAAACACCAAATTTATTGTAATTTTCAAGTACTAACAATATATTTTTGAAAGGTTGAATATGTTTAAGTAAATTAAATAGGCAATCAGAAGTACATGTACACCATGGAATACTATGCAGCCATAAAAAGGAATGAGATCATGTCCTTTGCAGGGCCATGAATGGATCTAGAATCCATTATCCTCAGCAAACTAATGCAGAAATAGAAAACCAAACACCATATGTTCTCACTTATATGTGGGAACTGAACAATAAGAACACATGCACATGGGGAAGAGAACAACACATCCTGGGGCCTGTTGGGGGGCAGAGTGGGGGGAGGGAGAGCATTAGGAAAACAGGTAATGCATTCCAGGCTTAATACCTAGATGATGGGTTGATAGATGCAGCAAACCACCATGGCACACATTTACAAATGCAACAAACCTGCATATCCTGCACAGGTACCCTGGAACTTAAAATAAAAATTTTAAAAAAATGCAAGCCAGTAACAGAGAGCGGAAAGTATAAAAGTTTATGTTTGCTTTTTATTTTTCTGCTTTGGTCTACAGTGGTTTTATTTTTATCTCTGTTCAAAGCCTGACATCAAGAAAAACGATTTTCCCTTTCTCAGCTTCACTTTATTAAAAATCTAAATCTTCAAATATGTAAGTAAAACAATATATAATACATTTTCATTTACCCATCAACAACATTCAGCAGGGGTCAACTTATAGCTACTCTTGCTTATCAATATCCACTCTTTCCACTTCTTCACTCTCTCTACAGGATTACTTTTATGTAAATTCTAGACATCATTTTAGTTCATCTGCAAATATTTCTGTATTTACTTCTGAAGGCATTCTTTAACAATGTATAACCACAATATCATTACCATATTTAAAAATTATTTCTATTTTCTTCAAATGTCTCATGTTACTTTACAATTTGTTTTCTTAAGGATCCAAATAAGATCCATACATTAAAGTTGTTTTTATGTCCCTTAAGTCTGTTTTTATCTATAGATTGCTCCTTTATCTCCCACCCCCAATACACACCTTCTGTAATCTATTTATTGAAGCAACTGGATCATTTATCCTATATAGTTTATAATAAACTAAATTTTACTGATTGCCTTTTTATGGTGTCATTCAACATGCTCCTGTATCTCCTGTAAATATTGCAAATTGGTAGTTAAATCTAAAGGCTGATCTAATTGGTAATTAGATCCAAAGTTTGATTTTTTTTTCTGGCAGTAATATTTTATAGGTGACATCATATACTTCTATGAAGAGGCGTGTCTGTCTCTCATTTTTTATGTTAGCAACAATTGATAACAACTGGCTAGATTCATTATTTCATTAGGGGTTGCAAAAATGGTAACACTTCAATTCTATCATTCTTTCTTCATTCTTTGGCTAAAGGTATCTTTAAAAAGGATTTTCTGTCATCAACATTTGGTTATCCTTAGACATAATCCATAAAGGAAAAACAAGATAAATGCTTAATTCTTCTCTTTAACTCAAAACAGTACATTCTTATGGATCCCTAACATTCTTCAAAGGTGTCCAATGACAATATTATTTTTAAATTAACATTATTAGGAATGGATAGATTTAAGCATATTTGAGGCATTTTAATCTATTGCCTTTGTTTTTCTTATTATCAAATTTTTACCTTTGGCCAATGGTAACCTCTTCAGGGTGACTCCTCTGAGTCTCTTTGATGCATCCTAATAGTCTTTCAAATCTGCCTCGCTTTTTAGTAAGAGAAGTTGATATTCCAGGCTCATCTTGTACAATATTCAACCCCCAAGCCGGAATTAGATACTTTTTGCAATGAACTTCAACTCCTTTTAGGGGCAATGTCTACAGAGCACAATCTGAGTATTACATTTCCTCTTGATATTTAGTTGTATGTTGTTTCCATATACTTTTAAGTGATTAGAACTAGGAAACTATTTTTTTTCTTTTTGTTGGGAAAATACTTCATGACTCCATACTGATACTTTAACTTCAAACTCATATTATTGGGTTTTCATTTATTTTCTTCTACTTGCTATTATATCTTCTTTACCCCATGGGACAAATCCCATTTACGATAATGTCAACAAGCTTACTAACTTGATTGATCTTAAAATATGTACACACCTGTCTCACAATAACAATTCAATTGCTAAAAATATAATTTTTAAACAGTTCAATATATGTTTTTGCATTTTTTTTGTCCTTAGGATATCTCACAAAGGTTGTATAGTCAACTATTTGTGTTTGAGTAACTGATATAATTCATCTCTGTGTGATTATAATGCCAACTTAATATATTTATATTTATATTTCGCCTCTTTTATCAAACTTTTCTGTTATGGTTATCGATGTTTTAAAATTAAATTTTAAATTAAATTTTAAATAATGATATAATTATGTAAAATATTAAATGTTACCAGGGTCAAACCTAAAACAGGTATATTCAAATAAAATGTAGCTTTTGTTCCTATAACCTTTTCCCCATTGCATTCCTTCTCCAGAAGCAATTGTTTTCTATTATAGTTTTGTTTTGCTATTAGTTTTTGGTTCATTTTTTCATTTTTTAAACATAAGTCAATACATTACAGTATATTAAAAATTATCACAAATTACGTCATTTGCAGTTCCTCCCATCGAAGGTGAAAAATCTGTATCGTTACCCCTTTAAATGAAGCTGGCATTGTGGGATTTTTGATCAACAGAATGCAGCAGAAGTAACATTGTGGTATTTCTAAGTCTTTGCCTCAGAAGACCTTGCAGCTTTTGCTTTTATTGGAACCTGAGGCAACAATGAAAAACCGTGTGGAGAGAGACCCAGCTGTCTCACGTCTTCTAGGCATTCCAGCTGGGGCTCATCCATGTGAGTGAAGCCACGATGCTAGATATCAACAGCCATAGGACTCTGCACAGACAAGAACAGGAGACAAACCACCTAGTCAACCCACAATCACATTAAATTAATAAATCATTGTTTTAAGACACTAAATTTGGAAGTGTTTATGTTTTTTGTTTTTTTTTTTTAGTCGGAGTCTTGCTCTGTCACCCAGGCTAGAGTGCAGTGGTGCGATCTCGGCTCACTGCAAGCTCCGCCTCCCGGGTTCACGCCATTCTCCTGCCTCAGCCTCCCCAGCAGCTGGGACTACAGGCGCACGCCGCCATGCCAGGCTAATTTTTGTATTTTTAGTAGAGACGGGGTTTCACCATGTTAGCCAGGATGGTCTCGATCTCCTGACCTCGTGATCCGCCCGCCTCGGCCTCCCAAAGTGCTGGGATTACAGGCGTGAGCCACCGTGCCTGGTGGAAATGTTTATGTTTTATGAAGCAATGTATAATCCTCAATATATTATACTCACTTAACTTCATAATTTTTAAAAAATTTTTACTATTGTCTGAATATTACTTGATAACAATATACAGAAATATGCATCATTCTTTTATAAAGCTGCACAATACGTCATCATGGGCTTCCCACACTAGGACACTTTCCTTTACTGATGGCACTTGGTCTGTTTCCATTCTTTCACCAGTACAATAATGCTTCAGAGAAAAGAGTTGTGCATATGTCTTTTTTACATTTTTTAACATGGCTATTTTGATAAAGAATAAAATAGAACTTATAGAAATAAGACACAAACCAATTAAAATTAAAAATTGCTATGACTTAAGTAAACGTTTTTGAAGACAGACTGGTAAATTGAGATATAAATCTGTAAAATTATCCAGAATGCAGCAAAGAGCCAAAAAAAAAAATGGAAAAGAAGAAAGAATGGACAAAAAATAGGTTAAAAAGTGACCCTGGTGATGGGAGTTAAAGAAGGAGATAAGAATCGGGGGAAAAACAGTATTTGAAGAGCTTATGCCTGAAAATATTTAAAACTGATGAAAGATAGAAATTATAGGAGTTAGTATACAAATACTTGTAGTTAAATTAAAAGAAGTCCTTGCTAGGTACGTTATAATAAAATTGTAGACACCAAAAACAAAGAAGATCTTTAAAAAGGCTGAAAGAAAAGAAAGATTACCTACAAAAGAACCAAATTTATCCTGACAGCTGCCTTCCCAATAGCAATACTGGAAACTAGAAGCAAAGTGAATAATATATTCAAAGAGATGGCAAAAAATAACTGTCAAGCTAAAACTGTACACCCAGAAAAAACTGTCCTTCCAAAGTGAAGGCAAAATAAAAATATTTTCAAGTAAAAAAGAAATCCTGAGAAATTTTACCACCAACAGACTCTCATGAATAAAGTCTAAAAAATGTACTTTGAGAAAAGAGAAAATGATCCAGAGAAAAGGTCTAATGTAAAAGTGGCAATGACAAGCAAAAAATAAGTGTAAACATGTAAGTAAGTATGTCAATACGAATGTGTATAAAAATAATAGTAATAAAATTTGTAGGATTATAAAAATAAAATCATACTAAAATAGCAGAGAAAAATACAGTGATATTTGTGAAATTGCTTATTTAAGTTAAAGCCTTCGAAGCTAATTGTTTTGATAAAAAGAAGGGTAAAGATATTGATTAGTTTTAGAATTAACTGTGCATATTAAAAACAGTAGTAACTAAAAGCATAAAATAAAATACATAGCATGAAAATAGAATACATAATTTTCAAATAGCTAGAAAAATAGGAAAGCAATTATTTAATCTCAAACAATAAAGAGGAAAAATGAAACAGAAAATGTAGTACAGAGTCCAAAGAAGATAAGATAAAATTAAGAAGCCTAACTAATTCAAATGAATTAAGCTTTCAAATTAAAAGAAAAACATATTCCAAAAAAAAATAAATTTCTGTCTCTATGTTGCTTTAAAAAAGACACATATACATTATACAAACAGAAAAAGCTAAAAAATTAAAGACTGAGAAATTATATAAGAGGTGAATACTAATAAAAGTGAAGCTATTGTTGCTTCTAGATAAATTAAAACTAGGGCAAAAGGCATTAATGAAGAATGCAATTTACTAAAATGATATATTAAAATATTTTGGCACAAAATAATATTGCTTCAAGATCCATAATGAGAAAGTTGAAAGAAGCATGTAGCGAAATTGATAAATTCACCACCATAATGAATCTCACTAATTAGTACCTCAATCAAATAAAAAAGAGATCAGATAAGACAGAAAAGATTTGAACCACAAAATTAACAAGCATGATCAATGGACTTCTATAGAATCATGTACACAACATTAAAAAATATATTCTTCTGCATAAAGGTTTTTTTTAATATACGTTAAGTTCTGGGATACATGGGCAGAACATGCAGGTTTGTTACGTAGGTATACATGTGCCATGGTGGTTTGCTGCACTCATCAACCCGTCATCTACATTAGGTATTTCTCCTAATACTTTCCCTTCCCTAGCCCTCCAACCCCTGACAGGCCCTGGTGTATGATGTTCCCCTCCATGTGTCCATGTGTACTCATTGTTCAACTACCACTTATGAGTGAGAACCTGCAGTGTTTGGTTTTCTGTTCCTGTGTTAGTTTGCTGAGAATGTTGGTTTCCAGCTTCATCCATGTCCCTGCAAAGGACATGAACTCATCCTTTTTTATGGCTGCCTAGTGTTCCATGATGTATATGTGCCACATTTTCTTTATCCAGTCTATCATTGATAGACATTTGGGTTGGTATCAAGTCTTTGCTATTGTGAATACTGCTGCAATAAACATACATGTGCATGTGTCTTTATAGTAGAATCGTTTATAATCCTTTCAGTATATAACCAATAATGGGATTGCTGAGTCAAATGATATTTCTAGTTCTAGATCCCTGAGGAATTGCCACACTGTCTTCCACAATAGTTGAACTAATTTGCACTCCAGCCAACAGTATAAAAGCATTCCTATTTCTCCACATCCTCTCCAGCATCTGTTGTTTCCTGACTTTTTAATGATCACCATTCTAACTGGCATGAGATGGCATCTCATTATGGTTTCAATTTCCATTTCTCTAATAACCAGTGATGATGAGCTTTTTTTCATATGTTTGTTGGCCACATAAATGTCTTCTTTTGAAAAATGTCTGCTCATATCCTCTGCCCACTTTTCGATGGGATTGTTTTTTTCTTGTAAATTTGTTTAAGTTCCTTGTAGATTCTGTATATTAGCCCTTTGTCAGATGAGTAGATTGCAAAAATTTTCTCCCATTCTGTAGGTTGCCTGTTCACTCTGATGACAGGTTTTTTTTGTTTTTTGTTTCTTTTTTGTTTTTTTGTTTTGTTTTTTTTGTTTGTTTTTTGTTTTGTTTTGTTTTGTTTTGCTGTGCAGAAGCTCTTTAGTTTAATTAGATCCCATTTGTCAATTTTGGCTTTTGTTGCCATTGCTTTTGGTGTTTTGGTCATGAAGTCTTTGCCCATGCCTATGTCCTGAATGGTATTTCCTAGGTTTTCTTCTAGGGTTTTTATAGTTTTAGATCTTACATTTAAGTCTTTAATACATCTTGAGTCAATTTATGTACAAGGTGTAAGAAGGGGGTTCAGTTTTAGTTTTCTGCATATGGCTAGCCAGTTTTCCCAACACCGTGTATTAAATAGGGAATTCTTTCCCCATTGCTTGTTTTTGCCAGGTTTGTCAAAGATCAGATGGTTGTAGATGTGTGGCATTATTTCTGAGGCCTCTGTTCTGTTCCATTGGTCTATATATGTTTGGGTACCAGTACCATGCTGTTTTGGTTACTGTAGCTTGTAGTATAGTTTGAAGACAGGCAGTGTGATGCCTCCAGCTTTGTTCTTTTTGTGTAGGATTGTCTTGGCTATACATGCTCTTTTTTGGTGCCATATGAAGTTTAAAGTGGTTTTTTTCTATTTCGATGAAGAAAGTCAATGGTAGCTTGATGGGGATAGCATTGAATATATAAATTACTTTGGGCAGTAAGGCCGTTTTCACAATATTGATTCTTCCTATACACGAGCATGGAATGTTTTTCCATTTGTTTGTGTCCTCTCATTTTCTTGAGCAGTGGTTCATAGTTCTTCTTGAAGAGGTTCTTCCCATCCCTTGTAAGTTGTATTCTTAGGTATTTTGTTCTCTTTGTAGCAATTGTGAATGGGAGTACACTCATGATTTGGCTCTCTGTTTGTCTATTATTGGTGTATAGGAATGCTTGTGATTTTTGCACAATGATTTTGTATCATGAGACTGATGAAGTTAGTTATCAGCTTAAGGAGATTTTGGAATGAGACAATGGGGTTTTCTAAATATACAATCATGTCATCTGCAAACAGAAAATTTTACTTCCTCTCTTACTATTTGAATACGCTTTATGTCTTTCTCTTGCCTAAATGCCATGACCAGAACATCCCATACTATTTTGGATAGGAGTGGTGAGAGAAGGCATCCTTGTCTTGTGCCAGTTTTCCAAGGGAATGCTTCCAGGTTTTGCCCATTCAGTATGATATTGGCTGTGGGTTTGTCATAAATAGCTCTTACTATTTTGAGATACGTTCCATCAATACCTAGTTTATTTAGTGTTTTTAGCATGAAGGGGTATTTCCTGCATTTCCTGAATTTGAATGTTGGCCTGTCTTGCTAGGTTGGGGATGTTGTTTTCCAACTTGGTTCCATTCTGCCCATCACTTTCAGGTACACTAATCAAACGTAGGTTTGGTCTTTTCACATATTCCCATATTTCTTGGAGGCTTTGTTTGTTCCTTTTCATTCTTTCTTCTCTAATCTTGTCTTCACGCTTTATTTCATTAAGTTGATCTTCAATTTCTGATATCAAGTGGAAGCACTTGATCAATTCAGCTATTGATACTTGTGCATGCTTCATGAAGTTGTTGTGCTGTGTTTTTCAGCCCCATCAAGTCATTTACATTCTTCTCTAAACTGCTTATTCTAGTTAGCAGTTACTGTAACCTTTTATCACGGTTCTTAGCTTCCTTGCACTGGGTTAGAACATGCCCCTCTAGCTCAGAGAAGTTTGTTATTACCCACCTTCTGAAGCCTACTTTTGTCAATTCATCAAACTCATTCTCTGTCCAGTTTTGTTCCCTTGTTGGCGAGGAGTTGTGATCTTTTGTAGGAGAAGAGATATTCTGGTTTTTGGAATTTTCAGCCTTATTGTTCTGGTTTTTCCTCATCTTCCCGAGATAAATCTACCTTTGGTCTTTAATGTTGGTGACCTTCAGCTGGGGTTTTTGTGTGGACTTCCTTTTTGTTGATGTTGATGCTATTCCTTTCTGTTTGTTAGTTTTCCTTCTAACAATCAGACCTCTCTTCTGCAGGTCTGCTGGAGTTTGTGGGAGGTCCACTCCAGACCCTGTTTGCCTGGGTATCACCAGCAGAGGCTGCAGAACAGCAAAGATTTCTGCCTGCTCCCTCCTCTGGAAGCTTCATCCCAGAGGGGCACCCGCCAGATGCCCACTAGAGCTCTCCTGTATGAGGTGTCTGTTGACCCTTGCTCAAGGTGTCTCCCAGTCAGGAGGCACTGGGGTCTGGGACCCACTTGAGGAGGCAGTCTGTCCCTTAGCAGAGCTCGAGTGCTGTGCTGAGAGATCTGCTGCTCTCTTCAGAGCTAGCAGGCAGGAACATTTCAGTCTGCTGAAGCTGTGCCCACAGCCACCCCTTCCCTCAGGTGCTCTGTCCCAGGGAGATGGGAGTTTTATCGATAAGCCCCTGACTGAGGTTGATGCCTTTCTTTCAGAGATGCCCTGCCCAAAGAGGAGGAATCCAGAGAGGCAGTCTGGCTCGTTTCTGCATAAAGGGAAATTTATGGAAATTGCCCATATACTAAGCCATGAAACAAATGATACACATACCCACAGCAACAGAATTGAAAAAAAAAAAAAATAGGCCAGGTTTTCTAAGCACAATGCAAGCACTTATAACAGAAAAAAACCCTAGGTTTCCTAAATTACACTTCAAAAAAAAACACTTCAAGGAAGAAATTATAATGAAAACTAGAAAGTACTTAAAAGTGAATAAAAATGAAAACACTTTATACTAAAAATTCATTAACATAGTTAAAGTTGTCTTCTCAGACTTTTGGCTAAGATCAAGTGTAAAATAAAAATTTAGTTTTCAAGCTTACAATTGAAAACTTAAAAAACTAAACAATGATGAGGTATGCATCCAATTTAAAAAGTCAAAGTAAAAGAATAATCCCCAAATCAGGGGAGATAAGGGATTTTTTTTTAAAGAACAGGACTTAATGAAATAGATAAAAACACAAAGGTACAACAGAAAGGCTCGATAAAGTGAAAAGTTTGTTCTTTGAAACAAATTATCTCTGGCAAGATGAACAGGGTGAAAAAAATAATAAAAGGCACAAATAAACAATACTAGAAATTTACAACAAATTAACTAGAGATACACACAGCAGAGATTATAGATGTGTGTGTGTGAGTGTGTATGTGTATGAAATAAGCAAGTACTTTTGCCAAAATTTTTAAATAAAACGGGAAAATTATTAGAAAAAATATAACTTACCAAAGCTGAAGAGAAACTGCAAATCAAAATGGTCCATAAACATCAAAGATATGAATCAGGAATTAATGTTTTCACAAATAAAAGATCAAGTCCAGAGAACTGTATTGAATTACCAAGAAACAATTCTAATTGTATATAAATATTTCCAGAAAACAGAAGTAGAGGAGATGCACTTGAAGGAATTTTAGGAAGAAGATATAAAATTGATCCCAAAATTAAATATGGAAAACAAGATATTTACTTATGAACATAGACACAGAAGTGTGTGTGTGTGTGTGTGTGTATGCGCACACGCGTGTGACCAATTGTGTATTTATTTCAGGAATGAAATGTTAATGTAAGAAAAACAGATTAATTTAAATCACCACTTTAGCAAGTTAAAGATGACAAAGTGGTACAGCATAAAGAGTATATTTAATAACACTGTATACTGAAAGTTTGCTAAGAGAATAGACTTTGTGTGCTCTTACCACACACACTAAAAGGGTAATTATGCAAGGTGATGAATAGGTTAATCTGCTTCACTGTAGTGTAATAATTTCATTAGGTATATGTATATCAAAACATCATGTTATATACCTTAAATATATAC
The DNA here is from genome assembly GCF_028878055.3 of Symphalangus syndactylus. Classification (NCBI taxonomy): domain Eukaryota; kingdom Metazoa; phylum Chordata; class Mammalia; order Primates; family Hylobatidae; genus Symphalangus; species Symphalangus syndactylus. The sequence continues at coordinate 126,407,344 of NC_072428.2, read as the reverse complement.
AAAAATAAAATAAAGATGACAAGATGATTCATCGAAAAGATGCAGAAAGTGGCCAGGTGCAGTGGCTCACGCCTGTAATCCCAGCACTTTGGGAAGCCAAGGTGGGCGGGTCATTGAGTTTGAGACAAGCCTGACCAACATGGCAAAACCTTCCCTCTACTAAAAGTACAAAAAATTAGCCGGACTCGGTGGGAGGTGCCTGTAATCCCAGCTGCGTATGAGGCAGAAGCAGGTAAATCACTTGAACCCAGGAGACAGAGGTTGCAGTGAGCCAAGATCATGCCACTGCACTCCAGCCTGGGCAAAAGAGTGAAACTGTCTCAAAAAAAAAAAAAAAAAAGAAAAGAAAACATGCAGAAAGAGGGTTCAACACTATTTCACACCTACTTATAATTAAATTATAATATAATTAAATATAATTTCCCACCTATTTATACCCCAAAAAAACCTCTTGGTAAACTAATAAGAAGAAGAAATTTATTTTCCCTTTTGCAGGTAATCTACCACAGCTTTACAGCAGTCAACAAACTTTCTCTAAATCAGGAAGAAGTAAGGACTCCAGCTGTTACAGCCCCTTTTCAGCACTGTACCTGAGGCCACAGCCAGAATGGTCAGGATTGAAAAAAAAAAGAAGCAAAAGCAACTAATGGTCTCAGAAGTCCACTTAGAAAGCAAACAGAATCTGTACCCAAGTTACTGGAATTAGTAGTAGAGTTTAGCAGAGTTACAAGGCAAAAATTAAATGTGCAAATGGTGATTGCATTTCTGTCATGGTTATCCTAGTCCATTAGTGCTGCTATAACAGAATACCTCAGACTGGGTAATTTACAAATAACAGGACTTTATTGCTCACAGTTCTGGAGGCCAGGAAGTCTACCATCAAGTTTTTGGTACATTTTGTGTCTAGTAAGGGCTTGCTCTCTAGTGCCTTCCTGCTGAGTTCTCACCTGGCAGAACAGAGGAGGGAGGCAGCTAGCTCTCTGAAACCTTTTATAAGGGCATAAATCCCATTCATAAGAATGGAGCCCTCATGACCTAATCACCTCCCAGAAGTCACACTTTCTAATACCATCACTTTGATGATTAGGTTTCAAAATATGAATTTTGAAGGGATGCACACATTCAAACCATAGCAATAGGAATACAGAGTTAGAAAATATTCAAACTAATAACAAAATACAACATTTGTAGTATATATCCAACAAAAAATGACATTTGGGGAGAAAATGATAAATTTTTTTAAAATATCAAATAAGAAAAGGAGATGCTATGTTCATAGGAAAATTCAATATTGTAATGTTAAATTTTTCAAATTAATTTTTTAAATCAATGTAATTCTAGTTAAATTACAGCAGAGTATGACATTGACAAGAATGACATTGAAAGTAAACAAAAGAAACAGAACGGAGAACCTAAAAATATGTTGGGAAACTTGAAATACAACAGAGGTGACACTGTAAATCAGTAGAGGAATTAGAGATAATTTAACAAATGATACTGATACAATTGATTATCTCCATGGAAAAACAAATTGGATCAAATCTTCCGTGACATAAAAGTCAGTTCCAGGTGGAATAAAAATTTAAATATGAGATGGCATTTTAAATGTTTCATATGGTTGATTAAAAATGATTATGTGGGGAGTTGAAAATGTGTAAATTTAACAATTATAAATCTGATGTTACGGTCTACAGTAATTGTTGCATGTGTGTACCAGGAAATACATAAGATAATGTTTATACCAGTATTGTCTATAATTACAAAAAATAAAAACATCCTAAATGTTCTTTACCAGGAGCCCAGATAAATAAATAATATGTGAATATATGTTGCAATATAGCCACAAAAATTAAAAGGAAGGTACATGACTTTTGTGCATCAACATGAAAGAACTCCACAACTCAGGATAGTGATGACCTGCTGGAGAACTCAGTCACAAAGGGGATGCACAGACCTTTGAAGGCTAATTGTGATTTCTCATGTTGAGTAGTATGCAAACAGGGGCTCTGAAAAGTAATTGTGTACCTTCTGTACATGAAATATATTCACTTTTATGTATGAGATGGTTTGCAAGTCTAAAATTATAATAATTTAAAAGAAGAAAAGCATTACAAAGGATATTTACATTATATTTTACATATAATTGGAGGTGGTTTACCAAACCCTCTGTTTTTGTTGTTGTTGCTTGTCTGTTTTGTTTTTTGGTTTTTGTTTTTTTTGAGATAGAGTCTCGCTCTGTCGCCCAGACTGGAGTGCAGTGGCGTGATCTTGGCTCACTGCAACCTCTGCCTCCCGGGTTCAAGCAATTCTCCCTGCCTTAGCCTCCTGAGAACTGGAATTATCAGCGCCCACCACTATGCCCAGCTAATTTTTGTATTTTTAGTAGAGACAGGGTTTCGTCATGTTGGCCAGGCTGGTCTCGAACTCCTGACTTCAGGTGATCTGCCCGCCTCAGCCTCCCAAAGTGCTAGGATTACAGGCGTGAACTATCTCACCCGGCCACTGAACACTCTTAAATTCTATGTTAGGAGCCCCTGCTAGAAAAAGTTTAACCTCCTATATTTTTAGAGCCAGAGATGTAACCAAGCCCTCATAAACCAAAAGTTAGGTCAGGCCCAACCCCGGAGAGGGAATCAACTTAGGCAATCACTGAATCAAGTTCAAGAAAAATCAAAAAAAAAATCAAAACTAAAAACAGTTAGCTCATTTATTTAGCATTGTACAAACCAGAGTTCCCAGACATCAGTGATGGTAATCGAGTTTTCATTTTCTAGAATTCTTGAGATCACTGGTAGTGCAAATGCATATTGAGGGTACAGAGGAACATTCAGGAATGATGTTTCAGTGATCTGCCTAGGGGTAAGGAGTTGTTACAAGCATTACAATTTGCTGGAACTCACAGTTCCTTTTGGCACTAGGTACTTTGACATATTTAAAGATGAAGCCAGGGCAGTCAAAGATAAGGTCTCTGACTTATTATTAGATTAAAATATGAAAGATCTGAAGATATGAAATTATACTAGTAGGTTCAGATCTGCTTTTTGAACAATGACCTTCACTTTCTCATACCCTAAGTATGAGAAAATATTTGCTAATAATATTAGCTTTGGACCATTTTGATATTGTATATCTATACCAAAAGTGTCAAACCAAACTATTATACACACTGAGACAACTTAGGGTTTTACATATGGGACATGATGAAAAGAATCAAAAAGAGAGTAATTGGCTTATATTTAAAATATCAATGGAAATAAATTCCCTGAGAAGCTGAGCTTATTATATATTTTAATGAGTTTGAAGCCTACTAAAAGAGGGCCTGATATTTGTCTCCTTACTCTTACATCTGGAAATGTGGTCATTTAGGACAGAATCATAGATAAGATACCTCTGGATGTAAATCTCACTTTTGTAGGAACCCTAGGTATCCAAGGGGAAATATTAAGAAAAAGGATTCACAGGTAAGCAGTAGGGCTCCAGATGAGGGGATAAAAGCCATTGAAGGGAACAGGTGAAAGGCAGACCTTCTGCAAACCCCCATATTGTGCAGTCATGGCCATGTTGCACATGGTGGGCAGATTTCTATTCTGTGTTTTAACACTTTTAGATGTAGGGTGTGATGCTGTAACTTTTATCTGGTCAACCATTTTCCTCACTATTTACTCTCTGTCTCTTTCTTCTATGCTCTAATATTGCAGATCCCAAGAAAAATATTTGGCAAGTTGATCCAAGTTGTTGAAATAGTTGGCAAAACAAATCCCTAAGAAATTGAAACTTTCTAATCTGATCAAATAAAATGTTGAATATGGCTTACTGTCAAGATGAGTTACAGGCTTTAGAAACTAAAAGAAGAATTCACGAAGAAATGCTGAAAATTTTCTACACAGAACATTGCATTTTATTAACAAGTTTAAAACATAAGCCTAGCAAACCACAGGAGAGATCTTTTTCTTAATTCAACTTTATTAACTTCCTTTTATTCAAAGCATCAATATTTATGGGGCAGAAATTTCCAATTGTCTCTTAAAAATTGTTTTTTTTTGTTATATAAGAGAGATTATGCCATGAAGATAGTTTAGTAAAGAACCATTCTTCACACATTTTCATGCAGCATTTCTATTTACTCAATAGCTATTATATTCACCTAGTAGCATCCCTGGCATGGAGTTATTGTTTGGGAAAACAAATGGGACTGTTTTCATACTCTGAGAAGACGTTTTTGAGCAGATACATGCCGAGATGCTTGCAAATTAGAAGGTGGACACCTTGGGTGAATTACAGGGAGAAATCATTCTAATCAAATAAAACAGGGCTTGAGAGAAGGATGAGGGGAATAGAAATTTGGTGAAAGACAGAAAAGGAGAAAGAGAGTGAATGAAGGCCTGAAAAGAGATTTGAACAGACACTTTACCAAAGAAGATATATGGATGACAAAATAACACCAAGGGATGCTCACCATTATTAGTCATTGGGAAAGTGTCACCATAAACCACAGTGAGTTACTACAATGTATCCACAGGATGGCTAAAAGAAAAACTTATATGTTGGTAAGGATGTGGAGCAACTAGATTTCTTATACACTGTTGATAGGAATATAAAATGATGCCATCATTAGCTTTAGACTTTGAAAAATACTCTCAAGTTTATTGTGGAATTAGACAAATGGACTCAGTAATTCCACTCCTAGACATGCACTTAAGAGAAATGAAAACATACATCCATAGAAAGAATTGTACACCTTGAATTGTACAACTTCAGAAATGTTGATAGCAACATTATTTAGAATGGGGAACAACCCAAATGGCCATGAGAAAATCAATGAATAAACCTGCAGACGATGGAACATGACTAATTAATGAAATGGAATGAACCACTGGTACAAGCAAAATCATGGATACATCTCAAAACATTCTGGAAGCCAGATACAAAACAGTAGATACTGCATGATTCCATTTATACGAAACTCTAGAAAGTGCAAACTAATCTGTAGAGACATAAAGTACATCAGTGGTTGCCTAGGACTGGGGAAAAGGGTATTGACTGATAACTTTTGGAATGATGAAAATACTATGAATCTTGATTGGAGAAGCAGTTACATAAACGTTTACATTTGTTCAAAATCATCCAATGTTATATTTTAAATAGGTGAATTATAGTGAATGTGAATTTTACCTCAGGAAAAAAAAAATTTAAACACATACACAGACAGGGTACCTGAGAAGAATGAAAAACACGGTGAAGGAATTAGAAGACAACAAGCTTTTTTAGTCTTAGAAAATATGTCAGAGTTAGTACTAGATATAAAAATTGTCATACTGGGCCAGGCGTGGTGGCTCACGCCTGTAATCCCAGCACTTTGTGAGGCTGAGGTGGGCAGATCACCCGAGGTCAGGAGTTCAAAACCATCCTGGCCAACATGGTGAAACCCTGTCTTTATTAAAAATACAAAAAAAATTACCCAGGCATGGTGGTGTGTGCCTGTAATCCCAGCTTCTCGGGAGGCTGAGGTAGGAGAACTGCTTGAGCCAGGGAGGCGGAGGTTGCAGTAAGCCAAGATCACACCACTGCACTCCAGCCTGGGTAACAGAGCGAGACTTTGTCTCAAAAAAAAAAAAAAAAAGTCATTCTGAAAAACTACCTGTCGGGTCCTATGCTCACTACCTGAACCTCAGCATCACACAACACAACTTTGTAACTGACCTGCATGTGTACCCCCAGATTTTAAAATAAAAGTTTAAAAAGAATGAACAAAACAAAATCAGGGAAACTGTTACAAGTTCAAAAAATTAAGAGAAATACTAACCAAATGCATTTTTGGACTTGTTTAGATTTTGTTATGTGTGAAAATGGCATCACAGTAATTTCCAAATAAACAAAATTTTTCAAAAGCTACAAAATATAAAAAATAAAAATTGTCATAGCATTTTAGGGAAGGTTGGAAGGAAAAGAGGAAGCCAGGCCCTTAGCTGTGAATCAATCTGACAGGTGATTGACCATGCCGGTTTTTATCTGTGGTTGTTCTGCTCAACAATTTTATCCATGACTTTGGTTCTTTCTGGTCTAATATTTTATGATTCTGTGTTCAGTGATAATGTTTTAAAATGTGTTCATCAAACCTACAGAAAGCATATAGCTAAAAATGATAGTTAGCTAATACTTTGGATGACAGATTCAGGATTCTGAATCATTTTGACATACAAGAACACTGAACTGAAGCCAACCAGATAAAATTTGAAAGGACAAATCTCTTGAATTTAGGTTTAAAAATTCAATTGGGCAGATATTGTTGTGGAAAAATCTGGTTTTCTTTTTAAAAAAACACCTATTTCCAGAAGGAGAAAAATTCTTTGTAATAGACTATATATGTGTATATGATTCCATCTATATAAAATTCTAGAAGATGCAAACTAATCTACAGTGACATAAAGAAGATCAGTGGTTTGCTGGGGTCAGGAGTAGAGGATCTATTGAGTCAAACCTCAAATGGGGTATTAGAGAACTTTTGCAGTGGTGTATATATATATATATAAATACACACACAACTTATTGCAAGGCAAATGAGCCAATTGTCAAATAATTACTATAAATCCCATTCAACATTAGACTACATGAAGAGAAGTAGACATCCAGAACATTGTAAAGAATAGCCTCACCTTGTTCTGCACTAGTCCGACCACATGTGAAATATTTTGTTCAACTATGAATGGCAGATTATAAGGAGAATACCTGAAAAGGAGACAGATTTGTTGAAAGACTCTCTAAAACATGTCAGAGATTAGGATACCAAAGTGAAGAAAGTCATAGTAGTTTCCAAATTTTGAAAGCACTGCAACATACAAGAGAAACAGAGAGTGCTCTGTGTTAAAGATTGGGGTTAATGTATATAAATCACAAAGAGGTAGAAATGAAAAAAATTGAATACATCAATCAGTTCATAACGGTATGAACTATCTCTTGATGTACAAGGTAGCCTTTCACTGAAAATAACTGAGCAAAGGATGCATGATCAAATTACAGAGATGCCATATGGGAATCCTACTGTTAGATGAGAAGTGGGAATAGATGTCACTAACTACAGAATTGTAAAGGTGGAATTTGACCCAGTCTTAAGAGTGGGAAATATTTGGAAAGGCAAAGAAACAGGACAGGGATGGGGTTGATAAGCTGGGGAAAGAAACAGCATATATAATAACACAATGAGGTGAAAATTAGGGCAAAAAAAGTCAAGTGTGCCTAGCACGTAAGAACTCAATCTGGCTAAAATGCAATGCTGTTAAGGAAGAGCACCCAAATTAGCCTGGGAACATAAGAAAAGCCTTGTGGCTGGGCACAGTGGCTCACACCTGTAATCCCAACACTTTGTGAGGCCAAGGCAGGTAGATCACTTGAGGTGAGGATTTCAAGACCAGCCTGGCCAACATAGTGAAACCCCGTACCTACTAAAAACTACAAAAATTGGCCGGGCATGGTGGCATGCACCTGTAATTTCAGCTACTCAGGATGCTGAGGTGGGAGAATTGCTTGAACCTGGGAGGTGGAGTTTACAGTGAGCTGAAATCATGCCACTGCACTCGAGCCTGGGAGACAGAGCAAGACTCTGTCTCAGGAAAAATAAAAGCCTTGATATTAGGACAGGAGGTTTATTGCCTGACTATAGTGAGCTGAAAGCTAGAAGCTGATACTTTCAAATACATTTTAGAATAGAATGCCTTCCTTCCTTGTTCACACCGTTAATAAAGGGAGGTAATTAAGGGAAGACATTCTTAGAGTTTGCCCATGAGATTAAGAGAATAAGACAGTTCTTTGAAGAAGAAAGAAAGGTAAAGTGGGGAGAGTGTTGTGGGAGAAAAAAATGAATCCTAATTGGTTTTGTATGTGTAAGAGAAAATTAAGAGGCGGAGGTCAGTGGCGGCCTACTAAAGAAAAGGACAGTAGAAAATCAACACTGAGCAATAACTGGAAGGGAATAACAAAGGGAAATGATCTCAGTAAAGGCCAATCTTTTGAGTTGATCCTATGAGCCCAACTGGCTCATAAAATGACCTAGGCACATGAAAAACTCCAAGCTGATATTTGTTCTGAGAAAGTCAGTATACAAACATGCCTGAGGTTCTTTTATTTGCTGTATTTGTGTTTCTCTATATTTGTTAAGATGGATGAATTCTCTGCTTCATTGAACACAGTAGTTAAAGCAAGTGAAAATTAAATGTTGACTTGGTCTGATTAAAGTATAAATCTAAATGCAGCTTTAAGAGACAGAATCAGAAAGTGAGAAGAGAGATTCATTATGCATTTATATAGAGAGACAAATTTGGCTTCTAAATATCCTTATAATGGGTTGGAAGTCATAAAGACAACAGATACAACAGTTTTACTTTAACCTACAGACTATATCCTATGCATTTAAAACTCTAGAAGATGAAATTACCTACCAAAGGAAATTAAATACTGAAAGCCTAACATAGGAGGCCAAAAAGTCCAAGCGCTTTGTTTTGCCTTTTATATAAAGAAAAACATAAGAGTTTTAGTTAAACATCTATATATTTAAATGGCCAATGCACGTTTGAACATATGTAAAATTTCAGTACTAGTCAAATAAATCTAAAGTAATGACATATTGTCTATCTAACAAATTGGTAAAAATTAAGAAGATGAATAATATTTATTGGTAATGAGGAGTGACAAACTGAACATACTGTAGAATAAAGTTTTCAACTTGCCAAAGTACAATCTAATATACTGTGCATATTTTTTGATTCAGTAATTTTACTTCTAGGAAAATATTCTAAGTTAGATGAGGAATTTGTATACAGAAGAAAATACAAATTTTCAAAGGAAGCATTGTGTATTACAATGCTGCAGACAATTTAAATGCCTACTAAGAGGGAATTGGATTGAATAGATTATAACATATTGATAATGTAAAATAGTAGAGAGCTGCTTAAAAGGAAGAATTCATCATGTATGATTATGTCATTATATATTAGATAAAAATGAGATTGAAATATATATACAAAATGCTATGCTACACTATATATTTAGTACGTTTCAATTTAGTAGATAATTAATCTCTTTATGAAAAAGTCTGAAATGGTATTTTTTTTGACATTTCCATTTTTATTTTTATTTATTTATTTATTTATTTTTTATTATTATACTTTAGGTTTTAGGGTACATGTGCACAATGTGCAGGTTTGTGAAATAGTATGTTTTTAATCGTTATATCTGGCTAGGATTATGTAGATGTTTTTACCTTCTATTCCATAAAGGTAGGCTTTAACTTTGGAATTATAAGCTTGCATTATTTTGTGATCAGCAGAATCAATTGAACGATTCGATCTAATAGACTTCAGTATTCCCTAAGTGAAGTTGTGGCTGTACACACAGGTGGCTGAAGTAGAATCTAAAGAAGGTTGTTGGAGTTGAAGAGTTTAATTATCTTTGAGGCTGGATAATTGGATGTGTCATCCTCATACATAATGATGACAAGCGATTGAATAAAAAGAAAGATCAAATCTATTGTAACTTTAACAATTTATAAAGTGATAAACAACAAGAAAAGACATAAGCAGTATTGAGTGGCAGGGATCTCAAATGACAAAGGCTTTTGGCATGACTTTGTAAAAGTGACAGTCAGGAAGGAGAAATAGGGAACTGGAAGACTATCCACACCACTCTAAACCCTGTGGTTTAGGGAACCAGTAGCCGCCGAAGTTAGGGTTACTGGAGAGGTCTTGCTCTCAGGGGAGACCCAGTGTTCAGCAAAAGCTGGTGGAAGGGCCATGCAGGGAAGATGCTTCAATTTATATAAATTTTTATTGTGAATCTACCACATGCCAGTTGCTGCACCGATTCTTGAGTAACAATTTAATGCTTACAGAAATCACAAGGGAAAAGTATGGACTGGATGAAAAAATAAGGAGAGAAGAAGAGAGTAAAATGAGGATAAAAGTTCATGACAAGACAGCTTGTCCATCCTTTCTTCTGGAAGGTGACTAAGGATGGTGATAACAAGGTTTCTATCAGAAGTGCAGCCTAGCAGGTTACAGACACAAGTGCAATAATAAATGACAGTTTTGAAAATATACAATATTGAATATAGAGAGATGGAAAGGTCAAGGTATAAATATATCTTAAGAGCTAGAGAGGCCAGATCATGCATCTGGCTAGACACATCACCATTGTGAGCCTTGCACTGAGAGTGTGGTTCATGGACCATCAGCGTTGGCACTACCTGAGCTTGCTGAAAGTGCAAAATCTTTTAAACCCGATTTCTGACCTACTGAATCAGGATCTGCATTTTAACAAGTCCAGCTGATTCATAATCTTGTTAAAGTTTAAGAAATATTTCTCTAAAACATATATTCCAAACACTAAACCACATTCAACTGAATTAGAGGTTGAGTTAAAACCAGGATGCTGGAAACTATGCATAAACCTGTATCCTATTGTAGCTATGGAGCAGTCTATTGCCTCACAATTCCAGTGTATGCATAATTCCTGTGTCCCCAGCCTTATATGCTGGGGAAAACACACACTGGTGGGAGTGCGTAAGGCTGGGGAAACTAATTTCCTCTATCTTTAGGGAAAAAAAGTGGTTGAAAATAAGATTCTAGAAAAACTGATCTGCAAAACTGTGACTATTTGCCTACCACAGGGAATATTTGTGCCTAGGAGGGGTCAGAGTTTCTTGAGACAACCCTGAGGACTTATATCCCATTTTAAGAGAGGATTTTGATTCACAGAGAATCATTAATGGATACTTAGACTATGTACATGAGTTTAATTGGGCAGGATCTGCCACAGCCACAACCTTTAGAGAACAGGAGACCTGAAGCCATGGGAGCAGGGGGCCTGCCATTCCTGAGAGAGCACTAGGAAAGAAGGATTGCTGGCCCTGTGATGGACATTATGTCTCTAGCAATCAAAGTCCACTCCAGACTCCCTGGGTGGTCTTACAAGACACAATCTGTAAGTGTAGTACTAAGTAGGCTATCAGCCTTGACAATGAGGTCAGTGAGATGGGTGGTGAGCAGGGAGAGTGTGGGGCTCCAACACACCTCAGTTTCCAGAAGGCCCACAAGAGTCTGTCACAGATTCAAACTCAGCGCACAAGAAACCACTCCAAACTCAGGGTGTGCAGGTGGAAACAGAGAAGCCTGCCCTGGGAGGAGCCAGCATATGACTAAGCCGCACCCTCACGTGTAGGGAGGATTGGCGGATAAGCCTATAGGGGAGAAATGGGGCTGCAACCACTTGAAAGCAAGCTCCCCTTCTTCTCACCTCCCATTAAGACATGCCACACATAGAAATGTATGAGAGAACCTACCTTCTGGTATCAGTAGTTATGCTGAACTGAGAGAAAACACATAACACCTTTACCCCTTTTAGATAACCCCTTGAGGACACCGTGTAGACCGTCATCAGTGAACTTGCCCTACACCTTCTTCTTCACCACACCTCTCCCTTCCAGTCCTTACTTCCGGCTAGTTTAGACATAAAATTAGTGTGAGCATTGAGACCATCCTGGCTAACACGGTGAAACCCCGTCTCTACTAAAAATAAAAAAAATTAGCTGGGCGTGGTTGCGGGCGCCTGTAGTCCCAGCTACTCAGGAGGCTGAGGCAGGACAATGGCGTGAACCTGGAAGGCGGAGCTTGCAGTGAGCCGAGATCGCGCCACTGCACTCCAGCCTGGGCGACAGAGCGAGACTCCGTCTCAAAAAAGAAATAAAAAAATAGTGTGAGCATTCTTTCCTTGCAGATAGATGTGAAAAAGAACTTAGCCTAGGGTGGCAGTTTAACCGGGAGTCAGGTAGGAGTACCACCCCAATTAGAGGTATTGTTTTTTCCTATAGTATTTACCTTTTGTTTTGTGCACCCTCTCCCAGAGAGACAGAGTCTATACATGTGGACATATTACTTTCAATTAGTCTATTGAAGATACCACTTGTCATCCTCATTTGGTATCACTTCTTTCTTCAATCAATATCTAGCTCAGGTCAGCACAATTAGAAATTTAAAAGGTAGAAAGAAAAAATATACTTAGATTATTAGTTTCTCATTACATATTCAAAAGGGCAAAGGTAACTCAATAATTTTAGATCAGTTGTCTATCCAACCACATTGCTCACAAGGATAAGTTTGGCTGTAGAGCACTGAACTGCTTGAAGCCATGAGTCAGGGACATGAATGAGATAGTCTTGCAAAGAATTCTCACTCTGCATCTCCTTTTCATTCACTTGGATTCTGTCCCTTAATATGGAAAGATGTCTTACCATCCCTAACATTCCCAGAATCCTCAGCGAAACAAGTCAAACTCACTACCCCTTGTATCCAGCAGGAAGCCAAGTAGTATCAACATGATCAAAAGTAATTGAACCAGCAGTGAACTCTTTTTGCAAATCTTCTGCATCTAATCATAATCTTACATTTGTCTACTCTTTGATTTTGTGACAATCTGTAGAAACACAGTTATGATAGAATAATGGGTAGAGAGTGACAGTCCTTAGTCATAGTCAATTCATTGTTTAACTGAAACAATCACTGACTCCTACAACATCAATTTGATTGAAATATGAGAGGATTTAATTTGTTCTTGGGGATTATTGAAATAGCCAAGTCATGACATATCTGAGAAAATTATTCCTGTCAGTGTAAAAATAGATTCCAATAAACTGGGCAGTGATCTGCTTGATTATTTGGCCATTGTCCTATTCTTATATCGGAATTAAAATGTAACAACAGAAAAGTTACTTAGGTGTGACACATAGACAAAGCCTGAATGTATCTGCTACAGACGTGTGTATTTTCTCAATTAACTGGCAAAAGTCTCTACAGAACTACCATTTCACCAGCTTACCAATCATTTTACCATAAGAGATACAGGAGGAGACAGAGACAGATAGAACAGAGAGACTTTACCCAAGCAGTCCTGCCTCACATATGTACAAAGAAGAAAGAAAGAAAGAAAGAAAGAAAGAAAGAAAGAAAGAAAGAAAGAAAGAAAGAAAGGTGGGTTTTATTTAGCGAGGCCCATTTAAAAATATGAAGTGTGCATTATGTTTTTTTATAGAAAATATTGAGAAGTGTCCAGACATTTAATTTTTTTTTTTACTATTTTTGCAATGCACTTTAGCTCTATCTCGCATTTTGTGCAGTGTGACTAGGATAGCAATAGCCAAAAGACAATAGGATGTCCACCCAACAAATGAACGAATTGGCAAGTTGTAACCTGCAGTCTTCACTCCCTTGTTTCAACCCTGAAAAATATGTGTTGTCATGCCTACCCATGGGGCAATGACCAATTGTTGGCCCCCAACAAAACACAAAATAAGAATTATCAAATATAAACATTTTTATGATTTAAAAGTCTCATTAAGTCTGTCTTATGCATTCTATTACCTTCATTACTTAAATGTTAATTCTTCAAATGCCAAACACATATTTTATAGTATTATTACTAAAAGATTGTCAATTATGCAAAAGATTATGAGGGTATAAATAATAAAATAATAAAAAGGGAATTTAGAGACATTTAAAGATTCAATTAGGTAGTCATGTTTATACCTTTTCTTGTTATTTTACAATACCTTCCAAACTTTAATGTTAATATAATTATTTTTATTTCTTCTGTTGCCTTTTTGGTAACTTCATTTTTTATTTTATTTACTTTATTATTATTATTATTTACTTTTAAGTTCAGTAGTCCAGGTGCAGGTTTGTTACATAGGTAAACTTGTGTCATGGGGTTTGTTGTACAGATTATTTGTTTAAGACTAGAGATTTTAAACTGCTTTAAACACTCTTAAGTTTCTGAGATTTTAAATCTGTCCAGAAAGAAACATCAATGCAATGTCATATGTTAAGCAAAAGATAAGAAACTAGCTAAAAATAATTAAAACTCATGCAGACCTAGCCTTAATCGTCAATGGCCAATAAATATAATAACTAGAAACAGATGGAAAGAAGTGTGAGTGGCTACCAGCATCTGGAAAGACAACGGAAATCTTGCAAGCCAGTTCACCTACTAACTCACAAAACTGTATGATAGATGTAGATAGATAGATAAGTAGGTAGGTAGGTAGGTAGGTAGGTAGGTAGATAGATAGATAATAGATAGAAACAAGAATCACCACAAGGCATTTCAGAACCAATGAAATAATCTGAGACTGACATTTGAAAAATTAAAAACCTCCTTATAAAATTACCATGGTTCTAAGGCAAGCATTTAGCATAGATATTAGGATTCTGTAGGAATTCAAGGTTGGACTGGCAGAAAATGCAAACATGGCAATAGATACAGGCCCATGTTTCCCAGAGCAGGATGCATGTGCCTCAAGCTTCTCTAAATGCTTTCAAACAGCATATGGAGAATAAATAAATAGCATCGATTTACATAGCAACAGTTACTTCCTCTTCAAATCAATATGATTAAGTTAAAAATCAAGTCTCATCATAGTGCTATTGGGCCCTCAAAAATTCTCTAGCATGTGGTAAACTCCGTTTAGTAAACAAACAACCAAAAATAAACGAACAAAACACATAGGAAGACTTCTACTTGACAGGCATCCAAATACACCTTTACTTCTTCCTGGGTTGCAAGTCACAAACCAAGGTTTAGGTCACAGTATTTCACCAAGGATTCTCCAAAAGCATATGTCTTCCTCTGCTTGGACATGAATAAACAAGCTTTAGGGAGTTTCAACACTGAAATGCTTTTTGAATTGACTGACTTACGGAGTTTTCTTGGCTTCACACTTCTATGCTCAAGATCCTTATCACAGAGAAACATTAGTTTTGGTGTTTTATCACCACTGAGGATGAAAATAAATCCATGGGATATTTAAGTTTCACTAGGCTTTGTTTCCTTTCATATTTCTAACTTAGACCAGAGGTTATACAAGGCAGCTGTCCAGCATCCATACCATTAAGGTAGACTTCCCCTCATAATTTTAAGGTAGGATTCCTCTCACTTCTGTCAACTGGAAATTGATCTGGATGTCATACCATGGATACGATTACAATGATATATTACCTAATCAGATAGAGTAATATCTCCTGACACCTTATACTTACTTGGAGTTAATATAAAACACTAATATTTTAATTAAAAGAGGCTAATAAATATTTTTCCACAGGGCATATGAAGAAGGTAATGATAAAGAAATTGTTTGTATAACTGCTCAGTCAACTTTCTGAAGTGCAAAAGTGGTTCTTGGCTAAAAATCTCCCCTTAAGAAACTATAATCCATCAGACCACACTAATATGATCCACAGTACTACATATGCCAGGATAAAGTAAACCCAGTACTTTTGCTCATGCTGCCCCTTTCTAAGTGACATTTCTGCCTCTTTCATATTTGAGTCTCTGTCAGTGTAGTATCATCTTCTCCAGGAAGTCGACTTCAGTTGCCATCTGAATCATTAGGATTTCCTTTGCTCTATTCATGTAGTACTTGGCAAGCATTTCTATTATAGCATATAGCAAGTCATGTGCACATTTGTTTACATGTCAGTTTCCTTGCCTCCTCTCAGTGTGAGGGGATGGAGGACAAGACTCCATCATCTGTGTATCTCCAACCATAAGAGCTAGCAAGGTACCTGATCTCTGGGAGCTATGGAAGGAATACATGCTGAGTGAGTGTGTTACTGAACGATCTCGCAGACTTGGTGCAGACTCTTATGTAAAGATAAGAAAAATCCCCTCATCTTCTTTTATATATGTTGGTGAAGGGGGTGTGCCTCTGGATATGAGTTTAAAAATATAGCTACATGAATCTCCAAGATGTATTCATGAGGAATCTGAGATGAAATGAAGCCCCAGTTTCCTATACTTTAAAAAAATCCTCCTGCTTTAAATTTTTAGCTGAGAAAGCTATACTATTTACAGGGATTATGCTTCTACTAACAGGCTTGCATTTGTTTTTTAAATAGGACCCTCTATCATTTTCCCTTAGTTAGTTAGTAGCTGTCATGTATAAAATTACCACAAATAAAAGAAGGGGGTGGAATATAAATGTTCAGAGGCAACACAGCATGGTAGGCAGAGGTGAGAAAGGAGGTTGCAAAACACTTGTGTGGTTCCCCAGGGGGCGAGGAATGTAGAGCAAGTCACATCAGGAGCCTAGTGGCTGCTCTGTCCAGAGATATATGTACATTCATGTGTGTATATTATTTTTTTCTTAGAGGTATAATATTTTAGAATCTTTCTGATTATGTACAGGCTTCTGCTACTCATAACTTAAAATATCATGCATCTTGTTGCCGCATGTAGCTATGGCTGGGGCAATTCCTGCAAAACCTTCCTCAGCTCCCAGCCTCTTTTATCACAGAGAAATTTAATTTCAGCAAGGAAGAAAGGACAAGCTAGACAGGGAGTCTCCTCAGTGAGGAAGCAAATTAGTGGGAAAGGAAAAGGACATATTCTGGCTCTAAAAATGGAGTTGTTCACCTCCAAAGTGCAATTGAACAGCTATCAGTATGGACAGTGGAGGAGCCAATAAAGGATTTTAATCAGAAAAGATGCAAGATTGTATTTGCTTTTGGGGAAGTTCCAGAAAACTACAATATTGGGGACAAACTGGAGGGTGCTGGGCATATCTGGATGAAAAAAGAAAAAGTGATAGGAAAGAGTTGAGGGGAATATACTGAGGGGCTATTTAGACAATACTTGGGGAGGAATTAGAGAGATATTTGAAGAAAGAAGGTGTTTAGGTGACTCTCGGATTTGAGCAGCCCCTTATATCATGGAGTCAGTACTCACCGTATTTGACTACTAGTCTAACGAGCCTTCTATCGCATTATATAATGCCTATTCTGACATCTAATTTCAGAATCTCAGATGAATCACCCAGTCCTTCTGTACTTCTTCATCATCAGACAAGAAAGGACAGCAATCTTAAATTATTCTCCCTACTTCCTACCCTCAATCCCATTTCTCAAACTTTTCTCTCTCCCCCAACTAAAGTAAGGTGGGAATCCTTACTCAGCATTACTCAATCAATAGAATTAGGTAACCTCAAAACTGTGAGCTCTCCATCTCTGCAAATCTAGGAATGAGGAGGCATGGATCTCTAGGATGCTCACAGGAATTGTGTGCAAGAAGACCTAACTGGCATAAGGATGCAAGATCCCCCCCAGTCTTCTCTAGCTGTAGACTGACTGGTGTGGTACAATAGTATTTCCTAATGGAAATTAAAATATATGTGAACAATATATTTAATGAAGAATCTCTGATCAGGCTTTATTAAGATGAGAGTCAGGCCATCAAAGGATTCTATGGACCACTGTTAAAAAAAAAAAAAATCTGGGCAGG
This sequence comes from Symphalangus syndactylus, assembly GCF_028878055.3. Taxonomy (NCBI): domain Eukaryota; kingdom Metazoa; phylum Chordata; class Mammalia; order Primates; family Hylobatidae; genus Symphalangus; species Symphalangus syndactylus. The sequence continues at coordinate 126,390,028 of NC_072428.2, read as the reverse complement.
ATGGAAGCATGCAAACAGGAGATCTGGGTTCTGGGTCAGCCTCTGATTTAGGTGAGCAGGATAATTAAGGGCAAGTCATCCCCTGCTCTCAAACTTGGTTGTATTGTCTATAAAATAAGGAATTTGGACTCTAACGTCTTTCCCAGGTTTGATGTTCTGTGCCTCAGGGAATTTCTATAAAATGTTGTTTCATGCTTTCATTTTCATGAACTCTAGCAAATGGGAACTAATGACTCATTCAAAGTGTATTAATTTACCTGGAGTCTGTTAGGGCAACAGAAATAGTATGGTTAAAAAATAGAACTGATATTTTTCTTCCTGCCAACCCAGCAAACATCAGAAACGGGAAAAGGCTTCGCTTAATGGTGAGACACCACACTCTATGGGGTGCCACAGTTTACAACATACTTCACAGGGAAGGCATCGACAAGCAGGGAAAAGTACAACTTTTATTTCTTCCACTTGGAATTAAGAGTGTTTTTCATTGCACCCTGTGCCCAGGGCTTTAGCGTTTGAATCAGGTGGTACAAAGCTGATGAAAGAGAGCCTGGAGCAATCGATGGCATTGTCTACTTGGGCTCTACAGCAGAACGGCGAATTCGGAATTCGGCCTTCTAGTGGACACATACTCTCATTGCAAGTTTCTTTACTAGGATGGAGAATCACATCTACAACTGCGGGGGATCAATGGGTGAGAGAGAGAGACACCGCTTCACATGATTTGTGTCTGTCACGGTCTGATTCTTATCTGTGACACATATAAAGACCACGAAACGTGGAGCTAAGCAGTCCCAAGTCTGAGTGTGTCCTAGGCTGGCCATTAGGGAGCTTTGTGAGTCTGGATCAATCTCAGAGTTCCAGTGTTTCCATTATATAAGTGTCTCCCCACGCCGGGCTTTGTTCTTTAAATGGAGTAATCCATCCACATATGCTTTGTGAAATGTAAGTGCTTGCTACCTACCAATTTCTATTATTAGTTACATTTTTAAAATACCTATTAGTTTTTTGAATGCCTAAACCATTTTTTCTCTTTTAAAAAAAAAAAAAAACTTTTAAGTTCAGGGGTGCATGTGCAGGTTTGTTATATAGGTAAACTCGTGTCATGGGGATTTGCAGTACAAATTATTTCATCAGCCAGGTGTTAAACCTAGTACCCATAAGTTATTTTCTGTGATCCCTCCCGCTGGATAGTAGACCTTTGTTGGACGCAGAGTTTGCAAAAATTTTCTCCCATTCTGTAGGTTGTCTGTTTACTCTGTTGATAGTTTCTTTTGCTGTGTAGCTCTTTAGTTTAATTAGATCCCATTTGCCAAATTTGCTTTTGTCCCAATTGCTTTTGGTGTCTTCATCAGAACTGCATGAGGTGATGAATACACTAACTATCCTTATTTGATCATCATACAACATATATCAAGATATCAAGTTGTACCCCATAAATATATACAATTACAATGTGTCCATTAAAATAATCAATTAAAAGTTTTTAAAAATGCAGAAAATAAACCAAAAAAAATCTCTAAATAGGTAAAATTTTATATATTTGAATAGAAAAAATATTCTTCCACATTTCTCCCTTTATCAATCACCTCTCATCCTTATTCAATGTCTTCTCTGAACTCACAACTGCACTATTAATTGAAAAAAACTTAGATAAAATTTGAATATTTACTTAAGACTTACCTCATTATTAACTGAAGAGTTAATAGGAGATCTGCAAAGTTCCTGAACTTAAATAAAAACAAAAGTTAATAGTTAACAGTTAAATGATAAGAAGATAATGCCACCTACGTGTAAGAAATCCACCTTAAATATAAAGATAAAAGTAGGTTAGATGTTAACAAATGGAAAAGATAGCTATTTTGACAGTAGTCTTATTTAAGATGAAATTATTTCCCAAAGAGCTTCTCTACAAGTTGCTTAATATCTCTATGGTAAAAGTATCTAACATTTATAACTGACTATTTAAGGGTAATGGGATTATCTAGCCTTTTATCTTTTTATTTTTATTGTCCTATATGTTAACAGTAAATCACCAAAATTATCTTTATTGAGATAAAAACATTATCTCAAACTAATTCAAAAGCAATGAGTAATATGTGTGAAATTGACAAGATTAACTGCCTCACTCAAAATATAAAGGTAGTCGCCTTCTTTCTTCCCAATACTTTCTCCAAGAAGCACACAAACCTTGCTGCACACAGAGAGCAGCTGACTATTCTTGTAAAGCATTCCTCTTGTTTCCCCAGATGCATTTGTGTATCATCTTAGTCTACACAATACACCTTCCTCTTTCCTCTCTTATCACACGTTTTTGAGAACATCTTTTAAATTAAAAAGTATCTTCAGTATTTATGAAATAGAGTATTATTTTTTCTCTTTGAAACTATGCAATTAATATTCCAGTATAACCAAACAAAGTAGGTGAGCCTTCTGAGTCAGGATCTATGGTAACAGTCAGAAATAAAAGCCATGCTAAAATTTTAGCAAGGAGAAAGGATGAAGAGGGAGGGCAAGGAGCAGGCAGTGATGGTGGAATGGGAAGGTGGGGTGTAATAATGGGCTGATTTGAGTCTGAAACAAGGGCAGAAGAAAGTGCATTTGGGTGGGAGTGGGAGGAAGAAGTGGTCAGCCCACCCCTCCAGGAGCCCATATCCTGGCTTATATGTTCTGATGATACCCTATACCTCCAGGAGACACTAGAGACTAGAGAACTCTGCTCTGAGCCACAGAAAAGTCCTAGCTTCCCAGAGACATTGGATTGCCTTCCTGAAATGCCTATTGGCCAAATCAAGACCCCTTCTACTCTTGCATAACACCATGAACTTGCCTTCATGGGCCTTATGATATTTTAGGTATAAATTTATTTCTTTGATTATTTCTTTAATATTTGTATTTTCTAACAGATGATAAGCTTTGTTACAGGTAAAGTTTTTGCTACTGTACAACAAGTGCCTGGCACTAAATGCTCAGTTAGTGTTTGACGAATGAAAAAATGAATGGTGTGGATGAGAAGGCCACTCTGCACTTCTCCAAGATAACTCTTCAGAAAAACTTGGCTCTTTCTTTCCTGCCTGCTGGCCTCTTATGTGAATAGTAAAACTAGTACAGTCATGTATCACTTAAAAATGGTGATGTGTTCTGAGAAATGCATCGTTGTGTGAACCTCACAGAGTATATTTACACAAACCGAGATGGTACAGCCTGCTCACCCCTAGGCTATTTAGTATAGCCCATTGCTCCTTGCACCTGTACAGCATTATAGTATACTGAGTACTGTGTATGTATACTGAGTACTGTGGGCAATTGTAACACATGAAAAGTATTTGTGTATCTAAACATAGAAAAGGTAAAGTAAAAACACAGTATAAAAGAAAAAAATGGTACACTTTTATAGGGCACTTACCATGAATACAGCTTACAGGACTGGAAGCTGCTCTGGGTGAGTGGTGAGTGATCAGTGAGTGAATGTAAAGGCCTAGGACATTACTGTATGCTACTGTAGCTCTTATAAACACTGTACAAGCAGGCTACACTAAATTTATATAAAAATATTTCTCTTTCTATAATAAATTAAACATAGGTTACTGTAATGTTTTTACTTTACAAACTTTTTTTATTTAGCATTTTGACTCTTTTTTGGTAACAGTTTAAAACACAAACACATTGTACAGGTACACAAATGTATTTTTTTCTTTATATCTGTATTCTATAAGCTTTTTTCTATTTTTAAAATTTTTTTCTCTTCATTATTTTACTTTTAAAACTTTTCTTAAAAACAAGACACAAACACACATTAGCCTAGGTCTACACAGGGTCAGGATCATCAATATCACCATCTTCCACCTCCACATCTTGTCCCACCGGAAGGTCTTCAGGGGCAAGAGTATACATGGAGCTGTCAACTCCTATGATAACAATGCCTTCTTCTGGAATCCCTCCTGAAGGACCCATCCGAGGCTGTTTTACAGTTAACACTTTTTAAATATAAATAGAAAAATACACTGTAAAATGATATTTTAAAGTGTAGTACAGTAAATACATAAAGCAGTAAAAGTTGTTTATCAAGGATTATGTATTGCTGTACATAATTGCATTGCTAGACTTTTATATGACTGGCAGCACAATAGCTTTGTTTACACCAGCATCACCACAAACACATGAGTAACATGTTGCACTATGACGTTAGGACGGCTATAACATCACTACGTGATAGGAATTTTTCAGTTACCTTATAATCTTAGGGTACCTTGTCATAAATGTGGCCCGTTACTTACTTCAACAGTGTTACGCAGTGCAGGACCATAATTAAGCTGATATACGGGTAGGATGGTCCCAATTTACATATGATTACACAAAACTCAGAAAGACTCTACGGACAGATGCCCAAAACTGTTAGCCTGGTTAGCATTTCCAAACCTTTCCATAAGGCAGTCCCCACCAGGCAGGTATGCACAGAATCTCACCAGTTTGAGTTATAATCATTCTGGCTGAAAATTACAAGGAATTGTCTCAATTGACTGCTTAGAATCTCCTGGGAATCTTTTAAAACTCCCAATCCTAAGACAGCACCTATGTGAAGTTAAATGAGAATGTCTTTGGGTATGAACCAGGTATCAGCAAATACATAGTGAAGGTTGAGAACCATTGCTCTATCTCCAACTTTTCCAGTGACCTTCACACCATTCCTTTTTTTCCTTTTGACAAGAGGGATCTCGTGATAAACTAATGAGCACAGAGCCCAAGAAAAAACAAAATAGAAGCAAGAGAATGGCGAGAGAGAAAACAGTTGGGCTGACGGGCAGCAAACACAATGGATTGTAGTAGTATGAGCAAAAATCTTGTGCACAATAATTTATTATAAAATAGAAGAACAGACTGCTTTGATTTGAATTCTATTGATCGTAATAGACAAAATTTAACAGGAGAAAAGCATAGTTCGGTAATTTGGTGGGAAAAAAAAGCAACTTACACATATAGGATGAGGGAGAGGTGACTAAACATGAACCAACATGGTGAAAATAAAGGAGTGTATTAGCTCAGGGTATAGAATGAGTACTATAGTACTATAGAATGGGTGATTTAAACAACAGAAGTATTTTGCACAGTTCTGGGGGCCAAAAGTCTAAGATCGGGGTGCCCTCATGGTCAATTTTTGATGAGGGCTCTCTTCCTGGCTTGTAGATGGCTGCCTTTATGCTGTGTGCTCACACAGTCTTTCTCAGTGTCCTTAAAGAGAAGGAGCTTTGGTGTCTCTTCCTGCTCTTATAAAGGCACCTGCCTTCTCTAATTAGGGACCCACTCTTATGACCTCATTTAGTTTTTTATCACCTCCTCACAGGCCCTGTCTCCCTATAGCATCACATTAAGGGTTAAGGTTTCAACATATGAATTTAGTGGGTAGAGGAACAAAATTCATCCCATAACAAGGTGATTTGGTTGAGTCTGGGCAAACTGTAAGTCAATGATGACTGCCAACATCTGTTTTTATGTCGATATAAATAAAAATGATAGTGATTATTTATGAAGGTCTACCACGGGGCAGGCACTGTAACACAGTATAATACATAATACATAATATATGGACCCATACATATGTATTTTTTATATATATATATGTATGTATGTATGTATAATCTTATTTAATGTATGGGGAGAGACTCATAGGATTGTCCAAAGAAGACCTCTGCAAGGTCATGAGAAAGGGAGTTTCCTATTTCTGGTAAGAGCTGCTTGTATCCAAATTAAGCTGCCATGTTATCTGGTAAGAGCTGATTGTATCCAAATTAACCTGCCATGTTATCTGGTAAGAGCTGATTGTATCCAAATTAACCTGCCATGTTACCAGCGTCCCATGTCCTCCAATAACCTGAAATTAATTTCTCAGAAAGTCACCAGGTACCATCAGCTAGGGCTCAGACAACTCTTTGCAGTTGGTGTCTAAACCCTGGTAATTGCCTGAGCTCTAGCTCGTATTTGCATTTGAAGAAGGTAGATAAGGAGGCAGGATCCCTCTCTGGGAAGACAAACCTGCCTATATCCTGCAACTTTTTCCAAATCCCTGCAGTTGTCCCCATGAAATAGGACAGTGTGCCACTTCTGGTCCATTTCCTCAAAAAATCCTCTTTCCCAAACAAGTCTATTTTTAAATCCTATGCTTCTCAAATGTTTATGGACATATAAAATACCTGGAGGGTATTTCTGGAGGATTTCTGTAAAATGCAGATTCCAATTCAATCTGTTTGCAGGGTGCCTAAGCTTCTGCAACTTCTAAAAGCCCTAGGCGATGCCACTGCTGCTGAAACAAGGGCCATGCTTTGAGTAATAAGTACGTTTTGAATAACATACTTGGAGATATGGTGGTGTACTTACCTTCTCTACCTTCCTGTCAATCCTTTGATCCTGACAGCCATTTTCTCAGGATTCTTGTTTCTAATCCTAGCCATCATTTTGTGTATTAGAAAAATTAAGGCCAAAAGAGACTATGGAATCACAGAATAAGAGACAGATACAAAAGTTTCAGTTATGTCTTTTGGAAAAGAGACAATGTACCTCTTTCTTCTTTCTTCTTTTTCTCCCTTTACAGTTTCAGTGATATTATTTTGAAGAATTATAACTCACTTTATGATTATCCAAGCTATTTACTTTTGCACCAACCTATTAGCTCTGGGAAAACATGGAGAAATATTCTGGATTTTGATATGAGCTACAACTCACCAATCAATTAACTGTCTTTCTTAGACCTAATTAGCTATAAGTTAGTGGGTGGCAGCTAGAAACAGTTAAGAAACCACCAGTTGGGTAATGTTGGAAAATTTTATTTTCCTTTATTTTGATTTTTCTTAAACCCATGACACCTAGAACATAGAAGAATGAATAAAAGAATGAATAAATGTATTGATAAGTAAATGAGATTCTTGTGCTAGGCCCAAAGGTTGAATGGGTTATTCTTCTCTAGGAAAACCAGGAGATGATTAATCAGATAGATAGATAGAGAGATAGATAGATCACATATACACATACACATGTATATATACATATATGAGTGTTTTTTACTGTTCAGTATCATATATTTTTATTTAAATTTATATATAATGTGTACAACAGACATATGCATGTATCATACAAAATAAGCGTAAAGAAGCAAATACTTTTATGCTTTATTCATGTCCTTCAAATGAACTAAGCAGCATCACTTCAAAATGATACCAAAACCACATGATTCAAAAAAGAGATAAATTAAACTCATGAGCTGGTCTGTATTCTGCCCATTTAAAATAATTTACATGAGTTTCAAAGTGATGTTGTAACCAGGTTCACTTCACTGAACCTATTTGCATATCTATCTGAATGCAAAGCACAGAAAGAAAGTGAATTGCTGTTTAGCTTTCTTCCCTGTAGTTCTCTGCATGATTCACCTCTTGCTGATGGGCATACCAAAGCCCCTAGGGAAGCATTTACAAAATGGGCTTACAAATTTGTTTATGTGTAATACCCTCTTCACCAAAACAACAAAAATCACCATGATCGTGCAACTAAAGCAACTCCTTCCATTAAATGTGCTGTTCCTACTCATTTTCCACTCTATTCTTATTTTGTACAGTTTTAATTTGAAATTATTATTCTATTTAACCCCTTAAAAGTTATTTTACACGTGTAACAAGACATCAACTCTTCATTAAGTACCTCTTCTAAGCTTGGCTCTATATTAGGCACTGGGTAGACCCAGATACAAGTTTTAATGAATCATTTTCTCATTATTATAAGAATAAAATATATAAATATTAAAATTCTAAATAATATTAGAGGATATTATATTGATTCAGTTCACCCTCATTTCCAGCTCCAATGCTTCCAAGAGTTTTAGTCATTTGTAATTATTTCTTCTGTATCCCTCCAGAAAGGATACATTTATGTGCACGTGGCTGAGCCTCTGTAGTATACCCTTAAGTTATATGCATCTGTCTTTCTATATTTTCCAAGTAAACTTAATCTTCCAAAACAAAAAAAAATATAACTTCTACACTTTTGGTTTTATCCTCAAAATAGTAAATAACATAGATTCTTGAATATCAGTGCCTGACAATGTATTTGTTAACTCATCAGACCTTCATGTCCTATTCCCATGACCCCATTCTGGTTTGGGTATTTAATTCTGTGTATGACTTTTTCTCTCAACTTCTATTACATTAATCAAACTGTAATTTAAACATCTGAATCAACTTACTTATTTCTGAAATATTAGGCTCCTTTTGAAAAGGATTACCTTGCAATTTCTCTATTTTATAATTCTACTGTGTTTTACTGGCTTTACTTGAAAGAAAGGCATTTGATATACAGGTCTATTCAATATTTCACCAATCACACAGTCAGTTACTGTAAGCTTATATAGGAAGTCTTGAATTCAGTTAATATGAGTTTTCCATTTTGTTGTTGTTTACTAATATTGTTTTGGCTATTCGAAGACTTTTCATTTTCATAAACATTTTAGAATCATCTTGTTAATTTCTATGTAAAATCCTCCTGGGATTTTTACTGAGATTGCAAAAAATCTATAAATTTGGGGAAATTAAAATAAAAACAATATTGAATTTCCTGACTCATTATCATTTTATATCTCCATTTATGTACATCTTCTTTAATTTCTGTCAATAACACTTTTTAGTTTATAATGTAGAGGTTGTATACATATTTTTGATATTTTATCTCCCAGGTTTTCATATTTCTATGTTGTAAATGGCACTGAATTGTGTAATACTATTTTCCAATTATTCATCAGTAGTATATAAAATACAGTTGGATTTTGACTTTGTTTTGCTATTTTGCTAAGCTAACTTATTGGTTCTAGTAGATATTGTACAATCTTTAGGATTTTGTACATAAATAATTATGTGTCCTATGAATAAAGACAGTTTCATTTCCTTTCCAGTATGTATAATTCTTTTTTATCCTACTTTATTATACTGGTAGAATCTCTATAACAATGTTGAATAGAAGTGGTAAGAGCAAACATCCTTCCCCTTTTTCTGATCTTAGGAGTAAAACATTCAATTCTTTATTAAGTAATATTAGCTGTAGGTTTTTTCATAGATGCCCTTTATCAGTGTTAGGAAATCCTCTCCTATTTGTTTTTTGTTTGTTTGTTTGTTTTCATTTTGAGAGTCTTGCTCTGTCACCCAGGCTGGAGTGCAGTGGTGCGATCTCAGCTCACAGCAATCTTTGCCTCCTGGGTTCAAGCGATTCTCCTGCCTCAGCCTCCTGAATAGCTGGGACTATGGGCAGGTGCCACCATGCCAGGCTAATTTTTTTTTGTATTTTTAGTAGAGATGGGGTTTCACTATGTTGGCGAGGCTGGTCTTGAACTCCTGACCTCATGATCTGCCCACCTTGGCCTCCCAACGTGCTGGGATTACAGGCATGAGCCATCATGCCCAGCCTCCTATTTCTGTTTTTTGGAGGGTTTTATTATGAATGAATGTTGAATTTTGTCTCATGCTATTTCTGTACCTATTTAGATAATCATATACTTTTTTCTTTTTTAAGTATGATATGATGATGAATTACATGAGGTGATTCTTACATGTTCATACAAGCCTGCATTCTTTGTAATTATTTTCTTATCATTTCCATCTTTCTCTTTGTCTCAGTTTAATTTGTTCTGCTTTTTCAAACTCCTGCACAGTGAATCTTATTTATTTTAGACTTTCATTCTTTTCTAATATAAGCATTTAGTACTATAAATTTCTCTCCAAGCACTTCAGCTTTATCCTATAAATGTTGATATATTTGGTTTTCATTTTCATCTGGTCAAAATATCTTTTTATTTTCTTTCTGATACCTTGTTTGGTCCATGGGTGATTTAAAACTGTATGGTTATACTGTAATTGCCTAGGAATTTTCTATTTATCTGTCTGTTCATTTTTAGTCTTATTCCGTTGTGTTCAGAAAACTTTGTCTGATTTCAATTATTTTAAATGTACTGAGTCTCAATTTTTGCCACAGTTTATGATCTTGATAAACTTTCCAAGTGTACTTTCAAATAATGTGTGTTTGTCTGCTGTTTAGTGAAGTTTTCTGTAAATATCCATTCGCTCAGGTCGGCTTTTGTTTACTGGTTCTATCAAATACTAAAATGATAAGGTTTGAAATCTGTAACTCTAATTATAGATTTTTATATTTCTTTTTTCAGTTCTACTTCTGGTTTACAGATTTTTGAAGCTAGTTTATTAGATGCATGCATCTTAAGTCTGTTTCTATTCTCCTGATGAATTTACCCTTTTATCATCATGAAATAATCCTCTTTGATTCTTTCATATTGCTTGGTTTGGAATCTACTTAGTCTGATATTAATATAGTTACTTCAGCTTCCGCTCATGATTGTTTTAATAGTATATATTTTCCATTCTTTTACTTTTAACTTATTTGAGCCTTTAATAAAGTGTTTCTTTTAAACAAAATAAATTATGTCCTGCTTTTTTATGCAATCTGAAAATCTCTGCCTTTTATTCTGAGTGTTTACTTCATTTACTTCTTATTTAACAACCGTATTAAATATAATTTAGATACAATAAATTAACCAATTTTAAATGTACAATTCAATGCGTTTTAGTAAACTCACTAGGTTCCATAATCCAGTTTTCAAATGTTTTCATCACATAAAATCCTTTGTGCCCATTTACAATTAATTCTTATTTCTATGCCCAGACCAAGACAACCACCAATATACTTCTGTCCTTACAGATTCTTCTTTTCTAAGCATTTCAAATAAATTGAAACCTATGTGTATTTTGTGTGGTGGTCTCCCTTCCTTCCTTTCCTTCCTTCCTTCCTCCCTTCCTTCCTTCCTTCCTTCCTTCGCTCCTTACCTCCTTCCCACCTTCCCTCCTTCCCTCCTCTGCTCTTCCCTTCTTCCTTCCTTCCTGCCTGCCTTCCTTTCCTCCTCCTCCTCCCTTCTTCCTTCCTTCCTGCCTGCCTGCCTTCCTTTTCTCTTCCTCCTCCTCCTCTTCCTCCTTCTTCACTTAGCTTAATGGTTTTGAAGTTCATCCATAATAAAGCATGTATCAATATTCATTCTTTCTCTTTTTTACTAGTATCCCGCTTCATTGATATGCCACATTTGCTTAACCATGTACCAGCTAATGGATGTGTTGGGTCATTTAGATGTAACTACTGTAATATAAACTCAATTTCAAGTCTCTGCGTAGACATAGATTTTCATTTATCTTGGACGGACTTAGGAGTGGCATTGCTTTGTCTTCTTCTAAAGTGTATTAAACTTTTTTTAAAAAAACTGCCAAATTGCCTTCCAAAGTGGCTGTTTTTACATTCACATCAGCAATTTAGAGCCACATTTCTCTAAATTCTCATTAATATTTGGTATTGTTTGTCTTTGTAATGAAAGTCATTCCAGTGGGTATTAAATGGTATATCATTGTGAATTATTTATTTTTTTCTAGAGACAGGGTCTTGCTCTGTCATCCAGACTGGAGTGCAGTGGTGTGATCATATCTCACGGCAGGCTTGAACTCCTGGGCTCAAGCGATCCTCCCACCTCAGCCTCTCAAGTAGCCGGGACTACTTGGGAGTATCTTCTTTGGAATGTGACACTACACCTAGCTAACTTTTTAAAAAAAATTTTGGTAGAGACAGGGTCTTGCCATCTTGTCCAGTTTGTTCTGGAACTCCTGGGCTCAAACAATCCTCCAGCCTTAGCCTCCCAAAGTTTTAGGATTACAGGCATGAGCCACCTCAGCAGCCTCCTTGCGATTTTAATTTGCATTTCCCTAATGACTAATGATGTCAGGAATCTTCTCGTATGCTTATTAGCCATATCTTCCTTGGTAAAGTCTCTATTTAAATCTTTGTCCATTTTGTCAGTTGGTTTGTCTCCTTATAATTGCATTGTAGGAATTTCCATTTACTTTTAACATCATTATTAATGTAATTGAGTCTGAATCTACTTTCTTGGGATGTTTCTTTTGTTTACTTCATTTGTTCTTCATTACTTTTTTCTATTCTGCCTTTCATTTCACTGCATTTTCTTTTCTTTTTTATTGAGACAGAGTCTCGCTCTGTCACCCAGGCTAGAGTACAGTGGCGCTAAGTGGGCTCACTGCAACCTCCACCTCCTGGGTTCAAGCAATTCTCCTGCCCCTTGAGTAGCTTGGATTACAGGCGGCCGCCACCATGCCCAGCTAATTTTTGTATTTTTAGTAGAGAAGGGGTTTCACTATTTTGGCCAGGCTGGTCTCAAACTCCTGACCTCGGGTGATTCGCCTGCCTCAGATTCCCAAAGTGCTGGGATTACAGGCATGAGCCACTGTGCCTGGCCGTGTTTTCTTAAATTCTATCCTATCTCCACCAGTGGTATATTATCTGTAAGTCTGTTTTATTTTTATGTGATTGTTCCAGAGTTTAAATCCTATCTGATTACATTTTAACTTTAAATAATATTAGACCACCTCATATATAGTACAAGAACGCTACACCAGTCTACTTCCATTTTCCCCTCCCAGCCTTTGTGCTATTGTTGTCACACATTTTGCATCTATAAACACCCAATATATAGCTATTTTTATTTTTCTGTAAGCAGTCAACTACCTTTTAAATAAATTAAAAATGAAATAAAATCTCTTCTATGTTTGCCTACATATTTATTATATCTAGTGACTGCTATCCCTTTATGTAAATTCACATTTCCATTCAGTATCATTTTGTTTTCTACCTGAAAACAAAAGGAAGAGCTTCCTTTAACATTTCTTGATATGCTGGCTTACTAGTGATAAATCCTCTCAGCTTTGTGTACCTGAAAAAGTCTTTTGCTTTTTAATTAGAAAAAAATCATTCGTGGTGCAATGAAAAACAGGAAAATAAATGAACTATACAAGAAATAAAATACTGAATTGAGACAGAATTCTAGGTTGCCAATTTTTTTTTTATTTTAGTACTTTAAGAATGTCACTCCTTTGTCTTATAGCTTACATCATTTTTAATAATTCTATTGTTACTACTTTTGTTAACTTTTAAAATGTTCTCTTTATACTTAATTATTAACAATTTGCTTACAATGTACCTTGATACGGCTTTCTATATTTCCTCTACTTGAGGTTCACTGACTTTCTTGGATTTGTGGGTTTATTATTTTCAGCAAATTTGAAATATTTCTAAATGATGATTTTTTTTTTCTGCTTCCTCCCTCCACTTTCTTATCTCCTTCTGGGATACTAATTGTACTTATATTATACACAATGCTTATTATTTTCCCACAGCTCATTGAGACTATTTTCTTTTATTTTTAACCATTCTTTATTTGTGCTTCACTTTGGGCTGTATCATTTGCTATGCCATCAAGTTCACTGATATTTTTTGTAGAATCTAATCTGCTATTAATCCCATCTGATAATTTTTTTCATTTCATATACCATACTTTTATTTCTGAAAGTCCTATCTTGTCTTTTGTAAAATATCCATTCTGTTTTCAAGATGTTCAATTTTTCTCTATTACATAGCTTATTTTAAATCACTGCGGCTTCTTTTTATCCTTGTTGAATAATACCATCATCTCTGGCATTTGGGGTCTGTTTTTATTGATTTTTTTTCCTGGTCATTTGTCATATTATCATTCATCTTTGCATGCCTGGTAATTTTTTATTGTTTACCAAACATTGTGAATATTATGTTTCTTGTATGCTGCTGGGTTTTTCTGTATTTTAAACAATATGGTTTGACTTTATTCTGGCCATGCAGTTAACTTACTTGTGAGTCAATTTGGTCCTTTTAAGTCATGCTTTTACATTTTACTAGGGCAAATCTAGAGCTGCCTATGTAATATAGCCCAACTACTAAAACCCTTCTGAAAATTCTGCTAGAAGTCCTATGTATTAGAAGATCTTTCCACTCTGATTACTGGAGACCTGAATTGTTCCCAGACTTATACTTGCTCCAGGAATTATCCAGCTTATAGATTTCTGGTGGCGATGTCCCTGGGCTTGGATGGTTTCCTCATATGCATGTGCAGCTCTGTATTCAGCCAGAAGGAAACCCTTCTAGAGATATCCAGAGGGCTCACTCTCTCTCTCTCTCTTTCTCCAGCTCTTTCATCTCTGGTATTCTGCCCCAAAATATTAGCCATTGTGGCTTCCTCCAACTTTGTTCTCTAGTTCACTGACTTAGGACGAATACAAAGTTGTTTGAATTCCCTCTCCATGCACTCTGGCGTAGAAATTGCTTCCAACATAAAAGTTACGGGAATCGCCTGGTTTGTTTTTCTTCTCTCAAGGATTCCAGTCCTATGCTGACTGCTGGCCAATGTCTAATCTTTGGATTTTGGTGTATTTTGTCTGGTTTTCTTGTTTAAAGTTGTAGATTAAATCTGGTCCCTAGCTAGAAACTGAAATCTCCTGTTTTATCTCTTTTATTTTTCTTTGCTGATAGATTTTTAAATGCCAGACCTGATTGTATTTTAACATGTTTCATGTGCATCTTCTTTAAAAATGTCTACATTTTCTTACATATTCACAATTTCATTTTTATGCTACAGAAATTAACAATAATTATTTGGTTTATCTACCACTTAGCCATAAGCAAATTACTCCAGTTTTGTTCAAAATGTCTGTTTATAATTGGGTTGTTTGGATCAGGATCCAAACAAGATTTACACAATTTACTTTGTCATCTTTTCTTTCTTCTTTTTCCACCAGTCATTGACTTGTTTGAAAAAACAATTTTCCATATCCTGGGTGCATCTATTTTCCTTCCTGTGACAGTATTTAGCTTATTTATCTAAATGAAAGTTAGCTCTAGAGGTTTGATTAGACAAGGTATATTTATAAATGTTTCATATGTATTATTTTATTTTCTGAAGTATATGTACTTTACATTGTATCACATCACAAGGCACATAACATCTGATTGTCTTATTTTTATTATACTAACATTAATCAATTGCTTTAGATTGTGACAGTATAATTCTACCATATTTTCCCATCTACCATTTATTTTGTGGATTCATCCATTGATAACCACTGCATGAATTAATTCTTCCATTATGAGTTACACAGTGACAATTTTCTAGTTCTATTATTTCTTTCACATTTATTAGCTGTAATTCTGCAGATAACTTTCTTTTATTAGCTAGATTTGGCGTCTTTGACATATAGTTCATACAGGAAGATGTCAATACGTTTTTAATTTTTTCTCTTTAATTGCCAATTTTCAGAGTAAGGATTTACTCCCTTATTCACTTTCAATGACGTCTAATGAAATGAGTATGCAAAAACAGTATTAACAAAGCAGATTTGAGACTGCATATCTTTACAAAGTGCTGCTTAAAAGATTGGCTTTTGGCTGGCATCTGGGAACTTAGAAGTCAGAAGGACTCCTAACAATGCCAGAACGACTCCTAACAATGCCAGAACTGATAAGCGTGACTCATTGTACGTAAAGTTGTTTGTAGAAACAATGTGGTTTGTGCTGAATACCAGCCTTCCGGTGCCTGGAATTTTGGTGCATGCTAGGCAGATCGCTCCTACGTGACCAGCCTCCAGTTAAAACCTTGGGCACTGAGTCTCTAACAAGGTTCCCTGACAGACAACACTTCACGTTTTGTTATACCTCATTGTGGGGAGCACTAAATGTACTGTGTGTGACTCCACTGAGAAAGAGCTCCTGGAAACTTGAGCTTGGTTTCCCCTGGACTTTACTGCATCTGCCTTTTCCTGCTGATTTTGCTTTGTATTCTTTGACTGTAATGAATTTTAGTCATGATTACACTACATGCTGAATCTTGTAAGTCCTCCTAGTGAATCATTGAACATGGGAATGGTCTTGGGGAGTCCTCACACAGTGAACTTGTTTGGATTTGGGGCTTTTTTGGTCATTTTTTCCTCTTAGTTTATAATTAATAGGCTTTAATATAATAAACATGTTTCAATAAGTTTTATTCATTATTCTTTTTTGAAGCAAAATTGTCTCAACTTTGGCAAATAGTAGCTCCTTCACGTTTTTTCTCTCGATGCAACACAGTCATCTTTCATAGTTATCTTACTTTCTGGCACAATGTGGCCCAGGCTAATCTTGAAAACATTCTATCCCAGATCTGAAATAAGCCATTCCTGCAATAATACTTAAAACACTATTTAAGCCACAATCTGAGCACTAAGTATGCCCTTGTTAATTAATGGTTATTAATGTTTTCATTCTTTTAAGTGGACAGAGCTAGGAAATATACGATTTGTGAAACGAAAAAATAAAGAGTCCACCTGATAATCTCAATTAAAATTGTATACTATGAGATTTCTACTTATTTGATTTTCTACTTCTATCTCTCTTCTATTGCATTGAAAATTGTGATTACTGATGTTAAAATAACTACATATTTATATCCTACAATAGATACAAAGGAGTTTTGAAATAATACCAATGTTGTTACTAACAACCAAACAACTGAACAATTTAGTTGCAAAATGTGTTTGCAACTATATTCATCCTTAGAATACATCACACTAAATATATATAGTCAAAATATTGTTTCTAAAGCAACCAGATATAATTTTTTCTCTCTGTGATAATGTCTTCAACTTGATATGTAGTTAAGTTCATTTATTTTAGTTTTGAATTTGTAGGAGTTACTCTACTGTATCTTTTTATTTAATTTTTAAAATGTAAAGCATTCATCAGTTTCAAATGTCAACATTATTTCACAAGGTATTTTCACAGAAATTCTTGCTTTTATACCTGTTTTCTTTGCTGAATGTTTTATTATATAAATATATATACATATACACAAGTGGCTGTATATTATATATACCCTTCTGAATCTTACTTTTTTCACTTGCTAATACATCCTGGAAGTTACTCCATATCCGCTTATAATAGAGAGCTTCCTCATTCCTTTTTACAGTGACACAGCATTCCATTGTGTGAATGGATTATTTTGTATTCAACCAGAACCTATTAATGGGCATCTGAAATGTTTCTAAGCTTTTTGCTTAAAACAACATTTTTAAGGTGTAAGTTATATGAACGTAATACAAGTGATTTGGCTAACCTCATACTTGCAAACATTTATTTCCCATATTTTATCATTACAATAAAAAATACTCTAGAGGGAATCTTTTCACAAAAATCTATAAATAAATCCTGAATTATTTTCTTAGAACAAATTTCTAGAAGTGGAATTTCTGGGTCAAAATCTTTGAACTTATTTAATGTTTTATTCCCATTGGTTTAAGGCCTATTTAGACAGCTCTGACATATGGTAATCCTGATAATAATTCCCAATTTGATCATTCAGCAACATAATTGTCATCCTAAATATAGAGTTTTTTCAAATCTAAAACTTATAGACATCAAAAAGTTGAATTTAAAATAGTAATAGAAACTATTTTAATATATGAATATATTCTCCACTAGGGGAATATCTGTGACATGAAGGTAAGTTTGATCTGTCAAACCTACTGAACAAGGCTTTCATTGAAGGTGGCACACAATGAATTTTATCCACATGGATTGCTCTAATTTAAGTTGTTAGTGGAGTGTAATTTGAATATTTGCTTTGAGCTTTAAGGACAAGTTTTTTTTCTATTGCTTTATTTTTAAATATGTCCTTTTGCACATAGTATGCAAATGTAGAAAATTTTGAAGCCATTGCCAAGTTCCTTAGAAACCTACAGATTTGACATTGCTGAAAAGATAATGTGCTCTACAGTGTTCTCATTGAGAAGCTGCCAATAGGGACAAGGTTACTGACTCCGAGTCCAAAGAAGAAACTCAAGAAGGAAAGGAGTTGGGATCATCATCCTTCCTCTAGATAAGCATATAGACCTTGAATAATTTTTCTTGAAGAAATACTTCCTGAGAAACATACAACATTGAGGAATTAATTCTAGAAGATTCCACAGAAAGCCACTTCTACAAGAATCCCTAGGGAAAATATATTTGACCAGTTTATGTTTTGATTCTGACCAAGGAAGCAAATAATGAACCACATGCATACCTAGGGATGTACTTACCACGTAACAGATTATGTTCATGTGAGGACTGCTTGTATAAAGGTAAAATTCCTGCTAATTACCAAATACAGATTCAACAGAACAGAAATCCTCAGCCAACAGAAACCATTAATGCCCAACATTCCAGAAAACTATCTGGATGGACAGAGAGAAAACTAATTCTGATAAGGTGAAGATTCTGGAGATAAAATTTCTATGCCATAGTCAGCAAAGTAAAATATCTTATAGTACCAGATATAAATTCAGTGACTGACATTACGCAATATCAATGACTGACACCGATTAGACTATAGGGAGTGATGGGTAAGATGACACACTACTGAGTGCTCTCCCATCTAAAGATACTAGTGGCTACTCACGGGCAGCTAACAGTTGCCACTAAGGAATTTGGGCCCAGTATCACCATATTGTCTGATTTCATTAAGAAAAGTCAGAAAACTTTTGTATGAAAAAATCAGACAGTTATATGTACGACAAATTTTTTAATTAAAAAAATCTATCTAGGCCAATCAAAACAGGTCTGCAGGCCCCTAATTTGTTATCTCTGTAATTGTCCTCATGTTACTGGGCCTTAGGAATATCAATGACTGACACCCATCAGACTACAGAGAGTGATGGATAAGATGACACACTAATGAGTATTCTCTCATCTAAAAATGCTAGTGGCTACACAGGGGAAGCTTATAGTTGCCACTGAGGAATTTGGGCCCAGTATTACCATATTGTCTGATGACATTAAGAAAAGTCAGAAAATTTTTGTAAGAAAAAAAATCAGACAGTTATGTGTACAACAAATTTTTTAATTAAAAAAATCTATATAGGCCAATCAAAACAGGTCTGCAGGCCCCTAATTTGTTATTTCTGTAATTGTCCTCACGTTACTGGGCCTTAGGAGTCTGGTTATTACTATTGGGCCTTACCATCCCCTTACCTAAGAGGAGTCACAGTTCAAGTACAATGAACTTTACCAGAGAAGTCCATCTATTTTTTTTAGGGCAATATATAGTTCTTACTGACTTTGAATTGCACAAGTTCTGTTACCTCCTAAGTTAACAATGTCAGTTCAAAATACCCTTCAAATATTGTTTATTTTATAAAAACTGTAAAGCTAAAATAGGACTATAGCTTGCCAAATTTCAAACTAGTTCACAGTGATGGAATTCAAGCTTTTCTCATCTTGTTAATGAAAATGGCACACTGAGCATTTCATGCCTTCAGCATTTTATGCAAAGATGCTGATGTAGCCCCTAGAAATAAAAGACTCATCTCCCAAATAATTAGTCGATTAATCTTCTCACTGAGATGACCAGATATTTTGGTGCTGTACATAAGACATTACTTGCAAGATCACAGGCTGGAGTTGATAAAATATCAACTGGTATAGTATTAAATTTATTTCCATTCCTTTTTCAAAGGCAGTACTTGATTTTAATCCTAGAGAACTTTTTCTTCCATATAAAACATCCATGCCCCTTCTTCCATCACTCTGCCTCTCACCATTCCCATTCCACCAACTTGATTTTATTAGAACGAGGGAATTCAAAGTTAGAAAACATTGTAGATTATCCTGGTCAAATCTCTCATTCAGTGAAGAATTAATGCTATGGAACCCCCCAACAAATGACCATTTAGTCTATGCTTAAATAGCTGGTGAATTTCATCTAGGCCCTAAGAATTCTGGCTAGTATGGAGGACTGGAAAACTGTGTCTTGGAATTCTCTCACCTCCCCCCATCTCAAGTACACACATAATAAAATGAAACATACCTGCTATTAACTCTCACCTATCATGTTCTGCTCTCTTGTTAGTAATCCTCAGCACCAACAAACACCCAACAGACTGGCGTCCCAAGCACCAGTCGTGACTCACAAGTATCTGATTATTTAAAGCAGTGAAATATCACATTTGGCACCTCTCCTGAGAGGCAGCTGCTGTGCTTAGCTGGTGTGTGAGCAGTTGGTGGGTCCTGCCCACTGGCAGGCCAAGTCAAAAATAGTGCCCACGTCAACAGTCAAAACCACACATTTCACTGAAATTCCAGAATCTGTGGGGCTAACTTGGCCAAAACGAGGAGACAGAAACCCGTATGAAAGTCAAGGCAAATAACCTCCCTAGATTGCTGGCCTATCTGTCCTCAAAGGAGAGTACAAATTACTGACTTTGTGGAATTGGTCTGAATTGCTTGAGTTTGTGATAAAATGCATTACCATTAGAAATCAGATTAGTTAACTATGGATAATTTCAAAATAAAAACAAAAAACTGTTTCAATTATTTAAAGGAAAATATATTTTGTTGTGGGATATGGGTGCATTTTGAAATTTGATTTAATGTGATACAGGATCTCTAATAGTACAGGTAAATAACTAGGGCTTCTAGAGCTCATAAAACAATGTTCTCAAAGCTGTCTTCATTTTTCCTATTTGTGCTCATGGCTCAGTTACTACTTTGGTCAGTTATATATTTTGAAAATACCTTCCAGTTAATGTCTTTCCACTTTTTTTTCAGTAAATTTATATGAAAAAGAAGTACTTCATTTAATGCATTTGGTTTTATTAATTTTTTCTTACACATTTTGTTTCTTGTGTATTTTAAAAACTATTTCCCATCATAAGATTTTTTCAAATTTAAGTTCTAGGACACATGCGCGGGATGTGCAGGTTCATTACATAGGTAAACGTGTGCCATGGTGGTTTGCTGCACCTATCAATCTATCACGTAGATACTAAGCCCTGCATGCATTAGCTGTTTTCTTCTAAAAGGCTTACAGCTTTGCCTTTCAGAAATAAGGCTTTAACATAGACAAAATTATTGTATATATATGTGGTGTGAGGTAAGAATCTATTATCTCTTTTTTTCTAGCATGACAACAGATGGCTGGCATTGATCTTTTCACTTATTTGTAATACTAAGTCTTTTGCAAATCAAGAGTTCACAAATGTAGATTCTGTTTCAGGGCTCTTGACCCATCTTCATGAGTCAATTTGTCTACCAAGCATAAATATCACTACATTAAATTCTGTAACTGTAAAGTAAGTCCTGATATCTTTGTAAAGAAAGTTTCTACATTAGATTCTTCTTCAGCAATGTTTTGGCCATATTTTCCCCCTAGATTTTTAGAATCAACTTGTCAAGTTTCTCAAAAATCTCCTAACTTAATTTGTAGATAACAGGTGTCTTTATGACACTGAGTTTTCCAGTCCACTAGCATATTACATCTCTTCATTTATTTAATTTTTTCCTCATGGCTTTCAAACAGTTTTGTAATTTTTTTCTATAAAGGTCTTATGAAGTTTTGTTAGTTTTATTTCTAGGTACCCTTATGCTTTGTGCTATCATAAATATTATCACTTTAAAATTATATTTATGTTTATTGATGATATATAAAAATTCAATTAAATTCTTTTATATATTATAGCCAGCCACATTGATAAAATCTCTTATTAATTATAACAATAGGGGTGAAGACATGTTAGTTTTTTAATTTAGGCCATCATTATCTGCAGATAATGATGATTTGCTGCTTCTTTTCTTTGTGTATTTTATTATTTTGCTTTTTTATTTTGGCTGCACTTAATACACTAAAACACAGAAAATAATGTTAAATAGAGGCCGTTATGTTGGTCCACACTTATCTTGTTCCCAATTTTACAGATAATTTTTCAAGAATAGTTTTTTGAAAATAGTTTTAAGGCCGGGCGTGGTGGCTCACGCTTGTAATCCCAGCACTTTGGGGGGCCGAGGCGGGTGGATCACGAGGTCAGGAGATCGAGACCATGGTGAAACCCCGTCTCTACTAAAAATACAAAAAATTAGCCGGGCGTGGTGGCGGGCGCCTGTAGTCCCAGCTACTTGGAGAGGCTGAGGCAGGAGAATGGCGTGAACCCGGGAGGCGGAGCTTGCAGTGAGCCGAGATCGCGCCACTGCACTCCAGCCTGGGTGACAGAGCAAGACTCCGTCTCAAGAAAAAAAAAAAAAAAAAAAAAAAAAAAAGAAAATAGTTTTAAAACATTTTTAAATGTTTTAAAAATAAAAATATATTTTTAAAACATTTCCAAAGATACATTTTTCAGGTTAAGAAGGTTTTCTTCTATTCCTACTTCAAAAATATTTATAATAAATGGTAGAGTGTTGAGTTTTATCAAATGTCTTTTCCATGTTTTGAAAAAAGTCACATCTTAGTTTCTCTTTTAATCTGTAAATATAGTACACTAATTAATAGACAGCTTAAGACATAAGCTACTCTTGAACTTCTGGGGTGGAAACACAATTTATAAAAGATGTGATCTTTCTATTCATAGCTATTTGGTTTGCTAATGTTTTACTCAGGATTTGCACATCCATGATTTCGAGTAAGATGGCCTATGACTTTCTTTTCTAGGTGCCCTTGTGTGGTTTTGTCAATAAGGTAATACTAGCTTCCTAAAGTAAATTGAAGAACTGTAATTTTATTTTCTATTTTTAGAAGAGATATAATAGTAAAACTATCCCTCAAAAGTTTAGTAAAATTTTTTGTGAATCACTCACTAGTTTTTCCTCTTTGTGGAAATAATTTAAATTACTCAATTTCTTTAATGGTTACAGAAGTAGTCATACTTTCTATTTTCTCTGTAGTCAGTTTGAATAAATTATGTTTTTCTAAACATTTGTATATTTTATTGAAGTTTTCAAATCTATTGACACAAAGTTATCCATGGTATTTTCTTACTTCCTTTTGAATCTCTTCTGTATTTGTAATTATAATTTTTTTCTACTCCTAATATTGGATATATATGCCTTCTGCTTTGTTTTTGATCAGTCTCACCAGATGTCTATTTGATTAATATTTTCAAATAACAACTTTTGGTTTTGTTATTCCCACTACTTTATCTTTGATTTCCTTATTAATTTCTGTTTCTAATATAATCTTTCTTTTACATTCTCTTGAGTATATTCTGCTGTTCTTTAACTCTCTTAAGATGAATACTTAGCTCATTTAATTTTAACATCTTCTTTCACAGTAGTAAAAGAAGCCAAACCAGAATTTCTGACTAATAAGAATTACATGTGTTTCCATATCATGTTTCTATAGTTGCAGAAGTCTTAAAATATCATTTACATTTATATCTACTTTAAAATTATAGTTATTAGATGCTATTTAACATATTAATAAAGAAGCACATATATTACAATTTTTAAAAATGATTTGATAACTATATTCCTATGTAACTGGTTTTATTCATACTTTCATTTTTTTTATTTTATGCATCAAGGGTCACTATTATGTGAAGGAACCGATATGATTTGTCATATTTCCATAAAAGAAAAAGAAGTTAAAAAACACTTAGTAAAGCTTAATGCAGGATTCTCAGATTTAGCTTCCTCACTTTGCCAGAGGCCAAAATCTCTAGACACTAGTGTCTGTCTCATCTTCTTCCATGTATTCATACTTTACCATGCCCTGGTTTGCTTTCTTTTTTACAACTTACTTCTCTCTACTGTATTCAACTCACTGGGTTTTATTTTGTTTGTTTATTTTTGCCCTTTGGTATTTTTCTTACTTTATAGCAAATCCAATAAGGCATTAAATATTATATTTGTGGTAATTTTCGAAGGTCTCATTGTATTTCAGCAACAGGATATCTCAGACTATGTAGACAATTAACCTGCTGTAAATAGAATTCTTGTCTAGGATTTTCCAACTTTTGCTTAAGCTATGTTGGGAAAAAGATCTACCATAATTTATTTATAATTCTGACCTTCAGATTTATATTCAAGAAAGGTCCTATTCCTTGAAGAGAAATTGTCCCCAGTGTGAGCTTATATATCTTACATATCTAGCTCAAAATCATTTTTTCCTAGTGGCAAAATTCAAAAATTTAAATCTGGAAAACTAGTCTTCAAGTTTTAAGTATCTATTGCTGTCACCTATTTTGATAGGGACATATACAACATTCTCTCTCATGAAATAGGATTTAAATGACTATCACAGGCCATTCATGAAGCACAGTGCCTTGATCCTCCCTCAGGGCCTTGTCACCCTCATTCTTTCTCTGCTCCCTCAGCCCTTACAGCCCAGGCTTTAATATGACTCCTAAACTGACACTGTCATCACCTAGTCAGTGCCTTACCTTCAAATTTTCTTTTAGAATGTCACATGATGACCAGCAATCAAAAGAATTCTGATTGCTATAATATTCATATTATGAATATGTAATATTTATAATATATATAATATATATGTGTGTGTGTGTGAAAGGTGCCACCTATTTTGCTGATTTATATTAAAGCTATTTCCTAAATACTATCAAGGCTATAACCTGAATTCTATCGAGGCTAATGAGAGGGCCAATATTAGAACCATAATTTTCTTCTACTTTTCTTTCAAATAATTCCATACTTGGTTGCTCTTATTTATGTTTCTCTAGCTGTACATGAGCAAGATTATCTCAAACACCTTTATCAGCATTAGTTATTATTGTTCAATTTAGGCTTTTCCAATCCAATAGGCAAAACTCACGACTATGACTTAACTTATGACTAGTGATGTTAAATTTTTATGTGTGCTTTTACAAAAGCTGACTGAGTTATTCTAAAATGAACTCATTGTCCTTTCAAAATGGACTCAATCTTCCAAACTTAGTCCAGATTGTGCTTACTGCAATAATTAACTGTTTGTTTTCATATAATCTTTTTAGATGAACTTTAGGAAGTAGTTATTTTCAAAGGTAGTTAGATCCAATCCTTGTTGCCTTACTGCTCCAATTAATATGTCATTTCTAATTCATTTACCTCAGTTATCCAGGGATTAAATTATATAAAGAAACTGAATGATTTGAAGTACCTAAATAATGGCATCAACTCTTTTTTGATCCTCAATACAGCCTGAGGATATTTTTATAAGATTTCAAAAATATTTGAAATATAAATATTTCAAAAAGCCATTTGATTCAGTCACAGCTTCAAACATTTATAGATTTTAGGAGAAGAAAGGTCGTTAGAGTCAAATCCAGCCCTCTTATTTTGTAAATCTGAGAATTAACATCCAGAAACGAAGGCTGAGTTATCAATATCACACAGAAAGTGGTAAATCTAGGATTAGAACCCAGGTGGCCTGATGCCTTTTCTACTGATTTATACCCATTTTGCGACTCTACAAATGTTTCCATTTTTGGAAAAGGATTTATGACAAATAACACACTTTATATATTCAGATAGACATTTGTATGTGGACTCTAGAGGCTACCAAATTTTCTCTGACTAAGGATATCAATCCATTGGGATAGGAGGAGTATTGAAACCCACATGGAATGTGGGTTTTTTTTTTTTTTACAGTTTTAAACTATTCAAAAAATAATCAGGCTATATCCCACTGAGGAAGCGTGTTAGATAACCAGCAATAGATAATATTTCTGGAATTGTTCTTTAAAGATATTTCAGTGACACTTCAAGAAAAAAGAGCATGGCTGGAGTTAGGACTCAATAAGTTACCTTTTTTTATATATATAGCATCACGCTGAACATGGAACTTAGTCCCCATATCAATTTCTACTTGAAAATCCAACCTACATGAAGAATTTTACTTAGGTAAAATTTTAACCAAAGACAGTTCTCTCTATAAGAGCAATTCTAATGCCACCTGTTGAGATAACAACATTTTCTACTATATTACACAATAATCAGAGGGTGCTAGAAGGATTTAGTGTACGCACAGTTTCCACAGCACTTATTTCACAATCTCTCAACTCTAGTTATCTTCTTCTATTTCTCTAAGTTCATTTCATTTCTGAACAGGTATTTCTCTCCTTATGAAAGTGACATTCTCATGCTAGTTCTACTGATATCTCACCTTATTCTTAGCCAAAGGTTTTTTGTTTTGTTTTGTTTAGTTTAGTTTAGCCTTTTTCTCCTTTCCTTCAATTTCCTATCTAGCCCCAAATGGCCACCAGCCCTTTGCTTAGCTGTTCTAAACAAAGCAAGAGTTAATCCAGTAATCTTCAACTTTTACAGAATTCTGCAGGGAAAAAAATCTTTTTTTTTTTTTTTTTTTTTTTTTTTTTTGAGACAGAGTCCTGCTCTGTCACTCAGGCTAGATAGCAATGGTAGAGTACAGTGCTGTGATCTTGGTTCACTGCAGCTTCTGTCTCCCAGGCTCAAGCTATTCTCCCACCTCAGCTTCCCAAGTAGCTGGGACCACAGGCATGCGCTACCATGCCCAGCTAATTTTTGTATTTTTTTAAGATGGTGTCTTGCTGTGTTGCTCAGGCTTGTCTTGAACACCTGGACTCAAGCAATCTGACTACCTGGGCCTCCCAAAATGCTGAGATTACAGACGCAAGCCACTGTGCCCAGCAAAAAAAAAAAAAAAAAAATCATGCTTTATTCAGTTTTCAATTTTCAAGCCAAGCACCCAAATATCTGTTATTTTCTATTCTAGAGGTTTTGAGTCAAAATGTTACAGCCTCCCATTTACTTGCTACCATTAGCGTATACGGGCAGTAATTTTAAACTCCTACATTGAAAACAATCCCAGTGAAATTTCTCTTTTTGCACTGAAAAGATGCCAGTCAAACAATGACGGTTATGTCTTAGTTCATTTGATCTGCTATAGCAAACGACTATAGACTGAGTGGCTTACAAACAGCAGAAATTTATCTCTCACAGTTCTGGAGGTGGGAAATTCTAACACGAAGGCACTGTCAGATTCACCATCTGGGGATGACACGCTTCCTCACAGAAGACTGTCTTCTCAGGGTAACCCCACACGGCTGAAGGGCTGAACAAGCTCTCTGGGGTCTCTTTTCTAAAAGCCCTTATCCCACTCATGAGGGCTCTATCCTTATAACCTAATCACCTCCCCAAAGCCCCAACTCCTAATACCATTGACTTGAGAATAGAATTTCAACATATTAATTTTGAGGAGACACAAACATTTGGACCATAGCACGGTAGTGAGAATTTTCTTCCAAAATTCCATGTCTTGTAATGATTTCATGTCGTTTCTCTCAAAATCAAGATGGCAGATGTCATTATCTTAGTAGATCTTCATTTTAAAAAGAAATATTTAGTATTCATTCCATCTATGGAATAATAGATCCCAGTCTCACTTCCCCCTGATTTTCAGTCTCTGGGAGAAGTTCTCATTCAATTCATATGTAAAACCATTTTGTAATAAGGGAATTTAGCAGCACTGAAGAATAGTTTCTATTGTACTCCATTAAGTAGCACGGTGAGTTAAGCAGCATTTGTGCAGCTCTTACAAGGGCCCCTGCTTCAACACTTCCACATGCATTGCTTCAGGAGTCTTCAGACCCATCACATGTTTAGTTATAACCCTCAGTTGTGAAAATCATTTTCGTTTATGGATGTGTTAAACCTGTCACTGTTCTCATAAAATATTTTTTTCTCTATGGTTCAAGTTTATTCTTTCTGCCTTTTAACATAACTATTTAGCTAGACAAAGAAGGAATTTAATTCAGAACGAGGGAGGAGGAAGCCTGGAAGGAAAGAGGATGGACAAAAACTCAGAAGGGTACAAATATAGTCAGGTGCCACACAACCTAGAGAGTGTCAGTACAGGAGGAAAGTAGGAAACAGAATTGTGCTTGTTAATGGGTATTTTATAGGAAATACCACTCATGTCTTGAGAATGCTGTAGCAACCCTGTCAGCTGAGGCAGGCCTGATATGGATGAACAGTGCTCCATAAGGTAAGACTGGGTGCAACAGAGCTTCATGTATCTACCACCTCATGGGATTCTCCAGTTTTGTATTTTCTTGTTGCACTAGTTCTCAAATTACTAAAAATAACATGTTCCTCTCTATACAAAGAAGAGATGCACTCTTTGCTAAGAAAATACTGGAAGTAATTTTCTGGCCATTGAATTGTTTTTCCATAGCTGACCTCAATTCTTTCAGAATAAATTGATATTGTTGAATTGCCACACGAACACCTCACATTGAGTCCTTGTAAGTTGGCACGTTTCTCATACATGCTTAATATAACTAAGCTTGCTGCTACACATAATTTCAGTTGTTTTTCAATTTTATGATCATCTATTAGCCAGAGGCTAAGAAGGAAAAAACAGATGCCTTATCTTAAAAACACAAAAACATGATTGACAAGCAAGAATGGCAGTCTTATATAATCCAAAATCTGCAGGGTCACTGTAAGCTAGAATTGAGATGTTTACTCCATCAGGTACAGGATGAGGCTAAAATCCTCCCCTTAGGTCATAAAGGAAACTAGAGACTTAAAAGAAAATCTTCAAGCTATCATTCTTAATTAATCAGTATGAGGTTTTTATAGTTCTTCAAGTTCCAGGAGTTCTCATCTTTTTTTTTTTTTTGTCTTTATTATCAATACCCCTTCCCCACCAAAGGGGAAACGTATATATATATATATATGTGTGTGTGTGTGTGTGTGTGTGTGGTATGTGTGTGTTTGTGTGTGTGTGATCCTAAGTACCATGAACACTTCAATGTGTATGACATTTCAATCCAATCACATAACTAGAAACAACAAAATCTGTTTTCAGACATTGAGAAACTTTCCAATTTTTTTCTGTAGGTTAAAGAATCCCTATTCCAATAGCTTCTCCATACAGAATGTGATTTTCTAAACGAAACATTTTGGTTGCTCTCTTGGAGAATCTTCAAAATGTCCACATGTATCTAATCTAGCAGAACCCAAAAGAAGAATCTAGCAAATCTCTGACTAGTGAATATTAATGTAAATCATACAACTCATCCTTCTGAATATTTGAATGTAGCATCATGCTGTCAGAAGAGTTATCTTCTAGTGATTTTCTCTTTATTGCATAGGTATAAAAGTAGGCTGGGAGCAATCTTTCTATGTATTTCAGCCATGTAGAGAAGAAATTATAAACTCCTACAACCACTGTCCTCTATCTCTGTGGGCACAGGTTCATGGTGCCTCCTGCTCCGGATTCTGTGAGTTACCAAGGAAACTGCATGTCACATAAATATACTGGGTATTTGAGAGGTATTCCCTGGAATACCATGGTATACTCCTCCATTTGTTTTTAACTAGATCTCTTTACTAGTACATAACTAAGTAATAAAGCAAACTCCCATCAATGATTCTCTGAATTAATAGAAGATCCTTGCAGTTGAGGAATGTACAATGCTGACAACATGGGGAAATTTGGTTCAAAGACAGTATATTAGTGTACCAACGGCTCATCCCAGCCAGTAACCTGCTATTCAGAAATGCCTGAGATTATCCAGGAGTCAGATGATGCTTATATGACAAAAGTCCTAGAATTCTCCTGAAAGATCAGTAGTGCTGAGGAAGATGGGGCCAGGGAAACAGTTATGCTCCAGCACTCTTCACCCTCACAGACCCTTCCCTTGCCCTTTTCTTCCTCTTATGACAAAGTCCCAGCTTCACTTCACAGGATGTGGAGGAATTTTAGATGCTGAAATTACAGTAGGAAGAGGATGGAATAGCAACTGAGCTCTTCAAAGTTTTCTGGGTGTCAAATTGAATATCTGAAAAGCAATCCGAATATATGTACAGCAAAGGTGAATCTACTACCAACACATCACCTATATCTCATAATACTAAAAGAGTGTCTTTATCCTGGCTAGCTTAAAGCTCATCGTAAAAACACTTGTATTACAGCTGGCTTCTGGAAGGGAAAAGAGGTGGAAGTGAGAATGAGGAAAATCATCCAAGTATAAGTTTAAGGGTAATTATAATATTCATTTATCCACATCCAAAAATTTTATCATAATTTTAAACATATATAAAAGTTAATTAGAGAGTATAATAATCCCTATCTACAATCACCCAGCTCCAACAATTATCAAGCTCAAGTTATTTTGAAGCAAATCTCAGTTGTTAAATCATTTTATTCATAAATATTTCATAGGTAAATCTAAAATCATCATGACTCTTTTTGAAAACATAACCACAATAACTGTATAAAAATTAGCAATAACTCCTTATCACTAGGAAATACTCAATTAGTCTTCAAATTTATCTAATTTTCTAACGATTTTTATAATGTATTTGCTCACATTGGAATCAAAATATATTACAATTGGTTGATATGTGTGTCTCTTAAGTCTTGAACCTATGTAAGTTCTCCTCTCCGTATTTTTTATAATTTATTTGTTGAATAAATCATACTATTTGCCCTCTGTATTTGGCCCAGTCTGTATTTTGCTGGTTTCCTCCCAGGGGTCACTTAGCACGTTCTTCTGTCCCCATATATACTGATAGTTCTAGAGGTTTCATTAGACTCAAGTTTCTTTTTTTTTAAATGCAAAAATACCTTAGAAGTGAAGTGTGTACCTTCATCAGAAGGCATTTGAATGGCTGAATGTCTCTATTTTCTGATGTTAGAATCCTTTATTGTAATTGCCTATATTCTTTAATTCACTGGGGGGAATTTTAAAAGATTTAGGTAAGTCACAATGTATATATCCTGGAAATAAGAACTGGAGATTCAAAGATTAGTAAGGCATGTTCTTGCTCAGAAAAATCCTATAGCTTAAAGTGTGGGAAACAAACAGGCACAAAGACATTTTTATAATGCAAGGCAGACTCTGGTCGATACCAGGTAAATGCATAGTTTGAGACTAAGTCTTATAGAACAAAGGAGACAGGCTAAGCAGCAAAGGGAGGCATCCCAGGTAAAGTCAGCTCCACAAAAAGCAGTTGTGCAGAAGACCACTGGGAGTATATGGGGGAAAGCCAGTCTCTCTGACCATTGATTCTCTTTGTTCAGATACACAATAGGTTGATCTAAATGTTCTCTAAATTTCTTCCACCACTAAAATTCTTGCATATAGCAGCTTGTATATTTAACCTGTGAGGCAGCCAAAATACATATGTAACAAAAATAATAATCAGAAAAGCAAAGCAAATGATAAAATTCAATATGAAATAATTTGTTTACTCATGAATTTAGCTTCTTCAATAAAAGTTTCCATTGGAGGAAGATAAATCAGTAATTAAGATATTTCAGGCACTTCTGCAAAGAATTTTTTACTAATTTCAGAGCACTTTAAAATGCGATCACTCCAGTTCTTTAGTGAGTTAAGTTTAATATCAAATCATCATTTTCTAAGCACTTAATGTATTATGGGAAGGAGTATAAATTAGGATAATAACATTTTGAGGAAGAAATTTAGAAATATTTGTTAATAAAATAAATTTGCATACATTCTGACTTAGCAATATGCTTTAAGTAATAAGTTTTACAGAAATACTAACACAGCTATGCAAAGATGTTGACTGTAGCTTTGCTTGTTATAACAGTAAGCCAAAAAAATATATATACTCATCAATGGGGGATTGATTAAACAAATCATGATTCATCAAAAATGAGTTACCAGGCATCCACAAAATAAATGAATTAGATCTCTAATACTAATAGGAACATCAGTCTCTAATTTCAAGTGAAATATTAAGTTAATATATTGGATATCAATTTGAATTATTGTTTCAAAAAGTATATGCATATCTATTTGTATTTGTAATAGAAAAAATGTCTGAAAGTAAAAATCCAAATTAAAATTTTAATACTTACAGGAAGTATAGTTATAGGAGATTTCTACATACTATGTTCTTTCTACATTATTTCAATATCTCATATTGCTTTTCAAATTTGAAAAGGGACAAAATTTTCTTTTAACCAAAACATTTTTTTCCTTGATACATTTCCCATGTCCCCTCACTCCCTCTCTTCTGATTTGTGTCCCTTACTAGATAAGCGTGCCCCATCTTGGCACACACTTTATTTAACTAAGCAAAGCAAAAAATCCTCACTTGACTCTGTGTGTTACCCTGGGTTCTGGTCTGTCACCCTCATGAGCACATCTGATTTTTAGGCCATGCTCACTGATGTGCTGTTCACCTCCTGCTCAAATTTCAACCCAATGTCATCAGGTTTCCATCCCTAACTCTACTGAAGCTTCCTTGATGATAGTCAGCAATTGCCTTCTAATTGTGAAATAATGTGGATGATGTGAGTCTTCCTCTTGGTCCTCCCAGCCACACTAAACGCTGCCTTCTGGTAACTGTATTCCCAAGACTTTTATAAATGTCCTCCCGGAGATTCTGCGACACCATTCTTTTGACATCATCTCCGTATCTGCGGTTGCACATTCAGAGACTCCTGTGAATCCTCTTATTCACGTCACGCCTGAGTGTTCTCTCTGACCTCTTTTCCTCTTGACTCTATCCTCTCCCATGCCCTCAGAAACTTCATTTTACCTTTCATGCTCTCTCTTTTGTGTAACCCTCTCCATCACCTCAAATTATTTCACCAGCATGCTCACATCACTCCATAAACACACACACACACATACACACACTCCTTTCTGCCCTCTGCTCTCTACCCACCCCCCGCCCAGTGATTTTTCAATGGTTCTTCTTTTTTTCAAAGATGACCTTTTTGAAGGAGGAACCAACACCTATTTCATCACCACCCATTCATTCTTCAGCCCAAAGATGGATGTGTTAAAAGTCAAATGAAGCCCCTCATTGCATGAACCCTTTCCAAGACCTTACACGTGGTTCTCAATTCATAACTGTGTATTCTTTGCCTTATAAAGGACCTTCACAGATTGTACAGCTGCAGGCCCCCATAATTTGGATCCATTCCTGGCTCTGCACACTGAAAACTGGCTTCTATTCTAACCATTCCTCTGAAGCTACTCTGACAAAGATCACAATTTAATTTCCAAATGATAAATAGGTAGGTAATTCTTAGTCTACCTGAAACGGTCACTTTTGGCACAGTTAACCCTCTCATTCTTCAAATTGCCCCTTCATTTTCATTTCCATTCTTCTCTGAATCTCTTTAGACATCACTTGCCCCTTCTCATTCTTCTCTCTTTGCTTCCTCAGCCCAGCATTTAACCAATCATCAATACTATTTTGTCCACCTCTAAAATCTCTCTCCTATGTTCACTGCCTCCTTCATTCAGACCTTACTCTCAGCCTCTACTCTCATATTCTCCAATCCCTATGACCATGTCATCTCCCTGCCTTCACCCACCCCCACCACTGTTAAAATTCTTAAAGATGGCTCATAGCTTAATAATGAAAATAATGTCCTTATAGTGATGTGCAAAGCCTTCCATGATGTCTTCTCTCCTTTTCTAGCCTCATTTCAACACGTGGCTCAACAACTAATCTATGCTCCAGCCAAAATAACTTTTTCCCAGAAGGCATGGCCATGCTTTGCATCTCCTGCTTCGAATGCCTGAATAGCAACTTCACGTTTTCTCCAGTTTCCCACCCACTATTCTATTGAAGTCCTAAGGTGAGCTTAAGAATCACCTCCCTGATCATCCTATTTTAAACTGAGCTGGTACTCCTTGTCTAGCTACCATAACATCCTATATATATTTCCATTAAGTATCTACCATTCTATGTTGTAATTGTCCATTTCATTGTCTGCTTCCCCAAGTAGATGGAAGTCTCTAAGAAAAATGAATGTACTGCACCCATTTTGTACACTTAGCACCAAAAATAATACTTAAGACATAACAGGCTTTCAACGAGTGTTTCTGAATAAATGAGCAAATGATTTAGTGAAAGCTCAAAATACCTCAATAGAATTAATTTGGGAGTCTCTTTCCCTCTAGTTTTCATGCCTTAAGCTTCCTTTGTAATTTAAAAATAAGTTGAACACTCTGTTCTCTGTCTGAAATGCAGCTACTAGTTTGATTCTTTTTAGGCATTTTGTGTTTATTAAATATTTCTTTTCATCAGTCTAATCAATATTAGTGCCACATGGTACATGTACTTGGGTTTTTGGGGGTTCCCCTACTATGAAGAGCCAGTCAATAAGAGACATCCTTACCAAGTAGGTTGATACACTCTGTGATTTACCTATGCATCAAACCTGCAAATCCTGCACATGTATCCCAAAACTTAAAATAAAAATAAAACTTTAAAAAAAGAACTAAAAGGAACAGATTGGAGTCCAGAAAAAAGGCAAAGAGGCAATTAACAGTCTATTAAGACTTACCCAACATTCTCCTGGGCCCCAGGCTCAAAGGATAAAATTAAGGGCATTGTAGATTTTCTTGTAGGTTGGCCTGCTTAGTCACTTGAATAGAAAAATAGCCAACAACTCAGGGTCTAGACCTAGAGTAAATATTATTTTTTAAAATTCTACTAAAGAAATAGGTCTACACATATTAATTCATGCCTTAGCAGATATTTACTGATTGCTGACTGTGAAGCAGGTATTATTTTAGCCACTGAGAATACAGAAATGAACAAAACACACAAAAGCCATCTTCATTGAGCTTACATTGTAATGCAAGGAGTCTGTCAATCAACTAAGTAAATGAAATTTGTCATGTGCCAGATAAGATAAATCCTATGGAGAAAAATAATGTGGAGAGAGGGAATGGAAAGTGCTGGGGAGAAATGGGCATTTAAAATAGGTTGGTTATGGAAAGCCCCACTGAGAAGGTGATATTTGACTAAGACCAGAAGAAGATGAGGGAATAAGTCACGGGAATACCTGGGAAAACAGGGAAGGAGTCATGGGGGTGTTTGAGACATGAACTTTCTAGGAAAGGTGACCCCCAACGTCAAGCTCCAAAGAAAGCAGAGTGACTAGGGTTTTAGAGAAACAGCGTGTGAATCAGTTTATTGGAGTCCAATGAGTAATGAATGAAATAATGTTAAAATGCTAGAAAGCTAGTTTAAGGAAAAATTATGTAGGGTTTTAGAGACCAGAGGTGGGGCATAGCTTTTACTCTGAATGAGATGGGAACCACTGAAGGGTTTTCAGTAGAGGAGTGGCATGATCTGACTTCAGTTTTGGAGTGTGTGTATGTTGTATGTACACATGCTCCAGAGCACATTTTAAACCATACATAGGTTATCAAAAAACCCTGCTACCTTTTTTGAATCAAACATTATTTGCATTAATTAGATGACCACTATTAAATTAAATATTTTTTTTACTACAAACATATAATTGTAAAATCCAGACTATGGGAAACTCTAAGGACAAAGGCCCAGGTTTGTTTATTAACAACAAATGGGGAATCTACATATTAACTTTGAAAATTTATGAAACAATTGGAGATATTTGGACACTGACTGGGTATTTGTGGTATTAAAAATTTATTGTTTTTTTTTAGTATAATAAGAATTCTTTAAAGGTCCTCATTTTTCTAGAGATAAATTCTGAAATTTTAAAAAATTAAATAATGGAATAGCTGGAATTCGATTCAAAATAATCTAGGAGTGGGAATGAGTGACTGAGTTAGGGAATATAGATGAAACACAATAGGTCAGGTATTAATTGCTGAAGCTGGGTGGCAGGTACAGAGGTCCATTTTGCTATTATCTTTATTTTTATGCATATTTGAAAATGTTCATAATATAAATTTTTTCATATAATAAAATTTATTCATTTGTTGTAGAAGACAATGTGACAAATCCTCAAAGATGTAAAAATAGAACTAGAATTTGACCCAGCAATCCTATTACTGGGTATATAACCCAATGAATAGAAATCATTCTATCATAAAGGCACATGCACATGTATTTTCATTGCAGCACTATTCACAATAGAAAAGACATGGAATCAACCTAATTGCCCATCAATGGTAGACTGAGTAAATAAAATACACCATGGAATACTATGCAGCCATAAAAAAGAATGAGATCATGTCCTTTGCAGGAAAACGGATGGCGCTGGAGGCCATTATACTTAGCAAACTAACACAGGAACAGAACACCAAATACCACATGTTCTTACTTATAAGTGGGAGCTAAATGATGAGAACACATGGACACATAGAGGGGAACAACACACACTGGGGCCTATTAGAGGAAGGAGGTTGGGAGGAGGGAGAGGATCAGGAAAAATAACTAATTGGTACTAGGTTTAATACCTGGGTGATGAAATAATCTTTACAACAAACCCCAATGACACAAGTTTACCTCTATAACAAAACCTGCACTTGTACCCCTGAACTTAAAATAAAAGTTAAATAAAATAAGTAGACTGGATCATTTTGTACAGTGAGAAAAAAAAACACATAGTTTAAAAGAAACACTGAGCACTTTCAATTTTATGTAAAAAAAAAAAAAAAAAACTTTTAAAGAAAATCCCCATGTAGTCATATCTTTCATAACCAAGGCTTTCTACACCTATTTTTAAGCAGCTCAGCACGGCATAGCGAAAAGAGCATCGAACTGTGAGCCCAGGAGCAGGCATATTAGGCTTTTCTTTTCCACTAACTTACTTTGTGGCCCTGAGCTAGTGACAGAAGGATGGTGGAGTTCAGTTTCCTAAAATATAAAGGAGTCAGACTGTATGATCACTAAGATTTCTTTTAAACCTAAGACTTAATCTTTGTAATGAATGATTTGCATTAATTTTTATTTTAGTGACTGCCCTAAAGCAAACATATGCTACCAAAGGACGAAAAAAAAAAATGGTACCAAGCCAGAATCCTAAGAGATCCAATAAGCTGCCTGAGAATTAGGTTTTTCCATTATTTCAATTCCAGATTTCTCCTTTAATAAGCTAAATAATAAAACATAGAAAGTAGTTCTTTTTAGCAGGAGTCTGCAAACTTTTTCTGTAAAGGGCTAGAGAGCAAATATTTTAGGCTTTGTTGGTCATAATATCTCTGTTTCAACTTCCCTACTCTGCCATTGGCACATAAAAGCAGCTATATGGAATATATAATAAGTGGGAGTATCTGTGTTTTACAAAACTTTATAAAATAGGCAACAGGCAGCATTTGGCCGCCCACAGGCTATAGTTTGCTGATCCTAGTTCTTTAACATGATCAGATATTAACATAAGGGTCTTAATATAATCAGATAACAATATAGATATATTAAGTCATATTCTTCTGCTTCACATTTTCTGCATGTGCATATTCCTGTAGCCTAATGATGACGGTGACTAATCATGAGATCTAATGCTATCTATTATTATATCCTAAATCCAGTCTCTTTTCATCTTTCCAATGCTTCCTCCCAACATCTCTTGCCTGGATTCTTACAAAATGCCTCTGGTTTCCACCCTGTTTCAGAGATCCTCTCAACAAGAACAGATCATGTCAATGTCCTTCTTCAACCCTCAGTGGTTCTGAGATTCCTCACCATGGCCTCTAAGGCCCTCCCCAGTCACTCCCCTTCTCATTCTCAGTGCTCTAAGCATTCTTCCTGTGTCTTGAACACACAAATCTCACTCCTATCTCAGGGAGCCTTGCTTTACATATCCTCTGCCTGGAATGCCTGATTTACACACCATCATGTGACTGCTTCTCACTCAACATCTAAGTGTCAATTCAGATGTCACCTTCTCAAACAAGCCTTCACTGACAACCATCCCTTTCCCTCATCATTTTGAGCTATTGCACTTTCATATTTCTTCCCAAGCTTACCATCATTTGGAACAACATTACTTCCTTGTTTTCTTGCACATTTATAGCCTGTTAATCCATTACATTGTGAGTTTTTTAAGGGTCCTATCCCCAGCCTCTAGAAGACTGCTTGGCATTCAATAGACAACAAATATCTGTTGAATAAATTACAATTCAATATTTCGTATGTTGAAAAGCCCTTATTTTGCCTTAAAATGAAATTATTTTTTTTTTTTTTTTTTTTTT
This sequence comes from Symphalangus syndactylus, assembly GCF_028878055.3. Lineage (NCBI taxonomy): Eukaryota > Metazoa > Chordata > Mammalia > Primates > Hylobatidae > Symphalangus > Symphalangus syndactylus. The sequence continues at coordinate 126,352,406 of NC_072428.2, read as the reverse complement.
TTTGAGACGGAGTCTTGCTCTGTCACCCAGGCTGGAGTACAGTGGCGCGATCTCGGCTCACTGCAAGCTCCGCCTCCCGGGTTCACGCCATTCTCCTGCCTCACCCTCTCCGAGTAGCTGGGACTACAGGCGCCCGCCACCACGCCCGGCTAATTTTTTTGTATTTTTAGTAGAGACGGGGTTTCACCGTGGTCTCCATCTCCTGACCTCGTGATCCGCCCGCCTCGGCCTCCCAAAGTGCTGGGATTACAAGCGTGAGCCACCGCGCCTATCCTGAAATTATGTATTAATATTAGTATAGTCAACATGCTGTAACAAATAATCCCCAAAAGTTCTAATGAATGGTTCTGACACAGTAAAAGTGTATTTCTTGCTCACCTAACAAAACTAGGCAGATGGATATTTTAGGAACTGAACTTGGAGGTGGCACATGTCATCTCTGGCCATCTTTTATTGGCTAGAACTCAGTGACAGGACTACACCTAAATGCAAGGAATACTGGGGAGTGCAGTTGTTGCCTGGGCCAACCCTTGTCAGTGACAACTACTCTATTGGAGTGGGAGCCCAGATCATTGTTGTACAACTCAATGTCTCTGCTAGGGCACCCGTTTATTAGCTACAGCATCTCCATAGGGTCTTGCCAGCAACCTTTAAATGTGGTAGCTATACAGCTACCACAGAATAGTACATCATTACAAATGATTTTCACATGGTCTGTAGCAATTCAAACAACGAAATAAAATGGAAACTAATATAAATCCTAATCTTCATACTAATTCTTGTATTTTTACCCAGGAGCTTTCTATGTCATCTAAATCATGCCACATCTAGCATTGCCCAAAATACCTTCATAGCTATACCCAGACCTCAAATTTTCCTCCTTCACGTGCCATGTTTCTCTGCTTAGCTAAGCAGCTGTCCACACCATGCTCTAGGTTCATTCTTCATCCTACATCCCTGCTGGACTTTCCTCAAACTTATCTCAAAATCTCATCTGAGAAAGTCAGTTACAGTAAAAACCAATTTGTACTTAAAATATTCATAAGATAAGTATTTGATGTATATCAATTACCAAAATGTTAAAAATGTATTTGAGTGATAGAAAAATGTATAATTTAATGCTATTTTTCATTATCTGTATTTTTTAAGATTCTACATGTATTTCCTAAGCATAAACAAAATACAAGTCCATTGACTTTCAATCAACTTTAGGGGACTGGTACTGCCTCTGTCTTTTCTCTTACCCAATTTCCAATACCTCATTTAAAGGTCTCCTGCCTTGCCAAAGTTTTAAAGGAACTTTGCTTCTTGAAAGAGAGGAAAGTAGCTTCTGAAATTCTGAATATTACATCGTTTCCTTTAATCATGTAACGCACTTGCTTGGTAAAGCACTTTACTACAAAGATCGATTTTTATAGTTACAAAATCCAACATAAAATAGGCCATTGAACAAGATTTTAGCTTGTCTCGAAATATCATGAATAGGATTATATCTATACATGAACAATCCAGGAACCTCATTTTAGGTTGCAGCTTCAACCTCTCTCTCTCATTTTCTCAAGATTGCTCAAAAGAAGCAAGACTGAAAAAGTTTAGTGACCTTTTATTCTTTCCCTTCACTTAAGGGAGCATAGCTATTTACCAACATCAGGTAACAGAGGCAAAGAATAAAACAGAAGGATAAATCATCTAAAAATATGTACCATCCTCTGAATCATGGAGAATTTATACTATGTGGTACTTAATGCCACACGGCCTTCAAGCTGAGCAACTAATTATTGAACCACTGAAAGCTCTTTCTCTCAGTCTCTTCTCAGGCCTAAAAACAGTAGGCCAATCAGTATCCAAACTCAAAAATTCACTGATTTTATTCATCCTCTAAAAACAGCAGAACTAGGCCTTTGTTACCCTTCCTAAATTGAGGAATCTCATGTGAGTAAACACGTGTGAAATGTCTTTCTGAGGTCTCTAGAGGACCCCATATTTACCCCATATTTATTTGATCTCTTTAAACAGCCCAAACCTCTATAATGCAGGTCCCTTCCACACACTAGTCCCTTGGAGGCAAAAGCACTGCTCTCACTCCTCAAGGCAGCCTGTCCCATACACAGATCTCCAAACCAATTCAAAGTCCTTCCACCCAGAAGGCTTATACACACAAACGTGTGGACTCATGCACACACACACACACACACACGCACTTGCATCGACTTTATCACATGGCATGACATGGCTGGAGTTATTAATGGGTACATAAAGATTAAAACTGGGTGTATTCCCAAGACTTTCATTCATCAAAATGGATACATGGTGGTGCTAGGTTAAACCTCTTGCTCATAGTTTGACCTACTCATGATCATAGATCCTTTGAGAGTCTAATGAAAGCTCTGGATCCTATTCCAATAAGATATCTGCAATTACACATACACACACAATGTGATGCATAATTTCAAGGTGTTCATGAACCTCCCTGAGGTCCATAGACCCCACAAGTTTAGAATTCTGAACACAAATTTAGAAAGCAATAGCTCTGCAAACTTGACAAAATCAGTATCAGGCCCAAGAGTCTGAAGAAATCAGTATCAGTCTGTAATCTCACTTCTTTCTGGAGGAACTAACTCCACCGTTGTTTTACTTCAATTCCATTTTAGGCATTACACCACTCTCTTTATCTCATTCTTCCTCTTTCCTGTGTCTCTTAATCCCTACTATTCTCTCCTTCATTCTTCTCACTGACCCCCTCTGTCTCTCTCTCCGATTTCATTGTCTTCATTGCTTTCCCAGTGAGTGTTTTATCAGTATCTCTCCTTTTCTCTGTCTCTCTCTCACTCCCCACACATCTCTCTCTCTCTTTCTCTCTCCCCCTTCTCTCTCTCGCACACACACACACACAACCACACAACACGTACACCCACACAGGTGTATGTCATTTGTTGCTTCTATTATGTCTGATTAAAGAATTTGATATCTGTTATAACACTACAGCTTGCAACTCCAGAATTGCTCTACTCTGTAAGCATTCAATTATAATTTTTCCAGATCATTTAAATTCTTTCTATTGTCTTACTCTTGCTGAATAGTAATCACTCCATCTGTACTGTCATAGTTTAATGTCTGAGTATAAAAGTTATTTGCTAATAAAAATTATTTATCCTTTTAGTCTTCGCATTGCAGCGTGCTATGAAATATGCCAGTGCGTTGACTGCTGTTTGAATCCCCAGGCATATTTAAACACGTCATCCTAAAAGTGCCATATGCAATAATATTGTCTATACTGAATTGGATTTTCCACACTGACTTCTATATTTTCTTTCTCCAGCAATGAAACATTGCTGTGTGGATATGCAAATGGAACTGTATCTTGCACATTTCTATTTAAATCATAAAAATAACTCACTCATGTGCCCACATGCACAGAAACATGCACACATTTGTAATGAGATATATTTATGGTAAAGAAAGATTAGAGCAATAAAAAGAGTTGAATGACTACCAAAAGGAATTATTGATTCCCAATGATTAACTCAACATAAAGCATGAAGTCAGATGTCAAATGTCAAATGTCATCATGCTCTAGTGCCTTCACTTACACTGCTTTCCCTCTCTCTTTTCTTACTGTGTGCACCTATGTGTACACACTTCCTTCGGCTAAAATCTGCACACCTAATCACCCAGTGGTAGTTGTCATTTGACCATTACTAAGCTAGGATCTTTATTTATCTCATTTTCATTTTTTAATTGCAACTATCTCATTCCTTTTTCCTTTGTCCTTTCTGGGTTTTATTCACTTTATAGCAGGTTGCACCTACACAATGAAAATCATTCCTTTAAAGGTGACTAAACCCAATTACTCAGTCAGAATAGCCTGTTCAGTGGTGCCTTTTATACCAGAATCTTCAAAGATTTTTTCCTTTGTAAAAACTTCTGGGTGCCATGATCCAAACTTCATTTTCACATTGCTCTTAATATTGGCAGTTTGGCATTCCATTACCTTTCAACTGAATACTTTTGTAAATTAGTCAGTGCTTTTTATATTGACAACCTGACAGCTCTTTCTGTGTATAATATCTTGTTGACATGAACATAAGTTTAGTTTGAACTTGATGGACAAACCTACCATTGGTGGATTTCCAAATATACCATACAGGAACATCACTCAAAGATAGCCATAAAGTTACTGATGTGATTGACTTTTTCTCAACAAAATGCAGCCTTACACCCAGGAAGCACTTAGGATACTTGATAATTATCAACTATGTAATGAAACTGGCTAAGTTACATGCCATCTACAACATACCTTCACATTCACACCTCATTCTATCTTTCGTATGACCTTACAAGTGAGGTATTCTTGTTCCTAATAACACATGAGAGTTAAAGAACCCAAGGTTGAAAGAGGTTGAGTAGCTGTTTTCCAAAGTTAGTTAACAAAGAGCAAAAAAAGTATTGTCCAATCAAAGTTTTATCAATATTAATAACAATTCTAACAATACAATTTTGCTATTGTATCCATATTGAAGCCAGGATGCTCACTGGTCTGCCATTAATATTTTTATAATAATTCATCTAATCTATCTTGTATATGTGTTTTGTTTGCAGAGTTGAAGTCAAATTATACACTTATATTGTTATATATTTCCTTTTCATTTAAATTCTAACATGTGCTCTTTGCAAACATCATTTTAAAAGTCTCCGTAATCATTCATCTCAATTCATTTAACAATCTCCTTACTGACCCATTTAAGCTATTTCCATATATATTTGTATGTTTCTAGAAACATGTTTATGCATGAGGCTCTCCAGCATTTTATCTTATTTTCTAAGATAAATTTCTATCAGCAGATGGAAAAGTAGTAATTTTTTTTGGTTTCTTGATAAACACTGGAAAATTGCTTTTCAAAGAATTGCATAATTTACATTTCCATAATAAGCTTATTATACTGCTTACTTCTGAAATAAGCAGTATTTTTTCTTGCTAGTATTGTTATTCACATTTTTAAAAATTTAGATAAGTTCATAGTTAAATATATTTTCATGATGTGTTAATTGATAATATTTACTCTTGAGACAATATTTTCCGATAGGTTTTTAGTCATTTTAGCCATTTGTATTTCCATTTCTATAAATTGTTTGTTGACCACTTACTTGGAATCTTTGTGTAATAACCTAAGTGTCTATCTTATAAAAGTATATAACATAAGTTACATACAAGAGTGTCTGTATAAGTTCTGTACATTAAACATTTTAACCCTTTCTCTATGTTTGCAAATATTTTTTAAATATTAGGGTGCCTAACAAATTAGCTTTTTAATATTGAGCAACATACTTGTTAAACATTTAATTGTAGTGAAATCTGCCATCATTGCCACAGTAAATTCTTTCATCGCTTTCCGAAATAGAAGACATCCATGCAGAGATTTAATACATATTTGTTTATATTTTTCTTTTTTATAGTTTAAGACTATTTAATTTATTACTTTCAAAGTGTCATTGAAGAGTGTGTTTTGTATGGGAAAAAAAACTTGCACTGAATAATCATTTAATAATTGATAGTGATTAGTCAACAGTCTCAGCGTGATTTATTGAATGATTCACTTCTCGCTAATTTGTGATGTTTCATTAGACATATAATAATCCTTTATATAAAGGAATCTGTTTCTGGCCCATTTTTCCGTTTTGTTTAGTTTTATAGTTTAAATTATTACACCATTACAAAGCATTTAATATCTGACGAATCTATTCCTAGTTCAATACTTTTACTTCCAAATATTCTTATCTATTCACACTTTATAAAAAATGTTTATTCCACAAATTTTTACATTTCTAAGTTTCAAGAAAATCCAGAAATATAAATTATAACAATAGAATATATAAATATAATAATATATTTTCTCTGTTTGGGAACCCTTTCTAATGTTTACCTTTCATTATTTGTGTTTTGTAGGATTCTTTATTTAATATTGCTAATATCTATTAACTTTTTCTTAAAAGGTAGAAAAAAAAGACATACTTGCTTGTATAGACAGGGATAAAATACTCATGTGGAAAAGGGGTTTAATGCTAGATCACAAGAGATGTTATAAAGCGGCCCTTAATACAATGATGGATTTATCATGTCCAGTGTCTGTCTTCCTCAAAGAAAGACCATTACTAAATAAACTCATTACACTGAGGTATACAATCCAAGTACAAATAGTAACTGAATCTGTAAGTGAATGTATATATCATTCTCATGAATTTCAAAATTTGAAGTTGTTTTAATGAAAATTCCACTCATAGATTGAATGCAATCACAATCAAAAGCTTAATGTCTTTCTTTTGTAGAATTGACAAGTTGATTCTAGAAGTTATATGAAAAGGCAAAAGACTTAAAATAGCCAAAATAATTTTGAAATAAAGTTGAAGGAGTAACACTGATTTTAAGACTTACTATAAGGCTATAGTAAGCAAGACTGCAGTTACTAAAAGGGTAGACTTATAAATCAATGGAAGAGAAAAGAGGGTTTGCAAATAGAGCCACATATATATGGTCAATTAATTTTTCATGAAGATGTTAAGATAATCCAAAAGAGAGAAAAGCAATTGTCTAAACTGCAATTGGATTAAATGGATATCATATGGGGAAAAAATTAACATTGATCCTTACCTCACATCATACACAAAACTTACTTAAACTGAAATGGGAAAAGAGCCTAAATGTGAAGCCTAGAAATCAAAATTTTTGGAAGAAAAATCAAGAGAAAATCTTGTTTACCTCAACATAGAACACAAAGAGGATGAAACAGAAAAGAACAAAATGATAAACTGGACTTTGGATTTGAAACAAAGATGTTCTCAACAAAAAGGCTATTGTTCTTTTGAAAATATCATTTTTTAGAAAAAGGGAAATCACACTGAGAAAAAAAATATTTGCAAAGAACATCTCTGAAGAAAATATCAAAAAAGAACATCTAAAATTCAATATAGTGAGGCAATCCACAGAAGTCACGAGACTTGAAATGATACCTTAAAAAGATATGTAAATGGACAATAAACATATTAAAAGGTGCTCAACATCATTAATCACCAGGAAAATACAAATTAAAACCATAGTGAGGTATTACTACATACCCATCAGAATGGCTAAAATTAAAATGCCTGACCAGACCAAGTGTTGATGGGGATGTGAAGCAACTGGAACTCTCACATACTGCTAATGAAAATATAAAGTTGTATACTTTTTGGAAAACAACTGGAAACTGGAATTTCCAAATTATAGAAAACAGCTTGGTGACTTCTTAAAAATTTAACATATACCTGCCATACTTAGGCATTCTACCCCAAAGCATTTGCCCAAGAGAAATGAAAACATATCTCCAGACAAAGGTTTATACACGTTTGTAGAATCTTTAATTGTAATAGCCAAAACCTAGAAATAACCCAAGTATCCATCATTATATGAACAAACTGTGGCAATTCCATACCGGGAAATAGCACTTAGCAATAAAAAATATGAGCTATTGATATATAAAAAAAACTGTGGCATATCCATACCTGGAAATACCACTCAGCAATAAAAAAATATGAGCTATTAATATATGCACAAACATGGATGGATTTCAAAATAATTGTGCTGAATGAAAGATGCCAGGCAAAAAAGGAACACATCATGTAGATTTCCATTTATATAAATTTCAAAAACATGGAAACTATAGTGACAGAAAATAAATCAGTAGTTTTCTGGAGAAGTGAAGGTAGAGCCATCATGAGAACATCTGGGTGCTGATGGTTCTGATGTGATTTCATAGGTGATGGTCATGGTTCCACAGGTGAATATGTAAGTCAAAACTGAGCAAATGGTCACTTTAAACATATGCAGTTTATCCCATACCAGTTATAGCTAAATAAAGTTAACAAGGTTTCTTCCTATAACCTTATAATTATGATTTACTAATAGAATATATATATACTGTTATATTTCCCATTATATTTGTGAATTTTATATTCCTACACAATTACTGGGTTTTATATTTACATTTCTTTTCTATTTGTATTGGATCACTTTACTAAAATTTCTTATTAGCATGAAAAGTTTTCTCAGTTGTTTTTCTATGGTTTTTAATGTAATCATTTACATTTTTTACCAATGATTATTTTATATCCTTTTTGTTGAAAATTATGTAACCCAATTGACATTAGACATGAAGTGAGGAACAGCAGCTGCTACTACTGTCTGGAGGAATAGGATGCACTTGATGTTTCAGAGGATAAGCCACAACACCTGTGTTGATGCTCAAGGTAACAGGGCATTTTCACTTTGTATTTGAAACAAAGGTGATTTTTTGAGGTCAGGAGTTCCAGACCAGCCTGGCCAACATTGCAAAACCCCGTCTCTAATAAAACTACAAAAAATTATCCAGGTGTGTGGCATGTGCCTGTAATTCTAGCTACTCAGGAGGCTGAGGCAGGAGAATCGCTTGAACCTGGGGAGGGGCAAAGGTTTCAGTGAGCCGAGATTGTGCCACTGCACTCCAGCCTGGGTGACAAGAGTGAAATTCTGTCTCAAAAAAAAAAAAAAAAAAAAAGAAAGAAAGAAAAAAAAGAAAAAGAAAACAAAGATGTTCTCAACAAAGAAGTTTGTAAATACTTCTTTCTTTGCTACAGCACGTAGAACATAATGCTGATTGTGCACAGAGAAAACAAGAGAAAATACCTAGGGTTCAGAGAGAAGAGTGTGGTAGCAACCTTCACCCAATAGTCAGGTTCAAAATGTCTTTTTTATTGATATAAAATAGCTGTACATATTTGAGTGGTACATGTGATATTTCATACATATATACAACGTGTAATGATCAAATCAGGGTAACTGGGATATCCATCACCTCAAACATTTACCTTTTCTTTGTGTTGAAACATCCTAATTCTTCTCTTCTAGTATTGTAAGGAGAATGTAGTCAACAAAATGCCTTTTGAAGAAATCAGTGAAGACTCAGGATTTAAAGGATGTCTTATTAGCAAAAACATAGTAATAAAGGCTGTGGAGGAAGATTCAGACATTGCCAATCAGTAGGTAATGAATAAAGCAGGTCACACAGGCTGGTGTCTACACCAGATCAGAAGCAAATTTTATCACTGGCCTAATTTTCTACGATGTCACTTCTGCTCTTTCCTCTCTCTCCCAGGATTTCAATCATACTGTAGCATTTTGCATCCTTGCAGTCTCTCCTTACCTTTGTTTTTTTGTTTGTTTGTTTGAGACAGAGTCTCACCCTATCACCCAAGCTGGAGTGCAATAGCACGATCTCGGCTCACTGCAACCTCTGCCTCCCAGGTTCAAGTGATTCTCCTGCCTCAGCCTCCCGAATAGCTGGGATTACAGGCGCCCACCACCACGCCCAGCTAATTTTTGTATTTTTAATAGAGACAGGCTTCCACCATGTTGGCCAGGATGGTCTCGAATTCCTGACCTCGTGATCCGCCCGCCTCGGCCTCCCAAAGTGCTAGGATTACAGGCGTGAGCCACCGTGCCCGGCCTCTCCTTACCTTTTTATGTGTTCTGCTACTCACTGCTTCCATCCTCCCCCTCATAGTGACCCATCCTTATGTTATTAAAAAAAAAAATGTTCTTTTAGTTCTTTGAGAATATAAAGTACCTATTTTCTATTGTTTTTTCTCTTTGTGGTAATGGATGAGTTTTACTTTCAGACTTTCCCCTTTTTTCCCTTTTTATGTTTTACTGCCCTTTTTTGTGGGGTGGTGGTAATACCTGATTTTTCCTTGTTTATTCATCTTTAAATGAAGACAGAGATCTATGGAGATACATTTTTTGCCAATACCTGATGTAAGCATGTAGAAGAACTTCTCTTTCCTCAAAAGTATTAATACGTTAATTGGATTCCATTTCCAAATATGAAACTGGAAGGTAGGTTGCTATGAATAACTGAGTTCAATACCAGGACCTACCAGAAATTAATCCTGGGCAACTTTGTTGAATAGCAGTAGTTCTTTGATCTTCTGGAATCAAATTTGTATCCTGAAATTTTTAAACTAGTTCACAACTATTTTTCTTTGACTATAAATGAAAAACAACATTTTCTTACGTATACCACTTCCTTTCTCTGCTCCTGGGCAATTTTCACTCGTTTTAGAATTTTATGTCCTACCCTGCCCCAACCACCTGCTCCCTCACCTGGATCAGCTAATTCTATACTTGAACTGCATTTTCTGAATGGACTGCTTTCAGGTGAGGGAAGCTGGGGAAGTAGCAGTCCAGGGGGCCTGCCCAAATTTCTGTTTGGTGTTGCTTTCATGTCTTTAAATTCAGATAGTTAACTTTGGCATGTCATATCTCTTCCTTCCTGATTCTGAATTTGCCCAAGGATGGAGCATTTTGAGGCACCTCTTTCTCGGTTCCTCATTCTCATAGCAATAAGTAGAAACGTCTCCCACATGTGGCATATGGGTAACCTGGTTTCCAGTACTGTTGTGGGATTTGGTCTTCCTGTGTCTCCGTGTGCACCATCAGTCCGAGTACTTTCAGAAGCAAGTAGTAAAAATTCTATTCTACCTGGCTTAAACAAAACACAATGAGGCTTTAGTGGCAGACTCACTAATCCAAAGTTAAGAAGTACAGGTGGGCATCGTAAGAGACTAAACAGATGGGTCAAACGAGTTCAAGGAAGCAATTGCCTCAGACTCTCTTCAGCCCCATGGCCAATGTCTGTTTCTGGGGTCCTCTGTGGCATTTTTTTCCCTCTAGGCAAACCACCTTTTTCTACTTCCCTTGCACATGTTTAAAACCATTACTTCAATCTTGGAACTACGTGTCTGGGCTCAAGAGAGACCAAACTGACAAATGCCCTAGTTCTAGCTCAAAATTCCACAGAGAGAATTTCTTATCGGTCAAGTGACTCTTGAGCTATACAGCTGCGACAAGAGGATCTCACCACGTGATACAAAAGTCACCCAGTCTGTCTTGGGGGTGAAGGAAATAGCATAGTGGAGGATGGGGAAAGAGTAGGCAGTTAATGTTTAAAGGTAAATAAATAGCAGGGGGCAGTGGTGTGCACCTGCAGTCCCGGCTACTCAGGAGGCTGAGTCAGGAAGATCGCTTGTGCCCAGGAGTATGAGGCCAGCCTGGGCAACACAGCAAGATCCCTGTCTCCAAAAATAAATAAAGAAGATAAATAAATAAGCTTTTACTATAGACTATAGATTTTCAGGTGTAGGAGTGGCAGGGATCAGATTTCTTTACCATAGAAGAAGGACTTCTCAGAGGCTTTAATTACCAAATTTTATTATATTATCTTCTATTTAGTAGGACAGAAAATATAGAACATTTCTCAATTATTTTACCAAGAAACCCTTCTGGCAGAATATTTTTCTAAAGCAAGCTTCCATTTACTTTTAACTTCAATTTTTATTTTAGATTCAGGGTTACGTGTACAGGTTTGACACATGGGTAAATTGTGTGATTCTGAGGTTTGGGATATGACTGAATCTGTCACCTAGGTCATGTCCCTAGTACCCAATAGGTAGTTTTTCAACCTTTGCCACCCTCCCTCCTCTAGGCGTCCCCAGTGGCTACTGTTCTCATCTTTATGTCCGTGTGTACTCAGTGTTTAGCTCCCACTTTTAAGTGAGACTATGCAGTAGTTAGTTTTCTGTTCTTGTGTTAATTCATTTAGAATAATGGCCTCCAGCGACATCTATGTTGCTGCAGTGGACATGATTTCATTGTTTTCTGTGGGTGTGTAGTATTCAATGGTGTATGTGTGCCACATTTTCTTTATCCAATCTACCATTGGGCACCTAAGTTGATTCTGTGTCTTTGTTGTTGTGAATAGTGCTGCAGTTAACATATGAGTGCATGTGACTTTTTGGTAGAATGATCTATTTTCCTCCAGGTATATACCCAGTAATGGGATTGCTGGATTAAATGATAGTTCTGTTGTAAGTCTTTTGAGAAATCTTCAAACTGCTTTCCACAGTGGCTGAACTAATTTACAGTTCCACCAACAGTGTATAAACATTCCCTTTTCTCCACAGCCTCATCAACATCTACTATTTTTTGATTTTTTAATAATAGCCATTCTGATTGGTGTGAGATGGTTTCTCATTGCAGTTTTGATTTGCATTTCTCTGACGATTACTGATGTTGAGAACTTTTTCATGTTTCTTGGCTACTTGTATGTTTTCTTTCGAAGACGATGTCCTTTACCCACTTTTTAATAGGATTATTTGTTCTTTGCTTGTTGAATTGTTTATGATCATTATATTAAGAATGAACTAAGTATAATGATATAGTAAGAATATCTAGTATTGTTTTGGATACTAGATCTTTGTCAGATGTGTAGTTTGCAAATATTTCCTTCCTTTCTGTAGGTTCTCTGCTTACTCTGTTGATAGTTTCCTTTGCTGTACAGAAGCTCTTTAGTTTAATTAGGCCCCACTTGTCAGTTTTTGGTTTTGTTGTAATTGCTTTTGAAAAGTTAGTCATAAATTCTTTGCCAAGGCCTATGTCCGGAATCATATTTCCTAGATTTTTTTCTAGGATTTTTATAGTTTCAGTTCCTACATTTAAGTATAGACTCTAGATTTACAGAAAGATGGAAGAGAGTTCACTTACTGCCATCTTACTTGAAGATTCTCAGTGTACTTTAAAGTTTAAATAATCTTTTACCATAAAAGTCGTACATGAATTTATTTGAAAAATGCAAACAGTACAAAAAGACAAGCGTTTTTTTTCTCATTCTCACCTTACAGATGTGACTACTGTTAAACATTTTTAAGTGTCTTATCACAAATTGCCTACACATATTGTAGCTGAATCCAAACTTACTCTGCTTACTGCATGACAACCAGTAAGTCAAGAGACAAGGAGTTGCAACAAGGAAAGTAACTTTTTGCAGAGCCATCTGAGAAGATGGCAGACTAATCTCCTAAAGAACCATCTTAAATCAGTACAAATTTCAGGCCCTTTTTATGTTAACGGCAGGGGGAAGAGGAGGGGTTTGAGATCGGGAGGCACCTGATGACGGGAGACATCTAGGTGCCAGTGAAGGTATGAGGAGGCCAGGAAACCTCTCCATCTTTGGAGAGTCACAACACTCCCACAAATCCTCAATACAACATTGTTACTTATGTGTACACCTTCCTTATCTCCTTGGGACTCATTTTAGGAAGGGATTATTATCATTTAAACAACAAGCTAAGTTCCTCTCATAGTTAGCTTGGCCTACATGCAGAGATAAGCAAAGGCAGTTAACCTGAAAGATACCACCATGGGGGGTTAGGAGCAAAATGGAGTTAGTCATGCCAGGATGCCTTGTCGCTACTACAACATGCGCATGTATCTACACATACACGTACATACACATAAATATCATATACTTTGGAAATATTCTATATATAATATTCTCATTTAGATTTTTCTCATTTAGCGATACGTCTTCCCAATGCTTCTGTAATTTATTATACCTATTTTTATTGATTGATATTTGGATTGCTTCTTTTTTATTTTTGTGTACATAGGTGAGAAATCCATAAATTTTATTCATTTTTAAAAAAATTGTTTTTAACTTTTATATTAAGATCTGGGGTACAAGTGGAGGTTTGTTATATAGGTAAACTTGTGTCATGGGGGTTTGCTGTACAGATTGTTTCATCACCCAGGTATTAAGCCTAGTACCCGTTAATTATTTTTCTGATCCTCTCGCTCCTCTCACCCTCCACCTTCGAATAGGCCTAGTGTGTGTTGTTCCCCTCCCTGTGTCCCCATGTTCTCATCATTTAGCTCCCACTTATAAGTAAGAACATGCAGGATTTGGTTTTCTGTTCCTGTGGTATTAATAGTTTGCTAAGGATAATAGCGCCATGAAATAAATTTTAAATATGAATTTGTTGAATGAAAGGATAGGTGCTTTTAACATTTTGAAATAAATTATTGAACTACCCTTCAAAGAGTCTATGCCAGTTGTGTACCCATACAAAATAGTGTAGAAAAGATCCTCTAGCCCCATATTCTCCCTGAAAATGTGTATTACAAAGAGTTACATCTAATTATTTTAACTTGCAATACATGGTGAGAAGCCAGATGATAGTAATATAAGTTCTTTGAAACACGTAAAAATCTGCTGGTTTTTTTTCCTTAATGTTCAAATATGTGGTCCTTGCTTTTAATTACTGTAAGAAACTTGCTGCACAAAGGAAGGGTTATTTGCTTAGAGATTAACAGTTATTGCCAGCCTCAGCAAACTGTTGGGATAGAATGCAGCAAACACCCAAAAGGTAGATGATAGGTCTGCAGTGACAAGGAGGGTGGCTGCCTTCAGCAAAACATACAAACTAGGAGCTTGTCTTCCTGGGCAGTATTTTATCCCTTCAATTTCCAAGAGGAACAGAGGAAGAACATGGCTGGTTTGAGTTCAATTAGACAATTTTGAAAGGATATCATAGGTGGTTTCAGTGTTTATGAAGGAATTATTAACTTTCTTCTTGATTTGTGAATTTCCTTTGCCCACAAAGGGGGAACAAAGACCAGTATTACAAACAGCTTTTTGTTTCTCTGATAAAATTTATCTTAAAAAATGCCTGGCCCTGTTTCAGACCTTCTGTCTTCATAAACAGCATAATATGCCTGCTAGGGCTAAAATACTCAACATATGGATGTTTGAAAGCCTCTACAGAAAAAGCAAAATGTCCCCATCTTATGTAATAGAGAAACAGCTGTAGCATGTTAGTTTGTAGCAGTGTCATTAAAGAATTTTGCATAAATTAAAAATACAGGTAAACATACTCGTTTTTCATTGATTTCTATTAGTATCTTGACACAAAAGCAGCATAATTAAAATCAAAATTCACACATATCACAGAAAATTATAAATTCATTTAAAACAAAATATTTTGGGTAGTATTAATTAAATCAAATATTGTGCTGAAAATATTATACTAGAAATGGCAGCAGTTTTGTGTTATAGAAAGAGCTCTGTCCTAGAACTGAGATATTCTAGGTTCAAATTCTACCCTCAGAGAGTTTCTTGCCTTAACTGATCTCACCTTCCTTAACTCTGAAATGAAGACAGAGCAGTTCTGAGAATTCAGTGAGAGAACATGTAGAAAAGTGTTTTTTACAATTCATTTTTTAAAATATGCTGTTACAAAGCTTTAAGTATCATATTGTATTTTAGAGAAGTCATGAAATTATAATGAAAACTTATTTGTGTTACTAATGTCCATATTTGCCATTTGTTGTCCTCCTTGTATATACAGAGTAGGTAATTTCATAATGGAATTACAAATACCTGTAATGAGTTTTTGTCTATCCATTCATTCATTTATAAATGTATCTACATATATTTAAATAAATGCACACATACACTTACATATGGTGAGGGGAGAGGATGTATTAACAGATACTATGAACAAATCAGACATGATTCCTGCCTTTGTGGTCCTTACAATCTAGTGGAGAGGGAAGCTCTTAACCAAATAATCAAACATATAAACCTGATGACATTGTAAGAGGATTTCCCCTGGCCAGGGAGATCAGGAAGGGATTCTCATGGAAACTGACACTTGAACCAAGATTTATCTGAAAGATGATAGAAATTAACAAGGGAAAAACTGGAAAGAATTGTTTAGTCTTGGACAACAGCTCTGCGGCAGGATGGAGCATGGCCAACACACAGGACAGAAAGTCAGTAGGTTTGGACCTAAAAAAGTTAGGATGAGGGGTGAAATTGAGTGAGGAGGTCACAAGGGACCTGTGTTAAAATCCACATTTGAAAGTGACGGGAAGGGGAAGGGAAAACTCAGATAATGAATTTGGTTAACCATGAAGGTTTGAAAAAGTCCAGAGAAATCACAGGGCAAAGGTAAGCAGCCATGTGGAAAGGCAGGCTGGAGGCCAGGAAGTCCTGAAAAATGCTTCCAGAGAATTATCCCAGGGGCGTGCCTGCATGTTTTCTTGTCTCGTTTGTGTTATCAATTGGATATAGGATTTCCTTGGCCCAGAAGAATATATTAGTCGAAGAGAGGTAAGAGAACAGCAGAGAAACCCTGCTGGCACCCCTGGTACAGCTGCTTCTCCAGAGACCTCAGGATGAGCACGCACGCTATATCCACAGACCATCCACAGGTTTGGAAAACATCCTAGAAGTTTCCCAGGTTTCTCACTTCCTCCTGCATTATGATTCCTTCAAAGATCATGATTTTTCTGCTTAGATGTTCAGACCACAAGTCAACCTGTTTTTTAAAATCTTTACTAGATTACTATCTCCCAGTGAATGCTCATTTTTTTCCAAAAAGAAACTAAGGTTATTTGACTTCTAAAATATGAGCCTGCTTATGCAGCAATGAGACAACAACAGAGCAGCCCAGACAGGTGGCTGCTGAGGGCTCTGCCACTGCACTCAATGACTGGGTGACATCAGACCTGGAGCTTCGGGCAAGCCAGATGCAGGCTTCAGACACATTACTAGTTACTACCTGTTGTGGGTCTTCAGGGACACTGAGCAAAGCCAGGAGTGTACCTTGCTGCACCTTTAAAAAGATGTGATTAAGCTGGGAAGCCTGAAAAACCGAATGGTTTATGTTCCCTCTTTTGTTTCTAGAAACTATCAGAAAATGTTTTAAGGTATCTGACTATACAAAAATAGTCTGTTTTACCTGGCAGAGAGGTAGTTTTATATTGCGCAATTACTAGTCCTTCCTAATTGAACTCAATCTTTGACCTAGAAAACACCACCACCTCAGCAAAATTAAATAAACAGAACCAAGAAACAGAAAGCACAGCAAAACAGCAAGCAAGGAAGAAAAGATCAAAGAAACACACTAAAAGAACACATTTTCAGAGCAAAGTCTCAGAGTGTAAGATTTATTTAGGGTGAAATATAGTCAGCCAGAAGAGACTATTTCAAGTGGACGAATTAAATTATCTAACATTTAAGTGAAGTCACAAACCATAATTAATGTCTAAATTAAAATGGCAAGGATCAACCATGTGCTAATCGTGAACAGTGTAGTAATTCTAATCCAGGTAGACACTCTGTGATTTTACTTTTTAAATTGAAATGCAACATAGCTCAATAGAAAATCATCAGAAAGAATAACATGATAATTATACAGTAACGTTTGTGTTTGAAATGGGATATTGATCACTGGGATGATGCACATTTGGTATGCTCTAATGCATTTCAACATACCAAAATAGCATGATAGATCTGGGGTAATTACATAGAAATTGACAGCACATTTATCACTGTTTGTGCTTATTTCACAGCATTGGCATTTCCATGAATTATGACCATGTCATCTCCTGTGTATACAAATGTTAAATCATTTATGGCAACAATTGATCATTAACTATAGCATGTGCTGAAGGGGGCACCTATAAGACTTTCAATTAAAGGAATGAATTTGGTGTTTAGGTTGTGCAATTAATTTGACAGGCACATTGAAGTTTTAAAGGTAACTAATATATCATTCACTTTGTTGTTTTCATCTATAAAATGTTACTGAAATGAGCTAAATAAGCATGTGGAAAGCATGAAGAATTTTTCAATCCAGAAATAGCCTCAATGTTGCAATACCTGCGTTGGAGAATACAAATTACCTGTTCTTTTGGAGAAATGGATCCACCACTCCACATATAAAACCCACCTGCCAAGAGATTTTGTTATCCAAGTTTCTAGGCAGCTAATAAGGTGATTGGTTATGAACTACTCTAGGACTGAAGTAGAGAAAGAAAAAATGATAGAAAAAGAGAGCTACATAAAAAACAGAAATATGTATAAGCAAATAAAGGTCAAAGAGAACGAACAAAAGTCTAGAGGAGTACAGGCGAAAAGAAAAAGAAAAGAGAATTTTAAATTCTGGAACAAAGTTCTTGAATTCAATTTAATTCAACAAGTATTTAAAAAGCATCTACTAACGGTCATTTACCTTGAAATTTTTTGCCAAAATTAAAGTGTTCACTAAAAGGTTATTTGATTCATCTCTTCCTAAGTAACATAGTTACTTCCTTAGTTCCTTGTTCCTAAATCATTTTAAGAGGCTCATAACCGTTTTCTGGCTACACAGAGTTTCTCTCCTCTTGCATTTCTTGTGTATCAATGCCAGATTAATACATCCCTAAAAACCACCTTTGAAATTATTCTTCATTTCCAAACCTCTCGGTTCACTATGAGAAAAATTCAATTCACTTCAACTCTTTGTACCTCATATTAGTTGGAGGCAGAAGCATATTGATACACTGCCTCTCAAACATTTTTTAAAAGCCCTAATTTTTAGTATTTGCTGGTCTGTGGTATAAATACTTCTACCATGGCTAGTTTCAAACTACCATCTGATATCCTGAACCCAGAGTCAGGAACAGACATCCATCATTGATTCACTTGAGTCAGTATGAACCAGCTCCACTATACCACTGTTTGGAGGGCACAAATTAAAATAAAATATAGCCTCTGCCTTGTAATTAAATGGCTTAATCTAAAATAAGAATTCCTTTCTCGAATTTCCTATGGCATGTATCCTCTCTGTAGTTCACGTGCTACCCTCATACGAGTATCATCATATTTATACCAACTGCATTCTAAAGTTTAGAGGTCATAGACTATATTCTATGCCTCTTTGTACAGTCAGCATCTGCAACATAGCACAGTACCTTGCACACAGTAAGCCCTCCACAAATAAATGATAGGTGAGGGTGAGGATAAAATGAAATTCCAAAATTAGTTGCTCCATTTATTCAAGCTTCACAACTCTGTCATGACTGCCTACTTTTATTTCAGGCTGTGCGTGAAATAAGACAAGAACCTCATCTGTATTATATGCCACTCAGTATTTCCCTGACTCTAACTGCCGAATCACCATTTTTATTAAGTGAGTTAGGGTCCACTCTAGCGACATCGTATATGCACATTAGCCAGTATTTGCTAGGTCACACTGCGTAACAATGTCCCCCACAAATCTCAGCAGGTTACAAAAAAAAAGTTCTTGTGTCAGTTGTGTTTCCTGTCAGCTGCAGGTCCAGTGTGGTTTTGTTTCAATTACAGATAGCCTGTATCTGTACTCTACTGTCTCTTCACATCATCCAGGCTGAAGCAGCCTCCATGTGCCTAAAGCTTCTTCCTGGACAGGGCCAATGTCACATCTACTCATATGCTGTTAATCAAAATGAATCACACAAGCCACATTTGACTATTCCTACAGAAGGCATCAAAAGTCTCAAACAATGGGTTGAAATGTGCGATTCTCTTAACAGAGAAGGGCGGTAAATAATTTGAAAACAAAAATACAGTCTACCTCATTGGCCAAGCCCATTGATTACCTAATCACCCTTGTTAGGACTATATCCCCCTTCAGATAATGGAGGAGGCTCTAGAAACAAAGCAAAAGCTCAGTGAGAGGCTCTCCTGGATTTCCCCTAGCAATGAAATTTCAAACAAATCTGAATTAAGACATAGACTTTGTTTAAAAACCCAATACTTATTTTTCATTAGACTGTGTAGGGATGTTCCAGAATAGAGGAGCTAGGCAACGGGTTTTGCACAGGAGCTGTGCATGGGACTTGGACTCAAGGCCTGCTCTTCAGCCCACTGAGATATGAGTTTGTTCATAAAAATTTAGGATCCCTTAGAGCTCCCCATTCCGGACTTGAAAATAAAGCTGCAGCAACATTATCAATTGGGGATTGGGCAAGAAAGCCAACCAAGAGAAGCTGCAGTAGAAGCCAGAAGGAACAGCGCCAGACCTCAATGCTAAAACTCTATCCAAAAGAATCGATCTTTTCACAGTGGTTCAATGGCATTACCTTCATATAAGTGACAGTTCTTCTCAGTCTATAGAAGGCTGGAGAGAAGAACAGAATCACACCAGAGCTCAGTTAAGAAGTGGTCCAACCTTGGCCAGGTGCGGTGGCTCACGCCTGTAATCCCAGCATTTTGGGAGGCCGAGATGGGCAGATTACTTGAGGTCAGGAGTTCGAGACCAGCCTGGCCAACACGGTGAAACCCCATCTCCACTAAAGATACAAAAATTGTCCAGGCATGGTGACACGTGCCTGTAATCCCAGCTACTCTGGAGGCTGAGGCAGTAGAATTGCTTGAACCTGGGAGGCGGAGGTTGCAGTGAGCTGAGATCACACCATTGCACTTTGCACTTCAGCCTAGGTGACAGAGTGAGACTCTGTCTCAAAAGAAAAGAAGTGGGCCAACCAGATGATGGCTGCTGGGGCCACCAAATCATAAGGAGAGCTAACATGTCACTGGACTGCATCGGAAGTACAGTGCCAAATCTTCAGGGCTCCACATACATCTTTTAATAACTGGCAAAATGTAAATTGCTTCTACTTCTTTCAAAGTCAAGAGCTTTAAATAAATGTGAAAAGAAAACACCCATCACATTCGCCACTGAGGCCACTCCTTCCTGGTGAGTATTTCAACAATGATGTGCCATGCTATAATCCCAACAGAGTCACTCTCAGAATTAGCTAGAATTCTGAGGCCAGGTAGGAGACAGCGCAGGGCTGCCTACAGAAATAAAGGACTGCTTTAATTTTACAAATATGTGGCACCAGGTGACTCCCAAGAAGATATTAGGATCAAAACAATTGCATATAATAAATGCATAACATAAACAAAATGATAGCTAAAAGTTATCATTACATAAAATATATGTAATTCCTTGTTTTGAAGTTTAAAAAGGTTTATAACTTTTATTAGTGGAAATTTAGTTTTGACTTTCTAAATTAAATGTAGTTGAATTTAGTTCAACTAAGTAATGAACAAATATTTAAAGAACAAAAGCTTGAAAAAGAATCACCTGGATGCCTGTATCTCGATGGAGTCCTAGGTCTCATTCATAGGCCAGCAAGTATTTTTGCATATTCAGCCCCTCTGCAGAATCTCCAATCCTCCTCAGATTTCTCCAAGATGTTTCTGGAAATCATAAGAGCAGTCTCTGGTGTGCTCTGTGACTCAGCCCTCTTACTTGACACATGGTGTAGGCCATTTTATTCCTCCCCTATCTCTGCTGTCTATGGATCCTGTTTCCTGTCTCTGCCAAGACCAAAAGCAGGAAATCTACTGCTGGCGCCCTCGAAAAGCACGACCCTCCATACCTGCCAAGCACTGCTGAGAATGCCAGTACCTGCCAAGGTCCGCATCAGGCTGCCAGTGGCCCATGTCAAGAAGACTGACATTTATGCAGAGGGCAACCGTGCCTGGTATTCTGAGCCCTGTTATCTATGCTAAATTCCTTGCCTCTTGCCCTAACAAAAGCTGCTGGCACTGTGTTCTGTTGTTGTACGATGTTCTGGCATAAATGCTGCTGATGACATTCTCAGGGGCCCAACCCTTTTAGTATTTCCTTGGTCATCCATTGTTCCTCTGTTCCTGCGATTTGTGACGTAAGTCTACCACAGGTCCGGCCAGAAGATGCTCAAGTAGTGGATACCATGTATTCCAGCTTCACTCCCTATCATCATTGAACCTGGCTGTGCCCTTTCATTTACCCGTAGGTGGACGTTTGCCCAGCTAATGTAAACAGGAGCTCAAATCCTGCTCCAGCCTAAGAATGGGGACTGGAGTGCCAGAGCTGAAGGCAGAGATACCATTCAAGGTTCCCTGGCATGGAATCTGTTTTCTCCCCGCAGCGAGGAGGTGACTGTGCACATGCTGAACCAGTGAGGCCAGATTATGGTAAACTCTCCTTTAAAAGAATGTGGGCAGATTGTTAGTGTACATTTTTCTGGAATAGAAATATAGGCCTGACTACTGAAGGGCAGGTATAGAAGAAAGTGGCTTCTTTTTGGACTCTGTTGTATTCATCCTGTACTGAACATGCCATAGGCAGCAGTAGTCCTTTTAGGAGACCATGGACAAAGAAATGCCACACACAAATCTACTGCCTCTGCTCCTGCTGCTGTCAGTATCATCAGCAAAATAAATCAGGAACAGACAGCATGCTGGTGTGTGACCTCTTCCTACCAATCTGATCCACAGGAGCTATGCTAAGAGGAGACAGCAGCTTCCCAGGTAAAGGCAGAATTGGGAACCAAGAGGACAGTCAAAAGCATCAGTTCCAAGAATATAAGCACAGGTTAACCCAAGTCTAAAGCAACAGCTTTGTAGCTTGCCAGTGTGATAAGCCCTCCACAGCCCCTCTGAGCTTGGTGGCTCAGCCACAGAACCTCTCAGATGGGAGACTGTCCTTCAAACAACCTGGCAGAAATGCTGCTCACTTGTTTTTGAAGAGAATGAATCCATACACATAAACATCCATGCACATTTCCCCACTCTTGCAAATGGGGCCATTTAACTAATTCTGCCCAGTGGACAATGATAGAAAAGACTTGTGTTCCACCTGAGCCAAGTATTTAAGAAGAGATGACCGGCTCTCCAGCTCTCTTCACCTCTGCCATGGTGACTGCAAGGGGTAGAAAATGAGACACTCTTGCTTCCTTGTGTCTGGGTGAAGAGTGGCTGTGTGATGCCCAACCCCCACCAACCACAACTGGTGAAGTGAGTAAAACATAATCCTTCGTTGTGTTGAGTTGTTATGATTTGGGGATTTATTTTTTACAGCTTCCTACTTGATATGGTTTGGCTGTGTCCCCACTCAAATCTCACCTGGAATTGTAATAATCCCCACGTGTCAAGGGTGGGGCCAGGTGGAGATAATTGAATCAGAGGGGCAGTTTTCCCCATACTGTTCTCATGATAGTGAATAAGTCTCACGAGATCTGATGGTTTTATAAATGGGAGTTCCTCTGCACAAGCCCTCTTGCCTGCCCCCATGTAAGACATGACTTTGTTCCTCATTCACCTTCTGCCATGATGGTGAGGCCTTTCCAGCCATGTGGAACTGTAAGTCAATTAAATTTCTTTCCTTTATAAATTACCCAGTCTTGGGTATGTCTTAAGTAGCAGCATGAGAACAGACTAATACACTATCCTTTCTAACACAGTTACATTTGACTCAAGAGATCTTGCCAGCCTTGTAATAAACATATTTATTTCCCTGGCTCTTTTGTTCTTTGCTTAATATCCCATTCCTACTTGCTTGTTGATCCTTTGGACCTTCCCTATTTTGGAGGATATCCATACTCAGAATATGAACTTGACTCTGCTTAGCTACTATGCACTCTTGAAGCCAAAACCAAGGGACTCAGAGGGTTAAAATAAAGAGGAGTCACAGAAACGATTCTCCCAGACCTTTTGTGCAGAGGCAGAGAACATTGTTAGGGATACCGGTTCTTCTTCCATACCTAGATACTCTCACAGTGATCTCTGTTTAGTCTCGAACCACAATCTTCATTATATATTCATCATATATAATTCATTATATATTTCGTGTTAAAACTGTAATCACAGTGACCACTATTTTCCAAGCTACGTTTGACTACTTTTCCAGAGACAGAACATCACACAATTCTTACGTATGTGTAACCTCTACTAGAATCAACGTTATTACAATAAATAGAATCTAATTGACACTGTCCATGCCTCTGTGTTTAGAGACAGGAAATAGAAACTTACCCACTTCTATCTAAATGTCATGTATAAATTATATTGGATGGATAGCTGTGGTGAGAAAAAATAATGATTATGGATGAAAAACTGTCCTGTACTCCTCTCTCATCATTTGAAAGGCATCTAAAATATATTTATGAGATACATTAAAGAGTTTATTTTGCTAGTGTCCAACTCTAAATGGACCATTTCCAGTGTTCTCTAGGGTATATTTTTATAACAGTATCAATTTATTATAAAGGTCAATATTTTTTTCTCTTTCAAATTCTTTCAAGTGGATTTTCTAAAGTCCATTTCCTGAAGTATTTAAAATTCTAATAAACCACTGAAAAATTACCAAGAAGGTCCTGTGGGATTCTTTTCTCTAAATCATACTATTTGATGCAACATGAACCTCAGTTACAGTAAAATATCATTAAGAAAAGGTCAGCTCTGGAAAACAAAGAACAAAGGCAAAAAGCATCAGGCATCTTGGAAACATAGGCATCAACAGAGCTTATTCAACGCACTCTTTCAGAGCAGGAAGCTTGAAGTCCTAAAGTGTCTGCTTTCCAGGAAAATGAGAACAGCTATCCTAGAACTATGGCAAATGGGGTATTCTCTCTTTCTCCTCCCATTTTGATCAAGTCACTTGGTTGATTTCTTCCTCTAATACCGTGTCTCTTGAAGGGAAAAGGAGCTTTTCATTGTCAAGAACTGCTTCTTGGTGATCTTTGCAACCACAAATCCTATCCTGGTATGTAGGGTTTGAATACAAAGATTTGTTGAATTAATAAATGAGTATCTTCTGGGTCCTAAGACAAGTATAAAAGTAAAAAATTCTGTTGATCAGATCACTCATTTGCAAGACACCAATAATTGATTTGATGCCTCTTCCACAGAGTTTTCCAAACAGAAATCTACTTTGATATTGAGAAAGCATAGGTGGAGTTTTCACCATATACCCAGTTCTCAACCCTCTACTAAGAAGTTGTTGAGGGAAGAAAGAAAGGGCTAAGAGAAAGAATGATTTGTTGTCTGGCTGTGCCTGAGTATAGAGCTCCCTCTACAATGAGCCTGACTGAGTGTGCTCTCTCTTCTTGGCAAGTTTTCTTTGAAGCTGCACTTGGAATAAAATTCCTCTTGAAGGCGTTCTACCCAGATTGGCAGAACTCTAGATTTTGATGTCAGTGATTCTTATTTTTACCTCTTATCAACTAGCTTGCTCTCACGGAGGGATAAGATTCCTGGGTGCACTTAGGATGAAAGGGTCAATGCTTACGTGTTTGGAGAACATGAGCACGTCTCTAGCCTGGATTAAAGCATCCACCTTGCAATCCAGCAATAATCACTATTCACATTGCAGTTTGGATTCAAAATCCCAGCTAATACCTTGATGTTCCTTTTCCTGGCCTTGTCCTTCATGCATGTTTTTTGTTTGTTTGTTTGTTTTCCTCCGAAGCCTTGCAGAAGCAGTAGCTTCTGCATAATAGAGTTTGTATAGGCCCCCATCTCTCTCTGTATATAGAAAAGTCTATTTCCACAACAGTTCTCTTAACAAGTTAACAGATCTAAGTTATAGATCTCTTTTACCTCTGACAATACAGCTAGCAGCATAGCAGCATTGCTTTATATCTACACAAACCAACAGAAGTGATGATATAAAGAAGCACAACAGTTGAAAATCTGACTCATCATTTTGAGTGAGGAAATTATAGTCTGTCCTATCTACTTTTAAAAAAATGAATATTAGAAATATAAAAAGATGATTAATGTTAATTCAACATAAGTTGTACAATGAAGGATAGGAAAACCTTGACATTTTCATCCAGTTTAAAAATATGAGAAATGTTGCTTGTCATATATATACATATGTAGTATATGTCTGTGTATAATACATATACATCTATTTATTTATTTATGCAGGTTAACCTTGTCCATGATAAAAGTTTAGCTTGTAGGACTTACCTGTCATGCCTATCTCAGCAAGAAAACAATGAGGAAATTTGTTTTCCACCTCTGCTTAGCGTACCTTCTGAACAGTCATAGTAGTGTTCCAGTACGATGCTTCTGAACTGATGCACCCTGGACAGCTACCAATTAGGAATACATAAAGGGCAATAGCTAAATCACTGCAGCCAAATAAACCTGCACAGAAAGAGTCTTTTGGGCATTTTATACTGACAAGACCATCTTACCATTGGAAAATAGATTTTTGTAGACAGGCCCCCAAGTCCACTTTTGCTCAGTGTGGGGTCAATGTGAAGCACACCTAATCAATTGAGAAAAGGGCACTTGATTCCCAAGGGGAGATAACTGCAGGAAACTCCTATCTTTACTCTACCTGCAGAAGCCAACAGCAATTGTAACTTCCACCTATAGTCTAAAATTCACTTCCCTGCTACCACTGTGTAGAGATATTGTATAGAAACCAATCCCAATCTTCTAGATAGTGAGTTGAGAAAGTTGGTCCAGTCCCTTGGATTTAGATCAGAACATGAACTTTCAGCAAGGCACAGGTGGCCACTAACTATCTCTGTCACTACAAGCAAATTGCCCAGCCCTCTAAGCTTCAGTTCTTTCCTACATAAAATGGCTACCTTATGGACTTCCTCGACTGACTTCCAGAGCTGCTATGAGGGTTAAAGCAGTGATTTTCAAGCTTTAGCATGAAGCATGCATCATAATTACCTGGAGGGCTTGTTAAAACACAGATTTTTGGCCCCAGAGCCTCTGATTTACTAGATCTGGGTTAGGTAAGCTGAGAATATGCATTTCTAACAAGTTCCTGGATGATGCCGATGCTTTTGGTCAGGAGATCACAGGCTGAGAACTGCTGAATCAAACGAAATGAGGTGATTTCATTCTGTATCAGGCAAACTTCAGCACATGTGCTTCAAGTCCCACCTTGCCCTGTCTTCCCAAATTTCGTTCATCCTAAAAATATCCTTGTTCCCTCCTCAGTTACGTGCTATCGTTGATAAGTATCTGATGCATCTCTGTATCCTCTGAGCCTACAATAAGGGCTGACCCCTCTCTTAGGCACTCAATAATAACAATAATAATAATAATAAATCAGTGAAATGAAGAAATATGGTTAAAAGTATTTTGAAACAGTAAAAGATTATACACACATGAGAGACTTATATTAGTTATGGAATAGACTAAGTTATGTAACAAAGATATCCAAAAATAGAGTGAGCCACCTAGGATGAGGACAACTGTGCTCACAAGGTCATTCAAGAATCCAAGTGTCGTAGAGACATAGATCAATGGAACAGAACAGAGCCCTCAGAAATGATGCCGCATAGCTACAACTATCTGATCTTTGACAAACCTGACAAAAACAAGAAATGGGGAAAGGATTCCCTATTTAATAAATGGTGCTGGGAAAACTGGCTAGCCATATGTAGAAAGCTGCAACTGGATCCCTTCCTTACACCTTATACAAAAATTAATTCAAGATGGATTAAAGACTTATATGTTAGACCTAAAACCATTAAAATCCTACAAGAAAACCTAGGCAATACCATTCAGGACATAGGCGTGGGCAAGGACTTCATGTCTAAAACACCAAAAGCAATGGCAACAAAAGCCAAAATCGACAAATGGGATCTCATTAAACTAAAGAGCTTCTGCACAGCAAAAGAAACTATCATCAGAGTGAACAGGCAACCTACACAATGGGAGAAAATTTTTGCAACCTACTCATCTGACAAAGGGCTAATATCCAGAATCTACAATGAACTCAAACAAATTTACAAGAAAAAAACAAACAACCCCATCAAAAAGTGGGCAGAGGACATGAACAGACACTTCTCAAAAGAAGACATTTATGCAGCCAAAAAACACATGAAGAAATGCTCCTCATCACTGGCCATCAGAGAAATGCAAATCAAAACCACAGTGAGATACCATCTCACACCAGTTAGAATGGCCATCATTAAAAAATCAGGAAACAACAGGTGCTGGAGAGGATGTGGAGAAATAGGAACACTTTTACACTGTTGGTGGGACTGTAAACTAGTTCAACCATTGTGGAAGTCAGTGTGGCGATTCCTCAGGGATCTAGAACTAGAAATACCATTTGACCCAGCCATCCCATTACTGGGTATATACCCAAAGGACTATAAATCATGCTGCTATAAAGACACATGCACACGTATGTTTATTGCGGCACTATTCACAATAGCAAAGAGTTGGAACCAACCCAAATGTCCAACAACGATAGACTGGATTAAGAAAATGTGGCACATATACACCATGGAATACTATGCAGCCATAAAAAATGATGAGTTCGTGTCCTTTGTAGGGACATGGATGAAACTGGAAAACATCATTCTCAGTAAACTATCGCAAGGACAAAAAACCAAACACCGCATGTTCTCACTCATAGGTGGGAATTGAACAATGAGAACTCATGGACACAGGAAGGGGAACATCATGCTCCGGGGACTGTTGTGGGGTGGGGGGAGGGGGGAGGGACAGCATTAGGAGATACACCTAATGCTAAATGACGAGTTAATGGGTGCAGGAAATCAACATGGCACATGGATACATATGTAACAAACCTGCACATTGTGCACATGTACCCTAAAACCCTAAAGTATAAAAAAAAAAAAAAAAAAAAAGTTAAAAAAAAAAAAAAAAAAAGAATCCAAGTGTCGGCTGGGCACGGTGGCTCACACCTGTAATCCCAGCACTTTGGGTAGCTGAGGTGGGCGGATCACAAGGTCAGAAGTTCAAGACCAGCCTGGCCAACACAGTGAAACCCCATCTCTACTAAAAATACAAAAAATAGCCAGGCGTGGTGGTGCACACCTATAATCCCAGCTGCTTGGGAGACTGAGGCAGGAGAATCACTTGAACCTGGGAGGCAGAGGTTGTGGTGAGCTGAGATCATGCCACTGCACTCTAGCCTGGGCAACAGAGCGAGACTCTGTCTCAACAAAAAAAAAAAAAAAAAAAAAAAAAAAGAATCCAAGTGTCTGCCATCTCCTGGGACGCTGTCCTCATCTACATGGTAAAAACTATTCAGGACCATGACCGTATTCCAGGGCCACTGCGAAGGGAAGAGGAAAATCATCACAAGGAAGATGATCCCGAAGTTAAACTCATCACCTTGGACATCGTTGGGCTACACTTTGAAACACAACCACGTATAGCTGCAGGAGAAGCTGGGAAGTCTCCATATAGTCATTCCTGGAAGTATCTGCCATGGGGGATACTTTTCAGCCACCCAACTTTCTATATATATTCCCAAACATAGAACACTCTCAACCCTCCTTTTCTAAACTTAAGCACTACAGACTCATCCTGTTTCTGCTTCTAGCTCAAAAGCCAGGGTCTCTGACTTGTGCTTAAGAAAGTGAACAAGGAATTCCAGAGGAAGCAGTTCATATTTAAGAAGTTGCACATATCAGTGTTCACACACCATTGGCCTGAACTCAGGAAAGCTCTCAGCAAAGAAGGCTGGGAAATATACAGTTTCCAGCTGTGGGTCATGTGCTCAACTAAATTCCAGGCTTTTAAATGAATTTTTCCTACAAAGTAATTTGGAGAAGGCTCACTATTTAAAGAGAAATTGAATTGCAATTAATTTCTATATCACATATGCAAATATATGACATTCATCTGTTCAGCTATCACATTGCCTTGTTCATTGTAGATGTTGAATATATGCTTGGTGAATTTTTTTCTAAATAGAAAAGTAACAGCAGTACAAACAACTGGAAGCCAGGTGTGTAGACCAGAAGAGGTTCACACTTTTGAAATAATTTACTAATTACTTGAATACACCAATGTATCATTTTATTACTTGAGCATTACATAGATAAAACAACATTTCAATTTAGTTAAATTTGTGTAACACAGTCAGATTTTAGTATCATTGTGAACATGTAGGGATATATTTTATGATATATTATAAGGTGAAAAAAAGATGCTGTAGTATCATTAACCATAAAGCTACCTTTTGTCATCCAGCAGGTTTCAAAGCTACTCAAAAACAGAAGAGACAGAATTATTCTTCTGATGATTTGCATGATAAATATATGCCAACAATATCTACAAATAGGCAGAAACGGATATCATTTATTTAGCAGCCATAAAGCATATTCTGATTTGTGTGTTATTTTCTAGACCTCTCAACAATTCTACAAGGGGGGTAAATTTATCCTTATTCTGAAAATAACAAAGTAAAATTCAGAGAAATTAGGTAACTTATTTTTTGACACTGAAATATCAGATGTTTGGTAATAAAAATACTTTTGTTGCATGTATAATGAATGTGTGGATTATATATAGGTATGGACTCACCTAATCAAACATTTGAGAAATAAAGATTTCAAGAATAAAATCAGTCTTTTTCTCTTACTGAAGTGTATGATGCACAGGGCTGGTAATTTTGATTGTTATTGAGAAAGAGTTCTGCCATTGTATTATGCTTCCCTGATTTAATTCCATTTTTCTTTATAAGTGAGGGCATTTAC
Organism: Symphalangus syndactylus; assembly: GCF_028878055.3. NCBI lineage: Eukaryota > Metazoa > Chordata > Mammalia > Primates > Hylobatidae > Symphalangus > Symphalangus syndactylus. Next base: position 126,322,423 of record NC_072428.2, on the reverse strand, counting down.
CACTAAAACAATGCTGTTTCTGAAGAGTTTAGATGTTTATGTATTGCCTGAAGTCAAGATTCTCCCTCTGGATATGACAATTACTTCCATCACAACCAATTGAGAAATGAATTATAGAAGCAAAATTGTTTCTAAATTAATGGTTGTTAAAAGTTTCCTAGGGAGTTGTCAGACAATTCTAAACATTTTTATGTTTCATATCAATTTCCAAGATGGAAAAATGGCAAAATTCAACTGCAAAGAAAGTCAAAGGAATCATCGTAAATAAATTAAATTTTGCCAACTAGACATGCAGCAAATTACCAAATTGCAGAAAAGAACTGAAAGCAAGACATGGTAATGTAGTAGCTATTATTTTACACAAGCACGAGTTTTGTGAATTCAGACAGTATGGCTTCATAGGCAACAGAGATTCCCTAAAGTGACTGCATCTGGGATGTCCTTTCATATAACATCATTATCCTCAGAACCACAGGTCCCATCAGTAACCTGATGTGAGACAAACATTTACATACTTGTCCCTCTAAGAAATCAATCAGATCACAACTGATCAAAATATACTCACTCACACACACACAGGCGTACAACCTTCTTGATCTAGGCTTCTCTGCTTTGCAGTTGTAGATGATCAAGTGTTCCCTTTAGTAAAGTAGCTAATGTTCAGAGTAGGTGGCAATTCAGCAATTCTCAATGGATATTAGAGAATGGTATTGTCCTCAAGCCATTTACAATAATTATGGTTGAATGCACTTGTACAAATTGTACCCAGGCCCACGTTTCAGACGTCACCTTGTCATGACTCATGCTACCCCAATGTCTAAGCATGTGCACTTTTATATTTTGCTGTTGCTGTTGCTACAAATAACAATAATCCTACAGAGGAGGAATTGAAGGGGGGAATTGTGAACAGTAAGAGCCAGGTATTAACTAAAGAAAATAGATCAATCCATAGAGTGCAATTAAGATGTGGGAGTTAAGCAAAAGAAATAGAAGGGATGCAGGTTAATCAAGATTTGATGCATGAGGCCTGGCGCAGTGACTCATGCCTATAATCCCAACACTTTGGGAGGCCTAAGCGGGTGGATCACTTGAGGTCAGGAGTTCAAGACCAGCCTGACCAACATGGTGAAATCCTATCTCTACCAAAAATACAAAAGAATCAGCTGGACTTGGTCGCACATGCGTGTAGTCCCAGTTACTCAGGAAGCTGAGGCAGGAGAATCACTTGAACCCGGGAGGTGGAGATTGTAATGAGTCAAGATCATGCCACTGCACTCCAGCCTGGGTGACAGAACGAGACTCCATCTCAAAAAAAAAAAAAAAAAAAAAAGATTTGATGCATGCTGTTGGGACTGCAGTTTATGTACTCTTAGACTCACCAATCAGAAGGGTCCTGAAGAGTCTGAAGATGAAGGCACAGAGCCCACAGCAGCCAGTGTGAAGAGGCATAAAGTTATAGTCATTATTAAATCCATGGAGGTATGTGCAATTAATATTTTATGTTTGATAATTATACCCACAATTATAATCTTATAATGAGTTAATGATTAGCAATAACAAGTTAAAGAATGATTTATGGTGATAAGTTACACACAAATTGAAACAAAATTCTGTAAGAATGACTAGGGTATATAAGAACTTTAAAAGTGAGTACATTTCTGGATCTGTGCCCCAACCACAAACCATGACTGAGGGAGGATTCTGTGTACTTGGTGCTTAACATAGCATCTGAAACATACTAGATACTCAGTAATCATTGGCTCAAATATATACCAGCAGGATGAGTACATGACCATTTGGATAGCTAAAGAGAAATACAGTCACTTAACAGAGCTTGGAAACCCAACTGAGGTCCCATTTTCTGGAAAGTGGAAGCTGACAAGACCAGCACTAAAAATGGAGAAGCTTTCCTAAAGTTTTCCAATCTCCTAATGGCCCAACTCAGAATTCTCAAGTGAGAATAAAGGATAAGGGTTTAGGGGACATTTGGCAATGTCACCACTGTGATGGGGAGAGGATGCCACCGGGTAGAGTAAGTAGAGGCTGGAGATATTGCTAAACATTCCACAGTGAACAGGTGCCTACAACAGTCATTACCAAATCCAAAATGTCAATAGTGCCAAACTTGGGAAATTCTGGCCTAACTGAATAGGTTTCTCTGCTCATGTGATTTCTTTCTACCCTTGTTTTTCTGACAAACTCCTATGTACCCTTCAAAGCCCAGCTCAGCTGTTATCTCTCCTCTAAAGCTTAGCCTTCCTCCTCCATATCTCAAGAGAGAATTATGCATGTCTTTACCTGGAACTTATGTTCCCAAAGCAGACTTTATCTATTTCTATTATTATATTTATCACATATCATTGTTCTTTGTCATTGTATTTAGGCATCACTTCAGCTGAACTGAAATAATAAAAATTAGCTACCATGAATTAAGCATTTACTACTTGCAAGACATTTTGCTAAATGCTTTAATCTCTTTTAATGCATGCACAAGAAAACATCAGGTAGCTGTTATTACCTCCATTTTACAAACGAGGAAAATGAAGTTTAGAAGGGTTAAGAAACAGGTGCAAGGTAATAGTTTCCATAACTAGAAAGTAGCGGAACTAAGATCCAGGCCAGAGGTCAAACCAGCTGTAATGTGTGTCTGCCAAGTACAGAAGAAAGAACTATTTGATGGGAAATAACCATTTTCACACTTTTGAAACAGAGAAGGTGAAAAGAGTCATGGCCATCATGTGGACCCACCCACTGAGATGAGCAGGGGAATCAGAAATGGGCCTATATGTTGGGGTTGACAGCAGATACCCCAGGAAGATCAAACAGAGTATGTAAATGGTATAGAAATATTTGGTCAAAATCCCAGCACACAGGAAGACAGAAGTTAAAATGATGTGGCCATTCAATACATGGATGAAATGAAAGAATGATTAAGCGCATGCTTGTGGTCAAGTGTTTTAGCATGTACTGAAAGCCCTGCAACAGGCCATCTGAGGGCTGAGGCTCAGTCTGCAGCACAGGGAGCTAGAATATCCAGGGTGGAGAAATCTGTTGACAGCCTGTGATTTAGAAACAGGAGAGGGTCTGGCAAAAGTAGTTCAGGACCCTGGATCAGGAGGAGGAAGCAGTACCTAACTGTACATGCCCAGGGATGGTGACCAGAGGCAAGGGCGAGGATTGAAGCCTGGGACTAATTTTGAGTGTTATATTAGGGAGGGAGCATAACCAGAAATAAGTTGGTTATTAAGCTGAAGCCCAGGGTGCTGGAGCAGACTGAATTCAGGTGAGGCCAGGCAATGGGAACCGAGAGCAGAACTGAGCCCACAGGAAACTCAACTATACAAGAAAGAAAGCGTAAAGCCTGGAGCCAGGTCTGGGCTGATGACCATCTTGCCTTTAAACTAGAAGTGGTGGGGATCAGTCTTGGGCTCATAGTCAAAGTCCTCAAATGTTTCAGAAGAAAAAAGCAACTTACAGATAGATACAGATTATATTATAAACAGAAAAAATAATTATACAGCTGGAGAAGGAAAAGTTATAAGGTAGGTGCAAAAGTAACTATGGTCTTTGCCATTACTTTTAAATTGCAAAAACTGCAATTACTTTTGCACCAATTTAATAACTTTTCCATCTCCAGCTTTATGGTTATTTTTTCTGTCTATAATATTATATATATATATATAAAATTGAGAAATCAATAAATATGGCAAAATGATAACATTTCCTCAAATGCAATGGAAATTTTTTTGTGCTATTGGGGCAACTTTTTTCAAAATTTGAAATTACTTCCAAAAAAAAAAGTAATTTTTCATTACCACCTTCCAGTGGTTTGACCAGGTTGATGGCATGGTAGCTCAAATTGATCCCACCATCAGAAAAAAAATTTGGCCATTATTCCACACAGCTTCCCAAATTCTCTCCCTGTCTGTCATCTCCCTAGGACCACACAGGCAACAGACTCCCATTGCTATTATAATAACACAGGTTGGGCCCATTAAACTGAATAATGGACACTTTCATTAACCAGAAGGCTGCTGGTTACCCAGGGAAAAACAAAATCCTCCCATGGTCCCCACCAAATAATCCCTTTGCTAATCTCCCAGTAGGAAATCTTCCTCAAATCTTTTTTAAAAGTTCCCACTGTGAATTAGCTATGTGTGCTTGAAAATACAGAAGAGTGTACTCCAGTTCCATTCAGTGTGACATTAAGGGGCACTTCTCAAGTTAAGAGCCTCTTACAAACACGTATGCTTACACATGTTTGTAAGCACAAGCAAACAATCTGACCTCCTACCACAGAGGACTGAATCTGCCTATTTTACACATAGCCCAATAACTGAACTTGCATTATGACATTAGAGGCAGTTATGGATGCTCTTAAATGATACATTTTTCTAATCTTTCATCCAATGCATTTCCAGCCAACTCTAAGTAGAAAAGAGGAAAAAGCTGATTACGCATATCCAGTAACTAGAATCATTTAAGCTAAATTAATAGGGTCTATAAATAACTTTGTTCTTCCTTTAAAAAAAAGAGAGAGATGGTGAGGTTAGCTAACAATCAGAGGAATGGCCTATTTTCCTCATCAAGTTGTCACAACCTGAGGAAATCTCAAATTAGTTTCAGGGAAAACGTAACAACCCAGTGCAGATGCTGTGTGCAGAATGAGTGCCTGTTAACCAAAATTCCCGTACAACACATTTACCAGCACACTCATCGGCCCATCTTCCCATAGCTACTAATACTGCATTCCTCTGTTTTAATGTCATTTTCTAAATTTACCAGTTAATTAAATCCTAGGTTTGGCATGTTGACATCCTTGATTTTTCTACTTTGAGTAATTTGTAAACCCTGAAATAAAGAGCATTTCTCTCGGAACTTTTTGAAAATATATCAGATGTGCTTAGATGTGACACTGTAGATCCTAGGAGGCCCATGATTAGTATTATTATTCACTTCTCACTTGAGAAGCAGCCTTATTATTTTATGTACTAACCAGAAGGAAAAACATTGCTTTATTAAACTATGATACCGTGTAGTCTCACCACTTAGAATTATGCGCAAATTGGAAAGCTCTCTTATATGTATTTAGACACTTATTTTTATAATTTATTACCATTGTACACACATGAAACAAAACCACAGATGAAATATATTGGTTAATGCAGTAGTCACCAACCTTTTTGGCATCAGGGACCAGTTTCATGGAAGACAATTTTTCCAGACCCTGGGAAGTTGGCGATGATATTTTTGGGATGATACAAGGGCATTACCTTTACTGCACACTTTATTTCTATTATTATTACTTTGTAACATAGAATGAAATAATTATACAACTCATCATAATGTAGAATCAGTGGGAGTCCTGAGCTTGTTTTCCCACAACTATTAATAAACTACCCCATCTGGGGGTGATGGGAGACAGTCACAGATCATCAGGCAATTGATTCTCACAGGAGCACACAACCTAGATCCCTCACATGCACACTTCACAATAGGGTTTACATTCCTATGGGAATTTAATGTTGTCACTGATCTAACAGGGGGCGGAGCTCAGGTGATAATATGAGCAATGGAGAGTAGCTGTAAATACAGATGAAGCTTCGCTCACTGGCCCACTGTTCACCTCCTGCTGTGCAGCCTGGTTCCTAACAGGCCACGGATCAGTACCAGTCGATGGCCCACGGGTTGGGGACCTCAGGTTAATGTATATTCCTAAAACTTCATGATCATAGTTCGACACTTTTGTGATTACTTTCAAACTCAGTATCATTAATGTCTATATTGTTGATACAATATTCCTTTAAAAAATTTACAAAAAGAACTAAAATCCTTCCGGGCTAAGCCTTGAGCAATCAAGAGCTAGAATAAGCCCCTTTCTCTGCAATCATTTGGTTCCTAGAAGCTAAAAGAGTGTCCCACTGTTTTCTCCAGGATTTTCTTCTGAGCAGATGTCAGTCATTCTGCAACTTTTTATGATGATGCTTTTGCTGTTTTCACAACTCAGGCAATGTCAACTGTACCACACTGGCCTAGCCATCAGCAATTGCTCGATGGTATTTATTGTAAAATATAGCCTAACACAGAGATGTTAAAATTTGCACCTTGGAATCCATCAAATATAGTATGCGGTCATTGAACTATCTGAGTTGGAAATTTGTTTCCTGAATTGAGAAGGCTCACTCTTCTGGATTCTCAACTCAAATGAGAATTGAAACCCAGAGTTTTTCTATCCTGGCTTCTTGGCAGCTATCTTGAGTTGTTTGGGAGATTTTTTCAGGAAGCTTCCAACCCTAAATTTGTCATCTAAAATTTGAAGAAGATACTCATTTGGTTAAGTCTCAAGCTACCTGTGGATAATTTACAGCTTGGAAGTAGTCTCATAAGATACCTTTCCAGAGGTTGATAAAGTAGACAAGGGAAATGAAGTTTCACAGTGTGAGTGCATGGTCAGAACAAGTCTAGATCGCAACCTCTCAGCCTCCCCACCCCCAGGAGATCAGGCAACCACATGAGGTACTGCTATGTGGAGGTGAGGCAAACAGCAAATGCAATACTAGGCACAGAAGGAGACATGGGAGAAGTTGGGTAGTACGTAAAACAGTCTACTTCGTGTATTCCTTCAACCAATCAGTCAGACAGCAAACATTTATAAAACCTCTAATAAATGTCAGATGTGTAAACTTTGTGTGCTTCCTCCAATTTTGACCCATATTTGTCTTGCATCAAAGACACAGACTGCTGCCCCAATACTCCATGGTAACTATTCTTTCTTACAAATCTTATGTTTTGATGTTTTAAGGATAGAAAGACTAAAATAGCCTATGTTCAAATATTGTCTCCCATCCCTCACCTACATCAACAAAACATTTATTAGAACAAATTATTATACATACCAGAATGCACAGTATACCCATGTTTATTCAGCTCTAGCTTTAAAGGTCTTAAACTTGCAGTTCTCAGACTTTTAGTGGCATTGCAAGCTTTCAACCAAATTAAATTTGCATCACAATACATTTAGATCTTCCACTACAGGACAAACGCCGCTTATATTAATAGGAATTAAGGTTATTCATCCAAACAACTGAAAGTTGCCCTGGTTTAACTCTAAAAGACTTTGATGGGTATCCTTTCATCTAGTTATTTCTTCTAGAAATGACCCAACACTGAAAAATCAGGCACTTTGTTATTTCTCTTCAGCCAGCCCAGAAACTAGGTTACTGCTTCCCAAGCACCAAAGGAGAAATACCCACTAATTTTTTTTTTTTTTTTAAAGAAATGCTTCTTGCTTCCCTTCAGTGTAGTTGTACAAATCATTGGTGCTGTGCTGGATATAGGCCACCTCTATAGCCTGCTGAACAAATGGTTAGACGCAGCATAGGGTGTGTTGGGTTTGCTGTGAAGTGAGTCCCTGCTCACTGTGCAAGTGAAGAAACTGTGATTTGTCTGTTCTGCTCTCCTGCACTCTGGCCACTTGTTAACTTGCTAAGGCCTGTATTCATGTCATTTTATTGTTTTAGGCCCTGGCCAGACACCCCTGCTTGCTACCTGCTTGGCTCACCATGCATGGTTGACAATCATGCCCCTCTCTGACCCCCAGTCATCTTTTTGAAGTCCTCTCTCTGAAACATTTTTGCCTTAAAGTCCTCTCTGTTTCATTTTGTTATATTGAAACAGTCTAAAATAGTTAAATGAGGACTCAGTTTATTTGTGTTTAAAGCAATCATTAAAAGTTCTATCTGCACTTTCAATTGGAACTTTTAAAATATCCTATGGACAGTCATTGTTTTTCATTTAATTTTTGTTTTCAACTATACTAGACCTAGAAACTGGAGGACGGGATCCTGGGTTGGTGGAGGAGGCTGAGACAGAGTAGGAATGTGGACAGTACTGCCCAGAGGCTGTCACTAGGTGGACTGTTGGTGACCCACACACTCAGGACGCTCACCAACTTGGGGGAGACTGAGATGACGGAGATGCTCACTTCTATTGACCTTAGAAAGCTAAGGTTGACCCCTCAGTGAGTTGACAGGGTCCCATCAAGGTAGTTGATGCAAGTATTCAATTACTACAGCCATTTTTATGGCAAAGATAAAGACAGGATATATTTCCCAGGCTGTTTAAAAACCAAAATCAACAAAGATGTCTTAACCTTTGACCAATCTCCACATATACAAAGTAGTCTTGAGGTACATTAATTATGATCTCATCAATCTAGGGAATATGTTAAATAAGATTACAAAGTTTTTGACAAGCATTCTCACCCAGCAGTTTTTGCAGTAATCATCCTATTCATTTGATGCTAAAGAAATGGCTGGACAAAGGTACTTGGTACCACATCCTAAGGATTATTTGCCAACTGCTGGGTACTGTGTGCAAAGGCTTATGGTCAAGAAATTAAATTCCTTTGACAAAAGAGAAGATATAAAAATACTCCTAGAGTAAATACCCACAGTGAGAGCTCATATCTAAATCCTGCAAGGCTGGCTGAGTTCTAATTTTATTCTTTTCTACTACCTTTAAAGTGGGGCAGGGGGCATTTATTATTTCAGTTTATGTGCAAACTGTAATCCCAATATGAAGTCAAGTAAAGTCATTTAAAAATCAAAGTTAATGTTAACAAGATGATCTATTTCATCCCGCCTAATAGAAGCTAATGAATCATTGTGAATTTATTGTGGTAGAAAGACAGTGGATGCTGGCAATTATACTGATGAGCAGAAATCCTCACAAGTGGGTACTTTAAAGCAATTATTTTCCATTTGGTTCTAAAAAAGCCTCTGAGTACAACTAAGCTTTGATTACCTGGCATCTGAAAATATACATTCTCAGAGGGGTATTTGCAATGATTATTTTAGTGGAAAGAAAGTAAACATCTACTGTTTGTGAAAGCTCAGTTGTGAGCCTCTTTAAAGTTTAAAATATGAATTGTGCAAAAGATGAAGCTCTGACTTAATGGACTAGCATATTATTACATTATGTTCCCAACTGGAAAGAATCAATAACTTATTGGGTACCTGAGTATTAGAGAGCTGATTGAAATACATTTTCTCAAGAACAAACCTCTTCAAACTCGAAAGCCAATCTCATTTTTGCTAGCAGGCTATCCAGTCCCAAGCTGACTTATTCCTCTATTTTTTCTTATTATTCCTGTACTTTTTTTTTTTCCTCTTGGCCCCAGGTTTATGAAGGGGTGTATCAAAGAATGACAGTTGGTACAGAGCTTGCCTTGTATAAACACTGGCTGCTTCAAGAGAGGCAAGTCAAAGGCCATCCAAAGAAGGAATCAAGGGGAGAAAACAATTAATTTACTTTCCAAGTACAGAAATATTGGGGCTTCTTACAAAGGAGATTGTCCCATTTCTGTCTAATTTCAGTTTATTGGTGCACAGTGGAAGTCAAAAGGCCACATTCTTTAAAAAAGTGAGAAATATGGACCAATGAGAGGTTAAAGGCTACAAGAAAATAAGTGTTCACATTGTAAACTCAGCTAATAACTCCAGGTCGGGAGATAATGGGCACAAACCCAGATGGACAACATCAACTTGCTCCCTTGTCTTGGGCATAATTTTTCCCTACATGGGAGAAATATATTTAAGGGCTATTAATGTAATTCAGTGGCTGAAATGAAGACAAGTAAATGAGGGACATACTGGACTGTGTTATCAGAAGTCGGCAAAACAAAAATCATTTTCGTAGCTTAGGTAGAGTTCCAACGAAACCGGGTGAGCTGTAATGTTCCCCCTCACAAAAGGGGTCACTTGCCCAAGTTTCCACAACTAACAAACAGAATTTAAGCTAGCTGTTTAGTATCTGTCTGTGTTTTGTTCTCAATATGAAAACAATACAAATTCATTTTGGAGAAAGTACAAGGTAGAAAAAATAGTCAAACTACTTAAAAATCATACTCCAACTCCTGGAGAAATTGTTAAAATGTTTGCATAATTTCTTGCATTTTCTACATATTGCTTTCCATACTTGATATCATTTTTTGTTCTGCTTTAAAATTTTATCATAAACATTTTCCATGTATTTCACAACTCCATGTGAATATCATATTTAATGCCCGCAATTATATCAAATATACTATTTCTTACTTTACTTAGGTAGTTCCTTATGGCTGAGTACTTAGAAAGTCTCGATTTTTTTCACTAGTCTGAATTACCTTACAAAAACACTAGAAATCGAATTTCTGGCCCTACGTATATGAGCATCTTTAAAACTCTTTACTCATCTTCCTGAATTACTTTCTCAAAAGGTTAAAACGTTGCACTTTTGGCCAGGTGTGGTGGCTCAAACCTGTAATCCCAGCACTTTGGGAGGCCAAGGCAGGCAGATCACGAGGTCAGGAGATCGAGACCATCCCGGCTAATATGGTGAAACCCCGTCTGTACTAAAAATATAAAAATTTAGCTGGGCGTGGCGGCGGGTGCCTGTAGTCCCAGCTACTCAGGAGGCTGAGGCAGGAGAATGGCGTGAACCCAGGAGGTGGAGGTTGCAGTGAGCCGAGATCACGCCAGTGCACTCCAGCTAGGCGACAGAGCAAGACTCTGTCTCAAAAAAAAAAAAAAAAAAATTGCACTTTTCCACTGTCTCTGGAGCACCCACTTCATGACACTTGCCAACATTGGGTATTCCCTTTTAAAACAGCTTTTTATATTTAATTAATATAATTAAAATCTGATTTTTGTTTGTAAGCTTTGGTCATGTAATAAGCCAAATATTTTCCCAATGGTTATGACTTATTTGCATTACCTCTTTGGTGAACTAAGCATGCATGATCTTTGCCCATTTATCTATTGGAGTCTCAGGGTTTTTCTCATTGATTTTTAAGACCATGTCTGTCATGTTTGGTGCTGGAACTCTGGCACTGCATGTGACAAAATAAAAATTAATTTAATTACTTCTTTATAAATTAATATTAAGCATTTTAATATTTGTTGTAATTATTTTTATTTGCCATCTTTTAGTTTAACGCACACAGTTTAAACCCTTGACATTTGTTAAATCTCTGTCCTTTCTTTAGCAAATTCTTCCATTTGGTTGAAGTATAGGAGGTCTTACCTAATGTATAACTCAGATAAACAAACACCCAGAGCTTTCTTCTAGGCATTTCATGGCTTAATATTTATAAGTTCATAATGATCTGGAATTTATTTTAATATGGGATACAGTTCTAGGCAACATGTTTATTTAAAAATGACCTAAACCCACTTGTTAAATAACCTTTCTCTTCCCCAAAGATTTTTTAGTAAATCATTTTCACATATTTAGTTTATGTATGTACTAAAATGCCCTTTTGGTATTTTTCTGTTTCTTTGAGCTTTCTGAAGATGCTTATGTTTGTATCATATTAAATAATATAACTTTATACTATTTTAATATCTTGCAGCAATAATTTACCTCCTTACTTTTTTCATACTGAATAATGATATATTTTTGTCTATACATTTTTCCACATAATTCCATTTATATTCTCATCTATATATTTTGTATATAATTTTAAAAATATATTTTAAAAATTAATATTTTAAATTTCATTAGAGGAATTCGTACACACATTATTAAAAAAAAAGATAAGAACAAGGAAAATGGGAGAACCCTAATGAAACGCAATCCTCTCTCAATTCACCTTTCTCACTCCTATTCTCTGTTCAAGACTCTAAATAATATGTTTATGCAAATATATTTTAAAATTCATCCATTTCAAACATTATCTGCTTCAACTAAACAAGACAGGATTCAACTGCACAGCACTAAAAATCCCTCCTCTATTCCTTCTACTAGAGTTAAATCACTATTACAATATATATCTCTGTTACCTTTGTAACTTTAAGTCACATATTTTAATATTTATTTTTTGATCAAACAACTAGAGATTTTCTCTGGATTTCTAGCTTTATACAGTACATGGTTTAGAGTTCCTATCTATTTCATCACCTGTCTTCCCTCTCTCTACCACTTGATTTTTTTCATCTGAATATTTATGCTATATTGCATAGTTTGACACCATTTATATTCTTGTTCTGCAATCACAGTTGTGTAAACCTTCACTAACTTACACTATGATTCCAGAAGACTCAGTAACTACAACCGTTCCAGTAGTTCTTCCCATTCACCCAATAAAAAGACAAACGGAATGTTTTACCTTAAAGCTTTAAGATAATGTAGTGTGTCCTCTCTCACTAGACAACGTGGCCCCCAACAAGAGCTTCTTCTGTGTACCCTGTATTTACAGAGTCCTAGTGGACTGCTGACTCACCTATAAATTCTAAAGAGGAAGAAATGAGGTGCTGGTCACTTTGATGGAAGAGCAAATTCGAGTTGGCTGTGCTGGGATTGGTCAGCATTTTCAATTTGTTGGGATGTGAGTACATCCTGCAGAAAAGAAGAGAGAAAAGATAGAGAATGAATGGTATTGTTTAATGAAAAGGGGTTAAGAAAGAATCAAGCAACTAACAGAAATAGAGATGCATTTGTCATCTCCAGAGAGTTTCAACTGAGGGATCCCCAGTGATGGGAGTCTCTGAAGAACCCGTGTAAAAGCCTCCCACAAGAAAAAAAAAGTGAGCTTTCATCACCTGCAAGTCTAGAAAGCATAGGAGCTACATTACAACCACACCAGATGGAACTTTCCTGCCCCTTTCCTCTTCTCTCTCCCCCTATTCTGATCTTTGAGAAGTAGAAACCAGCCACCAAGATAGGGGAGAAGAGAAAAAAGAGAAGCTTTAACATTAAAGCAAAAATTGAAATTTTGAATATTATATGAGATTAGACCTTGAAATTCTGAGTCCATGTCTTATGAGTTACAATGAGAGAAAAACTCTGTTCCATAAAAGTGACCACAAACTGTCATACTTTTCATCCAGGAAGGTAAATAACTCTAAACAGTAATTTCAATGGAAAGAGAAAGAGGGGAAAAGATTGCTTCATGATCACTCGCTATCAGCTGTGCTTGTTGGAAGCAATGTCTGCATAAGGTTAAAGACAGGAATGGGAGAGTAAAGGCCATCTCAAGCCAATTTCAGCCAATTCAAGAAAATAACATTTCAGCCAATTTCAGCCAATTCGAGCCTGAGAACTCTATGTTTCTCATTTTGAAATTTATCATATCTTAATATGTGCATTATTTCAAGCGTATATATAGGACCCTATACGAGAAATAAATGTAATTTTAAAAGGTTGCATGTAAATATGTTTTAAGTAAATAATAATGTCTTCCTCTAGCTTCATTAAATTTACATTAGCTTCATTTCTGATATTTTTCAGATGACCAAGGATTCCAAGTTTCTATATCCTTTGAGCAAATGTTGGTTCATATAAAAGCCATTACTGAAAATTTACGAGAGAAGCAAATAATATGGTAATTCACTGTGCTTTTGTTTTGGCCCAAACATTTAGTTCTATATATTTCTTTCACAATCTTTTATAATGGAATTCCATACATGGACTTTTTAAATCCACATATAATTATTCATGTCCACTATTTCTCTCAATCAATAGTGTCTACAGGAAAGCATATTATATGGTGTGCCCAAGACTTGTTAAGTATTGCTAGTGAATATATGACCATTCGTTGGCTGGAAACACAAGCAGTCACCTTGGCAGTAAAGTGACAATCAAAAATACCATTTTCCTTTTACGTTTCTATAGTTTATAGACTCATTATCCTCTGGCCTCTGATCATCTCTTTCTAGCCTTCCCTTAACAGTTTGCTTATTACTTTCTGCTTCTCAAAAGGGATCTAAGGCACCTTAAAATAAAATTCATGTATATAACAAAGTTCTGGAAAAAATAACATATCAAAGATATAAGAAGAGCAAAAGAAAGCAAAAATGCTAAGAATGAGGTTTGATATAATTATTGTGATTGCCTATTCAATTTTGTTCTACATTTCCTCAGAGGCAAGAAAATGAGTATGTTGAATATTTCAAGTTATTTGTTTGAAGAAAGCAAATCAATTTTAAGAGAGAAAAAGAAATAGATACAGAAAGTCAGAAAGAGAGCTAGAGAGAAAAATGGGCACATACACTTCTCCCTTGGTTATAAATTCAAAATAAATTTATCAAATGACATTGTATACACAGAATGATGGACAGTTTGTCTTTGACCAAAATTATCTACCAGATACAAACAAAACCAAAGATATAACATTTAAATTTAATTCTGTGAAGGTGATTGTTCAGAAGATAACTTAGTGTAAAACAACTATGTAACTTTCTAGTGCTCTTTCCAACTCAAGATAGAGGTGATTACCCAGAGAGCTGAGTGGATACCATGTTTCACAGACTGTTTTACCTACAGGGCACTGCTCTCAGTAGGGTTTTAAGTAGAAGTTGGTTAGCACACAGTTTGAAGTCAAGTGCTTCAGCAAGAGTCTAGGGGAGCATCATTACTTGTTTCAGCAGAGCCATATGTTCAATACCACATTGGCAAGTGGCGATGCTAATGCAGACAGTCTAAAGACCATTTCAATTCATCGTATTCATAAATGGAAGGCCTGCAGTCTCCTATGTGTCTCCAAAAATCTATTGATTTCCTTCTAAGCTTTAAGTCAATAAAGGTGCATTAGTCTGACAACAAGGACATATGTTTCCAACACTGTCTTGTGAAAAAGCTCGTAACTTCAAGTCCCCCATGATAAAAAGCCTTTTCTCCAGAAGCAAGTTTATTTCTATTCAAACTTTAGAAGCATAAACATAAATTAGAAATATTTCGGGGGCGTACTTTCTCTAAGTTTAAAAAAGGTAAAAAAGCTCTTTGCCATTTCACTATTTCAAAGCTTTTAAGTCAAACCCCCAATGCAACCTGCTTTATTAAAAAAAAAAAGTTCATTTGTTTTAAAGCATTGTGGTCATGCTAATGTATCTTCAAAATCAATTAAACCTTATCTAAACATCTCAAGAGGGAGGAAGCTTTACTCTATTTTCATCTAAACCACAGACACAAAGCCCTTAGTAAATGTATTTTCATGCTGTGCTGGGAATATGTTACGTCCAAGTAAACTGCTTAAATGTCATCCAGCAAAGTGCAAATCCAGCTTATAGTCTGGAGGAATGAATGTTTGAAAGTCTAATACACTCAGATTAATGGTGGGCTGTAGTTATATACAATGATGTTATCATGCCAAGAAAGGATGCTAGCCAGACAGACTTACAGTATAACTTGGAAACCTTGACTGTAAAGTTTCTTGGCTAGAGATGAAACATGTGACCTGTTAGGACTCTCTTTACTTAAAAAAAATAAGCAAAGTCCAGAAAAGTATTTTACGTTATACTCTGAAAGGGGGTCATAATCCTGCTTTGACAGCTGAATAAGAGGCAAATAAAACCAAACTGTGTACTAACTTTATCTGATACACACCCAGCTGTCCAAATAGTCCCAGTAGGGACAGGAAAGTAAAGACACAAGCTCACCCAATAGGGTCATCCTAACATAGTGATGACAATTGGCTCAATTAAATCTTTTAAACATTTTATTCTACTAAAGTCAAAATCTCCCCCTCAGCAAAAAGTCATCTCCTCATAGCACATTTACTCTCTGACCATCTTTGACCTGACTGAAATATCTGAGTCATCTTTTCAAGTCCCTCTCTCACCAAATGAACTGCCAAGCAGCAACAACATCCCTATTGTATATACTGCATTGTAATATATACTAAGGAAGAAAAAAAAATAGTTGCAAGACGGATTTATGCACCAAATAACAATGTGGCTGAACAATCGAAAACTTCAAGAATGTCAGCATAAGCATGTGGAAAAAATAATGACTAAAATAAAATATACAAAAAAGTTGTTATAATGTAGAATTATATTTTCTTTATTTCCCAAAAAAGTAATGGAAACACTCATTTTGTATAAAAGAGAATATTTTAAATATTGTCCTACAAGATAGTTGGAAGAATAAAAACAAAAATATACAAAACGAGAAAAGAAAGAAACACAAAAGTAGCATATCAACACGTGAGAATGAATATAATATAAAATCCATGCAACACTATTAAGTAAGAAATAACCAAGGGCTGCAGTTTGTTCACAATGGCTTCCTGAAGGAAGTGATTTTCTGGGCTATGGAAAACAAAGTTGTCCTGCAACAGATCATGATAAATTGATGAGGATACCAGAAAAGCTGGAGCAGATGTAATATGAGTCCATAAGAATGCTGAGGCTGCAAGAAAGAAGACTATTTCCTATACATTGCAAAAGTATATACCAAAACAATTACATTTTTTCAAAAGCAGTTGTAAAGTGGCAGGAAAAGCTCTGTGCCAGAAATTAAATGACCTGGATTTTGCGCTAGTCCTGTCACTGTTGTGACTTTGAGTGTTTCACATAAATTCTCAGAGTCTTAATTTCCTCATCTGAAAAATGACAATAATGACACATAGCCTCCCACCTTCCTTTGTTATTGTAAAGGTCAAACAATATGATGTTTCTGAATATGAAGATGTAAACTGCTACTTGTGTGGAAAGGATTTATATGAGGAACATGTTAATTGCAACTGTCAAAATGCCCACATGACCCAGTCCTCAGTTTTAGATGCTCCATACACTCTCCTGATTTAGCCTCATTCATACTCATGGCTTCAACCAGCACCTAAATCCTGATGGCTTTCAAATCAATATTTCTAACTCAGATCTAACTACTTACTAGATATTTCCATAAAATGATCCAAATGTACTTATAATCAACATGTCCAAAAATGAACTTACTCTCCTCTCTCTGTAATCTGCTCCATACCTGATATAATCTATCTAAGTGAAATGCAAGGTCAGCATGACTCCAGTCCTGTGTCAAGTCCCACAGCAGCAGAGACTGAGATGAATATTCATGTGCAGTGACAGAGCAAGAAAGTGCTCCCAGAAGAAATCTCTGAGGGAGGAAGGGAAAGAGGAATGGGAAAAGGAAGAAGCCAAGCAACAGTGTGATCTCAGCAAAATTCTAGCCTCAGCTTTATCACACAGAGGAAGTCTGGAATGAACATTACCTCCCTTGGCTCATGCCACTCCAGAAAGAAGACCCTGGGCTTTCATATTCCTGTACATACCATTCCTGGCAAAAACCACCTCAGGGTGGAGGGTAGGGGAAACTGATACGGTTTGGCTGTGTTCAAACCCAAATCTCATCTTGAATTGTAGGTCCCATAATCTCCATATGTTGTGGGAAGGACCCGGTGGGAAATAACTGAATCATGGGGGGCAGTTTCCCCCAGAGTTCTCATGGTAGTGAGTAAGTCTCACAAGATCTGATGGTTTTATAAGGGGTTTCCCTTCTTGCTTGGCTCTCATTCTTTCTTGTCTGCTGCCATGTAAGACGTGACCTTCGCCTTCCACCATGATTGTGAGGCCTCCCCAGCCACGTGGAACTGTGAGTCCATTAAACCTCTTTTTTAAAAAATAAATTACCTAGTCTTAGGTATGTATTTATCAGCAGCATGAGAACAGAATAATACAGGAACGTAAACTTCCAGGTACTTTCCAGGTCACTTTCCTCTGACCACATGAGGAAAGTGGTTCCAGGAGTTGTCAAGCATCTTCCAATGAGGCAAAAGAACGCGGAAGAACCTAGAGAGCTCCCTTGCCCCAACCCCACTACACACACACACACACACACACACACACAGATCTGGGGAGATCCGAGTATAGTAGCCCCTGAATATCCAACCCAGATACCTATGAGGCATCTTGGAGTCATAGCTTTCATTCACCCCATGCATTGTACCATACTGGTCGTGAAGCCCTATAGAGTCTGTTGCTAAGTCCTACATAGATGCAGGTTCTCTCTCAACTTGACTCTGACCAGTCCTTTGTTACACTTTGAACCCTTCATTGCTTCTAACTTGAACTTCTGGAAAAGCTTGCTACCTTATCACTAAGCCTCCTCTCAAAGCCTCCATTCATTTATCCTCCAAAAGACAGGCAAACTAATATTTTACAATCAATCAATCAATAAATTTAATTTGTCACTTCCCTATCTAACATATTTAAGTATCTCCCCATAATTTTTAAGATGAAACCAAAACTCCTTAGCTTTATACAGCCAACCAGTCATGTTTTAGCCTCTAACCATCTCTCCAGCTTAACCATTCTCAAACTGTTTGGTCTCCAGATTACGTACACTCCAAAAGTTTACTGAGGACTCCAAAGAGCCTTGGATTATGTGGTTGTAGTATAACTTTTAATACTGAGTATATTAAAATTTAAAACAGAATAATATTGAAATATACCTACTAATTAATGTTATATTATATATTCATAGAAATAATATATTTTATGAAACACATCTATATTTTCCAAAACAAAACAATAATGAGAAGAATGGCATCATTTTACATTTTTTGCTAATTTCTTTAAGGACTGCCTTAATAGAAAGCAAACAGTGTTAACATAGATTCATTTCCTTTCAAGAATCATACTGAACATATTATCTTAGAATAAGGACTTTTTCTTAAAACTACAGTGAACGTCACTGCTTGTAAATAAGTATATATATTTGTGTGTGTATGTGTGTGTGTATACATATATATAATCTACCATAATGCCTACAGAGTATTCCTTTGTATAAATCTACTATGGTTTATTTAATAAATGTTTTTGGACTTCTCAGCTTTTTCTAATGTTATACTATTAAAAACAAGTATACAAATAGAAAATAATTTACACATGTATTTTTCTGCTTCTATCCATTTCTGTGATTAAGACAAATTTTTAAGAATCTCATTTCTGCTTAATCAAGAAATATGCATATTATTAAACTTTGTCACATTGCTAAATTGCCAACCAGAAATACTAGATCACCTATGCTTGCCTCCACAACAATGCTTATTTTTCTACATCGTTACTAATACTAGGCATTAAAAGTCCTCTTATTCTTTGCCAATTCGGTAGATTAAAACATAGCATCTTATTAAGTGTGACTCTGATTATCAGCAAAAATATAGGCATATACATAATTTCCCCAATTTATGTTTTTTCCTTGTAATTTTTCATGCAATGCTTTTGCCACATAGTTTTATTTGCTTTTTTGTTTCTTTACCAACAAAATTTCTTTTCTCTCTCTCTCTCTCTCTCTCATTTATGGGTTTTGCCT
Source organism: Symphalangus syndactylus (assembly GCF_028878055.3). Lineage (NCBI taxonomy): Eukaryota > Metazoa > Chordata > Mammalia > Primates > Hylobatidae > Symphalangus > Symphalangus syndactylus. Next base: position 126,303,334 of record NC_072428.2, on the reverse strand, counting down.
TTGGAGTGAGGCTTAGAAATGGCCGGGCACAGTGGCTCACACCTGTAATCCCAACACTTTGGGAGGCCGAGGTTGGAAGATCACTTGCGGTCAGGAGTTCAAGACCAGCCTGGCCAACATGGTGAAACCCCATCTCTACTAAAAATACAAAAAATTAGCTGGATGTGGTGGCACACACCTGTAATCCCAGCTACTCAGGAGGCTGAGGCAGGAGAATCGCTTGAACACTGGAGGCAGAAGTTGCGGTGAGCCAAGATCACACCACTGCACTCCAGCCTGGGTGAAAAAGTGAGACTCCATCTAGAAAAAAAATAAACTTGAAGAAGGAATTACCTAACTTTAGGAATGATTAATCTGTCATCAAGGGAGTTGTTTAAGGATATGCTGGATGATTTTCTGCTGTTATTTTGTGAATAAGTCTATATTTGACCTCGGAAATTGAATAATTATGTAAATAAAAAATTAATTTATTAAGAGCAGAAACAAACAGAAGAATCAAAAACAGAAATGAGGGAGGGGCTTCAAGATGGCTGATGAGATGCACCTGGCAATTCTCCTCCACAGAGAAGAACCAATGTATTAAGTAGATAATTACACTTTAAATAGCTCAACTAGGAGGGAATACTGGAACTCAATAGAGAAGTGATAGGAACAACTAATGCAATGAAGAAGAGAGAAGCAAGGCAGCCTGCTTGGCTAGGATCAGCTGGGGAGAGCTCTCCCAATCAGGGAAACAGTAAATGAAAGATCCCCAGTGGCCCATATTCCCACATAGGCTACTCCAGTACTAGTCATGGGAGAGCCTTTCCATCCTTGCAGGCCCTGAGACTAACGTAGAGATCTACCTGCAGACAGGTGCAATGGCATTATTCCAGACAGTGAGCTCATGCTGGGTTCCACACATACCCTGAGTCCCAAGCAGCTACGACATGGCGCCATTTTGAGGACCCAGCTTCCACCAGACTGCATCCTTCCCTGGGGCCCCAAAGCCCCTTCATCTACACATTCCTAAAGCCCCATTTACGTATCCTGCACGTAGCCACCACCAGAGCTGGTTGTTGCTGCCAGAGCTGAAACACAAGCCATTGGCAGTAACACTGATGCCCCCAGCAGCAAAGCTGCTGAGCATTTTCATGTGCCTGAAGGACAGACTCCCCCACCTCCAGCTGCCACCACTGCTGGCTGCTGCCACTGGGGCCAAAGCACAGGCCACTGGCAGTAACCCTGCCCATCCCAGTAACAGGCTGCCATGCACTTTCACACATCCTGAGGTCAGGCTTCCCTGCCTGCAGCCACCGCTTGGGATCAACGTGCATTCTCCCCAGCCACCTATCTACATTCACTGCCAATGAAAGCACCCCCACCCTCCCTATCAGCAAGGTGCAGAACAGCCACTACTAATTCGACTCAAGCACTTTGCTGTGAGCCTGGGGATTACCCAACCCCTGGCCACCAGAGCCAATGTCCATAGGCACTACTAGGGAGCTTAAGGTCAAGGTCACCCAGCGTTGCTCTGCAGCCCTCCTTAGTGTCTGAGCATGGTGTTTGAGGGTTTGGGTACCACCAAGTCCTGTCACCCACCGTTAGCACCCATGCACTTATCCCAGGGAGCTGAGGATGGGCTCACCCTGTCTGCTACCACAACTACCTGCATGCATAACCTATAGGCCTGGGTTCTGGTCCATCCAGCGTATCACAACCACTGGCAACACCAGTGTGACTGCTTGGAAGCCAGAAGGTTATCCCACAACTACTGCTGAATCCCACAGCTGGCCTGCTGCCCAGGGGCCTGTGGACCCACCCACCAGCTTGGTCATCTGCTGGTACTACTGGCACCCAGGAAAACTGCCCATAGGCCCAAGGATTGGCCTGCCTGGATCTGTTAACACTGGTGCCAGCATTGTCCACCTGGGGCCTAAGGATAGGTGTACTCATCCGACCAGTGCACTCACTGGGGCCTGAGGACTAGCCCAACTGGCATCTTTACCTCCAACAAAACTTTAGTATGGTTTCCACTAATAACTGCACCCTAAGCCACTGAGTAAATCACAAACACTATTGACACTAATTACAGTCAAATAAATTATACAAAGACTACACTACTGCACACACCCAGAATCAAAGCCAAAGCGCCCTACACAACAAATACCACAGATTTAACTTCAAGAAAAAAAATCCTCCTCTATGAAAGCAAATCCAAAAAATTAGAACAAGTGACTGTTACACCAGATATGCAGATATCAATGTAAGGACACAAGAAACATGAAAAAGTAAAGAAATATGATGCCTCCAATGGAACACAATGATTCTCCAGCAACAGATTCCAAAGAAATAGGAATTTATGAAACCCCAGCAAAAGAATTCAAAATAATGATATTCAAGAAGTTCAGTGAGATATAAGAGAAGATAAACTAGTACAAACAAATCAGGAAAACCATATAGGATATGAATGAGAAATTTACAATAGGTACAAATATCATAAAAAAAAAAAACATAATTCCCAGAATGGAAGAATTCATTGAATAAAATAAAAAATAAATATTTGAGCACTTCAACAGTAGACTAATTCAAGCAAAAAAGAATTTCACAACTTTGAAGACAGGTTATTTCTGACTGAAATAGTCAGATAAAAGTAAAAGGAAATGAAAAAGAACGAACAAAGCCCACATGACATATTGGGACACTATAAAGTGACCAAATATACAAATTTTCAGTGTCCCAGAACAAAGAAAAAACAAAAGGAGGGAAAACCTAGTTAATAAAATAATAGCTGAAAACTTCCCAACTAGAAAGAAATTTAGATATCCAGATACAGAAGCTCAGAGATCCTTAAAAAGATACAATTTTTAAAAAGGTCCCTGTAGTGCATAATAGTTAAACTGTTGAAAGTCAAAACAAAGAAAGAATTCTAAAACTAGCAAGACAAAAGCATCTAGTCACTTTTAAGGGAAACTCCATCAGACTAGCAGTGTATTTCTCTGCAGAAACCTTACAGCCTAAGAGAATGAGAGGATGTATTTAAACTGCTGAAAGAAAAAAAAAAATGACAGCCAAGAATACTACAACTAGCAAAGTTCCCTGCCATAAATGAAAGAGAAATAAAGTCTTTCCCTGACAAGCAAAAACTGACAGAATTAATCACCACTAGATTAGCCCTACAAGAAATGCTTAAGGGAGTCCTATACCTGAATTCAAAGGATTCAAATTCAAAAGGATGATATCTACTATCACGAAAACACATTAAAGTATAAAACTCACTGATAAAGCAAATACACAAACGAGAAAGAGAAGGAACTTAAATGCTGCCATTACAGAAAACCACCAAACCACAATGATAAACAATAACATATAAAGAAAGGACCAAAGAATACACACAATATTTGGCAAATAATTAACAAACTGACAGGAACAAAATCTCACATACTTATAGTAACCTTAAATGTAAACAGACTAAATTTTTCACTTAAAAGATACAGACTGGTTGAATGGATTTAAAAATATGATCCAACTATATGATACCTACAATAAACTAATCCCATCTGTAAAGATACATATAGACTGAAAGTAAAGGGATGGAAAAAGATATTGCATGAAAACCTAGAGTGAGCAGGAATAGCTATATTTATATGAGATAAAACAGACTTTAAGTAATAAAGAGTAAAAAGAAACAAAATAGGTCATATAATAATAAAGGGATCAATTCAGTAAGAGGATATAATAATTCTAAATATATATTCACATAACACTGGAGCACAAGATATATAAAGGAAATATTACTAGATCTAAAGAGAGAAATAGACTCCAATAAAATAACAATGGTAGATTTCAATTCTCCACTCTCAACATCAGACAGATCTTCTAGATAGCAAATGAACAAAGAAACATTGGAGTTAAACTGGACTTTAGACCAAATGGACCTAACGGGCATTTACAGAACATTTTGTCAAACAGCTAGCAGATAACATTCTTCTCATGGCACATGGAACACACTGAAGGATAGGCGATATGCTAGAACACAAAACAAGTCTCAACAAATTTTTAAAAGATCAAAATTATACAAAGTATCTTCTCAGACCAAAGTGGAATCAAACTAGAAATAAGTACCAACAGGAAATTTGGAAATTGTACAAATACAGGGAAATTAAACAACATGCTCCTGAATGATAATTGGGTCAATAAAAAAAATTAAGACAGTAATCAAAAATTTGTTTTGTTTCTTGAAAAAAATGAAACTGAAACACAACATGCCAAAACCTATTGGATATAGTGAAAGCAGTGCTAAGAGAGATGTTTAAAGCCATATATGGCTACACCAAGAGTGAACAGATTTCACATAAACAATCTAAAGATCTAAAGATTGTACCTCAACGAATCTGAATAGCAAGAACAAACCAAACTTAAAATTAGTAGGAAAAAAAAAATCACAGCAGAACTAAATGAAACAATGACTTAAAAAAGCAATAAAAAGAATCAACAAAACAAAAGGTTATTTTTTAAAAAGACAAACAAAACTCATGCTAAAAAATCTCAATAAACTACATATTGATGGAACATATCTCAAAATAATAAGAGCTATAATGACCAACCAATAGCCAATATCACACTGAATGAGCAAAAGCTGGAAGCATTCCCTTTGAAAATTGGCACAAGACCTATTCATAATAGCAAAGAGTTGGAACCAACCCAAATGTCCAACAACGATAGACTGGATTAAGAAAATGTGGCACATATACACCATGGAATACTATGTAGCCATAAAAAATGATGAGTTCATGTCCTTTGTAGGGACACAGATGAAACTGGAAAACATCATTCTCAGTAAACTATCGCAAGGACAAAAAACCAAATACCGCATGTTCTCACTCATAGGTGGGAATTGAACAATGAGAACTCATGGACACAGGAAGGGGAACATCACACTCTGGGGACTGTTGTTGGGTGGGGGGAGGGGGGAGGGACAGCATTAGGAGATATACCTAATGCTAAATGACGAGTTAATGGGTGCAGCAAAACAACATGGCACATGGATACATATGTAACAAACCTGCACATTGTGCACATGTACCCTAAAACCTAAAGTATAATAAAAAAATTAAAAAAAAAGAAATCTATTTATAAACAAAAAAAAAAAGAAAAGAAAATTGGCACAAGACAAGGATGCCTTCTCTCACCACTCCTATTCAATATAGCAGTGGAAGTTCTGGCCAGGGCAATCAGGCAAGAGAAAGAAAGAAAGGGTATTCACATAGGAAGAGAGAGGAAGTCAAATTGTCTCTGTTTGCAGATGACATGATTGTATATTTAGAAAACCCCATCATCTCAGTCCCAAAACTCCTTAAGCTGATAAGCAACTTCAGCAAAGTCTCAGAATACAAAATCAATGTGCAGAAATCACTAGCATTCCTATACACCAACAATAGGCAAGCAGAGAGCCAAATCATGAGTGAACTCCCATTCACAATTGCTACAAAGAGAATAAAATACCTAGAAATACAACTTACAAGGGACGTGAAGGAACTCTTGAAGGAGAACTACAAACCACTGCTCAAGGAAATAAGAGAGGACACAAACAAATGGGAAAACATTCCATCCTCATGGATAGGAAGAATCAATATCGTGAAAATGGCCATACTGCCCAAAGTAATTTATAGAGTCAATGCTGTTCCCATCAAGTTATCATTGACTTTCTTCATAGAATTAGAAAAAACTACTTTCAATTTCATGTGGAACCAAAAAAGAGCCCATATAGCCAAGACAATCCTCAGCAAAAAGAACAAAGATGGAGGCATAATGCTACCTGACTTCAAACTATACTAAAAGGCTACAGTAAACAAAACAGCATGGTACTTGTACCAAAACAGATATATGAACCAATGGAACAGAATCGAGAACTCAGAAATAAAACTGCACATCTACAACCATCTGATCTTCAACAAACCTGACAAAAACAAGCAACGGGGCAAGGGTTCCCTATTTGATAAACAGGGCTGGGAAAACTGGCTAGCCATATGCAGAAAACAGAAACTGGACCCCTTCCTTATGCTTTACACAAAAATAACTCAAGATGGATTGAAGACTTAAATGTAAAACCCAAAACCATAAAAACCCTAGAAGAAAACCTAGGCAATGCCATTCAGGACATAGGCGTGGGCAAAGACTTCATGACTAAAACACCAAAAGCAATTGAAACAAACTAAAATTGAGAAATGGGATCTAATTAATCTAAAGGGTTCTGCACAGCAAAAGAAACTATCATCAAGAGTGAACAGGCAACCTACAGAATGGGAGAATAATTTTGCAATCTATCCATCTGACAAAGTGCTAATATACAGAATCTACAAAGAACTTAAACAAATTTATAAGAAAAAAACAATCCCATCAAAAAGTGGGCAAAGGATATGAACAAACACTTCTCAAAAGAAGACCTTTATGTGGCCAACAAACATGGAAAAAAGTTCATTATCACTGGTCATTAGAAAAATACAAATCAAAACCACAATGAGATACCATCTCATGCCAGTTAGAATGGTGATCATTAAAAATTCAGGAAACAACAGATGCTGGCAAGGATGTGAAGAAATAGGAACACTTTTACACTGTTGGTGGGACTGCAAATTAGTTCAACCTTTGTGGAAGGCAGTATGGTGATTCCTCAAGGATTTAGAACCAGAAATACCATTTGACCCAGCAATCCCATTATTGGGTATATACCCAAAGGATTATAAATCATTCTACTATAAAGACACATGCACACATACGTTTATTGCAGCACTATTTACAATAGCAAAGACTTGGAACCAACCCAAATGCCCATCAATGATAGACTGGATAAAGAAAAGGTGGCACATATACACCATGGAATACTATGCAGCCATAAAGAAGAATGAGTTAATGTCCTTTTCAGGGACATGTACTGAGCTGGAAACCATCATTCTCAGCAAACTAACACAGGAACAGAAAACCAAACACTGCATGTTCTCACTCATAAGTGGGAGTTGAACAATGAAAACACATGGACACAGGGAGGGGAACATCACACACAGGGGCCTGTCGGGGGGTCAGGGGCAAGAGGAGGGAGAGCATTAGGACAAATACCTAATGCATGCAGGGCCTAAAACCTAGATGACGGGTTGATAGGTGCAGCAAACCACCATGGCACATGTATACCTATGTAACAAACCTGCACATTCTGCATATGTATCCCAGAACTTAAAGTAAAATTTTTTTAAAAAGATAAACAAAACTGATAAACCACTAATCTAATCAAGAAAAAAAGGGAGGATATAAAAATAAACAAAATTCAAAATGAAAAAGAAGACATTACAACTAATATCACAGAAATAAAAATGATTATGAGGGGCTGGGCGTGGTGGCTTATGCCTGTAATCCCAGCACTTTGGGAGGCCGAGGTGGGTGGATTGCCTGAGCTCAGGAGTTCGCAACCAGCGTGGGCAACATGGTGAAATCCTGTCTCTACTAAAACACAAAAAATTAGCCAGGCATGGAGGTATGCGCCTGTAGTCCCAGCTATTCGGGAAGCTGAGGCAGCAGAATGGCGTGAACCCAGGAGGCAGATGTTGCAGTGTGCTGAGATCATGCCACTGTACTCCAACCTGGGTGACAGAGTGAGATTCTGTCTCAAAAAAAAAAAAAAAAAAAGATTATGAGTAACTACTTTAAACACCTGTATGTTAACAGCATAGAAAACTTATAAAAAATTGATATATTTCTAGACACATACAACCTATCAAGATTGAATTAGGAAGAAACAGAAAATCCAAACAGACCCAAAACAAGTAACAAGATTGAATCCATAATAAGTAGTCTCCCAACCACGAAAAGCCCAGGATCTGTTGGTTTTATTGCCAAATTCTACCAAACATGTAAAGAAAAACTTACAACAATTCTCTTCAAGTCATGTTTAAAAAAACAAAAAGAGGGAATTCTCCCTAACTCATTCTATGAGGCCAGGTTTACACTGATACCAAAACCAGGCTAGGACACAACAACAACAACAAAAAAAAAACTACAGCCAATATTCCTGATGAACATAGATGAAAAATTCTCAACAAAATACCAGCAAATTGAATCCAAAAGAACATCAAAAAGCTAATACAACATGATCAAGTAGGATTTATCCCAGGGATACAAGGATGTTTTAACACAATACATGTGATACATCACACCAAGAGAATGAAGGACAAAAACCATATGGTCATTGCAAAAGACACAGAAAAGGCATTTAGTAAAATTCAGTGTCTTTTCAAGATGTAGTCCCAGCTACTTGGGAGGCTGAGACAGGAGAATGGCGTGAACCCAGGAGGCAGAGATTGCAGTGAGCCAAGATTGTGCCACTGCACTCCAGCCTGGGCGACAGAGTGAGACTGCATCTCAAAAAAAAAGAAAAAGAAAAATTCTCAACATACTAGGAATCGAAGGAATATACCTCAACATAATAAAGTCATATATGACAAATCCATACCTAATGTCATACTGACAAGGAAAAGCTAAAAACATTTCCTCTAAGAACTATACACAACTAGGATGCCCACTTTTACCACTCCTATTCAATCGTACTAGAAGTCAAAGCCAGAGAAATGAGGCAAGAGAAGGAAATAAAACACATCCAAATTGGAAAAGAGGAAGTCAAACTGTCCTATGCAAATGATAAAATATTATATTTAGAAAAGTCAAAAGATTCCATCAAAAAACCCTTAGAACTGATAAACAAATTCAGTAAAATTGCAGGTTACAAAATCAACATATGAAAATCGAATGCATTTACAATTCATCCATAATGAAATAGCTGACAGAGATATCAAGAAATTGATGTCATTTACACTAACTACAAAAATAAGAAAATATCTGGGAGTAAATTTAACCACAGAGGTGAAAGACCTCTACAAGGAAAACTACAAAACACTGATGAAAGAAATGGAAGATGACAAAAACAAATGGAAAGACATCCCTGTCCATGGATCAGAAGAAATTATATTGTTAAAATGATGCAATTACCAAATGCAATTCACAGATTCAATGCAATCCCTATGAAAATGCAATGATATTTTTCACAGAAATAGGAAAAACAATCCTAAAATTTGTATGGAGCCAAACAAGGCTGGACAGTTAAAGTGCTCCTGAGGAAAAAGAACAAAGCTGGAGATATCAGAATACCTCACTTCAAAATACATTATAAGGATATAGAAACCAAAACAGCATGGTATTGATATGAAAACAGACACACAGACAAATGGAACAGAAGAGAGAAGTCAGAAATAAATCTATGTATTTACAAACAACTGATTTTTGACAAAACCACCAAGAACATGCATTGGGGAAAGGGCATCTCCTTCAATAAATGGTGCTAAGAAAACTGATATCAATACATAGAAGATTGAGATTGGACTGCTATCACTCACTGTATTCAAAAATCAACTCAAGATGAATTAAAGACTTGACACTATAAAACCACTAAAAGAAAACATAGAGGAAACACTTCAAAACATTGGTCTAGGTAAAGACTTTATGGCTAACACCTCAAAAGCACAGGCAACAAAACCAAAAATAGACAAATGGGACTATATCCAACTAATAAGCTTCTGCACAGGAAATGAAAAATCAATAAGGTGAAGAGACAACATGTTGAATGGAAGATAATATTAACAAACTATTCATCTGACAAGGACTAATAGCCATAATAAATAAGGAACTCAACTCAACAGTGAGAAAAAAATCCCATTATGAGGCCAGCATCATCCTGATACCAAAGCCTGGCAGAGACACAACAAAAAAAGAGAATTTTAGACCAATATCCCTGATGAACATCGATGCAAAAATCCTCAATAAAATACTGACAAACCAAATCCAGCATCACATCAAAAAGCTTACCCACCATGATCAAGTGGGCTTCATCCCTGGGATGCAAGGCTGGTTCAACATATGCAAATCAATAAACATAATCCAGCATATAAACAGAACCAAAGACAAAAGCCACATGATTATCTCAATAGATGCAGAAAAGGTCTTTGACAAAATTCAACAGCCCTTCATGCTAAAAACTCTCAATAAATTAGGTATTGATGGGACATATCTCAAAATAATAAGAGCTATTTACGACAAACCCACAGCCAACATCATACTGAATGGGCAAAAATGGGAAGGATTCCCTTTGAAAACTGGCACAAGACAGGGATGCCCTCTCTCACCACTCCTATTCAATACAATGTTGGAAGTTCTGGCCAGGGCAATCAGGCAAGAGAAAGAAATAAAGGGTATTCAATTAGGAAAAGAGGAAGTCAAATTGTCCCTGTTTACAGATGACATGATTGTATATCTAGAAAACCCCATCGTCTCAGCCCAAAATCTCCTTAAGCTGATAAGAAACTTCAGCAAAGTCTCAGAATACAAAATCAGTGTGCAAAAATCACAAGCATTCTTATACAACAAAAACAAACAGAGAGCCAAATCATGAGTGAACTCCCATTCATAATTGCTTCAAAGAGAATAAAATACCTAGGAATCCAACTTACAAGGGATGTGAAGGACCTCTTCAAGGAGAACTACAAACCACTGCTCAATGAAATAAAAGAGGACACAAACAAATGGAAGAACATTCCATGCTCATGGATAGGAAGAATCAATATCATGAAAATGGCCATACTGCCCAAGGTAATTTATAGATTCAGTGCCATCCCCATCAAGCTACCAATGACTTTCTTCACAGAAATGGAAAAAACTACTTTAAAGTTCATATGGAACCAAAAAAGAGCCCACATTGCCAAGTCAATCCTAAGCCAAAAGAACAAAGCTGGAGGCATCACGCTACCTGACTTCAAACTATACTACAAGGCTACAGTAACCAAAACAGCGTGGTACTGGTACCAAAACAGATATAGACCAATGGAACAGAACAGAGCCCTCAGAAATAATACCACACATCTACAACCATTTGATCTTTGACAAACCTGACAAAAACAAGAAATGGGGAAAGAATTCCCTATTTAATAAATGGTGCTAGGAAAACTGGCTGGCCATATGTAGAAAGCTGAAACTTGACCCCTACCTTACACCTTACATAAAAATTAATTCAAGATGGATTAAAGACTTAAATGTTAGACTTAAAACTATAAAAACCCTGAAAGAAAACCTAGGCAACACCATTCAGGACATAGGCATGGGCAAGGACTTCATGTCTAAAACACCAAAAGCAATGGCAGCAAAAGTGAAAATTGACAAATGGGATCTAATTAAACTAAAGAGCTTCTGCACAGGAAAAGAAACTACCATCAGAGTGAACAGGCAACCTACAGAATGGGAGAAAATTTTTGCAATCTACTCATCTGACAAAGGGCTAATATCCAGAATATACAAAGAACTCAAACAAACTTACAAGATGAAAACAAACAACCCCACCAAAAAGTGGGCGAAGGATATGAACAGACACTTCTCAAAAGAAGACATTTATGCAGCCAAAAGACACATGAAAAAATGCTCATCATCACTGGCCATCAGAGAAATACAAATCAAAACCACAGTGAGATATCATCTCACACCAGTTAGAATGGTGATCATTAAAAAGTCAGCAAACAACAGGTGCTGGAGAGGATGTAGAGAAATAGGAACACTTTTACACTGCTGGTGGGACTGTAAACTAGTTCAACCATTGTGGAAGTCAGTGTGGCGATTCCTCAGGGATCTAGAACTAGAAATACCATTTGACCCAGCCATCCCATTACTGGGTATATACCCAAAGGATTATAAATCATGCTGCCATAAAGACACATGCACACATATGTTTATTGTGGCACTATTCACAATAGCAAAGACTTGGAACCAGCCCAAATGTCCATCAATGATAGACTGGATTAACAAAATGTGGCACATATACACCATGGAATACTATGCACCCATAAAAAAGGATGAGTTCATGTCCTTTGTAGCGACATGGATGAAGCTGGGAACCATCATTCTTAGCAAACTATCACAAGGACAAAAAACCAAACACCGCATGTTCTCACTCATAGGTGGGAATTGAACAAGGAGAACACCTGGACACAGGAAAGGGAACATCATACACCGGGGCCTGTTGTGGGGTTGTGGGGAGGCGGGAGAGATAGCATTAGGAGATATACCTAATGTAAATGACGAGTTAATGGGTGCAGCACACCAACATGGCATATGCATACATATGTAACTAACCTATACGTTGTGCACATGTACCCTAGAACTTAAAGTATAATAAATATATACATATATATAAAGTAGGCAAAAGACATAAATAGACATTTCTCAAAACAAGACATACAAATGGTTAAGAGGTATATGAAAAAAGATTTAACATCACTAATCATCAAGGAGATGCGAATTAAAACCACAATGAGACATTACCTTACCCCAGTTAAAATAGCTATTATTAGAAAGAAAAATATAATAACAGATGCTGGTGAGGATGCTGAAAAAAGAGAGCCCTCATACAGTGTTGGTTTGAATGTAAATTAGTACAACCACAATGGGAAACAGTGAAAGATTTCTCAAAAAACTAAAATTAGACCTACCATGTGATATAGCAATTTCACCACTGGGTATTTATCCAAAGGAAAGGAAATCAGTATATCAAAAGGATACCCGCACTACCATGTTTACTGCAGCACTAATCACAATACCAAAGATATGGAAGTGTCCATCAATAGATGAATGAATTTTTAAATGTGTTCTATCTACACAATAAAATATTATTCAGCCATAAAAAAGAAATCCTGTCATTTTCAGCAACATTGATGTAACTGAGAGTCATTATGTTAGGTGAAGTAAGCCTGGCACAAAAAGACAAATACTGCATATTCGCACTCATATGTGGGAGTTAAAAATGTTGATTTTGTGGAGGTAGAGAGTAGAATTATAGATACTAGAGGCCGAGAATGGTGTGTGGGTGGGAAGGGGAGAAGGAAGAGAGGTTAGCTAATGGTTACAAACATACAGTTAGATAGAATAAGTAATTAATGTTCTTCAGCAGAGGATGGTGACTATAGTTAACAACAATGTATTGAATATTTCAAAATAGCTAGAAGAGAGAACTTGAAATATTTTCAACACATAGAAATGATCCCGTGTTATGTATCAGTAAAAAATATGATAACCAGGCCAGACTGAAAGACAAAAAAAAAAAAAAAAAAAAGAAGTGAGAAGATGAATAATGCTACAGGGTAAGAATTGGGAGAGGGACTTTTACTTTTCATTTTATAGCCTTTGCACCAATTTTTAAAACATGTATCAAATACATTAATAAAAATTTTAACTAACAAATTGTAACAATAAATAAGTTAAATTGAGATGCTAGGAAGATAGGGTTCATGACTTCAAAGAATGCATTATCTGTTAAATGAACTCACAGGCTAAAAGTCTCTTAGTGGAGCTTAGATTTTTTCCTGGTGACCAAAACATCATTACTACTCCTGACTGCATCATGTTTATAAAATAGCCAGGAGTCTTCGCACTCCACTAGCCACAATCTCCTGAGCAACTTTTAACCTCAATTTTGCTGGTTATCTTTAGATTTCCTATTTGGAAGTGAAGAGAAAGTCTGAGCTAGAACTAAGTAGAGTAATGTCTGCTTGTTTCTCTTGACTGACCTCTGTCATCTCTAAGTATCCCATTGAAGCCTATTTCTCCTACTTGAATACCTTCAAATTTATTTAATCTCTGCCTTGTTTGAACTACCAGAGGAATAACAAGATGACAATTACTTTTGATTTTGCCTATCACTTTCTTTCTCTGGAATATAATCTTAGTGACCAGGGCAATGAAGGCAACTTATCATCCACTTCTGGAGTATCAACTGCACTTGGGTGATTATGTAGAGACTACACAAGTTCAAAGACCCTGCGTAGAAATGATTCCAACAAGCAGTGGAAAGGAAATTAGTTCTGTGACCCTAACCCAGAATTCCTCTTCATCTAAAGGACTGGCATGCTCTGAACCAGAGAGGAAACGTGAACATTCTAGAACAGATTGAAATCCTGAGTCATGGCATTAAAATAGTGCCCAACCCTCTTGCCTTCCTCTCCAGGGTTCTGACAGCAGGAGAGCTTGGTTATATCCAGATGATCTCTTTCAGCTTCAAATTATAGCTTGGAAACCTGAAGAAACTGGAGCAGATGGTTGACTTCATGCATCATTGAAAGACCTGTAGTCCTTTCATATATTTGGCAATTCTGCTAAGCAAATAGAACAAACCCTACTTCAACTGAAGTCTACTTAACAATATATTGCTGTGTGGGACAACATATCATTGTATGGACAAAATTTAATGTGATAAAAACAAGAGGCAACCAGACAAACAGGTATTTAAGAAAATATACATAGCTACATACCAGAAGTAGGCTACTGTGAAAATAAATTACATCTAAGGCTTCCAAAAATTACATTAAGAAATGTAATCAACAGAATGGGCTCTTCTATACATTATTTATCTCATCAATTATCTCAGTGCACTTGACGCATAAGCAACAGCATGTGTAGCATAGGTGCTGCCCATGGAAGGTCAGTGGCAGGGTTTTCAATAAGGGTTTTCTCATGATCCCAGAAAGAACATGATCTCAACAATCTGTCTTCAACAGAGGATTGAAGGCTATTCTTTATAAGCAAAGGTTGCCGCAAATACTGGCAATATAATTTCATGAGACACTTGTAGCCACATTACCCCCAAATGCCCACCACTGCCTCAGTTCCAGACCTGTTGTAGTTTCATCCCATATTCTCCCCTGATGGGGAACTTTATATTTAATTAAGGCAGATGTAGACCAAGCGCGGCGACTCACGCCCGTAATCCCAGCACTTTGGGATGCCAAGGCGGGCAGATCACGAGGTCAGGAAATCGAGACCATCTTGGCCAACATGGTAAAACCCCATCTCTACTAAAAATACAAAAAGTTAACAGGGTGTGGTGGCACGTGCCTGTAATCTCAGCTACTCGGGAGGCTGAGGCAGGAGAATCACTTGAACCAGGGAGTGGGAGGTTGCAGTGAGCCAAGATCACGCCACTGCACTCCAGCCTGGTGACACAGCAAGACTCTGTCTCAAAAAAAATACTAAAAATAAAAAAAAAATAAGGCAGCTGTGGCCACAGTAAAGGAAATAAGAAAAAGGATGAGAAATTATATTTGGGGACTACTGTAGTGATCGTGAAGAAAGAGATTGTGAATGTCTCATTAGTACAAATCATTTGTAGAATATACAGGCTTACTACAGCTTAAGTTAAGGTTTTGATTATTTGCTAAGCTTTTGTTAAAAGTGCCTTTCCATCTAGGAAAATTATCTGATCAGTTTTTCATTTGTCTTGAGAATATCTCTCAAAAGGTACAAAGAAACACAGAGAAACCATAAATCTGGATCTAATTCTGACCAGGGACTCTTCTTCTGTTAAACATGATTCTTAAGTCTTTCAATTCAATTCTGCACCTATTTATTGAGCACTCACTATATATTATACAAAGCAGCCCATTATACTCACCACTCAGTACAAAGTAGCAAAAAACATGAGCTCAAATATTTAGAGGCAAAAAAGACCTTATGTTTAATTTATTCTGCTGTATCTTTTAAACCAGTCATAGATTGGATACTTGAGTGGGGTCCCTGAATTCACTTGGTTTTGTTATCACATCTGCATTACTAACACCGATCAGTTGTTATAAATAACACACATTGATTAGAGACAGATTAACAAAAAGAAAAAAATGAATAAGCAAAAATTCATCAAAAATATTATAAAAAGTTAGATGAATGTAAGTCTGCTATCCAGATTATGGAACATTTAACTGCTCTTTACTACTTTTAAAAAACAAAACAAAACTTTACTGAGTGGCTTTGTAAAGTATTTTAAAGATTTTCATCCAAGATACTTCTTTGTTGGCAAATGTGATTCTAACAAAGTGACTTCCTATTGCTAAGTCTCATTCACTTCATTGAAAAGATCTCTTAAACTCTAAGAGTTCTTAGATGTATCCTGCTATTGTAAAAAAAAAAAAAAAAATGATGTTTTCTACTCCCTCTTACTCCCACTGAAATCTGACATTTCTCTGTACCAAGAACTTCTTACTCTTCTGTGGTTCTATGACCAAAAAAACACAAAAATTAAAAATTAAAATTCTGGGCCAGGCGCAGTGGCTTACGCCTGTAATCCCAGCACTTTGGGAGGCCAAGGCAGGTGGATCCCAAGGTCAGGAGATTGAGACCATCCTGGCTAACGCAGTGAAACACCGTCTCTACTAAAAATACGAAGAATTAGCCAGGCGTGGTGGTGTATGCCTGTAGTCCCAGCTACTCGGGAGGCTGAAGCAGGAGAATCACTTGAACCCAGGAGGTGCAGGTTGCAGTGAGCCAAGATCACACCACTGCACTCCAGCCTGGGTGACAGAGCGAGACTCTGTCTCAAAAACAAAACAAAACAAAACAAACAAAAAATTAACATCCTGGCTTTTTTCTTAACTCTACAAAGTTGATAGTTTAACTGGGCATAAAGACATGACACATTGACTAGTGAGTGATTCTAGAACCTGGGTTATTCTCAGAAACAGCTCTGGAACTTTTTAAAAAAATTGTAAATTGTTCTGCTCCAACCTCAGACTTTATGAGTTGATCCAGAACCTCTAGGACCTGGAATTGCATTTTTAAAAACTTCATCTATTGCAGTGGGGTAAATCTAAAACTCCTAACATAGTCTCAAGAAAAAAAGAACAAATGAAACTATACAAAACCCATATCCTTGGCTTAACAAGAAAATAACATCAAAACTTCAAAATATATATAAGTAGAAAGAGACACAACAAATCCCAGCAAGCTATCTCTAAAATCCTGATATAAACTTTTGCATAGAGCAAAGGCAGTTTGGAAAAAATTGTGCAGAAGACAGGAAGTGAAACCACCACCAGAAAGAAAAAGTCAGCAATAAGAGTGAAAACACCAAAAATGTGTCCTGGTAAAGCCAGGCACTGACTTCATGAAAGGACCTAAACATCTGCTCAGGATGTGAGGAGACAATCTTAGAAAAGTAACATTCCTACAAAATAAGGCAAAAAGGAAGAAAGTGGTCCCCTTTGAAAAGCCTACAGTAAAGTAGAAAAACAAGCAAAAAAGGGAAAGTTAGAATCTGTAAGTATAAAGTAAAATAAGTTAAAATAAAAAATTCAAGGGCATGCAAACACTCTTCTTACTGCTCCCCTGCCAAAACAAAAACAAACAAAAAAGCAAACAAAAAAATTAATAAAAATTTAAAAACATCCAATGTAGAAAATCCATACCTCATTACATTGACAAGGAGGACACTCTTGAAATACAGGCACAACAATGCAAATCTCCAACTCAGTGCACAGAAACATAAAAGCACAAATCGTTTCACCTATATAAAATTACTATTACAAGAAAGTGGAAAATGCGAATGCAAGCAATTCAGATAACAAAGTATCTCTTTGCTCAAAGCATATAATGAAGCAGAATAAAACTGAAACACAACACTACAAGCTGAACTAAATATTGTCAATCAGTATTGGGATGTGAAAAAGCCAGAAATTTAAAAACTAAAAACAGAAATGGGCAGAAAAGAAAGAAGTAAAATGATAATTGATAAATGGAAGGAAAAAGTACAATAAAAAAAACAAAATTATACCAGAAACAAAGACTAAATCATATAACATCCAAGGAGGAATACAATTAAATGAAAATATAATAAGAGAATGTAAAAAAAAATTAGAAAGACATTAACAAGATTTCAAATGAGATGATACCAGTTTTAAAAATTAGAAAATTATTGGAAAAGAGCAGATTAAAAAGGCAAAAAGTGGAAGCACAAAAGATAAAATTTACATGTAATTACAGGACGTAACTTACATGTTACAAGGACCCACAATGTACATAGGAAATTGACCCTGTATCAAGATATATGCTGGTAAAATATTAGACTTCACAAATTTTCAAAAGTCAGTTCTTCCAGGTGAAATATAAAATATATTACAGGAACAAGAGAATTAGATTAGCATCAGAATACCCACAATCAACCAAGTAAGGCAACAATAAAATAGCATTTTAAAAAATCTTCTAAGAAAGAAGTGTGAATCAGATTTTTATATCCAGCCAAACTATCCATCAAGTATAAAGGCCATAGAAAAACTCTTTTAAACATTTGATTAGAGAATTATGTAACTTTGGGGAATCAACTAGAAAAGGGATTGGCAAATAATTTTCTATAATGAGACAGAGGGTACATGTTTTCTACTTTGCAGTCTATTTGGCCTCTATTGCTATTATTCAACTCTAATTCCAAGTGTGAAAGTGGCCATAGATTCTATGTAAACAAATAGGTATGGCCAGATTTGCTCCACAGAAAGCTGAAAATAAAAAATTAAAAATTAATATAAAAAATTAAAGGGCATGGAAATACTCTTCTTACTGCTACCCTGCCAAACAAAAATAAACAAAAAAGTAAACAAAAAATTAATAAAATTTTAATAGCATCCATGTAGTTTACAGACTTCTATACTAGATGATAAACTTCATTCAACCAAGAGATAACTAAGCATATAATATGTCAAAGTATGTTGAGTTTAATTTTTAACACATTAAATCATGTTATTTCTTTACTATGTTAAAGTATGCTTAAGGTATAAGTTGTAGTTCTAAAACTAAAACAAATGTGAAGGCAAGTGCAAAAGAATAATAATATATATGATGCATGCTACATGTTATAAGTGCTGATAAAATATAAATGATATAATAACTATATAATGATATAACCAAAAATGAAAGGAGATGAAACTAGAAGAAAACAAAGTAAGTTCATTAGCTATTTTTTGAGCAATAGATGGAGGCTAAAATATACTGTTAAAAACTGATAATTCAGATAAACACTAAAAAAAAAAGTAGGTGGAATAGAACATTTAAAAAGGTTTAAGAACCAAGTTAACAGGCTGGGCATGGTGGCTCACACCTGTAATCCCAGCACTTTGGGAGGCTGAGGCAGGTGGATCATGAGGTCAGGAGTTTGAGACCAGCCTGGCCAATATAGTGAAACCCCATCTCTACTAAAAATACAAAAAATTTGCCAGGCATGGTGGTGGATGCCTGTAATCCCAGCTACTTGGGAGGCTGAGGCAGGAGAATCACTTGAACCCGGGAGGCGGTGGTTGCAGTGAGCCAAGATCACGCCATTGCACTCCAGCCAGGGCAACGGTGCAAGATACTGCCTCCAAAAAAAAAAAAAGAACCAAGTTAACAATATAGAAGAAATACAAATGTTCTTTAAAACTAAAAGAAAATTTTTAATTATAAGGTTAAAAAATATACCATATAAAGAAACACAAAAAATACAATACACATGACTGTAATAAAGTAGTCTACAAGAAGTGTGAGTTTAACTAATCCAGTAAAAGACATTAAATTTAACTCACAAAGTAAGACCTAACTATTGTTATAATCAAGAAATATATCAAAACAGAATAATTCAGACAGGCTAAAAATAAAGGGATGGGCAAATGTATGCCAGTCAGCTACAACTAATGAGAAAACAAAGGTAATGATAATTATATCAGATGAAATAAAATTAAAACCAAAAAGAATTAAACATGAAAAGTGAGAGTATTTGTTATTGTGAAAAGCCACAATTCACATGAACATATATCAATTAAGAATATTTAAGGACCAAAAATCTCAGCAACCACCTACATAAAGCAAAAATGACAAGAGATCCAAGGAGATAAAATAATAATAATAATAAGATGATGAATTTTTAACACTACTCTCA
The DNA here is from genome assembly GCF_028878055.3 of Symphalangus syndactylus. Classification (NCBI taxonomy): domain Eukaryota; kingdom Metazoa; phylum Chordata; class Mammalia; order Primates; family Hylobatidae; genus Symphalangus; species Symphalangus syndactylus. Next base: position 126,283,545 of record NC_072428.2, on the reverse strand, counting down.
CTACAAAACAATTTAAATGGAAAAAAGTAAGCATACTGAATACCTAAAGAACATAATCAATAAGCTAGTTCTTATGGATAAATATCAATTTTTACATCTTAACAACAGAGAACATACTTTTTTCTCAAGCACACCTGACACATTCACAAAAATGGTCATGTATTAGGTACACACAAAAAATCAGTAACTTCCAAAAGTAGAAAAACTACAAATAAAAATATCTGATCACAAAACAAAATGAAATCAAAATTTAAAATAACTTATAGATATTTCCACTTAGAAATCTTAGAACTTTCTATTAAACAATACTGAGTGGAAGGATAAATATAAACCAAAGTTAAAGAATTTTAAAAGATAATAATAATGGAAACATTATATCTCAAAGTACCTGGGATGTGTGGGACATATTTAAAGCAGCAATCGGGGAAAATATAGAGGCTTAAAGATGTTTATCAATAAAACCAAAAGAATAAAAATAAAAAAAAATTCTCAACAGAAAATACTTAAACACTGATGACACAACATATTGGTGAAGATATGGAACAACTAAATATATCATAGATCGTTACTGACAATAAAAATTTTAAAATAATTTGGCAGTTATAAACTTGAAGATAGATTTATCATGAGACCATGTAATATTACTCCTAGGTATTTACCTATAGTGTACTACAAGAGATACATGGTGGCTGTAAGACTACTGATAGCTATAAGGCCCACTCAAACCTCTCACAGGGCCTGCACTACATGTTGCTTAGCAATCTGCAACCTGGCCTGGGGATTTCTAGGAGATAAGACCCCCTGAGCACAGATGCAACTGTCATAAACCTTAAGACAAAGCTTACCCTTACAAAAATAGCTTAAACTCCCTTTAAAGAAACACCTGGTAACTGACTCAGACGGGACACAGGTACAAGAAAGAGGGCCGAATGCCCCAAACCCTGAGAAGAGTCTCCTGATGGAGACTTTCCCATCAGACAGTCATCCATCCCCCTGGCTGTATCTGGCCTATGCCTCCAGCCTGCTCCCACTATCTGTCCTACAAGAGTGCTGCAAGAATAAACTGAACATCAGACAGAGTCTAAGACTCCTCTTTGAGATGAATTGGACCAAAGGGGAAAAATTTTCCCTGGAGAAGCTCGTTAACTAGGATCCCCAAGAACGCCAAACACAACATTACCCAAGTGAAATAAAAACATACATCCACACAAAGACTTCTATGCAAATAAATATAGCAGCTTCATTCTTAATAGCAAAACAAAAACAAAACATGAAAATAAGCCAAATACCCATCACCTTGTAAATGAATAAATGAAATGCAGTATAGCCATATGATGGAATATTAGTCTGCAATTAAAAGGAAAAAGCTACTGACAACATACACATACAATGATATGGATAAATTCCAAAAGCATTATGCTTAGAAAAGGCAGAAAGACTCAAAGGACTACATATAGAAGGATTCTACTTATATAAAACTCTAGTCTAAGTAAACTCCACACTCTCTCTCCCACTGATAATGACAACATTCTTAGTCAAAATATGTAAAGCAACTATTTAAGGATTCTGAAAAGTAAATAATATCAGGTGAGTTAGACAGGGAAACAACTCAAAGAAACACCAACATAATATCTCAAAGAGTAAAGTATATATATTGTAATTGCTAGAAGACAATTCAAATACATGAAGCAAAAACTGATAGAACTGAAAGGAGAAAATGATAAATCCAAGCTTATCGCTAGAGACTTCAACACTGCTTTCTCAGTGATCAATAAGCAAGTAAAGAGAAAATCGGGATACATTAAGAAAACACAAACAATACCAAAAAACAACTTAATTGAAAATTACAGAATATTCTTTTCCTGCAAAAGGCAGAATACACATTCTTTTCAAGAGCACATGGAATATTCACCAAAACACACCATGTCTTAATCACAAAACAAATTTTAACAAATTTAAAAGAATTGAAATTATACAAAGTACATTCTCTTATTACAATAGAATTAAACTAGAAATTAGTCACAGAAATATAGGAAAGTCTTCAAATGCTTGGAAATGAAACATCACACTCCAGGAAGACTTCTCGAAGGAGAATACTGCAGGAAGAATTCTCGAAGGAAGTGTATTAGTTTCAACGGAATTCTCGAATAAAGTGTATTAGTATGCCCAAAAGAAACCTCAACTGGTGGCTTAAACAACACATTTATATCTCACAGTTCAGGAAGCCCAAGATCAAGGTGCTGGCAGATTCAGATCCTGGTGAGGGCTCTCTCCCTAACTTGCAGACAGCCACCTTCTCACTGTGTTCTTAATGGTGAAGAAAGAGAAAACTCTGGTCTCTCTTCCTGTTCTTGTAAAGATACGAATCCCAGCATGAGAGTCCCACCCTCATTAATGAAAAGAGCTTCTATCTAAGAAACTAGGGGTGAAAAGAACAGAATAAAACCAAAGCAACCAGAAAAAAAAAGGAAAGTTATAGATAAAAGAAGAAATCAACAAAATCGAAAAGAGAAACACAATAGATGAAAACAATGAAACCAAAAGCAGGTTATTTGGAAAGACTGATAAACTTCTTGTCAAACTGATCTTGCAAATGTAAATTTATCTCAGATTCTGACTTATGGGAGGGATCTTTGTTTAGGTCTTTAAACTAGTGGCTTTAGGTCTTCAGACTTTATGTCTACAACTCTCCACTTCCATCTAATGTCAGATTATAGACAATGCAGAAAGTTTCTTCTAAAAAGGGAAACACACCTTCTAAATGCTCAAATTTCTTTCTTTCTTTCTTTTTTTTTTTTTTTTTTTTTGAGATAGCGTCTAACTCTATCACCCAGGCTAGAGTGCAGTGGGGCGATCTCGGCTCACTGCAAACTCTGTGTCCCAGGTTCAAGTGATTCTCCTGCCTCAGCCTCCCAAGTAGCTGGGACTACATGCGCATGCCACCACGCCTGTCTAATTTTTGTATTTTTAGTAGAGACACGGTTTCACCATGTTGGTCAGGCTGGTCTCAAACTCTTGACCTCGTGATCTGCCACCTCGGCCTCCCAAAGTGCTGGGATTACAGGTGTGAGCCACCGTGCCCGGCCCCTAAATACTCAAATTTCAATATAGCTTTATGAGTGCTTATGACACATACACAACAAAGTATTTGGTAACATTTCTTTAAGACAGGGCTGAATCACAAGTGAATCACAAGCATATGAGGTGTAATCCATTGATAAGCCACATCTTAATTCTGGTTGGTGTCTACACAGGAGCTTTCTCCAGCTTCTGCTTCTCTATGGCCTCCTTCCAGAATCTACATCTTTGCTTCCCAAAACATGATCTCAACAACTGCCTTGTAATAAAGTCAACTCCCTCACCCACCCACGCGCCATCCATAAAGGTTATTTGGCCACAACTCCTTTACTTTAGCAGAAGCTTTCTAACTTCCCTTGATATATTCTTAAGCTTGCTATTTTTACAACTATTTCAAAACCAGGACATTTCTGACTCATGAAAAATCTTCAGTTGTTCCAGAGCTCTGTAGATCTATGACCTCAAGGAATTTGCAACTAAGTTGCCTGAGAGGGAGGAGGAACACCAAATAAATACAAAGAATAGCAGACACTCTAGGCCTGTGAGAAATGCTTAGATTCCTGTGGTACCAGTTATGAATACTATAGAATTTTAGAGAAAGTGAGATGAGGGAGAATTGCAATGGCCTTCATATGTCAGGTTGTACCTAGAGGAAAACACAAGATGCTCAGAAAATGGGAACCACAGGAATAAAAGCACAGCAATAATAATATCCAAGGAGCAGGAAAGAGGCTAGCATGACTAGAGCACAGATTGCATATTCGAGGTGAAATACAGCTTGAGAGGCTTGAAAAATCAAGATGAGTTCAGGCCAGGCGCAATGGCTCAAGCCTGTAATCCCAGCACTTTGGGAGGCCAAGGCAGGCAGATCACTTGAGGTCAGGAGTTCAAGACCAGCCTGGCCAACATAGTGAAATTCCGTCTCTACAAAAATACAAAAATTAGCTGGGCGTGGTAGTGGGCGCCTGTAATCCCAGCTACTCAGGTGGCCGAGGCAGAAGAATCGCTTGAACCTGGGAGGCAAAGGTTGCGGTGAGCCGAGATCGCACCACTGCACTCCATCCTGGGTGACAAAGCAAGACTCCATCTCAAAAAAAAAAAAAAAAAGAAAAAAAGGAAAAAGGCAAAAAAAAAAAAAAAAAAAAAAAAGAGCCAGCGGGAAACAGGTGCAGAGAAGTGATAGACGAGGAACGTGATTTCAGGGGAAGGTGAATGGAGCGGAGAGTACATTGTGCTTGGAGAAAGTTTGACACCAGGCAGGCCACCAGAAGTTATCCCTGGATAACAGAAATGGAAAGAGAAAATAAAAGACAGATGCAAAATGTTTTCAAAGATGGCACTGAATGTACTTAGTGAGTAGGAGCCGGAGATAAAGAAGCAATTGAGTTTCTGGGAGAATATGACTAGGTAAATTTTAAAAGCAGCAAAACAAAGAGACAAAATAGAGGAACTAGTTGTGGGAGAGAAGATAAGGGGCTGAGCACTAATTCTAAGTGATGACAAGATTCTTAAGTGGCAATGTTCTTTCTCAGCAGAGATTAGAGTACCAGAACAGGAGCATAATTATCTACATAGAAATGATAAAGTCACAAAAAAATTGATGCCATCGGGGAAACCATTAGCAAGAGAAGAGGATTAAAAATCTTTAAAAATAAAACTCTTATTTAGTTTTGCAATTAATAAGACAATTTATATTTTTTATCTTTTTTTGTCTTCAACGTTTAAGTTCAAGGATACATGTGCAGGATATGCAGGTTTGTTCCGTAGGTAAACACGTGTATGGTGGTTTGCTGCACAGATCATCCCATCACCTAGGTATGAAGCCCAGCACGTATTAACTATTCTTCCTGATGCTCTCCCTCACCCCACAGTAGGCCCCAGTGTGTGTTGTTCCCCTCCCTGTGTCCATGTGTTCTCATCATTCAGCTCCCAATTATAAGTGAGAACATGCAGTGTTTGGTTTTTTGTTCCTGCATTACTTCCAACTCCATCCATGTCCCTGCAAAGGACATTATCTCATTCCTTTTTATGGCTGCATAATATTCCATAATGTATATGTACCATATTTTCTTTTCCTTTTTTTTTTTTTTTTTTGAGACAGAGTCTCTCTCTCTTGCCCAGGCTGGAGTGCAGTGGCATGGTCTCAGCCCACTGCAACCTCTGACTCCTGGGTTCAAGTGATTCTCCTGCTTCAGCCTCCAAAGTAGATGGGATTACAGGCACCTGCCACCATGCCCAGCTACTCTTTTGTATTTTTAGTAGAGATGGGGTTTCACCATGTTGGCCAGGCTGGTCATGTACCACATTTTCTTTATCCAGTCTATCATTAATGGGCATTCAGGTTGATTTCATGTCTTTGCTATTGTGAACAGTACTGCAGTGAACACACATGTGGATGTATCTTCATAATAGAATTATTTCTATTCTTTTGAGTATATACCTAGTGATGGGATTGCTGGGTCAAATGGTATTTCTGTCCCTAGGTCTCTGAGGAATTGCCACACTGTCCTCCAAAATGGTTGAACTAATATACACTCCCACCAACAGTGTGAAAGTGTTCCTTTCTCCCCACAACCTCACCAGCGTCTGTTGCTTTTTGACTTTTTAGTAATAGCCATTCTGACTGGTGTGAGTGGTATCTCACTGTGGTTTTGATTTGCACTTCTCCAAAGATCAGTGATGTTGAGCTTTTTTTCATGTTTGTTGGTTGCATGGATGTCTTCTATTGAGAAGTGTCTCTTCATGTCCTTTGCCCACTTTTTAATGGGGTTTTATTTTTCATGTAAATTTCAACGTTTTCCAACCATCCAATGAGGAGGGAAGGAAAAAGATGAGCTTGTGCAGAAAGCAAAGGAACAGTTGTGAAAAATAGAGAGGTTAAAAAAATCTTTTAAAAAGTTATTGTTTGTCAGTGGTGTCCAATGTTACAGAGGTCAAGGAGAATGAGGATAGAAGGAGGACAACTAAGCTTAAGAATTGAAAAGTTATGGCCAGTGGTTGCCAGAGACCAGAGGTGAGAGCAATAAGGAGTTGTTGTTTAATGGAAATAAAGTTTTAGTTTTGCAGGATGAAAAAGTTCCGGAAATGGGTGATGGTGATGATTACATGACAATATGAATCATCATATTGTCACTGTATCATATTGTTATAGTTTATTAATATCATTGAGCTATACACTTAAAACAGTTAAGATGGTAAGTTTTATAAGTATTTTACCACACACACAAAAATGAAAGTTATGCCATGTTCTATGCAAAAATCTATAGCTTATTGTGTTTTATGTTGTTGTTGTTTTTCATTTTAAGAGGAACATTCTGTTTTTTCTGCTTGTGGAAAATAATCAGTTATTTACATTGAATTACCCAGCAGTTCCCAATGATCAATAGTTATTTAGACATATTTTTCTCATCTGAGAAAAATTTCCTTTTGAATCAACTTTTCATGAAGATTTCTAATATATAAAAGGAAAAAAACATAAATTCCTTATAAAATCCAGGTAATTAAATCTTTTGTCTGCAATTTTCTGGGGTATGTAGATACCATATTGAATCCAGTCCCTAAATCTTACATTTCTATTCTAACTCTTTCATATTGAGGACAAAGAAATTGAAGCCCAGAGGCTGAATGATATATAGATTACCCATGGTGCTGGCAGAAGGGCTGGGACAAGGACCCAGGTCTTCAGAGGCCCTGCTCTGTGTGCTTTCTGCCATGTCATGCTCTTTCCGAAGCAAGTTTTTCTCATAAATAATTCTGTAAGTTTGTGTAGGAGTCTTATCTAGGAATTACATTAATAAAAGTCCTTTAAAAAAAGAAATTTCTTGTTTCAGAAAGAGGAAACAGGGTACTATATTTCAAATTAATGGTGTTAGAATGTTACTCATTTCAACCAGTCTATAGTCTATAAATGACTGTAAGGCATAGTTGTTATGCCGTGCTCAGAAAGTACTCATAAATAGAGCTAATCACTTAATTAGATATTATTAACAGAATTGCTGTATAATGTAAGCTATTATCATTTCTAATCCTAGAAAATTTTATGGGTTATCATCCCTAAACTACTTTTGCCTAAAAACCATTCGGAACACTGAAGAAGAAAAGAGGCAAAAATAAACAGGTAAGAGTTACATGACTCTTTATTCTCTCTTACCTATTGTTCTTGCACGGACTTATTTCTCTGTGATTATAAAATTACTGATTTATTGAATGTTGTTTAGCACCATAACAGCTTTGCTTTCTCCTATGAATTATTACATTTTATTAAAAAGGAAAGAGTGCTTTCACCTTCTTTCACCTTCTTGGATATAACCAATAACACTGACATTTGCTAGGGCCCAGGGGTGAGAGGAATAAGGAATTGTTGTTTAATGGGCATAAAGTTTTAGTTTTGCAGGATGAAAAAGTTCTGGAAATGGATGGTGGTGATAATTACATGACAATATGTAATCAATCTCCTTAATCTCTTTGTAACATTGGACACCATTGACAATAACTTTTAAAAGTTTTTTTTTAACCTCTCTATTTTTCACAACTACTCCTATGCTTTCTGCACAAGCTCATATGTTTCCTTCCCTCCTCATTGGATGGTTGAAAAACTCAAAATTTACATAAAAAACACAACTCCATTAAAAAGTGGGCAAACGACATTTGGATATAGCCAATGCAGAATGACATTTGAGTAGGGTCAACCCAGTGCCTGAATATGAGCCAAATATTTTTCTCATAATTAGATGTTTTGCATTCATTTGGCTAGTACAGGTATTCCTTGTTATCCCTGGGGGTTCCAGGACCCCCATGGATATCAAAATCCATAGATGCTCAAGTCCCTGATATAAAATGGGATGGATAGTATTTGCATGTAACCTACACACATCCTCCCAGTTACTTTTTTTTTTTTTTTTAGAGTCTCACTCCATCTCAAAACAACAACAACAACAAAAACCAGGCTGGAGTGCAGTGGCACTATCTCAGCTCACTGCAACCTCTGCCTCCTGCATTCAAGCAATTTGCCTGCCTCTCCCTCCCTAGTAGCTGGGATTACAGGCGTGTGCCACCAGACCCAGCCAATTTTTGTATTTTTAGTAGAGACAGGGTTTCATCATGTTGGCCAGGCTGGTCTGGAACTCCTGACCTTAAGTAATCTCACTGCCTCAGCCTCCCAAAGTGCTGGGATTACAGGCATAAACCACTGTGCCCAGCCCTTGCATATACTTTAAATAATCTCTAAATTACTTATAATACCTAATATAATGTAAATGCCATATAAATAGTTGTTATACTATGCTGTTGTTTATGTATAATATTTTTATTGTTGTATTTTTATTGTTTTTTCCAAATATTTTTTCCAAATATTTCACAATTGGTTGAATCCAGGGATGCAGAACCCACAGATAAGGAAGGCTGACTATACCCACACCTTCTGACGTTACTGTGGTAAATGAATGTTTTGTGGTGTGGGATGAGGGTGGCTCTGCAACCATAATGAAACTCGTCCCTCTGAGAATTTAGGCTTAACCTCTCAGCCAAATCATTGCTGGCCATTTTTAAGACTTGGTTCAAGCAAAACAATTGCTCTTGGCGGTCTAGGGAGGTGGGGAGTGAAACTGTTGCATTACAGAGTGAGAAAAGTCACCTTAAGTTGTGAATAAAGTATACACCACATTAACAGAAGCTAAGAAAAAGCTTCCCCTCGAAGTTGACGTTTTTCATCAAAAAGAAGAAAATTTTTGTAAGTTATGTAAGATGAAAATTGGATTTATCTATCTGTCAAATATGGCAGGAAAGATCAATTACTAGCCTGCAATAAGTAATAGAGTCACATTTCATTTAATGGCATGGAATGTGTAACTTAACTGTGTGGGGTCCTCACTGTGATGGGTTGGAATGTGGTACACATCTTCTAAATCTCAATAATTTCCTTGCAAGGCTGTGTCATTCTGGTAGTTAGGGCCAGATTTAGGGTATGGAAGTAAAACATTTCCTCAAGCACAATCAGGTAAGACAGCATAGAGCATGCCTTCCACAAAAAACATACCGGGTTTTTTCTTAAAATTTTTAAAATAATAATGTGAATTAGGCTATAAATAGAAAGCCAAATTATATTTTAATTGCTAAAACATAATAAAAAGCCTATCTCCTTGAAGGAAAATAAAAATTTTAAGTGTTTTTGCGTCAAAGAAAAAATAATCAAAACTGAAATTTCAGACAATTTAGAAATTACTGAAGAGGTGGCTACAATATTTTTTGTGAAAAAGATCAGAGGCAAAATCATAGCCATAAATACTTTCACTTTTCTATGCTAGATAATGCTAGTTTAAACATTTTTAACTATATAATAGTTGTACATATTTTGGAGATACATGTGATATTTTGATACCTATATACCATGGGTAATGATCAAATTAGGGTAATTGGGAATCCATCACCTCAAACATTTATCTTTTCTTTGTGTTGAGAACATGGCAATTCTCTTCTAGCTATTTTAAAATATATATCAAATTACTGTTAACTGTAATTTCCCTACTCTACTATCAAACACTAGAACTTATTTCTTCTCTCTAACTGTATTTTTTACCCATTAACCAACTTCTCTTCATCCCAATAAAAAGTAATGTGATAAGCATTTACCTCAAAAAACTAAGGAAAACCAACTCCAAAACATTAAAATATAGTCACTAAGCCTGTGTAACATCTAAGGCATGTCCATAAAATAGAACACTCCGGACATTCTGTTTGATTAGCTACCCATTAGGTCCTATTCAGCACTATATGTACTGAAATGGCATATGTCCAAAAAGCATGACACGAAGAGACCAAAATACAGAATTGCTAACATGGTATGCCACAATTTATGTTTATTTTTTCTTTCTTTTTCAGGTGAAAATCCACATCAGTTCCTAGATCATCTATACATTGAAACAAGAAAAGTATGGGAAGTGGGTAACTGAAGATCAGGAATGGGAATGCCATATATTTTACATTTTGTACTTTTCAGAGCTTTTTTGATTTCTACGAGAATCTATTATTTAGTCAAACATATAAATTTAAAAGTGGTCAGGGGAGCAGCTACACTTCGCAACTCTTTTTTTATTCCCTTTGAAGACACATAAAGTTCCTCTTGGCCATAGGCTCTCCCTTCCTACCCCTCTTCAACCCACTCCACCTGAGAGCCAAGTTTTCTATCCCTTCCAGACTCCCCAGTCAATGTCGGAAGGCCTCACAGGCCATGAGTTTAGCCCAGCCACCATTTTCTCCCATAATCTCACTTTCAGATTGGATAAGCCTCTATGTTCATAATGTCTATTTTCTCTTTTTCCTTTGATTCCCACCCATATTCTTTCCACTTAAAATCAGTACCGTGTGCCTATCCAGGAGTATTCTTGAATGAAATATATATAGTTCTCAGGAGCATTGACTTTTTGTCATTGACATTGACATCTTTCCCTTCTATATATTTTAAATGTTTTTGAAATTATTTTAAAGAGTTTTATGTAGTATTTTTTAAGTCTACATATGTCCATGGCTCCATGCTAATTATTTAATGCCCATGAAAGTAACACAGTAATCTGTGTCTATGTGAAATTATTTGGTAGGTATGTATAACCCTGTAAGATGGCTAAAAACTCAATCTACCAAAGACAGAAACAAATTCAGTGATACTGCAACTTATAAAAAGGAATATTTCCTATATTTTGAATTTTAAGCCTTTTTGCTTAATTCTTGTATTTTGTATTCACACTTTTATTTCATATTTGCTGCACACCTGAGCCTCTCTCAGCTTCAGGAGAAGTCATTTGCCCTAGCTACTGCCACCCCAAAATTCTGCCCCCCAGCTTTAATTCCAACTGAATATGATTCAGAAGTTGACACGTTACCACCACTGCCTGGTTATTAAGAGAAGATGCCCTAAGGAGTGGGATAGCAATGTGACAATCTTGAAGCCTGGTTCTCCTGTGTAAGATGTAAAGGCAATATAAAGGCAATATTCTTTCCTTACATACATTTTGAATGAGTACTATGTGCAAAATTGAGCTGAGTTCCCTGCATGTTTTTATGTTTACAGCTGAAATAATTAGGGATCACCTTTCCCATTAGCCATCAAATAAATCTATCCTGTCCGGGATTTTTTTTTTTTTTTAATTTCTAGGTACCATCTGTTTCAGTTTGGGTTTCTATAACAAAGTACAATAGATTGGGTGGCTTAAAACAATGCAAATTTATTTTCTCACAGTTCTAGAGTCTAGATCAAGGTGTAGGCAAATTTTGTTCTTACAGAGGCCTCTCTTTTAGGCTTGCATATAGCCGCCTTCTTGCTGTGTCCTCATATGGCCTTTCTTCTGTGTGTACATTTGTCTGTGTCTTATTCCCCTCTTCTTATGAGGGCAACAGTCAAATTGCATCAGGGCCCACACATACGACCTCGTTTTATCTTAACTACCAATTTAAAGGTCCTATTTCCAAATATGGTCACATTTTGAGGTCCTAGGTTTAGAATGTCAACATACGAAGTTAGGGGGAAGAAATAATTCAGTCTATAAAGTTGACTAAAATATATTAAAGTCTGACTAAAATATTTGTCCTCTAGGATTATGTCATGGGATATAACTAGGTGAAATTTTACAATGGGGTTCTTTTCATACTTTTGTAATTAAGATTTCTTGGATTTTATGCATATAATTTCATTGACTTCTACACATAAAGCACAATTAGGCAGTGTTTCAGTGTACAATCTTTTGAAAAATTATTTGCAAAAAAAAGAAAAGAAGAAGGTCCTAATAATTCCGCTGCCTGCATCCATGTTATTCTGCAGTGCTCTTCCAAATTGAGGCTGGTCTGAAGCATATGACTTACTTTGACCTGTTAGACATTAATAATGAAAACGTAAGCAGAGGCTTTAAAATCACTTGTGAGTTGGAGCTTGTCCTTTTGATGTTTGGGAACTTTTTCAATGATGTTAATAAGCCCAGGATGCAGGATGATGAGAGACACATGGCTCATCTCCCTAACCACAGCCAATTGCCAACCTAGCCCCAGAATTGGAGCCAACTGATGTGACTGCATTTATGCCAAGTGAGCCCAGCCAAGATCAGCACACCACCACCCAGCTGAACTCAGCCCAAACTGCCAACTCATGGAATCATGAGCTAAATTAATGGTTGTTGTTTTAAAGCAACAAAGTTTTGAGGCAGTTTGTTACACAGCAAAACCGAAACAATACAATGAAAACCTCAGACCTGCCGGGCGCAGTGGCTCACGCCTGTAATCCCAGCACTTTGGGAGGCTGAGGCGGGCGGATCACGAGGTCAGGAGATCAAGACCATCCTGGCTAACATGGAGAAACCCTGTCTGTACTAAAAAGACAAAAAATTAGCTGAGTGTAGTGGCAGGCGCCTGTAGTCCCAGCTACTCGAGAGGCTGAGGCAGGAGAATGGCGAGAAGCCGGGAGGCGGAGCTTGCAGTGAGCCAAGATCGCACCACTGCACTCCAGCCTGGGCAACAGAGAGAGACTCCGTCTCAAAAAAAAAAAAAAAAAAAAGAAAGAAAGAAAGAAAACCTCAGACCTAAGAATCTCAGGGCTTACTTATTTAAACACAAATGAATAGAATTAACATTTGCATGTTAAAGCATCAACAATAGAGTTGGTTAAAATCTTCAGAGATTAAAGAAAAGCCACCAAAAGTGAACTGATACATATTAAATAGGCTAAGAATAGCCAAGATGGATTAGTGTATGCCACAGAAAAAATGTTGGCAAAATGATGTCAGAATAACTCAAAAAAAGTGCCAGGTGCAGTGGTGCATGCCTGTAGTCCCAGCTACTGTGGAGGCTGAGGCAGGAGGATTGTTGCTTGATCATGCCTATGGATAGCACTACACTCCAGCCTGGGTAAAATAGCGAGACTCCCATCTCTAAAATAAAACATAAAAAATATTGTTGTCCCTTGGTATCTGCAAGGAATTTGTTCCAGGACTCCATTCCTCAACCCCCCAACCCCACCCACCTCATATACCAAAATCTGAGGATGCTTATTTCTCTGATATAAAATGGGGTAGTATTTGCATATAACCCCATGCACATCCTCCAGTATATCTTAAAACTTCTCTAGGTTTGTTATAATACCTAATATAAAGTAAATGCTATATAAATAGTTGTTATGCTGTATTGTTTTTATTAATATTATTTTTATTATTGTAATGTTATTTTTATTGTTGTTTTTCCCAAGTCTTTTCAATCCAGGCTTGCCTGAATTTGTAGATGTGGAATCTGCGGATATGGAGGGCCAACTGTGTTAAGACGGATCTGGCCAAAATCACAGTTGCTGCAGTGAAATCTCACCCCATGTTATAGGATTCCCTTGTGAAATGGGGTAAATTATAACTAACTTGAATGAAGACTAATATAATTCAGTGGTAGAAATCTGAATTATAGACTACTTAAGAGGAGCATACCATAGCATTTTAAGTTATACAAATCAATGGCTAACAAAGTGTGGCCATGAAAGGATTTTTGCTAAACCAAATAGAATCAATACATAAAATGATTTGCCATTGATTCATGAAGAGTATGTCAGTGAGGCACAAGAGTGCTAAAGAATACAAAAAGAAAAAAGAATACAAAATAAAACAAAAAAGAATGAAAGAGAAATAACTCATTTCAGTCTTGATCAGCAGGCCCTGGTAACAAACAGCATGCAATTCACCTGGCAGAAGAGGAGAAGGATCAGTTTTCAAACATTGAAGGCTGTGAGATTTTTGATTTTTGCTGATGACTCAGCTTTCTGAGGCAGGCAATTCCCTATGCAAAGCCTAGCTCAGCAACTCTAAGGAGTGGATAATGGTTCATTGCTAATTTGTGTCACCTAGATAAATTAGTCTGTCTGCTCAGGCAGGAAAAGACAGTGGCCGCAAAGCCCAAATTGGAATTCAATGGCCAGATGTGGCAGTTCATGATGAGGGTCCCTGGGGATGCACTAAGAATGCAATGCCACCTGAGACTCCTCACCATGAGAGATAAAAACTGGCAGAACAGAAGTTCAGTGACAAAAGAGCAGAAGTGAATGCATACAGTGATGATGACTATATAATATATTGTCCAAACCAAGACAATTCTGGGAACAAAAATGGGTGCCATTAATAATTATGCTGATGCCACAGGTATGAACTGGAACTGTCCCAATTTTGAAGTCAAGAGTTCATGAAATCTTTATCATACATAAATATGTATCATAATCAAAGAGAATCTGAAAGGAAAATATTCTAAAAACATACGAGGAGATAAAGAGGAAGTAGGTAGAAGACTGTAACTTTGGGGAAAAATGTCTACAGTCACTCCTTGGGGAAGAGGCAGCCCTTACTCTCTATATCAAGGAAGATTTGTAGCTTCCAAACATCCAGAAAACCAATCAACTGCCACAGGAAGAAGAGATGCATCGTAGTAGCTAGTGGCTCACCGCTGAGATTCAACTGCTTATGAAACAAACCAGGCTGAATAAACAGTGAACAATGGACACCTCTGCTATCAGGAACTCACTACTCACTTCCTTTATTTTTTTTTTCTTTTTTTTCTTTTTTTTTTGAGACAGAGTGTCACTCTGTGGCTCAGGCTGGAGTGCAGTGGCGTGATCTCGGCTCACTGCAACCTCTGTCTCCCAGATTCAAGCGATTCTCCTGCCTCAGCTCCCCAAGTAGCTGGGATTACAGGGACTCACTACTATGGCCGGCTAATTTTTGTATTTTTAGTAGAGACAGGGTTTCACCTAAACACACACTTATCATTGTGGTAAGAGCTAGGAGGAAAACAAAAACAAGGACATAATAGACCATATCTATGGGTGGTGAGTAAAATGATGAATAGTTGATAAGTAAAGGACTAAGAAAATGACTTTTGAGCTGAGACTCAGAAGTAGAACTGGTGATGCAAAGACCGTGGGGGAAGAAACATTTCAGAGAGAAGAAACAGCTGGTACAATAAGTTCTACAGCAAGAACAAGCAATGTGCCTGGAATAAAGGGAAGGAGGGAGAGTGACAGAAGATGAGATTAGAGAGTTGTGGGGGTGGGTGCAAATAATGTACAAAATTAGGGGCTTTTGAGTATACCAAAAAGTAATTAGAAATTCTTTGCCTAAGAGAGACATGATTCGACTTACCTTTTAAATACCCCAATTGCTCCCTGGAGAACATGTTGTAACCAGAAAAGAGAAGAATTTGAAGAACAGTCAGTAGGCTGCTGCCATAGTCAGGCAGAGAGATGATTTGGATTAGTACAGATGGAGAGAAGGTATTTGGTTTGGGCTATGTTTTTTATGATTGGGATCTGGAGCTTGTGAGAAAGAGACACAAAGAAAGGTGGCATTTACCCAACCAAGTGGGAGGATGGTGCAATAAACAGAGAGTGGAAATTGGGGAAAAAAGCAGGTTTACTTCTGCCTTGCAAATATTAAACTTGAGATGGCCATTAAACTGCCAAATGCAGAGGTCAAAACAGTAGTTGTATAAATGGCTCTGAGTCTCAGGAGAAAGGCCAGAGCTGGAGTTATAAATTTTTGAATCATTGAATGTAAATGTCATTTAAACCAAAGTACTAAGTGAGATTAGGTATGGGGAGACAGAAAACAAAGAAAAGCTAATTGGGTGGCACTCGTTTTAAAATTTAGAGCCTGCACTGAAGGAGTCAACATAGGTAACTAGAAAAGAGTAGCCAATGAGGTAGAAAGAAAACAGAAAATATGGTGTCATAGAAGCCAAGAAAAGACAAAGCATTTAGAAAGACAGGGCCATCAGCTACATATGCAGGCTGCAGAGTGATTAAGAAGAACATGTAAACTCACTCTTTGAATTTTGCAACACAGGGATTAATAATGATATTGACAAGGTAAGTTTCAATAGCGTGGTGGGGACAGGTACTCTACTATAGTGGGTTAAAAGGTAAAGAATTAGAGACTGTGACTTGAGACACATATTTCTAAAGTTTTGCTGTGACTCCTATTCACTCCTATAGAATCATGTGAGATGAGTAATAGTGCTCATAGAATCTGGTCCTGGAGATTCATTTCTGTGTCTCTGGGTAGCTTAGCAGAGAGCTGCCTCAGGAAGTCCAAGTTAGCTCAACAGAAGAACACCAGTTACTGAGATCCAAAGGTTTTCTCTTTCCATCAAGACCACTTTTTGAATAAAAAGCACTCATGCTTACATTGTTGTTTACATAAGGGGCTGACAAACTATGGCCCTGTGGGGCCATATGTGTCAAATGTGACTCATTACCTGTTTTGTAAATAAAGTTTTATTGATATACAGTTATGCTCATTAATGTGTATATTAGCTGTGGTTGCTTTCATACTATGCTGACAGAGGTGAGTACCTGCAACAGAACCTGTGGCTCACAGAGCTAAAAATATTTACTCTTTAGGCCTTTACAGAAAAATTTTGCCAACTCTGAACTAGACAATAAGTCTTTAAAAACAGGCAGTCTTTATAAATATACAATCCCTATAGATATCTTTAGATACAGTCCCTATAAATATGGAGAGCATTGCAGGGGAAAGGTCCTCTCCACTGAATCACTGGCCATGGTGCATTCAGTTCAGCTATGCCCAGGTTGGATCAACAACTTTCTGGCAAAAAAAAAAAAAAGTACTTGAGGAATTGCATGTGCTCTGCTACTTCTCACTTCTCTGCTTTTGCATTTTCCCCTCCTAAGTCCTATTTTATGTCTGTATCATGCTAACTATAATGACCATGTCTAGGTTCCCTTTGCCACATGAAAGGCAACGACTGAACCATTTCTTTCACATTGTGTTTGGGCTTTAAAAGGAAATAATACGAGAAATAAATTATTGAAGAATATATTTTAGATGTAGATATAGATGATATAGATTAGATGCAGACACAGATATAGATATAGATGATATATAGATTAGATGTATCGATATAGATATAGATAGATATAGATATAGATATAGATGATATATAGATTAGATATAGACATAGATGTAGATATAGATATGGATATAGATATAGATAGATATAGATAGGTTTTCTAGACCAAAACTTAAAGTTCCACAAACAACAGGGCTTTGCCTAGGGATGTTGATTATAGCTGATAGAAAAAGATATTTGACTGAGGTCCTAAGGCTCTGAATCTTGACTAGCTGACACTGTAGCTGGTAATACTGTGTAGGGAGGGAGCACTAGGCACAGAACATTCTCCAAGGAAATAAAATGCGCTATTATTAGTTAATTATTTGGAATCTAAATATCAGTGTAAGCTACTGCCTTGGTAAACTGGATGCTGAAAGTTCAGGGGGGTTTGGTATTTAAATTACCATTTCTCACGTGTCTCCTCCAGGAGACAAACATAAATAGCTAGCTAAAGTTGAGATCCAACTACCAGCTTTACTGGCAATAAATCTGGATGAAAGACTATTGCAAGGCCTTTTATGTCACTCTCTGTGTCATCAGAGCCAAGTGCAGTGGCTTTGCTCCCTGTTAATAAGGCTCAAACAGCATCCAAGTACTCCCCATTTTCACTAATTGGATTTGCCTCACTCTCTCTATTGGAGGAAGAAGTTGGATACAAGTTTCTCTGATACTGTTTCCTCCTGGAGAATATAACAGCAGCCTCCATACGTAAATATAAGGATAGGCCTGTGATATGTTCCCTAACACTGGGCTGGATGAGCTATGGGCCTTACCTGTAATGGTTAGCTTTAGGCTTTAACTAAAATGAGGCTGAATGGCTTATTTCTCACCTCTCTAGAACCAGGTTCACCTAAGCAGTCCTTACCAGGGCCCTTCTCACTTATTACCCAGATCGTCTAGGTCTTCTATGACCAGGAACTCTTTCCAAATAGAAGTGCACCCCAGACCATCAGGCAGGGAAGAAAAAATGAGAAAAGAGGCTCCAATGATGTCATCCAGTCCTGAGAGAGAGATTTTCCTCTACCTACCAAGACCCACTAATTTTATGATGAAGACATATATTGGGGCACTTCTTTATTGCCTTTGGAAAGAGAGATCAGGGCATGTACCCTTGACTTCTACCTAGAGGTTATAAAATGCCTCAGACAGAAAGTATATCATGATGACCGAGAAGAAAATATTTTTTATTCTGATTGAGAAGAATTTAAGTAGAAATCTAAAAGGAAGACAAGATATTCTATTACAATAGGGGAAATAGCAGAACCTTACTTCTGATGTTAAAAAAAAAAAAAAAGATTAACAGCAGATGAGTTTCCTAGTATTGAAAAAAAACACAATTGAATGTACAAAAAGTCTATATCTATTTTAGCAGATATACCAGTGATACCAGAACATTCAATATAGGTTAGGGGAAAAAGTCAAGGTGAACTTGAGACTTAGCAGAGAAGATCAATTTTACCTTGTAAATATCCCTGAGACCTGGTGGTATAGAGTTCATTATGAAAACAGTGATCAAAACGTGTGTCTTGTTCAAAAGAAATCAATCAAGTACAAATGGAAGCAAAATAAAATTACAGTTTAAAGAATTTGTAATGGAATGTATACAAATGTGAGGATGTCAATGCCTAGAAACCATATGGGTGAAGAAAAAAGGGAAAATTGCAGGCAAGCTATCACAGTGGGAATGTTCTATAAGGGTGTGTTGCTGCATGCATACATATTTAGTGTATTTCTGAAGTGGGCAGCAAAATTGACCTTGAGCTTTGTCAGAGATAAAAAGAATGTTGAGGGCGACCATATTCTCCTACCTTCATGATTCCATAAAATAACTTCTACTCCAGGAAAGGACAGCAGTTCAGTAAAACTTTTATCTCTTCTCCCAACCCCTTATTCACTTTCTTACATAGGAAGAGGAATGAGCTATCCAACTGGTATAAATTTAAAAGAACCTGACAATTAATTTACTTTTCTGATTGGAGCAAGATAATGATACAAATGTCAGGTGACACATGTTGGCTTTATCTCTTTGACCCCTTTCTCAGGGCTTGATATAGATGAGACAGTGTTTGCTCTTTTGGATGGGTAATTTTCTGTCTGAATAGGAATTCCATCTAGATGTTACAGCTCTAACAACAAGAATATCGTGGTGACTGCAAATTATCTGCCTTAGAGACTCTTCTTCCCATGAGACGGCCTACAATCCACATTTATGGAATGGATCTCAGAAAGCACAATAGTGGTTGCAAGTCCAAGCCACCTACTCCAGGCCAGATCTAGTAATAATAAAATGAATCTATTAACCTCATATGTCTGTCATTTGTGTCTATTTCTCTCTTGGACCCCTATAATCCTAATAATGGGTACTTGAGTTATTTCTATTTTAGATTGCTTTAGATAATTCAAAAACAACTGTATTTTAAAATATTATTTTCAGAGCTCTAGGCACACAGCTCACCTTGGTCTTAAGTTGCCTTTTTGGGAGATCTAAATCCTATATCCTTTATAATCCAGCTTAGATGCCACATACATCTTTGACAAATATAGCCAACCATAAGTTGAGTTTTCTCCAAATTCTAAATTCCTTAGAGCAGGAATAAATGAATCATAAATTTCTTTGTACTTCATCATCTTTACTTTCAAACTTTTCCCTTTCTATCTCTGTCAGCCAAACTAGAAGCCTCAGAGTCATTCTAGCCTCCTGCCTCCCATCCCTGCTTCTCCATATTTTGGATGACAATAAGTTGGATGATATCTGTCCCAGCCTATTCCAGTCAATGCGATGCCCATTGTCCTCGCATAAGTATTAAATGCCAACTTTTACTCTCAAAAGTACCCTTTTTAAAAGGTAAATTATATGTTCACCCTAAACCCATATCCAACGTTGCCTTCTTCCTATGTCTTAAATTGAGGCCCCCTTTACCCCCGTTCTTAAAATATAAGTCCTAGTTCAGACTTTCATCAGTCTCATTACTGTAACAACCTTCTAATTACTCTTTTAGAGGCAAGACTTCAATTCTGTCTTCCACAGCTGCCAGAGTAGTCAGTCTAAAACTCAAATGCGCTCATGTCATTGCCTTATTTAAAACCCTTCTACAGCTCCCCATAGAAGAGCCCTACCTGCAATGTGTGGTTTTTTATTACGTTTAATATTCTACCAATTTCTTTTTATAAGTCAAACATTTGTTACACCAAAATGCAAGTGTTTACACACTGTAGGCTTTTGATCTTTGCCCAGGCTGTCTCCTTTACCTGAAATGCCCTTTCCTTCCACTGCCATCTTTCCCCACATATCTGGTTAACTGCTGTTTATCCTTTAGGATTCAGCACAAACATCAGCTCATACCAGACAGCTTCCCTCACCACCCATGACCACCCCCCTGGTTTGGTTGGCAGGACCTTCCTCTATGTCACCATAATAACTTGGGTTCATCTCTCTTGAATTTAGAGTACAGTTAACATGTTTGTTTCTCTCCCCAAACTGGGAGATTTTTGAGAATAAACAACCACTTATTCTTGATTTGGGAGGTCATGGCCCCAACACAATGCCAGTTTATAGTGGGTGATCCATAAATATTTTTTACAATATTTATCACAAAACATTTTAAATATACAGAGAAAAATAATACCGCAAGTGCCTACGCAGCTGCCACTTGGATTCTATCACTATTATTTTCCAAAACTGCTTTATCACATATTTATTCATTCCTCTAATCATTCATCAATCCATCTTGTTTTTAACACATTTCAAAGTAAATTGAAGACATTGACACATTTCCCTCTAAATCTTTCAGCATGCATATTAACTAAAGTTCATTAGTTGCTCATATTTCTTTTCTTTTGATACAAGATTTGCATACAATGAAATGCATAAATCTTAAGTGTACATTTCCTGGGTCTTGACAAATATAGATGTACAGGTAAACTATTCATTCTTGATTTGCGTTTGCATCTTTGTCAAACAACAGTGGACTATAATTGTGTAGATCTATTTCTGAGCTATTTCATTACATTGATCTGTCTGTTCTTTCACCAATATCATCTTGATTACTATACCTTCATAGTAACTCTTGAAATTGGTCATTTCTGTCTGTTACCATTTTCTCTCAGACTAAAGAATTTCTGTCAACACTTGTTCTAATCCGGGTCTACAGTAGAAAATCCTCTTATTTTCTTTTATCTAAAAATGTCTTCATTTTGCATTTATTCTTAAAGGATTTTTTTATTTCTGGATATGGAATTTCAGGTTAATAGTTTTCTCATTCAGCACTTTGAGCATTTTGTTCTAACGCATTCTGGCCTCCATTTTTTTCTAAGAAGAGGTCAGCAATGATTTAAATAGTCATTCTCCATTATATAAAGTGTCAGTTTGGGGAGTCACAGCCAAGATTTTCTCTTAATCTTAGGTTTTCTACAATTTGACTCTATTTTCCTGGGAAAGCTTTTCTTTATATATTTCCTGGTTAAGTTTTTATAAGTTTTTTAAATTTGTAAATTTATTACTTTTACCAAAGTAAAAATTTTGGTCATTATTTATGCTCCATTTACTCTCTCTTCTGTTTCTAAGACTTGAGTTCCACTTATGATTGATATTTTCATGTTTTGCCACGTCTCCAAGCTTCTGTTAATTTTTTAAAATATTTTTTCTGTTCTTTAGATTCAATAATTTCTATTAATCTGTCCTCAAGTTCATTGACTCTTTATCCTATCACCACCTTTTTTTTAGGTTAAGCCCATTCAGGTAAATTTTTTTAATTTAAATATTGAACTTTTGAGTTCTAGCATTTTCATTTCATTCTTTGCTTTTCTCTTTACTTATCTGCTCCAATTTACTTTTTAAAATTTGTTATGAGCCTGTCCTTGTCCTGGAGCATCATAATACCTACTTTAAAACTGTTGCTTGTTAATTCCAACATTTGGTTAATCTCAAAGTTGGTCTTCATTTACTTTCTTTTCTTTTGAGAATAAATCAAATTTTTCTAATTTTTCTATGTTAAGTAATTTTACATTGTAGTTTGCTGGATTCTGTCTTATTCCTCAAAGAATGTTTTTGTTGTTGAGTTTGTTTATGTTAGTAGGTAATTAGCATAATATGCCACAAAAACATTAAACTCTGTTTCTTTGTTGGCAAGTTTTTTTGTTTTGTTGTTGTTGTTGTCTTTTTGTCTGTTTGCTTTTGAAGCAGGGTCTCACTCTCTCGTTCAGGCCCAGGCTGGAGTGCAATGGCAGAATCTCAGCTCACTGCAACCTCCACCTCCTAGGTTCAAGCCTCAGCCTCCCTAGTAGCTGGGATTGCAGGCATGTGCCACCACGCCTGGCTATTTTTTATATTTTTAGTACAGACAGGGTTTTACCATGTTGGCCAGCCTCATCTAAACTCTTGACCTCAAGTGATCCACCCACCTCAGCCTCCCAAACTGCTGGGATTAGAGGCGTGAGCCACCGCATCCAGCCTTAATTGCCTGCTTTAATCTAATCTTCAAGTAGGCTCCTTGGAATCTGCCCAGATATTCATGTTTCTGGGTTTAGGCAGAGAGTTGAGATGCCTTTATGGACAACAATTAGCTTCCTTCTCTCTGGGTTCATCACTTTCCAGAAGCTGTATTTTCTAGAACTTTGTTCTTTGATTCTTCAGACCAAAAATAATTCAGATTTTCTATCACAGTTTTATTATCCTACATCTATATTGGACAAACTGGGGCCTTCATTCAATATATAAACCTTGAAAATGGAACTAATTTACTGTCTTTCCCTTCTCCTAAGTGTTGACTCCCCTCCAAAATCTGCCTACGTTGTGTTGCTCTCTAGCACCTTTGGCCAATTTTTCATTTTGTTTTGGTTTTGTCTAGAATTTACAGTTGTTATCTACAGAAGGGTCAGAAAAAGGTTACTCAGACATTATTAGAAGCAAACCTTCACAATTCATAAATATTTATTCTTACTCTGTTACCTCAAAGACAGGGATCTTTATCTCTTTATTTACTGGTATATCACAAGTGCCAAAAATGGTGTATAGCATATTTTAAGTGCTCAATAAACATTTGTTGAATAAATGAACAGATGAATGGTTATTATTGCAATGTCTTATATACAAAAAACATCTACCTTTTTCATAGAAAAACTATACTACATAGAATCATAACCCACAATCTCTTATTAAAAGTAACAACTGTTGACAATTTTTCATATTTGCTTTGCATATCTTTTTTAAGTTAAAGTCATGAAATTATAAATAAAGTAAAAGACCCCTTAATTTCTTAATTTTTCACCCTAACTTTGAGCTCCAGTGTATATATCTTTGTATTTTAATTATAGAGAATTCATTAATCTTTTCAATTTCCCAAAAGGAAGAAAGGAACAAAAACTATAATAAGTAATTCTTCTTTAAAAAGTTAGGAAAACGACATATTTAATGGAACAAAACTTTATGGCAAGTTTTCTCAGCACTAATATATGCCATAAATCACTAAGCGTAGCCAATAGTGCATAGCACTTCCCAAACACCTCTAACCTAGAACACTTGCCCTAGAACACTTCATAATACTACTGTTCCTTGAAACTCACTTGGCAGAAAACTATTATGCAATTGTCCCTAATTTTTTTTTTTTTTTTTTTTTTTTGAGATGGAGTCTTGCCCTGTCCCAGGCTGGAATGCAGTGGTGCGATCTCGGCTCACTGCAATCTTCACTTCCCAGGTTCAAACAATTCTCCTGCCTCAACCTCCTGAGTAGCTGGGACTACTGATGTGCACCATGACACCCTGCTAATTTTTTTGTATTTTTAGTAGAGACAAGGTTTCACCATGTTGGCCGGGATGGTCTTGATCTCCTGACCTCGTGATCCACCTGCCTCGGCTTCCCAAAGAGCTGGGATTACAAGCATGAGCCCCTGTGCCCAGCCGAAATTGTCCCTTATTTCTGATGCAAAAACTTAGACATTAAAAGCTGTCCTCTGATAGATTAATCAGCATGGTATCTCTTTAGTTCTCCCAATGGCGTACTCTCTCCTTCTCCATTGAGCCTTCTACCTTTTCATTACATTTGCCTTAAGTAAAGTCAGTCATCATTCTCAGTTATTTACATGTTGATCCAAACATAAAAGAGAATAAAACAGCAGAGCAGAGTGAAGCAGCAATTAAGAACCTGGAGATATAAAAGGCAATTGCTTTCAAGAGGATTCACCCGGCACACAGAACTTTCTTTCATGATTAAATTCTTTTTGAAATCCTAAATCAAAGGTGCAGCCTATCAGAGAGCTGGGAAATCCATAACCAAAAAAAAAGTGCCATTGATGAGAGCCGTTTTGGAAATATACTGAGTGCTTTTTGTCAGCATTTGCTACCTAAGCACGTGCGGGAAACTGCAATACATGCTGAGCATTTTCTTTATATACAAAATTCTACAATAAAGTGCCCAGTGACAGAGAAAAAAAGAAATAAAACACAATTGGCAAAGTCAAAGCAAGCAGAATTAGTGCCTCCAAACCACAGCCCAGGTATCTCTAGACCCCTGAGGGGATTGGCTGGAAACTATAGCTTTCATTCAGTGCTTTCAGAACTCTATTAATTTTTTTCTGCTTGGCTGAGTCAGGACTATATAAGGGACATGCAAGGGGCAGGACAAATCCATTTCTAGAACTCTTCAATCAAATCCTGAATAGACACCAGTGATATTCAAAAAGTAACAACCATGAGTAATAAATGTCCTTGGAAATCCAGAAGCATTTTCTAATCAAAGACCAAAAAGTCCCAAACTGGGTACACCACGTATAAGCCAATTAATCAGTTATGCGGGTTCTGCTGATACAGCTTCCATTTTGTGGTATTTCCATTTTTCATTTTCACTTTGAAGCAACTGACGTCAAAAGCAATTTAGAAGATGGCGGAAGAGAGTGAGGGTCAGAGGGATGTGTCCTTAGGTCTTTTCTAGTTGGGCAGACACACACACACAAAAGTAGATTGATTAAAAGAGAAGTAAGGCCATTTATGTGGAGACTCAGAAGTCTACTTTGTACCATCAGGGCAATCAGGGGAAAATCAATCCTCCATGCTGACTACAAGGGTTGCCATGAATTAAGCATTTCTCTTTCTTTTTAAAAAACTGAAAATAATAATTTTCTGATGACAACAGAAATGTATGCCCATGAATGCAATCAGACCTAACAGGGAGGCATAATGAAGGAAGTAAAAATCACCCCAATTATGCATATATTATGGGTTTATTAGTACTGTTAACACCTTGAATTATACTCACGTAGATTTCCATGATACATAAATCACACACTTTTAAAATGTTATAAAAATAGATTCCTCCTTTGCTTGCTGTTTTATAACTTTATTCCACTTGACTACATATCATGATCACTTTTCTGTATCAGTAAAGTGATTATCATCATTTTGAATAGCTACATCATCATTTGGAATAGCTTCATCATCATTTTGAATAGCTACAAAGTATTTCATTAATCGGATGCATCACATTTCATTTGTCCAAGTCCATTTCTGAATATTTAATGTATCTCTATTAAAAACAATGCATTATAAACATACTGGCTTATACATCCTTGCATACTTATTCCTCTGGTGGGGGAAAAACATAGATGTGCAACTTCTGAGTCAAAAAAGCTTATATATCTAAAATGTTTATATATTTGGCTAGGTTGCACTCTAGGGAAGAAAAATGTTGTATCAGGTTACACTCCCCCCAATGGTGCATGTGAATCAAGACTTAGTTTCAGTACTTGAGATCTGAGATGCTTCTTTCCGGAATTGGGTGGTAGGGTTTTACCCACGCTAATAGAGCCCTATCTCCCTGAAGGCAGAGTCAGCCTGATTCATCTCTGTATGCCCCAAAGCACTGAGAATGCCATTGGTTCCACAGTGGCTGCCTAATAAATATTCTGATAAAAAGGCAAAGTTTTTATCACGACCTCTGAGCCCCATAGTGTCTGCCTGCCCCCATGTCCTTTCCAACTTCTCCTACCACTTTTCTCCTATGAACTTTACTCCTGCTGATATCTACACGGCTCATACCAAGGTCACATTATCAGCAAGGACTTCCTATTTCAAACTGCAACCTTCCCATCATTTTCTACGCTCCTTCCATTTTATATATATATGTTTGTTTTGTTTTGTTTTTTGAGATGGAGTCTCACTCTGTCTCCCAGGCTGGAGTGCAGTGGTGCAGTCTTGGCTCACTGCAACCTCCACCTCCTGGGTTCAAGCAATTCTCCTACTTTAGCCTCCTGAGTAGCTGAGATTACAGGCATGCACCACCACACCCAGCTAATTTTTGTATTTTTAGTAAAGACAGGGTTTTGTCATGTTGACCAGGCTGGTCTCAAACTCCTGAACTCAGTTGATCCTCCCGCTTCCGCCTCCCAAAGTGCTGGGATTACGGGCATGAGCCACCACACTTGGCCCTATGATATATATTTTTTCATCATTACCTTTATTATCATGTAGCACTATATATTTTGTCTGTTTATCTTGCTTATTTTCAGCTTCCATTAACCAGAGCAGGAATTTTTGTCTGTTTTGTTTATTGCTATATTCCCAGCACCTCGAAGAGGTGCTTAGTAAATATATGTGAAAATAAGAAACTAATTTATTAAAATAAAGAATGAAGATATCTACAAGCAGAAAGTTAATTGCTGGAACCATAAATGAGGGCACAAAGAGAGAAAACATATAGTAGATGAACTCAATAAGACTAACATATACACCTGTGTTACATTATCAGAAGTGTACAGGCATTCAATATGTATTTGAAGTTGGAAGTGAGAGAATACAGGTAACCTTGAAAAGTTTACCAGCCACTTGGGGATGTAAAACACATGTAATACTTTCACAAACTCCATAGTGCAAAGTAAAAATAAATTTTAAAGTCAAAATTAACATAATGTCAATATTAAGGAGGTACAACAAGAGCCACAATTGATGAATAGAAAAGGTGGTTTAGAAAACAAGGGACATGGTTCTAAAGGAGGTAAAGATGTGAATGTGTGAGCAGGTGTGTTCATTGCATGGAAGAGCAAGTGAAGAGAGCTTTTTCATTTACTCATAAACATCAGTTAAGCATATTTTTATATTCAAGACATTCAGTTGGAACAGGGAAACAAGGCACAAACGCTGCCCTCAGGGAGTCTATAACCCAGGTGGAGGGAAATGTGTGTTAAGTACCATTGTGATGCCGCTGGGATCCTAACCCAGGTGAGTAGGCGAGTGAGGAGGGAGGCATTGATACGAAAGGCAGTTTATGAGCTAAGTTTTGAAGGTCATATCAAACAAGAATTAACTAGAAGATACACAAGGAATGCTTACAAGGAAAGTGTGGTGCTCGTGGAACAGCTGGCAGGGAAGTCCCTCTGAAGCTGAAAGGCCTGAAACACTAGTAGTAAGACATGCCGGAGAGGTGAGCATGTGCAGGGATGGGACAGCTTTCCTCCTGGATTTGTCTGAACCTTGGAGCCGATGGGCTCCGTGGAAGGAATTAAGAAGAGCAGTCATGCCGGGTGCGGTGGCTCATGCCTGTAATCCCAGCACTTTGGGAGGCCGAGGCGGGCGGATCACGAGGTCAGGAGATCGAGACCATCCTGGCTAACACCGTGAAACCCCGTCTCTACTGAAAATACAAAAAAACTAGCTGGGCGTTGTGGCGGGTGCCTGTAGTCTCAGCTACTCGGGAGGCTGAGGCAGAACTTGCAGTAAGCCGAGATCGCGCCACTGCACTCCAGCCTGGGCGACAGAGCGAGACTCCATCTCAAAAAAAAAAGAAAAAGAAAAAAAGAAAAGAAAAGCAGTCATACAGTCAACTTTAATCTTTAATAAACTCACCTCACAAATTTTCAGACATATAGAACAGACTAAAAAAGAACAAGAATCTGCTTAATAGGACCTGAAGCCTCTGCCGAAACCATGGAACTAAAGTAAAAGATGAAAGGTGAAATTCAGCCTTTAGCTCTCAGCAGGGCTGCAGCAGTGGGTGCCCCAGGTGACAGAGGGGGACAACAGCAGAGGGCACCGTGTTAGGAAGGCAATCCCAGCTGCTCCTTCTGGAAAAGCCAGGAAGCATTGTGGACAGAAATGAGAAGATAAAGGGTGGGATTTGGCTTATTTTCAGGTCAATTCCTTTCCATTTATAGTTTCATCTGTTAAGTGATTCACAGAATATCTGATCAAAATTGACTTTTATTGAATAAGGAAATAAATATGTGACAAACTACAAAAGCCTTCCTA
Organism: Symphalangus syndactylus; assembly: GCF_028878055.3. Taxonomy (NCBI): domain Eukaryota; kingdom Metazoa; phylum Chordata; class Mammalia; order Primates; family Hylobatidae; genus Symphalangus; species Symphalangus syndactylus. The sequence goes on along the minus strand of NC_072428.2, from coordinate 126,255,317 downwards.
CCTTGTGCCATTTATCATCATTTTTTTCTCTATTGCAACAAATAGGGGTGGGGACGATATGAAAAACAACTGGCCTCTAGACTGAGCGTATGTACTATGCAATCATGCACTAAGAAAAATGTTTCATAACAATGTATTTGCATGCCTGAACCACCTGGAGAACTTTTAAAAAGTACTGATGCCTGGCGGGCGGATCACCTGAGGTCAGGAGTTGAAGACTAGCCTGGCCAACGTGGTGAAACCCTATGTCTACTAAAAATACAAAATTAGCCAGGTGTGGTGGTGGGCACCTGTAATCCCAGCTACTAGGGAGGCTGAGGCAGGAAAATTGCTTGAACCCAGGAGGCGGAGGTTGTAGTGAACCAAGATCACACCATTGCACTCCAGCCTGGGCAACAAGAGCAAAACTCCATCTCAAAAAAAAAAAAAGAGAAAAAAAAGAAAAAAAAAGTACTGATGCCTGGGTACTATCCCCAGAAACTCTGATTTGGTGGGTTCAGTGTGGTACCTGGGAATCAGTAATTATAATCTACATATTAAATATCCTAAGAAATCTAGTGATAAAAATCAACTTCGACAGTGTATAGCCAAGAATTTCCAAAATGTATTTCACCATGAGTTCGTTTTCTTTTGCAGATCACTTATTAACATCTACCAAACTATGAATCTTCAGCCAAATATAATTTGAGAAGTGCTAGTCTTTCTTTTTAAAAAAATAAATGTTCAGGAAAAATTGTATACATTCATCACTGTTCCATATTAACCATCAATCATATTTAAATGAAACCTGAAGAAGAACATTGAACTTTCATTAATCCTCCTCATTAGGTATAATTGTTTTCAGACAAGTGTTAAGCAAATAAACAAGAATGAACATTTCTCTTTTCTACTAGAGACTATGAAACAGAATTAAAAGTCCGCTACCCCATCACTGTCTTTTGCTCACCCAGTTGAGCTACAATAGATCCTGCTCCAGGATAGCAAATACTTCCTCAAAGCAAATGTCTTAATAATTTACAACTCCCCTTCATTTTTTTCATGACCTATGGCACAGCTTCATGATCCACAAAACAACTAGCCCACATAAGTCACTTAATAAATATTAAATAAGCCCTTTGGAGGCAATGCATGGTAGCGAAAATAGCATATTCTGTTGCAAGAGCCAGGTCTGAGTTTAAATTACATTTCCACTACTTATTAGCTTTGTATCCTAGGGCAAATTTACCACTCTGATCCTGAGTTTGACTAATAAAGTGAAGATACCCAAAATATCTAATTTTCAGGCTTGTTGGGAGATTAAAATGTGTACATGTAAACTGCATCACAAATAAGGTGACCAATAAATTGTTGTTTGAATGAATGGTTTCTAAAGTAATAATATGGTTATTTTTTAATCAGAAACTGCTTTAAAATTTTTGCTGAGTATCATGTCAGAGAAGGTTTAAAATAAAGTTTTGTCCTCTATTCACAGGTCATTTTTAAAATAGTTGTGCATTCTGCAGGAAACTCAAAACAAGTTATCTAAAGTTCCCATAGCGATACCGCAATAGCCCTCTAGTATAGCTGATGTCATAGACATAATCATAAATCCTTAATTTTCTGTTCCTGAGCAGATATTAACAATGAGCTTCTTTATGCTTCTGTTTATACAAGCATATTAATGCCAAGGATACGTGTATGCCGACACATGTGGGCGGCCAAATGGCTGGGGTTATTGATGAAAGCAAACATATAAATATGGCTGCTTTCAGAAAATTCTTTCATGTAAGAATATTGAAAGGTCCCAGAATTGGGGAAAACACTGCAATTATCTGTTTCAACTCAGATCTAATACCCAAAATCGTCCAATTCCAGAAGCTCATTCCTTTGCATAGATGGCAATGTTATTTTATTCATGTTCTTAGAGACCAATTGTAAAGTGACCTGTGGTGTAAATTTAATGAGTAAGGAGTCCTATCTCAGAAGATAATTTACATTACTACTTATTAAAGACTTTGTGACCGCTCACCTTTCAAAACGAATTCCTGTTGTATGCTGCTTTAGAGAGGTATTTGAAAGAGGTGGTTTTCCTTGTCTCTTATTCAAAGTTCCCTGATGCTGAAGAACCTTTCAATTGCTTCCCTTTGGGTTAGAAGTCACAGCTGAAAATTCTTGATGTGACCTTGAAAGCCAGCTTGCTTACCTTACTGACTTAAATGCTTGCCACCAGCCCTCCACCCACCCCCAAGTCTCCATACTCCAGTCATATTAAACTATTCTACCCTCAAATTCTCCTGCCTGCCCGAGGCCCCTATAACCTTCCCTAGGAATGTTCTGTCTACCCCTTGCTGAACCTAACTAGCATTTATTCAACTTCCCTTGAGCTCTTTCCCACTCGCAGCTGAGTTATATATCCCATATTAGTGACTCTCCTGATAATACCTTTACAACACTCACCATCACTTACTCCAGACCTACTTTCCCTTATAAACTGTGAGCTTCTGAGGGCTGGGACTGTCCCTGTCTAGTTCAACACTACCGCCAGCACCAATACAATTTATTTCTTTTGTTATTTGTTGTTGTTGAGATGGAATCTCACGCTGTCACCCAGGCTGGAGTGCAGTGGTGTGATCTTGGCTCAGTGCAATCTCTGCCTCCCAGGTTCAAGCCATTCTCCTACTTCAGCCTCCTCAGTAGCTGGGATTACAGGCACGTGCCACCATACCCGGCTAATTTTTGTATTTTTATTACAGATGGGGTTTCGCCATGTTGGCCAGGCTGGTTGTGAACTCCTGACCTCAGGTAATCCTCCCACCTCAGCCTCCCAAAGTGCTGGGATTACAGTTGTGAGCCACTGCACCCAGCATATTTCTAATACATAACTGAACATGGTGAATGAACAATAATTTCAGGAAGAAGTTGAGCTTTTCATCAGCATTCACTTTTTTTTCCATCTTGTTACTTACCTCAAAAAAGGAAAAGCAGAAGAAAGAACGTGCTACCTGTGGCATCTTCTTATGTGAGCTGAATCTTAATCTGAGTAATTTCACAGGCATCAGTCAGAGCTTTTTACTTAAAGTGGCTGCTGCAAGAAAGGCTTTAATTTTTAATATTCTACTTATCCAAATAATAAGAAACATAATCAGCATTTCATGTTTGTTCATTAAAAATATATGACATGTAATTATTAAACAATCATAATAGAGACTGAAAATAATTTATTAAGTAAACACAACTTAAGTGACTTACCTTACATACTTTTTAATTAAAATAAGCCTGCTTTTATAAATCAGCTGTTGGTTATTCTTTTGCTAATTTTCCTCTGCAAATCTGCTTTACCCCCTTGTTATACTTTGAATGAACCAAATACATACAAATAAAACAAACTTTTATAATGCAGAGATTTTAAAAATGCAATTGATACAAGACTGTTTTTACTTATCTCAAATGTTGCTTGATGAAAACTAGGTTTAATACAAGGGCAAATAACATTAGATTGAGAATATCTAGAAATAAATAGAAAGTCTTAGGAGATGATACTATTTTTTCATGTCTTATTTCATTTCAGAACTTACGATTCACTTTGTTCTTGATGTGTGTATACAGCCAAAACTATTTTCACCTTTCTCTTCCATGATAACTCTCATTCACTAGCTCATAAATGCAATAAGAATAAGGTGGTGGTAGAGTAAAAAGCTGAGAGATACCTTTGAAAAAACTAAGAAATAGGTTTAAAGTGAGAGAGTGTGTGTGTGTGTGTGTGTGTGTCTAAGGCATGATCCAGAGTGGAAATAACTGAGCCGTGAGTGATAATTGAGAGGATAAACAAAACCACATGTGCACAACCCCTCTGAGGAATAAGTAGATGGCAGACATGAAGTGTCTCATCAACGAGCTCTCAGCCCGGCCCACCAAGTAGACTCAAAGACCCAGGAAAAACAAGTTGCTCCCTGGAAAGGAGCAGTTGTGAAAGAGTTAAGCAAGAGACGAGTCAGCCTCCATTTTATCCTCTTTTGTCCTTTTCATTCCAGTTCAGACAGAATTTGGGATTGGCTGATTCATTATGTTTTTGAAAAAAAGAAACATCCTCCAAATTAAAAAGAAATCTTTTTTTAGTCCATCCCTCTCCTGAGACTTTAATCTTAATGGAAAACATTGGCAAATTATTTTTTTCTACAGCCAGCCCCTTTAAGATGTGTCTGAAAATCTACATTTTTAAAATTAGTTTGTTTTAAAAATAAATTTTACATAAATATCACTGCTTTATGAACTGTGGAAAGTCTCCTACTCTGACATGAAGCATTATTTATCTTCGGCAATGAAATGTAAAGCTATTTTTTCAGACATTGATTAGTTCTCATTTTGAACCCATTTACATTTAAACCAGTTCAGTTTGTGGGTTGCTCATTAATTCAGTGAAAGAAAGGAGGAAGGGGAAGGAAGGAAGGAAGGGAGGAAGGGAGGAAGGGAGGGAGGGAGGGAAGGGAATAAAGAGTATAGAAAGAAGAAGAGAAAAAGAGAGAGAAGAAAGAAAGAGAAGAGAAAAAGAGAAAGGAAGAAAGAGTATAGAAAGAAGAAGAGAAAAGAGAGAAAGAAGAGAAAAATAGAAAATAAGAGAAAAAGAAAGAAAAAGTGAGAAAGCAAGCAAGAATGAAAGAAAAAGAAAGAGAGAAAGATAGAAGAAAGAAAAAGAGAAAGAAAGAAGGAAAAGAAAGGAAAGAAATAAATGAAAGAAAGAAAGAAAGAAAAAGAAAGAAGAAAGAAAGAGAAAGAAAGAAAGGAAGGAAGAAAGAAAGAAAAAAGAAAGAAAGAAAGAAAGAAAGAAAGAAAGAAAGAAAGAAAGAAAGAAAGAAGAAAGGAAGGAAGGAGGATTCTTTAGGTAACATATGTAGAAAAACTGGAGTGTTTCCCGTATATCCACAGATTAGACAGTAATTTCCAAGACATATCAAATGTTTTCTTTGGGTTATAGAATAATGATGCTTTAGTCCAAATCCTCAGCATGATCACAGGAAAACTAGAGTAAGTCTGGAGGGACTCTGTATGCCGAGTATTTAGAAGTCACTAACTTCAGAGGGTGGACTTCTTTCTACATATCATTAGCCAGTTGCCAGAATAAAGAAACTTACAGTTGCTTACACATGGCTAAGAAGTCCTATAATCAAGATTTAGTAAGGAAATATAAAACATACTACTGAAAGAACAGAGAAGTTCATTCTAATGGGAAAACTTGCTACTCAGAAGGCTACAAGATCATGACTCCTTAGGGGAAATTTAGAGATGAGTCACTTGGTCTAATGCATCCACATTTAAGCATAAGTACATTAAAGGGTTCATATAGCATCTAAATCTTCCTCAAGAGAAAACCCTTTAAGCTGGAGCACTTGGTATATCTGTCTGTTAATTATGTTGGTATACAGAGCAGAAGTTGAGAAAAGAAAAACATTATTATTTCAAGAAAAGAAAACCATTATTCTTTCAGGTGTTGAGACCATTGAATATCAACCACAAAGTTATAGAAAGAAGTTTTGTAAAGATGTGAATCCCATTACATCAAAGCCCAATAATCAAGGCTATTAGAAAAACTAGGAAATAATTCCAAATACTAGAAAGAGATAATAGATTTTATCTCCTTTAATTTAAAGCTCATATCTATTTATGCACAAGAAACAGTACACAGTTGATGCAGTCTTCTAAACATATGCACTTAAATGTCAGATTACATAGAAGATTATGGAAAGCAAAAACAAAAGAAAAGGAAAAATACTGGGAAAGATCTTCCTGAATGTAACCAATGTTTAGTGGATCTTGTAGGCATTTAGAACTGCCACTGTCGGCCGGGCGCGGTGGCTCACGCCTGTAATCCCAGCACTTTGGGAGGCCAAGGCGGGCGGATCACAAGGTCAGGAGATGGAGACCATCCTGTCTAACACGGTGGAACCCCGTCTCTATTAAAAATACAAAAAATTAGCTGGGCGCGGTGGTGGGCGCCTGTAGTTCCAGCTACTCGGGAAGCTGAGGCAGGAGAATGGCGTGAACTCGGGAGGCAGAGCTTGCAGTGAGCCGAGATTGTGCCACTGCACCCCAGCCTGGGCCACAGAGCGAGACTCTGTCTCAAAAAAGAAAAAAAAAAGAAGAACTGCCACTGTCATGTCTACTTGTTGGGTTTGCTCAGAATCTCTTCCTCCTCTTCTAGTAGGAGCACCTTTCTCTCCTGTAGCACCACCCTCTTAAAATCCACAATCAGGCCGGGCACGTTGGCTCACGCTTGTAATCCCAGCACTTTGGGAGGCCGACGCAGGCGGATCACGAGGTCAGGAGATCGAGACCACGGTGAAACCCCGTCTCTACTAAAAATGCAAAAAATTAGCCGGGCGTGGTGGCGGGCGCCTGTAGTCCCAGCTACTCGGAGAGGCTGAGGTAGGAGAAGCGTGAACCCGGGAGGCAGAGCTTGCAGTGAGCCGAGATTGAGCCACTTCACTCCAGCCTGGGTGACAGAGCGAGACTCCGTCTCAAAAAAAAAAAAAAAAAAAAAAATCCACAATCAATCTTGATGCCTGGCCCCACCTGCCAAAGGGGTGAAGGATTATTCAGGTTTCACCAATGAGAGGATATCATTTTCTTAACTAATTTTTTCAGGGATGGGCATCTAACACCAACATGGTCAATTAAAGTCTATCTTGAGATTTGGTGCTGACAGAGTCGGAAACTCTCTCTTTTGGTGGGTTCACAAACAGTAAGTGCATGCTTTGGGCTACCAGGGCCCATCTCTCCTAACAAATGGCTAGAAACTGCATGAAAAAGACAAAAAGTATAGAACCATGAAATGGAGATTAAAATAGAAATATGATCACATTTTTCAAGCCCCTGGATCAAGCTGTGCCCAAAACTATCCAGACTGCCCTATAAGATGAACCACCAAGTGTCCTTTTCATTTGTTTGTGTTGTGTTTCTGTCACTTGCACCTGAACGAGTCCTGATTACTAAAACACAAATGTGTTTCCATGGTTAACAGCACAGACAGCACCAAATGTTTACTCAAAATACTAGAAATAACTTACTAATTTACAAATTTCTATAATAAATTCTACAAAAACAAAATGATCGAAAATCTGAACTCAAACTTCGTATTTGAGCTCTTTGGTATCATAATATCATATGTGTATAGAGACTTTCTTTGAGATTTAGTATCATGGTGATCCTAACACAGGGTTGCAAACAGCAGTTTGTGTGTTCTGATAACCATTGTGACATTCTCTGGGATAATTTTGTTTTGTTTTGCTTTCCCATAGCCACAGATGGCATCCCTGGCCCTTTTCTTAAAAAGTTACTTACGCATGCCTTTTCTCAAAAAGATGCTTAAGTCCTTTGTAACTGTGAGGACAGAGATAACAAGGATAAAACTAAACTTTTTAATGGAAAACAAAGAAGGGCTCTACTTAGGATAGGTTAACAGATAGGTCAACAAAGTAACCCTCCTATATGAAGAACACAGCCTGTATAAGAATCGTGTGAATTGTAATGCCTGCTTAAATTTTTCCTTCAGTATCATGGGAGACAAATAAATATCTCTGTTATCTCAGTTACTGACATTCTTTGTGCTATAAGAAGGATATGGTAGAAACCTGGACATGACCTAAAAGATTTTTTTTTTTAATTCTAAAATGGCATACACTCCTAAGAGGCATATACTTCTGTCCTAAATTCATATATAGCCTTCTCAGGCCCTTAACTTTCAGCCATAGTTATATTCGGTGGTCATAGATGTTGTTTTTCAAAGACTGTGACTATATAAGTTATCTTGAATCTAGCAAAATAGGCATCATCATTTTGACCCTGTAAATGGGAGTAATTCCATAGAGCGAGTCTGCAAATTATATTGTAACCAATCCACCCTTCTTAACCGAATCTTACCTTTTTCTATTCAGTTCTGAAAAACTTAGAAAGAATTTTGCTCCATGTTCTACCTAGTAATGCCTGATTTCCCTTAACTCAGAGCCCCTTAGAGCCTTATGTTCAGTTGCAAAATTGCTGAGAAAGCTAGAAAGCAGAGCAAAGAGCTGAACTGCAGCACCCAGGCTGTGCGAAACTTGGGGAGCACTGTAGTAACCAAGCGACAGCAATTTGTTTTTTCCTCTCTTCTTAAGCCATGCCTCCAATGACATATGCATTCTAGAAAATGAAGCAGTATTATAAAGTGGCTAATAGTCCCCTGTCCTTCAGAATCTTTAAGGAGAAATTGCCACTGAATTTTATTAGAACCTGTTTTTATGGCAATTTATACCAAGAGCCATAAAAATGTATCATTCCCTGTCACTCAAAAATTCCACTCCTGGGAATGTTTCCTAGGAATATAATTTAACAGAAGGGAAAACTAAATGCACGATAATGTTATTTACAGCTTTAACTAAAATAGCAAAGCATCAGAAGTAATCTACATGTATAATAAAAATGAATCTTTAAATTACTGTGTATAATTCAATGGAATATCACACAGCCATAAAATTATAATTATACTGTTATGATATAATATTCAGTGTAAATGTATAAAAACGTTATATTCATTATGATTACAACTACAAACACTAAAAATTTATATAGATGAACACTAAGATGAATGTAAAAAAATAAAAGTAATCATATTAGGATTGTGAGGTCATTGGTGATCTTTCTTTTGTCAAAATTAATTTACATTATTATAAATGAGCTATGATTTTTTAAAGAAAACTTATCTTCTCCATCAGAGAAGAAAAGTCAACCTCAGCTTCTCATTCATTACCTAAAGAGGCTGGTACTGAGCATCTCTTTTGTGACGGGGTTCATTTGAAATTAGGCATATATTCATCAGGAGATTAAAGTCAAAGTCAACTATTCTCTGACCAACATTTCTTCCCTATTGTCCCACAGCATTAGAAAGTATTACAGGTCCTTGTTACCTTATATTTCTGTAATTACCATATTTTGTTAAAAACTGGATGTCCATTTTCTCCACATCTTAAATATTTCTGAAATTGAAATACATTCTCTAACTGATGGTGTCTTAAAACACTGCCACCCAGGTAGCAGTTGTGAGGAAGTTGCAATTGCTGCACATGTGCAAACTTGGTCATAGATCTTCATATGGTTGTCACTTTAGTTGAGTTATTTGCACTGCTGGTGCTACAAATGATAAGTCTCATTGTGTTCCTTAAAATTTTGCACTATTACTTGGCATTAAATAAAATGTGATAGACAAGCAGAAAGGCAAGGATACTGAGTAATACAGTATAAATCTAATAACAGTGAAGCAAATATTCTTCATGGGAGGAATGATTATAATTCCACATCTTCCTGCAATAACAAACAATTTATTTCACTTGCACAAAGTGAAGATGCACAAAGATGCATACACGCACAAAGATGATAAATGATAAAAGAAAAATCTAAGTCTAAAATAGTCTTTTAATGATGTGAAATAAAAATTATAAGATGTGAGAAACATTGTGTCTTGGTGTAATGCGGAAGCATTGCCTTTAGTTCTACATAAAATGATGACACCACTTAAAAATCAGTGGCTATTGTAGATTCAACATATACAGTAATTGATGAGTACCTACTGATAACTTGACTACATTTTGTCTTCAACTATTTCTCCTTTCTTCTAGATGATATATAGGATTTCCACAATTTGTCATACTTCTGATTTATGCTAGAGAACTCAAGTGCTAAATATGAGGTGAAGAAATCAAGGGAACCATTGATTCTGAAGAATGTTCTGTACCCTAGGCCATTGTTGAGGTCAGTGGCATTAATTGTCAAAAGGGTGGGAAGAGGAGACATCTGACAATAAACATTTTCCATTTAAGGGCAAAGATCACAGTGGCACACTGGCCCTGATAGAGTCCTGGCATTGTGATTGTATTAGTCCATTCTCATGTTGCTATAAAGAACTGCCCAAGTCTGGGTAATTTATAAAGTAAAGAAGTTTAATTGACTCACAGCTCCACATGGCTACAGAGGCCTCAGAAAACTTATAATCATGGTGTAAGGGAAAGCAAACACGTCCTTCATCACAGGATGGCAGGAAGGAGAACTGCTGAGCAAACAGGGAAAAGCCCCTTATAAAGCCATCAGATCTCACGAGAACTTACTATAATGAGAACAGCAGCGTGGAGGTAACTGATCCTATGATTCAATTACCTCCCAAGGGGTCACTCCCACTACACGTGAGTATTATGGGAACTATAACTCAAGATGAGATTTGGGTGGGGACACAGCCAAACCATATCAGTAATAAGAGAATGAAAGTGGGAGGGAAAGATGAAATGGCTGCAGCAGAAGATTATTTCTAATATATATAAGCTTTACCGCTTTGAATTAGGCAAGAGGCATCCATAGCCCAGTTCCTGTGAACTCTCAAGCATTGCAGTACCACTTCATTAATTAAATGATACGGACTTTCAGCTTGGTATCTGCCTTCTCAGGAAGATCTTAAAAGGGCACACCTATATGAAAATATCCTATACCTACAGTCTAATATTAACATGTGTCCATTTTTTTCAAAATACTTTCAAGTTCCATTTTTCATCTATTTATAGATAAGAACATGCTTAAAAAATCTTAGGCATCTTTGATAGGGTATTATGCTTTTGTCATTCATAAAGAATATGCAAAAACAAATTTTAAAGGCCGGTTCTGTCATTAAAACTCTATGGTTAAGAACTGTTTCCACTGGACTCTTTAAGACTTTTCCTGAAGTTACGGTTAGTCTTGTGAATTCACTCTTCCACTTGAAACAACCCAGATATTTAATTAGACGAGCCCAATCAAGTCTTTTATCCTCTCCTGGTCATTCTAGGTATGGTTGATATCTCCAGGATATTCTCTCAATTAGGAGATTATTGCATTATTACCTAATTTTATTCAACCATGAACAAAAAGAATTTGTTGCTTCTAAGATATTTCACCTACAGAGAGTTGTTCCCCATAGAATTGCTAATAGAATTTTCTGTCTAAAGAGTTGATCTTCCAAATATCACATATGTTTTCTGTTTGGTTTGGTTTTTGGAACACTCCCTGTCAACAGTGCACCATTCCACTGATATTTTTATTACCTCATTTACATTCATGACCTTCATGTTGGTGGCATGATGCCAACATACCCTCATTCTCAGCTTGTCTTTGAAATTGCTCTCTTGTTGATAGTTAACCCCCACAATGAGAATATGAAGAATGAGGGCTGGGGGCCCTCTCTCGCATTCCAACTTAAACCTTCTAACAATCTATCAGTTCTGCTGTCAGGGATTTTTAAATTGTTTTGCTACTGCCTCAGTGAGAATACACTCTAGAACCTACACCTGTTTTCCTTTAATTTTCCTTTCAATTTCATGACAATATTTCTGCAGTAGATAAAGTAGTTTCAGATATCCTCACAACAACTCATGCTCATATGCATCAAAAGCCCACATACAGACACACATTTTAGTCTTTTTCTCCCTGCCCTAACTCTACCTCACTTCCTGCCAGCTTTCCAACCAAGGGTTCCTGTAACCTTCTGAGAGCCATCATGAGCTATAGCCAAAAGTGAACTCGTGTCACCTTTCCTCTGATATAGTCCTTCTGTTGTCTCACTTCATATCGAACTCTCTTGTGAATTTATCCTGGAGAGGATTGGGCAAGTCATCTGAACAGGCATCTTCTTTAAAGTGCTACTTTGCTCCAGGACAAGCAAATCTGGCACTTAGATCCTTTAAGTGCCTACTTAAATATCCCCTGATCAAAGAGGCCTCCCCTGAACATTCTTTAAAAACAGCATATGCACATAATATGTTTTGGCTCTGTGTCCTCACCCAAATCTCATCTTGAATTGTAGCTCCCATAATTCTCAGGTGTCATGGGAAGGACCTAGTGGGAGATAATTGAACCATGGAGGCAGATTTTTCCCATGCTGTTTTCATGACAGTGAATAAGTCTCATGAGATCTGATGGTTTTATAAAGGGGAGTTCCCCTGCACATGCTCTCTTTGCCTGCTGCCATGTAAGACATGACTTTGCTCCTCCTTCACCTTCCACCATGATTGTGAGGCCTCCCTAGCCATGTGGAACTGTGAGTCAATTAAATCTCTTTCCTTCATAAATTACCGAATCTCAGGTATGTCTTTATTAGCAGTGTGAGAACAGACTAATACACCACGCATACACACAAAGCACTAACACATGTGCCTGCTTCCCCTCTTTACTCTCACCTTGTTTTATTTTTGTCTTAGGACATGTCACCACTGCTATTTTATTTGTTTGTTGTCTGCCTTCTCCACTAGAACGTAAGCTACAAAAGAGCATGGATCGGTTCCGTTCTTTTCACTGCTGTGTCTCAGGAACTATCTGTCAGGTAACCATATCTGACAAACAGGTGGCACTCAATAAACATTGTAAATGAATGAAGAATGAATGAATGAATGAATGATGCAACTCAGCTTGGGCATCTGGAAAATGAAAGAGTTTGAGTGAATGATCTATGAGGTACTTTTTTTAGTTCTAACACTCTGAAATTTTAATCTATTGATGGATTATCCAATTGACATTTAAATTGTCTATGTCTCACTTCAACAAAGGATTTAAAGTAGCTGTATTCTCTAAGCTTCCAGATTCTACACTTCTTAACAGTGTCTTCTGTTTTGAAGGATTCTCCCTAAAATCAAATAGGTGCTCAAAAAATGGTAACAATTTTTCAATAAATCAATCAATGTAGAAAAAGATGAAGGATTAATCTTCATTTCTTTTAACTTCTAACATTTCTAACTTCAATCCTAACTTCTGTTGATCAGGCTATCATCAATGACAAAAAAAATGTCAATTAACACTGACTAATTAACTAAGTATATGAAATATTTAATTCTTGCAACCTCTGTATGAGGCACCTACTGTTATTAATCCCATTTTACTATCTTACATATTAACAAGCAGAGCCAGAAACTGGCAGAGCGAGACTTCAACCCATAAACTAACGACTTTAAAGTTGGTTTCCTAATGTTATTCCTTGAACCTGTGATTCTATTCATTCCTCTCCTTTTTTTTTTTTTTGTTTTGTGTTTTCTGTTGTTGTTGTTGAGAGGGAGTCTAGCTCTGTTGCCAGGCTAGAGTGCAGTGATGCAATCTTGACTCACTGCAACCTCCACCTCCCAGGTTCAAGCGATTCTCCTGCCTCAGCCTCCTGAGTAGCTAGGATTACAGGAACACACCACCACACCCAGCTAATATTTGAATTTTTAGTATAGATGGGGTTTCGCCATGTTGGCCAGGATGGTCTCAATCTCCTGACCTTGTGATCTGCCCGCCTCCTCTCTTTATTCTTAATTTTAGCTTGAAACTCACCTGTTGCCATTTTCACCAGGAAGTATAGTATAAGTACTTTTTTGTATCTTTTTCTTTCTTTCTTCATCAGTTCTCTCTTCTCATCTTATCTGACAGCAGTAAGCTTTGATTTTCAGGAGGAAATTCAAAAGCCTTGCGCCAATTCCCAGCGACACCAGACAAGGAGAGAATTTTAATGGAAATAAATGACATTAGGAAATGGAAGTGAGTTGATGGTGTGATTGAGCATAGACAAGTGAACATGCACTGTGCCTCATACTGTGGGTGTCTGCAGTTGATGAGGCTCAAATCAACACAGGAGGGACTGGCTCAACTTCTCAGTAGCAGTTTGCCTTCAATCTTGAGTACTAGAGAAATAGAACTAGGGACATATGCCTGCTCTACAATGCAAGCTGCAGTATGAAGGCTCTGCTTTTACCCATCACCTGGCCCACAGTGTGTGCCCTGATGACCAGAGCCTTGGCCAACTCCTTTTTCCCCCTCCTTTTCTCCTCCCACTTTGCAATAACTATGGCTCTTTTCCAAAAGGCTTGTGTGGATGTCCAGAGCATCATTATGTTTACATTTTGGAAGGTAGTTATGGCATCAGTGAAGAGAAAATGCTGCAATAAAAAATAAACTGTGGGCCGGGCGCGGTGGCCCATGCTTGTAATCCCAGAACTTTGGGAGGCCAAGGCGGGCGGATCACGAGGTCAGGAGATCGAGACCACGGTGAAACCCCGTCTCTACTAAAAATACAAAAAATTAGCCGGGCGTGGTGGCAAGCACCTGTAGTCCCAGCTACTCCGGAGGCTGAGGCAGGAGAATGGCGTGAACCCGGGAGGCAGAGCTTGCAGTGAGCCGAGATTGCGCCACTGCACTCCAGCCTGGATGACAGAGCGAGACTCCGTCTCAAAAAAAAAAATAAAAAAAAAATAAACTGTAAGGCAGGGATTCCAGTTAGGAAAATAAGAGGCAGTTTTGATAAAAAGCTGGACTGAACTTGAGCAAAGGCAGTGGAAGTAGAGAGGTAGATTCAGTTTTGAGATTCAATAGCAGAGCAGAATAGACACTGCCACCAGTTAAGGCTTCTGTGTCAATGGACAGCAACACAGCTGTCTAACTCAGCCTTCATTCTCAGCCTTGACCCTGTCAGCAGGGGATATCATCTCTCATCTGTCATTTTGTGTAACTCCTCCCTTCATTCTCACAGCCATGTTCTTCCATTCTAACTCATAACTCAGCTCCCTCTTTTATTCTTTTTAAGAGATGGGGTCTTGCTGTGTTGCCCTCGAACTCCTGGGCTCAAGAATTCCTCCCACCTCAGCCTCCCAAGTAGCTGAGACTAGTTAAAGAGCTGGGCACATGCCACCACACCTGGTTCTCCTTCTTCTCTTTTAAACTCACCTTTATACCTGTCATCAAGCTCTTATAAGGTATCTTGATCACAGCAGGAACAAATGTCTAAGATTTTTGCAAAAGTTTATAATCCAGAATCAATGTGAATCAGAAAGATGGTCATTTTGTGTCTTGAGTTTCTTCAATTCATTGTAACCTTCTCTGAATGAGATCTATTTTAAAATCTATGTAGAATCAACTCAAATGCCCATCAATGATAGACTGGATAAAGAAAATGTGGCACATATATACCATGGAATACTATGCAGCCATAAAAAAAGAATTAGATCACGTCCTTTGCAAAGACATAGATGGAAATGGAAGCCATTATCCTCAGCAAACTAATGCAGGAACAGAAAACCAAACACTGTTTGCTCTCACTTACAAGTGGGAGCTGAACAATGAGAATGCATAAACACAGAGAGAGGAAAAACACACACTGGGGCTTGTTGTGGGGGTGGAGGGAGGGAGAGCTTCAGGGTAAATAACTAATGCTTGTGGGGCTTAATACCTAGGTAATGGGTTAATAGGTGCAGGAAGCCACCACGGCACACATTTACCTATGTAACTAACCTACGCGTCCTGCACTTG
Source organism: Symphalangus syndactylus (assembly GCF_028878055.3). Lineage (NCBI taxonomy): Eukaryota > Metazoa > Chordata > Mammalia > Primates > Hylobatidae > Symphalangus > Symphalangus syndactylus. The sequence continues at coordinate 126,240,020 of NC_072428.2, read as the reverse complement.
TATTCCAGAACTTTAAATTAAATTAAATTTTAAAAAACTATGTAAATGTTAGTAATCACAAACTCATGAATAATTATGGTTTTATTAAGAACAGAGTTTTATTGAAAACTATATTGTCATTGAAACATAAGTGTTTATTAAATGTGTAATCTCAGCTGACTCAGGCAGGAATATCAGTCCTGACTTCTCACCTGTTAGTGGCTAATGGAAATAAAAGCTTTGTATTTCTCCACTAGGTCAGGTCCACCTGAGATCCTGAGGATTAAATAAAAAGAAAAGAAATTCTTGATCAAATAAGTTTAGGAAATGTTGCACACCCTAATCCCTTCTTAAAGCACCTTTGATGTTCACATTAACATCTCAAAGACTCTGGGAAGTCTTATATTAATTACAACTATTTAACAGAGCATTTCCCAAATATTGAAGCCATTAAGGCACTGTTTAAACTTAGAAAATCTATTTAACCTAGCTGTTTCACCACTTTCCTAAGGTAGAAGTATTTGCCTAATTTTCAACAGAAAATGGTAGAAAAAGCCAATGAGCACAATTACAAGTTACTTAGTAAATGAGAATTGCCACCCCTTAAGAACATGAGAAATGTCAAGCCTGTGCCATATATAGATCATTGTTCCATTGATCCATGGCCTTCTGTTGGGGGAAAAAGCTGAGTGTTGGGAAAAATACTGAGGCAGGGCTTGCATGTCTGACATAATGTCCTCTGGAATGTGTCTAGACTTGCTGGCTCCTTGCTCCTTGCTCTCCCAGGATCAATTGTATCTTGGGTTAAAAGAATCTGCTCTCCATTATCTCAAGCAGCAGAACATGTTCCTTATAAATGCTAAACCATCACAGCTGTAGATCATGCACCTGCCCTTTTGACCTCCACATTCTCACCACCTGTTTCTCTGTTGGATTACCAATAAATAGTGTGGGCTCCCAGAGCTCAGGGCATTCACAGCCTCCACAATCGCGATGGCCCCCCGGTCCCACTTTTCTCTCTCAAACTTTTTCTCATTCCTTTGACTCCACTGGACTTTGTCACCCCCATGACTTGGTGTTGGGTCTGATCACCCCAACATTCCTGGCTGCCCAACGTGAGGAGGCAAAGACCCCGGTGAAGGAGCACTAAAGCGTGTGAAAGCAGAGGACGCTTCGTCAAAGGACACCCGAAGACGTCTAAAAGAAGCTCAGCAGGAAAGCTGAGCGTTCAGAAGAACCAGGGTAACAATGGGACAAAGTGAAAGCAGACATTCTGCTTATTTAAATTTCTTAAGGCATTTATTACAAAGAGGGGTAGTGAAAGTTAGTACTCAGAATTTGTTATCTCTCTTTAGAGCAGTAAAGCAGTTTTGCCCATGGTTTCCAGAACAAGGGACTATGGAGTTGGATGAATGGGAGAGAATTAGCAGAGATTTTTTAAAAAGCATATAAAGATGGAGCAAAAATTCCAGTCTCGGTTTGGTCAATGTGGGCGCTAATAAAAGCAGCTCTTGAGCCATTTCAAACAGATGACGAGGCAGATTCAGATGAGGAAGAGGAGGACGAGTGTAAAAAACTAACTTCAGATTCTGAATGCAAGGAACAGAAACTGGAGGAAATTAAAGAAAAAAAAGGGAAACTGAAAAAAGTACGTTTTACTATCCCCTCGCCTCCAACCGCTGAATTAAGTGAATGGCCACCTCCTTTCTCTCCCCTTAATGGGCGAGAAAATGAATTAGCTACAAAACTTACCGTTCCTGTAGTTACAACATTAAAACCTGGAGCAACTGGTAGTACTAAGACCCAGTGGAATCTGAGGCTTGTTTATTCAGAGAGCACCTCAACAAACTGAGCCAGTGCCCTTACAAACATACAACAATTGTCCCCTGCTGCAGCAGGCAGTGCTGCTGTAGACTTTTGCAGCACAATTCCCATATCCTTACTTCCTGGGGAGCCACCAAAAAAGGTCCCTATGGGAGTTAGGGGACTCTTACCCTCAGGAACAGTTGGTCTATTACTTGGAAGGTCTAGTCTAAATTTGAAAGGTGTCACTGTGCATACGGAAATAATTGACTCTGATTACACCAGAGAAATTCAATTAGTTATTAGTTCCTCACTCCATGGTCTGCTTCCCTAGGAGAAAGAATTGCTCAGTTGTTGACATAAAGCTGGGAAGCAGCACTGTGAAAAGAACAGGAGGCTTTGGTAGTACTAATCCAACAGGAAAGGCTGTATATTGGGTTAATCAAGTGTTTGACAAAAGACTATTTGTACAGTAGACCTGCTGTTGGATGCTTACAGATTGACACACAGGCCTGGTTGGCAGTAGTCCCCAGAAAAAATAAATCACAGGCTGCTTTACATAGGGCAAGTAAAGTCATCTTGAAGCTTCAGTTTCATGGTTAACCTGCCTCTGCTAGAGAAAAACAGATTTAATGAGCACACAGGCATGATATGGGCTGAATGTGTTCATTGTGGTGTTTGTGGCCTTTATGATGGGAATGTTCAACCTCTACTCCTACTACCTTGGTGTAAAAAAAAATGAAACCTTCACAACAGAGTTTTAAGACACTGTTCTGGGCTATATTTGGACTTTCTAAAGTAAAATCAGTGGTCATCAACTATAACCACAAATTCATTGAAAACATTGGTTATGTTCTTTATGGAGTCTATAATGTTACAACAGTCATTGTTTCGCTAAATACGTTAATTGCCATGATCAACAATTCATTCCAGGAAATTGAGGATGATGCTGATGTGGAGTGGAAATTTGCAAGGGCCAAACTCTGGTTTTCCTGCTTTGGGGTGGGGAGAGCACTTCCTATTCCGTTCAATCTGGTGCCGGGTCCGGGGTCCCTCTTTTTTCTCTTGCCAAAGCTTAAAGGGTGGATTTCTGAGCTCTACCCAGGGTCATAAAAAAGGTTTCTAGGAAAGTAAGTAGAGCTAAGTAAGTAAGTAGAGCTAAGTAAATAAGTAGAGTTAAGTAAATAAGTAGAGTTAAGTAAATAAGTAGAGTTAAGTAAATAAGTAGAGTTAAGTAAATAAGTAGAGCTAAATAAGTAAGTAGAGCTAAGTAAGTAGAACTAAGTAAGTAGAGATAAGGAAGATAAATAGAGATAGAGAGAGATAGAGATAAATAGGGATAGAGATAGAGAGAGATAGAGATGGAGACAGACAGAGATGGAGATAGAGATAGAGAGATAGAGATAAATAGAGATAGAGACAGAGAGAGGGAGATGGAGATGAATAGAGATAGAGATAGACATAGATAGCGATAGATAGAGATAGAGATAGAGACAGATAGAGATGAAGATAGAGATAGAGATAGATAGAGAGAGATAGAGAGACACAGATAGAGAGATAGAGATAGATAGAGAGATAGAGACTTGCAGGAACTAACAGGTACCACAGGGACAGATAGGGATAGATGAAGACTAGCAATATAAGGTCAGTGCCCTAGAGAAGTACTGATCAGTGCCCTAAAGAGGTACAAAAGTAGAGACTAGCAAAGACTACCAGAGATTTGCAAAGACAGACAAGAACATTCTGAATTATGGAAATTAGCTATGGCTCAAAGGGCAAATATAAAAGGAATAGAGGGGACGGAGGTAAGGATAAAAATGCTCTTTCTTTTCTCTCCAACAGGACCTTTTGGTCCTTTAACTAAACTTAATCAAAGGGCATATGCATTGGTGTCTGCAGCTTTTCCTGATGCACAAACATTACATTCTTTAATTCACCTTAATGCTGCATGCCTTAGAAAAAGATTTGGTCACATACAAAGAGCTGGAAAAAAGGAAAGATAATTATATGGGGAAGAGGATTTGCTTGTTTCTCTCCAGGTGACGATCAGGTGCCTGTGTGGGTGCCCACCAAACATCTGAAGATCTACCATGAGCCACAGCATCTAGTGGACCCACCTGTACAGTACAAATTGAAGGTTTGAAAAGCCATGATTTGCTTTTCCTGTGCCTTCTGTTAGAAGGCGCCTGTTTTTTAATATCAGTGGCCTCCTGGCTACAGCCATAAAAGTTTTTGCTTCTGTTTCAGTAGATTTACTAATGTGGGGGTGAGAGTATACTTGTGTTTTTGCAGGAGATGCATGAACCATGCGGATGCCCTCAAGATGTGTATGACCATGGAACGGGAGACTGGGGGGACCCATGGATCCCAGCTATGGACTGGGTTCCCCCAGTACAAGCCATGAGCCAGTTGAATCTGAATGCAAAGATGGAATGAGGACCGACTGGAGTCACGATGCTTAATGGACCAGTGCTTTTTGAATCAGCTCCTCTCTACCCTGAATACAAGAGACCCTAATAGTTAGGCAGGAATATCATCGCCCCTATTCAGCATGAAGAAGTTACAGAAGACGGACCTTCATCCTTCTGCAACCCCTAGGATTAAGGGTCCTCTTGAAAAAGGGAAAGGGGAGCATTCAAACCAGAGCAACTCCAGTTTGCATAAGGGCTAAGAAAAACGAAGCTGGATCACCTACCGGCAATTAAGGGCTGCACAGCCTGCAATTGCCTTGCTCAATTAAAAGGCCACCTTTTATGCTAGTAATAATGATAGCTAGTAATAATGATAGTAATAATGATACCTTCTTTTTTACAAAATAGAAGGGGTGCATGTTGGGGAAAAGCTGAGTGTTGGGAAAAATACTGAGGCAGGGCTTGCATGTCTGACATAATGTCCTCTAGAATGTGTCTAGACGTGCTAGCTCCTTGCTTCTGGCCCTCCTAGACTCCTAGATTGATTGTAATCCTATTATCTCAAGTAGCAGAACATGTTCCTTATAAATGCTAAACCATCACAGCTGTAGATCATGTGCCTGCCCTTTTGACCTCCACATTCTCACCACCTGTTTCTCTGTTGGATTACCAATAAATAGTGTGGGCTCCCAGAGCTCAGGGTCTTCACAGCCTCCACATCGTGATGGCCCTCTGTTCCCACTTTTCTCTCTCAAACTGTCTTTTTCTCAATCCTTTGACTCCGCCGGACTTCATCGCCCCCACGACCTGGTGTTGGGTCTGATCACCCCAACAGCCTTCCTTTCTCAAAATAAGTTTGTGTTGTCTCTCACATTGAAGGGATGAAATCACTCCCCGGCCATTGCAAAGTGAACTTAAGAGGGGAAAAGGAAAGAAAGAAAGAGAGAAAGAGAGAGATCTGCCCCCAGAGCAAGGTGTACTATGAGCTTCATGGGTCTTGCATCTTACAGTTCCCCATAAGAAGACCTAGCCATGCTTGATACTATCATATAATTTTGTAAATTTCCAAATGAGAGATAGCTAAACTACAGTGGTTTAGACTGCTGTCTCTTTATGCTCTGATTTCCTCTGTCACATTTTCTCCTATGTAGGGTAACTTTGGTGCAATCATGAATCATTTGTGTTTTAGGCTAACAAGAAGCTGAGCGGGGGATATACTGAGTTGGGGTTTAACAGGACACGTGTCTGTAGCTTCCAGGCATTTCTATTAAGTTGTGGCCAGCCATTCGGTGTAGGAATGACTTCTAGAAATGTTTCTACAGCCCACCCTGTCAACTTACCTGGCATTTTTATCAGAAATGCTTGGCTAGAAGTTGTACTGTGATGTTAACGTGGTCTACAGTTTATCCAGCACCAAAACTATGTGGGTTGTGAAGGGGAAATAAGGTTTGAAATGTAGGAAGCCAAGAGCTAATTTGTGTAACATTTTGCATAGAAGATTCTGTTCTCACTGATGCATGATCAAAATTGAAGTTTCCTCCTATCAGGAATGCACTTGATTATGCAACTTACACAAATATAAATGCACCACACATTTTCCCCATTTGTATCAGAATCCTTTCTTTATGTGAAATTTACCAGAATTTTTGTGTTTGTAAGTCACAAATCTGTAGCTGTTACATATTTTATGCATCCCAAGATAGTGGATTGTATCCCAGAATATCCAACACATATTGTTCTGATAAAGTCTGGTGGTTCTAGATGAAATAACACACAATATTATTACCAATGCAGTGAAATGGACTGAATAAACAAGTATAAAATATTCATTAATAACTCACCGTGTGTAGTATAAGATTAATTTGATTACAACACTTCTAGCTGAACAAAATATAAAAGCAAGTTTAGATGCACCGAACTACTCTTGTTTATGCATTAATTTCAGATTCATTTTAATTTTTCAGAATTATGGATAATACTAACACTCAAATGTGACAGGAAGAAAAAAGCCAAAATGTAAACTAAAAGAGAAGATTGGCAGAAGTTTCAGTATCACCAAAATTCTTATTATATCATGATGGAAACTAAAGCTTGCAGATCAGTATCATGAACATGAGAAAAGGAATTACACCAGGACTGTTCCAAACCAAAAATAAAAAACTAAAAGGCAGATGAATGTCTTAGTAAAGAAAAACAAAATTTGCATGAGAATATCAACCACACTGTTTAATGAGTGTTGTCAGAGCAAATAACATTTCAGAATAGATATTGCCTAAGATAACTTAAAACGCCTAAAATATAAAGTTTATATATAAAGCAAAGTTTAAAGAGATTTCTTGCAGTTTGACAAGAATCCTAAACATTTGCATAACATTACCAATAGATGGCTGCTAAGCTGAAATAAATGTTGCCAAACCATCGGTAATATAAATCAATTTTGAATCCACCGTGATAAAGGAAAGACTATTATCTATTATCGCTATAGAAAATCATATTTAAAATTTTTTGTCATTTGAAGAGGCAACTAAAAATGTAGCAATTACAAAAGTGTATCAGAAAGTTAATAAAAATATTTTGTTATTTTTCAGGATTTTGTGATGATTTCATATCTGTATAGTTTTTAATGCATACCTTGTGATTTCTCATTCTAAATAAATATTCATTTTCACACCAAATGTAGAATATGCAACTATGTATTCTTTTTCTCAGAGAAAGCCCCCAAATCATAACAGCCTCAGACCCCACACAATCTGGATCTGTTCCTAAGCCATTGTTACTTAGACTTTGGCTAGTTAATTCATTCAAGGAGATTGACCAGTTGGTTATTTGATGCTATTTGCATACTGACTCAACTACCAGTAAATTTAATCAAAATGGATTCCGTACTTAGACATCCCAAGAGAAGCTTCTTCAAGCTCCAATCACATCCTGATATTGAAACAATTATTTAATGGAGAGAAAGCTGGTAGAAATAAATATTGTTCTCTGTTCTGGAAATTTTAAGTTTTATACATTGGAAATGATTCCTTATCATGATTTAGACATCAGACTTTTAAAGGTATATTTATAATGTAAGGGCATATACATCTGGTCTATTGCTTATAAAACCCAGTTTCATAAGGGAAGACTACTAGCACTTACTCATTATCATATTCGTAAGGAAGATGATACAAAACTGCTATTTGCCTGGTGTCCTATTGCCATGATTTTGACAATGGATTAATAGAGGCAGCTGAAGACACTACAGGGAATCATGGGTCTTTTCCTGCTTAGAGTAACGCTGCAGACTGAGAGAAGCTCCTGGAATATACTACTCTCCCTCTCTGCCAACAACTACACACACAGATCAATAGCCCACCTTCTGTGCAGTATTAAATAAGCTATGTGGAGTTTTAGAGATATGGAAACTCATTCTTATGGACTTTACTTTGTTCTAAAGAGGGTTGTCTGTGACTCTTACAGCAACTTAATTGCTTCCTTTCCTTGCTATCCCCAGTCTCTCCTCCACCATAACAAAAAATTAAGGAAAAGGGAAAAGTAAAAAAAGCAAACTCAATACCTAACAGTTCAATAGGGATAAAAGGGTAGATGGGGTAAAATAATTAAGATTAAGATTCTTGTATTTCCAACTCTTCATTCTTCCTCAGTGCTTACATATTATTAAAAATAGGTACAGGCATCCTATCTGCAAGAGTTAATATTCATAATTATCTGGTAGTACATGCTACACTCACAGAAAGCTGTTAAGAGATGGCGATTCAGCAATGTTGTGGTAACCCTTCCATTTTTCATTGTTATGTTGATAAGCAACTGAAATGGCTGTAATTAAAATGATATGCTGTAATTCTATTTTTAGTAGATCTGTTCACTGTCAAAATTAAATATATATGGCAGTAAAAAATAACCTGACATGGTAAATAGCATAAACAGAAAACAGATGACGCTCTCATGGTGCCATTCTATAGTCACATAGAAGAATCTCTGGAAAGTGTATGATATGGCCCATTTTACAATAAAGTTGTTTAAATTTCCTACTCATCATATGAAGTATTTTTGAACAGCTCTGAATTCCTCAGATGACACATGTATCATGCTCTGCAAGTACTCCTCCTGGACTTAGCAAGAAGATCACATTAGCCGTGTGGAAGCCTGCAGACTTGAACCTCTGTGGCAGTGTAGGCTATGAGCCCTAAGACTCAAAGGGATGGTGAGACTAAGAGGGAAAGGTGGAGACTGGTGCTATTTTGGGGACACTGAGCAGGTGGCCCCCTTTCCCCAATTAGGTAGAAGTGACTGGGAGCCCAGCAGTTCAATAGCTGCTGTCCAAAATAGGCAGAAGAAATGACCCTTGGCATTACAGACCTGATCAGTCACTCTAGGCAGGGATCCTGGACCCAAGTCTGGAAGCCATCATCTGTTCCAAACTCCCTCCCTTCAGGCAGGTGAATCTCCAAGCCATCCAAACAGATGGCTGTCTCCTTCTCACCTCCGTCTACAGAGGAACCAGGGGACCACTTGACCCAGCTGAAAGAGTCACATAACAAGACATGCATCGAAGGAAGAAAATATTCTGCCAGTAGAAGCTAATGTTCCTGTTACAGGAAAGATTGTACAAGAATACATCCCAGCCGTGGCAATGATCACTATTATACTGTGCCGACACGTCACAACGCGTCTCTATCAATGTCAGCTTGGCCTCCATGTCCTGTTTCCAATAGAGCAGGAGACAATCAGAGCTCTGGCAGCTATCTGTCTTGTCCCTTATTTTCCTGTTCTAGCAAGACAGGGAGAAATGATGACCTTGAAGTATTTGTGAGATGTAAGCTATCTCTCCTTTATTTTCTCTCCAAAAAAAAAATGGATACTTCAGATTATGTACCACTTATTACATCTTTTGTATCAGGTCCTAAGATCTACAAAAATGTATAATATGATTATAATCATGACTACTAGTATTAACTCCCAGTCCAAATCTTTAGATTTTTCTCTAGACAGGTTCATATTATCACAAGAGAAAATTTGGTAAAATTCTTGAAGACTTGCAACCTACGCTATCTTCACTGACTTACTCAATGTTAAAAATTCCCAGCTTCAACTCCTTTAATATATATTTAATTGGATGGAAAGCTACTATGCCTGACTATAGCTTATACCTTACTGAGTTAGGAAAATAACACAATTCTCCTTGCGAAAGTGTATCAAGCAAGAAGTAAATGATATCTTACATGCATGGCTATCAGTCCTGGATAAAGAAACAAATGGTCATTAAATTCTATTTATGTCTTTCCAAGAATTTTCAGATTAACCTCTGGGAGAGCACCAAGAATATACGAGCCATCCAGTCTTCAGCTTATATTTAAGATAGTGATGGTGTGACTTTCATCTCTCTAAGAAGTCCCCACCTGTTATACCCATTCAACAACAACAACAACAAAAAATAGGATGCTTCTGTATAGAGGCAGTATAGCACAGTGGCTAAGGCCACAGCTCATTGGCTGTACGTTCCTAGGGAAATAATATAACTTTTCTGTGCCTGGAGTTTCTCTTCCATCAAATGCAGATAATAATAACTCCTACTTCACAGGATTGTTATAAGGTCTAAATGAGTTAACGTGAAGAATTTAGAACAGTGCCTAATACTTAGTAGCACTCAATAATACCATTGAGCAAGCAGCTGACGTTCCAGACCAACAGCCAGCAAACCTTTTCTGTAAAGGGCCAGACAGTAAGTATTTTAGGCTTTTCAGGCCATGCGGTTTCTGTAGCAAACACTCAACTCTAACATTATAGCATGAAAGCAGCCCCAGCCAAATGACAAACAAATGAGTGTGGCTGTCTTTTAACAAAACTTTATGGCTGGGCGCAATGACTCAGGCCTATAATCCCAGCACTTTGGGAGGCTGAGGCAGCCAGATCACTTGAGGTCAGGAGCTCGAGACCAGCCTGGCCAACATGGTGAAACCCTATCTCTACTAAAAATAAAAAAATTACCTGGGCATGGTGGCAGGCACCTGTAATCCCAGCTACTTGGGAGGCAGAGGCAGGAGAATTGCTTGAACCGGGGAGGCGGAGGTTGCAGTGAGCCAAGATCATGCCATTGCACTCCAGCCTGGGCAACAGAGCAAAACTCCATCTCAAAATTAAAAAATAAAACTTTATTTACAAAACTAGGCAGCAGGCTGGATTTGACCTATGAACCATGATTTGCCACCTCTCTTCCAGTCTAAAAATGTTCTCTGATTGTTCTATTGTATAGACCAACAATTTAAAGAAGATTGAGTTTCAGTGTTATTCTTAGACTCAGTTTCCTGCAAGAAAGTTTCCAGATTCTTGACTCAATCCTTGCATGGATTTGCCAGTGTCAAGATTTCTACCTGCATTCTTGACCTTGGATATGACCCTGGTTCATCTGGTGGATTGTGTTATTTACTTCTTCTGCTGATACTCATCACCTTGGTTTTGTTTGTTACCTTCATGATACCCATATATAGCGTCTTTTAAACACATTGAACCCATCTATTCATCCATCTATCCAAGTCATTATTTCATTAAATCCATTATTCACAAACATTGAAGTAAGTGCTAATTTTGTGTGTGCATGAGTACTGTTCAGGATTCTGGGAATATGAGTATGAATAGGACTTACCTACATTCTGCATTTAAAAGACCCGCAGCCAGAAAATTATTATAGCAATACAAGGCTTTCACCTACGCACATGTTCAAGATACCACATGAGTCCAGGAAAGGAAGCTTCTTCCTCTCTTGGGGTTTTCATATACACCGTTTCCTTTGCCAGAAGGCCATTTTGCCCACTCTCTGCCTGGAGAACTCCTATATAGTCTTTACGTTTTGCCTTAAATAGCACTTCTACAGAGAAGTAGCCTCCCTTTCATCATTTCAGGTATGTTCCACTTGTTGGACACTCCCCCCTCCAAAGTCCTTAAAATAATGAAAATAAAGTAATTATTTATGATGGTTTGTTTGATGCACATATTGTCCACTAAATTATCGGCTGTCTTCCATACTGTTATATGCCCAGCAAGAAGTAAAAGGGAAAGGGCATATTTGGGGTGCCTTAAAAGCAAAAAAGCAAAAAGGTCTTCAGCAAAAAAGCAAAGAAGAACTAGCATTGCAAAAAGCAGAAAAAGCAAGTGGAATTGAACACCCATGCAGAAGAGCACAACACATTCAGGAAGCGAATTAGTTGATAGTTCCTCATGGCTAGAGCTCAAAAGAAAACACTAGGCAGGTTATAAAATTGGAAAATCAGCCTTCTCTTTGTTTCTGTGAGTTTGACTTTTTTAGATTCCACATGTAAGTGAGATCGTGCAGTATTTATTTTTCTGTATCTGGCCACTGTATATGTATACCCAAACAGCACATTGTACACCTTGAATACATAATATTTTTATTTGTCAGTCATACTTCAATAAACCTCAAAAAAAAAAGAAAAAAAATGGAAAAGTAGGCCAATAATGAAGGAGGGACATGCCAAGGAATTTCAGCATAATCCTGCATGTTCTGGGCAGCCACTGAAGCCCTGAGCAAATAAGTGAAATGATACATATTTTAGAGCAATGGGTCTGGCAGCAGTGATGGAAAAAAGAGACTTGGTGCAAGGGAGGTTCCTTATGGAGTTGATTTCTGGTTTTATTCCACTGTGGTCTGAGAAAATGCTTGATATAATTTCAATTTTCTCAAATATACTGAGGCTTGTTTTGTGGCCTATCATATGGTCTTTCTTGAAGAAAGTTCCATGTGCTGTTGCTAGAATGTATATTCCGCGGTTGTTGGGTAGAATGTTCTGTATATATCTGTTAAATCCATTTGTTCCAGGGTATAGTGTAAATCCACTGTTTCTTTGTTGACTTTCTGTCTTGATCACCTGTCTAGTTCTGTCAGTGGAGTGCTGAAGTCTCCCACTATTATTGTGTTGCTGTCTATCTCATTTCTTAGGTCTATTAGTAATTGTTTTATAAATTTGGGAGCTCCAGGGTTAGCTGCATATATATTTAGGATTGTGATATTTTCCTGTTGGACAAGGCCTTTTACCATTATATAATGTCCCTCTTTGTCTTTTTTAACCACTGTTGCCTTGAAGTTTGTTTTGTCTGATATAAAAATAGCTACTCCTGTTCATTTTTGGTGTCCATTCGCATGGACTGTCTTTTTCTCTCTGGCCTCTTCTCTCCAGGCCACCATTCACCATCCTCTGTGGGCTCAGGCATTCACCCTAAAACACCCCTTATCCTGCCCCTCCTTACCCAGGCCTCACCCAAACTTACCATCATCCACACCTTCTCTAAGGAAACCAACCTCCAATTTCAGAAGGTTTCAGGGGAAAGTGAGACAAAAAAAAAGGTAACACTCAAGGCTGCAGAACAATCACAAATAACATGGATGTGTTGATGACTGCTGTATTAGTTAGCTTGGGCTCCCATAACAATATACCACAAATACAAATTTATTGATCCACAGCTCTGGAGGGTAGAAGTCCAAGATCAAGTTGTCAGCCAGATTGCTTCCTTCTGAAAGCCATGAAGAAGAATCTGTTCATCCCTCTCTGCTTGCTTCTAATGGTTGGCTGGCAAGCTTTGGCAGTCCTTGGCTTGCAGTCACATCACCCAATCTCTGCCTTCATGTTCATGTGCTGTTCTCCCTGTGTGCATGCCTGTGTCCAAATCTCCTCTTTTTATAAGGACTTCAGTCATACTGGCATTGGTCCCACCCTAATGACTGCATCTCAAGTTATTTACATCTGCAACAACCCTATTGCCAAATAATGTCACATTCTGAGGTACTAGAGGATACGATTTCAAAATCTGAATTTTGGGGGAGACAATTTATACCACTACAACTGCTGAACACTATCTTTTTTTTTTTTTTTTTAGTTTATAGATAAACTATTTCTTTCAAAAAGTAATACATGAAAAAGTGCTCTGTGAACTGGAAAATGGTAAAGACACTATCATTATTACCTTTAATAAAGCATTGATCATTTATGTAAATTCTATCTCAAAAGTATTGAGGGTTAAGTCATGGATCCTTAGTAATTCAAATGCCAAGTGTTGGACACAATAGGATATAATCACCATGCCAACTTTATAGTCCTTTAAATGCAATGTAAATATGGAATGAGACTTTTAGGGATTACTATTTTTAGTTATGACTGTCAACATAATCACCCCCATGGATTTTGAAAAAGCTTTGTATTAAATGAGTTCATTCATCTCTGACTAAAGACTTAACTGTTAAGATTGCAGCCATCATTCCCAACAGCTCATCAAGGCACCGGATTTTGCCAGTGCTCCCAACGTCATGAAGTCATTGCTTAAGGTCCGCAGCAGTGGAATTTCAGGGGTGCTGTTTCAGAGCTTGTGGTGTGGCTGGGTGCAGAGGCATCTCAAGGTATGTGCATAATCCCATATTCCAGCACTAACCCAATATTCCACACCACTGCTCAATGTTCCCCCAATAACTATTTTTAATGAAATCCTGCCTTATGCTTTTTATTGGCTTCAAAGCTTCTTCTCAACATCTTAGAACTGAATTTGTAGATACTGACATACCTCTAAATCCCATTCCCCACCTGAGAAAAGGGATCAAAAGCTTAGGCTTCCTTTTCATCCATATGACACAATGCTATACTCAGAGCCCTCAAGCTGATTATATTTTGCTCTCGTTTCTTTGAGGAAATCTTTGTTCAAAAGAGGTTTTACCAAGCAGAATCACAGCAAAACCTTTTACTCTTACTGTCCCTTTTCATTTCCTTCTACTTCAAAATGTATACCTGCACATCTAATTTCTCCTTCACAATATAATTATAAATATCTGCATAGTGTGTTACATAATCCTAGGAGGGATTATAACCTGCTGATCTCATGAGGTAGTTATAGCCCCTGTGAGCCTCCATCCAACTGACTGGAGAGCCACAAAGAGGGCTTCCATCCAACTGACTGGAGAGCCACAAAGAGGGCTTCCAATGGTTGGATATTTCATTTGCTATTTATTATATTTGGATGGTCACAAATCAGTTAACTCATAAGCCTTATGTTTTAACCCATTCTTGCATTGCTGTAAAGGAATACCTGAGACTGGATAATTTATAAAGAAAAGTGGTTTTAATTTGGCTCACATTTCTGCAGGCTGTACAGGAAGTGTGGTGTCGGCATCTGCTTCTGGTGAAGCCTCAGGAAACTTCCAATCATGGTAGATTGTCAATTTGTTCCAGGGTATAGTTTAAATCCATTGTTTCTTTGTTGACTTTCTGTCTTGATGACCTATCTAGTGCTGTCGCTGGAGTATTGAAGTCCCCCACTATAATTGTGTTGCTGTCTATCTTATTTCTTATGTCTATTAGCAATTGTTTTATAAATTTTGGAGCTCCAGGGTTAGGTGCATATGGAACTCCCATGGCAGAAGAAAAGGGGGAAGCAGGTGCATCATGTGGTAAGAGTGGGAGCAAGAGAGATAGTTGGGGGAGGTGTCACAGTCTTTTAAAGAGACAGATCTCACATGAACTCAGAGCGAGAACTCACTCATTATTGCAAGGACAGCACCAAGCTATTCATGAGGAATCCACCCCCATGACCCAAACACCTCCCACCAGGTCCCACTTCCAACACTGGGGATTACATTTCAACATGAGATTTGCAGGGGACAAACATCCAAACTATATCACCTCAGTATAACTGGGGTAGAAAACAAAAGATTATTTTGCTTTAATTTAAAATTCTTTCTCTCTTCCTTCTCAAGCCAATTCTAAAGTTCATTTGGACTTTCTGTTTAAAATAGCCATATATCAGAATTCCCAACTTGCTAGACACAACATGGGGACAATAAGTATTTTGGCATAATACCCACTCCTCGACTCAGAGCCAATGATGCTATATTAAATTTTAAGTGCAAAATCCTTAACATTAATTTGCTCCCAATTCAGAGAGGACATATATTGTGAATCACTGAAGAGAAAAATTACAAAGGGTTTGGGTTGGCTGCGTGCAGCTGGGCTGACAGCTATGGGGCAGAGGGAGAAGAGCAAAGAAGTAGAGTTACAGAAAATGAAAACCAACTTTCAGAGAAAACAAGTGGGTCAGGGACATGCATGAGGGGTAGCAAATGACCCCACAATATCCAGCATGACTTAATAGAGTGAGCCAGGTTTCAGGGCACAGTCAAGGAGACGAACTAGAGAGTAGAATCAAAGATTCCTGGGAGCACAGTGGCTAATTTATGAAGACCATCTGTGAGGTCATCATGTCCTCCAACCAAAAGCCAAAGGAAAAAACTCAGGTCCAAAGGCTGACGAGAGGCAAGAGAGCCAGAACCACAAACAAAGGACTGGAGAAAACAAAGCAGTGATGACAGGGAGATGCTGGGAGGGACTGTTTAGTGTCTCAAAACCAGCCAAGATCCAACAACATTAGAACTTCATCTTTCTTACCTGATCAACTGATTTTACCTCTCTCTGCTAACATGGCTGCCCACCACCAGCCTCTCATACCTACCTCTACCCACAATCACTCATGTCAGGGAGCATCTTTCTGTCTGAGCATCCAATCAGTATCATTATCATCCATTTTTTTTGTATCATTCTAATAGAAAATCTGATTTTTCAGTGGATGAAACCAGAATGTAAATAAGAGACTTTTGCTCCTCGAGACTCTTGCAACATGCTATTGACCAGCTCCTTGCCTATACCTGAAATTTTCCTATTCCTTCACTCTGACTTGAACTGTTGGAAATCCCTTTTCAACCACTGTGAGAGAGGAATCAGTAGCATTAGCTGTTCCTCATTTGAACCTTCTCAGAAGATCAATCGAACTAGCAAATTAAGATGTCCTCATATAACCCTGGCAGAGGAGCACTTATTTCAAAATGTGAACATAGTCTCATTACTTACCTCTACCCCCGTAGTATATATATTCAACTCAACGGTAAACATCTAAACTGTAAATTCTAAAGTAATGCCTAGATTTGCACTTGGCCCGTTAAAATATTATCAGCAAAGGAGGTCAGATGAGGATGTTTCCAAAAGCAACAAAAACTCAGAAGGAAAAACTGGCACAGAAAGACCCTCTTACAGCAATTCCTTTTACTCCTTTCACAGGACAATGGCAGCAATGTGTCAACATAGGATCTATTACAATTGGGACAAGAATGCTGCATTTTATTTGGTCTTGTATGGATTAAATAAAGTTGAAATGAATCAGAAAAGAGCAGACAGTAAAAGCCTCCCAACAGAGTCTTACTTTTTTTCTAAATAAAAAAGTACAAAAGGGTTGGTTGCTTGAGCTGCATGGTGCAATATATATACGCCACTGACCAATAAGTTAAAAAGATAAAGGATGTCTAGAAAATGCAAAGATAAGCAATCCAACTAGGTCCAGATGAAATTCTGCCAAAGGTGCAGCCAGACACTGCCTGACTTCCTGCTCCGTCTGCTTCTCCTATTTTCCCTGCCTGTGGACTCAGTACTGCCTCATGCTGACTTTATCCTGGTCCAGTGCAGACAGTGTATCATAGTCCTTTTTAGGCTCACAATACATGTTAACATGGTCTTTTTTTTTTTTCTGCACATTTTCTAATGGAATCTGCTGTCCAGACACTGGGTCTGGTTCTGATTTCTTCTACCTGGCCCTCTTGGCCACTTTCCTGATACTTCTTACTCAACTTTACCTATGTATGTGTTTCCCAGGACTCAGAATTCTTTCTGTCTGCCTCTCCAGATGCTAATCTGGCTGAGCTCCTTTGCCTTTTATTTCTTCTATGTTCCTCCATCTCCCTGTTAAGGTCCTAAACCTGGTGTGCTTCTCTTATCCACAAACTTCCTCACTTCTCTCAACCTTGATATCTGTCAGAACCTCTTCTGCCTAGACAATGTTCTGGCCTTACTCACTGGTAGCCCTAATCCCTGCACTGATAAACATAAAGAAAAGAACTTACGGTTGTCAAGGGGATCATTTGTTACTATGGGCTTATGGCTATTTGCTAAGAGGTAGAGATACATATAAACATAAATCGATATGACTATTCTATGTTAGGGGATAAAATGATTACCATTAGACAAATTTGAATAATAATTGAAGTAATTTAAGATATGAAATAGGAAATGGGTATTAAGCAATCTGAAAACAAGGAATTAATGAGCATCAAGAAGGGTCTGGAAGGACATTTTTTAAAACTTTACTCCAAACAATTACATATTCTATACAATAGATAGGTTTTCATATTGCTTTCCATAAATGAAATAAGTAAATAATAAGTAAATGCAAGATAGAAATCTTTGGAGCAATAATTTCTACAATAAAATCTATGTAAAGAACACACAGAATTTTCCCCCATGGTGAAATGGTTACTTATGGCTGCAGTCTTTTCTTTTCTTTTTTTTTTTTTTTTAGATGGAGCGTCTCTCTGTCGCCCAGGCTGGAGTGCAGCGGCGCAATCTTGGCTCACTGCAACCCCCGCCTCCTGGGTTCAAGCCATTCTCCTGCCTCAGCCTCCTGAGTAATGGGGTTACAGGCGCACGCCACCACGCCCAGCTAATTTTTGTATTTTTAGTAGAGGCAGGGTTTCACCATGTTGGTCAGGCTAGTCTCGAACTCCTGACCTCATGATTCGCCCACCTCGGCCACCCAAAGTGCTGGAATTACAGGCGTGAGCCACCGCGCCCAGCCTGGCTGTACTCATTTTAAGCTGTGGTGTTTCCTTCTCAGACACATCAGCCAACCCCACTATCGATAGGCAAGGGCTGTTTAACAGGTTCCATTCTATTACATTTCATCACTAATCTCATCTCCTCTTTTCCTACTTTTAGTTTCTGCTGGTTCCCTTCAGGAACTCAGAGAATAGAGGAATGGGCAGCTATCACCCATTTGAGAATAAACTCAGAACCAGTAACTTATTAGCTCAGAAGTTTTTGCCAGACTGATGAAAATCCTGCTTCTGTCACAGACTGACAAATTACCATAAAAGAGAGGTTACGTAGCTATGCTCAAGGAGTTATCAGGGGACCTGAAAGCTGTATCAGAATATATTTCCTGATATCAGTAAAAGTCTTTCAGGCAGGAAACTGTAAACATTATCAAAAGTCCTAATGATAACTGTAGTCATCTAAGGGTGGGTATGCACTGAAAGTTGTGTTCCTGAAACTGACCCTGGAAAAATGTTTACATTCAAGTAGTTACAAAATACTTTGCAAATCAACTAATGCACTAGCATTTTAAAAATGCTAAAAATGCAAACACAGATCTATTTTCCAGCTTGCAGGAGAGAAACCCTAAATACAACAAATGGTTTGCACCTGTAATTCAAGTCTGAAAGGCATCTCAGATATCAATTGCCTGTGTAAAAAAGAAGAAAAAAAGGAATAAAAATAAAAAACAAGTCACTGGTGTTTTGTTCACAGGAAACTGGAAAATGACATCCAAAGGTTTAAGACACCTTTGAGAAGATGAGAGACAGAAGGTAACACCGAGGATTGATCAAGCTCCAAACCGACTAAATGGTAAAGGATAGAAGCATCAGCCCAGTGACCAGCTACTGTCATTAGCCTAATTCCCAGGTCTCTGCTGACTGTTATCTGGAGAATATGTTACTCAGTGATAGGTTTCCATGGATGGGGTCCACTGTTAGTTGACCTTCTAAAATTTTAATTAAAAAAAAAAAAAAAAACGGGACTTCCCCCTGGAGGAGAAACATGAAGATAAAATACAAATTTTACAAACCATTCTAGAGGATTCATGGACCAGTGCTTAACTTGTAAATCCACCAGTCATATATTAAAAATCTCTGCATTAGACTAATTGGGGAAAAAATGGTTGTAAAGGGAATAATCTTCTCATGACATTTCAAAGTATATAAATAAGAATGGGGATGGGGACAGGGGGAAGAGACACAGCCCAAATCTGCAAAAGGCTCTTGGCCCAAGTGCTCACATGTCAGATATAATCTTTGAAATATTCTTAATGAATTATCCCCTTACTGCAAAACCTCCTGAGAGAACCTCTCTATGTTCTTTGTAGTTAGTACTTTTTTTCCTCTCCATCTCTTCTATACTCTCTCTTAACTATTCCTCACTCTTATTTGTTATTGTTTTACTCATCCTTTACCAACCCATTTCTCTCATCTTTTGATTTTTTTTCCTAACCTTTAGTGACTCTACTCATGACCCATGAAGTATAAGCCAGGAACACATTTCTACACAGCTCTAGGAACCTAAGTACACTAAGCAACCAACACATTAAGCTTCTTGAAAAGTTTCCTTGGTGCTGGAAACAATGCTTTTTTGAATTTAAAATTGCAAGATAGAGTAACCCATAATAAATATGGGAATGAGACTAAACTACTCAATGCTAAAGCAACTCATTCATTCAGTTGACAACTGCAGAGTTTTCTGTCATAATTTCAATGGACTGGCCATGCACCAAGAATGGATGACTGCCATATGATGATCTGGAAAATGGCAGTTGGAAAGAGAAGTAATCAGAAGGCCAGGCAGCAGAGAGTAATCAGAGATAAGATAGCATTCTGGAACAAGTACATCATTTAGAGTATGTTTAAAGTTGAAGAAGACTGAAAACAGCAGCAGCTGCCAGGATCCAAAGGACAGTGTCAATGTGGATAGATATTTGTCTTGCATCAGTCTTCCTAGATATATCCAACACTTCCAGCCAGAAAACACAGGCAACAGGGTGGTCTTGTACCACAAAGCACTAATGCAAATTTTAAAAAGCACCATCAGATTTTTCAAGTAGTTTTGAAGAAGCAATAAAAAGTCTTGGTTATTTTATCAATATGCACCATAAAACAAAAAAAGAATGCATCTGAATTGGTTTTTGTCAGGTAGTCAGTGAAGCAAGGCAAAGCAGCAAGAAGAGAAAATAAATGTCTTCTTTTGAGAAGTGTCTGTTCATAACCTTCACCCACTTTTTGATGGGGTTGTTTGTTTTTCTCTTGTAAATTTGTTTAAGTTCCTTATAGATTCTGGTTATTAGAATTTTGTCAGATGGATAGATTGCAAAACTTTTCTCCTATTTTGTAGGTTGCCTGTTCACTCTGAAGAAAGTTTCTTTTGCTGTGCAGAAGCTATGTATACCTATGTAACAAACCTGCATAATTAGCACATGTATCCCAGAACTTAGAGTAAAATAAAATAAAAGAGAAAATAAAAAAGTAAACATGCTAGACCTGGTTTACATGGCTCTCTTGAGTGATGTAAGTTTCAAAATAAACAAAAGAACACGTTGAGCAATTACTAAATGCAAGGCAGTGTTTCATGCTATAGACCAGTGACTTTCAAAATCGACTGTCCAGAAAAATTATCTGGATGAGCTTTTAAAAAAATCAGAATCTTGAGACCCTTCTTGAAACTTTTTAGAATTCCCAAGCTGGGATCCTAGATTCTAGGTTTTTTAAAAGACACCTTGGGTGATTCTGATGTGGCTAGTCTGGAAACTACTACTACAAGACATGTATTATATATTGATGCAAAAATAATTGCAGTTCTTGCAATTGAAAGTAATGGCAAAAACCGCAATTACTTTTGCACCAACCTACTAGAATTACTAAGACACCAATCTAATAGAATTAATAAGGTATAGTCTCTTTCTCTCCTCTTCTTGGAACCAACCCAAATGCCCATCAACAATAGACTGGATAAAGAAACTGTGGCACATATACACCATGGAATACTATGCAGCCATAAAAAAGAATGAGTTCACGTCCTTTGTAGGGACATGGATGAAGCTGGAAACCATCATTCTCAGCAAAGTAACACAGGAACAGAAAATCAAACACCACATGTTCTCACTCATAAGTGGGAATTGAACAATGAGAACACATGAACATAGGCAGGAGAACATCACACACCAGGGCCTGTGTGGGGGTTGGGAGCAAGGGGAAGGAGAGCATTAGGACAAATACCTAATGCATACAAGGCTTAAAACCCAGAAGAGGGGTTGATAGGTGTGCAGCAAACCACCACGGCAAACGTATTCCTATGTAGCAAACCTACACGGTCTGCACATGTATCCCAGAACTTGAAGTAATAAAATAAAATAAATAAAATAAAATAAAAGACATAGTCTGTCCTCATGCACTTTAGAGTATAATTTTTGAGAAAATTCTTAAGTATAGAAAAAATGTGAATGTATCAAGTGTGAAATAACAGTACAGCAACACAAGGGGCAACACGATGCAGTCAAGAATTGTCCACTTTTCATTCTATCATTTGAGCATTGAGAAGTGAAGGTTATGATACAAAGATTGAGCAGAACAAAAAAGCATCATCTTGTTTTACAGAATTATTTCAGGTTCTAATCAAAATTTATGTGGTTGTAAAAGTCAAACACTGTGTGATGGGAAAAAAACATATAAGTAAATTAAGAGGCAGCCATAGCCAGAATGATTTCTCCAATTTTAAACATGTAAATCATTCCCCAAACTAACAATCAACACATGGCTAATTATTAAACAACATTTATAATAATAACCAAAGCACATGAGAAGAATGTGCTAACATCTTGTAAATTTTAACAGCCCCTAAAAAATAATTTTCACTTTAATTTGCCTAATTAATTAAATTGACTGAATTTGTCTGGCAGTAATCTAAAAATCTAGCTAAAGTTATAAATACATTGCATGGAAATGAAAGGGAAGAAGAAATATAAAAGCATAAAATGTACAACAAAGTAACCAAGTTCCTGGTGAATTATCTATGTTCCATGTTCAAAACCCTAGTTCTGTTCATAGGTCTTCTGTCTTAGCCTTTACCTGCTCAGGTAGCTTCCATGTTATCCACAAGTGTGGGCAAGATTTGCTTATTAACCAACAGAGCTGCATGAAATCATTCACAATCAAATCTTGCCTTTTGAGTACTGGCTGCCCTAGAATTCTCAAGAACCTTGTTAGACATCCTGCTTCTTGATCTTGGACCTCCAAAGGCAACTCTTTCTCTGGCCTATGGTATGCTGTTACTGTACCTATGCCCACAGCCCATGTTAGTCTTTATAATCAACATGTATTTCAAAAGGTGGATAATATTTCTAACAAGAATTGCATGTATACTTGAAATGTTGTACCTAATAGCATCTTAGCACATCAAACTGATTATTTTGAGATATTAATAAACTAATCATCAACTATTTTGTTCTCTTACTATTAGCTTATCATCAATGTGTTAGTTACATGCAGAATTGCAAAGGAAGTTTAAAATATGTTACCTGTTCTTAGAAAATTTAAAATATAATAAAATACTACACTTATGCACGAGAAACCATGAGAAGCAATGTAAAACAATATAGAGCAAGTGTATAAGTTGTGATGTGCCCTCTAACTATTGGAGAATTAAAGAAAAAGGAAGTTGACTATAAGCAGAAGTGCAGAAGTAGGCACAATATTGTAGAAAGAACACTGTATTTGAAATTTTTAACAGTTGTGTTCTAGCCCTGACTCCACTCTGTAACCGGGTAAGAGTCCTTATCTTCACTGCTCTAGGTCTCAGAGGCCATTTGTTAAAAAAACAGATCGAATTAAGTCAGTGTTCTTAACTGGAGTAAGGGGAGTTTCAGACCATCACAAAGAATTTCCAGACTCACACCATCCCTCTCATTGCCTGGAAGATTCAGACATTACCTGTCCTCCACACCTTCACATGAAGTCTTACAGAACATGGCATCACTGGAAAAAAGCAGTTCAGAAAAGAATCCATGTAATTCTTTGTCCTTTCACGCTTTCCATTTGAAAGCCACTGGATTGGACAGTCTACAAGGACTTTCCCAGTTCTCATTAACTGTTCTCAAAAAAGTCAGCACCACGTTGGAAAATCTTGATCTGCAGTCTTGCTCTATAAGATATTACATAAGCAGAAACAGTCACTCTCAAGGCTTTCTGTGCATAAAAATTCATTTCATCAGCATTTATTAAACACCTATTCTGAGCCAATGCAGTCCTGGGGACTCAATGATAAGCCAACAAACAAACACACACACAACTGAAAGCCTTACTCCCAGACCTCATGAAGCCTGCCCTCTCTGGCCCTGTTCCAAGAGATTCTGGTTCCAGACCCTCTGTAAGAATATCATGCGTCCATACACGGTAACTTAACTGTACACAGGAGTGATTGTAAAGGGCATGAATAAATCCCACTGAACTCATTGAATGTATCCTCAACTAAACTTACGAATATCTATTCTAGCACTACCTGTCACCAAAGGAGGTATCACAGAAGGGAAATCAGAAAGGAAAGAGACTCTGGTCCTAATGCAGTTAAAATGTCTCACTTTTACCAGCTTTACAAACATGTAACCATGTATCACATTGCTATAGCTATTTGCAGAGACTTGGGAAGGACACAGTCAAAGCATAGGCCCTAAAATGTAAGCTCCACTGTTTTCACTGTAAATCTCCCTCTCGTTGGGGCCAACGGTTGGCAGCCAACAGAGTAAAGCCAGAGGCAAGCATGAAACACTGTCTGTGCAAAGTAGATAGTGGGGAATCTGAGTTTAATTCTAGTTCTATCTTAGAAGCTTAATTAATATTTTTGATGAGTTAATGTATCATTAAAACCTCCTGATGTGACTCTTAAGGAAGGAGGAGATAAGAGTTGTTTCGGATTGTCCTTTGGAAGTGGGAATTATACATAGTAGTTTGAAAACTCATATTCAATGTTTCTTAAACACAAATTACAGAAGGTCAGATTTGACAAAAATCTTCTTGCTTTGTGGGGATATACAGATTATAGAGTGAGAAAGCACTACAGGAGTTGTGGATTTTAAAGAAGTAAACTCCTTCAAGATTAGAAGGTGGGAGCCACCACAAACAGTGTCTCGGTGGCTAAGGGGCAGGTAAAATGGAGAGACAGAGAAGAGCATGACTGGTCTCTATCTGGCTCGGTTTCCTCATCTTTGTCTTTTCTGGCTCCCTACAGGCAGATCAGCAATCAGTTGAGATGGGAGAGTGGACTATTACAAGACTATTGTGAGACCAGCCCCCTCCAGGGGGACCAGGAAGACTGAAGTCAGATGTGAAGGGGTTTTGATGTTATGCTGAGGAGTTTAGATTTTATCCTGCTATCCACGGGTGCTGATGGTGACCAACTTAGTGTTTGCTAAGACAGCCCTGGTCATGATGAAGAGGTTGGACTGACACCAGGAAGGCCCAAGGAGAGCCTCCAAAACAGTCAAGAGTCTGTGGCACTTGTCCCGCTGAGAGATGGTGAGGCGCTGACGGAGGGCAGTGGCCGCAACTGTGAAGACCATGGGACCTGGGGCTGCAGGGAGGGAGGAGGTAGCAGCACCGCTCCCTTCTGGCCCCCTCCTGGATGGCACTCACTCACTACTGTTCTACCACCTACTGGAGATAATCACATACCACCACTCCTCAAGAGCTGCAGTTCTATTCTAGTTTCATACACATATCTGTCTAGCAAGTCTTGTTTAGCTTGGAGAGAAGGCTGGGAAAGAGCATGAAGGACCCTGTAAGAGGGTAGGGCCACACTGAGGACCTTCCAGTACCCACCTAATTTGTTAATAATATCTGCAGTACCATCAATATCATGTACCAAATGGATTGCATCTTCTAGGACTGAAGTTTTTCTATGTCCTAACAATATAGGACAACCTAAGCAACTGCAAACTTCAATGCCTGCCTTAGCCAAGCCTGTCTGGATTTCTTAGAGTTCCCCCAGGCAATTTCCTGTCAAGCTAGACAAGCTTCAGAATGCTCCTTAATGTACCTGTTAGAGACTCAGAACTGCCTCCTCTGCCTGATTAATTTCCCAAATGGTCTAAGCTGCTTGTTTCAGAACCATTCTGTTTCAGATCAAGAGCTAAAAAGACCCACCTAGATCGCAAAGGATCAAGGAGCCAGATGGGGCATCCTCTATAGGACACAGGTTAGTGTTAAAAAAAAAAAAAAAAGTTAAATCTGTCTGGCACACCTGACTTTCATGCAAGTTCTCTACAACTACAAGGAGGATGGGGAAGATGAGTGGTATTTTCTGACAAAAGAAAAATAGTTATCTATAAAACTTACACAAAAATGCAAAGTGAATCCCTATACTCTTTGTTTTAGGAAAAAAATACATATGTACCTGTCAATATATACACTATATATATATACACACACACACACACACACACAGTGTATATATATATATACACACACACACACACACACACATACATACACACAGAGGGAGAGAGAGAGTATATGCGTGTGTGTGTATACATATATGTCTTAATGATGCCCTTCAGAAGAATGACATATCTGTGAGATTCTAAAGTGATTTTCAACATGCATTCCCTCTGCAACTCATTACTACAAGGAAAATTGTAATGTCATATTATGTCTGATCTTCAGTGTTTAAAGACAACAGTAAGGTTCAGAGAGGCTGAGTGACTAACTCAAGATCACAGAGCAGGTCAATCAGACATGGAATCCTTATCTTCTTATTCTCAAACCAGTTTTCTTTTCAACTGCATCAAGCCACTCCCTTTCACAATGAAGAGAGAATAAGGAGTGGAGAAGATCAGAATGCCTAGGTTTATATCCCAGCTCAGGCTACATGGGACCCCATAGCCAGACAATTTTTTTTAACATTTCTGTGCCTCATAGTCTCATCTAAGTACTGGGAAAAAATCATAGTTACCTACCTTACAAGACTTTTCTGGGAATTAAATAAAATGGTAAGTACTGATATATTGAGATATGCTATAAATATAATATGACCAATATTGTCATCATTATTGTTTAATTGAAGTAGTCATGCATATGTGAGCCCCAGGTGGCCTATTTTCAAAGAATTTGTAGGTTTAGAAACTAATTTAAAAATCTAAAATGGATTTATAGAATAGTACAATCTGCAAACAATTTCCATAATTTTAAGTTCAACACTTAAATGTATGAACTTTCTCTGCATTCTTAGGTGGAACTTCTCTGGTTTCTTAAGAAGAAACCCTTCTTAAATATACTTTAAGATGCAGGCTTTCCCAAGATTTTTTAGGAGTGGGAGATACAAAACACATGTAAAAAATCACTAACTTCAGGTTGCTTCACAGCTCATATCCCATGCCTAGCTCCCATGCCTATTTATAACATAAATATCTCATGTTATTTTCCCAATTTTACTATAGAGTCATCCCTTAGTCATCACAAGGATTGGTTCAAGGACTCCAGAGGATACCACAATCCATGTTTGCTGAAGTCCGTAATATGAAATGGTGTAGTATTTGTATTTAGCCTACACACATCTTCCCATATACTTTAAGTCATCTCTAGATTACTTATAATATCTAGTCGAGTATAAATGCTATGTAAATAGTTGTTATACTACACATTGTTTTTTATTGGTATTTTTTACTGTTGTATTTTTATTGGTTTTTTAAAAAATATTTTTGGTTCACAGTTGTTTGAATATGTGAATGTGAAACCCACGGATGTGGAGGGCCGACTGTGTTAGTAAAATTCTATGATGCTCCTGTATTTGAACCTGGCTAGGTATAACCACTGATCTCCTCTGAACAACAATATTCTTTTCTCTACCAGCCCTCTCAGAATATAGTAACAGTCTCCAAACCATAATATAGTCATCTTCCTAACTCTTATTTTTGAATTACTGAATTCTCGATTTATGACAGTGGTTTTCAAACTTGGCTGCCCATTAATATCACATGCAGAATTTTTAAAAATACAGATGCATGGGTACCACCCCCAGGGAGTGTTAGTTGGTCTAGGCTGCAGTCTAGGCATTGAGGTCTTTCAAACTTTCCAGGTGATTCTGAAGCCAAGGTCAATACCTTCTGATAGAGGGATCCCACGCAGATGGAGAGACCTACAAGTATTAGACCAGAGGAACCCGGCTCGAGCATCTGCTTCTCTGGGTGCCTGTCAGAGCTCCCCAAATGTTGACCGCATCTTCCTCTGCCCCCTTAAAGTAGCTCCTCCGCAGCACCTCTCATGCTGATTTGTGTTGATTTGCTTCTATATTCCTCCTTGTTTCTTCACTTTGAGCTCCTGAAAAGCAGAGATCATTTTTCTCTCATCCCAAACAGAATATTGAACCACAAAAAAACCCTAGCACATAGAAGGTGCTCAGTGAATGTTGGTGGCATCAAACTGACAGTGTTTATTCCTTCTAACTCTAACCAAAGTAACCCGGCTAGAGCAACTCTGTCCAGAGAGCCAGGACTATGGTGCTGCAAAGTTAACACTTGAAGGATACCCTGAAAGGCATCCCACGACCAAACCAGCTGCTCATCAATAATTAGAAACAAGTGTGTGGCAGCTCTGGTGCTGATAGTTTATGACTTGCAAAGTGTTCTTTCAGGAGACTCCTCAAGTGTGAATATAATTAAAGCCTCTGAATATTACCTCTTCCATTGTGCCTGGTACTAGTCCCCACTCATTGTTCAGATAAGACAAGACTGATTAATGTGAATGTGTCTGAAGTTAAAGCAGGCAGGAGATAATGAAAAAGGCTGATTGGAAAGTCCTTATCAACTCAAGAGAGTTCTGAGATACAGAAAGCATGAGGACACCAGGCATCCCTATCTTCTAAAGTCACGAAGGGAAACTGCAATTGCTGCAAACTCTGCAAGTTCCTCTCCACTGACACATACAAGTCAAAAGGGCCATTTATGCACAACTCCAGACAGATTAATATTCTATGGGAATGGTAACCCCTGGATCCTGTAACTTGGCAGCCCCTAAATTGCCTGTGGTGGGAAGCTTCACAGCAGATGTAACACAAGGCTACTTTTATTATTAATAAGCTTCAAAAAGATCCAAATCCTTTATGGTAATTTTTGCTACTGTTCACAACATAGTCCTGGATCTCCCTCTGAAATTGACCCAATAGTCCCATAGGCAGTCCCATAGACTCTCATCTCATTGCTGTCATGATAGAGGATGGGTCTATCTTTAATGTACCAGTTCATTCTTAGAACAAACTGTCTATGGGATAAACATAGAAATTGACCCTTCTGTTGTTAAAGCTTAAAACTTGTATTTGTTTTATCTGAGTTCCTTCCTGATATGGTTTGGCTGTGTCTCCACCCAAAATCTCATCTTGAATTGTAATCCCCATAATTCCCATAATCCCCACTTGTCAAGGGAGAGACCAGGTGAAGGTAATTGCATCATGGTGGTGGCTTCCCCCATGCGGTTCTCATGATAGTGAGTGAGTTCTCACTAGATTCAATGGTTTTTTTTTTTTTTTTTTTTTTTTTTTTGAGACGGAGTCTTGCTCTGTCACCCAGGCTGGAGTGCAGTGGCACAATCTCGGCTCACTGCAAACTCCGCCTCCCGGGTTCATGCCATTCTCCTGCCTCAGCCTCTCCGAGTAGCTGGGACTACAGGCGCCCGCCACCACGCCCGGCTAATTTTTTGTATTTTTAGTAGAGACGGGGTTTCACCGTGGTCTCGATCTCCTGACCTCGTGATCCGCCCGCCTCGGCCTCCCAAAGTGCTGGGATTACAAGCGTGAGCCACCGCGCCCGGCCGATTCAATGGTTTTATAAGTGTTTGGTAGTTCATTCTCCTTCCTATCACCTTGTGAAGAAGGTGCCTTGCTGCCCCTTCACCTCCTGCCACGATTGGAATTTTCCTGAGGCCTCCCCAGCCACACTGAACTGTGAGTCAATGAAACTTCTTTCCTTTATAAATTACCCAGTCTCAGGTGGTTCTTCATAGCAGTGTGAAAACAGACTAATACACTTCCTCAGGAAAAGACCTTCAGGCCACTCTGAAAAAAGTATCAAAGAACTAAAACTCACCAGATCACCATACCAGATGTCTCCTTCCGCACCCCTCTCACCCAGTTCCTATTTTTTTACATATTGTTACATTTCTTCCCTGCTATATAAAGCCCTAGTTTAGTCAGTCAGGGAGCTGATTTTGAGACTGAGCTCCCATCTCCTTGGCTACAGCACCTGATTAAAGCCTTTTTCCTTGGCAGTACTTGTCATCTCAGTGATTGGCATTCTGTGCAGCGAGGAGCAGGACCTAGACCAAACCCCTGCTGTTTCAGTAACACCTCTTGGACTCTACCTCTCCATTCTGATCATAGCACCAATTCCTGAGAACCTCTGGTTCTGAAATCCTGCTCCAAGCTTCCCTCTCCTCTCCTCCGCAAGTTCTACTCACTAACCTTGCATTATGCAGACGGTTAAAACCCCCAGAATGTTAGGATGGAGTTCTACACTGCAAATACTGATGGGCTGTCTTTGTTCTTTTATGTTGTTGTTACCTTGTTGCAATGAAACAATGTTTGCTCCTCAACTCTCATCCCATTTCTGCCATGACAGAGAACAGCTCAGTCTTTAATGTATCAGTCCATTCCTAGAACAAACCATCATCCCACAATTTCATTGTCCAAAGTCTCTTCCCAAGGCAGTGTGGCACAGTTGCTAAACTTGGAGTTGGATGGTCTGGGTTCAAATCTCATATCCACTACGTATAAGCACTGGCATTTTTGGCCAGTAGTCATGCTTCAATATCCCCAGCTAAAAATGTAGATGATAGTAACACTATCTACCTCATAAGGCTGTTTTGAGGATTGATATGGTTTGGATCTGTGTCCTCACACAAATCTCATGTCAAATTGTAATCTTCAGTGTTGGAGGAAGGGCCTGGTGGGAGGTGACTGGATCATGGGGGCAGAGTTCTTATGAACAGGTAGCACCGTACCCCATTGGTACTGTACAGTGAGTGAGTTATCACGAGAGCTAGTCATTTAAAAGTGTGTAGCATCTCCCGTCCTCCTCTTTCTTGCGCCTTCTTCAGCCGTGTAAGACATGCCTGCTTCCTCTTCACCTTCCATCATGACTGTAAGTTTCCTGAAGCCTCCCCAGAAGCAGAAGCTGCTGTGCTTCCTGTACAGCCTATAGAACCATGAACCAATTAAACCTCTTTTCTTTATAATTACCCAGTCTCATGTATTTCTTTATAGCAGTGCAAGAATGAACTAACACAGGGATTACATATATATCCTATAGGCCAGTGTCTGACACATATCTATCAATATTATTCTCAGGTTGGAGTTTTACTGTAAGATTAACTTGGCCAGAATTATACTCCAAGAACAAGTGAGCATCTGGTCACCCCTCTTTAGTTCCCAAGATAAGTAAATTCCTTCCTTGTCCCTCTTCCTTTCCCAGCTTATAAGATACATCATTCTAGATAATGCCTTTGTTATTTTCTTTCCCTATTGATTACTTTTACTTAAAATTGAAATTATTTCTTAATATTATCTTTCTGTTGTTAAGAATATCCATGACATCCTTCTGTGGATCTGGGACTACGGACGCTTTGTCCTTCATCCCCTACTGTGATATTCCTAGTTCACCCTCTCTGATTCAGTTCTTTTTTCAATGGCTTCTTTTTTCAGTTACAATGTGCCCAACCTACCCCAGCCACTGGCTTTCAACTCCTGCCACAGACAGGAAATTATCATTTCCCCTTATAATATTTTATTCATGCTTTTGAAATATAGAACTGACTTTTTAAAAACCACCCTTACCATACTTAAAAAAAAATTGGTACTACCCATTGATATTTTAATCAAGGACTCCAGGTTGTTCCCACATTTAAAATCACTTTTTAGAACATTACATAGTTTCTGAAACTGGAAATAAAAAGATAAAGTTTAGGCAAATTAAATACTGAAATAAAGAAACCAAACCACATACTGCAACATAAGGACAGGAAGATGAGGACTGTGTTTTAGATTCCCTCTAAGACACAGAAAAAGAAAAGTGACATGGACTACAACAAGTTAAAACGTATCAATAAACATTACCTCTGAGGGTCACTCTGACTCAGATTCTGTTTCTCCCACCAGCACATTATTGGAAGGTATTTTCTCCTGAGTTGTAACTTAAAGGAACATGTTCCTTTGGGGAGAAAAGTATGGAGAAGATGCAACTTGGGGAGAGCACACTATTTCTAAGAACTTTGCAGAGCAATGAGTTGCTTTGATTCACTCATGAATGACTCATCAGTAAAACTCTTTAGATCCCAGAATGTCCAGGTCTATGGTCTAAAACTGCCCCCAAGAAACTTTTTTTCTCCTTCAGCTACCTCTCATTTGAACTTTTGCCCACTTGTCTCCCATAGCAGTGTTTTTCAGACATACTTCATCTCTTAATAGTAACATCTCCACCGCCATGCCTTGGTATACCAAACCATGATGGACATGGGTTAGGAATGATGAAAACTGCCTGGGAGAACAGCAACTTGGACATGTACCCCAAAACAGATAACCATGCCCTTTAGTCAGTTTGGAAGTATGTTCATACATGACCAATGTATGCCCATGCCTATTCTCCCCCAGCCCCTACCACTACTTTATAAGGAACTTTTTCATTTTGCAGTAGACCAGGAGTAATCTTGGACTTCGGTTAGTCACCCAGTTCCGTCACAAAATGCTCCCAATGCACCACTTTATTTTTCAATTAACAGAATCTTTCTAAGAAGAATGAGATTGAATGGGTAATAAAAAAGGTTAGTTTGCTTGGGGGGTGAGAGGGGAATGTTGGCAAGAGCCAAGGCATACAATAATTGGAATTTGAGACCTGATGGCAAACTTAGAAGGAAATATGAGAAAATATAAATGTGAGATGCTGGATATTGGTTTGTACTGAAACAGTAATAAATAGAAATTAGGCAAGGATTTCTTAATTAACAAATGAACCTGGAGAACGTGGGCCCTGGTAGACAGTTGAAGGTTTAAAGAAGCAAGGGAGCTCTGTGAAGCCATGAGGCAGAATGGAGTGTGAGCAATGTGTAAGATGAGAAGTAATAATTGAGGAAGACTTTAGGAGCTGCATTAGTTTCCAATTGCTGCTGTAACAAATTACCACCAACTGGATGTTTTAAAATAACACAAATTTATTCTCTTACAGTCTTGGAGGTCAAAAGGTCTAAATGAGTCTCACTGGGCTAAAATCAAGGTGTAGGCTGGGCTGCATTCTTTCTGGAGGCTTCAGGGTAGAGCCCATTCCCTTGCCTTTTCCAGCTTCTGGAGGCTATCAGCACTCTTTGACTGTGGCCTTTTCTTCCATTTTCAAGGTCAGCAATGGCCAGTTGAGTCTTTCTCATATCATGTCATTCTGACAGCCCTCTGCCTTCTTTTTCTACACCTAAGAACCCTTGGTTACCTTGGGCCCTCCAAATTAATCCAGGATAATGTTATTTTAAGGTCAGATAATTAGCAATAATTAATTCTACCTGCCACTTTAATGCTCCTTTTGCATGTAAAGTAATATATTCACAGGATCTGGAGACTGTGGGTGCATCTTCGGAGGGGGAATCATTATTCTGCCTACCACAAAAACCCTTTTAAAAGCATTAAGAGAATGACGATTGAGTGATAGAAGAAAATCCATATGCAGAGAGTAGGGAAATAAAAACCCAAAGCGTAACTCAAGAGTCATCTTAAACTAGGAGTTACAAATTTATATAACTTTAAGAGCTACCTCCACAGAGGAACTGTATCAGAACACACATTATGTTCTAATTCAGAATCATTTTAATGTCCTCCATTGAAGGGAAGACCTGGCCTCTTTGGTATCAACCTGTTAATTGGGACAAAACTCTTGAACAGAGATTACTAAATCCACTCATCATTCAAGGAATAATTCAAGCATGACCTTCCTTAAGGCAGAAGCTCTCCCTACTCTCCAGGCAAAATTAATTTCTCTTCCTTGGATCACTGTTCCTTGTGCTCTCCTTTCTAATGGTACTTATCATTCTGTAATGTAATTTCCTGTTTTTATGCCTGTCTCCCTACTGGACGATGAGGTACTTTTGAGGACAGGGACCATGACTTACACAACTTTGTATTCTAAGCATCTACCACAGTGACTAACATAAGGAAGATATTCACTGTGTGTATTGAATGAAAACCTGTGGGGTGAATCAAGAGGATTCTAAACTTTAGTCTTAGAAAATAAAACTAGATGACAACAGCTTTCAAATTAGAATAATACACAATAAACTTCTAGGTTCTGGGGATGCATTTGAGAGAGCCAGGTAACTGGTAGAAACTAAGAAATTAAGAACATTTTCCTCTAATTGACTGCAGATTTAAAAGGCGAGGTCAAAACACAGACAAGAAAGTTTATCTGCTATGATTTTATACATTTTCCACCACATTTAGCATATAAATAAATGGTACCAAAAAAACCCACCAAAACTACAGTTCCAGGAAGAGGACTAGGATACTATATAATTTGTAAGCAGACATAACTTTCAGTAAATTGATGATATACATTTTAAAAACGTTTTTAGACACAATTTTACATTATACTTTATGAAAAAATTTAACACTCAGTACAGCTGACTAGGAAGGAGAGAACATTTCTGAACTGCTTTCATCCTCCCTAAAATCTCAAGATAGATTTTGAAGTTTCATGACTTCCAAGTTACACTTGGGAGAAAAGGAAAACTAAAACTCCAACCTAGTTCTCTGTAAGAGGACACAGAAGGGAGAGGCCAAGTAAAGACAAGAAGATGTAGTCTAACGTGCTTTCAAGTTTGTTTTTCCTCACATCAAAATCTTTTCACCAAAATCCTTTTCCTTCCATACCCATTATATTAGTCTATTCTCACCCTACTACAAATAAATACCCGAAACTGGATAATTTATAAAGAAAATAGGCTTAATCAGCTTGTGGTTCTGCTGGCTCTACAGGCCTCTGCTTCTGGGGAGGCCTCAGGAAACTTACAATCATGGCGGAAGGTGAAGGGGAAGCAAGCACATCTTCACATGGCCAGTAGGAGAGAGAGGGGACAGAGGGTACTATTCACTTTTAAACAAGCAGATCTTGGGAGAACTGTACAAGACAGCATTAGGGGGATGGTACTAAACCTTTAGAAACCACCTCCATGATCCAATCACTTCCCACCAGGCCCTTCCTCCCACACTGGAGATTAAAATTCAACATGAGATTTGGGTGGGGACACAAATCCAAACCATATCACCCATCAAGAACATGATTGTTTTATTCCATATGTACTAGTCATTAAAAGTAGAGAAAAACAAGTGATGTAACAATTAAATAAACCTAAAGCTCAACCCTGGTAAAGACTGATACAATAATTTGGCAATACCATTCTTTCTTAGTAAAGTTTGTTTTAATCTTTGTTAAAGGTAACTTTATTTCTTATTTCCACTTATGAACCAAGGAAATTACAGTAAAGTTACAGTAGAGAATTAGTAAGCTCACTTTTCTCCTCCTACATATCATGACATACCATGAGCAACAGCCAGTTAGAAATGGTAAGTGAATGGGGGGACCATAGGCAAAACAGGGTGGGGTTCCAGGAGCAGAAAGATGGTAAGACTATGTGTGGCCAAGAAAGGTATGCAGAATTGGGAAGGAAAAAACAAATGAATGTCATTCAAAAATTTATGGTATTTTAAGGACAGGCAAAGAAAGAGGAGTCCAATAAAGCAATTGATAAGGATAAACTGAGAAGGTGGGAGGAGAATTATGAGAACAGTGTCAAGGAAACCATCAAGAAAAATACTTCAAGGAGCTAGTCAACAGTAGTACCAAATGCTGCAAAGAAAACAACATATGGTAAGGGAAGTAAGTGAAATAGACCAAATATTTCTATTGTCCATAGCACACAAGAATTAGCTTCCAGAAATATTAGAATCTTTCTCCATAAAGTTTACTTTTTAAGCATAGAGTCCTCTCTCAGATGCCTTCCTTATTGTAAATACATACATTCAAACATACACATACCTGTTGACACTTCACTAAACTGGGGTCAGTTTTGATAAATTTTCAAATAGGAAGACAGAAAATGCAACTCTTCTTGTTACTTTCATTTTCATAAAGATCAGTGAACTAATTGGCTCCATTGATTTGGAAGAAGAAGCAACTGAAGCATTCAACCACAAAGCTGACGGTTAGGACATGGTTAGCTGACAGCAACCCTGCCATTTTTAGAGCTATACAA
This sequence comes from Symphalangus syndactylus, assembly GCF_028878055.3. Lineage (NCBI taxonomy): Eukaryota > Metazoa > Chordata > Mammalia > Primates > Hylobatidae > Symphalangus > Symphalangus syndactylus. The sequence continues at coordinate 126,204,857 of NC_072428.2, read as the reverse complement.
AGGTAAGTTGTCTTCACTAGGTAAACCTCATTAAATTAAAGTACCTCAGAAGATAACCTTTACTGAGTTTGAAGATCTAAGGCCATGGATTAAAAGTATTGTGCCAAAGGAAAAAAGAAAGCAAGAGGGAACATAAAATTAACCATTATTTGTAAAGCATTTTATATTCAATACATGATGAAGTAGAAAAGGCAGGTATTATTATACTGGTTTTCACATATGGAGATAGTCTCAGAAGTTACATTTACAGCATAACCACACTATGCTGCCTTGTAAGGAGAGGGATAGAGCTGCAGATGGCATCATGATGACAATAGCAACACAACCAAGAATCTTTGAGGAAGAGCTCTATATCAGTCAAGTTTCCAGTGCATATGAATAAGTCTGAATTACTGAGGAATTCATATAGATGGGCATGCATTATAACAAACAACTTAGGAAAAAGGGTGAGTGACATGCTGCAGCTGACTCTCACTGGCTGACCAGAGCCTATTGTGAGCTTCTCTTCCCAACTGTGTGTTCACTGTCATGTTGGCAGTTTGAAACCAGCCATAATGGGAATATTTATATCACAAAAATTAATACACATTACAATAATGGCTACTTCTGGTTTTCAGAGAAACAGTTGTTAAATATCTACTAGTGTATAACTGGGTATATTCCATTGTTCACACATGATCAAATTTATGTGCTGATAAATATAAAAATTAAGACTTGAATAGCTTGCAATATAATGTACTGCCAACACAATGGCTTAAGTAACTCATAATGCATAGAACATATATCTCTTTTCAAAAGTGTGTGTGTGTGTGTATATATATATATATATAAAATATATATCTGATGAACATACACTTTTATATATATATTTTTTTTGAGACAGAGTTTCGCTTTTGTTGCCCAGGCTGGAGTGCAATGGCTCACCACAACCTCTGCCTCCCGGGTTCAAGTGATTCTCCTGCCTCAACCTCCAAAGTAGCTGGGATTACAGGCATGCGCCGCCATGCTCGGCTGATTTTGTATTTTTAGTAGAGACCAGGTTTTTCCATGTTGGTCAGGCTGGTCTCGAACTCCCAACCTCAGGTGATCTGCCTGCCTCAGCCTCCCAAAGTGCTGGGATTACAGGAGTGAGCCATCACGCCCAGCCTGTTCATCAGATATTTACACAATTTTAGAAAAAAAAATATTTTGTGTTTGTTCTCAACCCTTCTGTTTACTGTGACCAGTTATTTCCAGGTATTATATCACTTTATATTTTTACTTAAACAGAAAAGCATAGGATTACCCATAGATACATTTTGTAGCGTGTTAGAAAAAGATCATATGGGTCATAGCTGGTTGGGGGTCTCATCATGTATCTGCAGCTTCATAAGTGTAGCATTCGAACAAGTCACTTAGTCTTTCTGGGTCTCAGTTTTTTCATCAATGAAATGAATTACTGACATTTTCAAGTCATGTTCCATTGACCATTAGAGGATTGTAAATTTTTTTCCAAAGAATCCTAAAACAAAAATTGTCTTAAATATCATTATTTAAATAAATTGTAAATGTTTTAGAAACTTTAATTAAAAGACTAGCACACCCAAATATGTCATACACCAAATTGTAATATATTAGAGACTATCAACTCATTAACTTGTACTGTCACTTTAACTTGTTTTCTGGCAGACATTAGAATGAATCTCCCTCTGGCCTATCTGTGTATACACTTAAACTTTAAGGCATCTTTGATTAGGATAATTATAACTCTGCACTGTTTTTGTTTTAATTTAAAACTCTTGAACTCTTCGACCTCCACCACCAAAAGAATATGCCTGGGCTAGCTTGACTGGAATACAGCCCAGTTACCGCCATGTCCCAGCTAAGGCCAGCCTCAATCAGCCAACAGCCTCCCAACCCTCCATGTGAGCATGCCCAGCCCCATTCAGAAAATCTTCAGCTAACTGTAAATACATGAGAAGCCTGGCAGAGACCTGTCTATCCCAGCACAAATCAGCTGAACACAACAGAATCATGAGCCAACTGAATGTTTATTGTTATGTAAACTGTTATTTAAAAACCTCAAGCTAGTTTATTTCTGCTTTGATAAAAATTAGACAAACAATTATGCTACCTTAGCAACTGTGTCATGTTGTTAATGTGTCATGTTATAAATAATATTATGCTGACTGTAAGATTTCAGTTTCTTTCATCTAAATTTAATATTTATAATAAGAAATAAGAATAGTAACAATATATTGATCACAAGTCCATATAGAAACAAGTTTTTCCTCTCAGTCATCTTTCAAATTTCTAGATCAGTTTAGTTTCAACATTTTCAAGATTCTTTTGAACTTAAGTCATAGTCAATCATATTATGTACATCCAACATCTTTTTTCTTTCTGTGTTTCTTACTTTTCTTCCCTCCTTCCTTCCTTATTGAAAATCCTCCTGCTTCATTTTTTTCTTGTCCTATTGCACTGGCTCAGATAACTCCTAATTTTATGAAAAAAAATATAGACCTTCAGATACTTTCAATATCTATATTTTTATCATAAGCTGAAGCAGTTATAAAGTTGTGATTTCCAATGTTTTTAAAACATTGACATAAAAATAAAACTGTTACACAGCCAATAAATAAATAAACTGTTACACTAATGTACAGTGACAGAAGTTAGGAAAGTCAAACAGTGGTACTTTTGGAGAGAGGTTAATGACCATGGGGTATCATGAGGAAGTCTCCTGGCATGTGGACTTGATCTGGGTTTTAAAATTATATGGGACAGTGTTAATTTCATTAAAAGTTATTGATTTGTACATGTAATATTTTTCTACATTATTCTGTGTATATTCCAATGTAAAATTTCCCAAAATATTTAACATTTATTTATATAAATATCACTGTAATCAATTTAACTGTTAAGTAACTTTCTTAACATAGATGATAGCCACTACATGCATTTTTTAGCAAATATCTGTTTGCTATTTTATCAAATACCTATTTGCTATTCGCTATTTTATCAAATACCTATTTGCTATTTGCTATTTTAGCAAATAGCAAATTTAGAAAATATATTTTTTAGTAGTCACAGTTCTACATCATTCCTTTTTATTCATGAACTCAAATTTCCAGTTCACTTGCCTCACAACATTTTATCCTATGTGATATGTTTTCAAGTTTCAAGGTTTTTGTGTATTACCTTGACATACTTCTGTGTGAAAAAAGAAGATATCTTAAATAAAAATGAATTAAAATTTGTAAACAAAATATAAGTTATTTTTATTTCCTATTACAAAAACACTCTAGCTATTAAAGTTTTCTGCTAGGTTTTCTTTGAGCTGTAACTCATTTGTATGAATATAAGCTTAAGAAAACGTATTCATATAAGTAAATATATGAAAATAAAATAATTTTTTAAAAATAATGTTATACAATTCTTTGAAATATGTATGCCCAAAAAAATCTCATAGTGACCTATGGCCATACATTAATAAACTATTAAATTTGATTTTAAATTTGTTTAAAACTAGAAAACACCTGACTTGCAGAAGGATTTATAAGCCAGTCAGCTGTGTCATTCACTTTTCAATTTTTGGAAATTCAAAAAGGTTTTTATCAAGATTTTTCAAAAAACCACAAATTATTTCTCTCTCAAGTTACAGTACTTAGTTTAATGCAATTATAGTCAAACTAGGTCAAAAAATGGAAACATAGTTACTTATAATAACCATTGTCAAAATATTTTTAATAAAATGCTTTTTTTCACTTTTTTTATTATACTTTAAGTTCTGGGATATATGAGTGGAACATGCAGGTTTGTTACATAGATATACACGTGCCATGGTGGTTTGTTGCACCCATCATCCAATCATCTACATTAGGTATTTCTTTTAATGGTATCCCTCCCCTTGCCCCCAACTCCCTGACAGGCCCCAGTGTTTGATGTTCCCCTCCCTGTGGCCATATGTTCTCATTGTTCAACTGCCACTTATGAGTGAGAACATGTGGTGTTTGGTTTTCTGTTCCTGTGTCAGTTTGCTGAGAATGATGGTTTCCAGCTTCATCCATGTCCCTGCAAAGGACATAAACTCATTCTTTTTTATGGCTGCATAGTATTCTATAGTGTATATGTGCCACAATTTCTTTACCCCAGTCTAACACTGATGGACATTTGCGTTGGTTCCAAGTCTTTGCTATTGTGAATAGTGGTGCAATAAACATACATGTGCATGTGTCTTTAGAGTAGCATAATTTATAATCCTATGGGTATATACCAAGTAATGGGATTTCTGGGTCAAATGGTATTTCTTGAGGAATCACCACACTGTCTTCCACAATAGTTGAACTAATTTACACTCCCACCAACAGTGTAAAAGCCATCTGCTGTTTCCTGACTTTTTAATGATCGCCATTCTAACTGGCATGAGTTGGTATCCCGCTGTGGTTTTGATTTGCACTTTTCTAATGACCAGTGATGATGAGCTTTTTTACATGTTTGTTGGACGCATGAATGTCTTCTTTTGAGAAGTGTCTGTTCATATCCTTTGCCCACTTTTTGATGGGGTTGTTTTTTTCTTGTAAATTTGTTTAAGTTCCTTGTAGATGCTGGATATTAGCCCTTTGTCATATGGATAGATTGCAAAAATTTTCTCCCTTCTGTAGGTTGCCTGTTCACTCTGATGATAGTTTCTTTTGCTGTGCAGAAGCTCTTTAGTTTAATTAGATCCTATTTGTCAGTTTTGGCTTTTGTTGCCTTTGCTTTTGGTGTTTTACTCATGAAGTCTTTGCCCATGCCTATGTCCTGAATGGTATTGCCTAGGTTTTCTTCTAGGGTTTTTATGGTTTCAGGTCTTCTGTTTAAATCTTTTTTTTTTTTTTTTTTTGAGTTGGAGTCTCGCTCTCTTGCCCAGGTTGGAGTGCAGTGGCACGATCTCGGCTCACTGCAAGCTCCACCTCCCGGGTTCACACCATTCTCTTGCCTCAGCCTCCTGAGTAGCTGGGACTACAGGCGCCTGCCACCATGCCCAGCTAATTTTTTGTATTTTTACAAAAAATTTTCACCGTGTTAGCCAGGATGGTCTCGATCTGACCTCATGATCCGCCCACCTCGGCCTCCCAAAATGCTGGAATTACAGGTGTGAGCCACCGCATGTGGCCCTGTTTAAATCTTTAATCCATTTTGAGTTAATTTTTGTATAAGGTGTAAGGAAGGGGCCCAGTTTCAGTTTTATTCCTGTGGCTAGTCAGTTTTCCCACCACCATTTATTAAATAGGGAACCCTTTCCCCATTGCTTGTTTTTGTCAGGTTTATCAAAGATCAGGTGGTTGTATATGTGTGGTGTTATTTCAGAGGCCTCTGTGTTGTTCAATTGGTCTATATATCTGTTTTGGTACCAGTACTATGCTATTTTGGTTACTGTAGCTTTGAAGTATAGTTTGAAGTCAGGTAGCATGATGCCTCCAGCTTTGTTCTTTGGCTTAGGATTGTCTCAGCTGTATGGCATCTTTTTGGGTTCCATATGAAATTTAAAGAAGTTTTTTCTAGTTTTGTGAGGAAAGTAATGGTAACTTGATGGGGTGTGTCTCCTGAATACAGCACACTCCTGGGTCTTGACTCTTTATCCAATTTGCCAGTCTGTGCCTTTTAATTGGGGCATTTAGCCCATTTACATTTAAGGTTAATATTGTTATGTGTGCATTTGATCCTGTCATTATGATACTAGCTGGTTATTTTGCCCGTTAGGTGATGCAGTTTTTTCATAGTGTCAATGGTCTTTACATTTTGGGTTGTTTTTCAGTGGCTGGTACTTGTTTTCCTTTCCATATTCAGTGCTTCCTTCAGGAGCTCTTGTAAGGCAGGCCCGGTGGTGACGAAATCCCTCAGGATTTGCTTGTCTGTAAAGGATTTTATTTCTCCTTCACTTATGAAGCCTAGTTTGGCTGGATATGAAATTCTGGGTTGAAAATTCTTTTCTTTAAGAATGTTGAATATTGACCCCCACTCTCTTCTGGATTGTAGAGTTTCTGCAGAGAGATCACCTGTTAGTCTGATGGGCTTCCCTTTGTGGGTAACCCAACCTTTCTCTCTGGCTGCCCTTAACATTTTTTCCTTCATTTCAACCTTGGTGAATCTGACAATTATGTGTCTTGTGGTTGCTCTTCTCGAGGAGTATCTTTGTGGTGTTCTCTGCATTTTCTGAATTTGAATGTTGGCCTCTCTTGCCAGGTTGGGGAAGTTCTCGTGGATAATATCCTGAAGTGTGTTTTCCAACTTGGTTCCATTCTCCCCGTCACTTTCAGGTACACCAACACCAATCAAACGTAGGTTTGGTCTTTTCACATAGTCGCATAATTCTTGGAGGCTTTGTTTGTTCTTTTTCATTCCTTTTTCTCTAATCTTGTCTTCACGCTTTATCTCTAATATCCCTTCTTCTGCTTGATCAATTTGGCTATTGATACTTGCATATGCTTCACAAAGTTCTCGTGCTGTGTTTCTCAGCTCCATCAGGTCATTTATGTTCTTCTCTAAACTGGTCATTCTAGTTAGCAATTCCTCTAACCTTTTATCATGGTTCCTAGTTTCCTTGCATTGGGTTAGAACATGCTCCTTTAGCTCAGAGGAGTTTGTTATTACACATCTTCTGAAGCCTACTTCTGTCAATTCATCAAACTCATTCTCCATCCAGTTTTGTTCCCTTGCTTGTGAGGAGTTGTGATCCTTTGGAGAAGAGGCACTCTAGTTTTTGGAATTTTCAGCCTTTTTGTGCTGGTTTTTGCTCATCTTCAAGGATTTATATACCTTTAGTCTTTGCTGTTGGTGACCTTCAGATGAAGTTTTTGCATGATCATCCTTTTTGTTGATGTTGATACTATTACTTTCTGTTTGTTAGTTTTCCTTCTAACAGTGAGGCCCTTCTTCTGCAGGTCTGCTGGAGTTTGCTGGGATCCACTCCAGACCCTGTTTGCCTGGGTATCACCAGTGGAGGCTGCATAACAGCAAAGATTGCTGCCTGCTCCTTCCTCTGGAAGCTTCATATCAGAGGGGCACCCACCAGATGCCAGCCAGAGCTCTCCTGTATGAGGTGTCTGTCAATCCCCACTGGGAGTTGTCTCCACATCAGGAGGCACGGGAGTCAGGGACCCACTTGAGGAGGCAGTCTGTCCCTTAGCAGAGCTCGAACACTGTGCTGGGACATCCGCTGCTATCTTCATAGCTGGCAGGCAGGAATGTTTAAGTCTGCTGAAGCTGTGCCCACAGCTGCTCCTTTCCCCAGGTGCTCTGTCCCAGAGAGATGGGAGTTTTATCTATAAGCCCTGACTGGGGCTGCTGCCTTTCTTTCAGAGATGCCCTGCCCAGAGAGGAGGAATCTAGAGAGGCAGTCTGGCTACAGTGGCTTTGCAGCACTGAGGTGGGCTCTGCCCAGTCCAAACTTCCCAGTGGCTTTGTTTACACTGTGAGGGGAAAGCCACACTCAAGCCTCAGTAATGGTGGATGCCCCTCCCCCCACCAAGCTAAGCATCCCAGACTTAGCTTCAGACTGCTGTGCTGGCAGCAAGAATATCAAGCCAGTGGATCTTAGCTTGCTGGGCTCCATGGGGGTATGAGGGTGGGATCTGCTGAGCAAGACCACTTGGCTCCCTGGCTTTAGCCCCCTTTCCAGGGGAATGAACAGTTCTGTCTCTCTAGTTTTCCAGGTGCCACTGGGGTACAAAAAAAAAAAAAAAAAAAAAACTTCTGCAACTATCTCAGTGTCTGCCCAAATGGCCACCCAGTTTTGTGCTTGAAACCCAGGGCCCTTGTGCTGTAGGCACCTGAGGGAATCTCCTGGTCTGTGGGTTATGAAGACCACAGGAAAAGCTGGGCTGGATAGCACCATCCCTTACAGCACAGTCCCTCATGGCCTCCCTTGGTCAGGGGAATTGCCTGACCCCTTGTGCTTCCCTGGTGAGGCGATGCCCCACCCTGCTTCTGCTCACCCTTCGTGGGCTGCACCCACTGGCTAACCAGTCCCAATGAGATGAACCGGCTGCCTCAGTTGGAAATGCAGAAATCACCTGCCTTCTGTGTTGGTCTCACCGGGAGCTGCAGAACGAAGCTGTTCCTATTCAGCCATCTTGCCCAGGAATCTGATAAAATGCTTTTATTTTATCATTTGTTTTAAATATATTTTCTTCAATACCACGGACATACTTATTTAGCTCATTCAATGTATGGAAAATTCCTGCCGTGTCATCTTGTTGCAAAGGCTGATTTTGGACTAGGCTGAAACAAGTGAGGTGTTTAGGGTACAAAATTTAAACATTCAGGGTGATGTTTCCTTAAATTCTGTGGTGCCCTGGGCACCTTATTTACCTCTCCCTAGTGCTGACTCTGCCTCATTGTCAAAAGAATGGACCAAATCAAACATACTTTCCATGATAAAATGATTGGCATTTTCAATTTAAATAAATAGTAATACATATTCTTATAGAGAGATAGAAGACAGACTCCCTAAGAATGAGCTTTGTCATAAGTGTGTCACCTGAAGAAAATAGCCTCAGTATTCCTTTCATGCACTTGCTTTCTTTGTTTTCAAAGAACTCTCTCATAACAAAGGGACAAAGAATAATCAGTGGATGAAAAAGTCTTGAATGTTTAACAAGTTTCTTTGTTGCTTCTCCAGGCTGGAAAGTCAAACTTTAGAGTTGTGAAGAGAGTGCACCCTTGCAGGCTCTTGGCCTTCTACAATTGGACTTGTTTCCAGCTGCTGACCCCGCATGAAAACTTCAGCCTCACCCTTTACACAATCCTATATCTCATAAACCACAATGGGCCAGGTTACTACGTTCACTTTACCCTTCCCAAGTGACTATGATTTCTCTCTAGGTTTTTATTATCTAGGGATTCCATTTTCTCAGTTACATGACTATTTTATTCAAGCTTTTCGTAGTTTTCCATCATTTCTGTATGTTATAATCAGGAAGAGGGCCAATTCATGTCAGGTAAATCTTCTATGAGGCCAGATATCTCCTCATTGATTTTACAATAATTAAAGGTCAGTGGCAACTTATTATCTATTGCTACACAGCAGATTAAACCAAATCTTAATGGTTTAAAGCAGCAATAAATATTACCTCTCGTGATTTGTCTGTAGGTTAAAAATTCAGGAGTGGCTTAGCTAAGTGGTCCTGGCTCAGGTTCCTCATGAAGTTGCCCACCCTTAAATTCCTTAGAGGGCCTTTTGTCTCACCATCTGGTTCTCTAACTTCTTCACAAAGCATTTTATAGTCAACACCCTCAGGTTCATCTTTATACTATGTCTTCCTGAGAGTACCCTGAATAATTTGATCTTTGTTCAAAAGCCAATTTTTTTTAAATTTTAGCATTGTTTGCCATCCAAAGAGGCTGCAAACTTTAAAACCCACCAGGTCTTCACTGCTTTATATATTATAATTTTTCTTTGACTTGTTTCTCTCCTCTTGTATTTTACTAGAAGCAACAAGAAAAGAACAGGAGGCACCTTCAACACTCTGCCCAGAAATCTCCTTAACTAGATATCCCCACTGATTAAAGTACCTTTACCGTATTACCACAGGTGACAGTGTTGCTAAACTTCCTGCCACAAGTTGGCAAGGATCCCCTTTCTTCTAGTTCCCAAAAATAATTTGTATTTCTTTCCTATAAGCCCTTCCCAAAAGCCTCGCTGAGGGCATTCAGATTTCTCTAACAGTCTCTTTAGAGCCCTTCAGACTTTCCTAATATTCTCAAGAAAGTTTTTTTCAGTGTCCACCTACCCGCAGAGCCCAATGCCATTCCTACATTGTTTTAGCTTTTTCTTCTGGCAAGATCCTTGATAAAAATCAGCATTAGTTATCTATTGCAGTATAACTCATCACCCCAAAACTTAGTGACCTAAAACAGCAACAGTGACTTACTATCTTTCACAATTTCTGAGGGTCAGGAATTCAGGAGCAGCTTGACTGGGTGGTTCTGGCCTGACACCTATCATAAGATTGTAGTCTGATGAGGGCCAGGGCTGCAGTCATCGAAAGCTTGACTGAGGCTGAGGGATCTGCTTCCCAGGTGGCTCACTCTCATGGCATGCTGGTGCAGGTTTTCAATAGGAGGCCTCAGTTTTTCTCCCTATGAAAAACTGTCCCTCCACGGGACTACTTGAATATTTTCACAGCATAGTAACTGGTCTGCCCCAGTGTGGGCAATATAAGAACAAGAGCAACCAGGCAGGAGCTGCATCCTCTCTGCAACCTAGCTTTGGAAGAAACATAGCATCATTTTTGCCACATTCTCTGTTGAAAGTGAATCACTAAGTCTGGCCCACCTTCAAGGGAAGGGGCATTAAACTCCATTTTTTGAAGGAAGGAGGATGAAAGAATTTGTGACCATATCTTTAAAACCATAACACCTAAAGTCTACAGTAAACTTCTGCTAATAAAATTATACTTCTTATCAATTTTTATTTGGGAAAAATTTTTATACTTCTTTAAGAATCTAAAAGGCATTAGGAGATCAGAAGAATTAGGCTGAGTCTCTCCATCTGTATCTGCTGAAGGTCTCTGTACCCATTTTCTCATAGAGAGAAAAAAAAATAACCCACAAAAGGACAAGACCGAGGATGCGTGCCTGCAGGAACACAAAAGGACAAATGGTCAATCAACTCACACAAAATACAAATTTGACCCCACATCAAACTTTGCTAATAATTAGCAAAGAGTGCCAAAAAGGAGCTACCACACATATCACATCAATATTTAGGAGGTCCTAAATGCGCACTTCCACATTGGGATGAGATCTGGTTTTGTTCAACTAGCATGGGGTATAAGCTAACATGGAAACCTTACTCAGTTTGGGACCCTCTGTCTTTATGCCGCATCAACTAACTTCTGCCTTTAAGTGTACCTGCATCACATCAATCCACAAAGTGCAGGTTTACACACGCACATACACAAATCCAGAAATCCCAAAAATATTCCTTAGTTTAATCATCAGTAAATTATAAATCCCTACTTAAACTCATTTATCTTCAGGCTTATCAATCCTGTCAGCCAATGCTCATACAAACTGCCTGCAGTGTCCTGGAGGAAAGAGAACCGCTCTTAACCTTTTCTTTCTCAGCAAGAGTTAAGGGAATCCACAGAGTGGAAGTCATTGGACACTCTTCTTTTGACGTTTTTATTTTCCAATTTCATTTACTGATTTAATCATTTCAATCCTATAGTTTAAATAAATTCATCTAAAATTCCTTCCAATTTACTTACCCTCCCTTAAAGAATTTTACAGGCAAACTTTTTCATGTTATTATGGAAATATAAGCATATATATTTTTCCCTTGTTTCCTTTTAAATTTTCTTTTCTGCCTCCCACACCACCCTGCAATTTGCTTTCTGTACCCCTAACTTTCATCTCTGCTGTAAAGTTCTTTATGATCAGTTTTAAAGTACTAAAATATTCATGGGAAAATAACTATAATCTCTTTAATACTAAATAAGTTCTTTGACAATGGCCAGGCTTGGGGAAAACATAATTAACGAGTCAGCTAGAGGAGTTTCAAAGGAAATTAGTTTTAAATAGATGGTAGTAATTAACCAGTAAAAACAAATACCTGATGGAAGGAGGGAGGTTTCCCTGGTGATTCGAAAAGAACAATTAAGGCTGAATTTGGAATATTGACCTGTGTGCGAGCTGTGGTGGTAATCTCTCCTTTCTGGCCTTTGAGAAGCTAAATGGAGCATAATGCAATCTTTCCATGACTTAAATAAATACAGGGCAAGCATGCTGAATAGAGGGTAGCAGCATTAGACAGCTTAGAAAGACTTACAGTTAAAGTGTATGAGCTTTAACACCTAGAAGGGGTTGCTAGAGGTCTCAGAGCCATGACTGAGTTTCAAACAAGCAAGGAAATGTTGAGAGTGCATTGTTAATTAAAATACAGGCCCAGAGCTAGGACTGGATCAGGTAAAAATCTGTTTTTCAGGCTGAACTCAGACTTCTCCACAACGTAAAACAAGATGGAATAGAATAATGTTTAGGTTTTAGATAAAAATAATTGTGGATTAAGGTAAGCTGTTTTCATGTGTTTGGGCAAGAGCAAGGTATTTGTGAATATGTAAGGATTCAGAAAAAAAAATTTTAAAGGATGAAATTGGTATAAAAGGACTGGTAGTGAGCATAAGGACATAATGTCAATTTTAATAATGGCACAACAATAGATACATGTACTAAAACGATTTTTAAAAGGGAAAATATGTCATTTAAAATAATGAGTAAAATCTACCTAAAATCTTATTTCAAATAGGAATTAGACAAAATCAGGAAGAAGTAGGAGGAAGACAAATTCTTTAACTTTTAAGAAGTTCTTTTACATTTCACACAAAGAAATATTTCAGGGGCTTAAAAAAGGAAAAGCATTCACTGGTAACATTTAAAACAAGATACATAGGCACGGCATTTTAATTTGGTATAAGTAGAAAATAAGTTATGAAAATAAATGTAAATTATTTATATTAAGTTATTAGGATGCAGACTCTTCTTAATTGGGCTTAAAAATAAACTTCAACTTCAGAGTGCTTATAATAAACACATTAAAAATAAATTACATAGAATCAATAAATTTAAATGATTAGTAAAATAAACTGCATTTGAGCACAAATAAAATTGGGAAAGGCAATACTAGTATCAGTCAACATAGAATTATAGGTTAAAAGTTATATTACAGCCGGGCGCGGTGGCTCATGCCTGCAATCCCAGCACTTTGGGAGGCTGAGGCGGGTGGATCACGAGGTCGGGAGATCGAGACCATCCTGTCTAACATGGTGAAACCCCTTCTCAACTAAAAATACAAAAAAAAAAAAAAAAAAAAAAAAAAAAAAAAATTAGCTGGGCTTGGTGGCGGGCGCCTGTAGTCCCAGCTACTCCGGAGGCTGAGGCAGGAGAATGGCATGAACCCGGGAGGCGGAGCTTGCAGTGAGCCGAGATGGTGCCACTGTATTAAGACCTGATATTTATTGACTTTAAAAGCTTATAATAAAGCATTAAAATATATGAAATAAACACAAAAATGCACAAAGTATTAAAAATATAACTGCATTGGTAGACTACATAGTTTCAGTCTAAGATTTACAGAGTAGGTTTAAAAAAAAAGATGAAAACAGAATAAAACTGAATTATTAAATTAGGACATCATCTGTTAGATAACCTAAGTAGTGAACGTACCCAAACAATTCAATTGTTCTAAAACTGTTTTTTAAACTCTTTGGGACAGCTGATGGCTTGTGGTGATCTGGGAGGAGGGTGACCCCTGGCTGATTCCTCTGGAGCTCAGTCCACACAAACCAAATGCCAGGGATGTGGATCCAAAATGGTTATCACAGCAAGGTAGCTAGCTACAAACACGCAATGATGTTCTTCATTTACATATTTTTTAGAATTATGAATATTGTAAAGTGGCCACTGAATTAGCTTCAGCATACTACATGAATGAGCATACATTTTCTTACTATTCCTTCAATTCCTCTATAAAACTGAGTGAGGTTGCATTTCCTGATTCAGAGGTTGTAACTAAAATGTCCTGTTGGGCAAACAGAAAAGGAAATTTGGATAACAGATGTGTAGCCTCTGACAGTGCAGGTCTGATTCTTACCAATGATTCTTCTTTCTATAGTACATCACATGAGACATCACAGAAACAAGAACATTAAAATGTTACCCCTGGCTGTCGTTAGGTACTTAGATTTGAAAAATGGAGCTTCAAATCATCTTGATTTCTTTTTTTGTTGTTGTTGTTTTTGTTTCGTTTTTTGAGATAGAGTCTCACTCTGTCGCCCAGGCTGGAGGGCAGTGGTGCGATCTTGGCTCACTGCAACCTCTGCCTCCCAGGTTCAAGTGATTCTCCTGCCTCAGCCTCCTGAATAGCTGGGATTACAGGCACCTGCCACCAGGCCCAACTAATTTTTGTATTTTTAGTAGAGGTGGGGTTTCACCATGTTGGCCAGGCTGGTCTCAAACTCCTGACCTCAAGTGATCCGCCTGCCTTAGCCTCCCAAAGTGCTGGGATTACAGGTGTGAGGCACCATGCCCAGCCCATCTTGATTTCTATAAAGATTTTAATGGAACTACAAAAAGTAATAAATAAAATATTGTTGATCCCTGTCCAAATACAAAGTAAACGTTGCTCATTCATTTGGCCTGAATATTTGTCCCCTCCAAAACTCATGTTGCAATTTATCCATGTGGCAGTATTGACAGATGGGGCCTTCAAGAGGTGATTGGATCATGAGGGCTCTACCCACACGAATGGACTAATGGATAAATGAGTTAATGGACTGATGGGTTATCATGGAAGGAGAACTGGTGGCTTTTTAAGAAGAGGAAGAGAGACTTAAACTAGAATGTTAGCACACTTAGCCCCCTTGCTATGTGATGGCTTGCACCACCTCAGGACTCTGCAGAGTCCCCACCAGGAAGAATGTCTTCACCAGATGCACCCTATTGACCTTGGACTTCCCAGCCTCCAAAACCATAAGAAATAGATTTCATTTCCTATAAGTTACCCACTTATATGTATTCTGTTATATGCAACAGAAAATGGATCAAGATACTCATCTATTTGCATATTCAGCAGACAGTATATAGATACACATACACACACATATTATATATATGAAAATTCCATTCAACTTATAAACTTCCTACCAAAGAAAATTAAAGATCTTGCTGGCTAAATGTCCTGCATACCTTGTAAACAATACTGCTTAAAAGGATTGTGATTTGCTTCCCTTTCATAATGAAAGTTGTGGGTCACTTTTCAATTTCCTCAGAATGTGCAGAAGCACTTTTCTTTACTTTGCAGAAATGGAAGGATATAGCCTCCCCAGACATGTGCCTACAAGATGACTATAATTTTTGCTTTCCATAGATGTTAAAATACTGGCGTGCCCTACAATCATCTTTGCAAAGCATAGGACAAAAAGAGTATCCTTCTCTAATTTGCAAATGCATTAAGGATGAGAATGGAGAGAAGTATGGAAACAGAAATGTATGCACTGTTTCTCCAAAACTGTTTGGTGGTCTATGAAGAGAACGTAAGGAACCAAGGAAAGCATGTAGTGACTGCACTTGAGCTGTTGAAAGTTATGTGGAGATTGCCACAAAAACACATACAATGCAAAACAAAAGAAGTCATTTAAAAAAATAGGGCTGTTTCAGAAGTAAAAAAAACAGTCACTAGAAAAGGGAAACCAAGTTAAACAGGACTTTCTCATTTCTTTACTAAAATGGTAACTTACATGAAATCCAACTTCAATTTCACAAGTTCAAATTACTTCTATGCTCATAACCATTTTCCATGACAAAAAGAGGCTTAACTTACGATAATAACATCCAATGTGTTTTGGAATATCTAAACATGAGGGAAATTTTAGACATGGAGGGCCTATCTGATGGATTTACAGATGAAAGGAACTTGATTGACAAACAGCTACCAAAATACTCCTGTAGATACAAACTGGATGGGCGTTTTTAGTGAAGTGGAAACCAAGTTCTATAAATCTAAACATGTGCTGTTACTAGGGAGTAAAATTCTAAGAACTCCATGCTAAAACACTTTTCTTGAGAGAATATTTAGCTCAATGTCATTTCATTTAACTGCCACTAGCAAACAGTGTAATGTGGTCTTTTTTTTATTTTATTATTATTACACTTTAAGTTTTAGGGTACATGTGCACAATGTGCAGGTTTGTTACATATGTATCCATGTGCCATGTTGGTGTGCTGTACCCATTAACTCGTCATTTAGCATTAGGTATATCTCCTAATGCTATCCCTCCCCCCTCCCCCACCCCACAACAGTCCTTGGAGTGTGATGTTCCCCTTCCTATGTCCATGTGTTCTCATTGTTCAATTCCCACCTATGAGTGAGAACATGCGGTGTTTGGTTTTTTGTCCTTGCGATAGTTTACTGAGAATGATGGTTTCCAGTTTCATCCATGTCCCTACAAAGGACATGAACTCATCATTTTTTATGGCTGCATAGTATTCCATGGTGTATATGTGCCACATTTTCTTAATCCAGTCTATCGTTACTGGACATTTGGGTTGGTTCCAAGTCTTTGCTATTGTGAATAGTGCCGCAATAAACATACGTGTGCATGTGTCTTTATTGCAGCATGATTTATAATCCTGGGATGGCTGGGTCAAATGGTATTTCTAGTTCTTAAAGGGGCAGAGATGCAAGTCAAAATAAATTTTATATTTCAGTTTGAGTTCTACCACTACATAAAAGAAGAGAAGAGTATCTGGGAGGCTGCTGGCATTTCAGAGAAATATTATTGAAAAGAAAACAGAAATATCAAAAACATCTTACTGGTGTATCATGGAACAGAAAGAAATACATCATTGTTAATTTTACTAATTTTATTAAATATAATATTTGGTTAACTAATCCCATTTTATTTACATTCATTTTTTTAAAGGTATTTTATCTACTTAGCTTAAGAATACACAATAACACAACTTACAAAAGTAGAATATCCAAAGAGTTAAAATCTCTAACAGAAATATTATAAAAATAGTGTTATATTTTTGTTGTATATATCAATTGTTTAATTAGTCCTATTATTAATTACTAATTTCAACCATTAACTAGTTCTATTGTTTTTTAAATAATATGCATGTATTTATATTTACATTTCTTACATGTATATAACAGAAAAGTAATACAGAATAACACATAATTTCAAATCAATACCTATATTTTATATATTTGCTATAATATATGTGTGTACTTATTATATATTATATACTTTTTGGTATGAATGGAATGATTGTGATGATTTTATTGTGACCAACTTCTGACAGTATCTGGGGTGACACTCTCAGAAGCTGGTCATACTAAATTTTTCACAAGCAAGGAGGGTATATCCTAAGAATGTCAAGATGGTTCATTAAATCTATTAGTGATCACATGAAAAGATGCTCAAAATCATTCCTCAGGGAAATGTAAATTAAAACTATAATGATACCACAACACATTCACTATAATGGTTAAAATTTTAAAGGTTGACAACATAAAATGTTGGAGAGGAAGTAGAGTAATTAGAATTATCACATATTGTTGATGGGAATGTAAACTAGTAAAACTACGTAGAAAAAATGTGTGGCTTTTTTTGAGTGTTAAACATACACTTATGAATATTCATAAGTTTTTATCAAAAAGAAATAGCACATCAAAAAGACGTGCACATGAATGCTTACAGCAATTTTATGCATAATATATACAAACTTGAAACAACCTACATATCCATCAACAAGTGATTAGAGAAACAAAATATGTGGCATATTCCCACTGTGAAATACTACTCAGCAACAAAAAGGAATAGGATGCTAAAATATGCAACAACATAAATGAAACTTGCTATGGTTTGAATGTCTGTGACCCTTTAAAATTCATATTTAAACCTCATCCCTTGGCCGCTGCACCATCTGGGAAGTTAGGAGCGCCTCTGCCCAGCCCCCACACCATCTGGGAAGTGAGCAGCACCTCTCTCCTCCTGGCCCGCCCCACTGGGAAGTGCAGAGCACCTCTGCCCGGCTGCGGTGCAACCCTCCAGGTGTGAAGTGGCAGCCTTGTGTGTGATCTTTCTGCCCTCCCCAAGTTTGCAATTTTGACAGTAAAGTTTACTTTTAAATTAAAAGATTAAAAACAAAACACCCCATCTCCATTGTGGGGTACTAAGAGGTGGGCCCTTTAGGAGGTGATTAGGTCATGAGGGCTCTTCCTTCATGAATGAAATTAGCGCTCTTACCAAAGAAACTTAAAGCCTTCACCCCTTCTGCCATGTGAAGATGCAGCAATGAGGTGCCATCTTTGAAGCAGAAAACCAGTCCTTATCATACATCAGATCTGCCGGTGCCTTGATCTTGGACTTCCCAGGCTCTGGAACTGGGAGAAATAAATTTCTGTTGTTTATAAATTACCCAATCTAAGTTATTTTGTTATAGCAGCATGAGTGAACTAAGACAAATCTCAAACTCATTCTGCTAAGTGAAAGAAACTAGAGATAACAGTTGCTTTGAGTCCACGTATATAAAATTCTAGAAAATGTAAGTTAATCCATACTAATAAAAACAAAACAGTGACTGGCTGGAGCATGGAGCAAAGGGACAGATTTTCTGCAGGGGGGCACAAAGAATCTATTAGGGATGATGGAAATATATTGCAGCTGTGCTTTTACAGAGAAATACATCTGTCAAAATTTATCAAATTGTGTGGTTTTTATTTAAATGATGTATTTTATTTTACATAAATTATAACTCAAAGTTTAGTTAAAAATAAAATTTCAATAAACACAAAATAAATAACTCTATCAACATAGGTTGATAGAGAGAAACAGCATGATCATGTTAATAAGCTCTGAAGGCATTTGGAAAAACTCAATAGCAATTCTTGATTTTTTTTTAAATGAAAGTATAGGAGACAAGCAATGAGAAAAGGATTCCCCATTTAATAAGTGGTGCTGGGAAAACTGGCTAGCCATATGTAGAAAGCTGAAACTGGATCCCTTCCTTACACCTTATACAAAAATTAATTCAAGATGGATTAAAGACTTACATGTTAGACCTAAAACCATAAAAACCCTAGAAGAAAACCTAGGCAATACCATTCAGGGCACAGGCATGGGCAAGGACTTCATGTCTAAAACACCAAAAGCAATGGCAACAAAAGCCAAAATTGACAAATGGGATCCAATTAAACTAAAGAGCTTCTGCACAGCAAAAGAAACTACCATCAGAGTGAACAGGCAACCTACAAAATGGGAGAAAATTTTTGCAACCTACTCATCTGACAAAGGGCTAATATCCAGAATCTACAATGAACTCAAACAAATTTACAAGAAACAAACAAACAACCCCATCAAAAAGTGGGCAAAGGACATGAACAGACACTTCTCAAAAGAAGACATTTATGCAGCCAAAAAACACAAAAAATGCTCATCATCGCTGGCCATCAGAGAAATGCAAATCAAAACCACAATGAGATACCATCTCACACCAGTTAGAATGGCGATCATTAAAGAGTCAGGAAACAACAGGTGCTGGAGAGGATGTGGAGAAATAGGAACACTTTTACACTGTTGGTGGGACTGTAAACTAGTTCAACCATTGTGGAAGTCAGTGTGGCGATTCCTCAGGGATCTCGAACTAGAAATACCATTTGACCCAGCCATCCCATTACTAGGTATATACCCAAAGGACTATAAATCATGCTGCTATAAAGACACATGCACACGTATGTTTATTGCGGCACTATTCACAATAGCAAAGACTTGGAACCAACCCAAATGTCCAACAACGATAGACTGGATTAAGAAAATGTGGCACATATACACCATGGAATACTATGCAGCCATAAAAAATGATGAGTTCATGTCCTTTGTAGGGACATGGATGAAACTGGAAACCATCATTCTCAGTAAACTATCACAAGGACAGAAAACCAAACACCGCATGTTCTCACTCATAGGTGGGAATTGAACAATGAGAACACATGGACACAGGAAGGGGAACATCACACTCCGGGGACTGTTGTGGGGTTGGGGGGAGGGGGGAGGGACACATTAGGAGATATACCTAATGCTGAATGACGAGTTAATGGGTACAGCGCACCAACATGGCACATGGATACATATGTAACAAACCTGCACATTGTGCACATGTACCCTAAAACTTAAAGTATTATAATTATAATAATAATAATAAAAAGACACATCTAAAGTCAACATTCAGCAATAATCTCAATTGTGGACACTACATACATTCTTCCTGAAATTAGTGGCAAGAGTGGGCATCATTCCCTACAATAGTAGTCATTGTGTATCTACTAAAAACAGAGAATTAGAACAAAACAAAGCAATGAACATGAATCCAACAAAAAATTATACAACTTTCAAAATAATTGGATGAAAAATAAGACCATAAGAGTAAAGTTTTACATGTTAACAATAGCCAGCTTAAAAAAAAAAGAAAATGGAAGACAAATCCTGCTCATCATTGATAATTGTAGCCCAAAACATAAAATACTAAGGAGCAATCTTACAATGTAAAGTATAATACACTTATAAAGAAAAGTAAAAACATAGAGACACAAAAGCAGTTTTGAAAAACTGTACAGATATTCCAAGTTCTTAGATAAGACAGAAGTAAATTCTCCACAAATTTATTCATCATTTTAATTCAGTGCCAATCAAAATCCACTCTGGTAAAAGAAAAAAGAGATCCTAAGTTAATCTAGAAGATAAATGGATTATACTACCCAAGAAGAAGGTTCTAAAAATACAGTATAACAAAGAATTTTCCATAACACATAGGAAAATTATACATCTACAATAATCAAAAACATGTAAACAGAAACTGAACAGTTTAGCCAAAAACACACCCCAGTATATATCAGGAGCCTAATAAACAATAAATGTGCCACCAAAATAAATGTGAAGACCAAATGATGCCAAAGCATCAGTTAACTATTTTTAAATGATTTTAAATTAGGTAAAAACCTCATATCATACACTAAAATAAATTACAATGAATTAACAAGTTAAAGGTTTATTATTAAAAAAAAACTAAAGCTTAAACAACTATTTTAAAATATAGGTGAATACAGATAACTTCTAAGGGGAGAGTACTAATTATTAAAACAATGGGGAAGTTAACTAGGAAATAATTATAGGTTTAAATACATATTTTAAATTATCCTTTAATTGTGAAATTGCAAAAGTGACACATACTGTGAGTACAATTTCATAGAGTAGAAAGCACTCATTTTCCCGTGCCCATGCCAATCTATCACACCTCCCAAAACTAAAATCTACTATTAATTAGGTGCACATCTTCCTAAGTTTTTTCCTACGTTACACGAATATTTTTAATGTGAATAAACAGTATTTTTAAATTTTTTTATTCTGAAATAATTACAGATTCACAGGAAGATATTAAGAAATGTACAGGGAGGTCCTGTGTACACTGAACACAGCCTCCCCTACATAGGTAACATCTTGCATCAACATAGTGTAACTATCAAAACCAGGAAACTGACATTGGTACAAAGCACAGAGCTAATTCAGATTTCACCAGTGTGATGGGTGGGTCTATGCAATTTTATCACATATGTAGATCTATGTAACAACAACCACAGTCAAGAAATGTGAGCATTCCATTTCCACAGGCTCCCTCGTACTATCCTTTTACCCACATCCACATCCTCCTCCTCCCATTCCTAACTCTTGGTGACCAACAGTCCATTCTCCCTGTCTATAGTTATAATAACATATGAATGTTTTGTAAATGGAATCATGCAATATGTATCCTATTGAGATTGGCTTTTTTCACTTAGCATAACTACCTTCATGTTCTTCCAAGTTGCTGTATGTATCAGTAGTTTTCCTTTTATTGCTGAGTAGTATCCCATGGTATAGACATATGAAAGTTTATTTAACCATTCGCCCTTTAAAAGAAATTTGGGTAATTTCCAGTTTTCTGCTATTAAAAACAAAGCCTCTATGAACATTCATGTACAAGTTTCCATATAAAATGTTTCTCTATTAAGTTAAAACCTTCTTAAGTTTTAAATTCCCAAGAATGCAATCATTAGGTCATATGGTAATTATTCTTTTTTTGGAGGGGGGAATTGCTAAACTCTTTTTCCAGAAAAGCTGTAACATTTTACATTTCTACTAACAATATGTGAGTAATCCAGTTTCCCTGCATCCTCACCAGTGTTTGACGTTATTATCTTTTATTTTAGCCATTCTGATAGTATGTAGTGATAGCTTATTGTGGTTTTAATTTGTATTTCCCTGATGGCTGATGATGTTGAACATCTTTTCATGTGCTTATTTACCATCTCTATTTCCTCTTTGGTAATATGTACATTCATGTCTTTTGCCCATGTTCTAATTGAATTGTTTGTTTTTACTGTTGAGTTTTCAGAGTTCTTTCTATAGGTATTATGTATTTTAGATACTAGCTCTATGTCAGATATGTGGTTTGCAAATATTTTCTCCCACTCTGTAGGTTGTCTTTTCATCCTCTTCACTTGGGCTTTCACAGAGCCAGTATTTTCAATGTGATGGGATTCAATTTATCAATTTTTCCTTTGATAGACTATGCTTTTGGTGTCAAGTCTAAAAGTTCTTTTCCTAGTTCTAGGTTGCAAAGATCTTCTCCTATGTTTCTAAAAGTTTTATAGTTTTATGATCTACATGATTTATTTTATGAGGCTTTTTGTATAAGATGTGAGATTTACTTGAAGTCCTTTTTTCTTTTTGGTTGATGGAGGTCGCAGTGCTCTACACCATTTCTTGAAAATGCTTTCCCTCTCCCACTGAATCACCTTTGCTTCCTGACCCAAAATTAATTGGTTATATTCATGTGGGTTTGTTTGTTTGTTTGTTTGGAGATGGAGTCTTGCTCTGTCGCCCAGGCTGGAGTGCAATGGCGTCATCTCGGCTCACTGCAACCTCCATCTCCCATGTTCAAGCCATTCTCCTGCCTCAGCCTCATGAGTAGCTGGGATTACAGGTGCCCGCCACCAGGCCCAGCTAATTTTTGGATTTTTAGTAGAGACGGGGTTTCACCATGTTGGCCAGACTGGTCTCGAACTCCTGACCTCAGGTGATCCGCCCACCTTGGCCTCCCAAAGTGCTGGGATTACAGGCATGAGCCACCGCACCCGGCCGGTTTTATTTTTTATTTCTCCATTTTGTTCCATTGGTGTATGTTCTACCCTCTACCAAAACCAGTCTTGATTGTAGCTTTCTAACAGGCCTTAACATTAGGAAGAGTGATTGATCCCACTTTTTCCTTCTCTTTCAAAATTATTTTGGCTATCCTATGGTCTTTTCCTAAAACATACATTTTAGGATTATCTTGTATATCTCAACAAGAAATCTCACAGTGATTTTGATAGGAATTATGTTACTCCTATAGATCTACACAGGGGGAATTGACATCTTTGCTATTTGCATTTTTAAAACATCAACTCAAGAATGTGTTCACAAAATTCAAAGGCACATGATATAACCAACCAAAATGAGAAAGATAAATTAATATTCTTAATAGAAAAAACACTCATACTAATAAACACTGTTATTCCCAATATGCTAAAAACCTGAATAGAACAATCCACAGAAGTAATAATTTTAAAAGCCCAATTTCATAACCAAAGAAATGCAAATTGCAACTAAAATGAAATAATTGTTCCTGGGTGCGGTGGCTCACACCTGTAATCCCAGCACTTTGGGAGGCCAAGGCAAGTGATCACCTGAGGTCAGGAGTTCGTGACCAGCCTAGTCAGTGTGGTGAAACCCCGTCTCTACTGAAAATACAAAAAATTAGCCTAGTGTGGTGGTGGGCACCTGTAATCCCAGCTACTCGGCAGGCTGAAGCAGGAGAATCACTTGAGCTCAGGAGGCAGAGGTTACAGTGAGCCAAAATCGTGCCATTGCACTCCAGCCTGGGTGACAAGAGCAAGACTCTGAAAAAAAAGAAAGAAAAGAAAATAATTGTTTATACTTGCCAAATTGAAAAATATTTTAAAGAGAAATGCTGAGGGCTGAGTGACGAAAATGAAGTGAGGCAAGGTCTTGATCCCTGTTAGTAAGAGTCTAATTGCTATATGATGCCATTTGGGAATATCTATCAGAAACCTTCTGAAGGTACAATATACATTTTAGAATTATCTTCTCTGTCTCAACAAGAAACTTTGCTAAGATTTTGATAGGAATTTTGTTAAACCTATAGCTCTATATAGGGTGAACAGACATGTTCACTATGTTCTGTCTGAATACATGGATTTCTAAAACATCAACTCAAGAATTCATTAAGAAAATTCAAGGGCCTTTTTTCCCATGGTTTTCATTTATAGAAAACTGTCTTAATGAAAATAATCTGAAGTGCAACAGACAAATTAAATTCAAAATGTATATCACAACATTAATTGCAGTAGTGAGAAGGAAAGAAAACACTAAATGTCTAATGATAAGACATCATTAAATAAACTGTGAAATAGCCATATGATGCAGTATTATACAGCTGTTAATAAATTCTGTATTTGAAGAATTTAGTGGCATGATTGTTCACCATATGGTACTGAGAAAAAAGAGCTATAGCAAATATGTTAATGTAATGCAATCCCAAAAATATTTTTAAAGTATATTCCTGTACAGAAAAATTATCTGCTGGGAAACATACAAAAATAATAACATTTGCCAATGTTGTAAAATTTGAATTATTCTCCTTTTTATACTTCTCTGTATAGTCTACTTTTTCTACAATAAACATGTATCACTTCTATAATCAGAAAAATATTCATTAATAATGTGACCAGCAGTTATAGTAATTATTATTTGGTAATAAGAAGACTAAGTTTCCTAACTCAGATTATGAGCTGACGTAGCAGTGGCCCACGTAGAAAATCATTCTAAGAATTGGTTGTGTGGAAGTAAAAGAATCTTTCATCCAGCCACATTCTACCCATGGTTCAACTTTGTATTAGTCTGTTTTCATGCTGCTAATAAAGACATACCCAAGACTCAATAATTTATAAAGGAAAGAGGTTTAGTGGACTCACAGTTCCACATGGCTGGGGAGGCCTCACAATCATGGTGGAACATGAAGGAAGAGCAAACGGATGTCTTACATGGTAGCAGGCAAAGAAGGCATGTGCAGGGGAACTCTCCTTTATAAAACCATCAGATCTCATGAGACTTCTTCACTGTCGCAAGAATGGCACAGGAAAGACCTGCCCCCATGATTTAATTATCTCTCACCAGGTCCCCAGAAAACATGGAAATTATGGGAACTACAAGATGAGATTTGGGTGGGAACACAGCCAAACCATATCAAACATCATATAGAAGTTGGATGTGCATTAAATAAATAATTATCTACCAGTACAATCTATAGATTTGAGAACAGTAATGTAAGTTTTAGTTGATATTAAAATCCTTAACAATAATAATAGGGTACTCCATCACCATACAAACATTATCACTTAAATTTTGTTGTTTTTCTGAAAAGCTCTTTAGATGGAAACAACGTAATTTTTAACTGGTATCTTTGGGACTAGGTTACACACACACACACACACACACACACACACACACACGAAAAGCAAATGCCTCCATATTGAATTTAAGGTGATATAAAAAGATTGGTTTAGAAATAGTATTCTCCTGCATTATTCCATCTGGATGATTTATTTGGCAAGGGCCATCTCGATGCTAATAACCTTCACTACATTTTCCCTCCAGTATTCAGTTCTATGGCCAGACCTTGAAATCACTCTAATGCCAACTCATGGCATTTAAATATACTGCGTTCTGACATTAAACACCTATGCTCCAGGCCTCCTATTCCCTCAAAGCCTATTCTTCTGCCTCGTTTAAACCTCACATGCCTGGATTTATTCTTTCCTCTCAATTATTTGCCCCTTCTTGATTTCACATTCATCCTTAGATCCTGTGGTATATATGCTAGGAAGGTTAATTCATGCTAGCTACTATATTAGACAATTCCAAGATCTTGGTGGCTTGATACAATAAAAGACTTTTTCTTGCTCACTCAAAGTCAAATGTAGGTTGATCAGCTCTCTTTGGAAGTCATTCTAGAATCCAGAAGCCTTCCATTCTAAATACACAACCTCTGGTACTTTGCAGAAAAGAAAATGGAAAGTCAAAGATTTGCTGAAGACATTTTTAAGAGCCAGGCCAAGAGTGGATTATGTCACTGGAACCTATGTTTCATTGGCTAGAACGTAGTCATACGACCATTAGCTAATTCCAAGAATGGCTGAGAATTGTAGATTTACTTTGTGTCTAAGAAGAGAAAATGAGATTGGTGAGCATCTAGTCAAGGCTTTGTCATAATATAACTGTAACTTCACTTCTAACACAGCTAACTTTGTCACCATCTGTCTTTCTCCCACAGCTATTCATAATTTCCCCAGACCTACAGCTTTTTAATCATTGGTATTTGCTACTCTATATTTCTTGGTATTCCTGAAAATACAGTTATAAAACTCTGTGCTACTATAATTTAGGATCTCAGCCTCAGTTGGGACCTCAGCATAGATCAGAAATCTTTTTCTCTGCCCCTTTTAAACATTCCCTTACAGTTTCTATGACAAATATTCAACCCTACTTCCCGTCTCTTTCTCAGAAAATGTTTACAAAGAACTAAAAGTTAGATTATGATGATGATTAATTTTATATGTCAACTTGGCTAGGTCATGGGACACAGATATTTGGTCAAACACATCTGGATGTTGCCATGAAGATATTTTTCAGTTGAGATTATCATTTAAATCAGTAGACTTTGAGTAAAGCAGATTACCCTCCGTAATATTGGTGAACCTTATCTACTCAGCTGAAGGCCTCAAGAGAAAGAATGACCTCCTTTGAAGAAGAGGAATTCTGCCAGAAGACTGCATCCAGATTCTGGTTGCAACACCAGCTTTTCCCTAGGTATCCAGCCTGCTAACCTGCCTTATAAATTTTCAACTTGCCTTCCTCCACGATCATGTGAGCCAATTCTCAAACTCTCTCTCTCTGGAGAGAAAAAGACAGAGAAACACTTCCTCTTGTGCTCTAGACATATTCCATTCCAACTTCTCACAGGCTTTGAACCACTAATTGTCCCATCAGAGTTTCTGAGTTTACTTCTCAACTGACATCTTCCTGTAGGCATAAAAATAGAGTAAAATCTTTATATTTCCTTGTACGGGTATGTGCATATATACATATTTATTTGTATGTGTACTTAATGTATATTAAGAAAATGGCATGTATAGCTGGATTAAAATATCAATTAAAGAGCATTTCCCAAAACATGAACTCTCAATTTACCACTAAGAAGAAAAATGAGAAAACACAAGAAGAAAACTAATAAACCATTAAATTAGAATATGTAAAGCAGAATAACCAAATATAAGTGAAGAGTCTGGATCTGAATGGCAAATATAGAAAAACAGAGCTGAAAACAAATTTTGAATAGGTCATTAATATCCAGTTGGTTACAAGTGAAGTTAAAAGACTTCGCAGTAAAGTTTAAGAACAATGGGAATGAATAAATCTATAACGTATAAATTATTATAATGGTGATTACATTTTTAAGAGTTTTCAATCAACCATAAGTAAGTATACAAATCTTACTCTGGACTGTTACAAGCACTTATTATAATATATTGATTATTCTTATCCTGTTTTAAACATTTTTTTCCAAGAACTGTACTCAGGCCAATCCTGGAAGCCAATTCCTCTGTACAATAAAAGTCACTTATAATAGGTGGACTTATATTTTGAAAGAATGTAAAGATGTTATACATAAAATATGGATTTACTAAGATAGCAATAAAATCAAAGATAAAAATTAATGCCAAATGTATACAGGACTATCTAAATCCCCTAGTAATAAAAAGATAAATTTCATATTTTCATATGAAATAAAGAAACTTGTTTTTAAGTGATAATTTCCAGTTTGAAAATTATTCAGGAAACTGGGTACTTCTACACGTTGTTATTAAGAGTACAAATCACTGGAAACCTCATGGAGGACAATTTAAAGAAAAAATCATATATACATATATTTGCTATACATATGCATGTATAACAAAATCATATATACCTATATACATATGTATGTTTATGTGTATATGTGTATACAGTCATGCACTGCAAAACGGTGTTTCAGTCAATGAGGGACTGTGTATACAGTGGTGATTCCATAAGATAATTATGGATCTGAAAAAATTCTATCACCTACTGATGTCATAACACAAGAACAATACTCATGTGATTAAGATGACATTGGTACAAACAAACCTACTGCACTTCTAGTCATATTAAAGTATCACATATACAATTGTGTACAGTGCCTAATACTTGATAATAATAAAAGACTATGTTACTGGTTTATGAATTTAATATACTATACTTGTTATCATTATTTTATCAGTATTCCTTCTACTTATAAAAATGGTTAACTGTAAAACAGCCTCAGGCAGGTCCTTTAGGAAGTATTCCAGAAGTAGACATTGTTGTCATAAGAGATGACAGCTCCATGCATGTAATTGCTTCTGAAGATCTCGCTCTAGCAGAGCAAAACGCGGAGGTGGAAGATGGGGATATTGATGATCCTGACTCCATGTAGGCCTAGGTTAATGTGTATGTTTGTGTCTTAGTTTTTAAGAAAAAAGTTTATAAAGTAAAGAAAATAAGAAATTTTAAAATAGAACAAAGCTTATAGGACATACAGAAAGAAAATATTTAGTACAGTTGTACAATGTGTTTGTGTTTTCAGCTAAGTGTTATTTACCAACAGTTAAACGTGTAAAAAATTTAAACATTTGTAATGTAAAAAAAGTTACAGTAAGCTAACATTAATTTATTATTGGAGAAAGAAAAATATTTTTTATAAATTTAATGTAGCCTAAGTATACTTTACAGTATTTATAAAGCCCATAGTAGTGTACAGTACTGTCCTAGGCCATCACATTCACCCAGAGTAACTTTCAAGTCCTGCAAATTCCACTCACGGTAAGTGCCCTTTACAGGTGTCCCTTTTTTTTTTTAATCTTCTATACCATATTTTTACTATATCTTTTCTATCTCTTGATATGTTTAGATACACAGATACTTTAACCATAATGTTAACAACTGCCTACAGTATTCAGTACAGTAATACGCTGTAACAGTTTGTAGCCTAGGAACAAGGTGTTAAAGCGTATAGCCTAGATAGTAGTCTATATCACCTAAGTTTGTGTACCTACATTCTATAATACACAATGACAAAATTGCCTAATAACATATTTCACAGAATATATTTTCATCATTAAATGATGCATGATTGTATCAAGTGTATATGTATTTATATTTATATAATACACAAACACATATATAGTTTGTTAAAGCTTCATAGCCTTTGACCCAGCAACCCCACTAATAAGAATTTTTCTCAAGAAAATAATTAAGAATTTTGTTCCAGGTATGTTTATTGCAGTATTTTTATGATAGTAAAGATTTAAAAACAAAATAAATATTCAACAATAAGACATTTTTAAAGCAATTAAGATATTTTTGCTAATCTAAAGTTTAAAAATTACTTAGTGTATTTAACTCTAAGTTCAAAATATGTATTTTCTATACAAAAGGCAAGTTATAAAAATCATCAAATCTGTTCCCTTTTGCCAATGATGTATTTTTCTTGACAGCTATATGTATGTATAGATATAAATTCTAAAGATCATTTATAAAATATATCTTTTTAGAACAATCAATGAAATGTAGCATATCACATTTCCTAGAAAGAGTATACATTACTTCAAATGAGAACAAACAGAAAGTAACTGTTTAATGAACATTTATCAGGAACATTGCAGAAAATAAACAAGACATAATAAAGAAAACAAAATAAAAAATGATTGAAAAGTGGCTACAACAAAACAGCAGAGGTATCCAAAACAAGATAATATTCTGAGCAATTTTATGATGTTAAATTTGAAAATATTTAAATTAACAAAATGTACTAAAACATCTACCATAGGAAATCAACTCAGAATTCTCCAGTTGTGCAATAATACTAAAATAAACTGGACTAGGGAAAATTTATCAGAGAACTATCTCCCTAAAAGGTCAAATGGTTTCATGGCAATACCCTTGAAATTTTTAAAGCATAGATAATCCCCTTACTATGTGAACTGTTCCAGAGCAAAAATATTAAGTCACTTAATAATTTTGTGACATATTAAACCTGAATAAGATACCTAAAAAGCATATGCTTTTCTCACAAAACAGAATCCTAAATCAATATTAACTCATGTCATAAATCCTAAATCAACATGAACCCAAATTAATAATTTGGCAATATTAAAAGAATTATATGCCATAATTAAAAAGGATTCACCCACCTGTATAAAGATTATTTGATATTAAATATTAAGAAACCTATTAAGATTATGCATTACAAAATAAAGTTCAAAGAAAATTACCATCTCAAAAACTTTATTAAATTCCATACTAATTCCTATTTTTAAAAGCTTTTAGAAAATAACACTTAAAGTAGAACATTTTAATAAATAAAAGTTTAAAAATTTAAGCTATTGAAACAAATGAAGATGTAACATCTCTCTGTATTGATAAGACTGAACATTGAAACATTTTAGTTATCTGAATTGATAGGCCTATCATCAACTTAAAATGCCAGATAACTTCTTGGAACTTGATAAAATTATTCTAAAGTTTATTAGAAAGAATGCTTTAATTATTAATTTTTTAGTGAGTATCATAACAATTAATTAGAAGGCAGATAAATGGAAGAGAGAGAATATCCTGAAGCCATGCGGATTTATTATTTAATAAAAGTAATATTATAGCTTAATAGGGAAAGAATTATTCTTTAAAATGAGTTGGAACTTTAAGGGCTAATAATGATCGCTCTCTTATGTCCATCTGAATAGCAAACCAGATGAGAATACCCAAGAAGCTGAGAGATGACTATCAAAATATCTTTTGAGTACTTTTGTTACTGATAAAAGATGGATTCAAGAGTGTGGCTTTGATATGTGGTCCAAATGAGCATCCCCAAAATTCTCCCCAGAATTAAACTTTCTTACATACAAACCTGAAAAAATACAGGGAACTCCTGCATGACCATCTTCCTGGTGGCATTTGTAGAGAATAGATCAGAATGTAGATCTTTAGTAGATAGGAATTGAGTGAGAGGAAAAAGCCAGCATGTTCAGCTTCTCCCCTAACTACCTTTCAGATACGTCCACCTTTCCTCAGCCCCTGGAGAAGTGAATAAGGTTTAGGGGCAGGGAGCATTACTCTAATGAAATTCCCTCACATAGAAAAATGAGGGGGCCAGGCACGGTGGCTCACACCTGTAATCCCAGCACTTCGGGAGGCCGAGGTGGGCAGATCACTTGAGGTCAGGAGTTCAAGCCCACTGTGGCCAACATGGCGAAACCCCATCTCTACTAAAAATACAAAAATGAGCCAGGTGTGATGGTGGGTGTCTGTAATCACAGCTTCTCAGGAGGCTGAGACAGAAGAATCGGTTGAACCCAGGAGGCAGAGTTTGCAGTGAGCCGAGATCACACCATTGTACTCCAGCCTGGGTGACAGAGCCATACTCCATCTCAAAAAAAAAAAATAAAATAAAATAAAACTGAGGGAACACATAAGGGAAGTAAACTCTACTAACTGAACACTCATGGAGTGAAAAGACAAAGTCAATACTTATTTCACATCATATATTCTATCTGTAAGTATTAATTAGATTAGAATTGTAGTTTTTATAGAATTGTGCTTTTTATATTAGGCAGTGGTTTCATACCATGCAGTCAAGTTCTATTTATTCCATAGCATTACCTTGGAGCCACTGCAGGAGAAATACCAGATCCTAGGCTTCTCCCTTTACTTTTGCATAAGTAACTATGCTTGTATCACTTCTACATACTCAGCTTTCCAAGTAAAGTTTTGTTTGAAGGAAGGGCTCAGCTAAAAAAAAAAAAAAAAGTCTAAAACACCACCAGACTAAATACTTATAGGAAATAAAATGTTTAAAACATATTCTAAACTATAAGAAAATATACATAGAAGAGGATTAGCTTCAAGATGACTGACTAGAGGCATCTGGCACTCACCTCCTCCACAAAATAGAACCAAAATAGTGAGTAGATAATCACACTTCAAATAGAGGATCTGAGAGAGAACACCGGAATTCAGCAGAAAACTGACAGAAAACACCTGAGGCACGGAAGGAGAGAAAAGCAAGGCAGCCAGCTCAGGATTAGCTGGGAGTTCTGAGAGGCTTTCCAATGTGGGGAAAGCTTAAGTGAGAGATCCCTAGTAGTCCACATTCTCTCTGTGGCTCCTGAAATCTAACCATGCGAGAGCCCCTCGACCCTTGCAATCCCTGAGACTGGAAGAGTGAACAGCCCAGAGTCCAAATGACGGCATTACTCCAGAGAGGGAACTCCCTCTGGGTCCCATACATCCCCCAAGATCCAAGCAAGTACAGCATAGCACCATTATGAGAGCTCAGACCCCACCAGACTGCATCCTGACAGCCCCTGCATCTCCATATCCCTGGAGCCCTACTGACATCCTCTCGCATCCACCTAGAGGGCTGCAGTGGTGCAAAACCAGCGGATCCAGCAGTTAGGCAGGACGCCCAGCATTCTAGCTTATACAGTGTCCTACAGTCCAGGGAATAGGCAGTCAACACACCTGGAAGGCTTCCCCCGGGACAAAAGAAAAAAAAGTGTGCACTCCCCAGAGCCTGAGAGCCACCTGCCACTGATAGCAACCCTGCCCTCACCAGCAGCAAGACCACAGTGCACTTGCACACACCCTAAAGACAAGTTATCCCTGCTCATTGCCACCACTGCCATCATCTCCCAAGCGTGCCTCCTGGTGACCTGGGGATCACCCAAGCCAGCCCACCACAACCTGCACCCATGCACATCACTGGGGGGCCTAAGGACAGACCTACCCAGTCTGGCACTGTTACCCACAGTGGCCAAGCACACTGCCCAGAAGCCTGGGGATTCCCCAACCCCACCCCACCAATTACCATGGGCATATGACCAGCAGACTTAACAACAGGCACAGAACACCTGCCACTGATGCCAAAGCATGTCATCTGGTAACCTGGAGATCACCCTGCTGGTTCACCACCACTGGCATCTGCACTATTCTCCAGGGCCTGAGGACAGGCCCACCCAACCTACTGCCATTACCACTATCAGCACCCACCCACACCCAACACCTGAAGGCTTGGAGGCCAGCCCATCCAGTCCACTGCTGCCACCACTAACATCAGTATGTGCTGCCCAGGGAGGCTAAGTGTTGTCTAGCCATTTTTACTGTCATTGCCTATACATACTACCCAGGGGTCCAGGCAGCCTCTCACTCACCCAGTCAACCATTGGCACTACCACACCAAGCAAGCTGCCTGGAGGCCCACGAATTAGCCTACCACATGCCTGCATTCATTGACCAGAGGAGTAAAGAAAGGCATGCTCCACCCACTGATGCCACAACTGGGACCCAAGGACTGGCTCATTAGGCATCCCTAACCCCAGCAAAGCTTCATCACAGCCTCCACTATAACCACAGCCTAAGCCACTGAGTTTATGACAGACACCACTGATGCTATTTACAACCAAATAAATCATTTAGAGACTACACTACTGTACACATCCAGACTCACACCTAATGTGCCCTACACAACCAACCCCATAGATACAACTTTAAGAAAAATCTTCCCCTACAAAAGACAATTCAAAAAACTGGAAGACATGATTGTTACACTAGATGTGCACATATTGAAGTAAGGACAGAATAAATATTTAAAAATCTAGAAAATATGACACCTCCAAAAGAACACAATAATTTTCCAGCAAAAAAATTCAATGGAAAAAAATTATGAAATGCTTGGTAAAGAATTCAAAATAATGATATTAAAGAAGCGCAGTGAGATATTAAAAACACAGATTAAAAACACAAAAGCATTAGAAAAAAATTCAGGATATGAATGAGGAATTTATTGGAGATAGATACCATAAAAAAGAACCTAAAAGAAACCCTGGAACTGAATAATTCAATGAATGATATTAAAAATACATTCAACAGCTTAAACAATAGATCAAGCAGAAGAAACATGACCACAGGTGTCTGAAGTAACCCAATCAGAAAAAAAAAAAAAAAAAAAAAAAAAAAAAAAAAAAAAAAACAAAGAAAGAAGAAAGCCAACATTGCATATGGGACATCATAAAGCAGCCAAATATACAAATTTGGGGTATTTCAGAAGGTGAAGAGAAGAGCAAAGGCATTTAAAAAAACACCTATGTATTGAAATAATAGCTTTAAACTTCTAAAGTCTGGCAAGAGATTTACACAGCCAGATACAGGACGCCCAGGTATCCTGATAGAGTTTGAATATGGGTGCCTGCCCAAATCTCATGTTGAATTGTAAACCCCAGTATTAGAGGTGGGGCCTAGTGAGGGGTAACTGAACATGGAGGTGGATTTTTCATGAATGGATTAGCATCATCCCCTTGGTGCTCTCCTCACAATGTGAGTGAGTTTTCATGAGACCTGACTGTTAAAAAGTCTATATCTCTCCTCTTTCTCTCTTTCTCTCCTCCTTTCCTCCTCTCCTACTCTCTTCCTCTCTTCCTCTTCTTCTTCTTCTTCTTCTTCCTCTTCCTCTTCTTCATCTTCCTTCTCTCTCTCTCTCTCTCTCTCCTGTTTTAGCCATGTAAGCTGCCTTCTCCCGCTTTACCTTTTGCCATGAGTAAAGCAGCTTCCTGAGGCCTCCCCAGAAATAGATACTGGAGCTATGCTTCCTTCACAGCCTGCAGAACAGTGAGCCAATCTTTTCTTTTATATTCCCCAGTCTCAGGTATTTATTTATAGCAATGCAAGAATGGCCTAATGCAGATTCCCAAGTAGATACAACACATAAAGTTTCTCCAGGGAACATCATAGGCAAATTGTCAAAAGTTAAAGACAAGAAGAGAATTATAAAAACAAAGAGAAAAGCATCTAGTCACCTATACAAGAAATCTCATGAGACTACAGTGAATTTCTTAGCAAAAGCATTATAGGCCAAGAGAATGGGAGGATAGGATATATTCAAAGCACTGGAAGAAAAAAAAATGTTGACCAAGAATACTATAACCTGCAAAGTTGTCCTTTATAAATGAAAAAATACAGCCTTTTCCAGACAAGGAAAAAATAAGGGGATTCATTGCCACTAGACCAGACCTACAAGAAATGTTTAAGGGGTTCCTATATCTGGAAGTGAAAGTATCATCAGAAACTATTATATACAACCATATGCTATCAAACTGAAAAAGCTAGAGAAAATGGATACATTTCTGGAGACCTACAACCTACCATGACAGAATCAGAAAGAAATAAAAAACCTGAACAGACCAGTAATGAGTAGTGAGACTGAAAAAGTAATGAAGTTTCCCAAAAAAGAAAAGCCCAGGACTGGATATATTCATAGCCAAACTCTACCAAATGTATAAAGAAGAACTAATACAACTCCTGAAACTTCCAAAAATTTGCAAGAGGAAGAATTCTCCCTAAATCATACTATGTATGAGACCAACATCAGGCTGATACCAAAACCAGACAAGGACATAATAAAAAAGGAAAACTAAGCCCAGTATCCCTGACGAATATAGATGCAAAAATCTTCAACAAAATAGTAGCAAACGAAGTCCAACAGCACATCAAAAAGATAATATGCCATGATCAAATAGGATTTATTCCAGGGATGAAAGAATGATTCAACATATACAAAATCAATAAATGTGATACATCATATCAATAGAACAAAGCACAAAAAAATCATATGATTGTCTCAACAGACACAGAAAAGCATTTGATAAAATTCAACATCCCTTCATGTTGAAAATTCTTGACAAAGTAGACATAGAAGGAACATACCTCAAAATAATAAAGTCTGTATATGACAAACCCCAGCTAACATTATGCTGAATGGGGAAAAGTCAAAAGCGTTTCCTCTAAGAACTGAAGCAAGAGAAAGACACATGCCTTTACCACTCATAGTCAACATAGCACTAGAACTTCTAGTCAGAGCAATTAAGCAAGAGAAAGAAATAAAGGTCATACAAAATGGAAAGGAAGATATCAAATTAGTCTTGGTTGCAGATAACATGATCTTATACCTAAAAAATCCCTAAAGACTCCACCAAAAAAAAAAAAACTCTTAGAGCTGATAAATAAATTCAATAAAGTTGCAGGATATAAATCAATATACAAAAATTAGTACTATTTATATACACCAATAGTAAACAATATTTAAAAAAATCAAGAAAGCAATCCCACTTACAATAGCTAGAAAAATATTAAATACCTAGGAATCAATGTAACAAAAGAAGTGAAAGGTCTATAGAAAGATAATCATAAATCATTGATGAAAGAAATTGAAGATGACAATCAGAAAATGAAAAGAGATTTCGTGCTTGTGAGTTGAAGGAATTAATATTGTTAAAATGGCAATAATCCCCAAAGCAATTTATAGATTCAATGCAGCATTCCTCTTCACAGAAAGAGAAAAACAGTCCTAAAATTTTTATGGAACCAAAAAGTGCCTGAATAGCCAAAGCAATCCTGAGAAAAAAAGAATAAAGCTAGGGGCATCACAATACCTGACTTCCAAATATATTACAAGACTATAGTAACAAAAACAGCATGGTATTGGTATAAAAATACACACATAACCCAATTGAATAGAATAGAGATGCCAGAAATAAATCCATGTATTATGGTCAACTCATTTTCAACAAAGGAGTCAGGAGCATACACTGGGGAAAGGTCATCTTCTTCAATAAATGGTGCTGGGAAAACTGAATATCCATATGCAGAAGAATGAAACTAGATCCCTATCTCTCACCATAAACATAAATCAACTCCAAATGGATTAAAGACTTCGAGTTTAGACCCAAAACTATAAAAGTACCTGAAGAAACACAGGAGAAACACTCCAGGTCATTGGCCTAAGCAAATATTTTATGGCTAAGACTGCAAAAGCACAGGTGACAAAAACATAAATAGACAAATGGAACTATAGTAAACTAAAAAACTTACTTCTGCACAGCAAAGGAAAAAATCAACAGAGTGAAGAGACAACCTGTTCAATGGGAGAGAATATTTGCAAACATTTCATCAGATAAGGGACTAATATTCAGAATATACAAGGAACTCAAGTAACAGCCAAAAAACAAATAATTCCATTAAAAAGTAGGCAAAGTTTCTGAATACACATTTCTCAAAAGAAGACATACAAATAGCCAACAGCTATGTAAAAAATGTTCAATATCATTAATCACCAGGGAAATGCAAGTCAAAACCACAATGAGATATCATCTTACCCCAGTTAGCATGGCTATTATCAAAAAGACAAAAAATATCAGATGCTGGTAAGGATGCAGAGAAAAAGAACTCTGTTGGAGGGAATGTAAATTGATACAGTCATTTTGAAAAACGGTATGGAGATTTATCAAAAAACTGAAAGTAGAAGTACTATACAATCCAGCAATTCCTCTACTGGATATTCATTTTTAAAAATCAGTATATCGAAAGGATAATTACATCCCCACATTTATTGCAGCACTATTCACAATAGCAAAAATATGAAATCAACCCAAGAGTCCATCAATGGATGAATGGATAAAGAAAATGTAGCATATATACACAATGGAATACTACTCAGCCATAGACCAGGCACAGAAAGACAAATATTGTAAGTTCGCACTTACATGTGGGAGCTTAAAAAGTTAGTATCAAGGAGGTAGAAAGTAGAGTGTTATTAGAGGCTGGGAAGTCTCAAGAGGGGGAATGAAGGAGTTTTGGTTAGTGGGTATAAATGTAGAGTTATATAGAAGAAATAAGGTCTAATGTTCAATAGTTGAGTGGTTTAATGATAGTTCAAAACAATGTATTATATATTTCAAAATAGCTAGAAAAGAGCTATTTCTTCAAAATAGCTAGAAGAAATAGCTAAAAATAATAAATGCTTTAGGTGATGGATATCCTAAATACTCTGCCTTGATCATTAGACATCCTATGCATGTAACAAAATATCACAGGCACTCCATAAATTTGTACAAACATTATGTATCAATTTTTTTAAAGATAATGCACATGAACATTTTCCCTCTCTCAACACAGGGAAGATTTTCCTGGCATAAAACAATTAAAATTTTAAAGACCTAGAATGATAGCAGTAGGTAGGTAGGTAGGTAGGTAGACAGACAGGTAGGTGGGTAGATCGATTGATCGATAGATAGATGATAGATTGATCGATAGATACATGTAGATACATAGATACAGATTTAAACAGACAAATATCAAAAGCTTGTGTACTTCCTAAAACATAATAAACAAAATGAAAAGGGAAAAAGCAAACAACAAAAATATTTACAACAAGGAATTCAAATGAAAAGTTGATTTCCTTAATATATAAAGACTTACTACAAATCAATAAGAAACAGTCAAAAATCTTAGTTGGAAAAAATGGGCAAAGGGCATCATAGAGAGACAGGCTTTCCAGAGAACTGGGGAAGTGAAGGGAGAGTTATTGCTCAGGAACACTTGGGCAATGACTGCATTCCCACCCCACCCCTAGGTAAAGATTTAGGCCACAATGTGCTCGACAGTGTCACCAACAGTAACATGCCCCTCAGAGAATAAATGTCAAGAGAAACAAGACAAGGAATGCTTAATAGGCCTCCTCTCCCTGCGGCCACCTATGGTAAGCTCTGAATTCTTAGCCAAGTAAGGAGTTTCCTAGGACTGCCATAACAAGCACTACACGCCTGGTGACTTCAACAAAAGAAATGTATGATCCCACAGTTCTGGGGGCCAAAAGCCCAAAAAGTCAAAGTGTTGGCAGGGTTGGTTCCTTCTGGGGACTCTGAGGGAGGGGCTGCTCCATGTCTCTCTTCTAGCTTCTGGTGATTGCTGGTGATCTTTGGTGTCCCTTGGCTGGTAGACACATCACTCCAATCTCTACCTCCATCATCATGTGGCATTTTCCCCTCTGTGTGTCTGTGCATCTCTGTGTTCACATTTCTCCCTACTTAAAAAGACACCAGTCATATTTCAGTCATACAGTGTGACTTCATCTTAACTTGACTATATCTGCAAAGGCCTTATTCTAAATAGGGTCATATTTACAGGCACCAGGGGCTAGGACTTGAATATATCTTTTTGGGGGGAGGGGGACACAATTCAACCCACAACAAACACCAAGAGACCAGGAACTTGGAGTAAAGATGTGTTGTGATCCCTTCTCACCCATCTGTAAACACACTCGGCAAATCTCTACACAGGAATAGACAGTTCATAAAAGCATTGGGCCAAATGTGGAGACAGAAATATAGGTAGCCTTATTATTATTTAAAGATATACAAACTTTAAAAACAATGGCTGGGCACGGTGGCTCATGCCTGTAATCCCAGCACTTTGGGAGGCCAAGGCGAGTGGATCACTTGAGCCCAGGAGTTTGAGACCAGCCTGGGCAATATGGCAAAAACCTATCTCTACAAATACATACAAAAATTAGGCTAGGCATGGTGGCTGACGCCTGTAATCCCAGCACTTTGGGAGGCCAAGGTGGCAGATCACTTGAGGCCAGAAGTTCGAGACCAGCCTGGCCAACATGATGAAACCCTGTCACTACTAAAAACACGAAACTTAGTCAGGCGTGGTGGCACACACCTGTAATCCCAGCTACTCCAGAGGCTGAGGCAGGAGAATCGCTTGAATCCAGGAGGCGGAGGCTGCAGTGAGCCAAGATTGCACCACTGCACTCCAGCCTGGGCAACAGAACCAGACCCTGTCTCAAAAAAAAAAAAAAAAAAAATTAGCTGGGCATGGTGGCATGACTATAGTTGTAGCTACTTGGGAGGCTGAGGCAGGAGGAGGAGGACCGCTTGAGCCCAGGAGGTGAACAGAGGTTGCAGTGAGTCGAGATCACACCACTGCACTCCAGCCTAGGTGACACAGCCAGACCTTGTCTAAAAAAAGAAAAAAAAAAAAAAAAAGACACCATTTTTACTATAAAATTAACAAAGACTAAAAGAGGTGGCAGATCACTTGAGGCCAGGAGCTCGAGACCAGCCTGGCCAATATGATGAAACCCTGTCACTACTAAAAACATGAAACTTAGTCAGGCATGGGGGCACACACCTGTGATCTCAGCTACTTGAGAGGCTGAGGCAGGAGAATCACTTGAACCCAGGAGGTGGAGGCTGCAGTGAGCCTAGATCATGTCACTGCACTCCAGCCTGGGCAACAGAATGAGAGCCTGTCTCAAAAAAAAAAAAAAAATTAGCTGGACATGGTGCCATGCCTATAGTTCTAGCTACTTGAGAGGCTGAGGCAGGAGGACCACTTGAGCCCAGAAGGTGGATAGAGGTTGCAGTGAGTCGAGATCACACCTCTGCACTCCAGCCTAGGTGACAGAGTCATACTCTGTCTCAAAAAAGAAAAAAAAAAAAAAGGACACCATTTTTACTATAAAATTAACAAAGACTAAAAGATAACCCAAGAGATGATACAGAGAAATTCAGTCCGGAGGGAGGCAGCAGCAGTATTGAAGGGACATGTTCAGATGTATAATCATCCTGAAGGACAATTCATAAATAACTATCAAAAAACCTTCATTCAAATCATTGCAATATTTATTGGATATTCAAATATGCATTCAAATATTCAAATATTTGTTGAATACTTACTTTGCACCAAGCACTGTCCTAAAGCTTCTAATCCAGTAATTCCACTTTTGGAAATGTATCTGTGATAGTTAATATTGAGTAATTGAGTGTCAACTTGATTGGATTGAAGGATGCAAATTTTTGTTTTTTTTTTTTTTTTTTTGAGACAGAGTTTCACTCTTGCTACCCAGGCTCAGGCTGGAGTGCAATGGCACGATCGCAACTCACCACAACCTCCGCCTCCCGGGTTCAAGCAAGTTCTCCTGCCTCAGCCTTCCCAGTAGCTGGGATTACAGGCATACGCCACCACACCCAGCTAATTTTGTATTTTTAGTAGAGACCTGGGTTTCTCCATGTTGGTAAGGCTGGTCTCGAACTCCCAACCTCAGGTGATCTGCCTGCCTCAGCCTCCTAAAGTGCTGGGATTACAGGCATGAGCCACCATGCCCGACCAGATGCGAAGTATTATTCCTGGGTGTGTCTGTGAGGATGTTTGTTGCCAAAGGAGATTAACATTTGAGTCAGTGGCCTGGGAGGTGCAGACCCAACCTCAGTCTGGGTAGGCACCATCTAATCAGCTGCCAGCATGGCTAGAATAAAGCAGGCAGAAGAATGTGGAAGGACTTGACTTACTGTGTCTTCTGGCCTTCATCTTTCTCCCACGCTGGATGCTTCCTGCCCTTGAACATCAAACTTCAAATTCTTCAGCTTTTGGACTCTTGGACTTACACCAGCGGTTTGCCAGGGGCTCTCAGGCCTTCAGCCACAGACTGAAGGCTGCACTGTCAGCTTCTCTACTTTTGAGGTTTTGGGACTCGGACTGACTTCCTGGCTCTTCAGCTTGCAGATGACCTATTGTGGAACTTCACCTTGTGACCCTGTGAGTCAATTCTCCTAATAAACTCCCCTTCATATATACATATACCCTATTAGTCCTGTCCCTTTAGAGAACCCTGACTAATACAGAATCCAAAGAAAATTAGTAGACATGCAAATATTTATATTAGGGAATCTATTACAGTACAAAAATCCCTAGATGGTAAGCAATAGGGAAGTGATTAAATAATTTATGCTACATAATCAAAATCCTACAATAGAATGATGGAAGAAAAATTAAAGAGTAGTTAAGGTTAAGAAAAATTTTACTAATTTTATGGAAAATGTGATAAAATATACATTTACAGTATGATCCCAATTTCTGTATATATTTTTATGTTCAGCCAGCATATTTATTTAGCACTGAATATGTGCTAGGACTTACAAAGAGGGAATTTACATGATCTGTTAGTAAGATTAAAGGTCAACTTATATTTTCTTCTATTATTTTTTTCTCCATTTTACAGAAATTGCTGGAGAACAGCTTCTACACGTGGTAGAGTACTTTGTGTTTTAGCCATGAATAAAAATGTATCCTAAGATGAAATGGAAGAATAGAAGTCAGAAAAAAAAATGTAATTTCAGTTTCAAGTACTTTCTGTTTAACAAGGGATGGAAATTTGAATTTGAATTCACATTTGAATTCACCTTTAAGGGCAGGCACATTATTTGGGAAAAAAAAAAAATAGAAGAAGAAGAAAAGCTGTAGCAAATCTTCTAAATTATGCATGGGTAAAGAGAAGACTCTGCTCAAGTGGCGAAGTTTGGAAAATCCGAAATTGAAAATCTGAAAAAGGCTAAATGGAAAAGAGAGGAGAGGGTAGCATTTTGGGGAGAGGATATTGCTTTTGAGAGAAAAGGGTTGAAACTTGGGGGAAAGGAGAAAAACAAAAGGGATATTTATTAGTCCCTCAGGTTCTGTTGTACCCTTTAGAGGAAGAGGGGGTAGCCAAAGGGTAACAGAGGTTTTCACCAAGACTGAATGCAATTCTGGGCTAGGCTGAGCTCCCTGGAGGCCCAGCTGGCCACATATACCTGGCTGAGTGTTGGAGCAGGGCCTGCCTCTGGATGGAGCCCTGACGTTTCTGGATGGTATGTACAGCACAGATACCAATGTTCTCATAAGTATGGGCAGTGACGGCCTTCCAGGTAGCCTGTGGCCAATAGGCATGGGCAGTTGAAGCAGGAGAAGTAAGAGAGAAGTAAAACAGCCTAGTCTGGACCAAAATAAAGATAAGGGCACTCTGAAGTGGGCCTGAGGCTTTGTTAGCACACAGGAGAGGGTTAAGGATTTATGATGAAGACATGACTATTCATAGTCAAAGGCTAATTAAGCCAAAGGACATGAGTTCATAGCTCCTTCAATTTTCAACTTTAGCCACATTTTCAACAATGAAGCTGCATGTATTTTAGAATCAGAAAAGATAATTTAACACCCCTTCTATTTGATAGTGCTCTCCTGCCTTGAAATGCCCTTACTTCTCCCATTCAGAGCAAAGACTTTTTAAAGAAATACCCCCACTTCCTAATGGTCAACCCAAAGTGTTCTTTCCAGCCATTTTCTTTTTTGTCTTCTTAGTCGCTTGAATGCTGTTGACCAGCCATCTCTCCGGTAACTTCTCCCCTAATGTCCCTGACTCTACTCTCTCCTACCTCTCCTCCCACCACTCTATCTGCTTCTTGCTTGTTTTGGGGGGTCCTCTTCTTCCAAAGTCTACCTCTCAGAAGCTTGTGTTTCCAACAGCTCTGGAGTGGGTCATCTTCGCTTCCTTTCTACATTCTTTCTCTAGGCCATCTTCTCCATGCCAACGTTTAAACCCTCATGCCTTTACTTACTGCTAAGTCTGCAGGGCCTGGAATAGCTCTTCGGACACTAGAGGTGTGTAATATGCAGCGGCTCACCTGGCATATTTGACATTCAGGGCAGATCATCATTTACCACTCCCTCCCTCTACACAACAAAATTGTTTCTAGTAATCATCATGAAATCATCAGTAGTCATCATTATTTTCTTGATTTGCTTTTTAATGTTTATGCAATGCACAATAAAGATTACATTT
Source organism: Symphalangus syndactylus (assembly GCF_028878055.3). Taxonomy (NCBI): domain Eukaryota; kingdom Metazoa; phylum Chordata; class Mammalia; order Primates; family Hylobatidae; genus Symphalangus; species Symphalangus syndactylus. The sequence continues at coordinate 126,161,627 of NC_072428.2, read as the reverse complement.
AAATTTTAAAACATGATTCACGTTGAGTAAAATATTTCACATATGAACTAAAATTAGGACTTATCAGTTTCATGCTCTGTTTTACTGTTTTAAATTCAAACACAAATTAAAAATTCCAGGTTGTCAAATGGTATGACAGAATTGGTGTAACCCAAGTTCTGTTTCTTCTTATTCGCAATTTGCTGTGCTAATATTGTTTATTCCTAATCTACTGTTTAAATGCAGAAACATGTAGTATCACAGGGGATGGAAATAGGAGTTGCTCTCAAAGCGAGTTCAAACAATTACAAACTTACTCTTGAAATAAATCATGCAGTTGACTTCACACATGTCAGGGGCTGAATATATAACTGGAGTTCTCCAAATTAATAAAGAAGATAATGTTTGTGAAGAAATAAAGAATAAAAATGCCTAATCTGAAGCTTGCAAGTGTATTGTTAAAACTCAGTAACAACTGCAGCAATTGTTTAGAATTTAGAATAACATTTTTTTTCAGGGAGGAACATTTTATCACAAGCATTGTGACACTTGATAATAAAAACAGCAACTCTTATTTCATTTTAGTCTATGCAGACAATGCACTGTCTTATTACTAGCTGTTCCCAAACCCCACCGTTGGGATGGTATTGACAATATATATGTGTTGAATGGCTCTAAGACTGTCTTTTCAAGCAGACTCCTCTCCTAAATTTTTGACTTGTTTCTCTTTGTACATTTTCACTCCTCTGTTCCTCTGTGGTTCTGCTTTTTTTCTTTCTTACATTGGTGAATGGCAGCAGATTATACTGAGTGCCTCAAGCCAGAAACTTGAGATTCCTGTCTCCTCTTTCCTCCAACTAGACACAAAAATGTTTATTTTACCTTCTAAACATTACTAGAATCCGTTCTCTACTTCCCCATTCTTACCAACCTGGACTAATTCAGCACTTTAACATTCTGTCCAGGACCAGTACAACAGCTACCTACTCAGTTTCTCTGACTTTTCCTTTCTTACTGTGATCTCCCCAAACTTCTGTAAACCTCTTTAAAAAAATGAATCTCTACTGCAAAGAATTACTATGAGGTTTAAGTAGCATGTATAAAGGGTCTCGTATAGTGTTTGGCCCATAGAAGATGTTAAAAAATGTTAGTTTTCCTTCCTAAAACATTGTTTGGCATTCTACTGCTTACAAAATCTGAATATTTTGAGAGAAAGTAATTGTATTTTGAGACTAAGTTAATGAACCACAATTTTATGTGCATAAAGAGGCAAATTATGCTGGTAATTTCAGTTGTATAAATGCAACATAATTCAAAGTATTCCCAAACTCATTTTTATTATCAGTAACAAACATTTACTAATCATCACCCTGAACACACACATATATACACACACAAATAAGTTCTGGATATAATGACATAGATATATAGAGATACAAGAAAACATTTATGCTCTCAAGGACTTTATAATTCCATCCACACATATAACTTATCATAGTGATGCGTAAGTGTTCATGAATACCACAGCCATCTGTGAAAGAGACAGAGACAGAGAGCGGTGGAGAGAGCGAGAAATAATCCACCAAACTGGGGACATCAGAGTATTTATGGAGGAGAGAAACAAAGATGCGTCCTAAAGGAAAACTACGCAGTTATACCCAGGTAAGAAAACCAGACATAAGTACATTTTCTATAACCAAAAAAAAAAAAAAAGCCTCAAAGTTTTGAGATAAGAATGCTAATAAGACATATGACCCAGCTTGAAAAGCACATAGAATTCATGAAAAGACATAACAGAGGGGAATTTGGAAAGAACAACGAGGCCAGTATGTGGACAGAATTAAGTGCCAGCATGAGGGCTTTTCTTTGAAAGTAACAAAGGATCAACACAGAAACTACAATCGCCTCCTAACTGGTTGCACTACAGTTGGTCACTCCCACTATAATTCACCTTCAACTTGATGTCATTGTGACCTTTCCAAATTTGACTATGGCATGTCCTTGTTTTCTCTTTTATGGGTCTCCAAAGAAGATACACAAATGGCCAATAAGCAAATGAAAAGATGTTCAACCTCACTAATCATTAGGGAAATAAAAATTCAAACCACAGTGAGATTCCACCTCACAACCATTAGGACAGCTACTATCAAAAAACAAAAACAAACAGAAAAGAAGTGTTGAGGAGGATGTAGAAAAATGGAACCCTCGTGCAATGTTGGAGGATATTTAGAATGGTGTGGCCAGTATGAAAAACATTACGGCATTTTCTCAAAAAATTAAAAATAGAACTACCATGTGATCTAGCAATTCCACTTCTGGCAATACAGATGGTCCCAGACTTCAGATGGTTCAATTTAATGATTTTTTTTATTTTACAACAGTGTGAAAGTGATATACATTTAGTATGTTCCTCGACTTACGATGGAGTTATATCCCAATACACTCATCTTAAATTGAAAATATCAAAACACAGTTTCCATTTACAATGGGTTTATCTGGACACAGCCTCATCGTAAGGTGAGAAGCTATCTCTGTAACCAAAAGAACTGAAAGCAGGGTCTGGAAGAGACATTTGCAAACCCGTGTTCATAGTAGCACATTCACAATAACAAAATGTGGAAGCAACCCAAGTACCCATCCATAGACAAACAGATAAACAAAATATATATACTTGCAATGGCATATTATTCAGCCTTAAAAAGGAAGGAAATTCTGACAAATGCTACCACATGAATGAACCTTGATGACATTACACTAAGTGAAATAACTCAGTCACAAAAAAAATACTTATTCCACTCATGTGACATACCTAGAATAGTCAAAATTGTAGAGACAGAAAGTAGAATAGTGATTGCCAGATGCTGAGGGAAGAGGGGAATGAGAAGTTGTTTTATAGGTAGAGTTTCAGTTTTGCAAGACGAAAAGAGTTTAAGAGATTGGCTGCACTATTTATAATAGCAAAGACATGGAACCAACCCAAATGCCCATCAATGATAGACAGGATAAAGAAAATGTGGTACATACACACCGTGGAATACTATGCAGCCATAAAAAGGAATGAGATCATGTCCTTTGCAGGGACATAGAGGAAGCTGGAAGCCGTCATCCTCAGCAAACTAACACAGGAACAGAAAAGCAAACAGCACATGTCTCACTCATAAGTGGGAGTTGAACAATGAGAACACACGGACACAGGGAGGGGAACAACACCTGTTGGGGGCTGGGGGCAAGGAGAGGGAAACTAGATGATGGGTCAATAGGTGCAGCAAACCACAGCAGCACACGTATACCTATGTAATGAACCTGCACGTTCTGCACATGTATTCCAGAACTTAAAGTAAAACAAAAATTAAAAACACATTTTAAAAAGAAAGATTGGCTGCACAGCAACGTAAATTTACCTCATGCTACTGAATTATACACCTGAAAAATGGTTAAGATGGTAAATTTTATGTTACATGTATTTTACCACAATTGAAAATAAAATTTTACCACAATTGAAAATAAAATTTAAAGAAAGTTCTCTTCCACAGGCTTCCACCAACAGCATGAGTTTTAAACCCTGTAGCATGACATACAAAGCTTTTATGGTCTCACTATGGAAGAGAAGCAAGCATAAACAAAAGCATTCAGTTACGTTTGAGTTCCAGAAAAAGAAAAAACGACAGTCAAGTATCATTTTATTTTCAAATACATTCTGCAGTGGGGAAATAGAATGGCTCTTGTCATAAGAAAATCACAAATGGAAGTTTTTATAATGTTGGAATACAATGCTTCTTTAAGAAACAGTAAAATTACTGTTTATATCAACTGATGCAATTTTTGAATCATTAATTTTCACAGTAACCATTGTTTTATGACTTATGTTACTTATTCAAACGATGTTTCACAAGCATTTGGAACTAGGGAATCTTGTAAAGCATACTAATATGTGTAACAACAATGTAAACTAAAAAGTTTATACACAGGGACGATTCTTATCTTTTCCCCCTCCATGTCAAAAGCTTGACAGAAGTTCTCAATCTAGTTGGCACACACTTTACTGATTCAAAGCTAATTTCCATTTTTAAAGTGCAAAGCCATATTTCTGATCTTATGTTTTCTTCTAAAGAGGAGCATAGATGCTTTGTTTCCAGTTTCGCATGGCCAGCCATACAATTTAAACCAGGGGTCTTGTATTCCAGAATACCAAGGGAGTTGTCCCTTTTTTGTGCTCTCAAAGGGACCCATCCTTGTAAAATGTCCCTGATTGAGTTTTATTCAAATTGTTACTGGTTTGTGTAGCTTCTCTGAAAGAATATAAGCAAGGAGCAGGCAGAAACTGTCCTCCTGACGCCTGTATCTGCAGAATTAGCACAGAACTTGTGACTTGGGAGATATTCAATAATGTTAATTTAGCATAATTGAAGTGGTAAACTGAGTAACAAATTGGATGTTCAGAAAGCTATGTTTTAGGAGCATTAATCTGGCCAAAATGTGTAGGATGAATCAGAGGGCTTATATTAGTTTGCTAGGGCCACTGCAATGAATTCCCACAAACTGAGTAGCTTTAAAAAACATTAATTCTCTTAAAGTTTTAGAGATCAGAAATCCCAAATCCATTACACTGGGCTGAAACTAACATGTCAGCAAGGCCAGGCTCCCTCCAGAGGTTCTAAGGGAGAATTGTTCCCTTTCCTTTGCCAGAGCAGCATTTGTAGGATCACTGGGCTCACGGCCTCCTTCCTCCATCTTCAAAACTCTCTCTCTCGCTCGCTTCTCTCCTTCTCTTTCTTTTCTTCCTCTCTCTCTCTCTTGCTCTTCCTTCCTCTTTCTCTCAGTCTATCACATTGCCTTCTCCCTTTTGTGTGTGGTTAAATCTCCCTCTGCCTCCCTCTTGTAAGTACCCTGTGTTTAGGTTTAGAGCCTATGAGGATAATCCAGAACCATCTCCCTCTTGCAAGATCTTTAACTCATCACATCTGCATAGTCCCTATTACCTTAGACGGTACCATTCACAGGTTCCAGGGATTAGGACCCGGATATCCTTGGGGATCATTAGTCAGCCTACCACAGGTGTGTAGGGTAGAAACAGGTCAGTTAGGAAACTACCACACTACTAACAATTAACTGCTGAACATGATTTCATAGCAGAAGAAAAGTAAAGCAAAGGATATGAGATCTGCTATGAAACACGTGGTAGACTATGGTGAATAATTAGATGTGGGAAGCAAGGAAAAGAAAGAAAAGCTGACTTCAAGGCTTTGAGTCTTGGTACCTAGGGAAGTATTGATGCTGGGAACACAATAAACATCAGAAAGGAAAACAGGGGTGATATGGTTTGGCTGTGTCCCCACCCAAATCTCATCTTGAATTGTAGCTTCCATAATTCCCACATGTTGTGGGAGAGGCCTGGTGGGAGGTAATTGAATCATGGTGGTGGGTCTTTCCTGTACTATTCTTGTTATAACGAATAAGTCTCACGAGATCTGATGGTTTTATAAAGAGGAGTTCCCCTGCACATGCTCCCTTGCCTGCTGCCATGTAAGATGTGACTTTGCATCTCCTTTGCCTTCTGCCGTGATTATAAGGCCTCCCTAGCCATGTGGAACTGTGAGTCAATTTAACCTCTTTCCTTTATAAACTACCCAGTCTCGGGTATGTCTTTATTAACAGCATGAAAACCGACTAGTACATGAGGTGAAAAGGAGGGAAGAAAGAGATTTTAATTGTAAGTATACTAACTCTAAGTTACAAGTAGACATTTACATAAATATGGTTTGTAGAAAACAAGCTTTGAGAACTAAAACTGAAAGTAAGGACCAGAAATAGAGATTGTGAAGAGGGAATCATGGCACTGAAGGGAAGAGGGCTCACCAAGAGCAGAAAGAGAGAATGCCAAAGGTTGTGTCTTGTGTCTTTTTTTTTTTTTTTTTTTTTGAGGCGGAGTCTTGCTCTGTTGCCCAGGCTGGAGTGCAGTGATGCAATCTCGGCTCACTGCAACCTCCGCTTCTCGGGTTCAAGTGATTCTCCTGCCTCAGCCTCCTGAGTAGCTGGGACTACACGCATGTGCCACCACGCCTGGCTAATTTTTGTATTTTTAGTAGAGATAGGTTTTCACCATGTTGGCCAGGCTGGTCTCAAACTCCTGACCACAAGTGATCTGCCTGCCTCAGCCTCTCAAAGTGCTGGGATTACAGGCGTGGGCCACCACACCCAGCCAGTTGTGTCTTAAAATGACCCACATTAGCGCTGCAAACAAAGGCAAGGGAAGGGAGAAAAGATACAGCCAGAGAAGAAAGGCAAGGACATCATTCAGAATCCCTGAAGTGGCCAGGGAAGGGAGCTTAAACTAGGAAGGCATTACCTACAGCCTCAGAAGCAAAGCAGCAGATAGGATAAGGAGAATTGGGACGAGGAAAGACTCTAAATTTGGTGATTATGGGTGGGTTGGTGACCACAAGAGAAGAATTCCAGAAGCTAAGAGGGTGCAGGAAGATGGACTGTGCAGGACTGAATGTGTGAGTAGTAATGAAAGGAAACAATGAACATAAACCAAACTTTGGGGGGGGGTTTGTGCTAAACAGCAAAAGCAAGAGAAATACAAGATAGCTTAATATGAAAGCATAATCAAGGTACTAACTTCTGAATGTTTGTCTTCCCTCAAAATTCATATGTTGAAACCTAATTCCCGATGTGACAGCATCAAGAGGCGAAGCCTTTGGAGATGATTAGATCATGAGGCTGGAGCTCTCATAAATGGACTAAGTGTCCTTATTAAAGAGGGCCAAAGGAGCTCATAGGCCCTTTCACCATGTGAGGACACTGCAGCAAGAAGGTGCCATCTGCCCACACCTTCACACCTTCATTTGGACTTCTCTGCCTCCAGAATTCTGAGACACACATTACTGTTGTCTATAAGCCACCCCAGGCTAAGGCAGTTTGTTATAGCAGCCTGAATGAAGTAAGACACAAGGGGCATTTTTATTTATTAAGATAGGGGAATTCTGAGGTTGTTTATAGGGAAACAGATATTGCAGAGAAGACAGAATGTGGATATCAAAAGAAGCAAGCTGGGCTGGGCGTGGTGGCTCATGCCTGTAATCCCAGCACTTTGGGAGGCCGAGGTGGGTGGATCACCTGAGGTCAAGAGTTCAAGACCAGCCTGGCCAACATGGTGAAACCCCGTCTCTACTAAAAATACAAAAATTAGCTGGGCATGGTGGCGGGTGCCTGTAATCCCAGCTGCTTGGGAGGCTGAGGCAAGAGAATGACTTGAACCCGGGAGGCAGAGGTTGCAGTGAGCCGAGATTGTGCCACTGCACTCCAGCCTGGGCCACAGAGTGGGACTCTGTCTCGAGAAAAAAAAAAAAAAGCAAACTGCAAAAGGGAGCAGTAAGATTACAAGCTGAGAGCAGAGCCCTGAAGAGACTCCCTCCCCCAGTAGAAGTACCAAGGTGTCCAGCAGATGGAGAGCATACTTGGTGACCACCGTCACTGAAGTCTTTCCCCTCTGGGTCCCAATTAGGAAGTCATCCTACTATTACAATATCCCTTTCACTTATTGTTTAGGGACAAAGCCCATACACAGGCCTCTGATTTTCTTCTGACTATGACACATGTGTAGACGTAGGACTACCCACATCCTGCCAACTGAACAAGAAGTAAGCTGTCTGCCTCGGATCTCAACTCAAACTTGACCCCTCCTGCCTCCTCTGCTGAGCCAAACATCCCTGACTGTGGATCCTGCCTGCATGGGTCTCAGCACTACTCCCTACCTGAACTTCCCTCCTTCAACTTGACATTTTCTCACAACCTGACATGTCTGCCAGATACCTCCCCCTTACCTGGACTTCTAGTCTTGGATTTCGTAGCTAGGCTTACTACATATCACAGGACCCCCATGTCCCAGCATAACACTTGAAGGCCTTGACAATATCTGGCCTGTCTATGCTAAGCGAATTGAGGCATTGATCAATGAACCAGTGAATTTATTTCACAAAGTCAATCTGTATCATTCAGATCAAACATTACCAAAATTAAACTACTTTCCTTACATAAAAGTTTTTCAATGAAATTATTTGGACATTGGCTTCAACAACTTACTTGACTTCATGATACATTTTAAGAGTTCACCATTTGAATACAATTTCAATTTTGTTTGAGCCTGGCACATAATTGGCATGCCATAAATTGTGACGTGGTAATAAGGGTAAAGCTGGGTATTAAATCAGGCTAATAACCAAGTGACATTAGACATTTATCTGGATGTGATGACATACATATGGCTCCTGTCACTGGGATATCTCCAGGGTAGAAGTGTTTATCTGCAGAATTGACAAACAGACCTTATAGGACCCATATAAAACCAAGTTTCTTAATTATGGACTTGTAAAATATCTGCTGGCACAGTAGGGCAAATTTAACTGCTCATGAGAGGATGCCATTTGGAAGATAACAGCCTTAAATAGACCATGATAGAAGAGAGAGGAGGGATTTTAAAGGGCTTGTCCCAATAAACGGCAGACACTGTGAGGCTCACAAATCTGCCTGCAGAGAAGGAACTATTTAGTGTGAACTGGGATCCTCTCCCGTCATGCTGAGATACACTTGCTCTTTCAAGTTCTCTGCCTTTCAAACAAAAGGCAGAATTAAACCTTTTGAGGTCACCCCATGTTGTCTATGATTACCCTAGCTTAGTGTTGAATAGCCTGTTTATCTGTAGCTTTTAAGCAGCTACACTATGGCAAAAAGAGGAACACAAAACACTCACATACACACACACCACACACACACACATACACGCACACACACACATATCCCTCTTATCAGAATAGACAGATGCAGAAACATATAGGCCAGAATAATTAGAGCAAAATGAGCTCAAGTTGGAAAAAGCCTAGAGAAAAAATATTCCAGACATGCTAAGGGACGTTTTTCTCATAAAAAATGTGAGGACTCTGCCCTGATCCCCTCTTGAGGCAGACAGATAGTGTTGGCCCCTCCAGTTAGGCAAGGCCTGGGGCAGCAGGTGGATAAGAGTCTCTGCAGGCGCAGGTGCCAAGCAGCCTGGGTCTCCTTGGAAAAGGCAGTTCCTTGCTCCCTGCCTTCTCTTTGGTTCTTTACTTCCAAGCAGGAACCTGCTGAGGCCGAGGAGGGATGGAATCACCTAAAGAAGAAAAGCTTCTCAAATGTTTCATCTCAAAGCAAACACGGCTTTCACTTTTTGAAAAGAAAAAAAATAAGGGCAATTGATTTTTTTTTTCATTGTTGTTCGGATCATTTTTACCAGTCTCTCATTTGTTGTTGAGACACAAGTTCCCCTTAACCATTTCTGCCTATGAATGTCCCTAACAGTATTAGGCATGAGGAATAAGAAACACCACATCTGAGCAGGGCCTGAAGTTCACAGTGTAAGAGGTTGCTGAAAAACTTTCCACATTCTCCAGCCACAGTAAAAGAGAGTGGTTTACCAGACAATGCTGAGTGTTAAATTGACCGGGTCTCAGAGGACTACTGTGTCTTTGATCTGGTGTTGATACTATTTCAGAAAGGAGGGAGAGTTCTCAACCTCAAGGAAATAACAGGAGGGCTGTGCTCAGTGACTCTTAATTCAGACTCAGCTCTAAAATACAACACTAAGGAGAGGTACCCTGGTCAGCTTCTTCCATGCTCTCCACAGATAAGAGCCTCAGACATAGTTTTATAAGACATTTCCATTTCCAATGTCAGTTTTTAATCTGTTAATGGATAGACTATTGTTGTTGATAATAACTTTAACTTTTGTTAAAGATATAAACTATGCATTGTGTGCAAGCCGAATGACTAAAAGACAAGACACTTCTCCTCTTTGTATAATATTCTTTATTTTATGTCTTATTGCTAAGGCAGTATAAGCACATTAAGGAGGAATAGTTCTGTCCTTTACAGCTCACTGGGTTTAGCACAAAGCAGATGCTCAATTAAAAAGAAATACTTAAGTAAAATTAAACATGAGCTCTAATATCCAAGAAATATAACATCAACATATGTGGGTAACACTGAGTTTTATATTTCAAAGCAAGATGCAATCCTATGTGTTGTTTGATTGAAACAACTCTTCTTTTTTTGGGAAGGAGTCTCACTCTGTCGCCAAGGCAGGAGTGCAGTGGCGTGATCTCAGCTCACTGCAAGCTCCGCCTCCCGGGTTCATGCCATTCTCCTGCCTCAGTCTCCCGAGTAGCTGGGACTACAGGCACCCGCCACCACGCCTGGCTAATTTTTTGTATTTTTAGTAGAGACAGGGTTTCACCGTGTTAGCCAGGATGGTCTCGATCTCCTGACCTCGTGATCCACCCGCCTTGGCCTCCCAAAGTGCTGGGATTACAGGCATGAGCCAAAGCGCCCGGCCAAGACAACTCTTTTTTTTTAAGAGACAGAGTTTTGCTCTGTCACCCAGGCTGGAGTGCAGTGACACAGTCACAGCTCACTGCAGCCTCAAACTCCTGGGCTCAATTTATCCTCCCACCTTAGCCTCTTGAGAAGCTAGGAGTTCAGGTGCTAGCTCCACACCTGGCTCTAAGCAACTCATTTTATAAATGAGAAAACTGAGACCCCTAAGATTTGAAGTATAAAATTTTCTAACTAAGGTTAGAAATGACCAGTTTGCCAATGACGGAATAACTATTCTGGGCTGATGTTGTTCATACCACTTCCAGAATGTTGCACCCTATTTTAGATGCCAGGCTGTTAAGAGAAATTGATATTCTAAATTACGTCCAGAAGGGAAAAGGACCTTGAGATAATCTCTTACAATAAATAGTTCGATAAACTGTGGCTATAAGATCTATAAGAGGAAACATGAGGTCCATCCTCAAACGTTGTAAAACTCATTATACTAAGAGCAGTTAAGCTTATTATTGCTGGGAATGCAAAACGAGGACCAATAACTGATTATCAGTGAGAACTGAGCTACAACAGCAGAGGTGTTCTCATGTAGTAATGACCTTTGTGTTCCTAAAGATGTTCAAGAGGAAGCTAGATGTCAAATGTCAGAACCAAATGGTTCACAACTTAAGCCAAGCACTGTGCTAGGGGTTTAAATATATATTATACGTAGTTCTTCTAATGACTTATAAAGGTAGATATTAGCCTCAGTTTACAACTAGGAAACAGAGATTCAGAGGTTAAGTAGCTTAACCAAGGTCATACAACTCACAAAGAATAGCACAAGAACCATAAGGAAAGTCTACAACATGTCAGAGGCATAAGGACCATAACAGCCCCTGGCTCTTCTTATCGGTCTCACCAGGATTGGGTACTTAGGATTAAACCAAAGCAGGACATGAATTCCATCCCCTGCTAAATACTGACACTGGACCAAGAGTTAGTAAATTCATAAAGGAACGCTGAAAAACCAAGTAGCAAGCTCAGCATTTAAACTCACATCTCACAGACTCCAAAATCCAAAGTCTTCTGACTCTATTGGATGGCTGCAAGGACATCCCATCCTTTTAATTCTTGTTGGATCTAAGATGCTTCAATTTTGAGATTACTCTTCCAAGATAAGAATATGACGTTTCCCAAAACAGTGGAGGAAAACTGACAACTAAAAGACATAACAGTTAAAAATCTCTAACTAAAATTGTAAAAGGTACTACGATTCAATTATATATTGTGAACACTGTATCTCCAGTAAAAGTCTGGTACAGCTCAGATCGGATGCAACAAGAGTTTATTTTATTTTATTTTGAGACGGAGTCTCGCTCTGTCACCAGGCTGGAGTACAGCGGCGTGATCTTGGCTCACTGCAACCTCCGCCTCCAGAGTTCAAGTGATTCTCCTGCCTCAGCCTCCCAAGTAGCTGGGACTACAGTCGCGCACCACCATGCCCAGCTAATTTTTGTATTTTTAATACAGCCAGGTTTTCACCATGTTGGCCAGGATGGTCTAGATCTCTTGATCTTGTGATCCACCTGCCTCGGCCTCCCAAAGTGCTAGGATTACAGGTGTGAGCCCCTGCACCTGGCCAAGAGTTTATTTTATTGTATTCCCAACAGTCCAGCATATTTTTCTATTTATCAGGTTTTCAAATTAAACAGAAAAAAAATGCTAAGGAAGTACTCTTGGCTATGTTTACAAACTTAATCCCCCCTTTAATAGTGTTTTTACTAATAATATTACCAGATTTTCCTTCCCTGGGCCAGTACAGTAGAGTAAAATAAACTCAGGTTGCATCAGGCCTCAGCTACTGTCTGTAGCTGTTATTGACTCACACTTGAGCTAGCTCAGGGGACAGAAAGGCTTCAATAGCAATTACTTTTTTTAACTGATTCTGCTTTTTTCGGGATAAAAGGATTTATTTTAATACTAAAAAGAAGTCACTTATAGATTAACATTAGATTTTATCATAATAACATGAACCACTTAGCTTTATCTTAAAGACTTTCCTATTGCATAGAAAATGTCTTTATCTGGTTCTAATTCTATTCAAATCTTTCCACAGAGTTTTCAAGTAATCCTTATATAGGAAATAAGATGGTGTTACCTTATACTTCCTGCTTCAAACACCAGAAAAACCTGCAACTTTTGGAGCCATGGCCTTCTGTGAGAGTCTAATAAAAGGTACAGGTCTTGTCCCCACAAAAATGCACATAACACATCTACACAAAATCTTGCAAACATTTCCTTATACTGTATCAGCAAGTTTTCTTCACACAGGTGAAAAACATCTTGAGCTGAGTTCCCACTTTTTGACAACTAGCATGGGCGGCTGCCTCCAGCCTCTTCCCCAAAACTCTAACATAAACTACAGAAATAGAGAATACATGTATCTAACCATATATCCACGTAAGTTATTGTAAGTGTGGATTTTTTTTTCTAAGTACAATAGGCATCCAATAGATGATGTGAGCAGCAGACAGATGTCTCTCTGTTGGAAATCAACCTTTGACAAAAGCCACACTTCCATTCTCTTCCTCTACTCCAACCTAAAGCATGAAAGCATCACTTTTAGGACACATGTTATCACCAAGATATCTCTAATGTACATGGGTTTTTTTGCTTCAGAATATAAAAGTTTCAGATGGGACAAGTCTAACTACTAGTAAAGTTTTATTCTCTGTTGATTGAGTCTTAGTCTCACAAAATGTAGTAAAAATGATTCTTGTGATCTAACAGTAATTTCAGAATGGACCCAAACATCCTGCTTCTTCAAGTTCACTAACTTTGTATTTCCACTGGCAAGAACATTACACAAGAAACCCTTTATTTTTATGTCCTATCATGCTGTGATGAGAAAAAGCCGAGGATTATTTAAGCTATCTATCTCAAGATTTTTCCTTATCTACATTATCTACATTAGCTAGGCTTGATATAAAAAATAATATTCATAATCAAAATGAAAGGGCTCTAGCTCCTAATATGAATAATGAAAATAATACCGATCATGTAATACCAAAGCACTATAGGATTATTTGCAGTTTTAAGAAAAAGAACGTAATTACTTTTTTTCACTAAGATATATTTTTATGTATCTTCAAACACTTCCCTGAACCCCAGGCGAGGAGTCCTTATCCTAGTAAGTTTTGCCATAACAGTTTCTATGTTTTGCCATATTTTCCCATAAGAACAAAGATCAAATTTTCAGGAGTACATAATTTACTCTTTTTTCTTTCGTATTTAAAAAGCAACCAACTACTAACATAATGCAGGCTGCAAGTTCCTTTTCCAAGACTTTTTTAATTAATAAGTTTACCTTCTTCCTGTGTATAATCTCAGATGATATGGAACACGTGTTACCCACAATCTCTTTAAAAGCAAACAAGAAATAGCATGGCTTTTTCGTCCTGTTGTAAAAATGATCAATTGCATATGTTCAAATTGTTCATTTCAGTGACTCATAGCCTTCCACAGCCAACTGCATAATTAGTGATAAGCAATAGCAATAGAGTTTTTATATATATGACATATGTTTATATAGATATAAAACCATACTGCATTTTCTCAGGCTCTGTATTGCCACAAAAGAAAATTCTTGTTCCTCTATAAGGATGTCTAAGAGCAATTCTCTTAAAATAGCAATAATAATTATACCCACATTTCAGTCCTAATATGATTTCTAAATAGGGCAACATACCTGGTTATGGGCTTCCGGGTGCCACTCTGAAGCTACTTCCTGTTTTGTTATAAATCGTTTTAAGGAAGGCCTTTACTCAATTCACGTAGCCTTGTTCTGGCACAAAAAATGTCAGGAGGTTCTCATTTGGTGTCTATTCTCTCCAATATTCTGATTTGCTCCATATGATTTACAAGCATTTGGTAACTGTCATACCAACTACTCTACCAAAAGAACCCTGAAAAGTCCTACAGAGCCAGACTTTTGATCGTTAGCCATGTGACAAAGCTTTTTGCACCTGGGAAGGGATGGACTTGATAAACTGTCAAATACCGTCCAATCCACAGGACCACAATGCCTTGGCCATTTCATTGCAAAAGATAACATAATGCGTCCAAATTACAAAAGGGGAAAAGAATAAAAGCATGACAGTTCTGCAATATTCTTAAACATTGCTCTTGTCCTGGTCAATTACTCATACTTACTCCTCTGTTATGTTTCTGTTAGAAGATAAACCTTGCCTTTCAGAGAAAGAAAATTGAAATTAGATATTATAAAGGACAATCATCTCTATTTGTTAAAAGCATAAAGGGTGGCCCCAGCCATAGGAAAGCTGTGGTCAAAACAAAAGCAAAAAGCTGGACAATGAGAAAACTCTTTGATCTATTTAAGCTAGAACACAAGGCTCTGTCACCGGCCAAAACTTGAGAGAAATCTCACCTGCAGAGGGCTGAGAAACCAGTGGGGGTAATATTTGGTTATTACTTGATATAATTGTAGTACAGAATAAAAGAAGCTTTATTGGAAAACACTTTTGCCTGGAACTTCATATCTTATCAGGCTCGTGGCCTTACAAAAAGGAAGAAGTAATTAACTGTGTTCTCACAAAGAAGACATAGAAGTCTGCCTGATTTCTGGTCTGACTACCCTAAAATTTTACCCTAGAATAATAGAAATTGAGCCATAAGTCAAAATATTTAATCTTAATACAATTGTGTAAACAATCCATCAAGGGTATGTAGTTTGTAATAACAGCCCTAAATATTACAACTTAAATATGAGTTGTCAATAAAGAAAAATACTGAAAGCAACTTAATCAGTGAAACTTTGTTCTGTAATCCTATAAAAGACATTAAAGGAAATATTCAATACAAGGACACTGAATTCTAAAAGAACTCAATTCTGGCATTTTCTAAAAGGATTTAATATATTTTGACAATAACTCAGTCTAAACATATAGATATATTTTATATTTTTTTTTTCTACAGTAGAAGCAGTTTGATTCATAGGCTGAGTTTCTAAGAAAAACAAATAAGCAGATGCTTTCAATTATTTTAAGAGAAGCCCTGAACCAATTAACATATTCTTACTACAGATACTTGTAAGGTGCTTAACCTGATAAGCACATAATCAAAATAATAATTAAGGAGCAAAATAGAAGAAATGGAAAAGCAGAGATGTTTTAAGGAGAGAAATTAAAAGCAGCTTTTGTGTTGTGATATTTCCAAGAGCATTATAGGTTTGGCTTCTGAGGCCAGTTTTACATTTTCTTAACAATTTTGACCAAAATTAAAATGAGCTACTCCCAAGAGGATGGCAGTGTCTAAATGAGGACCTCATTGTCCAAACCTCCTCCTATCATGGTTGCTGGGTATTAATCTACTTCTCCACTCACTGTGATTTTAGAAATAAAGCACAACAGTATGCTTTAAAATAAGTACACCTAAAAATAATAAGACACACTTTTTAAATTTTACTTTAAGTTTTGGGATACATGTGCAGAATATGCAGGTTTGTTACATAGCTATACATGCGCTATGATGGTTTGTTGAACCTATCAACCCCTCATCTAGGTTTTAAGCCCTGCACGCATTAGGGATTTGTCCTAACGCTCTCCCTCCCCTTGCCCCTCACCTCCCGACAGGCCCCAGTGTGTGATGTTCCTTTCATCGTGTCCATGTGAACAGTCTCACTGTTCGACTCCCGCTTATGAGTGAGAACATGTGGTATTTGGTTTTCTGTTCCTGTGTTAGTTTGCTGAGGATTATGATTTCTAGCTTCATCCATGTCCCTGCAAAGGACATGAACTCATCCTTTTTTATGGCTGCATAGTATTCAATGGGGTATATGTGCCATGATTTCTTTATCCAGTCTATCATTGATGGACATTTGGGTTAGTTCCAAAGGACACACTATTGATTAATATTTCTGCTCATTATTAAAGCAAAGACATACAATTAGAGTAATTCTTAAAGAATTTCAAATACCTAAAGATAATCTATTTTCTCAATTTCTGAAGGTTGGAAGGGTTGAATTTTGCTTCTCTGTATACAAAAAATAATAATAATAAAATGAAGCAGTTGTGTGTTTTTAAGAACTAACTAGATTCCTTAAGAAAACTGTTTGTGATTATCAGAGTCCCAGGCCTCTAAGGAAGTAAAGAAGGGACTGTCACAAACAGTGGGAGGTAGTTAGGACATAGGGCTTCCTTCTTGCTTCACTCCATCCCACATTTATCTGTTTTCTACTCTGGAATTCCACATCACATTTTATCTGAAAATAGAATTCTGCTTTAGAACAAAGGCTATTTTTAAGGAAATGATGGCTATAATGGCCAGGTGAACATTTTCTAGGATGAAGAGAATTAAAGTGATGATAAAAGAAATAGAAGGAACTAGGGTAAGTATACAGTAATAGCCAATCTCTTTCAAAACTTCATTAGCTTAAATCTGTTAAAAATTTACTAGCTGAGTTATGCAATTCCTTGTTTCCATTACTCTCAACCCAGGGTATATAAAACTGGTGTATAGCTGTGATGCTTAGTTTTATAGACAACTTTGCTGGGCTAAGGGATGCCCAGATAGCTGGCAAAATGTTGTTTCTGGGTGTGTCTGTAACAGCGTTTCCAGATGAGATCAGCATTTGAATCAGTAGACTGAGTAAAGCAGGTCTGCTCTCAGCAATGTGGTGAGCATCATCCAATCCATTCAGGGCCCAAATAGAATAATCAGAGAAAAAGCAAATTATCTCTCTTCTTGAGCCAGGACATCCAACTTATCCTGCCCTCAACATCAGGGCTCCTGGTTCCTGGGCTCAAACCGAGAGTGACAGCATCAGTTATCCTGGTTCTCAGGCCTTTGGACTCAGACTGAATTATATCACCAGCTTTCCTGGTTCTCCAGCTTGAAAACCACAGATGGTGGTACTTCTCAGACTCTACAATCATGTGAATAACCAATTCCCATAATAGATAGATAGATAGATAGATAGATAGATAGATAGATAATAGATAGATAAATAGATAGATAGATAGATAGATAGATAGATAGATAGATAGATAGAGATATTCTATTGGTTCTGTTTTTCCGGAGAACCCTAACACAACAGCCATGTGCCACTGTGTACATAAAGCCACAGAATAAAGAAATGTCAGCTGAAATTGTTATTATTCCTAGAGTGCTAATCTTATTTAATACTAATGAACTGTATTAAAACAAACTTGGTTATGTTATTAAATAAATCTAAAGTTCAGTAAATTTTAAGATAAAACCCGAATCTTCTCAGAGATGATGTACTTGCAGAGGGCCACTGTGGTCTATAGCCCCAAGCTCCCACAGCTGTGCACTTGCACTTCATCACCACTTAGAGTGGTTCTCCTTGCAGAACGCCAGATACGATGAAGCCCATGATAGCGTGCCCCATGATGATGCTAAGTGGAATGCAAAGTGATTGGCTATTGGTTCCCAACCCGTATTCTAAAAGAGGTGAGCTGATGTTATCTTCTGCAGTAGAGAGGGGGAGAAAAGATAGAAATGATCACTATGTATTTATTTATAATCACCAGACTGCTTCTATATAGCTGTTAATTAAACAAGGTTTTTTTTCTTTTTTCCTACAGCAACTGGTAGGCTGACCAAAAAATGTTGTTTTACATTATCCCTGCAATAATGAGGCTCTACATTTTATGCAATTGAACTGTTCAAATATTCTTTATAGCATTATGGAGGAGTTTGCTGCACTTAATCTCCCTGGACTCTTTATTGACCAAGACAACAACCTATCTAGATTGTAGTTGTCTTGTCTATAAAATGAAAACTTGAGTACCTTAGGGAGGATAATTTTGATACACAAATGCTTTCCCTTTCCCTCATGACCATGGCAGACATGAGCCTGGATGTAGTCTTGAAGCCCTTCTCCCTGTTTTCCAAGAAATCAAATCCAGCAACTGGGGGTGGATTATAAACTATATTTGCCATCCCTGGACTAGCTTATCTCCAAGTATTCTCCGAGCTCTAAGATTTGTAAGTGATATGCTCAACAGTAGTCACAAATACATAGCCCCTCTCTGTCCAGAGCCTTTCTTTGGCTCCTGCTATTTATAGGAAAGAGTGCCAACCAGCCACCCTGGCCATAAGGTAGAATGCAGAAATCCAAAGTGATTATCTACAAGATGGACACAGGGAAAGCCCCAACCACCTCTGAGACCTCTCTCTCGGGCACTAGATTTCCTCCTTTGTTATTTGCACAGAAGGTGCACATGGAAAAGTGCATGTGGAAAAAGTGTGTCAACTTGAGGAACTTGAGATCAAGCAAGATCTCGTATGTTTAAAAAACTGAGCTATCAGCTGGACGTGGTGGCTCACACCTTTGTAAGTGTATAGCACTTTGGGAGGCTGAGGCAGGCAGATCACAAGGTCAGGAGATCGAGACCATCCTGGCTAACATGGTGAAACCCCATCTCTACTAAAAATACAAAAAAGTAGCCAGGCGTGGTGGTGGGCGCCTGTAGTCCCAGCTACTCGGGAGGCTGAGGCAGGAGAATGGCGTGAACCCAGGAGACAGAGCTTGCAGTGAGCCGATATCGCGCCACTGCACTCCAGCCTGGGCGATAGAGCCAGCCTCCATCTGGAAAAAAACAAACAAACAAAAAAAAACAAAAAAAACTGATCTATCATTCCACTTCTCCAGAAGTCTTCTATATAACCTAGTCAAAAATAGAACCAGGTCCCAAACTAACAGGGACATGGAGGTTAGAAAGGCTAAGTCACTTCCTCAAAGTTACTGAATTTAGGAGTTAAGAAAAATGGCTTCCAGTTTTTTCTCACCTCATGCCATGTTCAAAGAGGGCACAGTTTGGATTAGAAAGACTGGTGTTTAAAGTTGTGCTTTTCGTCTATATTTAGCTTAAGCAAGCCTCTTAGCTCCCGTTTCTTCATTTATATTCTATCTAGTGAAGGATTGATAATGGCTCTCTCAAATGTTTGTTGTGAGGATTAGAATTTAGCTGTGTAAAGCAACGCGTAGCATAGGCCATGGCACTTGCCCAGCATTTTAAATGTTACAGCCATTTGCAGTGGATCAGTCGAGCAGCAGACACAGATGTGTTAAAGGAGAAGGAGAAGTCAATGGTTAACTTTGAGATTTATCAAAGGGAGGACTTTGGGGGCAGTAATGCTGCTAGCCAAGATAGGAAACGTTAATTTCCATTAAATAGTATCATGTCTCAGAGGAAAACAATATTAAATGAACTATCAAGGAATAGAGATTGCTAAGCTTCAAGAGACTTGCAAAAATCAGTTCATGTCTCTGCCTTATGTAGGCAAACAATTCAGAACAAATAGTTGTCTCTTTTCTTCTTTAAGGTCACTAAGGAAAGAACACACGCAATTTCTCTGTACATTCCATTTCAGTTTGAGCCCTTTACGGGCCTGAAGATCTTCATTAGATCCAACTGCAATCTCTCTTGCCTTAGTGTAAGCTTTCTTCATCTTATTCTGTCCTTTGCTGATAGAAAACTTGTTCAGTTTTATGGGACTAAAACTCTTCCTAGACGGTAGATATCCTTCACTATCTCTTCCAAAAGCAAGCCAATCTCTGTTATTTCTGTTTTCTCCACAGAATCATTTTCCAGCTCATTATTCACCATTTTCATTCTTTCTTAAACCTTCTTCCCTTTTGTTACGTTTTTAATGAGATGATAATGATGAATATTATTTTAATACTTTGGAAAATCAACTTTCTTATCCTTCAACTTGTCAAATTCTTCCTCTTCTCCATCCAAACATAGCAAAACAATTATTTAACCCTGATGTTTTACTCCCTGGGAAGCTTGAATTTTGTGTAATTGGCTGTTAAATGACCCATGTGCAGAAAGATACATAAAATGTTTGAAAATGTGTTTTTAAATTCCTCCTTCAGATTATTCACATGCTAATAACAGTAACAACACTTTGAAACACTGAAATAATGCTGAAGACATCACAGGTGCATAAAGATGAGGTGCTAAAACTAAACTCTGGTTTTAGAGCTGGCATCTTTGTAATAACCCCACATTTTTTACATTTTCTTAAGAAATAAACACTGAATTGAAAACAGAATTTTAAAAACTAAAGCAAAAATTACTGAACGGCCGATTGACAGTTACTACCATTGGAAGTGAGAGTCAGGCTAAGGGTGTGGGCAGAGGTTACTTAGCATTGTCACCATAGCACATGGGTCCAGATTCCTGCAGAAAGGCAACCAGCCTTCAGCTAAAAAAGGGCCCTGGATAACTTCAGCCTGGCTGACAGACAAGACTCTGTCTCGAAAAAAAAAGGGCCCTGGATAGACAGATGAAATCTTTCAGGCATAATGAGACAGCAAAAAGAATATGTAATGATCACTAACTGTGCTCCCCAAAATCCCACTAAAAGAAAATGGAATGAAGAAACTTGGAACAAGCTTAATTAAAGTTTCTCTTAAAAATTGATCTGACCGGCCAGGCTGGGTGGCTCACGCCTGTAATCCCAGCACTTTGGGAGGCCGAGGCGGGTGGATCACAAGGTCAGGAGATCGAGACCATCCTGGCTAACATGGTGAAACCCTGTCTCTACTAAAAATACAAAAAATTAGCCGGGCGTGGTGGCAGGCACCTGTGGTCCCAGCTATTCAGAAGGCTGAGGCAGGAGAATGGCGTGAACCTGGGAGGCGGAGCATGCAGTGAGCCGAGATAGCGCCACTGCACTCCAGCCTGGGCAACAGAGGGAGACTCCATCTCAAAAAAAAAAAAAAAAAAAAAAAAAAAACTGATCTTTTTTTTTTTTTTTTTTTGGCAGGGGGAGTGGTGAGAAAATGAAGAGTAAAGTTTTTATAACATATAAAATCTGTTTCTTTTCTCAATTTCTAGCTGAGGCTACAAGAAAAAAGAAAAGTTTTTTTTCTTATATTCTCCTCTCTCTGCTTCTCACACACAAGTTCTCATTAAATCTCTTTTTTTCCCAAAAACATCTTCTCTTGACTGATGGCTTTTGCTTAAGGCTTAATCTATGTTTTCTCCTTATAATTGAATGGCATTGTGTCCAATATACCCTGCTGTGATATAGTAAATCATACTTTCCTCAATCTCCGTACTGCAGTTAAGGGATGTCAGAATTATCTTAGAGATGACAGATTTCCCTTATCTAAGGATGATAGAGCTGTCCCTAGTGGAAAAAAATAAAATCACCTCATAACATTTTAAAGATTCTTTGCAACGTTCAAATAGTTTTGAATTTAGGCCCTTTTAAAGAAAAACCGTGGCCCAGCATAGCTGCTCAAACCTGTAAATCCTAGCACTTTGGGAGGCCGAGACAGGCGGATCACCTGAGGTCGGGAGTTTGAGACCAGCCTGACCAACATGGAGAAACCCTGTTTGTACTAAAAATACAAAATAGCCTGGTGTGGTGGTGCATGCCTGTAATCCCAGCTACTCAGGAGGCTAAGGCAGGAGAATCGCTTGAACCTGGGAGGCGGAGGTTGCAGTGACCTGAGATCACATCATTGCACTTCAGCCTGGGCAACAAGAGCAAAGCTCCTTCAAAAAAAAAAAAAAAAAAAACCTAGGAATTATTAGTGGAACGAGGTTCTAAAACTGCAGAATTTGGTAACTGGGTGATCTATGGCTGTGTCATGCAAAGAACTCTCCCAAGAGCTCAGAGCTTTGGAAAAGCAAGGCAGTCTGCTGAGTCAACTCTGGCCAGGGGGCTATGTCCAAGGAGCTCTCCTGACTGGAAGCCAAACTTGCTACAGGAGAAATGGTACTTTGGAAAAAGTGGATTGTTTATTGTTTGATTTTTCACTAAGAAAAACAAAAAGCTTGAAGCAGAGGCTTTCTGAGGAGCTTGTCTTTCTAAGCTGCACCCAAGGACACCTACCATAGTCCTTCAAATAATGACAGAAGCACGCTGGGCCAATAGTGAGGCCATCAGGTTTCAGCCTTTTTGCTTTTGGATTCCTTCCATTTCCTTCTTCTTGAGCTCTTTGGGGTATCCAATAAAGACTTTGCCTATCTTCTTTACAATCAATTCAGAAAGAATTGACATCAAGCATTTTAAACTTTTAATCATTCAACCAATTGTATGGGGTGACCTCTTCTAGGCATTTATATTTTGAGAAGTCTTTTACACATAAATACACATTGAAAATGTTCGGTTAAGGAACCAAAGGGCTCTTCCTGAATTCTTACTGTATTTTCTGACACTGGATTCTCTCCTGCATAAGAAAAATGAATACTTCTCCAAGTGGTACCTTGTTCTCCTAAGAAAATGGGCCTGGCCAGTGGCACCATTGGGGCTCATGAGACCCCATTTCCCAGCCCATGCATTCCTTAAAGGCAAAGGCAATTATGTACTCATTCATCTGGTATTCTCACTGTAAGAAGTAAGACTCTGAAACTTTTTTAAAATTTTCCCTTGTAAAATTAATTTTATTGAGGGATTGCAAATACACTTACCTTAGGCCCACTACTAAGCTGACCTTTCATATATTTGTTTTGCTCAGATGTGTCTCTATTCAGAAAGCCTAAGACATATTTGTCTTATAACTAGAATAAAAATTAAATTTTTATTCACTGAGCATCCCCTAGGCCCCATAGTATAGCAAAAACTCAACAGATCCCCCAGATAGGGTCTCTCTATTCCAGGACAGTAATTGTCAACTATTTACCTCAAAGGGCTTCTTATCATTTTCTCCCATGGACCTCATGATTTGAAAGATATTAAGTAATTCGTTTTTCCTTTTCACTAATCTAACAAATACAGCTGCCAATAATCAGACCTCCGGATAAATTGAGATAAATATATTACCACCATGGAGTTATATAACCTCAGCCCATAGCAAAGAAATTTGACATTTTAATTAGTCTGTGCATGGTTGTTGTGAATAAATGTATAATTCCTTTGAGATTTTTCAAGTCATCAAAAATAGCTCATAGAGTCTCATTACCATCCTGTGGGCCACCTAGTTAAGGACAGAGCCTCAGTGCTCTCTCTCCCTCTCTTATTCCCTTTATCCCCCAGAATTTCTGTCTTCTCTAGTGCTGGATTGAAAAATATCAATGAATACACGGGCCCATCAACTATTAATGTCTTATCCACTTCATTCTCCATTTTATCTCCTGATTTTTATTTCTCAGTGAAGTATTCACATGGGCTCCCAGCGTGGTAACACATTTCATCCCCAGCTTGACCCCAGTGCCCCCATGCCACTAAACTAACCTCACAGAGTGACAGCTGTGAACCAGCCTTGCAGGTAAGTAGCTTTGCCAGGAAAGCCCAAGCACTTCAGTTTGGTCAGAATACATCTTTGAAAATAAAGCTTTCTTAATTCAGTAGGGGAAATACAGTTGCTTCCAAGAATAAAATGGTTAAGAATGTTTTCCCTTTTTTTCTCTTTTATTTATTGGGGGGCAGAAGAGAGAACATTATATAAACAGAACATCAGTTAATTAATTGCACCATGTACATTTCAAATGGGTCGACCTGAGGTTGTGTACTTACAATCTGACAAGGTCGTCATACTAGGGTGGGGGAGCAGGTTAATATAGTCCCACTGCCCTCCTAGAAAGTCCAAATTTAAAAAAAAAAAAAAAAAAAAAAAAAAAAAAGACTCTTCTCCTGTACTAGGCAAGCATTTACAGTACAGAGTTAGGTGTACATGGTGCTTTCTTTTTTTTTTTTTTTTTTTTTGAGACGGAGTCTTGCTCTGTTGCCCAGGCCGGAGTGCAGTGGTGCAGATCTTGGCTCACTGCAACCTCCACCTCCCAGGTTCAAGCAATTCTCCTACTTCAGCCTCCCAAGGAGCTGGGACTACAGGTGCGTGCCACCATGCCCGGCTAATTATTTTTTGTATTTTTAGTAGAGACAGGGTTTCACCATGTTAGCCAGGGTAGTCTTAATCTCCTGACCTCGTGATCTGCCCACCTCGGCCTCCCAAAGCACTGGGATTACAGGCATGAGCCACCGCACCCAGCCCAAGGTGCTTTCTTTAAAGTGCTATTGTTTAACATAAAATATAGTGGGATTAGATGTTTGACCACATTGAAGTGACATCCAACACATCCACAGCCTGAAAGCTGCTCTAAGATTTGCCTCTTTTAACCAGGAATGGACATTTCAGATGCAATTCTATCTGCTGTTTTAAGTGAAAAGGATCTCAAATGATATGCCCATAACTCACTGCATGTCATCCATTAACATTTTTTCTTTAAAATACATTAGTAGCTTTAGCTAGACCTTTTGTTCCTCTCTTCTTGGACATCCATTTGCCTAGGATCAGTGAAAGGGAGAGCTCACTTCCCACGGGGGCGTTCTAATCTCCCTGATGCCTGCCAGATTGCGGGGATCTCCTTTACCAACAAGCCAAAGAGGCTGGGGCGTGCATGTCCCTCACCAGGACTATGCAAGTCTTATAGAAATAGGAAATGAGAGACAAAACAAATGAATTATTAATACTTCTATGATTCACAGGAGGACAAAGGCTCTGTTAAGCTTTGGGGAAAAAACATCTTGCATCAGCACATCTTCATCAAGACAAGGTTCTTTTCTAATGTTCAATATCCGTTACCTCTATTCTCAAAAGCCTATAAATCTAAGGAAGATGTAATTTGTGGTAAAACTAGCCAATACTTTAGAGTAATGGTACTGAGGTTTGATGACACTGAGACTCGCCTCCAAGACTCTTACACGGATTCATAACAGTAGGCCATGACAGGTAGTAGATTTGTTTCATCTCCTGACAGAATAATATGGTGCCAAGAGGCCATTTTTCTTGGGCTTCTACTGAGCTAAGCACTTATGGGTGAGTTGCTTGCTCTCTGTGCTATTCAGCAGAGCACAGAAATGAGAACCCACTGTCAGCTCCTGCCGCCTTGTTCACTCTCCTTGGTCAGATGTAGTAATGCCACGATTATTGCCTGTAACACTAAGCTGTCCATTCCCTGGGATTGCGGGAAAGTTGAAGCAAGTCAGAAGCTCCTGACTGTAGCAGAACATTGGCTGTATGACGAGGTTTCCTGACCATTTCATCATACAGTCTCTCCTGGAGGTCTGTGTGTTATTCTCTGTCAGATTCCTGACCTTCTGTTTACCAATGACCTCTAGCAACCGTCCAAGGAACATTGTCTTACATCCATCCTTGTCTTTCATGTCATAAAATCCTACTTGCTCACCTGGTTCTGGCCCCCATGACTTCAGGCGC
Organism: Symphalangus syndactylus; assembly: GCF_028878055.3. Lineage (NCBI taxonomy): Eukaryota > Metazoa > Chordata > Mammalia > Primates > Hylobatidae > Symphalangus > Symphalangus syndactylus. Next base: position 126,136,081 of record NC_072428.2, on the reverse strand, counting down.
CCTGCAGTGACATCTTATTCTTGCTGGTCTAAGGCTCTATGGTACACCACCACCCACGGGAGCCCAGAACAACATGGGGACCCACCCTCCCTCCTGGATGGTTAGTGTCACTTCTCCTCTGCTCTAAGGACTTGCCTAGAAATCGCATAATTCCCTACTCCTAAAGTCAACTGAAATGATTCAAGTTTTTTGCCAGGCAATATAATCATGTATTTATCTGTTTCCCTCTAAATGAGAAGCTTTCTTAGGGAAGAAGCCAAATCTTTTTAGCCATCCATACCTGGAAGTGCCCTTTTTGTAGTAAGCATTCAAGAAATGTTGGTTGAATTTAATTGAAATGAATATTTTTGTTTGTAAGTGTAAAAAAAAAATTTATCCTAGTCCAGCTGGAGCTTGTATGTGAAGGAATTGGGGTGACTTAGTACATGGATTCTTAGTGTGTGTGTGTGTAGACCAGGGTAGGAAACCAGAAGGGAGGTTATCCATTTCCTGCAGACAACTTCCAAGGTCCACAGACCCCTCCTCCCATTCCATGCTTCCTCTGCGTGAGAGACATTACTGAAGGCAGCATGCTGTGTCTGGGCACACCGAAAGAAAGAAAACAGAAAGGGTTGGACATCCACTCATTCACTGATGGATGATCTTAAAGAGCTTGCAGCAATAACTATGTACCAGGAGATATGATGTTGGGTGACAATGGGATTTATCACCAGCCTGTGCATGTTGACCTGAAATGGAGCAAAATGGGGCAGGCTGTGAGGAACTAAGAGGTATGAGAAAACCCATCGTGAAAAGCAAGTAGCCCTGGCAGCCAGAGTGATAGCTGCCAGCAGGCTAGGCTGTAGGTAGAGGTGCTTTTTAAGGAATCATAAACTAAGTTGGCAGATCTCTGCAGGGATGATGCTGAGGTTCAAGGATGCTGCTGATGTTATCTGCCTTAACAGCACACAAACAAAAATGAAATATTGGGACCCAATCTCTAATGCAGAGAAAGAAAACAACTTTTTGAGGATATGGAAAGACCAGTCCAGTGCATGTGACCCTGCCTTCCAACATGCATCCTAAAGGCTCACAGAAATAAACAAAGGACTCTCTGCCATACACTAACTCCCTAAAATCCTAAAACCTCAGTGGACAGGGCCCAGTTCCTCTAAAAATCTTTTCTGACATTCATGTGCACATATTCACACCCACACCACACACAGTCTGAACCAGATATCCCTCTTCTGTGCTCCCGTAGCCTCCTATCAGCACCTGTGGTCACCCAGAGGTTACCTCTCTGTCTCTCCCATGGACCATGAGCGTAATGAACACAGACAATATGCTTTCACTTTTACACAATGGGGACCTATCTAGAAGTACGTATTTTCCCCTCAGTGAATAGTTATGGGCTCAAAAAAAAGTTATTGGGAAGTGGACAAAAGACAGTTTATTGTGAGGTGAGTACAGTATTTTCTTTTCTCCATCCCCCAGCAGCCTACCCACACTAAGTTTGTATATCTTGGCCTTCTCATTCAAGTGAGCTACATCTTAAATCAGCCCACATTTTTAAGATATCACCATACTTATATGGTGATGTAGATACCATGGAATACAATTCAGCAATAAAAAGAAAAAAAATTATCAATTAATATAGCCACTTTGATGACTCTCCAGAAAATTATGCTGAGTTAAAAAAAAATTTACACTTATGTAAAATCTGAATCAAGGGCCACAGTCACTCTCAATTGCCTGGTCATGTTTAAATTCTATATTATTTCTAAATTTTTTAAGCAAGTGGCATCCCAGCAGCCTGGTTCTGTCAAAGCTATAGACATTCCTGAGTATGTCTGAGTTTTTATAAGATACATTGTTAGGCCTCACTCTGGGACCAAAGATTAGAAACACTAACCTTGGCATTAATCACGTTTGCTATTTAAGGAAAAGAAAAAATAATAGGGCCCCTGGAAACATTGCATAGTGTCCTGGAGGTTGCTTCCTTTTAGAGACTGTAACATCCAAATCAAAGGACAGAGGGAATCAGGAAGAGTAAAAATACCATTCCTCAGCCAAGGAACCAGAGGTCCTTGATTTTAGATTCAAGGCACAAAAAATATAGGACAGCCTAGGAGATCTTGTTCCAGAAAGCAAGCAAGTGCACAAAGAATAATAAGTTGATGTTAAAAGGACATGAGAGACCGTTTAAAGGAGCTTCCATTGGCCAGGTTTGACATTTGAGTATCAGAAAGAATAATGGCAATAATTGATTGAAAAGCATTGAAAAATGTAAGGTCTTCTGTGGCATCAGTAATGAAAGCAAGAAAAAGAGAAAGGGAGGAAAGAAGGAAGGGAGGAAAACTGCAAGAAAAGAAGAAAGGGAATGAAGGAAGAAGAAGGGAAGGAAAAAATGAATCGTTTGAACTGTGGAGGTAATGATTATACCATAGCCCTGAAAATTTATAATAAAAAAAAGAACTAAGCATTTACCCTGACTTTAGAGGGAAAAAATTCCATTCTAGTTGATAAGATAAACCACCACAGAAGAATGTCAGTTCATAAATTAAGAAGGAATAAAATAACTAAAAGTCACCATTTTACAAAGCTTAATAAAATGGTTGATTCAGGTAAAGATTATCAATGCATTCTAAACCATAACAGAAAGGATCACTGGAGAATAGGCTATCCTCACAGTGCCAAAGAACTATGCCAGAAATTGCTAAGTAAAATAATCATGCATCTTGACACAGGAAAGATTTTGCAGTCTACACTTTAACCAAACAATCAGACTTAGCATCACGATAATGTGACAACTTGATGTTATAAAGTCTCCTATTGTCATACAGCATGAGGTACACAGCATAACTTAAGAAATATTCTACCCAAAAATATTTAACCTAAATCCCCTCAAGCCTCTAGATGTAATGGTCCAGTTTACAAGAAAAGCAGAAATGCAGGACCAGGCTAAATGACACCGCAGGGAAACAATAAACAAACCCAGTTGGCATGTCCTAAAAGACAATTGTACTGATATCTTCAAAAATATTCCCCTTTTTAGGGGAAAAAAGTAGTAAACTAGACTAGATTAAAAGATGCTGCAGAAACTACACAGATTGCAAAGGAAGAAATAAAATTATCTCTATTTGTAAATAATGTGATTAAATATTATTCTAAGGAATCTATAAAAAAATCTTAGAATAAGTGAGTTCAGCAAGACCAGAGGATACAAAATCAACACACAAAAATCAATCACATTTCTATATGCTAACAAGGAATATGTAGAAACTGAAATTTAAAGCATAGTATCATTCACAATTATTTCAAAGAAAATACTTAGGTATATACCTAACAAAAAAAATGATCTGAATGCTGAAAATTACAAAATACTAATGAAAGAAATTGAAGAAAATCGGAATAAATGGGGAGACATAAAATACTCATGGATCGGAACACTGAACATAGTAATAATGTCAGCTCCTCCCAAATTGCTTTAATGCAATTTCTATCAAAATTCCAGCAAGGTGTCTTGTAGACACAAATAAGTTTATTTTAAAATTCATATGGAAAGGCATAACACTTATTCTAAAATTCATATGGAAAGGTACAGGTCCTTGAATAGCTAAAAATAAGCTTAACAAAAAAGAATAAAATGGGGGGAAAATCACTCTACTTAACTTCAAGACGTAATATATAGCTACAGTAATGAAGACTATGTGGTATTGGTGGAAGGATAGACACATAGACCAATGAGTCAGAAGAGAAAAAAGTAGAAATAGACCCACATAAATAAGCCTAACAGATTTTTAATAAAAGTGCAAAAGCAATTCAATGGAAGAAGGATAGCCTTTTCAACAAATGGGGCTTGAGCAACTGAACATAGGTCAAATAAAAAAAAAAAAAGATTAACCTTGACTGAAACTTCAAACCTTGTACAAAAAGTAATTTAGAATGGATCATTAACTTAAAAGTAAAGACTATAAAACTTTTAGGGAAAAAAAGCAGAATATATTCCAAATTTAACACTAAGCAAAGTGTTATTAGACTCAACACCAAAAGAGTAACACGGAAACTTAAAGTTGGACTTCATTAAAATATAAAAATTTTTATTTATGAAATACCAGGTGAAGAAGATAAAAAAAAAACAAGCTACAGAGTGGTAGAATATGTTTGAAAACCATGTTTGTGACAAAGGACTAGTATCTAGAATATGTAAAGAACGCTCAAAATTTAGCAGTAAAAAAAAATCTATTAGAAAATAGGTAAAAGACATGAACAGACATTTTATTGAAGAGAATATGCAGATGGCAAATAAGCACACACACAAAAATGCTTAACATCATGAACCATCAGGAAAATGCAAATTAAAACCACAATGAACTATTACTACTATATTAGTCCATTCTCACACTGCTATAAAGAAATACCTGAGACTGGGTAATTTACAAATAAAGAGGTTTAATTGTCTCATGGTTCCAGAGGCTGTACAGGAAGCATGGCTGGGGAGGCCTCAGGAAACTGACCGTCATGGTAGAAGGTGAAGGGGAAGCAGGCTTGTCTTACATGGCAAGAACAGGAGGAAGAGAGAGAAGAGCGAGGCACTACACACTTTTAAACAACCAGACCTCATGAGAACTCACTCAGTATCACGAGAACAGCAAGGGGAAAATCTTTCCCCACAATCCAATCGCCTCCCACGAGGCCTCTCCTCCAACACTGGAGATTACAATTTGACATGAGATTTGGGTGGAGACACAAATCCAAACCGTATCAACTATACACCTATCAAAATGGCTAAAATGAAAAATAGTTAACAATACCAAATGTTGGTGAGTATGCAGAGAAACTGGATCACTCACACATTGCTGGCAGGAATACAGCCACCTTGGAAGAGTTTAGCAATTTCTGAAAAAAACTGAACATGCACCTATCATAGAATCTAACAATTACACCCTTGGGCATTTATCCCAGAGAAATGAAAATGTATGCTCACACAAAAGTTTGCACACAAATGTTCATAGCAGCTTTGTTTGTAAAACCAAAAACTGTAATTAGTCCAGATGTCCATTCACCAAGTGAATGGTTAAATAAATTGTAGTACATACATACCATGGAATACAATTCAGCAATAAAAAGGAAAAAATTATCAATTAATATAGCCACTTGGATGACTCTCCAGAAAATTATGCTGAGTTAAAAAAAAACAATCCCAAAAGATGACATTCTGTATGGTTACACTGTATACCATTTTTGAGATGACAAAATTTCAGAAATGATGGACAGATTAGTGGTTGCCAGGGGTCGGGCATGGGGTGGGGCTAGGAAACAATAGGGATGCAGTTGTGGTTATCAAAGATTAACAAAAGAGATCCTATGGTGTTGGAACTATTCAGTATCTTGACTGTAGTGGTGGAAATACAAACCTACGCAGATGATAAAAATTATATAGAACTTAATACACACACACATATAACAACCTGAGCAAATCTGAATATTTCTTTTACAAGCTGGATTATATCAATGTGAACAACCCAATTGTTTTATTACACCATGGTTTTGCAAAACATTCCACCTGGGGGAAACTGGGCAAAGTGTATACAGATCTTTCTTTATTATATCACCCAGGTGCATGTGAATCTACAACTATTTCAATGAGGGGTGGGCAGGGAGACGAGGTGAAGAAACGGGGAGAGACAGAAACAAAAAAACTAAATAGATACACAACAAATTGCAACACATCACCTTGTTTGGATTCTATTGGTTTTAAGTTATAAAAGAAACTGGAGAAATTGGGAAAAAAATGAATATGGACAGGATGTTAATTCATATTTCATGATGATTATTAATTATTTTAGGTGATAATGGTATTGTGATTATATAGGAAAAACTTTCCCTTTTTAGAAGATAACATGCGGAAGTATTTTGAGATCAAGTGCACAAGTTGGCAATTTCCTTTCAAATGTGTGTGCACTTATACGTATACATGTATGTGTTTGTATATAAGCGTATATGTATTTAATGTTATTCATTTAACATTTTTGTATTTTGAAGTATTCATAGTAAAAGTTGGATAAAAGTTAAAAATATTATTGAAATAATTATAGCCTAAAGAAATAATCAGAGATAGAGTCGAAGATTGCTATACAAGGATTGTGTGTGTCCAGCATTATTTATAATGGCAAAATATATATATACAAATAGAAGCAATTGGAATGTAAAGTAACTAGGCTGTGAGCTCTGTGAAGGCTGAGACTTTTCCTTGGTCACTGAAGTATCTTCAGCACCCAGAACAGTACCTGATGCAAAGTAGACATCTAACAAACATTAATTGAATGAATGAATAAGTGTTTAACATTGAAGAGATAAAATCGATTTGTGGCTCTATCATGAAGTATTAACAAACACTTTAAACCTGCTCTTTGAGAACACATAATGACATGGGGAAATTATCAACTTGAAATATCTTAAGAGGTCTTGTCTAATCCCAAGTGCTCAAGATAAGTTAAGGGACTAACAGACAAACAAACGGGCAGGTAGTATAACACGTTAAAAGAAGCTATTCTTTGGTGTAAGGTTATGGGTGATTTTGTTTTCTTATTATTCTTTGTTATATTTTCTAAGTTGCCTTTAAAAAACTGTGTGTGTGTTTGTCATCAGAAAGAAAAAATTAATGCAAACTTTTTATAAGCTTTGAGATTTAGCAGGTGGGGCTTGGAGCCTTGATGCTTCTTTAACTACCACACAGAACACACTTGTACCTTTGTTGCCCTGAGTTGGGCACAAAATCTTTTCCCCTATACTATGTTGATTTGAATCTAAAAGCAAGGCTCCCACATTAACTCCCTACCCTAACACTCCAGTACTGATTTCTCTGTCCCAGGACCTAAACCACAAGTAACTGAAAGCTCCTCTGCCCTGCTCAGTTCCTCTTGGCCATTTTTCCCTTAAAAAAATAATCCTGCTCTCCATACCTCTCATTCTACCACCTCCATAGATGGGAGCAAGTAGATGATCTCCTGACACTGACCACTTTTTTTTTGTATCCTCTCCCTCCCGTGTTCTGCCTTGCAGGATCAGTGCTCTTACAAGCAATTATTGCTCAACCAGCCTGAGCTCCTCTATCCTTTTGACCACAATACTACGCAGATTGGCTTCCCTTTCAGGGCCATCCTTTGTGGCTAGTCGTCTTCCCAGCCTAATTTCCTCACTAATACCCTCTATTAAAGTTCCCAAATAGTTCAAGCCAATAGTCACTCCCCTTTTGATACCACCTCAAGAGATGCATGGGCAGAGTCATATCTCTAAGAGCCAAAATATTTCATCTTTATTTTTATCACAGATCCTTCATCCCATTTTTTTAACATAGCAACAATTTGAGAATAATACAGACTAAATGATTTTCATTCATCTCATGCATGTCAAATAGACAGGACTTAGGTCTAACGTCAAGTCATCTCATCTCTAACAGAAATGAGGCATTGTCAACTATGTAAAGAATTCAAATTATCTTTTATTGATCTCTTTGAGAAACTGAAGCCAAGGGGAAGTTTTAGGAGATAATTAAAATTCATCAGAGCTAAAGGAAGATGACTTACATGTGAAACTAAGAGGTCTATATAATAATTACTTAGCATGACAAGAAATTGACACAGAAAGAAAAGAAACTGTTCTAAGAGGAACAGAATGTAGACAGAGATAATATTTGGCACTATGGGGGTGATGAGATGCTGTTCTTTAAAAGTTTATAAAAATGGGTAAACATTAGCTTGTAGTGAGCTTCAGTGATAAAGTGTTGACTAAAGTTATATTTACTGGCCTTTCAAATATTATCAGAAAACCTTTTCCTCAGATTAAGTGGAAATCAAAGGTGACAAGCCGTTATCTATTACATGAAGTTTCAGTGCCATTTTGGAAGACAGAAAGGAAGAATATTAGTAAGATTAAATATAAAGTTATTAAGTTGCTGCCAATATACACAAGATTGTGTGATAAACAGACCTTAAGTCATTAACTAATGTTATTTTTTCTAGAACAACATTCGATATCAGAGACAGGCAGAAAAAAAATAAACTTTTTATCCTTACAAACCCACATCAATAAAATGATCTTAACTTTTCACTCGAGACAGCCCACATTTAAAATAAAAAGCCAGTTCTTCCTTGTTTACCAGAAATGTGGTGTCCCTGAAGGCAAATGGGAGGGTTCTGGTCCAAAACGCTCCTAAAAAACATTTGTGTTTAGCTCTTTATCCTGCTGCAAACATCAGGGGAGACTGCAGAAAACAGAGTCACATCGTTTGCCGCATAACTTCATGCTCCCCGTCCCAGACCCACAGTATTAGGAAGAGCACACTTCACCTCCACTCCTGAGATCTCCTTTCACAAAACCATGACTGTCTGCGAATATGCACAATGCACTTCCAATTGACGTGGAAAGGAAGAATTGGCTCTTTTTTAAAGCAAGTCATTTATTTATTCCAGCTGCCAAGATAGCAATTGTTTCCAAATAGATGGATGATTGGTGTTTTATTACTGATAAGGCAAAGAAATAAAGGATTAGTTCTGCACAGGTGAGAGAGCCCACCTTGGCCTTTGTCCCCAGCTGCCTCTATGGTGATATTCTCCAAAAGACCAATGAGGTAGAATAATTTTTTATTGTGTGGGACTGTACTTTTCAGGACATTAAGCAGCCCTGGCCCCACCAACTAAATGCTACTATTTCTTTCAGATATAGTGACATCTAAAAGCCCTTGGACATTTTTGAATGTCCCCTACAAACCCCAGCTGAGAACCACTGGTGAATAATTTGGCTTACTTAGGTATCATAGACCCAGATATTGGGGTCCTTGCTTCCTTTTTAAAGAAAAATAAATTTATTTCAAAATACAATTAGAAGCTAGATCAAGTATGAAAAGCAAAGCCAATTTGAAATATACATGTATACTTTCTCTATAATGAATTGCCAAAGTTCAACAAATCTAAACGTGTTGACTTCCTTTCCTTCCTTTAGGAGAAAGCTGTAATCAGTTATCTGGAGATTGATTTTATCACCCAAAAGTTGTCTTGGGCTTTTTATACAGACTCTTGTTCTAAGTGACAGATGACAGTAGTTGAATGGCTACTCCGGGAAGACCAGAAATATCAGCTGAGAGGATCAAGCACCAATAACGGTAGAAGCAAAAAGGGAATAGGCTACAGAACAGCAGGAGGAAAAGCAATACTAGCTTGCTACCTAGAACATTCTGTCCCCTGATGATTGCACTGCTGGCATTTTGCTGGCCATTCTGGTCTCAGCTCAATGGGAGTGAGGTGAATAGGAATTCCCAGCTTGAGAGATCCTGTATACCATGGACTGTGCAGACAGTCTCCCTGGGTTTGAATGCTAGCCTTGCCATTTCCCAGCTGAGCATTCTTGGACAAGTCATTTAACCTTGAGCCTCACTTCCCTCATCTATGAAATCAGAGTACTCAGAGTAATTAATGGTATTAAAAATTCTTCGAATTATATGAGTTCATGTATGTAAAGCACATAGAACACTGAGTCATTGTGAACACTCAACAACCATTAACTATTATAATAAGATGATGATTAGGGTTTTGAATGAGACAACAGGATGAAAATAAGAAATTCCAAGTAAGATGTCAGATGAAAATACCAATATTTTAAGAAGCCTTGAGAAAAAGTTGCACAACTCTTGAACATTCTACCTGCTTTAAAAATATAAAATAATCAAAAGAAGATTTTGAAAAAAAAAAAAAGTTTGTGAGGAGATTCTCTTTGGAGAAAGTTGTGCTGTGAACCCCATTCATCCCTACTGGGAAATGGAGAAGTACCCCTTTACCATCAGTCTCAGGTCTACTGGGAGATTTTCACACACAACCCTTAGGTAGGTGCATAGTGGACAGGGGCTGATTCCTATCTGGGAAATCTAAAACTATACTAAGTCCTTTGATAGCAAAGCCAGAACTGAGCTATTGAGTTAGCTTTACCTCACTTTCTCAGAGTTTACTGGGTAAAAGATACCCATGTACTAAAACGGGCCATGCAGCAGACAGAGTCAGCATATGAGGGGCAGAGAGCTTCAGCCAAAGGTAAATGTGCATCACTCAGAGCTGGGGTCAGAAGAGCTCAGCAAGGAGCCTGTGAAGGGCCGTAACAGCACACAGGAGATGGCCAGCTTTTTTTTTCTTCTATGTTTATCACAGTAAGGACACTTACCATGACATCTACCCTCTAAATAAATTTTTAAGTGTACAACATATTATTGTTGACTATTCAGTACAATGTTGTATAGCTGATCTCTACAGCTTATTTATCTTGCCTAACTGATACTCTGTATCCACTGATCCTGGAAACCACCATTCTCCTCTTTGATTCTACAAATTTTACTATTTTTAATCCCACATATAAATGTAATCATGCAGTATTTGTCTTTCTATGACTTTCTTATTTTGCTTAGCATAATGTCTTCCAGGTTCATCCATGTTATCATATATGGCACGAGTTCCTTCTTTATTTAAGGCTGAATTGTATTTCACTGTATATATGGTGAGCTTTAAGGATCTATCACCACCAACAAACAAAAAGCCAGGCAGTCCAGTAGGACCTGCCCTATATCTTTTTTTTTTTTTTTTTTTGACTTTCGCTCTTGTTGCCCAGGCTGGAGTGCAATGGCACAATCTCAGCTCACTGAAACCTCTGCCTCCCAGGCTTAAGTGATTCTCCTGCCTCAGCACCCCCAAGTAGCTAGGATTTAGGCACCTACCACCATACCCAGCTAATTTTTGTATTTTTAGTAGAGACAGGGTTTCACCATGTTGGCAAAGCTGGTCTCGAACTCCTGACCTCAGGTGATACGCCCACCTCAGCCTCTCAAAGTGCTGGGATTACAGGCATGAGCCACTGTGCCCGGCCAGCCCCATATCTTTATCCATTCTTATTACTCCACTCTCACCTTTTTGACCCAGGCTAAGAGCAAAACAGTAATTATATATGCTGAAGGAGATGAATCTTTATTCATCTTTCTCTTTAGAAAGAGAGCAAAGCTAAACACCACCACCACTATGTCACTTCTCCAAAGGCCTGGCATGCAGGAAGAGAAAAATAAATATTTGAGGATGGGTTTGAATGACTACTTAAGGGCAGTTTAATAGCTAGGAGTAAATATTCTAGTTACAGAATTGAGACTATGTTTGTGATATTACCTAATAGACAGCAGAAAAGTAATTCAATCTGCCCAAGATTCTATCCAGAATCAAGGAGGGATTACAATCACAAAATACAATTTTTTAAAAATAGCAGCTGACAAAAACAAATTTTAATTTTAATTACTTCACGAGTGATGCTTATTCAAAATGTATCTTACACTATTTTTTTAATTCCCAGACCACCCAATCTGAATTGGTCACTGTGATGATAGTCATTGTAGTCACTGTCTATCCTATTGCTATTTCCTTTATGATATTGATCCAAGATAATATTATGTATTTGTTTACTTTTTTTTTTTTTTTTTGAGATGGAGTCTCACTCTGTCACCAGGCTGGAGTGCAGTGGTGCAATCTCGGCTCACTGCAACCTCCACCTCCCGGGTTCAAGCAATTCTCCTGCCTCAGCCTCCACAGTAGCTGGGACTACAGGCACACGCCACCAAGTCCAGCTAATTTTTGTATTTTTTGTAGTAGAATCGGGGTTTCACCATGTTGGCCAGGATGGTCTCGATCTCTTGACCTAGTGATGCACCTGTCTTGGCCTCCCAAAGTGCTGGGATTATACATGTGAGCCACAATGCCTGGCCTATTTGCTTGCTTCTTTAGAGTCTTTCATCCTACGCTAGAATGTAGGATCCTTAGTAGTAGGCATTTTGTCTATCTGGTTCTCTGTTGTATCTCAGCACCTAGAATATGGCCAGATACAGCAAGGCTACTCAATAATTATGTCTTCAGTGAATGAATCCTGATTTTGTGGTTAACCTCAATGCTCTTTCAATCCACTTCATTGCTTCAATTACATTTTCATAGCTAATAATTATAAGCTTATCACCTAAAATCTGAAGACCCAAACATCTTTATCAAGCAATAAAAGGAACAGACAACAAGCAGGACTTACTGCTGCATAAACCACAAGATGAGGGAGGCGAGCAGGGAGTAGGGAAAAAGAGAAAAACAGAGCCTAAAGTAAAAACAAACAAACAAAAGAGATGGAGGGTCTGAATCAATAATTAGGCAGACTGAGTCCTGTGGTCCATGCATGCAGAGCCAAACTCTACCTCCCCTGTACATCACCCAGCAGCCTTAATACAATACTGCCCCCCATCAACCTCCATATTACTTTCAACAACAGGGCAATCTCATGTTCCACCATTGTAGTGACACCTAAATCTAGGATTCTTCACATAATCAATCAATTGTATACAAACAATCACAAGTCAAATACAAATGGAATTTATCCCAAGTTACTTTCCACAAAGCACCGATTACAACAAATAGGACTTTCTTTTCCATAATAGAAACTTGTCTCCCAGTTTTTAATTCCTCAAGGAAAGACAGTCTGCCTTATTCACAGACATATGAATACAGTATATTCTGCTTCTACCTTGAAAGATAAATTATGACAGAAATTGCCCTCCAGCCATAAACAAATCAGAAAAAAATACATAAAACAATGTTCTGGACATTGGACAACAGGAAGGCCAGGACTGTGATGACTGAAAGAAGTGAACCTACAATGCCCAAGGCTAGGGAATTGTCTGGAGGCCGAGGCTGTGCACAGCTCAGGGAGAGGAACCCAAACAGAAACTTGCTGCCTCATTAGTTTAAGAACACAGAGATCAGAATATAGGCAGGCCACAGTGGCAAGAATTATCAGAACAGAGAATGACAGAGGAGGAAGAACAGCAACAGAAAGAACTCTGGATGTCTGAAGAGGAGTTCCTTCAAGTCTTTGGTTAAGTACAGATCAGTGCGCACATGGGAAGAAAACTCCTGAGGTTGCAGAAGTGGCACCAGAAAGCAGCTGACAGGACAACCATAGAACTCACACAGGATAAGAATGATCGGTGGTCCCACCAACCAAAGTGTAATACATGGGGCACTGGACAGAGGTCTAAGAAGGATTATGCCTTAGTCATTGGGCTAAATTAATCCCAGAATAGAGATTGCTCTGGAGCTGGTTTAACAAAGCTTAAAAGCAAGTCTTTAAAGGATCAAACTTATCTGTGAGTGACTTCACTGAACACCAGAAAGAAATCCAACACTCTTTAAAAAAAAAAAAAATGACAAAATCTACAACCCAACAATGTAAAATTCACAATCTCTAGCATCTGATCAAAATTTCCAGGCATGTAAGGGAGCAGGAAAATGTAACCCAAACCTCAGGTAGAAATCAATTATTAGAAATAGGTCCAGAAATAACACAGATGATGGAATTAGTAAGGACTTTAAAATAGCTATTATAAATCTTAAAAAGATGTCAACAATGTAAAAAAATGACAAAAAGATAAATGAAAAATACCAAAAGGCCTAAATGAAACTTCTAGAGATGAAAAATACAATAACTTAAATAAAAAATATACCAGATGGAATTAACCGCAGATTAAACATTGCAAAAGAAAAATCAGTGAACTTCAAGGTAAGGCAAAAAACAAATCCAAAATGAAACATGGAGAGAAAAAAGCTAAAAAATAAAATGCTTTGTGAGCTGTGAGACTAAACAGTCTAGCATGTGATTAGAGTTCCAGAAAAGGGGTGAGGAGCAGAAAAAAGTAAATATGAATAAATAGTGACCACATCTTATTTCCAAATTTTATGAAAACTATAATTCACAGATCAAAGAAGCCTGATAAATCTAAAGGAAAAGAAATAAAGCAAGCAACACAAAGGCTTGTGACAAATTACTTAAAACTGGTGCTAAAGAAAAACTGTTTAAAGCATACAGAAGAAAAAAATGTAGAATAAAGATAAAAATGATAATAGATAACTCATAAAAAGGCATCCACATCAGAAGACAACGGAATGACATCTCTAAAGTGCTTTTTTTAAAGGTAAACATAGAGTTCTATAAACAATGAAAATGTCATTCAAAAAGCAAGGTGAGATTAAGATCAAGAAAATCTGAGAGAGTTTATGACATCAGACTTATACTGCAAGACATGTAAAAGGAAGTTCTTTCATCAGAGAAAAGGAACTTTCATCAGAGGAAAGGAAACTGTAGTAGATGGGAATGTAGATCTAAACAAAAGAAACATGAGCAACACAAAGGGTAAATGTCTGGGTAAAAAATTCTACCTAGGAGCACCGGATATGGTGGCTGCCACCTGTAATCCCAGTACTTTGGGAGGCTGAGGCAGGTGGATCACTTGAGGCCAGGAGTTCAAAACCAGCCTACTCAACATGGTGAAACCCCGTCTCTACTAGAAATACAAAAATTAGCTGGGTGTGGTGATGCATGCCTGTAATCCCAGCTACTCTGGAGGCTGAGGCAGGAGAATCCCTTGAACCCAGGAGGTAGAGGTTGCAGTGAGCCGAGACCACGCCACAGCATTCCAGCCTGGGTGACAGAGCGTCTCCCTGTTTAAAAAAAAAATTCTACCTAGGCAACTCTCACTTTTAACTATTGGAAACTAATTAATTTGGACTAACCCTCACCTTTTCAATTCATTCTTTAAACAAAAGCCAGGATAATCTCAGAAAATCATAGCTTCCCTTGGTTCTTAGGATAAATGTCCTTACTGTGAACTTCAATTCCATACATGGCTTGACTCTTACCTTCTTTTCCAGTCTTACTACACTCCTCTTTGTTCTCTGTGCTCAGATCGTGCTAACCTTCCTTCAGTTCTGCTATCATAACAAGTTCCCTGGTAGGCACTCTGACACCAATGAACTGTAAAGAGACAGTTTTGGAGGAATCTAGGAAGCTTTGATTGAAGGCATGGTGTTAGATGGTACCAAAGAATTACTGTTAATCTATTGGATGTGATAATGATATTGTGGTTATGTAATAGTATACCTGTATTCTTTAAAGCTGTATGTAGAAGTAAATGACACAATTTCTAGAATAAGCTCTAAAATATTTAGGCAAAGTAGGCCAGGCGCAGTGGCTCATGCCTATAATCTCAGCACTTTGGAAGGCCAAGGCAGGCAGATCACGAGGTCAGGAGATCAAGACCATTCTGGCCAAAATGGTGAAACCCCATCTCTACTAAAAATACAAAAATTAGCTGGGCATGGTGGCATGCACCAGTAGTCCCAGCTACTCAGGAGGCTGAGGCAGGAGAATAGTTTGAACCCGAGAGGCGGAGGTTGCAGTGAGCTGAGATCATGACACTGCATGCCAGCTTGGGCAACAGAGTGAGACTCTGTCTCAATAAAAAAAAAAGAAAAAGAAAAGAAATCTTAGGCAAAGTAAATAAAGGGATAGAATTTTAAAAGTAGAAAAACCTGCCTGCACAATTTCTCAGTCTGGATGATGAATTTGTATTGATTATTATCCTTCCTAGTTTGGATATGTTTAAAGTTTTTCAGAATAAAAACATTTGAAAACAAATGAAGTATTTCATTTGCTGCAAAATTTCATTAAAAACACACAGGTTTAATAAACTATGCTTTCAAATAGCCATAAAAATACACTGCAATCAGCAATAATACTTATGAAAATGTGTTCAGATAGGGAATGTCAGATTTAACATTAAAAAGTAAAAGCTTAGAGAAGTATTATGGAAAAAAATTCCATACTCATAACCATGAAATGAAAGTAATTTTCTCTACTTTCTTATACAAATATAATAAGAAAAGTAATATAAATAGTAATAAAATCACCTGAATTATAATAAAACTAATATAGCTAAAAAATATTTTAGGCTTCTGAAGTTTAGCAGCACCATCAATTAGAGTTGTTTAAAAAACTAATAGAATATTACATATTCATTTTTCTAACTTTCTATAAAAACTATTTACAAAACATTTTTCAAAGAACACTTTAAATGAATGGCTCTGAAATACACATGTTATCACTGAAAGTTCTTTTGAAGCTAGGACCAACCCAAAATGCTGAAATGTACTAATTCTATAAGGGGTTATTGACTCCCTTGTATGTTCCAGCCACTAGCAAAATGTGGAAGAGAAACCAAAGACACATAAAGCCTTCAAAGATGTTTTTGGTAAATTCTCCAAGAGGTGAGTTAGGTTGGAAAAACTAGTTCTGATGTAACTTATTTAGATGTAACAAAAATAACTGAAGTTTATGAAAATCATCTGTAAGAAAATGAAAATTAAGGAACAAAATAAAAATATAAATCTGCAAGTATAAATATGCCAGAGTATATGAAAATACAAATGAAAATTTCAACCACAAAAGAGAAAAATGACCAGGGAAAAAGAGAGAGAGAGGTAGAGAGAGAGAGATTCCCGTTATCAAATGAATCTCAAGTATTCTGCCCAAATCAAGGTAAAATTGTAGATCTCTAGGACAACGACTCAGCCAAGGTTGCCTGGAACTGCTCTTGCTCTGTCCCTGTCCAGTAAGTTGATTGTCTTTTCCCTTTGCTTATAACTGAGACCTTGTCTTCGAAATAAATTGAATCCTTGTCATACTGGTATGTTTTTTCCCTGGGGTTCTTTATGTTTCCAGTTCCACAACTGCCCATGGATTAAATCACTCTCCATGTTATGAAACAAATAATTCATTCTTTCACTGTCATTCATTTGATTATTCATTCAATAAATATGCTTTGAATACGCAGTATGGTGCCTGTTTTAGGGCACACATTGGTGAAAATGGGGTCTCTGCTCCCACAGAGATAACAGAAAGAGTTAACAGTTTGATATACAAAAGGAAATATGAAGCGTCTTCACAACAGGATTTCAGATATCCAGTTTTTAAGCCAGTGTCTCCAGTTTATTGATAGAGAGGTGACTGACGTCTAAGGAACACAGGACCCACATTATTCATGTGGTTGATTCCAAAGTCAACCACACAAATCAGTTGTCTTCAGGTTGCTGAGGATAAGAGTAACGGCCATGCGACTCACACCTTTAATCAGACAAAATGCACCCACAAAAGTTTTCTGAAAGGTAAACAAAGGAAGTTTTAAGATAGAACCTGACATTATTTTTCACTCAATAAAGAATAGTTTCTTGAATATAATAACTGACATTCAGTCAAAAGAAATATCTCCTTGGCTGTACAGGTTAATTAATCAGAATTGGATTTCTTTTTTTCAAAACAACAAACACAGCTGAGACATAAATTATAAATTCAAAGAATATTAAAGAAAAAGAAACTGTCTCAGACCCAAAGGGCTAAACTGACTTATTACACTAAAGATTACAACTCAAAATAAAAGTTGGGTTAAGAGTAGTACCTGGGTCTCCCAGTACCCACTATCCTGAGTTTTTTTTTGTTGTTGTTGTTGTTGTCGTTTTGACAGAATTCCTCTATCAAGGACTAATCTTACCTAAAGACAGAAAATGAGTTTATAGTTTATTTTCTACATTCCTATACTTGTCAAAAACAAATTTCTCCTACATAAGAGTCATCACTTTATTTACCTTTATGCACAAAGGAGAAAGCAGTAAGACCCTGTATCTTCTAAAGAAATGTGCAATAATATATTTTCCAAAGTTACAATGAATAATTTGGATGGATACTCTCATCTATGATCATTAATTAGTACGAGGAGCTTTTAGGAACTGAAGTCTACATTCTGCAGGCAATACACTAAAATTTAATGTCCAGCTGTCTCAAAGGATTTTTTTACAGAAAACCTTCAAGTGCATGTTCATAATTACCAAATCCACAACAGAATTTTATTCCTATAAATGTTTTCAATCTCCAACTTTACCCAAAATATTTCTTACAAATGACCCTTTGCACTTGAATATGCACAGTTCCTTTCTTTACTGAAACTGCTCGTGGTGAAGTTCTGTAGTTCCAAAGCTTTCACGCAAGATAATTTGCTAGAATCAAAACAAAAAGTGTAAGGCCAAGGAAATTTAATACTTCATTTTTAAAAATAGACACTATTTACATTTTTACATCTGAAATGGGAGGCCTATAATTTTCTACCTCAACAACCATCTGGAATTTATGGCTGTGTCATTTTGAAAGGTACACATAAGGCAGAAAAGAAGCAAAGAAGCACTTGGATACATTTTAACATATATGGCGACCTCAGAGCTACCACTCTTCATTCATTGGTTCAACGCTTATTGAACACATACTATTACTATGCACCCAGGCAGAGTTCTAGGAGCTTGGGATACATCAAAGAACAAAATAAAAAATCCCTTCCCTTATGAAATTTCACTGGAGATGAGGGAGAGGACATACAATAAACAATAAACCTGATAAATGAGTTAAGTATATCATTTACAAGAAGTTGATATGTGTTATCAAAAAAGGAAGAATTGGCTGGGCACAGTGGCTCACGCCTGTAATCCCAGCACTTTGGGAGGCCGAGGCAGGCAGATCACTGGAGGTCAAGAGTTCGACTCCAGCCTGGCCAACATGGTGAAACCCTGTCACTACTAAAAATACAAAAATTAGCCGGGCGTGATGGCGGGAGTTTGTAATCCCAGCTACTCAGGAGGCTGAGGCAGAAGAATCGATTGCAACTGGAAGGCAGTGATTGCAATGAGCCGAGATCGGGCCATTGTACTCCAATCTGGGTGACAAGAGCAAAACTCTGTCTCAAAAAAAAAAAAAAAAAAAAAAAAAAGGAAGAATCCAGCAGGGTAAGTGGCATCTGGAGTGTAGGAGTCAGTGCAGTTTGTAGTATTAAAGAGAGTGGTCAGGCTAGAATTGTTGAGAAAGTTAGATACGAGCCAAGACTTGGAAGAGGTGTGCAGCTGAATCAAGTAGATGTCTGGCAGAAGAGTATTCCAGGCAGAACCTGTTAGTGGGAGAGAACAGGGCAAGTTTGAGGTTGCCAGTGTGTCTCAGGAGAGCAACACAGTGGAAGACTAGTCAGAAAGAAGGCTAAGAGATGACAGGGGCCAGATCATGTTGGATGTTATGACTTTGGCTTTTGCTCTGAATGAGGTGGAGTTTTAAAGAAAGGAGTTGTCATGAACTGACGTGCATTTAACAGGATCACTCTGCTGCTGGGTTGAAAACAGTTTGTAGGAGAACAAGCAAAAGTAGAAGAGAGATTATTTAGGGAGCCATTCCAGTAACCCAGGTAAGAGATGATGAAGGCTCAAATGACAGTGATTACAGTGGATTGGTAAAAAATAAAAATAAAAATAAAATAAAATAAAATAAATAAATAAATAAATAAAAAACTTGGATTCCGGATATAATTTAAAGATTTTCTGATGGATTGAATGTAGGATGTGAGAGAAAGAGAAAACCCAAGATGACTGCAACACTGACTGGAAGAACCAACTTGCCATCAACTAAGATTGGGAAGGCTACAGATGGAGTAAGTAGAAGGTATCATCACATAAAACTCAAGAGTCTGATTTCACACAAGCTGAGTTTTGAGATGTTTATTAGGCCTCAAAGTAGAAACACTGAGTAGGTACTTAGATAAGCATAGAATTTAAGAAACAGTTCTGAGATAGGGGTGCAAATTTAAGTGTCATCAGCATACAGACCTTATTTAAAGCCAAGGATATGGATGAAATCACCAAGTGAGTGTGTAAGCAAAAAAGAGGACCAAGGTCTGAGCTCTAGGACTCTCCAACATCAAGAGGCTGGGAAGAAGAGAAAATAGCAACAGAGGAGACTAAGAAGGAGCAGCCAGGGGACTAAGAGTCAAGCCAGGACTTGCCAAGTGAGATGTGTCAAGAAAGAGAGAGGGACAAAATGCTGCTAATGAGAAAAGGCCAGAAGACTGACAAGTAAAATTGGCAAAGTGTAGGTCATTGTAGGTCATTGGTCTTACTGAGGGCAATTTTGATGGAGTTTCTGGAAATGGAAGCCTGGTGAGAGTCATTTAAGAATTAATGGGAAGAAAAAAATTGGAAACCATAAATTTTGCTACAAAAGAGAGTAAACACATACACTAGCTGATGGGGGAAGTAGAGTCAAGAGAATATTTTATGATTTTATAAGTAACAGCACGTTTAAATGCTGGTGGAGATAGTCTAGTAAAGAGAGGAGAGAGTGATGCCTAAAGAAGAGAATGAAGAATTGCTAGAGCAATATTCTTGAGTAGGCAAAAAGAAATGAGATCTTGTGAACAAGTGGAACACCTAACTTTACGTAGAAGCGAAGATGCTTTATACGGGAACAGGCAAGAAGGCACAGGGTGTGGATGCAGGTGTAGGGAGGTAAATGGGATGTGAGCTTCTATAAATTCTTGTCTGATTGCTTCAGTCTGCTGAGTGAAATAGAAGTTTATCATATGAGAATGAGAACAGGGAAGCAAAGCGGAGAAGATGGGAAAGAGTCTTCTAGGTGAGCAGAGGAGGAAGGGAGACAAGATGAATAGCACAGGGCCCCAACCACATCAAGAACCCACTTGAGGTTTATGGCCATGAATTTAAAGTGAGATAAGACAGCATGAGTGTGTGTTTTCTCTAGAGCTATTCAGTTGCATGAGTGCAGGCTTGGAAAGGCAAATAGATTATATTTATCCAGGGTTGTGGCTTTGCCAAAACCAAGTAAAAAGAAGCCAGACAGAAGCAAGGGATTTATGGTGAATGCACAAGAGTAATTGTAATGATGGACCTTGAAACTGAAGCCTAAGACTTAGAATAAGTCAAAAGCCATGCATGTAGGTCATCATCTGCCCCTCTGTTTTTGTCTTACCTTAGGTTTTGAAGGACAAGACCATATTTTCTACATTTTCTATAACTCTCTACAGCAACTAGACCTGCATCCATAATGACAACTCAATTAATATGTATTGATTGTCTAGTCACTTCTAGGTGTGAAAATGTAGCAGGCTCTCCAGTCTTCAGTGATCCTTTCAAAGATAAGCTCCACTAGACTTGACAGATGGTCTATAATTTTTATATTTGAAACACCATATGTCAAGTACCAAAGCTCTATACATACTTAGCTTTGAATTTTCAGGTTTGGGTGATAATGTATTTGGTAGCACCTGTGCTTCAAAATCTGCCATCCAGAAGCTTCTATTTTCTCCTCCCCACATATTCATCACCTCAACCAGATGCTTCCAATTTCCTGCTTCCTCAGAGCACGGTCTGGCCATCCCGGGACCGAATCCCATTTCGCTGGGTCTTACGTAAGAGCCCTGGTCCAGGAGCACAGAGCTGCCATCTGTCTATTCCCCTCCTTCATTTCATAGAGATCACTTGGTTCCTAACTGCTGTTTCAGAAATATTTGAAGGATGAATTAATTTTCCACACCTTCATTGAATGCTTCATCTCTGACCCTTTCGATTATTGGTGCATGTGATTCGGGCTTATCTACCTAGGCACAACTGCTGGCACCTGTGTTCTAAATCATAAGTACAGGCACTACTAGTCTTTAAAAGATATGGAAACTAAAACACTGTGACATTCTTATCCTGCGTTATTCAGTATTAACATCATGACATAAGAACTAAAGTTATTCAGATTCCCACTTGAATATACTTGAGAAAACAATATTTTTAAGAATGCATCACCATTTAAGAGATAGGTCTTCAAGCTACTGACCTGAAGACAAGCCATATTGCCAATGATTCGAATGAAAATGTACCTCCATTATAGATGCCCCATCACTTAACTCAATCTTGATTTTTTTCAGGCACAGAACCAGTGTTTCAGCAAAGGTTTTTACCTTATTTCCCTTTGACTTCTACTTTAAAAGCTAAACCACTATCTATTACAAATTTAAGAGCTGGACATGAATATAATAAAATCACATCATAAAATGTAGCAACAACTTCATTTAAAGGCAAACATTCTATTTGGTACAGGGCAATCCAGAATTAATGATACAATAGCATTAAGAGGTGTGCACAATTTTTTTAATGTCACTAAATATACTGTGCTAGGCTCTGAGGATACAGAAACCAAGGGAATAGACAGAGTTCCTGCCCTCAAGGATTTACAGTCAAGGGGGGAAGACAAATATGTAATTACAGTGAAGTCACATTATAAAAGTATTCCCTAGCCAGAATTATGAAAAGATCCCCTAGACTTTGAAGATTGCATTCTTGTTGATAATATTCCTTCTAACTTAAAAAATGCTACCAAATAGGAGGGACAAAGGAATAATTTAGTCCAGAACCAGGAGTCCTGATAACTAACTCATTGGTCTGTTGCTGTGTGTAGACATATAGATCCTCAGAATTAACATAAGATTTCTCTCAAACACCTTAATTCTTCTGTATTGACATCCAAGGATATTTCTTTACAATACTGACCTAATGTTTACCATTCGTAATTACTTCTTTCTAAGCATCTTCACTTGTCAATGCCTGCTACGACATTTTTGGCAAAAGCCACATTCATATAAACAAAACAACCAGCTCTTACACATACAATTATCAGGCATTCAGAATAGGCCTTTCCATAAAGAAATGTGGACGTAAACCAAAGCTATCCATATAACTTAAATAGAGTCCATTTTATGCAGTGAGTGGGTAGTTACCTACTTGTAAATTTGCAGGTATCATTGAGGCTCCTCCTTTCCTATCATCAATCAATGGTGACATTTCTTAAACGGGGAAGGGAGTCATTTGGTTCCACTGTCAGAGATATACAAATAGAGGAACTCTTCCACTTTCAAACATGCTTGATCCACAGTTTTGTTTAGTAGACTGGCCCAATTTAATTTGATTTTTAAAAACATCTATTGAATATACCTACTGTGCATAAGACATAGTGGTTAGCTATGAGCCACCAAGGAAATTCATTTTTTGGTGTGCCAATATGCTAACCAGTCCCACAGAGAATGAATTTGAGAACAAGAGCTACTTCTCTAATTCCCATCAGTGATTTGCACAATGAGAACAATGTTTCTGCTCCAGAAACAACTTCCTGTCATAGAGATGGATGGAAAAGGTACCTAAAAACTAGAATTCTGTATCTTTTTGTAATAATACATACTTTTTCAGATTGACATATTGTGCTTAAAAAAAGATTAAAGTTTTCATCTAGATTAACTCCTTGGATGGGAAGAAATTCAGATGCCACATGAGTGACCACAGGTAAAGAGAAATGGGAAAACATTTAAAAACATAGCAAGTCATGAGTATTTGCAGTTTGTCCTGTGTTCTAAAAGTGAAAACTCTGACATTTTGTTTCTAGTAGCCAGATTCCTAGTCTACTGATGATGAAATCCCACAAAAAGTTTAGAAAATTAAGATCTGTGCAACTGTTTATCCCACCTAACAAATTCCAAGAGAGGGAATTTAGTCATTGCAGAATGCAATAGGAGAAAAAAAAATGTGTTTTATCACCACTGACAAATGGATCTTATAAGCTGCCCTGTCTCCTTTGAAGCCAGTGTCTAGTACTTAATTAACCCTTCCATCTGCCAGCATCTTTTCCACACTTCGAGTCAAGAGACATTTCACATTCCTAATAGCTGTGATTTCAGCAGGCCTCCTGCTAATGATACTTTTTGTTTCCGTTCCCATTTGCTAAAATGCTTTCCTCTAATTTAGTGACCTGAGCAGGGATATTAAGAAGAGTAGAAAACAATCATTCAGAAACTCATTAAAATATCTCAGTGCGAAATGCGAGTGACACACATGAGGAGAATGAAAACAGTAGAAAGGAATAATAAAGATTTCAGAGTCATTATAGCTGCCGTTAGTCTGGCTTTACTCAATCATAGAGGGACTCTGGAAAAAGAAAAAAAAGTCAGCGTGGCATTTAAAAACATTTGGAGCTACTCAAATGATATGTGAAAATAACCTTGTACCAAACACCGCATGTTCTCACTCATAGGTGGGAACTGAACAATGAGATCTCATGGACACAGGAAGGGGAACATCACACTCCGGGGACTGTTGTGGGGTGGGGGGAGGGGGGAGGGACAGCATTAGGAGATATACCTAATGCTAAATGATGAGTTAATGGGTGCAGGAAATCAACATGGCACATGGATACGTATGTAACAAACCTGCACATTGTGCACATGTACCCTAAAACCTAAAGTATAATAAAATAAAAATAAAAAATAAAAAAAAAGAAAAGAACCTTGTACCATCTTGACTATATGCTCTACCAGAAAATCATCTTTAAAAAGAAATCCATCCTCATCTTTATAAATTCAAATGCTATTTATATGAAAATTGACTTCTGTCTTCCTGGACAGCATTCTGATGTAGGCTTACAAGTACAACACCCCTGGAGACGTCCACCTGGAGTTGTAATAAAACCAGGCTGTTTTTACTTATTAAAGAAGACTGCTTTCTCTAGTGAGATTAACTAGACAGAACCAAGAGACAGGTTTTCATAACAAAGAAACCATTTACTTGTTTGATCTTAATTCAATCACTTACCTTACAGGTACTCCATGTTTCCATCCATAAAGGGGCATTTAACCACTAAGATTGCCGGGAAGGTATTAAGAGGTAATAAATTCCTTAAAGTAAAGGCAGTCATCCTTAAGATCTTGGGTCAGCTGTCAAATCTTTGGAAAAGAATTTCCTGACTACCAGTCTTTGTCCACACCTCATCCCAGCCAACTTCTGCCCACAGCACACCTAGAGCATCACCTCTTTTCTTTCATAGCACATAACATGGCTTACAGTTTCGTATTTGCCTACTGTGTCCCTCTAGTGTATACTCCATAAAGGCAGGGACTACTCTCTGTTCACTGTTCTATCCCATCCACACTCCCAGCACAATGTTTGGCATATTAGTAGGTTGCCCACAAATCGTGAATTAAATGATTTTTTAAACCTTGGATCTGGAGAAAAGGACACAAATGGAATATCCCTTAACCAAAATGCTTGGGACCAGACATGTTTTGGATTTCAAATTTTTTTCAGATTTTGGGATATTTGCATTATACTTACCAATGGAGCGCCCAAATCTGAAAATCTGAAATCCAAAATGCTCCACTGAGCATTTCCTTTGAGCACCATGTCAGTGTTCAAAAAGCTTCAGATTTTAGGGCATTTCAGATTTTGGATTTTCAGATTTGGGAAGCTCAATCTGTATTTAGAGTCCCGATAAAGACATGACTGGAGAACCAGTTCTTTTCTTCTTCTTTCTTGAGTTCATACCATGGAGAAAATGGACATTGCCCAAATCCCTTGGTCAACCCAACTCTGTTATTATGGCCTCTGCTGAGCAGTGTCACATGGAGGCATCTGAGCTGGCACTGCCTATCTTACATCCTTCAGGACTCACTCTTTATTATTTTCCTTTCAAAAACAACCAAAGCTTATGAATTTTAATTCTAAAAAGACCTTCCTTTGCTTGTCCCAAAATGGAAAAGAGCACCTCTAATTCGCCCATACAATTCTGTCTTCAATGCTGTATACGTCTGTCCCTCTGTTCTGCTCCTATAATAAACACACACCATATACATACATACATACTTTTTTAAACCATGAAGATTTAATAGACGATGTGTACAACAGGGCTATGTTTTTGTAAAATTGGTAAATTTTATTTATTCAGCTACACATACGGAAGCAGACGACTCATTTCTTCGCGAATTCAAAATGAGATAGTAATATAAATGTTTTAAAATCGTGTTTACACTGGATAAAGAAAGCTATCCAGATGATCAATTGATCCTTTTCTAGTAAATGTCACCAGCTTGATATTTTTCCATAAACTTTGAAATAGGATGATTATTTTGCTATTACCTAGAAAAAAAATCGTAATTTTTGTTTCTACCCAAACAACTTATCTATGGCACAGGTGTCTAAATTTTTCCTTTTTTCAGGTATTTTAACTGTGACAAAACCTCTTTCAGTGGCCATCTTTTAAACTGGAGACCCTGTGTTGTTGGTTATCGGTCATCGTTTATTTAATCATTAGTTCAGCCATTCTTTATTGATTATCTGCCATGTATCAAGGACAATACTGATATTCTGTGGGCTCTGAGAACCTCTTCAGGAAAATGAAGAATCCTAGAGCATCTTTACCTTTATCCATTTAATTTAGAATCTGAGTGCTTCCAAATCCTCTAGCCTAAAGCTTGCCCTTTTCCTGATATCCAAATAAAATAGGCCAAACTTCTATCTTATGAGCAGAAAATCTAGTTACTTGCCAAATATTTCTGGGGATTCTCTGGGAGGACTTACATGTCTGAGTTGATTCTTCTCTCCTGTAAATCTGAAAGGTTGCCCCCCTTTCACTCTGATCACCCCTGGATATATCTCTGCTTCTCCACGAGCTGTCTGCTCCTGCATTCCCCAAGGTGGCTGATACACTAAACAGGCTTTAGACTGTTAAGCTAATCAGCTTTACTGAAATCTGAGGCTGTCCTAAGGGAATGATAATGCAGAAGAGGAAAACAAAACTCAAAATCAATACTAATGCGCCGGATTCCAGATTGGTACCTCAGCCTTCAAGCCCATCCCCAGGCCTCGGCCTGCCCCACATCACATCTGCCACCAGTCCAGGCTGAAGCGTCAATTAACTAACATCTTGGGAACACAACAAACCAAGGCAGGAAACCATCCTTCTACTTTATTATGATCCTCTTTGTCCTCATACCTTCCCTTCATGTCTTTGCATAACCTATTGTTTTCCCAAACAGAAGCACATTCCTGCTCCTAGGATGAATTCTGACACAATTTTTAAAATGTGGGGACACTTGGAGTCAACATTTTGCTACAATTGTTACAGATTTTTCCCTGTACACTCTGCATTTATCAGATTCTACAAAAATTGTTGTTTAAACAAAGGAGTCTTCATTCTAAAAAATAATAATACAATTTGATTAATTCAGTAGGGTCACTGGAGGTTTTAAATCAGGAAAGTAACTAGAACTATGCTTAAGGAAGATTAACCTGCATCGGGGCCTTGCCCTGAAAAAGAGTTTACTTTTGAGAAAACATAACATTTTCATTTCTGGAGGCTTTTAACTTATCTTCTACTGATAGTCTCTATTCTTTCCAAAAGACTAAGAGGGCAAACTATTAGTGGGTTTATTCAAATTACAGTATCACTTGAAGGACATATATGCAATAAACACTTAACACTAAGCAAGGTCAATTCTATTTTAGTTGAACTGCTTTGGACTAAATCAAGGATCTGTGTCTTAAACAGAATTATGTGAAAAAGAAAATAGAGAATATTGATTCCTATTTCTCTCCTACAGATTTCCTTCCAGACAGCTGCTTATCCCTAATTAAAATGGGGGAAAACTCATTTTAGGAGATATGGTTCATTCATATGCCACAGTATTTCCTCTAAACCACTCTCCTCATTACCATGCCCAAGCACCCAATCAGAAAGCCAAAACTAAAATGATCTGAATATGTGGGCTCTATAGAGTTGTCCCATGCAGTTTGTTCCAGGACCCCGCATATACCGAAATCCAAGCACACTCAAGTCCCACAGTCAGCCGTGCAGATCACACACATACACAAGAAATTCAGCCTCCATATCCTCAGGTTTCACATCCTACGAATACTGTGTTTTTTGTTTGTTTGTTTGTTTGAGACAGAGTCTCACTCTGTCCCCCAGGTGCGATCTCGGCTCACTGCAAGCTCCACCTCCAGGATTCAAGCCATTCTCCTGCCTCAGCCTCCCGAGTAGCTGGGACTACAGGCGCACACTGCCACTCCCGGCTGATTTTTTGTATTTTTAGTAGAGACGGGGTTTCACCGTGTTAGCCAGGATGGTCTCCATCTCCTGACCTTGTGATCTGCCTGCCTCGGCCTCCCAAAGTGCTGGGATTACAGGCATGAGCCATCGCGCCCGGCCTGAATACTGTATTTTTGATCCACCTTTGGTTGAAAAAAATCTGCATGTTAATGGACCCATATAGTTCAAACCCATGTTCTTCAAGGGTCAGCTGTACACTAAATGTAAACCACTGGATGACTGGTGATGTTTCACCTTGCTTCTGTATGCTTTAAGACCTTGCAAATACCAAATCCAAAATCTGAATTCAACAACGAGATTGAAACCTAACTGTTCTTATTGGTCCTGCTAAGCTGCCTCAATTTTCTGGGACTGACAAAAGACCAAGGAATGAAGATTAAAAAGTTCAGTAGTTTGTATTACATTGTCATCATTATCTGTCAGTTCTACCTCCATCATCTGTTGGCCAGCTTTAAATCACTGATATTTATTCTCCTTAAAGAGAAAGTTAATGTTTTTTAAATATGAAAACCACACATGGTAATTTTATAATTTTACAATTATAAAATTATAATTTTATAAAAAAGTGGAAAATATAAGAACACTAAAAAAAAATCCGTGACCCCACACCCCAGAGATAATCACTGTTATAATTTATTATATTTCCTTCCTATCTTTAAATGTGTATGTGTGTATGTGATTATGTATATCAGAGTCTAACACTAGTAACCCATTGACATTGTAATTCAAATTTCCTTGACTGCCAGTTTTCATGTTTTAAAGTCTTGATCTTTCCCCAACTCATAACCATCCCATTGAGAAGAAACTCTATTAAGATTCACAAAAGCCCTCAGAGTCCAAGTCTAGCCTGAGCCTAAGTGGTATCTTCCCATAGACACCCCTAGGACACTGATGGATGGCCTAGCAGGAGCCTGAGAGGAAAATCCATCCCAAGATGTCAGACGCAGAGACATGATTCAATAGCAGAGCCCCGGGCTCTAGAGGGAGATGTCATTCTGACTCATCCTAGTGTCTGCGGCTCAGATTTGCCTTCTTGTTCATTTCTCATGGATTTGTGCTCTGCATCCTAGGAAGCAAGTAGGGCTACAGATTAAAAGCAAATAAAAGTAATGATCACCAAAATTTCTATCGGGCATTGGGTAAAAAGCAGCTCTGCTTTGGACTCCTGTGAGAAATTTAGCGGAAAAGCTACAAAATCCACTTCTGGACAGAATCCAGTGTAGCTTTGATACATTGAGGCCCAGAAAACTCCTACACCTTGGCACGTGGGGGCCTCCTATGCACCTTACTGGAGTCAGCTCAAGGTAATGACAGCTCAAAAGAGGGCATTGCAGGGTAGTAGCTATTCACTAAAGGCAGTTTTAAAAACAGTGAAGACTCTGTCAACAGTTTCCGGATTAAGAGAGGAAACACCTCATAGCTTGTAACTAAATGTGAGATAAACAGGGCTGGGTTGGTGGGGACGGTGGGGTGAGGGGCAGGGAGGGTGGATATGGGTAAGAGAGATTTTGCCAATAGAAGTCCCACATTAAAAAGTGGAAAGAGGAAACACGGACTACATTCACAAGAGGGAAAAGCCCTTGGCCAGGGGAAGCCTCTTCTAGAAATTTGCTCACCTCATACCAGTTACATAAAACTTTATTCCCGACAACCCATAAATATGCTTTGTTTGCCTTCAGCAGATACAGAAAGGGTTACAGAATTCTCTCTGTAATTATTATGTATTATGTATGATGAATGAATGGCCTTTAATCCCTATTAAATAAATCCAATGCCTTTTGCCTTTTCTGAAGCCAACCGCAAAGCTATTTCCTCTGGAATGAATTTAAACATTCCTCCCCCTGGCATCTGGACACGGAGGGGCACCAGGTCAGAGTCAGAGTGAGGCTTCCTTTCATCCCACCCACTAGGGAGTTTATTGTTACAACCTGTAAAGACAGAGAGAGAGAATAGAACAGAATATATCTAAAATAAACCCATGCGCAATTTCTCTTTTTAAAAGAAAACTACCACTTGCTTCAACTCTGTGCAAATAAGAAGACAGAGGGCTAATGTTCTTTCAGTCATTTGAGTCAGCCGTGAATTAAATGGTAAGTTAGGAGAATATATTAAATGACAAGCATCATGAATTGAACATTTGTACAATGACTGTATCCACAGGGTATACTTGTCTTACCACAGACAATTTTAGTTGAACTTCTCTGAAAGATAATGTTAATTCAGGCCAAGTGTGGTAGCTCACACCTGTGACCCCAGTGCTATGGGAAGACAAGACGGAAGTATCATTTGAGGCCAGGAGTTTGCACCAGCCTGGGCAATATAGTGAGACCTTGTCTCTACAAAAAATTTTAAAGTTATCTGGACTTGGTGACACATACCTATAGTCCTAGCTACTCCAGAGGCTAAGCCTCGAGGATCACTTGAGCCCAGGAGTTCGAGGCTGCAGTGAGCTATGATTGCACCACTGCACTCCAGCCTGGGTAACAGAGTGAGACTCTATCTCTATCTCTAAAAAAAAATTTTAGCGCAGTGGCTCATGCCTGTAATCCCAGAACTTTGGGAGGCCAAGGTGGACGGATCACGAGGTCAGGAGATTGAGACCATCCTGGCTAACATGGCGAAACCCCCGTCTCTACTAAAAATACAAAAAATTAGCTGGGCATGGTGGCGAGCACCTGTAGTCTCAGCTACTCAGGAGGCTGAGGCAGGAGAATGGCGTGAACCAGGAGGCAGAGCTTGCAGGGAGCCGAGATCGCGCCACTGCACTCCAGCCTGGGCGACAAAGCAAGACTCTGTCTCAAAAAAAAAAAAAAAAAAAAAAAATTTTAATTTAAAAAATAATAATGTAAATTCACTCTTAATCATTGAAAAAAGTATTTGATGAGTCAACCAACCTGCCTAAGATAGAATAATCATGATGAAGGAGTAGGAGGAGGAGGAAACACTTACTCTGTACCAGGCAATTTTCTAAAATTTACTTTAACTTATTTAATCCTTACAACAACCCAAGGAAATAAGTTCTATTATTACTTGAAATTCACAGATAAGAAAAATAAGACATGGAGAGGTCTAAAAAAATTGTCAGGGTATTGTAGTTAAGTTGAGGAGCCAGATTTCAAACATGGAAATCCAATGTTAAGGTTAGCAACATGCCAACATTTCGATCAAAAATAAAAAGTTTAATCTACTACATTGGCATTGTTGGTTTTTCAGAACTCTGAAGTTGTCTCAGTTGATTGAATTGTTTTCTTTTCACGTAAACAACTTTGTTATAATGAACAAAGTCATTACCTAAAAGGCAAAACATAAAAATTCAACAGATTTTGCAAATTGACTCATTTTTCATTTCCTGATCACTGAAGTTCAGCTAAATAATGGAAAGTTTAAGATTCAATCATTTGTATTTTGTATAACACAGTATTTATTGTAATAAGATTCATGTTGTGAAAAAAACCATTTTCCAGAATAAGAAAATAAAAGATAAAGGTTTGAATTGGACACATAATAAGTCAGTGGGGAAAAAAATCCATTTTTTATTTCAGAATTATTAATAAATCTCCGTAAGGCAAGGCATCATGTTTCACCTTCCTTCTTGTTTCTTGTTAGCACTTGTAGGTCTTTCAGGAAAGGGTCTGTGTTTTTAAGCAGCCGTGCTGTTCACAAGCACACCATCATCCCCACAGCAGCTCACCGGCCCTTTTGGTTTCCACCCTCCCTACTCTCCACTCTTTTTAGACCTACTTTTCTATGGCCAGGTTGCTAGAACACAATTTCCTTTTCTATAAGCAAAAAAGTAATTAAAATATTCAATGTCTTTTACTGTCTTTCAATAAGTGTTAGTAGATAACAATCATCATCAGTTATATTATTAAAATGGATTTAATTTATCCAACAAAGCACAGTGCACAATAGAAGTCACTCTATTCAGAGGACTTGCCAATGGTAATAGGAATGGCCCCAAAGTACAACCAACTGTGATTTTTTTTAAGGGCAGAAGTCACGCCTTTTATTGTTGTTCTTAGTATCTGTGAATTGCTTTTCCCGATATCTACAAATCTTGCGTTTTCAAGAATGTTGGTTGGATTTAATTGACTTGAAATGTGAATACCAAAGCTAATAAACGTTAAAGTTCTTCAAGCTACAAAACTTGACTCATTACTAGATATGTTGTGTTATGACTACTACTTCTGGAGAAACTTGCTATTTGTTACTAAAAAGACAGACAAACGGGGGTGGGATGGGGAGGGAGAGAAAGAGAGAGAGCAAAGGAAGATAAAGTGGGATGGTTGCGGAATCCCAGACAGGTGACAAACACAAAAAGAGCTGCAGCAGAACACAGAAAATAATAACATGGGGAGATGCATGGACACTGGAGGAGGTACCTCCAAAAATAAGCCAAAGAACAGAGAATATAAGATTCAATCATTTGCACTTTGTATAACATAGCTTGGTATTTATTGGAACAAGATTCATGTTGTAAAAAACCCCATTTTTTCACACTACATTGGCATGTTGATTTTTCATAACTGTTTGTCAAGTTGTTTCAGTTGACTGAATTGTTTTCTTTTCATGTAAGCAACTTTGTCACAATGAAAGAAGTCATTACCTAAAGGGCAAAAGATAATGACTCTATGCCAGATATGACTCTTTTACATTCCTGTTCAGGTTTAAGTCCTAGGCTGAAGAAGGTGTAATTATTGGCTATTTCCACAATATCTCAACACTGTCCTCTCGTCTATGCTCTGCTCCCAGTTTATATCTCTATTCGATCTTATCAGTTAAACTTTAAGAGTAAGGGTTTAAAATTTCCAGTTTAATCCGTTTTCATTAAGATACATACACATAGAGCAGGTTTCTCAAGAAAGCATTGCTTACGTAAGCAACACAATGAGTGCGCATCTTAAAACAGAATAATAAAGCAGTTTGGAGCAAGGAGCAGCGCATGTTTGTTAATGTGGATTTGACTCATAAACATAAAGCCCATCAGCAGCAAAATGTTATATTCATCTTAGTGCTGGAACCACTTAGCTCTTTGATGTACTCCAAATTGCTCCTTGCCAGTGTTTGACAGAAGTTTATTAGCTCTATAGACTGCTAAAACTATCTTTATATAAACAAAATCTTAGAGCATGCTTCTATGGAATCATTTCCAGAGCATAGAAGTTCTTGAAATTCTTTATTGCCTCCTATATTTTCTTCCCCTATCTGGCACATTGCATAAAAACATATAACTGATACAAATGAGGATGAGTTATTGTAAGATATGCATTTTGTTTTCCTCTCTTTTCTTAAACATTTCTTCCTCCCTCATTTTGACATTTTTTATTGTGAAATATATCATGAATAAAGAAGTGTATATAATGTTTATACACAGATGAACAGTTGAAAAAATATATGACACGTACCCATGTGCTTTAGCTTTCTTCTTCTCTTAATGGAATTTTTTAAACATCTATTGGACTACTTAGAAAACAAAAATGAAAACATTAAGTCCAAAGGAAAAAAATACATTTTAAAGCCTCCCGAGAAATAAATTAAGAAAAATACATAGGGTTAGCCCGAGTGCTATAGTATTTACAATGAATTGATCACAACCCGTTACAGATTTCTTTGTCACATCTTCACTCCCACTGCTTCACTTGACTAGCCTTAAAAAAAGAAAAAATACATGAGACTAGAGAAAGTTTTTGTTTTAATTTGAAAAAGAATTAAAACACCAGTTTCCTGTTTTGACTTTTACTCTCTTTTTTTAAAAAAAGTTCTCTCTTCTTTAATCTCCCCATTTTTTCTATTTCCCCTTTCCCTGAACTTTAATTGTCATTAGAAAATTAATAAACAAGCTACAAAGCAGATAGTTCTCTAAAGAATGGTTCAGATAGCTGCTAACATGAGATTGGACCAATGATTCCAAGAAAAAGGTATGAAAGTATGAAACTGTTCCCAACCATTCCAACCTCACATCTTACAGAAGTTTCAACCAAGTAAAGCCAGACAGTCTCTGACTTACACTATGGTTTGACTTAGTTTTTCCAACTTTACAATGGTTCAAAAGCAATAGGCATACAGCGGAGACCATACTTCAAGTACCCCTACAACCATTCTGTTTTCCACTTTTGGTACAGTATTCAATGAAGCACACGTGTCAATCAAGAAAAATGATAAGACACGTCTCAATCATTTTAGGTGTACTTGTCAAAGTTAAGGACGTGCGCCCATGACACAGCCTCAGGAAGTCCTGATGACATGTGCCCAAAGTAGTCAGGCCACAGCTTGGTTTTATACATTTTAGGTAGACATGAGACATCAATCGATTTATGTAAGAAGTACATTGGTTCTGTCCAGAAAAGTGGGGACCACTCGAAGCAGGGAGGGGGCTTCAGGTCACAGGTAGGTGAGAGACAAAATGGTTGCATTGTGTTGAGTTTCTGATAAACCTTTCCAAAGGAGGCAATCAGAATATGCATCTATCTCAGTGAGCAAAGGGATGACTTTGAATAGAATGAGAGACAGATTTGCCCTGAGCAGTTCCCAGCTTGAAGCGGCCCAAGATATTTTCCTTTCACACATGAGATACCCAACACTCTGTTATAAAATAGGCTTTGTGTTAGATGATTTTGCCTAACTGCAAGCTAATAAAATTGTTCCAAGTATGTTTAAGTTAGGCTAAGCTAAGCTTTGATATGCAGTAGGCTGGATTAATGCACTTTCAACTTAGAATATTTTTAACGTATGATGGGTTTTTCAGGACATAACTCCATAATAAGTTGAGGAGCATCTGTATACCCCGAGACAAGACCATCGTCACAATCCCATCCTCTTTCCTTACCTGTACAGACTCCAACCCTGATTCTGCTGAGGAAGTTATCTAACCCTGAGGTGCTCCCTCATGCACATAAGCTGAATAAAGCCCTTCACTGCTATTTAAGTTGCTTGAACTATTTCTGCCTTGAGTGTTTCCTTGGTGTTAATGTTCAAACATTCATGTTTCACCACATCATCTTTACTCCCACACAGAAGTGTGCTCTGCTTTCATTCAAAGATAGGACTGCACTCACAGACAGGCTCTACACCCAAGATGGAGACTTCCTCACCAATCTCCAGACTTTGCCAATAGAGGGTAGTGGAGTGGTTAGATGAAAGAATATTCGGTCATCCCCAAAATTGTTGCCCACTGTGTCTGGCATCATTGGAATTTTCTCAACTTCATTTCTGGAAACATCCTACCCTGAATCCTTCCATTCACTCCTTCAAAGGGCTTTTTCTTCTGCATGTCTCTCTGCCAACCAGAAAGAGAAGCAACCACCACACAGGAGCACTGTGGGGGATGAAGGTCTGACCACCTCCCCACTGTGGAGCCAGTCCAGTCCCAGGTGAGCGTCAGGTGACCAATAATGGTGCCTCACGCCCCCTACAGATGAGCAGAGTCAGCAGATGCATGTGGTTTCCTGCATGCTCCAAAAGTATCTAACCAAATTCCTACATTTTACAGTTGAGCACGCTGAAGCCCAGAAAGCTAAACTGACCTGTCCAAGGTCACAGAAATCATTAGTATAAAGGCTGAAATTAGAATCTGATTTCATCCCAGACATTGACACTGAGTATTGATTAATATAACAACAACAACAACAACAACAATAATAATGTTTGTTGAGTACTTACTATGTGCCAGGAACTATTCTAAAAACACGTGTATTAATTCCTTTAACCCTTACTGCAATCTTCTGAGACAGGGATAATTATTACTTCTATTTCACAGGTGAGGAAACTGCAACTCAGAGTAATTACAGAATAGCCAGTGAGTGGCCGAGGCAGGATCTGATTCCAGGAAGTTGTCTTTCAGACCTAGACCTTATGAACCACTCACATTTTTGCTGCACTATGGTAAAATGAAAAAAAGAATAAGGAGAGTGCAATGCATTTTTAAGATAGACTTATTCTATTTTAAATACTATCCTTATAGTCTGTACTTCCTATTTTAGAATATTTAAAATGCCATTTATGAAAAAATAGTGAGAGTACACGGTAGCTGGTGTTTTGTACATTTTGTTGTTTAATAAAAATATATTTTGGAAGCTGTTTTTGATGTAAAATTGCAGAATCTGGAAAACCTTTCCTTATATTATGTGTGTGCTATAGGAATCCTGGGAGAATGTGCAGCAGCTCTCCCGCATCCCCTGCAGGGACTAGTCCCCTGAGAAATAAGGAGCAGGAAAAGGAACCAATTAATATTAATTATGTACCTTGTTCAGTTAGCATTCTTTTGATTGCAGGCAAATGACTTCAGTAAAAGTGAATAGATAGATTAATATAACTGAAACATCTCTTGGCTTTGCACTCTACCATATATTGGCTCAATTCTGAGGTTCCCAAGTACAAAATGGCTGCCCACAGCTTCAGCCCTTCCCTATGTTCAAGTTCAGAGGGGAAAAGGTATCTCTCCCTAGTAGCTTCCACGCAGGATTGTACTTTGATTGGATCAACTTAGTCATATGTCCACCCCTAAAGGAGTCACTATGCCTAGGTAATAGATTTACGGCACTTAGCCAGTGAGTTATGCACTTTTGAAGCTAGTCATAGAATCAGCTCCAACAGTAGCTGTTCATCTGAGAGAAGGTGGAGGATGGTTCTCAAAAGGGAAAATCAGACACTGTTGCCAAAAGAAGAAAGAATGAATGTTTGGTGGTCAACCCAGCAAATGTTTACTACTCACCTAACATATGTCATTCACTGGGTTGAGAACTACTTACTCAAAACTCTACCATTAAACTGAAGATAAAATTAGCCACTCCTGTGTATTTCAATTACCACTTCATGCAGGAGCTCAGTCACCACCCTTTAAAGCCAGCTTCCACAG
Source organism: Symphalangus syndactylus (assembly GCF_028878055.3). Lineage (NCBI taxonomy): Eukaryota > Metazoa > Chordata > Mammalia > Primates > Hylobatidae > Symphalangus > Symphalangus syndactylus. The sequence goes on along the minus strand of NC_072428.2, from coordinate 126,099,555 downwards.
AGAAGTGTAGCTCTTGAACCCATTGATTCCTGCCTGCCTCCCACTCCACCAAAAATTAAGAATTCCTTAAATATTTGTCCCTTCTGTCCCCACGACAGTTGAAGGAGCTAAGATTACAGACAGTGACTATGTCTCACCTCTAGGTTAAAAAGAAAACAACATCTAGAACAACAATTCTAGGGGGATGTTAATCAAATAAGAGAATAATGTTTCTTCTAAATTTGATTTCAATTCTCCAGTGTTAAATACCTGGCATCCACACCTCACAGAATATGTCTGTTAGCCTTAAGAATTAAATTTATCTAATTAATTTATCTAATTAAATTTAAGATGCCTAAGAGTGCATTTTAAAAGATGAATTTTGTCACTGATACACACAAAAACAGTTTTCTATAGCAAGCACAGGCATCACAATTACCCCACAACAGTTCCAGGAAACTATTCTCTGAAACGATAAATCTATCCAATCAAAATTAAGTGTTCAGAGTTGTAAACAGTATTCAATGCTTCACTCAAAATTTAAAACAAGACCATCATTTGCAGCTCCAGATATCGCTAAGCATCCAGACTTTGGCTATAAATAAGATTGCTTTAATAAAATATAAAGTCATGACTTAATTTAATGAAAGGGATCCAAGATCATTGATCTCTATATTTACTCAATGTTAAAAACAATTTCCATTCTTTTCCAAGAAAAATGCTCACATAGGGAGAAAATCATAGTCATTAAATAAAAATAATTTGAGGCTTTGCACACTAGTTGTAGTGAATCTTGGCAGTCACCTAATATCATGTAAGATAGCTCATGACCTTACATCGACAAAATTCCACCTGGAGAGTTCCCTAGAGATGTTCCCCAACTTAGCCCTCAGTCCACTCCCCATTTCCTGATGAATTCAGAGAGCAGACTTGGCTCCACTTTTTTCTCCTTTTCACTCCTGCCTAGTCCCTCTAAGCACAGACAGCAATTGTGCATGCTGGACTCTTTAGTTCCAGTCCTGGTGCTGCTCCTAGCACACATCGTGTGGCTTCAGGGTAAGTAACTTCACATCTTTCCAATTCACATTCACTCATGGTTTGAACAAAGGAGTCCTCACTTGATAGGGTTTGGCTGTGTCCCCACCCAAATCTCATCTTGAATTGTAGCTCCCATAATTCCCGTGTGTCGTGGGAGGGACCCAGTGAGACGTAACTGAATCATGGGGATGGGTCTTTCCCATGCTGTTCTCGTGATAGCGAATAAGTCTCATGAGATCTGATGGTTTTATAAAGGGTAGTTTCCTTACACAAGCTCTCTCATTATCTCTTTTCTGCTGCCATGAAAGACATGCTTTTCACTTTTCACCATGATGGTGAGACCTCCCCAGCCACGTGGAACTGTGAGTCCATTAAACCTCTTTTTCTTTATAAATTGCCCAGTCTCAGGTATGTCTTTATCAGCAGCATGAAAATGGACTAATACATCACTTGAGCCCAGATAAACTAATGGGGGAATCTGCTAAAAAATAATTGAAAAGAGAAAGATTACACATTTCTGGGGAGAGAGCATATTTCAAGAGAATAAGAGGCCACTAGCCACAGCAATCTTCATCTAGGCAGAAGAAAGAAGGAGAAGTTGTCATCATAGCCACAGCAATCTTCATCCAGGAAGAAGAAAGAAGAAGGAAGAAGAGAGAAGAAGAAGTTGTAATCATCCTGGCTCTTGGAGGGGTCCTGGGCATGGGCAGGAGTGGCCATGCCTGCCAGGAGACAGCAGATGTGACTGCAGTCCCATCAATGCCCTGGCACAGAGTGAGGTGTGGTGTCCAGTGGATCTTCAAAGCACCTCAAGGCAAGGGGGCTGGAGCAGGGTAAAAGGATAGAATGGCAAGAACCGTATGGCCGGAATGGCAAGAACCATACGGCCAATATGGCCAGAACCTTTATCAGATCCTTGTTTTTCAGTGTCTGGAGACTCTCCAAAATACCTGTATAATAAGGAAAAAGTGCAAGGGCAGTGATTTTATGTTGGGTAGTAGCAAAACAGGAATTGGACATGAAATGACAGTATTGGATGACCTCTGAATGCCTTCCAGCTCTGACTTTGAATAATTATATGATTCTAACTAGCTAATGGTGGGGAAAAGAAATGTTCTCCCCCACCCCACCCCTTTCTCCCAAACCTCTGTGGCTTCAGTCCTCATCAACAGTAAGTTAAATCTCCAGAAGACAGGAACAAAAGCAGCCACTGCTGAATAGGATACTCCTCCCTCCTCCTTGTGATGATCTTCGTGCTCCTCCTGCCCATTCCTCCCCTCTTATACAGAGATCTTTTCCCCAGACTCCTGCCTCTCTGAGCCCTCACCTCCCACATCTTCCCTGGGCATCCCTATAGAGCATAAGGTTCCAAGAAAAGGCTCCAATCTCCTTCCGAGCCTCCAAATCTCACTCCAGCTAATTTCATTGAAAAGCAGATAGATATAGAGTGCTTCTGATCTTCCTTTGTCCTGGTCCCTGAAAGCACCACATTCAGGTTCAACATTACTGAATGTTTCAACATTTCAAATGTAGACGGTTAATGGAGGAGTTTCAACTCCATGAGGTTATTAACATGAAACTGTTATTCCTCTAAATCCTTCTTTTATTCATGTTCTGTCACATAATCCTGTCCTACTCCCTAGCAATGGCCTCTTGACACATTCCATAGCTTACCAGACACTTTTTATTGCTAATATGACTCCTAATAAAATATCATAGCTGATTGATTAAAAAAAAGTTCATCTTCTCTTCTTCAGAATAGCTAGGTGCATGATCCTAGGTTCTTGCAGTGAAGAGTGAACACAGTGTGGCTCAGAAGCAAATTCTCCCCTCTCTCTTTTCAAAGTCTGGATCTTCCAGCCCCTCATGGGCAGGGGGAGAAATAAGCAAATGCAGAGATCATGTCAATGAGGGCAGATGTCCTAGCATCGCTCTGTTGTAGACTCTCTCCCTTTGATGATAAGACACTGTGCATGGTTTTTGTAAGGGCAATGATACATTTTTACCATGCCCCCTACCCAGTCCTGAGGACCCTCAGAACAAGGAATATCCCCTACACCTTACCTATTCCCATCTATAGCACAGGCCTTAAGCCCTTTCTCTGGGTTAGGCGGCCTCTTGCTTATCCCAGCCCTCTTCCTCTGTCCCTCCCCTCATCTCCGTGTGGTTTCCTCTGTGCCCTCAAAAGGTCACAGGAGACTAGGGAAAGTGTGGCCACATCCTGTTCTTCAGTACCTAACACTATGGCACCCTTCTTACTCTGCTGGTGACAGCTATTACAACAAGCTTCTCTGCTCAGAAATCTCCAGACTGGTAGCACACGAAGCACATCTCAGGCTCTGCTAAAACTTTCTTTCCCTGCTCTGTACCACTCCAAAGTCAGTAGAGAGTGAGCCTGCAGGTTCTAGAGCTTAGTACACACCTGTCATAAAGAAAATACAAGTCTCTCCTTCTCGTAGATACCCCAACCTGTATGACTGATTCCTATTGGAAGCCCTTCACTTGGCTTCTTAGGGAGGAGAGCAGCCCACCCATGGGGAAGAAAAGAAAACCCTCCTATCTGCACTCTAATAACACCCTCCATCCTGATTCCTCTTGCAGGCAGGGGTGGGACAGGGAATTATGGTAAGGGGAAGGTTTAACCTCCACTTAGTAAATAAATCTGGAAGTCCCCAATGGTGGTGACTCTTTGGTAACTATCTTTAGGATATGGGGTCTTAGCTTTTCTTATCCTCCTCAGCTTTGTGTCTTTGCTAGAATTCTTGCACTAAAGGACAAAATCATTCTGAATATCCTGTTACAAAATTCAGGAATTAGTAAGAGTTAGTAACTGTATTTAAAAAAAAAAAAAATACAAGCAAATGAACAACAACAAAAAAAACCCTCTAGCATGGTACCTGTACTCTCTGCATAGTCAGCCACATCCCAACCCTCCACCTGTAAGAACTTTCCCATTTAAGGGTAAGCCTCACCCATAACCAATTGGCAGAATTACAGTGAGACTTCCAACCATTAGGGAAGGAGATTTACTTACCATCGTTGGCTTGTAAACCAATGTAACAATACTTTTTTGTATAATAACTTAAACATCAAGAGACAACAAGAACATGTACCCAAACAGCAGCATGACTCATACCCTCACCCCTTACTATTTTGTTCTTAATAATGTTGTCTCACCCCTTGGGAAGTTGAGACCCATAAACTCCAAAATCGCACAGAATAGAGTCAAAATCGTCATTAGAGACTTAAAATAACTTCCAGCTACTCCACAGCTCAGTAAAGAACAATGTGTTTTTATTCCTAAATGAAAGTCTTAAACTACCTTCTCAATGACATTTCCTGCTAATAATAAAGGTTATTGAAAGAAATCTGATCTTGCTATAAGCCAGAAAGAAATTTCATGTTAATGATAAGCCTGATATATTCTGGGCATGAGTGTAAATGACCATTTGTTAAGTTACAGTTCATTACATAGGGTATGGCACTCTTCCCTGGAATGTTCTTTAATTTTAAATACATCATCTTTGGGAATTTTATATTCTGGCATAATTGTGGCACGTAGAAAAGTGTGTGAGCGTCTAAAATATTTCAAGCACCAAGTCAGTTACAAACACAAAATAGGCCTCTTGTTTATCTAAAAATAAACATAAAAGATCAGAACCTTTTGTTTGTCTATAGCAAATAATTTTCTTAGCTTTTCTGACACACTTGTAGCCATCCTGTTGAAAATCTGCAATTAGAACATGATTCATTTGCCCATGACTATAATGTGAGAGCCCCTATTTGTCTTTTTCTTAGAGGCTTCCTATGGTGATGGAAAAATGCAGCATCCAAATTAGACTATAAACCCACCCCCTCAGAGGATGCTTTTAGAAGCCTAGTTTTTTTCCTTCAAATTGTACACTAATGAAGGCAGTTACCAGTAAGATTTCCAGGCCCACAACACAGAAAAGCTAGCTAAATGCCAGGTCACTCCCTAAGCTGCAGCACACAAGTAGCCAACAAATATTTCACCAACTTGTGTTGCTGTTGTTGTTGTTGTTATTTGTCCTGGGCTACAACATTGGCCAAGTTTGGTGCACACCAACCATCCATAGAAGCCAGAGGTTCTCAATCTAGGAAGCACATGAGAATCACCTGGTGTATTATTCTATTTTCATGCTGCTGATAAAGACTTACCCAACACTGGGAAGAAAAATAGATTTAAGAGACTCACAGTTCCACTTGGCTAGGGAGGCTTCATAATCATGGCAGAAGGTGAAAGGCACTTGATACATGGCAGGCAGTAAGAGAGAATGAGAACCAAGATAAAGGGGTTTTCCCTTATAAAACCATCAGATCTCATGAAGTGACACTTATTCAGTACCGCAAGAACAGTATGGAGGAAACCACACCCATTATTCAATTATCTCCCACCAAGTCCCTCCCAAAACACATGGGAATTATGGGAGCTACAATTCAAGACAAGATTCGGGTGGGGAAACAACCAAACCATATCACCTGGGAACTTTGAAAATCCTGATATCCAAGCCAGGTAATTCAGAATCTCTGAGAGTGAGACCCAAGTATCAGTATTCATTACAGACCCCAGAGCAAGTCAGTGTGCACCCTGGATTGGGAACCACTGCTATAAGATAACCATGCTGAATGTGTGCAGAGAAATGGGATACAAAAGCAAAAAAATGTTGACTACTAAAGTGTGGACAGTTCAAAACTGTAATCAAATATAATTTGCAATAGTCTTTCTTCCTCTTCCTACAACCATAAACAGTCGCACTGAGTACCTGAAGGAAATGAGCATACAGAAATAAGGTTGGTTATATGGTTTGGCTATGTCCCCACTCGAATCTGATCTTGAATTGCAGCTCCCACAATTCCCACGTGTCATGGGAGAACCCAGTGGGAGGCAATTGAATCATGGGGTCATGTCTTTCTCATGCTGTCCTCCTGATAGTGAATAAGTCTCACAAGATCCGATGGTTTTATGAAGAGGAATTTCCCTGCATAAGCTCTCTTTTTGTCCACCACCGTATAAGAAGTCCCTTTGCTCTTTCTTTGGCTTCCACCATGATTTTGAGGCCTCCCCAGGCAGGTGGAACTGTGAGTCCATTAACCCTCTTTCCACTATAGATCATCCAGTCTCAGGTATGTCTTTATTAGCAGCGTGAGAACAGACTAATCCAGTTGGAAAAGAAGATTGGACCCTAAAATGAAGCACAGCGAATACTGGAGTAGAATTACGGACTTCACCCTTTAGGCACCAGGGAATCACTGAAGGTTTGGGTGCAGTGAGGTGATGAGATTAAGAGGATATTTTTTTTTTTTTTTTTTTTGAGACGGAGTCTCGCTCTGTCACCCAGGCTGGAGTGCAGTGGCACAATCTCGGCTCACTGCAAGCTCCGCCTCCCGGGTTCACGCCATTCTCCTGCCTCAGCCTCTCCGAGTAGCTGGGACTACAGGCGCCCGCCACCACGCCCGGCTAATTTTTTCTATTTTTAGTAGAGACGGGGTTTCACCGTGGTCTCGATCTCCTGACCTCGTGATCCGCCCGCCTCGGCCTCCCAAAGTGCTGGGATTACAGGCGTGAGCCACCGCGCCCGGCCGAGATTAAGAGGATATTTTAAGAAGACTAGTCTGCCAACAATAATAGGATGAATCAGAGAAGAAGAAAAAAGAGTCAAGGAAACCTGTTAAGAGGCAATTGGGGTGGTCCAGAATTGAAGGGTGCAGGAGCCTGAGTACCAATACCAGCAGTGGAAATGGAAAATAACTGCAACCCTTAACTAGTTATTGAGGAAATAAAAGGAGAGGATTGAAAGTGGAGGTTTGAAGCCAAGTCGGAATGAAACAGACAAGTCAGGAAGAGAAAGAATTCAAAAATAAGAGAAAAAAATTGACATGTTTAGTCTACGAAAAAGGTTTACTAGGTAGCCAAAAATATGAGCCTGAGGCTCAGAAGAGAAGACAAGGTGAACCAATATCAGATTTTTCTTCTTCTCAAAGTTCAAGGAGAATTTAGAAACAGGTCATCAGTTGCCGGACTCAGATTTTAAAGGTAAGAGTTACATCTTAGTCACCTTGTTTATTGTCAGAACCCGACAAAGTTCCTGATACATAATAGATGTGCAATAAATGAATGAACATCTATTGTGTATCACTTATCTATCAATAAATGAACATCTATTATGTATCAGCTTAACATCTATTGCTTGTAAAGCTGAACTGAAGTATATTAAAAGGAAACAGTTGGAGACTCTGCAAATCATTTCTGCCAAAGTCATAGTTTTGGCTAATATCTTCCCTGTTTGCCCAATGGTATGAAGACAAATAGAAAGAGGCACATGAATACACTGAACACCCTGCATTAGAAGCAAGTGGGAACCACAGGCCCAGTGCAAGCTGATGCAGAGACTGGCAGAGAGGAGGGAGGGGCCAGCCACCCAGGTGTTCTGGAGGTGCAGCCCATGAGGAAGAACCAACTGGGATCCAGTAATTGATACTTCCCAGGGCTTGATTCCTAAGGAGCTGGTGGGGAATCTCTATAGATAGAGATATCTATATCTATAGATAGAATTAGAATAAATTCAGGATAGAAAATTAAGTTTTGAATAGAACTCCAAATATGTCCAACTTAGAAGAATCATTGAGAGTGAAAAAGCTATTACACTATTATTTTTCATTACTACATAGTAAAAAGGTTAAATATTTGATAACTCTAGGACAAACGGCTCCTAATCTGTTAACATCATTCATTGTTCAGAAACGAAAGGAACATTACTTTGTACGACAGTACCACTATTATTCAAATGTATGGGGGTTCTGCTGCAATAAGGAATGAAATGTTTACACTAAAAAGTAGTACTCATACTAATATATTTAGAAACCTATAGTTTATGGCTTTTAACAACATCCAATTCATTATTTTTTCTAAAGTGTATTAATTGTGAATAATTTCAAAAGTACTATAAAATTATTTTTTAATACCATCAAGATTAAATAAAGATATTACATTCAATCCTTTAATATTTAAAAAAATTAATTTATGAAATTATATTAATTTATGTTAATTGTATTGTTATTAATTTATTAAATTTAAATAATTAAATGTAAAGATTTTATAATATTGTTCAAAAATCACATTCTGTCTTCTTTAAAGGGTAAGATTTTTTACCCACTCTTTATTCTTCCCTCCTTTTCCTGGAAATTGATATTTCAGTGTTTATATTTAATATTTTACATATATATATTCAAAACCACCATATATTGTTTTCTGTGGGGCTTCTAATGCTTAAATAAATGATATTACACTATATGGATCTAAATTGCTTTTTGTACTCAGTATTATGTTTTTAAGAGCTAGTCATTCAATTTCACTGCTGTATAGTACTCCACTGTTTGAATAACTAGAGTTTATTAGTCCATTTTTTAATCTAGTGTTACTTAGGTTGTTTTCTTCTAATTTTTTTTCTATTGCAAACAGCATTGCAATGAAGTTCCTTGCACGTCTTCTTGTGCATATTTGAAAATCTAAAGACTGAATTGATAGATGTGAGAGTATGCACATTTAACAGAGTATTAAAATAGAAGTTTTGCCTGAGATCCTAAGATGATAGATAGCAGTTATCAAAGTAAGATGCCAGACCAAGAAAAAATATCATGTTACTAAAAAGTAGTTTCACTACTCTTACACCCTCTACCCATATTGAATATTAAAAAGGGTCAGACTGTTGAAAATGAAGGAAAGAGGATTTGCAGTAAGAATTTCTTGTAGAGAACCATGCTGTAAGTCTCATCTGGTCCCTGATTCTTATCAAGGAGACAGTAGGATATGGAGCTACTTACTTCTCACATAAAGCCAATAAGTGGATCTTGAAAGGCTTAATTTGTGACTTGCAGTGTGCACGACAGAGAGGGCTGGGGCCAAGTACCATCTACACAATATAAACAGCTTGCTCCTGCATTAACCTGTTCTAACCACAGGCCACTGCTGGCTAAATGCCCAACGGTTCGCAAGAGAGAGAATACTATGGGCCCATGGTGAGCCTTCATTCCCTGAGGAGGTCGGCCACCCACGGGGTGATGGGTTAGTTACATAACATCTCTCACACCTGGGTGGCGGGGGGAAGGGGGCAGCAATGAGTTCATTGGAATTGAGACACATTCTACATCTGTGCATGCCCTCCTTGAACACAGTGCCTCTGTCAGCACTGCCATCTGAGAGTTCACACGCATCTTCTCTATCAATATAGCAGCCTACAGGACCTCACCATAGAATAAGGGATTCATATGACAGCAATAGAGGTGTATAAGAGAGCTTGTGGCCACAGGATTCTTTGGCTTTATAACATACTTAGAAGCAGTCAAACTGATGGAAGGCCCAAGGCTGGCTGATGAGCCAACTGGGTGTCAAGACATGTGAAGTTAGCATGCTAGTCTCAAGGATGTAACATGCCAGGCATGGTGGCTCAAGCCTGTAATTCCAGTACTTTGGGAGGCCACGGCGGGCAGATCCCTCGAGCCCAGGAGTTCGAGACCAGCCTGAGCAACATAGCAAAATCCTGTCTCTACAAAAAATACAAAAAGTAGCCAGGCATGATGACACTCACCTGTAGTCCTGGCTACTTAGGAAGCTGAGGTGAAAGGATCACTTGAGCCTAGCAGGTCAAGACTGTGGCGAGCCATGATCACACCACTGCACTGTAGCCTGGGTGACAGAGCCAGACCCTGTCTCCAAAAAAAAAAAAAAAAAATAACACAAAATTAGACGAGATGGCCAACTAGATGCAGCTAGAAGCACCTCTTCCACAAAGAGGAACCAAAACATTAAGTAAGACTTCACACCTCCAACAGATCTTTTGAAAGAAAACACTGAAAGTCAACAGAGAGGTGATGCAGACACTGTGGCTGAAGAGGCAGGAAGTGGAACAGCCTGCTCTATCACCAGGTGCCAGGATCTGCCCCTGAACCCAGACTGGACCCAAGGAAGGGGTAAATGAAGGCATTCCAGGGCACCACATGCCCACCGTGGAGCCCTGAGTCCTAGCTACAGGTGTTCCCATGACCCCCACAGATCTTTGGATTGGCAGGGGGAGTTGCCTAGACAAATGGAGAGGCACAGCGAGAACCTGCACGGAGCCCAGAAGGCTTTGCTGTGCTGGGCAGCTTGTGGCAAAACATGGGGCCAGGGTGAGCCTATCTGGTAAGGCTCTGGATGCATATCCACTAAGGCTCTGGACGTCCATCCTGCACTAAGCAACTGCAGCTCCTGCAGTCTTCTGGGCCAGTAGAGAACAGGGTACAACCTCACTCACAGGCCCAAGAAACATCCCGCGGCCATTGTCGCCGATGATGTGCAGATGAACCAAACTCCTCCTTGCCTGCTGGCCCTCCCAAGACCATCTGCCTGGCCACTCCCACAGGAGTGTACCCCCAGCACAGCCTCCACTGCCCCAGCTAAGCGTCGTGTTGGCAGCCTGCCAGCAGCTCACTTCCCCCATCCCAGCTTCACTTTGGCCCCAAGGGACAAGAGGACAAATCCAAGGGCCAGGTCCCAACTCTCCAGGATTCGAGCACATCGCCCAGGGGCACCGAGTTAACAGTTGTGGCCTGATCTTGAGTAGGGGAGGAGCCCCACTATCAGAACACAGAGTGTAGTGCTGGTTCATGTGGTGGTGTGGGAGCTGGGCACCCCTTCCTTTGCAAGGCCAGGTGTGGAAAGGCATGGCCTGATAGCTGCAGTTTCCCCTTCAGGGAGTCTGGCAGCCCGGAATGCCCAGTAGCGTTCAGTGATCTGGGCGCAGACAGCTTGGGATGAACTTAGCTGGTCAGGCTTGTTGGCTGGACCAGATGTGAGAGGGAGACTCACTGGGTCAGGGGAGCATAAACTGTGTGGGCCCCATGGCTGCCTGCTGGGCTAAAAACCCCAGTCCACTTCTCTTCCCCTAAGCAAGTTCTGTGGCACAGGAGGGTCTTCTTCGTCCCTTCCTGAAAGGTTGTCCTACCAGCCTGAGAACTGCCCCTATGCCTCCACCAAGGTCAGCATTCACGTCAGCCTCAGAGAGCCTGATAATGGACTTGCCCAACCCAGCCACACCCAGCTTTGCCCCCTTCAGCTGCTCTCAGCAGAGCACAGAATGGTATCCCTGGGATCGCCAAGGACAGCCCAGTACTTCCCCTGTTCAACCAAGGCCAAGAAAAAAATTCTACTGCCATCACTGCAATTGCCTCTCACCTGCAAGCGCTACTTACAGGCCAGGAAGTCAACCTGCAGGGCCCATCCCAACTTCAGCAGACAGCATAGTACAGCGCTCAGCTGGTTCATACCCATAAGTGCCACCTACTGTCCGGTAGAGTGAACTGCACAACCCAACATAATTCCCACGAAAGAGATAAAACTTCCCGAGACCTGCCATCAGGGATGGAGCTATCCAGCCCAGATACTACACTTTTCCCACAGTCTTCGCAACCTGCAGACCGGGAGATTCCCTCGGGTGTATATACCACCAGGGCCCTGGGTTTCAAGCACAAAACAGGGCGGCCATTTGGGCAGACACTGAGTTAGCGGCAGGAGGTTTTTTTCATACACCAGTGGCACCCGGAATGCCAGCGAGACAGAACCGTTCGCTCCCCCGGAGAGGGGGCTGAAGCCAGGGAGCCAAGTGGTCTAGCTTAGCGGATCCCATCCCCACGGAGCCCAGCAAGCTAAGATCCACTGGCTTGAAATTCTCACTGCCAGGCTGGGCAGGGTGGCTCATGCCTTAATCCCAGCACTTTGGGAGGCCAAGGTGGATGGATCACGAGGTCAGGAGTTCAAAACCAGCCTGGCCAAGATGGTGAAACCCCATCTCTGCTAAAACCACAAAAATTAGCCAGATGTGGTGGCAAGCGCCTGTAATCCCAGTTACCTGGGAGGCTGAGGCAGGAGAATCACTGGGCGGCAGAGGTTGCACTGGGCCGGGATTGCGCCACTGCTCTCCAGCCTGGGCGACAGATTGAGACACCATCTCAAAAAAAAAAAAAAAAAAGAAAAAAGAAAAAAAAATTCTCGGAGTCTGAAGTCAACCTGGGACACTCAAACTTGGTGGGTGGAGGGGTGTCTGCCATCACTGAGGCTTCAGTAGGCAGTTTTACCCTCACGGTGTAAATAAAGCTACAGGGAAGTATGAACTGGGTGGAGCCAACCACAGCCCAGCAAGGCTACTGCGGCCAGACTGCCTCTCTAGATTCCTCCTCTCTGGGCAGGGCATCTCTGAAAATAAGGCAGCAGCCCCAGTCAGGGACTTATAGATAAAACCCCCATCTCCCTGGGACAGAGCACCTGGGGGAAGGGGCAGCTGTGGGCACATCTTCAGCAGACTTAAACGTCCCTGCCTGCTGGCTCTGAAGAGAGAAGCGGGTCTCCCAGCACAGTGTTCAAGCTCTGCTAAAGGTCAGACTGCCTCCTCAAGTGGGTCCCTGACCCCCATGTATCCAACTGGGAGACACCTCCCAGTAGGGGCCAACAGACATCTCATACAGGAGAGCTCTGGTGGGCATCTGGTAGGTGTGCCTCTGGGACAAAGCTTCCAGAAGATGAAACAGGCAGCAATCTTTGCTGTTCTGCAGCCTCTACTGGCGATACCCAGGCAAACAGCGTCTGGAGGGACCTCCAGCAGACCTGCAGCAGAGGGGCCTGACAGTGAGAAGGAAAACTAACAAACAGAAAAGGAATAGTATCAACATCAACAAAAAGGACATCCACTCAGAGACCCAATCCGAAGGTCACCAACACCAAAGACCAAAGGTAGATAAATCCATGAAGATGGGGAGAAACCAGCGCAAAAAGGCTGAAAAATCCCAAAAACAAGAATGCCTTTTCTCCTCCAAAGGATCACAACTCCTCACCACCAAGAGAACAAAACTAGACAGAGAATGAGTTTGACTAATTGACAGAAGTAGGCTTCAGGAGGTGGGTAATAAGAAACTCCTCCGAGCTAAAGGAGCATGTTTTAACTGAATGCAAGGAATCTAAGAAACTTGAAAAAAGGTTAGATGAATTGCTAACTAGAATAACCAGTTTAGAGAAGAACATAAATGACCTGATGGAGCTGAAAAACACAGCATGAGAACTTTGTGAAGCATACACAAGTATCAATAGCTGAATGGCTCAAGCACAGGAAAGGATAACAGAGAATGAAGATCAACTCAGTGAAATAAAGCGAGAAGACAAGATTATTAGAGAAAAAAGGGTGAAAAGAAACAAACAAAGCCTATGAGAAACATAGGACTATGTGAAAAGGCCAAATCTACATTTGATTGGTGTACCTGAAAGTGACAGGGAGAATGGAACCAAGTTGGAAAACACACTTCAGGATATTATCCAGGAAAACTTCTCCAACCTAGCAAGACAGGCCAACATTCAAATTCAGGAGATAGAGAGAACACTACAAAGATACTCCTTGAGAAGAGCAACCCCAAGACACATAATTATTAGATTCACCAAGGTTGAAATGAAGGAAAAAATGTTAAGGGCAGCCGAGAGAAAAGTTGGGTTACCCACAAAGGGAAGCCCATCAGACTAACAGCAGATCTCTCAGCAGAAACTCTACAAGCCAGAAGAGAGTGGGGGCCAATATTCAACATTCTTAAAGAAAAGAATTTTCAACCCAGAATTTCATATCCAGCCAAACTAAGCTTCATAAGCAAAGGAGAAATAAAGTCCTTTACAGACAAGCAAATGCTGAGAGATTTTGTCAGCACCAGGCCTGCCTGCACTAAACATGGAAAGGAAAAACCAGTACCAGCCACTGCAGAAATATACCAAATTGTAAAGACCATTGACACTATGAAGAAACTGCATCAACTAATGGGCAAAATAACCAGCTAGCATCATAATGACAGGATCAAATTCACACATAACAATATTAACCTTAAATGTAAACAGGCTAAATGTGCCAATTAAAGACACAGACTGGCAAATTGGATAAAGAGTGAAGATCCATCAGTGTGCTGTATTCAGGAGACCCATCTCACGTGAAAAGACACATATAGGCTCAAAATAAATGGATGGAGGAATACTTACCAAGTGAATGGAAAGAAAAAAGAAGCAGGGATTGCAATCCTAGTCTCTGATAAAACAGACTTTAAACCAAAAAAGATCAAAAGAGACAAGGGTATTACATAATGGTAAAGGGCTCAATTCAACAAGAAGAGCTAACTATTCTAAATACACATGCACCCAATACAGGAGCACCCAGATTCATAAAGCGTTGTTAGAGACCTACAAAGAGACTTAGACTCCCACACAATAATAGCGGGAGACTTTAAAACCCCCACTGTCAATATTAGACAGATCAACAAGACAGAAAATTAACAAGGATATCCAGGACTTGAACTCAGCTCTAGACCAAGTGGACCTAGTAGACATCTACAGAACTCTCCACCCCAAATCAACAGAATATACATTCTTCTCAGCACCACATCGCACTTATTCTAAAATTGACCACATAATTGGAAGTAAAACACTCTTCAGCAAATGCAAAAGAATGGAAATCATAACAAACAGTCTCTCAGACCACAGTGCAATCAAATTAAGAAACTCACTCAACATCGCACAACTACATGGAAACTGAACAACCTGCTACTGAATGACTACTGGGTAAATAACAAAATTACGGCAGAAATGAAGATGTTCTTTGAAACCAATGAAAACAAAGACACAACGTACCAGAAACTCTGGGACACATTGAAAGCAGTGTGTAGAGGGAAATTTATAGCACTAAAATGCCCACAAGAGAAAGCAGGAAATATCTGAAATTGACACCCTAACATCACAATTGAAAGAACTAGAAAAGCAAGAGCAAACAAATTCAAAAGCTAGCAGAATACAAGAAATAACTAAGATGAGAGCAGAAGTGAAGGAGGTAGAGACACAAAAACCCTTCAAAAAATCAATGAATCCAAGAGCTGGCTTTTTGAAAAGATCAACAAAATTGATAGACTGCTAGCCAGACTAATAGAGAAGAAAAGAGAGATGAATCAAATAGACACAATAAAAAATGATAAAGGGGATATCACCACTGATCCCACAGAAATACAAACTACCATCAAAGAATACTATAAACACCTCTATGCAAATAAACTAGAAAATCTAGAAGAAATGGATAAATTCCTAGACATATACACCCTCCCAAGACTAAACCAGGAAGAAGTTGAATCCCTAAATAGACCAATAACAAGTTCTGAAATTGAGGCAGTAAGAGCCTACCAACCAAAAAAAGTCCAGGACCAGACGGATTCAGAGCAGAATTCTACCAGAGGTACAAAGAGGAGCTGGTACCATTCCTTCTGAAACTATTACAAACAATAGAAAAAGAGTGAATTCGCCCTAACTAATTTTATGAGGCCAGTATCATCCTGATACCAAAACCTGGCAGAGACACAACAAAAAAAGATTTCAGGCAAATACCCCTGATGAACATCAGTGCAAAAATCCTCAATAAAATACTGGCAAACTGAATCCAGCAGCACATCAAAAAGCTTATCCACCACTATCAAGTCGGTTTCATCCCTTGGATGCAAGGCTGGTTCAACATATGCAAATCAATAAACATAATCCATCACATAAACAGAACCAATGACAAAAACCACATGATTATCTCAATAGATACAGAAAAGGTCTTCGAAAAAATTCAACAGTGCTTCATACTAAAATCTCACAATAAACTAGATATTGATGGAACATATCTCAAAATAATAAGAGCTATTTATGACAAACCCACAGCCAATATCATACTGAATGGGCAAAAGCTGGAAGCTTTCCCTTTCAAAACCGACACAAGACAAGGATGCCCTCTCTCACCACTCCTATTCAACATAGTGTTGGAAGTTCTGGCCAGGGCAATCAGGCGAGAGAAAGAAATAAAGCGTATTCAATTAGGAAAATAGGAAGTCAAACTGTCTCTGCTTGCAGATAACATGATTGTATATTTAGAAAACCCCATTGTCTCAGTCCAAATCTCCTTAAGCTGATAAACAACTTCAGCAAATCTCAGGATACAAAATTAGCGTGCAGAAATCACAAGCATTCCTATACACCAATAACAGACAAACAGAGAGCCAAACCCATTCACAATTGCTATGAAGAGAATAAAATACCTAGGAATCCAACTTACAAGGGATGCGAAGGACCTCTTCAAGAAGAACTACAAACCACTGCTCAAGGAATTAAGAGAGGACGCAAACAAATGGAAAAACATCCATGCTCATGGATAGGAAGAATCAATATCGTGAAAATGGCCATACTACCCAAAGTAATTTACAGATTCAACGCTATCCCCATCAAGCTACCATTGACTTTCTTCACAGAATTGGAAAACACTGCTTTAAATTTCATAGCAAAAAGAACAAAGCTAGAGGCAACATGCTACCTGACTTCAAACTATACTACAAGGCTACAGGAACCAAAACAGCATGGTACCAGTACCAAAACAGATATATAGACCAATGGAACAGAATAGAGGCCTCAGAAATAACACTACATATCTACAACCATCTGATCTTTGACAAACCTGACAAAAACAAGAAATGGAGAAAGGATTCTCTATTTAATAAGTGGTGTTGGGAAAACTGGTTAACCACATGCAGAAAGCTGAAACTGGATCCCTTCCTTACATCTTATACAAAAATTAATTCAAGATGGATTAAAGACTTAAATATAAGACCTAAAACCATAAAAACCCTAGAAGAAAACCTAGGCAGTATCATTCAGACATAGGCATGGGCAAAGACTTCATGTCTAAAACACCAAAAGCAATGGCAACAAAAGCCAAAATTGACACATGAGATCTAATTAAACTAAAGAGCTTCTGCATAGCAAAAGAAACTATCATCAGAGTGAACAGGCAACCTACGGAATGGGAGAAAAATTTTGCAATCTATTCATCTGACAAAGGGCTAATATCTAGAATCTACAAAGAACTTAAATTTACAAGAAAAAAACATTAAAAAGAGGGCAAAGGATATGAACAGACACTTCTCAAAAGAAGACATTTATGCAGCCAACAAACATATGAAAAAATGCTCATCCTCACTGGTCATTAGAAAAATGCAAATCAAAACTGCAATGAGATACCATCTCATGCCATTTAGAATGGTGATCATTAAAAAGTCAGGAAACAACAGATGCTGGAGAGGATGCAGAGAAATAGGAACGCTATTACACTGTTGGTGGGAGTGTAAACTAGTTCAACCATTGTGGAAGACAGTGTGGCGATTCCTCAAGGTTCTAGAACTAGAAATACCATTTGACCCAGCAATCCCATTACTAGGTATATGCCCAAAGGATTATAAATCATTCTACTATAAAGACACATGCACATGTATGTTTATTGTGGCACTGTTCACAATAGCAAAGACTTGGAAACCAACCCAAATACCCATCAATGATAGACTGGATAAAGAAAATGTGGCATATATACAGCATGGAATACTATGCAACCATAAAAAAGGATGAGTTCACGTCCTTTGCAGGGACATGGATGAAGCTGGAAACCATCATTCTCAGTAAACTAACACAAGAACAGAAAACCAAACACCTCATGTTCTCACTCATAAGTGGGAGTTGAACAATGAGAACACATGGACAAGCGCGGGGTCATCACACACCAGGGCCTGTCAGCGGATGGGGGGCTGGAGGAGGGATAGCATTAGGAGAAATACCTAATGTAGATGATGGGTTGATGGATGCAGCAAACCACAATGGCACATGTATACATATGTGACAAACTTGCACATTCTGCACATGTACCCCAGAACTTATATATTAAAAAAATATATATAGCACATTCAATTATGTTTAGTACATAATACTTGCAAATGATAATAAATGACTGGTGATCATAAAAAAGGAAAATAAATAACTAAGATCAGAGAAGAACTAAATAAAACTGAAACCCAAAGAAAACATACAAAGGATTAACAATGGAAACGAAAAGTTGAGTCTTTGAATAGGTAAACAAAATTGATAGACTGCTACCTAGATTAACAACAAAAAAAAGAGAAGATCCAAATAAGTACAATCAGAAATGACAAAAGTGACATTACAACTGATACCACAGAAATAAAAAAGATCCTCCCAGACTGCTATGAACATCTCTAAGTACACAAGCTAGAAAATCTAGAGGAGCTGGATAAATTCCTGGAAATGTACAAGCTACCAAGATTGAACCAGGAAGAAATTGAAATCTTGAACACACCAATACAAGTTACAAAATTGAATCAGTAATTAAAAATTACCAACTAGAAAACGCTCTAAACCAGATGGATTCACAGCCAAATTCTACCAGACATACAAAGGACAGCCGATACCAATCTTACCGAAATTATTCCAAAAAAATCAAAGAGGAGGGATTCCTCCCTAACTCATTCTACAAAACCAGTATCATCCTGATACCAAAATCTGTCAAGGACACAACAAAAAAAAGAAAACTACAGACCTACATGCCTAATAAACATAGATGTAAAAATCCTCAACAATATACTAGCAAACCAAATCCATCAGCACGTTAAAAAGATAATTAATCACTATCAAGTGGGTTTTTTATAGGATGGAAGGATGGTTCAACATATACAAATACTAAATGTAAGTCACCATATAAGAATTGAAAACAAAAACCATATGATCATCTCAAATGCTGCAGAAAAAGCATTTGATAAAATATCTTCATGATAAAAACCTCAACAAACTAGGCATCAAAAGAACATACTTAAAAATAATAAGAGCCATCTATGACAAATCCACAGCCAACATCATACTGAATGGGGAAAAGTTGAAAGCATTAACCCTAAGAACTAGAGCAAGACAAAGGTGTCCACTTTCACCACTCCTATTCAGTATAGGAGTGAAATCCTAGTAAGAGCAATCAGGCAATAGAAAGAAATAAAAGGCATCCAAATAGGAAATGAAGTCAAATTATCTCTATTCACCAAGAACACGATTCTACACCTACAAAATTCTAAAGATTCCTCCAAAAGACTACCGGGCCTGATAAACAACTTCAGTAAAGTTTCAGGATACAAAATCTATGTAAAAAAATCAGTAGCATTTCTGTACACCCATCATGTTCAGGTTGAGAACATTAAGGACACACGTTCATTTACAATAGCCACAAAAAGAATAAAATACCTAGGAATACATTTTACTGCGGAGGTGAAAGATCTCTACATGGAGAACTAGAAAACACTAATGAAATAAACCATACACAACACAATCAAATGGAAAAACATTCCATGCTCATGGATTGGAAGAACATTGTTAAAATGACCATACCACCCAGAGCAATCTACAGATTCAATGTAATTCCTACCAAATTACCAATGTCATTTTTTACAGAATTAGAAAGACCTATTCTAAAATTCATATGGAACCAAAAAAAGAGCCTGAATAGTCAAAGCAATCTTAAGCAAAAAGAACAAAGTTGGAGGCATCACATTACCCAACTTTAAACTATACTATAAGGATACAGCAACCAAAATAGCATGGTACTGGTACAAAAACAGACACACAGACCAACGGAACAGAATAGAGAATCCAGAAACAAAGCCACACACGCTACAACCAACTGATCTTTGACAAAGCCAACAACAATAAACTATGTGGAAAGAACACCCTATTTGATAAATGGTGCTGGGAAAACTGGCTAGCTATATACAGAAAGATGAAACTGTACCCCTACCTCTCACCATACACAAAAATTAACTCAAAATAAATCACAGACTTAAATGTAAGACCTCAAACTATAAAATTCCTAAAAGAAAACCTAGGAAAAATTCTCCTAGACATTGGCCTAGGCAAAGAATTTATGACTAAGTCCTCAAAAGCAAATGCAATGAAGACAAAAATTAACAAATGGAACCTAATTAAACTAAATAACTTCTGCACAGCTAAAGAAACTATCAACAGAGTAAACAGTATACATACCAAAGGGGAGAAAATATTGGCAAACTATGCTCCTGACAAAGGCCTAATATTCAGAATCTATAAGGAATTTAAATAAATCAACAAGAAAAAAAACACTAAAAAGTGGGCAAAGGACATGAACAGACATTTCTCAAAAGAAGACATACAAGGCAGCCAACAAACATATAAAGAAATGCTCAACATCATTAATGAGAGAAATGCAAATTACAACCACAATGACATACCATCTCAGACCAGTCAGAATGGCTATTATTAAACAGTCAAAAAATAAAAAATTTTATTGAGGATGTTGGTGGAAATGTAAATTAGTTCAACCCCTATGGAAAACAGTATGCAGATTTCTCAAAGACACATAAAAATAGAACCACCATTCAATCCAGCAACCCCACTATTGGGTACACACCCAAAGGAAAAGAAGTTTTACCAAAAAGAGCACTTATATGTTCACTGCAGCATTTCACAATAGCAAAGTCAAGGAATCTACCTGGTAAAGCGTCCATCAAAGGTGGACTGGATAAAGAAAATGTGGTACATATACACCGTGAAATACTATACAGCCATAAAAAAGAATGAACTCATTTCCTTCACAGCAACCTGGATGCAGCTGGAGGCCATTACTCTAAATGCATTAATGCAGAAACAGAAAATCAAATACCACCTTATTACAGGTGGGGGTTAAACAAAGGGTACACGTGGATATAAAGATGGAACAAATAGACACTGGAGACTCCAAAAGGAGTCCAAAACCACCTATTGAGTACTATGTTCACTATTTGAGTGATAGGTTCAATAGAATTCCAAACCCCAGCATTACACAATATGCCCATATGACAAACCTGCACATGTACCCCCTGAATCTATTTCTCAAAAACAGAATGAAACATATGCATTGAGTCAACAAATTATATAACCTAGTTTCCAGTGGCTAGAATTAAACCAAAAGTCCAATATATTTTACTCTCTCATCACAAGAAAACCGGTCCAATCCAGTAACCAAAGAGAGGAATTAAAAGCAGCCTTCCACAGTGGCTCACGCCTGTAATCCCAGCACTTTGGGAGGCCGAGGCGGGCGAATCATTTGAGGTCAGGAGTTCTAGACCAGCCTGGCCAACATGGAGAAACCCTGTCTCTACACAAATTAGCTGGGCATGGTGGTAGGTGCCTGTAATCCCAGCGACTCAGGAGGCTGAGGCAGGAGAATCACTTGAACCTGGGAGGTGGAGTTTCTGTGAGCCGAGATCACGTCACTGCACTCCAGCCTGGGTGACAGAGTGAGACACCGTCTCAAAAAAAAAAAAAAAAAAAAAAAGAACAGAAAAAAGCAGCAGCCCTCTCGTAATTACAACCGATAACCCATTTGAGGAATTTGGCCTCCAAATTTGGACTCTGAAGGGTTACAGGTATTGGCTTTCTTAGGGAGCGGGAGTAGAGTTAGTAAGAGCTGCACTGAGCTGAAAGCTGCAGCTACAATGTGGCCAATGAACTGTTTAGTGTTCAGCAGGCAAAGGAGTCACTGTAAGGTTGGTGGTCATTGATACTGACACCCATGAAGAACTAGGGCTGCACTCCGCAAGGGAGCAGGAATGAGTAGGTCTGAATGCTGGGGATTCACTGGGGTGTCTCATAGTGCTACCAAGCCTAGTATTAACTATTCAGGAGCAATAATAGCAAATGTGTCTGAACTTGGGTAAAGCAGGAACAAACCCTGACAAGGATCTGAGTGCAATTAGTTTATTTGGGAGTAAGCCCAGAAAACACCAATAGGGAAGTGAGTAGCAAGGTAGGAGGTGGAGAAAGCCAGTATTATCAACCAATTTATCACTGTAGGCAACTGGAGCTCACTCCTGCTGGGCAAATCTGGCAGTCAGTGTAGAACATCATAAGCCCAAAGGTGAGGAAGCTGGGTAATTATACATCCTCTCCAGGTCCACCAGTGGTTCAGGGCTGCTTCTAGGGGATTCACTGTCTAATACTCTAGCTTGTTCTTTGCCTGGATCCAGAGAAGAAAGCCTTCAGTCACAGAGCATGCAGATGTTCATAGTATGCAGCCTTCAGAAAGTGGAGGTGAATGCTGAGGTTACCTGGAGGGGACACCAACACTATCTGCTACAAACCACAACCCAAGAAGGGCAGAACAGCTAAAAGTTCACATGAAAGTCTGGACCCATACATTAGGCAAGCAATCCAAACCAGCTTAACTGCTGACCAACCACAGGGAGTGGTAGTGGAGGTGAAGCGAAGATGGAGAATATAAAATACAACATCAAGACCCATCACAGTAGCTGGACTATTACTCATGCCTTGTATCCTCCCAGACATCACAATGGGATACCAGTTTGAAGAGAACTCTGTATCTAACTGGGCTTATTCCTCTCCTCTCTGAAAAGAAATTAGTATGCCCTGTTCTCATGAAAATAAAAAGGAAGACTCCTTATTATAGTAACAGAACCTAAAATGAGAGCATGATTAGATTGGTGTGGTTGACAGGAGGAGACTGTATCTGACCCAGATTGTTCATACCTTCTCAGATTCCCTTGTCTGCCCCCTGGACCATGCTGCCACATTGAGGGCTGGACCAGTACTTGCCCGCTGTGTGCCTGGGCCTCCCTTTCATTACTGTCACATGGCGTAGACCATCAGCCACACATGTAGAGCTTCTGGCTTTTCCCACCACTTCCAGATGTAAAGGAAATACTACAGGTGTAGAGCACAGGCCCAGTATCCCAAACAGCTGCTGAGGGGGGCCAGATGACTTAATCTGGAAGTGTGGTGGAGTTACCTTCCCAGAGACTAACTTTGACCAATAGGAAGTGGGTCTAGGAGGAGCCAGGTGCATAGATCTTTGTCCTTTCCTCCTTCCCTTTAACTGCTCTGAGTCAGCTACTCTGCACAGCCTAACTGGAGGCATCTGACATGCTGAGCACCTGCTGGGGCTTGCCACCTTCACCATGGGGCAGTGGGCAGAGCAGTGAGAGTTCACTGCATGGCTTCCCTCCTCCCCTGCCTCAGCTCCCTCTCCCTCATTCCAGCTGCCCTGGGTTGCACTTCCCAAATAAAGTCTCAGCTCTTTAAATCCTTGCTTCAGGTTCTATATTTTAGAAAATCTGGCTTAAGACATCAAACTTCAACCAGGATCACTCTAATTCAATGTTCAGCTTGGAGTTTTTCAGATCACACAGATGCTGTGAATCCCAGCCTCAAACCTATAGGTGGTGATTAAGAATTCTCGGGAGATTTTTTTTTTTTTGCCAAGGACTGTTCCATTGTACACTTAGCTAAAACCAAAGCATGCCAGTCTCATTCTGTGGGGAAGTTTTCTTTCACCCTTAGCAGGTTCAAGTCTCTAATCAGACCTCTTACCTTTCTGGGCACTAAGCTATCTTTGTTTTCTTTCCTTGCATGGCCATAGAAAGCCAAGGGTCTAGGGCACAAAGTAATCTTAGGGCATCCTAGAGATCCAGAGCTCACTTACTCCTGGGGAATCATGCCTTCTTCACATTCTGGTCTCTGTTTCTCTTTTATACTTCCTGCTCAGCCATGCTTTTTTTTTTTTTTTTTTTTTTTTTTGAGACAGAATCTCGCTCTGTCGCCCAGGCTGGAGTGCAGTGGAGCAATCTCAGCTCACTGCAAGCTCTGCCTCCCGGGTTCACGCCATTCTCCTGCCTCAGACTCTCCGAGTAGCTGGGACTACAGGCGCCCGCCACCAAGCCCGGCTAATTTTTTGTATTTTTAGTAGAGACGGGGTTTCACCGTGGTCTCGATCTCCTGACTTCGTGATCCGCCCGCCGCGGCCTCCCAAAGTGCTGGGATTACAAGCGTGAGCCACCGCGCCCAGCCTCAGCCATGCTTTTAAGAAGTTGTTTCCTTTTGTTTTATATTCTGCATTTTAAGTATCTTACACTAAGAGGGTTTTCTTGGGACATCTAGTCCATAGTGTTGCCTGAAAAAAAATAATTTTGGAGAACATATTTTTTATATTGAAACAGTCTGAAATTTACAGCAAAGTTGCAAGTACAATACAAAGAACATTTTTTCCAGAATCATTTGGGATAAATTGCCAACATGATGCCCATAATCCACCCATCCTTCAATACTTCAGCATATGTTTCTTGCCCAAAAAAAGGATAATTCTACAAAACCTCATACAATGACCAAAATCAAGAAATTGACATTTATATCCTAATCCCCAGATCTGTAAAAGTCTTGCTATTTGCTCTAATAGCTGCCTTCATCAGAAAAGGATCTAATTCAGAATTATGTGCTTCATTTTGTTGTCATGTCTTTTTGTTCTCTTTTAATCTGGAATGGTTCCTCTGTCTGGCCTTGACTTTCACAAACTCGACAACTGTGATGATTAAAGAATAGTTATGTCATAATATGCCCCTTGATGTGGGATTGTCTGATATCTCCCCACGAGTATGCATATTTGGCAGAAATGTCATAGAAGTGAGGCTGTGTTATCTTTGATTCGTCCCAACACTGATGATGTTCACTTGATGCAGTGTATGTCTACCAGGACACTCCACTGCAAAGTTTCTCTTTTCTGTTTTAGAATTAATGAGTATTTTGTGGGGATTTTGAAATTATGTAAATTTCCCATTGCTCATCAAAATGTCAATTTATTTATTTGGTAATGTATATTAGTATACACTCAGTGGGTTATAAAATGTTACAAATTGTCTTAGTCCATTCAGCTGCTGTAACAGAGTACTTTAGACTAAGCAATGTACAAACAACAGAAACTTACAGTTCTGGAGGCTGGGAAAGCCAAGATCAAGGTGCTAGCAGATTCGGTGTCTGATGAGAGCCCATTCCTCATAGATGGCGCCTTCCTGCCAAGTTCTTTTTTCAATGGCAAAAAGGGCAAACATGTTCCCTTCAATCTCTTTTATAAGGACACTAATCCCATACATGAGGGAGGAGTCCTCATGATTTCATCATTTCCCAATGGGCTCCACCTCTTAATACTATCACATTGGAAATTAAGTTTCCACATAGGAATTGAGGGGGGTACACCAACGTTCAGACCATAGCACTATTTGCTGTGATAGTGATGCTCAATATGATGTTCAAATTGTCCTTTATTTGGCTCCCAGGCAATCAGTAAACTAAGAAACATACATATGCATGATAGATATGTATGCATATACATAAATACATGTATATACATACACTTAAATTTATATTTATTCCTATACCTGCCTATCTATATTGAGAATCCCAAGTTTACACAGATACCACCAATTTCAATCCAACCATTACAGTTTTATCCCCTTATACTTTGTAACTCTTCCTCTCTGACCAGGAGATATCTGGCTCCCAATTATTCTTAATATACTTACTTATTTGAACAACATCTCCATCTGTAACCAACTTCCAATCTCTCCTGCACTCCTCTCTCCCATATGGACACTCTTCTTACCCCACTCAACCCCACCCACCATGCCAAGCAGCCAGCCCTGTCACCTGGACTTCCTCCTCTTCAGGCCTGGGCTCTGATACCCCATACCAGGCAGCCCTATGGAGATGCCTCCCTCACACAGTACTGCAGGGACACCCTCCTCACTCTATTGACTTCACCACCCTGCACTATGTCACCCATTTTGTGGATGCTTGATTTACTGCATGGACACCCTCCTCACCTATTGGCTTCACCACCTTGCACTATGTCACCCATTGTGTGGATGCTTGATTTACCCCTCTTAGCTTCTGACACCCTGTGCTGGGCAGGCCTCCTGTGCATTCTTCTTACTCCATTCTTGCTCTGACACCTGCACCAGGTGCACCCCTACATGAACATCCTACTCACTCAGCTTGGACTCCATTGCCCCACTCTGGGCCACCATGGCTAGCACCCGCCCACCCCAGCACAGATGCCTATATCTTGCCCTAATGGCTTTAAAACTAATTGTTCAGAAAAAGAGGGGGAAGTAGAAGGGACACCAGAGTTTATAACATGCGTATTTAAAGTATACACTTAGCCAGTAGTCCTATCTCCATCCCTATCATTTCAAGAACTTGGAAATGATAATTACTGGCACCACTATATCTGCACACCCCAGTGTCTTAAATGTTATTGTTGTCAGCTGGTTTTTCTCTCCTTTTTTTCCATTTTATAGCTCTAAAATTGCTAGTTATTATAATTATTATTTTGTATAGCCAATACTTCTTTATACTAATCAATATTTTACCTGCTTTGTTCCCCATTGCCTATTATATCCAATTCCTTCCATCTAGACTGATTTTGTTTTTCCTAAACTATACTCTTCAGCAGTCCTTTCAACAACAGTCTACAAGAGACGAAATTTTTCAGTCTTTTTTCAGATAGCATTATTTCACTCATACTTTTTAACAACATTTTTTTTGTTGTTCTCACTCTTTAATGACAGCTTAACCACACAGAGCAGTGTAGGGTGATCAATGATCTGCTTTGGACTGAGGGATTTCCCAGGACTTGGGACTTTCAGTGCTAAAACCAGGACAGTTTCTAGCAAAATGTCATGGTTGATCACCCTCTGTTATGTTCCGTTTCTTTGCGCTCACCAGTATTAAAAATATCATTGTCTTCTGATGTCTAGCTGTGCTTCTGAGAAAACTTCTGTGTGCTAAATTTTGTTTCTTTGAGGATAACCTATTATTTCTCTCTGGCTGCTTGTAAGATTTTCTCTTTGGTAGTCTATCCATGGTGTTGCTTTATAAATTTATTTTCTGTTCATTCTATTCAGGACTAGTTACGCTACTGAATATAGGATTTCATATCTTTCAATTTTGGAAAAAATTGTAACCAATCTTTAAACATTTCATCTCTTACTTTAGAATTCCTGTTAGATATTGCCATAAACTGAATGTCTTTGTCCCCCCAAAATTCGTATGTTGAAATACTAACCCCCAATTTGATGGTATTAGGAAGTGGGGCCTTTTGGAGACAATTAGATCATGAGGATGGAGCCCTCTTAAATAGGATTAGTGCCCTTATAAGAAGGCATGAGGTTTTTGGCTGGTTTGTTTGTTTCCTCTCTGCTCTCCACCAGATGAAGATACAATGAGGAGACAGCCCTCTGCAAACCAGGAGACAGGCCCTCACCAGACACTGGATATGCTGGTACTTTGATCTTGGACTTCCAGCCTCCAAAATGGTAAGAAATACATGTCTGTGGCTTATAAGTCACCCAGTTTATGAAACTTTGTTTGTCAACCCAAGAAAAAACAGATATTCTGTATTTTCTCACTATATTCCACATGCTTCTTTATCCCTCAGATTTTCCTACCTCTACCCTTTTCTGCTCTGCATTCTGGATAATTTCCCCAGCCCTGTCTTCCAGATACTTAGATATAATTTCATTGATATTGAATTGATGTTTAGCCCATTGTATTAGTCCAACATACCCCAGACTGGGCAATTTACAAAAGAAAGAGGTTTAATTGGACTTACAGTTTCACATGGCTGGGGAAGGTCTCACAATCACGGCAGAGGGTGAAAGACAATTCTTACATGGCAGAGGGTGAAAGACAATTCTTACATTGTGGTGGCAAGAGAGAATGAGGAAGAAGCAAAAGTGGAAACCTCTGATAAACTCATCAGATCTTGTGAGACTTACTCACTATCACGAGAATAGCATGGGAAAAAACCACCCCCCCTCCCCGTGATTCAATTACCTCCCCCTGGGTCCCTCCCACAACATGTGGGAATTCTGGGAGACACAATTCAAGTTGGGATTTGGGTGAAGGCACAGCCAAGCCATATCACCCATTGAGTTTTTAACTTTATTGGTTAAAATTTTGTTTCTGGAAGTTCTATTTGGTTCTTATTCAAAGATTTTTTAATTTTTTTTCAGAAGGTTATGCTACTTATTTGTACCCGGTTATTTTTCTCCCTCTTTACTCCTTACAAACATTTACTTTGTATTCTCATTCAGATGATTTCACTGAGTTCAAGGACTCCGACCTCCCTGCATGTGCTGACTCTCTCTCTCTCTCTCTCATGATGGATTATTTTCCCACATGATTTATGATTTTGATTGTGAGATAATAATTCTAGTGGTTTATTTTTTCTATGAGAGACCTGTGAGCCTGGTTATGGAAATGTATTTTCAAAGTGGTTTTGCATTTGCTGCTGCCTGGTACCCCAGGGATACCAATACGCAGTGATGAGCTTTAATTATTTTTCAGTTAGGGATTTCTGGGATGCCTAAAGAGTGTTTAGAAATCCAAACTTGGGAGAGATATAAATTGGAGTTACAGGTTCCTCTGAGGATATGTACATATATATTTTATCAAAAGCTCAGACCAAGAGACATAATTGCCTCTTCATCTCACTGCAATGGTGGACTGCTTTTCTAGTCACTTCTTGCTTTAAGACAATAGTCCTCTGATGGACTTAGCTTTATGCAAAGGTCTTATTTACAGCACAACATTTCAATCAGGCTCAAGGTCACTAAGACAGAAACCCCCATCCTCACCTTTACCCATGTAAAGGACAGCTCCAACATCCTGTATTCAAAACTGTTTCATCTAGTACTTTTATGTATTTGCAGTGGGAGATTTGGGACATTGCCTTTGTCTGTCCTGCGAAAATTGCCATTCCGCCCTCTTATACACCACCTCTTATACACCACAAGGCACCTCTTACACACCACTTAGGATCATCTCAAGTGCACCTGTCCCTTGTTCTGGCTTCTGCTGTAGTTAATAAGCTCTACTTGGATTCTGACTGGCTTTAGCAGTCACAAGCTGGCAGGTTTTCTAAAACTGCCCCCACTTTCTCCTAAAAAGGATAAGACAGCGGGCATTAGTAACAGTCTCACATTAGTAACAATCTCATTAACAGCATTAGTAACAATCTCACCTGTCTTTCACACATCTCCTTGTTCTTTCACATGTGCCACTGAATTCAGCGTCCATAACAATGGCTTTCATGATCTGGCTCTTGCCTCTGCCATCCAGCTCAAACCACAGCTCTAAACAACACTTAAACATCTTTGCCACATGGCTTTAACACCGCCCCACCTTTCTATTTGGACATCCGACTTCACCATTTCCAATTTTCACCTGTACCCCAGATTCTAACTTGACCTTCCTCTAAGTAATTACACTGTACTCATATTACTTATTCTCTGTAGGTCTGGTGTAATTGGTTCCCAATACTGACCTGAAATGTCTCGTGGCCACATACCACACTGTGCTACTACATAAGTTGCCCCTGGTTTCCTCCAATCCTACCGTCTTTGAGGTGATGTTCCTCCTCTCCCATCTAATCACTCTTCCCAATGGCTGCCAGACTTGCCCTCCTCAAAGAGCAATCTGATCCTTTCTCCACAGTTCTGTAGCATTTATAACTTGGTGTAGCCATTTAGTACTTATTGATCTACTGTTGTTTTCTTTGTTATTGTTTCCTATGTGTAAGTATTGGTCCCTAACTTAAAAGCTTATAAAGCAGAAGTCAGCAATTTGTTTCTGTAAAGAATCAGATGGTAAATATTTAAGACTTTGTGGGCCATACAGTCTCTATGTCGACAACTCAACTCTGCCATTGTATCAGGAAAGCAGCCTTAGAAGATGCATACACAAATGCCTGCAGATGTGTTCCAGTATAACTTCATTTGCGAAAACAGGCAGCCAAGGCTGGGCGTGCTGGCTCATCCCCATAATCCCAGCACTTTGGGAGGCCGAGGTAGGTGTATCACCTGAGGTCAGGAGTTCAAGACCAGCCTGGCCAACATGGTGAAACCCAGTCTCTACTAAAAATACAAAATTAGCCAGGCGTGGTGGTGGGCACCGGTAATCCCAGCTACTCAGGAGGCTGAGGCAGGAGAATCTCTTGAACCCGAGAGATGGAGGTTGCAGTGAGTTAAGATCATGCCATTGTACTCCAGCATGCCAACCTCTGTTCTAAAGGATATAATGACTGCATATTATTCTTTATCTTCTTCAAATAGAAAAACCTCAATAAATGTTCAATACTTGGATATTCATACTCCTTGGCATTGATAGTGTATGGAAGAGCTCAGAAACAGCTGCCTGGCTATTCCAATCCCAGTAAAAGCACAAGCCAATTGAATTTTAAATCTCCACACTAAATATTAATTAGTATTTCAGTATTTGCTTTGATTACATTGAAATCTAGGAATTGTTCCCTTGTCCTCAGCCCCTAACACTAATTGAACATTTCAACTTTTTTCTTCTGGTTATATTAGCTGATTTCATTCAGTAAGGTATTTTTCAGAGAGAAGTAGATGAATGCACAAAATCACAAATGGGCATTCCAGGTAAGAGAAGCTAACAAATAGGATGCAAAAATACGTGGCTATTCCATAGAACTATAACAATTATTTCACATTGTTAGCCTCATCTTATCTTGGCTCCTTTCTGTTAAGGCTCGTGAAGTCTTGAGAGCCCTTTTGCTATTTTTAAGCATAAGCTTATATCCTTTCTTTCCTTCCCTACAACAATGACTTTTACAGCATGTGGGAAATAACAACAAATAAGTATTTAAAGGCATGGTAATCATTGCTTAGTGATGTATATTTTCTATTGTAAATGAGTATACTTAAACCCTCATTAATCTTTTAATTTTGTATTACTCTTTCGGAAATTTGGTTGGCAGGACTCCGTTAGGCCAAGCAATTCTGGGACCCCAACCCAATCAAGTTCCTCCATCTGTGGATCTGAGGACAAAACCCACCATTTTGTCAAGGCTCTTCTAAGACTGACAAATTATCGTTCCTAAGATGCAGCCCTTCATCAGTGCCTATCTATTTCTACCCCAGTGCCAAATAAGGATTAGATTTCAGGAGCTGTTAAAGAATAGTAAGAGGAAGAGGCAGAAAAGAGACACCAGAAGAAAGCCGATAGACATAGGAAAAGGTCAGGCTGCGAACGGTGGCTTTGAGATCACTCTCCAGCAGCGCAGGTTCCTAGAGCTGTGCGCTCTACCCAGCTAAGTGTACTCTTCTATAAAGGTTGATCTGAATATCTGACATGTTTGAATTTTGTCAAAATACTTTGCTTTCTACCTCACTTTCTGTTTTCCTTATCTTACTTTAATTTACAAAAAGAGAGATAGAAGAGAGCTAACTCAGGGAACATCTTCTGACAAGGGTTCCAAAGGATGTTTGGTGGAAAAGTGCTCTCAAGAAGCCAACTATCTATATTTTGCACTTCTAACTCCCTAAAGCTTCACTTAGTTGGAAACCATACATTCTACAAAACTAAGGACATAAGTTATACGTGGTACTTATGGGGTGTGTAGAGTGGTACTTCCTTTTATTTGCCCTAAAATACTGCTCTTATTTTGTTACATGTAGAAATAGATATTGTTCCTATACATGTAGAAATAGATATTTGATCTTTCCCCTCTTTTTTGTGGGGGGTGGTTCTTACATCAATACCCACCTCATGGTCCTCATAGCAATTGCCATTTGTTCTCTTGCCCCAGATCCCTAGGTCCAGTAAGTACTAAGCACCAGCATCACTTAGGATTCAACATGAAAACGAACCCACACATGCAATTTCAACATTGGAATTAGAGGGTAAAATGAACAAATGAAAACACTGATGTAGACCAGAGGTACAAAGTGCAGGAAACATCTTCCACCCTTAGGGCTATAGGACAAACAGAAAAGATTGGAATCACTAAGACCTGGGAGCTCAGAGGAGAAGCCCAGGGACCCAGCTCAGACCTCCGAGGAAGGAGAGGCCCAGGGACCCAGCTCAGACCTCCAAGGAAGGGCACTCACAGCTGTTTCCAGATCTGAGTGCTGAAAGAAGCAGGAGGCTGGAAACAACTGCCCCTGCTGAGGCAAAATGCTACAGGGTGATACTGATGGACCAGCAAGCAGGAGAGAGGAGGGCGCTTCTCCCCTTCATCCTGACTTTCCATCTTCTTCTGAGGCTCTCTAGGGGTACAGCCTAATAGAGAACGAGACGGCAGAGGAGGGAAGAAGAATGTAGGTTAGAATGTCCCAGACCCAGCATCACAAAGCCAACTTGAGAAGATTTATTTGGAACTGAGAGATGCTATCTTAATAACCAGCACAGCACCTGATTCATGTTGGTCAGATTTTCTTAATTTAGAGCAAGAAAGAACAGGAGGTTGCTCTCTTCAACGTTGGAAGATGTTGTTTCCTGACATTGGAGAAAACTTGACAAAAGCCAGGGCAATTTGCACTAGTTGCAGAATCAATTATTAGCATCAATCAAAACAAATTAAAATATCTGGAAAGGAACCTCCAGGACAGGATCAATTTTTAGAAAAACAGATGTACCCATATAGAGTAGCTATAATGACCAGAAACTCAAACAGTAAATTCTTGCCCCTTTACACACACACACACACACAGTGCCTAAGAACTATTATCTGTCCAGACCTCCTGCGCTTCTATGCTTCCACCACCTCTAAGAGTCACTTTTCTCTCACTTGTATGAAAAACTCTAAATCTCAGTTCCCAACATGCCAACAGGTAGAGGAAACTGGCTATGGCGTATTTCATCCTGGATGTGTAGACACCTTCAGAAACACTTCATAGATGTAAAGTGGAGTTAGAGTTTCTGGAAGCAGTATATGCTAAGAGCATAATCTCTCATATATAACAATTGCACATGCAAAAAAAGACAAAATACTGCCTCATATCCTATAAAGTAAAACACAAGGAAACAAGAATTGAAAGAACAAAAGATCCCACTAAATTTCTACCAAAAATTAGAATTGGTCCTGGGGATTCTGAACATGTGAACCATTCCAGGTCTAGACCAGAGAAGAAAAGTCATATTTACTCAAAAAGTTACTACTATCACTGCATATACCTTGACTTTTAGCAAACCGAACTTAGGTAAATCCTGCTAAGGCTAGAGATAAGTTAATAAAAATGCATGCAAATGAACAAAACATATGGACTAATAAAATGTTTTATTACAAGGGAAAGGAAATATTATTCTGAACAGCTGGAGGAAGAATACACATTGAGAATTATTTTCTATAAAAGAATAATTTTTATCGTGTTAAAATATACATAACATAAAATAAATATTTTAACCATTTTTAAGTGTACAGTTTAATGGCATTAAAGACATTCACATTGTTGTACAGCCCAGAATGTTTTCAAAATTTCTTCACAATCTCCCCCAAAATGCAAAGAGACAGTTTCTTAGGAAAAAAAAAAATAATACGGGGGACTAGTAGAAGAGAACAGATTGCAATAAAAGCAGAAATAAAGGGAAGAAGACTAAAAACTAAGATACAATTGATGTTTTGATGAAATTGCATTAAAATTCACATTAGAGACAGTAAAAATCAAAACTGACAAAAACCTATTCAGCACTGTAGAGGATAAACTTGAAAGTCTCCCAGAACAAAAAAGAAAGATGTAAGAAATACAAACCATAACAGAGATGAGAACAGAAGTGAAACAAAGTTGACTGGTCTAAGCCCTGCCTCGGTCTCATAGTGATTGGTTCCAAGTGAGCATATGACCTGCGATTACCCAGAGTGAAACACACAGCTTTTATTCAACAAATATGAGAACAGAGGCTGTCTCTCCTCCTAGGTATGAATAAAGAAACCTGTAGCCCTGGAAACTGCGGGCAACCATATCACTTAAGTGAGGGAAAGTATCCTGAGAATGAAGCTTACAAAGGATTAGAAGGGCAGAGCCAGGAGAATTGATGCCCTGATAACAATAGGAATTTAGGGTATGTGACACCTAAACACCTTCCTGTCTCTGCACCATTCACCTTTTTATCTAACATAACACTTTGTTGTTTAAGCAAACTTGAGTTTGAGTTCTCTTTAAATTCAAAAATATTTTAATGAATACTATCAGTAAAATCCCTGGATTAGTAAAATTCTCTGAAATGAGAATGCCGAATCTGAAGATTTTTTTTAAAGAAAGATTAATTCTAAGAAAGCTAATTTAAGAGACCTACACTTAGGTCTAACCCAGTGAAAGTTTTAAAAGTCAATGGAAGAGAAAACATACGAGGAACCTTCGAACAGAAAAATGTCCATCTTACCTTAGATTTCTTAGAAATACTAAACATCACTGTGCAATTAAACAATGTTTACAGAATTTTGAGAAATTATTATTTTGACTCAAGAATTTAAAATACAGAAAAACTTCATTTGGATGTGAAAATAGTAAAAAGATTTATGTAGCTATACAGAAATTGTGAAAGTATAACAATAGCCTTCCTGAAATCTTAATCAAAAACAATGTAAGTAAACAAGTGATGAATCAAAATTATAAATGCAAGAAAGTAAAAATGATAACATAAATATACTGGTACTAAGCACAAAATTTGTTAAAATGCTTGAAAAATTCAATTCAAAATCCAAAGTACCAATAAGTCTTAAAAAATAATTTCCATGGTTAAAACAATAAATAATATTTAATAAAAATGTGGCTTTGTTATATCAATTTAAATTAACAAGCCCTTAAAGGACCCAAGGGGAAAGGATGGGAACTTAAAAGCATGAGACAGACTAAATTCTTCACTGGGCAAAGGAAGGAGTCAGAGGTTATAATTCCAGGCCAGGCACGGTGGCTCATGCCTATAATCTCAACACTTTGGGAGGCCGAGGCAGGCAGATCACCTGAGGCCAGGAGTTCGAGACTAGCCTGGTCAACATGGCGAAATCCTATCTCTACTAAAAATATAAAAATTAGCCAGGCATCGTGGCAGATGCCTGCAATCCCAGCTACTCAGGAGACTGAGGCAGGAGAATCACTTGAACCCAGGAGACGGAGGCTGCAGTGAGCCAAGATCATGCCATTGCACTCCAGCCTGGACAACAAAAGTGAAACTCTGTCTCAAGAAAAAAAAAAAAAAAAAGTTATAATTCTGTTCTTGATTTCAATAGAGAAAACTTAATTAGATATTTGATAATATTAAAGGCAATCACTACTACAAATAAAGGCAAATCATTTAATTTTTAAAACACAATTTAGACGGGTCAATAGGTGCAGCAAACCACCATGGCACACATATACCTATGTAACAAACCTGCACATTCTCCACATGTATCCTGGAACTTAAATTAAAAATTTTTTTTTTTTATTATACTTTAGGGTTTTAGGGTACATGTGCACAATGTGCAGGTTTGTTACATATGTATCCATGTGCCATGTTGATTTCCTGCACCCATTAACTCGTCATTTAGCATTAGATGTATCTCCTAATGCTGTCCCTCCCCCCTCCCCCCACCCCACAACAGTCCCCGGAGTGTGATGTTCCCCTTCCTGTGTCCATGAGTTCTCATTGTTCAATTCCCACCTATGAGTGAGAACACGCGGTGTTTGGCTTTTTGTCCATGCGATAGTTTACTGAGAATGATGTTTTCCAGTTTCATCCATGTCCCTACAAAGGACACGAACTCATCATTTTTTATGGCTGCATAGTATTCCATGGTGTATATGTGCCACATTTTCTTAATCCAGTCTATCATTGTTGGACATTTGGCTTGGTTCCAACTCTTTGCTATTGTGAATAGTGCCGCAATAAACATACGTATGCATGTGTCTTTATAGCAGCATGATTTATAGTCCTTTGGGTATATGCCCAGTAATGGGATGGCTGGGTCAAATGGTATTTCTAGTTCGAGATCCCTGAGGAATCGCCACACTGACTTCCACAATGGTTGAACTAGTTTACAGTCCCACCAACAGTGTAAAAGTGTTCCTATTTCTCCACATCCTCTCCAGCACCTGTTGTTTCCTGATTTTTTAATGATGGCCATTCTAACTGGTGTGAGATGGTAGCTCACTGTGGTTTTGATTTGCATTTCTCTGATGGCCAGTGATGATGAGCATTTCTTCATGTGTTTTTTGGCTGCATAAATGTCTTCTTTTGAGAAGTGTCTGTTCATGTCCTCTGCCCACTTTTTGATGGGGTTGTTTGTTTTTTTCTTGTAAATTTGTTTGAGTTCATTGTAGATTCTGGATATTAGCCCTTTGTCAGATGAGTAGGTTGCAAAAATTTTCTCCCATTCTGTAGGTTGCCTGTTCACTCTGATGATAGTTTCTTTTGCTGTGCAGAAGCTCTTTAGTTTAATGAGATCCCATTTGTCGATTTTGGCTTTTGTTGCCATTGCTTTTGGTGTTTTAGACATGAAGTCCTTGCCCACGCCTATGTCCTGAATGGTATTGCCTAGGTTTTCTAGTAGGATTTCAATGGTTTTAGGTCTAACATATAAGTCTTTAATCCATCTTGAATTAATTTTTGTATAAGGTGTAAGGAAGGGATCCAGTTGCAGCTTTCTACATATGGCTAGCCAGTTTTCCCAGCACCATTTATTAAATAGGGAATCCTTTCCCCATTTCTTGTTTTTGTCAGGTTTGTCAAAGATCAGATAGTTGTAGCTATGTGGCATCATTTCTGAGGTCTCTGTTCTGTTCCATTGATCTATGTCTCTGTTGTGGTACCAGTACCATGCTGTTTTGGTTACTGTAGCCTTGTAGTATAGTTTAAAGTCAGGTAGCGTGATGCCTCCAGCTTTGTTCTTTTGGCTTAGGATTGACTTGGCGATGCAGGCTCTTTTTTGGTTCCATATGAACTTTAAAGTAGTTTTTTCCAATTCTGTGAAGAAAGTCATTGGTAGCTTGATGGGGATGGCATTGAATCTATAAATTACCTTGGGCAGTATGGCCATTTTCACGATATTGATTCTTCCAACCCATGAGCATGGAATGTTCTTCCATTTGTTTGTATCCTCTTTTATTTCATTGAGCAGTGGTTTGTAGTTCTCCTTGAAGAGGTCCTTCACATCCCTTGTAAGTTGGATTCCTAGGTATTTTATTGTCTTTGAAGCAATTGTGAATGGGAGTTCACTCATGATTTGGCTCTCTGTTTGTCTGTGATTGGTGTACAAGAATGCTTGTGATTTTTGTACATTAATTTTGTATCTTGAGACTTTGCTGAAGTTGCTTATCAGCTTAAGGAGATTTGGGGCTGAGACAATGGGGTTTTCTAGATATACAATCATGTCATCTGCAAACAGGGACAATTTGACTTCCTCTTTTCCTAATTGAATACCCTTTATTTCCTTCTCCTGCCTGATTGCTCTGGCCAGAACTTCCAGCACTATGTTGAATAGGAGCGGTGAGAGAGGGCATCCCTGTCTTGTGCCAGTTTTCAGAGGGAATGCTTCCAGTTTTTGCCCATTCAGTATGATATTGGCTGTGGGTTTGTCGTAGATAGCTCTTATTATTTTGAGACACGTCCCATCAATACCTAATTTATTGAGAGTTTTTAGCATGAAGGGTTGTTGAATTTTGTCAAAGGCCTTTTCTGCATCTATTGAGATAATCATGTGGTTTTTGTCTTTGGTTCTGTTTATATGCTGGATTACATTTATTGATTTGCGTATGTTGAACCAGCCTTGCATCCCAGGGATGAAGACCACTTGATCATGGTGGATAAGCTTTTTGATGTGCTGCTGGATTCGGTTTGCCAGTATTTTATTGAGGATTTTTGCATCAATGTTCATCAAGGATATTGGTCTGAAATTCTCTTTTTTGGTTATGTCTCTGCCAGGTTTTGGTATCAGGACGATGCTGGCTTCGTAAAATGTGTTAGGGAGGATTCCCTCTTTTTCTATCGATTGGAATAGTTTCAGAAGGAATGGTACCAGTTCCTCCTTGTACCTCTGGTAGAATTCAGCTGTGAATCCATCAGGTCCTGGACTCTTTTTGGTTGGTAAGCTATTGATTATTGCCACAATTTCAGAACCTGTTATTGGTCTATTCAGAGATTCAACTTCTTCCTGGTTTAGTCTTGGGAGGGTGTATTTGTCAAGGAATTTATCCATTTCTTCTAGATTTTCTAGTTTATTTGCGTAGAGGTGTTTGTAGTATTCTCTGATGGTAGATTGTATTTCTGTGGGATCGGTGGTGATATCCCCTTTTTCGTTTTTTATTGCATCTATTTGATTCTTCTCTCTTTTCTTCTTTATTAGTCTTGCTAGCGGTCCATCAATTTTGTTGATCTTTTCAAAAAACCAACTCCTGGATTCATTAATTTTTTGAAGGGTTTTTTGTGTCTCTATTTCCTTCAGTTCTGCTCTGATTTTAGTTATTTCTAGCCTTCTGCTAGCTTTTGAACGTGTTTGTTCTTGCTTTTCTAGTTCTTTTAATTGTGATGTTAGGGTGTCGATTTTGGATCTTTCCTGCTTTCTCTTGTGGGCATTTAGTGCTATAAATTTCCCTCTACACACTGCTTTGAATGTGTCCCAGAGATTCTGGTATGTTGTGTCTTTGTTCTCGTTGGTTTCAAAGAACATCTTTATTTCTGCCTTCATTTCATTATGTACCCAATAGTCATTCAGGAGCAGGTTGTTCAGTTTCCATGTAGTTGAGCGGTTTTGAGTGAGTTTCTTAATCCTGAGTTCTAGTTTGATTGCACTGTGGTCTGAGAGACAGTTTGTTATAATTTCCGTTCTTTTACATTTGCTGAGGAGAGCTTTACTTCCAACTATGTGGTCAATTTTGGAATAGGTGTGGTGTGGTGCTGAAAAAAATGTATATTCTGTTGACTTGGGGTGTAGAGTTCTGTAGATGTCTATTAGGTTCACTTTATGTAGAGCTGAGTTCAATTCCTGGATATCCTTGTTAACTTTCTGTCTCGTTGATCTGTCTAATGCTGACAGTGGGGTGTTAAAATCTCCCATTATTATTGTGTGGGGGTTTAAGTCCCTTTGTAGGTCACTGAGGACTTGCTTTATGAATCTGGGTGCTCCTGTGTTGGGTGCACATATATTTAGGATAGTTAGCTCTTCTTGTTGAATTGATCCCTTTACCATTATGTAATGGCCTTGTCTCTTTTGATCTTTGTTGGTTTAAAGTCTATTTTATCAGAGACTAGGATTGCAACCCCTGCCTTTTTTTGTTTTCCAGTTGCTTGATAGATCTTCCTCCATCCCTTTATTTTGAGTCTATGTGTGTCTCTGCACGTGAGATGGGTTTCCTGAATACAGCACACTGATGGGTCCTGACTCCTTATCCAGTTTGCCAGTCTGTGTCTTTTGATTGGAGCATTTAGCCCATTTACATTTAATGTTAATATTGTTATGTGTGAATCTGATCCTGTCATTATGATGTTAGTTGGTTATTTTGCTTGTTAGTTGCTATAGTTTCTTCCTAGCCTCGATGATCTTTACAATTTGGCATGTTTTTGCAGTGGCTGGTACCGGTTGTTCCTTTCCATGTTTAGTGCTTCCTTCAGGAGCTCTTTTAGGGCAGGCCTGGTGGTGACAAAATCACTCAGCGTTTGCTTGTCTGTAAAGTATTTTATTTCTCCTTCACTTATGAAGCTTAGTTTGGCGGGATAAACCACAATTTAAAAAACAAAATAATCACTCAGTACATGTAGTCAAAGACAGAAAACAGTAGAAAGCACAAGGGGATAGAAAAACAGCATAAACTAAGTGAGGAAAAACCAAATATAGGTGCATGAGAAAAATTAAGGGAATCTTCCTTCTTATTGCAAGAAACATTTTCGCACATTGGAATATTTTAAAATACAAATCTCTATTTATAAAAGTTAAGTGAAATTTTAAAAAGATTAAAAACAAAAGAAACAGCAATGATGATCACATCATGATATTGGAAAGACTTTCCCTATTGTTTTAGAATGTTGTTTAGAGTCCCAAAATTCAGTATATTAGAAGCTATGTAGCATCAAATTCCAAAGAGAACATTAAGAACCTGCCATACACGCCCTCCAGGGCTTATATTATAAAAGAGGGCTTCATCCACTGTATGGCAACAATCACATAAAGGAAAATAACTCAAAAGAACGTTAGTTGAATAGCGAAAGATTTTAGAGGGGGCCTCAGTGAGGAAGTGTGCCGTGGCTTTTCTCTTTGTGGAGGAGAGGAGGGAGTACCATCTCCCAGCTCTGTGAAACCAAATTAGAGGTGTCCTCAAGAAAAGGGGATCTGCATCACAGTTCCCCCATTGACCCCTTCACATGCTGAACTTCAGAAACTTGTAAACCTATTTAGATGTTGCCATCAGAGCATGGGAGCATATAGTAAAAAAAGTTCTTTGAAGTTTAGCATGTCTTCTTGAGAGCTGGGGGGCTTATGCGAAAATGGAGATGTCTTCTCTGGAGAATGATGAAAGCTGGAACCTGGCTGGAGTAGAATGGAATGGAAAAGAAGAGGCAACAGTGCGGTGAGACAAAAACAGGAGAGTTTCCTATGGCCAGGAGGACACCAGGAAAGCTAGGCAGGCTTGGGTCTTCTTGAAGATACCCCTTCAAGAAAGGTGACTTATAGGTGGAGGAAATCCAACAGAAAGAAGTGTACTGCAGGGGTGAGAGCTGTGGGGAGAAGGTCATAGAGACAAAAGAATTGTGCACTGGGCCTGTGATGGTCAATTTGATGTGCCAACTTGGACAGGCCACAGTGCTCAGGTATTCAATCAAGCACTATTCTAGATGTTTTTGTGAAAGTATTTTTAGATGAGATTAGTATTTCCATCAATGTACTTTGAGTAAAGCCGATTACCCTTCATAATGTGGGTGGACCTCATCCAATCAGTTGAAGGCCTAAGGAGAGAAAAGACTGATATCCCCCAAGAAAGATGGAATTCTACCAGCTGACTGCCTGCAAGCTCAAACTGTAGCATCTACTTTTTCCTGGCTCCTCAGCCTACTGGCCTACCCTGCAGACTTTGGACTTACTGGCTCTCTATAAATTACATAAACCAATTCCTTAAAATTAATTTCTCTCTCTGTCTCTTTCTCTGTGTGTGTGCGCGCACACACACACACACACACACACACCTCCTATTTGGTCCTACCACACAGAAACTACCTAAGGCCAGATGATATGAGCCAAGAGATCACTACAACACAGGATTACTATATTCTTCAAGTTTCAGGAGTTTTTCTTTCATTGCTTCTCCTATACACACACCACCACCCCAAAAGAGCCACAAAAAGAAAAAAGAACAGTGAGAAACAGACCCTGCCTGTCTCATCAATGTCCTGAGCTTGGGTTAGGGGGACAGGGTGGGGAAGTACAAATCGACGAGATATTAGAGTTTTATATTAGACTGAAATAGACATTTTTATCCAAAATGTCATCAAGAACTAGGGAAGAGAAATATGCAGGCTACCTTTGAAGGCAGAGATCTAAGAGGGAAAAAAAAGCTATTTATAATTGTATCTCAATCTCTTCAGATTATAAGTCAGTTACTACTATATCAGAACAATACCAAAAGGTAAGCTAAGGAAGGAGGAAAGACAGAAGGAAAAGGAGAAGGATGAAAGACAGAAGTTAGCAGGTAAAGCAATATAATTAGTAAACTAGAAAGAAGTCAAGGTGGCCTGGCGTGGTGGCTCAGGCCTGTAATCCCAGCACTTTGGGAGGCCAAGGTGGGTGGATCACTTGAGGTCAGGTGTTTGAGACCAGCCTGGCCAACATCATAGAACCCCATCTCTACTAAAAAATACAAAAATTAGCCAAGTGTGATGGTGGGCACCTGAATCCCAGCTACTTGGGAGGTTAAGGCAGGAGAATCACTTGAACCTGGGAGGCGGAGGTTGCAGTGAGCCAAGATCACGCCACTGCACTCCAGCTTGGACAACAGAGTGAGACCTTGAGAAAGGCAAGGCAAGGCAGAGAGAGAGATAGAGAAAGGGGGGGGAAGCAAGCAAGAAAGGAAGGAAGGAAGGAAGGAAGGAAGGAAGGAAGGAAGGAAGGAAGGAAGGGAGGGAGGGAGGAGGAGGAGGAGGAGGGGAGGGAGGGGAGGGGAGGGGAGGGAGGGGAGGGGAGGGGAGGGAGGGGAGGGGAAGGGAGGGGAAGGGAGGGGAAGGGAAGAAAGAGAGAAAAGAGAGGAAAGAGAGAAAGAAAAAGAAAAGAAAAGAGAAAAGAAAAGGAAAGGAAACATGAAAAGGAAAGGGGAAAGAAAGAAAAAGAAAGAAAGAAAGAGAGAGAGAGAGAGAGAGAAAGAAAGAAAGAAAGAAAGAAAGAAAGAAAGAAAGAAAGAAAAAGAAAGACAAAGAAAGAAAAGAAAGATAAAGGAAAGAAAGAAAGGAAAGGAAAGGAAGGAAGAGAAAGAGAAAAGAAAGAGAGAGAAAGAAAAGGAAAGAAAGGAAAGGAAAGGAAGAAAAAAGTCAAGGCAAGAGTCATTAAATTGGAGTGTGGGTCATTTTACATTTATTAAAGTATAAATCACAATAGCATTATAACAGACGTGAACCTAATGTATTAAATAGTAGAGTATCATAGACCTGAGGGAAAATGAAGGTAGGGGAAAAATAATCTTCCAAAAATGAGCCTAAAAATATGAGCCTGAAGAGGCCAACAACTCCAGAAGAAACTGAAAAAGTTATCAAATAATCGCTTGTCATAACAGCTCTAAGTTAAGATATTTTATAGATACATATCCAAATGCTTGAAGGAACACATAATTCCCAGGCTACATAATTTTTTTAGGGCATAGAAAAAGATTAAAAGTGACCCAATTCACTTTGGGAATCTAGCATAACCAATTCTGACCCCAAAACGTGACAAAAAAAGTTTTAAACAAGAAAACTACACACCAGTCTCATTATTTTCAATATCGATACTAATTCTAAATAATAGCAAATTTAATCAGCTTAACTTTCAAAGAAAAATCCACCATGACCAAATAAAATTATTCCCAAAATGCAAAAAAATTATTATTAGTGAATAAAAAGTATCAGATCAATAAGCCAACAAAAAATAAACCATAAGATCATGATGACATATGCAGAATACACATTTGATGAAATTCCCAGCTCATTTCTAATGATCTAATTTAAGCCTAGAGCTATTATACTTAACAAGGAAATATTACAGACATCACTATTAAAGTAAGAAACAAAGTATATGATAGCCAATATCATAACCATTATTTGATATTGTTCTGGAAGCTTTAACCACTATAAGATACCCATAAAGGAACACTCTGTAAAGCATAAAAAATTTCTTTAGAAAACAACTCCAGCTTGAAGGTACAGTGAAATAAGGAAGACTTACTATATCTTCACATGGTAATTTACATATGTATATATGTATGTATATGTGTATTGTGTGTGCATGTAATTATGTGGGTATCTTGTTATTCATGCCTTACCTTCTTCAAATAAGAAACAAGAGGATAAATCTTGGAAAAAAGGAATCTTTCTTTGCAGACAACAAATGAGAATATGCCTAAAAATTCCAACAGGATCAAATGAAAATCTTTTTAAACATGAATATAAAAAAATCTATCACCTTTATGTATGGCAGTAATAACAAGTTAGAAAATATAATGTACAAAGTTCCTTTTGCATTACAACAACAAAAAACAAAAGATGTAATACCTAGAAATGAACTTTAAAAACTGTAGAACTTATGTGAAAAATAACTAAACTTTACCAGGAGATTTTGGTGTATAAAAAAGCACATAAAATAAGAAAAAAAAAAAAATCCCTCAACACATTAATGAACCAAACACATGATCACTCACGAAAGAGAAAAGCAAAGCTTTTAAGTTTTCTTGAAAACATAGTCTTAGAAGTAAACCTCATTAGTAATCAAAGAA
This sequence comes from Symphalangus syndactylus, assembly GCF_028878055.3. Classification (NCBI taxonomy): domain Eukaryota; kingdom Metazoa; phylum Chordata; class Mammalia; order Primates; family Hylobatidae; genus Symphalangus; species Symphalangus syndactylus. The sequence continues at coordinate 126,056,031 of NC_072428.2, read as the reverse complement.
ATGCAGATTAAAATCAAAATGGCCCCATTCTTCACCTATCAAGTAAGTTTTTGTTTCTTTGATTATTTCTGTTTTTAGTGGTACTACTCAATTCTGTCAAGAATGAGGTAAAATAAATAATTTAAATACTTTCACAAACTGCTGGTACCAGCATAATTGGTTGGAACACTCTTTCTGAAAAATAATTTGCATATCATTGACTTTAGTTAGAATATACATTTGCACCTAGTAATTCTTCTAGGTATTCCTGGGAAATTTCTTAACATATCAACAAAGATTTGGCTCTAAGATGTTCATGGCAACTTTGTGGCAAATAATGGAAGGGCAAGGGAAGACCTAAACAGACATTAGAAAATGTTTAAGCATATTATAGTATATTTATACCCTGAAATATTATACAAACCATTAAAAATGATGTTTATAAAGAATTTTTTATTTCATTGGGAACTACTTACTATATATTGTTATGCCAAAACATTCAGATGCAAAATTTTATAATGTAAATGCAACAAATTTTTTAAATAAAAATAAAAAGATCAAAAATAGCTATCTCATGGTGCTGGGGTTATAGGTAATTCTTCTGCTTTTTTTTCTTTTTGTTATTAAAATTTTAACAGCATATATTATTATAAAAGAAAAACACATGGCAGGGGTTCATAACCTAAGGTTGATTGATGGATGGGCTTTGATGTGTCCCTAACTTCTTTAATACAATTATGCAATTTTTGTGTATAACCAAATTTCCCTGGAGGGTGATAGGTTTCAAAGGATTCTGTTATCCGGAATTTTAAAACCTAGTTATTGAAAACTTTTAGAAAGAGGTTTAGAAGAGTCATAATTACATATTACATTTCAAATTTCCCCACATCTTTATATTAAAGAGCTTATATTTCACATATGATGATTTTAAAAATTAAACTTCAGCAATAGTTCATTTGTTTGATATTCAAATGGAAAAAACTCTTAAGATATCATGAATATCTTTCTCATTTAAGTTATAACCACTACTAAAATTGTTATTCCATAAATATTTATTGAGCACCTATAAAGGAACACCATGAAGCATAAAAAAACTTTTTCAGGTAAGAACTCCAGGTTTAAGGTACACTGAAATAAGATGTACTATATCTTCACATAATGATGTATGTATGTATGTGTGTGTGTATTGTGTGTGCATGTAATTATGTGGGTATTTATTTCTATTCATGCCTTACTTTCTCCAAAAAATATCTAAGGAAGATTACCAAAGTGAATATAAGAACATAGCATAAAATAAAATGTCAAATAAGTAGGTAAGTCAATTGGGACAAAGGCTAAAATGAGATTGAAAAGGTAAGGTGAAGCCAAGAGTAAGGTCAGTACTCCCAGTTCATGCCAAAGTTTTAAGTTTCCTTATAAGCTTAACAAAGAGGTAACCATGATCTGTTACATGATTCTTCGTGCCCAGAAGATAAAAAGAAACCAGTCACTCAAGAGAAGCCCGACTACTGCTAGTTCTAACATCGAAGTGCAAGTTCTCCCATGAGTCCTCATAAAGAGGACAGCTTGTAATATAATGAACACTTCACAGGATTACATAACGAACATCCTATGTAAAATACTAAGCAAAAGAATGTGTGTCATACTAGGTATCATCAGGACACCTTCACTGGCCAGCCTATTTAAAATTGCAACACCCCAGCTCCCTCCCTTGCTTTATTTTTTCCTGTAGCACTTATCATCAACTCTCATTTTCTTTGCCTTTTTGTAATCTGTCTTCTCCCCACTAACTTAAAAATAAATAGAATAAACACGGAGATTTTTGTCTATCTCATTCATTGATATTCCAGGGCTTAGAAGATCATCTGGCATGTAGAAATTGTTCAATACATATTTATTAAATAATGAATTCATAAATTATCAACAGCATTATTATTATTATATCATGATTATTGGCAGGATTCACAGAATTCTCTTGCATAATATTATTCAAGGTAAACAAAGGATAAAGTTAAAATATAATTTACCAAAAGCAGGTCTATGGAAGTCAAAACAATGTCATATAAGAATATAGCTTTCAGCAGTCAAGATATAGACTTCATAATATCTAAAGGAACCCATAAACTGCAAATTTTTAAACAATCCTTCATAAATATAGATTTGATCATTATGATAAAGCCACAAACTGGGGTTATATTCCCTAAAAGCATTTGGAAAGCAGGTATTCTATGTTCCTGTGAAGTGCACAGCTGTATGATTTGGCTCATCTAAACTGGGTAAAAAATTAGAACAAAGAGACTGAAAAATGATGTATGCCTGAAAATAAGTTTTGTCACCTCCCTGCAGAGACAGGCCAAGGGATAACCCCCCGCCAGAGCCAAGTTCTTTCTCAGAAAAAGATTAGCTGTTCATGTTAACATAAAGGCCGTTAGACAACCATGACACCAAATGTTTCTGCCATAGTTTAACATCCGTATGAATTTTAGATTAGAAAAAATTTAAAACAAGATAGCCAAATGTTCATCTGAGCCATAAAACATCTTAGTAAGACCTCCACGAGGTAACATAACCTTTTAGTATATTCCAGCTGCAAAACATATACTTAAATAAGCAAATAAGCTAACTTGCTGAGAAGATATGTTTTCCACAAGGGGCTTAAATGTCAAGAGATATTTACAAATATAAGAACTTTCATTTGATAATAATTGCTCTGTATCTATTCTTTGTGAAACTATTATATAACAGTACCAGTTGCCAATTCAGGTCAGTTCTGGCTTATAGGAGAATATCTTTTTTTTTCTCCTTGGGAACTGGGGAACTGGAGGCCATTCATCTACCTCATCTTCAATTGGTACTATTTCTTTTTTAAAATGAGAGAGAGTAACCACTCAATCTTTTTTTTTTTTTTTTTTTTTTTAAGAAGGAGTTTCACTCTTGTTACCCAGGCTGGAGTGCAGTGGCACGATCTCAGCCCACTGCAACCTCTGCCTCCCAGGTTCAAATGATTCTCCTGCCTCAGCCTCCCATGTAGCTGGAATTACAGGCACTTGCTGCCACGTTCAGCTAATTTTTGCATTTTTAGTAGAGATGGGGTTTCACCATGTTGGCCAGGCTGGTCTCGAACTCCTGACCTCAGGTGATCCACCCGCCTCAGCCTCCCAAAGTGCTAGGATTACAGGCGTGAGCCACTGCACCCGGCCTAAACCTCCTTGTTTTATTCCCACCAAATATTATTAAATATTATTATTTGATTCCTAAAAGCCCACATACACCAGCCTGACTCTCACATTGACAACTAATGACCATGTAAAATGGGAAGGGATTTGTGCCTAGGGGAAATGTTGTGGTGCACAGCACAGATCCCCTGTCAGGACTGGAGAACTTGCATCCCCCAACTGCTAGGTGTGCTGCCCACTTTCATCTCTCTTCTGCCAGCCTCTTTGGGGATTGCCCCTCCTGAAGAGAATTACTTGGGCCACGACCATGCTCCTTCCTGGGTAGTGTTGCTAAATAAAATATAGGATACTTAGTTAATTCAAATTTAAATGTCTGATCAACAACAAATTATTTACAGCAGAAGTATGTCCCAAATATTGCACGGAACACATTTATACTAAAAAATTATTCATTGCTGATCTGAGAATCAAATTTAATTGGGCATTGTATATTTTTATTTGCTAAATCTAGCAACCTTATTCCCAGGCAGCCAGAGCCAACAACTGCTCTAAGCAAAGGGGTAAAGGCACAAACTCCTCACCTTAAATTGGAACAACTGTGAAGGTCATCCTCATTCCAGAGCTGCCCTTTTGGTCAACTGTGGTTTTCATTAGGACTGTATCCCAGCCCAACTTCTCCCTCTGCCCAGTCTTGCTTCCTTCCCTTCTTTAGTCATTCATCCCAAAGAACACACCCACTAGACTTCCTGCACACCAACCTTCCTCTTAGAGTCGGCTTCCCTGGAAACCTAACCCAAGACAGCACCCTAGGAAGAAGTAAAGAGATAAAAAGTGTGGGCATTCATAGACAGAAAGAGCACTTGCTGGGAGAGTCTGGAAAGGCCTCTGGGAGTAGATGGCATCTGAGCAGGGCCTGATGGCAAGCTAGATTGAGATATGCAGAGATGGGCAGGCCTGGAGAACACACCAAGGCCACACGAGGTCACTGAACAGTTTGGCTTGGCTCTAACAGAAGATGAATGACAGATAAGTAGGAGCTACTCTGGAGAGAAAAGTTCAGGACAAGTTGTGTAGCATATATATACCCTACAGTTCAATGCTGCAAGATAGACCAGTTCATACAACACACTTCAGATTATAATTTAGAAGTAAAGATCCATTTGACTTTCTGTTTCTGAGTTATTTCACTTAAGATGATGGCCTCCAGTTCTAATAATTAAGCAACAGGAAGCCAAATACCGCATGTTCTCTTAGCAGCGGGAGCTAAATAATACATACACATGGATATAGAATGTGGAATAAGAGACATTGAAGACTAGGAATGGTGGGAGGGCGTAAGGGATGAAAATTTAATGGGTACCATGTAAACTATTTGAGTAACAGGTACACCAAAAGTCCAGACTTCACTAGACAACCATGATGCCAAATGCTTCTGCTATAGCTTAATGGCCATAAAATTTTTAGCTTGGCCGGGCGCAGTGGCTCACGCTTGTAATCCCAGCACTTTGGGAGGCCAAGGCGGGCGGATCACGAGGTCAGGAGATCGAGACCACGGTGAAACCCCATCTCTACTAAAAATACAAAAAATTAGCCAGGCGTGGTGGCGGGCACCTGTAGTCCCAGCTGCTCTGAGAGGCTGAGGCAGGAGAATGGCATGAACCCGGGAGGTGGAGCTTGCAGTGAGCTGAGATTGCGCCACTGCACCCCAGCCTGGGCGACAGAGCGAGACTCCGTCTCAACAAAAAAAAAAAAAAAAAAAAAAAAAATTTTAGCTTAGAAAAAATGTAAAGCAAGATAACCAAATGTTCATCTGAGCCATAAAACATCTCAGTAGGACTCCTAGGAGGTAACATAACCTTTTAGCATAATCTAGCTGCAAAACATACACTTAAATAAACAAATAAACTAACTTGCTGGGTAGATATGTTTCCCACAAGAGACTTAAATGTCAAGAGATATTTACAAATATAAAGACTTTCATTTGATAGTATTGCATGTAAAAATAACATATTGTTTATTACATAAATAACAATACACTGGCCTGCACAGTATATTCCAGCTGTAATACAATATTCAAGCTGTGATTCCACCTGTAATCCCAGCATTTTAAGAGGCTGAGGTTGGAGGATTGCTTGAGTCCCATAATACAAGATCAGCCTGGGCAACATGGTAAGACTTTGTCTCAACAAAAGATAAAAAAAAATTAGGCCAGGCGTGGTGGCTCACACCTGCAATCCCAGCACTTTGGGAGACTGAGGCTAGTGGATCACAAGGTCAAGATGTCGAGATCATACTGACTAACATGGTGAAACCCCGTCTTTACTAAAAATACAAAAATTAGCTGGGCTTGGTGGTGCATGCCTGTAGTCCCAGCTACTCGGGCGGCTGAGGCAGGAGAATCGCTTGAACCCGGGAGGCGGAGGTTGCAGTGAGCTGAGATCACACCACTGCACTCCAGCCTGGTGACAGAGCAAGACTCCATCTTAAAAAAAAAAAAAAAATTAGCCAGGTATGGTGGCTGGTATCTGTGGTCCCAGCTACTCAGGAGGCTAAGGTAGGAGGATTGCTTGAGCCCAAGAAGTTGAGGCTGCAGTGAGCTGTGATCGTGCCACTGTACTCCAGCCTGGGTGAGAAAGCAAGACCCTGTCTCCCCCAAAAAAAATAATTAAAAAGAAAGAAAGAAACTGCACTTATACCCCCTAAATTTATACAAATGAAATTTTTTTAATGAAGAAGTAAATATCTAGAAAAGCTCAGTCATTTGTGATGCTCTGTGGAAGGAGGAATCTGTGAAATGAAGGTATCATGGTAAGGTGTTACTTACTTGCCTTTCACCAGTGCTTCCTGAAGCTTTCTTCCTATTCTAAGAACAGAGGAGGGTGAACCTCTATAGTTTGTGGCAACATGAAATTCCTTTAAAGTCTTTGTTTTAAATATTGGTGCAAATCATGCCTTCTATTTCATAATTTGCTGTTTCACATTATGAGAATGTTTTTATCAAAATTATTCAATTAATTAATTGACTTCCAGGAAGATATTCCATGATATTTCCATAGCTTTATATACCTTATGGTATCAGCCACTCACCCCTACAGGCATTCTTATCGCAAGTAGAATGGCACAGCTTCTAAGGGATCTATTTCTCTCTGGGTTAATTCTAAGGAAAATCATGTCAGCCTGAATCCAGAATCTCTTTCTCCCAACTAAAACGTTCTGCTCATGTAAAAGAGAAAAAAAAAAAAACTGTACTAGTGCAAAAGGCATCTTAACCCTCCATTGCTATTCTACACCACTTCCAGATGTGTTTAATAGGCAAACAATGCCTGAGGTTAATGTAAAAGTCTTTTGTCCGTGTTGCCCTAGCAACACTTGGTAACTAGATGCAAAAATTGTGTTTAAAGATACCAGGGCAGAAGCTCAAACAGATCATAAAGCACACAAGTGAATGGTATTGTTACTACATCACGTGGGCCATTTTCCTCTCAAGTTATTGTTGGCTACTTGCCCTCATGGAAGCTCACCTCCCACTTCAGTTGAGATTCTCCTTCAGTTTGCTGCTGAAATTTGACATTTCACTAGCTAGAAAAGTGCACGATTATGAGGACAGCTGAAGTTTCATCATGTAATCCTAATTTCAAATCATCTATGAAAACCTTAATTTGAAAACTCCAGGCCAGGCACGGTGGCTCATGCCTGTAATCCCAGCACCTTGGGAGGCTAAGGTGGGAAAACCACTTGAGGCCAGGAGTTCGAGAAGAGCCTGGCCAACATGGCGAAACCCCATCTCCACTAAAAATACAAAAATTAGCCAGGCATGGTGGCAAGCACCTGTAGTCCCAGCTACTGGGAGTACACTGGCTGAGGCAGGAAAATCACTTGAACCTGGAAGGCAGAGGTTCCAGTGAGCTGAGAGAGTGCCACTGCATTCCAACCTGGGTGACAGAGCAAGACTGTTTAAAAATATATATATAGGGCTGACTCTTTTTGGACTCAGCCCACCTGCACCCAGGTGAAATAAACAGCCATGTTGCTCACACAAAGCCTGTTTGGTGGTCTCTTCACACAGATGCACATGAAATTTGGTGCTGTGACTCGGATTGGGGGACCTCCCTTGGGAGATCAATCCCCTGTCCTCCTGTTCTTTGCTCCGTGAAAAAGATCCACCTACGACCTCAGGTCCTCAGACCCACCAGCCCAAGGAACATCTCACCAATTTTAAATCGGGTAAGCGGCCTCTTTTTACTCTCTTCTCCAACCTCCCTCACTATCCCTCAACCTCTTTCTCCTTTCAATCTTGGTGCCACACTTCAATCTCTCCCTTCTCTTAATTTCAATTCCTTTCATTTTCTGGTAGAGACAAAGGAGACACGTTTTATCCATGCACTCAAAACTCCAGCGCCGGTCATGAACTGGGAAGGCAGCCTTCCCTTGGTGTTTAATCATTGCAGGGATGCCTCTCTGATTATTCACCCATGTTTCAAAGGTGTCAGACCACACAGGGACGCCTGCCTTGGTCCTTCACCCTTAGCGGCAAGTCCCGCTTTTCTAGGGGGCAAGAACCCCCAATTGCTTATTTCTGTGCCCCAACCTCTTATATCTCTATGCCCTGATCCCTTATTTCCACGCCCCAACCTATCTCTGTACCCCAATCCCTTATTTCCGCACCCCGACCTCATATCTCTGTGCCCCAACCCCTTTCCTGCTTTTCTGGAGGGTGAGAACCCCCGAACCCCTTCCCGTGTCTCTACTCTCTCTTTTCTCTGGGCTTCACTATGGGCAACCTTCCACCCTCAATTCCTCCTTCTTCTCCCTTAGCCTGTGTTCTTAAGAACTTAACACCTCTTCAACTCTCACCTGACCTAAAATCTAAGCATCTTATTTTCTTCTGCAATGCTGCTTGACCCCAATACAAACTCGACAGTAGTTCCAAATAGCCAGAAAATGGCACTTTCAATTTTTCCATCCTGCAAGATCTAAATAATACTTGTCGTAAAATAGGCAAACGGTCTGAGGTGCCTGACGTCCAAGCATTCTTTTACACATTGGTCCCTCTCTAGTCTCTGTTCTAAAAGCGATTCCTCCCAAATCCTCCTTCTTTCCCTCCCGCCTGTCCCCTCAGTCCCAACTCCAAGCATCGCTGAGTCTTTCCAGTCTTCGTTTTCTACAGACCCATCTGACCATTTAACCTCTCCCCTCCTCCTCAGACTGCTTGTCACCAGGCCGACCTAAATCCCAATTCTTCCTCAGCCTCTGCTCCTCCACCCTATAATCTTTTTATCACCTCCTCTCCTCACACCCGGTCCAGTTTACAGTTTCATTCTGTGAGTAGCCCTCCCCCACCTGCCCAGCAATTTCCTCTTAAAAAGGTGGCTGAAGCTAAAGGCATAGTCAAGGTTAATGCTCCTTTTTCTTTATCCGACCTCTCCCAAATCAGTTAGCGTTTAGACTCTTTTTCATCAAATATAAAAAACCCAGCCCAGTTCATGGCTCGTTCGGCAGCAACCCTGAGACGCTTTAGAGCCCTAAATCCTAAAAGGTCAAAAGGCCGTCTTAATCTCAATATACATTTTATTACCCAATCTGCTCCCGACATTAAATAAAACTCCAAAAATTAGAATCTGGCCCTCAAACCCCACAACAGGACTTCATTAACCTCACCTTCAAGGTGTAAAATAATAGAAAAAAGTTTCAATTCCTTGCCTCCACTGTGAGACAAACCCCAGCCACATCTCCAACACACAAGAACTTCCAAACGCCTGAACTACAGCAGCCAGGTGTTCCTCCAGAAGCCCCTCCCCCAGGAGCTTGCTACAAGTGCCAAAAATCTGGCCACCGAGCCAAGGGATGCACGCAGCCCAGGATTCCTTCTAAGCCATGTCCCATCTGTGCGGGACCCCACTGAAAATCGGACAGTTCAACTCACCTGGTAGCCACTTCCAGAGCCCCTGGAACTCTGGCCCAAAGCTCTCTGACTCCTTCCCAGATCTTCTCAGCTTAGCGGCTGAAGACTGACGCTGCCCGATCGCTTCAGAAACCCCCTAGACCATCACAGATGCTGAGCTTCGGCTAACTCTCACAGTGGAAGGTAAGTCTGTCCCCTTCTTAATCCATACGGAGGCTACCCACTCCACATTACCTTCTTTTCAAGGGCCTGTTTCCCTTGCCTCTGTAACTGTTGTAGGTATTGACGGCCAGGCTTCTAAACCTCTTAAAACTCCCCAGCTCTGGTGCCAAATTAGACAATACTCTTTTAAGCACTCCTTTTTAGTTATCCCCACCTGCCCAGTTCCCTTATGAGGCCGAGACACTTTAACTAAATTGTCTGCTTCCCTAACTATTCCTGGACTACAGCCACATCTCATTGCTGCCCTTCTCCCCAACCCAAAGCCTCCTTCGTGTCTCCCTCTCATATCCCCCAACCTTAACCCACAAGTATAGGACATCTCTACTCCTTCCCTGGCAACCGATCACATGCCCATTACCATCCTATTAAAACCTAATCACCTTTACCCCACTCAACGCCAATATCCCATCCCACAGCACAGTTTAAAAGGATTAAAGCCTGTTATCACTCGCCTGCTACAGCACGGGCTTCTAAAATCTATAAACTCTCCTTACAATTCCCCCATTTTACCTGTCCAAAAACCGGACAAGTCTTACAGATTAGTTCAGGATCTGTGCCTTATCAACCAAATTGTTTTGCCTATCCACCCTGTGGTGCCCAACCCGTACACTCTTTTGTCCTCAGTACCTTCCTCCACAACTCACTATTCGGTGCTTCATCTTAAAGATGCTTTTTTCACTATTCCCCTGCACCCCTCATCCCAGCCTCTCTTTGCTTTCACTTAGACTGACCCTGACACCCATTAGGCTCAGCAAATTACCTGGGCTGTACTCCCGAAAGGCTTCACAGACCCCATTACTTCAGTCAAGCCCAAATTTCATCCTCATCTGTTACCTATCTCGGCATAATTCTCATAAAAACACACGTGCTCTCCCTGCTGATCGTGTCCGATTAATCTCCCAAACCTCAATCCCTTACAAAACAACAACTACTTTCCTTCCTAGGCATGGTTAGTGGGGTCAGAATTCTTACACAAGAGCCAGAACCGCACCTTGTAGCCTTTCTGTCCAAACAACTTGACCTTACTGTTTTAGCCTAGCCCTCATGTCTGTGTGCAGCAGCTGCTGCTGCTTTAATACTTTTAGAGGCCCTAAAAATCACAAACTATGCTCAACTCACTCTCTACATTTCTCATAACTTCCAAAATCTATTTTCTTCCTCATACCTGACGCATATACTTCCAGCTCCCCGGATCCTTCAGCTGTACTCACTCTTTGTTAAGTCCCACAATTACCATTGTTCCTGGCCTGGACCTCAATCTGGCCTCCCACATTATTCCTGATACCACACCTGACCCCCATGACTGTATCTATCTGATCCACCTGACGTTCACCCCATTTCCCCACATTTCCTTCTTCCCTGTTTCTCACCCTGATCACGCTTGATTTATTGACAGCAGTTCCACCAGGCGTAATCGCCACACACCAGCAAAGGCAGGCTATGCTATAGTACAAGCCACTAGCCCGCCTCTTAGAACCTCTCATTTCCTTTCCATTGTGGAAATCTATCCTCAAGGAAATAACTTCTCAGTGTTCCATCTGCTATTCTACTACTCCTCAGGAATTATTCAGGCCCCCTCCTTTCCCTACACATCAAGCTTGAGGATTTGCCCCCACCCAGGACTGGCAAATTAGCTTTACTCAACATGCCCTGAGTCAGATAACTAAAATACCTCTTAGTCTAAGTAGACACTTTCACTAGATAAGTAGAGGCCTTTCCTACAGGGTTTGAGAAGGCCACCACAGTCATTTCTTCCCTTCTGTCAGACATAATTCCTCAGTTTAGCCTTCCCACCTCTACACAGTCTGATAACAGACCAGCCTTTATTAGTCAAATCAGCCAAGCAGTTTTTCAGGCTCTTAGTATTCAGTGAAACCTTTATATCCCTTACGGTCCTCTGTCTTCAAGAAAAGTAGAACGGACTAAAGGTCTTTTAAAAACACACCTCACCAAGCTGAGCTTAAAAAGGACTGGACAATACTTTTACCACTTTCGCTTCTCAGAATTCGGGTCTGTCCTCGGAATGCTACAAGATACAGCCCATTTAAGCTCCTGTATAGACATTCCTTTTTATTAGGCCCCAGTCTCATTCCAGACACCAGACCAACTTAGACTGTGCCCCCAAAAACTTGTCATCCCTACTATCTTCTGTCTAGTCATACTCCTATTCACCGTTCTCAACTACTCATACATGCCCTGCTCTTGTTTACACTGCCAGTTTACACCATTTCTCCAAGCCATCACAGCTGATATCTCCTGGTGCTATCCCCAAACCGCCACTCTTAACTCTTAAAGTAAATAAATAATCTTTGCTGGCAAGGCTATGCTGAACCTCCTTAGGCATGCTCTAATTAGATGTCCTAGGTCCTCCCAATTCTTAGTCCTTTAATACCTGGTTTTCTCCTCTTATTCCGTTTAGTTTTTCAATTCATACAAAACTGTATCCAGGCCATCACCAATAATTCTAAATGACAAATGTTTCTTCTAACAACCCCACAATATCACCCCTTCCCACAAAATCCTCCTTCAGCTTAATTGCTCCCACTTCAGGTTCCCACGCCGCCCCTAATCCCGCTCGAAGCAGCCCTGAGAAACATCGCCCATTATTTCTCCATACCATCCCCTAAAATTTTTGCCGTCCCAACACTTTACCGCTCTTTCATTTTATTTTTCTTATTAATATAAGAAGACAGGAATGTCAAGCCTCTGAGCCCAAGCTAAGCCATTGCATCCCCTGTGACCTGCACGTATACATCCAGATGGCCTGAAGTAACTGAAGATCCACAAAAGAAGTGAAAATAGCCTTAACTGATGACATTCCACCATTGTGATTTGTTTCTGCCCCACCCTAACTGATCAATGTACTTTGTAATCTCCCCTACCCTTAAGAAGGTTCTTTGTAATTCTCCCTACCCTTGAGAATGTACTTTGCGAGATCGACCCCCTGCACCCAAAATATTGCTCCTAACTCCACCGCCTACCCCAAAACTTATAAGAACTAATGATAATCCACCACCCCTTGCTGACTCTCTTTTTGGACTCAGCCCACCTGCACCCAGGTGAAATAAACAGCCATGTTGCTTACAAAAAAAAAAAAAAAAAAAAATATATATATATATATATATATATATATATATATATATATATATAGAAAAAGAAAAATCCAGGCTCCATTGCTACTCCCTTACCACTTCTCCATCCAGTCATCCCACCCTGCCTTTTCTCTTGTTAAGTCAGATCTCTGTTGTATTGGTTTTCTATTGCTGCAGTAACTAAATTATCACAAATTAGGTAATTTGACTTAAACAACACACGTTCATGATCTCACAGTCCTGGAGGTCGGAAGTCTGGCATAGTCTCATTGGGCTGAAATCAGGGTGTTCACAAGGCTGTGTGCCTTTCTGAAGGCCCTACTGGTCATCCTCATCCTCACCTCTTCCAGCGCTAGAGGCCCCTGCCATTCCCTGGTTCATGGCCCACTTCTTTCATATTCAAAGCTGGCAACACAGCATCTCTCTGACCTTTCTCCCATCATTGCATCTCCTTTTGATCACAGCCTACAAAAGTTCTCCACTGTTAAGAAGCCATGTGATTGGTTTGGGCCCACCCAGATAACCCAGGATAATCCCCCCAATTTCAATCTCCCACTAACTTAATCACATCTACAAAATCCCATTTGCCAAGGATGGTAACATATTGACAGGCTCTAGGGATAAGGGGTGGAGCAGAGGAAGTATTATTCTAGTCCACTGCACCTACCCCTAACAAAATATTCTTCCTCATCCTGGGATAAATCATTAAAACAAGTTCAAAAATATTTGAAGAGTTAAAAAAAAAAAAAAATTAAATACTAGTGTGTCAATAAGGAAAAAATGAATAAAATTATGCTGAGGCACAGCAAGCTTCTCCTTTTCTACATCATTTTCTTCCCTGTGAAAGATGTTGGTTAGATGAGTAGAATATAATCTTCCCCTGCAGCAACCATGTAAGCCATCCCCAACATTCTGTGAATACAATGTCTATAAGTGAACAACTAATCTTACATCATAGAACATAGTGAACACAATGTCTAACAATTAACAACTAATATTACATCTCAACAGCCCTTCTATGAAGGCTAAATCTATATAGAATTGTCAAATTACATTGATACTTGTAGAATTTTCCTGAAGATAAAAAAATCAGATGTTCCTGGACTATGAACTGAGTCCTGCATTGATCAGAATGGTAGGGTAATTGTCTCATATCTAGGAAAATTCTTCAAAATGCTAAGATAATTTTAACTCCAAACTCTGAGCTATTGAAGTGGCTTATTTCTATATAAAATAAATTTCTGCCATAACCTTGTCAACACAATATTTATATTCCTCATCAAGTTGAAGTAGTAGAGGTGTATCTTTCTTCTGGAGCAGAGAGAAATAAAGAATGCTTACCTCTGGCTTTTTACAAAATGTTAAGATTACAAAATATGCATTTGGGATATCATGAGAGTCTTAGAAAAATGAATAGCATAGTGTTTGGGGGGAAATAGTCATCTATTTTTCATGCTATAAAGATATTCATTTATTTTTCATGTTATAAAGATATTCTGTTCCAAGCTCACTTCCAAATCTTCCGCCTTTTTGAAATTTCTTGAGAAATTTATATGCAAATTCTTAATCAGGAGGCAGCTTTTACAGTTAAATACAACCAAGATTTATTGTTTCTCCTTCCTCTGTGAAAATATCTCCATTAGTGCCCCATTTGATTTTCTAAAAGACTAAGGAAAACAAACATTTGTGAATATTTTTTGACTTTTAATATAGTGTAAACAATCACTTCAGGGTACCTCTGACACCTTCTCCCCTACAACTGCCAGTGACATCCTCACCCATTACCATCACTCCACCAAGAACTAACAGCAAGCTAATGTAAACCATGAAAATGAGTCTCAGAGAGGTGCTGATAAAAAGAAACTGTCGGCCTGTACTCCCAGCTACTCAAGAGGCGGAAGCAGGAAGATCACAGGAGGCCAGGAGTTTGAGGCTACAGTGCCCCATGACCATGCCTGTGAACAGTCACTGCACTCCACCCTGGGCTACACAGCAATAGTCCATCTTTAACAAAACATTAAAATTTTTTTTTTTTTGAGACAGAGTCTCGCTCTGTCACCCAGGCTGGAGTGCAGTGGCGCGATCTCGGCTCACTGCAAGCTCCACCTCCCGGGTTCACGCCATTCTCCTGCCTCAGCCTCCCGAGTAGCTGAGACTATAGGCTCCTGCCACCACTCCCAGCTAATTTTTTGTATTTTTAGAAGAGACAGGGTTTCACCGTGTTAGCCAGGATGGTCTCGATCTCCTGACCTCATGATCCGCCCACCTCGGCCTCCCAAAGTGCTGGGATTACAGGCGTGAGCCGCCGCGCCCGGCCAAAAATTTTTTTAAAAAATAAAAAGAAAGGAGCAGAGAAAAGGAGCATCAAGAGTTAAAGTCACAGGGAAAAGTGAAAACAATGACTATGTCACTCTAAAAGCATCAGCACCCAGAGCAATGCCTGGCGTCTATGAATTTATTGAGTTCAACTCAATAAATGTTTATTGAATAGTGAGACTCCTTGAACAATTTCTCACTACAGCCATGAACAACCTGCTGTCACAGAGACAGTGTGTCCAGAGATAATAATATCCACTGGAAAGGGATTGGCAAGGTGGGTGGTTATGTTCTGGTCACAGCTCTGTCACAACTAGATGTATAATTTTAGGAAGTTACCTCAATGTTCTGGATATATGATTTCTTAGCTGAAAAATGAAAGGTTTGGACTATAGCAGTAAGATTTCTTAATATGCAAATTCTACAATTCCTACAACACAAGAAGGAACGCAGTTATTATAGTAGTGTGTCCTGGCCTTAGACCAGAGTCAGATTCTACCTTCTTCCCTCACACTGTGTATGGCTGTGATGTCCAACTCTATACTGCCACTACCTCTGGCCCTATCCTAGTTCCTCCAATCGCAGGCCCAGCCAGTGTAGAACCATCATTAACATAAGTGGCTGGCCTGCTTAGGGACATATTGAAAACCATTCTCCCTCAACTTCCATTCCCAAAGACTTTGTACCCATTCCTTCCTCCCTTTTATTCTTCTTTTTTTTTTCTTTTTTTCCCCAGTATGGAAATGACCCTGCTGGTATATACAAAAGCCAGTTTGTTTGGCATGGTGCTAATGACGTCAAGAATACAAGGAAGGTTTAGCATCTTTCTGTTTCATGAGCAGCCAGTGAACTTTAATCATGGCTTAGCCTAGCTATCTGTGGGCTATTAGTCAGGCCTCATGCAAAGTCGATCCTGGAAAAACATTCCCAAGAGCATTCCCCATTGCAACGGTGAGTCCTAATAGACATACAACAAAAGGAAGCAGCTATCTCTTATCTCTTCTCTTTCACTTAATTCTGGCATCAAAACGTCAGGTTTCTCACAAACAGACTGAAAAAATATATATTATCTATGATTTATAAGGCCAAATTCAAGACAAGAAAACATTTATTTAAGCAGGTTCTTGAATATTCAGCCTTAAATAAAAGATAGAAAACCTCCTGAATATTTTACTACAAGGTCCCCTAAGGATCTCGAAACACACAAATACACACAAATCATCTTCAGGAATCCTTACTGAAACGCATTAACCTCTTCCACTCTGACCTGTTCCTGAGATATGTTCAAGTTAATTCATTAGTAAAATACCATTTTAAATAAAGAATGCTTTTAATGCAAACCAGAGAAGTAGAGCTCAAGTCCACCCTCCTGCCTCATTTTCACTGATCAATCAGCAACCATTATAAACACTGAATGAATTACACGGCTTCTTTAGGGAGAAAATACAGGCAAGGAAAACAAGCTTTTACTCTATGGACGTGACTTTTTAAAATAAATTTCAGAAGAAAAGGCTTGGGTTTATTAATTTTAAATCTGCTGAAAAGTTAAATTAGTGGCACAGCATAATAACTCTTGAGTCTAATTTATCAACACAGAATTTAAGTATGCAAATTTCAGGAGGAATGAGTCAGTAAGGTTGACTTTCTCCTAAATTAGTAATCAACTAGTTGTTCCAGATCTGAAATTGACTAAAGTCAACTTGTTCAAGAAAATATCATAATAGATACTCAAATAACAATTATTTTAGCAGCTTCAAGTCTCTTAGGTTCTACATTCTGCCTAATCAGAAAACTGACCTACCTCTTTTCTCTACAAAAGTTTGAGGCTGAACACTTAATATGATGCAGTGTCTCCCCAAGAAGATTGAAGGATTCAAATCAACCATCCAGATAGCCTAGGACTTTGTTTCCTGGAGAAAGACAAAAGGAAGATCTTGAAACCAACTAGCTTTGATTTTATAAAATGATTTCCTTCAGGTCCTAATTATATTTTAAGAGGAATAATTGAGAGAATTACATAAATTTCATCTCATTAGATAATGTAGGGTATTTTACATCAAGCAACAGTATATTGAATCTTGCATAATAAGTCAAAATAATGATGATAAAATTAAAATCAACTTACAGAATAAACCTCTGGGAGAGAAGTCCCTAAAGTAAGAACATCAAACTAATATTTAGAATCTGCATATTTTACAGATCATATGCCAGCAGAGACATCCATTATTTTCCTGTATCTAGTCACAGCTTACAATTGAGTTTCTCGCAATAGAATGAAAAGAGAAGGTCATAGTGTCTTAAACACAGTATTGAGCCAAATCTAAAATGACCTCAAATTGATGGCAAACAGAAGTACAAATTAATTTCATCATATTGCTCTATTCTTTCATAAAAACAATCTGAAATGTGGCAATAGAAGTGGAATTTGATCTGGGATGATGCTATATGCTGAAAGAGAGGTCGAGTCAGGATTAGGGAGGAGAAAGAAAGGATGCAGTCGGCCAGAAAGCATCCTGGGAACAATGGGTGCTGAGAACCAGGAGGAAAGCAAATACTAAAGATCAGCTCTCCTCAATTCTCCTTTCAGGATTTTGAATCCTCGAAGTTATAAAACTAGTGATATTTAGTTTTATTTCCATTTGTTTGGGATGTACTATCATTGGCCTGATTTTCCTTCAAACAGCAGGGAATGAGAGATACAGCTACGGCAGGATATCTACTACTTCTATCTCCTTTCCAACCCTGGTATGATTGGTCATCATACAGCTTCCTAAGGTGATTAGACCCTGAACTTAGCAAAAGTAGCCACAAACGGGTATCTTTTTCCCTCGATCTTATTTTCAGAAACTACTGGAAATGACCAACACAAGCACAAATGTTTCTCTCAGCATGAAGACATGTTCGTAGATTTTAGATTTTTTTCAATCACTGGAAAAGGTGTGCCTACCAACAATTTACAGCAAAAAAAGATTCTGAATAGGTATGCCCTTTGAGAAACTCTTGTCAGGAATGATCCTCACTGTTGACTTTCAACTCTTCCTTCCAAACACCCAGGATCCTATGTGGATTCTCAACTAAATGTTCTTAATGACTCAGGACTAGTTTCTTCTTGAAGAATCTGCTTGGCTCAGTTTAGGTTGGGTCATGGACTATCCCTAGATATATCGGAAGCAGCCCAGATGGTGTATATACAGGTGTCCACTTGCATTTCTCAGAGAAGGAGGAGTTGTTATTAGCTGGGGATGATCAGACAGTAGGTAACTGCCTCAGTCCTTGAGATTTTTGTGGTGCCCCTAGCTATTCTGGTCCTGCTAACCCCCAATACAGCCTCTATGATATTCCTACATAGTTCTACTACCCCACCACTGCAGTGCTGGCTGTGAAATGACAAGCCAGAAAACCTACACGTGGCTGTAGTTTCTCTATCGACAAGAGACTGTCAATTCATTGATGAGAAAACATTTCATCAAAAATAATTCTTTATATATACAGAGCACTTGACAGTCCACAAATCACTTTCATGGGTTATATGACAGAATCCACACAACAACCTTAGGAAATAGAAAACGTAACTTTTATCTCCCTTAAAAAAGCAAACAAACTCAGAAATGCTACTTGACTTGTTTACAATTGTAGAATTAATACAGAATAGAGACAGAACTTGAGCCCAGGACTCCAGACTCCAAGGCTGAACATGTTTTCCAAGGTGCCACGGGGCCTCTCACTTCAGCAATGAAGAAAAGCAAATCTGCAAGCCCAGCACACACCACCTGGGATGCTTACAGACCGCATACAACACAATACCGCAAATCGGTGGAGACTCAATAAGGCCAGAATCCCACCACTGGCCTACCTTCTAGACTTGGGTTTACTAAAGGATAACCTTTGGTTCAGCAGACTCCTCCACATTCGAAGTAGTATGTCAGTCATACAATGAGGTCTAAAACAGCAAATCTCTAACCCACAGCTTATTAGAATCCTTTATCAAGTATTATTAAAATACCGATTCCTAGACCTAGACCTCCTAATTCAGAGTCTCTGGATATATAGCCTGGGAATATGGACTTTTTAAAAAGCTCTAAAGGAGCTATTGATCAAACCAAAGGTTGTGATCCACTTCTCTTAAATACAATCAACTCTGCATATCAATTATACTCCTAAAGTAACTACCAATTAAAGGGAGGGGAGATTCAAGGCTTACTGGATATGGCAGTAATAGGCTTAATGTTGTTGTAATAAACAATTTTCAGTTTTCATAGCCAGAGTTCTTCCTACTTCTAAGAACTATAATTATTCTCCCTCTTGGAAAAGTCATGTTAAGAGGGAGTCATTCTCCTCTACCTTCTGCTATGCTTATGACTGAGGCAGTGCTCATTAAAAGATAAGTAAACAATTTGCCTGGCTTAGAAACAACCTGAAATAGTAATAATAGAAATTTCTGCAAATGCAAGGAGGCAGAGTTGCTTGGAAGACCCATGTGAAGCACTGCAACTTGGTTTATTCAGCTGGGGGCAATGATTGGGAGGTGGACAGTAGGACAGATGTGTCCAGGTCCAGTAGCCCCGGGGAACACACTTTTATCAGCAAATACTTCAAGCCATCTGCATATGTAACAAACCAAAGCAGGAAAAAAAGAAAAAAGAAACCCCTGCAACTAGCGCTAACCTTCAACTAACCCCTATAGACATACATTAATCAGACTTTTCATCTACTTACAGATATCATCAAAGAACAGACACCATTTTGTGTAACTGACCATGACGCTCTGTGTTGGCCGCTCTAAATTTTAGGTCTCAATTTAGAGTGTACTCCTAGCAAAATGTTAGAAGTTTTTAAAACATCCATTGGTTCATTCTGTTTACTAATCTCATCTGGCTTCATCTTATTTTTTTCAATCTTTTATTCAATTGCTTGACCTACTTATATTTAATTATATTTTATCTTGTTACATGCTATATATTTTTATAAGTTGTCCCACATCCTTTTAAGAAACAAGGAAAAAGGGGAAAGACCAATGAGAAAGAGAAAGAGAAAGGGGGTGTGGAGAAGGTAGGAGGGAAAGAGTGAGAGAGAATATTCTAGAGCAGGGGTCCCTAACTCCCGAGCCATGGACCACTACCAGTTCGTGGCCTGTTAGGAATCGGGCCGCCCAGCAGAAGATGAGCAGCAGTCAAACATTACCGCCGGGGCTCCCTCCCGTCAGATCAGCGGTGGCATTCGATTCTCATAGGAGCGAGAATGCGAACGCGTGGGATCTAGGTTGCGCGCTCCTTTTGAGAATCTCATGGCTCTGAAACAATCCCCCTAACCCCGTCTGCGGAAAAATTGTCTTCCATGAAACCAGTCCCTCGTGCCAAAAAAGTTGGGGACTTCTGTTCTAGAGCAGCTGCAGCCCCAAAATCTCCAACTTTACTGAACGCTTGTATTATTTACTAAGTACAGATGCTAGTCTTATAAAGCTGGGTATCATATTACTTCAAGTTATTCATAACTCATTGCTGTGGTTTTCTAAAACTGTGTTTATCTGTTCTAAGAAATAAGATTAAATATCCTTACTTTTTTTCAACTTAGAACTGTAAAATAAGTGAAGGGGGTACAATTCATTTATTTATTTAGCAAAAGCACTTTCCACACATTGTATGTTAGTCTGTCTCCCCTGAAGACATGTGACTCTTGCCCATCACAGTATCCTGGCACAAGGTAGCCATTCAATAAATTTTTTGTTGAATTAATAAATATGACCAAAGCAAAGCCATATTTGGGGATGCAGTCATGCCTAAAACAGGTCCTCAGCTGTCTGACGTTCACAGTCTAACAGAAGGATAAAACATATATGCAAGTATATACAGATGATTGTTACAAAGGTACCGTGTGATAAGTATATGAATGGTAGAGAAAATAAGTGTTATAGAAATCCCAAGATGAAATAGCTTTTTTTTCAGGAGAGCACACAGAGAAGGATTCATGGAAAAGGTGCATTTCACTAGCTGGAGGCGGCAAAACACACTCTTTTTTTTTTTTTTTTTTTTTGACATGGAGTCTTGCCCTGTCGCCCAGGCTGGAGTGCAGTGGCGCAATCTCGGCTCACTGCAAGCTCCGCCTCCCGGGTTCATGCCATTCTCCTGCCTCAGCCTCCCGAGTAGCTGGGACTACAGGCACCCACCATCACGCCCGGCTAATTCTTTTGTATTTTTAGTAGAGACAGGGTTTCACCATGTTGGCCAGGATGGTCTCGATCTCCTGACCTTGTGATCCCCCCACCTTGGCCTCCCAAAGTGCTGGGATTACAGGCTTGAGCCACTGCGCCCGGCCAAAGCACACTCTTTTTAAGCAGAGAAAACCCCACAAGAGCGAAGGAAAAGTGGGAAAATGCAAATATCTTCAGGAGACAAGTTGAGTTGGAACTGGGATGGAAAATAATGATTCGTGTGAAAGAGACTGTTAGCTATTTCCAACATCCATCATTCTTCCCTTCTTCTTCTTTTTTTTTTTTTTTTTTTGAGATGCAGTTTAACTCTTGTCACCCAGGCTGTAGTGCGATGGCACGATCTTGGCTTCGATCTTGGCTTCGGCAACCTCCGCCTCCCGGGTTCAAGCAATTCTACTGCCTCAGCCTCCCAAGTAGCTGGGATTACAGGCGCCTGCCATCATGCCCAGGTAATTTTTGTATTTTTAGTAGAGACGGGGTTTCACCATGTTGGCCAGGCTGGTCTCAAACTCCTGACCTCAGGTGATCCGCCTGCCTCGCCTCCCAAAGTGCTGGGATTACAGGCATGAGCCACCACACCCGGCCACCCTTCTTTCTCAGTAACAGAAACTCTGATTTGAGCTGGTCCTCTTGCTGCCTCACTAAGAGACAACTTCCCGTCCTTTCCAGATGGTAGTTGTATCCGTGGCATATTTTCTGGCCAGTGGCATGTAATCTGAAGTGTCATGTGAGACTTCCAGCAAGGCTCTATAAACAGAAGGGAACACATTCTTCTCTTCTTCCATTATGTGCCTCATAGTCATTAGTGTAGACTGAATTCTTAGCAGTCTTCCTGGACCATGAGAACAGGGAGAGTGAGGCCTAGAAGCAGCCTTGGTCCTTGAAGACTTCTTAGAGACACATACAAGTCCTGCCTATTTCCTGTCTTGTTTTACAAGAGAAAGAAGTAATTTCTATATTGCTCAAGACTCTATCATATTGGGTTTTCATGTTGTGTGAAGCCAAACCTAATCCTAAGTGGCACATTTAGAAAAATATGTAAGCACAACACACTCAACAAAAAATGAAAAATATAACCTTCTTCCCTTAAGTTGCTCAACTTTTCCACTCATCACTTTCTTGACTTTCGTAAACCCAGATGACACAGCTCTGCTACATTTAAGTAATGTTTACCACAAACATAGCTCCTGAGAAATCATCCTCAATAGCATCATCAAAAGCAATTTTCCAGTATCTGATTCTGGTATAAATCATTAAGATTTTTGCTTTGGTATGCCACAATTATAGCTGGGCAAGGCTGCAGCATGGAATTAATCAAGATGTAGTAACCAGGTCAGCTTCAAAGGACATAATAATTTCAGCAGGAGATGATGTCAAGGACAAGGGAGGGTGTGATGCTGAACTTGGCCATCAAGGCAAAAAGCTGCCCATCTCTAAGCAGGTATGAACCCTGGATTAAAAGAGACAATTGTGCATCCAGATAAAATCCTTATTTTTCTATCTGTAAAGCAAAATCTGTAGCCTTCTGAATAAGTGCAGAAGAGAATATTTCTGTAGTCGGAGCTCAGTGAAGTATATTAAAAGAGAGAGAGAGACACACAGAGACAGAGACAGACAGAGACAGACAGTGGTGGACAAGTCAGTTTGGGAGTGGGTGGTGGTGATAAAGAACACGAGCCACATAGTGACAGGAAGGAACACATAAGCAAGGAGATTAGCAGTTCCCAGCTGATTAATCATCTAGCCCCCTCCTTCCTGTGGTCCCAGAAGTAATGTCAACATTTGCCAGTGACTTTCTTTGAAAGTCCCTTTTGAACGTTAGCAATGACTGCAGAGCAGGGACACATTGCCTCCTCCTCACTGCACTTCCAGTTGAACATTTTGCCAATTCAGCCCATGCCAAAACCCAACATTCAACCTCATCCTTCTCATTGTTTTCTTACTCACTATTAAAAACATCTCCCTAAAAACTCATGCCTTTATTAAAGTTAAAAGGCATTTATGCATCTATCTTTTGATCCTAGTAACCACTTAAATGAAGAAGCTGAGTCCCAAAAAGTTCCATTTAATTGACATTCCTTACAGATTGGTTTTTTGCAAGGCACCGTTCAAGCTGCTGGAAGTGCTGGACAAGTTTACTGATGGAAAAGAAGGAAGAGAGGAAGAAAAAAGAAAGGAATCTGTACAAGCAAAGACAGAAGTCAAGGAGTGCAAGGTACACTCTAAAAACAGTGGCCTGGTTTGAACAAGTATCGGTTACCTACAGAAGAAAGAGATCAGGATAGAAGGGCAGGTGGGGTTTGTAATGCAGAGGCCCTGAATGCCACAGAGAGAAGCTGTTTTTTGACTCAGTGTGAAGCCAACGAATGTATCTGTGCAGGCTAATTACATGCCTTCAGAACTGGCTTTAAGAAACTAATCTGATAGCAATGTGCAGGTTGTATGCAAGTGGCAAAGCCTGCATCAAGGCAGAGGCTTTAGAAAAAAAAATGATGACATGACAAATAAAATTTTCTCTCTCTCTCACTCATATATCTGCAATTGGTTTTTAATTTGGGTTTTTTTTTTTTTTTTCAACCAAATCTCTTCCTAAGCGGAGGTGTCTCTCACTTGTGGATTTTAATCCTACAAGGCTCTGCTTCTGCATGGCTGCCTTTGTGAAGCCTGACTCTGAGAAGCCCATGGGCACGACACTTATGGGACTCTGCTCCTCCAGCAGCTGCCCAGCATCACCACAAAACAAATATGTGTGACTGTTAACAGAAAGTAATAACCCTTCCAACAGCTGTCGAATAAATTGCCTATTAGCAGATCCCACACCATAATTCATGTCAGATCATGTAGATTCAGCCCTTATGAATGACTGGGAAAATCTTATCATTAAATGAAGTTCTATACCAAATCCTTAAGCATTTTCTTGTTATTTCCAGCTCATTCCTCCTTCAGGCCCATTCCTGAACTTTCTGAGAGCTAGAAGAATCAAAGACAAGCAAAAAGTTCATACTCTCTGTACACAGTTCCTCTGGGAAAGGGCCCCTTGGGTCCTTGGGATCTATATTTTAGAACCACAATTTAAATGCAGATTTTTAACTCCCATGTTGAGCAAGCAAGAAGGAGCTTCTGACTTGATTAAAATATTGATGCATAAATTTTATACTTAACATTTTTCTCCTATAGCATGAACCCAGCTAAGTGGAGATGTTTTTAATGAACTTTCAAGTCATGCATGAGGTTTCAAATAAGTTTTTCTTTTTCTAGATAGGTTTTCTAAGCCTTAAAGGAACAGGATTCTGGCACTTTTTAAATAGCATTTTAACCACATACATCTCTTACTGATGTATGTCCATAAGCTAATGGGACATTTGACCATTTGGTCTTGTGTGGGTGGAGGAGGCAGGAGAGCCAGGAGACAGGAGATGAAATGTGGGATTTGCAGTCAGGCTGCCCAACGTTCTGCACCTTGGAGTTAGGAATATATCTGAAGCATTTTGAGCCCCAATTTCATCATTTACAAAAGTCAGGCTGGTTGCTGCAATGAAATGAGCTAGCAACTAGACATCACCCGAAACACAAAAATCACACAACAGACATCAATGCCTCACTCCTGCATTGAGTGCATCTTGTTATGCCATTTATTCAGTGAACCTGTAAAAATCACTGCAACAATCTGGTCCTCCATTTCCTTGCTTGTAAAAATGAGAAAGGTTAGAGTAGACGATCCCCTAGGTCCCTTCTAGTCCTAAGAAATGATGACTCTCTGATCCTACATTAAGCATCAAAACTCACTAACCGATATGGGGACAAAAACTGTAAGTAGTGGGCAAACAGTGACAGGTGGCTCAGCATGAAAGAAAATGCACAGACAGCAAACAGGATGAGAAGTGAAAAGCTTGAGGGAAGTAGGGAAAGCAAGAAGAATTGAGGCAATTCCATCTTTTCTTCTTCTAGCTACACATAGGCTCTCACTTCAAGGAAAAGAAAGACAAGATGGGAGTTGGGGGGCATGAGAATGACATGGTGCTGGAGGTGGGGTAGACAGAAAAAGTCGATGAGAAACTCAAACAGAAGATGTAGTGTATACAACTTAAATACTATATAAGATGTGCCATGTAAAACAGAAGATTTTCGAAGATACTATGCTACAGGCAACAGACCTTCTTACTAGCAATCCCAAAAGGACACTTCTTTTATTCTCTTTCTAACTTGAAGCCCTTAAAAGTCATGAAATGCAACCTTGAGATCTGAGTATAAATAACTCTCTCAAACAAATGCCTGTCTAATTCTATTTGATCTTATTCACAATGACTAGGCAATCTAGTAGACAAACAGGATGAGTGTCCCCCAGCAGCCAGGAGACAGTTGGTTTTAAAAATCGCAACGCCCATCATCCCTACTTCTTGAGTTGGAGGTCTTCCTTCATTACACATGGCAATTTTCTCAGGAATTCAGCAAGAGGCCAGCCTCAACCACAGGTAGCACTCAAGCAAAAGACAGGTGGCATTCTCCAAGAAAGTTCAACAAAGACATTCTTGGCATTTTATTACTGATATGGCCAATTTTTAAAAAAATAAATGTTGTTAATACTGAATTCAAATAGAACAATCATACTCATGCCGATTATCCAAAGGAAGCAAGATTCTTATGAAATACTTCCATAACTTAGTTAGAAATGTATTTTTTAAGGATTTATTTTAGAAACCACGCTCATGTGATATTTTGGTTTAAGATTTCAAAGCACGTTATCAACATGCTTTTAACTTTTTCCTGGTTGGGGTGAACGTAATGAGATTGTTATTGTTATTTTTAAAGGAATTAACAAATGAATACCTTTAAAATTTCTCATTTAAATTTCTAATTCAATAAATATCAATAGATATAAACCACATAAATAAAAGGTCTTGGGTCCTTCAATAATCTTTACAAGGGTAAAGGATACAAAGACAAAAAAGTTTCAGAACCACTGAACTAAAATGTTATGAATCCCCTATAGCCTTGTGGTCACAGAATTCTTCTCACCTACTCCTTCCTCAGTTTCCCTTCCAAACATACCAGGTCATTGCTAGGCTGGGAATCCAGATTGTATCCTGGACTGCTTGACTAAGTCCTAAGTCCTAAGAACTCCTGCTCAACTTTCCCAATCTCTCTCTTAAGTGGCTCAATTCAGTTTCTCATAATAGATGACATGATAAAGCAGCTTCATCACAAGGGCATAGTTATCCAAAATGAATATTTTTCTGACATGCATTTTTATTTTAATTCATTTTAGCTTGTTAGCCTTCTCTGTTCTCTTTGTGAGAGCAAAATTAAAATTGGAACTAATCCAAATATTCAATATTTCATGCATTTGCTCAAGTTTTTAGCTTATGAAAATTTGCACGTGTCTTTATGTATGAACTTTTAATTTAAGAGGTCATTAAATTATGTCAAACAAAGAACAGCCACTATTGTCTAAGAATGAATCATACTTTTTAAAATGTTTTAATTTTTTTTAAGCCCATATGTGTTTTGTTTCTATTGTTAGGATTTTTTTTCCTTATAAGAAAAATAATCGATTAATTAAGAAAAAAATCAGAAAGCACAGAAAAACAAAAAGAACATTTATAGTAAAACTGTCCCAGAGTAATCTCATGTTAATTCTTTGGTAGTATCTCCCTTCCATAGATTCTAAATGCACAAATATATTCTTTTTATATGGACTCATTCCAGGCATGCCATTTTTATCTTCTTTTTTTCTTAAATAAGGTAGCATAGATATCAAGCTCCTCACCATGGCTTACAAACTCCCACATGCCCTGCCTACCTCTCCAACAAAATCTCATATCCCTCTGCCCTTTGAACATTAATACTCCAGCCACACCTGACTGCTTTCTGTTCCTCTGTCTTGCCAATTTTCCTCCCTCGGACCTTGGCACTTATTTGCTACTTCGCAAAGAAATACATCCCCCCAGCTCTTTGCAGGCCTGGGTCCTTCTCATCCTGTAGGCCTTGGCTCAAACATCACTTTCTCAGAGATACCTTTCCTGATCACCCAATCTAAAATAATGCTTCCCTCAACTCCCCACTTAAAACTCTATCATATTGTCCTCTTTCCTTCTTGTTTATTAAGGCCTTGTTCGCTGCTGTGTCTCATGTCTCAATAGTGTCGAGCACATAGTAGGCCCTCAACAAATGATTGTAGATGAATGGATGAATGAATGAATCTATCAGTTTGTGTAATATGTATCGCAAAACATCCCTTTTAATGATCCCTACTGTGTTCCATCATATAAATATAATAAACAGTTTAAAATATTCCATTATAACATGTCAGACAAGAAAGAAACTGAGTAAGTAAAGCTGTAAAATGTGGAAAAATAGAAAATGCAAAACCATGCATAAAAAGTTGCCAAATTCACTCCTATGGATACATCAAAATTGCCTTACCAATTGGTTGAATTGCCTAGACTATCTATTTTCTATGAGGCTGCCTTCAACAAGTAGTTTCCAGTACCCCTAAAGCCACTCATTAAAGATATGGATGAAACAAATGCATAGAATCATAAGCTACTACTCTTATCACTGGCCTGGACATGCCCCATTAGTAAGTCTTCATTATGGCTCCCCACACCCCACTTCTCCAGGGCCACTTGCATATCTTCCTTGCTCTGCAGACTGTGTGTCTTGTAAAGTCCCACCTTGATAACTGGTCAGTCTCCCCACAGACTTGCTGGGCAGGCCCTTTGTATCCCTTATATGGCATTTTCCATCTACCATTTAATCATCCAGCAACACTTGGCATTAAAGACAGTTGTTACCTGGCTGAGTATTGTCAACACAGAGGCTCACACCAAGACAGGCCAGCTCTAGAATCTGGCCTCCTACCTACTACCCCTTCACTACTCCTGCACCAGAACCTTCTCCTGTTGAAAGGATGGGCTAGATCTTTAACACAGAGCTGCTTCTTTGGTTTGTGGTAAAAGATGTTCTACAAACCAGCTGAAAAGACCTCTTGTTTCTTTATTAATTCCTTGAAGCTAAGACTTTTCCTTCTAATCTGGCCTCTAATCTAAAATATGAGCCCAAGTTGATTTTTTTTGTTTATTCTTCACCTCACTTGACCTGCAATTAAAGTGCCTACCAGTTCCATTTTCTCTCAGTTACACATGATTAACCAATGCGGTCTTGAAAATGAAAAGGAGCTGAAAGAGGGCTGTCTTTTGATAGAGCTTCCATCCTTCCCTTAGAGGTCCCCAGGTCTGTTTCCAATCAGAGAAATCCACAAGAGATTCTCCCTTGGAATGCTTACTCACATACCACATTCCTGCTGCATTTAATCTTTCTGTTTTTTTTTCACCTGCAGATTCTCCTAAACTTCTTGGGAAACATGTAATGATATTTAATTTTAATTCTATGGCTACAATGGATTTTGCTGATTAGAAATGGAGGCTTCTTGATGCAGTACCTTAATCCTCTTTAAAAACAGCTCCTGGAGTTCTCTGCAGCTGTAAATTATAAAAACCAAAGCAGGATTAAAAACTACACATGCACTGCGCATAATTATTTAAAAGTGAAACACATCAGGCTTAAACAGTAACATAAATGCATCTTTGAGATAAATGAGGCATTAGTGGTATAAGTTCTGATTATTGGTTACTCTTCTCTGGTTTTAAGATGTGGTAAGAATATAAATCACTCCAAGGGGAAAAATTAACTCATACCTGTCCTGTCTCCTCTTGGATCAGGAGATAGACATAATAAACACGATGAATCCTTCTGCTTCTGTTACAATAGGAGGCATTCCCCACCTGACCCATGGCCCCTCTGTTACCTGCCCTCATAGACCATGTCTTTTATTTCAGATTCATGTTTACATTTATAATTTTATTTGGCACTAGACTATAAATTCTCTCAGGGTGGCCTTATTGTTATTCTCATCACAATCATACTCCTAGCAAAGGGTGATCAAACAATACTAGTTTGCCTGGGACTGTCCCAGTTAGGGCACTAAAAGTCTTGCATTCCAGGCAACCCCTCAGTTGCAGGCAAACTGGGGCAGTGGTTTCCCTATCCTAGCACCTAGTTCCATAAACAGCTTTTAAATGAAGGCACAGGCATAACAAGTAGCATATATCATTCCTAAAAGAAATAACATTCATGAACAATAGAATAGTTAAGAGCATGACCATGGAACTAGACAACCTGGGTCCAAATCCAAGCTCTGCCACTTCCCAGTTATGTGATCTTGGATTACTTCATCTCTCTGTGTCTCAGTCCCTTCCTCTGTAAAATAGGAAGTTAATGGTAGCAGCCACAAAAGGATTTTTGAAAATCAAATTAGTTAATGTAGGTAAAGTTGTTAGGTAAAGTTAAGTTGTTGAGAATAGTGCACAACACGTTTCATTGAAATTATGAACACATCTGGCTGGGCACAGTGGCTCATGCCTGTAATCCTAGCACTTTGGGAGGCCAAGGCAGGCAGATCACTTGAGATCAGGAGCTCAAGATCAGCCTGGCCAACATGGTGAAACCCTGTCTCTACTAAAAATACAAAAAAAAAAAAAAAAAAAAAAAAACAAATTAGCCAGGCATGGTGGCAGGCACCTGTAATCCCAGGTACTCAGGAGGCTGAGGCAGTAGAGTAACTTGAACCCCGGAGGCAGAGGTTGCAGTGAGCCGAGATCACGCCACTGCACTCCAGCCTGGGGGACAGAGCAAGGCTCTGTCTCAAAAAAAAAAAAAAAAAATTAACACATCTAACATAGTACTTGGCTCCTAGTAGCTGTTAATAGATGACAGATTTTATTCTATTTAAATTATCATAAACAGGAACAACCCTGTGCCAAATTGTAAACTAAGTGAAATTGTTCTTCATTTCCTCTCATTTCTTTTTTCCAGGCTTGTCAAAAACCAGGTCAAGTGATTTCCTCCTGGGTGTTTATACAAGCTCTAGCTAACTCAACCCCCTCCCCCACTGTAGAACACTCTGCTTTTCCTCTCTCATAGGGCATGACAGTCTTTGGACTTGACCCTTCTTTGCTCATCAGCATGCATTTTGCATCCACTACTGCCTTCACCCTGTTACAGAACTGAGTTGGTGGTCACTAATAAATTCATTTATACTAAAGTACCTCCTCCCCAACCTGCCTCACCTCCCACCCCAGGGATTTAATTTTCAAAGGGAACTCCCAGAGACCTCATATCTTTTAATTCAGGGGAACTAATCTCTAATGATTGGGATTTGAGACTATGTGGGAAGGAGGACAGAATTCGGGAGCAGGGTCATTTCAATGGCGTTTCACAAATCACTATGAAACCAACTGCCTGCTGCGTGGAGAATTCATTTTGTTGGATGCTCTCTCCACAAATTCCTGCTTTGAGATACGTATTTATCACTGATTAATATGTTCTGATGTTGATTCTATTGAAAAGCTGCTAGCAGACAAAGACATATCTCTTATCCTTGAGTAGAGGTGCAAGAAAAGTTCAAATACATAGAGAGAATGGAAGCTATCGCCCCACCACTCATTCATTAGGGTGAACTCCTGGAGGACAAGGTCTTAAGAGAGATGATTGAGGTGAAGCTCAGGATGAGTGAAGAACACTTCTACTTTGACCTTCACCTTTACCTGGGAAAGAAGTCTTAGAATTGCTGAGCCACACACAAAATTGTGATATAACTAAACATTAATTTATAATTTCTCTTTCATTGATAATCCTTTTCCCTTTAGTAGCCTGGACTCAGGCATTCAATACCAGCTAAACTCACTCTGATGACCCTCTTAAGTTTGTCTTTCTATATAATACTGCACACTTCCAACTCCCCTCTTCCATCAAAACTTGCTGGTCTGATCTCTTATTCCTTCAGCACCTTATTCTAAAGCAAATCTAATGAATGAAGTTGGGCTAAGAGCTGATGGATATTGGTCAGCATGTGACCCCTCTCATTTTTATTCCTTATTGCCTTAGCCTGAAGGCAAATTTCAAGTGTAATAAATTTCAAACATTTATAATAGGCATATCGAGGAAATATTTAATCAAGACTGTACATACCATACCCTAAAAGCATATCCCAGAGTTTTTACTGATAAAGAAGGTAGAATTTAATGTCAAAAGTCCTTTTTCCCATGGCAAGATTTTTATAAAATATTGTTTTATTTTATATTTGATCACTACTTAAAAATAAGCCAACTTTAGTTTCAGATTTTAATTTTACAAAAAAAGAAGAAATGTGTTTAACAGCTCAAGTTGACACTTGGTGACCATCCCCCACCTTCCCAGTACTATTCTTTATATAAGAAAATTGATACAAACAATAATATGCCTGGGAACTCCAGGAACAAAACCCCCACCCTCCTTCCTTAATAAGCCTGGACAACTCTTAGCAAGAACTTGACCACAGACTATTGATAACAAAGCTTAATGAATAAAGACTTTCACAGAAGCTCTGAAGTTCAAGGTTAGCAACAAGAACCTCAACAGTAATATTATTGGTTAATGCATACCAATCAGTAACCAATAAACCTTAGTCAGAAAATGCCTCTGGTACACAACTCAATTACTTGGGTTGTAATATAAGTCCCTTCGTTCAGTTTTCCAGAGGTCTAGAGAACCAAGGCGAGTCATCGGTTCTGACCTGTGGAGTGAAGTCTTCATAGATAATGTCCTCTGGAGAACTTTAAATTATTCCCATGGCAAAATATTTTTCTTTCCCAACTGTCACAGAAGCTGAAATTTTTATTCATTTGTTTCAGCTGAAGCTGAATTTCTCTTAAAATTCCCTGAAAGTTCCCCAGAAATGATAACATTAACCCAATACCCATCATTAATACTTTTTATTGCTAGGAAGAATGGAACAAAAGGAAGAACACAGTATTCAGATCCAGAGGTTCTATCACCTAAGTGAGTAACTGAAGCAGCAAGTATTTTAACTGATGTACTGGAGTTTTCCTAATAAAGTAGAATTATATACAAGCATTATGGACTAAATTGTGTTCTCCTCAAATTTACACATTGAAGTTCCAACCCCTAGTCTCTCAGAAGGTAACTGAATTTGGAGATAAGGTCTTCAAAGAAATGATTAAATTAAAATGAGGCTGGTAGGTGTGAGGCTCTAATTCAGTAAGACTTGTGTCCTTGTAAGAAGAGAGACACCAGGAACACACATGCAAAGGCCATATGAAGACGCAGTGAGAAGGCGGCCATCTGCAAGCCAAGGAGAAAGGCTAAACCTGCCGAAACGTTGATCTTGGAATTTTAACTTCCAGAACTATGAAAAATTTAATTTCTGTTATTTAAGCCACTCAGTCTGTGATGTTTTGTTATGGCAGCCAGAGATGACTAATACAAGTATCTCACTTAAATATGAAAATAGCATTGCATCTGGCTCGTTCCTAAGAACAGACACCATGTGTGTTGGGTTCAGTAGAGAATTTCAGTGCCCAGTGGTAAGCCTTCCTCAGTGCTCATGGTAAGCCTTCTCTTTATATATTTGTTGCCTAAATGAAATGATGGAGAGATACATACATAAACAAGCTAATTGTATCCAGTATATTTAAAGTGTTGCCTGACTGAAAGATAAATAGTGGAAAGCAGGAAGTATATGCTCTTCTCTCGCTGGTTGTCTGCTCTCCCTTGCTACTAATGGTATGTGGCTGACTACTTTCAGCCAACTCACTCAGAGCTCAAAGACGCCAACTTCTGCCACAAAACAATTTGCTGGCCTTAAACCACCAGATATTTTAGGTGGCAATCATATCTTTACTTTCTCTGTCTCTCTGTTTTTCCTCTCTGTCTGTGTGTGTCCCCACTCCCTCTGTGTCCTCCTGTCTCTCCATGTTCCTCTCTCTCTATGTTCCTGTTCTTGCAGCAGAATAATTTTATGGCAATGAAGAAATGGTAACAACCAACCAAAACAAAAAGAGCCTGATCTTGGAAGGCTGCTACAGAGATCCTTACAGTGACCAGTTCGTACTCCTTTGGGTTGACTACATCAGCACACATCAAGTCCAACTGCCAGCGTCTGAATCTCATTGCTTGGGTGATGTTTATGACTGCCAAAACCCAGAGCCCCGAGTCCATGTGGTGCTAGATAATGAATTCCCCACATGTACACATTCACCGCCCTCCAGCTACGTTCAACCAATGACTAGCAGGAGTTGGTGTACGAACATGCTAGCCCCCTTACCCTTAGGTGATACAGCTCTGCATAGAAGGGTTAAAGGCCAGTTGTCCACATTAGTAACTTGCTAGGTAAGTTATCTTCATTTTCTGCCTTTCTTCCTGATTCATTTTCCCACTCTCCTTTCACATCCCAAGTAAACTACTGGTACCTGAATCCTTCACTCAAAGTCTGCTTTTGGGCAAAGACAAATTCAGCAGAACAAAACACACCTGGTTAAGAATCCTGGCTCTACCACTTACAAGCTTAGGCAACTTCATAATTTCCCTTGGTCTCAGTTTTTCTATTTCTAAATGGAAATGGTTAACACCTACTTTGTGGGTTTGAATGAAATAATAAATAACAATCTCCTGAACTGTGTCTGACATATTGTATGTACCTAACAAGTTCAGGTTTTCCCTCTTCAAGTTTAACTCTCTATGCAACAGATTTCAAACCAGTAAACAGCTATATCATTTAAATCTGCTATATGACAAACCACTCCCAATTGGGTGGCCTAAAACAACTTTATTTAGCTCATAATTCTTAGACTTAGCAGTGTGGGGTGGATTCAATTGGATGGTTTTTCTGCAGGCCTGAGCTGGGCTCACTTGGGCAAACGTGGGCAATAGCTAAGTGTTTGCTGGGGTGGCTCGGGTGACTGAACCATGTTTCCTGTCACCTAAAAGCCTAACCCAGCCTTCACATGGCGGCTCAAGTTTCCAAGAGCAGCAGGAGTGAACAGGTTGTTTTGTGTCATTTTTGCTACTGTCCCTTTGACCAAAGCAAGTCCTATGGCTTAGCTCAGATGCAAGGAATAAAGACTCTGCTTCTTGGTAGTAGGAGCTACCAAGTCACATCGCAAGGGTTTGGATATAGAGAGTGTAGACATTTGTGGCCATGTTTGTGATCTGTTAGGTTGGTGCAAACATAGTTGCGGTTTTGCCATTAAAAGTAATTGCAAAAACCACAAGTACTTTTGCACCAACCTAATACTACAGAAAATATGTCTGGCCTAGATCTGAGGTGCTACTAATGTGGGCAACTGGCCCTTAATTCCCATAGGCAGAGCTGTCTCACATAAGGGAAAGAAGGTTGGCATATTTCCATGCCAACTTCTGCTAGTCATTGACCAAAGGTAGCTAGACGGTAGCAAGATATCTGGGGGCCAGCAAAAATTAATGGTGAGATCCCCCAATGCTGGGTAACTTGCTAGATATTTAAAGGGCAGGTTGGCTCTCACGGGACACAAGAAGTCTTACTAACTTTAGGGGCAAATTTTAAGTCTAGTTTTTATCTTTGATCAAAGTTAGAAATCTTTGTTGGAAGATGATAAAGATAAAAGGTTTTTAAAATCCAAAAATATATTTGTTATACTACATTGTTCAGATGTGTTATCATTTTTTAACCATATTGATAGTCACATGAGTGGCTGAAATGAATGTTTATGCTTCTGAATGCAGGTATTCAAACAAACACATTCTTCAAGATTCTTGAAGATGTAACTATAGTCAATCCAGGGAACCATTTTAAGCCAAGAAGCCTCTTCCTTTCATCAAAGACCAATTAATTGCAAGCCCAAAGACTACATGAAGAAAATAGCAATAATTAGTGCCTTCTCATGAAAGCAAACCATTTTTCTAAGTTGATTATGGGTCATATTTACTCATCTTAATTTCAGTAATAATTACCTCTATAAAATTCCTTATAAAAACCCCTTTATAAAACTCTGCTTCATAAAAACTTTTGTAACAAAGAAGAAAAATTATAAATAACCTTGGGGGAAAACAGTACCATGGATTCAGTAAATTGCAAGGAGCATTTCTGGCTGGTGAACAAAATTTGGTCTGCCCCGTAAAGCCCACAGAGGTTTGGGGCATTAGCCATGAGATAGAAATAATTCTTATGCTGTTGTAATTGCGTTTATTTCCTATTAAACTGCCACATACTTCTGATATTGTGTTAGACTGTGTATAATTAGGATAAAAGAATTAAGGCTTGAAATCCTGCCTTCCAGGAAGTTATTATTCAGGAGAGGACCTAGGTAGTGGCAACAACCCACACTCTTCCCCAGCCCATATGCAAGAGTAACCCCAAGCAGCTCGAACAAGATTCATAAACTTTCTCTAAGAAATTCAGTCAGGACTCAGAGTAATGGCTAAGGCACATTATTCCATTAGGTTAGTGCAAAAGAAATTGCAGTTTTTTCCATTACTTTTAATGGCAAAAATGGCAATTACTTTTGCACCAACCTAATGGAATAATTTGCCTAAGTATAACTCTCCTGTGTGCATAGATAAGAGAAAAATTCAGCTCCCTGCCTTCTACCCAGAACCCCCTCTGGGCCCCTTTGGAGGGACACTTCTCTAAGGTAGGGCTAAAGACTTAGTCATCCACCCTGAATACGGAATCCAGAGTGGGACTTCTCTGAAGGTGGAACAAAGGGAAAGATCCAGATATAAGGAAACTCTGGGTTCAGCTAAACCATATCCAGAGACAGATTGCACAGCGAGATAAAACAGCCCCAAAGGGAGAGTGATCATATAAAATGAATGCTGACCATATAGAGTGAACACATCCAAACCAGGATACTCCTAAGTATACCAGGACAGTAGGGGTAAGTGAGGGCTGCCCCCAGTTTGGGCGACCTTTATATGGGAGACCTAATGATTTATCTGAAGACTTAAGAGAAACTTTTTCGGGCCTTGTGAAACACATTGATCCAACCAAGCTATGATAGAGCAGAAGTCAACTCTAACATATTACAGGGCCTCTTTAGCACTCAGCATCCCAGCAGAATTGTAACGAGCTACACACAGCGATACTGACAAGTGCAGCTCACAGCGTCACACAGGCACCATCCCTATGACTTTAGAGAGAATCAGGAAAATATTTAGAAGGCTCCTCATTCCCAGCCTTTGTTCTACTCTACTCACAGTGTGAGCCACTAGCAGGAGAAAGAGAAGGATTTGTATTCTAACACAAAGACTCAATGGGGCCAAATTTGTGGTTTGGCAAAAGTGCTCAAATACTAAAATACCTTCTGAGAAGTCCCAAGAACTCTGACCCCCTTACAGACCTGTGGGGTATTTCCAGTAACTTATCTTCCTGCTCATGCATGGCTTCTCACATCCCCCTTTGGAATGATCAGACAGCCTTCATCCCTGTCTTCCAGGTGTCAGCTCTGAACATTACAGGCACATAAATAGTGCCATTAATTATTCCATCGCCTGCCCGGAGCCCTTGAGCATTGACCTTAGGGAGTTCAGACAACAGAGAAGGCTACACCGTGGTTTAAATCTCTCTCACTTCTGAGACGAGAGAAAGATTAGAATTTTAGTCTTCCTTTGATTATTATAGAATTTCTTTTCATCTAGACACTTCATGGGAAGAAAAAAAAAATAAACCACTGTCTCCTGTCCTAAGTGAATGGTTACGCCACAGATGACAGTTGGAAGATCTTACAGAGGCTCAATAAGTATTAAAGTATTAGAGTTTTATCTCATTTGAAAGAGGACTGACTTGCGCTGTCTGCATGCCAAGTTTCTTTTTCATTCCAAAGTTGCCAAATATTACTATATAAAAACAGGTTTGCTGACATAATGCAAATTACCATGAAATCTTTACAGTGAACACTCACTTCGTCACTGCCAACCACTGGGTATTCCAGTCCTGCCACTCATATTAATACCTGCCATTTGCAACAAAGCTTTCTTTAACCCTTTTCACTCCCTCTCCCCCGTATCTCATCATCTTGAATTCTTAAGAATCAGCTCACTCCTCCATCCCAGCTCCTAACCTCATGACCTCACACCACAACTACAGCAACGGCCTTCTAACTGGACTCCCAATCTTCTGTCTCACCCACCTGCAGTGCATCCCACCATTGGTTAGATTAATCTTTTTAAAACATGCCTCCTAGAGCATGCCATCACATTGTTTAAATCATTAGAGGCCAAAGTGAGAGGATCACTTGAGCCCAGGAGTTCAAAACCAGCCTGGGCGAAATGGAGAGATCCTATCTCTACCAAATAAAAAATAAATTAAAAATTAGCCAGTTGTGGTGGCATATACCTGTAGTCCCAGATACTGAGGATGCTGAGGCAGGAGGATTGCTTGAACCCAGGAAGTTGAAGCTGCAGAGAGCATTGATCATGCCACTGCACTCCAGCCTAGGTGACACAGTAAGACCCAGTCTCTAAAAGAAAAGAGAAAAATTAAATTGTTAGAGGTTCTGTCTTGACTTTGAGAGAATGTTCAGGCTCTTCAGATGGATCTGCCAAAACATGGCATCAACCCAGCTCACTGTTGTTATCTCTTACTATTCAATGAAGGCTGGGAGCCTCCACTCCTCCCAAACAGACCGTGGAGATGCCTACACTCACACTGTGGGTTCAGCCAGCTTCCCACCAGGAATGCTCCCAGCTTCCCACCAGGAATGCTCCCAACTTCCCCAATGCTCCTCCTATTGTCTAGGTCAGAGGTCGAAGTGATGCAATTGCTGCATCTGAAGATAAGGGGGCAACAAGCCAAGGAATGCAGGTGGCCTCTAGACACTGGAAAGGGCAAGGAACCAGAATCTCCCCGAGAGCCTCCCAGAGGAACTCAACCCTGCTGACATTTTGAGGTCAGCCCCGGGAAACTCGTCTCAGACTTCTGAGCCTTGGGGGCTTCCTTTCTCTCCTCTCTTGTAGCATTTATTATTTGTACTGATAATCTAACACACAGTACACTCTATCTTAAATCATTATTACTTTGTGTACATATTCTTCTCCCCTACAAGATTTTAAACTTCTAAGTGGAAGAATCAAGTTTTATGTCTCTTTCTGTCTTCAAGCACAGTTAGGTCACTCTAAATATTTCATTTGTCTACCTAAAACCTTCACTAGTTTCCTAATGCCTTCCAAATTAGGTACAAACACTTAACATTCTCAGTCTTCTGCAATTTGAAACCTAAATATTTTTGTTTTCTCTCTTACCTTGTTGCACTGTCGTGTTCCCCAAATTATCCTGAACTTTCCTGTCACCATGCTTCTGCTGATGCCATCGTCTTCATCAATGTCTGTGCTCCCAACATGGAGGCCACTAGACACACGCAGCTAATGAGTCCTACAAATGGGGCTTCTTCAAATTGAGATGCACCGTTAAGTGTAAAGTCATACTGTGTGTGGTATCGGTGGGTTCTTGGTCTCACTGACTTCAAGAATGAAGCCGTGGACCCTCGCAGTGAGTTCTTACGGTTCTTAAAGGCGGCATGCCCGGAGTTTGTTCCTTCTGATGTTTGGAGGTGTTCAGAGTTTCTTCCTTCTGGTGGGGTTCGTGGTCTCGCCGGCTCAGGAGTGAAGCTGCGGACCTTTGCCGTGAGTGTTACAGCTCTTAAGGTGGCGCATCTGGAGTTGTTGGTTCCTCCTAGTGGGTTCGTGGTCTCGCTGGCTTTAGGAGTGAAGCTGCAGACCTTCGCCGTGAGTGTTACAGCTCATAAAGGCAGTGTGGACCCAAAGAGTGAGCAGCAGCAAGATTTATTGCAAAGAGTGAAAGAACAAAGCTTTCATAGCGTGGAAGGGGACCCGAACTGGTCGCCACTGCTGGCTTAGGCAGCCTGCTTTTATTCTCTTATCTGGCCCCACCCACATCCTGC
The DNA here is from genome assembly GCF_028878055.3 of Symphalangus syndactylus. Taxonomy (NCBI): domain Eukaryota; kingdom Metazoa; phylum Chordata; class Mammalia; order Primates; family Hylobatidae; genus Symphalangus; species Symphalangus syndactylus. Next base: position 126,017,362 of record NC_072428.2, on the reverse strand, counting down.
TGATTGGTCCATTTTACAGAGAGCAGAGTGGTCTGTTTTGACAGGGCGCTGATTGGTGCGTTTACAATCCCTGAGCTAGACACAAAAGTTCTCCACCTCACCACTAGATTAGCTAGATACAGAGTGCAAACACAAAGGTTCTCCAAGTCCCCACCAGAGTAGCTAGATACAGAGTGTTGATTGGTGCATTCACAAACCCTGAGCTAGACACAGGGTGCTGATTGGTGTGTTTACAAACCTTGAGCTAGATACAGAGTGCTGATTAGTGTATTTACAATCCCTTAGCTAGACATAAAGTTTCTCCAAGTCCCCACCAGACTCAGGAGCCCAGCTGGCTTCACCCAGTGGATCCCACACTGGGTCGCAGGTGGAGCTGCCTGCCAGTCCCATAGCGTGCACCTGCACCCCTCAGCCCTTGGGTGGTTGATGGGACTGGGCACCGTGGAGCAGCGGGCAGTGCTAGTCGGGAAGGCTCCGGCCAAGCCTCTATCTCCACACCTCCCTGCAAGCTGAGGGAGCCGGCTCCAGCCTTGGCCAGCCCAGAAAGGGGCTCCCACAGTGCAGCGGCAGGCTGAAGGGCTCCTCAAGTGCCGCCAAAGTGGGAACCCAGGCAGAGGAGGCGCCGAGAGCGAGTGAGGGCTGTGAGGACTGCCAGCACGCTGTCACCTCTCAGTACCAAATTTCAAAGACTTCACACAGGAACAAAAAGCATGTAAAATACCTCAATAATTTATTTGTATCCCTTACATATCAAAATGATAATATTCTGGATATTCAGAATTAAATAAAACATATTATTAAAAGTAATCTCAGGCTGGGTGCCCATAATCCCAGCACTTTGGGAGGCTGAGGCAGGTGGATCACTTGAGGTCAGAAGTTTGAGACCAGCCTAGCCAACATGGTAAAACCCCATTTCTACTAAAAATACAAAAATTAGCTGGGCATGGTGGTGGGCACCTGTAATCCCAGCTACTCCAGAGGCTGAGGCAGGAGAATTGCTTGAACCCGAGAGGTGGAGGTTTCATGAACCAAGATCATGCCATTGCACTCCAGCCTGGGCAACAGAGTGAGACTCTGTGTCAAAACAAAATAAAATAAATTTCACCTTTTTTTCTTCTTTAATGTATCTACTAGAAATGTTTACATTATATTTGGTTTATATTTTATTTCTACTGGATATAGCTAGTCTAGAAGGTTCTCTTCCCACCACCTCTACTAAACTAAATCTGATCTTCACCCCTTCAAGTTTTACCCAGCCTCAAGTCTCAAATGAAATACTGTTTGCACGGATCCATTCCTGATTCTTGATCCTCATTTCCAGCTGTGATTTGTTCTCTTCTGAACACTACCCCCGACTAACAGCATTTTATTTCTACCTATTTAAGAGGTAGAAATCAAGCTGTACACTGCTTTGAGTTAACAGGTTTCAGTGGATTTTTCTTCACATCCTTTTCATTGACTAGCACAGTTCACTATATGTAGCTGTCCCTCAGTATGTAGAAGGGATTGGTTCCTGGACATCCCCATACCGAAATCTGGGTATGCTCAAGTCCCTCATATAATATAAAATAGTGTTTGCATATAACTTATGCACATCTCCCATATACTTTAAATGATCTCTAGATTACTTATAATATTTAATACAATGTAAATGCCATGTCAATAGTAGTTATACTGTATAGCTTAAGGAATCATGATGAGAAAAAGTCTGTACATATTCAGTACAAATGCTTTCTAAAAACTATTTTCAATTTGCAGTTGGTTAAATCCATGGACACAGAACCCACAGATGATGCAGGACCGACTGTACAGTAGTAGCTATCCATATTGAACACTGTGGTAGGGGGAATAATGGCCCCCAAAATGCTCACAGCTTAATCTTCAGAACCAAGGTGAATATGTTACCTTACATGGCAAGGGGGAATTAAGGTTGCAAATAAAATAAAGGTTGCTAGTCAACAGACCTGCAAATAAGGAGGTTACCCTGGATTATTCAGGTAGGCACATCATAATCGAAAGGATCTACTATGGTTGCAGTGTTTTTGTCCCCTCAAAATTTATGTTGAAACTTAATCACCAGCACAACTGTCTTAAGAAGTGGGTCCCTTGGGAGGTGATTAGACCCTGAGGGCTCTATCCTCAAGGATGGAATTAGTGTCTCACAAAAGGGCTGATGTGTACTAGCAAGGAAGCTTTTGCCCTTCCATCCCTTCTGCCCTGTGAGGACACAGGCGTCTGGCTCCTCCGGAGGATGCAGCAACAAGGTGCCATCTTGGAAGCAGAGACCAGGCCCTTGCCAGACAACAAGCCTGCCAGTGCCTTGATGGTGGACTTCCAGCCTCCAGATCTGTGAGAAATAAGTTTCTGTTCTTTATAAATGACCCAGTTTCAGGTATTTTGTTATAAATCCAGCATAAATGGATTAAGCTAGGGTCCTTTAAATATGCAAGAGGGAGGTAGAAGAGTCAAAGGAGATATAATGACAGAAACAGATTTCAAAGTGAAGTGACTGCTGGCTCTGAAGATGAACGGGGCAACAAGCCAAAGAATGCAGGTGGCCCCCAGCAGCTGGAGAAGATAAGGAAATGGACTCATCCCTAGAACCTCCGGAAGGAATGCAGCCCTGTCAACAATGTGACTTTAGGCCAGTGAAACCTATTTCAGTCTTTTGACCTCCAGAACTGTAAGGTGATCACTCAGTGTTGTTTTAAGTCACACGGTTTGTGGTAATTCGTTATAGCAACACATCCCAATCACCTGCAATGAGGCAGGCACTAAGCTAGAGCTTATCATTTATCAGCTCATTCAGTCTACCCTGCAACTCTCTAAGATAGTTACTACTATAACCCCAATTTTACAGGTGATGAAATTGAGCCGCAGGAAAGTGACCCAAGGGAAACTCAAGACTCTTTGATGCAAGTCCTCTGCAAGGAACAATTTCAAACCCAATTCAAATGTGTAAAAGGAAAGGCTTACAAGATAATCATGGGGAAAAAAAGAGAGAAGAAGAAACAGCATTGCTATCTCTTGGCTGGCCTGCTTAAGAGAAAGAAACAGGTTGTTGCTTTTTTCAACTGAACTTGTAAAGTACAAAAAGAACAGGCTGTACCCTGTCTCCACAACCCAGAGGATGGGCAATTGGGTGGCTTCTGGGAACTCACACAGTTTCTCCCTTGCATGCTTGCACAGGCTGAGGTAATCTTTTTTATCCGTTTGTAGGCCATGGGAAGAAGAGAAGCAGGGTATGACAGTGGGGTTCCTCTGGGCACATGTTTGACTCTTTCCTTTGCTAAAAAGCCTCCCCAGATAAGGCAGAGGACACCAGTCTTGAGAAAATGGAATGTTCCCTCTACGTATTGCTTCACATTTAGACTTTCACCCAAAACAAGCCCTCCCTGATCTCCCTCACTCAACCATACACCGCCTTTCAACCCTCCTGGAGCACTGAAAATCTGACCCTTGAAACATTGTCACTGTTACACTTTTCCATTTATGGGATTATTTAATTAAAATGTCTCTCCCCAGCCTCCATGAAAGAGGATTATGTCTATCTAGTTTCACATTTTATCCTCGAGGAGTTATCCTTGATTCCAGCCTTTCTCGGCTCCCTCCACACCCCAGCATCTTCTCAGCAAATCCAGTCAACTCTACCTCCAAATTTATATCCTGAATCCTCCTACACTTCATCTTCCTTGCTATCATCAATGTCCAAGGCTTCATCACCTCTCATTTGGGTGACTGCCATAGCATCCTGCTTCTACTACTGCCATCAAAAATGTTCCCCTGCACAACTGCCACAGATCACAATTACAATGAAATCCTAACCTTTTAACCTGGCTTCCAAAGTCCGGACCCCTGCCTTCCTTTCCACCCTCATGCCATGCCAACCTCATTTCAAGGACTGCATTTTTTCTGCCCACATAACCAGTCAAGTTTATCCCAGCCTTGGGCCCTTTGCCCTTGTGTTCTCTGCCTGGAATGTTCTGCCCTCAATCTTCCCTCACATGGCTGGTTTCTTCCTGTCATTAAATATCAGCAGGCATCACCTCCTCTGATGTCTACCTGGGAGGCATAAGCATAAATGAACTTGTAAATTACTTTTATCATTATTCCTTATATTTGTATAGTCACCCAACAAATACCACCCAAGTTTTCTGGACCATTTCTGCTGGGATAAAAATAGAATTACAATAAAAGTTGAAAAATGGTAAACATTTGGGGGGCTCTGCCTCTAATTTCTCTGAGAGGACTGCCTGACACAACTCCCTGCCCTCTCTTCAAATTTGTCACAGGAGTTGTCTCCTAAGGGCATCTTCTGCCTGCTACATGAACTGACCTTCTTCATAGTCACATGGAAACATTTCCCTCATTTCCCACTTTGACTCACTCTGGTAGAGCCTCTACTAGCTGAAGCTAACAAGAGCCCACCAAACCCACCACTGGTGAAGACCATGGGGTGGCCCCCCTCTCCAGGAGCCCACTCTTTTTTGTGATGCAGTTGCCAGTGCTCATGGGTTGAGGGTGCTATTGAAGTACTCTAATGACCCCAAAGGTCATTTCCCATCACTGCTGAAACTGCCAGCACCTATCTGCTGAGATCTTCTCTGTGGCCTCAATAGTCCTCCAGATATTTGAGAAAAATTATGGTTTTTAGTTTTGTATTGCTTATTTATTGAAAACTATCCTCATCCCATCCTTCCTCCCATCCAGACTGAAGTTATTTGTGTTCTGAATCTCACCTTCCCTTATGGACCAATTATTCATGAACCAAACTTGGGTAATTCAGGTTTCTCTCTCCTTAAAATAAACCATCTCCTAGAGTTCTGGGTGGCCAAGCATATCGATAAATCATCAGGTAGATATGCCTTACCAGTACCAAGATGAACACAGCTTGGGTTGTGTTGACCCTGCAACTCCACAATCACACATATAAACATATTTCATTTGTTTCTTACAACAATCATATAGTGGAAGCAAGGCTGCAGTTTACACAACTATTCTTTATGTATGAAAACAGAAGAAAGATTAAGTGAATTGCTGGAGACCACATGTACTAGTCTATTTTCATACTGCTATGAAAAAAAAATATACAAGCCTGGGTAATTTATAAAGAAAAAGAGGTTTAATGGACTCACAGCCCCACATGGCTGAGGAGGTCTCACAATCATGGCAGAAGATGGAGGAGGAGCAAATGCACGTCTTACATGGTGGCAGGCAAGAGAGTGTGTGCAAGGGAATGCCCCTCTATAAAATCATCAGATCTCATGAGACTTATTCATTATCATGAGAACAGCAGCATGGGGGGTAAATGCCCTCATGATTCAATTACCTCCTACTGGGTCCCTCCCACAACATGTGGGGATTATGGGAACTACAATTCAAGATGAGATTTCAGTGGGGACACAGCTGAACCATATCACCACACAACTAAGTAACTTCAATTTAGGCGTCTAGTCAACTGTAGCACTCTCAAATATCTCAAAGCCCTGCTATCATCTCTGAGGCTCCACCTATTCCCTCACTCTTCTGCAATCACAACCAGCTTAGAAGATCCTGAATCTCTTGTAGTTCTACTAATTTCCAGATGAAATTTTTAGTTTGCACTTTTTTAAAAGCTAATCCCATGGTGAAGCCCTCAATTCTGCCCCTTAGAAGGTTCTCTGATGCTATGAAGCTGAATTCCTATTGCTTCTAAAATAGTTTCCCATAATATCCAGCAGGGTCATTAGAAAAGAGGCCCAGACCTTAGCAAGTCAAGCCCCTGTTAAATTCAATCCCTTTGCCTTTATTTCATAACTAATTTATCTAAAAAGGATTCACCATCTTTTATGGATACACAAATTACTCCAGTATTATTCAAAAGGATGATAACATGGATTTTGGGGGGAGGTTTCACAGGAATGATCATCTTCTTTGAACCTCAGTTTTCTCATCTATGAAAAAGGGAAAGCAGCATAAATTCATCGGGTTGTTATAAGCATCAAATAGATAACCAGTAAAATACCAGCACAGAGCATGACCCTAAGTAGACATTCAATAAGTATTTTCTTACCTCCTGGCCTGCAGCAAATTGGACAACTAAAATTTTATACACATTATCTGTTCTCTTCGAGTTTACATAATAAGTTGTAACGAATCTATACAAAATTTTTCCTAAATTACTTTTTAATCTTTTGCCTTTTAGAAAATTTTGACTCTTTACATCATGTAGAGTAAATGGGTTTTGGCTAAATTAGCATTTGGTCTTTTGAGTATTGGGTCCTTTGGGTATTGAAGATGATGACATTACCCTGAATTCTTCTCTTCTCCAGGTAAAAAAGTCCCAGTCCCTTCAACTGTACCTCCTTCAACAGGCTTTTCAGTCTTTTTTTCCATAGATCTTTCCTTTCTCTACATAAAGGTTTTGCCCTAACTCTTACGCTGACTTTACAGAAGTGGCTATATGAGAAGACCATCAGAATTATTTATTAAATACTCCCTACTTGCTCTCTCTGGATTGCCTAGCTCCCATTTCCTAAAGGAAATAGTGTTTGATCCTCAGTGCTCACTGGATCATTTCTGAGCAATTGCCTTTAATTTACTTTTTGATATTTTGGAGTTGAACAAACTTGAGTCTAATTCTCTATTTTTGTTTAATTTTTGCTTTTACAACTCTTTGTGGTAAATATTTTCAAAATTCAGAAATGTTGAAAGAATACACTGATCTCTCATATATTTCTACCTACATTCAATAATTAACATTTTACCATCCTTAATTTATCTCTCTCTGTACACGCACACACACATAGAAAGAGAGAGGGATGAAGAGAGAGAGAGATAAAGAGAGAGAATCATTTCATAGAAAGGTGTAGACATTATGGTACTTAATCTCAAAATACTTCAGCATGGATCTCCTAAGAGTAAAGATATTTTCCCACAATATCATTATTATACCTAACAAAGTAATACATGATACAAAAATTCTATTATCTAATATGCAATCTATATTCAACTTCCTCTACCTACTCAGTCATCTGTGTGATAACCCTTTGATTTCTTTGAGCTTCTGTTTTCTCATTTATAAGATGGGGTTAATAAAACTACTATAAAGAGTAGTTGTAAAGCTTTGAAAAGTTACTCTTTTATTCAACAAACTTTCCTAGAGTATCCATTTATGTGAGCCAGCCACTGTTCTAGGGACTGAGGTTAAAGTGATAAAAAAGGCAGACAGAGTCACTGCCATCACTCTAACCAAGGGGAAATCAATGACAATCTTAAAAGGTCAGTAGAAACCCTCTTATTTATCATAATTCAAATTAGCAGTTGGGTGGTTAGTCAGAAAAGTCAGTTGAAAGATATATGCATTCCTCATTTTAATTCAAAACATACAAGCACATATATTACGAATTTTGTGACATTAGGCCAAAGCCCCCCTTTGGGCATGAGTCTGCTGACTGGAGGTCAGCATTGACTTTCTTGCACAAACCACACCCATGATGTGCTGTCTTAGATTTCCAGTTTCCATTTCTTTAAAATAGAGGGTAAGGATGTAAAGAGTCTTGCAGGTAACTCTGCTTTCAAGTGGAAGATTGATTACATGCATAATATCACAGGGCAATTATGTTGTCTCTTCTCTATATTCCTAGACAACTAAAATGACCATAAAAGAATTTAAAAGATTATGATTATTCAGAGATAAAGAGAATAGAATAGGAGACACAGATATTTGGAAAATGAAATGGGAGGGAGTGGCCACTGTCTTAACAGAGTACGGGGAATCATATGCCGAGCACCTTCAAGGAGAAGAGGATGGCGACGAGTGAGACATTTCTGCTGCAACTCAGGGACTCCAGATTTCATGGCACTGGGTAACCCAAAGTGTGGATCCAAGGACAGAAGAGTTCAGGAGTGAGACACAAGATTGAACACGGAGGAATTAAGCAAAGAGTACATATGACAAATGAAAATATCAGCCTTCCCACCCACTAGAACATGGCAGGTAGAAAATACTACCTCCTCCATCACCTTCATCACCACTCATGAGGCAGGAGAGTAGGAATCTAACCTTGAAAAACTAAACCGCCCCCTACCAGGCTTTGTGGCTTACCCCTGTAATCCCAACACTTTGGGAGGCCAAGGCAGGCAGATCACTTGAGGCCAGGAGTTCGAGACCAGCCTGGCCAACATGGCGAAACCTCATTTCTACTAAAAATACAAAAATTAGCCAGGCGTGGTGGGGCACACCTGTAATCTCAGCTACTCAGGAGGCTGAGACAGGAGAATCACTTGAACCCCAGAGGCAGAGGTTGCAGTGAGCCGAGATCGTGCCACTGCATTCTGGCCTGGGCAACAGAGCAAGACTCCGTATCAAAAAAAAAAAAAAAAAAAAAGAAAAAGAAAAAAAGAGAAAAAGAAAAATCAAACCACCATAGCACCCCAGAAAGACAACTGGCGTATTTACATTTGGTGGGGGGGAGAGGGAGTCTCTTGATGAAGAGGCCAGATGGTCTGCTTTGTAGTAAAGCCCACCATCAACAACCTCCCCACTCACCCCCGCCCCACCGCTCCCCCCACACACACAGATGTTCCAATCAGCTTTCAATCTAGAGCTTCACTCATATATGAACAGACAACTCAAGATCATAAGTGCTTGAAAAGAAAGACTTCAACGTGAAAAGGTGAATTCAAAAGCAATAGCCAAAGAAGAAAAGGATCTTAGAAGAAAGATAAACAATTAGGTAACACTCAAACCAAACCAAAAAAAAAATCACAATTAATATCAGAGAGCTTAGATAATGCATTTGTAAAACAAAAATTGATATTTTTAAAATCATGCAATAAGCAGAAGCTCTTAGAAATTAAACCATGACGACTAGGATAAAATACTTAATAAAAGGAATGGAGAATAATGTCAAAGAAATCTCCCAAAAAGTAGAATCAAAAGGCAAAGAGTTAGGAAACGGGAGAGAAAATACAGGGGACCAACAGCTGACTGCTGGAGTTCTAAAAAGGAACAAAGAACTAGATGAGTAGAAATTATAATAAATACTAGAAGAAATTTTGCAAATTCAAGGGCATGATCTCAATACTTAAAATGCCCAGCAAACACCTGCCACAATAATTTTTTGTTAAACCTCCAAATTGCATAATCATGGAGTTAGGGAATAATAGGTATGAAGAGAATGTCATAATTGCATTTGTCAGAATAGCATCTGACTTTTCTCAAAAGCAACACTGGATATAGGAGAAAGTGGAGCAATGCTTGTAAAATTCTGCTAGAAAGTTATTTTCAACCTAGAATTCTTCCACTGGACAAACAGCGTGTGCTTGTGTAAAAGTCTAATAATAACACACATGATGAAGCAAGGACTAAAAAACATTACTTCCCATGAGTGCTTTCTAAGGATACTCCTGGAGTACACGCTTTAATAAATTGAGGGAGAAAAATCAAGAGAGGAAGACCGGGATTCCAAAACACACAGGTCATCATTCCTACGTTTTCCTACGCAAGTCATCAGTGAAAGGAAGTGACCCCTGAACAACGGCTATGCACCAAGTCCAGAAGGCAGCAGGGCCAGCTCAGAGCAGCAAACGGTTGCTACGGCACAAGGGTGTAGGGGTGGCAGAGAGCGCAACTGATGATTTTGAATGTTTGCATCATTTTTTTCTGAGTGGCTGACAGATACGTTGAAGCATTTAGAAAAAATTATAAAATGGAGAAGGAGGAAGGAATCCTCACTCACTATAACAGGAAGTCAGCAACTACTGACTGAAATCAATCACAAAACAGCAGTAATGGCATATTGTTAGATACATAGAGAAAAACATGGAGAAAAGCATCAAAAGAATCAGCTAAAGTTATTGAAAGCGGCTGCCTCTGGGAACCACCTAGAACATCCAGCATATTGCATCTTCATCAGAATTATTTCAGTTGCAAGTGATAGAAACTAAAACTAGTTTAAGCAGAAAGAAGAATGTATTAGCTTACTTAGCTTTTAAAAACATGGATCAAGATAGCTAGATTCAGATTTTCAAATAACGTTTATATAATATCTGCAAGAAATTTCTCTTGTTCTCCATGTCTCATCTCTCCATCTCCTGCTTTCTTTTTCCTGGATTGGCTTAACTTTCAGGCAAACGTTCCCCATATGGGAACAAAGATGACCTCCCGCAGCTCCAGACTTCCAGGCCCTTAGCTTTCAAACTCTTAAGAATGATACAATGGCTCAGTCCTGGTAGTTCTGGCAAAAATCCCAGGACTGGCTTTCATTGATCTGGGTTTGGTCATATGGCCAGCCTTGAAGCAATCTCTTTAGCCAGGATACTTTGATGCTATGATGGACCTATGTCACATTCTCACCCTTGGAGTCAGAAAAATGAGGTCAGCTCCACCTGATATACATGGACTAAGGAGAGTAGTTCTCCAAAATGAAGTTGGGGGTATGCAATAGTTCATTTTATTGTCATTTTTACTGTCAACAACTCAGGTACTCAAATATGTGGCCAAACAGTATTCGAGATGTTTCTGTGAGGTATTTTTTAAATGAGATTAACATTTACATCAGTAGACTTTGAATAAAGTAGATTATCCTCCATAATGTGGGTGAACCTCATCCAATCAGTCAAAGGCCTAAAGAGAAAAAAACTGATCTCCCCCAAGAAAGAGGGAATTATGCCAGCAGACTGCCTTCAGGCTTAAGCAGCAATATCAACTTGTTCCTGGTTCTTCAGCCCACTGGCCTGCCCTGCAGATTTTGGACTTTCTGGCCCTCCACAATCACATGAGTCAATTCCTTAAGATGAATATATATATATATGCATACATCGTCTCTGCTTCTATTACTAGATAGATAATTGATAGACAAAGAAAATCTACTCAGTGATTGATAGTTTTACTTGAAAATCTACCTACTAAAACAATCAGTTCTACATTAAGTGGGAAAATAGGACACACATGTCCATAAACTCTCAGTAACAAAAGCCCATGCAAGGGTAAAGGCATGATTCATCCAAAGTGATTGATACAGTTTGGATGTTTGTGCTCTCCAAATCTCATGTGGAAATGTAATCTCCAGGCCAGGCGTGGTGGCTCAGGCCTATAATCCCAGCACTTTGGGAAGCCAAGGAGGGCAGATTATTTGAGGTCAAGAGTTTGAGACCAGCCTGGCCAACATGGTGAAACCCTGTCTCCACTAAAAATACAAAAATGAGCCAGGCATGGTGGTGGGCGCCTGTAATTCCAGCTACTCTGGAGGCTGAGGCAGGAGAATCGCTTGAACCGGGGAGGCGGAGGGTTGCAGTGAGCCGAGATTGAGCCACTGCACTCTAGCCTGGGCAACAACTCTATCTCAAAAAAAAAAAAAAAAAAAAAGCAGACATGACATGTAATCTCCAATGTTGGAGCTGGGGCCTGGTGGGAGGTGTTTGGGTCGTGGGGGCAGATCCTGCCTGAATTGCTTGGTGCTATCCTTGTGATAGTGAGTGACTTCTTTTGCTGAGTTCACATGAGATCTGGCTGTTTAAAAGAGTGTAGATGGTGAAAGCCCGTCTCTACTAAAAATACAAAAAATTAGCCGGGCGTGGTGGCGGGCGCCTGTAGTCCCAGCTACTCGGGAGGCTGAGGCAGGAGAATGGCATGAACCTGGCAGGCAGAACTTGCAGCGAGCCGAGATCACGCCACTGCACTCCAGCCTGGGTGACAGAGTGAGACTCCGTCTCAAAAAAAAAAAATAAAAGAGTATAGAACCCCTCCTCGCTCATGCATGCACTCCCACTGTCACCATGTTGCACTGCCTGCTCCCCCTTTGCCTCCCACCATGATTGGAAGCTTCCTGAGGCCTCACCATGAGCAGATGCTGGGGCCATGTTTCCTATACTGCCTGTGGAACTATGAGTCAATTAAACCTCTTTTCTTTATAAATTGTCCAGCCTCAGGTGTTTCTTTACAGCAACGTAAGAACAAACTAACATAGTGATTAAATAAGTACTTATCTTTGAAATGCAGTTTTCTATTTTATTTCAGACATAGAAGATAAAGGCAGTTTAGAGGCTTCACCAAGCCAGGAAGAACAGACGTGAACTAAAAAGTGACTCATGGATGACAAAAGACCTGTAAATAGCAAAAGCAGCTGATGGCACCACAGAAGCTGATACAGCTGACAGGATTCCCAGCCAGGGCTGAGGGCTCCAGTAACCTCTAAGTATACTGAACTTGTCCTCAGGATTCTCAGAGTTAGCGAGGAATGCTTGTAAGAGACTTTAGGAAACTTTCAACTATTTATTCTTTGGGTTTGTTGTTGTTGTTGTTTGCTTAAAAACAGGATCCTTTTACTAAACTACAGCCAGTATATCCTAGCAAGTGAGAAAATTGATATCAACATTTGGGTAACATGGGAATTGATTTTTTCTTAGGTCTTTGGATAGGGCACACACTACTTTAAGTGAAACTATCTTAAAAATGAATCCAGGTCATTTCAGTCTATGACACAAAGGTTATACCATGAAGCTTACTATAAAGCTTTTTCTAAAGGGCAGCTGGGAAGATAATCAACATTCTCCATCTACCGTAAATAATAGCAATAATAATTTTTAATATTCCATGCAGACTGCCTTTCACTGAGGCACAAAACCTCTTTTTTAAGTAAAAGCAACAATTTCAGGAATTTTAAGTTACTGGCCTTCTAGTCACATCACCTTGCAGTCCAGTCCATACCAAGAAAAGTTGACATGCGAGTACCATGCCAACACCACTTAAACAGAGCTAGCTTCTCATAAAACCTCCCTGAGGAGGCGGAGAGTAAACAGTTTATATTTCAGACTACTCGAGTGAAACATGCTGCTTACAAAGAAAATATAAATATGGAGCAGAGATGATGACAAAGCAAGTCATAAAAACTAGTGCAACAAACCTAACTTGAAAGTAATTTTCCTTTACTGATATTGTTTGACTATATCCCCACCCAAATCTCATCTTGAATTCCCACATGTTGTAGAAGGGACCCGGTAGGAGGTAATTGAATCATAGGGACAGGTCTTTACTGTGCTGTTCTTGCGATGGTGATTAAGTCTCACGAGATCTGATGGTTTTAAAAAATGGGAGTCTTCCTGCGCAAGCTCTATTCTCTTGTCTGCTACCATGTGAGACATGCCTTTCACCTTCCGGCATGATTGTGAAGCTTCCCCAGCCACATAGAATTGTAAGTTTATTAAATCTCTTTCTTTTGTAAACTGCCCAGTCTTGGGTACGTCTTTATCAGCAGTGTGAACATGGACTAATACATATACCCAAAAAAATGCAAACGATCCCCCACAAATTCAACTTCACTCTTTGCAAAATGTCATAGCTCCAAAATGATCACAATAAATAGACAAAATTAAAAGTCAAAAAGTGAACAGGAACAATAGAGTGGTATAAAATGAAGCAGGATAAATAGACATCATAAACAAAAATAGTATAAAAAATAATTTAAAAAATAGTAAACTATGAGTATTAAAATGATGAAAATGAATAAGATGATATTAGGCAGAAGATAGTCTAGAGGAAGTATGTAGTATAAGAATAGTTTAAAAATAAAAAAATTAAACAATTCTCATAAAGGAAGGAAATAAAATTACAAAGGGTTCTAGAAATTCAGAAGTCCCATGATTAACATCCTAACAAGAGGTAAATAAGGTCCCTTGGAGTGACTGTTGGTTATTCTCCCCAACTGCTGAAGTTTCAGGGGTTCCTTATTCCTGGACAAATATCCCTAAAGAGATGCACATTGTCCACAGGATGCCTCAAAGTAAGGTCTGCACATGCACACATATGTCCATCACAGTGCTATTCATAATAGCAAAGACATGGAATCAACCTAGGTGCTCACCAGTGGTGGATCAGATAAAGAAACTGTTGTACACTTACAACATGGAATAACTACACGGTCATAAAAAAGAACAAAATCATGTCCTCTGCAGCAACAGGGATGGAGTTGGAGGCCATTATCCTAAGCGAGTTAGTGCAAGAACAGAAAACCAAATACTATGTTCTCACTTGTAAGTGGGAGCTAAACATTGAGTACACATGGACACAAAGAAGGGATTAGACACTGGGGCCAACTTGAGGGTGGAGAATGGGAGGAGGGAGAGGACTGAGAAACTACCCATCAGGTACTATGCTCGTTACCTGGGTAACAAAATAATCTGTACGCCAAACCTCCATAATGTGCAATTACCCATGTAACAAACCTGCACACATGTCTATGCTAAAACTAAAAGTTCGAAAGAATTTTAAAAATAAATACAAAGAAATGTAGACCACATTCCCAACTACTACTCAAAAGAAAAATAAGAAGAAAAGAAATCACATTACAAATAGCACATACATTGAAGGCAACTAACTTCTTTTTTTTTTTTTTTTAGAGGGAGTTTCGCTCTTGTTGCCCAGGCTGAGTGCAATGATGCAATCTCAGCTCACCACAACCTCCACCTCCTGGGTTCAAGCGATTCTCCTGCCTCAGCCTCCCGAGTAGCTGGGATTACAGGCATGCGCCACCACGCCCAGCTAATTTTTGTATTTTTAGTAGAGATGGGGTTTCTCCATGTTGGTCAGGTTGGTCTCAAACTCCTGACCTCAGGTGATCTGCCCGCCTCAGCTTCCCAAAATGCTGGGATTACAGGCGTGAGCCACCGCGCCTGGCTGGCAACCAACTTCTTAATAGGCTTTTTGGGGAGGAAAAACTGGGCTCTAACAGGGATCTGCTTAAAACCCTGTGCTCCTAGAGAGCTGGGTCACCAGCATGAAGCACAGAGACTGGGGGTAACTGGCTATTGAACTGAACAGAGCTGAACTCTACCAGAGACCTCCAGCTTTATGGGAAGTGCAAGCTAACAGTGTCATCAGCCTGTCCCTTTAACCTCAAAACACCTCACCAATTTGATTCTCTTCCTCAACATACAGCCTAGAATATGTCTTATCTCAAGCTTCTCAAGCTACAGAAGCCAAGGCCCTTCCGGTTTTTAGCACCTAAATGACAGTAGTGAGGACTAAGATGAGAGGTGGACCAAGGTCGCATACTGGAGAGAGCATAAGCAGGACACTAGAGCATCGTACTTGGCAGTGTTTTTCAAAGTTAGGTTGGTGGACGACCTTCCCTCAGAATCTCTAGGGGTGCTAGGTCAAAGTGAGATTCCTGGACCACATCACAGACCTAACAAGTCAGCATCTTGGAGGTACAGCCCAGGAATCTGCATTTTAAAGAAGACCCTCCCCTCACCTCCCACCCCAAATGACTGGTATGCTCTACAACTTTAGAGATGTATTGTCATTAAGGGAAAGTGGAATTAGGGTAACCTCAGGGCGAGCAGCCAAGGATGCCTAGTTGGGGCAGGAACAAGGAGAAAAAACTGGGGGAGCATCCAACAGCAACAGCAGGGACAAAAGGAGACAAAGCCATAGAAGCAGAAAAGCAATGCGACGGGTCACCGTAAATTTTCTGGACTTAAGTAGGACTTCACTGGAAAAGCTGCAGTCCCCTTGCCCCTACAGGCATGCCTCTGCAGCTATTAAAGGCATGGTACTCTGACAGATTACAGCTCCTTGCTAATTAAATTGTAAATCTTGTTTCAACTGTTTAAGAAAATCAAGGACACTAAAATGCAGGCATCTCTAAGCTAGAGTAGAGCAGCTGTCTTATCTTGAAAGAACACAGCACCCTAGCAGAATCTACATCAGAGGGAAAGCAAAGAGTCCCTGGGAGCTGGAGATGGGAGGGGTGAGCTTGACAGAGTGCAGTTAAATGTTACCGGAACACTATGTACTAAACAAAGTTTCAGTAACAATCTGACAGCCTGCTTTTCAAATTTAAAGCCTACTCAAAAGGTCAGACTGTCGCATATCTCCAATCTCCTGCTCAATTCTAGATATCTTCTAAAGGCCTGGGTCTCTCCTGCTTTCTCAACTATAACATTAGTGTTTCTCAGTCTACTCATTTTAATAGAGTACTCCAGAGCCACACATCCAGAAGGTTCTTCAGAGGTCAACTTGCTATGCCTCTATTTTAAGAAAGAGCGCAGCTACAAACACTGTGTTTACAAAAGGGATCTCTGCTTGTCCTACTAGTTCATGCCAGGGATTCGAATTAAAATGCTCGCATTTTTATTTGAAAAGACGACATTTCTCACACACTCTCACCCAAATGTCAGCCTCCTGCTGTGGGGAAAAGGGGTGATAAATATTAGTCAAGGAGTTGGTGATGGGAACCTTCTTTTACCTCTCTTCAAGTTTCCATGGGACATCATCAATATAACACACATGACCTCTCCCCACGCACTCACTTATTTTATTCCATGATAAGCGGAATGATCTATATGATGAGTGAGTTTGGAAAAGAAACAAAGCAGGCATTCTTTAGCGTCATTTTCCCATTTCTCTGCTTGCCGGCAGACACCTCCGGTCTGATGCTGTTTCATCAGGATTGCAGAGATGTCCATGGTTTTCTAACCCTACCTAGGTAGGTGAGTCTCCCCTAATCGGAGAAAGGAGCCAGGAAATTATCATTGCCATATGCCTGACCCACATTCTCCAAACTAGCCTTTATTACTAATAAAGGGGCTATTTGGAATTTCATCTGCCTTACTCGTTATCTCTCTCATAATTGGTTCAGAATTAGGTGGAAAGAAAGTGGAGTAGTGTATAGGTTGCCCTCAAGTCCTCAACATTTGGCTTCTATTATACTTTCGGTTTAGGAAAGACTCAGCGTAAACCTTTTTGGTTAGAGGAATAAAGGGGCTCCTCTCAGCCTAATGCCAATAATTCAGACTGTGGAGGAGAATCACCTCCTAACATAGCTACATTACATGCATTTCAAGGTGATTATTGGTAGAAAAACAAAAACAAACCAAGAAAATGCGCCAGTTGCACAGGACTTATGTAGGTATGTGGGTAAAAATTACTATTCCATTGTAGACACTATTGCTCTGTGATCTACCCTTTGTTTTTGGTTGTGAGTGGACTAAATATAGGTGCTGTTTGCCATTTCCGTAATGTTTGCATTTTCTCACCTCCACCTTCATACACACCATCACCCATGCAATGGCCTCTGTTAGGGCCACGATTGTTCATGTGGAAAATGCCTGCCTATCCTTCAGGACTTATTTCAGATTTTAACTCACCCTGATCTTTTCAAACAGAGTTAAATACTTCTTTGTCTTACTATAGCATCTCATTTATAACTCTATTAGTGTGTGTGTGTGTGTGTGTGTGTGTGTGAGAGAGAGAGAGAGAGAGAGAGAGTCCTGCTCTGTTATTCAGGCTGGAGTGCAGTGGCACAATCACGGCTCAGAACCTCAACCTCCTGGGTTCAAGCAATCCTTCCACCTCAGGCTCGCTAGTAGCTGGGACCACAGGTGCATGCCACCACATCCAGCTAATTTTTTGTTTTCTGTTTTCTGTTCTGGTTTTGGTTTTGGTAGAGATGGGGTCTCCCTATGTTACCTAAGCTGGTCTCAAACTCCTGAGCTCAAGTGATCCTTCTGCCTTGGCCTCCCAAAGTGCTGGGATTACAGGCCCTCACTTTTTTCACGTCTTTCCCTCCTCTCAACACCTGCACCGTTACACTGAGAACTCTGGAAAGCATAACCATCTTTTATACCATCTTTATCATCCCCAACCCATAACTCAGTGCCTGGCATATGGTAATGCATAATAAATATATGAGGAGTGAGAGGCAGGTAAAAGAAGAAAAGAGACAGAGACATGGGCACAGATACAGAGAGCCAGATAGAAGAGAGAAAGAGAGAAACAGGGATAAAGACACACACCGAGGGACCAGAAAGGTGGAGAATAGGCATGCAGTGGGATAAAAAGAAACGAAGAAAAGAAAAATAAAGTCATAACCACATAGCCTCCCTCCTCCTACCAAAATACTTGCTAAGGTCTTACTGAACTCTAAGGATAGCTATGAATGGGAGAAAACTGGCCAACACAACCAAGGACCATGACAAATGTAAGCGTCTGAAAAGTAAAGGGGATGCTTTGAAAAACTCTGCCTAGAATCCAAGCAGATCTGCAGAACCGCACTCTTGTTGCTAGCCCAAGTGTAGGAAGAAGAGAGAGCTTACGTGCAAAAGGTATACACGAACCCTTCCAAGCATGGAAGCTTTCTATTTCGACTGTGTTATGAAGAAATTATTTATCTGCTTGCTAACAGCATTTCCCAATCCTTCTTGTTTCATTATTTAAATAAAGAAGAAAAGAGTTTAAACTGATTCATTTTTTCTTTTGACCTCTAAACCACATTTGCTTGCCTGCCTGATTGTGGAGCTTTCAGGAGATAATTTAAACTTTCAGGTTTGCATCATAAGGTACTTTTTCTGTAGGCATGCCATAAATCTGCAAGATGAACTGTGATTCATTCCTGTAGGTGTTAGTATGTCATTATGTAAGCATTGCCAATAATGAAAAAAATTACTAGCAAATGTTATGGCAAAGAACAAATAAAAGCAGCTATATCTAAGTATTATATCTCTATATTATAATAAAAGATGGGCTGTGTATAAAGAAGTAATTTATAACAGCTCACAAGCAACTCAACATTTTTCAGATGATTATCAGCCAAATTATCATGTACCAAATAGAAAATTAAACAAAACAAAAAGTCATAAATAGAAATAACCAATTAGAGATTCTCCTCTTTATACTCTTTTCTGAAATGAATTGGATTATTTCTCCACAAAGACATAGTAGGCTCACTAAGGAGGACCACGATATGTACAAAGCATTTCCCATGTGTACCACAGCGTGTCTGTATTAGGCAGTCAAATCCTAGTGGTCAAGACCTAAGTAACTCCTTAGTTAGCATTTATGACTACAGTGTGTGTCAATAGGCTTTTATGTGTCTTTGTTGGTTGTTGTTGTTATTTTGGAAAGGGGTGCTGTTTTGTTTTGTTTTGTTTGTTTTCTTTCAAACTCCATGCAACCAACATTTATTAGCAGATCCTGTTTGGCAAATATTGAGCTATGCCCTAAAAAAACGTTTTAAACACGAGTAAGGCTCAAACCCTGTATTCAAGGATCTCATAGGTCTTTCGATTTTGGCAGTGCTACAAATACAGACATTCTCTCTGCTGCTAGCCTAGGCCCCCATGGAGCCCCTAGGAAACTTAGCAGAGAGCAGGCATAGAGGTCCAATCTGTCACCCTCACCCTCTCCCTTTATCATGAAACCTACCTGTCTCACCAGTTTCAAATGACTCTTCCAACCCTTATTTTATTTACCTTTGTGTCAATGCCATTTGTCTATTTCCAACATCCCTCTAAGCAGATCATATGTGTTTTGAGTACAAAAATAGGTCTTACTTATTTTAATGTCATCTAGAGCAAGGAATTCAGTGTGTAGATTAATAAACTGTTTCCATCTGTCTTACCTTCCTAATGATATCATGAGTTCTTTGAAGAAATAAACATTTTTTGGTGATAACCAAATACCTCATACAAAAATATTTGGTTATCACCAAAAAAAAGAGGGCACTTCAATAATGGAAGGTATTATATAACATAACTATTAAGACTAGACAATCTCAGGGTGGAGGAAGACCTTCAGCTCTTATTTTGAGGGGTAAGGGGAACTGAATTCTCATGCTCTGGACCTAAATGTGCCCCCTCCATCAAAAATGTTTGGTTTGTCAAATTCATGGGTGGAGAATAAGGGAATTCCCCAAGGTGTGTATGAGCATTGCAGAACAATGGTTCTTAGTGTGTAGGGCTCATGAGCGGGCTTTAGCCAGTTCATTAACACGTACCCAAAACATGTTTGTGTGTGTAGATGCATTTTTCAATGCAATTATTACATAGCTTGGACTAGATACTGAAGGGAATCTGTGACTTAAGATAAAATTAGGAACCCCTGCTGTTGGATAATCTTAGCTTAAGTACTGTTTTTCCCTAAAAATCATTGGAGAAAATGTTCTTCCTTGAATTAAAGTGTCCAGAAAGAGCATTATATATGGGGTGAATATCACACTTTGTAAAACCAAATAATAATAATAATTAAAAACAGAGAACTCAGAAAGAAGAGAAATGCCTTATACCCAGAGGCACAAAGTAGTAATGTGCCTTCTGAAACAAACAATGACTAAAAGCAAACACATGCTTGTTTTAACACCTGGGTTTGAGATATATTAGAAAAAAAATGTCATAGTAATTAACCTTCTACCTCCCATCCATATTCACGGGGAGAATAAACAAATGTTTAGCAATTGCAAAACTCAGGGAGCCAGATATACCCAACTATTTCCTTCATGAAAATTTTATCACTGCTTTCCATTCTACTCAAATGATCACAGTATAGCCTAGTACAGAAAGGAAAAGATCACTGACCTACTGCTTTTATATAAACTAATTTCTTCATGTGTCTTACTCCTTTATAAAGCAAATTGAGCCAGGCACTGTAATAGGTGCTAGAGGTAGAAAAGACATCCCTAACATCAGGGAGTTTGCAACTTGAAAGAGAACAAGATAAGGAGGCAAAAAGTCAAATAAATAAAATGGTTTCAGTGGTTATATGTTATGTTTAATGCTATTGTGGAGACAAACAAGATTCTTAAGTTTAGAATAGTCAAGGAAGATCTTTCTAAAGAAGTGTTACTTAAGCTAAGACAAAGATTGTTAAGAAGAGCTGTAGACATACACAGAATGAGAAAAAGAGATTCTACAGATGAGAAAAGAACATGTTCAAAGACTATGAAACAAGACAGAGCATGGCATTTTTGAGAAAGGAAAAAGAAGAATGGATGAAGTCCATCCACTAGGGAAAAGAAAGTTAAGACATATGATTGAAGAAGGGATGAGATTATGCAAATCCTAGAGATCATGGTTAAAACCTCAGACCTTGTTCTAGGCACAATGGCAAGTCCCTGGAGAGTTTTAAGCAGGGCTGGGGGTGACCTCATACAACTTCTGTTTTAAGTACATTACCTTTAATAATATGAGAAGAATAAATTAGTGTGGGAAGACTAAAAGATATTGATCTGGAATAAACAGTAGCAATGGAGTTCAAAAAAAGGGAGATTAGGGCATATTTAAGAAATACAACAAACATAATCTTCTGATAGATGAGATTTGTGCAAGAAGAGAAAGGAAAGAATCAAATATCATTCCTGGGATTCTTGGAGTAGCCAAGAGGATTGTGAGGCCATTTGCTGAGATTGAGATTTGTGGGAAGTGTTAACAATCCATTTTGAACTTACAAATTTTGCATTATCTGTGAGACGCTCAGGTGGAAATGTCAAGTAGGCAGCTGGATCTGCAAGAATGGAGTTCTGATGAGGGATCAGGGCAGAAGGTATGTTTGGTAGTCTTTAACATTAGGACCAAATTTGTTTGGTATTTGAATGCATAGAATAGATGAAATCCATCCAGGGAGAAAAATCAGGAAAGGGAAAAGGGTCCGTAAGAGCTCCCCAGAAAACAATCATTTAGAGGATTAGTTGAGCAGGGGAAGCAGGCAAGGGAGTCTGAGCAGGGGGCGCTGGTGAAATAGGAGAAAGCCAGAGGCATGAGGAGCATTAAAAGAGGAGAATTCTTCAAGAAGTGGTCAAGTGGATTAGATGCCGCTAAAAACAATCACGTTAGATAAGAATAGAGAAATGTCTACTAGATTTAGCAAAATGAAAATCACTTTCTACCTTGACTTTGACAATAGTTTCAGCGAATTGGTGGTCATGGTAGAAGCCAACTATAATGGTTCAGGGAGGAGATGAGAAATGAAGAAGAAATTTCTATAATGGCTGCACAGACAACTGTTGAAGTCCGACCGGGAAAAAAATGCAAAGAAATCCCCCAGCCCGAAAGGTCAAGGAGTTGGTTCAAGTCCTTGCTTGTTTGCTCAGAGAGCCTAGAAAATGTTTGTGTGCAGCTGAGATGGTCTGATTGAAAGGAAAAGATGACTAAAGCAGGAGGAATAGAACATAAAGAAACAAAGTTCTCAATAAGGTGAGCTGGCATAGGATCCAGAGCACACGGGGAAGGGCTGACCTTTAACGGGACGGCAGTCAGTCTGGTCAGGCAGTCAGTCTGATCATGTGATATCTCACAGCTGACCCCCTCCCATGGGTTCCCAAATCGATGAAACTCTTTGTTATCTTGAGCAAATCAGTCTCTTTACATCTCAGCATCCTCACCTGTAAAATAAAGGGCCTGAACAGCAAGATTTCTGAGATATCTTTTAGCTCTAACCGTGACACTCTAAGAAGCCTCAGGTAGAATGTCCATTTGCTCAGGCACATCTGTTTGTCATTACCCCCAATGTTGATTTGACTTAAAACATACCTTAAACCAGTGCTTTCCAACCTTTTACACATCAAGGTCATGTAGAAAATGATAACATACTTTATGGTATCATGGGGGAAATGGAGGGTATTTGGGGTCTTGCTGAGGCTGCCCATGGCCTGGGGTCACCAGCTATGAAATCTCAAACGACAACAATACCATGCTTTTGGCTTAGTCTGTGACAAGGTGAATGTATCAGTTAGGCCTCTCTCAGATACAGAGAATAAATAAATAAATAAATAAATAAATAAATAAATAAATAAATAAATCAAACAAACAAAAAAACAAGCCAAGCTAATGTAAGCAAAAATGTAAAGAATTTATTTTAATAATACAAGGGTAATTTAATGCAAGGGACCTCGGGACCAGAATACAGCCTGGTCTGGGGACAGATTGGAACTAAGAAATGGCAAGCCATCGACAACATATGTTCCTCCCAGGCACCTCTCATGGCAGCTTCTCTCTGCAGCCTGCTGCACTCTTCTTTCTCACCATACTAGTGCTCTCTGATACTCTGTATACATGATATGTTGTCATCCCTCCCAGGTTCAGAGACTCTTTCTCTCTGTCCCAATACCAGATTCCTGAAGAGGAGACTTTGGCCCAGCTTGAATCAAGGGTGCATGCTTGGTCTAAACAACTGAGGCCAGAGGAGCTACTTTGCATAAAATGGCTGCCAGAAAGACACTGAGCACTGAGCACACACACCTAAAAGATATTGCTATATTCAACAGGACACTTTCAATCATCTTGATTATATTACGTCCCCTTGATTCTGATACATCAGCCATTGTAAAAAAAAAAAAAAAAAAAAAAAAGAGAAAAGGAAAAAAAGCACCAATTTACTGACAATCTTCCAGAAAAAGAAAATACTATATTAATTATATATTTTAAGAATCTATAAAAGTTTACATTTATTCATACCATTACATACCACTTTCTTTGCCAATATCAATATGACCATCAAAATTTGGTTCTAAGCTTATTTTACAAAGCATAAAAATAATTCTGAGTCTCTTCTAGATCATAATGATATTCTGATTTTCATTAGCAATGCCCATTGTCTTGACAGATATAGCAATTTTAGGATTGGTAATATAATTAACCAGCACATTAAAGAATCTGCTATTTTGTCTACGTTTCCTCTTTAATTATACTTATAGAATTTTCTAAGTGAAATTACGTATCACTGGACTTTAAACTGCTTTTCTTGAGAGTCAACTAGAAGCTTTTATCTGATATTCTGAGCTTCAGTGATAGAACTTCAAAAAATTGGTTATACTCACCTCTTTCTTACAGCTTTGAAAATTCTATGATGCATTCTGAAAAATTTGGCATTCTCTGAAGTCTTTAATTGCATTGCCTGCTGTGGGATAGACAGTCTTCTGTATTCACAGTAACTCTGTTTCAATGCTGCACTATGGTGGAAACCTGTTTGAAAATATTTCTGTTGCTGTTTTACAATGACACTTCTAAATTAAATTTAGATAGTGTGCGCCAGTGGTGCTCCCAGTGATACTAAATCAAATGAAGTGAACACCTCCCTTCTGTGCCGGGTAAAGTTGCCACATGCACACATGCAAGCAAAAGCAACTTGTTAGATTCCCTGGCTAGCACCTGCAGAGCCTCTTTTGAAAGCTCTTAAGACCCATCCTGATTTCAGACAAATAAAGATATGGAAAATGTGCATCTTGCAATCAAGCAAATATGTCGCTTTCTTTTATTGAGAAGGAATGCATGCTACACTTTTTTTTAACTAAGTGTGTCACATGGTTTAATTCATTTAATTCTCACAACAATCTGACAAACAAAATGGCTCTTATACCCATTTTGTAAATGAGGAAACTGAGGTTGTAAGATTAAGTAATTTCTCTAAGACCAACCAGCTAGTAAGTAATAGAGACAGAATATGAGCCCACCCTATCTGATGCCAAGTCCCATGTGTTTGTTTAATCAGTATATACAAATGAGTCTTAATTAATTGTGTAATAGTCATTAAGATTAATTAATAAGATAAACTATAACATTAGTAATATAAATGAATATGCTTTGCTGTAATTCAATTAACGGAGCTAGGGCTGTTTTTCCAAGAAATGTGGACAAGGCTACCACAGTAACTACTGTACATGTCAATATCATTCCTGGTACAACTTGGGTAAATCGCTATTCACATGTACTTTGTTTTCGCATCTTTAAATTCATGGAAGCATTTCTAATAATAGTAATAAGTGGGAAAACAACTTGCAGTTAGGGTTCATGAGGAGCCCAGTTCCTTCCCTCAGGTCTGAAGTGACACTGGCTTCTCCTAAACCAACTGACCAAAGCAGACCACGGTGAGCCACTGCCTGAGCTGTTACAGGACAGCACTACCCTCTCCATTGCTTTCACGGGAAAGGGGACAGAGCAAAAGGATATAAAAAGTGTCTTATCACTTAAGGTCAGTGGTCCTTTCAATTTAGGATTCTGCCTCTAGGAATGCTACCAAGAAGTGGTGTTTGGAACCCCAAGGCGTAGCCTCAGA
This sequence comes from Symphalangus syndactylus, assembly GCF_028878055.3. NCBI lineage: Eukaryota > Metazoa > Chordata > Mammalia > Primates > Hylobatidae > Symphalangus > Symphalangus syndactylus. The sequence goes on along the minus strand of NC_072428.2, from coordinate 125,992,557 downwards.
AGGTGTTAGAAGACAACTCCAAGCACTGTAGCTTTCCTTAGAAATATTAGTATTCTCCATGAGCTTATTTCTTCTTATTTGTCAGGAAACAGTGATGCTTCCTCATCCTAACACATCATCATTTAGTGAGCAAGGCCTTATTCTAGTGAAGGAGTTAAGACTATGACACCCCAAAATACGCTGCTCTAGCATATTGACTATTTTGAAATAAAGGCACTTAAAAAATAGCAAGTACAAAAAGATCACTCTAATCTCCATTCTGTTTCTTAAAAGCAAGACACAAAATTCCCATATGAAGGAGGTCCTCCCTATACCAGAAAGAAAGCAACAGTCTTATCATCAAGAATAGAAAGTTGAAGCCTAGGGAAGTTTATACAAGCAAACCTTGTTAAACTAACTCTTATTTTCCTGGTCACTTCTCTACCCAATTAGCTAATCTAGCCCAAGCCCCTTTACTTAGCACATTTTCACAACTTGCTTTTCTCTGTCCAATTCAGTATGTAATTGATGGTCTCTAACTGCTCCTTTGGGTCTTCATTTCCTTATGAGGGCTCCTGTGCCGCATAAAGCTTGTATAAAATAAACGTGTGTACTTTTCGTCTATTAATATAGCTTATGTCAACTAAATTATTGGGCCCAGCCAGACCCTAAGAGGAAGGAAGTAGAAATTTGCCTCCCCAACACTGGCCACAGCCGAGGGCAGATAGAAGATGGCACCCCAGACCCAGACACCACCAGCCACTCCCCACTGTGGTCCAGAATTGCCCCATCACCAACCATGCAGAATAGAAAACCTCTTGCCTCATGAGTAACACTAAATAAATAAAGCTCACAATTAATGTTGTAATTACAGCAGGAGGAATAATTTGCAACGCGAGTGTGGTAACTCACCCAGGGTACCAAGAGGCTCATAGTATTTACTTTCCTGATTCTGGGGAGCCCATCCTGTAAAGCTTTGTTGACTTTCCAAATGCTGTGGTTGGGTTTTTTTTTAATAGATCATTTAATGAACTCAAGAAGAAACCCACTATGATTGCTCAGAGAACTAAATAGAAGACACAAAAACCTTTATATGTGAGTTTTCAATGTGTTCGCCTGGTTTCTCATTTACTTATAGACCCAGAGACTGCTCAAATTCACCATCTTTATGCTCATCTCCCTGTTAACTTATTTCCATTTCCCTGGTGCTAGTCATGGTAATCTGCGTGGCTTCTATGTTGAAACCAGCTGCCCTCTAGTTGACTTACTCTGTTCTTTCATTCATTTTTTTTTTCATTCATTTGTGCTATAAACATTTATTGAGTCCCTACCACAGCCCAGGTCCTGCTAAGTATGTTTATCTGTGTTACTCACTGGGAACATTGAAATCACTTCAAACAGACTCTAATTTTTTTATTTAACAATGAATGGAAAATTCAGTTCTATTTTTCCCCAGAATCCCAGTTGACTTTTGAGTTCCCCCTTGGAGCCTCCTTAGAATGGAGTCTAGCTCTGCCCCCTCCTTATGTCATCATCCCTGCTGTTCAAGGAGAACTCAACAGTTGGAGGATTGTGGATTTTGGCATTGGTCAAATCTGACCCACATTTATCCCACTTACCAGATGTAAGACCAGAAACACATTTTATAAATTCTTCAAATCTCCATTCACTCATTTACCAAATAGGACAATCACATCTATCTCATGGTGTTGTTCAAAGGCTCATACAAGTTACTACAAGTATACAAAGAGGCAGCCAATAAATGTTACTTCTCCAATACATATCTCTTTCTTATTTACATGTGCTCCTTATTTATATTGTGTTATATATTCATTCATTGTAATTTAGTGAGCACCTATTTTACATGCTAGGCTGTGAGGAAACAGTGGGAAACAAGCTGTCAGGGAGGAAGCACATTCCATGGAGTTGTCTGGAGCAGATAAACTCTATGCAAACAAATATAAAGAGAGCTCAACATTTTTCTAATTTTAAAATAGAGCAGAAAGTGACAGCTTCAAAATTTCTAAATAAGAAGGGCTTAGAGGCCACCTGGATGGAATGGAGACTTGCATTAAGGCTGTATTTGAAAAGCAAGCTAGATTTTTTACTAAGAATCTATGTACATGGGAACGGGTGGGCCCATCGGCCAACTCTTTTGGTAGACAGTACCTCCTTCTGCCTAGACCTAAATAGTCCAGGCCACTGCAGACCTTCTCCCTTGCACTATTGAGTTTTAGCCTGTCCTGACTGATGAACCAGGAGAAAAGAAGGTTCCACCACTTCCCACATCCCTGTCCAGAGTCCCCAGCCTGCTTCTATACTGGCTCCCAGGAAGACAACTAGTTTCCCTGGTGATAAACTTCTCCGCCTGGCTGTTGATGACAAGACCCCTAAAGCAACTTCCTTCAACCGATTACCACTCAACTCTACCTTCTACTCACATTTTCATTGCTTATTTTGCCACGCATTTCTTCATTTAGTATTGATGACAAACCCTTTTTCTTTATTATTTCCTTTATGTTGAATTTTCCAATGTATCAATGAATTAACTTTATGGGTATATAACACGTTAATTGTTTTTTTTTAGGCCACCAAATACATTTCACATGCATTATCTCATTAAACTCTTATGACAACCCTGAAATGTAGGTATTATTACTCCCCCTATTTTGAAAATTAAAAAAAAAAACAAATATTAACCTATCTGGCTGCTGTGCTGTGGTAAAAAAATAAAAATTCGAAATAAACAACAAATCTTAGAATCATTAATATGCAGGAAGGGTTTTCAACTCCAAATGCTCTTCTCATTACCCCAATATTGAAGAATTACCACAAATACTCTACAAACCATTTCACAAATTTAATCAGATATAAAAGTAATACATGCAATTGCCTGACTGATACATGCACTAGAATTCCCTTTATTTTTCTTTTGTTAGAAATGTGGTCCTAAGCACTTGGACATCTACTATTCTGCAGGGAACAGTTGAGTCTAAATTTTGAAAAGCAATACCTCAATTAATTTACCTTTTTCAAGGGGCCATTTAGTCTTATATCTTCTTAAGCATGGGTAGGCCAGAGGACTTTGTAAAAGTAATAGAGTACAATTATAACCATATACATCAATTCTTTGTGTCTACATCGTATTTATTTACTGATGAAGCCTTTTCCCCCTAGTGTCAGCATTTTATCTTTAGTATAGCTTTAGAAGAGAATTGTAGTCTCCTCTGACTCATATATCACTAATAAAATTACTAGCAAAGATCCAATTCTCAATTACAAGCACAAAATAGTGCTACATTTTAGCATACAGCAAGCCCATCCATCTTAACAACTGTTCTCCAGCACTGATGTATTTCATCTGGACAACTCAAGTTATTGGAGATCTTGCAAGTTCCCCTAACATATTATTAGCTGGTATTGTTCTCTTCGATCTTCAATTTGTGCCTCATGTCATAAAATCAATAGTGACCAGTTTTAAAGCAGATTTTTTTTAAAGGATATGTAACTTTGACATTGACACTTCACTACAAAGATGGGAAGACCTTAGCAAACTTGGAAAGAAAATTACCAAAATTTCATCAGGTTTCCTGTGGCAATAACCTACTATTTTATTCTCTCCCACCCTAGTAAACATCCAACAATGTACCATATCTAAAACATCACAATATAAATGCCTGTCTTAGTCTTCTCAGGGCTCTATAACAGAATACTACAGACTGGGTGGCTTAAACAACAGACATTTATGTCTTACAGTTCTGGAGGCTAGAAGTCTGAGATCAGGGTGCCAGCATGGTCAAGTTCTGGTGAGGGCTCTCTTCCTGCCCTACAGATGGCTGCCTTCTTGCTGTGTTTTCACATGGAAGAGAAAGAGAGCGAGCGAGCACGAGCGAAAAAGAGAGAGAGAGAGAGCGAGAGCAAGCATGCAAGCTCTCTGGTCTCCTCTTATAAAGGCACTAATCCCATCATGAGGACCCCACCCTCACAACTTCATCTAAACCCAATTACCTCCCAAAGATCCCATCTCCAATACCATTACTTCCAAGTTAGGTCTTCAACATATGAATTTGGAGGGGGCACAAGCATTCAGTCCATAATAATGCCATTATAAACTATGCCATAATCTGTCTAAAACGCTTTAAATTACTGGCAATATTACTAGCTTGTGCACAACCTTAAACATATGTGAGTATCACTTTGCTAATCACAGTGTCAACAAAAAGCCACGGTAAGATTGGAGAGGAAGGGTAGAAGAAGAAAATGCATTAAGATCATTTAAAAAATAGACAAAGTCTAAGTCCAGGGACCTGGAATCTTATAAAAGCTCTGCCACAAATTCCGTACTCTTAAACTACATCTTTTACTTGGGTTGCATCTTGCCTACCAGAAAAATGAGTGGACCAGGATGACCTCCAAAGTATCACTAATTTTAATAAATAAAGATTCTATGATTGTCTGAATAATGTATATCCTGAAATTATTAAGAAAACATACCATGAACATGATTGAAAAAAACTTTACAAAGAATTTACTGCGGCCAGGCACCAGTGGCTCACGCCTGTAATCCCAACACTTTGGGAAGCTGAGGTTGGCGGATCACTTGAGGCCAGGAGTTCAAGACTAGCCTGGCCAACATGGCAAAACCCTGTCTGTACTAAAAATACAAAAATTAGCCAGGCGTGGTGGCACACACCTGTAATCCCAGCTACTCGGGAGGCTAAGGCAGGAGAATCACTTGAACCCGGGAGGCAGAGGTTGCAGTGAGCCAAGACTGCACTGCTGCACTCCAGCCTGGTGACAGAGCCAGACTTCATCTCAAAAAAAAAAAAGAAAAAGAAAAAAAAAGAATTCACTGTGAACAAAGCAGATAAGTGAAATAGTCATCTTCCTAGTTTATCTTTTTATTTCTAAAGGGAAGGATTGAAGTGAGAACAAAACTTTTCCATTTGGAAAAAATTAACTCTTTAACCTACAAAATAAGAATATATAATCTACAATAAAAATAATGCTTGCCATTTGTTGGGTGCCTACTCTATGCTAGGCACTTTATAGACTTAGCTCATGTAATCCTTAAACAACTCTGCAGAGCAGACCTCATCATTTCCTTCTCTGTGTTCCAATCACGCTGACCTCCTACCAGAGCCTCATATGCACCAAGCTCACCCCCACGTCTCCTAACTCATGTGTCTGGCTTCCTCTCATCTGGGACTCAGCTCAAATGCCACATATCCTCTCTTCCCTGGTTTCCCTGGCTAATGTACCAACTCTGTCTTTACCCCCAGTCACTTTCTATCCCATTGCCCTCTATTCTTCACACCACAAATCACTATGTGAAATTACTTTCTTTGCATGCATATTTTTCTCTCAATTCCCCAATCTCTCTACAATGTCAGCTCCAGGAAGGCAGGTACTTAGCCTACACATGGCTATGTTCCCAGCACTTAAAACAGTGCCTGTGGCCAGGCGTGGTGGCTCACGCCTGTAATCCCAGCACTTTGGGAGGCCGAGGCAGGAGGATCACGAGTTCAGGAGTTCGAGACCATCCTGGCTAACACGGTGAAACACTGTCTCTATTCTACTAAAAATACAAAAAATTAGCCAGGCATGTTGGTGGGCGCCTGTAGTCCCAGCTACTCAGGAGGCTGAGGCAGGAGAATGGTGTGAACCCGGGAGGTGGAGCTTGCAGTGAGATAGCACCACTGCAGTCCGGCCTGGGCGAAAGAATGAGACTCCATCTCAAAAAAAAAAAAAAACAGTTCCTGCTTAGTTAATATTTGTTGAGTGAATGAATGTCATTCCCACTTTACAAATACAGAAACCAAGGCCCAGAGAGGTTTGATGACTCACCCAAGGCCACATTCGTTGAACCAGGAATTCAAGTCCAAGGTTGCCTAGCCCAAACATACATATTTTTTCCAGTGTTTCTTAAGTCAACAGAGTAGAGGGCATAAGCATTGTTTCTGGTTTTCTGTTTTTGTTTTCAGTTTTCTGTTTTTGTTTTCATGATAATCTAAAATAGAAAAGCAGGCATGTTTAAATGATATAGACCACCTTATCACCTTGTAAATGAATACTGCTGCAAGATTTTAGGGCTTACATCTAAAGTTTGCAAATAGGTTAACACTGTCTAAGCAAATACATCAATGAGGCTTTTCCTCAAGAATAAATGATGTCATGATATATTGTAGGAAACAAAAGTTTTATAATAGCTCAAACAGAAAAAAAAGATGAGGAAAATTGAATTACCACATGACTCACACTGATTTAAACATACCAAACTCAAATGAACCTGCATCATAGCATCTAGCATTGTGGTGCATCAAGCAGCATTGTCTAAAAATGGTCCTAGGAGCTCACTAGGTTGCCTGGATTACAAGTTATGAGTCAACTGGAACTGCACCAAACCCAGTTCGGTGACCAGCCTTCCACAGCAGGAAGGTCTGTACCCAAACCCAACTCCACAATGGCCCCCAATGGCCCTAGGCAGCTGATTTCCCAGATAACTCTTATAGTACTGGATCCAAGTCCAGATATCCTAATTGTTTGAGTAGTGTATTTGGCTTCTGACATGGTGACTTCATATTTATACTATAAAAAAGTAAAGCAATAAAGAGCAAAGAACCTTTATTAAAACATATATCTGCAGCATGTCCAGCAAAGTCTGCTATCCATAACACATCTCCCTCTATGGACAACCACAGGCTTTCCTCCTTGCTGACTCTTTCCTTGTAAGTTTCTCCAGTGAAGCCTATTTCCTATTCATCCTAGCAGGTGTTGTGAAATTATTTTTAAGCCCTATTGCAGGACAGATTGTAATCATGATAGGACTCATCTTGAATGACAGGTGATAGCAAAAAAGACATTTATTCGGCATAAGTACCATATTCACATGACAAAAGGTAATTTAATTTTCAACAAGCAAATACTAAGTAAATGCTGTAGATTTGGATTCTATTGGTTTTAAAGGGGATATATTTAGCTTGTAACTTTGATTTGGGCTATAATTGTATAAGAGCTATAAGCACAAAGTATTCATATCCGGTTCTATATTTATTGACATTTAATCAATGTCTTAACAAAACACTTCAAATAATACCAGAGGTTAGAAGATATTGTTCTGTTTGTAAATTCTGGTCTCTGCTCAAGTTCAGGTTAGTAACTCTAAGATTTCAGCAAAAGCTTTTTTTATCCATGATAAGAATAATCTAAGATGTTACATCTAGGTAAAAAGTCTCTATTGTACAACAATGGTTATTGCCTAAGTAGCACTCTGAACATTCGAGCATGAGAAAGCCTGTATTAGGAGGATGTTATTCATCACCCAATATGAGAAGATATTGAACTGACTTTCCCTCTGTGGTCATGAATTGTACTGAGTCACTTGTACCCACTTGGTGCTCTTAGAGATTGATGGGGGAACCCCTTGAGACAAAACTTTTCTCACAACCAAACTACTTGGGCAAATTCTGACCTTAGGAGATTTACAGGTTCACCTGGAGCATGGGAAAGGAATAGACATACTACAACCCTACATCATTACTGGATGACTGATATGGTTTGGCTGTGTCCCCACCCAAGTCGCATCTCGAATTGTAATCTGAATTACCACCCTCTTGTGTCAAGGGAGGGACCTGGAGGGAAGTGATTTGATCATGGAGCCAGTTTCCTCCATGCTGTTCTCTCGATAGTGAGTTATCATGAGATCTGATTGTCTGATAAAGGTCTGGTGCTTCCCCCTTCTCTGTCACTTTCTCTCTCCTGCCACCGTAAGACATGCCTTTCTTCCACTTTCCCTTCCACTATGATTGTAAGTTTCCTGAGACCTCTCCAGCCATGCAGAACTCTGAGCCAATTAAACCTCTCATTGACAAATTACCCAGTCTCAGGTAGTATCTTTATAGCAATGTGAAAACAGACTAATACAATCCTGAAAAATATTCCGAGTTTCTTTACGGAATCAAGCAGTCCCAGGTCCATTCTGTGATGCCAACATTGAATTCACTGAAGAAACCTAGAACAGTGAAAGTTACATTAGACATGAGAACCAAACCAAGGAGTATAAAGATAAGGATAAAGACAAAGATAAAGGACAGAGTCTCTGGATGCCTTGAGGTTTTTTCCTTCATTAGAGTTTATTTATCAAATCTACAACCCTTGGTCCCCTTTCTACTTCTCCCTTGGCCTTTAGGAGGCTCTTGATAAGCATGTAATCACTTGGAAACGAAGCTATAATCACTGCATCTCTTCAAGATAAATTGAGTTCTTCTCTCATTTGTTTTCCCATAAATCATTTGAGCTTTTAAGTTTTTCAGCAAGCATAATTCATAAGTGCATGTGTTACTGAGGTTCTCAACATAATTTTAAATCTATAGTTGAATAAGCTGACATAGCGATGTTCTGAAGATATCAGATCTCACTATTGATCATCTCTTGGCATGCTGTGTTCACCCTGTGTCCTACCTATATATATATTCTTCCGAAGAACTAACTTATTAAGTCAAAGTTCCAGGAGATGACAATATTTAATCCACTGTTGTTTGTTTACAGTAGTTGATTCGTGTATAGAGAAGCAGCCAAATATTATATTAATATATAACATCAAAATACATAACATGTCAAATTCTATTTTAATATGCTGATTACTGTTGTTTTAAAATATCCAGATATTTACCAAATGCAATTAGGGCTTACATGTACTTTAAATGAAGCATCTGTTTTGCACTCATTTAGGAGAGGGTTTGTAGTAATTGATTTCCTGTTTTGTATTGAATGAAACTAAACAGACCAGTAGAAAGCTCATAGGAATTGTTCAGACACCTGAGGTAAGAGCTAAATAATAGAACTATATTTTTTGATGTTTATTTAAAACATTTTCTACAAGGATTTTGAAGAGCTGTGGCAGTTTAGTTGCTCTTAAAAGGAGGTTTTATTAAAAAGAATGAGATATTACCAAAGGCGTAGAATTTAAAAGAGACTTTGAATTACAATTAAAATGTAATTTAATATCATAGTTTACAAGATTAAGACACTTATTCAAGTTTTAGTCATGACTAAAAATATGATAAAATTTGATAATATGATAATAAATTCTGATGACCATACGCTAAGCCCCTCACTGGTCCATCACAAGCTTCCCTCCTTGTTCATACTCCCTTTCCCAAGGGTCCTGGGAGAAGATGGTCTTCACACCTTCTTTAAGAGTGCAGGCATGTCAAGAAACATCCAACGTGTGTTTCTCAGTATTTTCCTTATTTGTGCACAATGAGCTTCATATAGAAAATTAGACATAGCAATGTTAGACAGAAAAAAAAAAAAAAAAAAAAAAAACTCACTCAGAGAGCTCAAGGCATGGCAGCTTGGGCCAGAGACAGATTTAAGTAAACTTATGCAGTATCAGTATTTATGCTAATAACTGACATAACCAATCGCATGGATTTAACAGATGTAAGTAGAGAACTCACCATGATAAAATAGAAACTCTACCTGCTATTTAAGTGTCCATTCATTTACACAAAAATAGACCACATATTAGGCAACAAAGAAAATCTCAATTAATTCCAAAAGGTTAAAAACCATACATGTAAAATTCTCTAATCACAGTGTGATAAGTCTGGAAAGGGATAACAAAAGCAGGACAAAAAACTACATCATCTAGAAGTGCTTAAATTCTCTCTTAGGTGAGCAAGAATTCAAAGCAGATATTTCAACTAGGTAGGCAGAAAATAGTGATAATGAAAACAGATGATTAAAGCAGCATTGAGAGGAAAACTCCTTAACTATAAATAATTGTTAAACAAAAGGTAAAAATAATTAAATCTAAGGAAATTAGAAAGTGCTACACATTAAAACTTAGAAAATAAAAGAAATTAATGAAGATAATAGCAAAATAACAAATTAGAAAGGAGAAATGATAGAATCAATACACATATTGAAGAACTAGTTATTTGAACATAAAAGTTAAAATACCTAATCAAAAAAAGTGAGGAGAAGAAAAAGCACAAATATACAAAATTGGATATTGGGAAAGCAGCCCCCAAATAACCACAAATACAGAGTAAATTAAGAGAATTATAGAATACTATCCAGGTTTGGTGTCACATGCCTATAAGCCTAGCTACTCAGGAGGCTGAGATTGGGAGGATTGCCTGAGCCTGGGGGACAGGAATGAGACCCTGACTCAAAAAAAAAAAAAAGAGGAATACTTTATTCCACTTCATGAATACAGGGTATTAGGTTGTAATATATGCAATTGTCATTTTTATGGGTCAAGTATAGTCAAATATTGACAATTTCATATGGCTCAACCTACCATCTAAAAATCGAGATCAAATGGATAACACAAGAATATGGCAAAATATAATTAAAACTGATCTACACGTATCTCCAAAAGTAAGTTAAATATTTGCTATGCTAAACAGTGAAATGTTATGAGTATTTCCATTTAAGTCAAAAAGGAACAAAATCATTATGTTCACTAGCTTCACAGGTAAGAATTTCCTGTAAGTGGTAGCTAATCCAATTCATAATAATAGTTAACATTTATTGAATCCTGACACCAGGCACGATTGTAAGTTTTTTATACATATTATCTCATTTAATGCCCCCATAACCCTATCCCCAGTTTACTGACAGGAAAACTAAAATGCAGAGTGGTTAAGTAACTTGTCTGGGGTCAGAAACAGAAAAAGTGGTAGTCAAGACCTGAATCTGGACTTACTGCAGGTTCATGATCTTAAATATAACTCTTTATTGTCTCCTACTATGTTCACAGCGTAAAGAAACAGGTGATGAAAATTGGAAAGGCAGAGACAAAATTGTATAAGATTTTACATTTGAAAAACACAAAATCAATCAAAAGCTATTCTAAGCTATTAGAATAAGAATATTCAGTAAAGTGACAAGTTACATTAATATCTGAAATTCAATAGATTTTCTACATGCAAAAATTAGATGGATAGTGCATCATTTCTGTGTATCATTTAAATACATATTATATATTCTAAAAACCATCTTTTAAATAAACCTATATATTTACAGTAGCAAGAGAGATTTAAATATCTAGAATAAATTTAACTAAAAGTCGGCAGACCTTTACTGAAAAAAAAAAAAAGGTATATCTCTGCTGAGATTTATAAAAGAAGACTTAAATAGAAAAACCTACCCTATTCATGGATTAAAAGCTTAAAGATGTCAATTCCATTTAATCTATAAATTTAGTGAGACCAAAAAAATTACCGAAAGCTTTTTAATCTTGTGAAATTGCAATTTTTTCCTTTGTATGATTTCATTAGTGAATCCTTTCAGAACAAAATTAAATAATAATGGTGAGAGTTGTTATTGTCTCATTTTTGACTTTTAGTTGAGACACTTTTCACCATTAGTAATTATGCTGGCATTTGGTGATAACCACACCCATACAGTAATTTTTTTTTTTTTTTTTTTTTTTTTTTTTGAGGCTGAGTCTTGCTCTGTCGCCCAGGCTGGAGGACAATGGCGCGATCTTGGCTCACTGCAAGCTCCGCCTCCCAGGTTCACGCCATTCTCCTGCCTCAGCCTCCCGAGCAGCTGGGACTACAGGGCCCGCCACCAAGCCCAGCTAATTTTTTTTGTATTTTTAGTAGAGACGGGGTTTCACCATCTCAGTAATTTTTTAGTTATATTAAATAAACTCAACACTTCTTTGTACTTATTTTACTGAACTTCTTAAAAACAGTCAACACGACTTATCTCTCCACTTTGTTCCTGTGGCTTCTAATGCAACCATTAGAACCCCCTGCCTCCCCTCCACTGTCCCCCTTTGCTATCTATACCTTTCATCTGACATCTAAAAGTTGGAGATTAAGATGACAGCAAGAATGAGAAATTTTTTTTAAGGTTGGAGATGCATCAGAAGTTCTCTATATCTAAACTCTTGTCCTTCTAAACTCACTCAGTTCGTTTAGGTAATCCCAAATTAAAATAGCCTGCCTGAGTCTTTCTCTCAAGCTCCTTCTTCGCATCCAGTTGCCTTACTGACATCTCCATTTGCATGTCAAATAGCATCTCAAAACTAATTATGTCCAAGACAGAACTCTTTATTCTCTCTGTCCCCAATCACTCATCTGATACTCTTTGTCTCAGTAAATGGCATCACTAAACACCCAGGTGCTTAAGTCAAGAGCTGAATTATTCTTAATTCTTCCCATTCCCTCATCCCTCTTATCCAATTTGTTGTCCAGTCCTTATGGTGGTATCTCCAAAATATCTCTGCAATTTATTCCTTTCTATCCTAGAACAAGCCACCATCATGTCTAACCTGGACCACGGTAGCAGCTTCCTGACAGGTCTTCTAGTTTCTTCTCTGGTTGCAGCCCTCATCACATTCCATTTCTATTCTCTATACAGCAGCCAGAATGATCGTCTTAAAGCCTAAATCACATCTTGTAACTCCTCTGCTTAAAGTCCTCCCGTGGCTTCCCTTTGAAAGTGCATGAAGTCTAAACTCTTCACCATGGCCCACAAAACCTTCCCCGGGAGGACTCCCACTAGCTCCTCCAAGCTCACTCATCCCACACTCTTCTTCCATCACAAGTTCCAATCCTCTGGCCCAGAGGCCTTTGAATATTTGCTCACTTTGTCTCAAATCTCCTCCCCTGACTCCCCATTCATTCGTGGAAAAAAACTGCCATAAAAAGTCAAAGGACAAAGTAGGAAAAATCATTTGCAACACCCAGAGATCTTGTTACCTTAATACATGAAGAGGTCTTTAAAAATATTTTCAAGAGTAAAAACTGTCTTAAAATACAGAACAATTTTCTTGCTATGGAAGAGTGAAAATCATTTAAAAATAATAACTCACTTCTAGTTTCTGTAGAAATTTCAGAGTAATTGGGGGTGGGGTGGAGGGGAGGTGTAACTAGAACAGCCAAGATCATTTTCAAAGTTGAATAACTGAAAAAGAATAGCTTTAGCAGATGTTAAAACATATTATAAAGGTGCAGTAACTAAAAACATTAAATAAGTAGTATAAATTTAGAAAGGGAAAAGACAAATATTCGCAAATGATATGATTGTATACAGTGAGCCCCAAGAATGAATTAAAAAGCTACTTACAAATGAGAGTTAAGTTACCAAAATACAGAAAATAATGAAACATATAGGAATCTTTTTTAAAAAACAGATCCTATGTAGAAGAACATGTATAACATATATAGTAACATAACATTAAATGAGACATACTTAGATTTTTGGTAGGAAGACAATACTATGGAAATATAAGTTCTTTAAAAAAAATAAAAATAACTACAAGTTCTTTCTAGCTGGGCGCTGTGGCTCGCTTCTGTAATCTCAGCACTTTGGGAGGCGGAGGCAGGCGGATCACGAGGTCAAGAGATGGAGACTATCCTGGCCAACATGGTGAAACCCCGTCTCTACTAAACATACAAAAAAATCAGCAGGGCGTGGTGGCTGGCACCTGTAGTCCCAGCTACTCGGTTAGCTGAGGCAGGAGAATTGCTTGAACCCGGGAGGCGGAGGTTGCAGTGAGCCAAGATAGCTCCACTACACTCCAGCCTGGACGACAGAGCAAGACTCCGTCTCAAAAAAAAAAAAAGAAAAAGAAAAGAAAAGAAAAGAAATATAAGTTCTCTCTAATTTGTTCTCCAAATTATTTGTATTGTCAAATCTGTTCTTTAATTTATAACTAGCATTGTAATTAAACAATACTTGTCTTTGGCACTAAAGCTAAATTCTTCTACCACTGATATTCAACACCCCACCAAATGCACACACAATTTTCTTGATCTTATATTTAGCGAAACAAGCAGAGCAAAGAAAAACTAAATGTTGAATAAGAGAGTAATCATTCAACAGCCCTGCTAAACCTGCGTATGTGCAGCAGCCGTGCTCGGAGGAATACTTCCACACGCGGCTTCTGATCATTAGCACGCAACTGGGAAGCAGCGGAGGTTTGTTTTGTGGTTCAGGTGCCTCCCTTCTTACTCCTTCCCTTACTCCCTGTCTCACAGCCCTTCATGTTCCTGTCCTTCCATGGTTGAAGGGTCTTCCATCCCACGACCATAGTAGAACAGGAAGTCACTTGGTAGCATTCCTTTACACTTCTTGGTATACATTACCAAAAATGAGCCAAGGTTCTTTGCAAGCCTTCATATTTTAAAGTGTTTATATAAGAGTTAAGAGAAACGCTTTGTTTCCTGTTAAAGGTTTTGGGAAACTAACTACGAAACCTAGGAAAAGCCTCCATAATCACATTAGTTTATTTCCTTTAGAAAAATCATATATATTGTTTAAGGATGCATACATTTCCAGTATATACAATAATCCGTTTACAGTGGCTGATCACCGGGGTGGAGGAGGTAAGTATTAAAAATGGGATTGGAGGCTGGGCACAGTGACTCACGCCTGTAATCCCAACACTGTGGGAGGCCAAGGCGGGCGGATCACTTGAGATCAGGCATTCCAGACCAGCCTGACGAACACGGCGAAACCCCTTCTCTACTAAAAATACAAAAATTGCGGATCACGAGGTCAGGAGATCAAGACCGTCCTGGCTAACACGGTGAAACCCCGTCTCTACTAAACATACAAAAAGTTAGCCGGGCGTGGTGGCAGGCGCCTGTAGTCCCAGCTACTTGGGAGGCTGAGGCAGGAGAATGTGGTAAACCCAAGAGGCGGAGCTTGTAGTGAGCCGAGACCGCGCCACTGCACTCCAGCCTGGGCGACAGAGAGTGACTCCGTCTCAAAAAATAATAAAATAAAATAAAATAAATAAAATAAAATAATTAGTGGGGCATGGTGGCGCAGGCCTGTAATCCCAGCTACTCTAGAGGCTGAGGCAGGAGAATCCCTTGAACCTGGGAGGCGGAGGTTGGAGTGAGCCAAGATAGCACCACTGCACTCCAGCCTGGGCAACAGAGCGGGACTATGTCTCTAAATAAATAAATAAATATGGGATTGGTGACGGTATCAATTTTCTATTGCGCTATAATAAATTACCACAAATTTATTTGCTTACAGTTCTGGAGGCCAGAGATTCAAAACAAGTGCAAATCCTAGTGTTAAATCATGGGCTATATTCTTTTTGGAGGGTCTAAAGATAAGTTCATTCTTTGTTGTTTCCTGCTTCTAGATGCCACCAGCAACCCTTGGCTCATGTTCACCTTCCCTCTTCAAAGACAGCAATCGCCTCACTTCTGCTTTTGTCATCCCATCTTTTATTTAAAAGGACCCTGTGATTACACCTGAGGCCAGTCAGATAATCTGGAATAATCTCCCCATCCCAAATTCTTAATTTAATCACACCTGCAAAGTCTCTTTTGCCAGATAAGGTAAGATATTCTCTTGTTCCAAGGATTAGGGAGTGGACATCTTTGGGGCTCAGGGGAGAGTGATTATTCTGCCTACCACAGTGATGAAGGGGAAAAGAATAATATACAGCAAGAAAAGAATGCATCAAGAACCAGAGATAATAACATGCCTCACCTGAAGTTAAAAATTCCATGTTTCCCCAGAGTGCCAACCAGCAATTCTCAGCATTGACTGCACCCTGGAGTCACCTGAGAAGCTTTAAAACAGCCAACACCCTGGACCAATTAAGTCAGAATCTCTGACTAGGAAGCATCAAGACTTTTTAATGCTCCTCAGGTGATTTCAATATGCAGTCAAGTTTGAAAAGGCCTGGAGTATCCACTTAGTGCTTGTTGAAGGCCTCTTCCTTTGGGTTTTTTTATTAAAGAGGGAGTGCTCCTAGTTGGTGATGGGGCCTGCAGCTCTCCTGGTTGTCTGACTCCTACTTTGGATGTTTTCAGCCCAATACTGCTTCCTCCATTCCATAGGAAAAGTCATTCTACCATTCACTCCCTCCAAGCTCTTCATTCTCCTTGGTCACACCCATGTCTCCAGACCATCAGGATCCAGTGCACCATCTTACTGAATTCTCACCCCTATCTCATGATGTACACTGCCACCTATGACCCTTCTACCACCTTCCCAAACCTGCTTCCAAAGGGTAGTAACAGTGTTTTGGTTTTCTAGAAAGGTCATTCTCACCTCCTCGACCCTGTCTCCCTTTTGCCCCTCCAGCATCCAGGATACCCAAAACAGGACAGAACTAAGAAACATACAGATGCCTGCAGACCCCAAGGTGGAAATGAGGACAAGGAATGGAAGACAGCAGACAGGTGCAGAGGAAGCTATAAAAATTGAGCAGTCAGTTACAGACTGAGTGTGTTTGTGTGCATCTGTTAAACTACATGGGTGAAAAGTGGAAATCATTTTCATTATTTAAGAACGATAGAAAACTAACATTTTGTCCCAACTCTGTAACAAATACTACCAAGTAATTTTCGTGAACTACTGGTTATTTACCAAATTATTAAGCAACACAAAGATAATTTTTCTGTCACATCAATATGTGTGTGTGTGTGTGTGTGTGTATGTATGTACCAATAAACATCAGATTGGCAGGGTACAGTGGCTCACACCTGGAATCCCAGCACTTTGGGAGGCCAAGACAGGCGGATCACTTGAGGTCAGGAGTTCAAGACCAGCCTGGCCAACATGGTGAAACCCTGTCTCTACTAAAGATATAAAAATTAGCCAGGTGTGGTGGTGTGCGCCTGTGGTCCCAGCTACTCAGGATGCTGAGGCAGGAGAATCACTGGAACCTGGGAGGTGGAGGTTGCAGTTGACCAAGATTGTGCCACTGCACTCCAGCCTCAGCCACAGCGCAAAAAAAAAAAAAAAAAAAAGAAATCAGATTAACTTGTCAATTTCATTTGAAGTGATGCTTACTGTTGATTATATTGTTCATATTACATATTCACAATTTGGTGCTCAGGCTATAGTCATCTACTAACAACTTACAGAACTAATAGGGAATGTTAATTTAACATATCCATAATAATTTATAATACCAATGTCCAAATGCAGGGTAAGTTACAGGCTTTTAATATCATTCAGAATTTTCGGAGCGTGAGGTTCAGTTTTAAAGTCTATTGTTTGATTTCCAATATATCCAATTAGTGCCAACTGAGTCCTTTCCTAGTCAGTGATTCTTCACAGAGCTTTTTACAAGATTTTATCCAATAAGGCATGACCTGATCTAGAAAGAAGAGTGATTAATCGAAATATTTTCAGTAAACTGCATGTTGCTATTCATAATGTAATATTCATTCTTCCAGCAGGGGGCTCTCTCACCATTAGAACGACAGATGGGGAAAGTTTAGGAAAATTATTTGTTCATTCATTCATTTACTCATTCAACAAAATGAGTTCTCACTAATTGCCAGACTTTGTGATGTTTTCTAGGAATATAGTAGGGAAGGCTTTGTTCTCATGGAACTTAGAATCTGGTATTTCATTTTTGGCCACCTCCACTATAAATGATCTCTTTTTTTAAGTAAAATTGTTATTCCTAGAACATTCATTTGAGGAAGGGGTGATTTGGTTGCTGAGAAGGTAAGTACGTTGGAAAAGGCTTTGAGTACACATTACATTTTACTCTATTCTCCTTGGTGCTCAGAGAAGTGTACTCCTTCCTACAACTAGAAGAGAAATTTTCTCTGTTCCCTGGATAGCCCCTTCTCAGATCCAGCCAATGCTGGGTTCCAAAAAGCAGTGACTAATCGAGGGGTAGAAGCTTCCTGGACAAATAATTTCAAATTTCTAGACTTAGAATCTATTATTCTAAGAGTGATGAGGGAATTAAAAACAATATGCAAGATGCAGGGACTAAAAACATCATCTAATACAACAGTGGTTCAAGAAGCAATTTAAGAAAAATCAAAATTTTTCAGATCACATGTTTGTTTCCCTTCCAAATGAAAATAACATCATTGTGTCTTACGGGGGAAAAGAAGTCTTAAAACTTAGATCATCCACTTTAATAAACTTTAAAATGTGAATGAAAATGTTGTTTAATAAACCACTAAAACATTGACACCTGGGCACATTCAAGAGGTAAAGCATGATGGCAGCTTCCAGTCTTTCTTCTTTACATTTCAGGTTCGATGCAACTCAAGGGCCAGAAGATGCATATTATTGATCTAGTGCCCAGCCATCTCATTTTGCAGATTAGATATCTAGAGCCCAGAGGTGATGTAGGACTTGTCCATGTCACACAGTAAGTTCTCAAAACATTTTATATTTTAGGCTCAGTTTTTAAAAATTGTGAAATCATAGCATCTTAGAGTTAAAGTGAATCTTGGGAAGTCAACCAATCCAATCTTCTGCCTAAAGTGAAAGTCACTTCAGTAGCTGAAGGATGAAAGGATGTCATCCAATGCGGTGACAGAGAGCTGACTGCCTTCCACTCCTCAAAGGGACCCATTTCTTTCATAAGTAAATCTCAGCATTATGAAAGTCTTCCATCACGCCCAAAGATAACTTCTCATTGTTTCTAGTTTTGTTGCCTGGATCTATAGAAAAAGCTGCACTGTAATTATTTAAGAATAACCATCATAAACGCTGTTCTCTTTTCTAAGTAAAATATCCTTATTTTTTTGGCAATTTTCTAAATGCTATAGTTTCTCTTGACATCCTTAACTAAATTTCATCCGGCTCTTAAAATGTGATGCCAAATGTGGTGTTACTACAGATGAATCTGACAAGCATTGAGTGCAGTGAGATGTACAAAGATACAAAGAATGTTCATTCCTCAGAAAACATATTCTACCTAGGGATGAGAAAATAAAGAGTACCCCTGAGCAACTAAAAGAAAAACTGTATCTCATGCCATTTCAACTCATCAAAGACTTTTTCAGTTTAGCCGGTTCTTGAATCTAAACAATAAGTATATATAAAAAATACAAACTAAAAAAAAAAGACATTTCATCCATATGACAGCAATACAAATCAACCCAGAAATTCCAAATGCCACCATCTTCCCACCCCAAGTTCCAGGTACTGGGCTCGGGATTAACTGGGTCTAAAGAGATCAATAAATACTTAGAAGTTCAGTGTTCTCTTAAAAATTTGCCCTTGTCATCAAGCACATGTGCTCCATCTCTAGAGAAATAACAATAAGAGATCTTCTGGTTCAAACAATAGGCCTACCTAGAAATCCACCAAGGAGTCAACAATGAAAATTGCTTCTATTAATAAACACTATTTGGGTGTGTTTATGCAAATCAATGAGTGAAAAATACCCATTGCAATAATTTCCAAACAATGTCCAGTTCCTAAAATTAGTTTTAGCTAGTTAACCACGGTAAAAACTAATCTATTGTCCTCAATCCTGCTGAAACTCTTTATGACACTTTAAGCAGCTCAGTAGTCACTCAAAATAGCCCCAGGTTGGAGGCCAGAATGTCAAGATGGGCAGATGCTCAGAGTTTAACATGAGCCTCTAACAACCTAAATGAATCATGCATCCTTTCAGGCAGAAACCAGCCACAGGCTCACCTACTGTCAGTGTATCAGGAGAGAGTTTCACAGCCGTACAGGGACCATATTCACTGGGTCAAAAATAAGCTAACTTATGGGAACAATGTAATAATACGTTTGAATTAGTATCCTCAGAAAATTTAAAAGTCAGGTTTTAACACGTATGCCAATTTAAACTTGGGCATGTTAAGTTTACTAAGATCCTTAAGGCGTAAGTCATTAAAATATTGCATGCATACTCAATTTACTGTCTTTGAAGGCATGGGACATAAAGATGATAGCTCACTGTATACCTAGTGCAATCTACTGAGTGTCTTACATAAACTATTTTATTTTGTGTTTGTAACAAATCTTTTCACATAGGTACTTTACTCCTCTGCATTCTTCAGATGAAGAAACTGAGTTTTAAAGAAGTGAATTCACTCACCAAAGGCCATTTAGCTAAGAAGAGATGGCAGAACTGGGATTTGATTCCAGGTCTGCCTCTACAGTTTCTGCTGAACACCACTCTTTACAGAGTGTGCCTCTCACTAAGGAAGAGAGGATCTGGATGATGCTCTGTGTCTTCTACCTGGAAAGAATAAAAACTATCTGGGGTGGAAAGGACTCTTTTCCACTTTTGACAATTCCCTTAAACACCAAACCAAATATAAATACTCACTTTCTTAACATTTATTTTTGAAAATCCTAAAATCTCCTTAAAGTCAATATTGAGATCCAAATCCATTAGTTTTCCTGCACAGAGGTGGTTTCATGCAATGAAATTATACAGAGCTGAAGTCAAAAAACTTCAACCTCACCAGATACTAGTGTGCATAAGTTATTCTCTGGAACTCTACTCCCTCAACTCTGGGATAAAAATAATATTACCAACTCCGTGAAACTGTTCTAAGTATTAAATGAGAATAACAGATGTTGTATTAGTCCATTTTTATGCTGCTGATAAAGACATACCCAAGACTGGGTAATTTATAAAGAAAAAGAGGTTTAGTGGACTCACAGTTCCACGAGCGAGGCCTCAGAATCAGGGTGGCAGGTGGAAGGCATGTCTTACATGGTGGCAGGCAAGAGAGAAATGAGAGAGCATGTGCAGGGAACTCCACTTTATAAAACCATCAGATCTAGTGAGACCTATTCACTGTCATGAGAACAGCACAAGAAAGACCCCCCATGATGACTCAATTACTTCCCATGGGGTCCCTCCCACAACACATGGGAATTATGGGAGCTACAATTCAAGATGAGATTTGGGTGAGGACACAGCCAAACCATATCAGGTGTGAAAAATATTTTACAAAGTTCTCTACAAATATTGTTATTATTATTACCTTTCTATTTATTCCTTTTTTTTTTTTTTTGAGACGGAGTCTTGCTCTGCCACCCAGGCTGGAGTGCAGTGGCATGATCTCAGCTCACTGCAAGCTCTGTCTCCTGGGTTCACCCACCATTCTCCTGCCTCAGCCTCCCGAGTAGCTGGGACTATAGGCGCCCGCCACCATGCCCAGCTAATTTTTTTTTTTTGTATTTTTAGTAGAGATGGGGTTTCACCGTGTTAGCCAGGATGGTCTCGATCTGACCTTGCGATCCACCCACCTCAGCCTCCCAAAGTGTACCTTTCTATTTATTTCTATAATTTTATACTTTAGTCATAAAATGTAACAATCTAGAATATTTTCATATTGCTACCTTTATTATGGCTAGGCAATAACAAGGTTTCAATAGAGCAAAAGAATTTCCAAATGTTAATTTTCATAGTTTGTCAAACATACAATAAAAAAATGCTTAAACTATATTGCTCCTGCCATTTTATTTTGCTTGTTTTAACAAGTACAGAGAATATTACATTTAGCTAAGAATGATTTCAGGTTAACTTCTCTTACATAAAGCAATCAACTTTTATAATATATGTGTGGCAAGTAATAAGCACAAAAATGTGTAATTGCTTTTTAAGAAATATTTGTTTTCAGTGTAGGTTTCAGAGTAAGGTGGAAGACTAAATTATATTATTTTAAATGGCCTCAGTCAGGTAAAACTCTCAGTATCAGTAATAGATTGGGAAGTGGAAACACAGTCATAGAAAAATGAAAATGATTTTTAAAAGCATTAGACCTCAAACTCGATCATTCTTTCATATAATGAACACAACAATCTAGTATTGAAATAAGATTAACAATCACATTTCATAGTATTTCTATATATAGTTACACGTACTCTGTTATTATAACATTTTATTTTATTTTATTTTATTGCTTTTTGAGATGGAGTCTCACTCTGTCATCCAGGCTGGGGTGCAGTGCTGCAATCTTGGCTCACTGCAACCTCCACCTCCCAGGCTCAAGCAATTCTCCTGTTTCAGCCTCCTTATTAGCTGGGACTACAGATGTGCACCACCACATCTGCCTAATTTTTTGCATTTTTAGTAGAGACAGGGTTTTGCCATGTTGGCCAGGCTGGTCTCAAACTCCTGGCTTCAAGTGATTCACCTGCCTTGGCTTCCCAAAGTGCTGGAATTACAGGCATGAGCACCATGCCTGGCCAGTTATTATAACACTTAAAAATAGATTTTATTCCAAAGATTTCTTTTATATAACCAAGAAACAAAGTACATACGTGTTCATTCTGATGCTAACTTAAAACTGAATTTCTCTTATTTCGTACCTTTTTAACTTTATGTCTGAAGAAAAAAAAAAAACCTGCGTGTTTAGGAAATGCTATTCCTTTTACTCCTGCAAAGCCCTTCCCAGCTCTACATGTCTGACTTACAACTGAGGGGGGCTCCATTTCCATTTCCTCTGCCTTTACACTGGTACTAAGTTCTAATCTTGGAATTTCCTCACTCCAAAGTCAGCTGTTATTTGCCGTGTCCCCCTCCTGCCAATTTCTATCCTGTCCTGCTGCATTTCAGCTGGTTACCTTATGCATCCAATTCTCTGCAGGCCAACTGTTCCCTTTATAGATCTGATAAAAGACAAGACAGACAGGATATTAGCAATCTTCATCTTTAAAAGAAAAATCTGGCTTTGTAATAGTCTTAGAATGGTCTCTGTCCAAAAGCAGAGATGCCAAGTTGCCCTTAGAACAGCCATCTGTGCACGTGTTCATTTGTTCACAGGTGGTGTAGCAAAATGGTAAAGGCATGGTCTCCAGAACAATGTTCCATTCCAGCTCTGCCACTGATTCGCTGTATGACCTTGGATGACCGACTTAACCTCTCTATGCCTCAGTTTCCAAATCTATAAAATATAGAAAATAATTGTACCCATCTCATAGAGTTATTGTAAGAAGGGACTGAGTTAATATGTGTAAAGTGTTTAAACAGTGCCTAGAGCATAGCATATGTGCATTGTGTTTCCTATTATTGCTATCATTTGTCTATTATTCATTCATAAAATATTTACTGATCTCTATTAATGCTGTTCTGCTAGGTGTTATTATACAACAGTGAGTGAAGCAAAAAATAATAAATAGCCCTTATGAAATCTACAGAGAGACAAACGTTAATCAAATAATCTTACAAATGTATGATAATAAATGGTATAAATGCATGAAAGATGACTATTCCCTAAAAATCTCGGGCCTATCTACCAGATTTCTTAATGCTCATAGTTCCTCTATTTTTCCCAGGTGGCAGAAAGAAGTGGCCTGGTTACCACAGTCAATGAACTAGTACTGACTTGGTTGTCTGATTCTTTTGTGCCCTATTTCCAAGAAAAGGGCTGTTTCCCACTCTTCCCCATCTTGTTCTTGAACTGCTCTGTTGAACAAAATACCCCACATCTCATGCTTTGCCACCACAACACTGCCCCTTTGAAACTCTGCCTTTGCCCTGATTTCTTTAAATCAGCAGTCCCCTTGGACTTGGGTGGCAGTGAGTCTTCTTGTATGGCGTATTATTCCATTTGCATCTCTGAGCTTGCCCTCATATTCCTGTTCCCTTCTAGTATACGTACTTTAGAACCCCTGGCTCTGGCTTCAAATGCTGCCTCTGCTATTAATACTTACCAGGTGTGTGAATTTTACCAAGTTACTCAACCTATCTTTTCATCTGTAAAATGGGTACAAAAATATCTACACCACAGAACTGAGAGGCTTAAATAAGATAAAACTTCTTATACAACTTATAGTGTCTAACACTCAATGAATAAGTTCACTCACACAACCATATTCATCCCCAGGCAGTGAGGTTATGCATCTAACAAGTATTTATCCCCAAGCACAAAGGATTTTAACAGTTTAAAAAAAATACATAAATCATTTCATTTGTGAAAACTCTAATTCTATTAGGAGAGGCAGCCAAAAGTTGAAAGACTATAAATTGTAATGAGAACCATATAGGAAACAATAAAAATTCCTGAGACAGAAAAACAAGAGGGACTTACTAGAGTTCAAGTGGCCAAGAAAGGGGGAGAAAAAGAAGCAGCCAAAGGAAGATGTTTGTGCAAAGGTCCTGAGGTAGAAAGATTAGCATATTTGAGCACCTGAAAGACCACTGTGGCTAGAACCTGAGGAATCAGGGATGAAGAGAAACAGATGGGGTTGAAGAGATGACCCTTCTAGGCCTCCATGGTAAATGGTTTGGAGTTTACTTGCAATTTAATTCCTCTCCCTTCTATACCACCTCCAGGCCCCAGTTTTGTGTTTTAAATACCAGACAGCTATTGCTCTGCAAAAGCCCAGCTGAGCTCCATCCTAGGAGTTAATCTTTTTACTACTAACTCAGTTCTTTCTGGAATAATG
Organism: Symphalangus syndactylus; assembly: GCF_028878055.3. Classification (NCBI taxonomy): domain Eukaryota; kingdom Metazoa; phylum Chordata; class Mammalia; order Primates; family Hylobatidae; genus Symphalangus; species Symphalangus syndactylus. The sequence goes on along the minus strand of NC_072428.2, from coordinate 125,968,458 downwards.
AGGTTCAAGGGAGAGAGAGGTTATGTGGTATACATAATGTTCTTCTGTTTTCTGCCTCCTTTTCCAACAGAGCCCTCAGGCTCACTTCCATCGCTATGCTTTCCCTGGAAATGTCCTTCAGTCCCGTGGCATTATGTGGCATTTGTAACCCAGTGACTCCCAGTTTATGTCTCCAGCTGTGACCTTACTGCACTCTGGATGCCTATCTAATGGCCCACTTTACCTGACTACTTGGGTATCTAAAAGGCATCTCAGATTTAACACAACTGGAAAAGAACCCTTCACTTTTGCCCTCCAAACCTGTACTTCTCCCAGTCTTTCCTCTTCCTATCACCATCCAACCTTTTGTTCAAATCAAAATTGTAAATATAATCTTTGATTCCTCCCTTTCTCCTGCCCTCTTGCATCCAACGTATCGAGTCTTGCCAGTCATATATCTAAAATAGGTCATTTATCTGTCTATTTCTCTAACTCAATGGCCACTGCCCAGGTCAGCCTGGGCTACCGAAATAGTCTCCTAAATGATCAATATATTTTCCCAAAAAAGCAGTCGCTTGTTGAATGTTACCTCCAACAATCTACTCAAATACCAGAAAAAGTGATCTGTTGAGAACATAAACATAAATAGCATGACGTTACTCCTGTGCTTAAAACCTCCAGTGACTTCCCATTTTACATGGAGTACAACTCAAGACCCTTAACCTGGACACAAGAACCTACACCACCTGGCCCCTTAGCTTCCCATTCCTGCCTCACTGGTATTCCTCTTCTCCTGTGTCACCTAAGTTCCAACCACACTGTCTTCAAATACACCCTGAGGGTTTTTGCCATACATCTTCATGCATCTTGTTCCCTCTGCCAAGCACATACTGTCTCCAGATCTTTGCAGGTCTGGCTTTTTCTTTATTTGTTTTTAATTTACAATGCAACTGTGCTTGGAAAGTCTGGCTTTTTCTTATTGTTTAGGTCTTGCCTCAAATAATTCCCCTTCAGAGAAGCCTTCCTTACCTTCTCATTTTTTTTCATCTTTTTAAAATTTTTTTGAGATGGAGTCTCACTCTGTCACCCAGGCTGGAGTGCACTGGTGCGATCTCAGCTCACTGCAACTTCCACCTCCCAGGTTCAAGTGATTCTCCTGCCTCAGCCTCCCAAGTAGCTGGGATTACAGGTGCCCATCACCACACCTAGATAATTTTTGTATTTTTAGTAGAGACAGGGTTTCACCATGTTGACCAGGCTGGTCTCAAACTCCTGATCTCAAGTGATCCACTCTCCTCAGCCTCTCAAAGTGTCCAGATTACAGGTGTGAGCCACTGCGCCTGGCCCCTGGCTTCTCATTTTAGAGAAGCCACTCATTCCTCAAGTCATTCTCTGCAATAGCTCTGCATGGTAGAACTTCCTGTGATGATGGAAATGTTCTAAAGTGCTGTTCTATACAGTAGCCACCAGCCAGGCACATGTGGCTACTGAGTTCTTAAAACCAAGTAACTGTGGCTGAGGAACTGAATTTCTAATTTTATTTCATTTTAATTTAAATAGCCCTGTGTATGGGTAGGGCCTACCCCATTAGACAGAATAGCTCTATAGCATCACCATGTTTTATTCTCCTCAAAGCTCTAATAACTACCTGAAGTCATCACGTTCATTTCTTTCAAAAGCTCCATGAGGTCAGGGACCTGGTCTATCTAGAAAAAGTGCTACACACACAAAAAAAAGTATCACATACATTATGTATTTCTGCATAACAAATTACTATAAATGTAGCAGCTTAACACACCACACAATTCTTATCTCACAGTTTCTGTGGGGTCAGGAACCCTGGGCATGGCTTAGCTGGGCATGTGCTCTGCTTCAGTGTCTCTTACAGATCAGCAATCGAGTTATTGGCCAGGGCTTGGATCTCATCTGAAAGCTCAACTGGGAAAGGATCTGCTTCCAAGCTCATGTGGTTGTTGGCAGAGGTCAGTTCTTCAAGGACTATTGGAAGGAGATCCTCAGCACCCAGCTGGCTGTTGGGTGAAAGCTGCCGCCAGTCCTTTGCCACCCCAACATAGCAGCTTATTTTGTGGCAGCTTGCTTAATCAATGTGTGCAAGCCAAGAAGGAAACAGCAAGAGAGGAGTTACAATCTTACATAAACTATCAGGGAAGTAATATCTCATCACCTTTGCTGCCTTCTACTGGTTAGAAACACATCAATAGGCCAGCACACACTCAAGGAGAGAGGATGATTCAACAACATAAACACCAGAAGGCAAAGATCACTGGACCCATTTTAGGAGTCTGCCTACCACAGGCAGCTATCAAATATTTGCTGAGTGGATGAATGAGTGAAAGGGTGAAGACCCTACTCTACTCTGGTTGAGTTATGCCAGTGTAGCCCCTTTTTTCCTCACTGTGGAAGATAAAGTCTTGTGTTAGAAATTATCAAAGAAGAAATAGAGATTCTTTCCCTAATGAAATCTGAAAAAAAAATTAAAGTTATGGAAAAGGAAGTTTCTTAGCAAAGTAGACAGATTCTTACTTGATAACTGTTAAGAGCATGGACCAGCCTGGGCAACATAGCAAGACTTCATCTCTAAAAATAAAAAAATAAAATATAGAAAAAAAAAAGCCAGGCATGATGGCTCATACTTGTAGTCCTATCTAGCTACAGGAGGCTGAGGTGGGAGGATCACTTGAGCCTAGGGGTTAAAGGCTACAGTGAGCTAGGATCATGCCACTGCAATCCAGTGTGAGCAACAGAGAGAGAGAGAGAGACCCCAACTCAAAAAAAAAAAAAAGTATGGGCCCTGAAGTCAAAATGCTGAGATTCAAAGCCTAAGTCTGCATTTTTACCATTTGTGTACTTGAACTCCTTTGTGTCTCAGATTGCTTAAAGGATTATTGTCAGGATTTAACAAGTTAGTAAGTGCAGTGAACATTTTATAGAACAGCACCTGGCACAGAGTACATACTTAAGAAATGTTAGCTATTATTATTATTATCACTACTACAATAACCCAATTTTGTTTTGAAAACAAATTTTCCGCTTCTAAGGCTGTTGATGTAATTCTTACAAGCTAATGCTTGTATCACTCTGGGTTCTTCGTTGCAGGCAAGAAAAATCAACTCCAGCTGACTTAAGCAGAAAATGGAATCTATTAAAAACATAGTGGGTGGCTCCCAGAATCACTGAAAGAACTGGAAAATGGACAGGGAGTTGTGCAGCTGATAACAACACCCCAAATCACAAGGTAGAACCCTCTGTCCCCTTGCTCTGCCAAGGCCCCTAGTCCCAGATGCTGCACACGGCCAGCTACCCTAAGGAACTCAGTCCTCCTCCAGCTGCTGCTCCTACAGAACGTGATTCTTCCAGCTCACACGTCACTGGTGGGCTGTAAGAACACCACTGTGTTCTCAGCTGGCTCCATCACACTGATGAAGGCTAGGTCTCAGATATATGCCTGAAGAGCTGGTATTTGGCATTTTCTTCTTCTGTGGTTACAGGCAAGTCTGCCTCCTTCCAAGACTCATTGGGAGGGTAATTTCCAAAACATAAAATGAGCATTCCCATGCTGGACAGCCAAAATAATTTTAAAAGCAAATGTCCACTAGAATAGCCATTAATGATTTCTCCTTGTTGAACATGATTTTTTAATCCACATATTAAAATTTCAATAAGTTCCTGCAGATAAGTTCTCTCAAGGCAAGGATTTATATCTCTCATTATATTCCTTTCTAGGTCTACAAGGTAGTTTTGAAGCTGGGATAAAACAATGGTCAAGATACTAGTTGTTTGGTTTATTTTGTGTCCTTATTTTTACACTGATGGATGCCTTCACCAGCAAATCATTAATTGCTTATTATATTTCTCCATTAAGCCTTGTGCCCCTTCCACACTCAGAAGCTGTAATATTACAAGCCTCTTGCCCTTTAAAAATTAAGTTGTCTCTATTCATGACCTCCTTAGAAGAGGTTCAAAATCTTATTGCTTGTGGTATTTTTATTTTATTTTTCTAGGGGACAGTTACGAGAGTTTCTCTCAACAGAAACTTCAGAATGAGTAGTTCTGGGCTTTTGTGATTGGTACCAGTGAGACTGATATGAAGTAGAGGCTCTTCCATACATTAGAGAAGGAGCCCCTGACAGCAGAGTCAAGGCCAAATGGACTTCCAAAAAGATTACACCATTTTACCTGCCTACCAACAGCCTCATTTGATGTAAAAGCAGGAGACTCAGGAAGTTTCTGCCTTGGGTAATATTCTACTGCCAGTGTCTCAAGAATTTGGAATTTTCCCCCAAAGTCTTTCTCCTTAACACCATAATGGCCCTTCTTATTTTCCCTAATGCTATCCATCTGTAGAAAGTTGTCCAATAAGCATACATTTGCTAAGTTTATCTCATTGCTTTAAAAAATACTTTACAACAATGTGAGGGGGGAAAATATTTCCATGTGAAATCCATGTGCAGCAGGTAAAGTTGAGGCATACAATCTTGGTTACTTAATTCAGTTTGATTCATCTTAAACAATGGTTCTCAACCAGGGGTGGTTTTGTACCTTGAGGGACATTTGGCAATGCCTGGAGACATTTCTGGCTGATGCAACTGGGGATGAGGAGGTGCAATGTTACTGGCACTTAGTGGGTAGAAGCTAGGGATGGTGCTCAACACCCTGTAATGCACAGGACAGCTCCCCACAAAATATTATCTGACCCAAAATGTCAATACTTTGGAATTTGAGCACTCTGATAGGAATACAATGACTTTCACAGGCATTTCCAGTTTTCCTTTCTCACTCCATAACTCTTCCTCCTCAACTTCTGGCCTAGTGACATCTTTTCTGGCTGCCAGGTCATTAAAGCAAGATTCTTTCTGATCTCATCCTCAAACGTGGACTGTGGAAGATGAAGCCACACCCAGATCTCCTGTTCTGAAAATTCTGAAACATATTTACTCAGTTATGTGCATTGAAACTGGGGACTTTAATGAACACAACTCCAGTGCTTACCAACCCATGTATGTCTTCCCCTGATTTTTCTAAACAGTATAGTCCTGAAGCCATCAGGGACATCCAGCTCTTCCACCTACGGCTTATACGGCCTTGGAAAGTCACAGAATCTCTCTCTGTTTCGTTTCCACAACTGCAAAATGACTTAACAACAAAACCAACTTCATAGGGTAGGTTTGATGTGCACGTGAAATCATGTAAAAGCATTTGGCAATCTATAAAACAATAGGATGTTTGTTTTTACCATTATTCTTTTCCTTCCTAACTCCTTTCCACAATCTACTGTCCTGTGATTAATATGTATAGGCCTCCATGACAAGGCTGTCTCATGGCATGCATGCCAGTTAAGCATTCACTTTAAGCTACAAAATCAGCATATCTATAACATGCAATCTGTATTACACTTGCTCCTACCCAGAAAGTGAATCTGCATAGTTACATATTTTGAAGGGTAGAGAAGGAGTCATATTACAATTGGACCCTCCCCAAATTTACTAGAAAACATACATATAGGCCAGTGTGGTGGCTCACACCTGTAATCCCAGCACTTTGGGAGGCCAAGGTGGGCGGATCACAAGGTCAATGGATCAAAACCATCCTGGCCAACATGGTGAAACCCCGTCTCTACAAAAAGTACAAAAATTAGCTGGCATAGTGGCGTGCGCCTACAGTCTCAGCTACTCGGGAGGCTGAGGCAGAAGAATTGCTCGAACCCCAGAGGCAGAGGTTGCAGTGAGCAGAGATCCTGCCACTGCACTCCAGCCTGGTGACACAGCAAGACTCTGTCTCAAAAAAAAAAACAGAAAAGAAAAGAAAATATACATATATGTGGTTCCAAATTTTTACTATACAGTGCTTAGGGATAGAAAATAAAATGAATCATCATAAAATGTCACATTGTCTCATAAGAACAATCTTATGATTTGTTATTGAACAAAAATTTGACATAAAATAGATCAAAGAAAGAACAAATGTCTATAATCTTTAAAACAGAAATATTATGCTCCAAGCCTTATTCAATCAAGAGAAATGTGCTGAACATATTGATACATGATATTTTCGTTAGTCTTAACATTTATAAGACTTTTATTTATGACTTAGATATTTTGTGTTGTATAAAGACACAGCTCATGGAAGTTGGAATTGCCTTCTTTTTCCCTTAGTAAATTACCCTAAAGCCAGCAGAAATATTCATTCTCTTCCTACTGGAGGACCTTGCAACACTGAGATAATTATTCATAGAGTTCACTGCTGGATCTGAACATTTGAAGTTTCCCAAAGAACTGTAGTTCCTCATTCCTTTATCCTCCAGCATTGGACAGGAAAATAAGCCACATAAGGAAAGCTATAAAGAAATAAGTGACATAAAGAACAATCACAATCCTTTGGCTTTGGGCACTGGAAAGTGTTTATCAGTTGACTATTGATGAAGCACAGAGCTTCTGAAGGAGCACGTCATGGAGTCATCTTCTTCCTACCTCGTATTGCTCCAGTTACTGCCCAGAGTCAACAGCGTGAACTGCTTCAGAGACTAAAATGAATCTATTTGGAAGAAAGTAAATTATAGGCGCTAATTGCTCAGTTACATACATTAGTATCTATTTGTGTATATTTATGTATATTTCCTAGTAACCCATCTTTGCATTTTACAGAATTTGATTCCTTTGCCCCATATGTATTCTTCAGTAAGTAAATACAAAGCAAGACATTTCAGAATTATTAGCCAGAAGTGTTACAAATGCAGACATTTCAATGTGTGTAACTTGAACTGAAAATCCATTTCCCTCCAGCTACAGGCATGTTTTTGGAAGTTATCCTTGATGCATCTGAGTAGAGGTTATATTGTCTTCTTATTGTTACTGTAACCAGCACTGACAGGTTATCGATGCCTGCTCATCAAGACAGGTTGCTGTTTAACAGTCCATCAAGATTTTGGCTCTTCCTTTAAGAAGGTTTTATTTGTTCAACTCGGTATAGCAGACTTTGCCATCTAAATCTCTGTCTCCTAAACCACCTGGTTTTACAATGAATCCAGGGTCCATTTCAGCAACTGCTGTCACCTGTGTCACACTGACATTTGCCTTTTCTATTATATATTTAGGAATGCAAAGCTAACATTTCAAAGACTATTCATCTCAACCAGAGATGTGCCCTAAAATTCAGGTACTGCCAAAAGTGACTAGTGGTGCCTGGCACATAGCTGTGGTTAATAAAAGAAAAACCAGCACACTTTCCAATTGGTTCTATTCTGTCTGTGACAATACATTTGCCTCTATAGACCAAGGCAGTAAGAATAAACGAATAAGACATGATCAATGTTCCAGGCAATGGATATCCTAAATACCCTGATTTAATCACATTAAATCGCACCGCATACATGTATCAAAATTTCACATACTCCATGTACAAATACATATTAATTTAAAAATAATTAAAATTTAAAACACCAAAAAAGTGAAATATAATTTACAAAAATGAAGAAATTCAAACATCTCGGTAATGTTCTGCTCATAATAAACTTTACAAAAAGTCAGGATCCCCCTTATCTTTAAACTAAACATCTCTGTTTCATCAAGTTCACTCACCATCTTCCTAAAATGATTCATCCTCTCTCAGCTAAGCCAGCCATGCTCTGAGTCTGCTGCTGCCACCAGGACCCAATCCTTGGTAGGTAGTTTCTGAAGGATCAGAGCTATAATTTCAAGGCCCCTCACGGTCTCCACCTTCCATAAATTAGGCCACTGAAGCACAGCCTACTCTTGTTTTAAACATGAAGCCAGATCCTTTGAAGCAGAGGTACCTAGGCAGCTCTAGCTCCACATTTGATCATTCCAGTTGTTTGTCCAGCCCAACTATTGTGGCCTTCCAGATTCATAGCCACACACACACACACAACCTCATCCCACCCCCAACAAACGCACACACAACATGGCCTGTATGCTAAGATCTCTGACTCAACTCAGGTCTTAGACAATTACTGATAGCTGACTCAGCATCTGCTGCCTAGAACTCAGTGCTGACACTGTACCTTACTTTTAGAGAGCTTAATCAGCCACGGTGAAGAAAAGGGCTCTTTGAGATCTCATCTTGAAATTGTTTAACTAACTATGGCCAGGTGTGGTGGCTCACACCTGTAATCCCAGCACTTTGGGAGGCCTAGACAGGAGGATCCCTTGAGCTCAGGAGTTCAAGACTAGCTTGGGCAACATATCAAGACCTCATCTCTACTAAAAATAATTTTTTTAAAAAAAAAGAAACTGGGTGTGGTGGTATGCACCTGTAGTCCCAGCTACTCGGGAGGCTTAGGCAGGAGGATGGCTTGGGCCGGGGATATTGAGGTTGCAGTGAGTCATGATCACACCACTACACTCCAACCTGGGTGACAGAGAGAGGCCTTGTTTCTAAAAATTAAAAAAAGTAACTAACTATAAATGTCTTGGCTGTTCATGACACTGAATCTACATTTAGATTATGAGCAAACAAAAAAAGGAAAACAGAAAACTTACTTTTATACTCATGTAGGCTTTCTGTATGGGTTTCTTGTTTTGTTTTGGTTTGGTTTGGTTGTGGTTTTTGAGATGGAGTCTCACTCTGTTGCCCAAGCTGGAGAGCAGTTGTATGATCTCTGCCCACTGCAAACTTCACCTCCTGGTATCAAGCGATTCTCCTGCCTCAGCCTCCCGAACAGCTGGGACTACAAGCGTGTGCCACCACGCCTGGCTAATTTTGTATTTTTAGTAGAGATGGGATTTCACCCATGTTAGCCAGGCTGGTATCAAACTCCTGACCTTGGGTGATCCGCTCACATCAGCCTCCCAAAATACTGGGATTACAGGCGTGAGCCACTGTGCCTGGCTTCTGTGTGGTTTTAATACTATTTTAGCACTGCAGTTGCTCTTGCCACATTTGAAAACTTTGTCAATAATATTTTATAGGTCATACTTTTTCCTCTCAAGAAAATCCCTGCCAAAAGTGCAGACATTTCAATGTGTGTAACTACCATCCATTCAACAGGTTCACAGTACTATCAGGACTTGCCTACACAGATTTGTACCAGCTGAGTCCACCCACTCCCTGAATCAACCAAGCCTATACCTGCCTTGGTTTTTGCAACAGCTGTTTCTTCTGCCTCAAATGCTCTGGCTGCAGAGCGTTTAGTAGGTTGGTCCTTCGCATACAAGTCTCAGCTCCGAAGGCCCCAGAGAGGCCTTCTTTGACTGCCCTGTCTCGCAGATTTTGCCCCCTGACAGCATGTGCTATTACCATGCCCTTCTTTAGTTTCTTCATAGCATTAGATATTACCTGAATTATCTTATTGATGTATTATTCATAATCTGCCTCCTTTGTGACATATTTATGTCCATGAGAAGAGGGATCTTACCTGTCTTAATCACCATTTTCTTCTTAACTCCTAAAACAATGTTGGCACTGAATAGGTATTTATTGAATTACTTGTAAATTCTTCTTGTGTTGACTGTCTTGTAGGCCTACCTCATTACTCTTTCTTTGCACCCGACTTTTATAAAACTTTTTACTGCAATGACTTGAAACTCCTTCAATTGAATTGGACATAAATCCTGCTCTACATAAGTATAAAATTAGCATTTTTATATAGAAAATTAGAAAACTTAGAAAAGCATCAGGAAGAAAGCAAATGAAAACCATAATCCCACAATTCAGTGAATGCCATGATTAATATTTGATTCCTTCTAGCACTTTCCTAAGTACACATGTCTATACAATACACTTATAAAACCATTTTTGTTATGTTTTTCCTATCTCACATTAAGAGTTATACCATAGTTCATCAGTTCTGCTGAACGATTTCAGTGGCTATCTATGGTGAGATAAGTGGGGTTGTGCAAGGAAGAGATTGCGGACTGCAATAAAGGATATTTTCACTTTTTACTCGGGGTACAATGATGTTTTCCTAAATTTTTAAAAAATAAGCATGCATTCATGCATTACTTTTGTAATATGAAAATAAAAGGACATGATCCCAGCTATAACTGTCATGGCCATCTTTTAAGATAATTCTCTTTTTTTGATGTTTTGAAGCAGACCTCAAAATTCTTTGGGTTTGAGTAATATGTAGATCCTGTTTGTAGGTGTTGCCTTGGCCCATTGCCATGTAAAGGTGGAGTGACTGAATATTCAGGCATGAATCTTGATTAATTCACATTCTTAATTATGCTGAGGGAATTCTCCCAGGATACCTACAATAAGCACTCCCATTCAAAAAGGGAAAGAATGAGACACAGACAGCCATCATTACTCTGTGGCACTCGGAATCCTGCCCAGCAGACATTGCAAGGGTCCTCTCAACCAGGGTGGGAATGTTCCTTGATTAGGCCTCAATCCTGATCCATGGTACCCCCCCACCCCCACCCTTGCCACTAGCACATTGTTTCCTGTGGTCTTAGCTCTACCTTCTACAGGGTTTTGTAGGGTTTTTGTTGTTGTTGTTGTTGTTGTTTTGAGACGGAGTCTCGCTCTGTCATGCCCAGGCTAGAGTGCAGTGGGACAATCTCGGCTCACTGCAACCTCTGCCTCCTGGGTTCTAGTGATTCTCCTGCCTCAGTCTCCCAAGTAGGTGGGATTACAGGCACCCACCACCACGCCCAGCTAATTTTTTGTATTTTTAGTAGAGACTGGGTTTTACCATATTGGCCAGGCTGGTCTCGAATACCCGACCTCAGGTCATCCACCCACCTCAGCCTCCCAAAGTGTAGAGGGGTTCTTTTCCACTATGAAAAAAAAGTAAAACATGGGGCCTGATTTACTATGCCAAAAGAGAGAAAAAAAAACTTAAGCTGAAAGCTGAGTCATGCAAGAAGCTGCCTTTCCTGTTGTTCCTAAACCGATAGCTACAGACAAAAGGTTGAACATCTCCACAGGTAGCCGCTCTATGTTCACCATATCTTATATAAAGTGCTGATTTACTGACCACAAGACAAATACACAATTAACTATTGCCACATCTGCTTCTTTTCTCTTGCAGCATGTGGACTATCACACACTCCCTCTTTCCCTTCCAACCACTTTTGACCTTTAAATACTGAAGTTCTCAAAGTCATCTTTGAAGAAAGGCACAGACCACAGACTTCCTGTGATTCCACGTTTATTTATTCCAGGTATGTCCTTAATCTTGGCAAACTAAACTTCTAAATTGATTGAGACCTGTCTCAGATACATTTTGGTTTACAAATTGGTGACCAACATGGGGAACTCTGAATGGAGGTGGCCCTGACCTTTAACAAATCTATCAGTGCTTGGTACCAGCTTGAACTATCTTTATTGCTCAAACCAATGGGGCAATTTGCTGAGGTGCAGAGCTTTCCTCTCCAGAGAATCCCTGATCTCCCCAAATTTGGTTGAGATCTAAGGTTTATCTTGCTGTACAACTCCTTTTCTGGAGTTTCACTCACTTCCAACAAGGAAAGTTTTTCTGTTTCCATGTGGATGGAGTGCAAGCAACTCCTTTCTGGATTTTCAGCTTGCTTCCAAGAGGAAAGGCAAGTTTGAGGTTTTTTTCTGCTTCTAAGATGGTAGAAAGCAGCCTTGAGCCTGGGCCGCACTCCTAGTAAGTAGCTGAATTGGGATTTTGTCTTGAATATTCTCCTTAATGACTAAAAGTTAAGACTGACAACCAGCTGGTCTTAATTCCTCTTTACCATTAGAGCGCTCAGTAATTATATTATTTGGTTTGTTATCGTTGCTTCAGTCTTTCTCCCATCAGATTTGACCACCTTTACCTAACTTGGTCAAATCTGAAGGAGAATTACAAATTATGGGAACAAGTCCTCTGAATTAGCTAAAATTCCTCACAGCTGAAAAACAAAAAAAACACTTTGTTTCTCTGTTTGCTTCCTTTCTTAAAAAATTGTTCTTTTGTTTACTTTTCTTCAACCCTATTCCTTCTTCCTCTTTTGTCACCTTCGGTAAGAAGTGGAAAAAAAATCTAGACAAGGCTCCTCATGACTTGGACCTCTTAAAGAACTCAGAATAAATGTGCCACTCACCCTTTTCTGAGGTGTTCTGCTTACTTTGTGGAGTTTCAAGAGTCATGGACAGATTATTCTCAGGTCTAAGGTTTTGCTTTCTTGTATGGCATTACTTGACCTCTTTGGCTTTTTGGGGATACTGGAGATTACCCTGTACTGTAAGAGGATTTGACCTTGGTGTGTGTAACAGTGGACAAGAGCTACAATGTTGGGAGTAGCTGAGGATTTTACAGAAAATGACCATTACTACAGCGGACTGCTTGTTTCTTTGAACATTCTTGAATATAAGAAAGTTGTACATGCTCTCTTGGCCCTGTTCCTTAAAAGGCTCCATCCTAAAGCCAGTCATCTAATGAAGCTACAGTTAAAATACCACCTATCAAACTAAGTTATTTTAATAAAGGAAATTTACATAATTAAGGGAAACCTTTTCTTTTTTTCTTTTTTTTTTTTTTGAGACAGAGTCCAGTTCAGTTACCCAGGCTGGAGTGCAGTGGCAAATCTCCACTCACTGCAACCTCCACCTCCTGGGCTCAAGTGATCCTCCTGCCTCAGCCTCCCAAGTAGCTGGGACTGCAGGGATGAGCCACCACACCCAGCTAATTTTTGTATTTTTGTAGAGACGGGGTTTTGCCATGTTGCCCAGGCTGCTCTAGAACTCCTGAGCTCAAGTGATCCACCCACATCAGCCTCCCAAAGTGCTGGGATTACAGGCATGAGGCACTGCACCCGGCCAAAATCTTTTTTTTAAGAGCATCTATGTCTCTGCAACTAAACCACTAGGAATTTTAACTAAGGGGAAAACAATGGCTTAAAGTTTATATAACAGACCTTGCCTTTGTTTAGATCTAAGAATGTGCTTTTGAGATGTACATTGTCTACCTTGTTTTACCTAAAGTTAGGTCTTTGGAGATCCAAATTTCATTAACAATTGTGTAGGATATGGAAGAGGTAATCAATAAATTAATAGTCTAAAGTAGGGAAGAGAAAATTTTTGAAAACAGGCAAATGAAAAACTTTAAATCCATAAGATCTGTCTGTCTGAGTCTGATATGCCTATATGTTCACGTATAGTATGTGGAAATAATATTTCACTACCAATTATATAAAAGAGCTCTAATTAATTGGCCTAAAGAAAAGTAAGCATTTATCAGACTAATAGAAACTAATTCAGAGGCTTTTCAGTTCACATGACTTTAGTAATCTTTGGTAAGATTAATTTGGTAAATATAGTCTCAAAATTCCCTCCAATAATTTAAAATCTTAAAGTCATGTCATGTTAAATTAAGTAATCCTAGGTTTTTTACTGGGAGTAGGGTTACTAAGAGTTAGAATAGACCAGGCGTGGTGGCTCACACCTGTAATTCCAGCACTTTGGGAGACTGAGGCAGGCAGATCACGAGGTCAGGAGATCGAGAACAGCCTGGCCAACATGGTGAAACCCCATCTCTACTAAAATACCAAAAAAAAAAATAGCCAGGCGTGGTGGCACACACCTGTAGTCCCGGCTACTCAGGAGGCTGAGGCAGGGGAATTGCTTGAACCTGGGAGGTGGAGGTTGCAGTGAGCTGAGATCATGCCACTGCACTCCAGCCTGAAGACAGAGTGAGACTTGTCTCAAAAAAAAAAAAAAAAAAAAAGAGTTAGAATAACAGGAGAATAGGATGTTTTTGGTGAAGTTTACAAAAAACATGAATATGTGGTTTTTGCTTAAGAAAATGTAATTTTTTCTAGTTTAGAGGACTTTTCTGTAACCAAAACACCACTTCAGTTTTTCACTGCTTACAGAGTCCAATTAACAAGCGCAAGGTCTGGTATAAAGAGACTTTTTATTCCAAAGCCAGCTTAGGGGAATAAGCTTCCTGCCTTAAGGATACCACTTTGCTTTTGGAGGCAGAACACAGACACTTTTTAAAGGGGGCTTGACATGAATGGCACACAGGGAAGAAAGTGAGCAGGTGGGGGTCCACATAACTCTTCAGTGCCTTATCTGCTGGGTGGTTGAGCTGACAACTGCTGGCACCTTCCTGGACAGAACTAGGTTGTAAAGGTGCCCAAAACTCTCCAAGTGAGAGAGATTTTCATAGCAGGTATACTGGGTTGTAGATTGACCGTTGTCTCTCCAGGCAACCTCCTCATGGGTGAGAGTTCCACCCTGAAGCTTCTAAGCACGTAGTTAGATGAACTTTCCCTACAGGGAGTGTCTGGTGAAAGGAAGGTAAAAGGTTATAATTGCATTTCTAAAGGGCTAAGCAGAAAGTAGAGGGTGGGGAAAATGGAGAAAAGATAAAAGAAGAGAAAAAAAAACACAATAATAATTCATTCTCTTTTTCTTAGAAAAATGGAGATCCTTGATTGCGTTGCTACTGGTGTGGAGATAAAAACCACTGTTCACATCCAACCATTTTTTTTTTTTTGTAAACTGGTGAGTTTGTATTGATATTTCATGGTTAGAGTTCCAAAGTAAAGGCTATAGGATCTTTATTTGTATGGGTGTGTATGTGTGCTTAGGTGTGTTTACATGCATATACATGTGTTTTGTTATGTGTTGTGGCCATAAGGTACCAAACTGGTTTAAAAATAAAGGAGTATTCATTAAGTAAATAAGCCCAAAGGATTCTCAAGTTTATATAACTTAAGTAAATCTTTAATAAATAGGCAGGCTTTAAAATTATTAGTAAAATAATAGTAGAAATTTCTTTAGAATTGTCTACATACATTATTGCAAGCTTGTCCAACCCACAGCCCCTGGGCTGCATGTGGCCCATAATGGCTTTGAATATGGCCCAACACAAATTCGTAAACTTTCTTAAAACATTATGAGATTATCTTGTGTGATTTTTTTTTTTTTCTTGGTCATCAGCTGTCACTAGAGTTAGTGCATTTTATGTGTGGCCCAAGATAATTTTTCTTCTTCCAATGTGACTCAGGAAAGCCAAAAGATTGTACACTCTTGCATTATTGTTTAGATTTTTTTGGTCAAGTGGTTGTGTATTTATCTCTGCTAAATATTATAAGGTGTCAAGATTTTGCATATAAAGTCATAAATGCAGCCCAAAAGGGAATTATCTTTGTACAATTTTTTGATAAATAAGGCATTTAATATTGTTGGATTAATGAAAACAGCTAAATCCTGAGTTGTTTGCAAAACACACACACACACACACACACACATTTATTTAACTTTAAGGTTCTTACTTAGGTATAAACACCTGAAATTCACAGGTTATAAAAATGGTTAACAGGGAAATAACTTTAAAGGATGACTATCACAATTTTCATAAGTAATCTAGGTAAACTACTAAAAAATTAATTAGGCAAATGTAATGGAATAAATGCTTGCAAATAAACTTGTAATATACCTTAAAATCTGAAATTAAATAATAAATATGTATTAAATGTCTAGGTCATTTCTGATTTTTTTAAAAATTACATTATAGGAAACCATTTTTCTAAAAGAAGTGTTCTTATTGGCTGGGCACGGTGGCTCACACCTATAATCCCAATACTTTGGGAGGCCAAGGTGGGCAGATCACAAGGTCAGGGGTTCGAGACTAGCCTGGCCAACATGGTGAAACCCCGTCTCTACTAAAAATACAAAAAACAATTAGCTGGGCATGGTGGCAGTCACCTTTAATTCCAACTACTTGGGAGGCTGAGGCAGGAGAATTGCTTGAACCCAGGAGGTGGAGGTTGCAGTGAGCTGAGATCATGCCACTACACTCTAGCCTGGGTCACAGAGCAAGACTCCATCTCAGAAAAAAAAAGAAAGAGGTGTTCTTATTAAAAAAATAATTTTTGTCTAAGTCAAACATTATTTAAAGGTTATTTATAAAACAAGGTAAACAGAACCAGTAAATAAGAGAAATGTAAAGAAAATTATGAATATAAAGGGGGGTTTTTGGCAAAAAAAGTTAAAAGGAAAAAAATTCTATATGAGAATCTTGTGTGATGAAATTTTTGTCCCAAAATAAAATGACCGGTTATTAAAGAAAGTAGGATGAAACCAGAAGTCCAACCATGTTATAAATGGTTTGTGTAAGTCATAATAAAGTTTGTATAAAGAAATTATGAAAAAAAAACTTTATGTGATCAAGTTGGCTATAATTAAAAGGAAATTATTTATACTAGTCTTTCTAGAGATTGGCCTTTAATATTAAAAATATATATTAATAAACTGAAGAATTGTTTAGAAAAAATTTTCTTAAAGTATTAATTTATTCTTATAAAGTTATGAGATTTTAACATTTTTAACCCAAAAGCTCAACTTTTATTGTGTCTCACTGTTTTCAGCTTTCTCTCCCCTTTGAGAAGGGCTGAGATAATAACTCTCTCCTTCAACTTTTTCATGAGCTCTTATAATTTTTTTCCTCAGGTTCTAACTGTAGTTGTGGCCTGATGCTAAAAATGTTTTATCCCAAAGGTCTAATGAAAATGTCTTCTTCCAACATAACATTCTGTGCTCTTAGCTTTAAACTCTTCTATTAAATAAAAAACTTTCACTTATGACCTAGGCCACACTCTTCCTAATTATTCAAGTCCTAGAAAACTGAGATTTTAAAAACTTAAGGTTATTACATCCATGTAATTTTCTGTATTCTTTTTAAAGTCTTTGTGCTGTTAAGTTACAGGGGTTTGACTCCTGGATCTAATATGGACACCAAGTCTTGCTAATTCTTAAGCACTGACATCAGCTAAAGCCTTATCTTCAGACCTGAGAGAATATGACAATCAAAGTAAACTGCATTCATGAGACACAGGGTCAGAAGTTAAAACTATTCAACCCCTCTAGGCCCAGGAAGTAGTGTGAAATCTCACACTGAGTGTGTGAGATTATAGGGCTGATTTTGGGAGAGAAAATTAGTTCAAAGTTTCTCTGTAAATTAAAAATTAATATCAATGGCACACTATGCAAGATGAGCATCTGAGCCCCTGTGTCAGATTGACAAGGTTTTCTTGGAGCATTAACCCACTCTTTAATTTTAAAAAAAAAAGGTTATTAAAAAATTTATAGTAATTATATCTTATGGTCAAGATGATTAAAATATAATGGATTAGCCTGGTGGGGTGGCACACACCTGTAGTTCCAGCTATTCAGGACTAAGCTACTCGGGAGGCTAAGGTGGGAGGATCACTTGAGCCCAGGAAGTGGAGGTTGCAGTGAGCTGAGATCATGCCACTGCATTCCAGCCTGGACAACAGAGAAAGACTTTGTCTCACAAAGAAACAAAAACAAAACAAAACCAAAAAAAAAAAAAAACACCAAAAAATAAAATTTAATAGATTTGTTTATGAAATTTGAGAAACAGATTTAAATGCCTCATGCTGTCTTTATTAGGGCTTATTGTTTGAGAAAGTAAGTTTCCTTTCTCAAAGAATAAAAGTTTTTGGCTTTTTTTTAAAAAAATCTTTGAGTTATCACTTTGGCTAAATAAATGACTTATTTTACAAGACTTGTGACTCTATTTTGTGATACCAAGAGTTTTAAACTTTTAATATCTGACAGACTTTCCAAAATCAAATGATAAATTCAATCCTTTTGGCTTCATTAATGTTTTGATATTAGGTCCCCTGAAGTCCAAAAGAGACATATTCAGCTTATTTGATATAAAAAAATCATACAGGAGGCATTGTCAAATATAAAATGGTGTTTAAACTTCTTTGGATAATATTTATTTATTTATTGACTTATTTATGAGATACAGTCTCACCTACTCTGTCACCCAGGCTTGAGTGCAGTGGCACGATCTCAGCTCACTGCAACCTCTGCCTCCTGGGTTCCAGCAATTCTCCTGCCTCAGCCTCCTGAGTAGCTGAGACTACAGGCGTCCGCCACCATGCCTGGCTAATTTTTGTATTTATAGCAGAGAGGGGTTTCACCATGTTGGCCAGGCTGGTCTCAAACTCCTGACCTCAAGTGATCCACCTGCCTTGGCCTCCCAAAGTGTTGGGATCACAGGCGTGAGCCACTGCAACTGGCTTGATTATATTTATATAAATGTGTCATTAGCATGTGTTCCAAAATTGTATGAGATTCCTGAGGTTCTGATATGTCTTAGTATATATCATCAGTAATAATTATAATTGCTATGTAAAACTGTTGTATGCCACAGAAGTAAACAAATTTCCTTGTCATTTGTATCTTTACCCATGACCGTTCTAAGACTTTTGTCATCCATGATTGTTTTACTTCATCCTTTTATAGGGCGGTTTATAATCAGCTATAGAACTCTGAGGAGTACTCTTAAATATAGGTTTCTAATATCTTTAGAAAATATGCCATTGGAACAAAGAGAAAGAAAACTCCCAGAACTCTCATGGAGAGCTGATGTATTCAGGAGGATTGCTGATCCAATATCGAGCAGAACAGGAATTAATTGCACGGAGTGAACTAACAGAAGATTGAAATCCTCTTTTATGGCTTTTTGTCTAAAACACTTGCTGATTCTTTCTGTTTTATTTTCTAGAGTCAAGGAAGTTTTCTCTTCTTTAAGCTGTTTACAGCTTTTAACAATTGAGTAAAGTATACTCTAATAAGAAAAATTTAAAACAATTCCATTGCAATTGCTTCAGAATTTGGAAACTATTTGGTGAATATCCTTAGTTTATGACAATGTAGTTCTTTGCATAAATTCAATAAGAATCTATTTTCTTTTATAACAGGACATAATTGGAGACACTGGTGATTTTATCAAGACTTTGATTGTAATGACATTTTCAGATGGCCTTGAGAAAATGAGGCCGACCCATAAAGCCAATAAAAGCCCCTTGGAAAACCTGGGATCATACATTGTTATTTGCAGAGTCCTGACTTGTGGTAAGTAAAGAATGTCACTTTCTGACAGGCCCAGGAAACTCAAGTTTTCTTGGGACCTTGAAAAAAGAGGAATTCACCCAATTCACACAGGTATCTGCAGGCACAGTAAATTCTTAGCTGGGCTCAAGACTTTTAAAAAGCTTAAATCTTAGATTCCTTATGAAAAGCTTCCAGCAAAGCCAATTTTATAAAGAGAAAGAGAGAGGCTGCATGGCAAATGATTATTCTTGCTGAACTTTATGCAAATAATCAAGCCAAGTAAATAGAACTAAAACTTATCTGAAACATAAATTGGTCCTACTATGATTTTGTCTTTAATAAAATTTGAAAATTGGAGACAGAAAAATTACGTTTCAAACTAAACTATAGTACACCTGCTATTAGATTCTAGTCTTGCCTAATGTTTCTGATTTTTATTATTTTCCACAATTTAGACTGAATTCTAAAATTTTTCCTGACTACAATTCTCCAAACTAATGTTTTCAATTTTTTCCCTTCTTTTTTTCCTTTTTTGTCCACTTTTCCTGACTTGAAATCACTAGGAATTAAGCTGTGCTCTTCTTAAAGCCATGCAAACTGAAGCTAGACAACTTAAACTTTGCAAGAAAATAACAGCAACCTATTTATATACATAAACCACTTTTATACCTGCCTACTGATGTATGGACTTCAGTGTAATATGGCCTACATCAGTTTTCCAAGACTGTTTTCACTTTTTGTTTGTTTGTTGTTTTCTTTCTCTCTTCCTCTCCCATTTTTTTTTCTTTGTGGGATGGGAGACCTTACAACCTGCTAAAAATGAGCTTTCCTAACAATGTGGGACCTGTCTTTCTAGGAATAAACTGTCCTAGGCACGAGAGATCAGACAAAACCAGAGACTCATTTTCTTCTAAAATGCTTTCTCTGAAAGATTTTAAAAAGAGAAGGGCAGCAAAATGTGAAAGGAAAATAAAAACAACTCCAGTTCACAATGCTAAAAGAAAAAAAAAATTAAGCTGAAAGCTGAGTCATGCAAGAAGCTGACTTTCCTTTTTGTTCCTAAGCAGATAGCAACAGATAAAAGGTTAAACATCTCCACAGGTAGCTTCTCTATGTTCACCTTATGTAAAGTATGCTGGTTTACTGAGTATGAGACAAATACACAATTGACTATTTCTCTACCTGCTCCTTTTCTCTGGCAACATGTGGATTATCATACCCTCCCTTTCTCTCCTCCAGCCCATTTTTCCCCTTTAAATACTGAAAGCCTCAAAATCATCTTTGAAGAAAGGCACAGACCACAGACTGTGCGATTCCATGTTCATTTGTTCCAGGTATGTCCTTAATCTTGGAAAAATAAACTCCTAAATTGATTGAGGACCTGTCTCAGATACTTTTGGGTTTACACCACATTATGCCTGTCCTTATCTTTTTTTTTTTTTTTTTTTTTTTTTTTGAAGACAGAGTCTTGCACTGTCTCCTGGGCTGGAGTGCAGCAGCGTGATCTCGGCTCACTGCAACTTCCGCCTCCCAGGTTCAAGCGACTCTCTTGCCTCAGCCTCCAGAGTAGCTGAGATTTTACAGGCACCCGCCACCACACCCGGCTAATTTTTTGTATTTTTAGTAGAGAAGGGGTTTCACCATGTTGGCCAGGCTGGTCGCAAACTCCTGACCTCGTGATTCACCCGCCTCGACCTCCCAAAGTGCTGGGATTACAGGCGTGAGCCACTATACCCGGCCTCCTTGTCCTTAAGTGAGCACTGGAAAATGTGTTCTCCTTAGAGTCTGAGCAGCATTCTCAAACAACTCTGTCCACAGAAGGTTGAAGCCCCACTCCCACTTGGAGTCTATTTACAGTTTCCTTTAGTCTTGACTGATAGCTATTTTGGCATGTCTCTCAAAAATTTAGCCAGCTTCTTCCATATTTGATTCGAGCTAGCTCCACATACCATGATTGTGTGTGTCTCCACTGCACTAAGTCACAACTTTCTCTTTTACTTCTTTCTTGTGGGTACCTTGAATCTATCAAGCTCTGTCATGGGAAGACCTGTGCCATGTTGTTCAACTGAAAAGATTCATGGGGTACCACTTTAATCTATTCGGAGGTTTTAGTCATGGGTGTGACTATCACACCCGTAATTTGATCCTTGCCAAGAGGTTGAGTTCTAATCAGCCTTTGTTGCTCATCTCAGTTTTGTTTTTAATGAATAATGATGAGAATCACTTGCATCTTCTAAACGTGCATGTCTCCAAGTTTATAGCTCCCTATAATCACTTTCATTCCTAACTGCAACCTGGACAATTATTTTCTAAACTCATCATTTCCTGTAGTATTGAGACACGAGAATAGGGTCTGGAGGCAGGGAGATTAATTAAATCTTTTTTAATTATCTAAGGCCAATTCACACTGACTTTCTAAAACTAAATCAAAAGGAAAACCCCAACTTCCCATGCCCAAGTAACAAATGGACTCAAGGCTACTTCCTTTGCAACCCCCATCTTTTCTGGGTGGCAGATAAAAAATTGTAAGTACCTCTGACTGGTCCCCTCCTGCAGCCAGTCGGGCTGGTCACAGGCCAAGTCTTCCTTTGCATAGGAGTATAACTTTGTAACTTCACTTCAGCCTCTGATTCGTCACTTTCTGCAACCAATTAGTCGTTTGCATAGGGTGTAACTGTAACTTTGCTTCAGGCTCTGATTGGTCCCCTCCTGAAACCAATCAGACTGATTGCAGGCCACTACTTCATTTACATAGGCTGTACACCAAGTAACCAATGGGAAACCTCTAGAGGGTATTTAAACCCCGGAAAATTCTGTAACCAGGTCCTTGAGCCACTTTCTCCAGCCTGTTCCCATGCTACAGAGTGTGCTCTCATTTTCAATAAATCTCTGCTTTTGTTGCTTCATTCTTTCCTTGCTTTGTGCATTTTGTCCAATTCTTTGTTCACAGTGCCAAGAACCTGGACACCCTCCACCAGTAACAGTATTTTATATAGTCAATAGTTACTGATACATGCAACCAGCTTTCCATTTTCTGGCCTTTTCCTCTAGAACTACTAGAGCTTCCCCATATTATTAGTTTTGCCAAAGGTTTCACTCCTGTGAGTATGAATCACCATCTTTACGGCTTCTCCTATCACTTCCTTTGTTGTGTACTCCCCAGCCACTGAGCCAATGCCATTTATTTAAAGTTTTTGTTCTAGTAACATTCCCATTCTGACACTAATTTCTGTGTTAGTCAAGATTGGTTCAGTGTTCCTCTAGTAATAAACACCACAATTTCAATGGCTGAAAACAATAAAAGTTAAATTCATATTAATCCTATATATCCATTATGGGATGGTGACAGAGCTCTGCTCATTGTAGTTATGCAGGAACCCAGACTGTGTAGCCACTATCTTGCACGTTGCTAGTTGCTGTAGTAGAAGGAAAGAGTTCTGAAGGGTCTTACAATGACAAGCCTGGAAGTGACTCATTTCACGTCTGCTCATAACTAACAGGCCAAAATTAGTTACATGATATTATTCAACTACAAGCCAGGAAGAGCAATTCTCTCATGTGCCCAGAATGGCAGACAAAGGAATTATTTGTTTAACACCATGAATACTTACCAAAACAGGCAAACAAAAAAAGATAATTAAAATACTTGTGATATGTGCTGTAAATGGGGGAAAAGCTGGCTATGTAAGTAGTTGAAGGACCTATTTAAAGTGGGTGGTCTGGGAGGTCTCTCTGAAGGTTTGCATTGAAACCTCAAAAGTCAGAAGGAATGAACAAGATTTAGATGAAGAACATTCCAGAGAAGAAACAAGAAGCATAAAGGCCTTAGGGTGGAATGAGCTTGGTTTAGCTTGAAACTGACAGAAGATAAGATATTTCAAAATCAAAGAAACAATGGGGGTGGCAAGGGAGTGTCATGAGATAGGAGGGAGATACTATCACCTACCATCAGCAGTCAGTGCACAGAAGGCCATGAAGGCCATATCAAGTAGTTAGGATTTTAACCTAACTGCAGTAGGAAGCCTTTGAAAGGTCTCAGAACAAGTGCATGTTTAAATTTTAAAAGAGTAACTCCCAAAGTGGGGAATTATCTAGAAAAGGATGAGTGAAAATAGGACACCAAATGGGAGGCTATCACAGCACATAGCATCATAGCAGTGTAGACAGAGATGACAGTGGCAGGGGTGCAGGATATGTGAGGGTACAGGGAGTAGTAAGAGTGAAGATGGCAATAAATGAACAAATTTAAGACATATTTTGAAAGATGTACTGATGGATTGAATAACAGAAAAGTTGAGAATGGGAAGAGCAATTATGACTCCCATGTTTCTGGTTTTAGTGATAGGGTGGTTGGCAGCACCATTTACAGAGATGTGTGGGGGACAACTAGGTTTAACATCTACAGGAGTCCAGATCCTATTCTGGACATGTTAAGTTTGAGAAATCCAAATGAGTAAGAAGTTACATATAAGAATAGATCACAGAGGAAAAGTCTGGTTAAAGATTTTTTTTTTTTTTTTAGATGATCTTGCTCTGTCACTCAGGCTGGAGTGTAGTGGTGCCATCATAGCTCACTGTGGCCTCAAACTCCAGGGCTCAAGTAATCCTCCCGCCTCAGCTTCCCAAGTAGCTGGGAAGGCAGATGTCTGCCACTGTACCCAGCTAATTTTTTTAATCTTTATGTTTTGTAGAGATGGTGTCTCACTTTGTTGCCCTGGCTGGTCTCCAAGTCCTGGCTTCAAGTGATCTTCCAGCCTTGCCCTCCCAAAGTGCTAGGATTACAGGCATGAGCCACTGCACCCGGCCAAAGATATAAATCAAGAGCTCTCAGCATGATGTAACTCAGAAATCACACAGGTGGGAGTCTGTTGGAGAAGAGATGGAGATTCTAGGACTTGCCTAACAAACTCCCCCTTGAGATTTGTTTCCAGAAATCGTATCACTATTGGGTATGTGGACTTGTATTTCTAATTATCAGGGAGTAAAATTAACAAATGACAATCTAGGGAGCTGTTAATATTTGGAGGGATTTCTTTTGATTTGAAATCTATTTGCTATTCTATTCTAAATGATAGCAAAAAAAAATACATTTCCAAACACTACTGACATCCCCATTTTACACATGTGGAAAACTGAAGCAGAAGGGCGTTCAGTAACTTGCCCAAGATGATACAAAATTAGCAAGAAGTGGGGCCTGTATAGCAAACTAAACAATTTGTCTCCAGAGTCTGTTCGGAACCCCTACACTGTATGGCAATGGTGGTAAAGTAGCTTGGTTAATGTGTTTAGTGAGTTACAAATAATAGATTATATATATGAGTTTTATACATAATAGTTATATATGTATATATATTATACGTATATTTCTAGCTCCAATAAGAGCTTTTATTGCATCTATGCTCATGTGCGTATGCCTGGATCATTAGGGTTGTGAGGAACAATTCAAGTGGTAGCTGTGCACTATGGCATTACAACTAAACCCTAGGAAGAACCGAACTGACTTCACCAGGACAGTCCTGAAGTTTCAAACCATTAAAAACAAACAGTAAATTTAAAAAACGCAAATTGTAATAGTTTGGTTTGCTCCACTTTATGGCATCAAACTGAATGCCTGGACGTCATTTGCTGGTCAGGAAGATGAGTTAATTTTTTTTTTCCTTGCCACACACTAAAGTTTTTTGCTCCAGGGAACATTATACATAGTGTTAACACACTCAATTTACATTGTAGTTTTAGTGTTGAAGATTTTCTGGAGGGCAGGAATAGCGTTATTCCATCGTTTTTAGCCCAGTAGTACTGGATGACGGAGAGAGAGAGGGTGAAAGGGAGGGAGGGAAGGGGAAAAGGCAAGGAAGAAGGAATTCAAATCAAACACTCTTACTATACATTTTTAGAAGCTGAGCAAGATGCCCTCCGAGATTATGTTTTTTAAAAAGTAAAGTTTTTCCCATTAATGGTGGTGCAGAAGCGTCCTAATCCCATCGAAAGTACTCTCACTCTTCTTCCATTCGCTGTCTTGACCTCCCCTGAGCCTCCTTCATTCAGCCTCCCAGTCCCGCCCACTTGTCCCCGGCTCCTACCCTCCACTCCAGAGTCCCGGCAGCCTGTACATTGCGCATGCGCATTAGTGGCGCTCGCGCCGCGGACCCAGAGAGGGGCGTTCCGCGGAGGAGAAGAGGAAGAGGAAGTTGGGGGAGGGTCCTAGCGGGGAGTGAACCGGAAGTGTAAAGATTCTTGCCTCTCCTCGGCCAGGCGGAACCTGCTCTGCTGGGCCCGGTGGCCGCAAAAGAACTTTCTTTCTCCCGCCCGAACGGTCGCCGCGGCCAACTGCCTCGCCCGCCTGGCAGCCTAACCCGCCTTCTCTTCTTCTCCTCTCCGGCTTCGCACGGCCCTGCCTCCCTCTCGCCCGGCGGCATCCGCTTGCTGCTGCCACCGCCTCCTCATCTTCTGCCCGGCCAACCGGCCTGCCCCGCTGCAGTGATGTGCGACAAGGAGTTCATGTGGGCCCTGAAAAACGGAGACTTGGATGAGGTGAAAGACTATGTGGCCAAGGTAAGCGAGGATGAGAAGAGTAGGCGAGAACACGGAGGTGGGCTGGAGATGAGGCTGAGGAAGCTGATGGGAGCTGGACTGCAGGGATGGGGGTGGGCGGGAGGAGAGACTTCCTGGGTGGAGGCGGCACCAAGGAGAGAGGGGCGTCTAGGGAGGAGCTAAACTGAAAGAAGGGTCCAGGTAACTTGGTAGCCTTCTGTGTCAGGTAACTGCTGCGTTAATACAGTCAGGCGCTACCTGACTTCTTGGCCTCTTGGGGGAGGGGAGGAGTGGAGTCTGGCTCATCCAGAGTTTCTTCTGCGCACTGATCATTTGAGTTTGGCCCTCTTCTACACCAAAGTTACTTAAACCTTTCTTTGAATGAAGTAATTCTCCATCTTGGACTTACCCATTACTAAATGAAGTAACCTAAGTAATTAGGATCAGAGGAACATTTTTTTTTTTAACGCTGGGCCTGGTGTGAAGTTAAAGAATTCGTTGACCGTGAAAAGAGTACCGAAAATAGAAATAGTTAAAATTCTGAAACTGAGTATCACTTCACTGTGGTGTCTTAACTTTGGGTGTGTCCTTTTTCCTTTCCCCCACCACAACAAATACATATTTGCTTCAGGTGGTAAGGTTGTCAACTGGCATCTGGGAATGTTTAAGATATCTGAATAGTTTTTAAACAAGCATGTTAACTTCATTTATTCCTTTCTTCTCCCTGATTTCACCTGAAATGCTTACATGTGTAGTAAATAGCAATGCAGTTTAGTAGCAGTGTATTTGGGGGGTAAAATCATGATGAAGAAAGACAAACTCAAACCTCAGCCCCAAATATAAAACTGAATCCACATTGTGGCAGAGTGGGAAACTTAAAATTCCAAGCTAGCCTGCCTTTCCATCCTGAAACTGTGCCTTTGTAATTATGAGAGAACTTAACATGTGATTTTAATTTAGTGATAATCTAAAAAGAATCTTCCAAAACAAGTATAATTTTATGACAACCACGGATGGCATCTTGCTCACCTTCTAAAAGTGTGAGAACCCAGTCTAGATTTTAACTCTTCAAAGAATAGGACCTGACCTGGATTTTTGCTTCAGAGGCTGTGTTAGGAAGCAAGTAAGCAGAAGCAGTTTCTTAAAACTTACAGGATTGTGCAAGGCAAACTGCTGAAGGTTTTTACTTTATTTAATGCCATTACAATTTAGACTTTTTCGATGCTGCTTACCTGCTTAGTTATTTGCAGTGGAGTTTTAGGACAGGCTGTCCTCTAGTCACTGCCTTCTCAGCTGGTAGCCAACTGAAACTTGACTTATTGGCTGTTTCAATATAAAGCTAAAAGGAAGAAATTATTTGATACACTTACCAGTGGTGGGACACTGCAATACTCTGGAAGTGAGTGGGCTTTTGTTTTCCTGTCATGGTGGAACCTAGGTTGTTTGATATACTTGAAATACAAAAAGTTGATTAAGTACTAACTGAACTTAGACCTACCAAAATAACACAATTTATTTAGTTTTTTCCTGACACATTATTTTATGTCATCCTTGTGAATACTGGGAAGTAAGTCCTATTATTGGTCCCATTTTACAGATTACTGAGATGCAGGATACCTAAGAAAAGTTATGGAGATGGTAAATTGTGAAGCAAGAACTAAACTGCTGACCCCAAAACTGAAACTCTTTAACTGCTCCACGCACTATCTCTCAGTCTAAGATCTAATTGTGAAAGCGTATCATACCAAGATTTCTAGTAGGACATTCCCAAGGTCCACATTCAGGCAGGTAAATTGTGCCCAAAGAATTCTCAACTACACAAAAATATTTGTATGAAAATATGTGCCAATAAAGATGGATTAATTTATTTCCAGTTTTATAATTAGGTTAGATTATCATGTTCAATTTTATTATTTTCCCTATATTACTACCATAGCCTGTTCTTCATTAATGTAAAAAATTTGCATAAGAGGGAGGGTAGACATTCGGAAAAAGCAAAAGAAAGTATTGAAAGTTGGACTATCCAAAAAGATATGACTATAACTGTAATGTAATCTGATGTACAGAGCATTGAGCTTTATCCTTTCTTAGTTTTGAAGATTTCATAAAGTATCTTTCACTTTGTTAATGAGAAATAATAACAAGCACTGAAGTTTGTATTGACTCGGCTCCCTTATGGTGCCCATTTATACTTTCAGGTGCTTATTACAGTTTCTTCTGCCCCACAGCTATCTTCTCTGCTTATTTATTGACTCACCTTTTTCATCTACCAATTTGTGAACAATCACTTTTTGAGTTTCTGTAATGTGCATCTATCTGAGTAGGTATGTACAAAGAAAATACTAAAGAAACACTTAGACCTGTCTAGTCTTCATTCTCAGGGGTGAGAGTCTATTTAAAAAAAACTCCTCAACATTCCTGTGAAGATCTCTCATATTGTTAACATAAGAATCTACCTGTAAGAGTAAGATAAGCATTTTAGTATGCCCCTCCTCCTTCTCTTTTTTTTGGAAACAGGGTTTTTTTGTTTTTGTTTTTTGGAGACAGGGTCTTTGCTTTGTCGCCCAGGCTAGAGTGCAGTGTCGTGATCATAGCTCACTGTAACTTCAGACTCCTGGGCTCAAGTGGCCCTCCTGCCTCAGCCTCCTGAGCAGCTGGGACCATAGGTGTACACCACGACACCCAGCAAATTTTATTTTTTGTAGAGACTGGATCTCACTGTGTTGTACAAGCTGGTCTCAAACTCCTAGCCTCAAGCGATCTTATGGCCTCGGCCTCCCAAAGCACTGGGATTACAGGTGTGAACCACCAGGCCCAGCCCGTTTTTCCTTTATAAATTAGTATTTTTAAAAATCAATAATTACACTTTTCTACCTGCCTCTGACTTCTCTATTGAAGTTTGAAGTGTGAATATCCCTAAATCATTGGTTTTAGGTGAGTTCTTGAACTTAAAAAAGTCAGTTCACAGTTCCCAAACCACTGAAAATTGTATTTTGAAATGGAAAAGATAGTATTGAGAGAAAAATTTAGATTATTTAGAGAAAAATTTAGATTACTACATTAAATGTTTCATGTATAACTTTAAGACAATATCTGAAGTAATTTTAAAGTCTTTCAACACTACATTTGGCTTCTTGACTGACTTAAGGACCACATTTAGTTAATTCATTCATTTTTACGGGGTGTCTTTCAGGTCTTAAACTCTTTAGTAGTCCTGGGATGATAGTAAAGGAGTTGGACACAGTTTTCGGGAAACATAAGCATCTATATTTAGCAGACCTACGTGAAAAAAAAATTCAGACTTTTATAGTAGTATGCAAATTATAAATAACATCTCATTTTCATAAAATTCAGTTGTCCAGCTGGAAAACAAGTGAAAGCCAGAAAATAAGGTATTCATGAGCAGCTATAAGAGATATTCATGGCCCCATTTTTGATCTGGATGTTTCTTTTGGGTGACATTATTTTTGACTTTGTCTTACATTTCTGCCTTTATGTTCTCCTGTTGGAGTTAATTCTAGCCTCACCTGAATTTCAGATTGCATAAGCTCTGTTCAGACAAATCCCAAATTGAGCTGTTTTCCTCTCAAAAACTGTTTTTATTCCTCTTGTGTCTCCATTTTGACTAATGGCATCAAGACCCAACCATTTTCCCAAACTGGAAACTGGGAAATTTTCCTAGATTTCTGAGGGTTACCAAGACTACCTTCTTAGTCTCCCTCATCCGTTCCTCACTCTCCTTTCTTCTTCTTACTACTTTAGATCAGTTGCTGCTGCTTTCCAGCCTGGACTATATTTTTCTTGACTATAAGAAAATAAGAAAGAAAATATAGTCCAGGCTGGAAAGAAGCAGCAAAAATTGACCCCTTCCTGGTCAGTTTACACAGTTTAGGTGGAGGGATCTTTCTGTAATATGAATGTAAGCATGTAATCTTTTCCAGCCAATCTCCTTCACTGCCCTTAAAATATTAATACTTTTGTGATTTCTCATTGCTTATTTTAAAAGGGCCAACTCCTCCTTGGTATGGTGTACTAGGCCACTATTATCTCATCTGGGCTTGCCTCTCTGTAAGCACTCTGCTCCAGATCCTACCATCCTGTTTCTTCCTTGTAGATCTTTACATGTGTTCTTTCATCCTCCTTGACCAAGTCTGCTCACCTCAATCCCTAACCCCCAACCTGGTAAACTCCTATTTACCCTCCTAGGGTAAGTATCACCTCTTCCAGAAAAACATTTTGACTTCACATAGAGTGCTGCTTCTTTTACTGTTTTGCTCATCAGATTGCTGTGATTTTGTTTACATGTGTCTTCATTAGGCTCTGAACTCCTGGAGGGTAGATAATATATTCTTTTTCATTTTTCTGTCTCCAGCATAGCGCCAAGGAATTTTACACATTAAAAGCATGTTTCTAGTAAGAAATTCATTTTATTCTTAACTTAGCAATAATTTCAACATACTTCATTAATTACAGAATAATAATTACCATTGACTGGATGACTTGCATTGTCAGGTACTAGAAAGCACTCTGCAAGATGTTTTACCTAAGTTTTTATTTGCTTCTTACCACAGTGTTTCAGTATAGGTAATAATCTCATTTTAAGGATGAAGAACCTGAGGCTTAGAGAACTGAAGTAACTTGGCAAGTTACAAACTAAGTTGCATAACTGGAATTTAAACCCAGAACTGTCTGAATCTACAGGCTGTATGTGAGTGTATGTGTATTTATAACCATATCAGTTTGCTTTAAAAGTTTTTTTTTTTTTTTAGCTAACAACACTTTAGAATTGAGAAAATGAGAAAGAGGCTTTTAAGAAGCAGGTACGACTAATTAGCTCTGACTGTGAATGAAGACAAAAATGGCAGTCATTTTAAAAATTGTAAATGTAACAATTCAGAAATAATTAGTATAGAGACAAACATCTCTGTAAACTTAAACTCTCATTAGAGACTGTCATTGCTCAAGACGTGTCCATAAGAGTGACTGATAGCCTGCAGAATTTTTTTTGTATTTATAGTCACATATAATCTAACCTTATAATTTATGTTCCTAATTGTGATCCTACACAGTCCAGAAAAAGTTAAATTTTGTTTGTTTGCTTTAGGAAGAAACAAAAATAACTAAATTATTGAGATTGCTATTCATAGTTATTTAAATAAAACAAGTAATACTTTGAAAAAAGTATGTTTTTAAAATTTTATGTATTTGAGGATTGTGATGCAGTATACAGGTATTATTTCATTTACTTATCAACAGTAAGCCATGAGCATTATTAATAATGTTAACCCCATTTTAGAGATTTTAGAGGCAGAGATTAAATAACTTGCTCAAGATCATAAAGTTCTTAAGTGGTGAAGCTGAGATTTGAACTCACTTCCTTGGGTTCTGAAGGAGTTTCAAAGCCCCATGCTGTTAACTACTTCAGCATACCCTTGACCTTCATTTCTCAATAAGGCCAGAAACTAGGGGGGTACTATAGTAAATAGTGAAAATAAACAATCACAGCAGGATGATAATTATCCTTTGAGACTACTAAAAGGTGAGCTTTGTGGTGGATTTTGGGGATCCAACACCCTTACAGGTGAGTGCTGGTGAGTTGCCTTGATAAATAGCCCCTTACAATCTTCAGCAGGTCTGATGTATGTACTCTCTTGTTTACATGTACTTCTATTTCACTTGCTGTGAAATAGAAGCCTGGTCTCTAACTTCCCTTTCTCTGTGGTTTCCTTTCCCTCCAGCCTCCATTCTAATTACATCTGCCGTTGACACTCTAATAGGTTTGAAAAGCAACAATTGTGCACCATGTGAAAGGATAGAATCTCTTGAACCTGAGAAAGATATCAACTCTAATCTTTAGAAATTCCAAGACTTATTGAGATCACTTTTCACTTTCCTAATAAAATAGCCAATTTAAAAGAGGCCCTGATTCAATCTACTTTGCATTTATTGGTTTTAGGCAGCTTCCTTTTTTTTTCTTCTTTAAATTATTAGTTCCTTTCTTATAAAAATGTATCACTATGTGTTGCCCTTTCTACAGAAGGGCTGGTGACCCATTCAGAAAGCATATGTCAGCTTGTATAAGATACAGGTGCCCTCAGTAGACAGGGAAACATTAGTATAGATTCTTTTCTAATTATTAATGCTTTTAATCATTTTAAAAAACATATAAAATAGAGGAAGATCTTTTTTTACATTGGAACATAAATGTTCATTCAGATGTACACAGGCTATATGAAGTATTTTGGTTTGAGAGTCTAAACATTTTCCTTTTATTAGTGCAGATAATTAAAAATTTAATGAATTAAAGCTGGTTTAAATTATAAAAATATTATGTGCTTGTTATTTAGAAAAGCAAAGCTGTATTGGATAAAGTAAAATATCCCATTGACTATATTTCCTACCTATGTGGTTCCTCTCTTTAAAATATAAAATTGATTAGGTGTTTTTAAAACAGAAAAGAATAAAGAAGACAAAATTGGCCAAAATTTTACTATTTAGATAACTCCTAACTTTTAAAAAGTAAAATTAAATTAATTCAGATGTGGATTTTAAAATGCCACAGTTAGGACTGAAAGGTAGAGATCTCCCCTCCCCAGTGCCTGTGAACAAATCAGCCATTCTCAACAGGTCCATATAATTAATTTCAGAAAAACATTGAAAATTTACTTACTCATCTGTTTTTCCCACTTAAAAAGTTCTGTAAACACTTCTGCACTTTGCTTTCCACATTGAAATGTATGTATTCTTCCCTTTTTAAATGGTGAATAGTATTCCATTTTCTGAATGTCTATTTAACTATTCCTATATGATAAACATTTTGTTTCCATGCATCTTTGCAATTAAACAGGATTGTAGTGATCATCTTTGTACATATACCTTGACAACTTTTGAGACTATATCTGCATTACTCTCTTCATGTATTTCGTCAGCTTAGGCACACGTTGGCAGACATGAGACCGATGGTTCCCTCACACCATCAACAGCACTGGGCATCATCAGACTTTTTAGATTTTGCCATTTGGGTAGGTGAAAAATGATTGTTTATGTCTTTTGTTTATTTTTCTTTTAGTTGGTTGGTCTGTTTCTTATTGGTTTGTATAAACTATAAATTAGGGAAATCAGTTTTTTATCATGTTTTGCAAATATTGTTCCCAGTTAGTCTCTTGACTTCATTTATTTTCTTGTTCTACAATGGCCTTTTACTTTTTGTGGGGTTAAATGTATCGCTTTTTTTCTCTCTTGTGACTTGGATTTTGTATCCTGTTTACAAAGACCTATTCTCCTGTGTTAAATTACAAATAAATTTGCTCTTCTGGAACTTCATTTTTTCTTCCATTTTGGACATTTGACCTTTCCATTATTTATTTTGAAGTAAGGCATGAAATAAGTACATAGTTTTTTTTCTGACAGTTCTCATACCATTTATTATTATAGTTCCTCTTTATTAATAATTTGAACCATCATCTTTATCATAAACAGATTTCTTTTTCTATCTATACCAAACTGATTTAATGATGTGTAGTTTCAAAATATGTTTTAGTGTCTCCCTTTCACATTCTTTTTAGGATTTTTGCAGGTGATTCCTTAAAATATTTTTTCCCATAATCTCAAGAAAAATATTAGGATGATTTGAACCTACCTAAAACTTAACCTGTATCTTTTAATAAGCATTAAGCTTTTTTTTTTTCTGGAATGCTGGGATCGTGTGATCTGTGGAACATAATACTTTAACTTTTAATTCTGTATGAATCATCGTAGGATAGGAGGATGTCATGCACTGTGAGAATGTGCCATATCAAAGATTCAAAACAGAGGGAGTGTGTTTAGATAATCAAATCACAGCAAAATTGGTAATTAAAGTTAGTGTATGGTATTACATCACAGTCCACCTTGTAATAAGAAAAATGGCTGAAAGTAATTTTTTTGCAGCTACATCTTTACTAAATAGTTCTGATAAGCTTAGAAGCTTGATTTTTTTTTCAGTCCACAGAAACTTACCAGTGTGAAGAGGAGCTGTGATTACTGAAAGGAAAGAAGCCAAAATGTAAGAAGCTGACCCAAGAAAGTGAAGGGCAAAGAGCCATATTTACCTTAAAGTTTCAGAGGCCGCAGGCAATAATTAATATGTATAAGCGTAACCTTGAGCTTCACAAAAAGTTTAAACTTGGTTACTTTTCCCTTATTTACAAAGTCAGAGACGTATAACATTTTAGGAAAATTTCAATTTGACATATAAAAAATAATGAGCATTTTGATACTTAGGCCTAAAGTAAGTATCTGAAAAATACTGAAAAATGGAGGTATTAAAAAAAAAATTGTAGGCCAGGCATGATGACTCATGTCTGTAATCGCAGCGTTTTGGGAGGCCAAGGCAGGAGGATCTATCACTTGAGCCCAGGAGTTCAAGACCAGCCTGGGCAACATAGCAAGACTTCCATCTCAACAACAAAAAAATTGTAGGTAGTAAACACTTTAAACATAGTACAATAGATGCTCGTTATGGCACTATCCTTTAGGGATTTGGAATTGCATTATTGGTGAAACCATAGCATAGAGGCTAAATGTGTTGGCTTTGGAATTAGATGTTCCAGGTCTGGCCTTCTTACTAACTAAACACTTTGGGTGAATTAAGCACTCAGAACTTGAGTTTCTTCAATTGGTGAAAATGGGAATGATTGTAATACCTACATGGTAAGTGTAAACTGTGTACCATTGTGCCTGGCATATGGTGAGTGCTAGTAAATATTAGCTGTTGTTACTAATTAGCATCCTCATAAATTTGTTTAGAAGCAAGATTACTTACAGAGCAACTAGTCCAGCTCCCTTATTTTATAGATAAGGAAAAATTAGGTGTGAAAGCCCTTGACCAGTATCATACTGCTAATTGAGATTGAAATTTAAATTCAGTTTTCCTGAACTTGGATGAGGGTTGGGTGGTTGGTTGGTTGGTTGGTTGGTTTTCCACTACACCATTGTGTTTCCTAATGAAGTCATCTTATGCTAGCTGTTACCTCTAATAAATTATTCTTTTTTGTCCCACAACATCTGCTTGGCAAATTTCTTCTTCTTCTTGAAGTTTTATATTCATGTCTGTTTTGTTCTGCATAGCATTCCCTGACTGCTTGTGCAGTTTATTGTTTCTTGGTGACATCTAATATAGAACTTTTTTGTTGTGTTCATGTTCTGTTGTGGTTTCTAAAATTTGAGAGCTTATGGGCTTCTGGCTTGACTAACAAGTTATTAGACTTGAATTTGAAAAACTGCGGCTTAAGAAACTTAAATCTTGTTTTGTGGGGTATGTCTTTAATTTTTGAACTGCTAAAGTGAGTTTTGTCTTAATAACTGGTTAAGAAAAAACCAAGGGGCATTTATAAATATGGATCAGTTATTACCATTTAGTCACTTGAATAGTGGCTCACAAACTTGAGAATTCAGAGGTTCTTCTCCACTGCCCCCTCCAGCCCCCTAAAAAGTCTTCAGATCTTTAAGCTACAATGCTTATAATGGGGCATTTTTCTGTTGACAGGGGTCATAGCACTTGAAGCTTCTTCCTGTGCTTGAGGAGTTCCCTACTTATATAGTATGAATCTTGATCAAAGACAAGGTCTGGTGCTCACTGCAACAAAAGCCAAAAAGGGCAAATAAATTGCTTTCTCTTGCCCACACAGGAAAAGAGCTCATAACCCAAACATGACTAATTGGATGTGTCTATCTAGAGCTGATACAAATGCTCAGGCACAATAAAAGATGTAGTGGCAGCAGTAAAACACCACTTTCCAAAAACAGCAGAAGTCGTTATGTGCCACTTGTAGCATCTCTTCTGTGCCCAGGTGGTTCTTGTGACAGATTTTGATTTCACAGACAGTCCTGGACTTAATTTTTCTTTGACGTTGTGATGATGCAAAAGTGATACACATTCAGTAGAAACTGTATTTCGAATTTTGAAAAAATCAAAGCTTTCAAAGTCAGAATCATATCACTGCTTAGGGATATGCATGATGGTACTCTCATGGTGCAGGGAGCTGCAGCTCCCAGTCACCCACTCAGTCATGAAGGTAAATAACTGGTACTCTGCTGTGTATTGTAATGCCAGCTGTTTTTGCCCAATGGTAGGCTAACGTAAGTGTTCTGAGCACATTCAAGGCGGGCTAGGCTAAGCTGTGATGGCAGGTTAGGTGTATTAAATGCATTTTCAGTGTAACCCAATCATAAGTAGAGGAGCACTTGTATTTCTTGCTTTTAAGCATCCTTGTTTTCTGTCCATTTACTGAGCTTTGTTCTTCAATCCTCCTGGCAGTTCTGGGAGCTACTTTTAATATCTGTTAATGTATTACATGTCTATTAATCAGTCTGAGTTGGTTTCTGTTGCTTGAAATTAAGAACCCTATATTAATTTTTACCTGTTTATCTCACCTAATATTCTGTGGGTTTGTTGAAGATAGCAATTATCTTTGTATCCTCAACAGTTATCACATTGCCTGTTATCTGCCATACAGTTTCGTTACATTTGTATTTAATTGGTAGTTGCAGAAACTATCCCTTCCTTTGTTGTTTTCAAAGTTGGTTTACCATATACCACTTTGTATGTTAACAGATGTTCTTAGTGTAAATGATGTTCTTTCATTTCCTCTCTTAGAAATAGCTCTAAATTTTCAAGCTCTTTGTTGTTTTAAACCCAATGAACTTTGTCCAACTTTCCACACTGTTGTAGTGACAACAGTTGTATTAGTATAACAGCAACTTCCACTTGTAACCTCTCATGACTATCATTTTAGAATTTCAGTCAAGAATTGTTAACACTGTACAGTCTCACTAAAAGTAAAGATAGTTTTGTGCATGTTTCCTTGTGAAAAATAAGAATCATCTGTACTTTTACCTTGGTATTAAGAAACAAATGTTAAAACCTATACTTAATGCCACATTACTTATAACAATATAAAAGCATATGGACCCTAAAACTAAGTCCTTAGAAAACATTTTTTATTTATTATTTTGAAGTTCTCTATAAGAGATATTACACTTTCATTTTGGATTTCGGTAGACCTTGGTTTGATTCCCAGCCCTGTCCACTTACTAACCTTGACCATGTTATTTAATTTCATCAAACCTCAGTTTTGTATCTGTAAATAGGGATTGTGATAATAATTCATGTTGTGTACAAGTTTTAAAAGATAATGTAAATGTAAAATTTGCAAAGCAGTGCTTAATACACTGAAATTCTGTAGTAAGTATTTGCTGTTTGTATAATAATAATAATTGTCTGTATAGATCTAAGAGGAGGTTGAGGGAGGCCAATGCTTAATAGCAAGAGTTGGCAGACATTTTTTGTAAAGGGGCAGCTAGTAAATATTTTAGGCCTTGGCCGTCACACAGTCTCTATCATAACTATTCATCTCAGCTGTTGTGCAAAAGCAGTCATAAATGATACATCAATAAATGAGTCTGTCTGAGTTCCAATAAAACTTTATTTACAAAAACAGCATGCTGGCTTTGACCCATGAGCCGTAGGTTGCACACCTCTACATAACATTGAAGTTAGTAAAACTACTTTGTCTAATATAAGTTTCACTTTATTCTCAAGTTTTTGAGATACAAAAAAGTTAAAATGTATGATATAAAACTTATTTTGGAGGTCAGCATTTTCAAAAACATTATTCAGAAATCTTTATGATTCAAAGATGTTGGACTGGAAAAGCAAGGCATGGAAAGCTGCTTGTGGATAGAGAGAAGAGAGAGGGAGTTTGAATGAAATTCTCTAAAAGAAAATGCATAGAATTTCTATACTAAATTTGAACCTTAGGCAAGAGGCCTAGATTTCTGAAAATGAGGAATCACTACTTGTAATATACAAATAGGAACTAATTTAGATTCTTAAACCGAAAGGAGATTCTGCAAAATCCTTTCAGCTGCATGAGATCATCCTTCACCAAAAACGTTCTAGAATTTTCTTCCCAGCCTTAATGTGAGTCCTGACCCTGGCTTGATTTCCAGCTCCGGAAGTGAAAGAGAAGGCTAGTTAGCAGTTTTCACTAGTTCATTCATAATTCATGCAGCAAATACCATTTGAGCACCTACAGTGTCAGCCACTGAGATGAGTTTTCTTTGGTAGGTTTAGTTAAAAGGGTTAGAGAACAAACAGCAAATAAGTTGGTTGTATGAGTTCTGAATACATTATTTCCCTTATTTAATACATGAAATATGGATAACACTTAGAAAGCGGCTATACGGTTTGTTAAGATAAAGTTATATTTGGTTCCTTTCTCCTCTCTTCCCTCCCTCCCCTCCAACTGTGGAGCCGTGAATTAGAATCTTATAAATGAAGCTACTTTTTGATTGTCAGTCTTTTTTCCAAATTGACATATTATGACATAATGTTTTAAATGGATTTTCTTAGTTTTGATAGTCTTTCTTTATATAAACACGTGCTTTGTTATTAAAATTTTAATTTCCCACAAGTAAGCTTTTAAAAAATACTTCAGCATTTTCAATTAGAAAATGTCTAAGTGTAATTAATTGCTTCTAAACCTTCCAAAGAAGAAAAATTGTGTGTATTTAATAAGTAAATCAGCTGAAAACTAAAACTAAAATTTCTATAATTTGAATGACTGAACTAGTCATTTTTGAAAGAAAAAAAATGCCAAAGTTGAAGTTTCCAAGTAAATGTATAGGTGGGATAAGAATACGTAACAAATGTATTGTTATTCATTATTTAAAATGAGTTCATATTTATATCATTGAAAGTTTGATGCATTTGGGAGGATGACATCAGCAAGAGAAAGTTCATTTAGTGTGATGTTAACATTTCAGAAAATATATCAAGTAAGAGCAGGTTGATGTTACACTTTCATCCTTTCAGACCTTTCTTTCTTTCTATTGTGCCATCTGTCTGTTTTTCTGTATTGTAAAGTTCCAAATAAAGTATTAATGTATTATCACCTTTCTTGTTTGCTTTGCCCCCTCAGTGGTAGAGTTTACATATAAACCCATTGCTGTGTTGTAATTTATAATTGTGGTATTGTTTCACACACTGGTATCAGTCACCAGTACAGTAATAGGTGCTTCTTTTTTGCAAAGTTATAACCTAAATAAGGACTTTTAACCTGGGGGACTGGGTAGGGAGGAGGACAGAGAGAGAGTATTAGGAAAGGAGTGACTATATTATAACATTCATCTCAAATGGATCTGTCATTTTTAAAATATTAAACACTGCAGTCTTAAGGAATTCTGAATTTCCAGTGGGGAAGGATAATACTTAACTGTAACTGAAATTATTGGGGACATCGACTTAACTATATAGAATTTTGTAAATTTAATACTTTTGCTGCTTTCTACTGTCAAGTGTCCAATATTTAGTTTACATGCTGTGGTACAAAGTGGTGACACATATGCTAATTTAGTCTACTATTTGTTAGGTAGCTTTTGGGACACTGAGCTCTTGTGACAGTACAGTATGTACCTATACCTTGGAACTCAGTGGCAGCAATGTGTACATATCTTACAGATCAAAGAAAGAGTATTATTTGTTTCTTTTCACCTGAAGAAAGGTCTAAAAAACATTCTCTGTAGGAGTCGACCATTTCATTTAGAAATAGCATAAAGAGTACTATTTTATTGTAGTGTTTATTATTCAGATAAACCTAATGCCATGTAATAGAGGCCTGTAAGAAGTACTAATCCAGTGAATAATCCCCACCAAGCCACACAGTGGAGGAGCATGTAAAAGATTTTGCTGTTGAAGAGAAAATCTGAAACTACTAAAAACATACCCCTTATTTGTTAATATGTGTATGTTTCATATTAAAACCGGTTAGGAGAGTAAGGGAGAAAAAATTGAAAACAGCTGGGAAAAATCTGGTGAACAGTGGCAGTCTTTTAAACCATGTAATTTCATATTAATTTAACCACCTCCAGATTGGTTTTTCACAGATTTGGTTCTGTCCATAAGTAATATTCTTGCTATTAATAGAATAATATTTTAACGTTTATT
Organism: Symphalangus syndactylus; assembly: GCF_028878055.3. Classification (NCBI taxonomy): domain Eukaryota; kingdom Metazoa; phylum Chordata; class Mammalia; order Primates; family Hylobatidae; genus Symphalangus; species Symphalangus syndactylus. The sequence continues at coordinate 125,929,151 of NC_072428.2, read as the reverse complement.
TTCAAAATGGTCTGCAATTCTAGTATTGAGTTCTTCTTTGCTCCATCAGTAATTGAGGAGATTTAGTATTGGTTTGGTTGTGTGTATGTGTTTTGTGTGTTATTTTTGTTCATTCATTTTTTTTTCTTACGTTTACTTTGTGCTAATGCTTTTGGTATTAATTTTGCTTTATTGCATTGGGATTAGATAATGGGTTCTGTAAGTATTGAAGTTTTGTTTGTTCTGTTATAATTATATTTTGTTGATATTCAGTGAAATAGTAACGTACAATTTCCATAGAGTACAAAGTTTGATATACATTAACAATCTCATTAATTATTAATCATGCCTGCTGTGTCCTTACCTGCCAAAGACTGAGATGATTATGATACTCTCTCTGTACAGTGCTATTTTTGTCAGTTGTTTTCTTGCTGTTCTTCAGATAATTCATAACTAGCTTTTACATTTTTTCATGTAAAATGAACATCTTTCCCATTTACTTTTTTTGCTTTGATTCTACTTTATCATGTACTAATATTACTCTTCCAAGCTTTTTAGATTTATGTGCCTAGTATATTTTTGACCATTAAACAAATTTTTTTCACATTTTCATATTTTGCTTTTTGGTATCTCTCAGTAGCAGCTTCTGGTTGGAAATTTGTTTACTTTTCTTTTTGTTGTTGTTTAACAAAATTCAAGATTCTTCTTTATCTTTAAATTTGACGTTAAGAGCCTAGCACATTGAACCTGTAATCCCAGCTACTGGGGAGGTTGGGTTGCTTGAGCCCAGGAGTTCAAATCCAGCCTGGACGAGGCAGTGAGATGTTGTCTCAAAAAAAAAAAAAAAGAAAGAAAAAAAAGGTATATATCTCAAACTCTCTCCAAATATCATTGCTATAGGTAGTTTCTCTCTGTAGTCCTCTGGAATTCGGCGTTCTAAGGAAGCCACAAACATGAGACCAGTTTAATTTAATTTTTTTGGTGTTAATGTGATTTTGACTTTTTAATTTTGGGGGTCTTTTTGCTTTATCTAAAGAAATTCTAAAACTGTATTTTTGGGAGGGGGGGAAATCAACTGAATTTTTGTCTGCAATACAGTGAGTGCTTACAATCTATAGGCTCAGGTCTTTCTTGAGTTCAGAAAACTTTTTAAAACTTGTTACCGTTCTGGTTATGTATCATTTATAAGTTACAACTTTACACTCCTAATACCAATCACCTTTTTCTTTAAACATTTGTACTACTTTATTACCTCGGTATTCTGGGAAAATTTCTTAAGTTTGTTCTCAAGTCTTAATTAAGTTTTCTTAATTTGAATAGTGTTTCCCAACTCTACTAACTTCGGTACAAATTTTAATTTTGCAATTGCAGTTTTAATTTCCTTGCTATATGTCACTTTCTCTGCAGCTTCCCTTTCCTATCAGCCTGCACCTCAGTTTGTTTACTTTATGTGTTTGCCTATTCTCTTCTTAAGACACCCTTACTTATTGAGCCCATGTCTTTTGGATTCCATTTTGATTACTCTGTAGATGTTTTCTAAAGTTGTTTCTTTTTTTTTTTTTTAATTAAAAACCAAAAAAATATGGACTGCTTCATGAATTTGCATGTCACCCTTGCAGAGAGGCCGTGCTAATCTTCTGTGTATCATTCTAATTTTAGTATATGTGCTGCCGAGGCGAACACTAAAGTTTCTTATATTAAATCATTTCAGAGGTATGTATTTCCTTAGAGTTTTTTTATTTTATTTTTCTACTACATTTTAGAGGAAAAAATTTTCAATGTATTTCTTTTGCCATGTGATTAGTTTTTATACACCTATCTCTATATTGGTTTTCTTTGTTACCTATCCTTTAAAGGGGAAATACTATTCAGATTTAGGGTGTGCTAGCGGTTAGGATGTGAGGATTGCCTCTGACCACACTTAAAACCTGCTTATATACTAGAAGAATCCTAGTGCTAGTGGTTTTGTTCACCTGATCTTTTATATTCTCTATTGCCTAAGGCATAACTTCATTACATTGTTTAAAAAAACATGAAATCATGAAGGCTGGAAAAGAGAATCTTTTTTTTAAGAAAAAAATGTTAGGCTTAGCCCAAGCTTAATTATCTCTTCATGGTAGCTTGATTAGACCCCTCCCAGGCTGAGCTACTACATCTCCTTTTCTGTATTCCCAAAACAAACTCATAGCCTGTACTGCAGCTTTAATCACATGATATAATTTAATCACATTATATGAATAGTTTACTTGTTGTCTTGCTTTTTATGGCTACAGATTCCTTGTGGGGAATGACTCCTTTTTCATCACTATCTCAGATGCTTGCCACAGTTCTCAAACCTTCATAAGCTATCAGTAAATGTTTTGTGAATGATTGAGTAACCAAATTGATGTCTTTGGGAAAATATTAGAATAAACCATTTAATAAGCATAAAATACTAGAAGGAAAAAACAACTTGGCATTGTAAAGAGGAAAGTATACTATATAAGTTTGATTTCATTCTATTGTTGCAGTAAAGCAGGAGGCAATACACTTAGTTTATCTTGATCTTAAAAAAACAGATGTTCCATTAAAAAAACAAGCAGATGTTCCTCCTGAATAATACTGACAAACTAGAAAAATCTTCCCTTGCTTGTAGTACTGTTAAAAAAGCAAATAACTCAGTGCGGATAGCCAGGTGGCATATATTAAAAACTCCAGGGATATTTCCTATACAGCCAATAACATTGCTCTCAGAAATTAGATCTAAGACATGATCTATTTAATATTTAATTTCTCTTCTCTGGATGAAAAATAGTTGATGGCACACTCACCAAATTTTCATGAGAATAATATCATCAGGTAGAATCAGTGAATTTCACCATTTATGTTCTTCAGAGTCAGCTTAATCTAATTCTATACTTTACACTCTAACGTCTTGACCCACCCGTGTATAGGTTTCAGTAGCAAAGCCAGGCATAGGCAATGATTGTTAGTGTTTACACAAAGTACATAATCAACCCATAAGTACTTTTCCGCCAATCTCCAAGGCAAAGGGTATCTGTGACCCAATTTTAGGGACATTGTAATACAGAAAAATGTGTGCTTAGGAATCAATGAAATAATGTAACTGTTACGTTCTATAAAATAAGAATTTTAGTGTTACCGGGTATTTGATATTTATTGCATGTCTAGAATTAGAATAAGTAAACTATGGTATATCCACTTGATAGGATATATGTATCTTTCAAGAATGATGTCTCATGTGAGAGAATACATAGTGTGATTACAACTTTTTAAAGCAATTATTTTCATAGAAAAGGATTAAACAGAATTATAGCAGAGTGGTAACAATGGTTGTATTTTGGATGGTAGGCCTTGCTAAAATATTTTTTAATTTCCAGATTTTATTTTATAAGTATGTATGTGGTGGCGGTGGGGTGGTTTGTAACACTTATCAGGGGATCAGTTAGAAATCATGCTATACTGATTTCCTTTCTTTGAAGTTTCTAGACTGTTATAATCTGAAATACTTTACTGAAATTTGAATGTTTGAAAGATATCCTTGAGGGAATGATGGGGAAGGATGATTGGATGAAAGTGTCATGAACTAGATTAGGGATCAGCAAATGATAGGTCTCTCTGACCCATTAGTGACTCAAATTCAGGGTAACAGCAAGTCAATGAAAATATTTAGTTGTAGTTACAGTGTGTTGTGACTGCTAAACACAAGTAATAACCTAATGTAAAAATAAGAATTGCTTGTGCCATGTGCCTGCAAGGGATAGAACCATAACTGGTAAACAGTGAATTTTCCAGTACTGAGAGCAGGAATGGACTGATCAGCAAGGTTCTGAATTGCCTTTCATTAGAGGTACTCAGTTATAGGTTGGGCAGACACAAGCAAGGATTAAAACACAGAATGGGCGGCTGAATTAGATGACATTCAGAGCCCCTTCCAACACTGAGATTGTATAACTTTCAGAGACCCTAATAAGGTTTTAAAAATACCACTTCGTGAAGTAGCTAAGCTGTTTGGTAGGCAACAGGTTGCACTGTGACAAAGCTGTTATAAGTGACTGTAGGAACTATTAAAATAAGACTGCTATGCACAAGTCACCCACAGACATTGTAGGCAGTATATAAACAAGTAAGACATTGTTCTTTCATTGTCCTTTCTTTAATGAAGTTTTTATTAAAGTATATAAATAACATACCTGATCGAATAGAGGTAAATGTAATGAAAGACATAAACAAGAACTATGAGGATTAAAGGAAGGAAATTATATATCAAGAATATCAGGAAAATACCAGTAATATTTAATTTTTTTAGGTTGAAAAACCTGTCCAGTGCCCAGTCCTAAAATGCCACGTATTTTAGTCCGTTTAGGGTTGCTACAAAGGAATATCTGAGGCTGAATACTTTATAAAGAACAAGGTTTATTTGGTTCATGATTCTGTTGTCTAAGAAAGTTTAAGATTGGGCACCTGCATCTGTGAAGGGTCACAGGCTGCCTCCACTCATGGCAGAAAGTGAAGGGGAGCCAGGTGTAGAGACATCACATGGTGAGAGGAAGCAAGGGAGAGAGGAGGTGCCAGGCTCTTATTAACACCAGCTCTCACAAGAACTAATGGGATAAGAACTCACTTATCCCACACCCAGTGAGAACATTAATCAATCCATGAGAGATCCCACTCCCATGACCCAAACACCTCTCTTTAGTCCCCCACCTCTGATATTGGGATCAAATTTCAACATGAGATTTTCCTGGACACACATCAAAATTATAGCACTATGCTTTGGCATTGGAATAAATGATATAATAATTAGGTTCTCCTCTGACGTGGAACTCACCAACTGATTGATGTAAACTGGTCATGCATTGTCACTTTTTGTTTTTTTTTTTCTTTCCAATTTTTTAACACTAAGAAGAATTGAGGTTAGGACCAAGAAAGACTCAGAGAAGCTAATCTCGGGTTGTCAGAATGTAATCTTAAGGCCTTTCTTGGGTTCCATTTGGTTTAGAATTTCACGTAGACTTTCTCCTTTCCACTGTAATCTAAATCCTCATCTTACTCTTAGAAGCACCAGAAGTCAACCCATCCTAAAGCATGTTATGGTTTCTATGGTGGTTCCAGATAGAGTGTATGTATTTAATTTAAACTACTCACCAGAATATACTATGAAGTAGTAGTGTTTCATATGTGTATTATGTATATACATTATATATGTTAGTTAGATTACATATATGGAATACCATATTTAGAGAAAATAATAGCTTCAAAACAACTTAGTATTTTTTAATATAACACAATCTAGGTTGTGAATTTAATAACTGACAGACTTCATGTTGCAATGAAAAGAAAGAGTTTTAAGAGTAAAGGGAAGCTTTGTATTTGCAACATGGAGACCCTTGACCTCGGCAAAATGGTTATGGTAATTGTGTTGAAGGTGGAAGCCAAACTAGAGTGGACGGTGAAACACTGGAGATAGCAAATATAGACAATCCTTTTGTAAAGTTTAGCCCTGGAAGGGAGGAAAGAGAACAGTAACTGAAGGGCAGATGTCAAGTCCAACAAGAGGTTGCTGCTGTTTGCTTTTTTAGTGGAAGAGCTGTGAATGGCACATGCTGGTGAGAAGGAGCCAGTAAAATAGGAGAGGTTGAAAACACTGTCAAGAAAAGAAATAAACATGAAGTTTTCCCTAAATAAAGGAAGAAGGGACGATATACAGAACATAGGTGAGGGATGGCTTTTGATAGGATGAGAGGATGAGTCAGTTCCGAGAAGGTGTGATAGAAGGTCCTGAGGGAGATCATGTCTGTAGGCAGTCTTCTGTATAAAGGATATGGGCTCGTCTGCTGAGAATGAAGGGGAAGGAGGAGACAGAAAAGTCTAAGGTCTATAATAAGTAGAAGAGGTTTAAAATAGTATCTGTGGAAAGTGGAAGAACCAGAGGAAAAGGAAAACATGGTAACGTTTCCATGCGAGCTAAGGAACATGTTAGGATTGTGTATCTCTCTTCTCTATCCCCAGAATTTGGGAAAGAAAATTAGGGTTTCATTTTTCTCTGTAGCTGGTAATGTTTTATGAAGTTAGAATGAAGATTACAGAATAGGTATCTTTATCTCTGCTGATGTCACTAAAGCCTAGAGTATAGGCTGGAGGCAGTGAAGAAAGGAACTATATAGAGCACTATCTTCCTTTCCTATTTCATCACCACTGTTGGACCTACCACCCATCAAGACTGCTGAAAACCTGGTGAAATTGTCATTCAGCACCCCCCTAACCACAGGATCTACAGATAAAGACAGCTTTAATTCTTCCTTTTCGAAATGGATGCCTTTTATTTCTTTTCATGCCTGTTTGTACTGATTAGAACCGCTAGTGCAACATTGAAATGGTAAGAACAGACATCCTTGTTTTGTTCCTGATCTTAGGAGGAAAGCATTCAGTCTTTGACCAATTAGGTATGATCTTAAATGTAGGTTTTTTGTAGGCCAAGGAAGTTTCCTTCTTATCCTAGTTTGCTAAATTCTGATGACAAATGCGTATTGGGTTTTTTTTTTTTTATAATCCATTGAGATGATCAATCATACGGCTTTCTCTGTTTGTTAAAATGGTAAATTATATTCATTGACTTTTCGAATATTAAATCAACCTTATTCCTGGGATAGACCCCACTGGGTCATGGTGTATTATCCTTTTTACATAGTGTTGGATTACGTTTGCTAAAATTTTGTGTAAAATTTTTCCATCACTTTTCATGAAGAATATTGGCATACAGTATTCTCTTATAACATCTTTGTCTTGTTTTAGAATCAAAGTAATGCTGAACTCGTAGAATGAGTTGAGATAACATCCCATCCCTTCCATTTTCGGGAAGAGTGGGTAGAATTGGTATTATTTCTTCCCTTAAATGTCTGGTAGAATTTACAGTGGTGCCATCTGGAATCTGAAGGCTTCTTTGTGGGGAGGTAATCTGTTGTCCGATATTGGCACCTTGTGTCTTCACTCTTTTACTGATGGCGTTTGCTAGAGGCTTATCAGTTTGTATTGATCTTGAAGAATCAGCTTTTGATTCCTCTCATTTTTCTATTTTCTGTCTCTTTGATTTTTACCCTGATCTTTATTCTTTTCTCTTGCTTATTTTGGATTTAATTTTTTTCTAGTTTCTTATGATGGAAATACAAAGATTATTCATTTGAAATCTTTCTATTTTTCCAGTACAGGCATTTAGTGCTATAAATTTCTCTATAAGTACTGCTTTGCTAAGGCCCTGCTGACAAGGATTTTTTTCTGTCAGTCACACAAAGCCTTTTCAGACTCATCGTCTTTTTGTCTGCTAAAATAAGAATTGTAATGTAAATGTCTGAAGGGATCAAGGAGAAAGTTTAAACTCACAACTCCATTTCATAGGCATTTTGCACTCGTATTAAGAGTGCAAGGGAGGATATAACATTTTTTATTTTTTGAGGCGGAGTCTCGCTCTGTCGCCCAGGCTGGAGTGCAGTGGCACAATCTCGGCTCACTGCAAGCTCTGCCCCCCGGGTTCACACCATTCTTCTGCCTCAGCCTCCCAAGTAGCTGGGACTATAGGTGCCCGCCACCACGCTGGCTAATTTTTTGTGTTTTTTATTTGAGACGGGGTTTCACCGTGTTAGCAAGGATGGTCTCAGTCTCCTGACCTCGTGATCCTCCTGCCTCGGCCTCCCAAAGTGCTGGGATTACAGGCGTGAGCCACCGTGCCCAGCCCTGAAGGATGTAACATTTTTGATTCACAGAAGTATCTTTGACAAAGATCTTATTGATGATTTATTGCACTTACTTATTTGCTTTGCCTCACTCTAAAGACTCGTCCAGTTAATCCTGTCCAGCTAATATTAATAGAAAGGAAATGTTAATAATGGGAGGAAAACTAATTTTATCCGAATTGTTAAGCATTCTTTGCCTCAACAACATTTTTGTAGTTGTGAATAAAGACTAAGGTGGTATGCCAGTTCGCCCTTACTATTTAAATTTGATTTTGAATATAAAGCATATTACAATAGATGTCTTTAATTATTCATATTTCAACCATTATGCAGAAACCTGCCTTAATCCTGTTTTGAATAATCTTTTGTCTAGCATAAGCCAGTACCAGGAATCCACAAAAATAATAGTGAACCTTTATTAAATATAATGGCCTTCATTAAACATTTATTAAACGATGTGTCAGGCACTATGCTAATGGGTTATGTCTTCCAGTGAAACACTGAAACCCTGTGAAGTGTAGGCATTTCTATTCCCATTTTACGGGTAAGGAAACTAAAATTTAGAAAGTACCTGGTCTCTGGTCCCACAACTAAGTGGTAGAGTTGGAGTGCTAACCTGGTCTCCAGTGATTTTAGGCACATTATACATCCTTATGTATACATTATATGTATACATTATATTACATATATACATTATACATTCCTTCTATATCCTTCTGATTTACAGGAGGCCCTGTTGTGATGCATGTATCACATATTGACTTAAGTAAACAATCCATTAGAAATTATTGCTTTGAATTATTGAAGTAGTCTTAACTTAGAAAGATTGTTTTATCATGTAATATTTCAGAGTAGGAAAATGCTTTCTGATGAAACTCTTGATCCTCCAAAAATATATATATTTGAAATACACATATGGGCTGGAATTTGGAAACACTCTATAATTTAATTCCCTTAATGCTTCACTGACACCACCGGTTGCTATGGTAGACAGTTGATATCATCCTTCTCTCAGAATGCTTAAAAATAAGTAAATTCATATTTGAGTATACCTATTATGTACGTAGATAATATAGATAATAGCTAACCATATTTCTACTAATATTAGCTAGTGTGATATTTAAGTGCCTGACATGGACCATGTAGTTTAATCCCCACAACTCCATGAGCCGTAGGTACTGTCATCTCTACACATAGAAAGTAAGTAACTTGCCCAAGGTCTAACGGTGATGGAGCTCCTGTTCTTAACTCCCACATCATACTGTAGGAAAATATAAAGAAGAAAACATATAATTTCTACTCTCAAGGAATTTGCATTCTGTTGGGAAAGAAGGCATACACAAAGTTGTAAGGGTACCATATATTTAAATACTAACTGATTCCTGTGAGTTTTACAAGAAAGAGAGCTTACCATTATCATGGAAAATTTCATAGACAAAGTAAATCTTAAATTTGATTGAGGCTTGTAGGACCTGTAGTATTTAAATTAATGGGAAGGAAGAAGGGAGCAGGCATAATCGACAAAGGGGAAGGGGAGGTTGGAGGAGTTTGGAGTATGTGTGTTTGAAAGAATGGTTTTTAGTGGCTGTAAAATGATAGGGCTCTGAACATCTTGATTCGGGGTATGGCTTGACGAGTTGACCAAACTATGCTAAGTGAATAATATAGTTGTTGAGAAAATAAACTTTGTTTGTCTGAGCCAAGGTCTCCTATCACCCAGGCTGGGGTGTAGTGGCAGGGTCATGGCTCACTGCAGCCTCAACTTCCTGGGCTCAGGTGATCCTCCCACCTCACCTCCCAAGTAGCTGGACCATAGGAGCATGCCATCACACCTGGCTAATTTTATACTTTTAGTAGAGATGGGGTTTTGCATGTTTCCCAGGCCGGTCTTGAACTCCTAGGCTCAAGCGATGTACCAGTCTTGGCCTCCCAAAGTGCTGGGATTACAGGTGTGAGCCACCACACCCGGCTGAGAGAATATAGGATATTTTGCTCCTCAGTAAAATCTGAACTCTTCTAAGAGGGAAGGGGCAAATACCGAATTAGAAACAGCATGTTGGTACAGAAAGAGAATGGGTTTAAATCTCTGCTCTGTTACTAACTGAACCACAGTAAAAAGTTACTTAACCTCTTTCAGCTTTAGAGTTTTCTTATATTAGATGGAGGTTTTCTCTTCTTGGGGTAGTTTGAAGATTAGAAATAATGGGTGTATCACAGTGCCAGATGTATTGCAGCTGGTCCATAGAGAAGGTAGTCATCATTTTTAGTCTCTGTTAATCTTCAGTGAATGAAAAGACTTTTTTAGACTTAAGTTCATTTTTCTGGCACTATACCTGCATTCATCACCAGGATTGTCATGTTCTTCTGAAAGCTCTGAGTTCCTTTTTTTGTAGCACTTGTATTTTGAAATTATATGTTTAATTGTGTGATTATTAATATCTGCCCCCCAACCCCAGATGGTAAGCTTCATACAGTCAGGAGTCATGTCTGATTTTGCTGACCACTGTCTTCCTACTGTCTAGCACAGTGCCTGCCACACAGTTGGGCTCTACTGAATGTTAAATGAAATGAGTTCATAATACCTAATACTGAAATTACATTGTGATATTGATGGCTGCCTACATCAAAGTGGGAATACTTCCTTTGAAGAATTAAAATACATGTAATATGAACTGTGTAAAATCTCAGTGCTTGAACTCACTGGTCTTTTGTGGTCACATATTGACATTATGCTGATTGAACTCCTTAGAAATGGAGGACAGTAATGTATTTCGTTACATTTATCATTATTGTATATTGTTTTCAGCTTAACTAATTGGCTTGAATTTCCATCATACTGTATGTTAACTCTTGTGCAGAATTTCATTTCAAGTTTTTGGTTATTTTATTTTGCAAGAGATGTTAATTGTTTCATGAAACTCTTACGGCTTTAAGAAAGTAAAAATATCAGGTGCCTCATTTCACTTCTTCAGTCTTCCATTCATATAAATATTGTTTTCATTTGCTTTTCTTACAAGGGAGAAGATGTCAACCGGACACTAGAAGGTGGAAGGAAGCCTCTTCATTATGCAGCCGATTGTGGGCAGCTTGAAATCCTGGAATTTCTGCTGCTGAAAGGAGCAGATATTAATGTACGTAGAGGACGTGATCATTCTTGAAAAAATTTTCTGTTAATATGCTAGGGGTAATTGTTTTCTATAGATTATAAAATAGCTATTTGTAGAAACTTCATTCTAAATAAGAATACAGTCAAATTATGCCAAATAGCCTATAACTTAGAAATACAGCAGTGGGATTTTTAAAAATAAGCCAAAAAAGCTGACTTTTTTCAGCTGACAAAAATCAAAGGTTAGGATGTTTCCCCTGTGGCTGTTACTTTTCAAGTTCTAAAGCCTGGGGAGTTAGCACTATCTGTGGGTAACAAGTGGCTATGATGTAATACAGCATAGGACTCTGCAGTCATAGGCTAAATCTAAACTGGATTGTTGGACAAAGGTGAATGGGCAAGTGGTCAGATAAGCGCAGTCATCTCCCAACTTTAGCCTTTTGTAGCTTCTGTATTTCAAGGGATGCCATGCTATCCGGCCCTTTTACCTCCTCTTTGGCTGTGTTTTACCCCTGTCTTCCCTTACTGCACCACACTGGCATTTCTACAGTTGTGGGGAACCAAGGCTTAGAGAGGCTAAATAATAGTACCACAGTAAGTGGCAGAGCCAAGATTTGAGCTGAGGTCAAAGCCCTGCTCCCTGTGCTCTACTACTCTGACTCCTAAGGAAAGACATTGCTCATGGGCTTGGGTCTCTGGTAGCTCTAAGAGACTAGACACTTGACTCTGGATTTATTTATTTTATAGAAAGGCAAATAGGTAAATCTAGTAAGAGTTTTCTAGTTAAAACTAGAAAGTAGGAAGAAATGAAAAACAGATCAGGTTATCTCTGTTTATTATTTCATAGGCTCCAGATAAACATCATATTACTCCTCTTCTGTCTGCTGTCTATGAGGGTCATGTTTCCTGTGTGAAATTGCTTCTGTCAAAGGTGAGGTCAATTGCTAATAGTATTGCTTTTTCTATTACTGTGTTTAAGCCAAGTATTTGATTGTTAATTTATTTGAATTTTGTGTGGCAGCAGGGACAGAAAACTGGAAGCAATATACAAAATTGAGGTGTAGTGTTACTCAAAATAGCTGGCCCATAAACTGTTACCAGTTTGTGGTAGGTAAGGAGCTTGGGTGAATATAAATCAGCAGTCTTCTTTGTCAAGAAAATATTTTACACACATACACACACACACACACACAAAACCAGCTTGAAATAACCATTGTACTTGATGATATAGAAGAATGTCATTTTGGACAGTAACACTTTGTGGACTGGCACCAAGTTCATACACCATGCTTTGAGTAGCACTGGTTTGAAATGTATGTTTCATTTGCTGGAATACATACCAAGCAAAATGGTTAGAGGTAGTTTGCTGTAAGTAAGGACTCTCCAAGTTATTTGGTTTCTTGATATGCTTGAGATAGTGGTAAATTTGGAGTTTTCCTACGTTTTTTGTCTTTGCTATTATAAGCCCTTAGATGGAGTTCAAAATCCAGACTCAGAAATTAACCATTTAGTTGCAGCCATTCTAGCTGTATTAGATGGATCCTACAGATGTTGGAAAGCAAGAAAACTTCAGAAAAATTACCAGTTACAGTATTATCACTAGTATTTAATCCCAGCCTTGTCATTTTATGACCATACTCTGGAAAGTGTTGTTTATAATATTTCATTTGGGATCTTAAGCCCCGCTAAAAGAAGCAAGAGAAAAACAGAAATGAGTAGATGTATATAAAGCATTTTGCCACAGTGCCTGATACATAGTAAGCACTCAGTAAGTAGTAGCTTTTATTATAACTAAGGCCGAAGAGGATTTTATGCTTTGTAGTGTCAGCTTCAATAAGATATGAAGAAAACTGGGAAAGAAGATAGCACATTTATCTCTTAACACTTTATTGACAACTTTGTAAAGATTGGTTCTAAAAGCAGTTCATTTGGGTCCTCTAAATAGAACTAGGGTTTTTTCTACCCATAGCTTCATGTTAACCACAATTACTGGATTTCTTTAAATATGTTTGTTGTTGTTTGGGTTTGGATTATATATCAAGAGCAATTTTTATACCTTACTGATATGAATGATGCATTTGTCCAAAAGCCAAAATAAATGGAAATATTACTCTTTGCCGCTAGTGGATCCAGCATCTGTGATAGGGTGTGCTCACAAAGATTTCCAGTCACTGGCTTTCTCTTTACTGTTCATCCCTCCCCAAGATCCGCGAAAGGATTACAAAGTACCTTTGAAAACTGCTAGATAATTTCATCCCTGGGAAATATTTTTGCTTACTGTATCAAAAACAGATTTGCTGTTTATGAAAGATTTATATAATTTCAATATTGTATTAGTTAGGACTGTCTTGCAAGTAACTGAACCCACCTCAGACAGGCTTAAACAGTAAAGAGATCTTATTAATTTATATAACTGTACAGTTGAGGCACAGCTTGACCCTGGATTTAAGACACATGACCATGATCTGATTTTTTTATTTTTATTTTTGGCCTGTCTCAGGTCTCTTCCTCAGCATTGGCTTTATTTCCATGGCTTCAGCCTATCTGCTAGCTCTCAAAAGAAATGGAGGACTCCCTCCTTACCCTTCTTTCCCTCTTTTTCCCTGACCTTTTTTTACCCAGCCAAGGGTTTTGTTCTCTGAAAATAAAAACCTCCATGGGATCGTTTTTTGCTTAGGTCCCTGGTCATTTACTAAACGAGCTGCCCTAAATGTACTCTTTCCTTCTAACCATATCTCAAACTGTAGATCAGAACAATTTTTCTTTGTGTTAGACCTCTCTGTCCTCCTAGGAAAAACAAAACAGGATATAATTTTTATGCTATAAAGAACCCAAACCATTGTTCTGTATTCCTTATTCCCAAAACATGAGGCTTCAGGTCATTGAGACCTTGTGGTTGTAAGTTTCCATTGTTAAAGAGTTGAAAACATTAAATGAGTTCCTGAAAAGTTGGCTTGATTTGCATGTACGTTAGGCCTAAGATGTCATCCCAGAAGGTTCTGTGTGTGTGTGTACTGTGTTGCTAAATTATTGATTGTGAGTTGTCTTACTTTTAACTAGTTTTTTTCTTTTGCTTATGCCCATTTTGTTCTTTTGTGTCTGAACTTTGACTTTTTTTAGCCAAGTAAGTGACATTTGGAGATAGCTATGTTGGTAGCAGACCATTTGTAACCATGTAGAGCTGTTGTTTTATGTGAAAGAGATTTTCTTCTTTTTGAAATCAGCATAGTACATTTTAGTTCTGCTTTTTCAAAATTAATTACTTTGATTTTATTATTGCATAAGCTTCTTTAATGGATACCCTGTAGTTTTGTTAGGCAGATTTTTTTTTGAAAATTGATTATATTCTTTCAAAAATTCTTGGTTGCTAAAATAGAGCTATTCCAGTGCATCTTTTGAAAGTTATAATCAGTGTTTATATTAAGTCTAATTTGTTCTGCCTTTTATCAAAAGTAGAATTCTTATGGATTATTATGAATTCACTTGAAAAGACTTGGTTTAAGAACTTTCCAGATTCATTGACATTTCCAGTACATTATCCAGTTGATTTATCCTTAGCATAGGAATAAAGGCAAAATAATAAACAGGGATTTAGAAACTCAGTATTATCACAACTAATAGGGGAGAAATCAGAAAAACAAACATGATTGCTAGAATATTTGAAATCAAACTTTATATGATATGCTGTATCATTTATAATTTATTATAAACCCAAATACTTAGGTATTATTATCTCTTTTAGGGATAAGGGAACCATTTATCTCAGGGCGGTCTTAACTGCTTGAAAGTCAAATACAATGTAATGGAATCAAGATTTGTTCCAAGATGTAGGATTCAGCAGCCTGTGTTCTTACTATTACTTGAAATTGCCTTTCAGAATTACTGTCAGGACAGTTAATGAGAAATGGAACATGTACATATCTGCAGGTAAAAAGACTTGTGGCCTCATTTTTAATTGGCAAGCTGGTAAATGAGAAAACTGTAGAGATCAACAGATGGGAGGCTTCCATTTCAAAGGTTAGGTCTGAGCACATTCTGTGGTATTCCCTTTTTGCCCCCAATGACAGAAAAGATGTTTTTAAAGTGAGTTGATCAGTATCTGCTTTGGACCAGAAGAATTGGATCCATCAAACAAGAAATTATAAAGAAACCTTGAAAGACAGAAAACAGGCAGGGTAGGGCCAAAGAAGAAATTCCCAACTATGAGCAAGAGAGTATTGTTGCAAAAGGTAAGAGCTGATCCAAGGCCACGCCCAGAGGTGCCCAGTATCCCCAAGCAACAAATGGAGTGATAAGTTGGATGCATTTCAGGAAGAAGCATATTAAACCCAAAAGGAAAGACTGAGATGCTAGAAGGGGAACGATAAGCAAGAAGTTAGTATGAATTAGTATGTGAATAACTCTAAACAATTATTTAACACTGACGTTTTTAAAAAATAAGCTAGAACCAAATAAGGTAAATAATATGAGATGATCAAAGCTTCTGGTATTTTCACCAAATCCAGAGTACCTGAAAAACATAGTAAAACTAACAAGAAGAAACAAGGGAAAGGAGGCAGATAATTAATGCAGGCTCAAGAAGCATCCTCGAAGAGGTAGCAGCAGCAGAGGAGTAAGAGTGTGAAGAAGCTGATGTGAGTGTATGAAACAGACACTCATAATAGAAAAGTGGCAACTGACCAGTACAGCAGTCTGTGGAGAGGCCAAGCCCAATGCCTGTTTTTATCAAAGCAGTATTAGGCAGCCTGTATAATCATGTGTCATTTAGAATTATAATTATCTCAGTGAAATAAGGTTCCCCTTTATTTGCCCTAAAAAATCTTAACCAGGAAATTTTTGGAATGAAAAGGATACTTAAAAGGTGGTATTAGAAAGTCCTTCAGTTCAAAAGTTGGCAAACTTTTTCCTAGGCATACCCTTTTTGCAAAGGTATGCCTTTGCAAACTACATGGTCACTGATGTAACATTGCCACAGACAATACATAAACGGATGGGCATGGCTGCATCCCAGTAAAACTTCATATACAAAAACAAATATCCAGGCCATAGTTTGCCAACCCCTGCTCTAGCTCATAAATAGTTTGGAATTTATAAGGCACATTGTTTTAAAACCCTAACCCTCTGGTAAGATGATGCTTCCTAAGTGCTACAAGGTGAGTGTGTATCCTTCTGGATGCTTTTATTAGAGTATGCTAGCACTTATTTTTGAAAAGATTTTTTAATGTAGCCAGACAAGAGTTTATAGGACACTTATCTGGGATTTTCACTGCTCATTACTAAACTGGTGTTTCTGATTAAAATCTTAAACACTTGAATAATAGCAAGGTTGCACAAACACATTAGAAGAGGGCTAAACATGAAATCATATTCTTGAATAGTATTAACTGATGGACTTTCCTAAGTTCAGAGTTCATTTACAGTAGTCCCCCTTTTCTGCAGTTACCCATGGTCATGGTGAGTACGTTACTAAGACACTTTGTAAGAGAGACACCACATTCCCATAACTTTTATTACAGTTAACTTTTATTAACATGTTATAATTGTTCTGTTTTATTATTATTGTTATTTCTTACTGTGCCTAATTTACAAATTAAACTTTATCATAGGTATGTATGTATAGGAAAAAACATAGTGCAGTCATGTGCCATATAGTGATGTTTCAGTCAACAGTGTGCTTATGGAGATGCTGGTATAAACAAACCTTCCTCACTGCTGGTCATACATAATACTTGGTAATGACTGTGTTATATGTTTATGTATTTACTATAGTATGCTTTTTATTATTATTTTAGACTAGAGTTTCTTCTACTTATTAAAAAAAAAAGTTAATGTAAAAGAACCTCAGGCATGTCCTTCAGGAGGTATTCTAGAAAAAGGCATTTTTATCATAGGAGTTGACAGCTCCATGTATTCTCTTGCCCCTGAAAATCTTCCAATGGGACAAGATGTGGAGGTGGAAAAAGTGATATTGATGATCCTGACTCTGTGTAGGTCTAGGTCTAGGCTCGTGTTTGTGTGTGTGTTAGTTTTCTACAAAAAAGTTTAAAAAATTTTTTAATTAGAAAAAAATTTATAAAGATATAAAGAAAGAAAATATTTTTATACAGCTGTACAATGTACTTGTGTTTTAAGCTAAGCTTTATTACAAAACAGTCAAAATGTTAAAGACATTTAAAAGTTTATAAAGTAAAACAGTTACAGTGAGCTAAGGTTAATTTATTGCTGAAAAAAAATTTTTCTTATAAATTTAGTGTAGCCTAAGTATACAGCGTTTGTAAAGTCTATAGTAGCGTGTAGTAATGTCCTAGGCCTTCACCTTCACTCACCACTCGTCTCACTCAGAACAACCTCCAGTCCTGCAGGCTTCATTGATGATGAGTGCCCTATACAGGTGTACCATTTTTATCTTTTATACTGTATTTTTACCATACCCTTTCTATGTTTAGATACACAAATACTTACCATTGTGTTACAGCTGCCTATAATATTCAGAACAGTAACATACTGGATATAGGTTTGTAGCCTAGGAGCAAGAGGCTATAACATATATCCTTCGTGTTTAGTAGGCCATACCATCTAGGTTTATGTAAGGACACTCTATGATGTTCACACAATGATGAAATCCCCTTGTTAAGCGACATGTGGCTGTATATATTAGGGTTCATTACTGTCTGTGGTTTCGAGGCATCCATTGGAGGTCTTGAAATATGTCTCCTACAGATAAAAGGAGACTACAGTATTTTTCACAGTTACATATAATTGGACATCTTAATCTAGTTTTGACAATTCTGTAAGAGAAATAATAGTAGTTTGCCTATAGCATTAATACACTATCATGTGGCACATTTATTTTCATTTTATTTTATTTATTTTTTCGAGACAGAGTCTCCCTCCGTCCCCCAGGCTGGAGTGCAGTGGCGTGATCTCAGCTTACAGGTTCAGGCAATTCTCCTGCCTCAGCCTCCCAAGTAGCTGGGATTACCACACTCAGCTAATTTTTATATTTTTAGTAGAGACGGGGTTTCGCCACATTGACCAGGCTGGTCTCAAACTCCTGACCTCAGGTGATCCGCCTGCCTCGGCCTCCCAAAGTGCTGGGATTACAGGTGTGAGCCACCACACCTGGCCTCATGTTGCACATTTCTAATATTAACATAATACATATAATATTGAAGATTACATTTTCTATAATACTCATTAAAATTCCATATAATGTACATAATTCCTTATAATTTTAATAAAGAATTTTAAGAAGTTCAGTATTCCTAATCCTAAGGAATACTATTTCTAAATAATCAACTATGGGATATTGTGGGGAAATATCCTAAATATTTACTTCTTTTATCAATCATTTAAAGATGTTATATTTGCTATAATTTAGAATTTAGACAGATAAGCTTTCAGTCATTTATGCTGGTGTGTTTACACTCCATGCCTTACATGGTATATACTGCTATTAAAAATGACCTCTCAATCGCCTATAGAAATATGAATTCTTATAAATAAATAGAAAAAGTTGTACCCCAGCATGAGAGAATCAAAATCCCATGAGTTGAGAATTTAATGAAAGTTTCAAAACATTGTAGTTTTATTCTTAGATTACAAAAATAAGCTGACAGCATACTTAATTTGTTATTATAAGCTATCATTTTGTTACTAGTGATATTTAGCATACTGAGCTATACCTGAGAGGAGAAAGCCCAAAAGAACTGCTTTTTTGTTTTCCTTTTTTTCTCTGCTTCTGTGTCAAAAGAATTTATCTCCTCAGGAAGCCAACTCTAATCTTACAACAACTATATATAATATACCACTGATGGTTATGCAACGCTAATTTTAGTGACTCAGCTGCTTCAGACCACTCTGTAAGTTAACTATTCCTGGCTTGAGAACAAAGGTATACTCAACTGCATTCTTATTTAAAGGAAGTCAAAATGTTTTATGTTTTATGTATAATTGCTATAGAGATTTAAAAATACTGAAATTCAGTCTGCTGAGGAAATAGAAAAAACCACCTTGTCTGGTAACATTCATGTTTTTGATAAATGTATTTTCTGTGCTTTTTCTTTTTAATCACGCAGCCAGTTAGTAAAACTTGAATATCCCTCTCAAGTATCAGCATTATTGACTCCTCAGGGAAGTGTCTGTGGTGCAGAATGTGCTACTTGAATTGGGAATCAAATGTGTAAGATATAAGGGCTGAAAGTCAGCCCTTTTCAGCATAAGCAAATTGGTGTGCCTGCAGGCAGAACAAATATTTACTTGAATTACTATTTGTTACTTGAATTACTACCATACCTCCAGTAAAATCTGAATAGCTTCAGATATTCCCCCACTCACATTTTAGGATTATTTGGAACCCGAAAATTCTGTTCCATATAACATGGTCAAGTTGGGTTTCAAAAAAGTTTTAGGACTGGTATTCCTCAAAGAGCTCAGCAGTGCCTCACTGAATTGTCTTATTTTTAAGAAACTGTGTCATAAAGGGCCTACCAGAGTGATATATCTATAAGATTTACCCCATAAATAACTGAAGAACCAATTGTTAGACTGTTTTGATAGGTTTCACAAATCTCATACACAAGTATGCCCACGGTGTAAGTTCATTGTCGTTAACTATTTAGCTCTTTTAGACTACAGCACGTCATTTTAGCTTCTGTTAGTGATCTATGCTATGTGCTGGGGTGCCACACACCTACACACACACAAGTTTAGTTCTCAGTTCTGCTTCTTAATAACTCTGTGGGTTTGAGCAAGTTTCTTAATATCTCAGCCTAAGCTTTCTCTTCTGTAACACAGGCCTGTACTTATCACATAGAGTTGATGCGAGGATAAAATAGCTCACAGTTAGATGACATTTCCTATGTACACGTACAGTTTTGAGGGCTTTGTATATATTAACTTATTTAATCACCACAGTAGTCTTATAAAGTAAGTATTTTTTTTTATCCATTTTACCATTGGGGAAACAGAGGCACAAAATGATTTAGGAAATTTGCCCAGCATCACACAACTAGCAAGAAGGGGAGCTGGAATTCAAAGCCAGTCAATTTTGCTCTAGAGCCTGTGTCTGTAACCATTACATTATACTGCCTCTCAGTATAGCCAAGTACTCAAGTGAGATAATGTGTATAAGCCACTCGCTGAAATGCTGAGCACATCATGAATTCTCAGCAAGTACAAAGACTGTTTAGGATTGATGTGCTTCTCAGGAAAGGAAAGACTTGCTGTAGGAATGAGGGTTCCCTGAAGAAAATAAACTTTATGAGAAGAACTTTGTTTCAAGTGTGGACATACTTTTTTGTCTGAAACTTAGGATGTACCACCTCTTAAGTAATATAACAGTGGCCGGGCACAGTAGCTTACGCCTGTAATCCCAGCACTTTGGAAGGCCGAGGCGGGTGGATCACCTGAGGTCAGGAGTTCGAGACCAGCCTGGCCAAAATGGTTAAACCCCATCTCTACTAAAAATGCAAAAAAAAATTAGCCGGGCGTGGTGGCAGTTGCCTGTAATCCCAGCTACTCAGGAGGCTGAGGCAGGAGAATAGCTTGAACCCGGGAGGTGGAGTTTGTAGTGAGCTGAGATCATGCCATTGCACTCCAGCCTGGGCAACAAGAATGAAACTCCGTCTCAAAAAAACAAACAAAAAAAAAAGTAATAGCTCAATATGTGACTGTCCTTGAAGAGGAATAATTTGAGGGCTCATTTGTGCTTTAACCCATCCTATTTCCATAATGAATTTTTCTCTGAAACCTTGAAATGATCTTTCTATTCATGCTAAATATGATTGCTATAGTGATATTAAAATCATATTTTTACTAGGGGTACCATAAGAACAAATCCAAGACCATTATATATGCAACTGAAAATGAACTATAGTTAACTGTGTTCAAATAAGGAATAAAACGAAACATAAAATGTCTCATTGCTCACATGTGTGTGAGTCTCATTTGTTAGTTTTTGTCATTTGAGTAAGTTTGAGCAGCTGCTTGGAAAACTTGAAGTACCTGCCTCTTTAGATTTTAATTGACGTTGTAAGAATTGACTTTTTGGAAAAGTTAAAGAGATTAGACAACAGCATCAACACTTAGCCCACTTGGTAAATTAAAGTTCTCGACAAATGCTTTGGTTCATATGACATTCCCCATTGCATACTTAGCACGTTGTTGGACAAGCAGAGTGGTGCAGATAGAGGAGCTTGGCAATGAAGTTAGTAAACCTAGATTTAAGGCCTGGTTCTGTAACTTCATAGCTAGTAAATCACTTGACATCTGAACTCAGTGGGTTTAATAGTATTCATACCCCAGGATTATTCTGAGAATCAAAGAAGGTAATGGTCTTTCCTATTTTTAGTACTTGCCACACTATGAAATACATGAGAACTAGTCTCTGATTCTCCTTAATGCCCTAGAACAGTGGGCAACAAACATTTTCTATTAAGGGCCAGGTAGTAAACATTTGGGGCTTTCTGTGCCTTATGGTCTCCATTACAGCTTCTCATCTCTGCCATTGTGATGCAAAAGCAGCCATAAGCAATGTGTAAATGAATGAGCCCATGTTCCAGTAACATTTTATTTACCAAAGCTATATCTGCCACTTAATAGAAACTCAGTAAAGATTCACAGAATGGACTTGTGAATTGAGCGTCTATGAAAAGATGCTGTGGTGTCAGAGTGCGCAACAGATGACATGTCGTATGTGTGCCATCCCACAGTTCTTTCATTTTCTGTAAGATACAAATAAGCTGCAGATATCTAAAGGTAATAAATTCCAAAATCTAGTCTTCTCCCTAACATTTTGAGGGGAGAGGCCATGGGTAATTTTCAACTAAATGTGGTATAGAATACAAAATTTGGAGTCACATGGTTCTAGTTTTTGTATTTGTTGACTGACCTTGGGCAAGTTTCTTAACAGCTTGAGAGCCTGTCTACAAAATGGAGTTAACAATGCCTACTTCGGGGGACTGCTGTGAGAAAAATGTGGCTACATATTTTTACTGTTACATTAAAAACTCAAAACTGCTACGAAAAATGTAAGGGAGGTAACCATCACTGTGTTTTGTATTGTATTAGGCCTTATAGCGTATCCAGAAATTGTCTTTACTCTGTCTCCTGTATCAATATGTAAATTAAAATATGAAATTAAATGTGCTACGAAATCATCCTGCACCAGTCGATAAAATTGCAAAGTATGTATAATTATAGGTATTTGAACAATTTTTAATGTCACTAAATACCAAATCCATTTTTAGTAGTTTCTGAAATTGAATCATATGTTTAAGTTCTATGGTAATGGTAATATTTAAGTATATATTTAAACAGTATAAAGTTTTCAGATTCTGAACATTTTCTCATAGTACCATGGAACTACAAACAGTTGCCTCAAATCATGAGATAATGGAGTTCTTTGTGAGTATAGCAGTTTCTCAAGACTGTTCTAAAATGCATATAAATTGATTCAAAATAATTGACAGTATTCTTTCTAATGATACAGTAGTACATACTTAGACAAGATAGTATTTTAAAAAAAATAATTTTTCCTTTTAATTTGGACGCTTGTGTTCACTAAGGGTAAGATTTCTGTTACTATGACCCAGATGTGAATTTTTTTCATTTGTTTAATATTTATTGAGCATCTGCTGGCCACCAGGCATTATCCTAGGTATTAAAGCCACAGGGACAAATATAACAGGACCCCTTCCTTCATGGAGCTCAGCCTAATTTGGGGAAGACATACCTGTTAACAGTTAATTACAGACTGTGGTAAGTTCCCTAAGAGAGGTGGAGTTTAGCCATGAGTAACAAAAACCCTTACTACAATGATCTAAACAAGAAAGTCTGAAGGTATGCAGTCCAAGGCTAAGTGACTGGCTCCACTGTGTATGTTGTTGATATCCCACACTGGGCACCCGCCCCGCCACCCCCCGCCTTTTCCCCAATCCTTATGGTCACAAGATAACTACTGAACCGCCAGGCATTGTGTCTGTTGACAACAGGAAGAGCGGGGAAAGAGCTAAGGCCAAAATTAGGTCAGATAGTCACCTGTAGCTTTAAGGGAGTATGAGGATTTCATTTATTTTCAACCTCTGTAGTACAGGAAAGCAAAGAAGAACAGGTTGGAAGTGGGTTGTGTCAGATGCTGAGTGAGCTACAGTATTGACCTGTGATCTCCAGGGCACCAGCTGCCTGGGAAATCCCAGCAGGCTTCACAGAGAATCTAACAATTGAATGAGAGGAATTGGGTGGTTCCAGGGAAAGAACAAAGAATGTCTTTGATCCTTTACGTTTTTTGAAGTCTTCATGAGACATTTAGTATCAAAAGGAAGTACACACTGTATTCATTTAAATACTGGGGATATAGGAGTTAACAAGGTAAACAGATCCTCTGCTCTTGGACACCTCATTTTCTAGAGGGAAGACAGAGTAACACCTCATTTTCTAGAGGGAAGACAGAGTAAACAGGTATACAAATAAATGTAACTTAATTTCAGGTAGTAATGTACTGTGGGGAAAAAAAAAAGCCTTTATAAGGGTAAAAAATAACTATTTTGGATAGAAAATTTCTTAAGGGTATTATATACTTTTCTCTTAAGCAGCGTAACAAGACATGATGATTTCCTTGAAGCCTTACCAGCATCCAGCCCTTGGGGGTCTGTTGAAGCTTTGGTTAATTGTCCTTACACTAGCTAAGCTTTAGCCGGGCTCAGTCTTGGTTTCTTTCTTACTATAGTCGTGTCAAGCTCTTGTCAGACGTTACTGTTGTTAGTGTGACTGTCTTCAGTAGGCCTTCTCTCCTTTCTATTTTCTGTTTCTGATTTTATTTTGACTGAGAAAGTCTGTGTTTGAAATAAAAATTTCTGAGTGAGGACACCAGCATGCTTCTATGGAATGATAAAGAGCTTGAACTCTGTAAAGCTGTTTCAATGGTTTTTTAAAGTTTTATATTCACTTCCTGTCAGTTCAAATCAACATAAGGTTGCTAGAATCCTGACCTGATAAGTATCTGTCATAAAATGTTAAACTAGAAACATTGCAAATATTCCTTGAATTGCCTTTAATCCTCAACTGCAGTCTTAGTCCTTTCAGACATTTTGTATTTGATTCTGAATTGCTTTTTTTCCAAAGTCAGTTGACCATTCAAAACCATGGTTGCTAAAGAAAATTTTCTGAAGTAATTGGTTATATTCCAATGGGGAAGAGTATGTGTGTGTTTATCTATGTGTATATGTAGATAGGTAAATCCATATGCATATATAGAGATAACACACAGTTTGCCCTCCATAGCCATAGGTTTTGCATCCATGGATTCAACCACAGATCAAAAATAGATTCAGAAAAATAAATTAATAGCACAATAATTAAAAATAATATAAATTAAAAAGCAATACAGTATAACAACTGGGTGACCCTTGAACAATGCAGGGGTTTAGGGTTGCCAATCCCTGCACAGTCAAAAGTCCACATAGAATTTTTGACTCCCAAAAAACTAATAGCTTACTGTTGACCGGAAGCATATGGATGACATAAACAGTCAACACATAGTTTTTGTATGTATTATATACTGCATTGTTACAGTAAAGTAAGCTGGAGAAAAGACTATTAAGAAAATCATTACAAAGACAAAATACATTCATTATTCATTAAGTGGAAGTAGGTTACTATAAAGACCTTTATCCTCATTTTCTTTGCTTCAAGTAGCTTGAGGAGGCGGAATTGGGGGTTGGTCTTGCTGTCTCAGAGGAGGAAGAGGTGGAAGGAGGGACAGGAGAGGCAGGCACACTCCATGTAACTTTTATTGAAAAAAATCTGCTTATAATTGGACCTGCACAGTTCAAACCCATGTCGTTCAAGGGTCAACTGTATTTATATAGCGTTTACATTGTATTAGGTATTATAAGTAATCTATAGATAATTTAAAGTATACAAAAGTATATAAAGTGTGTATGTTATATGCAAATCCTAAGCCATTTTATATAAGGGATTTGGGTGTCCAAGAGGGAGTCAGGAACCAATCCCCCTCACACACAGAGGGATGACTATATATGTAGTTGACTGTATTTATATTTGGTTCGAGAGAGAGAGAGGTGTGTGTGTGTGTATCCAGTTAGCACTTGGAGTTCTATATATATATAGAAGGGCTAATTTTTTGCCTGACTTTATAAATTTTGTATGGAAACAAAGCTGCTTGTTATTCTGTCAATTTGTCGGTATAACTATAATCAGCATCTTCAAAACCTTGACAAAAGCCTTTTGTCAAGATAATGTCAGATAACCTCTGTAGGAGTTTGAGAGTTTCATCCTTAAAATGTTACTAATCCAGTTCTCTTGGCCTATTTTTACGTGCTAAGAACTGATAATGTACAGGGGAATTAGGCTGTCTGAAGTAAGAAGTAGATAAAGGTGACAAGCAGGTAAAGATATGTTCTTGTTGTTTCAGATGGGTATATCTTATCTTTCCAGCTAGATTGTAAATTATTTATGGATGGAGATAGCATGACTTGAAGTTTTTTTAAACATTTTCTGTGTTTGACCTCATGCTATCAAATAATACTTGATTATCTACAAGTGTGGCATTTGAAGATCAATAAATTACTTGCAATGCCTTAAAAACGTTTACTCCCTAGAATGACAACCTGTTTGGGTCATTTTAACTTGGCCATAGCAACCTTTTTCTCCTCCCGAAAACTTCAGAAAAATCAGCAGAATTATGCTCTAGGCAAATGAACCTAGTTCGGATTCTAATCAGATGTCAGCAATAAAGGGACTTCTATGTTGAAATTACCTGAAAATAAGTGAGTATGTTATATAGTGTGCTAGTAGGCAGGCAGCCTGTTCACAGTGGAAATGCTTTGTTGATCTATTCACAGCAGTCTGTCTTTAAATCTGCCTGATTTAATACTATAATTATTTTATCAAGTTCCTTATTATATATTTTTAGTTCCTATTTGTATTTGTTTTTTTTGTTTGTTTGTTTGAGACAGAGTCTCACTCTGTCACCCAGGCTGGAATGCAGTGGCACAATCTAGGCTCACTGCAACCTCTGCCTCCTGGGTTCAAGCGATTCTTCTGCCTCAGCCTCTCCAGTAGCTGGGATTACAGGTGCCTGCCACCATGCCTGGCTAATTTTTGCATTTTTAGTACAGACGGGGTTTCGCCATGTTAACCAGGCTGGTCTTGAACTCCTGACCTCAGGTGATCTGCCCACCTTGGCCTCCCAAAGTGTTGACATTACAGGCGTGAGCCACTGTGCCCGGCCTGTATCAGTTAATTTAATAAACATTTATTGATTACTTCTTATTGGGCCTGTGCAAGGCCTTGGGATCGCAAAAACTAATAAGCCTTGTTCCTGCCCTCAACGTAGTTAGTCTGGTAAAGGGAGACAAATATGTAAAACAATCAGTGCATTGAAGCATTGTGGTTGCTGTGACAAGAGTTATATGCAATGTGTAAAGACCTGAAGGAAGAAGAGGGCAATTGTAGTCTTGGAAGTTAAGAGGATAGTGTGTTATGAATAAGAATGTCAGTAGAGCTCCAGGTACCACAATTGTAATTTCATAAAGCAGTTGACACTTGAGCTGAACCTTAGAAACTTAGTGTCTAAGAGTCCAGTAGAGAATTGGGGCACCATCCCAAGCAGAAGCAACAATGAGAAAAGTCACAGGGACAAGAAAGAAACCATGATGTACTAGAGTACAATACGTTGTTTGGCACAGCCACACAGTCAGGTAGAAAGGATTTAGCAAGGCCTATGACTAGAGAGGTAGGTAGTGAACAGATTATGCCTTTATGTGTCATGTTATTTATCTTTATTCTATTTCATGAGAGTGTCATTAAAGGCTTTTAGGTATATGAACAGTATGATCAGACTGGCATTTGAGAAAGAACACCCAAACATGTGGAGTCTGAATTAGAGTTGTGTAATAAAAAAGGCCGGGCGCAGTGGCTCACGCCTGTGATCCCAGCATTTTAGGAGGCTAAGGTGGGCGGATCACAAGGTCAGGAGATCGAGGCCAGCCTGGCTAACACAGTGAAACCCCATCTCTACTAAAAATACAAAAAAATGTAGTCAGGCATGGTGGTATGCACCTGTAATCCCAGCTACCCGGGAGGCTGAGGCAGGAGAGTTGCTTGAACCCAAGAAGTGGAGGTTGCAGTGAGCTGAGGTTGTGCCACTGCATTCCAGCCTGGGTGACAGAGCGAGACTCCATTTCGGAAAAAAAAAAAAAAAAAGAAAAAGAAAAGAAATCATTGCATCAAAATGTTTATACCTGAACTAAAAAAGTGATAGTAGCAATGGAGAACCAAGGACAGATGGGAAATGTTAATAGTATGGTCTGAAGACTAAGTAAACAAGAACTGCATACTGTCTCCACATCTTCTGGAAGATGGTAGTGTTCTTCACCTTGTTGGAGAATCTTGAAAAAGGAGCAAGGTTTATAGGAAAAGATTACATATTCATTTTGGGAGAGGTTGAATTCAAGGTGTTTATGGAACTTAAAGTAGGTAAGTCTCAAAGCCAGTCCTCAGAATGAGGACAATAAAGGTTGGACATGGATGAGATGATTAGGAAGAGCATGTTGAGCAAGTTATGAAGAGTGTTAAAGACCTGAATCTTGTATAAAGGACAGCCAGAGAAAGTAAAGGAAGGCAGAGTAGACGGAGTTGGTGTGGGAGGGAGAGGCAGGCTAGACAGGAGAATGTGGAGATAATACTGTCTTGAGAGTTAGGACTATAATGAGTTAGGAATATCACTGTTCAGATACCATATATGTTGACTAGACTTGGCATTTAGAGGACGTTAGTGACTTATTTCAAAGTGTTTTCAGAACAGTATAGGTCAGGTTGCAAATTGTCAGTCATGTCTGATTTTTCCTTGTGCTTTAGAAAGAAAAGCCTAGGTTGTAGTTGTCCACGTGGCAGCCTAGGTAGTCCTTGTGTCTCAGCTTTCCTTGCAGTAATTATGGCTGTGTGTCTTTTAGGCTAATGTGATATGCACAAATGATGTGTGTCACTTCCAAATCATTACAAAATATGAAGCCACTTGCTGTGGACTTTTCTCCCTATCTAGAAGGCTAGAAGCAGATGTAGGATGAGCCACCTCCAGACATAGGATGAGGAGTGTACCCATGGGAGATCAACAGAATGGAAGGAACTTAGGTCCTTAGATGACCTTAAAGGACAGAGCCACCTTGCCAACCTCTGTGTGCTTGGCACTAAGACTGTTTTATGAGCAAGAAATAAATTAACTTAGTTCAATTCATTGTGTTTTAGGTTCTCTCTGTGGTAACAATTTACCTTAAGAGTAACAAATTGGTTCATGAATTAGTCTGTTCTCACACTGCTATAAAGAACTACCTGAGACTGGGTAATTTATGAAGAGAAGAGGTTTAATTCACTCACAGTTCCTCAGGCTGTACAAGAGGCATGGCTGGGGAGGCCTCAGGAAACTTACAATCCTGGCAGGAGGCAAAGGGGAAGCAGTTATATCTTCTCATGGCGGCAGGAGAGAGTGTGAAGGGGGAGGTGCTACACACTTTTAAGCAACCAGATCTCATGAGAACGTTATCACAAGACAGCACAAGGGAGTGAGGGGTGGTGCCAAACCGTTAGCACCCATGATCCAGTCACCTCCACCAGACCTCACCTCCAACATTGGCAAATATAGTTTGACTTGAGATTTGGGTGGGGACACAGAGCCAAACCATTTTAATTCATAAGTTTGTGGGACTGGGGAAAACTCAGACCGCTACTGTAAGTGTTACCTTCTGATTCAGTCATTTGTGAGGATTGCATAGGGTTGCAATATTGGAACAACAGAGAGAAAATGACTAGTCATATTAGTCTGCTAGGTGCCACCATGAGCAGTATTTACCTAGAAATAATTTGAACATCACTTACTTAAGAATTGATAAAAACACAGTTTTTACAGACCAGGATATAAAAGTTAATCTTGACAAAATAGAAAAGCTGGCAAATTAGGAGGTGGAGAGAGTGATGGGAAGGTTGAGAAAGTATCTTATAAAATTACTTCATGAGAATTGATGGAACAAGAAATACAGGTTTAAATAAATATCGTTTACATTTATAAAGAACAAAATATTGTAAGTATAAGAAATTGAGAAGGTCTGGGGAAGGGTGGTAGTGGTGAGCTAAAGGCCTGTGTAGCAGGAAGTCAAAAGATAAAATCTAAAGTTATAGCTCAAATATCAGCATGAGTATATTATTTAAAGCTATGCAAATAATTAAAAACAATTTAAAAAATCGTTTCTTCAAGGAAGGGATAGGGCCAAATATACTTAAATTCTTCAGTTACTTCAAAACTGGTTCTTTTTTTTTTTTTTTTTTTTTTTTTTTTTTGAGACTGAGTCTTGCTCAGTTGCCCAGGCTGGAGTGCAGCATCACGATCTCATCTCAGCTCACTGCAACCTCCGCCTCCTGGGTTCAAGTGATTCTCATGCTTTAGCCTCCGGAGTAGCTAGGATTACAGGCGTGCGCCACCACATGAGGCTAATTTTTGTGTTTTTAGTAGAGATGGGGTTTTGCCATGTTGGCCAGGCTGGTCTCTAACTCCTGGCCTTAGGTGATCCACCTGCCTAGGCCTCCCAGAGTGCTGGGATTACAGCTGTGAGCCACTGCGCCTGGCCCTAAATTTATTCTTCAGTATTTTATCCTTTTTGATGCTATTACAAATGGAATTTTTAAATTACATGTTTGAATTGTGAACCTTTTATCATTATGAAATGTCCCTCTTTGTCTCTAGTAATATTTTTTTATCGTAAGGCTTCTTTTGTCTGATATAAATATAGTCACTCTACTTCTAATTACTCAACTGTTTTTAAAGAAGTATATATGTATACATATTTAGAACAGAAGAGTAGAAGGAAACACTAAGATGTTAACAGTTGTATCTAACGTATAGAATTATGAGTTTTCTGCGATAAGTTTGCATCATAATTAGGAAAAAGGTGACATATACATTTTAAAAATATTTTATCTAAATACTTCTGGTTGCAAATAGCAGAGTTAGTCAACAAGCAGAAAAGGAATTTTTGAAAAGATACTGGCCTAGTTGCAGAATCAACAGGAAAAGCTGGGCACCAGGTTGAGAAGAGATTGAGCTGTGGCAACTGCAGGGCTCTGGGTAGCAGGAACTTCTCAGCTGTTTCATCGAGGTGGTGCCCCAGAAATGAGCTCTAACTTCTTATATTCTCTCTTTTGATCTCTTCAATCAAGATTCAAAATCTAGGAGAGAGTATTCCGCTTTCAAATCTTTGAAATTTGGTGAGGAAAATAAGCATCTCGGTTTTATAATCCTAGGACTATAGAGGACACTGGGAATGGTTAAGGAGAACAGAAATACAGTTATAATGAATATGATCTAGTATTTGGTAGCACAACAGGGCTACAGTAAATTGTTAACTATTGTTAACAACTTACTGTTTACATTTGTTAACAATTTACTGTGTATTTTAAAATAAGTAAAAGAGCGGAATTAGAATGTTCTAACACAAAGAAATGATAAGGGCCCTGATTTGATCATTACACATTGTATGCCTGTATCAAAACATCACATACCCCATCTATATATATAACTGTTATGTACCCATAGTAATTAAGAATTAAAATTTTAAAAAGCAAGAAGGGACAGATGATTCCCCAAGATGAAATTAGGGTGCTGCCATCAAATGGAGGGAAATAAACTCTGGTACCTAAAAAGCAACAGAAGTTCACTATAATATGGAACTGTTAATGCAGAATTATAGTTGATAATGCTAGTCATAAAAATAGCCATCAAAATGAATAAGAAATAACTTTTTTGAATACAGTTATCCCTTAACCATTGTGGCGGGACTCACAGCACTGAAGTTCTCACGCACTGACGTCTCTCCCACTTGACCCTGAATTCCATGTCTTCCATGAAGCAGTCAAATTCATTTAGAAAATGAGGAAATAGAGACTTCTGTAATAATACGGAGGAGGACTTTGTGATAATTTAACATTTCCTAAAATGTCATCTCCTCCTTGGTTTACCTAATCAGCCTGTACTTCCTTGTCAAGACAGCTCAGGCATTTTACCTCATCCCGGAAGACTTTCTCCCTTAAAATGCCCTCCTGCCACATCCTGTTCTGATTATGGGCCACTCATCCCTGTTACTGTTCTCTTCCCATGGTGTTGTGTTGGTTGAGTTGTCTGATTCTCATACCAGCCAGACTGGCAGGCTCTTGTCTTATTTTTCTTTGATTCTCCAGTCCTTTACACAGTATGTGCACATTAAACATTCAGTAAATATTTGAGTGAATGGATGGATTTCCCAGAGAAAAGGATA
Organism: Symphalangus syndactylus; assembly: GCF_028878055.3. Classification (NCBI taxonomy): domain Eukaryota; kingdom Metazoa; phylum Chordata; class Mammalia; order Primates; family Hylobatidae; genus Symphalangus; species Symphalangus syndactylus. Next base: position 125,898,012 of record NC_072428.2, on the reverse strand, counting down.
AGGTGTCCCATCTAGAGCCCACATGGATAAAGGCATGAAACACGGCAGGAACTGGTGAGAAATTCTGTAGGATTAGAGCATGGAGCGGTTAACTGGAGAAGAGACTGGTAAAGTTGACCAGCATTAGCCTCTAAAGGACCATATATGCCAATTTAAACAATTCTGTAGGTGTCAGGAACAAGCAGAAGAATGTGTGAGATTTGGCAAGGGGAGTGGGTCAGGACTCTAGAGATTGTGTGGTGAATAAATACTGGCTGGAGCTAGAGCTGGTAAACAGAACCCTCAGATGGTAGGATGTTGTCTCTGGGAGTTAAGAATCAGACCTGGTTTGGGAGCAGATTAACCTACCATGCACCTAGGCACTTTTCCAGGTTGCTGGAGTACAGTGGTGAATTACTGCTCCCATGGAGCTTTCATCCAGAAAGGGCAGACAGATAAAACAACATACAGGCACAAAAGGGCACATACACACTCTCAAAACCAGAATGCCGTGTTGCAGATAAAATGTTCCAAGGCAGCACTCTCCAGGTTAAGCATTCAGAGCAGTCTGGTGTCTGCACTGAATACTTCCGTACAATATTGCAGGGAACCTTCTTATAGTCCGCATCTCAGGCATTTACTGCGAAGTTTTTACAAGTAAAATGACGAATACAGTATATGTTCTTGATGTATATAATACTTAATGCACTCTACAAAAAGTGTTTCAAGTAAGAAAAAAATAACTTGTCACAGGAATACTTTAGCAAAGTGATTTACTTTTTCCCCGTTTCATACTGCACATAGGGATATTATTTTTAAAGCCTAATTAGATAAATATATGATAGTATAAATAAAAGCCAGTGATTGCCTGGGTTAATTTTGTACCTTACAATTCTTAGTGCCTGAAAAATAATGTGGCATTTTTACAATTAATCCATAACGTTGCTAACTTGTTTTTCTGCAGTAGAATAGACTCCACTAGTAAAGGAATTTTTAATTCTTGATGTAAACATTAACCTGTGCCATGCGATCTAGTCTTACATTCCCTTCCCCCAATTGTGGGCTTATTTAATGATAAGGACCCTTTCCTCTCTTTTCCAGGGTGCTGATAAGACTGTGAAAGGCCCAGATGGACTGACCGCCTTTGAAGCCACTGACAACCAGGCAATCAAAGCTCTTCTCCAGTGATGGATGGATGGACTGATAACTCCGGAAGAATGACTCTCCTGTGGCCTCACACTGCTGCCTGTCTGTCTGTCACTCTCTATCTGCCAGCTTCTTCAGCTAAATACTTTAAGAGGGGTGAGGGGAGAGAGAAATTCATAACAAATCAGACTACCAGAAAAAAAAAAAAAAATTGTTTTGGAGGAGGGGCAAAAAGAACCATGATCAGGCTTTTACTGGGATTCCTGATCAAGTAAGCCTCTTCCCTTTCTAATAAAAATACACCTTATACCCAAGGGAGAGCAAAGACAAAATATACCAGTAACATTTGACCTTTTCAGCTCCCTAGCTAATTTATTAGATTGTGTTGAGGTCTGATTCCACAAAGGCCAACTCTACATATTTGGTAGCCCTAACTGTCTGAGCAGTAGGGGCTGCTGTGATGTAAACTTAGGGTGCTGAGATAAGCAATTAGCTCTAGCCTTCTGCCTTAAGAATGCACTCTACTGGGGATTTCCTGGCATAGTTAAGAGCGCTGCCTATAAGGTTGGTGACCAAATCTTTCCTCGGTGACTTTAAGCTTTATGTGAAAGCTTAGTTAAGGTGAGGAGGGGCATACTCCTAAATTGCTGGATGACTGAACTTTGGATTTTCTCTCCCCTTTCACATGGATTTCATATCTCTTTAGATAAAACTGACTAGTTTTATTTATAAAATCTTAAGTTTTGGAAGTCTAAAGGAGAAACCATTCCAGTATGCATATTTTTTTCTCCTCTAGATTCATACATTTATATAGCATTGAAACACTTTCAAACTCCTGCTGGTAGTAAAAGGGGATTTAAAAATAGAATCATAGCCATAAGCCTGTTAGTATCATATAAAGAGAGAACAGTTATCTTAGTACCTATGGATTTTCTTTATTTGCTGTTTGAATGGATTGACCTTGGTTATGTGTTGAGAATTAAGGAACATTCTTTGGAATGCCCCTCTCAGACCCATCTTGGAGGCTGATTACTTATTGCACCAAAGCCATCACTGGGGTGAGATTTACTGTTTGGACAAATTTAGCCCCATCCCTTCAAAAATACACTTGTAACCAGGTTTCCCAGAGTTGTTGATAGGCTTCTGCTGAACATATGCCAACCCACCTGCATAATATATTTTTGTTGCTTTTATAAATCATGCATCGCGTAAAGTGTGACAACTTCAAAATGTATTCTCTGTTCTTGGAATACAGTGCCCTAAAATGGTGTTCTTACGACCTGCAGAAAATATTTACACATATTTCCAAATATTTATTTCATGAGCAGTACAGCTAATTAAAATATATAAGCTTAAATTTTATATCTTACATTTAAAATATTAAGATTCCTTTGACTTGCCATCCATATAAGCTTGCTAAAAATATTAAGAGTTTTTTCTTAGCCAAGTCATGCAATAATTGAATGTACCTCAAATTTTTAGAGGGTGGGTTAGGGTGGGTTAGGGACTGATATTCAGATTGTGGATAATAATTGAATTGATTTTTAAAGGCAACGTAGCATTCTACAGCAGGGTTAAACTATTAGCAAGAACAGTCACCCTGGTTAATAACAAGTTTTACTGAGCAGTTGCTGGTTGGTTGGCTGGTTGGCATGTGGGTGTGTGGGTGTGTGTGGGTGTGTGTGTATTTTTCCCCATGAGTCCTTTTTTTAATCCTGTGGCTTTTTTGCTTACAACTAGCCTAACCCTGTAATTTTCCTACATCCAAGAAAACAATCACAAAGTAGTGGTTTAAATACTTTGTTGTATTTGGCTAATTTTGCTGTCTTAATGCAGCCTATTAAGAGTTGGGTTAAAAATCAGTAATCAGTACTTCATTACATCACTGAACTAAAATGTGGAGACATCCTCATTGAAAATGGAGGGCACTCTATCAGTCTATAACTATCAATGTAGTGCAACAGGGTGTTTTGATACCTTTGTTTTCACCTCTTGACATAATGCTATTTAAAGGCTTGAATTTTTCCCTTTACATAATTTTCACCTTTACTTTCAAAGTGTTTTGTTGTAGTTGGCTGTTGCAGAGAGTGCATTGTCCTATCATTCCTAAACCTGGTCTGCTTTCTACATCCATGGTATGGAAACCATGTGATTCTTTGTACAGTTTATCCTGATGTTCCTTGTAATGCAGTAGAGGCTATTTCGCCTTCCCTCTTCTTTCTCAACCTTTTTGTAAACCCTATAATTATGAAGCGATTGCTTGAGAAAATAACATATAAACATAGAATAGAATAGACTGACCAAGATGGTTCACAGTTTCTTTTTTTAACTAGGTTATTTATAATGTATTTCTGAACCACTTGGCAGACAAATTCACAACACTTAATGTTCATATTTTGAGTAAAGGAAGCTAAAACCATGTTTGCTTTCTGGTACTACATGCATTAGCAAAAGGTTAAGTAAGTTTTGTTCTCCACTGAAGTAATACTTAACATCTCAGAAAAAATTTTGCATGTTCTGTAGTTTTGTATTAAATCAGTTATTTCATATGCACTATATCAAGTACAAACAGGTAGTTTACCTGTTTATAGTAGTGTACTAACAAAGTCTCCCTTGCAGCTTCAGACTGGTATCTATAGGCTTATCGTTCAAATACAGCACTTGAATATCCCAAGTAGTTCTTCTACGCATAGCTCACCTTTCTAAACCCAGTTAAGCACGGAAGAGAGGTAGTAGGTAGGTGCAGTGTGTGGAAGCTGCAAACAAGTAGGCCTTTTATTCATTGATTTCTTTTCCCAAGTACTGGATTTTAAATCTATATGTATCTGTTTGATTTTTTTTTCTAATATTTCAATTGAGCTGCTGTTTTCTTCCATGCAATATTGTATACTCAATTGTGTATAGAAGAAGCTGGTGAGAGTGCCCTCCTACATAAATAAGCAATTGCAGTGTTTTGCATGCAAAATATAAAAAATTTAAATTGTCCTGATTCTATTTTGTAAATGGAGAAACAATCATATCTTTCTAAGCAGTAATGGAGGAAGACTAGTGCTTTGTGCATTTTGATATATTTGAGTTCATTTTTTCCACAATGTCATACTTTTGACGCAATTGGGTTTCTCATAAGTATCCTAGTTCATGTACATCCGAATGCTAAATAATACTGTGTTTTAAGTTTTGTGTTGCAAGAACAAATGGAATAAACTTGAATTGTGCTACAGCTAATGTGTCAGCAGCATTTTTCTCAGCTATTGTCACCTCCCTTTTGTAGTCATCTCTACAACTGTACCAGAATCTTGATTGACCAAACATTTAGTTAATCTTATCGCACTTCTAGAAAAAAATGAGTGGAGGGAAAATAAAACATAAAGATTTAATTGAAATAAACCTTACCAGTCTTTGAAAGGATTTGCTTTTGTGTCAGTCTCCTGACATTGTTTTACTATAATTTCAGTAACCCTCCTGGTTGACGGGGAGCAAGGTGTAGCCAGCACATCCCAGATCGTCAGGATCTTCCGAGGGGTTGAAGAAAATGGAGTCGTGGTTAAACCTCTGATCCTTTCATTGCTCATCGAAGTTTCTCCACATTTTTTGGAGATCTGCATTTCCCAAACTCAACTATGAGCACTTTTTTAGAGTGTAATTTTCGGGATGAGTGATAACTTTGAACCTTAAAACTGAACAAAATTAAATCCAAAATCAGTTTGATTGTGTTGTAATCCTGTCAACACCAGAAGACTATTGTGCAGTTTACTTTTAGTGATAGAAAAAAAAAAACATGTGCAGATACTAAGTTACAGCAAAAGCTCTATTTTAGAACTTTCACATCCTTGACTGAAGTATAAATGGGGACCATGTGCGGCTTTAGGTGGGAGTGTTTACAGAAAATTTTTTTAAGTTCTCATTTTAAGAATTGGAATCTAGGACCGGCGCAGTGGCTCACGCCTGTAATCCCAGCACTTTGGGAGGCTGAGGCAAGGAAGATCACTTGAGCCCAGGAGTTCGAGACCAACCTGGGCAACAGAGGGAGACTGAGTCTCTACAAAAAATTAAAAAACAATTAGCTGGGTATGGTGGCAAGTGCCTGTAGACCCAGCTACTTGGGAGGCTGAGGTGGGAGGATTGCTTGAGACCGAGAGGTTTGAGGCTACAGTGAGTGAGCCGTATTTGTGCCACTGCACTCCAGTCTAGGCGACAAAGCAAGGCCCAGTCTCGAAAAAAGAATTGGGGTCTATAAAGAAAGTTTAAATCTGGTTAAATACATTTTTTAAAGGGAATAGAGTCCCCTTATATAAAGACTGAAGAACAGACCAGCATATGTGGATGGAAGGTACACATCTGATGGAAAGAAAGAGCTTAGAGGGAAATTAGTTTGCTGTTAGAGAATGGCTGTCATAGAACTTTCATGCAGCACAGTATACCAGACCACCATAAGATTTTTTTTTTCTCTTTCTCTAACATCAGTGATTCACAAAATGTGTTCTCTACACCAACAACATCGCCATAACTTGGAAGCTTGATAAAAATGCAAGCTCTTGGACCCTAGCCAAGACCTATTGAATCAAACTCGGGCTGGACCCAACAGTCTATGTTGTAACAAGCCCTCTAGGTGATTCTGATGTGTGCTGAAGTTTGAGGACCATTGAATAAGACCCTAAGAGCAAGAAATAGTCAAATAGCCTATAGATGCCATCAGGCATGACTTCCTAAAGAGAAAGTAAATGGAAGCCTTTAACACGTGAAATGTAGCAAAACTGGCCAAGTTTTGAAGATCCAGATGCACAGGAAAATCGTTAAAAATGAGTTTCAAAGGTATATTCTGGCTAAAAGAAGTCAGGGTAAAATGTAACAATGGTTCCAAAGATGTAATACTGGTGAAAATGATCCTTAGTTATTCTTAGGGGGTTTTTCCGCCTTATGTCCCCAAAGCTGGATTCCTGAGACTCAAGCCTTACCCTTACCTTACCTTTCCTTGAATTCCAAAATAAACTGAAGGGTGGAAGCCAGGCACAGTGGCTCACGCCTGTAATCCCAGCACTTTGGGAGGCCAAGTTGGGCAGATCACTTGAGACCAGCCTGGCCGACATGGGAAAACCCCATCTCTACCAATAATACAAAAATTAGTTGGGTGTGATGGCACACGCCTGTAGTCCCAGCTACTTGGGAGGCTGAGGCACAAGAATCGCTTGAACCCAGGAGGCAGAGGTTGCAGTGAGCCGAGATTGCACCACTGCACTCGAGCCTTGACAACAGAATGCAACTGTCTCAGAAAAAAAAAAAAAAAAAAAAAGTGGAGGGCTGGGAGAGACATGCAAAGAATTTTTGGGACCTATGACATGAACTGCAGTCTCATGCTTTTTATATGCAGGTCATTGTGGGGTGCAGGACTGGCAGGCAGAGCCACTGTGGGAGGAGGCCAAAGGCTGCTTTCTCAGCCTAATGCCCCGTTTGCCATCACAGTGTGCTGTGAAGATGGATTCCCCGCTGCAGTGGGTGTGCTGCTGGCTTGGAAACAGCAGCCTTGGGGCCAGGTTCCCTGGAGTGGCATGTCCCAATTTCTCTGCACAGTGGAGTGGCTTTTGCCCTCCATTTTTCTTTATGGGTGGCCACTCATCCTATCCAACTAACTAGGTCCCGTGTCAGGTCCATGATCTTACCCAGATACCAGCCAGATCATCACACATCAGCCATGGGATATTTTTCTCCAAGGCTTTTACTTCCTTAAAATATGATTGCTGATTGAGAATTTAACAACAGCTTTAATAGCACCTGGCCCTCGATAGACATTTCACTGTGTTTGTTCTGAACGATGATGTAAAACCATTATACAGTAAAATGTGAAAACAGCTTTGATTCAGTAAACCCTACCCTAGAAAAGACTATTAGAAGAGCCATGAGGCTATCTGTGTTCATGTACCCAAATATTGACCATGGAGCCTCATAAGTACTACTGATACTGATTGCAAACTGAAATCAATGATGTGAAGACAAATATCACAGAGACACAACAACTCACTGAGGAAATGCTGAGCATGGGTCAAATGCAGGTCACTGTGAGCCATCATGACACATACTCAGGCACAGCTATACATGACAAAGCAAAACAAAGCATTGTCTGGCCACTCCAGCAACTTCTATGATTCAGCAGCTGAAGCAGCAAGGATGGTCTTATTTCCACTGTTTTGATAGAACAGTGGATCACGTGTTTGGCAACACTCGTAGCAACAGCATCTTGTCACACAAAGGAAAATAATACATAGACAATTCCTAGCCATCAGATGTTGGTTTTGAGAATACTACTAGATAGACTTTTTTTAAATAAGCTATATTTTTCTTCCTTTTTTTTTTTTTTTTTTCTGAGACAGAGTCTTGCTTTGTCACCCAGGCTGGAGTGCAATGGCACAATCTTGGCTCACTGCGACCTCCGCCTCCCGGGTTCAAGCGATTCTCCCTGCCTCAGCCTCCTGAGTAGCTGAGATTACAGGCACCCACCATCACGCCCGGCTAATTTTTGTATTTTTAGTAGAGACGGGGTTTTGCCATGTTGGCCAGGCTGGTCTCAAACTCCTCACCTCAGGTGATCTGCCCACCTCGGCCTCCCAAAGTGCTGGGATTACAGGCGTGAGCCACCACGCCCATTTTTCTAAGGTTTTACTTACAAATCTGGAAGTGTCTTGTATACCTATATGCTCTTCCTAGTATCTAATAATGTTCCATATGTTTATACACATCCCCTGTGGCAAGCTACCAAATCTAACTACGTCACTGCTACTTTGTGATTTGCTAGTCAAATTTCATTAGGCTTGAAAGTCTTCAGATCAAAACTAATTTATGGTAATTTTTCAATTCATAGTTAGTTCATGAGATTAGACCACAATACTATGAATCTAGAAACTCTGTAATATAACCATTCATATTTAAAATTATCACTTAAGGGAGTTAGGGTTTTATGACATTTTGATGTTAGTTTCACCATTTTAACTGAACATTTACTATGATCTGGGGACCATTCTAAATATTTTATGTGAACTGACTCATTTGATCTTCCTAATAATCCTATGAGGTGGGAATATTGCCATCCCTATTTTTAGATGATCAAACTAAAATGAGAGGTTAAGTGACTTGCTTATGGTCATACAACTAGTTAGTGGTAAAGCCAGGCAATCTGGCTATAAAGTTTGTGCTTTCTACGCTTACATTGCCTCTCCAACTCTCACTGAATCAACTAATTACATTTTATTCTATGAACACAGCTTTTTCTAAGACTCTTTAAAAGATACTTGGAAAATATTATATGGACTTGTTTATGATTTTAAACAATTACAAATCTTACGCATTGATCTGGATGAAATCAGATTCTACAAAGACGACATTTAATTTTCAAGTTTGAGAAGTAACAATACTTTAGTGTAATAAACAATTTTTTTGACAGTCTAGAAAATTGTGATATAATCAAGAATTGACAAACCATGGTCCCCAGGCTGAATCTGGCCCATTGCCTGTTTTTGTAAATAAAGTTTTATTGGAACACAGCCATGCTCATTCACTTACATATTACCTGTGACTGCTTCCACACTTCAACAGCAAAGGTGAGCAGCTGCAACAGATACCGTAGTTCATGAAGCCCAAAATATTTATTATCTGGCCCTTCACAGAAAAAGTTTGCCAACCCCGAGACATAGATGTTTAGAAGGCATAGGTTGAGAAATACTCCCAAGGATTGGCCAGCACCTCATTACAGAGGGGTTAGCAAAATCATGAAAGAATGTAATGAGTTAGTTGAAGCAAATGAAAGGCCAAACCCATTAATAACACACCACTCTTTGTGCCTGAAGTAGACTGTTCCAATAATGGTCCCCAGTGAATCATGCCTATGGGTATCTGTGTCCTTACATAATCCCTTTGTATATTCACTCTTGATCTTGGCTGTGTGACTTGCTCGGCCCATCAAACATGAAGCCAGGAGAAGCTTGACAAGTGCTTCCTCATTAGAGCATGGCTTCCTGGATCTTAGCATGGAATGAAGTCTGGAGTCACACTGCAGAAGAGGCCACATGAAGAACTGAGGTGTCCCAGCCAACAGCCCCAGCTAACCACTGGACATGTAAGTGGGGCTGTCCTGAACCATCTAGCCTCAGTCAATCCCCAGATAACTGCAGCAGCATGAGTGACCAGGAGGAGAACAGGCAGCTGAGCTCAGTCCAAACTGCAGACCGTGAACAAATACAAAGAGGTGACTTTAAGCCACCAGATTTAGGCACAGTTTTTTATGCAACAATAGATACCTGACACAGCGCCCTAGCTGATGGACGTCTAATGAGAAATTAGGAGCATTACCTACAGACAGGAAATATGTCTAAATATTTAAAATGACCCAAAAAAATGACACCCATGAGATACCAAGCAAATACCATTAAGGACCCAGGATTTCCTTTTCTTTAAACTCTTGAAGGAAAGAAAAATAGATTAAATAACAAAAACCTTTGCCTTCCATCTAGAAATGGTTAGGTCCTGTAAATAATCAACTCTTGTGTTTCTTTCTATGGAATCCTTTTTATCCCCCTCTATCTACCCAGACAGAATAGAGTCTCTCACATCCTTGTAGATTTTTCTCTCTGCCTGCTGGATGATTCAAAAGCTGGTGGGGATTTGCTGGTGAGATGACTTGGCTGTGTCCCCACCCAAATCTCATCTTGAATTATAGCTCCCATAATTCCCATGTGTTGTGGGAGGCACCCAGTGGGAGATAATTGAATCATGGGGGCGGTTTCCATATTGTTCTCATGATGGTGAATAAGTCTCATGAGATCTGATGGTTTTATAAGTGGTTTCCCCTTTCACTTGGCTCTCATTCTCTCTTGCCTGCCACCACGTAAGACATGCCTTTCACCTTTCACCTTTCACCATGATCTGAGGCTTTCCCAGCCACATGGAACTGTGATTCCATTAAATCTCCTTATCTTTATAAATTACCCAGTCTCGGGTATGTCTTTATCAGCAGTGTGAAAATGGACTAATACAGCTGGTATGAGCCAAGTCACTGACAAGCCAGTGACTTTAAGGCAAATTATCATAATAATGAGAAAAGGATGTGGCTTAAATAGCAGTTGGGGGGTGCAAAGAGGGAGCAGGACATTGTGGAACAAAGCCAAGCCACAGTGCTGACATCCTTGCCAAGAGTCCCATGCTAACCACACTCACCAAGAGTCCCATGCTAACCACAGGACAAGCCTGTTGGCCTTCCTGCTGGAGGAGGAGAAGGCAAGGGGAGCCTTGTCCACGGCTGGCAAGGTGTGAGCATGCAGGTGGCGTCCCGAACAGTACAGCAGCATGGGGTCCCTCACACTTCATGCTTTCACTTCATCTCAGCACTTCCTCTCTCAACCCAGACCCACGCAGTCATTTCAAAGCAGCTCCCTTGAGGTCCACACTAGCCCATGGTCACCCCAGAAGCTAACAATTGCCTCCAGGTACAGGACTGAGAAGGAAGAGAGAAGTTAAAGGGCAGGGAAAGGAGAGGCATGATTTGTGGAACATAAATAATAAAGAGAACCAAAATTTCTACTATATACAGCTACAAATACAGCTACAAAACAAACAGCTACAAAAAAAATACAGCTACAAAACAAACTTGGGCCGTTTCAGCTTGTAATGCATTTAATGGAGGTAGATGGTGAGGATAGTCAGCCTCTACATTGTAAGCTCATTCATTCATTCAACAAATATTCAAGGCCGGGTGCAGTGGCTCACACCTGCAATCTCAGCACTTTGGGAGGCCAAGGCAGGTGGATCATTTGAGCCCAGGGGTTCAAGACCACCCTGGGTAACATGGTGAAGCCCAGTCTCTACAAAATAAAAGATAAAAAAATTAGCCAGGCCTGGTGGTGTGCACCTTTGGTCTCAGCTATATGGGAGGCCAAGGAGGGAAGATCGCTTGAGCGAGCCTGAGAGGCAGAGGTTGCAGTGAGCCAAGACTGCACCATTGCACTCCAGCCTGGGTAACAGAGTGAGATTCTGTCTCGAAAAAAAAAAAAAAGAGAGAAAGAGAAATATCCATGGAGTGTCTAAATGTGTGCCAGGCCCCGTTGTGGGCACTATAGATGTTGCAATAAATACAGCATTTCTGACATAACTCCTGCCACGTAGGGCTTATTTCCTAGTAGGAGAGGGGAAAAATGTCTATTTGTAAATGAAATAATTACAAGTCATGATGTGTGCTGGAAGGAAACAGACAAACTAGGTGGGATGGCAGAGAGGAGCAACCTGCTCTTGGAGGGTAAGTGCCTACGTCTTCCTCAGGTGTGTGCCTCTCACAGTGTTTACATTTGAATGCAATGTTGTAGCCTCAGAGAGCTAAGCTCCACGTGGTTAGATCTTTTCCCTATTTCAATGTATGGGGTTGCAACATTGACGCAGGCTGAGTGATGGGAGGGAAGGTGACAGATGGCAGCAGCACTGGAACCAGAGGAAATGTTAAGCAAGCCTTTGGGGAATGGCCTGCCCTTGCTAATGCACCTCCTGCAGGGTGGCCTGGGAAGTGAGGTCCCCAGCCATGTCTCTGTGCTGTGGTGCACCCACTCATCAGGGGCCAGCAGCGGGTCCCCACTCTGACAGGTTCTGCTCCAGAGCTCTCTAACTGGACTACCCTCATGGGACCACATAGGAGACAGAAGCCCAGCTCTCCCAGGTCTCTGCAGCGACCTACTAATATTTCAGATCCAGGAAGAGAGCTGCACCTGCGTTTCGCTCTCATACGGAACAGGAACGTGGTCCCCGGGCTTTATCACACCAAGAAGCTGTGTTTTCCAATATCTCCTCGTCTCCCTAAGCACAAGGGTAATAGGGATTGGTTTTCATCTCTTTCTCACTCCTTCCTTTCCTTTTTGAATGTATCCTTGCATAAATCCTGTAGTTCATCTTGTTCTATAGCTATGAGTTTAAATCTCGTTCCATGTCATTGTTAGCAATTCTTTCCATAATGGTAACAATCAATAAAAACCCTAGTTAAAACCTGGACAGCTGCCACCCCTTGACCACAGCCAGGGGAAAAATTATTGCTGTGGTTTTTGATGGTGCTGAGGAGAACAAGGAATTCCTCTCTAAGGATAACCAAACCAAATGCAGAATGTTTTGGTTGTGTGAACCAGGTAGGTTACCCTTTAAAAGTTTAAACTCCTTTATTTCAGAAAGTTGAAAAGGCATGACTTCAAAAGGAAGTTTTACTGGTTAAAAATTAGGGCTTTTTTTTTAAAAAAATCACATACTTGTGGCCCAGAACATTCTCATTTGATGAAATTTATTTCCATTTTCCTGAAATAGTCATGATTTTTATTACAAGAGTCAAATACATTACTTAGTATGCCTGCTAAGTTACAAAGGATTAAATAAAGAGAAAGTATATTATTATTTTTCTCTTGCCACAGTTCTTTATTTGGGTTAAGGATTGCCTCGTGTTTTCTGACACATTTTTAGGAAAGGATTTTGTTTAGAGTTTTGCCACGTAGTGAATGAACTTGACAACCTTTTTGCCAAAAATCGCACCTGTATTTTGCTCCCACTCTTTCCCTCTGAAGTTGTCTGCTTGTGAACAAGAAAGCACATGTATGCTTTCATAAGGCTGTGGGCTCATTACGTCAAAGGGGATGGCGTGGAAGTGGATTCCAAACACAGGATGCTGGGCTGCAGGAGGTGTGCTCGGGCTGGCCACCGAGGAGGAGCACCTCCTTCCTCCACACTGTGTTAGGTTCTCCCCTGCACACATTGAGAGACATCAGTCCTTAGCACACAGACAAACTTGCATCCTTAAAGAACTTGTCCATGTTTCTTGTGCTCACAGTTGGCCAAGTTGTAAAGTGCTTCCCAGAGGCCCAGAGGCCCATAGATAATTCTGACACCAGTAATTATACCTATATCTGTCTGTATTAGTCTGTTCTCACACCACTATAAAGATACTACCCAAGACCGGATAACTTATAAAGGAAAGAGGTTTAATTGACTCACAGTTCCACATGGCTGGGGAGGCCTCGGGAAACTTACAATCATGGTGGAAAGCGAAGGCGAAGCAAAGACCTTCTTCACAAAGCGGCAGGAGAGAGAAAGAGGAACTGCCAAACCCTCATAAAACATCAGGTCGTGTGAGAACTCACTCCTTATCCAAGAACAGCATGGGGGAAACTGCCCACATGATGCAATCGCTTCCCACCTGGTCCCTCCCTCAACACATGGGGATGATAATTTGAGATGAAATTTGGGTGGGGACGCCAAGCCAAACCATATCACCATACAATGGAAATGAAATATAAAGATTTTCATTGTCCCCTGCTTCCCTCTCCTGAGGATGCTTAATGGGTCTAATAAGGTATAATTAAGACCACCCAGACCTCCACAGAATAATACAAGAGTTTGATGAGCAGCATCGGTGAGCCCGATTTCAACTAGACTTACTGTATTAGTCCGTTCTCATGCTGCTAATAAAGACATACCCAAGACTGGGTAATTTATAAAGGAAAGAGGTTTAATGAACTCACAGTTTCACTTGGCTGGGGAGGCCTCACAATCATGGTGGAAGATGAAGGAAGAGCAAAGGGATGTCTTACATGGTGGCAGGTAAGAAGGTATATGCAGGGGAACACCCCTTCTTAAAACCATCAGATCTCTTGAGACTTCTTCACTATCACAAGAACAGCACGGGAAAAACCTGCCCCCATGATTCAGTTATCTCCCACAGGATCCCTCTCAGGACACATGGGAGTTATGGGAGCTATAATTCAAGATAAGATTTTGGTGGGGACCCAGTCAAACCACATCACTTACTAAAGGAGTCAAGCATGTTTAAAGATAATCAGGCAAGAAGAAAGCGCTGAGAGCCCTGACATCACATCGATTTTGGAGCACAAAAAGAAAAGGTATGAAATTATTTCAAGATATTTACAGATGAGCAATCTATTTCAAGAAAGCAGTTGTGCTAAGTTTTAGGAGATCTAAAAGCACCCTGTTTCCAGTCCCAACAAATGAGGGTTCAAGGAGTGTAGAGACATTAACAAGAATATCCTGGAAACAAGAATGTTAGGCCAGCCTGAAATTGTCCTCCTGCATCCCAACTCCTGAGGCATTTTTATCTAATTCTTAAGGAGACAATCCACACCAACAAAGCCCGTCATACCCTCAAAAATGTGCATCATATTACGACAGAAGTCTTGCCCTCACTGGAAAAAAGAAGTTGTGCACAACTAGAAGAGTTTCCAACACAGATGCTCTAAATCAAAACTAGAAACAGCAACCCAAATGCCAGATAGGGAGGCAGGCGACAACTCAAGGGCTCCTCACTGGGCTTAACTACCACTTCCAGGGGAAGATTCCTACATCCACATCTTTCTTGCAAACTCCCCACGCTTAGGCCCTTACCTCCAACTACCACCTTTTTTTTTTTTTTTTTTTGAGGTGAAGTCTCACTCTGTCACCCAGGCTGGAGTGCAGTGGCACCATCTCTGCTCACTGCAACCTCTGCCTCCCGGGTTCAAGCGATTCTCCTGCCTCAGCCTCCTGAGTAGCTGGGACTACAGGCGCATGCCACCATGCCCAGCTAACTTTTTGTATTTTTGGTAGAGACGGGGTTTCACCGTGTTGGCCAGGATGATCTCTGTCTCCTGACCTCCTGATCTGCCCGCCTCAGCCTCCCAAAGTGCTGGGATTACAGGCATGAGCCACCACACACGGCTTCCTCCACCTACCTTCTACATCCAAAGCTAAACTTGCAATCTTCACAGCCCTCCTACTCACACAAAGGAAACATTTATTTCCTTCTAAATGTAATGCTTATTAAATTAATTAATTAAATGTACATCACAGTATCATTCTTTTAATCACAGAGATTTAAAACCTGTATTTCAACTGTGACTACTCTCTTAGTTTCACCTTCTCCTGCAGGCATTTCTTTCATAACCCACCCCCACCATGGCCAACCTTACCTCTCCATTTACACTGCTGCCCTATTCCCAGTGGGAAGTCCTTCCCACTCAGTCATCAGCATACTCAATTCGGACTAATCTCACCAACATCCCACTTGTACCAACTTGCCCTTGCTATGGGTTGAATTGTGTCCCCAAAAAAGATGTGTTGAAATCCTAAGCCCCAGTACCTCAAATGTGATCTTATTTGAAAATAGGGTCATTGCTGATGTAATTAACAAGATGAGGTCATACTGGAGTAGAGTGAGCTCTTAATCCAATATGACTTGAGTTCTTATCAGAAGTCAATGTGAAGATAGGAAAGCCACCATGTAAAGATGGAGGCAGAGACTGCAGCAATGCAACTGCAAGCCAAGGAATGTGAAGGATTGACGGCCACCACCAGAAGCGAGGAAGAGGCAAAGAAGGATTCCACCCAGAGTCTCAGCAAGCGTGGCCCTGCCAACACCTTGATTCCTGACTTCTGGCCTGCAGAACTGTGAGACAATATGTTTCCATTGTATTAAGCCACCCAGGTTGTGGTATTTTGTTATGGCAGCCCCAGGAAACTAACGCATCCCCCTTCCTTTCTAAACCTTCAGGGACTGCCTATCCCCCATCATGTCACGTTCAATTTTTTGGCCTGGCTCTGGAGGCCCTGCCCTCCCCCATCTCATCCCCTCTTCACAAATGCATCTCCCACTATTTCCTCATGACCTTCTCCAAACTCCAGCCCGCACTTGCCTCTCCGTTCTTCAAAGTCCTGCTGCCTCAGTCTCCACTAAACTGTCTTCCCACCATATCAGGTATGTTTCTTTCTGCCTTCCCTATCAATCCATACACCCTTTGAAAACTGGACTATGAATTACTTTTATTTTCAATCTCCCCTGAGTACACAAATACTCTAAAAGTACTCACAGACGACTTGATCCAGTAGCCTTTGTACAAACGTTGCCCTTGACCCAGAATACCTGGGTCAACAGCGAACTGCACGCCAGGGACCGTCGGTCTAATCTTTGTGTCCCCAGTGCCTAGCTCAGTGTCTGGCATTTCATGGACATCCAATAAAAGTTTTTAATTCATTTAGTTTGTTTTTAAAATCCAGCCCCTAAGCATAAGTTCTGGGTCCCTCCCAGGTAACACCATATCTGCCTTCTTTTAAAGAACTAGCTAATGAAAATCCTTGAAGTTATTCAGACAAAGTTTGCTGAAAAGGGGTTGGAGGCGAAATATCATTCTCTTCCTCTGACTAATAAGTCATTAGGAGGTCCAGGCCCAGAGCCACAGGGAGCCTTATTAGTCCATATGACCCATCCAAAAGGAAAGCCCTCCTCCAAGTGAACAGCTTCCTATTTATTAATACATGACAGGGCTTGTCCTTCACCCCCATCATTACCTGTGCTTCCAGAGCCCTTTGAAAGCATAAATAAATGATAGCTGGCTGGTCTTCTTTCCCCAGCACTTTGTCAATGCCGAGAATCCTGACAGCTTGCCAAGACATGATTTGCCACTACAAATGCCAAGTGGGAGAGCCCCTGTCCTCTCCTATTCATAGAGACACTTGATAATTCAAAGTGCCAGCTCCTTCCAACAGAGTCAGACAGACTAATGTGCTGTCACTGGTCTCCAGGAAAGAGAGCCACACAGTGTGCTTTTCAAATAGCCCAAGACTTAGCAGGGTAGAGGACCTTTGCTCAGCAGGTAAGCCATTCAGATCCTCAAGGTGCCAGTGCCTAGAGAGCCTGCAGGGGCTGCAGCAGGACTCTGGGGCATCAGAATTCAGCAAGGGGAACAGAAGATGGTTAGCATTGTTCCAGTTCTGTCATTTGCCCCTTTTCCTCCCACCTCACCTCTTCTTCCTCCATCTCCAAAGCTGGGAATGAACCTCCCTGACAGATGTATGGGTATTCCCTTGGTTTTCACCTGGACCCTCAGAATACAAATGCTCTGACCATCCACTGGATGTTGGAGGGTTGGGATGGGGGAAAGGGGTGCAGTGTGGGAGAATCCAACCTTGGAAGGTGGTCAGAAGCCAAAGAAGAAAGGAAGTATAGATTATCAGAAGTTTATAGTTGATCAAATGCACTTGAGAAAGAAGAGAAGAGGAGAGATCAATTAAAGGACCAGAATTATAGCAGTAGGTCAAGTCTAGGACAGACTTTTACAGGGAAACTCATTTTGGAAAGTGGATATCGAGGCCTATGTGGGCTCAAAATAAGTAATTGAAGGATTCCCTAGATATTTTTGCCAATATTCTGTCCTCAGCAACTTTCTGACCCAAAATACTCATGCACTTTGCACATTTCCAAAAGAAAGAATGAAAGAGGGCTACTCTCTTTGTGGGAAATAGAAAAAGGTGGGCTGAAGGGTAGATTTCTCCTTAGGGAAGTGCGTAAGATAGAACAGTTGCGGATGATTACCCACTTCCTCTTTAATGTCCCCCTCCTGCCCCCAAAGCCATGGCTGTCCTCAGCCCTGGACTGCTCCTCTCCTTCTTCACAGGGAACCTACTTCCACTTAGTGTTACATCATCACATCATTCTATAATCCAGGCATGGTCGCATTTTAACAGGAGAATCCACAACTTTCTAGATTCAGCAGTCCACCTCTGAGGTAGGTGGAGTGTATCAGGATGACTTGGCTTTGATCACACAAGTTTATAGGAGACCCAGAATTCTAGGCACTATATGATGGGTGGGAGCAAAAACAAAAACAAAAAAACTTAGAGGGGAAAATGTTCCTTGATCAATGGCACCCCAGTGGCTGTGAGCACACCCAGCACCCTGATCTTGGTTTCTGAACATCATTCTCCAGTAAAAGAACCAAGGCTCCTTGAAGGAGTGGTTAATTCTAGGTCTGGACAGGAAAACTGCAATGTGATCCCGGAGTATCTTGCGCCCAAAAGTAAGGAAGTGCCCAAAAATGGATGAGACCCTCTTGAAAGGGCATAAAAACCAAAATGAAAAGGCTCATAAAGGCCAAAGGTAAAACAATTTTCACAATAAAATAAATAACAATAATCCTGAATTATAATACATAGTATTTAAAAAAAATAGGTTGGTGCAAAAATAATTGTGGTTTTTGAATACATGAATCTATTATGATAGAAATAAGAAAACTGAGTAAGAAAATTAGCTCTTCCTTACAAAATAATTTCATTTAATAAATATAGAAGAAAGAAATATACAATCACCATTAAAACTCCACAGTAATGGCCACACATGGTGGCTCACACCTGTAATCCCAGCACTTTGGGAGGCTGAAGGGGGGTAGATCACTTGAGGTCAGGAATTTGAGACCAGCCTGGCCAACATGGTGATACCTCATCTCTACTAAAAATGCAAAAATTAGCCAGGTGTGGTGGCACACACGTGTAGTCCAAGCTACTCAGGAGGCTGAGGTACAAGACTTGTTTGAACCTGGGAGGCAGAGGTTGCAGTGAGCTGAGATTGTACCACTGCACTCCAGCCTAAGCAAAAAAAAAAAAAAAAAAAAAAAAACGCCAAAATTAGTAGGCAAAAGTTTGAGGAAAAACAAAATATTTGCATAATCTCAAAGTATCTCCCTCATGATATTTATTGATTACAAAAGGAAACACAATAACTTTACAGTGGAAAAGCCCTTCAGACATACCTCCACCCAGTGATCAAGGAAAAAGCACCAGAATGAGACCTGTCAACATCATGTACCCCCTGGCATAACGCTCCGAGAAAGACACATCACTTCTGAGATATTCTTGCCAAAAATACACAACTACAATCGAACCATGAAAAACAATAGACAAACCCAAATTGAAGGATAGTCTGCAGAACACCTGACCACTACTCTTCAAAAGTGTCAAGGCCATGAAAGATAAGAAAAGACCTAGGAACTGTCACAGATTGAAGGAAACGAGGAGACATGACAGCTAAATGCAACATTGGAGCTGGATTGAATCCTGTAAGAGACAAAGGACATGAATGGGAAAACCGGTCAATTCCAAAGAAAGTCTATAGTTGAGTTACTAATATTGTACCAATGATAATTTCTCGGTTTTGACCATTGTACTATGGTTCTAGAAGATGTTGTTCACATTGGGGCAGCCAGGTGAAAGGTATAGGAAAATGCTTTGTGCTGTTTTGGTTTTGGGGAATTTTTGGTTTTGTTTTCTTTTGTTTTTTGTTTTTTTTAAGTCTTGCTCTGTTGCCCAGGCTGGAGTGCAATGGTGCAATCTCAGCTCACTGCAACCTCCGCCTCCTGGTTCAAGTGATTCTTCTGCCTCAGCCTCCCAAGTAGCTGGGATTACAGGTACATGCCACCATGCCTGGCTCATTTTTGTATTTTTTGTAGAGATGGGGTTTCACCATGTTGGCCAGGCTGGTCTTAAACTCCTGACCTCAGGTGATCCACCCCGCCTCGGCCTCCTAAAGTGCTGGGATCACAGGCATGAGCCACCACACCCAGCTGCTTTGTGCTGTTTTGCAACTTTTCTCAAAGTCTAAGATTATTCCAAAATAAAAAGTGTTTTTAAATGTCCCTTCATACCACATTCCCTGAAATAGTGGTGAGAGTAGAGAAATAAGTCATCAACAATGCTTTCATTTTGTCCCAGAAGTTGGGAAGATTCAAAGTAAAGAACAGATGTAAAAGCTGGTTTCATGGAGACAGATGTAGAAAACAGGGTCTGCAACAAGAGAGATGGGGGGCTGGCCTATTTCCAGGCATCCAGATCAGAGGCAGGCAAAGTGCCTTTATTTTAAGACTGTCAGCTGTTTCTGTCCACAAAAAAGAAAGAGAGAACACGGCTTCAACACAAACAGCTCAATGGACATCTACCACTGGCCGCGCTCCCTCCCAGCTGGTGGATTCTGTGGCTCTGAAAGCTTTGTGGCTAATTATTGTAGGGATTAGCACCCAACAGTCTGGGCAGCCCAGATAATTCCTTTTGTTTAGAAAACTCTGCCATAAAATGAATGGCTACCTCCCATCACCACTGCCCCACTTTCCCAGCTACCTTTAACCTTTTCTGTAAGCATTTTTGTTGTTTTTATTACACAAAAGTTTTGGTGAACATTTACATTTTTTAAGGCATAAATGAGCCCCAAAAGACAGAAAATAACTCTGATAAGAATGGAACACTAGCCACATGGTAGGCCCTCAATACAGAGTTTGCTGAATTGACTTGTGCACCCTTTCTATGGATTCCTTCCAGGAAGCTTTTCTATGCTTAGACTGCGGTATTTGTAGCCATAATCTCTCTTACGCACAGTGGCCAGGATATAATAGAAATGGTAGGGCTGAAGAGTAGCTGCAAACGTTTCTAATGATGTCATCTTTATTGGAATGACTCCTCTATACAAGAGGCATTGTGAAACCTGGATGAAGAGTAAAAAGGAATAATAATAACAGATTCTGAGTGTTTACTATATGCCACGTGGAAACCCTCCAAACAATGGTAGCAAGTAGGAACTATCATGATCTCCAGCTGTCAGTTGGCTGGTACGTGCCACAGCCTAGCTGCAAACCCAGGCAACTGGACTGGAGTCTGTGTGCTTCACATCATGCTCTGATGCTTTCTTCCCCATTCCTCTGTTCTGGTCCAGCTTTACTGTGGGACTTTGGGCAAGTCTTGAACCTTCTCTGGACTCCTGATTACCTGCCTAAAATACAGGGATAATAATAATCCCATTTTTCCTACTTCAAAGAGTCAATTACACAAGAGAACATTTACAAAAGTTGAACATACAGTAGATCACAAAACAAGTTTCCTAAAATGTCAGAAATGCTATAGACAGATCACATTTTTGGCCATAATGCAGTTAAGTCCAAAAGCAGCTATTAAAAGATAGTTGAATTTTTTTTAAAACTTAACGTGGCCATAAATAAGTCTGGTTTAAAGAAATTAGGTCTCTTTAAAACAACAAATTGATTTTTCAAAAACACGATATACATCCACAAAATCTGATCTCTAAACTGCAGTGGGTACAGCTGAGAAGCAGCCTATTTTTTTACTTTAGGACTCCCAAAGATCTGAACTTTGTAGGAACCAGAAACTTCTGGAAGTGAGGATGGAGAAAGGTCTGAAAATAAAAGGAGTGGTTGTGTTATAGGAAAGGGGTCCAGATCCAGACCCCAAGAGAGGGTTCTTGAATCTTTTGCAAGAAAGAATTCAGGGCAGGTCCACAGTACAAAGCAAAAGCAAGTTTATTAAGAAAGTGAAGGAATAAAAGAATGGCTACTCCACAGGCAGAGCAGCCCCAAGGGCTGCTGGTTGCCCAATTTTGTGGTTATTTCTTGATGATATGCTAAACAAGGGGTGGATTATTCGTGCCTCCCCTTTTTAGACCGTATAGGGTAACTTCCTCACGTTGCCCTGGCATTTGTAAACTGTCATGGTGCTGGCGGGAGAGTAGCAGTGAGGACGACCAGAAGTCACTCTCGTGGCCCTCTTGGTTTTGGTGGGTTTTGGCCAGCTTCTTTACTACGGCCTGTTTTATCAGTAAGGTCTTTATGATCTGTATTTTGTGCAGATCTCCTATCTCACCCTGTGACTTAGAATGCCTTAGCTGTCTGGAAATGCAGCCCGGTAGGTCTCAGCCTCATTTTACCCAGCTCCTATTCAAGATGGAGTTGCTCTGGTTAAGCACCTTTGACAGTTGGAAATTCATCCTGGAAACACTTTGACCTCAAGCTGCCTTTCCCCTCTGCACAACCAGGTGACTGCTCCTCTCCCTCTCTCCAGAGGCAGCCTGGAAGTGTATTTTCTGGAACAAGTAAGGCAGAGGCCTCTGGGCCAGGGAACACCAAGCTTGGGTGAAGGTGTTAGTCACGCTGAAAACAGCAGATTCAGTACAAACTTGTTCTAAAGGTTGAGCCCTCTCTCCTCCCAGCCTCTTCCTCTCACTGCCTCTCAATACACCAGTAGACAGGTTTGTATGCTTCAGGCAAGCCATTGAAAGAGCCTTCAATGGGGCATCTCAGTCTAAAGTTTCTGAAATCCAGGATTCCCTAAGGAAGCGGTGCAGCCAGTACTCACAGTGGCCCTCACATTCAGTAATTCCTACCTCAGGGCTTCCATTTGCTTTTTTTTCCCCGTTGTAGTAAAATATATAAAACATAAAATATGCCATTTTAGCCATTTTTAAGTTTACAATTCAGTGGCATTAAGTATATCCACAATGTTGTGCAACCATCACCACTATCTTTTTCTGCAACTTTTTCATTACCCCAAACAGAAACTGTACCCATTAAGCAACCACTCCTTCATCTCTTCTCCCCCAAGCCCCTGGTAACTTCTAAATCTGCTTTCTGTCTCCATGAATCTGCCTATTCTAGATACATCATGTAAGCAGAATTATACACTACTTTTCCTTTTGTGCCTAGCTTATTTCACTTAGCATAATGTTTTCCAGATCCATCTACACTGTAGCTTGTATCAGAATTGCATTTCTGGCCGGGGACGGTGGCTCATGTCTACAATCCCAGCACTCTGGGAAGCCGAGGACGGAGAATCACTTGAGCTCAGGAGTTCAAGACCAGTCTGGACAATATGGTGGAAACCTGTATCTATAACAACAACAAAAATATAAAAATTAGCTAGGTGTAGAGGCACACCTCATGAGTAGTCCCAGCTACTCATGAGGCTGAGTTGGGAGAACTGCTTGAACCCAGGAGTTCCAGCCTGGGCAACATAGTGAGACCTCCATCTCTACAAAAAAAATTAGCTGGGCATGGTGGGGTGCACCTATAGTCCCAGCTACTCAAGAGGCTGAGGTGGGAGGATCGCTTGAGCCAGGGAGGTCAAGGCTGCCAAGAGCTATGATCACATCACTGCATTCCAGCCTGGGTGACAGACCCTGTCTCAAAAAAAAAAAAATTGCATTTCTTTGATGGCTAAATAACATTCCATTTTATATAGATAATATATTTTGTTTATCCATTCATCAGCTGATGGACATATGAGTTGTCTCTACCTTTAGACTATTGTGAATAATGCTGCTATGAACATTGGCATACAAATATCTGAGTCCCTGTCTTCAGTTATTTTGTATATTCTAATCTTTTTTTTTCTTTTTTTGAGATGGAGTCTCACTCTGTCTTCCAGGCTAGAGTGCAATGGTGTGATCTCAGCTCACTGCAATCTCCACCTCCCTGGTTTAAGTGAGTCTCCCTGCCTCAGCCTCCTGAGTAGCTGGGATTACAGGCACCCACCACCACACCTGGCTAATTTTTTTATTTTTAGTAGAGATGGGGTTTCACCATGTTGGCCAGGCTGGTCTTGAACTCCTGACCTCAGGTGATCTGCCTACCTCGGCCTCCCAAACTGCCGGGGTTACAAGTGTGAGCCACCACGCCTGGCCCTAATAACTTTTCAATTCCTCACAGTCATGAAGTGACAGCAAAGGATTACCAGACACTTAAGACTTAAGGAAAGCATATATATATATATAAGATATATATATATCTCCCCTAAGATATATATATATATATCTCCCTTAAGATATATATATATATATATATATCTCCCTTAAGATATATATATATATATATATATCTCCCCTAAGAAAGATACAAAGAAGATATTGTCTAGGAAATAAGAATACTATGATCTAAAAAAGAATTTTCACAAAACAGAAAAATGAACAATCCAAAGAAAATAAATGTATAAGAGCAAAAATTAAAAGCTCAATAAAGTGTTAAAAGGTTGAGGAAAATCACCCAGAAAATAAAATAAAAAGTAAGACAAACAGATGAAAAACAGGAGGGGAAAGAGAAAAAGTAGAGAAACTGAAGATGAGAGCTAGCATCTGAAGAAACAGGAGCTCTGCGGATAACAGAAAAACAGAAAACAATAAGAACAGAAAATCATCATAAAATTAACATTGATAACAGAAAACAAATTATTATTATACACCAGAAAATGTCCCAGAGCTGGTGCATATGGGAAACGGCTCACTGAGTCTACAGCATGAAGGCTGAAAGGATGTCCACGCCAAGGCACCTCACCGTGAAACTTAGGAGCTCTGAGAACAAGCAGAAGATCCTGCTGGCTTCCCGAGAGAGGAGAACAAAATTACTGATAAAGGGTCAGGGGTCAGGGTGACTTCTGACTTCTCCCCAGCAACTCTGGAAACTGGAAGACAATGGAGCAATGTCTTCAAAATTCTTAGGGGCAATGACTTCCAACCTAGAAATCTCTACTATTATTAAAGTCACTTGTACTCCATGCAGCCAAATGTGATATTTCACTGGAGCCACTTTTCTAATACT
Source organism: Symphalangus syndactylus (assembly GCF_028878055.3). Taxonomy (NCBI): domain Eukaryota; kingdom Metazoa; phylum Chordata; class Mammalia; order Primates; family Hylobatidae; genus Symphalangus; species Symphalangus syndactylus. The sequence continues at coordinate 125,873,692 of NC_072428.2, read as the reverse complement.
TCAGTCATTCCCATATTACCATCAGGATTTTTGCCATAACCACAGAGCCCTTGCTTTTTTTTGTTTTGTTTTGTTGTTTTTTGAGACAGGGTCTCGCTCTGTCACCCAGACCGGAGTGCAGTGGCACGATCTCAGCTCACTGCAGCTTCTGCCCCTGGACTCAAGCGATCCTCCCACCTCAGCCTTCCAAGCAGCTGGGACTGCCAGTGAGTGCCACCATGCCTGGCTATTTTTTTGTATTTTTAGTAGAGATGGGGTTTCACCATCTTGTCCAGGCTGGTCTTGAAGTCCTGAGCTCAAGTGATCCACCTGTCTCAGCCTCCCAAAGTGCTGAGATTACAAGTGTGAGTCACTGTGCCCAGCCTATTATTTTTAAATACTTTTTTCTTAAATTGAGTCACTGTTTTTAATTAAATAAATTATGGAGTTTATTATGGAAAATCAGCTATTATTTGTGATCAATAAGAAGTAACTGAAAAGATAAAGTGAAAAAATAAATAAATAAAACAATGATCTCAAGCTCCTGGTGGCCCCTGTTGCTTCCCAAAACTCCGAGCTCACAGCCTGCTTTCTCTGTATTATGCAGGAAGATTAGCAAGGATAAGAGAGGTGTTAAAGACCAGCACTGCCTGATATGCCTTTTGATGTCATCAAAAAGATGGAATGAGATTTGAAAGGACCAATTGTGTGAGTCAACGTTACATAATGCTGCCTCAGTGCACCACCTACACCCCCACACCCCCGGTCATTCCACCAGCTCCTTGGCTTGGAAACTCTGCACTGTAAGGACACACAGAGGCCATGTCCTACTCTCTAATGAGTCTTAGGGATAACAGGGTGGCCTGTGCCTGTGTAGAGAAAAGCACTAGGCAGCTTGAGACCTCACCAGGCCAACAGCTAAGACCAGACAGGAACACTAAACCCTGTTTTGCTTTTTTAAACCTGCCCATCTCTGCTCTTCAAAGTTGGGCAGGTTTAAAACCTTAAATCTTTCTGCAGAAGGGCAGGTTTCCTCTTGTGGGCCCAAACTGGGGCTTACTTTAATCCCCATTTGCATCTCCAAGTTTACGTCCGTCATCTCAGTATGCCATCCCACAGTGTGGCCTCTGCAGGCCCTCTCCCTGCAGGGTTGGGTTACACGTAAATGGTAGCTTCATGGCCCTAGCAACATTTGTGGTTTTCTTCTGTGTTAACACAACCCCTGTGGCTGGCCTCCAGAAACCAAAGACTTGCTAGACCCTGACCGAGATGTGCAACTTCATAAATATTAATCCTGCTCTGAGTATATTCTCTGGTGAGACTAAGCCAGGTGTTAGACTTGAAGACTCTCTGTTGCTTGCACTGTGTGCCCTCCATGACTCACTCCAACAATGATACTGGTAAGAGCAAATTCTGGTGGCCAGGAGGCCAAGGAGGGCTTCTAGGAGATGTGGTCATGTTAAGACAACAAGAAACCAAAAAATTATTCCTGGCCTCATAATAATAACCGCCTCGGCTAAAGATTTAACTTGGAGTCCTAAAAGGGGGTTGTCTTAGGCCTCTGTAATTTGGATTTTCTTTTTCTGTTGGAGAAAAATGTTGGAGAACCCCAGGGCTCGTACTTAGATAATCTCTAATCTTTTCTATTTACTCTCTCTCCCTTGTCACCTCATCCAGTCTCATGGTTTAAATAACATCTACATGCCAGTGGTGCCCAAACTTATATCTTTATACCTGAACCTCTCACCTAAAATCCAGATTTAAATATTCGCCTGTTTAGTTGATATCTCCAGTTGGCATTTCAATAAACATCTCAAACTTGACATGTCCCAACCTGAGCTCCTGACCTTCCCCACAAACCCTTTTTCTCTTCCAGTCTTTCCATCTCCATAAATGGCTACTCCTTATTTGCATGTATTTGCTCAGGCCAAAACCCCGGCAACCATCCTTGACTTTTTCTCTCACACCACCCCATCTGATCCAGTAGCAAATCCTATCAGTTCTACCTCCGAAATGCATCTAGAAACGTACCCTTCTCACCAGCCCACCGCCACCACCCTGATCCATTGCAGCCACCTCTATTTCTGCCCTTGCCCCATTTGGTCTCTTTCAATATAGCAGCCAGGGGGACACTGTAAGTTAGACCTTGTCACTCTCTGGCTTCTATGTGACCTGTTCTTTGTTGCCTCTATGCCAACTTTTCCCACTGCTCGTTTCCTTTCTCTCGTGGCTCCAGCCACACAGCTTCCTGTTTGTGAACCAAGCCAGGCATGCTCCCACCTCAGGGCCTTTGCACCTGCCGTTCCCTCTTCCTGGAATGCTCTTCCCCCAGAGAGTCACATACTGGCTCCCTCACTTCCTTCAGGCCTTTACTCAAAGGTGATACATCAGTAAAGCCTTCTCTTGCCACATGTATGGGCTGAATTGCTGAATTCTGTCCCCTCCTCCAAACTCATATGTTGAAGTCCTAACCTCCAGTGCTGCAGAAAGTCACTGTATTTAGAGACAGGGTCTTTAAAGAGGTAATTAAAGTTAATTACCTTAATTAATGAGGTCATATGGGTGGGCCCTACTCCAATATGGCTGGCGTCCCTAAAAGAAGAGATCATTAGCACCAGACAGGCCTAAAGAAAGACCATGAGAAGACAGCCATCTACAAGCCAAGGAGAAAAATCTCAAAAGAGTCTGACCCTGTCTATACCTTGATTTCACATTCTGGCCTCTATAATTGTGAGCCAATGAATTTTTGTTTGTTTGTTTTGTTTTTTGAGATGGAATTTTGCTCTTGTTGCCCAGGCTGGAATGCAATGGCGTGATCTCGGTTCATTGCAACCTCCGCCTCCCAGGTTCAAGCGATTTTCCTGCCTTAGCCTCCCGAGTGACTGGGATTACAGGCATGTGTCACCATGCCTAATTTTGTATTTTTAGTAGAGACGGGGTCTCTCCATGTCAGTCAGGCTGGTCTCGAACTCCTGACCTCAAGTGATCTTCCCACCTTGGCATCCCAAAGTGCTGGGATTACAGCATGAGCCACTAAGCCCAGTGAATATTTTTTGATTTTTGTTTTTTAAGATGGAATTTCGCTCTTGTTGCCCGGGCTGGAGTGCAATAGCACGATCTCCGCTCACTGCAACCTCCACCTCCCAGGTTCAAGCAATTCTCCTGCCTCAGCCTCCCTAGTAGCTGGGACTACAGGCACGTGCCACCATGCCCAGCTAATTTTTGTATTTTTAGTAGAGACGGGATTTTACCATGTTGACCAGCCTGATCTCAAACTCCTGACCTCAGGTGATCCACCTGCCTCGGCCTCCCAAAGTGCTGGGATTACAGGCATGAGCCACCTCGCACCTGGCAATGAATTTCTGTTGTTTCAGCCACCAGTCTGTGGTATTTTGTCATGGAAACATGAACAGACTAATCCACCACCCCACATGTAATTTCAAATGCCCTTACAACATTTTATATTCCTCTTCCCTGCTTTATTTTTTCTCTCCAGCATTTGTCTATCTTATTTTATTTATTTTTGTTCTGCCACCTAGACTGGAGTGCAGTTGCATGATTATAGCTTACTGCAGCCTCCACCATCTGGGCTCAAGTGATCCTCCTGCCTCAGCCTCCTGAGTAGCTGGGACTACAGGTGCATGCCACCAGACATGGCTAATTTTTAAAAATAAAAATGTGTAGAGATAGGGTTTTGCAGTGTTACCCAGGTTGGTCTCAAACTTCTGGGCTCAAATGATCCTCCCACCTCAGCCTCCCAAAGTGCAGGGATTGCAGAGGTGAGCCACCGCACCAGGCCCTGTCATTTTTAATATACTATCACCTTTTCTTAATTAGTATATTTTATGTTTTTGCCATTAGAATATGGTAACTCCAGGAAAGTGGAGATTTTTGCCTGTTTATTTCACTGCTGCATCCCCCAAATTCGAGCAGAGCCTGGCACCTAGCAGGCATTCTGATAAATGTATTATCATTGCTCCCTGCACCCTGTGCCCGTAAGCTTGTGTTTGCCATGTGCACACGTGTCTAGGCAGTGCTGGGCACCTTGGCCATGCATCATGCAAGGTGGGATAAACTTCACTTTCTAGAAGATGGGCCTTTTAGACTGAACATTAAAGTAGAGGACAGCAATGGCTTGGTGGGGAGGATGAGGCACATTTCATGCAAATAATTATTGACATAGAAATAACAGCTTGGGCTCTGGATTCTGATGGGAACAGGTAACATCGATTGAGAGTTTGCTCCAATGTGCCATATGCTGGACTGCCATACACGACATTCTCTCATTTAATCCTCCCAATCACCTAATGTGGGAAATACTACTACTACTACTACTACTACTACTACTACTACTATTCCCTTTTACACAGAAAGAGCCAGGCTCAGCAAGAAAAGGTAAATAACAAATCCAAGGTCACATATCTAAGAAATAGCCAAGTCAAATATTAAACTGGAGCTCATTTGGGATCAAAGCCACTGTGCCTAACCACTACTCCAGAAAGATGAAACTTATCAAGGGGTCTTATCACAATCTGGGATAGTCAGACCCCTCCCTCCTTGGGCTGTCCTGGGGTATCCTGCTCTGATGAACTCTTTTGTTCTTCCCAACCCAGTAAGGAGAATTTGACTTCAACTCTGGGAACTGTGGCCTCCCATTCTCTCTTCCTCCCCAGCCTCTACTCTGAGCTCCAAGGCCAGGTGGCAGTGTTGATGCTGCCCATCCTCATCCACCAGCAGGCAAGGGCTGGGGCACCCTGGCCCTGAAGTCTAGAGCTGCCATCATGTCCCAAGAGTGTGCCAAGCACTCTGGGCCAATACCCAGGCCTGTGGAGTCTGGCTGGGGACCAGGAATAAATGCATTTATGGGACTTCACAGTGGCTCTAGGGGAGAAGGCCCCTGCAGTCACTTTGAAACAGTGTTTGGTTGGCTAAACCCAAGTGTCATCATGAGGGCTGCCAGTCATCAAAACAAAGGCAGCTTTTCAGAGCTAGTGAGATCTGTCATTTGACGCCTCCTGTGTGCTGGTCAACGGTGAGAAGGAGCTGTGGCTCACTGCAGGAAGCAATGCAGGAGCACCAAATGTGCATCATCTCCGCTGACTCCTACAATTTAAAAGGAACTATGGTTTGGCGAGCGTCTATGATGTGCCTACAGTTTGGTGAGGGTCTATGATGTGCCTGCACTTTTTCCGCACTCTTCATCTTCAGAACCATGTGAGGTCGGTATTGATAGTCTCACTTTGCAAATGAGAAAACGCTGGCTCAGAGAGTTGCACATGGCAAGACTCAGCTTCAGCCTGAGTCTGTTTCCTAAGCTCAGAAATGAACCTCCCGCTACACAAAGGGGCCTTATGGGAAGAGAAGAGTTATTTAATTCCGGGAGAAATGCATATCTCAGAAAGGTACAGTTGACTCTTGAACAGCATGGGTTTGAACTATGCAGGTCCATTTTATATATGCTGATTTCTTTCAATAAACATATTAGAAACATTTTTGGAGATTTGTGACAATGTTTTAAAACTGGCAAATGAACCATGTAGCCTAGAAACATCAAAAAATTAAGAAAAAGTTAAATATGTCATGAATATATATATAAAATATATGTAGATATTAGTCGGTTTTATCATTTACTACCATAAAATATATATAATCTATTATAAAAAGTAAAAATTATCAAAACATATGTATACACTTACATACTGTACATGGTGTACTTTGCAGTCAAGAGAAATGTAAACAAATGTAAAGATGCAGTAGTTTTTCCTTTTTTTTTTTCTTTTAAAAACAGAGATGAGGTCTCCCTATGTTGCCCAGTCTGGTCTTGAACTCCTGAGCTCAAGAGATCCTCCTGCCTCAGCCTCCTGAAGTGCTGTGTTAAATCATAATTGCATAAAATTCGCTGTGGTACATACTATACTACTGTAATAATTTTGTAGCCACTTTCTTTGTTGCTGTTGCAGTGAGCTCCAGTGCTGTGAATCTCTGCTTAAAACACCATATGACATTCACCTGTAATCCCGGCACTTTGAAAGGCCGAGGTGGGAGGATCAACTGAGCAGCCTGGGCAACATAGGGAGACCTCATCTCTACAAAAAATAAAAATAAATTAGCCAGGTGTGGTGGTGCATGCCTGGGGTCCCAGCCACTACTCAGGTGGTTGAGGTGGGAGGATTGCTTGAGCCAGAGAAGTTGAGGCTGCAGTGAGTGGTGATCGCACCACTGCACTCCAGCCTGGGTGACAGAGCGAGACCCTCTCTCTAAAAAAAAAAAACCACCATGTGACACTCATCATCTCCATGTGAGCAGTTCCTTCCATCAGTAGATTGCTGATCACAGGCTACAGTGATCTTATGTTACTCTCACGTATTTTTCATCATGTTTAGTGCAATCTCATAAACCTTGAATAACACGATGGGACCCATATGGAGTGCCACTACTGATGCTGGAAATGCTCCCAAGAAGCAGAAAAAAGTCATGACATTACAAGAAAAAGTTGCATTGTTTGATATGCACTATAGATTGAGGTCTGAGGTCTGCAGCTGCAGTTGCCACCACTTCAGATAGAGGATGTATCGTGTAAACAGACCATGTAAACTTACAGAGTTGATAAATACAGTTCAGTACTGTAAACGTATTTTCTCTTCCTTACGATTTTCTAATAACAATCTATTTTCTTTAGCTTACTTTGCTGTCAGAATACAGTATATGATGCATATAACATACAAAATATCTGTTAATCGACCGTTTATGTTATCTGTAAGGCTTCCAGCCAACAGTAGGCTATTAGTAGTTAAGTTTTGGGGGCATCAGAAGTTGTATGTGGATTTTCAACTGTGCAGGGGTTAGCAGCCCTAACCCCGCATTGTTCAAGGTTCAACTGTAATGTGTTTCAAACCAGACATGTCCTCAGTGCAATCCAAGTTACCAAAATAGCAATAACAACAAGTTTCCTACCTAGAAAAAAGGAGTTTATGTTGGCGAGCTGTGACTCAGAGCAGAAGACTGGCTGGGTTGGGGGTGCAGAGGTGGAGCCCTGCCATCGTGTCAAGAAAACTTTCCTACCTAGAAAGCTGCTTCTATTTTCTTCCCTGCACTCAACAGGTCTTTTTGTTTTGTTTTGTTTTGTTTTGCTTTTGTTTTTGTTTTTAAAGCTGTTTAAGACCTTTATGACTGCAAAAGTTGATGCAAAGTTCTGATGTTAGAACAACCTTTGTTCTGTCGAGGAATTGGGGAAACTGGTGCCTAACTGCTGTAGTTGCTGGTAGGATTTGGATCAGTTATAGGAACGAACACACCTGGAGGAGATCGGAAGCAGTTGCCAAAGTTGGACTTTCCCTATGTCATGAGCCTGGCTGTTCAGGCCTCTCCATGCCACCCACACACAGAGTCACTTTTGCATCTCAGTTAATGCTATGAACCAGATCCTCCCATCTGTCAAATGGGAATAATATAGGAATCTTCAGATGGGAAGATCCTTTGGCAGCAACCTGGTTTGTCCCCTGCTGCAGGGGCCACCAATGCTCTCCATGTTCTTGCAGATGGTGTGCCAGCTCTTTCATAAGCACTTCCTGAAGTCTAAATATCCCACAAAGAAATTCTTCCTTCTGCCTGATTTCAATTCCTCCAGGGATATTCCAGCTCATTTTGTTCTCCATAAAATAGAAAAACCCTTTTCACAAAAGATCTGAGTATATTCAAACATTACAAAGTCAAGAAAGGAAGGTTTACAAAATATTCACACATAACCTTACCAGCCTACCTTTTCATTTTTCTTTATCCCCTTCCAAATATAAGCCATACGTATAAATATTTGCAACACTTATAATCCTAACATAGACACCATTTTATAGCGTTCCTCTTCTCATTAAAAAGCTTCCTCACACACAAGCTAATTTGCATCTCCGTCATTCAGGCAAATCGTCGTCACTGCCATCCTTCCTGTACAGGTTATTCCAGGACTCCTGCCTTTTCCATGCTCCGGAAAAGGCAGAATGGGTGCTTTTGTGTGGGGGATGTGATGATAAATTTGATGTGACAACTTGACTGGCCACAGGGTGCCCAGATTAAGCATTGCTTCTGGGTGTGTCTGTGAGGGTGTTTCTGGATGGGATTAGCATTTGAATCAGTGGACTCCATAAAGCAGATTGCCCTCTGCAATGTGGACGGACATCATCCAATCTGTTGAGGGCCTGAATAGAACAAATGGTGGAGGGAGCAGGAATTCACCCCCTTTCTAGCCTCACTACTTGAGCTGGGACATATCATCTTCTCTCTGGCCCTCAGACTGGGATCTATACCATCTGCTCCCCTTGTTCTCAGGCCTTCATGCCTGTACTGAATTACACCACTGTCTTTCCTGGGCCTCCAGCTTGCAGATGGCAGATGGCAGACTGTGGGACTTCTCAGCCTCCATAGCCCCATGAACCAATTTCTCATGACAAATTTCCTTATCTACACATAGATAAGGAAATATATATATATATATATATTTACTATATATATGGAAATATATATATTTACTATATATATGGAAATATATATTTACTATATATATGGAAATATATATTTTACTATATATATGGAAATATATATATTTGCACTATATATGGAAATATATATATTTGCACTATATATGGAAATATATATTTCCTATATATAGGAAATATATAAATATATATATTTAAAATATACAAATATAAATGTCCTATATATAGGAAATTTATACTATATACAATATACAGGAAAAATTTAGGTATAGTATAAATTTGTTTACATATAGTATAAATTTATATTTTTATATAGTATTAAATTTATTTTTATATAGTATAAATATGTATTTCCTATATATCGTATATAAGTATGTATTTACTATATATGTAAGGAAATATATATTTATATCTATAAGGAAATATATTTATTACATACCTATAAGGAAATATATAAATATATATGTATTATACCTATAAGAAAATATATATATATTCTTTTTTTTTTTGAGATAGAGTCTCACTCTGTCACCCAGGCTGGAGTGAAGTGGCGCAATCTTTGCTCACTGCAACCTCTGCTTCCCAGATTCAAGTGATACTCCTGCCTCAGCCTCCTGAGTAGCTGGGATTACAGGCACCTGCCACACCCAGCTAACTTTTGTATTTTTAGTAGAGATGGAGTTTCACCATGTTGGCCAGGCTGATCTCAAACTCCTGACTTCGTGATCCACCCGCCTTGGCCTCTCAAAGTGCTGAGATTACAGGCATCAGCCACCCTGCCTGGCCAGAAATATAAATATTCTTATATAGAGAGGAAATATATATATTTCCTTACATATATAGTAAAATATATATACTGTATATATGAAATATATAAATGTATATTTACTATATATCTATAAGGAAACATATAAATATATATTTACTATATAAGGAAACATAAATATATATTTACTATATATCTATAAGGAAATATATATAAAGATGTATTTACTATATATCTATAAGGAAATATATATAAATATGTATTTACTATATATCTATAAGGGAATATATATAAATATGTATTTACTATATATCTGTAAGGAAATATATATATATTTACTATATATCTATAAGGAAATATATATATATTTACTATATATCTATAAGGAAATATATATATATTTACTATATATCTATAAGGAAATATATATATATTTACTATATATCTATAAGGAAATATATATAAATATATATTTACTGTATAACAAAATATATATTTTTACTATACATAAGGAAATTTTTATGTCATGAGAAATATATTCATATATATACAAATATATATTTGACACACAGAAATATATATTTGTATGTATATATGAATATATTTCTCATGATATATAAAAATATTTCCATATATAGTTAAAATACATACACACATACACACACACTCACACAATGTTTAATCTGGGCAACCCATGGTCAATGTGTGTGTATATATATTCCATGTATGTATATATATATGTGTGTGTGCGTGTATATATATATATATATATATATATATAAACATATATTTGTATGTATGTGATATGGTTTGGCTCTGTGTTCCCACCCAAACCTCATCTTGAATTGTAATTTCCAGGTGTTGAGGGAGGCACCTGGTGGGAGGTGATTGGGTCATGGGGGCAGTTTCCCCCCCTGCTGTTCTCGTGATAAGTGAGTGAATTCTCATGAGATCTGATGGTGAGAGTTTTTTCCTATACTCTCACTTCTCTCTCCTGCTGCCTTGTGAAGAAGGTGCCAAATTCCCCTTCGGCCATGGTTGTAAGTTTCCTGAGACCTCCCCAGCCATGGGGTACAGTGAGTCAATGAACCTCTTTCCTTTATAATTAACCAGTGTCAGGGAAGTTCTTTATAGCAGTGTGAACACAGACTAATACAGTATGTGTGCATATATGTGTGTATATATATATATATGGAGTGTGTGTATACATACAAATATATATTCGTACATACATACATACATGTGTGTGTGTCTGTATGCATTGTACTGGTTCTATTTCTCTGGAGAATTTTGATCCCAAAGGAACTCCAGTGTAATATTTGACTTGGCTGTTTCTTAGATATGTGACCTTGGGCTTGCTCTTTACCTTCTCTCACTGAGCCTGGGTCTTTCTGGGGGCATGTGTCTGTCTACTAAGAAAATGGGATAATTGAGCCAGTTCACCTAGTCTTGTTGTAGCTCTCTTGAGCCCAACAATATTCACTTATGAGATAGACGCTTTGGGTTTGTCAATGATTTTATACTTTTGGGCCTTTGTTCCTGCTCCTTGCCTCCTAATCAACCTAGATGTGGACCCATAATTCACCTGGTTAGTTTCTAGTATGCCCTGACCATGAACACTAGTGGCCGCTTCATGCTGTCCTGGGAAGAAGACAAAGAACTTCAGGGCTATATACTATACTAGGATTCCTGCTCGGTCTTCACCAAAACATTCATAGCAGCACTTGGCATCTGAACACCAAGCTCTGTCTTGACATTATGGATCTGCTAAGCTCTGGGTCTATTGACATTTTAACTTTGCTAAGGGCTGGGCCTCATCTGATGCTGGTGTCTCCCTTAAGAGACAGAATATGTTCAGAACATCTTCCTACTTGAAGTTCTTACAATGAAACAGTACACACCTCATGGCCAAAGGATGAGATTGTTCTCAGTATAACTCACTCACTACGCCAGACATAAACCTATGACCTTCCATTATGCTTTCAATTGTGGTTAAACAAAAATATGAATATCTCTCTGAACATATCCTGGGAACTAAATGATTTTTTTTTACAAAGGTAGGAAAATTAGGGTACTAGTCATCAGAAATAGCAACAAGAGATGAATGCGTACCTGCAGGAAAGAAGTGCCAGCCCACAATTTCAAGCTGATTTCAGGGAATGAGCCCAAAACTAAATAGAAGAGACTACACTGAAGGTAATATTAAGCCCCACCCCACTCCCAGATCTTCTTATATCTGGCACATGGAAAAGACTCTACCTCTCTACTTGGAATAATTCTTATTGGCAATCCAATTTCTGCATGTCATTGCATGCCCTTCTCCAAGCATACAGGAATGGTATGATGACTTCCTGGCAGAAGGCCCCAGAGAGTTTCAGACATCCTGATAAATGGGAATCACTCCTATTCTCAGTGTTTGGCCACACATGTCAGTGCTAACCTTCTACAATTTCCTGATGCTCATCCTAAATTTCCCCATAACCAGGCATAGAGCCAAGATAATGGGGAAGCATCCCTGCCCTTTGCTGTGTAAGTCCTGCTCCTTTTAGAATAACATACAATGAGGCTTGTTCACAAAGGTGTGCTGGAGACAGCTCATCCCAGCTAGAAGGAGCTGACTGATAAATTTTCAGAAATTTTGTGAGCAGGTTAACATCATCTCGAGAGCTTGAAATCAGCCACGATGAGATTATTTACACCACAAAAATTGGCAAATATTACAAATCAGCACTGGTGTTTAAGCGTTTACCAGCATACCACCACTGGCTACTGAATCCCTGGAATTTTTTAGATACTCAGAGAGGGTCAGAGCTCAAGTTAATTCACTTTTTAATTCTCTCTAGAAAAAAAAAAAAAAAAAAGGAAGAACAGGAATAAAGAGCCCTAAAATGTTGGGATTAAAGGGGATGCTAGAGACCATCTAGTGAAAACACTGCAGACAAGAGAGGTGACAAGAACGTAATGCTAACAAGTATGGACAAAGAGAACGAGATCCAGAACCCTATCTCTAGCCACTGCTCTCTGCAACATCCCACACAGACTCTACAAAAACAACAGCAAAAGAGAATAATTGTTTTCACTCCACTGTCCCTGCTGTAAATGTTCCCATTTTAAAGAGGAAATATTTGATTTTTTTTTTTTTTTTTTTTTTTGAGATGGAGTGTTGTTCCGTCACCCAGCTAGAATGCAGTGGTGAGATCTTGGCTCCCTGCAACTTCTGCCTCCCAGGTTCAAGCAATTGTCGTGCCTCAGCCTCCTGAGTAGCTGAGACTATAGGTGTGTGCCACCACGCCTGGCTAATTTTTTTTATTTTTAGTAGAGACAGGGTTTCACCATGTCAAGCAATCTGCCCACCTCAGCCTCCAAAGTGCTAGGATTACAGGCGTGAGCCACTGCGATCGGCGTGAAACATTTGATTTTAACCATGCATTTCCTCAACCTGAGAAGCAGGCAGTTCAATAATTTCCCATACGTTTTACAGAAAAAGAGCCACTTCTTGCTTCTCTGAAGATTTCTAAGGAGGGAGTGAGAGCTGTTCTCAGCAAGGTGGATCATCTGCCTTCAGGTGACGGGACTATTGAGGTTTCTGGAGTCTTTAAGGGGTTTATGTGAAGGAGAAAACTCTGAGCTCAAGCAGCGGTGAATTCTGAGTACCTAAGATGCTGAGAAGATAAGGTCCTTGCCTGTCTACTACAAGCTGACTAGGCACAGCTGTCCTTGGGCTCTGGTGTTGACACCCATGCCTGAGGGACAATGAGTGACCAGGCGGACTGAAGCCTGTAATGCACATCAGAATTCCTGCACCTGAGATTCCTAAATCTTCATCACCCTAGAAGGCTCTGGGCAACTGGGTAGGGAGTGGACTGTTAGTCCCATTTTGTGGTTTGTTCAGATAAGGTACAACTTGTCCACGTTTATAAGAAAGGTAAGGTAAGCCAGCACTTTGAGAGGCCAAGGCAGGTGGATCGCTTGAGGTCAGGAGTTTGAGACAGCCTGGGCAACATGGCAAAACCTTGTGTCTACTAAAAACACAAAAATTAGCCAGGCATGGTCATGAACGCCTGTAATTCCAGCTACTCAGGAGGCTGAGGAAGGAGAATCGCTTGAGCCCAGGAGGCAGAGGTTGTAGTGAGCCAAGATTGTCCCACTGCACTCCAGCCTGGGCAACAGAGCGAGACTCTGTCGGGGAGGGGGGGTGGAGAGAGAGAGAGAGACTGAAAATTTCTGACCTCATAGATTTATTTAGACAAAAAAAAAAGTTGAGAGCATCTTCCAGAATAACAGTGAAGTGTTAATGAGCTAATTAGCACTTGTGCATGGTTTGCTAATAGGTCCTATGGGCACAGAGAACCTTTGGTATGGAAAAGTTTATTCTTGACACATAATTAGAGTATTAACTATTCAAAGGAAAAAGTTAGGTGTTGGATTATATGAGTGACTTTACTAAAAATTGCAATGTATTCTATAAGAAAAGAATTTGAGTTAATTGAGTACATTTGAGTGAATCGAGTCTGAAATCCCTGATGTGCTTAGTTCTCATCCTTGAAGTGAATGTAACCACTGATTGTATGTTACTTTAAACAGGAGTCAAGTCATGCAAGTGGCAGACACTTTTGAATGTGTCCGTAGTATCTAGTAGGATGTAACTAACTTCAGTAAAGCTAATTTTGATTTGTATTTATTGTGGCAAAAGGGAAACATGTTGAGCTCTGAGGAGTCTGGATTGGTTTGCTGGCTCTTTTCAATTCAAGGTTTGATGAGTGTCTGCTGTATGTCAGGAAACAAGCCAGCTTCTCAAACTGCAAGGTGTATATGAGTCTCCCAGGCATCTGGCTGCTAAAATTCAGATTCCAGTTCACTAGATCTGGAGTGAGGTCTGAGCTTTGGCATTTCAAACAAACTCTCAGACGATGCCTGTGCTGCTGGCTCAAGGACTAAACTTTAAGCACCAAGGAGCTAAGCACTAGAAATAAAATGATGAACAAGACCACGTCTTCACATCATAGGAGCTTATCAACACATACGCAGGCAATGACAATATGATGTTAGTGCTATGATAGAGGTTCCAAAGGCACAGGATGCTGGGACACACACACACACACACACACACACACACACACACACACACACAAAAGAGGCATCTAACAGCCAGGGAGGGAGGGGTGCCAAGGAAGTATTCTGGAGAGAAAAGCAGAAACTCATCAGGGATGGCCTTGTCTCTTTGGCTATAGAGTTATGCATTTAATTGATAAGCAGGAAGGAAGTACTGAGGGTTACTGTTGAATGGTAGAGTATGGCTTGAGTTGCATTTAGAAAATCACTCTAGAGCTACTAATGGAGGTTGGAGGGAGACTTTCTTGATTCTTTCTTTATCAGGACCTATTGATTCTACATCCAAATTCTCTTCCAATTCTATTAATATCACTTCTTACCATCTCCTTTGCTGCCCCCTTAAGCCCTGCCACCATCATTTCTTACTTGAATAATGTAATCATCTCCTAACTGGTTCCCCAACTTCGAATCTTGCTCCTACAACATATTTTCCATGCAGCAACCAGAGTGACCTGTTTTTAAGGTAGATCAAATCATATCCCTCTCCTGATTAAAACCCTTCAATGGCTCCCCAAGATACTCTAAATTTCCAAATCTATCCATAGGCTATAAAGCTCGATATGATCCTTCCTCCTCTTAGACTATTCTTCCCTTCACTTGAGACTGTCCAGCCACAACAGCCTAGTACCTGTTCTTTTTTATTTATTTATTTATTTTTGAGACAGAGTCTCGCTCTGTCGCCCAGGCTGGAGTGCAGTGGCGCAATCTCGGCTCACTGTAAGCTCCGCCTCCCCGGTTCACGCCATTCTCCTGCCTCAGCCTCCCGAGTAGCTGGGACTACAGGTGCCCACCACCACACCTGGCTAATTTTTTGTATTTTAAGTAGAGACGGGGTTTCACCGTGTTAGCCAGGATGGTCTTGATCCCCTGACCTCGTGATCTGCCCACCTCGGCCTCCCAAAGTGCTGGGATTACAGGCATGAGCCACCGCACCCGGCCAGTACCTGTTCTTTAAGTACATCAACGTGAACCTGCCTCAGAACCTGCCTCTACTTGCTGTTCTTCTTACCCACAATGCTCTTCATTCAGATCTTCTAAGACTGGCTCTTTTTCATCATCATTCAGAACCTGCCTCTACTTGCTGTTCTTCCTACCCACAATGCTCTTCCTTCAGATCTTCTAAGACTGGCTCTTTTTCATCATCATTCAGGTCTCTGCTCAGATGTTACTGGCTCAGACAACTCTACTCTGAATATCCAAATTTAATCCACCCCTTCAGTTACCTTCTATCCCATTATCTTGTCTTTCAATTGGTATCTGGAATTTTCTTGTTTAATGTGTTATTTAGACACTTATACATACACACACTCACCTATTATCACAGTATATGCTCAGTGACAGGAGAAACTGTCTCTTTTGTTCACTGCTATTTCCCTAACCGCCAAAACAATGCATATGGTAGATGCTCTATAAGTATTTGTTGAATGAATGGGTTTGTTGGAGGTAAGATGGGTGCCAGGGAAACCTAGTAGAAGCTTTTGAAGTCATCCATGCAAGAATAGAGAAAGCCTAAACTAGGGTTTTGGTAACAGAGATGGGGAGGTAATTGGTTGAGAAATATTTAGGAGGTAGCATCAATAGGACTTGGTAATTGAAAAAAAAAAAAGGAGCATGTGAATGAAAGAAGAAATAAAGATGACTTCTCTCTTGCACATCTAATGAATAGTGGTGCCACTAAGTTAGATGGAGAATCCAAGAAGTAGAAACTAATGAAATCAATTATGGATATGATACATTTGAGGTTCCTCTGGAACATCTAGATGGAGATGGATCTATGGGACAGCCGCTTGGAAGAGATGTCTGTACTTACATAAATTGGGAGTTGGTATCCAGCTAGTAATTGCTCAGAAAGAATACACATAAGAAGATAAGTACACAACAGACAAAACCTCGAGGTACACCAACAATTAGAAGATTGGTGAAGGAAGTGGAGCCCACAAAGGAATAGTCAAATAGAGATGAGGAGAACCAGAACATTTTTCTATGTGTCACAGAAGCCAAGGGAACATAAAAGTTCAAAGGAGGCAGGAGTGATTAATGGTGTTAAATTTAGCAGAGAGATCAAGGAAGATAATAAACAGAAAGTGTCTACTGGATTTGGCAATTAGGCTCCTAACATTCAGTAGAACTGTGTAGGTGGAAGTCAAATTTCAGAGTAATGAAGATGGAATTGGAGGTGAAGAGATTATTTAAAAATAATTCTTTTTTGAGACAGATTCTCGCTCTGTCACCTAGGCTGGAGTGCAATGGCGAGATCTTGGCTCACTGCAACCTCCGCCTTCTGGGTTCAAGCAATTCTCCTGCCTCAGCCTCCCGAGTAGCTGGGACTACAGGCATGTGCCATCACACCCGGCTAATTTTTGTATTTTTAGTAGAGACAGGGTTTCATCGTGTTAGCCAGGATGGTCTTGATCTGCTGACCTCATGATCTACCCGCCTCGGCCTCCCAAAGTGCTGAGATTACAGATGTGAGCCACCGTACCTGGCTAAAAAATAATTCTTTCAAGAAGTTTGAATCAGAATAGCAGGAGAAAGAACAGCAACTGAAGACATCATAGGAAGGTTTTTTGGGGGGGGGGGAGTTTTTAATGATGGAAGTAACTCAATTACTGTATGTTTGCACGCTAAGAATAAAAAGTCAGTAAAGAGCAGGAGGTTGCATATAGGAGAGGAGAGATAAGTGATGGAGTAAGATCAAGACAAATGGGAAAGGAGGAAAGAGGATGGGACTTAGGACACAGTTGGTGGTATCAGCCTTCAGCAGAGACAGGGATACTTTTTGCTCTGAGTTAAGAGAGAAAGGAAAGGTGAAGCAAGATAGGTAAATCACATTAAATAAATATAATGACATCTAGTTTCTCAATGAAATAGGCAACAGGAAGGCAGTTTAGATTTTTTACCATAAGAAGCAGTAGAACAAATGAGAGCCAAGAAGTCATGTCCTGGCAGCCTGAGCATAGTGTCCTGGAATAAGCAGACTGGAGGCAGGAAGACCCAGGAGGAGGTTCTTCCAGCCAGGCATGACCGGCAATAAAGAAGAACCAAGACGACTCATAATGTTCTGGGGGAGGCAGAGTGCAGCACCTCATCACCCTCCCACTGGGGCATATACGCCAAACCTCAGAGAGATATTGTGGGTTTGGTTCCAGACCACTGCAAAAAGTTAATATTGCAATAAAATGAGTCACACAAGTTTATTAGTTTCCCAGTGCATATAAAACTTATGTTTATAATATACTGTACTCTATTAAGCATGCAATAACATTATGGCTAAAAAATGAAAATAGACATACTTTAATTTTAAAATACTTTATTGCTAAAATATGCTAATGATCATCCAAGCCTTCAGCAAGTCATAGTCTTTTTGCTGGAGAAGGATCTTGCCTTGATATTGATGGCTGCTGACTGATCAGGGTGGTGGTTGCTGGAGGTAGGGGTGGCTGTGGCAATTTCTTAAAATAGGACAATAACGTAGTTTGCCACATCAGTGGACTCTTCACAAAAGATTTATCTATAGCATTCAACGTTGTTGATAGGATTTTACCCACAGTAAAACTTCTTTCGAAATTGGAGTTAATCCTCTCAAACCCTCCACTGCTTTCTCAAATAAGTGCATGTAATAATCTAAATCCTTTGTTGTCATTAAAATATTCATGGCATCTTCACCAGGAGTAGATTTTATCTGTAGAAACCACTTTCTCTGCTTATCCATAAAAAGCGACTCCTCATATGTTCACATTTGATCATGAGACTGCAGCAATTGAGTCACATCTTTGGGCTCCAATTCTAATTCCAGTTCTCCTGTTATTTCTACCACATCTGCAGTTACTTCCTCCACTGACGTCTTGAACCCCTCAAAGTCATCCATGAGCATTGGAATCAACTTCTTCCAAACTCCTGCCAGTGTTGATATTTTGTCTTCCTCCCATGAATCATGAATGTTCTTAATGGCATCTAGTATGGTGAATCCTTTTCAGAAGGTTTTCAATTTTCTTTGCCCAGATCCATCAGAGGAATCACTGTCTATAGCAGCTATAGCCTTATGAAATTTATTTCTTAAATAGTAAGACTCAAAAGTCAAAATTACTCCTTGATCCATGGGCTGTGGATTGGATGTTGTGTTAGCAGACACGAAGACGACATTGATCTCCTTGGACATCTCCACCAGAGCTCTTGGATGACTAGGTGCATTGTCAGTGTGTTGTCAGTAATATTTTGAAAGGAATTTTTTTTCTGAGCAGTAGTTCTCAACAGTGGGTTTAAAATATTCAGTAAGCCATGCTGTAAACAGATGTGCTGTCACCCAGGTTTTGTTGTTTTGTTTTAGAGCACAGGCAGAGTAGATTTAGCATGAACCTTAAGAACTCTGGGATTTTTCCAAATGGTAAATGAGCATCATGCTTCCACTTAAAGTTACCAGCTGCATTAGCCCCTAATAAGAGAGTCAACCTGTCCTTTGAAACTTTGAAGCCAGGCATTGACTTCTTTCTACCTGTGAAAGCCCTAGATGGCATCTTCTTCCAACAGAAGGCTGTTTCATCTGCACTGAAAATCTGTTGTTTAGTGTAGCCACCATAATCAATTATCTTCTTCTTTTTTTTTTTTTTTTTTGTTACAATGCTCAAATTTACTTATTTGTTTATTTAGGGATTTTTGTTGGGTTTTTTTTCCAACTTTTGTTTTAGATATAGGGCATACATGTGCAGGTTTGTTACATGAATGGGTATATCACACCCAGGAGTAAGCATAGTACCCAATAGGTAGTTTTTCAGCCCCTGCGCCCTTCTCTCCCTCCTGAGGTAGTCAGCAGTGTTTATTGTTTCCATGTTTACGTCCATGGGTGCTCAATGTTTAGCTACCACTTATAAGTGAGAACGGGTGGTATTTGGTTTTCTGTTCCTGGGTTAATTCACTTAGGATTATGGCCTCCAGCTCCATCCGTGTTGCTGTAAAGGACATGATTTCATTCTTTTTTTATGGCAGCACATCATCAGTTATCTTAGATTTTCTGGATGACTTGCTGCAGCTTTTATATCAGCTCTTGCTGTCTCACCTAGCACTTTGATGTTATGGAAATGGCTTCTTTCCTTAAACCTCATGAACCAACCTCTGCTAACTTCAACCTTTTGTTCTGCAACTTCCCCACCTCTCTTAGTCTTCATAGAATTGGAGAGAGAGAGAGAGTTGTGCTCTGGATTAGGCTTTGGCTTAAGGGAATGTTGTAGCTGGTTTGATCTTCTATCTACTAAAACTTTCCACGACAGCAATGATGCTATTTTGCTTTCTTATCATTTGTGTATTCACTGGAATTGCACTTTTAATTTCCTTCAAAAGCTTTTCCTTTGCCTTGACAACTTGGCTAACTGTTTTGCACAAGAGGCCTAGCTTTCAACCTATTTCAGCTTTCAACATGCCTTTCTCACTGAGCCTAATCATTTCTAGTTTTGATTTAAAGTGAGAGACCTGTGACTCTTTGCTTCACTTGAACACTTAGTGGTCATTTTAGCGTGACTGATTGGCCTAGTTTCAATATTGTTGTATCTCAGGAAATAGGGAGGCCCAAGGAGAGGGAGAGAGATGGGGGAACAGCTGGTCAGTGGAAGTGTCAGAACCCACACAACATTGATTTATTAAGTTGCCATCTTAAGTGTGTATGGTTCATGGTGCCCCAAAACAATTACAATAGTAACATCAAAGATCACTGGTCACTGATATAACAATAACGCAGAAGTTTGAAACGTTGTGAGAATTATCAGAATGTGACACAGAGACACAAAGTGAGCACATGCTGTTGTAAAACTGGCATCAATAGACTTGCTAGCAGGGTTGCCACAAACCTCGAATTTGTATTAAAAAAAACCAATATCTGCAAAGCACACAAAAAAAAAGGTATGCCTGTACAGCATTATAACATGAAGACTTGAAATTCATACCAGACACAAAATAACCATTGACTTTACATCCTACCCTATCATGCTTCTTCCCTTACCTATTCAAATGTCTCTGAGTAGAGGTATGTGGAGAAAAGAGTTAACATGGCAGGGCACGGTGGCTCATGCCTATGATCCCAGCACTTTGGGAGGCCGAGGCGGGCAGACCATGAGGTCAGGAGATTGAGACCATCCTGGCCAACATGATGAAACCCCGTCTCTCTAAAAATACAAAAATTAGCTGGGTATGGTGGCGCGTGCCTGTAATCCCAGCTACTCGGGAGGCTGAGGCACGAGAATCACTTGAACCCAGGAGGTGGAGATTGCAGTGAGCCGAGATCGTGCCATTGCGCTCCAGCCTGGCTACAGAGTGAGACTCCATCAAAAAAAAAAAAAAAAAAAAGAGAAAAAGACAGAAAAGAAAAGAAGTTAACATATCTGACTTGAGACTGCTACCCTTGGAAAGTTCTGCTTGCAAGGTTGGTGTCTTGAAACTTGATAGTCAAACAGTTCCTTAAATGATAAGGATGGTTTATAGTGCCTGCCCGTGCAAACAATGTGGTTTATGCTAAACACCTGCTTTCCTTCTAGGAGTCTGGAATTTTGGTGTGAGCCATGCAATAGGCGCCTATGTGACCAGCCCCCAGCAAAAAACCTTGGGAGTCTCCAGGAGAATTCCCTGGGCAGAAACATCACATACATGTTGCTGCATTTTCATTGATGGGTTAAGACTGAGCTCTATGAGACCCCTTGTAGGAGGGAGAGAGAATAAGGAAGCCCAGATGAGATTCCTCTAGAATCTGTGTGTGGATTCCTTCAGAGCTGCCTATTTCTTTTTCCCTTACAATTGGATGTGTACCCTTATTACATTATTGCAATAAATCTCAATTATACACTGAGTCCCGCGAGTGCTTCTAACGCATCTCTGAACATGGGGGCTTTGCGGACCCAACACAGGGTCTGTCCCTGCCTCCCACTGTGGTGTCCCCTCCCACTTACTCTGCCAACAAATGCAATCAGTTCCCATCCACACCACTTCACTGAAACAGTGTTTACCATGGATGTCTCTGCCAAACAACATCACATGAGTTGTAAGTGTCAGGGTACTGTAGCTATGTCACGCATATCAGAATGGCTTTCCAACCCTCTGGATCATCTGCTTTCAGGTGTGATTCAAAACACATCTCAATCAGTTTCTTCAGAAAACCAGACGGCCGGTACTGAAGAGCAGGCCCACTACCTAAAGGCTAAAATGTAGTTGTCATGACTTCGAATGCTGGCTAATGGATCCAAACCCTACAACAGGAGCCAGCGGGCTGTAGCCAAAATTAGCCCAGTGCCTGTTCAAGTAAAGTTTTATTGGAACAGAGCCACGTCCATTTGTTACTTAGTGTCCATGGCTACTTAATCTCTACAACAACAAGGTTGAGTAGCTTCAAAGGAGAAGAGTCCCAATGGCCCCAAAAGCCTAGAATGCTTACTAACTGGCCCTTTACAGAAAATGCTAGCTGACCTTGCCTTAGATGGACAGATTAAAGTTCTGCAGAATAAGACAGAGAAAAAGAGGATGAAAGAGACAGGCATTATTCATTCTACATGTTTGCCTCCACCTGGATTTTGAGCCTTATTTCCACATTTTCTGGGTTGTCTGGCTCAAAAAATGTAACCTTAAGAGAGGAAGTCACAGGAAATTAGAAGCCCTTTTCTCTGCTTGGTAAAAAGCTCTTGCTCAAACACTACGAACTGCCACATATTAGATTTATTCATTCAATAAACGTCTACAGAGCAGCAATTCCATGTGAGGCACTGTGCTGAGTAATCTGGCAAAGCACAGAGATAAACTAGACATGATCCCTCCTCTCCAGGGGCTCCCAATCCAGGATGTGAGCACTTTGTGGGCAGCAGCCATGGTCTGTTCACACTCGTGCCCCTGGTGCAGAACTCTGAGTGTACCTGTACTAAGTAGGAGCCAACAACTGGGTGCTTCTCCCTGCACTGATGAAATGGGAAAGACAAATACAAAAGTGGCTCTTAACTTCTATCCTTTTTTTTTGCTTTGCTTTTATTTTTTAAATTCACAAATAATAATTGCACATATCCATGGGGTGCAATGATGTATTAATACATATGGTGATAAGGTAAGGGTAATTAGTACATCAAACATTTATCATTTCTTTCTGTTGGAAACCTTTTAGTATCCTCTCTTGTAGCTACTGGAAAATATATACCATGTTATTATTATTACTATTATTATTTGAGACGGAGTCTCACTCTGTCGCCCAGGCTGGAGTACAGGGGCACGATCTCATCTCACTGCAACATCCGCCTCCCAGTTTCAAGCAATTCTCCTGCCTCAGCCTCCTGAGTAGCTGGGATTACAGGCATGCATCACCACACTCAGCTGATTTTTCTATTTTTAGTAAAGACGGGGTTTCACCATGTTGGCCAGGCTGGTTTCAAACTCCTGACCTCAGGTGATCCACCCGCCTTGGCCTCCCAAAGGGCTGGGATTACAGGCGTGAGCCACCGTGCCTGGCCTCCTATTTTATTATTAACTTCAGTCATCCTACAGTGCTATAGAACACAGAACCCATTCCTCCTGTCTAGCTGTAATTTTGTATCCTTCAACAAATCTCTCCCTGTCTCTCCTTCCCCAACCCTTCCCAGTCTCTAGTATCCTCTGTTCTACATTTTATTCTGTGAGATCCCCTTTTTTTTAGCTTCCACATATGAGTGAGAACATGGGTCTAACCTCTAGCCTTGACCTAGGTCAGTTATTCAAAATCCACTGTATACAAACATATCCTCAGGTTGAATAAGATGTGTTTTTTAAAAAGTTTTCAACTTTTGTTTTATTTATTTTATTTTATTTTAAGATAGAGTCTTGCTCTGTAGCCCAGGCTAGAGGGCAGTAGTGTGATCTCGGCTCACTTTAACCTCTGCCTTCCAGGTTCAAGCAATTCTCCTGCCTCAGCCTCCCGAGTAGCTGGGTCTACAGGCGGGTGCCACCACACCCAGCTAATTTTTTGTATTTTTAGTACAGACGGGGTCTCACTATATTGGCCAGGCTGGTCTCGAACTCCTGACCTCAAATGATCTGCCTGCCTTGGCCTCCCAAAGTGCTGGGATTACAGGCATGAGCCACCATGCCTGGCCTCAACTTTTATTTTAGATACAAGAAGTCATATGTAGATTTGTTACATGAGAACATTGTGTGATACTGGAGTATATATCCATCACCCTGATAGTGAGCATAGTACCTGATAGGCAGTTTTTTTACCCCTCACTACTCTGCCTTCACCCTCTAGTACTATACAGTATCAATTGTTCCCACATTTTTATGTCTGTGTGTGCTCAATACTTAGCTCCCATTTATAAGTGAGAACATGTGGTATTTGGTTTTCTGTTCCTGCATTAATTTGTTTAGGATTATGACTCCAGCTTCAACCATGTTGCTGCAAAAGGCATGATCTCATTCTTTCTTATGGCTGCATTATATTCCATGGTGTATATGCACCACATTTTCTTTATCCAGTCTACCATTGATGGGCACCCAGGTTGATTCCATGTCTTTGCTATTGTGAATAGTGCAACAATGAACATACGAGTGCATTTGTCTTTTGGGTAGAATGATTTGTTTTCTTTGGGGTATATACTCAGTATTGGGATTGCTAGGTCAAATGGTAGTTCTGTTTTAAGTTCTTTGAGAAATCTCCAGACTGTTTCCACAGTGGCTGCACTAATTTACATTCCCATCAACAGTATAGAAGTAGTGCATTTTCTCCACAGCCTCACCAGCATCTATTATTTTTTGACTTTTTTTTTTTTTTTTTTTTTTTTTTTGAGACGGAGTCTCGCTCTGTCGCCCAGGCTGGAGTGCAGTGGCGCAATCTCGGCTCACTGCAAGCTCCGCCTCCCGGGTTCACGCCATTCTCCTGCCTCAGCCTCCCTGAGTAGCTGGGACTACAGGCGCCCACCACCACGCCCGGCTAATTTTTTTGTATTTTTAGTAGAGACGGGGTTTCACCTGGTCTCGATCTCCTGACCTCGTGATCCGCCCGCCTCGGCCTCCCAAAGTGCTGGGATTACAAGCGTGAGCCACTACGCCCGGCCTGACTTTTTAATAATAGCCATTCTGACCAGCATGGGATGGTATCTCATTGTGGTTTTAATTTGCATTTATTTGATAATTAGCGATGATGAGCATGTTTTATATATTTGTTGGCAACTTGTATGTCTTCTTTTGAGAAGTAACTGTTCATGTCCTTTGCCCTTTTTTAATGGGATTATTTGGTGTTTGCTTGTTGATTTGTTTATGTTTCCTATAGAATCTAGATATTAGGCCTTTGTTGGATGCATAGTTTGTGAATATTTTCTCTCATTCTGTAAGTTGTCTGTTTACTCTGTTGATGGTTTCTTTTGCTGTGCAGAAGCTCTTTACTTTAATTAGGTCCCACTTGTATTTTTGTTTTTGTTACAATTGCATTGGGGGACTTCGCCAAAAATTCTTTGCCAAGGCCAATGTCAAGAAGAATATTTCCTAGGTTGTCTTCCAGGATTTCTGTAGTTTGAGTTCTTACATTTTGAGGGTTTTGTCTTTGTTTTTGTTGTTGTTTTTAAAAAGGGCTCTCGCTCTGTTGCCCTAGCTGGTCTCAAACTCCTCGGCTCAAGCAATCCTCCCACCTCAGTCTCCCAAATTGCTGGGATTACAGGTATGAGCCAACAAGCCTGGCCTGAGTTAATTTTTGTATATGGTGAAAAACAGGGTTCCAGCCTCAATCTTCTGCATATGGCTAGCCAGTTTTTCCAGCACCGTTTATTAAAAAGGGAGTCCTTTGACCATTGCTTGTTTTTGTTGGCCTTGTCAAAGATTAGATGGTCATAGGTATAGCTTTATTTCTGAGTTTTCTATTCTGTTCCATTGGCCTATGTGTTTTTGTAACAGTACAAAGCTGTTTTGGATACTGTGGCTTTAGAGTATACTTTGAAGTTGGGTAGTGTGATGCCTCTGGCTTTGTTTTTTTAGCTTAGGATTGCTTTGGCTATTTGGGCTCTTTTTTGGTTCCATATGAATTTTAGAATAGTTTTCTCTAATTCTGTGAGAAATGACATTGATAGTTTGATAGGAGTAGCATTGAATCTGAAAATTGCTTTGGGCAATGTGGCCATTCTTATGATATTGATTCTTTCAATCCATGAGCAAGGAATGTTTTTTCCATTTATTTGTGTCATCTCTGATTTCTTTTAGCAGACAAAGCTTTCAGTAAGATTCAACATTCCTTCATGACAAAAAAAAACCCTCAACAGGCAAGGCATTGAAGGAACATACCTCAAAATCATAAGAGCCATCTATGACAAAGCCACAGCCAACATCATACTGCATGGGCAAAAGCTCAAACCATTCCCCTTGAGAACTGGAAGAAGACAAGGATGCCCAGTCTCACCACTCCTATCCAACATAGTACTAGAAGTTCTAGCCAGAGCAATCAGGCAAGAGAAAGAAATAAAAGGCATCCAAATAGGAAAAGAAGTCAAAATATCTTTGCTCACGATATGACTCTATACCTAGAAAATCCTAAAGACTGCCAAAAGGCTCGTAGAATTGATAAACAAATTTAATAAAATCTCAGGATACAAAATCAACTTAAAAGATCAGCATTTCCACACACCAGCAATATCTGGGCTGAGAGTGAAATCAAGAACACAATCCCACTTACAATAGCCACAAAGAAAACGAAGTGCCTGGGAATACAGCTAAACAAGGAGGTGAAAGGTCTCTACAAGAAGAAATACAAAACACTGCTGAATAAGATGTCTTATACATAGGTCCTTTTAAAAATATGTTTAATCAGTTTTGATTACTAAATGTATTTCCATTTAAAAGCACTACTGAATGCCAAGTACTATGGACTGAATATT